>NW_026136718.1:25699047-28664047 GCF_905237075.1 Dicentrarchus labrax | reverse complement strand
TCATATTAATAAGGCCTGGATTATTTTAGGTGTTACCAGCCTTGGGTATCATATTTGTAGGCTATACTGGCTCACTGCCTGGCATGAGACAACACCATGAAGTAGCTATGTGTTTTAACTTCTACTTTTAATCTTTTAAATAATGTATGAAAGCTGCGCTGATCGTCTCATTTCTGGTAAGACAAACACAGCCCAACAGGCATTTCTGCCACAGTTTCTCTCTCTCTCTCTCTGACGCAGGAACCCCCCCCCCCCACCCTACACACACACACTGTGTACCTGTCCTGAGGGTGTGTGTGGTGGAGCACTCCTCCTCTTTCATAAACTTCCTCCTCGGCTCCATTTGCTCACAGTCAGTCAGAAACTTTCCAACACTCTACAGGACTCTATTGCTTCACCTGATACACGTATCGGGACTTTTCTCCAGCCATGAGTTGGGTTTCTCCGCCAGGGTTTATGTTGCTAGTACTGATTGCAGTGAGTACAAGGAGTTTCTGTGTTGTTTTTTTGGACAGTCTTGTTAATTCATAATTCTGCCTTATAGTGGATTCAGTTTCTATGTTCCATCTGAACTCAAAAGATACAACTTAACTTAAATACTAAGTGGTAAAACTACATAACTTGGTCTAAGCAGACTGGGCAGAGCTACCTGTAGCAGAAGATACTCTTTGTTTCCATACAAAGAATATGTTCATTTGTCAGAAAGAAAGAGTTAAAGCATATTTGTCCTATTCTTCAAATAGAATATAATGTTTAGGTGTGTTTACTGCCTCACATTATAGGCTAAAATATCTTGTTCGTGTTGACCCTAACAAATACCTGGCTGTCATGGCAACACAGAGGTGGGCTGTGGTGTCAGACATGGAGCATTCCAGTTCTCATACAACAACTTGGTCATTTTCTCAGCAGAGCTTGTTTACACGAGTTAGTGTACTGTGTCAAAATCATCAGTCTTAATGAGCATAGAAGCATATAAAGCTGAGAATTCATTTGATGCGAACATTCTGTATGACAGATTTTCAGTGAGCCAGATCATTTGGCTCAACTCCGCAATAAGAGTCGGCTCTTTAGGCTCCCAACTGGGTAATTTAGTATCACTGCTGAAATTTAGCAATTTCCTGACCCATAATTGGCATATGTACATATATCATATAACCTTATGATTTCCAGAATTCTAATTTTACATTATTATAAGAACCTTAAATGCCTAGCGCAAGATACAAAAGTCTTACCATGCGTGGATCTTAGTGTTATTACCAAAGTTAGACATTTCTAAATCGTATTATTAATGAATATGTTATAGGATCATCCTATTATTGTATTCATTCATTTTGAGAAAAAGGAAGAAATCAGCTCCAGTCGTTTGCTTAAAGGACTCGTCACTAAAAATCTAATCTCACATAATTTTATTATTTGCATTTGTTTTGTATAAAATAGATTTTTCTTATTATAATTATGAAAAGATCAAGCTGTAACAAAGCTTACATAACGTCATGGAAAGACTTACACATTTTAAAAAGCAAAGTAAAACTAAACGTATGTATTAATACCTTGAAATAAAAAACAAACAAACGTCATGCCAGAAACATATGAAATACATAACGTCAGAAAATGTTTAAAGACTTTTATTAGAAAGAAGCTCCAAGGACAATTTGCGGACTCTGTATGGATCACCCTGAATCAGATCCGATCCCATTCTGAATTTAGATATCTGCTGTATAGGGCAACATCAGACTTGAGTTTTCAAACTTTGTAAAACAAAATGTAACAGATAAATACAGAAAAATAAATACAATATATATCAATGTACTTAATTGTTATTCAATAATTACTTGTGCACCAGCAATTCTTCAAAAGGGACAGGAATTACAATTTAAGTGTATACCTGTTAAAACTCCAGTGTGTAACATTGAGGAGGATCTATTGGAATCTAATATTCAGAGGTATGTTTTCATTAGTGTATAACTGTGTTTTACCTTAGAATGATGTATGATAATGCAGTTGAATGACGTCGCTTCTGATATACTTTACCCCACAGTGGCGTTCTGAAATCTACAACATAACACAAAGTAATTAATTGATTAATTAATTACAAATAAATTGACCTAAAATAAAATGGAACTGGTGAAGATAACCATGTGTATGGAATAATATAATTATACATGACTTTTCTTTGTTTTGATATTGTCGGCATTATATATCAACCATTGGTGTCTCTAAATATCAGCGTTGGCCAGGAATTTAAATTCCAGTATATACTGTATCAAATGAGAACAAAATGTAAACATTAAATCGCAATTAAGTCACATGGTAGTGCAAACAAACATAATGAATAAATTCACAGTCACAGGGAATCAGCCTTTTAGTCTGAAAGCTGATGAAGTTGCTTCTCTTCCTCTTTCATCTCTTTGTATATGAGGAGTGATCCAGTTGGGTGTTTGGATATGTCTTTATTGTTTTCACTGGTATAGTGGTGTTTATGCAGAAATTGATATAGTCCATAATGACAGTGACCTATTATCCAAGTCTCTGTCGAACATGTGTTAGTTAATGCATGCCGGGGAGCCTAAACACCTATGCCATCTATACGGCTGTGGCTCAGGTTGTTCCTCAATCGGAAGGTTGTGGGTTCGATCCCGGCTCCCGGCTCCTGGTGCCACATGTCGAAGTATCCTTGAGCAAGATACTGAACCCCGGATTGCTCCCGATGCCGTGCATCGGTGTGTGAGTGTGTATGAATGTTAGTTTCTGTTCGATGGACTTTGCCATCACTGAGTGAATGTGTGTGAAAGGGTGAATGTGGCACGTAGTGTAAAGGCGCTTTGAGTGGTCGGAAGACTAGAAAGGCACTATACAAGTACAGGTCCATTTACCATTACCATACAATAATAGGAAATTCCCAGGTGAGATAGGGACATGACAGTTTTGAAGGGCCATACATAGCTTTGCATGATAACATAATGTAGCAACGGCCCTCATTTGCAGTTATGCCTGGTGCTTGACAGTTAACATTGCTGTTTTATATTAGAAAATACAAATGCTACTTTTTGTTAGTGTTTGTGATGTGTCTGTTTAGAACATGGTGCTATATTTGGAGGTATGTCTATGCTGGGTCATAAATTCAACCATTAACCATTAGCCACCTCGGCTAATGGCTGTATTTTGCTGTTTGAGTGAATCACAGTCAATGCTGACGCATATTGTTATACGTGCACGTAGACACAAGAATTGAATTTAATAGATTGTTCCCATTATGACCGATACCCGACCCAGCTATCTGAGTCAGTATTTGACTGATATCATCTGTATCGGATCGGTACATTCCTGCTGGAATCCTTTTAAGCTACACTGTGTTCTTTTACACGCATGTTTTTTATTTAGACTTTCTCATTCGAGATGGGGGGCCACTCCCTTCTTTTTATGTCATAACACATCTTCTGTAATAATAACATGCCTATGCATTGACTGAATGGACGACGCTTAGTGAAATCTTCTGGGTAGGGTGTGTCAGCTGCACGGTACCTGACAGGTGGATGCCTTTACACACTGGCCCTCACAGTACAGTTCAATCTCAGGGTCACGGTGCTCTACACAAAGTTCAGCCTGACTGAAATGAAGACAACATGTCTCTGCATGACCTTGTGTATTTTCACTATGGAGTTACAAGCCTGCTTTAAGTGCTGGGTTCTCTGTAAAAACTAACAGCCAAATGTGAAAAACACTCAAATCAGGAACTTAGTTCAGCTTACACATATGAGGCATTCTGTATTTCTGACTGTTTTCATATGTCAAATTGGCACAGGAGTGGCAAAAGTGTCATCAAACCGAAACCAAAATGGCGCCGAAGACACCATCTTAAAACTGCAGTGGTTCACTTTCGTAAAAATAACTTATTTGCTGAAACTTTCACTATATCCTGACAGTAGAACATGAGACAGATAATCTTTGAAAAAATCAGCTTCCTCTGGCTCCTCCTAGTGCTCCTAATGGCATTTTCATCGGGCCTGAACAAAAACAACAAATCAGAGCCATGAAAGATATAAAGACGCTTGATGGTTGAGTCTCATTTCCAGCATCTGTACTGGGAATGAGACTTAACATTAACTTTGTTTCTTGGCTCAGGTTTTTGGTTTTCTTTCAGACCCAGACAGCTTTAAGTAAAAATCTGAAAATCTACATTTATTTATATACCTGTCTTCAAAGACGAACTGAATTGAATTAGAAAACAGTGCTTGGCCAAACCTATCTCCCCTTTTTTTTTGTAAAATATAAGCAATCTATACTAAATAATATATGCATATTGTACATAAACTATAAAGACTATAAATAAACTATTACAAAACTATTCAATTTCTTCTAATTAATACATTCTTTTTTTCTTTTGAAGTTGTATTGTAATATGCAATGATGAATGCTGTGTAATATGTTGACGTGTCTATTTTATTACGTGATGAGACAATACCACTGTAACTGTAAAATCAACAATTCCAAGGGCCCATGACTGACAGGGGCCCCATAAAATAGGTAAAAACTAATATAAAATTATTAAACCATCATCACTCAGTATATATATTTTAAAGATAATAATAAAATGAATGATCTCTTTGTTTTTACTTGTTTTTGGCAGTAAAAGTAAACATCCATATTGACCGACCACCCCCCTGTATCTGCATGAAATAGTTTGGTCCTGCCTTTGCACACTTATCAGTGACGGTGTTTAGTTGCAGTCAGTAGATGCAGAACTACAGTGATCACAATGTTAACTAGTCAATCAAAATCTGGTTTTCAAAAAAAGAAAGAGAGAAAAGAGAGAGAGGAAAGACAAAGGAAAGGATGTCAATCTGTAACCCAGTGTTTCACCAAGAAAGGAGCCTATAGTCTGTGAGTGGTATTAACCTGTTGGCTTAATGTCCATAGTGAAATAAGATACAGCTACAGACTAGTGTCAGCCTACATTTAATCACCATTTAATCAGTTCAGGGAAACATTTAGCAACATATTCATATTAAATCATTGTCCCTGTCCCTTTTAGCAGACTAACAACAGATGAGTCAGCAGCACCCCAGTCTCCCCATCACTGTACCCCTCCCTGTCCCCCCATCACTGTACCCTCCCTGTCTCCCCATCACTGTACCCTCCCTGTCTCCCCATCACTGTACCCCTCCCTGTCCCCCCATCACTGTACCCCTCCCTGTCCCCCCATCACTGTCTCCCCATCACTGTAACACTTCAACATTGTGTTCAATGACAGGCCAGTTAGCATCATTACAGGGAGTCTGTGGGGATTTCTCTCTTGCTCTTTTTACCATTACAAAAAAGAAAATGAAATATTTATTAATGACAGAAATTCAAACACATTAATAACAATTATTTTCACACATAATGATCATTATGAAATAAAATAAAACAGCAACCTACTGTCTGTACTGGATGCTGGACAGTTGGAAACAGTGAGTATGCATTTTATGGTTGCTTTTAATCTTGCATCAAATAGTGAACTGCATACTGTATGCTGACTTGCATGCATGTACAAATCACCAGCAGTAACTATTGTGCTAGCACTAGCATTGAACTACAAGAAGTAAGACAGTTGCAAGCCTTTAATTAGAGTTATGTAAAGCTCTTGATGGGACAGTTAGGTCCTAGAGATGTGGTGACAACAGCTGCGCAGAGGGGGCCCAATTAGAAGTATTGAAACAATTATTGAAATTGTTCTGTGTTTGAGATGTTCAGCATTCTGTTTATACATATGTACCAAAGTATACCCCGAAAACTAAATTAAAACATACATTTGGCCGAATGAAATATTCACAAATAGAAACAGTAATGCAGGACTAATTAGCTGACCATAATCATATGAAAAAGAAAGCAAAACAAATGAGAATTTATTAAGATTAGCTATACATTAAGGATGAACATTTAAATGATAGTGAGGTGCTAATAATAATAATAATAATACTATATTAATGATCCCCACTGATTTCACTGTTATGTTGTATAAAAAAGAAAAAGTGATATGCTTTTTTTCCAATTTCTAATCAACCAACATTCCTTCAAAATGTGCGTAAGAAACTTGGGAAATGTCTGTCATGTTTCACGTCAACATCATCCTTAACAAAGTTTCTGCTTTCACTGTGAAGTAATTACATATTCTGTATTATAGCTCCAGGCTGTGGCTATGGTGAGGACCAGGTCTGGAGACAATCTGGTTAGAAAAAGGCGAGAATGGATTATCCCTCCAAAGCCACTGATGGAAAATGTAGACTACACTCAGGAAGAATTCATTGCCAAGGTGAGTCAATGGTCTCTAATTCACTTTCATTCTACACACTAACTCTGAGGCAAAGCTGCTGGAATAAGCTGACAGATAAAGCAGTCTGGTAGGATCTGTGCTTCACTAGCTCTGAGATTCAATTCCTCTTCACTACAGACTGTAACCATGGGTGAGGAGACATTTGGGACCCTGAAATTATTGCAAGCCATGCGTTTTAGTTTCAGTAAGCTTCAGCAGTATGTGTTAAAACATTTAGATTATCAAATCTGCAGTGAGAAATAAAAAGAAACCACTATCTGTCCCCAGAGGGGGGCACTGGAACAAACAGACTAGGATGTATCTGCAGACTACAGTGCACTTGTTTACTGGTGCAAATGTTTATTTCTGGTGCAGTGAAATGATCAGTCCTTTGTGTTTCAGATTCGATCAGATTTTGAAGCAGTTCACGATATTGTGTACTCACTAGAAGGTGTTGGTGCAAGCAAATATCCCTTCCACGTCTTTGTAGTTGACCCGAAAACTGGATTTATCAAAGTGACCAAACAGCTTGACAGGGAGGAGATCGCCATATACAATGTGAGTGATACATGACATATATATATAATAATAATCATACTAATAATATTATTGCACTTCTTTTTTAACTTTTATGTCACTTTTACCTTGATAAGATTGTTGAGGCATCTGGCAGCCATTTACTTACACATTAATGCCACAACCTATTCATATCTGTGAATGCATGTACTAATACAGTTTTCTGTTTCAGCTGTCAGGTGTTGCTCATAACACGGTCAATGGCAAGGAAGTAGAGAAAAGAATTGACATACGAATCAAGGTTGTAGATGACAATGACAACTCTCCAACGTTTGGAATCATCAGTCCTGTGGATGTGGATGAGCGCAGCCCCATAGGTCAGTGTTTCTGCTTTTGGGTACAGTTGGGTATGTGATGGCATAGCAATCCTGCACGGCTTTATTATAAATAAAAAGGGCATGTTAGACGTCTGCATATGCTAGATTACATGTTTTGTTACCTACTTCTATGAAGCTGCGTAAGGTCATAAAGTCAGCCTGTGTGTGCAGGGGAAGACATTACTCCCAAAGAAATTAACGGTGATCATGATTGATCTGATCTCACATGAAAGAATGCAAACGGCTTCACTAAAGCTATGCAGTGCAGTGCAAACCAGCCAACAGCAGATAAATAGCATGACACTGTACAGGCAACAGGTATCTCTGAAGCTGAAACAGCCTATTCTTAAAGCTACTTAAAAGTGGATGCAACTACAAACACTTGAGCTCCACAAATATAATTTTTTCTCTTTAAATATCTCAAAACATTTCAATGCAAATAAATCCATCTTGCATATTCAGCATTTACAGTTGGTCAAATCAAATAACATTGAATGTCTTCATTATTTATACATTCTTACATGTTGAAAACCATTGTTTATAAGCATAGTTGTAAGCCTTTCAAGGGCTGATTATTTTTGTTTTAATCTGATTCCATAATCCAGATGACATGTAATCAGCATACTTAACTATATGCCACAGAGTTACACTGAAGCATACTATGAATGTACACATTAGTACCAATAACACAGTGAACACACACTAGGGCAAACCATTTTTTTAAACTCTCTTGCTCACTTGTGCTAGACTCACTTCACACCAGATGGCAGTTGGAATGGATTAATTATTGCGTTTAATGCTGTTATTCACAGGGACTACAGTTATGAAAATAACTGCAACTGATGCTGATGAACCAGGGAATGAGAACTCTAAGATTGCCTACAGCATCATAGATGAGAGTCCAAGTGATGACATGTTCAGAATTACAAAGGATGGGAACATCGTCGTCAAAAAGCCTACCCTGGACAGAGAGGTATGGACTACACCAACATTGTTTTTAGCATAGTCAGATGAAATGTGTGTGGCTCTGTGACTTTACCTACCAAACATTGGATAAAATCATGGTGGATGTGTGTGTTGAAAAGTGATTGCTGTAAGGTAGTTGCTCTGTCCCACGCAGCGAACGTCACAGTAATGAACTTTACTCTTTGTTTCTGATGTTTTCTACTTTCAGACACATGACAAGTACATTCTGACAGTGAGAGGTCAAGACTTATATGGTAAACCAGGGGGAAGAGTCGGAAGCGGTACTGTTACCATCAATGTCCGAGATGTGAATGACCATCCTCCCACTCTGGAAAAATTATTGGTAGTTTTCTTTGTCTTTGTAGAAACAGAAAAAACAACAAAAAATGGAAATGTTGACATGCATTTTCAGCCTGGTTTGGAGCCTTAACCACAGCAAAGGAATTCACTTCAACAGCTAGTGGTTATTTCTGAGGTCATGTGGTTCACTTTTGATGTTTTGACGTTGCATCCGAATTTTCAGGATTTTCAAGATTAATTAATTAATAATTAATATTATTTCATATTTTACTAAAGATACAACAGATATTATTTTTATTTTTGCTGTTTTAATAAAGGTGAGTATTTTGGCTAAATTTGGTTATCATTTCTTATATTTAGGATGAACATGATTATTGCTGCCCTACATGGGCCCTCTCTTTTTCCACCCTTATGGTCAAAGTCAAAGAAATGCTAATACATAAATGTTGAAACAAATACTGCTGAAAAGAGCCCTGTTACTTCAATCTCAATATGTTTTACTTGCAGTATGAGGGCAGCATTGAGGAGAACACACAAGGGGTGGAGGTGATGAGAATCAAAGCAGAGGACCTGGACCTGAAGGGCACTGACAACTGGGAAACCGTGTTTGACATTGTCAAAGGCAACGAGGCAGGGTACTTCAGCATCACAACAGACCCCAAAACCAACGAGGGTATCCTAATGCTCGACAAGGTACTGCTAAAACATCACTGTTACTGCAATTTTAAATATTATATATGTGTTGGTTCCTCATTCTTTAGTGGACAAATGTAGTAAATGCAGTGATCATGCTCCATACACAAATAATTAAAAAAGTAACTTTGCCATCGGGAAAAGACTAGGTGCAGACATTACTGGTAAAAAAAAAAAAAAAGGAGTAGGCTAACTCAAGTTGAGTTTAATAATGAAAATGAACCTGGAACCATTTGACCATCACCCTCATGTCAGGGGAATTATAACAAATTAATAACCTGTGGGTGCAACATCACCTGCAAACCCTGTCCACCAACTGGGGGGTTGGTAGCCAATCCTGGAGCATGACATAAACAGACAAATGTAGCTGCTAAAAATGAAAAATATGAACTGAAGATGGGCCAGGCAAAGAGATTAACACAACACACACACACTAACACAATGATGAGAGAAAAGAAAAAAGCCTTCAGAATCATTTTCATTCCTGTTTTCTATAACACCTCAAAATCATAGATAGATAGATAGATAGATAGATAGATAGATAGATAGATAGATAGATAGATAGATAGATAGATAGATAGATAGATAGATACTTTATTTATCCTGAGGGAAATTCAAGTATCCAGTAGCATACAAAATACAAAACATACATTAAACATACATTAGACTAACATTAAAATCCCTAACCTAAAGAATAGAATTAAAAATAAAATAGAAGATAAAATATAAAGTATTATATATATATATAAATAATATATAAAATTAACAGTAGCTACAGTAAACGGTGCAAATGGAAGTAAAACAGTGAAAATGGATGTACAAATACAGGTAGAAATTGTCCATTGTCTATTGTCCATTGTCTATTATCTATTGTCCTCCCTGCCTTTACTGAGAGCTGTTGTGCAGTCTGATGGGGGACAAAAGAGTTTTTGAGTCTGTTGGTGGAGCTGGACTGGGACAGCAGTCTGCCACTGAACACACTCCTCTGCCTGGTGAAGGTGTTGTGCAGAGGATGGTGGGTGTTGTCCAGTATGGACGACAGTTTGTCCAGGGTCCTTCTCTCTGCCACTGTCAACAGAGAGTCCAGCTCTGTGCCCACCACTGAGCCAGCTCTCCTTACCAGTCTGTCCAGTCGCCTGGCGTCTCTCCTATTGCTGCTTCCTCCCCAGCAAACCACAGCATAAAAGAGGACGCTGGCCACCACGGACTGGTAAAACATCTGCAGCAGTTTTTTACAGATGTTGAAGGACCCTAGCCTTTTCAGGAAGTACAGACGGCTCTGCCCTTTCCCATGTAAAGCGTCCATATTTGCTGTCCAGTCCAGTTTGTCGTCCAGTTGCAGCCCCAGATATTATAGGTCCTGACTACCTCCACATCGACCCCCTCGATGGACACAGGTTGGAGATGTGGTTTCTTTCTTCTGAAGTCCACCACCATCGCCTTGGTCTTGGAGGTGTTCAGCTGCAGATGGTTGGACCTGCACCACCTCACAAAGTCCTCAACCAGGCTCCTGTACCCCCCCCCTCCCGTCTTTCCTTGATACATTGAACTATCGCAGTGTCGTCCGAGTATTTCTGCATGTGAGCCCGGAGTTGTACTGGAAGTCGGAGGTGGTGGTAGCAGAGCGCTAATAAACACTTACACACAAGACAAGAGGACAAGGCCAGAGCAAAACCTAATAGCCAGAGTGCTCCTTATTTGTTCAGTGCTAATATCTAACTCCCTCACTGAGCAATTGCATGCATTTAAAACAGACCACATCTGAGCACGCAGAGGGGACGCCAAGCACAGGGCAGCCAAAGCCAAATAGCTTAACAGCACAGAACCAACGTCTATAAGCCTTTACAGACCTAGAGGAAAGAAACAGGGTATTGTCAAATACACAAACAGCAATATTAATAACAATAATAATAATAATCTATGTTTGTTGTGTTTGTGTGTGCCATTTCACAGGCTGTGAATTATGAGGACGTGAAACGGCTTGACCTGGGAATATCTTTGAGAAACAAGGCTCCGCTATATGATGGAACAGAGTCAAATGCTAACATTGGTATACATTTGGGACCAAATGATGCAACTGGTGCAACTGGTGCCAGCGGTGCCAGCGGTGCTAGTGGTGCCAGTGGTGCCAGCGGTGCTAGTGGTGCAAGCGCCCCTAAGACTTATCCCATCACAATCAATGTGAAAAATCAGCCTGAGGGCCCAGGTTTTGATCCCAAAGTCAAAGCTATTCCCATCTCAGAGGGAGGCACCACCAACATTAATGATGTTATTGCCCGCTACCCTGCAATAGATGGAGACACTGGGAAACCAGCTGAGAATGTCAGGTCAGTGCTTACACAAACACATTAAAGTCTCTGCAGCTACAACTACAGTGTCAGCTTCATTTTCTACATTCAGTGATAACAATGGACAAACCTTATTTCTGCTGTAGGTATGCCAAAGGATCAGACCCTGACAACTGGCTAACCATCGATCCAGAAACAGCTGAGATCAAACTGAACAAGATGCCGGACAGAGAATCTCCATTCCTGGTCAATGGGACATATTTCGCCAAAGTTCTGTGCATTACAGAAGGTACACTCTTGCCCTATGTGTCTGCTCCAGCTTCCGATGTTGTAACATCAACTAGTGTTGCTTTAGTCAACGAAAATTATGACTAAATATCGTCGTCAACGAACCTTTATCACGTGACGGAAACGAGACGCGATGCAACGTAAATGGTGGTCATGTGACGAAAACTATAATCAAATATATAATGCAATATTGTTGACGAATAAAAACGGGACTAAATGTGGTTTGCAAAATAAAAAACTGCTAAAATATCTCTTTATTTTCGTTGACCAAAAATATTTCTGTTTCCTGAGTGCGCAGACGCAGGCGGCGTCACTTCCTCAAGCGTTAACGCAGCTGCGGTGCGTAAACGTTAGTCACAGACAAACATTTTATTTGCACTTTTTTATTATGTCATTGTAGCTCGAGCATTCAAGCACCTTGTTTCTCTTTAAGTTAAGCTTGAATGTAATGTCAATTCTTTCTGGCATTGTCATTTGAAGCTATTTTATTTATTTAATTTAAATGTATGTGTGTGTACTTCTTACATGTTACATGTAAAATACATATGTTGTAAATTCAAATCAGAGTGTCTTCCGTGTCTGGAATTGAATGTATTCTTGAGTCTATAAGGTAACAATAATATAATAATAAGATAACCTTGTTTGAATTGTGAAATGGGTGACTTAAAGAAATTTTTGGTTTTGTCTTTACTATACTAGGTACTATATTAACTGGGTTAAATAGAATTGCATTACTAAAAAGAGACTAAAATACAATTTTCATCGACTAAAACTAGACGGAAATAGTCAAGGATAAAATAAGACTAAAATGCTCAGACTTTTAGTCGACTGAAACTTGACTAGACTAAAAAGTATAAACGTGACTAAAACTAATAAAAACTAAAATGACAGTTTGACACAAACACTAGACTAAAACTAAAATTAAAACAGGCCGCCAAAAACAACACTAACATCAACACATATCCTGTAAGTTGCTAACATCTGTACACTACTGTACACCGGCTGTTTGTGATCATTAACACAGACAGATTGAATACATAAAGGAAATAATTTGCTTCACTTCAAATTTGAGAGCACCAATAGGTCCCAGCTCTAACAGGGCAAACAGTTGTGTACACCTGTTGTTCACCAGCAGAGGGAGTAAAGTATCTGAATTTGAGTGGAGTGGAAATCAGAACTAAGGAAATGCTTTATGATCTGTTCTTATTTCTGTTTTTCCAATACAGATATGCCCGCTAAAACAGTTACCGGCACCATAGCCATCCAGGTGGAAGATTTTAATGACCATTGCCCCACCCTGACCAGTAACAACATCCAGACTATGTGTACCACGGGTGATTCTGTTATTGTGAATGCCGAAGATAAGGATGTTTACCCTAACGGACCTCCTTTTCGCTATACCATCATCCCAGAGGGCACGGTGGGCAAATGGAAGGTGGAGCCTCTCAATGGTAAGGAGAACACTGACAATTATTTAAGTTAAGATACACAATACCAGAGTATGACCTGTTGATCCTGTTTGTAGATAGTGAACTACGAGAATGTCTGGAAAATTCTTTTTAAATTTGGAAAAGCCAGATTGAAGCTGGAGTATTTAATCCAGAATACTGTTAAAGCAGTATAGCATATTGATTTTCTACACTTCTCATATGTTCATCTCATTGCCGGCAGACACTGCCATTATACTGAGAGCCCAGGAGTCCATGTGGCCTGGTTCCTACGAGGTGCAATTTAAGGTGACGGACGTGCAGGGAGTGGCCTGTCCAGAACCACAGAAAGTGGAGGTCAAGGTTTGTACGTGTGAGGATGGAGTGCTGTGTGGACAACGAGGCGCCAATGGTCAGTCCAGCAAAGGAGCAGATTTCGGACCTGCAGGCATCGGACTGCTACTCCTGGGCCTGCTGCTTTTACTACGTAAGTATGATGTGATAATCTGGTGAAGTGACACCTTTGATGTGCTCAAAACAGTTTAGGCCCAATAATTATTCTAAATACACTGGATAATCAATGTAAAGCCTTTCGAGGACTGAACATGATAGACACAAAACATGAATAGTCAGCAATGCCATGTAGATAGTAAACACAGGTGTATCAGATGGATAGGCCTGATATGCAGGAAATTAATTTGCAATGTGGAATGGTTGCCGTCCTATTAAATATTCATTAGAATCAGAATTAAGTTTATTGTCAAGTAGGTTCTCACATAGAAGGATTTTTTGGTTTATTGGGGCATAACAATGACAAAATCAATAAAAAAAAAAAAAAAAAAAACGTTTTGTTTGTTTGATTAACACTCAAAATGCTTTGTATTTGGAAGCTCTATATTGAAATGACCACACCTGTTGCACAAAACTGTGTGTTTTTGTAGGATTCCATCACTCACAGTCAGAGGCTGATTATTAAAATGAGTGAGAAAAATAGGATTACATGTCATTTTAAATTCTCCAACAGCAACAAGGAACCAGTAGTTGTAGTGGGAAATTAATCAGATCACAGCCCAGGTTTTCAGATCAATTCTGAGAACTCGTTAGGTGTAATTGTGGGTCTGACCAGCAGGTGGCAATCGTCAAATCTGACAATACACTCAAGACTGACAGAAACAACTTATGTTTAACCACATAACCCCATTGTATTGTAGTAAACTGAAACTGCACCTCCTTTTCTGGAGGACCACAGCATCCTTGCTGTCCCTACATCACAATTTGGGATGATTTAAGTCAGACAAAACCGTTGCTGTTGTTGTTTTTACAGTTATTCCTCTGTTGCTGCTCTCCTGCCAATGTGGGGGGGCTGCGGGGCTGCCAGGTGGCTTTACTGAGATGCCTTTTGACACCAAATCACACCTCATTAACTACCGCACCGAGGGCCAGGGAGAGAACACGGTAAGACCAACATATTTCCCTTTATAAACATATGTCAACCACTGTTGAGGACAGGAATACCACCATGCATACACTGGTTGCTTGCTGTTGAGATGTTGTCTACTTAGAAAGCTGCATGAAGTGATTTTTGACTCTGTTCTAACATTTGGATCACAAGGAGGTGCCACTCATGAACATGCCAACAATTGTGGGAGGAGATATGGTCAACATGGATATGGGCAAGGCCAACAATTTTTCAGCAATGCCAATAGCAGGTTTCCAGGCTTCCATTGATGGGATGAATGGGGCCATCTATCAAGATGGGATTTCAAGTGGCTACAGAGAAGGGACATGGGGGATGATGAACCAGGTGCGCAGCAATGGCTTCTACGCTGAGGGCAAAGAATCAGGAGTAGCTGTAGGGCTTTATGACAGCATGGCCCTGCCAAACCACTTCCTGGGACAGTACTACTCTCAGGTGAGAATTCATTTAAATAATTCTACTCTTTGCTTTCTGTAACCCATAGTGCTTAGGATTTGTCATCCTGGACATCATTATTTTGAGGGTTCTCAAATGTTCGAAAAAAACAAATCAAACTGGATAAAATAGGTATAGCTGGAAATAACTGTTTGCGATAACAGTTCAACAACAAAATTGCGCTGGGTTCTTGTCCTACCTATTTTATTTTTTTATTCTTAAGAAGCTTTGAAGAACATGTCCTTGGAAACCATTGTTTCACACTAGGAGGACAGGCATTAGTTTGTGATGTTATGTGAACATGCACGTGCCCCTGCTGTTTCTATTGACTGACAATGGTATTTTTGTCTTTTTCTATTTTAACTTGAGTTAGTTAAAGTAGCAAAAAGGACATTTTATTTTGTGTTAATTCTGGGGTAGTGTTTCTGCCACCTTGTTTTATTGATTTCAAGGGGGAAGGGAGTCTGACTTGGTAGGGGGTTTTAAGAATAACTATAAAAAGAGCCAATGTTTCTGTGGGTCTTATAGAGGCAGTATTAAATCTAAACTGTTTCATAAACAGTTTAACATTCATTTAGTGATGATTTCCTTTTCTCTTTTAACAGAAGGTGAACAGTGGAAATGAGAACCTTGGAGTTAAGGATGGTCTCTTGGTTTATGACTATGAGGGTCAGGGCTCCTCTGCTGGCTCAGTGGGCTGCTGCAGCCTCCTGGAGTCTGACAACAACCTGCAGTTCCTCGAGGACCTCGGGCCAAAGTTCAAGACCCTGGCTGAAGTATGCGGAGGCAAGAAGATCCCAGCTGAAGTCAAACCAATGTTCACTCCTCTACCCAGTGCCTCTATCAACACTCAGAGCTCAGTATCAAGTGTGGTGAAAGCCCAACAGCTGCCCCCTCCACCCCAGCGGCAGCCAACCATTGCCAAAACAGAGCAGACTGTGTTCAGGGAGACATCTGAGAGTTCCCAGGTGGTGAAGGAAAGCAAAGCAACAATGAGAGAAGGGATGACCACAGTGAAGGAAGGGATGACAAATGAAGGCCAGATGTTCCTGCTACAGCAGCAGCAGCCTGTCTACTACACCACCACCCCTGTGATGCAGCCGATGCAATATGTAGTCCAGCCACAAGTTCAGAACACTGTGCTTCTGGCTGAGGCACCATCCACCAACATGCAGGGCATGGTATTGCTTAATGGCACCCAGACCGGACCTGCCCAAGGTGTGGTTGTTCAGGGACAGATGATGTCTAGTGGACAAGTCCAGGGCCCCGGTATGATGCTGGTGGAGAGGAGCGGTATCCAGGAGGCCAGTGCCAACCGGATCCACGCTGGCAACCTCTCTGGTTCCCAGACCATGATGGTCGTGGAGGGCAAGGTCCCTACAGGGTCACTGAAAGCACTGAAGGGGAGCCAAACTAGCTTCATGCAGGGGGGCACTTTACCGCCAGGAGGGCTTTCAGGATCTCAGAGAGTCCTGGTGGTCAGAGGGCCAATAAGCAGCGGAGGGCAGCTGGTCCAGGAGGCAGGAGGTCTGTCTCAAAAGAGTGTAGTATCTGCTTCTCAAAGAGACCTCAAGGGCAACACATCCTCAGGGTCTCAGAGCAATTTGGTTGCTTCATCTACTACCACACTGAGCACAACCCCCACATACCGCAAGGTGGTGGTTCAGGAGACAAAAGAAATTCACTGAATTACACTGTCAGGACAACTGAGAACCTTTTGAGTGATGCCAATAAAACTTTTTCGCTGGCTTGTTCCAGGTGGTGATGGGATGCTTGTGGGACTCAATAAATGCAAGACAGATAATGAGGAGAGGACAAGTTCCCCATACTCCCTTTTTAAATTTGTCAATACAATTCTCAAAGAAAGGTTTGTCAATCCCAGGCTCCCCAGTGCCCTCCCAAAGTTCCGTGGGAAGAAGCAACATTACTGTTAATGGCCATTACTTCAACAAAGGGAGGGGGAAATAAATACATTGAATATAAACACCAAAAAGGAATAATAATAACGGTAAGCTGACAGCCCAAAACTATCCCAGCTTACCTATCTATTGACTATTGACCTACGTTTATACTGCTATGGACTTGACTTGGGCATAAAGAAATGCAGCATAGCTATCCTTTTTTTAAATGTCTTACGTACAAATGCTACAAATAAGTAGTATAGTTTTGCCTTGTTTATCTCCACCTCTCACTGCAGTGACAGAATGTTACACACATTCATGTTCAGTATACAATTAGGATATCCTCATGTTATGTTTTATGTAGTGTCCTGCTCTATGATCTCGTGTCATGTATCTTAGTTATATGCTGCCTGTTTGTTGTTTTGCACCAATTAAAATGTTAATATAAAAAGTATTTTGTACTAATAGGCTTATATCCTACTTCCAAATAGGGGTACAAGACAGGGAAACTTACTCTCGCCATGTATATACCTTATACCTGCTCTATTTGAAAAGTGTCCTGAGATAACTTCTGTTATGAATTGGCGCTATACAAATAAAATTGAGCTGAATTGAATTGAATTGAATTATAGTCAGGATTATGCTCTTGCTGCAGCTATCAGATGGAATATACATTGTCTTGGAGTTCATGTCAGCTATCCAAATGACAATAAAAATACTTTGGTAAAACTGTCCTGTGTTGTCCTCTGTACAATAATCCCCTTTTAAAAAAAGAACTGTTCAGATATTGACAGATCTTCCTTACATTTGACAATGTGGGGTCAAGTAATTAAGTGAGTAATTAAGTGATTAAGAGTGTTCTTTCTATTTCATGATATCTTACAGTCAACAGACTTTGTTTGGACTGAAATAGTCCTAAATAATTTTTAGAAAAAAAAAAAAAGGATCTCTTCTCCTAAAGATTTAAGACTTAAGTTATAGAACTAAAGGATGACTCTGGTTTATGACAACCTTTTTTTGAAATCTTTTACTCTTGTTTTTACTGTTGTTCTAACCAAAGCAATTGCTGAGAACCTCATACACAATGACAACACATTGTACACTGGCTGTCAAACCAAGTTTGGCCGCACCCTGAATGGGAATAGTTCCTCATTCTACAGGTTACACTGTGCACTGTGGTGGTGTAGTGTGGCTGTAAAAACTTGTTCAGATTTTATCCCAGAAGCAGCAGGTGTGGGTGGGGGAAGTGAACTAGCAGCACATTAGCACTGCTGCTGAGGTTCCGTTTAGCATGGCGACTAACCCTCAGCTGCTGCTGCAGGGCTTATCATTGGTAGGTCTGAGGATGTACTGAACACCTCCCAGGAGTAAATGTGATCAGCTGTGTAGGTGTGGTGCTGGGGGCTCCTGACAAAGGGCACTCAAAAATATACATTCATGCTTAAATAAAGATTAAATATATACAGTAAGATAATAATCTACATGAGAGTTGCATTTCATGTGACCCATCAAAATATGAATTATAATGACCTTGATGATGTTTGTCTGTTTGCGTGATGTGACACACTCGAACCGTCACTGAGGATCACATTAAACACCACATAACAACATAACAGTAGAATGATGCTCAGGGTGTGTTTCCGATTCTCCCTCAGGGTTGTTTAGTTGCTCAGTAAACATCACTGGACATGTCTAAGCTGTCTGTCTTTGTCTTGTGCGGGTGTGTCACTTTTGGTGCTTCAGGTCGGCAGCAGACATTTTTCTGCAGAACCTGTTTTCATCGAGAGAACACTGAATAGAAGAGCTCCACCCTAGTAGTCATAAGGGCTGAAAGAGACTGACTCAGATCTTTTCTGTTCTCACCAAACATCACAGTAAATGAGGAAAGGTGGCTCTGTGCTTGTTCTTCAAGTTCTGCTGGTTCATTATGATTACAGAGAGCAAGTGACAGTGTTATTCTCCCATCTGAACATCGCTGTTACTTTTCTTTTATGTGATATGTGATCATCGTGCATTTGTTTTGGGGGTCTTTGTTTGCTCTTTAAGCAACACAAATGAAATCCATCTTTGAGAAATGTGTCAGACAATGTGAAATTACACTGTCACAAATGTTTGGTTGTTATGTAACATTAAGCTGTTTATTATATTTCAGTAGAATGATGACTGAAGACTCTCACGGTATACACATTATGTTTTGGTAAGAAACACTGAATTTTACTTTAATTTGTTTACAAAAGAACTCTACAGCAGTGGTTTCCAAACTGGAGTCTGGGGTCCTTGAATGGGCTTTTGGGTGTGTAATGATCCCAGTTTGATCATTGATTGAGACTATAACAACCTCGTTCAGAGGAGGTTAACAAAATCCTCTCAAACTGGGGAGCCATGGTCTAATCTTATAGCTATTATGACCTTATGTACCACAGTTCTGTTAAGGAACAGGGAGTTCTTATTAATGTGCTGTTGACAAACAGGTCACGGAAAAAGAGAGTTCAATTCCAAGTTTCTCTTTTAAATTCTGACTGTTATACAAGTTCTGGTGTTTTTATCTACACAACACAGGCGCTATTTGCGTTGTATCCAATCAAATGTTTTTTCCCGTGCATGTGCCATATTGCTGAAGGCAACAACAGACAGGCACAAACACATCACCAGCACCACAACACAGCACACACACACACAAAACTATGAGTCACAGACAGACACACCTGCTCGTAACACCACGCCCTGCCTTTTTTGTGTCAACTACTATAATTATACAGCGCCACACAATATCTTTCCCTCTCAGTTCCCACTGGCACTGTAGCTTCAATCCAAATATGATGGTAATCCATGTGAATCCAAACCAAAACGTCACATGTGATCACAGAAACATAGCAGTCCATGAAAGTTGCTGCATACATGTATTTCATTAGTTCCAATTACTTTATTAAGATCTCATGTTGGTTAAGAGAAACAAACAGGTTACACCATCATCTGGGATATTTACAGTTAATGTTGATCAGTAAAGATGATCCTCGAAATGATTAAAAGCTGTCAAAGTTAGAAAGACAAGAAAGAGGCAGTGAGTAAAAATGCTTTAACATAAGAGACTAAAGAGACTGGATCGGGTCTCAATAATAGGAGCTGAGTGAACCTGTAAAGATCTTTAGCACATACGACACCAACAGTATATGTATTCAGAAGGGAAGCAGTGCTGAGATGTCAGACCCAGAACCAGAACCAGGAAAAGGCCTCTTCAGCCACTTCCAATTCACCAAGAGACATACGAATTGTCCCAAAGTCAAGCTATAACACACATCACACAAACATGTGGAACAACCGGATGGATGCTGGGCACTTAAAAAGAGGTATACATATAGTATAGTATAGTTTGTATATTTCTCACATAATCTACCAAAGGAAAATGTCCGAAAGCAATCATTAGCTTATGGTTAAGGACTCGCTGTTTTATCAGGATTTGTGGAGGGAGTACTGAGAGAACACCACTACAGGTCCACACATATATACACTGGTCAGTTTCAGCACCTAAAATGAAGTATATCCAGCTTTTCCTATGTGATAGTAAAGTGAATATCTGGGTTTAGAACATTTGGTCAAACTGTTGGTGAAGTGGGGTGACTTTCAAACATTTCGATCCCTTAACAAGAGATTGTGGACCGATCCATGCTGCCATCGTTCAAAACAAGTACTGATTATAGATAGATAGATAGATAGATAGATAGATAGATAGATAGATAGATAGATAGATAGATAGATAGATAGATAGATAGATAGATAGATAGATAGATAGATAGATAGATAGATAGATAGATAGATAGATAGATAGATAGATAGATATACTTTATTGATCCCAAGCTGGGAAATTGCAGTGTAGCAGCAGCATTATACACAGTAACAACACACAGACATAAAAAAAAGCAATATAAAATGCAATGTAAAAAAAAATTATAAAAAAATGTATAACTAAGCGGTCTAATTGTAGTGCAAAGTAAAAATATAAGGTGCAGTGAACGGATAAAACATATAAGGTGCTTGGAGACTGTATTAGCTGGAGCTGGAGCAGCCTGCGAGAGAAGGTCATTGTCTATGATGGATAACAGTTTATTCAGCGTTCTCCTCTCCACCACTGACTGAAAAGACTCCAGCCTGAGACCAAGTACACATTTTATCAAGTCTATTGGACACCTGGCTCTGATGATCTGTTAGTTAGAAATGTATCCTTGCTACTGGTCCTGTAGCACATGGACAGGAAGTCTACCACTTTACACACTTTACCAGTGAGGTTAGAGGGCTGCTGCAGGTGACAGAACAGGATAATCACATTATATCAGGGTGTCATTGTGACGCAAATCAGAAAAGGATTAACCCAAACAGATGTACATTGTTGGACTAAACTCAGAGTTACTCATAGTCTTCTCTGGGTGTGTCACCGTCAGCAGTCACACATATCTAACTTTCCTCCTCTCACAATGTTGGGAACAACTTTCACTGTGTCTGTAGAGGTGTTTGAGGCTGGAGAGGCTTGTAAGGACAGGAACATGGCAAGATGTGAAATGTTCAAATGTCAATTTGGCAGACAGGTTATCTGTTCTAACAAATCCAGACCTGCATTTATATCCACCTGTGGTTTTGTGTGTTTGCCTGTTTGACACATAGGTAAGACAGTGAGTCAATGTGGCGCTGATGGGATTGACATTGGAGAGTAACAGTTAAAACTGTTCAATCAGTTCATAACATCATATTTATCATTTTTGTAATAGGTCAGTGTGAGATCAAGGCAACACAAAATGGTCCTGCATCATAACAGGTCTATTTTGCAATAAGTTTAAGTTTAAGTTTGCTGTACATTATCCCCTCCTTAGTACGCCTACCAGGCCTAACCATATTTGCTGCTGAATAAACTAGCACTAATGAGGAAAATAGCCTACATCTCAAATATTGCAATGAAAGACAAAATGCAATGTTCAGTTAAGGTTTGACCCTGTAACAGTAATTTAAAAATAACATGAAGTCTTGTCCAGAAGCAAACACTGCAACAGCTTAAGATAACATAAGATAAGATATCCCCCTTAGGAGAAATTCAGGTTGATGCAGCAGCAATAGGGCAAAGTAGTGCAAAAACAGAGAACAAAGAATATCACAATAAAAATATTACTAATATTATTAATATTAGAAGATATAAAATTATAAATTAAAGTATATACACTATGCAAAATAATCCAAAATATGAGCAGAAAATTAAACTTGACTAAAACTAAAAAACTAAAACTAAACTAAAACTACTAAACTACTAAAGTGGAAATTAAATATAAATAGTGCAAATGGTTTGTGTGTTGTAGGTGGGAGTTTTAAACCAGTCTTTGTCAGCTGGGGTTGGAGGTACTGGGTGCTGTGGTTTTGTGGAGTCTGATGGCAGATGGTGCAAACGAGCCTCCAAACCACTTCCACCGAGCTGCCTGAGCTCAGTGTAGAGAGGATGAGAGGGGTCGTCCATGATGGCTTTCAGCTTCCCTTTCATCCTCTTCTCCGTCACAGCCTCCACACTGTCCAGCTCCATCCCCACCACTGAGCTGGGCTTCCTCACCAGCTTGCTAAGCTTGTTGGCACCCCCAGTGCCGATGCCTCCCCCCCAACAGTGCAAGAGCCGAGTGCAAACGTTGAATGACCTGAGCCTCCTCAGAAAGAACAGTCTGCTCTGTCCTTTCCTGTAGAGGGCCTCAGTGTGATCTGATCAGTCCAGTTTATTGTTGAGTGTCACCCCCAGGAACTTGTAGGTGTCCACCTTCTCTACCTTCTACCCCCTAATCTCAACAGAGCTGTAGGTGGTTCCTGTCACACCATCCAATGAAGTTCTCATTCAGGTCTCTTTTATATATATTTATTTATTTTTTCTCGTTAGGCTACTAAACATCTAGTTGCTAAACATCCGCATATTAGCTAATAGTTTTGTCCTATTTTAGACCTAGGAGTATTAAACAAATAACTATGAACTCTCAAGTTTAAAATGCATCCAGGCAGCTGCTGAGTGAGATTGGGAACTACTAAATGTAGAGAATTGTATAAAAAGTGTCTGTTCAAAATGAATCCAAATCTATTCAGTTCAATTTTATTTGTATAGCGCCAATTTATAACAAAAGTAAAGGAAAAACTGCCTTTTAAGAGGCAGAAACCTAGGACAGACCCCTGCTCTAGGTGGGTTAGTCTGCCTTACCCGGTGGGGTGAAAGAAAGAGACAGAGAGAGAGAGAGATGAAGACAGAAGGACAGAAACAGAGACAAATGTGCACAGCAACAACACGAGCAACAACTACACTAATAGTAGTGACTGATGGTAATGATGATGAATAACTTGTTTTACACAAGTTACTGAGTTCACTGTTTGAGTTAGTTGTACAGTTTTGAATATAATCTGAAATATCTATAAAAATATGTCACGTAGTCAGGCGTCTCTGACAATAATGCTGTATATGGGCCAGATTCGGGCCATGGAACCGGGCATATACTGGGCCAGAAGAACCACAAACATGTGGCCAAAGTATGGGCCAGATTATTTTTTTCTATCTGGGTAGCTCGGTCCCTGGCAGACATATTGAACACTGGTGTAACTCATTAATGACGGCTACGTTCCGACCAGGTGTGGTAGCCCTTCGATACTATTCACCATGACACACATGACACATGACTGACTAGAACTTACTGGAACACGATGATGGTAATATTACGTAGGCTTATACTACAGCGATAGGTCAAAATAAATGTGTAAGTGTATATATCTTTAACATTCTCCTTTTTTTATTTCTTTTTAAATGACATTAAAGACACAGTTTGTCGGTATGGATGAAAGGTTGAATGTAGCGGTAGTACCTACAACCACACCCACAGAGAGACTGTGTCCCTATCCTGAGGGTGTGTGATGTGGAGCACACCTCCTCTTTCAAAAACCTCCTCCTCGGCTCCATAAGCTCACAGTCTGTAAGGAATTCTCCAACAGACCATCAGGAATCTAAGAGTTTACTGGATACACATACCAGGACCTTTCCAGCTATGAGTCGGGTTTCCCCACCCGTGTTTGTGTTGCTGCTGTTTGCAGTGAGTACAAGGAGTTTCCTCTCTTTTTTAACTGCTGTTATTTTCTGCTGTTACAGACTGGATGTTTTACCTGTCATGTTCATTCTCAATACTACCTGATTGTCTATTCTGTTTCTATGGAGGTCTGAACTAGAACATTTAAATATCTGTTTCTTTTATTTGTTAATGGTTGTAATAGACATTAGCTGTAAAGGGAATTCAGTTCTGGCACAACTAGAGTGAGCAGCTTGTTATCATACAGCGTTTTCAGACATTCTGAATAAACTAAGCTTTTAAATCAACCAGTCCAAGTCATATTGTCCTGATGACACGCTGAATTTGTGTCTACTCCCAGACATCCTAGGCAAATTATCTTCTCTATGTTGGCCATAACAAATACCTGGTTGCCATGGCAACACCAATCCAATCATAAAGGGGTATGTTGAGTCATCAGTCTAGAAAAACTGAACCCTCACAGCTCTGCAGTGAATCTTATTTTTTACTAAAAACAGTGCATGATGATTTCACTTTAACAGGTCTTATCAATTTATAGATCATAGATTATATGGTCAGTGTGTGTATGGATGATAAAAATGTTAAACATTGAGGTACCTCAAGATAGACCTGAAACTATCTTTAAGCATAATAAGCCTACTCTGAGGCTCGTTCGTTGAGCTTTCGTTGTACATTATTTTGGTGGTTCTTTTCAAATATATTTTAGTTGGGTTGTACAACAAATTGCATATTACAGTTTGTTACAAAGATCCAATGCAATTACTGACTAAGACTTTTTGGTTCTAGCTGAATTTTGTGGGTAAACTCTTTATCAAGAATTCAGCAGGCAATTTCAACCAAAACAGCCAGAACAGCATTTCCATTGCGCAAGCCAGCCGTAATTAGACTGACTGACCACAGAAATGTTCCTTATTTTACTTTCTTGTGGTGTTGCTGACATAATCCGAGACCTATTTCAGATTGAACAGTTATGGGTTTATGGGTTGGCGTCGATGTTTAGCACTCTTTAGCGCACAAGAATTGGGATTGCAGACTCAAAATAACGTGGAATAGAGAGAAGGATAACAATGACCTCAGAGATATTTCTCAGATGAATAATGAAGACCAATAGTTCCTATCATTACTGTCAGTTGTTTGTGCTCAGTGTTTTTTCATACATGTGATGTCCCTCCCTGGCAAGTCTTACTTCTTCTTTCTCACTAAAACATGTGTTGCCACTTCCTTCTCATTTTCTCATTACACGCAGCTTATCCTATTATCCTGACATGCCCATGCTTTGACTGAAAGGCTTAGCTGAATTTCAAAGGAGTGGTGGATAGGGTGTGTCAGCCTGTCCTCAATACCTTGAAGGACCAATGTTAAAAGACTGGTGTGTGGCATCTAGAGGTGAAGTTACAGATTGCAACCAACTGACTCCCGCATGCCGTCCAAATGTGTCAGAGAAACTGCGTTGGCCGCGAAACTTATGAAAATAGCCCTATCTAGAGCCGTAGAAGAGGACCCGCTCCCTCTCTAGATAAAAACAGCCACTTTTATACTAAGGTAACGAAAACAACGATTCCTTTTTCCAGGGGATTATACACTAATGAAAGATACCTTTTCATCATACTGATATAATAACGAGAATTCCGGTGGAAAAAAAACACCTTCTTGTCTGCCTCCTACACTGTGTTCCAAATTATTATGCATATACTGTTTTTGTTCTTTTTCTTACTAAATAGTCGATATAATTGGCAGTCAATAGGACTTTTTATTCCTCAACAATTATATCGTAATCTGGATTTTATTAAACACAATTACCAATGATGACAATGGCATTTTTAAAAAAACTAAAAAAAGAGGGTTAAAAAATAATAAGGAAAAAAAGAGTAAAAAAAAAAAAAATTAAAAAAAAAAAAAAAAAAAAATTTTGCAGGGGAAAGCCAAAAAAGCATCCAATCAAAAACATAACTCAAAATGCAGTGTTCCAAATTATTATGGAAAACAGAGTTCCAAAACACACAGTTTCTAAAGGACTCTTTCTCCCTTAATGCCCATAGCAACCTAGGCCTCAATGGTATTTGTTGCAGCATGGGATGGTGCGTTGTCTTACATGAAAGGCATGGTTCTTCTTTTTATACCATGGCAGGAAATGGGCAGTTAGGAACTCCACATATTTTGCAGGTCTTTTTGACACCTTCAGGCACCTTAAAGGGGACTACCAACTCACTTCCCATGATTCCAGCCCAAAACATTCCTCCAACACTTTGCTGATGTCGCAGCCTTGTTGGGACATGGTGGCCATGCAGAACTCCATCCATCTGGACCATCCAGTGTAGCACGGCATACATCAGTGAATAAAACTGTTATCTGAACGAACCTGTCTGCGCTCTGGATCAGACACAAATCTTTTCACAGGACGATGATCTCTCTTAATATTTCATAAAATATCCAGTGGTTTCATACCTATTGAAAGATACTGCACTATTTTACGCTTTTCATCTGCAGAAAGATCTTTTTTCGCCATATTGCATGAATGATTGCTTAATAATGTGGAACAACATCCTTAAGTAGTTTCCCATTAATTAGGCTCACCTGGCAAACTAACAAAGACATGGGAAGCAGCACAATTGAAAACAAAAGTACGATTCAATAGGACGACGAAAATGTGGTACAGCGTAATAAGCTGCATAGCCCCTTTTTCATGTCGAGACCCACTCAATAGATGCACATAAAACAGCCAGCCCTGCTTCTTTTGTAGTTGTTTCAACTTCCAGAAAATTAGATTAAAGTTAGAATAATCCATTCCTCCTTTTTCTGGGGACCTCCTACAACCCACCCTGTGTTGGTTCTCAGACAGGAGTTTAAAGACACTGGTGTAACCTGTAAATTAACTGCTCCAAAAGTGCTTTGAAAAGCAGCTAATCAAGGCTCATTCTATTTGACTCTTATTCTGCTCTCTAGCAGACTTCACTATTGGTTAAACACATCTTCCATTTCCATGTTTGGTAAAAGGGGTGTTATCATGTTCAACAAGGGTGCTATTGTTGACTAGCCATAATTGTTGGCTCTTACAACTCTTCTCACCATTTTGCACGCAATTCCTCTGGTATTTTTTGCCCATACAGCAACAAACACAAGAACAGGCAACAGTCAGCTCTAACTGAATGATAGGTCCGCCGCACCCTCTTTCTCAGACTGGCAGGTCGGATTTCAGCTTAACTACGTAATGAGATCTGCAGCAGGAAGTGAATGCCTCTCTTTATTTACATAGATGTAATGCAAAAGTTCAGACCTCTCCTCAGGGCTGTCTGGGCATGTACAAACTGCGCTCGACTGACATCTTGCCGACTATTCCATGTTTGTTTTGTTCTTGTTGGAACGAGACACCTTACAGATTTTATTCTTTAATTGACCACAGCTCTTTTTACACATAGCTCCACCATCTTCAAACTGCTTAGAGCTTGTATCAGCCAGAATAACAGGATGAGTTTATGACCCGGACACAACTGAGACTCTTTTCTTGATGCAAAATTGATGCCTGTAATAAGAGGACTACAAGACTTGGTTGCCTGTATTTGCTGATGATTTATTAGCAAACAGTAAATTGTGCTGTCTAACTACACATAATATCCTCCAATCGCACTGTTATAGGTACCTGATAAGACTTTACAGGTTAGCTGGCGCCACAATCCTTAGCTCTCTAAGACAGCGACACTGGTAACAACAACAACTCTCTGACAATCACTTCTGATGTCAGTCTGTGGACGCAGTATGCATGCAATATTCATCAATCCCAAGCTGGCATGTCATTCACTAATGCTAATATGAAATGTTATGAAAAAATATAGGATAGTATACATTCTCAGCTGTTTTCAGTTCTGTGGTTTTATTTTTGATATGTAGTATCAATGGTCTGTTGTGAACAGCTATTTTCTCTACCCTCATGTTGGCACAGAAATAGAAGATTAAAAATACAACATAGCCGAATCAGGTTTGGTGGCTGACCTGAAAAATGCCCCAAACTGGATTCCTGACAATGTAATCTGTAGCAGTAATTTAGTCTGAGTCAATTAAATAAAGTCTAGACTACTGAGTCTACAAGTTCTGCTCCTTTTTGCACTGTGTGCCAATCACAGTTGAGCAAGCCTCCTTTCCTGTACTTCGATATGCTATGTGCTAGTAGGGTGGCCATTTCCTTCACATCAAAAAGGAGGACACTTTGCATACACCGGGACATGCAAGCAGATATTTGTTTGGTATGATCCGGTTTTAAATTTTGATGTTTTTCCACCAGATTACATAAAGGTGCATACACATACCACATAGCTAATAATAAATATACAAGATACAGCTCATGACAACGTGCCCTTCCAATTCAGATTACATAGGTCTAATAAACATCATACAGAAACTGTTCTTAACGTTTTTATCTGGATAGATAAAGGGTAAACAAATACAGCAGATTTTTATAGGCTTTTCCTATCTACATCTGGGTATGAGCATTTTCAGAATTTCAGTCCAACAACCGACGTTAGCTCCCGTTACGTTCTCTGTCGCTGAGAGTTTGATTGACAGCCTGGTGGTAGCAACTGCAGTGATCTTGTGGCAAATCAACACATGGCTCATTTGAATATTAACATTAGCCATGTGTTGATAGGTCAGGACAGGAAAATGTAACCAATGAAATGACTTATTTTGACACACATTTTTAGCCAATAAGTATTAAACTAAGAAGGTAATGTGTCAAAAGGCGACCTTTTTAGTTATTTTCTCAAAAGGAGGACAAATGAGTGTCAGGCTTAAGGCTGTGCCTGCAGCGGGACAGGGCCTTTAAAAACCGGACTGTCCGGCCCAAAGCCGGACGAATGGCCACCCTATGTGCTAGGCTAATCTATGTTGAAAAGACAACCACATTTTGGTTAAATGGTTGAAAGATAAAAGCAACATATAGTCACATCACGTTAGCTAGCTAATGTTTGGAAAAGTCTAGCTAACTGTCTAGCTAATCTACCTAAATCATTAGCTAGCTAGTTAGCACATTTACATCAATTGTTAGTTAGCTAGTTAACATTCAGGAGAATGAGTGCATGCGCCATAGAAAGTTTTAGTCGTCATTGTTTCCGAGCTTTCTCCCAAGGCGCACATTTTGTATTTATTTTTCATATACTTTTATCCCATGCTGGGATATCTGGTATGCCAACCTTAAGTGATATGCAGCTGACTTTACATGTCTGGACCATAGAATCTGTCAAGTAAAGGTTCACTGTGAAGTAATTCCATCTGTTGTATTACATCTCCAGGCTGTTGCTGTTGTGAAGGCCATTTGGATTCCCCCGAGGAAACCACTGGAGGAAAATAAAGACTACTCTAAAGTGGAATCTGTTGCCAGGGTGAGTTATTGGTCATTAATGCTACCCATTAACTTTCACTCTGAATAAAGTTCCAGAATAAAAAGTTACCTTTTAGCTGATAACCTGTAAAGAAAAAGTAGTACAATGTAACTTCTAGCATACAGAGGGGATATGTGGCCGAAGAAGCCCTTCAAGTTCCCCAATCATTGCTCCAGTGTCACTGAATCCACATTTCTTGATTTTAAAACTGATAGGATATGCAACTCTAACACTACATTTGTGGTAGATCATCCAGAAACATCTCCTGTAGCTAAGTTGTATCTAAGGTTCCCCCTATTTACATTTCCATTGCATTAGAAGCTTATGGGATGGTAATGATTATTCCGGTTATTAGTCAAACCCTCGGCTGTTACCAGGGAAATGGAGTTATGGCTTGTAAAAAACTTTAATTCTTTATTGCAAAATGAATGAAAATATAAAACAATGATCATATTTGTTTTTCTTTGGCAATTGACCATGGTATTATTTCATATCAACTTTAGCAATAGGTCAGCTTACCATCCCTCTGTACACAGTATGCTTACCCTTAGCAGGGAAAGGAAAGTCCTGCACACACATTTCAAATGACATATCCACAAAAATCAGTTTCACAATTCTTCAGCAGAGTTTCTAACTTAGGAGTCTGCTGTAACAAATAAAAAAACAAAATAAGTTACCAGAGGGCCAGAGGGACCACTGGAACATTGTCAGCATCCTCAAGAAAGGGTGGAGTATCCAGACAGGTTGGAGAGATGGTAAAATATTTGAGGGGCGTACATTGATTAGCGTTCAACACAAAATGATGAAGAGTTTTTGGTATCTGGTGAAATGTTCAAACTTTGTAGCTAGCTAGCTTGTTTTTCCAGGTGCAAATGTTTTTTGTTGCTTCCTTCTGAAATGAATTAGAGTGTGTTTAGCTGAATCAGCTCTTCTCTGTGTTTCAGATTCGTTCAGATTTTGATAATGGCAATGGGAATATTATCTACTCTCTAGAAGGCGCTGGTGCAAGCCAGGCCCCCTTCCATGTGTTTGTAGTTGACCCTGTAACTGGATTTATTCGGGTGACCAAAACTCTTGACAGAGAGTTCATCTCTATGTACAATGTAAGTGATACATGACAAATTCAGTTCTATTCCACTGTACTTTTTGACTCTGATGTCAGTTTTCTTTTGCTGAGATTGCTACTTTTGATATCTAATATTGAGATTGAAGAAAGATGATGAAGACATCAACATCTGAGTTTTCTGTTTCAGCTGTCAGGTGTTGCTATGTACAAAGATGGAACGAAGGCAGAGGATGACGTTAGCATACAATTCAAGGTTATAGATGTTAACGACAACTCTCCAGTGTTTGGAATCATAGAGCCCGGGGAGGTGAATGAGCTCAGTGCTGTAGGTTAGTGTTTCTGCTTTTGTGTTCTCACCAATGTCTGTCCTGTTAAGTGATGGGAAAGCAAACCTTAGATAATTAATCAAACAAGACAGTTTTTCCTTGTTGTTCATATTTTATGTTTACATTCAGTGTCAAAAGCAATTAAAGTATTCTGAAATCTAAAGCCATTTTTTAAAATCTTGCATCCATATTTACCTGCCAGCAGTCTTATTCTCTCAAACTTTGTGCATTGCTGTGTTTTTTGGCCCATCACTGCCACCTGTCCATCATGGGAATACTATGCAACCACTGGCCACTATTTTATAAGAAAAGAAATGCACTCCACACATTTCCCTGGCCTCAAGGATGACTGTTTAATTTAAGGCTATTATTCACAGGGACTACAGTTATGAAAGTAACTGCAACTGATGCTGATGAACCAGGCAATGAGAACTCTAAGATTGCTTATACCATCATAAATCAGAGTCCAAATCATGACATGTTTGGAATAACAAAGGATGGGAACATCTACGTCAAAAATTCTTCCCTGGACAGAGAGGTATGGACTACACCAACACATCCTCATGGCTTATACCAATTCCAGCTAATGCTAATCCAATCAAATTACCAATCACGTTCTGTCAAGATGGTGTTCGCCAATGTACGTGTTTCTATTCTCACACTTGTGACTTTTATTAAAAACATATAATGGATCAACGGTGCCGGGGCTGGGTCTGTGGTGCTACCCGTTTCTTTTCCATTGTCACACAGTTTATCAGTATTTTTCATGTCTTTGTTTATATTCTGCAACGGATGTGACTTGAAGTGGAGTGTAGTGCAATACTTGTTCTAAAAAGCACCTAAAAAGCATGTACTTTCAACCCATGCCATGTTCTACTTTCAGGCAACAGATCAGTACACCCTAACGGTGAGAGGTCAAGACTTAGATGGTAAGCCAGAGGGAAACACCGGAACCGGCACTGTTATCATCAATGTCCGAGATGTGAATGACCACCTTCCCACTCTGGAAAAAGATTCGGTAATTTTCCATGAGGGTTTATAGAGCTACATGATTTCAATGTGTTCTTTTGAGGATAAAAGAAAATATGCTGACATGTTCATGTCAAACATCACACATTAAACTCAAATAAATGATAATCAACAAATGTTGAAACAAATACTGCTAAAAAGAGCCCTGTTACTTCAATCTCAATATGTTTTACTTGCAGTATGAGGGCAGCATTGAGGAGAACACACAAGGGGTGGAGGTGATGAGAATCAAAGCAGAGGACCTGGACCTGGAGGGCACTGACAACTGGGAAACCGTGTTTGACATTGTCAAAGGCAACGAGGCAGGGTACTTCAGCATCACAACAGACCCCAAAACCAACGAGGGTATCCTAATGCTCGACAAGGTACTGCTAAAACATCACTGTTACTGCAATTTTAATTGAAATAATATACTGCATATGTTGGCCCGTCAGTCTTTAGTAGAATAAATGTGGTAAAACAACAAATGAAAATAATATGACTGGAAAAGATAAGTAGAAACTCAAAAACAGTTTTACGGTGGAATGTTATTTGCTTTAAGTTGCCAGTAAGACAAAAAAAGTTACAGGGTCATGGGGTCAGTGTTAATTCTGACATTTCATTTTAGCCTATACTGGGGTTAAGGGTGGATTTAACATGCGCCATTAATTTAAGTATGTATGTATTTAAGGTGAATTGAAATACAAAATTAGGACATGAACCAGCTGTCATCATCCACAAAGTTGTGTCCACTAAAATCTAAGGTGTCTGGGGTCTGTTTGTAAGGAATATCCAGATGTTTTGAGGGATTTATTTAGAATGTAACCATGAAGAAAACTTAACCCTAACCATTAGATGTTTTAGCAGTCTACCCTTAACACAAACCAACCTCAAAGTGTTTATCCCGTCTACTTATCCACAATGCTTTTTATGTGTAGAACCAATGTAAATGACTGAAATATTACCTTAACATTAAGGATATCTGTTATTGTTACAATAATAATCTATGTTCATTGTGTTTGTGTGCCATTATATAGGCTGTGAATTATGAGGATGTGAAGGATCTTGAACTGGGACTAGCTCTGAGAAACAAGGCTCCACTATATGATGGATCTGCGTCAAATTCTGAATTTGGCATAAGTTTCGGAGGGGGAGCAGGTGGAGGAGGTGGAGCAGGTGGTTCAGGTGGTTCAGGTGGAGCAGCTGGGGCTGGAGGGGCAGGAGGGGGAGCAACTGGAGCAAGTGGTGGTGGTGGGGGAGGAGGGGGAGCAAGTGGTGGTGGTGGGGGAGGTGGGTCTGGAGGATCATCATGGACCACATCTAAGACTTATCCCATCAAAATCAATGTGAAAAATCAGCCTGAGGGCCCAGGTTTTGATCCCAAAGTCAAAGCTATTCCCATCTCAGAGGGAGGCACCACCAACATTAATGATGTTATTGCCCGCTACCCTGCAATAGATGGAGACACTGGGAAACCAGCTGAGAATGTCAGGTCAGTGCTTACACAAACACATTAAAGTCTCTGCAGCTACAACTACAGTGTCAGCTTCATTTTCTACATTCAGTGATAACAATGGACAAACCTTATTTCTGCTGTAGGTATGCCAAAGGATCAGACCCTGACAACTGGCTAACCATCGATCCAGAAACAGCTGAGATCAAACTGAACAAGATGCCGGACAGAGAATCTCCATTCCTGGTCAATGGGACATATTTCGCCAAAGTTCTGTGCATTCCAGAAGGTACACTCTTGCCCTATGTATATAACAAAAATTTTGTTTGTTTCATCAATGTTTGTTAATCTTACAGTCTTGTGAGGACACACAGTTGTGTACATCTGCTGTTCATAAGCAGAAGGAGTAAAGTATCTGTCTCTGAACTTGTTTCTGAAGAGTGGAAATCAAAACCAAGGAAATGCTGAATGATCTGTTCTTATTTATGTTTTCCAACACAGACATTAACGGTAAAACAGCTACCGGCACCATAGCCATCCAGGTGGAAGATTTTAATGACCAGTGCCCCACCCTGACCAGTAACATCCAGACTATGTGTACCACGGGTGATTCTGTTATTGTGAATGCCGTAGATGAGGATGTTTACCCGAACGGACCTCCTTTTCGCTATACCATCATCCCAGAGGGCACGGTGGGCAAATGGAAGGTGGAGCCTCTCAATGGTAAGGAGAACACTGACAATTATTTAAGTTGTGGTAGATAGATAGTGAAATATACATATATATAGAAATGTACAAATAGATATATGGTTGGAAATGGCCCTGTATTGGGGCCCTGGTAGAGCCCCGTGTACTAAGAATGAGTCCTTGCTGGAGCGGCCGTGTGTTCAAATCCAACCTGTGGCCCTTTGCTGCATATCATCCCCTCTCTATCCCCCCTTTACTGTCACTCTTCAGCTGTCACTATCAATTAAAGGCAATAAAAGCCCAAATAAGAAATTGACCCTGTATTGACATGAATTAGTATCTGCCACAGATCTGTTTTTACAACTATGGGTTGCCAAAGTGAAACATTTTTAAACTTGAACATGAGTCGCTTTAAGCTTCACAAAAAACAGGATTAATATAAAACCTTAAAACTAGCACTAAGCCTGTTTTGACTATGATGTCTGTTTTGCATCTATTGGACGATCAGAATGTATGGAACCTTGTTTTTAAACAAAAAATTGCAAAAGCCAGATTGAAGCTGGAGTATTTAATCCAGAATACTGTTAAAGCAGTATAGCATATTTATTTTCTACACTTCTCATATGTTCATCTCATCGCCGGCAGACACTGCCGCCATCCTGAGGGCCCAGGAGTCCATGTGGCCTGGTTCCTACGAGGTGCAATTTAAGGTGACAGACGAGCAGGGAGTGGCCTGTCCAGAACCACAGAAAGTGGAGGTCAAGGTTTGTACGTGTGAGGATGGAGTGCTGTGTAAAGAACGAGGCGCCAATGGTCAGTCCAGCAAAGGAGCAGAGTTAGGACCTGCAGGCATCGGACTGCTACTCCTGGGCCTGCTGCTTTTACTACGTAAGTATGATGTGATGAGTGAAGTGTCATGTGATCAAACACTTTCGACTAGGTTGTAGACAGCATACATGTTTTTTCAAATGTGATATAATAGTTAGAGAATTTGTTAGATATGAAAATATTATAGATTCATATATAAATATATAGTCTGAACACATAGGATGTTAATGAAGTACACAAAGGTGGATCAGGTCGAAAGGTCTGTGAATACGTAAGTTATGTATTAAGAAGAATTTAATTTACTTAATTAGACGTTCAGATTTTACTATTGTTATTAGCTGTAACCTATTAAAACATAAGCATTAGATGACTTCATATGAGCATTAAAACCCTCTACATCAGTGATTCCCAACCAGGGATACTTGTACCCTAGGGGGGGTGCTGTTGCCAAGGGGTACATGGAGAGATCGCAGAGTAGCTCAAGGAATTAGAAAAAAAAAAAATTTAATGATTTAATTTTAAAAATACCCCACATAGGAGTCAGCTATAACAATTAAGTTAGGTACGAGTGCAATTAAAAGTGTGCAAAAACTAGCTAGCAAGTGAGCAGAGTTGATGGAACAAGTACGAATGCATACTTCATATGAAAATATTGCAACAACCGTTATTATGTGCACCTTTATATGATTAATAGTTAAATAACATCAAGTTTGAAATAAATTCAAATGAGCACATTTGCAACATAAATGGTGGTGTTGATGAAGGGGTACTTGAGTTCATTGGACTGTGTTGTGGGGGTAGTTCTTTCAAAAAAGTCTGGCAACCAGTGGTCTACACTATCTTAATTCAAGCACCTGAAAATCTTTAAGTATTTATCAATGACAAATTATATAAAGTAAATAAAACATCTCTAGGAATTTTTCATTGACACAAAATTCTTCATCGAGGATGTGTATTGAAATGACCGCAACTATTGTAACTGTGGCACAAAACAGTGTGTAGGATTTGATCACTCACAGCCAGAGGGCAATTATGTTTTCATAATGAGAAGTTGTCATGTCCTTTTAAATGCTCCAACAGACACAAAGAACCCGCAATTGTGGTGGGAAAAAGAATCAGATAACAATCTCTAACAGCCTCAGTTTTGTTTAAAATAAATTCTGAGAACTCTCAACTTTTAGATGTAATTGTGGGTCTGACCAGTAGATGGCAGTGCCAAATCTGACAAACTCGAGAGGCCCAAGACTGTGAGACAAGTCAAAGCAACACATAATACAACACATAACTACAGCAAATATTACAACATACAACACCAAAATGGCTATAGAAACATCTAGTGTTGCTAATAAAGAGCTACATGGTTGCCTATTACAAGAGAAGACATAACCACACATATTGTACCAAGTAAACTGAAACGGCACCCCTGTTTTTTGAGGACCACAGCATCATTGCAGTCCCCACATCACAATTTTGGAGCCATTAAGTTAGACTAAAACTTTGTGGTTGTTTTCACAGTTATTCCTCTGTTGCTGCTCTTCTGCCAATGTGGGGGGGCTGCGGGGCTGCCAGGTGGCTTTACTGAGATGCCTTTTGACACCAAATCACACCTCATTAACTACCGCACCGAGGGCCAGGGAGAGAACACGGTAAGACCAACATATTTCCCTTTATAAACATATGTCAACCACTGTTGAGGACAGGAATATCACCATACATACACTGGTTGCTTGCTGTTGAGATGTTGTCTACTTGAAAGCTGCATGAAGTGATTTTTGACAGTTGGCCACCAGAATAACTGTTGACTCTTGAACATTTGAATCACAAGGAGGTGCCGCTCCTGAACATGCCAACAAAAGTGGATGGCGATATGGTCAACGTGGATATGGGCATGACTAGCAAAACTTCAGCGATGGTGCCCATGTCAGGTTTGGATTTCCAGAAATCTGTCACCTCTGTGGACGGGATGAATGGGGCTATCTATCAAGATGGTTTTTCAAGTGGCCAGAGAGAAGGGACATGGGGGACGATGAACCGTCTGGGTGGCAGTGGCTTCTATTCTGAGTTTGAGGGCAGAGAATCAGGAGTAGGTGGAGGACTTTATGATGGCATGGCTCTGCCAGACCACTTCCTGGGACAGTACTACTCTCAGGTGAGGATTCATTTATGTATTTTTAGTCTACTTTCTCTCTGTTGTAATTGCTGGCTTTTGTGGTCTTGGACATAATTATTTTGATGGTTCTTAATTGTTGGGGGAAACAGATCAAACTGTATAAAAGAGGTATAGCTGGAAATGCGCAAATGCTGTCAACAACATCACGCTATGAACTGTTAAGTTTGGCCTTTGACCCTATAACCCATTTTAAAAAGCCCTTTAAGCTAACTAACTCACTGTGTGTTAATAGACATACCAACAGCTAATGAACACAAAGACAGTTTGCATCATGAATACCAAAATATTATTGTGCTCAGTCTACAAAAAAGGTAACCTTGGTGACGATTTCCTTTTCTCTTTTAACAGAAGGTGAACAGTGGAAATGAGAACCTTGGAGTTAAGGATGGTCTCTTGGTTTATGACTATGAGGGTCAGGGCTCCTCTGCTGGCTCAGTGGGCTGCTGCAGCCTCCTGGAGTCTGACAACAACCTGCAGTTCCTCGAGGACCTCGGGCCAAAGTTCAAGACCCTGGCTGAAGTATGCGGAGGCAAGAAGATCCCAGCTGAAGTCAAACCAATGTTCACTCCTCTACCCAGTGCCTCCATCAACACTCAGAGCTCAGTGTCAAGTGTGGTGAAAGCCCAACAGCTGCCCCCTCCACCCCAGCGGCAGCCAACCATTGCCAAAACAGAGCAGACTGTGTTCAGGGAGACATCTGAGAGTTCCCAGGTGGTGAAGGAAAGCAAAGCAACAATGAAAGAAGGGATGACCACAGTGAAGGAAGGGATGACAAATGAAGGCCAGATGTTCCTGCTACAGCAGCAGCAGCCTGTCTACTACACCACCACCCCTGTGATGCAGCCGATGCACTATGTAGTCCAGCCACAAGTTCAGAACACTGTGCTTCTGGCTGAGGCACCATCCACCAACATGCAGGGCATGGTATTAGTTAATGGCACCCAGACCGGACCTGCCCAAGGTGTGGTTGTTCAGGGACAGATGATGTCTAGTGGACAAGTCCAGGGCCCCGGTATGATGCTGGTGGAGAGGAGCGGGATCCATGGGGCCGGTGCAAACCTGATCCACACTGGCAACCTCTCTGGTTCCCAGACCATGATGGTCGTGGAGGGCAAGGTCCCTACAGGTTCCCTGAAAGTGCTGAAGGGGAGCCAGACTAGCTTCATGCAGGGGGGCACTCTACAGCAAGGAGGGCTTTCAGGATCTCAGAGAGTCCTGGTGGTCGGAGGACCAATAAGCAGCGGAGGGCAGCTGGTCCAGGAGGCAGGAGGTCTGTCCCAGAAGAGTGATATCTCTGGCTCTCAAAGAGTCCTCTACAGTAAGGGCAACACATCCACTGGAGCTCAGAGCAGTGCAGTGGGTTCATCTACTACCACACTGAGCACAACCCCCAACCACCACACAGTGGTGGTGCAGGAGAAGTTCACTGAACTTTGATGTGGAAAAAGACACTTTTTAATGCAGTTCAGACTTCTGGTCAGGCAATATCTTAAGTACATTTATGAGAGACTTGTGAGATATGTCAGTCTATTGGTGGAGGGTTTGCTGCAGCAGTTTGACAAGAAATGAAACATGCTTGTTCATACTACGGTTTCTACTGCACTTAAACAACTGTGTAGTGCACATAGCTGCCCTAACTTTACAGTAACCTGTTTTCTGCCTGGTTTGTTTTCACAAAGGTATTTATGTGAACATTTTCTACACTGATGATTTCTGTAATTTGGCATACAGCATGTGCAGGAGTTAATGTGATCAAGAGAATGTCAATATTTCACATAGTTTTCCCTCATTGGCTAGTCAATGTTGGGAGTGTGCACTGGTTTCAAAAATGGAAAAGTGTAAAAGTATAGTTTTAAATGTAGGTCACACTACATTGACAACTGTTATGTTTTGCATTATTATCAGGTAAACTTTTGTCTGTTTGCAAATAGCCGTAAAACTAATGCCATTCCAATCAGTCTCTGCTGTAATCAGCATCTAGCGTTGTTATTTTGAGCAGGTTACCATGCTGATGTTAGCATGGCAGTAGACTTTTAACATGTTTTCAGCTAGTGAGTGCTGTCATAACAGCTACTGCCCTGCAATGTTGTAGTTTTTTACGTTATTTTGCCACTCGGCGATACCATATACCATACACAGGTTGCAATAAACCTACTATAATCCCATCATGTAGCTCTGTTTGTAGCTTTAAAAAGAGGAAATGGTTTGCAGGATGGCATGATACAGGTTAGGGAATCAAGTTAGGGTTAATCTATTTACAGGTATAGAGGAGAATTGAGTATTTATAGTACATAGTTTGGAGATTATTATAGATCCTAAATTAAACTTACAGAAGGGTGACACTGGAAGAAAGGGACAAAATTACACCTGCTACTGGAGTACCACAGACAACACCATGGATTTTAGGGGTGTAAGAAAATATTGAAAAATATTGTAACACAATATTTTGTTCTGTGATATTGTATACATTTGTGTGCGGAAATCCCCAACTTCTAGATGGCAGTGTTGTAAATGTACTAACATCCTAAAATTAGATTGAACAGTACAGTGAATCTGTATCGTGATCCATATTGTATCCCCACATTCCTGGCAATACACCACCATAATGGATTTATGAAAACCATTCATATATTTTTAGAACTGGATATGGCACCACTGCTCTGCCTTGCTTCCAATTTTCTGACTGCTAACATTTCACCATGTATTACTTTTCCCAGTGAGATAGGGGTATATTTTTATTTTTTTATAACGCTGAGTTCAGCGAAGAGTTAAATAGCTTTCATTACTCTGTTCTGCTGTCTACCTTGCCTAGTAGGAGGGTAGCACCATAATCTAGTTGGGTGTTACTGATCTCCACATAGGAAAACTGCCAGCACAGAGCAGTTTTACCGCTGATCATATGTAGGGGTTGAGTGCCTTGCTCAAGGCTTTAAGTCCACACTCCATACTGTGCCCCATGCTGGATTTCAGTTGGCCCACGCCAGTTTCCTGCAGACTTAGCCTACACCGCCCCCCAAAAAGTATGCAGACCTTAAATTGATATCGTTTGTCAATCACAGCTTTGGCAAATGGTCATCAGATATGTTAAATAGACACGTTTAGGAAATGAATAAGAGAGACATTTATTGTAAAAGAACATAACTAAACAAAAACATTTAAAAAGTGGGTTATGGAAATGTTTTGTCTGAATGAAAATCCACAAAAAAAGTCTTCTAAATGGCTCATGCTGTTTGGACGTGTATTTTCTGATCTGACGCCCCCATCAGCATGACAGCTTTGTCTGTCTGTGCCTTCAAAACTGCTGAAAAAAACCTTTCAACTCACATACAATTCTATGGTCAAGGTTTAGGCACAAAAACATTGGTGAAGTTAAGGGAAACATCATGTTTTGAGTTAAAAATAAGTTCTCTGTTAAGGTTAGCGAATGGTAGTCATGGTTAAAAGAAACCAATATTGTCTGTCAGTAGGAGACAGGAAGCCAAATGCCTGATGTTTGGTTACCAATACATACACAGGTTGCAATAAACCTACTATAATCCCATCATGTTAGGGTTCACCTATTTAAAATGGAGGCAGCACTAGAAACTACTAGCTGTCAGGAAGCACTTCTTCTTCATGTGGGAAAATACTTATCTAACCTATCTGAATAAAATCTCAAGGCCAACCTTGAACCTTGTATGTATTATAAGATTCCTGTCACAATAATCAGTTATGTTTCTTTTGCTAATATGAGGATCTTGAATTCTTTTCCATGCGTCTTTGTAAAAGGCATGGGATGAGCCAGACTGGTAAAGTGAATGGTGCTCTGACCATGGGTGATTTGCTCTGGGTTCTGGTGGTGTTATTTCAGGTTAAGTGACTCTCTTTACATCCTGTGCAGACTTGTTCCTTCATGAGACTCCAGCATTAAGCAGCCTGTGAGAGATTTATGTCTGGTGCAACAGACAAAAATTGGTCCTGTGTTTTATTGTATTTTTTCGTTTGTCAGTAAAAGCTTTCAATTAATTTTTAAGTGCTGTGTGTCAGGGTGCCATCCAGTTATGGTCTTTAAGATAGTACTAGACATAAACATTCACTTTCATTCTCCGGTTGGTTTAAAAGGTTCAGATGTGTCACTGTACAGAATATTGGTAGAATGGTTCTCACAGCTTGTTTCATAAATACTAAATATACCAGTTACTTTGCAATCAACTGAATGAATGTTTAAGATTTAAAGCATTCTTCTACAGTGTCCACTTAATGCTAGGGTGTTGGTGGTGGTAAGATTTCATTGTTGCACTTGAATGAACACAGTAAATGTTTCATGTTGTTTTTAACCAGTCAGTGTCATGAGTTTTATTATTTCATTCCAAATTATGCAATGTTCACACCGATTTAAATCCTGAAACTTAAATTAGTGCTTTGCTTTTAGTATTTTTATCATTATTATTATTATTAAATTGTATGTGCATGTCCATGGTTATACAATAGTAAAAAACAGGGGTTCATTTGCTGGAATACATTTTGACATAATGTCATAATGGCTGTCTAACTTAAATACAACTTCAATAAACACTTCAACTGTTCAACAAGCATTTTATGTTATGTGTCTTCATGAGGTAATTATTATTATAATTATTATTTCTAATTATATTACTGTATATGGCAATATTTACTTGTTAGTACCTGGCTTGGTAAAAAAGGTTTGTGGTTTTACACAGTTAAGAACACACCTGAAGGAATGGAAGAGATAAAGAAAGAGCAGTGCAGAAGTCCATTCATGTCAGAATGATTTGCATATTATCACAGCATACCTACACTGACATTCAATGGCCTCGTGCCAAAATAGCTACAAGGTCTGTGCTGATGACAAGAAGTGAGCGAGCCTCTGCAGTTAAAACCTCCATACTTTGGAACACTTGTGAATATCCAGTGTGTTTAATCTGCTTTTATCTCTTCACATTGGTTATTTTTTGTCTTACCTTATCTAGCCCAGAAAATCCAAAACAGGATTGTATTGCATTTGTTTGCTGTATGATTTATGACACAATGTTGATGTGATGTGTGATTCAGTGCAGAGGAATTTTATTGTGTTTGAATGCGTGTGAAAAGATATGACACATTGTGCAAAACATTCAGGGAGTGGCAAACAAGTTATACAACCTAAACACTGTCAAAGAGCCAAGGCCAACTCACCTGATTTGAGTACTGCTTTTCTTTGATTGGCAGCCATTAAAAGGAGGCCATGCCAATTTGCAACCTATAAGGTGTATTTGAGTAATGATTGGAGGCCTCAAGGAGGTAAAGAATTAGCTGGTTCCTGGCTCAGGAGTTGGAAGACATTGACTTTGTGGGCCCAATATCCCCGGAGTGAATTCGGTTGTGAACCTGTGCTGCATGTTCCCCCTCTCTTTCCCCTTATTTACTTCCTGTCTCCGATTTTCCAAAACAGTCTACAATATCTTGGAGGGACTGATGATTGTGTACAGGAGGAGAGGGAGTGTATAAACCCAGTTGACATTATTTTCAGTCTTAAACTTCCCACATGTTTCACACAACATAATGTTCTCTAGAATCAGCTCACCACAAGTGCCTACATTCTATTCATTTTGTTCCCTCCACCCCTCTTTGTCTCACTGTTGATGAGACGCCGTTTTTCAACTGCCAACCACATGTCATTAAATATAGCAGCCTGTTCTCATTCCAATGACCAAATACTAATGTTATATGCAAATTAAATTGGAGATGCATGTTTTGAAGGTGGGGGAAACAAGAGCACCCGTCTATGACGAGTACACGTATCGTTTCACCCCTAGTCCATAGTAAAGGATAGTTTGATTGTTCTTCATCCCACACCTTTTCCATCACAACAATGATTAATCGGACAATAGTAGGTAGATCTTAGAGAGGATGCGCCTTCCCAGTATTTGGTTTGTGGTGCTAAACCTTGTGTAAATGTTGTGTGTATATGTATCGGTTAATGTACAGACTGTGGCATACATTTCCTGGAAAGGACAATAAAGAATCTTATCTATTTCCCCTAATTGCCTTTTCACCTGTTCTCAGTTTGTAAGACTTTTTCATCCATCACTCGTCTGTGATTCCTTCCTCTCATACAGTACATGCAGACACATACAGAGACAGTCAGACAGGTGTGAACTCACCGTAACAGACAGGTGAAGCAGTAAAACGATGGCTGTCTAACATTCCATGTCTCAGGCAGAAGTTGTACTTTGGGTAAGTTCCAGTGTTGAACTCAGGATGAACAACCAAAGCCAAAGGTAGCACACAGATTTGCAGGAAAAAGTTGACTAATCTCAATTACATCAGTTTATTTTGGCCATGTCAGATAAACATGCTAACATATCGGTCTTCATCAGAGCATTAATTAGACAACTTAATTGATTAATTTAACACTGACAAACTGCTTGCCTTTAGTGGCTAGTAGCAGTAGAGAGATGACAGGAAATGAGGTATGTAACAATGCTGAACTCCAGGATGTTTCAGTTCATGCCCCTGAGCCACAGGAGAACCTCTTAAAGGAAGAATCCTGTTTTCAAAAACCTGGAACTCTATGTTCTACTGGGGAAGAAAATGTCAAAAGTTTAAATCAGTTTTAACTTTGGCTCCGTTATCAGTGTATGAATCATCCATCTCCTTTTGCTTTGATAGCCCAAACTCATGAATACACACGCACAGCCTCCAGAACCAGTTCCACCATCAGAAAAAAAGATTGCTCAGAGAAATGAAAGTTAACACCCTTTAATGTAGCTCCTGTGTTCAGGCTTGACTCCATCTTTAGTTTTCAAGATAAACTTTTCCAGTAGTCAGTCTAAGCATATAATAATTTCTGAAATTTCTGCCTTATCTGGATCTGTTCCCATCCAACATTTCTGATGGGCTTCTCTCTGGCATGAGGCTGAGAAACCTGCATACAGCCAGATGCGAGATACCAAAATGCAGCTAAAAAGAGAGTGAATATTAGACTGTAAAATAGGCAATTAAAAGATTAGCAACATCAACTTTTTAAAGTGATATGTCAAGGTTGTGGTTACAGTTTATTCGGCTGCCCACAAATGGCCCAAAAAATTAAATAATTAATATGCTGCTTTGACAAACTTAATCTGATGAGTTTAAGGTTATCTACACACTTGCCACTGGATGTTCCAGTAGAGCACCAGCACCTCAGACCAAAACAATGGGACAGAAAGAAAATAAAACCAAACTGTCTTTGTTAGTCTTTCCTACAATCACCAGCTCTGGTTTGGTCAAAATAAACCCTTAATTATAGAGTTAAATGTGAAAATATTCATGAAAAGGGCTGTGATGGCCGCAATGTAAGATAAGGTTAAACCAAGAGACTAGGGTTTGTGTCTCAGGTGAAACCAAAAGTCAGTGATGGCTTATTTAAAGTTTTAAGTTATGATTAATTGGTTGCCAATTGAGTTACCGATTTAATCGGCAACTACTGTGATAATCGATTAATCGTTTTGATTGAATCATTTTTTTCTCAGATTTCAGCTTCACAAATGTGAATGTTTTCTGGTTTCTTTAGCTATCTATGACTGTAAACGGAATACCTTTGAGATGTGTTCACATCAAAGACGTCACTTTGGGTTTTGGGAAACAACTTTTTCATAGTTTACTCACATTTTAAGGACGGAACAACTCATTGATTAATCGAGAAAGTGATCGACCCTTAATATTTGTGAAAAAGGCTGCAGTGGCTGCAACATAAGCTTACGTTAATTTTCAGGGACAGATCTCAAAGTATGTCCATTAAAAGTTGTCGTTTTTACCACTTACAGGCTCAGACTGAATATTATGGAAAGGATCCCTACAAAGATAGACATTTTGTTTAACCAGGAACAGCCGTAATATCACTCGCCACCAGACTCCATAGACAAAAACGATAATTTTACCTTGCATATCATCATATCATCATAACATCGTAACGTCACTCAGTCGACAGAAACAAAATAAAACTCACAAAAACCGTTTTTGTTAGTCTTTCCACTGTTCCAACAATCACCAACTCTGCTTTGATGAAAATAAATCCTTAATTCACTGATGTAGATGATAAAATGAGCAGTTTCAGTCGCTCTGCGCACAGAGCAGACCTGCTGTGTGAACAAACCACAGAGAGGCTGCGATAGCAACACAGGCAGAGGGAGTGTGACACCATGACTCCACTGTATCTATAGAGAATAGTTGTTTGTGGCCATATTTATGTGTTAAATCTCGTATATAACCCTTTATGTGAGTAAGTGATCATTCAGCATTAATGAATTTTAGAGAAATTATAACATTTTCTTGAGGCAAAAAAATGTCACAATCTCTGGCAGGAGGAGTTGTGAGGAGGGAGGAGAATGAAGTGCATTGACAGATAAGAGGAGAGGAGAGAGCAGCAGAGAGAAGACAGCTGCCGAAGAGAGGGAGGGAAACTTTCCATGTTCTGAGGGCCTGTTGGAATCTGGAGCTGCTGACGTTGCTGCACCAAAACTGTACTTCACTGTGCGGAGGCACGCTGTTTACCCAGTGCACAACTTCTACTTGAGACATGGAGGGTTTGACAGCCATCATTTTAGTGCTTCACCTGTCTGTTACGGTGAGTTCACAGCTGTCTGACTGACTGTCTCTGTAAGTGTGTCTCATGTACTGTACTGTATGAGAGAAAGGAATCACAGAGACGAGTGATGGATGAGGCAAGTAGGGGAAATAGATTCTTTATTGTCTTTCCAGGAAATGTATGCCACAGTCTGTACATTATCCGTATACACACAACATTAACACAAGATTGACATTTAAACACAGCACACTTGTACATACATTCAGGTATTTACACATAATGGCTACCGGGGAGTTTTGTTGAGTAAGGCTATGGCAGAAGGGACAAAACTTCTGCCAGCAAGCTCGTTTACAGTCTAGTGATTTGTATGTACGCCCGGATGGTAGCAATGTGAAAACCTGATTGAGGGGGTGCCTGGGGTCGTGTGCTATGATCTGTGCTCTGCATGTGATGGCTTTGCTGTTGAGGTCTGAGAGGTTGGGGCTAGGGAGACCAATAATTTTGGAAGCGCTGTTTGTGGTGCGTATGAGTTTGTTCCTGTTGGAGGCAGTTAAAATGTTAATGTTAAAAGAAACAGGTGGAACAGTAATAATAATTTTATAAAGCAGCAGCAGAAGGTGGGGGCAACAGAAGGTCTTAAATGACTAATAATAAAATCAGTTTAATTCATCTAGTAATCTAATAAAAAATACATTAAAATACAATACTGATTTCACCTTTTTATATGTCAAAACTCAGTTGACATTATTTCTGCCTTGAAGTTCACAAACAGCTCGACAATGTCAAATTTAATTTTTTCCATAAGTTCACATACAGCACTATTAATTTTTTTCCCTGCACCCCTCTTTGTCTCCCTTTGATTTAGCCCTCTTTTTTCTATTAACACGTCATCACGTTATTAACATTAAATATACCTTCCAGGGTTTGACGTTAATGAGTTTTTTCACTTGCCTGGCCTGGAAAATCTGCTTGCCTGTAGTCAATATTTACTTGCCCCTATACAGACTGTCTGATTTATTGTGCTTTTTAGACATGCACGATAATGGACTTTAGCCGCTATCTGACATGCTGATACTATCCAGCTCCTTTTAGCTGATTTCTGATGCTGATATATGCACGTATTTCTTCAACCTAATTGCAATTATTATTGTGCCTGCTCTTATTGTTATGGCCCACTGGCATAAAATAAATTTAGATATTTGCTTTGATCATATTGTGAAGAAAATTAACTTCAGTATTGGTGTGCTTTTCCATTCTAGAAGCTAATGTGGTAGATGAATGTTTTAGATGGGGTAGTAAATGTATACAGTTTGGTTAGGGGGTTTGTAATGTTATGGTAGGGGGTGACTGATAAGACTCTGGTCACAGTCACAGGGTCAGATCAAAGGACCATTTGTGTTGAAGACCTCAACCTTTCGCGTATGATTTACAGCAGACAGCAGTATGTAAATAGGATAACAGATTGTACTGAAAGGTATATAAGGGAAAGCATTCTGGAAGTAGGGAGAGAACATCTATGCTGTGGTCTTCTGTCCATGCTGCATGAGTAAAGGGACTTGATTTATCACACTGGGTTCGTAATTCTTCAGAAAACTAGCAACTGTCAATATTATGGAAGAATATTTTATTTTATTTATGTCTTAAATGCCGTTTTACGACATGTGATCTTTTAGGCTTTTATGTCACATTCATTCATGCATGGATGCCCATAGAAGGAAGCAACTCTATATAGAGTGCAGCAGGGTTGATGTATTTTTGTAGACCAGCACAGAAGTTAACAGCGCCAAAGAGATTTTCCATTATGGATTATTGGATTATTGAACAAAGGTTTTTAATACTTGCACATCTTGTTAAGCAAAGTAATCCTCAAAAATGAACACCACATGTGAGATTTTTGAAGTGTAAATGTGATCGGCCAGAGTAAAAAGTTAACGCTGGACTACACTACAGTCACAGGACTTCACAACCACTAAACTTCCAACTTGTAATTACCGTATTGATCCGAATATAAGACGATATTTTTTCCCTTGAAAAATGCCTGAAAATGACGCCTCGTCTTATATTCGGGGTGTAAGGAGTAACCCATGTAAAACAATAGGTAGCGCCATATGAGCGCTTTTCTCTCCGTCAGCGTTTAGTGCAGTGTGACCCTAACGTGATCCTGTAAACAAGCATGTACAGTAAACAAGGCTGGAGTGGGTGTGTTAGCCTTCATTTGCATAAACTGGCGACAACGAAAGTGCGAGTGAGGAGGAGGAACGCAGTGATACTGAGGATGCAGCTTAATGAAAGAAGGTGTTTTTGGATGTTGTTGTTCTCACATTTTGCAGACTGTTCTGACACTGTCGAGACAATGTGCGCCGTTTATTGCACAAGTTAAGCCAGTAGGCTCATGCTCGTTTAATTGCGCTGTTATAGAACCGTGAAGTGCGTTCTGCGCTTTGCCTATTTGCGGAGCTATAGAAGGTTTTATGATTTTTTTCCCCGCATGATAAACACCAAAGATGTTGAAATGTACAAGGAAAACAATGAATTTTTTTTTATGCAAATGAAATTTTGTCCAAATAAAAAGTATTTTTCCAAATATGGGTCTTGAAAAAGAGGGGTCGTCTTATATTCAGGGTCGTCTTATATTCAGGGTCGTCTTATATTCGGGTCAATACGGTACATCATGGAATTAAAATATTCAAGTTGGAAAGTTTGAGGTGGACTAGGTAAGTCTCAGACTCATGCACACACAGGGTGCAACACTTTCATATTGGTGAATGAACACTGCCATCTTCTTCCAGTACATTTTGTTATGTATAACAACTGACCAGAAAGCAGGCACAAAGTATCTCAGAGTAACATTAACACAAATACAGTGATGTGAGATGAATGTTCTGTTCTCTCTGCAGGTGGCAGCCAGTGTTCCACAGCTCCGACGCCACAAGAGGGACTGGGTAATCCCAACAAAAAATCTTAAAGAGAACTTTGACTACACTACAGCAGGTTATGTTGCCAAGGTAAGGAATAAACCCATATCATGTCATCTTTGTGTTGTCAAATTGTGTGTCTCTTAACAGCAAAGGTTCATTTAAATAGCTTTACTGCTATCAGAGATCAACTTGGTAAACCCTACATTATGCCATAGGTCAACTGTTAATCAGCCTAGATCTTCTATGGGAGTTGTTTGCCTCATGACAATGATTAATTGGACGACTTTGTTGATGGATTTTAGTATTGACAAAGTCTCCATCCTGCTGCAGCTTCTCAATTTTTAAATTTAAAGTCCCCCTCCAGTCAGACATCAGTGTTTCTTCTTGTTCCTACAGTGTGATGTTTGATGAATGTCTGTGCAGAGTTTGACACTTGAAGGATGTTTTCACATTCATCTGCTAAAGTGGAATGTTTCTCTGTGCTCATTGAAAATCTGATTAAAATAAATTTCAGCAGATTCAGAAAAGTCAGAAGAGTCATTTAACATTGTCCCCCTCCATTAACACGAGTCAGTCAGGTTTTTTAGTGTTTTATGATGCTATTTCTATGTTGCAATATACTGGGATAAGCACTAGTGGTAAACTACTCTACCTCAATTATGCAATACATGATTCCATTGAAGTCTGGTTGACTTAGGAAGTACAGTAATGCTGTCTCAGTGTTGGGGGCCAGAGTTAACAGGGAAGATTACGAGTCACTGCAAAGTCACAAGCTATGCAGATTTAGGCAGAATGTGATGGAAACTACCACAAAGACAAGTAGTTGCAGCTGTAACAAACACTGGGAAACTAGTTATGACTGGATGAAGTCAGTCTATTACAGACTATCCATGAGCTTTGAAACTTAAGCTTCCTTTGATGCTTACTGTATTTAGTAAAGGTGTGTATCTCTGCCATCTAAGACGATCTGATACCTATCTAGATACATGGGCTACGATTGAGGGACGATGCATTTTAATATGGAACGATTTGATTCGATATGATGCAATCTGATACAGTTCTTAACATTTGTTTAATGTAGACATTTGTTTTACATTTTAAAGTAAAATAAGACTAATCTATAACATTGACATTGCTTACCTTTAAATACATATATTTTATAAAATACCAGGGAATCCCAAGTATTTTTTTCTTCATGTGAAGAAAATGGAAATGTCTCATTTCAGAATTACATGTAATTGTGTTTATAGTTTTAACAGACACAGACAGAAAAGAACTCGTCCAGTTGGAGCTAATTTAATATCTTACCTATTCTAGCTTGTGCTAGCTGTGTTAGCATCCACTAATGCTGTCTCACCAGGTGAGTGTTAACATTTGTCGTGCTACCGCTGGACTTCATTGCTGTCCAACAGATCTGACAAATGGACAGACTTTTCTTCCTTCTTACAGAGTCTATTGTGTGCTTCTGAATCAACCAAAGGGCTAAGGGGAAGAATAGCAATGTTTATTTTTTAGGTAAGACAGACATATTAAAATTTTAGACTACCTCTCTGCATTGGTAACGTGTCCCAGAACAAACATACTCTTTGTCCCACATTTGTATTTTTGTGCAGACTTTCTTAAAAACATTATAAACGTTGCTAATAACAACTTACAGCACAGATGAATGTGCTTACTGGCTGTATTAAAATATATATTATTGATAAGATTGTTGTGCTACACCACTGCTAACAATCCTGTGGGCTTCCTTACTTTTTTGGCGGAGCTCTGACAGAGAAAGGAAAAATAACATGCATGAGGGCTCTTGCTCCTTCATGAATCATCCGTCCCTTTTTGCTTTCGCATTTTACATGTTTTAACCCACACTCTTAAATACAGAGCCTAGAGACGTATAGCATTAAAAGAGACTGCCAGGAGCAATAAAACCGTGTTCAGGCTTGACTTTTTTTACTTTGCAAGGTGCATTGAAACTTTTACATTAGTCAAATACAGTGGATAATTATTCCTGACATTTGTTTCTTATTTGGATCTGTTCCTATCCACACCTTGCATCTGTACAGCACACAGCTGGCACGTTGAAATCATTACATGACATTTAATTAGCTGACATGTTTGTCGAAAGCGACTTACAATAGGTGCATTCAACCATGTGAATACAACCCAGTCTGATCTGAAGATGTAGATTCTGCTGTCCTTTTAATGGGGAGCTTGTTCCACCATTGTGGAGCCAGCACAGCAAACAGCTGAGATTTTGTTGAGCAGTAGCTGGGCCCTCCTTGAATTGAGGGAGCAGTGAGCTGAATGGCAGTAGCAGAGGGTAGTGCACTGGTTGGTTTGACCAGTTCCTGGACGTAGGATGGGCCTGAACTATTCACACCATTGCAGGCAAGTGTCTTGAATCGGATTTGAGCAGCCAGCAGTAGCCAGTGCAGGGTGCAGAGGAACAGTTTATTGTGGGAGAACTTGAAGACCAGCTGAATTGCTGCAGAGGTCTGATGGCAAAGTCAGGCACACCAGCCAGGAGGGAGTTGCAGTAGTAGTAGTAGTAGAAGTATATTGCGATACTGTAAGCAAGGTGATATATTGTGATTTTCTAATATTAGGAAAACTGTCATAGTATAAAGAACACGCCACCATATGCAACTTTTTTATGCAACCAGAACAGTAGAATCTGCATTGGTATTTATCAGCAAGATCCAATATATAGCACTTAGTTTACCCTAAACAAGTACATGCAGTACTCTTTTCTTGCAGCCGAGTAACCTCTGATTTGTACCCGATGCTAACAATCTAGCCTTTCAGTCTTATTTCAGCAGATGAATGTGAAAACATCCTTTTAGTGTCAAACTCTGCCCAGACATCATTCAAACAGCACACTGTAGCAACAAGAAGAAACAGAAGAAGCAAACACTGCTTATTATATTGGGGGTTTCTTTTGTTTTTTTTACTGGTTGCAACTTTGTTTTGATAATTTTCAGATCAGATCAGACGAGGGTGATGGGGGGATCCTGTACTACTCTCTGCTGGGTCCCGGGGCCAGCGAAGTACCACTGAACCTTTTTGTTGTGCAAGAGACCACTGGACTGGTGTTTATCCGAGGATCACTGGACCGAGAGGAGAGAGAAACTTACATTGTGAGAACACAACACGTATTACACATAATCAACTAGAATTCCACATTTAGGGAATTAAAGTGATTTTACTATACTGCTGTCTAATACGTTTTTGATGCATGTCTCCAGTTCTAGAGAAACAACAGCAAGAGTGGCTGATGGCCAAAGTGAAAAGATTTAAAACTGTAGTGCAGACTGAACCACAAAGGAATATAATAAAACACTAAAACCAGTTGTATCAGTTCAACTGATTCTGTGAACTCACAGAAACTTTAAACTTTTGTCTTAAGTCTTTCCCATAGCAAATCTTATGCTGCATTTAACAGTTCTTGTATATCTTAACTGTAAATGAAAAGAAGAGCAGCGACAGACATCATGGTGTCACACAAACATGTACTCTTGTACTTAAACATTTTAATGTAAAAGGTGAAAATCTAATGAATTACCATTTGCAGACGTGTGTTTTTATTTCTGTTCAACAGCTATCAGGAGTGGCCAGATCTAATGATGGCAGAGTGGTTGAATCCGGAATAAACCTTAGGTTTGATGTGGATGATGAGAATGATAATACACCTGTTTTTGTTCCTGTACCTCCAGCTACAGTCAATGAATCAAGTCCAGCAGGTAACACATGTTTTCTGCAACCAACACTTAAAATACAGGATTCAAATGCTCTGCTCTCTTGTTTCTACCTGGTCGGGCGTAGTTGTCTCTAACAGTTAATCTTACGTCTGACCCCTCTCATATTTTATTTGAAGAATCTTTAGAAGCTTTTATAGTCAAATAGTAGATTTAAAGTCACATTCTGTTAACTGTTAACTATGAGTACCAGCACTGGCCCTTAGACAATTTAAGTTTGAGACCCCTGGCGTAAAGGGAACCCAGTACAGCGCATGTGCTTCAGTGAACTGAGGTATTATAATAATTTAAATATTTTGCTTGTTTAACATGTCTGCCGCCTGTAGATAACGATAAGTCAAACTGTACTAGTGTCTTAAACACTCCAACAGGTTGCTGAAAAAAGACCTATAAAGAAGTAGAGAAGGGTGATGGAAATGGAGGGCAGTGTGGCTTGTTTCCATTTGTTGCTCCCTCACTCTCACCTCTGTGCTGAATGTTAGACTAAACCACTTATGAACTAGACACTGGAACAACCTCCTCTACAAGTGTGGCTGACTCTTCTGAGTCGACCCTGATTCAGTGACAGTCATAATGGCCAGAGCGCAAAGCTTTACATTTTTACATTTACGTCATCTGCTTTTTTCCAGGGACTCTTGTCGGGGTGATTACAGCCACTGACGCAGACCAGGCCAACAGTTCCCATTCAAAGATTACCTACAGCATCAAGAAGCAGGAGCCCTCTGATGGCACAGACCTCTTCTACATAGACAGAAACACCGGATCCATCTACGTTAAAGAAAACACCTTAGACAGAGAGGTTAAATAAATGTGGTGGAAACATTCTGTTGTAAATAAAACTTAACTTAAGTTTCATATGCCTTACATCAACTGAACTTGTCGCTCATTGTCCACAGATACAAAGCTCCTACATCTTAACAGTTACAGGAAGTGATATGGATGGAGCTCTTGGAGCTAACACAGGCACTGGGACTATTCATGTCCACGTAGTGGACATCAATGATAACAGACCCATGCTGGACAAAGACGAGGTACTATGACTTTGTTTCCGAATGACTTAAAACAGTGTGCACAGCCCTCCCTGATGTTCCCCTACCCTGTCTACATCTGTTCCTTAAGTTCCTCCAATTGTTCTGCCCTCATCAAAGAGTCCCCTTCCTTAACTACACAGACATATAACTCTTTCAACACACTGTAGTCAATGAATATTGTGCAACATCAATTGTATTGAAAGTATGAGAATAGAGTAAAACTGAAATGAGGAAGGAAAATAAAAGAAACAGTGACTATGGACATCCTCATTAATATGAATTTCCATCATGTACTGTATGCCATATGAAGCCTATTTGACATGGCTACCACATATAGCTAGCTAAAAGCCATTAACAGGACAGAATGCATGGTGGGCAATGAAAAGTACAGGACAAGCATGTCCTACCATACAGAAAAAAATATAATCAGTGCCAATATAGGTATCTTATAAGAATTACACTTACAGTGTTTTTAGATGTGATCCCAAAATGAGATTGACATAAATGATGTTGACAAGCATCTGAATGAGTATCTGTTGCAATATTCCCAATCTCCTGATCCAGTCGATTTGAACAATTTTGGCTTAGGCCTTAAAAATCAAACCCAATCACCCATAATGTTTCAGCAATAAAGTAAAAAAATACAGATTAAAACAAACAAAAAAAAAATATATGAGCCTCTGATGTGTTTAATACAAGCATTGACCTTCCTGATTTTCTCTATTTCTAGATACTCCTAAATGTTGCACTGGATCTTTTAACATATTTTGTTACAAATCCCAGAAAAGTCCACCATGTGCTCAGTCAAAATGGCCTCCTACAGGGTTCAAAGGGCAAGCAATGAGGCCAATATCTAGCAAAACAAAATAATAATAATAAAACCTAGTGGATGCAGAATGAACTCAATGTTTTTTTCTCAGGTCAGAACACCAACAACTACATATACTACATACTGTATCACATCCCGCTATCAAAAACTGACCCTCTGTCTGTACATACAACAATTCAGTCATTCAATACCTGTAATGTAACGCTAGCAATAGTTTGGGGAAACATACTTTCTGACAAAGAGGTAGATTGATACAGCTCTCATGTTTGTCTATTTGAAGTTTAAAGTTCGTTTTATTTAAAAAGGGGCAACGCACATTAATTAACACAAAGACTTAAGTCCATTATGTAAATGTGCCAGATTTAGCCATACAGGCTAATTTTCATCTGCAGTCCCTGGGAGGTTGATGGCATATCAGAAACATTATAAGAGAACATACAAAAGCACATATGCACAAACAAAAAGCACATAAGCACAGATAAAAGGACCAGTGAGTAGGATTTAGTGGCATGTAGTGATGAAGTTGCAGACTATTCCAAGCGTACTGGAGAAACTACGGTGGTCATGAAACCAACTGACTAACCAGCTATCTGGCTACTGGCTGTAGCTTCATATCTAACAGATAGCACATGAGTTATATTAATCTTCTCATCTCTCTCTACCACAAAGACAATGAAACGTTCCTTTGAGCTATTCAAAGTGATAATGATATAATTTAATGTATCTCTTGCCTGTTTTGTGCCGGTGTAGTATGAAGGTGCCATTGTGGAGAACACAGCCAAGGTGGAGGTGATGAGGTTCACAGTGCTGGATGCTGACGAGGAGAAAACGGACAACTGGCTGGCTGTTTTCGATATCGTCACTGGAAATGAAGATGGGATATTCAGCATAAAGACTGATCCCAAAACCAACGAAGGTGTTCTGATGCTTGAAAAGGTCAGTCTATGTTCACATATTGGCTATTGGCTATTGGCTAGAATGGGGGCGGCTGTGGCTCAGAGGTAGAGTGGGTCGTCCACTCATTATAAGGTTGGTGGTTCGATCCCCATGTTATAAGAGTAGCGTAGCTCCTTTAAGGAATAGAGCAGTGCGTGATGTGCGATCGAACGTGTGTGTGGTAGAGCGAGCGGGAGTGTGTGAACAAGTGTGACGGTGAATGGCAGCAGAGCAGCGAGGGACACGGGTTAGCCGTAGGTTATCAGGTTTAGCAGTAAATGTACAGGGTGAGTTACAGTTCACGGTGAATAAAAGCTGACGCTTCTCAAGACCAAAGTGGAGCCTCTGTCTGAGTTGTCTGCCGACTGCTGAGGATAAAGTGAAGGCGGTTAGACTACAGTCTGGGAGCCGAACAGGAATGGTTAACACCAGGCTCCTCTCACTGCATGTCGAAGTGTCCTTGAGCAAGATACTGAACCCCAAATTGTTTAATGAATGCTTAGTTTCCATTCTATTGAGCACCTTGCAGGGCAGCCACTGCCATCAGTGTATGAATGTTTGTGAACAGGGTGAGTGTGGCATGTAGTGTACAGCGCATTGAGAACACACTTTACCACAATCATGATAGTCAAACATACAAAATGAATGCTTCATGACATGACAGCATCAAGAAAAAACTTTTGGTGAGAGTAAAGTGATGTGGCTCAATTCTGTTTTTCCTTTCAGCCTGTTGATTTTGAGGAGAATCCTGATATCAAGCTGGGATTGTTGGTATCCAATGTGGCCCCAGCTGTGGGACAGGGAGGTGGTGATAGCAGTGGAGGAGGAGGAGGAGGAGGAGGAGGAGGAGGAGAAGGGGAAGGAGAAGGAGATGGAGATGGAGATGGAGATGGAGCTGGAAACGGAGGTGTAGATGTTGGACTTGGAACTGGGGCTGCAGCTGGGGCTAGCATGGGGGGTGGGGGTGGGGCTGGGGCTGGGGCCGGCGCTGGCATGGGGGCTGGGGCTGGGGCCGGGGCTGGGGCTGGTAGTGCTGGAGCTGGTGGTAAAAAGCCAGTGAAGAAAAAGAGGCCAAAAAAAGGCAAAATTTACCAAGTGAACATTGCAGTGCTGAATGAGCCTGAGGGGGTTAACTTTAAACCCTCAGTGAAGCCTGTCTTTGTTTCGGAGAACCCAGATGACAATCCTCTAATGGAGGTGATTGCTGTCTTCAGAGCCACTGAAACTGACACTGGAAAACCTGCAGAAAATGTTCGGTAAGGTGTAGTCACACTTGACATTTAGCTTAAAAGCTCCATAAATACATATTTATCATACTTTAATACTACTAGAGCATTTACTAGATCAGTGGTTCTCAACCTGGCGTCTGGAGAACCACAGGATGTCCTTGAGGAGTTTCCAGGTGTTACCCATAAAAAATAAGGAATCTTTTAATTTTCATTGACTAGAAGTTAGCCTAATGAGAGAATGTATAAGAATGACTATTCTTTTCATAGGTTTTACACTGTTTAATCTACAAATATACTGTATGGAATAACTAAATCTTATCAAACAGGGATCCCTGAGACTACATTTTTATATTATATTATAACCAGTAGATAAATTAAAATATGTGACTGTTGTGATTAAACTCTATAAAGTAAATGTGCTGCACTCTGTTCCCACAGATATGCTAAAGGTTATGATCCTGACAACTGGCTGTTGATCGACCCAGAAACAGCTGAGATTAGACTTCAGAAGTACCCAGACAGAGAATCCCCGTTCTTGATTAATGGAACTTACTACGCTAAAATACTAAGTTTGACTGAAGGTAAGCTCTTTTTTATCATGTAAACATTTTGCTACTACTGCTGATCACACTGTGAATAAACACCCACCAAGTTTGTCAAACTTTCTGTTGTGGACTGCTTGTGTTTTCTGATTCCCACAGAAACACCACCTAAGATGATCACAGGAACAATAGCGTTGCAGGTGGGAGATGTAAATGACAACTGCCCCTCACTGACCAATGATGTGGAGTACATCTGCTCAGACACTGAAGTCATTAACGTGACAGCGGTGGATGAGGATGGAGACCCAAACTCAGCCCCTTTCAGCTTCAGCCTTGTGTCAGAGGAGACCCAAGGGGAGTGGAGGGTTGAACCTTCAAATGGTATGGGGCCTTAATTTTAATATTACCTGTTTAATTAGGGTTTCTGTTCACACAAATGGTTTAAACTTCATATTGAAAAGTCTGCACTTGTTGCTAGATGTCTGTCTACATTTGATAAAGCCGGTATGATCAGTGTAAATTATGAGATTTTTTACTCCGGTAGCTACCTTCTTATTGAAGGAAGCCCCAAAAGGCAAGTGAATGTTTTTATTTTATTTTATTTATGAAAACAGGTGAATTTTGCTTTGTTGTAATACTCATTTCCACCACAAAAGGCTAAAGTGCACCTGTTCTAAACAGAACTAAAAGCATTCATGTTTCTTTCAAGGTGAGTGCTCTTATAGCGCCAATTAAAATGCATTTTAATAAAGAATTTCACCTGTTTTCACAGATCTCATCCAGTCCTTTTACCCCAGACAGAACAATTTCTCATGACACAGGGGTGCATCAACAGTGGAAAAACAGTTTTTCCTCTACTGGACCAGTAAGACACCTCTCGTTCTGTCTCGTTCTTAGATACCGGCGTATCCCTTAAGGCTCTGAGACCACTGTGGCCTGGTCACTACAAGGTTGCCTTCATCATCCAGGATCAGCAGGGCCTCGCATGCCCAGACCCCCAGTACCTGGACCTACATGTGTGCTCCTGTGAGGAAGGAGAGACTTGCAGAGCACCACGTTTACACGGTCAAAGAGCTTCTCTCAAGGAATCTTCCTCTACATTTGGAGGATTGGGAGTGGGGGCATTGATCTTGGGACTTCTGACACTGCTTAGTGAGTATGTTGTAGGGTTAGCATGACTAAAAAATTAAATATTAATATATATAAATATTAAATACACTTATATGATCTAGGAATGCGGTTAAAATAATAAAATTTAAAATCTCTTTGTAACTTTAACAAATACCCTATCGATGGGCAGGATTCTTTTGGATTACCCCTGCAGTAGTGAACAACTCTAGCCTATGTCATTTTAAAAATTCTTTCTTTATTGCATTGGGGCAGTGTCATTTTAGAGGTGGATATCTCAAAACAATGGCAAATAAAAATAAAAATCTCCATGTCTAAAACTGAAAATAAGAGAAAATCCTCCCTGTAACCTATTTGAAGTGTAAGATTTTCAATTCTGTTGTGGTTATGTTTTTCAGTCGTAGGGGTCTTTCTGATGACCTGCTCCTGCGGAGGAGTGTCAGGGACCTTCACTGAACTTCCTTTTGATACCAGAGAACACCTCATTGTCTACCACACAGAGGGCCGGGGAGAGGACAAGGTAAAATACACAGTGTGAAGCAGACTATCTGTATTTAGGAGCAAAAAGACTGAAGCATTCCAGCCAATAGTCAACATGATAATACTATATGTTTAAATGACAGATGTGTTTGTGTAGGTAAGTTAACTAATAATAAAGTCATAACAAAGGTGAAGAGAACTAGAATCGGAATCAGAATAGGAAATACTTTGGTAATCCAAAGTAAATGTAAATAAACAGAAATTAAATAGTAATGAGTTTTAAAGATTGTAGATTGTAATCATCTCCAACTATCTACAATCTACAAAGAATGACAGAAAGATCCAGTGTATCACACATGTTATTGCACCTTAATCAACTTATTGCACACCACAGTAACATTTGAGCACCAGATTAATGACAATGACTGAGTTTTGACACTCTGAGGGAGGAGTTAAAGAGTTTCATGGTCACAGGCAGGAATGACTTCCCGTGCCACTCTGTGGTGCACCTCGGCAGAATGAGTCTTGCACTGAAAGTCCTCCTGTGTGCAATAATTGCACATGTACAGTTGTTATACACTTAAATATTTTTGCACACCACATTTCTACTACTGCATATAGTGTATATATTTTTAATTATGGTAAATGGTCCTGTACTTGTATAGCGTAGTCTTCCGACCACTCAAAGCACTTTTACACTACATGCCACATTTACCTTTCACACACATCCCATCAGTGATGGCAAAGCCCATCGCACGGAAACTAATGCATCCATACACTGATGCAAACATTGGGAGCAGAATCAGGGTTCAGTATCTTGAAGGATACTTCAGCGGGTGGCTGTAGGAGCCGGGGATCGAACCATCAGCCTTCCGACTGGTGGACAACCAGCTCTGTCTCTGAGCCAGCATCCCCCTCTCTGATACTGCCATCAAAGAGTGTAGCTCCACGCTCACAACATCACTGGCCTTGCAGATCAGTTCATTGAGTTTGTTAGTGTCTGCTACCCTCAACCTGCTGCCCCAGCAGACAACAGCAAACTGGCCACTACAGACTCACTTAAGTTCAAATTAAAAATGTAACAAAGTTAGTTCAAACTGTAGGTTTTGGAATTAAAAGTGCACTTAATAAATAATAACAACGAAAATTACACTAAATTTGAAGGACACCAGATTTCGTAGCCCCAAATTCCACCAGGCATGGCTGCAAAACGTTCCGGCTCTGCCACAGTCACCGGAGTTGATCATGCCCAAAACAATACTCGAAACTAGCAGCATTCCCTGAAGCATCTGAAGCTACAATCTGCTCCGCATAGAATATGCAGCTGGTGTATTTTTATTGGAATTCTCAACCCACTCACGTCAACAACAGCACAGCTAAGCACTGATAGATCTGAAATAAACTTGCTTCTAAACTTGCAAGTGACGTCTTGACTTGACTTGACCTGGACTTCAAAATAAAACAGGTCCGGGTGCAGGTTTAGAATCAGTGACCACTGTGGTGTTTGATTCCTAAAAGGCAGCAGTTATCAGGTCAGTGTATACAGATGTTATGTTGGTAAAAATTGAAGCATATATACTTACACACACATACATCCGAAGGCTGTGCTGCCTAGAGGAAATGTGCAAATGCAAATGTGATCATATTTTAGCAGTCAAGCTTTATACATTCCTAAAGATCTCAACTCTAAAAATAACATGTAATATGATTCGGTAGCGTGGTTTGAGGATTGCACAATGAGGCAAAAACGTATTATTGTTTACTAGTCAATTTCACGTCAATGTCAGAAAAGTCAATGTGCAGCCTAAAATGTCTGTTTTAAAATGTCGCTCGTCAATGGCTGTCTATGTTTCCCTCAGAGTGTCCCTCTGCTTAGCTCTCCTGTCCAGATGACACGTGCCACCACATCTGCTGTACAGGCCATCAACATAGCTTCCATGACCAAAGTGGACACAACAACTTCCTTCAAAAGTCTGAACATGGACACTGCCAACAACCGCTGGCAACACAAGTCCCAGTGTGTGGCCGAGGGCAGGATGCAGCAGAGCAGCTTTAGAAAATCCAGGGGGATCTGCAAAGAGGCGTACTCAAAACAGGAACAGCTGTTACTGTATAAAGACATGGATGGCATCGCCCTCTCTGATGTGTTTCTGCATGAGTTCTACTCACAGGTGAGACCAGGTCTAGGTCTTTTTCATTTTTTAATATTAAAAATTTTAAAGTGATGAGTTAGAACTAAGCCTTTTTTTAGTGAATGCAGTTACTGTATTCGGTTCCAACGTGTGTGTTAACGGTTTCTAAGACAGCTGGTCCTTGGTCTGAGGCAGTTTTAAATTTGTTATCAGAGTACTGTGTGTTGGCACTGTTTGTGAATGAGGGTTTGTATCAAGCTATGTCACAGGCAGCTCTCAAACATTAATTCAAACTGTGTAAATGTTGCTTTGGGCACATTGGTGCTGGTAATTAGAGTTTCATTATGCAGATTGTTAACAGTGTGTTGGATGTAATCATTCGTGAATTTTTATACAAGGACTTGGCAGAGACAATGGCAGTAACATGCCTTTAATTTTTTCTTTGTATTAATGTTGATGTCTGTACAGAAGGCGAGCTGTGCAGCAGCAAGGCAGGCAACAAGGGACAATCTGTTGGAGTATGACTATGAGGGTCAGGGCTCCCCTGCTGGCTCAGTGGGCTGCTGCAGCATCCTGGAGTCTGACAACGACCTGCAGTTCCTTGATGACCTCGGGCTGAAGTTCAAGACCCTGGCTGAGATCTGTTCGCCGCCGAGACCTCCAACACCTCCAACACCTCTGAGTGTTTGTCAAAGTATTGTCACTCCAGAGGTGGATGACCACATTGCAAGGCTCTCATTGGACACTAAACCACCAGGCATCCATGGCATGAGCCCAGAGCCAAACCAGAATGTCAGCATCAGCCAGTCATCCACCAGAGTCATTAATGGATTTAATGGAGCAGCTTGCAGCAGCATGCATGTGCAGTCTGCAGACAGCACCAGTAACAAGGCTCTTTCATCTCATGTTAGTCCTGTTACCACAGCCATGCAGCCCTCTCCTGGACAAATGCTTGTACTACAGCAACAGCAGCCTGTCTACTACACCACCACCCCTGTGCTCCAGCCGATGCACTATGTAGTCCAGCCACAGCTTCAGAGCAATGTGCTGCTGGCTGAAGCTCCTGTTACCAACCTGCAGGGCATGATTCTGCTCAACGGGACGCCTCAACACACTAAGCACATCCTGCATGGGGGAAACACCGCCAGGACTTTAACTCTCGGTAGGCAAAGAGGCCAGAGAGTGGTCAAGGAGACCCAGGGAGCAGGGATATGGGTTAGGTCTGACGGTGCAGGAGAGGTGATGGGTGTCAGGAGGAGTGGTCGCAGGATTAAGTCAGAGGGCGGAGATATGGCGGAGCATCGTAGCATAGGGACGCTGGTAGGTGGACACATGAGTGTGGAAGCAGCAGGGTCTGAAGAGGGGCAGTTAGTGAAAGCCAGAGGAAACAAGACCAGAAGAAGGTCAACAACGTCAGCAGAGACAGGTTTCATTTAATAGAATTCATTCAGAAAACACAGAACCAGCAGACCAAATACCTTCTCATATAAAAATCAAAAGATTCCTTTATCTAACTTGTGTACTGACAACGGAAAGCTGTGCATTTAATTACCGTCAATTATTACCTGCTACTTAAAAACATGTGAACCTCCTGAGCACTGTTTTCCCATTATTTTCTTATTTCATCAGTATTTTTTTATATGAAATAACAAGTGCATGTTTATCAATCCCATATTCTTTTTTTTGTTGTTGAGAAAATCAATTGCGTAGTCAAAAGACTAAATTATTTTGTAAAAATCGTTTGTGAACCCTGATTTTTTGTTTAAAACAAGCAGGTAAATACAAACAGGAGGCACAACATTGTTGGCTAAATGAACTAATGAAATGAGCGACCTTTAGAGCGGTAGTTTAGTAATCCACGGTAGTACTGTTGTGTAGGAAGCGTGACGTTTTGGCACCGCGAGTACCATGCAATGTTTCAATCACAGCCCTACGTTGTATACGCCTCCCTGTAATTCACTCACTCATTAGGCTACTCTGCTCAGGCCGTGACGAGCAGAGACAACCATGTTGCTGCTGATCAGTGTGCTAGCAGCAGCAGGGCATTATAATTCATTACTTGTGTTGTTGTTGTTGTTATTGTGAATGTACGGCAGGCTGTAGCCAACGATATATAGCGCAATTCATTACTTATGGGAAACGTTTCAAGAGCAACAGGCTACCTCCAAGCAGCACAGCACAGGGAGAAGTGGGTGTAATGCGGAAGACGTAGCCAGTCAAACCAACCAATAGAAACTCTTCTCTCGTCCACCAGCGTAGGCCCCGCCCATCAAGTGCAGTTGAATTCGCAAGCAAAACTTTTGAATTTGCAAGCAAAGAGGACTGATTTATAAGCAAAATGGTCGTATGTTTTTACTTACAAACATTAGTTTTGATTGAAGTTGAAGAAATATGTTCTCTCATATTTTTTTTTCAATTGCAACCTGTTCTGTTTTGATCTCAAAAAAATGTTTTTGATTGCCACTTACTCTTTTTTGCTCTCAAATCTCGTTTTTGGTTTCAAATCTATTCTATTTGATTGAATAATAAAGGAACAAAATTCTCTCCATATCTGTCCTCCTGTCTGTCCTCCCGCCTGTCCTACCGACTCTTCCGTTACATTTTTGCCCGAAAAACAGCGTCTGTCACCGGCGAAAAACTTGCGGAGTGTTAAAACATTCTCCGCCTTGCAAGTGAGGGAGTCAGTTTACTGCTGGTGATTATTATGTAATAATTGTGTAATTTAGAGTGAAAAACGTAACTATGTCACTTTCCAGGATGTTTGGTGGGTCAGGATCTCAATCACTACACATTATAACAGCATCCATATGATTATAAAGTGTCAGCGGGTTTAGATTGACGGGGGAGACAACTGGGAAACACCTTCAACACGAGCTCTGCAGTGATTGGCTCTGCTGCGCACGTGGCTACGGTGGCTGTAGTTGACAATACTAGCGGAATTCGTAAATAATTTATGAAATAATAATTTATTAACGGTCTCTTTATAGTCCAAACAAAGCCGATGTTACACACCCTCAAACCACACAGCAGCCATGTTGAAACTCTCAGGTCAGTCTGATCCTGATCTGCAGAGATATTTGAGCCACACACACACACACACACACAGACAGAGATTCCTTGCTTTATAGATAGATAGATGAGCGGCAGGTGTACGGAGGCGGTACATAAAGAGACTGGAGATGGAAGGCATGGCAGAGACGGACAGAACGGGTGAACAGAACGGGTCGACACCTCCTGGGACAGCAGCAGCAGCTACAAGTACAGAGCAGCCCCCGGACGACGAGCGGCAGTGAACCAGCGCTCCTCAGAGAGAAAACGCCAGAGAATGCCAGGGAGGCGCAGCCGGAAGGGACGCCGTAGCACGCCAAGAGGACCGACGGAGGAGGCCCAGACACTGGTGCAAAGCAGGCGGATCAAAGGTTGCTGGCGACTGTGGACTGTGCACGAGGGGATGCAGTATAGTATGGACAATTATGGACATTAATTTTTAGTATTGTTTTAGGTGGCACCATCTTTTTATTATAATAAACCCTTTTAAATGACTTTTATTCTCCTGATGGTTTTTTAACTCTGCTCAAACCTGATTTTAAAAGAACTTGGCTTTTTAGGAGTCCTAGGCTCCATATTAATCCTAGGTGGCGTTGTCGGCTTTACATACATTTTATTGACTCGGAGCAGGTCTAGAAATAGAGTTTTGGCGGCTAACACTAGCATGACACCTGATCCGGGTCTGACAAAAGCCCTGGAAGCGATGACAGCGAATATTGCCACTATAAAAAATGGCTGTGAAATCTACAGTTATTTACTGCAGTAAACACAGTAACATCACTGTGTATGATTTTTACAGTAGAATACTGTAAATCTTACAATAAAACCTTGTTCACGTGACAAAATCACAGTAGTTTAAGGGTTACTGTAAAGAAAATCACAATAGCCAGTATAGTACTGTAAATAGTAAAGTAAACTACTGTATTTTTTCTTTATTGTGTGTATTAGATTTTTAAAAAAGTATATCATAACAAAAACAATGATTAACTCATAGTTTTGATCTAAGGTTTTTTTTTTTATCATAAGTTTGACCCTTTATATCTTATATATGTCTTCTTATCTCATCTCATCATATCTCTCTAACAGTTCTTCCAGACATTTGTTGTAATTTCCTTTGGAATATCTCTTATTGATATCACTGAAAACTTTATATTTCCAAAGAATGTCTAATAAGGATCCGTAGAGGCGCTCTGATATTTCTTATGGTAGGAGAAAGTTTGACAGACATAGCAACAGTAACTAAGGGGGCGGGGCTTATCGAAGGGTCAAATTGACTTATTATGGGACTTTTATTTTCTATCAAAGTTTTTTCCCGCCTCACTTTCAATTTATCCAATGAGGATCAAGAGAGGTCAACGGTCGTGCTTCTAATGGGCCAGTCACGTCATTTCAAAACCGGACTAACCGCGAACACCGCAGGAAGTTTGCGGTTCTGACTCCGCAACAAAGCTCCGTGTCTGCTCGCTCCTGGAGACTTTTATTGCTTCGCTGCGCGGGAGAAGTTTTTTCCACCCTTGGCCTCCGCGGGTCCGCCACCAAACGTCCAGAAAATCGGTAAGTACCATCACTAGCAGCGAAAGAAATAGTTCCACACTCTGCCTCCTGCTCAGGCTGTGATGAACCACTGTACCCAGCTAGGTTAGCAGTTAGCTTGCTATCACAATGAATTACTCATGCAAGCTCTGTCATTTCACAACACTGGACACATAGCTACAATCTGTTAGCCCCTTTTTTTTTACTTTTAGTGGCTTCACATATGTTAGTTTATTTGTGTGCACAGCACCAAGCTCCTGGGTGTTTCTGCTGGCGAATATTATAAGATAATGAATCCAACATTGTGGATTATCTTGAGCAGGCTGGCTGTAGAATGAAGAGACATATGGAGAGTAGTAAGTACTGCTGATCCTACTACATGCATTGCGTGTGCCTGATAAATATATATACTGAACTTTATTCCCACTGGCATTGTTTAATTAATGTGACATTATGCCCCATACATGTATTACTTGTTACATAACTGCGCTTGTGTCAACACTTGGAGTAACAAGTGTTTTTCAGACAGTATTATCACCTCTAAAAGGGGGGGAAAGAATTCTGAGAAATAAGTTAATGCATGTCCAAGATACTGTATTTTCTTTATTTTTATCTATTTAATAAAAGTTTGTTTTGTTTTTCTCTGCAAACAGTTATTTGTAACCGGTTACTCGTTAACATGTACATATTGTCCCACCCTTAACTCCTATACTCATTTTCATAGGTTTTTAGTCAGGATTAATCCGGACTCCACCAAGTGCAGTGCCAAGGAGCAGATGAGCCGGAAGACTGGGAGAGTGGTGAAGCGGAAGACTTCATACATGAACCCCCAATCTCCTTCATCAGGGACTTCACTGAGTTCGATTGGCAAACTGACTAGATGCAGGTGAGGTTCTGATGATAGCTTTTGCATTGAAAGTTCAAGATGGTTTATTCAAAGATGTTCTCTCAGATATCTTATTAAATAATGTGTGTTAAGCTACTGCTGTGTCAGTGACTGAATGCTGATGGAGACTATGGTCCACTGATGAAGGCTCTTGAGTCGACTTCAGCAGGAAAAATCAAACATGCTGTAATTCATGATCAATCAAAAACATGTTAATCACAGTTAATTCAACATCTCTTTAAGCATTTTAACACATTGCTAAACTCAATTGCATCTTGAATCAAAATGTCGGCTACCTTAAACTGAATGCAGCACTGTCATCTTTGGATATTTGATACACTTTCTATCAGGAATAAGTACCTTGACACGACATCGCCATCTTAGACCTTCATACGTGGTGCATTACAAAGTGACTGTAATAAATGTAATTGTTTGTGTTTTCTTCTTTAATTTCAGGGCTCCAACTGGGATCTGGGTCTCCAAGTTCAGGGCAAGCAAGAGGCCATAGACTTTTATTTCAAGTGTGAGGGGAATGAGAGGACTTTACAGTGTCCTGATGCATTGTTCATGCAAATGTTCAGTATTTTAAAGTAAATGTATAATTGTGAAGCTCGGCTGACTGCTTTTTTTTTTTTTTTTTTTTTTGATTTCTTGTTTCTAATGTTTCAGGCGTGCCTGGGTAGTTGCAGTAGTCAGACAAAGTAGAGGTGTCTCTTTCATTGTTGTGTTGGTTCTGAAGTGGTACTTGATCTGAAAAGTTTGGTAACCTGTGCTTTATCATGTTCCTGTTCACCAAATGTCTTCAATGAATAATTGTGTCAACAATTTTCTTGTTTTCTGTAGTAAATTGAAATATTTTAGAATATGGGTCATTCTATTAATGTTGGATAATAAGTCAAAGTGATGCAGTATTTAAATTGTACAGTGAGTAACTGAATTTACAATGATCAACAGTTACCCACTGTTAACAGTACAGTATTGCCATTTACAATACCATTTTAAAAAATCACAGTATTTAATTGGTATTTATTTTACAGTAAATACACCAATACTGTAAATGGAAGTACAGTATGGCTACTGTAAAACATTTACAGTAACTTGCTGGTTAATTGTTGCCAGTAAGTTACTGTAAATTTTAAGGTAATTTTGTTACAGGGTGGATGAAAAATTAGAAAAGATGCTGCACGACATCACCACAAATATCTCTCAGAGTTTGAAAGAAGTCACGACCGTGTCAGTGAGGTGGAACAGAGAATTTTAGTGGTGGAAAATGTGTCTACTGAACAGCATTTGCTAGTCTTACAGGTAAAACAGGGAAGTAGCTGACAGAACGGATCCAAGATTATGAGAATAGAGGTCGACGCAAAAACCTGAGGATTATTGGCCTGCAAGAGAAGCTGGAGGGAACAAACCCAACAGAGTTTATGGAGTCCTGGATTCCCCAGCTCCTACAACTAGACACCAAAGCGGGCCATATCAAGTTGTGATGGACCACAACAGTTTGTGAAGGACCAAGTGTTAGTCTTTGTAATGGCCACTGTTTTGTTACATGTTATCAGCACGCTCAGTCCCGTTAGTATGCTATTCATGCCTCCCAAAGACAGGCTGGATGTGGGCTGTGGATAATGATAAACGTGTGACAGTGATGAGTGGCAACAACTTAAGATATGCTAAGTACTTAATTTAACTGAACATAGCTAGTATTAAACTCTGTACTTGGAATGTACGGGGCATTCATCACCCAGTGAAGAGAAAAAAGATTCTCACCTCTCAAAAAGGAAGGAGTGGACATCGCCCTCCTACAGGAAACCCGTCTGAAGGATCAAGGACATCTTAAACTGAAGCGGGACAGGGTTGGTCAGACTTTTTTCTCATCCCACACAAACAGCAGAGGGGTATGTATCCTGATAAATAAGAAATTGCCCTTTAAACTTCTTGTGTTAAGGACAGTAGTGGGTGATATATTATAATTAAGGGTCTGCTGTATGGGAAATACATCTCAATTCTTAATGTTTATGCGCCACCAAATCACCCTACTGACTTTGTCACAAAGGCATTCTTGGAGTTTGCAGAACTTGAAACTGAATGTTGTATTGTAGGTGGGGACTTAAAAATGCCACCTGAACCCGCTTATGGACAGAATGCCTGCAGATCCTAGGGTCCTATCAAAAACTGCCAGGGCACTAATAGACACATGTGAGGAGTTTGGGTTTATTGATGTTTGGAGAACTGTGCATCCTACTTCTAAAGAGTTCACTTTTTTTCCAATGCTTATAAGAGCAGTTCTAGAATAGATTATTTTTTCATCCCTAAGTTAATGCTTTCCTCTGTGTCTTGCGATCATTGTTGGGCAAGTTACTTTTAAAAAGTAATTAGTTACAGTTACTAGTTACTTCTTCCAAAAAGTAACTAAATTAGTTACTCAGTTACAAATTATAAAAGTAACTAGTTACTTCAGAAAGTAACTATTGCGTTACTTTAGAGTACATTTTTAAATGCTCAAATGTGACCCCACCTCCACCCCTCTTTAACAGAACTTAAAATACATGTGCATGTTCAATTATTTATGATAAATCTGAATATTATAATGAGATTGACACTTAATACAATCCATTATTAACAGAAACAATGTACGCAAATCTAAACTATTTTAATGTTGCTGTGGGACAAAGTGAAACTAGCCTCCAATCAAATGCCATGTATGTAGATATTATGTTCATATAGTGGATCCATACAAATAACACAATAGATGTTTTGGAACTTTTGATATTTATTGCCCCTCAACAGGCCACAACTGGGCAAAATTAAATTATGCTTGTTAAGCACTATACCAAAAATAAATAACAAATATATACACTCTTTGTAGTGCAAATAAAACAAAAAAAACTTCAGACAATTGGTAGATATACTGTACTTCAAGTATTTTCTTCCTTGAAAAAGTAGAACAGTGTAACAATATGAGGTGCTTTCAATCTAACTGAAAAGTACAATGTATAGCAAAACTAAGGAATCCAAATATAAACAGGTAATACATAAGAAATAAAAAATACATCTCCATAAAAATAAATCTCTTTCTCTGGCCATTGCCAATCTCACTTCTAGAGGCTGCAGCCAGCCAACAAATAAATCTAAATTAAATGATGCTCTTTAAGCAATGTACCAAAAATGTATTCAAACAATATATACACTCTTTTTAGTGCACATGTAATAAGATGCAACACAATTCGCCATACCTGTCTCTCGTTGACTGACTCGCTTGTGTTGTTCGTTGTGTGTCCGACTATGCGTGCTTTCGAACACCTGCCCAACTCTACCTCTGATTGGCTTACCATGAAATTTTACTCAACCTCAGCCAATCGTCAGCATTTATGTGCTTGTCTCGTGCACTGCCCACTAACCAAGGAAGAACAGTAAAAAGTCTTTGCCTCTCGGCTCAGAGATCTAGTTGGTCTGATGACAAAAACAGCTTCAATTATAGTAACGCACCGCATTTTTTGGCAGTAATGGTAACAGTGTTATTAAGATGGGAAGAGTAATCAATTAGATTACTCGTTACTGAAAAAAGTAACGCCATTAGTAACGCCGTTATTTATAACCCCGTTATTCCCATCACTACTTGCATATAGGAACTATTTCTATTTCTGATCACAGCCCAATATTCTTATAGTTTGCTCTTTACCGAGAAACAGTGCTCTTCTAATTCCTGGAGGTTCAATCCACACTTACTTAGTGATCCCAATTTCATTTCTTACTTTATATCAGAATTTAACATATTTTATACAATAAATAAAACCCCAGATATAACCCCATCAATATTATGGGAAACCTGTAAGGTTTATGCCAGAGGCCTTATTATCTCCTATGTTAGACGTAAGCAACGTAAATCTTTAGAAGCCCAAAGGAAATTAGAAGGCAAACTTGCGGATTTGGAGAAGACATATGCGAAATACACCTCTGATATTAATATGAAAGCAATGTTGGCTACAAGAGCATCTCTAAATTCTCTTCTTAATCAGAGCTGAGCAGAGTATTCCATTTGCTTAACAAAGACTATATGAGTATGGTAATAAACCAAGTAAGTATCTTGCAAGACTAGTGAACAAGAGGACTGACTCTCAGACAATTTCATCTATTAAAGACACAAATGGACACAGTAAATCTGATAAAGTTAATATTTGTAAGGTTTTTAGGGAATTTTATAGCCAGTTATATAGTAGTGAAGAGCAGGACTTGATTGATAGATTTATGTCGAAGCTTACTTTACCTAAACTGACGGAGGAACAAACACAGGGGCTAAATGGACCAATTGCAAAGCAGGAGGTTTTCGAGGCATTGCAGACTTTACAATCAGGGATCTCTCCAGGCCCAGACGGCCTTAGCAGTGAATTCTATAAAGATTTTAAATCAGAGCTTATGGGACCTTTTTTGGAGATGCTAAATGAATCATTTAATAAATGCTCTTTACCTATATCACTTACAGAGGCCAATATTAGTCTTATACTTTAAAAAGGGAAACGTCCCAAACATTAGGCTTTATCAGCTGGCTGCACAGCTTCGATACATAGCTGAATGGATTAATAATGACCCAGAATCGGTGTGGCTAGATCTGGAATCTGTGAATGCAGGTAATGCCCTCTCAAGTCTTTTATTTGCCTTAGACTCAAGGAAAACCAAGAATGTTGGGGACAATAACATTTTAATTACAACAAGTCTGCAAGCTTGGCTAGCAATAAGAAAGTTAGAGGGTTGTTCTAAAACATTGTCCTCGCTAGCTCCGATATATGGTAACATGGATTTTGCCCCAGCCCGCTCAGACATGGGATTTAAGATGTGGGAGGAGAGGGGGATTTTAACTCTGGGACATTTATTTGATAAAGGAGTGATGCTTACATTTGAACAAATCCGACAGAAATATGGTCTCCCGAGAAACCACTTCCTCAGATATCTGCAAATTCGCAGCTTCATTCAGAATCAAAGCAGGTATGACTTTGACTGTCAGACTTCACTGATGGAACGTTTACTTCTTGGTAGAGGCAAGAAAGCAGTTCTCGGTCGGGGGTATGCTGAGCTCAACTCTGCTAGCAATATGAACTATCTTCGATGCAAATGGAATGCTGACTTCAATCTTACAATAGATGAGTCAACGTGGCTGGAAATATGACGGTTAGCTAGAGAGATCTCCATATGTAATAGAACCAGAGTCTCAGTTTAGAATATTGCATCGCTTGCAGACCACACCACAGCTCAGACACAGGATGAACTCAAGTTTGTCTGAAAAGTGTTCCAAATGTCAAGTAGAAGTGAGAAGCTATAGGCACTGTATGTGGAAATGTTTCCATATTGAGGAATACTGGGGTAAAATTGTTAGTAAACTTGATTTGATTTTTAATGTCCAGCTGGATGCTGATCCTCAGGTACTGCTTCTTGGCTTGCCCAGTCCTCATATTAAAGGGTCTCATCAAAGAAGGCTGCTCAGTATTCTCACATTTGCTGCTCCGAAAAAAATATTTCTCAGATGGATTGATAATGCACCACCTACAATTGGGGGTTGGCACAAAGTGATATTTGACTAACATACAGATTCAAATGTAGGGTGGATGATTTTTTTAGGATCTGGACCCCTTTCTTTAAATATGCTGGTAAAAGACTTACAACTATTGTATTAAAAGGGATGATAGATGGCAATGAGGAAAACTGGCTAACTGATGTTTTTGGGTCGTAAGGTTGGACATTAATTTAATTATAATAATTTTTTCATTTATTCATTTATTTTATTTTTTATTTTTTAAAAACATAGCATTTTCTCTCAAATTGATATCATAGTTATTTTCTTTATTACTCTTCTTTCTTTCCAGATATGTATTTGCTGCATCGCTGTCAATTGTAATGGGTCTGAGCGTTTCCTTATGTCTGTGTGTAAATGTGTATATATGTGTATGTACATATACTTAGATCCCATGTCTTCCCAGTTATATTCTCACAGTTTATTAAGGTAGGGAGACGATTTTCTCTGAGTGTATTGTACTGTGTATATCACATAACAAGTAGTCGGAGATGGTTTTTTTGTGGCCATGTTGTTTTGTTGTTAGTTGTCTGTGTTTATATCAGAAAATGTAATACAAATATTTTTGCAATATGGCCAAGTGCAGTATGCAAACAGCAGAACCTACGCTTTTCTTTGATGATATGTGATAACAACATTATAATGAGGTACTGTAGTTCTGCAGAGATTCCCTGGCCTACAAATATTGTTCTCCACATTTAAGGTAACATTTACTTTTTTTTCCATTTATAATTTACACAATAAGCGTGAATCATATCACAATATCTGTCAAAATCACTGCAATATGATGTTTTTACCATATCATGCAGCCCTAGTCGAGCATCAGAAAAAACCTGAGTGGACATATAATATCTCAAAATATTAAAAGCAAGTGGCCCATCATGGATATTTACCAGGTTTAAGTTGAAATATCAAAAATCTGCTAAATGAGTTCTGCCATATTTCATTTATGTCTCCTCATTTACAAAAAAATCAGCTTTAAGGATCTCTTGAACATCAATGTTCCCGTCTGGGTGGTTCAGCCATAGCAGGTGGACGTGGCAAAATACAAGCCCATCTCTCTCAGGCTACTTCCCGCCTTTCTGGCTGGGGCAATATGTGGGTCAAATATGCGCAGCACAACCCACAAGAGCTGAAGTTTTGGAGATGCTCTGACCCAGTCATCTAGCCATCACAATGTGGCCCTTGTCAAAGTCGCTCAAATCCTCACGCTGCCCATTTTTCCTGCTTCTAAAGCATCAACTCTGAGGACAAAATGTTCACTTGCTGCCTGATATAATCCCACCCACTGACAGGAGCCATGATAACCAGATAATCAGTGTTATTCACTTCACCTGTCAGTGCTCATGATGTTAAGGCTGATGGGTGTATAACAAAACCATGTGCAGCTTTTGTGCAACATCTCACTGTGTGCAGTTCAGTACTACCCACTACTACACTACTAAGTAATCAAGCATTAGATGATGTGAGGTAAGAGTCTCAGCAGACTCACCTTTAGTCCTTCTATAATCAAGATCTGTAATATATTGCAAGGAATGGGACTTTTAATCTGAAAATCATGAAGTTTGGAGAATGTGTTTGCTTGTAGTGAGTGAGACAGAACAAGGAAGGGTTATCCTCAGATTTCAAACCATCTGGTGCCAGTTGATTTTTATAACACTAGATGGCAGTGCAAAGCAGGGAGACAGCAGAGTCATAAACTCAAGCACTAAATGACAGCAGAATGAAGCTTTTAAAGTAGCATGGACTAATAGCATTCCTAGGGAATACATATGGCCACATTGGAAACATTTAGCTTTTAAAGGCTCATTGTTTACGGTCTCTTTAGAGCCCACATGGTCTGGTGGAGGGTATGAAAAGGTAGTCGGTTGTAGGACAGCTCATGTATCCCAACATTGTAAGTTTTGCAGCAGGCTGTTGTTGTATAGCTGTGCACATTCTGTACATTTTGGTTGATTTAACTCATTTCTGTGGTGTCAAATTTACATAACTTTTATACAGCAGCAGTTTTGGCCTCTATTACCTCCTACCTGCCCAAGCTGCTTCATCTTGCCTTTGGAAACATTTTAAACAATTATGACAGCTACAACTTAAGATGCCTTGTGTTAAGATCTTTCTATAACCAAAATGCCAATAAAAAATAATTGGTATCAATGTGGAATTACTGACTTGTTAGAAATGCTCATTTGAATTTTGATGGTTATGTTTGACTGGTAAATGTAAATAAATACCAGAAATAACCAACTATATTTATGTCTATACAGGCCTTTCTGCCAGCAGACATTTTGACTTGTCAGAGCAGCCTGAAAGCTGTCTGAAAATCAAACAAACCCCTCACATAAGCTGCTGTCCATTATTCAGTGTAAATAAACCAATATTTAATGCATAGGGGTGTTATATTATAATACAATATATAGGCAGAGGCTAGCTCACACAGACACAGAGGGGAGCAGATATAAACAATTATCATTGAACTGGAAATTAACCTTAAAACAATCAGAATTTGAACAGAGAAAGTCTTTACTGCAAAACCATTATTCTTCCATGGTATGGTACACCTGGCGTTTTTACCCCAACGCTCTCTGCCAAGGTGTTTCTGAAGCGCTCACGCCTGTAGCGATATGTGATAGGCCCCTAAGTTCCAAAATGATTTGATACCCCCTCAGTTGGTCTTTTCCACTTCCTGCTTGTCCCATCTTAACCTACATACATGATCTTCACCACCACCGTCACCAGTTAATTCCAGTAAAGGACAAATATAGCAGAAGGTATATTAACAGACATGCCTTACATGCTGTATGGAAACAGCCGACTGTGTCATGTCCATACTTGGTATGTGTGTATCTTAACTGCTATAAAGAATGAAAAACAGCCCATGCAGTTCCATCACAGTGTTATTCATATTTTTTCAGGAGCATCCTAGTTTGAAACACAGGGCCACTGAAGGGCCACTGAAGTACCGGGGTCATTTTGATTCACATTCTCAGCGCTCCTCAAAGCCGGAATGGACAGATGGAGATCAGATCCTTCCTTTCAATGCATTTTAACCAGCTCATGAATCAATGAGTAATCTCCATGGTTTCAGCTGTCAGAGATACACACACATATGCACACACACACAGACCTCTCTAGAGTCATACACATCCCGAAAGGCAGAGTCTGAAAAGAATAATGTCTATGTACCAGCATAATTAGCAACAACAAGATGAATGTATGATTCATTTCCTTCACTAAATTAAATACCTGTGGTTAGCGTACAGCAGGTGCAATGATTGGTGAAGCCCATGGGGAATTACAATAAATGGACAATGTAGTAGTGTTTCATGTATCTTAATGAATGTCACTGGTTGTGGAGTTTGTAATCACTATGGTGTATTGGTTAGAATACACTAGAAGACGCTGGAAATGTGGCCACTGCTCATTAAGCCTAATATTTCCCGGTGCTCTCTGAATGGCATGTTGTTTGTAGCCAAAGTGATTGTCACTTAACTTGCTAGTATACTCTTCCCTGTGGATTTTGCTACGCATATTTTGATTATATTTGAACATAACATCGCCCGTTATTCCTTATTTAAACTTAATTGTAACATAGTTGTCGCTGTGTGTACTACAATGTCTCATATTATAAAATTATACTACCTACAAAGAAGAAGATGTTTTTCTTCCAGTGTCTCTGCTGCGGAGCAGAAGGTTAGCGGTTCGATCCCCAGCTGCGGAAAAGCTGTGAGAAGCGCTTCAACAGACACACATCTGTTAATGCGCAGCCATTCTTCTTAAGCAAACAAGGGACTATCAGTTTTGTTATTTCAATTAAATTAAATTTTATTTGTATTTGTATAGAAAGTATTTACTGCAAAACCATTATTTTCTCATCGTATGGTACGCCTGGCGTTTTTTCCGACACGTAGCTGTTGTTGTATAGCGCCAATTCATAACAGAAGTTATCTCAGGGTACTTTTCAAATAGAGCAGGTCAAGATCTCTTTCCCTACTTCCTGTCAGTACTTGTGCTGCAGCGTTCTGAAATAACTGGAGCGTTTTCAGGCTGGTTTGACCACATTACACTCCCAGAAGCATGATAGAGTGTTCCTTTAGCACTGTTTAAAGCATGTGTCTGGCATATTGAGATTAAAGTGATTTTGATAGTGTAATGTATGTTCTTAAAATCAATTCATATTGTAGAAGTTTGGGCCGCATTTAGAACGTTTGTGTTTGAACCCTCAGGCATACCTTGGACCACTCCTCTTCCGTGATATCTTTCTGTAAATCTAGCCTCCAGCTTTTAAGTTTTATATGTACAACGTTGCATTATTTATATGTTGTACATATAAAGAAACAGTAACAGAAAATAAATAAGTTTAATATGTATTATATACAGTGTAATACTTGTACATATACGTACATAGCCTAGAGTTTATTTTACTGTATAAACACTGTAAACAGTAAGATGACGGCGGTTAACTGGTAATGAAAGTGGGGACTGGGGCCCCCTTTGGGTGTCAGAAAAGTTGAGGGAAAATGCTAAAAATGTTAAGATTTAATCATTATCGTTTATTATGTGTATTATTTAAAAATACAATTTATAAGAATATATAACATAATAAAATCTTATCGTACACAGTACTGTAAATGGGGGACATCCTGCAAAAAGGGTTAGGGTTAGGGTGTGTGCATAACATAGATGTGACATTGCATTGTTATCCTATAAGCTCAGTCAGACCTCGACACAGTACATCCATCTGTGCATCACCCTTTAACAGCTTTAATTTCAACCAACATGTTAAACTGAAGACATGAAAATACCTATTTTCTTCTTAACTTGTTTGTTTTTGGAGTTTCTGTTAGACCTATAGCTTGTATTGTTGAGAAAGATCACAAATATCTTTATTATGACATTGCTTGAAAAGTGTTTTAATATCAGCTGCCAAATGTCTGAATTGCTATGTAAATCAACATGGACCACTCCCACAATCCACAAAGCCTCCTGTACATGATCACAGCAGGAAACTGTCGTCTCCTGTTGTTTGTCAGTCCGTCCGAGGATCTGAGATGTGGTGTTGACTCACTCTCCGAAGTATCACTTGAAGTCGGTTTCTAATGAAGCTGCCAGTCAGAGCAAATAATCACAGAGTAGAAGCATTATGCTCATATGTTGTTAGGATGGTTTTTTATCTGCACATGCATCAAAACATGTTTGTTTCCTTTCCTTGGAAATGTAAGTATTAGCATGGGATTTTAAAGAGATTTAAAGTAGGTAATGGTTGGTTGTTTTCGTTCAGGCCAGGTGGATTTTTGCAAATGCCTTTAGGGGCACTAGGAGGAGGAACCTGATTTTTTTTTTTACAGATTATCTGTCTCATGTTCCACTGCTTTAAGACAATAAGCAACTATTAATGCTGAACCCTCATAGGTATTAGCATTTAGCTTATTCCCAGTTCTACATTTGGATTTTTTTCATAATGGAATAACATCTTTTCTCTGAAAACTCTGTATGTTCGGTCAAAAATGTGCAGACACTGAGGAATGTTGCAGGCGCAAGAATATACAGATTCTTTGGCAAATGGTTTAAAAGAGTTTTCAGAAGAACCGGTCCTGTATTGGTCATAAAAAAACAGGTGTTCAGATGTTGCTGTCAGTAATAACTTACAGAGAGACAAAAAAATCTGAAGTGTTGTAAGTCATAACCTCTTTTTAAAAAAAAAACCTTTCATACAACAATGTTAAAACCAACAGTTTGTTGAGAAGTTACTTTTTTAACAGATGTAGCCTACTTCCTGTGTATTAGGCTACGTCCACACTGCAGGTAGAATTCCCCTGAATCGGATTTTTTGCTCATGTGTGACTTGCTCTATGTATATTGGTCACAGTTCTGCTCTGGAACATAAACATAGAAGACAGCTGTGATGGCGGTAGACAGTAAAGGGATGGTGAGATCTCACAAGCATTTGGAGTGACACTTCTGTACAAGGAAAACTTGGGGGCTCTAAATGTAATCGATAAATGTCGTCATAAAAAGTGCAGGGATTGGATTAAGCGCAGTGGACCTTGAGAAAAATGTTAGCATCTTCACCAGCTGGGCCACAACTGGATCTCCAAGCGAGCCAGAAAGAAATCAGCCTTTTATGGATATTTCATAGTATATTCATGTATAACAATAAAAGTAGAGAACAACTGATAAACTGTACAACGAACAGTGAACACAATAACTGCAGCTTGCTTGTGTAAAATGGATTTGAATGAGTTTTGAGCAGATTATTCCTTGTGAATATTGATCAGAGATGAGTTTTCCTGATATTTTTAGTCTGTACGGTGTTTTTATTTTTTGTAATCATTTTTAACAATCATACATACTGATTAGGTTTATTTTTGTTTTCTTCTCATTGTTCTATTTGCACAGTTTAGATCTTAAATCCAAACTTTAAAAATAACAATTTAATTTTGTTTGTTTTTCTCACAACCCCCTGTGAAGCTTTGGCCCTGGTGAGGGTCCCGAACCCGCAGTTTGGGAGACACTGACTGGAAGGACCAGTGAGTAGAATTTAGTGCCGTCTGGCAGCAAAGTCGCAGATTGCAACCAACTGAACACCACTCGCGTCTGTATTTGATGATTTGGGCATGAAAATGGGCTGTGAGTAGGAGAAACTACAGTGGCCACTTAACTCACAAAAGGCCCTATACAGAGCCAGTGTTTAGTTTGTCCATTCTGGGCTACTGTAGAAACATGGCAGTTCAACATGGCGGACTCCAGGGAAGGCGACCCACAAACAGCTCATTCTAAGGTAACAAAAACACAGTGATTCCTATATTCAGGTGATTATACACTAATGAAAACATACCTATGAATATTATATTCCATTTCTGACAATAGATCCTCCTCAATGTTACACACTGGACCTTTAATATGCTATAATATGGTAGAACCTATTCTTCCTGCAGTACAGTTTTCTCTATAGAAGCACAAAGATATTGTCAGAAAAACAGTAGTAAATCATGTCCTCAATGCTTTAAGAGTTTAAGAAAGTTTTTTTAGAGTGTGCTTTCTGATCTTATCAGCCTGATGAGGTGTGCTACCCTGAAGGCCTAGTGTAGCAGACACACCTTAGAGAAACATGCATACATATGACAGCTGAGGACAGCATACGTAAAGCAGGGAAGGGCGATGGGGAGTGGGGGCAGCATATCCAGGAGTGGTTGTATGTGTGATGGGAGGAGGGGGGAAGAGGCTGATATAGGTGTGTCTTTAACAGGACCTATTTAAGGCTGGACCACCTGAGTTGGGGACAGGACAGGCTGGTATATGCTGCAGCTCCCCCGTGATCATGGCGCGGCTCTCCCTTGCAGAAGTGGGGCTGCTGCTTCTGTTAGCGCTGGCCTTGGTGAGTAAACCACCCTGAAGCTACACTCATAACTTCACCTTGACACACAGGGACATGCTGCAGGCCAGGAGGGAACCTGCTGTTACAGGAGAGGGATCTGACCTTCAAGTGGCGTGGATTGTGCTTTATCAAATGTAATAACTGATCATGACAAATGTTTAAGTAGATACAAGCAGTCATCAAGCAGTAGTAAGTCATCAAGCAGTGCACTGATGAATAGAGTTCACCTTTTTGAGTTCTAGATACAGTGTGTGCACAGCCAGAGATCGGTAAAAAGCTGCTCAACAACTTGTGTCAGCTTGTTTCAGATTGCTGAAATACACTAATAACAGAGGTGCTATTTTGAGACCTGCCTGAATGTTGAGTTGGAAAGAGTTAGCTGCAGTAAAAGCTGAGTGCTGTGCTCAAAAACTAAACACATTTCCTGTGTATTATATTTGATCTTATATCAGTTTGTTTTTTAAGTACACAAAATCGTTTCACTTAGTTTTTGTGTTTTTCTAGTTTCTAGTTTTTATTTTTATTTTAAAATGGTTTTTCACACCAAGTTTTAGTTAACTGTAATTACCTTAAAGAAGCAGAACATTACATGGTTTTTATTCTGCCCTTCTGGCCAGGTCTTTGTTAAAAATCAATCTACATGAAACTTTTACCTGATTAAATAAATACAGGGTAAATCCACATAAAAACTAAATAAGATACATTGGATGAATAAACTTACATTTCCTAATGGATCTCTCAACAAGAAAAAAACATGATGGTATAATTGCCATAGCCTAAAATATTTCATTTGGCGCTTAAAAATAATCACATTCTTTTACTAACGCAGTTACACATACACTGCACTCCGTCTCTTCACACTCTTTTCACAATCTGTCTTTATGTGCATTCCTCTTTACCAATGTTTGGCAGCAGCAAGGTCATTGTTTAGTATAGGCGGCAGTGACAGGGAGGGGCTTGGGGGTGCTGTAGCTACCCCTAGGAGTGCCATAATACAGTTTAATTCAATTAAATTGAAGGAGCAGGTTTAGACCGTACTCCTTCTAAAATTATTTAAAGAGACTCAGTTTCCACCATCAGCAAGCACCTGGTGAGAGTGGCAAGGAAAAAAGGTGGTAAAGAGAGAAGGACAGAGACACAGACAAAGATGCACAACAACAACAATAGCAACAACTATACTAGTAGGAATGACTAATGATGATGATGATGATGATGAAGATGATGATGACGACAACAGCCATAATAATGGGGAATGATAAATAATAATGAATAATAATATCACCCACAAGAAATATCTGTGGCTTATTTATGTTTTTTTCACTTGTTAAAGTGTGAATGCACAAGATCTGACTCCTTATAGTTCTCTCCCCGTGATGCTCATTCATATGACATGAGGTCTATGGTGCTGAGTACTGTTGATTCATTAGTGATGTGTGTAACTGTGATCTCAGAATCTGAATGTGTACTTTCTGCTTGTGTGCAAGCGCTGTCTGTGGCATAACTGTGTGAACTTTTATTCAGAGGTGTGTTTGCATAGGCAGGCTCGTGAATATACATCTATTGTTTGAGCTGAATATCTTGCCTTGTATTTAACTCTAATGTCTAACTGTTACGGAGCTCCACGTACTGCATATGTGACTGCGGCGACCGTCTCTGGCGCCGCTGCTGGAGTTTAGCCTAGATGTATGTAGAGGCAGAAATACCATGGTTTTTTTGTCTTGGAAAAAAAAAATGGAAAAAAACAGGGATTTTAACACAGAGGTTTTTATAAGGACTGACAGCCTCAAGTGGCAGCAGTTTTTAGCCATTCTGCACTGGCTTCATTTGTCAGTCCAGGAGATTGCCGCTTGGCTGTACCACATCGCTACTGGCGAGAATTAGCTGGGTTATTGTCTGCTGGTACATTTTAGCCAGTGCCTTTCTCACTGACATGATTGTGCAATAATGATCATGCTGGTTCCTTGGTAAGATTCAAAAATATCAGAGAACACAAGGGTTGATAGTGATGTTGAAAAGGACCCTTCCCAGCGCCTGCAGGCTATAAGTGTTAACGCTAACCGTAACGCAAATTCCATTGGAGCACACAGAGTCTCATCAGTACATGATAATGCCGTTGCCACCAATGTAGTTACAGTTTGAAGTACATTTGTACATTTTTTCACTGTTTTGTATAGCGTATCCTCCTTGCTTTAGTTGCACTTTATTCAGTTTATTCTCCAGGTATACAGGGTTATTTGACAGTCCTCAGTCTTCCACACTACCAACTTCATCCACATCCAATCACCACACCCATGCAGTGGTTAAATGAAGCAACTAATAAAACATTTACTACCTGGTTGAACATATTGTATTTGGCCATTATCCACTGATTGCACCATTTTACTGCTGTCAATAGAGACTCCGACTGTTGAACATGACAGCATAAGCAGCTCCAACAACAACAACAGCTTAAAGATGTCAGGGTTCTAGTGATATGAGCGCGCGCACACACACACACACACACACACACACACATCAAACTGTCACCACACAGCCAAGGAATCGTGCCAAGGGGCCCAGCTCTCACCTGTTCCTTGTGCTGGCACAGGAACACAGTTTTATTATCACAGTGTGTACAGGTGCTGAATGCCAGTCATTTTTCACAGTCTGTGTCTGCTACTAATTCATGTCATCGTTCGGGAGTCGGACCACACCTCACACTGGCCCCTTTTTCTCTTTTCCTTAAAGAGCACACACACTCTTCAACAAGACCACACAAGATTACACTTTATTGTATGTACACTCATGATTAGTCTACTTAAAGGCTAAAGATATTTTCGATATAGTAATATTGTACTTAAAGCTGCAGTAAGTAACTTAAAAATAACCTTTTGTCATTAGCGCTGGAATTTGTGTTCTGACAGTAGTATATGAGACACTGTGTGAAAAAAATCAGGTTCCTCTGGTTGTTTTCGTTCAGGTGCCATTGTCAGTGGTAGAACAAGCCAATCAGAGCTGAGAAAGATAGAAAGACGCTTTGGGTTGGAGGCTTGAAGAAAGTCTCATTCTCAGAGTCCCATTTGACCCATTAGGAATGAGACTCAACAATCCCCCCTCTTTTTCACCTCTGATTGGTGGTTTCTGTTCAGGCCCGGTGGATTCTTGCAAATGCCATTAGGAACACTAGGAGGAGCCAGAGGAACCAGATTTTTTCACAGATTATCCATATGTTCTACTGTCAGGATATAGTGAAAGATTCAGCAGATATGAAAGTTATTCTTTAATACCTACTGCAGCTTTAATGTGTTCATGATATATATTTGAAACTTTGCGTGTACATGATATGCTATAAAAACCAAACAATGGCTCTAGATAGGACCGTTCATGTTTTCTAAGTACAGTACAATGCAGGATTACACTGGGTGTTAGGTGGGGCCAGATAAGATGCTCATTTTGGGCCCATACCCACTTGGTTCCCATGTAGCCCAGCATAACCCATGTGGGGCCCACATATATATGTTGGCTGAGAAATACCTATATTTTAAAGGGGTACTTCCTAGAATATGCTTCTATTCGACTCTCTCTATGGTTGATGAGTAACACCACAGCATGTATTCTAATCCATAGATTGACTTCCATCTAATCAGTGACACTAATTCAGTAATAGTATATTTACATACATTTCAGGAACCTACTAGTTTTTCCTTTATTTCAGTGTGGAACATGTTTTCCGGAGACTATGCTGGCATTTGGTCTCTAAAGTACATATAGAGTACACATACTCCACACTGTACTGCTTATTACAGGCTCCATTAAAGCTAACTCAAGTGTACGTCTGCTGTTTCAGATGCTCAGTGCTGAGGCAAAGCAGAAGAGGCTAAAGACCCTGAGGAGGAAGAAGAGAGAGTGGATCCTTCCACCTGCCAAGATTGAAGAAAATGTTGACTACACAAAGAGGGAATTCATTGCCAAGGTGATTTAAGTAAATGTTATTTCCCACTATAAGCATATGATGGCATCATAGTATGATAAGAAAACTGTACCTGGATGGATGAGCTTCCAAGTAAATGTCAAACAACAAACTTGTTTCTGCCTGATCATTGGCTGGTCTTCCACCAAGCCTGCATTGACAAACCCATTTCCACTTGTTGGAGAAAGACCGCTTCAGTTCCACACCTCAGTTGCGCAATTATAGGAAATTTGGCCCTGGGATAAAGGCTGACATACACTGCGAGAGAAGTGCTGTTTTAACTTTGTGAACGTTCCAAATAAAACTCATTTTAGCCTGGTAAGAAAATATGAAGATTGAGATAAGAAGTTGGGTGTACCATGAACACAGTGCACTGCACCCCTCCCCCAGCCCTTAAGTAGGAGCCTGTTAATAACATTTCTTAAGAACTCAGGATGTCACAATTAGGTTTTGATTATAAGGCTCAAATAAGCTCCAGACAGATGGGGTTTTTGGGTCAAAAATGGCTATTTTAAATATAAAGGCTGCTGACCCCTGAAGTCCTAAGTAGGTATGTTATTAGAAAGGCAGCCCCCTTCCACAATTCCAACGCAGTGGTCTTGGTTTTGTTTACCCAGGCCATAGACACATAACCACATCTTGAGAATATTTAACCATTTCCTAGTGTAGAGTTTGTGGGGTGGCAGCCGTTCTGCTGTAGTCAGGCCAGCGAGCCATAACCTTTGTTGTTTTAAAGAAGAAACTAATAATTTGATGTTTTTAAGAGTTAGATGAGAAGACTGAGACATTGTCTTTGGAGGGAAATCGGGTTGTCAATTAGCTGTCTTGTCACTACAAATGTCAGTGAGCTAAAACTTCCTGTACTGCTGAAAGTGGACTGAATTTCAAGGTTTCATAGGACACTTTGTATTTTAGTCAAGATTCAAGAAGCTTTATTTACCCCGAGGGAAATTGCTGTGCAACAATTGCGATACAAAAGTGGAGAAGTAATACAAGAGTAAGAATCAAGCTAGCATAAAAATAAAGCAAGTAACAATCAAGATCAGTTTTTGCTTTCCTGGGTTTCATCCTGAGTGGAATAATGAAGGATTTTTGCTGCAGTTGGCGTCTGCTCCATAGCAACGACTGAAGAGGTTTTTATGGTGCTAATTGAGCAGTAGCCATAACATATTAATACGTGTGTGGTATGTGGAAATACATTATGTGGTTGGGAATAAATGGCATATATAGCATTTCCATGAAAAGAAACATAACTCAATCATTAAAATAACAATAACAGTGTTCACAAATTTAATTCTCTGCCTGTGTTTTGTTCTCAGATTCGCTCTGATAAAGACCAATACGCAAAGGTTGAGTATTATCTCACTGGACCAGGAGCTGACAAGCCACCCTTCAATCTGTTTATGGTGGACCATAACACTGGGTTCGTACGCATCACTGATAAAGTGGACCGGGAGACATATCCATCATTCAATGTAAGTCTTTCAATATGTTACATTCTTTACACTGTACTGTATGGACTGAAACCTGCTCAAGACTATTGGAAAAATGGGTTCAGTTCAGTAACACAGCTATGTTTCCTTCAGTCACAAGGCTTTATTGAAAGTCACTAAGCTTCCGCTCACACATATTTTGCAGATCTTACAACCCGGTATCATGCCAAAGCGTGTAATACACATGTTGGTCCACAGTTGCAGTGTCATGTTATGCCTCACCTGGGCGTGGCAGTGTCACATTTATAACATGTTCTCATTCTGCAGGCAAGCAACATCCAGTTACACTTTCAAAGCAAAGCTTGCTTAGGGTGCAACTTTTGGTTACACATTCTGGCAATGAAAATGATCTAGGTTTAATCTCTGTTGAGACTCCAGATTCAGTGGTAACTGACCTAAACTTACAACTATACCTGCTCATATGCTAACCCCCTAGAAGAGTTTAGAGGAGTCTCATGTGGCTGAAAGTTTTGGCGAAAATCTAGTAAGGGGACACTCAATTGAGATGAGTCAAAATTCCATTAATGCATAACTGGGTTGCTGTATTACTTCTTTACATTGTAAAGGTCAATAGTAAACTGTCTAACCCTGTCCAATCTCGTCATGTAATTCATACAGATAACAGGGGTCGCCAAATACTTGAATGGGACCACAGCTGAGTACGACATCCCGCTCACTGTCACAATCCTGGACCAGAATGACAATGCTCCTTATTTTGAACTGCATACTGGCAACGTCACAGAGGCAAGCAAAGAAGGTACTGCCAGACTTGAAATATTTTCTCAATCAGACTGCTACAGTAGTGTGCTCTCTGAAGGCCAGGGACAAAAACAACAGGCAACCTTTCCACAGAAAGTTGTGACGCATTTATGATAAAACAGTTCCAAACCCTAAAGGGATCCAAGATGGTTGATTTACAAAGCATATGATCTAAGTTATGGGTGTGTTCCACTAGGGCTAACCCTTACCCTAACCCTAACTGTCTTACTTGATGGATTTTAATGAGACACTCTTGTCCTGTTGTGGTCCACTGCAGGAACCTTTGTCATGCAGATTGTGGGGAAAGATGATGACCAAGATGGCACAAAAAATTCAGAGATATCCTACAGCATCATCAGTCAAGAGCCAGCAGGCACAGGTCACATGTTCACTTTAGACCAAAAGACAGGCAAAATGTACGTCAAGGAGGCCACCCTGGACAGAGAGGTGCACACTTTTTACACAATTTGAACTATGACTTTGTTTTGGAGCAAAATGTTCTTTTAAACTCAAATTCAAAGTTGTTGAAATTGACTGACACCTCACCTAATGAGCCTTTGTCAACACATTTTGGTTTGTTGTGTTTTTCGTCCGACAGACTCATGACTTCTACAAACTGGTTATACGGGGGGTTGATCTGGGAGGGGCAGCACAGGGGCTATCAGGGACAGGAACTGTGGAGATCAAGGTCGTGGACATCAATGACAACATCCCCACTCTGGAACAGGCTGAGGTGGGGAATATAGCATATACACACACACACACACTGCAGTCACAGTTCAGGAACCTAAATCAGGAAATAAGACAGGGAAGAGTGGAAACATAAATCAACTTGTGCTTATTTCCTTTATCTCGCAGCAGGGTAATTGTTTCAGGATAGTGATTTTAGATAATGAGACTCCAATCTGACTTCTTTTCAAATATCTTCTCATGGTCCGTGCACCCACTGATAAAAAATCTGGTGGTTGCACACAGCCCTGGCTCAGTAAATGGGAAACAAACAAACTAGATTGTAGCAAACCACACAAGTTATTATACCAGCCAAGGAATGTGTGTCAGGTAATGTTAAATCACATGTCCACAGACATTCAAGACTACTCTCTAGTTTGCCAAGATGTGCTTAAATGGTCTAATCTTCTTTGCATGTTCACAGTTGCAACTTTAGTGACAGTATGTAAAGCCACAACATAGCTAACATTAGGGCGCCCGATTAGCTCAGTCAGTAGAGCTGTTGACCCATATACGCAGCGGCCCGGGTCCAACCTGCGGCCCTTTGCTGCATGTCATCCCCTCTCTCTCTGCCCCCCTTTCCTGTCTCTCTCCAGCTGTCTCTGTCAAATAAAGGCCAAAAAAATTATATTTAAAAAAAAACATTACTTACATTGTTTGCACTATATTATGGTTATTTGTCATGCTATCGGATTTCTCCAGAATCACTTACCCCATCTTCAATATACCTATTATCAATAATGGGACCTGTAAATAGATGACAAAGGTCCATTAACTAACTGTCTGAGCTTTCCACTGCTTCTCTAATGGCCATGTAAATGAAGCCAGCTCAGGTGTTATCATGTGACTTAGATCACATGATAATTAGTACAAATTCATTGTATGAGTACACACACCTGGGCAATAAAAAAGTGATTCTGGTAACAGGTGGTCGTATAGGGGGAGAAATCATAATCATCATCTGGCCTCCTTAAAACTCTCTCCAACCATCCACTAAGTCCTGCTCTATGACCTTTGACCTCTTCCACTGGATGTTATGTTGTTTATTTCCATCTTTGATAAGTTGTATTTACAGAAGAATGTAGAACCGATGCAGACAACTGGCAGTAGGACTTTTTAACTATGGGCATTCTTGTTCTGTTTACAGTACACTGGCTCAGTGGATGAAAATGTTGACAATGTAGTTGTGATGAGGATCAAAGCTCTGGACAAAGACCTCATACACACAGACAACTGGCTCACTGTCTTTACAATCGCCAAAGGAAATGAGGATAATGTCTTCTCGATTGAGACAGACAAAGACACCAATGAGGGCATCCTGAAGCTGATTAAGGTATTTAGACTTGTGATTTGGCTTTAAATATGATAGTATTGCAACCTGTATCAGGTAGGTCCCTAACATTTGTTTGCTGCTTGTCTCTTGCTGTCCCCTCTCTCAACTTCTTACCTTCGATCCCGTACCAAACAGCCTCTGGATTTTGAAGAGGTTCAGAATCTTCAGCTTGGCCTGCTCATTGAGAATGTAGCTCCTTTTGAGGAGGGTGGTCCTATACTCATGGATGTGGACCTTCTGGTTGGAGAGGGTAATCCTCTGGCTACTGGAGCTGCTGCAGGAGCTGCTGCGGGAGCCGGAGCCGGAGCCGGAGCCGGAGCTGGAGCTGGAGCTGGAGCAGGAGTGGATTTAGGTGTAGATGTAGGGTTGGATACAGGAGTGGATTTAGGTGTAGATGTGGGGTTGGATGCCGGACTTAAGCCTGAGGCAGGGCTCGGCCCTGGCCCTGGAGTTGGGGTTGGCCTTAAACCAAGTGTCAAACCAGGACCAGGGACAAAGCCAAAGCCAGGGGCACCGAAGAAAAGCTATCCCATTAAGATAGCAGTGAATAATATGCCTGAAGGTCCAGCATTTATTCCTGACATCAAGCATGTTCCAGTATCAGAGGATCCAAAGGAACAACCTGAGGATGGTGTGATCACAGTGTTTGCTGCCGTCGATCCAGACACAGGGAAACAAGCGGAAGATGTCAGGTTAGTCAAGCTGCATTTAACAGAACTTTAAACAATCATGACAGTTGATTTAATAGTTGCAGAGATATTAGTCTGGACCAAAGTGGTTGACTTACCAAATGATCTTGCTATACCTAGAGCAATGCCAACAGTGTGACAAATATGGCAACAATAAAATATTGAATAGTTCAACAATTTGTAAAATATATGTATATATGTCTGCGATTAAGCGATAAGCTTAGCATTAAGACTGGAAGGTGGGGAAATAAGATACATTGTGTTAATTACTGAGCATTAACTACTGACAGAATATAATAAGTGAACAGAGCTTCTGGGTCTGTGAAGCCCACACAAAAATATCTTAAACCTGCATTCTTTCTAAGGGTCAGCAAGGGGCAGCTTCATGGACTGCAAAAAAGAAGTCTGATAGTATTGAGTCTTATAGAGAAATTACTTATTTTTTGATACTTAAACAGTTTCCTAATGAGTTTATGGTCTCAATCTCTAGTTTCAATCTTCTTCCAAACAGCATGACGTTCATTTAGTAATTATGGTCCCATTTAGAGTAAAATAGACCATAAAGCAGGGTATGCTTCAGGGCGGGGCTACCTTGTGATTGACAAGTTATTCTCAGTGAGCCCCTCCAGCTCCACACACCAAACTCAGATCAAACTGTCAAACTAGACAGTGCTGATCAACTACATTGATAATTTCTCACCTAAAAACGTAAAAAACACAGAACGTGTGAGGCCAGGTCAGCCATTGTTTCCTGTTATATGGGGAGTCGAAACTAAGCGCAGTATATCACTACTGCTGGCACAAAAGAATGACAAACTTCAGCTATATACTTACACAGACATTAAAGTACTAACAATATTCTCACTGGGGAAGTGTTTCTCTCTCCAGACGTTGAACTATTACTTCAACCAAATCACTACTTTTGGTTAAACACCTTTCTCTCACTTATTACTTTTCTTAATGTTTTTGCGCCTTTTCTTACATATCTATTGTTGTCTAGTTATGCCAAAGCCTATGATCCAGATAACTGGTTTACCATCGATGAAGAGACAGCTGAGATTAAACTCAACAAGAAACCAGACAGAGAGTCAACGTTCTTGGTGAACGGCACCTACATTGCCAAGATTCTGGCCATAACCAAAGGTAATACCTTTTGTACTTTCTAATCTGTATAATTTGACTTAATAATTGTTACTTTATAATAGTGTACCATATAATCTGCATAGCAAGTCTCGCTACTACTGAGGACTACTACACTCAGCACACAATCCAACAACAGATATCAATGAACAGATAACTTTATTCCTTTGTCAGCTGCACACACTATTATTACAAAACGTAGCCTGCTTCAAAAGTCCACGACAGTCTGCTCCGGTTGTGTCTCCTGTTGTGTGTCTGGCCTCCCAGGTCCAGCACACTAGTGCATGAAGAGAGGTGAGTGTGAATGAGTAGCAGCTGAGATAATCAACTCACCTGGCGCTGCTCTCACAAGCCTTCCCCACACCTCTCTCTCCTGCAGCTGATTGTAAACCACACCCACCTCCACCATCTTGTAAACCCATTCTCAATAATAGGGCTTAATTTCTTCCCTCTTGATAAAGTTCTATTTGAACAGCCATCGCCTTTGCTGCTGAAAGATGCTCTAATTAATTAACATTTTTCTTCTCTGAAGCACACTGATCTCTGTGACTCAAGGTGTGTCAGCCAAATAACGAGAAGAAGCCCAGGCGTCAAATAATGTACATCCATGCTGGTTTTCACAGACCTCCAGATAAACTATGAGGAGAAAACACTTTCACATTTTTACCAAAAAAATATTTATAGAGGATTATTAGATGTGTACAGCAATGTTCTCAGAAAAGAAACGTCATATACATTTGCTTCAAACGCATAAAGAGCAGTTAGTTTAGGCAACGTTCAAGACTTATGTTCGAGTCAAATCATTTTGTGTAAAGTTTAATTTGTGGTGATGCCATACAGTCTGTGTGCTGTTTGACTATCTAAGCTGTTGTCATCCTCAGACGTGCCATCAAAGACAGCCACAGGAACAATAGCCATTCAAGTGGCTGACTCCAACGACCATTGTCCCACCTTGACCAGCACTCACAGCAGCCTGTGCTCTGATGGAAAAACTGTTTATGTTACTGGCTTTGATGAAGATGTTAACCCCAATGCTGCACCATTCACATTCAAAATCATACCTGATGGAACGCGAGGCAGCTGGGACGTAGAACCCATCAATGGTAGGAAAATGTGCTAAGTGGTTAGGTTTAAAAACAAACTATTTTCTTTCCTCTTGCATTAGTGACATGATAATTTCCTTTTCAGCAAGTGTAAATGTTGCAGTGTAAATGATCACTGCCTATACTGAGAAACATTAAGTGCTAGAAAAACTCAAGTAAGTAAGCTATGTTAAGGTATGAGCAACTAATAGTGTTACCAATTCCAAATTCAGATCTTCAAATTCAAGTTAAATAGAAGTAGTTACTTAACTCCCATAAAATTACCAGTGTGTCGAGAGCTAGTGTTTAGTTTGTCTGCTCTGGGCTATACTGTAGAAATTTAGGCAGACACTGTAGAAGAGTACCCACTAAAAACAGCTTATTCAAATGTAACAAAAACACAATGATTCTTATTTTCAGTTGATTGTTTACAAATGAAAACATACCTCTTAATATTATATTCAGTTTCTGCCAACAGGACCTTTAAATCAGAGTTTGAGTTTAAAGATTTTGGATTTGAATATACAAAGAAAATTGGAAAAGTGTGCCACTAAAATTTGACTCAATTAACTTTAAAACATGACATATACATTCAATATAAGGACTTCATGTTCTACTTGATGTGCCATGGTAGCATACATTAGTGGAATTAGTAGTAGTGTTGCAGTAATACTAACATTACTGCTAAAGTTACAACTAATAGCAATAATGATAATGCAGTGTGAGTTTGACAGCCATCTATCCTTTATTGTCCTCAGACACGAGTGCTGCTCTTCACTCACGTGAGACGCTGTGGCCTGGCTCGTACAAGCTGCAGGTGGAGGTGTTGGATGTCCAGGGTCTGTCCTGCCCAGTCAATGAGGTTTTTACTGTGGATGTTTGTACCTGTGTGGAAACAGAGGACTGTGGCTCGAGGGCAGCCAAACTAGTAACTACTTCAACGGAGCTCTCTGCCCCAGCCATTGGCCTGCTGCTAATGGCAATGTGCTTGCTGCTGTGTGAGTTGAGCTTTAACACATTGGTACACATTATTATCTCATGATATGGACATAAACTTTCTTTTAAATCAAATATATGTTTGTTTTTCAATTGATTAATTTCTAAGTTGAGTTGCTACCAGTGTTAATTTTGACAGCAAATTCTGATTTAGTCTTAGTCTTTTGAATAACACACCATTTAGTTTTAGTCATATTTTAGTCATCTGAAATCTTTTGTTTTGTTGTTTTAGTCGCTAAATATCATAAGAGTTTTTTTTCTTTCTTTAGTCTTAGTCTAGTTTTAGTTGACCAAATATTAGCAGATTTTAGTCGACTAAATCACGGTGGTTTATCTGATAAAATAACCTTAGTGTATATGCTAACCTTCGCATGTATTTCTGGATGAGTCGTCTATAAATGTCACCTAAAGTTGGTGGTGTTTTTCCCAGCGATTTTTGCTCCACACAGTTTACAGACGGTCTTGTTGTCCTTGTTGTCAGATGTGAAGTGTGACCAGATGTCAATTCTTCGTTTTCGTCCTAGACCTAGCTCTGACATTCCTGTTTATCATGAGACATTGCCCTCGGACCGGGTGCACTGCAGCGTGTTGTTAATGAGCGAAGTCAACTGAAATCAGCCAAAGCTGTGTAACTAAGACTGTGCAACTAAACACAACTAAATATAATGTAAACAACCTAACTGTTGTGAAAACGTCCTCGAAACTGTGCGAAGTTCTGCAAACTCGTTTAGCTGTTGCACCTGCATTTGCCGTGGCTTTTTAAAATCCCTCCCTAACATTTCCGTCTCATTTTTTTTCGTTGACTTAAGTGTCAGTTATATTTCGTCACAGTCTTTGTCATCAAATCTGACTTTTATTTAGTTTTTCGTCCGTGAAAAAGGTTTGTTGACGAATATTTTTCGTCATAGTCTTCGTCAACGGAATTAACACTGGTTGCTACTGGCCTACACAAAAGTTGCTAAAGGTATACTACATTTCCAACTATACTGTGTATGACAGAGACCTCTTTGCATTAGGCAAGAAAGCCTTTTCATTAATACATATTCATGGTGGTTTTAATTCAGTATAGCAATTATCAGTTGTATGCATTTAAGTATAATGGTAGATTTTAGCAGGCCAAGAAGTGAACTGAAAATGAAACCATTGCGTACTACATTACAGTGTTATTGTGAAAAATAACTGACACCCGATTAACAGTCATAAATGGGACAGGATATCAGTGGTGGTGTGTTGGGCTTAATCATATTAAGAAGTGCCTCTAATAAGAATAGCTTATTAGTCATTACCTCTCTGACTCAACACAAATGTAGCATTAGAGGATTCTTAAAGGTAGTATTCATTCTCGTCACTGTTAAAACACTAACAAAACTGTACATTGAGCTGATTGTTTTGCTTCTGTCTGCAGTCATCCCTCTTTTCCTGCTCTTCTGCCAGTGTGGAGGAGCAGACACCATCTTTCCTGACCAATTTAGCGATCTGCCATTTGATGTCAAAGAACACCTCATATCTTACCACACTGAAGGCAAAGGCGAGGATAAGGTTGGCTGACATTTTTGTGTCCTTTATTGTTAAAAGTGAATGTCTGTGTATAAACTGAGATATTAGAGAGGAAAGGTGGTCAAAGGCAGTATGGTGTGTCTCTGGGACATCATATGAGCTACTCCAGGAGCAGATATTGGATCCACCTAAGGACAAACATGGAGGGTTCAACCTGTCCACACCAATTTTAAAATCTGATTAGTCATCATATCTTTTAAGTACCTATTACCTTATTAGCTTGTTTATGAAGCCTGTGCTTTTTAAAATGTATGACATCCCTTGCTGTTGAAAGCTTGCTAGTTGTGGGTTAAAAAAGCACATGTGACAAAGCCGCATTGCCAAGTTAAAATCATACATAAAATGTGTTAATTGGTAACATCTGATTTCTTCTGTTCTGTTTTTAGGAAGTGCCACTTCTCAGCATCCCTATCATGTTGGGTACCCAAAAGAAAGTTGAGATGGCATCAGTACCAAACTTCAACACCCTTCCTTCAAAAATCTCAGAAACTCATCAGACGACTGCAGTCTACAATGAATCTGTGCAGAAGTTTCAGGAAACCAGCCAAAGTTTCATGGCGGTCGATAATGCCTACAGGCTTTCAAGGGAATCATTCAACCGTGGTAGAGGCACCGCAAGATTCGGCAAGCAAACACTTGGCGTGCAAACCAGGACAGCTTTGTATGAGGATATAGCCCTACCTGATGCTTTCCTCAATGAATACTACTCACAGGTACCATGCTAACTTTTCATGCAGCTGGTTTTTCAACAGCCCAGTGTTCATAGTTTATTGACCAGTATTTGTGCTATTTCTTTTCCTTTAACAGAAAGCAGAGTGTGCAGCACCAGTAAAGGACGGTCTATTGGAATATGATTTTGAGGGCCAGTGCTCTCCTGCTGGCTCAGTGGGCTGCTGCAGCCTTCTGGAGTCTGACAACAACCTGCAGTTCCTCAATGAACTCGGGCCAAAGTTCAAGACTCTGGCTGAGATCTGTTCCCCTCCTACACCAACACCCAAAGTAGCAGGTGCTGTCAAAACCACAGTTGATATTGTTAAACCGGTTGTTAAGCCCAAAATAGAGAAAAGTGAGACAAAACCTACTGATGTTAAGACAGAGAAAGTCATGTCATCTACTAACATCTCAAAATCATCCATCAGCACTGTAAGCACTGCCTTGCCTTCCATGACACTTCCTCTCTCCAAGGGTACTAACATCAGTCATTCCTCTGACATCATTCAGTCTGCTACTCTGCCCCGTCAAGCTCAGACATTGGTACTAAAGCAGCAGCCAGTTTACTATACTACCAGACCTGTACTACAGCCCATGCACTATGTAGTTCAACCACAGCTACAGAACACAGTTCTTCTGTCAGATGGGACCCATGGAGCCAATTTCCCAGGCTTCTATGTAGTCAGTGGGCCCCAGAATCCTTCTTCTGGACTTGTAATCAGTGGACCCCAGAGTCCTTCTTCTGGACTCGTAATAAGTGGACCAACAGGCTCTCCTTCTGGGCTAGTTATCCAGAACACAGAGAGCTCCAAAACCCCTGCCAGCCCCACCAGTCTAGTCAGCCCCAACCTGTTGCTACCTGTGAGCCCAGGTGTGTCTCAGGGCTCAGTCCCTGCGGATGGCTGGAAAATCATAGGGCCAAATCCTAATGGTAATTATATGTTAGTTAAGGATAAGAGTAGTCCAGGAGAGGCAGAGGGGGTGGATCCAGGCTCACTTCAGGGCACTTTGCCCAGAGGTGCTATCCTGGTAAAAGAGGCTGCTCCCCCTCAGGGGGTTTTCGGCCCAGCAGCCCAGGGGAGTGTGTATGCTGTTCTGCCAGGACACACTTTTGCTAAAAAGGGGGATGTTGTTGCAGTAAATAGAAATTTGGGGCAAACATGGGTTGGGCAACCTGGGCAGATGGGGTTAGGGCCGGTCACTGTTTTGGGAGGTGGTGTTGGGCAGCCACAAATGGGAATGGGACATGTGGTGGCAGTGAAGTCAGATGTAAGACAGGCTGGAATTTGGCCAGCTGGAATAAGTCCAGTTGGTATTAGGCAGGTCAGTGTAAACCAGTTCCAAGGAATTACTCCATTGGAACAAACTGTGAATGCCAGTGGTATTCAAAAAGCATGGAGAATTGATTCACCAAAGGAAGATAAGACCAATGTCAATGCCTTTGTTACTGCTGAAACCACTAAAACTCATCCGCCTCCAAAGGAGGAGGTTATGATGAAAAACTGGTTCATGGATGTCAGTGATTCAGCTCAGAACATACATGATGATACAGTTGAAGAAAAGCAATCAGAAGTTGTAATCACCTACACATCAGAGCAACATGTAATATTAAATGATGCGGATCCTAGTGAGGTGGTCCAAAGTGCATTTGAAGACAATGAGGGTATCCAAGAGTATCCAACACAAAAATCAGAAAAATATTCAACTGTAAATTTTGAAGAAGACATTGTGAAATCATTACCAGTGTCAGATGTACTGCAGACATCATTTGAGCAATCTGACACAGTGACAGAGAACCCAGGAGATAAAATGGACAAAATAGTGCTGGATCAGTTGACAGAATCCGATGAGCCACAAGAGAACGCAGAGGAAAAAGCTAAGGCTCCACAATCAGAGCAGCAGGAAAACCATGTTCCCTCTGAAGGTTTTTCCGAGGCAGTTACATCTTTGGTCATTAAAATGTCATCCACTGAAGATTTCCTACATGGATCAGATGTCACTGATTTAGTTAATACAGACAAAGAGAATGAAGAGACATTAGCATTTTCTCAAGGAGAGGAAGCCCCTTCTGGTTCAGACTACATCAGCAGTGTAGACGATCAAATACATGACAACACAGGAGAAATTGTGGGGATACAGGAAGCGGCACAATTGAAAGACAAAGAAGTGCAAGAAGAAGAGAAACCTGTCCAGCTCAGTGCAGTTGAAGGTCCAGAGGACAGAAGTTCTGAGGTTGGGTTAGAATCTCTATCAAATGAAGTCGCAGAGGATCAAAGTGGAAGGGAGTTCAATGAAGCTGTCAGTCTAGCAAAGAAAGTTGCTTCAGACTCAGAAACAAATCAGTTTGTTGCCACTTCTGATAGTATCCAGACAGCAGATAATTTAAAGGAAATGACTACTCTCACCAGTAATGCGCATGAAGAGGTTAAGGCTGAGCAGGAGCAACTGTTACATTCTGAAGTGGGACTCAATACTGTGGGTGATAAATTGTCAGCAACTTCTGCAAATGAGCTTTTAACAGATACTGTGAATGAGTTTAAAGAGAGGTCATTTCCTGATCAAGAAACAATGCCAGAATTACAGGTGAATCATAGTGAAGGGGATATGATAGACAGATCCCATGCAAAGACAGATATTGCTGATGCTGAAGCAAAAACAACATTGGAGACTGTGAGCACTGTTTTAACCAACCAAGATGAGAGAGATCTGGATGATCCAAATTTGAGACCAGCGTTAGAAGAAATTATACTAGCACAAGTAGAGACCTCTAATGTGCCAACCATTTCAACATTAGAGCAACGTCTACATACAGCAAAAGACTCTGTTCACAAAAAAGATGATGATAATCGACAAAATATAACAGCAGGCTCAGAAGTAGACAATGATAAAGTCGAATCAGATGGAGACAGTATAAGCAATAGAGAGACAGAGGAGATAATTGTGGAGGAAGGAGTGTCACAGAGATTCGGCACCTCTGATGACCAAGATGAAGACACTGAAAGACAAGATGCATTTAGCACAAGTTCTCAAATGGAGGATAAGTTCATCTCAGATGACAGCAATACTGATGAAGAGAAAGATGAGGCTCCTGTGGAGGAAATGTTGTCACTGGTACAGCAAGATATGCAAGAGAGTGCAAAGGAATATGCATTACATATGAGTTCTCAAGTGGATGGGACCTTAATCTCAGATAACGAGGAGGAGAATGTAGAGGTAATGGCATTATCCGTACAGCAAAATGTTCGCATCACAGATGACCAAGATGAAAAGATTGAAAGAGAAGCTGCATCAGGTAGAAGTTCTCCATTGGAGGATCAACTCATCTCAGAAGACAACATAAGAGATGGGGTGAAAAAAGAGGATACTGTGGAGGAAGAGGTATCACCTGTACAGCAAGATATAGACTTCTCAGATGACCAAGACAAAGAGAGTGGAAAAGAAGATACATCATGTGCCAGTCCTGAAATTGATGGGACCTTAATCTCAGATAACGAGGAGGATATTGCAGAGGTAGTGGAATTATCCACACATCAAAATATTAGCATCGCAGACGACCAAGATGAAGAGATTGAAAGAGAAGCTGCATCAGGAAGAAGTCTTCCACTGGATGATCAGCTCATTTCAGAAGACAACATAAGAGATGGAGCGAAAGAGGAGTATATTGTCGAGGAAGAGGTGTCACCTGTACAGCAAGATATAGGCTTCTCAGATGGCCAAGATGAAGACAGTGCAAAAGAAGATTTATCAGACACAAGCCCTCAAATTGATGGGACCTTAATCTCAGTTAACGAGGAGGAGAATGTGGAGGTAGTAGAATTATCCTTACAGCTAAATGTTTCCATCACAGATGACCAAGATGCAGAGATTGAAAGAGAAGCTGCATCAGGAAGAGGTCCTCCATTGGAGGATCAGCTTATCTTACAGGACAACATAAGAGATGGAGTGAAAGAAGAGCATATTGTGGAGGAAGAGATATTAACTGTTCAGCAAACGACTAGCATCTCTAGTGAAGATGATCACATGGAGGATAAGCTCATCTCAGATGACAGTGTAAGTGATGGAGAGAAAGATGAGTTGTCTAAGCAGCAAAAAAGTAGCATTTCAGATGACCAAGATGAAGAAAACAAAAGAGAAGATGCACTAGGAACAAGTCCTCAGTCACGGGATTATCTCATGTGCTCAGATAACATACATGATGGAGAAAAGGAAGATATAGTAACGTCACCTTCACAGCTAAATATAAGAGTCCCAGATGACCAAGATGTTAAAAGAGCAAAAGGAGACACATCAGGCAGAAGTTCTCACATAGAAGAAGAAGGCATTAAGTCTTACTGGATGTTACAAGAGGACTCTCAGTCTTTAGAGACTGAATGTTTGGAGATGAATCAGGTGGCAGCAATGTCAAAGGTGACTGAAATTCAAGAAATGCCATATGACGTTACTACACATCAAGTAAGGCAAGGGATAGAATCTTCTCAGATAGGTGACATAACTCTGGATATTAATGAGGGACAAGATACTGTTGGTCAAGAGTTAGTGAGGGGTGCTAACATGATGGGTTTGGACGATGTGGTCACATCTTCAGAGGAACTGATATCATCCAGGGTGGCCATAGGACAGGTTTCTGTGTCAAGTCAAGACAAAGGGGCCAGTGGTAACATATTGGCATCTGGACAAGTAGCTGAGGGTGAAACCACTCAGTCTGATTACCAGAGCACAGAAGTACTTAATTTGGAAAAAGGCAAAGCAGAAGCCACTTCTGACCTAGAGATTATGGATCGAATAGATTATGCATCTGGTCAAAAGACCACTGTTTTGGAAACAGACCCAGCCTTAGCAGAGACAGGAGCTGCAAATTTTCTTGCAAGAAGTGAGGTAGCTGAGGAGGCTGGTTACCTTATTCAGAATGAGAGCGTGCATATGACTGGAGAAGCAGCAGAGATAGGCCCAGACACTGTGGGGGAAGCTGGTTTTATAGAGGTTGAGGCAAGTGGTAGTCAAGTGAGTCCTGCAGAGCTTCAGACAGTTATCAGCCAAACTGCTCGGAACAAAGCCAGAAAGGGTAAAAAGGACAAGAGTCTAAAAAGCCCCTCTGGAAAGTGTAAGCAACAGTGATTGTTCTCCGTTTGAAGCTGGGTTATATAGATACACAGTTTCCCTATACAATGTGGAAGTGGTAAGCACCTGGCTGGGAGCGTTTCCACCTAGAGATCAGTTTGCTTGAGCATATGTGAACACAGCAATCACACTTGGATGCGAGACATAACAAGCAGGCGAGATCATCCAAATCTGTTCAGGAAACAATCTTAACAACAACAATCCTGTATGAGCCATGTACATATTTATACTAATAATTTGGTTACCATGGCAACACGTACGCATGTAATAATGCTGAATCAGTCATTTCTTCATGAGGTCTTTGTGTCATAATGTACACTTTAAAAGCATCAAAGTGTCACTCACCAGAATTTCCCCACGTGGGTTCTGATGATGCAGGATGACTTTCCAATCAACAAGTTAACTGTCAGTCTGTATAACTTTATATATACTCCTCTTGGTTCATTTGTAAAAAGTCCGTGTGAACACAAACCGGAACAGAATTTAAATGCAACATTGTGTAATATTTTCCCCTTGGTCTGGACCAAATTAACCCAACCACAGGTGTGAAAGCACTGAACTGTCTTCACACGTCAAAAACCTGCAGCCACACCCACGCTTTAATCAAGGGTGGGTGTGGCTGCAAGTTTTTGTTCCAATCAAGCAAGAGGACACCTGAAATGACTGTGTGAAGACAGTTCAATTGATTGAATGAACCAAGTCAGGTGTGCTGCTGCATGGTTGGAATAAAAACCTGCAGCCACACCGGCCCTTTCATGGATCAGTTTGACACCCCTGATCTAGACGGACTGAACTGCATCAGCAAGCATAAGTCCGTGCATCAGGATACTTTACTGTTGTAACTTCCTACTTGTTTTGTAGGGTGGGGGGGACAATTACCAACTCTGCCACCCTAGTTGACAGCAGCCATCACTTTAATGTCAAACCTGCCCCAGCAGGTCTGTTATTACTTTATTCCACAGAATGCCAAATATACAAGAGTGGCAGAAGACCAAGCACTGCTGCTTAGAAACCGTTTCTCTCTCTTTTAGAATGGAGACACCAACAGCAGAATGTCATTTGACTGGTCAGAGTCTTTGTTAGTGAGGATGGGCATATTTTTACATTAAAGCAAACCTTATAACTTTTTTACCATACTTTTAACCATAACTTTGGACAACATAAATTTGAGATCAATTTTCAGTTACAGAGAAAAGTCAGTTTTTGGTCAAGTCAAAATGATTGTATAATGCCTATTTTATAGCTCTGATTGCAAACATCACTGATGTGAAGCTGGTTCTAGTCCTGTGCTTTGAATTTTGGTGGTGGGTCAACCCAATGTCTTATCTTTTATTTGATCATCTAATAACATGTGATAGAGGCATCTGTTCTTATTTGCTTTTAGCTGAAACGAAAATCATTACTAGACAGAACACGTTTAACAAGTTGAAAGAGAAGCCGCAGGAACTATGTTGGATTTATTAACATACTTGTCTTCACCTGTATGAGGGCGCAGTAGTTTGGTGATTTTATCTTTTCATCTTCTTCTTTTTTTACGATTGCAATAAAAATGTCATTACTTTTAGTAAAAGAACATTTGGAAATGCTGAATACTGTCATCATTTGTTTACCAAGTCAGTCAATTTGACATACAGTGTACAGTCAGTAGTGGGCTTTTTTGTTTACATGCCAATGATGCAAAAAACAAAAATGTTTTCTTTAGTTTTCCTTTCAAAGCTATTGTATCATACATACAAGCCTGACATTAAAGATCTCCCTGAACCCCATCATAGGATAAACATGAAAATATAATTACTACACTATTTACACTGCAGTGTTTTTAGAATATAAGTTAAGATTTATATATATTATAGTAAGATTTGTACTTACATATTGTACATTTTTGTACATACATTTGTACATAGTCGTTTGCACTATATCATGGTGTTGGATTTCTCCAGAATCGCTTTCTCCACCTTTAAGCTTGCAAATTATAGACTGCAGCAGACAGACGGTGATGAGATAACTCACTGATAGTGGTGACTGTATGTGGTCCAAGTCTGGGAGCAAAAATTAATGTTGAAAACCCAACAGCAGACAGACAGACAGACAGACAGACAGTAAATTGATTACTGGTTAAGAAATTAAAAACATTGCTGAATTGTTGTGTTCAATGGTGTCTCTCATGCCCTAACAGAAATATAGTCCCAAACCAAAAGAGAGTTCTTGTTATTAGAAGGTTCTAATATAAACATCACTGCTCACTGGCCAGCAGATCCTAGTGGTTGTACCGGGCAGCTGAATGTGTTACTGGGATTCTTATTTATTCTGAACCAGTATCTCTTATATGAAATAATAGGTGTATGTTTATCAATCCCATATACGTTTGAGAATATCAATTATGTAGTAAAAAGGCGTTGTAAACTTTTATGAGGGCAAAAGTTAGTGAACCAATTGCAATATGATGTTTTTACCATATGGTGCCTCAGGAAGAGGGTAGTAACAGCACATTTGTTTGGAGAAAGCTTTTGAGCAGCACTGTATAAGCAGTTTGAGCCCACTGAACTTTGTGAACAGGGCCAGGTGTGCCTCTTTGCCTCTTTGTGTTTGTTTAGGTTGGCTGTTGAGAAAGTTTGAGGCGTCTTGTTCTCACGTCACTTTGAATTTGATCTGTTTTGCCCTAAAGGCAGTGAGATGTGATTGCTTACACTGCAGTGTCACGCTAACACATGCATGTGCATTCACATAGATGCAGTAAAAACACACTGGCATCAACCCCCACTTGTTAAAGCTTTTATGTGACTTTTGTTGTTCCAATGATCTTGTTATCCCTGCTAGTGTTAATGATAATTATTTGATGAAACTTTCACTATAGCCCGACAGTAGCGGGTAGTAGGGACATTTTCAGCAAATATGACAAAAAGCTGTTCTTATAAAAATTACCTACTGTAGCTTTAAGGTCATATCTGGATAAATGGCCTAAGAGTACACCTAAACCTGTTGTACAGCGTGACTTTAAGCACACACAGTCAACCAGCTCACCAATAAATCAATCACGCTGGATATGACTAGTCACAGGAATGACAATTTCACACAAGGAAAGCCAACTTTCACCTGCACAAATAATCACTGTATCAGTGATTTTTCCAGACTCCAATAACTAAAATCTGGCCACACAGATAAATATAAGGTTCTCACACTCACCCACATCATTATCACATGGTTATTATTTTCTTTTGGTGTCAGCAGTTTGTTTGGTTTAGAATGAGTTAATAATAGCACATTGAATTACTTGGCATGATGTATTTGACAGCAGAGGCTCCAATGTAATATTGTGTTTTCCATCATCTAATGCTGAAAGTAAACTGTAGGAAATGTATCTCATGTCTCTGCTGGTTAGCTCTGGTGAGGTTGAAACTGAGTCTAGTTCAGTTCTGAAGTATAGTCAAAACCAGGTCCATCACCCCTGACCACAGCCAGCATCATTGTGTGAAGTCAGAAGTGTGCCCTGTAAACCACAGCCAATAGTGATGTCACAGGGTCCTGGAGTCCACCTGTACATCACTGCAGCAAGGCGAGGAGTTAAACCAGCAAAATCCAATGAGAGGGGAAGTGGCTAATGCAAAAGGATCCAGGGTGAGTTTAAGTAAAAAAAAAAAAAAAAGGTCAGCATGATAGCATCAGCAAACTCTTGTTTATTTTCCCTGCATAAATCACATTCCTTCAACTTTGTTTCACTCAATATTTTTTTTTGCCTTTATTTTGATAGGACAGGTGAAGCTAGACAGGAAAGTGGGGTGGGGTGGGTGCAAAGGGGTTGGAATGGAGCTCAGGCCGCTGTAGTAAGAACTCATCCTACATGGGGATGCACTCTGCCAGGTGGGCAACCCTGCGCCCCAGATTACACTGCTCAGTGAATGAAAGCCAGAGTTAGCACAGTGCTGCATGGCATTCTACCTGGCCTACTGTAATGTTCACAGGTGACTTCTGAGTGCATCATGGGACATGTAGAACCAGAACAAACTTTTTTTAACAAATAAAAACTAAATCAACAAATTGATTCTTCCTATCTTATACAAATGCTCCCCAAGGTCAAAGTTCATGCGATGTAGGGAATACGGGAGCCACAGTTTACAGTTGCTGAGGTTGTTACACCACCTAGTGGACTGATTAAAGTACTCCACACATCATTTCCAACTACATAACAGTACACAGCTGTGGTGGAAAGTAACTTAAGCATTATACTTAAATACAGTTTTGAATTTATTCAAGTATCTCCAGTTCATGTTATATTTATGTTATATGTCTACTCCATTACATTGTAGAGGGACATTGTTGGTTTTTGTTGGTTTTTTACGCCACTACATTTATTTGACAGCTACAGTTAATGGTCACTTACTTTTCAGATTAAAATTTCACTTACAAATACATATATACAGTAAGTTTACAAAATATATTTTTGTAAAGATTAAAGCAGATGTTCCTAATCTTTTTACTTGTGACCTCTTACCAATCAGCCATAATGAGCACTGACAGGTGAAGTGAATAACACTGATTATCTGGTTATCATGGCTCCTGTTAGTGGGTGGGTTATATTAGGCAGCAAGTTAACTTTTTGTCTTCAATGTTGATGTGTTAGAAGCAGGAAAAATGGGCAGCGTGAGGATTAGAGCGACTTTGACAAGGGCCAAATTGTGATGGCTAGACGACCGGAAGAACCGGAGACAGAGTCAGTGGGGGGGCCAAGGCTCATTGATGCACGTGGGGAGTGAAGGCTGGCCCGTGTGGTCCGATCCAACAGAAGAGCTACTGTAGCTCAAACTACCCCCTCTACGACCCCTCTGATTTATCTGGTGACCCTGTGGAGGGGCCAGCCCTTTCATGTCAGGAACTACCTGACTGCGTCAGTATTAAAAATGTAATAACGTCACATACAATCATATCAGTCATAGAGATGAAACCAGAATTTTTACTGCTAATACTAAAAGAGTGAGGACTTTTGACTTAAAGGACCAGTGTGCAGGATTTACTGGCATAAGGAAAAACTGATCGTTATCCTGCTATATAATCCTCAGCTTTTAGTCCAAAGCTGATGTAGTTATTCATTGTCCAGGTACTGACGTGGTCCACAGGGCTGGCAGGGAGCGAGTGATGGGGGAGAAGGGGGAGAGGGGCAGCTGCTGTCATAAGAGGCCTGAGACTGTGGTGAACACTAGTGACTTCTGTCTGCCTGCCTACCCATCAGCCCGCCATGCTTCAACCACTGCGCTGTCTGCTTCTGACCTCCGCTGTGCTGCTCTGCAATGCCACCCCCACCCCCACGGTCAGTGTCTGTGTGGCTCTATGTACAATAATGTTTTAGTTTGAGTGTATGTTCCAAAATGATTGTAAATTTGTATTTGTAGATTTCGTATTTAGTTTGTATTTAGTTATTGTGTTCCAACAATATGTAATTAATGTAAACAATCTGAAGTTTTCACCAGATATTCTCAGACACATTTCTCTAGAAAGTGATTCTCCTGCTGGTAATCCTCTACTGCATACTACCGTTAAGTATGATTAGCTGATAATTATCAGCCAGTGGCAGTAATCAATACACACATTATTAAACCCTTAATCAAACCAATAATTAACAGCAGTCAATGTCAGATAACTGCATCATACTTTAGTGTTTCTAAAACTCGACTAACTATACAGAGCAGTTTGAAAAGCTCACTGCGCTCTCCGGGGTAAATATTACACCAAACTCTAAAAATATGACATTTTAATAATTTGGTCACATGTCTATAAAACTCTAGGAACACAAGATAAAGTCTGCATATGTCAACAGTATTCTTGTTAATTCAGCATCAATATAAACCATGAAGATAAACTGTAGTTCCATACAAACTTCAACTCTCCAGCCTCTGTTGGTTAGCTGCACTTTATGGAAGAAGACCATGGGATAAGTTAAGATAAGTGCACATATACGCCAAATTGAACACAGACTCACACTGTTAATTCACTGTCTATCGCATTTGTATCTTGGTCCATGGCTGTTCCTGACTAAAAGCTCATTTGTGCTGACATTGAATGAGGGGAAATCACTGAGGCAGGTGCCATCACTTTTAAGTTAATTTAAGCTTTATAGATCAGTGGTGTAAAAGGTATCAGTATGTTTATGAATCAAACCATCAATGACTAGGAAATTATCTTAATGTAAGGAATACAATGCTGGACCATAATAACATGATAATGTTCAACTAAGGGAGCTCCATTAAAGGTTTGGGTATTTTTCAGTGTTTCCCACTGGTACATTGCTTAGCTCTACCTCCCAGTTTTAAAGATGAGATTGGACCCAGAGTCTTCCCTTAGATTACTGTGCAGGAGCTGAATGTTCGGGTAAATGTGATGTCCCTGAACACATCCCAGTTAACAGATGACTGCCCTGCTATGAGGATTGTCTCCTACTTACTTTTTTAAATACAACTTTAACAACACTAAAACACCATTACTGACTGTTAGAAGCTAACCTTCTACAAACAAGCAGCACATGGTAGTGTCAGAATCGATTTTTTTGGAGGTGGAATCAGTTCAGTGACCTGCCTGTGACGGTTCATAATGTACATACAGCTCTGCTCATATTCTGCTGTGCTGTGAACACAAGAGATAACAGCTCTGTAGGATGAGCGGCAGCACAGATTGTGTTCACTGAATGTTCTGACCTGAATAAGCAATGTGATACTTGAAAATATGAATTGTTGTGTTTTTGTTAACTTAGAATGAGCATTTTTTATCTATCAATGCCATGGGTCCCCTTCCGTGGCAGCTGCTATGGTGAACCACCATGTTGTCTAGAGTAGCCCAGAACTATAGACGTATAAAAGATGGATGCCATGTCTCCACTTCCTCCCACTGTACAAAAAAAAGCCAAAATATCCCGGAATCAGCCGCTGCCATCTTGCTGTGGTGATGTCATTCAGAACCAGATTGTGTGCATTAGGGATCGGGGTTGGCGCCGTGGTGTCGAAGTCCCACACATACGCCTGGTCGACTCAGTTGCTCAGCTGTCAATCATGTTGTGAAACCCCCTTTTTAAAGCTTCAAATAACTAATTAAAACCAAGAAAAAACAACACTTGAACATACATCAGCATGATAAGAACCACATAAAATGACAGAAATCATCTTTGGGAAAAGTTTTGATGTGTATTTTGACATTTTAGTTTGGCCCATGTCCCATTTGTTAACATGAAGGCACCACCAGGGGGTGATCCAGATGTTCACTTTTGGAGAGCCGTCATCCACCTTTATATACAGTATGTTGATGCCCAGAACGGACAGACATATTTTCTGAGACTGACATTTTCCGTGTGTTTGTGGCAACGGTAGTCTCTCCCTCACGCTTGGAAAGGAAGGGTTGCAGTCTGCAACTACACCACTAGATGCCACTAAATCCTACACACAGGACCTTTAAATGCACAATCTGAAATTATTTTGAAGAACAACGCTTTCCAATACCGCTACTATGAGGATGGATATTGTGACAATGAGCAACAGAGGATGAGGGATAGTCCATCTTGTGTCTGTACTGCAGGAGAAACATGGGGGCACTGACACAAGGTGTCCCCTGACGGTGAAAATCCTGGATGCGGTGAAGGGGACTCCAGCCGGATCAGTCGCACTCAAGGTGTCTCAGAAGGCTGCTGATGGGGGATGGACACATATCGCTAATGGGTACATACAGTATGAAATATAACCTTAAATATGCTATATGCATCTGTTTAATGCTGACAGATGTCACTGTTTCTCACTGCAGAGTGACGGACGCCACCGGAGAGATCCACGATCTGATCACAGAGCAGCAGTTCCCAGCAGGAGTGTATCGTGTTGAGTTTGACACCAAAGCTTACTGGAAGAATGAGGGGAGCACGCCGTTCCATGAAGCAGCTGATGTGAGTATAGAATGTGAAGAATCCCTTATTAAGTTTTAGATCATTTTTCAGTATGCTTACTTTAATCTGAGATTCATCTCCAGTTCCAGGCTGTTGCAGAAATTCCAGTAATGAGCGCAGTGCAGGAATTGGAAGTTCTGTACTGGCAACAAAGGCTGAATACCCTAACAGAGACAGAACGACCAACACAGACAGGCCAGCAAAGATAAACCAACAGAGAAAGACAAACTGACAAAAGCCAACAGAGCTAGGCTGTTGAGGGTGTCAGGCCCTGAACAATTTTGCCATTTTTGGCATATAGTGTTGTATTCCTGTTGTTTAAGCACTACTCTGCTGGTACTTCACAGGTGATTGGATGATCCATCTGTCCGTCACCATCTATCACAGGTGAACTTGAACCAATCAGATCAATAAACCATATAACGTAGTCACACTGACTGAAGTGGAGAAAAGCCTTCAGTGGTGTTCTTTGCTCTTTCAATAAAGAAACACTCTCCAGTTCTGATAGAACTGATGCTAACAGCAGCTACGCTAACCTCTTTAGCAGCTGCCATTGTTGTTTTTGAGCAAACCGTCATTTCGCACACACACATCAATAAACCATGCCTGTAGCTCATTCTGTAGCTGCCAGTAGTTCCTCAGAGGGCACTGATTGGTCCAAACCACTGTGGTTGGACACAAGCACATAAGCTTGAATCGTGGTAAAATGAATTCTCAAATGATCTTGTGATTTTGTTACATGAACCCCCTTAAAGATAGGGAATTCAAGAAATGAGGGACTGTGAGTGAATGTCAGATTGTTACAGAATGATCGACCAAACTGGGAAGAGGGTTCCTGAAGCTATTTGACCATCAGACGAGCAGTTCTGACAGAGTAGACTGGCACTATAACACACACTATAACCTGTGTAAAGGCTTATCTGCTGTTATCTGGTCTTATCTTGAAGCCAGACAGCAGTACATCAGGACAGTGCTGGAGTCACTATTTACATTAGCATGTTCAAGCAGCTGTTTGCTATTCTGCTGTGTGTCCCCAGTGTGAGGACACACTTCCCAGAACAACGTGGCTAAAAGTCATGTTATCATCATCTAAAGGCCTCTTTCTCTTCTATATTCACTTTGATTTATACATCAATTGTCTTGACAGAGTTTGACTCTAGAACGATGTTTTCACATTCATCTGCTGAAAGTACAAAGTTTCTCTGAGCTCATTGAAAATCAGATTTTAAGGGGCGGGGCCTACCAGCATGATTTGTGACATCACAAATAGTTTGGATTTCATGCAGTTTTATGGATTTCAATTTGGAAATGATCCTGAACATATCTGACACACATTATTGTTCCGAGCAAGCTATTTGTATACGTGTATATTGTATTTTAAAATTCATTCAAACCTTTCTCCTCGGCCATCTATAAACCTTCATTTTTATCAGCCATGTTGTTTCTTACTTCTGTTTCTAGACCTAATTTACAGTGCATTTTTGAGGTGGGTGGTTTCAAACATGGAGACATCGTCTGTTTTCTTATTTCTCTCTCTCCTGTTCTCAGCAGTAACTTTACGCTCCACTGTGAGGCTCACACTGAGTGTAAATGTTCCTGTCATTGACCCTGTGTGGTGTGTGTGTGTGTGTGCGCGCACGCAGGTGGTGTTTGAGGCCCACACTGAAGGTCACCGTCACTATACCTTGGCCCTGCTGCTCAGTCCGTACTCCTACACCACCACAGCCGTGGTCACAGACGCACACCAGTGACAGACCGTGGATATTTACAGTCCGGCGGAGGTGTCGGGACAGCAAGCTGCACAAGGCCGGAGAACTCTCACATGATGATCCAAACCAACAATGAATGTATCAACTAATAAGTAGTGTGTGTGTCTTTCAAAGCCTTAAATATATAGCTTCCTCTGTGCCACAGACCTACATTGTTGTCCAAAAACTAAATTAAAGACACATCAATGAGCCACACTGTTGCACTACCAGACATGTTCCTTCATCATCATGAACACACACTGTAATTTACTAGTCTCAATCCCACATACATCATCCTGCTGCCCCAAATACTTACCAAATGTGGATTAATCTGCTGCTGAAATGAGTCCCCAACAAATGCTTTTTTTTTTAAAATTAGTTTTTAATTTTTTTTTTTTTTTTTTAATATTTGTGAGCTTAAGTGACAATTTAAATCTTCCATTTGACCAACTGAAGTTAGGGGAGGGGTTCCAACACTTCATAAAGACACATGGAGATACACTCTATTTCCTAAAAGGGGTGGCGAGAAACTCTGCTCTCTGCCATCTACCATACACCCAGCATCCCAGCTCCTACCAGCGCCCTGGGGGCGCGGAAACCAGGGGGTTTAGGTCAGTGAACAATCTCAATGTCTTTAGGATTATATAATCAAAAGGTAAATAAACAGAATGATCACATTTCTTCTTTTTTTATAAATCAAATTATCATAAATTAACTCACAACATCCCTCTTCCAGGTCTTCTTATCAGAAACTCTCAACATGGCTCCAACAGAGCTGTTTTTAAAGATCAGTAGGAACCAATGGGATTGGAGCTGACAGCCACAGAGAAGTCAAAGAGTATTGGGACACAGACCAACACATTGTTGGTTTTGGGGTTTAATTATGCAGAACTTCAAGCCCTTATATAACAGGTGAGTTATATAAAAATTCATCCCCCTGTACAGTTGTCATGAGCGGGGAAATTAGCTATAGAGACATACACTGTTGTAAACTAAACATGTTTATTTCTGCTGTGAAGTTGGGCATTTTAATATGGGGCCTTAAGGAGATTGACTCACTGCTGGAGCCAGCCTCAAGTGGCCGTTAGAGGAACTGCAGCTTTTGTAACTTCCATATTGGCTTCATTTTACAGCCACGGAGGTTGCTGCCTGGATACTACACGAGGAGCTGCTATGAACTTTATGCAGGTCATGGTTTAAAAAAAATAATGCAAATGCAAATGTGATCTTTAAGAAAAAACAAAAGCCAAACTGTTTTATAAATATAAAGAGGGACTATTAACGGAACATTTAGTGTATGAAACAAAAGACCTGGTGTTCTCAGCTTGCAGCTGCTACACATCTAACTTATTTGCAAGTGCTCACAATTTCAAACCTATCTGACATGATAATGCTGCATCCAGGGGCAGACCTAGGGACATATTCATGTAGTGGCATAGGGGCTTTAAGGGGTGGCAGATATTTGAACTGCTGTACATTATTGTGGTACATTAATAAACCACAGAAGCTGGCATTAGAAATTAAGATTGTTTTATTTCCAAAAAGCATTTTTGCTGCAGCGGCCACTCCATGCATCTCTAGATCCACCCCTGGCCTCATCACACAGGCCTTCTTCATACAATACGAGCGGTTAGTGACACGAGACTGCTGTAATTCAACCATCAACACATGTAATGTCATAGCAAAGATAAGCAAGAGAAAATAAACGAGATAAACGTCAAGGCTGTTTTCCAGAATATGGCAATGAAGTGTTTATTTTGTCTTCTGTTGACAAAGAAAAAAAAAACTTTACAAAGTAACGGTTCAACACCAGACTCAAGCTGATTTATACTGTCTGTTACCAAAGACTGCAGAGGTCTGACAATGGAGCTAACTTCACCATGTAAAAAAGTTCAGTGACGTCTGAGGGGGTGGGGGGGGGGGGGGGGGGGGGGAGTGGGCTCTAGCACATGCTTCAGAGCCAGTGAGAGGCAGGAACGAGACAGAACTGAAGGAACTGAGCATGTGCGGAGTGGGTGCTACATTAACATTAATGTTCACAGGGTTGGCTCAGTGCGCAACTCCGCTTCCTTCTTCCACATGAACTCGTGGTGATCAGCTGATCGTGACATACAGAGGGTCAAAACGCTACAAAGAAAAGCTGTGCCACGCCATCCTGTAAAGGAAGTGATGCTGTCCAACACCCAGACGGAGTTCTGCAGGACAGGACCAGGATCACTTTTCAGATGTGAATGTGGATTACCTATGTTTTGCAAACATACAGCTAACTTTAGATGTGACTATATGTTTTTATCTTTTAACCGTCTTTCAACATACATTAGCCTAGCACATAGCATATCTAAGTACAGGAAAGGAGGAAGTTGACTGAGGTTCTGAACGAGGCTTACTCAACTGTTATTGGAGCACAGCGTAAAAAGGGGCGGGACTTGGGAAGGGACAATTTATTTCCATTTCAGTCCTAATTTTAATTTTAATAAAGCTCTCAGGACATTGTTCAATAAAGGCCTCAGATTTTGTTCAACCATCAAACAAATACCAGTGTGGCCATAATTCCACAATGTTTAGACCCCTTTCATTCAGTACCAGTAAAGCCTGATGGGTACTGGGTCTAAGAGGGCGATAATGAGATTTATAAAAAACATTTCAACCGTATATTGAAGGGTCAATATTGGCCATGGAAATAGCAGTTTGACAGATCACATCTCATGGTCTTCATCAGCAGATAGTTCAGTTCTTGTCTAAAGCTGGACCGATACCTGGTTGGAGACTGAGAATACTGATAATATCAATATTGGATGGTTATAAAAACTTATCGGTTCATTTATTTTACCAGCACTTTTTCTACATAAATTCAAACATTTTGGGATTGCCAATTCATTCTATGATTCTCACCAAAAGATCCGTTGTGTAGCTGCACTGGAGCTTTCAACTGTATGCCATGATCTTCACATGAAGATCTCTTACAGATTTTTTTCAAGGTATTTCAGACTTTTTGTGTTGGCTTAACAGTTGGGATAAAAAGGAAAGCTCCAGAACAGGACCACCTTGTGGTGGTGTTCCTTCAAACATATCTTAAGCATTTCTGAAGTTCTGCCATATACAGTGATACCAATATATCTGCAATAGACTAATAGCAGCTGATTAATCGGCTGCACTCTTATGTAATGATCAATGTGGCTGAAAGCTCTGGAAAGTTTGCCATCGGTCCACCTTGTGATAGATTGCTTTTGTTAAAAAACTGAAATGTTATTGATAGACATAAGTTCTTAATTACTAAGATTGGCTCTTTTAGAACTGTGACCCAGACATGTATCGAGCAGGGCACCTTGCAGTCGATTAATTAACTTGTTAGCACACTCTGGTGGACAAAAGATGTAACAGCAACACTATTTCTTAATGACTTCAAACATCTTTGGCATCTGGATGCACATTGGTCACTATGAGCACATATGCCAATATACTATGATATTGATTCATCGGTCAGGTTCTCATGAACATTTTTGAGAGTTTAAGAAAAGTACATTTTGATACAATGCAAGATGGGCTTGGTGAAGATGGGAAAATAAAGACAGGTGTTACAAACATCCACATGACCAGTGTGAGGCAGAATGATGATAACCATCAGAGCCTGGGTTACTTAGCACAGGGATGAATGTGTGAATTGAACGTAACGCTGTTCGTTCAGTAACTGCCCATTGGTGGGAAGCTGCCTGCAGAGCCTCTGTGTGGACCCGCTTCAGTCATGCACAAGGAAATTGGATGTAAATGACATTATTTGTCCACATATGTATTTGTAGGCATGCAGATTTGAAGCCTATAAAAACAGGTTTTTGAGGTGCAGCTCTTGGTGGATGAGCCTCTTAGCTTCAGCAAATTTGTGCTTGATGGTGTTGACGACACGTTATGTGCTTGTTTGTATCAATTTCTAGGCAAATGAGCTGAAAGCGATGTGCATTAAACACGAAGGCTGCCCTCACATCTCAGTCTTGGTGCATGAGGGCGAAGCTTTTGTCGAACGTGCACCCACAGGCGGTCACAGTGGATTGTTACACGCAACTTCAAGGCAGCCATAAACAACGGACAGACTGATCTTTTGGATTCTTATCGTGAACATATTCCTGTCTGACTTGATATGGTTAAAGGGGACAAAACATTGACAATTCAGGAAAACAAAACACTTTTAATCGCTTCAATCTGAATGTAGAGTGAAAAAGAAAAAAGAACTCAAGGCACAAATAAATACTGCAAAATGGAATACAGTTGTCTAATGGTGAACACATCATATGAACGATACTTTAAGCTTTCAGATAAAACGGTTCTGGGTGGAGTCTGCTGATAACCTGCTGACCCGACACCCTAAAGACTAATACAAACGTTTTGGAAAAAATGATCCAAGATAAGACTAACCCGGTTTAGCACTTGGCATCTGGACCAGAGTTTAGGCTTGGCCCATGTGAACTAGATACAAAGATCCATGAGAATGATGGAATATAGTCTGATCCTAAACCCTATATGCTGACTTGCCCTGTCACTCTTCTTCCGTTTATCCACTTGGTACTGCCCTCGAGAAGAGCATTAAAGCACAACGCTGTGTAAAAGAGACAGTCCGTGATATTCAATACTGTGACCTGCCTCGCCTTCTACTGCTTCAGTTGTTAAAGGAAAACTCAAAATTTACATAGAATGGTTGAGTTCTAATGAAACCACATAACCCTGATGATGCAATAGTGATGTCATCAGGGTTATCTCATGAATGACTTTGAGATATTTAGTCAAAATAATATAAGACCGTTTCTCATAATGACTTCAAGAAACATTGGCAGAAATGGGCTTCCATACATCTTGGGCAACAAATGTATAACAGAAATTCCACATTTCTGGAAATGCGCATTTACCAGACACAGGCTTTGAGTTGCAATTTGGGAAGCTGAAACTTACTCAGTGTTTTTGGAGCTTGGTGCCAATTTTCTTAAATTCAAAAAGGGTTTGCTCGTCACTCAAACAGGTGTGACATTCATTAAGGACTACAAGTCTGGATATATCAGCCTCTGGTGATCTAATTATTGTTTTTTTTTTCCCCGTCTTCGTCTGACACAATGCTAAACTGCTGGAGTGCCCCTTTAACAAGCTGCATCTCCCACGTAAGGGGTGTACATTTCTGTTGTTCAGTTCTTCCCCTCTCTGACCTTGACTGTCTGTGGAGAATGTTTGACTCTAAACCAGATGGTTTGCTGATTATACACTACACTATAAATACTGTAAAAGCCAAGTCTATGTTTAGGCTGTTGTGGGAGAGTGAGAAAAGATGCTCCGCTTGCTTTTGATCGTGATTAAGGTTTGTTTTACTGTAAAATGACAGACGCGGGAGAGAACAGGTGGGTGGAGAACTGCAGAGGCCAGGTAACCCTTGCACTGAGGGGCGGGGGAGGGTAGGCAGAATCCTGACAGGCGATGCTGATGAAACAAGCACTTAAAAAAAACGAAGAAAATGGGGCGTCTTGGTCTTGGCCAATATGGTGGAAGCGTTTTTGTGGCTAAAAACTGTCTGTCTGGAATCTGAATGAAATCATGTTCAAAGTGGCGCGTTTCGTCCCTAATTTTCCCTAACATTAAGAAAAAAATATTTTCTTAGAAGGAACTCTTTCTGCTTTCAAGGGAGCTGAGAAACCACATGAGTCAGTCTAGTCATGGAAGTGGCTTCTTATTTTTGAATACGGCTTCTCAGATATTTGATATTTCACTACGAACAGTAACTAATAAATTAAGGCATTACTGCTGCATTAAATACTGTAGCAACAGACCAATGGGGGCAGGGTGTATAAGTAATGGTGATGGGGGGGGAGGGGTTATGCCCTGACCAGTTGATCACCAAGAGTCATGAATACAATGCTGTGATGAAGTGAGCAGCTGGGCCACGTGAACCACTTCAACAATATTGCTGCTACACGGTCAGACCACGGCCAATGCAACCTACAAACACGGCCCACTTCTTCTCTTATGCAAAAAATGTGGTACTAAGCTAAGAAAGGCATAGCACAAGAGAATCATCTGCTAACCCGACGCTGTTCGTAGCTCGGAAAAAGGAAAGAGCACAGCTAAAATGGCGACCGGTGACTGCTCTTCTCTCTAATCTCGCTCTGAAGTGTTAAAGCTTTGTGGCGGAACACGAGCCGGATTGTGTCGTAGCATTGAGGTTCAGCCACAAAAAAACAAAACAAAATAACAACTGTAAACATATACAGGCTGCTCCGACAGTCACCGCTGCAATGGCTTTTGGGAGGGTAGGTGGCTTAAAGACAGCCTTTCCCAGAAGTCCTTGCAGCATTTGTGGAAGAACCCTGACGGACACGTAATGCTTTAAAAACTATAGAAAATAAACATCACTCTGACCATTTCATGCCTGGAGCCCATTTTCCCTCTATTGTCAGCTAAACCTCATCAACTGCTTCACTACATGTGGACCCGTCAGCTTTCTCTCCAAATATTAACAGCGCACCGACACTGTCTTTTCAACACATGTCATGAAAGCCAAAAATACCACTGAAGCACCTCTGAAAAGTGGTGCCATTTAACACTTTTGGTTATAAACTCATTTCCACGTCTTATCACACAATGTCTCCACTCTGAAAAAAGACATGCTTTTATTAGCCTGCTGTCAGGAGTACTGACAGGAGAGACGCATCAGAAAAGAATGACTGCGCCGCGGACCATGCACACTGTAAGATAACAGCCATCTTCTAAGTCCAGTGATGGGTCTAATACAGTCTAGGTCGCTGTATCATGTCAATGTTGAGGCACGTCAGAATGCTCACAGCGCTACAACGTAAACAGAAAACTAAATTAGGCCCACAACTAAAAATTCAACTAACCTGCTGATTACTTTATCTTCAAATTGCTCGCTGTCTTACTAAAACAATTCATCAATTATCCAAACAGCTGCAGACTAACTTTCTGTCAATCAACTAAATGACCCATCCCAAGTCCCGGCCCTTTTTGCTCTGAGCTCCAATGTACAGGAAAAGAGGAAGATGACTGAGGGGGGCGGGACTTAGGAAGGGTCAGTTGATTAAATGACTAATCGTTTCATTTCTAAAAATCAAAATATAAATGAGAGCAGAAACGCCATCGACACACATGGGCCATCTGCTGCCACTCGTGTTTTAAAAACGTTCCTCCATCTTTACCAAATCACACGAAGAGGACCTTTAAGTAGCTACTCTCGAGCTTTCAGTCATTTCACATGATCTTCATCAGCAGACATCCATAACAGGGCAAACTCCCCTCTGCTGATGAAGATCATGTGATATGACCAATTCAATGGACTTCTTCATGAGTTTCTCAACATTTTTTCTACATTAAAAAATGACAGTTATGCCACCATGATATATACAGTACACAGCTAGTGTGTATGTACATATCTGTCGGGTTAGACAGCGTGTTACGCGTACTGTTCTGATCAGTTGATTTGTGGCTTTCAGCAGCAGTCACATAGAAACCATTTGGTTCTGAAGGTCTTACACGTCTTTGGTTACCAAAGCTCTAATTGGGCCGTCGGTGGACGTGTCTCACAGTGAGATAGGACCACAGTTTGGACCAAAATGGCACAGTGTGTCAGGGCCTCTAAGAGACTCTAACTGAGCAGTTAACAAGATGAACAGGAAATAAGGGCCCAGGGCAACAAAATGGCCAGAGTTCTAATTTAACATCTCTGGACATACAATCAAAGAAAATGTCCAAACATACAATTCATGGTCAAATTCAAAACCTAGAGATATAGAGGAGAATCTTAACAGTGAACATCTGGTCAAAAATAATCTGCCTACATGTTTCTCTCCATCTTTATAGTGCTCAAAGCTTTAAGAAATTAAACTTTTCACAGCGCGTGCCATTCAAGAACAGCAGTGGCTCCAGCTGCGAGGGGCTGATGCCAAGGTTCTCTCATTCTGGCCCTTCTGACTGCCTCACAAACTTAGAAAATATTAACAACACCATAGTCCAGACACACACACACAGCATCCAGCCCCAATCCCCATGCTTTCAGCGCACGGTACAGTACAAAGAAGAGATTTATCACATGGTCCAGCACTAAATCATTGGAATAAAAATCATAAAAAATAAAAACACATCTGAGACAAAAAATATACACTCACATGAGACCATGAACCTGTACTAAAGCATGTTGTGTGGACACACTCCTGCTGTAATGGCCGACCCTGCTCCCTGTACAAAAGTCACGGGGGAGGGACGCGGCTCCCTCCGTCTGAGAGCAGCTCTACTCTTTTTCACACAGTGCACCTCAAAGAGAAAAAAAAGCACACCAAAAAAAGGCAAAATTAAAAAATATACACATCTCTAACTGATGAAATAATTTATGTCTGAAAAAGAACAAAATCTGGTAAACAAAATAAATTAAGGCATGCAAAAGATAATGTTAAATCTTGAGATTTGGATACTTTTTTTTTTTAAGCCAAACATCCTATATTGTTAGAAGATCTTCCTGTTAGGAAGAAACCACTCACTCTTTATTAAATCCTCAGAACGAAGGTAGCTGCCAAAATAAAATTCAAACCCACTGGAATATTCACTGTAATATGCCCGAGCGTTTAAAGGCCCATATTTACATGTTTGTGTTCTGTGTTCGAGCTTTTAAGAGGCCGATATTTACATACATGTTCATGCGGATTCAGCAGCAGTGCAGCGAAACAAAACGGCAAAAAACACTTGAGTGACACGACAGGAGCGCTTCGTCCTGACTCAGAGCAAAAATAAATACTACATTATCAAAATAAAAATAAAAAATGTACATCACAAACATTAATGTCGACCTCGATCAGATCCCTCCTTTTAAAAAGGAATTACTGCGGCCTGACGAAATGATATGTATAAAACAAAACAATAGTAGAAAGTGAGACAAAGATCTTGTCTGTTGGCTTGTAAGGTGACGGTGATACATCAGAAGTGAAGCAGTGCGGAGCCGAGCGGGAGGGAGCTGTGGTTCTGCCACGTTAAGGCTTTGCAGTAAACATCGGAGCTGAGATGCTGCTGCTCCCTCCAGCCTAAACCAAGACTCATGTCAACTTGTAGAAGTTAAGCCGGCACGGACAAAAAGACATGCAAGACACACACACGCAACACACACACGCAACACACACACACACACGCAACCACACACACACACACACACACACACACGCAACACACACACACACACAGTTCACTTTGAGAGACTTTGCCACTGCCTCTTCATTTTTTCCTCTCTTTTCTCGGTTCACCCCTGCCGGCCTGCGCCCCCCCTCCTCTCCTCTGCCGCTACGCCTCTGAATTTGGCTTGACGGGGGCGCTGGGAAGCCAGGCCACAGGGGAGTTGGTGAGCTGGGGGTGTGTGGACCAGGGGTTGGGTAGAGGGAGGGGAGTGGGGGGCTTGATGGGGCGCAGGGGGCGGGGCAGTTCAGTAGTCTGTGATAGGAGCGAGCTCAGGGTACAGGTCCACTGTGATGTTCTTGTAGAGGCTGCTGAGGGAGATGTGGGGGCTGTAGTGGAGGTTGTTGAGGCCGTCCAAGTGTTGCCGCTCTTTGGAATACCTCAGCAGTTTATACCTGCAAACACACAGTCACAGTTCTCAGATCAGCCTTTATACACTCCGTCTGCCCCCAGTTCAAGCTCTAGAAGGAGCTCTATGGCATAGAGGAAGAGGATACATAAGGCTCTATCTATCTAAATCACTTTTGTGAAAAACAAAGCAGACACTGGAGTCAGTATCTAGTGGGTGTCAGATGAAGTTCAAATGAAAGAAGAGACTTCATTTTTTGCTGTGATTCAAGAAGCTGCCTCACCTCCCGAGGAACTGCACCTCTCCTCTGTGGTGGTGAGGGATTGACTTGTACTTGCCGATCTCTCCCTCTGGTCGTGTCACATTCAGACCGGCGTAGTGAACCCTGAGGAGAGACCAGGCTGTGTTACTATTGACGGCACTGAACCGATACGAGCATACAGCAAACATCAACCCATTGTTTCATGTGCTTCAGTCTAACGGAACACTGTGAGCAGTTTACCAACAATCTGTTGATAGGAACATGAGGAACATCTACTTACAGGCATGATTGTTAAACATTTGTTGGCAGTGAGCTGAAAGTACAAAGCAGTCAGTTGAAACTGAACAATCAGGCTGAGAACATGGTGATTATCTCTGTTTGCACACAAATGGAATCACAGTAATATGATGGTACTGGCTGATATTTTCACTTGTTCTATAGCAGTGGTTCCCAACATTTTTCCTCAAGGGACCCCTTTTCTATCATTAATAAAGTGAGCCCTGCCTAGGTGACATATTTGATGGATTATATTCAACACTGTAAAGAAGTTTGTGTAAAACCAGAGATTTGGATGAATTTTGAGAAGATAAAATCCTGTTATTTTTCTTTTCTAAAAAAAATGTTGTGTCTTCCTGTCCCCGACACTTGGCCATTGTTCTATTAGACAATTTACTTTACATTTCTTCACAGCAGTGACCCAAATGCTGCACTGTAAAACCAGACAAGTTCTTTTAACCCCCCCAAAAAATGTTGAAACTGATTTTTTAGATTAAAGAAGATTAAGTCGCTTTTAGAAGTAATTTTAAGTATCACTACCTTAGTTTTGTAAGTTACAGAAACATTCCTGATTAATAACTTTTAACAAGGTATTTTGTTTTCACAGTACATTCTCACTTACTAAAGCTACTGGATCAAGAATGTCATTTTAATTTAAAAACCTGAGTTGGTTTGAAAAAAAAGGTCTGTTTTGAAATTCTATGTAACCTGGCAGCCCTTCAGGACATTGGTGGATCAAATGGCAGCAGAAAATGTAACCCTGTAATACATGTGAACCTCTTACTTGTATTGTCACATATGTTCTTTCTGTCCCTGCTATATTTATTTACGTGACGCACCTTGTGTGCAAAATGACTGTCTTTGATTTGGCGGTACAGGTTGGTTCTACCGTGAAAATCTTAAATAAAAAGACCTTGTTCTTGTAGTTGGTTTTACTACCTTTACTTGATGTAATCAGTTTCAACATTGAGTTAAATGAATTTATCTGGTGTTACAGTGAGATATATAAGCCTACTGTGTATATTTTAAAGTTTTTTAGCACACCTTAAAATCAAGGTGGCCTCGTGACCCTCTGCAAAGCTTTGGGGAGTCCTAGTAGGGTGCTATATGGTTCCATTCATTACCACTATGGCAACGGAGGTTTCTCACATCAAAACAACAGCAAAAGGCGTAGTTTGCTGACGTTGTGAAGTAGTGTGGAATCATGGGAGTTGTCTTCATTGTTAAATATCCACCATTGCTGATAGAAATCTATGTGATGTGACTCATGGACGAGGTCATGTTTAAAGGTTTGTCACATTGGACAGCATATCCTAAAAGTTATAGCAACTAGAGGCAACTGGTGAAAGGCAGCGAGTTGTGGAGCAAAACATAATCTCTCCTCAGAAACCAACGCCCTCACAGCTTTACACTTCAAAATCAAACTTAAAATCGCGTTTATTTGCCTCATAAAGACGATGTGCATACTCTCAGAGTCAGGGTCCTCTGGTTGGATGTCAGCTGAATAATGAAGAATATTGCAACTTAATTACTAAACAGTTAGAATTTAATATTTCATTTGATACAGCTGAGTCACATTGCCTACATTTCTTTATACGGGACAATTTTCCTAAAATTAGATTGAAAACAAAACGCAATATATCGCCTCTTTACAATATCATTTAAAAATGAATTAAAAACACAACTTTATACAAGTAACGTTAACTTAGTTAATTCAATCAATTCTTAAGACCTGTCAAAATCCTATTGGAGACATGTTTTGGCTTAAAGAGTCAAAAATCCAATAATCTGAATTTTAAGACCCAGGGGACACCCTGAACAGAGACATTGTCTTTATTCCATGCATTATTCTTCCTTGTCAAAACCTGGCATCTACATTACCCACAATGCAACTCCACTGCTGACAGTTGGGTAGCAGGTAGCAGATTGCTGTGTTATGTTGGAGCAGCTAATGCAGCCTGGAGTCACAAGCAGAGATGAAGAGCAAGCTACAGAGGTCTTGTGAGCTCATACATGTCTTCCCCCACAGTTTTATCCCCAACCAACACTGACTGAAGTGACATCACTTGAGGACATTAACCAGACTACACCTCTGGAGACACTAAAGTCTGTTGCTTTGTCAGTTAGATAGATAGAGCATGCCTCAAGCCTAGTTGCACCCACTTGTTAGCCATCAAGTGTGGAAACAAAGCCGGTTTATGTGGTCAAATCCCTCCCTGCCTTGATGGCTTCCTATGAAGGGGTCTGAACACTGTGCATCCACTGCGTCCTCGCTTTAGTAGACTAACCTGTTCCACAAGTCATCATCCTCTCCTCCCCAGCCCCAGAATGCATTAGGAAAGCCATTAATCTTGCGGAACTGCTCCACGGTGAGTCCGCTCACACCACCAAAGAACTCGCTGTATGGTAGGCTGCAAAACAGCAACAAACGCGAGTTAAACATACACCTGCAGGATCTGGATGGGTTCACTGCCTTTGGGTCAACGGATGCACTCACATGTACATGTATTTGTCCAGCTTGGCAGCAAAGTGGCGGGGCATCTGACCACAGCCGTAGTAGTTTCGGTCGTTCTCGGGGATGTGGTCCACGTCATGGAAGATCAAGCAGTCCCAGTCCAAGTCCTTCATGGCCTCCAGGAATCCCACATTAAAGAGCATGGCTCTGTTGAAGGGCTGGCTCCCACTCTGGACAGACACACACAGACACACACAGACACACACGAGTCAATGAGTCTATAAAATAAATAGTCATATGAAGTTTTGTTTAACGTCAGGGACTGCCTTCACTACCCAGAATGCCTCACTATAGACTGCATTGCAGACACATACAACAACAGACGGTACCTGTTCGATGACGTAGAAGGCAAACTGCAGCCGCTGTCTCTGCAGGATGGGGATGAGGTGTTGGAAGAGGATGGGGAGATGTTCATGGCGGTTTCTGAATGGAATCAGGATGGCCACCTAAAGCACAAACATTAGAATAAGAATCAGCTCATGCCTACTGAATCCATCTGGTGTCTTTCAGGGTTACAGCTCTTTTTAACAAATCATTTCCCCAAGACCTTTCCAGGAGTTTACCTTGTTAAATATAGGACAGCAGTTGCTCACAAATGGCCATATAATTTATCAGTAGGCCCACAGGTTTATGTAGCCAATCTGAGTGAGGGTGTAAAGCGGCTGTGGCTCAGAGGTAGAGCAGGTCGTCCACTTGGGCAAGATACTGATCCCCAAATTGCTCCTGATGCTGCATCATCGGTGTGAATGTGTTCGATGGGCTTTGCTATCACTGAGTGAATGTGTGAGATACCTGTAAAATGCATAAACCCACCTTCCAGCGAGGTCTGCAGTCCTTTGGTTTCCAATGGCCTCCAAACTCCATGTCAAAAAACTTAGAGAACTTCAGTTCTATCTCCTCCATGGGGATCTCTGTCATGTTTACTTCCATAAGGCCCTCTGTGGACAGATGGGGTGGGGGTGTTATTCCACTGACGCAACAAAACAACAACAAAATGACTGCACAGGAAAAAAACAAGGCTGTCATAAGAAAGACACAACCCTTTTCTTGTTTGTTCCTGCTTAATGGTTTTCATGAAATCATTCCATCAGACCAAACACTGCTTCATTAGCTCCACACTGAGAGAATACTGTGGGAGGGGATGCTGTGGGTACTGTGCAAAAGGCCCAGCAGGAGTATCTGGTGCACAGAGAGGCTTTACCTGCCTCTATCAACTCATCAGCAGGAAGCTACAAATCATACAGATAGTAACACTGTTCATTCGCAGTGACCAGCTCCACCTGCTGGAGGAAACCTGCATATTTCAGGAGGGTTTTTGACACTTCCATTTATTTTTAGCAGCTTAAGTTTTTTTGTTTTTTTTTCTGCAGAAATAACGTTAATGCTTTTCTTTTAACATTAAACACAAGCTGCAGGGACAAGCTGATTTAACTAAGAGATGAGTGAAGAATTTCATTTCTGTAGAACGCAAATGAGACCCTCAAAGGACAGGGACCCACGAGTTTCATTAATGCATCCCTTCAAACAGCGGAGAGGCCGCTACTTTCTGCTAGCTGTTACAATTAGCAGTTGGGATTTGATAGTATTTTACCACATCTTCTTAGTGAATCTGATTTCATTATTAAATCTGCTTATTAAATCTGAATCCATTCCAATCCCAGTATTGAATCTTTAAATTTAGATTAGACAAAGAAGCTGAATTCTGAGAGGACAGAGATTGGTTGGAATGTTCATAACTTGCAGTTACAACCTGAAAATTAGATGAGACAGACCTCAACTTGTCACTTTTGGTGAGCAACGATTCTCCAGATACAAAGTTAAATAAAGGGAATATGAAATCATTAAATATGTATGTGACTTTGACTCACTTTATTTTTCACAATAAACTTTTGCCAAATACTGGAGGTCCTGATTCAGAACTATTACATTATTGATATGGTATAAAAGAATTGAACTGGGGGCTGATGTGATCAGCTGTTTTATAATTGCACACACTCCTTTTTACCCCCATGTGTTAGTGAAATGCTGCACTGTAAAGCTCTGTACGAGCCATCTTTCTTGAAATACAGCAACTGGAAAAAGTCTTTGGACTGGCAACTTAACAATGAAGCAGCAACGGTTGAAGTGCAGTAAGAGGCTCTTAAATAAAAAAGACGGACTGAATGATTCACTGATGCCCTGAAAGCCCCCCCTCCTGCTGTCGGGTACCAGTACTCACTCATAGAAGGTAGTCGCTCTGGGCAGGGGAGGTTCTGGGCGTAGGTGAAGTTCTCAGGGAGGTACGTGGTTGGCTGGACCAGGTACTCACTGGAGTTACTGCCATCAGGATAGTCTGCTTAACAAAAAAAAAACTACATCAGGCAAAACAGCAGACTACTCCAAACCACATCACCTGAAGCAAATGAGACTCAAACAGGATGTCTATTGTGAAACTCCAGAAACAGTTATGCCTTCAAATTAGGGCCTTTTACGTTTTACGTGTTTAAAATGTGGTTATTTTAGATAAATGTCTCTTGCTAGTCTTAAATTAATAAAAAAATTTAAGCTTATTTACCATTTGATGCACTTGATGCTACTACTGTACTGTTCAGGGGGAAATATTGTACTTGTACTAGTTTGCGTGCAGAATAACAGCTCAACAACACCAAGGTGGTCAAAAGAGCAACAATATAGTTCATCTTCACCGGTTCCTGCTCTCCTCTGCTGCTGTGATCCAAGACTTTTTGAGTTAGTAATTTACTTTATTGTAGGATCTACTGATTTTTATAGTGTTTATAACAACAGAAGCTATTTTAGAAGTTAGATTTTTAGAAAATCCAGTATTTCTGTTCTCTAGAGCCCAAAAAGATCTATGAAAAACATCACACCACCCTAGCCTAGTCATAAAAAGACAGCAGTTGCAGCGTGGCCAGTGTGTCTGAAAGGTTGTGAACATACAACTGAAAGTGGCAGATGTAGAAGTACTACAGTAGCAGAAATACGACTTCTTGTAAGCTAGTAGTTTACAGTTTTAATCAGCATTTGCGACAGATTCATCCACACCCCTTGCTCTATTATTCTCCACTGCCTCTGCAACTAACCACGATTTTCATTATCGATTACTCTGTTGTTGTCATTTTCTCGATTAATCAAGTAGTTGTTTGGTCGATAAAATGGTGAAAAATGTTAATTAGCGTTTCCCAAACCCCAAGGTGACCTCACGTCTTGTTTTGTCCACAACCCAAAGATATAATTATACATTAAAATAGTTGGCAGTTAATTATAAGGACCAGTGTATAGGATTTAGTGCCATCTGCAGATAGCAAAGGTTCTTTCTAAAGGCAGAAAAAGAAAAAACGATTCCCATATTCAGGTGATTATTCACTAATGAAAACATACCTATACATAATATATTTCATTTTTGACAATAGATCCTCCTAAATGTTTCACACTGGACCTTTAATAGCTAACAAGTAATCTATTAATTGATGAATTGTTGCAGCTCTATTGCTCTCTAAGCTAACAGTTCAAACACCGTTGTTTCAGGGGTTGAATGTGCGTTTGCTCAAACTGGGTGTTTAGTTGCTTCAGTAACTTCAGTACTCTGTTGCCCATCTCCAGCAGCAAAATCACAAGACTTCCTAAAATCTTTGCTGAACTAACTTGAGTATCTAGAAAGTGCTCTATAACTGAAATGGATCACTGGAAATGTGGCTGGCTTTGTTGCAAACAAGCATTTGGAAGGAAAGCAGAAACTGCAGCTTTTCCCAACTGAATGTGATAAAGAGTTGAAAGCCACATGCCAGCCAGGGTTTGAGTGACAGCTGTTATCTCTAAAATGCATCTTGGTGCATGTATGCAGTGTGGCTACACACCACCATCTGGACATCCACGTACTGGAACTGGCAATCTCATTTATCACAAAATAAATGCTAATTGTACATGCTGCATGTAGAATGTTTGAATTTGGACAAGAAAAACTGCCAATCATCCATAAAGTAGGGCTGTATCCAACATTCAAAGCTTCCGCTGAGGTTTTCAAATGACGCTTTGAATGACGTATTTTATCTAAGGATGTCATTACCTTAAAAAAATAAAAAATAAAAACAACAAAACAAACAAAATCCTGTGAATAGAGTGACTCATTGGATTCAATTTGTATTTTTTATTAAATTAAACTTTAGTAATTTACTTTAACGTAAATTCATGCAGGCGAGCTAATCCAACAAGGGCAGAAAATAATGATGAAATAATAATTGCGCCCTCGAGCTTATAACATAAGCGTAATGGATTTTTTTGTTATTGTGATTATATCTATTCATTGTCACTGACGCATTGTTACATTGCTGCTAAAAAATCCCATTCATGCAGGTGTCTGTAGTCTGAAACTGTACAGGAATGCCAGGTTTAAACACAATAAATAGAAATATTAATAAAATATTGATGTAGTATTTGAATGACAATGTACAGACCCACCGTATGGTAAAAGGGCGTGTGTGTGTGTGTGTCACTTACCCGTCCCGTTGAGTGTACTGTTCTTGTTCGTGTACAATCGGATCATCTGGCCGAAGGTCCTCACGTTGTTCCTCAACATGATGCCCTGAGCCTGCACCATGAAGAAGTATGTGTTGGCTGACAGGAAGACAGAAGAGAGACATTTTACTCACTTGTTCTAAAACACTTCTTATCGTGTAGCTGTTTGATTCTCAAGCTAGAAACAGTCAGTGCACGACGTGTTTAACTACATGAATCAACAGCAAACACAACAACAACGTAAATATTGTAAACACTGTTACAATGTGACTTCTTAGTTTGAAACGTTGGCATGATGGTAAAGCTGTAGGATCTCAGTTGACTAGAAAATATCCACTGGAGCTGTAAGAGTGCAAGATTTGGTTGTAATGTACCTTATTATAATGACTCCTGATTAAAAAAAATCCTTAATGACTCGGAGGAGGGAACCAGTCTTGTGAGAAACATAAAACATAATTCTGCAGGAACAAAATCTGTTTTCTAGTTTGTTTCATCCTACTAATCCATTGAAAGTAATAACGGCACAGAGTAACAGCCACAAACAATACGTACAATTCATCATTGATGTGTCAGTGAAACAACCACAATGTTCTGTCTGCAAGATTTATTTTACACACATTCAGAAGGGAACAATGCAGTGGAATCTGTTCAAGTGACGGCTTTCTGTCATTCAGACAGAGGTTTGTTCTGGCTTTGCTCACATGCTGGACATTAAGCATTCTGCTGGATAGCGATCATTCAGTCCATGCAGCTGGCCTAAATGAAAAGGTGGGTGATACTGCTTTTACCCTGTACTGCGTGGAGAAAAAATATTTCAAAATCATTTTTATAGACTGATCTGAGAGGAATCTCCGCTCACAACTCAACACTGGCTCATTTACAAGGTCTTGGGTTAAATTCAGCTGAGGGGGTGATGACTGAGTGATAATTTGCTCTTAGTGTTGTCATAAAACAGAAGACATGTGTTTCTCTATGCATGTTTCACCTTGGGTCATATGACTGATGGCATTTAGTTCAGACGTGTCGTGTTCAAAGACATACACAGTAACCCAGTAAGCTTGCTCTTGTGACTTTCAACTAAAAGTTCTAAATGCTAAAAAAGGTTACAAAACACAGGACGTGATGGTTGTGAAATGACTATTTAGCATGGATTTATGTCTTCAAGGCAACTGAAAGACACACAACTTCCACCTTAACTTGTTTATGCATAAAGTATACAACCCAAACAAAATCTATCTTGAAGTCAAAAACTAGCTTCTCTTCCCATTAAGGTAAACTAAATCACACACTGTGTAATTATGAATATAAATGTGTGAAAATGCACAAACAAAAATGAACTCATCAGTGATGCTTCAGAAGACACACAGTTTCTGACAGAGGCTGACATCTGGCTGGATCCTAGAAGGCCGACTCACTTCTAGGGATGGCAGTCTGTTTATTTGTACATGGTTAACCCAAACAGAACCTTATGTTCATGCTCTAATTCACTGGGCTGCCTAAAAGAGCATTCTGTATTCTTCTCCTAAGTCTCCCAGACTTCTATCTGTGAGGTGTGTTCCTACCAGTGTTAGTCTGCCATGCCAACCTCTCTTAAACTCCTCCTGAGTAGCTGCACGTTCCTGAGATAACACACCGACTTCTATAGAAGGCTGGCTACTCCACTCCTTTTGGTGCACAAGTTTCACTCAAAAAAAAATGTTACTCAAGAAAGAGAAAATCAGCCCACAGAACCAAGTCTGGCTGTTAGAAATCAGCAGACAGGAATAGAATATGCACAGCAGGGTCATATTAGAGAGCCTGAAACAATTAGAAAATATCAATAGAGCTGCGCCATCTCCTCAGAGAGCTGTACGGAGGCAGAAATAAAGACGTAATGGTCTGACATGAAGTTAGATGCCAAATAAAAGCAGTGCATTATTAAAATGGAATGCAGCCAACAAAAATCATTCCATTATAGGTGATGTTACACTGCCAGGCGTTTATAACAGAGGAAGACAACTTGCCAATAAAACGCTCTCAGTAAAGTAGTAAACTGAATATTAATTTTACATTATGTGATTCATTTTATTTTGGTCACATACTGAAACTCTAAACTCATTCAGATGAAGACATTCCACTTCTGAAGTGAAGGAGTTATCTTAATCTCCAAATCTATCGTATGTGCCAAAAACTGAAGAGTGTGTTTTTGCCCTGTGCTCCTATAACAGTTGAGCAAGCCCCGGTCAGAACCTTGTCCTCTTCAGACTCTCCTCTGAGTGAGGGGCTGAAATGCAATTCAAATTTTTCAGGACAATGGCGATTATTTCCAGGATATTCTGGCATTTTGATCCATTTCCAGGTGTTTCTATGACCGTAAAACTAGTCCAGGTTTTCCAGTTTTTCCAGGACAGGTGGGAACCCTGTAAATGCATATTGTTCCACGGTATATATTGTCATATTACACAACCGTAGTGTCACTCTTCCTGATGACCAATACACCAGTTTCAATGTGTGTGTTAGAATGAGTAAACAGGACAGTGTGGATGATAAGAGTGTTATCACAGAGCAGCCAGGCAGCCTTCGGTGTGGTGACAGGACTGCAGGCAGCTAGCTGGTGAAATGACAGTACAAATGTTTGCTAGAGTCCCTGAAACCCAGAGAATAATCATCCTCAGTTCAGGATCGGAGAAAAAAAAAGTGTACATGCTTTTTAAAATCCCTCCATATCTGCTGCAACACAATATGAACTACACTTGCCAACTGCACACGTGCTTGAAAATTCTAATTTGTCACAGGCAAGGCAGAACAAGCAGAGCAAGAAATGACGGTCCCCAATCCTCAAATTAAAAATCTCAACTGGATGTTGAACGGAACATGAAACAGAGCACTCCCAGATGGGATGAGAATCCACACAAGCCTGTCAGTCAGTGCGGCAGCATGCTGTACAGACAGCCCAGGATGAATGCAGACATACAGCTGGCTGCAACACAGCTGACTCCACCGGGCCTGGATGAAAACAACCAATCACCCATCTTTCTTGCCTCTGATTGGTTGTTTTCATTCAGGCAGTGGCAGATTTATTCAGAGATGATCAGTCTCATGCACTACTGTCAGGATACAGTGAAAGTCTCAGTAAACATCACAAAGCTTTTCTTATACCAACTGCAGCTTTAAATGAACCAGACTGAAACTAAAGGTTCTTAAACAAATGATGTGTAATACTGACTGCTAGATCAGGAGAGTCAGGCACCCTGAACATTGTTCTAGGTGTGTAAACATTAAGAGAAGAGACCTGTGTCCACAGACACACTCACACTACCTGCTGTTTCACACACAGCGCAGGGAAAAGAATTTGAAAAACGCCCTCCTCTCAACTGTCTGATCTGCACATACCTTAACCATAACCAGCCACAGACTGCCTGCAATTTCAAACCACGTGCAGTGTACAGATGGGTGCCAAAGACCAACCGTCTCAAAAGGGTCTCAGCGCAGTACGAGCTCCTGGAACAGCTTCTGCAACACATTTTGTGGACACAAGTCCAAACACATTGTGTATGCCTGACTGGTAGACATTGGCTTTTTCTAACTTAAGAAATATGGCATGGCAGAAACCATAGCTAAAATCAGTCCATTAAAACCCTACTGTGAGTGTAGATGTGTAAAACCGTTATCTGAGATCATTATTTCAGTAGAATGTTTATTGTTATTCAAAATCGCCAACTATTTTGATCAACTGGTGAATTGTTTCGAGTCTTTTTAAAATGCACAAGTTCTGATTTCAGCTTCTTAAATGTGAAGATTTTCTGGGTTCTTTAGTCCTCTATGACACCTGGGGTCCCTGAAGGGGCTCCCCAGACAACTGAAATCTTTTAATTTCACTATTATATCATTTACAATCGAGCTGCCAGACCACGCGCTATCGTACATCTTGAGTGAATTTTCCCAGAACTGCATCTCCTCCCAAGCATGACCAACACTGATTGCCAGTAAAAGGCTGCACTATGAGCACATCACTCCTGTCAGCACAAAACCACTTCCCTCCTGCATGTGAACGTCACAGAAACTACCCAGGACAAACCCAATCAAGTATTATTCTGATGGATTATTGGTCCATAATAATGTTTTTTCACTCTTTGGGCAAAACATTTGAAAGGCTTTATGTTCTATAAACCCCAAAGAATCAGTCATTTTTTTATACTTAGTCAGAACTATTAATTAGATCTGGTTCAGTCAGAGCTGTGGAATATTAAATCATTTACAAACTTCTTTTTAAAATATAAAAATGTGAACTGATCCAGTATCTTATTGGCCATGAGAAGTGGGAATTATTCGTTAACTCTAACAGGTCATTTTCCAGGCTTTTTCTTGACAATACAAGACAGAACTTGGCAAATAGACTACATTAATTTGTAACGGTACCAGTTCATATCACATAGAATATATTTTACTTTACAGAATATTCATCTTCATGAAAGTTAAAGTGTTCATTGCACATACAATTAATATCACTGTGCAGCTCTGGAAGAGATTACTGAAAGTCTGTTCCACTGCATCTGGTAAGGACACTTGGAAGGGTCATACAGTTTATCCAACCAACAGTCGAGTTTCAAACAAAATACGCTTATCTGAGCGAAACTTTTCCAGGACAACAGAGATTATTTCCAGGATATCTGGTGATTTAACAGATGTTTCCATGGCTGGAAAACTGGTCTCTAAATTCCCAGGGTTTTCAGGATGGGTGGGTACCCTGTTATTGTATCGGCTGATGAAAAAAATCCATACTGTGCATCTCTACAGCAGTAAACAATCTGAAGCCTTCCCAGCAGCACCCATCAAGTATTGTTCCACATGTTCTTCCTCAATATTGAATAGAATTTTTAGGTAATGTACAAGAGGAATGGGATTAGGGCTGCACAAGATGGTAAAAACATCACATTGCAATTATTTTGACTGATGATGCACTTCACGGTTAGTGAAGGGATGATCATTTGTGTCACAAATTTAATTTTCACTAAAAAAACTTAAAATAATTATGTAGCATTTTTTTGAAGGTCCATACCAAACAAACATGTTTTCCTGTCCAGAGGACACACTTTTATCAAAACATTACACCTTCTCTGATTTGCATATTGAGATTTCAATATCAGTTTAATTGTACAGCCCTAAAAAAAAAAAAAAGATCTGATTACAGGGTTGACTTTGTTGCATACTGTAGAAATTACAATACACTGACAGTTTGACCCTAGTTCAGTTCCATACCTGCCATAATATTGTTTCAGAGACTTTTTCACCAACAAGACAAAACTCAGGGCACACAGCTACCCATTTTAACTGGATCCACAGAAAGCTGACACATTGGATGGATACTGGTGCATTTCGGCCCAGCAGCACAGGTGAATGTAGAATCCCAGGCTCGGACTGGCTCACCCTGCCTGTGCTGCTCAAACGAACATCAGCAGTGATTCCCACAGTTCATTCATTCATTCATTCACTCACTCACTCACAAGTCAGCCTTGCGCCAGCTTAAGCGCGTATCAACCATAAATCAACATTAAGCTAATATCTCACTCGTCTGGCCCACTGCGACACACATGTTCCCCTTTAAACATCGCAGAAGAGCGGGAGGGCTGCTGGACTTTACGCCCGGGGCGGACCTTTGAGCTAACGGGCTAGTCCGTTAGCCCCGTTAGTTAGCTAGTTAACGGTTTCAGCGTTAGCATGAGCAGTGACAGACAGCGGCTGAAGCTCGTTAGGGCTGCACAAGATAATCCACATATAATCACATTAACTGCTACCTTGTGAGGGGTTTAGTGTAAGCCGCTGTTAACTAACCTATTCCAGGAGCCACGTAAATGAAGTAGAGACAAGTGGTGGACATGGAGAAGAAGAATATGAAGGCCAGAAATGATCGGTTGGACATTCGCAGCAGCCGCCTCCAGTTCACCATTTTGGCTTAGGCCCGCTTCTCTTTCGCCGATATGAATCCCATAAAATACTTTTTTTGGAGTTTAAAAAGTCCTCGAATTGACGGACGAAAGTGTCAATGGCGTGGTCATGGGAGAAAACCTGCACCGTTAGAGCCCGGGATGCAGCGCGGAAAAGGGGGGCTAGCGCTAGCGGTGCTAGCTGGCCTGCTTTCCCCTGCCAAGAAATTTCCAGATGGAAAAAGCAGGCCCGTAACGGCGTTATCAGGCAACGGAGAGCCGCATGGAGCACCACCGGTCGGGCATAGTGAAACACTCCGGGCCAAGAGCTCAGCAGCAATACTATTTAAGGAGACTCATGGTAGCCGTCCATGGTTGCCAGCGAGGCTTTTATCGCTAGCGCTGGTGGTCGGTCATTGAAGGGGGCAGGACCGCTCTCTGCCTCTCTCCCACACACGGTCTACTCTGGGCCGGTGCGATGTTTCCAAAACAGTCGGTGCACTACTTCGTCGAACCTCGCGCACGGGAGTCCAGCAGTCATGCCACCGGGAGTCTCCGCACCGTCTCCGCGCGACCGTGGCATTCAACACGCATAAGTGCGGGGCGGTGTGCGAGAGATAAACTCCAATAGAAGCGATATGAGGTCTGCCTCCTTTTCCCTTTTCTGCTGGCACTGCAGAGACCGTTTCCGGTGGGTGTAACATCCCCCCTCCCCCGCGTCACCATGGAAACCCGTGTGCGCGGTGCAGCGGCGTGTCTTCCCGTAAGAGCCTTTTTAAATTTAATTTTGTGCCTGCAAATGTGCTCCTCAAACATATATAACATATATATATATATATATATATAATGTCCCTACAGTATACAAATGTTATTGTTTTTGTTTGTTTATACATGTATAACTGTACATAGTAGCATGTGTCTTTTTTGTTGAGCTTGCTTTCCTGTTTATTTATGTTTATTCTGTGTATGTACATTGAGAGCAAAGTAAAAATGGAGTCAGATTCCTTCTATGTGTGCACATACCTGGCCAATAAAGTGATTCTGATATTATAAATACAGCAGGCATACATTGCTACTGGTTAGTCAGGATACCCTCTGTTACATTCTGGCTCATTAAAGTCAGCAATAAAGAACCATAATCCATTTTTAAAAAAGCTGTTCACAGTAGAATTAAACGCAGAAACAACATATCTCTGTTGATGCAGCAATAAACATTTAAATATGTAGTGGGCTGAAATTGTGGTTGTTCTTTTTAGTTTTTATTTTACCTTTAATCAGTAGTGACAGGAAGGGGGGAGAAAGAGAGAGAGACAGGGGCAGAGGCAGCAAAGAGCCACAGGTTGGAGTTGAACCCGCTCTACCAGGTGAGCTACCAGGACCCCCCCCAGAGATTGTGATTCTGGATGGAGAGTGTTATTGACAACCAAAGGTCATGCTATACATTCTTTACACCTGTGACTGTAGAAGCCAGCATGGGGACGGGCACATCCTGAAACTCACTGATGACAGTTTTTATTAGCTTGCTCCATAATGATGAATCTGAGCATGGGCCGGTGGAAGATGACTTTGTTTCTCAAATTAAACACCACAAAGAGCAAGGATATGGTCAGTGATAACAGAGGGAAATCCTCCCACCCACCATCTCAGAAACTCTTCCCTCAGTCTGTAGATTTAGAGTGCAATACAAGTAAAACCGCCTTTGTTCCCTGTGCAATATCCCTGCTTCATTTGCACTGCCAATTTCTAGCGTCTTATATGCACATATAGTTTAGCTTTATTTCAGCATTGTTGTTGTTGTATGTATGTTTACTGTATAGTGTATGAATAAATTATACATTTCTGTGTTTGGTAAGGTTTTGGTACTTTTGTTTTTGTCTGTACTCGTGTTGATGTTTCCCATCTGGGAGAATACAATGACTGAACTGAACTTAGCTTTTACTCAGGCTAAACACACACAAAACAATTAGTAGGAAACATGAAACAGAAACCCCCCTACTAGCAGGAGAACCCCTTGGTTGTGGGGTCTACATCTGGCCTATAACAGACACAGAGGTTCACAAAGAGGGAACGTGAAACATAGAATTACCATAGTAATACTGATAGTTTTTCTGGTATTTATAAAGGAAATCTTTGAAGTAATACTAAATGTTCTTGTCAGGGTTTTGTACGTTATTTTGGCCACTTTTTTGACATTTTTTGTCTATAACCTGTAATAAAACGTTATGACCAGCTGCTGGAGGACTAATTTGTCTGTCTTTTTAGCAAACACTGCCCTTTTCTCCACTGATACCTTGAACATTATCTACAGTAGTCCATGCTCCACTGAATGGTCCAAAACACAGTGGATCTGATATCACATCCAGCAGCAGCTTCCACACACACCAGACAGTATCAGTGTGTGTGACCAAACAGGTAGTTGATTTTAGCTGACGTAAACACACTGAAAAAGGGAGTTGAACTAGAGGTTAGGTCTTATTTAGGCTGACAGTCTGCCGGAAGTTTTACTTTCTGGTACCTTGACTGTCTCCTCTCCACTGATCCCTCAGTAGAGGGCGCTGTTTTCTGCCCTACCAGTGACTCATGAGTCACATAAAGTGACCCACGTGTGTCTTTGTATCCAAAGGCAATCGTATGTGTGGAACTTTTTTTTATGCACTTAACCCAAAAGGCAGCTCCAAGTGTTGACATGGTAAGATGTAAACTCCAAACTTACCTCAAACATTATTTACCTTATCATTCAGTTATTTTCTCAGAATTTCTTGTAAATTTCATTCATTTATTTTGAATATATGTCCTTAATCTTAATATTTTTTACTCTTCTTATTGATTTTATTTTTGCTTCCCCCCATAATCTATTTTATCTAGTTTTCTGTATAGCTTTCATTAAACACTAATGTTATACCTGTTAAATTTATTGTTTTATTGAAATTTTTAGCTTTCTATTTTATTTTTAAATCTACCTTAGTTTTTATTCCATTGTCTTATCGTCTTGTCAGTCACCTGTGAAGCACTTTGTACTGCACTATGACTATATGAAAGGTGCTACATGAATACATAATTTGATTCATTGATTGATGGTATGAGAAAAAGCCACAATGTGACAGCATAAAAGACTGACTGTAGTATGTCCATATATCTTGACTCAGTCCATTAACTGTTGTCTCATTTTGCTTTTGGACGTTGTTAAACACTCGTGGGTACACAGTGGTGGTTATGTTTATTCTAAGTGAGGACTGCCAGGACTGACAATATGGGGAGCTGGGATAAAACCTCTTTGGGTCTTTTTTCCTGATTGGGATTTCCAATCATGTCTTCAAAACAGCTGTTTCATAGTGTTACTAAAATGTTAATTCTCCCAACAAGCCAGGTGGGGGCAGCTGCCAAGTTATTTATCTGCTTTAGTTTAACCTTTCCCTGCCATTTAACATGCAAGTAAGCAGTGAGTATTATGTGTTCATGGATTGGACATTGCATTTGTGAACTTATTGTAGATGTCCTAACCATTAGCAATGACTTTGAAACAAACACTAAAAAGATACAAAAACTATTTATTAATTTCCAAGAAGTGTACAAAGATCTGCTGAGAAGTAGTTTATATGACAGGTAAGGAATAGACATCTGATGGGGGATTTACTGGTAACAGATTTTGAAAGCATGTTGACATGGTTGTGTATTATTTACTGTGTGTTCATCCTAGAGTGGAGGGAGACTGTTTCTGATTAGACAGCTCTGCTCTCTGTCAGTAAACAGCAGCACTATCATCTGGTCCCGGACTGTTACTGTGTGAACAAGCTCCAGATCGGACTCTGAGCGAAGTGTGATGGTCCCCCCTGGAGGCAGGTGACCGTGCTCTCCCTGGGGAGGAGACAGTGCTTTGTGGAGTGTCAGTTGTTCTGGGAGGCCTGCTGCATGATGACTGAACACAGACTCAACATCTGCAGGTACTCGTCTGCACCGTCTGACAGGCACTTGCCAACGACCTGAACCAGAGAGGAGACACAAGCACATTAACTTCCACGTGACGGATTCTGTTATGCAGTGAGATTTTCTTCACACATCGCCACCTGAATACAACTGATTACCCCTCTGTCTTTATCTGGATCTCCTCCTGAAGCTTGATATTATATTTATTAAGAATGTAATAATCCCTGTAGTCCCAACAGTAACAATAAAGACAACCACTCACCGCCATCTTCTCTGTGATGGCTGACTTCTGCTTGTCGTTCAGGTCTTGCTCCTCTATGATCGACTCATGGAGCTGACTCAGGATCTGTGTGGCTGCGTAGCCTTCATCCACCATGTTCTGACAGAGGAGAAATTCAGCAGGTGAGAATGTGATGTTACAGGGAGTGAGGGAAAGCCAACGCAATACACATTCACATTTCTTTATTTTTAATGATGAAATATTTCAAGCCTGAAACTTTCAGCCAGAACTATCTCATTTAGAGCAGCTAACAAGAAAACAAATGCCTGTCAAAAACAAAGGGACAAAGAAGCTGACACCTACCCTGACCGCAACCTCTAGTTTCTCAAATGTGCCTTTGAAGCAGATCTGGAGCAAGCTGTCAATCATCTTGGGAGGAACGACCTATGAAAGAGATGAGAGACATGACTGGAATGAGGCAGAGTTTCAAGTTGTGCATGAAGTTTCAAACAGTGAAATTAATAAATGGTCCATCGTCAGTTCCTGCAGGCTCCTATATGACACAGAAGTGCGTCTCACCCCGGCTATTTCGATGATGGCACGCTCTGTGATCTCCTTGTCGACACTGAGGCGCGCAGCACTCTGCAGGAAGGTGATGGCTTTCCGCAGGTCTCCCTCAGACACCTTCACCAATGCTGCGATACTCTGGACGAACAGAAACAGTCATCACACCTTGACTTCAGCAGCTGTGCAAAGAAAGCAGCAGCATGGTGAAAGGTCCAGTGTGTAGGATTTTGTGGCATCTAGTGGTGAGATTGCAGATTGCAACCAACTGAAACCCCCTTTCTTCCCATTTTAAAACTGAAACCTTACTATAGTTTCCTAATGTGCTCTCTTAAGGGTGCTGGGTACGGTTGAGTGATATGTTAAAATGTTCAAACTCTCAGCCCAACAACCGACATTTGCCCATATATTCGCAAGCCCTGAAACCACCACATGTTTTGTATAGTTTTTGTCCATTTTTTTGTTTTGCTCAGGTTCCTGCTCCTCATTTTTCTACTATTTGATTATTTTTAAATTGCTCTACTCCTTTTACATCAACACAACAGTTGATCAGCACGTCAACAGTTTGTATAAACACTCTTAGAACAAACTCTCAGCCTTTAAGATCAAGTATCGTAGGGCCAGAACTAAAAGGCAACAATGAATCTTTTTTCCTCGGTTTGGACCAAATGAACCGAAATACAGCTAATAGCAACACCATCACATTCTCTCTCGTTTACCTCCTTGGTGTACTTGAGGTTCTCCTTCTCACAGATCTCCAGCAGGCGCTTTTCTTGGATCTGATTGGCTAGAGGTTTGAAGCGAAACTTGGAACATCTGGAGGTCAGAGGCTCAATAATCCTAGAGAACACACAGCGGGTCGGGATCAGTCACGTGCGGAGTGTGTCTGTGTGTCTGATGACTGTGAGAAGTCAGCTAACCTGCTGATGTAGTTGCAGATGAGGCAGAAGCGGGTGGTGCGGGACTCCTTCTCCATGGTTCGCCTGAGAGCGGCCTGAGCCGCTGACGTCATGGAGTCCGCTTCGTCCAGGATGATGATCTTGAAAGGAGGACACGACTTCCCACTGCAGATACAAACAAACACAGTGTGGAATTTATAACTGAAACTATTCATCAACACCAAGGGCTTTTTACTCAACTGTCAGGAAAATTCCCCTATATGTGAGCATACATGTGACACAATGAATGCTGACTCACTCTGAGCGAGTCCCGGCCACGGTGAGCTGAGCAAAGTTCTTGACCTTCTCTCTGACGACCTGGATGCCTCGTTCATCAGAGGCGTTGAGCTCCAGCACTCTCTGTTTGTACAGCTCTGGACTGCAGGACAAACACAGACAAGGAGGGACATCCATGAACAAAAAACAGGTGCACGACAGGACTTTCTGCAAATGCAAAGAGCTAAAATCTGTGCTCTGTTAACAGTTCACTCACCCGTAAAGTTCTCTGGCAGCAGCTAAGATGGTGGAGGTCTTTCCTGTTCCAGGGGGACCATAGAAGAGCAGGTTGGGAAGCTGCAATTGAAGCACAACTAGTGAGACTGTGCCCTGCTGGCTTTGTAGGACGACACATAAAGGATGCACCATGTAGCTGATGTTTGTGGACTGCTTTTGTGAATACCAATGTAATTTCTTGTATATATATATATATATATATATATATATATATATATATACACACACACACACACACACACACACATATATGTGAAGATTAATTACATAAATAATGCTGCACAATAAATAGAGGGATTCAAATAGATCAGTAGTCTATATTTTTCTTCTTGTCGAATCCCATAAAAAGACCAAACCCAGCAGCAAATGTATCTACTAATAAGTATAGTATGTGTATCAAAGCCTAATATATGTCCTTCCTCTGTGCCACAGAGCTCCATTAAAAACACATCAGTTTGAACTAACAGGCCTTTTCCCCTGAACACAGTTTTGCCTTGTCATGACCGCCATCAGACTCAAGTCTACGACCCTGAAGTGACCTGCATGCGCAGATGAAGATGAAGACGTGACATCACACGCAGCACACTGTGTTTACGGAAGTGATACTTGAACAGAATTGTCACCCCAAATACTAATTAAGTCCAAAACCTCACTGACTAGCTCCATCAACGGTGTCTGCCATGCTTTCGTCCATTGTATTGATATTATACACATATGAAAGTGAGGTTTTTTCAGAGATGGGTCACATATGGGCAAAAAAGTTGGATTTGGGCCACTTTTGCCTGCAGTGTGAACATAGCCTTAGTGCATGCACAGCAGCAGCATCCTGACTCTGTATGACTGGAATCAGCTGGCCTGTCCCCTAATAGTCGAGTGAACTGTCTTAACATAGCGTTGCTGCACGTACTAACTGCTAACAGGCTACTGCCATGAGCTGGTTAGTGGTCCTATCAGCTGACTGTACCCACACTGAGAGCTTGAAGAACCAGGGCAGGTTTATTTACACTAGCAGGAGCTTTGAGCTGCCGGTGAGTGGGGCCCGAATGAGCACCATAGCCAGAACGGGGCAACAGAGCTGGGCTCAGCACCTCCCAGTGACCGTAGCCGGGGCCGACACCATCAGGAGCCAGGTGATTTACAGCGTCTCTGTCCAGGACTAGACACAGTGGGTTCAGACGGAGGAAGGAACGTTTTTTGATTTGTAAGTATCATTAAGTCTCTATTTGTTTTAGTGGAGTTGGAAGTTATTTTATTTCAGTGTTTTGAACAACCAGATTGTATGATGTTATACTGTGTTTAAATTGTAAATTTACTAAATGAATGGACAACTACTAATCAGCTAGTAAACTCTTTAGTCGGGGACAGCACTATTAATTAGTATCATCAGTAACACCTGTGTGTACCCTACTATTTCAAGTCAAATGGCTGCTACTTTCTGGCTCCAGACAGTTCAGAACCGCGTGTCCCCTCTGCATGACTAACACATGTGAACTAACTCTTTAATCTTAAAGCATTGTGATTCTAATGTAGTAGGGAAATTAAATGCAAGTTCATCATGATGAATGGTCTGACTGCTCTGGGCATCTCTAATCTCGCTGTAATTAGTTAGGCCATCATTCATACCTGCAGCTACGGGGTTGATGGAAGTGTTAGCGAAAAGTCTGAACAGGTCACTCCAGCTCTATAAACATGTTCCTGCTGGGTGATACTTGCACTTGGGATACAGGGGTAGCTGGAAAAACCACCACAAGAAGCTGATACTTACATCTGCTCCTTCCAGAGACTTCTTCAGCACAGCTACCACCTCCTCCTGAAAGGCCACTTCATCCACACACTTCGGCCTGCTGCAAAAACACAGCCTGTTAATATTCATTAAGCCTGTGGGCTCTTTAATCAGACACATCTGATATAGCCTTGCAATGTTTGATGCATCATCAGCACAGATTATACACACTGAGTGGCCACTTCATCAGGTACACCTGATCGAATGCAATCCAATAACAGCTGTGCCATAGCGTCTGTCTTTATGAAGCTATACAAAGATATAGTGGAGTCATAGTGTCCTGAGCAGAGAATGACCTCACACCCTGTGGATTAAGGGTTTATTTCCACCAATCCAGAGTTGGTGATTGTTGGAACAGTGGAAAGCCTAACTGAGACCATTCTGGTTAGCTTTATTTTGTTTCTGTCCACTTTGAATGAAGTTATGATGTTACAATAATATGTGAGGTACATTTTTGTCTATGGAGTCTGGTAGTGAGTGACAGTGATATTACAACTGTTTCTGAGACTGTCAGTGGCAAAAACAACTTTCAGTGGATGTACTTTGACAGGTGTATTTGCCCCCACCGATCAGCTAACATTGCATGACAGCCATAGCAGCCTGTTTTGCAGCTATTTTCTCATTTACTCAGTGAAATATGGGTTTATTTTGACTAAACCAGCATTAGTGATTGTTGGAAGAGAGGAAAGTTTTATTTTGTTGCTGTCCCATTTGAAGTGTGTATTTTCTGTGAGGTAAATATTTGGTTTTGTCAATGGAGTCCGGTGGGCTGTAGTGTCCATTGTTTTGGTCTGAGATGCTGGTGTTCAAGTGCGACACCTAGCGGCTAAGTTAATTTTGTATAACCCTGAAAGTTGTTGTTGTTGTTGTAGTACTGGACTACATTATATTGAGTATAATAAGTGTTTCAAATGTTGTATCTCTCCCATTTATAAACATGGGCCATAATGTTAGAAACACCTCAATATAATGCAGTCCAGAACACCACTAACTATGACCTCATTGCTAAAACATGAATGAACGCCTCTACGACAGTGTAACTAAGTAAGTAAGTAAAGCTTTATTTATATAGCACCTTTTTGACACAGAGATCCAAAGTGCTTTACAAATAACAAATATACATAAGGGTATATCCATACCCAATCAAACATACATATGGAGCATGTAAATACAAACATAAGGAAGATAAAACAAGCGGGAAGGATAAATTAAAAGAGAGACGACAGATGAGAAAACAAACAAGGAGATCTATAAAAAGGTTTGCCTGTAGAGGAAGCGTTTTGAGGAGCTGCTTGAAACAGTCCACAGATTCAGTGAATCTGAGTGAATGGGGAAGACTGTCCCACAATGTTGGGGCTAGAACAGCAAAGGCACGGCCAACTTTAGTTTTACAGTTAGAGCGGGGAACGGATAAAAGGCAGAGATTTGAGAGGTGAAGTGGCCGAGGAGTGGAATGAGGCACAAGAAGATCGGAAATTAAACTGGTCATGCTGGTTTGTAAAGCATGGTCATGAAGTGTGTTATAGGTGATCAGTAAGATCTTATAGTTGATTCTGAATTTTACCGGAAGCCAATAAAGGGATGCAAGAACAGGAGTCATGTGGGACAGACGGCTGGTTCTGGTTCAGGCTGCATTTTGTACTAACTGTAATTGGTTTAACGAAGCTTGACTAGAGGCACGTGTAGAGGGAGTTACAGTAATCTAGACGGGAGAAAATGAATCTGAGAATTAATTGTTCCATATCACTGGAGGACAGGAATCTTTTGATTTCATAGCTGCAGGAAACAGGACTGGACAAGTTTTGTGACATGAAGGTCAAATGTCAAATGCCGGTCGAAGATGATACCCAGATTCTTAGCAGTGGGTTTAATATTAGTGCGTTGTGGACCAATAAACTGATCAGCTGCAGTGACAAAGTTTTCAGGGCCAAATAAAATGATTTCAGTTTTGTCAGGATTTAAGTGGAGAAAATTAAGAGACAGCCAGTCTTTGGTGGCAGCTAAACACTCATGGAGCGAGGACAGTTGATTCAGGTTATTGGGTTCCGCAGAAAAGTAGATCTGTGTATCATCTGCGTAACGGTGGTATGACATGTCATGGCAGCAGCTGAACAAATGACCCAGAGGAAGCATGTACAGGGAGAACCGAACTGGACCAAGAACCGACCCCTGAGGGACACCACACAGCAGGGAAGCAGGGGAGGAAACATGATTATTTATGCAGACATTAAAGACTCTATTAGTCAAATAGGAGTTAAACCAGTTTAAAGCTGTACCAGAAATGCCAACCCAGTTCTGTAATCTATCCAGTAAAATGGCGTGATCGATGGTATCAAAGGCTGCAGTCAGATCGAGAAGAATAAGGATGGAGCTTTCACCTTTGTCAGCATGCATAAGGATATCATTAGACACTCTCAGTAATGCTGTCTTGGTGCTACGTTTTTGGCGAAAACCAGATTGGAATTTGTCAAAGATTCTATGACCGCCTACCAGCTTCAGGAGCTGGTCCGCAACAATCTTTTCAAGGATAGTGTCAACAAAAGCTGAACATTATAGGCATCATAAAAGTAGACTTTATGACAGAACAGTTGTATTGGATTGCCTTAGACTGTACAGGTGTACCTAATACAGTGTATACCATTACAGCAGAAGTAGGGCGGTGTGATATATCAAATAAAGTCCATTAATTTGCGCACCTGTCACAGTTTAGGGGACTGCCGTGACTCCAGGTGTTTAGCTGGCTCTGGTTATCCGTAGTGAATTTAACGGCCACATTTACGTTCGGTTCGGTTTGTGTTTGTTGGCAAGGTGCCATCTTGTTACGAAAGGCAAAAGACAGGGCAGGCGACAGAGCAGTGTGCTACCTGACGCTAATGCTAGTTAGCCAGCAGTCTGCGGATTTCAGAATGATGTCTTAAGCAGATGTATCATTGTGTGGACCTTCCTGCTCTTTCAGTGATGACACTGATAATTAAAGTAAATGTCTGTGTTCTACTTTGAATCAAGCTGAATCATCTAACAGCCTGTAGTTATATGAGATAACCTGAGCTTGCTGTATATACATAATGATGACAGTCTTATAAGAAATATGATGTTTCAGTCATGTTTTTGTTTGTGAATAAATTGTGAATTGTTCTGCACCCAGTTCTTGTGATTCTACTGTATTCATGCTACAGATGCAGACCCATACTGACATATTGTACCTTTGTAGTTAACACTTACTATTTTTCTACCCAAGGAACAGCCTTGGCTTTCTTCTCTGTACTCGGTCCTGCTGCTGCCTTGTCTTTCTGAGGTCTGGTAGACTGAACAGTAGCTCCTTTCAGAAAGGCCTGCATGACTCCTCCTGATTCTGGTAAAAGCAGTGAACACCTGGAGAGAAACAAACCTACAGGTGTACAAACAGACACACACATTAGACAAATATTACTTAAAACCAAGCTGTGTCTGTAATATGAGAAGGTACCACCAGGGACTTAACAGTATTGCAGAATCATCTGTCAGAGCGATTGAACTAACATGACTCGCGTACGTACCAAACTTCATTTAAAAAATCGATCATTTAAAAAGGCGTTCTATGTCGACAAATAACACCATAAAGTCTAATGTTACAGTTATAAAGACCTAACGTTAACTTGTACGTTGTTTGACACTACAAGATCCAAACTCAGTCTTGTAACATTAGTCTGATTGTAAAAGAGACATTCAACAGGTTTCATTTTACAGTCGATAACATTTGCTACCAGTCACCTAACTTGTTATTAATGAAGTAAATACGTTGGTGGATGACACCGAACTGTACAGTTAACGGAGTTAAACATAATCTCAATGCCATTTTCTCCGAACTGTGTAAGTTACCCATGTCAGATGTGAGAAGAATGAGAATAAAATGAACAGTTTCTGAATAGAGTCTGGCAGCAACGTTACCGCCTCTCAGCACCGAGAATCAACGTTGTTGTGAATAATCCTAACGTTAGTAAACTTAAGTAACCGTTGACCTTCAGCATTAAACATGACAATTATTGACTCATCCTGACATCGCAGCTGCAATGAAATAACGTTACATTATAGCAGACGTTACATAACGTTACAATAGTAACTGACGCGCTAACAACAATGAGCTACGTTAAGTTAGCCTGTTTACTATTAGCTGACAGTATTAGCCAACTGTTAGCCGTTGATTCTTCCTTTATATATCAACCGCTGTTAACACTAAACTCTGACTTAAATATACCACAGTGAAAGTTACTTACTGCGTGCACAACCTAAACGATAACCGGTAGTCTCAGCGTCAGGGACAGTCCGGTTGTTGACATGTGGAACAGCGGCAGCAGCTCTGTCTTCCCGCTCTGGCGGAGAAACTTACTTCCGTTGACGATATCTCGTGTCGTCCAATCAGATGCTGCGGATGCTGGAGTTGGTCCTGCCCCTCCTTTCCTCGCTCAGGTCTCCTCCCATCCTTTTCTTCTCCTTTCCTCTCTTGTTTCCTCCCCTCCCAATATTCTCTCATCTCGTATTACTCTGCTTTGTTAATGCACCATTTCTTATCATATTATGGAAGAAAAAAAATCTGTTAGTCATTATAATGACACATTTAGTATGTCAGAATAATGACTTTGTGATATTAGTTCATTATTTTGAGATACTAAGTCAATATTTTTTGAAAGTTTGTCATTATAATGACCTTATTCCCCCCCACCCCCCACCCACCCCATCACATTGGTGGAAATGGGCTTCCATATTATATTCCAAACAGATGAAATAAAGAATAAATTAAACGTTGCATTTGTTGTCAGTTATTTATGAATTTGCCATTTAAAAAAAAACCATTCACTACAGTGAGTACAGCACACATTGCCCAGTGTTATGCTCTGCTTTGTCTGCCAGCTGCTGCTTCTGTTTGAGCAGGGTCTGTAATTGGCTGGCAGGGTGAGGCTGAGTGCAGATGTCTCTGGTTAATGGTCGTCTCCCAGGCAATCTCCACAGTCCCAGGAGCCATCAGGCTCAGAGAGAGATGCTAATGCCCCCGCCTGGCATTGTTTGTTTGCTTTGATCAAAACATGGAGCAGGATCAGCAGAGTGGCCTCTGGTAGAACTGAATGAACCCAGACAGCCAAAGCATGAATGACGGGTTGGGGGCTATTGATTTGTTTTGTTTCAGCCCTTATGAGATAATGATGGAGAAATCCGAGGCTTATGGTTATTGTCTAAAAAAAATGATCAGTTAATTTTATTTCAAATGATCTTCTGTGTTATTTCACCTTTCTTTAATAAGAATGAGGGAACATTTCAGTTTGAGGATCAGTCACTAGCTCCAGTCCATATACAGCCCCAGCTCCAGGCACCAGGATTTCTCTCACAGACCTATTAACCCCCACCGCATCCACCACCCTCCCCTCCCCTCTGTTTCTCTGTGTGTCTCCCCCGCCCTGCAGGCAGGTATAGCAGCCCTCTGATTCGTTTTTTTCTCATTGTGACTCAGCTTCTTTATTAGAGCAGAGAACCATCAAAGCAGCAGCAGCAGCAGCAGCAGTGCTTTCATTACCCAGAGCCTGGTGATTGCCTACAGTGGGAGAATATACACAGGAGCATCCTTTCTTTTTGTCCAGGTTTGGCATGTCTGGGATAGAGTGTCATTTTCTTTTTTTTGCTGTGAGGATTTTTTGACTTTGAGGCTTCTTCTCACTTTTTGGATCTGTTTGCCAGCATCCCAAAAAGGACTGATTAACGGTCTGATGGTTAGTTGACTAAACAGCTTTTTTAAAGTAAATTAGTATTAGTAAATATAGACAAACTGGCTCTGTTCTTTCATGATTTTCTTGCTTGTTTTTCTCTAACTGCCTTGTCTGCCAGCTGTCAGGCTGACAAACTAATAGTCTGTTTTGTTCACTGACTGACTGGCTGCTGTGTTAATTGTCTGGTTGACTGGCTGCCTTGTTTATTTCACCTGTGCCTGGCTCACACGCTGATTATATCACTATTTTGCTGACTGGCTGGGAGTGGCCATCATCCCTGCCACCCTCTGGCTTTGTGATTGTTTGGATTTTGGAGAAGCTGTAATGAAGGTGAGGAGAGCATAAGCCCCCCCCCCCCCCCCAAAAAATAGATAAATAAATAAAATAAAGAAACAAGAAGCAAAAGCATAGGGGAAAAAAACATTGGATTACAGCGCAAAAGACTGTGGTGGAATAAAAGAAAGGCAGGGTGACAAGAGGAGGCGTGGCGGCGGAGAGAGAGAGAGAGAGCGACGAGAGAGCGAAGGGGAGGAGAGTGGATGCAGACCCACACCCTGAGATGCTGTGCTGGCTGAGAGAAGACGAGATGTCGGTCCAGGAGCTGCTACAGAGGGTGCAGTGTGTCATCACTCATGTCGGTGAGTCGTCCCAGTCCTACCCCCCCCTTCTATCTACCTCTTCATTTTTCACATGGCTGGAGCTTTTTTTGCTTTTCAAGTGTCTCCTTCTGTACGGGAGAGCCATGTTCTCCCCCCCGCCCCCGTTGTTATAGTCCAAGTGTGGAAGACGTGTTACAAGGTCGTATCTTTTCCTGGACACTGAATCGGTTGTAAGTATGAAGGAAGCAGAGCAGATGAGAGGGAGGCAGGGACTCTCCATCCTCTCATCAGGACCACTGAATGCAGAGGGATGCTCTGCACATGGGCAGAAGAGAAACTGTGTCTTTAGGATAGGGTGTCATTGAGTTTGATCGATGCTGTTGCTTTTTCTGTGGTTATCAGCACATTCGATAAGATAAATGAATTGGTGTGTTTCACTGTTTAAATTCATTGTTAATGAGATTTGCTTGTGTTTGATTTGAGTGAGATCAGGATCAGATTTTCTGTCTTTTATTTTGAAAAGATTTACAAGAATACAATTATAGTGAACATCCTGTAGTACCTTAGTATGATTAAGGCTTTCAATACTTTTGTTATGTGCAAACATTTCTGCTGGTAAATGACTCAAAATCCCATATTTTATTTACAAGATTTACAAGATCAATATTTCATAGATTTCTCCAGCCTTCTCCTTCCTTCTCTACCTCGCTCATTTTCCCCCTTTCCTTGCTTTCCATCCCCTCTGCATTTCCACCATTCCTCCTTCCCTTCTTCCCATCCTCTGCGCCATCTCCCTTCCCTCCCCCTTTCTTCCACATCCTCTTCTCCCTCTCTCTCCCGTTCAGCGTCCGGGTTATTTCCCCGGCAGGTTGGGGAAGTAGGTTAATGTGCCACGCTGGAGACTGTCGCACGGCATCCTCCATCTCTGCACTTCCTGCATCGTTCAGCAGCAGCAGAGGGGAGTGATGGGTAGGGGGTGATGGAGGAGGATCCTTTGCAGAGCGTTGCTATGGAAACTGAAGCAAAGGGGGCCTGGATTGATATAGTGGGAGCCGGGCTGACAGAGGAGGCTGCTAACAGTGTTTGCAGGCTGCCTAAAGGTGTTGATTAAACTAGATATTTTTGCTTTCTCTGTGTGGATTTGGGGATTTTTCACCTATTAGTGAAGTCCTCTTTTCATCTTTCATTACACGATGCTCAATCATTAACCACCTGGTCATTTATTGAAATTTGCATGCTTTTTATTTCTTTTTCTTGTTCTTAGTGCTCACACTAGTCTTTTCATACAGTCTTAATGAGAATGCCACACTGCAGTTCACTAAACATACTACGTGTGTGACAGCTAAAAGCCTGAAGGTAGTTGTTTTGACCATATCATATGATCTTCATCAGCAGATGGAGTTGTTATGGAATTGCAGATGTTGAAATTTCCTTTTTTTCTCAGCACTTTAAGGACTTCTCATCCATGCTGGGTTCAAGCTTAAGTATTGACCTTGAGAACAGCAGTGATCTCACCACCAGCTCCATAGGCATTCTTATTGGTCTTGTTTTTGAGATGTTCCGGGTCAAAAGGTTCAGTTCAACAGCAAAACAAAATTTTTTTTACATCTAGAACTCCATGACAAATGCCATGTGCTGCTGACAACAAGCTCCAGAACTACCACTAAATGGATCTGGAAATAGTCATGTAGTTTTCCTGCCTAAACCTAACCAAATCACCTCTTCAAGGTTATATGAACGAGATTTAGAACATTAATATAGCTAACTATTTTCTATGTAAACATATAGTACAGTCTCTTTGCCTGTGTTGATCTTTGAGTAGAGCGACCGAAGCTCCTGTTTCTCTCATCTATGTTGGTGAATTAAAGATTTAAAGCATTTAATTCAAGATCAGAGTTGGTGACTGTTGGAACAGAGTAAAGACTAGTTTTTGTCTGTGGAGTCAGGTATAACGGTTGTTCCTGGTTAAATAAAAGCTCTATCTCTGTCGAGATCTACAACTTTTAGTGGACGTACTTACACTATGTTGTGGCTTTTGCAGCCAGTTTTGTAAGTCTTTTCTCATCCACGTCAGTGAATTGAGGATTTATTTCAACCAAACCAAGGTTGGTGATTGTTGGAAAGAGTGGAAAGACTAACAAAGACAGTTGGTGGTAAGTTTTATTTTGTTTCTGTCCACTTTGAAGTGTGTTTTTATCTGCTCAGTAAAATGTCTGAAGGTTGAATGAAGGTTTTGCCAATGGAGTCTAATGGCACCCATTATGGGATGCTGGTGCTTTGCGACATCTGGTGGCAGTGAATTTTGTAAATATAACTTTTCTCTATTCACGTGGAACAAAATATATTGGAGGAATGTATCTTATTCCACACTGTCTGACTGGGTCGTATATTTTGTGATCACCTTATTACAACCCTTCACTAAAGCTATATGATATATTTTACAGTAGTTTTTTTGGTGCCCCAGCTATTGTTTTTTTTGCATTTAAACATACTTCATAAAGTCTATATAGTAGGTTATGTGCAGTCTCTCTGCTTCTATTTGTCTTTCAGTGTTGTTCATTGGCCAGCAGGGAGCTCACTCGCTCCTGCAGGAACCACAGAGCTGTCTGCAGGACCACTGCACAGCTTCAGGCAGTGGTTAGAGTCTAACTGTTAGACTATTACCCCGAACGGCCACATGCCTCGATAATGGAATTTCCTCCTCCCCTTATTGATTTTTAAAGCAACTACAGCTCATCCTCCTCGCTCTTATGTCTTTGTGGAGACAGTCAACAAACAGCCCATCAGTCGTCTGATTGTTATGTTCGTTAGTGTCACATGGAGCATACAGCAGGAGCAGCAAGAGGCTCAGACGATGGGACATAATTGATCTAAGTTGACCTCAGCTCCGCCTGGCTGTGTTAAATTACTGGAGACTGATCATGGGGAGTGGCACATCACATAGTCATCTGATGCTGCTCAATAACCACTGCATTTAGCTCATCATCAGTTCTCTCAGTTTCAGTCAGCTGCAGGCTTCCTCACAACAAACAACAACAAAACATTAATATCCTTGTTTTGATTGTGGCTTGAAGAATTGTGATGCACTGCTTGCAACTTATAGATAGATAAATAGATTGATTTTTGAAATAGAAAATGTAAGTCAGCATTAGAGGTCTATTATTTTAGCCAGGTGAGCTGTTTCCTCCTACTGTGGCTGCTTCCAGCCTTTATGCTAAGCTAGGCTCACCTAGCTAAAAGAAATTTGCATTTGCAATTTGACTGGAAGCAACAAGAGAAACCTGCGCCAGCCAGCAACAAACACCACTAAAGATCACTCAAACACCCAACCAACTGCTAAGCTAACCATACATGGCTCTACATCCAAACTTGATGATGAGCACCATGGTATGTGATGGCCAGTGTTTTGTTTTTTTAATGTGTGTGTGTGTGTCCAGTAAGGTTTCTGGCTTTATTTTGTTAAATATTTTAGGCGTTGCTGTAAAAATCTCTATTGGAGCTCAGTTTGCTGGTGAAATATGATATATATCAACACTCCACCACCTACACACATCCACACCTACACACACGCCCCCTCTTTGTCATTGCCCATGGACCGGAACAACATGACTCACAGCAAAACCCCCTATTGGTTGCTGATGACATCACAGCAGCACCAGGACGTGTAATTTGCCGTAACGCCTGTCTTCCCCTCATGCATAATTCACAAGCACAGGGCGCTCTGTGGATGCCCGATCTAAAATGGCTACTCCTGTCCCACTGAGGCGCGCTGTCAGGGTGATTAGTGCTGCGGCCGGCAGATAAGAGCTCGCTGCTCAGACAGACAATCATATTCTTGTTCAATTTAAAGCTCCCTTGAAGCGAGCACCCTGCCCCCGCTCAGTCTGCGAGTGCCTCCTAAACTGGTGCTTTATCAAAGGAGGGTGTGTTACAGGGACCTCATAGTTGACCTTCACAGTTTCCAGTGAGAAAGGTCAGGCTGTAGGGAGGGATGATGCTCAATGTTGCCGTGTTTTGTTGCTCCGGGCAACCTAGAGAGCAGAGAGGAGGACAATATCTCTTTGACTCTGCAGGGAAATTCCTGCCCTTGAACTTAACGTATACATATGAATCATTTTAGAGAGATGCTGGACTCTTGGACAGTGCCACAAGGTAGACTAGACTGTAACACAGTAGGACTGTTGATCAACACTGATACAGCACTGCCTGTCAGTACTAGCCATGCTCTTCTCAGTCATAATAAACTTGGCCCAAAGATATATAAACAGGATTATTTAAAGTGCAGTAGCTAACGTCTATGAATTTATTTGTCATATTTGTTGAAACTTTCACTATATCCTGACAGTAGAACATGAGACAGATAATCTGTGAAAAAATCAGCCTCCTCTGGCTCCTAGTGCTCCTAATGTCATTTGCAAGAATCCACTGGGCCTGAATGGAAAACAACCAATCAGCAATATAATAAGGGATTTTAATGGATTATCTCTGTGAGTTAAGTTCTTTTAAATCATTTAACCCTTTAAAATTGACCAAATACTTTGAAAGCCTATAACTGAAGTCTTTACCTTAAATTAAAGGTTGAGTGTGTAACATTTAGGAGGATCTATTGTCAGAAATGGAATAGAATATTCATCAGGATGTTACCTCAGAATGAGCAATGTCCGCCATGTTTCTACAGTAGCCCAGAAGGGACAAACCAAACACTGGCTTTTCAAGTTTTTCATGTGTTTCACAGCCACTGTAGTTTCTTCTTAGTGCTTGGAAGGGAGAAGTGAAGCGAGGGAATTATATCTAGCGGCAATTACATCTCTCAGATGCCACTAAATCCTACACACCGGCCCTTATTGAATGACATTAATGCTATTTGGTCAACTCAAATGATTTTATTCTGTACAAATGAAATAAAATTAGTGCTGTCAGTTAAACGCGTTATTAACGGCGTTAATGCAAACCCATTTTAATGGCGTCAATTTTTTTATCACAAGATTAACGTTCTTTTTGGCCTAGCACACTTTGTAGTTTTTTTCACATGCTGTTGCAACAACTAGTAACGTTAGAAAAACTACAACACCACACCGGATCTAGCTAGACCGGAAACAAAACAACAGGCACGCCGCACACACTTGTTTAAGAGTAGTAGATGGATGCCAATAATATTCTGAATGGAAAGTTTACTTTTAAAAAGTTGCCAAATGGTTCCATTGACAAGACCAAAGTGATCTGTGTGTTTTGTCGTTGTGAACTGAGCTATCATCGCAGCACGTCCAGTCTGAAATACCACTTGATGGCCAAGCACATAGCTGATTCGAATTCTCCACCCCCTCGTCAAAGCCAGGCGACAATGGATGATTTTTCAATAAAAACAACATTTGCACAAAGCAAGCTGATCCACTTTTCCATGTTGATAAGAGCATTAAAATGAATGAAATTTAGAATAGATAAAAATGTGCGATTAATTGCGAGTTAACTATGACATTAATGCGATTAATCGCGATTAAATATTTTAATCGTTTGACAGCACTAAATAAAATACATAATTATTTGGGTAAATTAATTCCATTAAACAATTAAAGTTTTATTGTGTCAGAAAATAAGAATGATGCTTTATTATTTTGGGAAATTGAAAAGCACCTGCCTCATAGCACTGCACAGTATTCATGGAGTATCTCAGTGTCCTTGGTGTACTGTTTACAGACTGGTGGGCTGCATGACATAATGTACAAGCATATAGAGGAATGGCAGCTTTGGAGTACCTCAGTCATCTGTTGGTAATGGGGCTAAGAGGATTAGCATGACAGCCACAACTGACTGTGTGTGGATGGAATTACTGGAGCAAATCTTAAAGGGGTGACTTGATATTCTGAGATGTTTTCTTATTCATATTTCACCAAAATAGCTAAATACATGTGCAGGTACCTTGGGTTACATGGTAGAACATATTTACCATCCATGAGAAAGAGATCGAGATCGGTGGGGAGGCGTGAAGGGGCGGGAGCATAAAAGAGCTGGATACAACATTAACATGTCTGGGTAATGGCTACAATATGTCTGCCTCAAAGGCTTCAAGTACTAAACATATTTTCCACAGATGTGTGGAAGCTGTTGTTGACAGGACGGAGGAGCAGCGTCTGTCATTGTCTCCACTCTGACGTATTGTTGGCAGGTTCAGATGACATGTTGAGGTCTATGTCGACACAGAACCACAGAGAAAATGTCCAATGAATAAGCTCAATATATTGCTCTTTGTCTGTCATCTATAATCACTTCAGTTTTACTTGCTTTTTTTATAAGATGAGCAAGCTCCATGAGTGTATGGCTGATACAACCTGTTATGAAACCATTACACATTGCACTTAAAGGGACTGCACTGAGCTGTGCGTTGTGGGAGTTGTTGTCTTTAATACAAATGCGCCCTAAAGTCACTTTCTGTCTTTTCTCGGTCAAATAGGCACCAAATTCAAAATGTATGTTACATTTCGACTACATATATAACCCACTTTCAATAAATATTAATGTTTCCACGGGTGAAATGCTCCTTTAATGCACAGAATGCTTGTTTCTGAAGTGTTTTCAGGAACATTTCGAGCATTATCTTTGTCCTCTCTGACATAGTCGTCTCTAGAGATGGCTGTGATGGTCAGTTGGTTGCGCTATGAAAACATAAAATTACAGAACTGCCAGTTTATATGCAGCTAATAAAATACCGTTATAAATTAGTGAATATAGCCAACCATTTTCTGTAAGTAGGCCTAGATACATTTTCTGGTTAAAAGCTGCTACGTACACACTTATTTCATAGAACTTTCCGAAATTTAAAGTAAATTTTCTTGCTGTATTGCTGCATAATGTACTTTGCTATAAAGGTACACAATCTTACTGTAACTGTAAAGATACAGGCTAACAAAACACCCTTTTCATGTGGAAAAATCTGTTCTGCAGTAATTTTAAGATATTGCTAGAGCAACTAGACATCGGTATGTACTGTTTTCTGTGTTTGTAAGGTGGCTTGGCCATATATTCTCTCTGGAGTCCAGACACAGATCAGGTCATTCAGGTTGAGAAGAAACATGCTCTGGGAATTTTGGAAATATAGCAGATATTATGATATTTGTCAGGTGTCACCTGTGTCCTTCAACTGATATCTGCTAGCTGCAGACTCATTCTGTTTTACTACTTCTAGTGATTCCTGGAATGGTTTTTTAACTATACATTCTACACATTCTCAAGTAGCTCCGGTGCCAAAGTAAACCTGAAGATGAAGAAAATATGAAGCTGAGAATGTCATGGTATTCATCTGAGTTACAGAGCTGCTGCAAGGATAGGTCTCTAGCAGAGTACAGGCTCTCTGGGAAAGAATCCTTGAAACCCATCCTTAAGTGTGTATTTTTTTTCTTGATGAGAAAAATCCCACAGAAAGAAAAAAACATGTCCAAGTCTGCATGGACCTGTGGTCTGCTGGTAGTTCAAACAGATCCTGTGGCAGACTGAAATAGCTCCATCTGAGACAATACAGTAGCTAGGTGCCCAGTTTTTCTCATCCATGGAAGGAAACATATGACACTGAAGAGCTAAAAGTTGACTACATGTTCAGTCTGAGTCACACAGAGGTGAAGATGATGTGGCCTGGAACAAAGAAAGGTGAGGAGCTTGTGTCCCTGCGCACAGCAAGGTGAAAAATGAGAAGGTCAGAGGTCACAGCTGGGACAGATGGTTTCCTTATTTTTATACAGCTCCCTTCCTGCACATATTTTGGGTTTAATAGCAGCAGCAGAGGTGCAACCAAAGAAAAAACTAAAACATCCATATGTAATGTAGTACTAGATGGTACACAAATCACTATTGCTAAACATCAAGAGGACTTTTCTATTCTTGGAGCTTTACCAGTCGTTTAAGTTAAAAATATGTTCATCCTTCCTGAGGGTTGTGATGGAGGAAATGTGATGGATCAGAATCAGAATAAACTGTGATCAGCAAATTTACATATAAAACTGCTCTTTACCATTAGCTTGTAGGTCATGGCAAACATAGTACTGGGTCAGAGGTGTGTATTTGGATCTCAGTAGTGCATAAATATGTCATATTAGGCTAAAGATGTTGTAACTTTGGTTTGACTTTAAGGGTTAATTTTTACCTGTCAAGTCAGGGATTCACCATAATATCCATCTGCCAGCGCTTCAGTCAGTCCGGCCACAGCCCAGACACGGCCGGGGAGCACTGGTTTTGGTTTCGGTGCAGACACAATTGTACTAAACTTGGCAACCTCACTGCTACAACAAGACTTTGTGAAGTTGTCCGCCAAGAAATAGTTCCAGCATGTAACTCGTCTTTACATTTCAATTTATGTATAGAATAATCAAACAAGATACAGCATGTTTAAACTTTGCACAGAGCCAGGCTAGTTAGTCTTTATGCAAGCTAAGCTAATCACGTCCTCTCCACCAAAGATAAATGATGAGACAAACCCGTTTTTAAATGCTGCAGGGAAATCTTTCAGCGGTGTGAACTGGACTGTAAACCGGTAGGTTTCAAACCACTGCAGAACAACACAAGTTGGTCTGAACTGGACTTTCAATGACACAGTGCATCATGATGGAAGTTCTCAGAACTGATAATTCATACTTTGCAGTCACGTGATTACCATGGTTACCTGGCGGGCAGGAAACATATATAAATTGGGAGCGTACCTATGTTCCCCAGGTTCTATGTTCCCCGGGTTCTATGTTCCCCGCTCTGTATGGGACCGGGGAACCCTAACCCTAACCCTAACCTTAGCGGGGAACATAGGAGCCGGGGAACATAGGGATGACCCCTATATATTTACATATCTCCGTCACCTTACACCGCACAAAAAATGAAAGCCTACAAAAGTACGGATAGCTATCTTTTCCTCAAGAGTGGATGGGTTAACAACGCTGTCGTATGGGAGGTGAAGAACAGCAATAAACATGAGTGTTACTAGTTAGCCAGCTAACGTTACCCGCTAACGTTTGCTATGTTTGTATGTTTGTAGCTACACACAAAGTGACATCTGTTCCGTCGTGTGATGAAGTCTTCATCTGAATATGTACACCCTGTCTGCCGGCCAATGACAGCTTGATAAGTAACGTTAGTTTACTAGACTGTATCATATATGGCTAACAGGATGTCAGACATTGTAGCCTACCTGCTCATCCACTCCACATAGCATCAGACAACAGACAAGAGCAGCTGGGGCAGTGAAATGCCTTTAATCCTGTTAGCAATCTGTTAGGTTGTAACGTTAATGTAGTAGTAATAACTGTACCATAGTATGTATGCAAAGTAACTGTAAGTAAATAAGTAAGTAGACGCAGTACAACAGTACCCTGAGGGCTGTCCCTAGCCCCCAACCTTTGTTGTTGTGACGTCAGAGCTGCATTCTCTCTGCTTCCTCTTCCTGTCTCTTATACAGGGGTTGTGGTGGTGGAGAGGGGTGGGTCGCCATATCCTTTGGAAAGCGTTTGTCTTTCTCTCTGTCAGCTGGCCTCAGTCCAGCTGAGCAGCTCTGCACACAACAACACAGCTGAACAATGGAATTGATCCGCTCAGCCCCAGGAGAACTTTGGTTTCATAGTGGTCTGGCCTAATTTTCTCACTGCACCGATTTTCCAAGAGGGTCAATCCTGAGCAGATCAAGCGAGCTGAGGTCAAGTGAGCTGGGGGCTGAAAAGTGGCTGATCTGACAAGACTGAAGAACGCAGGGAAAAATATACTCCAAAATGGACATTGTTGCTATGGTTTCTGTTTTTACTACACTGGATGTCTGCATAGGTAGAACTGTTAAGACAAGTGTAGAAGGCATGTATGGGCTGTCCATACAGCTATGTGGACAAGAAAACTGAAAGTGTACTTAGTTTGCTCTTTAGTTTTGCTCTTTACTGCCAACTCCATTTAAAAAAATGGCAGGTGATATCTATCACCCTCTATTACATCTATTAATTTCAACCAATCACACTAACGAACCATATAAGTTAACTTAGTCAAACTCTTACTAAATCCAGTCTTGTCCATTGAGAAAAGCCTTCAGTGTTGTTCTTTGCTCTTTAATGAAGAAATACTCTCCCGTTCTGATAGAACTGATTCTAGCAGCATCTATGCTAACCTCTTTAGCAGCCTCTATTGTTGTTTTTGAGCAAACCGTCTCTTTTCACACACATCACCACACACACCTAACGTTAAACCACGCCCACAGCTCATACCATAGCTGCCAGTAGTTCCTCATCGGCTGATTGGTCAGAACCCCTTTGGTTAGACACAAGCGCGTAGCTTGAAGACTTGCAAGACAGATTCTCGCGTGATCTCACGATCTTACAAGGTTAGTTTTTTTTACAGACATTACAAACATGATTGATTCTATAATTATCTGAGCTATCACTGCTTTGGTTAAGGTTTGGTCTAGGCACAAAAACTACTTGGCTCAGTTTAGGGAAAGATCAGGATTTGGGTTTAAATAACGACTTCATTAAGGTTAAGGAACCTTTATTTTTCACAGTTAAGAGAAGGACATGGTTAAGGTTAGTGAGAGGTTGGGGTTAGGGTCGACTTTGCCAACAATATCATACTACTCCCTCCTTTGCTCCTCACATACAAGTGAGGACAAAGGTCAGGTCAATGTACAGATAACGGGAGGACAGCATGGAAACCTTTGTATTTGTCAACCATTTGGTTCATTTCTCTCTCAAGAATACATTCTGACAAATGATGTGTGCCATAGTTTGGGTGCATACATGTGTGATGTGTGTGACTGACCACAAATAATGACTTCCTCAGTGCTGTTGTTCTAGTTCTAGCTTAAAACAATCTGTGAGCTGTTCACATATTCGCAGTACTTTCATTAAACTCAGGACGGTCACTGGTCCTTAATGTACAATGCTTATAATTGCATATATTTTAGTGCATCACAGCATTAGTGTGCTAAAGAGGGAATAGTTTTGCATATAGACAGCATTCTATTCTAAGTCATATCCATAAAATAGGTGTGTGGTGTATGGCCAGTATACTTTATCCAACCTGTCATGTACAGCTTTCTCACCATTAGGATAAGAGCTTGAGCCAGCTTCCACTTTTAATACATTCATTGTCAGGCCTGTACACATGACTAGAAGAGACACATACATTAAATCAGACTTACTTGATGTTAGTGTTGCCAACCTCCAGTGTGAACTGCTTTAAATTACTTTTGGTAGCAACTCTATCAGCTCAGCTTGTTTTCTGTCCTCAGTATCATGACAAGATGCTATGCATGTTTTTCCTATAAAATGTGAAGTATTGTTGCAGTACATTGCACCAGCAGCTGATCATTATCAACAAATATCTAGTGTTAGCACCAGAAGAGTACACATGCAGTATAAATAATAAATAGTGACAACACACTTTACTGAATTTTATAATTTATTTATGTATTCATTATTTCTATTTTTAAACTGTGTATTAATTTATGATTACTGATAAAAACTACAATTACTAGTGCTCTTTAGGAAATTAAAAGGCCTTTTTGTAAAAATGAAGCTACATATTTGTGCCATTATCTAAAAACTAATGGGCTTGTTTTTATCTTTTCATATTAAAATATAGAATAACCTCAGCCTTATTTTTTGTGCAGTTGATTATGAATATGATTATTATTAGTAATAAATGTATACATTAACCCTGAAAAAGGATTAGCTCATAAACTACATTGTTGTCAGTGTGTAAGTGTCCAACGTGCAAGAAGTAGCCAAGATGTCCCCCTAGTGAGCATGAAGTTACCACTGTACGATATGATGAACTAACTCTTTCAAGGATTTAAGGTCCTGAGAGTTCGCTCTGTGTTGTCAGAGTTGCTCTAGGCCAGCCTATTGCATGAGAACGTTTTGGTGGGTGAAGATATCATAAAAGCAGCTTGTTTTAAAGAATAACTGTGGCTGAGCAGAGAGCAGAAAACAACAGCTGTTCCCTTTAGCCGTGGGACTGGTGGGAACATTCTGCTCATCAATTATATTCAAAGTGCTGAAGGGAGTAGTATGAAACGGCTCAGACTGATGGCAGACATTTTCAGTAACTCACTGATGTGTCATCCTGTGGATCCACAGCGGACTGCGACTTTAAATGTTTGGCCTGGTTCTTCAGATCTGTACTGTTTTACTGGTTGCAACAGGAGAAGGTCTTTCCCAGTGAGGTAGTCAAGGCCCGCAGTGATGTAATCCATGATGTAATGAGGCCTCCTCCCTGCAGCTGATTATTACAGTACACAGTTAGGACAGTTGTTGATAGATAAAGAGACTGATTTTTAACTAATCTAATCCAATTTTTAACTAAGTAAAGACTGCATATGGACGTGGTGGGCTGGATGGATGGCCCAAACAAACGCATTACCTTAACTCAAGAGACAACAAGAGTAAACAATTTCTTTTGACATAATAAGTTAACTTACATGACGTACTTATTCATGTACTTGAGTTACGTCAGATACGTAACATAACTAACAATCTTTTCCTAAAACTCACGAGGGATGTTTTTGTGGCTAAACCTAACCAGAGTGCAACAACTGCACAACCTTAACCACAAGAGCTTTTTTTTAAAGTCTAACTGGACATTGTATATTTATCATTGCGAACTGACTGGAAGTTGTGTATGTTACATTTATTCTTGCTAACTTGCTAACCCTGCTTTGCCAGATATTACATTACAGAGTCATATTTGAAGAGGACCACCACCGACCAAGCGGCAGTATTTGAGGAGTTGTGAGTGAGAACGTGTATGATGAGACAACAGAAATCCGTCTCATGTCAGCGCATTAAGAACTATCTGGAGTCAGGACGTGGTTATCCTAGCTTAGCATAACTATTGGAAACAGGGGAAAACAACTAGCCTGGCTCTCTGAATTGAAAAAATACACCCACCAACACCTCTAAAGTTCACTGATTAATCTGTTTTCTTTAATCTACGCACAAAACTGAAATGTAAAAAAACCCATCATTTCTGGCTTGAGGGGAGCTGTAGCTCAGATATATTTTTATTGTTCTTGTGTCTGGGATTATAGTCTCTTCTGTGTCTTCTATTTCCTCTGTTCTTCTACTTGTGATTCTGGTGCTATGCTTGAACAATCAGCAAACACTATCACTTTCACATTGACTCGCTGTCAAGGCAGCCTGCAATTATGAGACGTAACATGGGAAAATCAGTGACAGTGACAAGAAACCAAATGCTGTGTCTAGACTCATATCGACTGAAAAAGCAGATTTTTGAGTTTACTCTGGATATTCATCATGTGAGCTGCCTGTTGGGATCTGTACAGACTGGATTTGTGTAGTAGTTTTAGTAGCGTGGCTAAAAATATAACCTTACCTCTAACTAGACTACAGTAAGAGGATTAGCTGGAGACGGTGACTTGTGGGAAGATCAGAGAACATCTGATTGTGTGTGTGTTGTGTGTGTGTGTGTGTGTGTGTGTGTGTGTGTGTGTGTGTGTGTGTGTGTGTGAATCTTTGTCCTGCATCCTTTACACGCAGACCGGTGATTTATTGAAGAAAAAGTTCTATTTTCAACGCGCAGGCCTCTGACGCATTTTTGCTTCAAGAGCATGGGAGAGGAGGAAGAGGTGGAAGGAGGAGGGGGGACAGTTGAGGGAGGAGGGGGGGCTTTTCTCTGGCTTGCAGAATAGCTAAGATATCACCGGTGGTGAATGGGAGGAGTGGAAGCCACAAATCAAGGTAGAAAGCTGAGGTCTGTGAGGAACCTCAGAATAAAAAAAGGCACAACTGGAAATGGTTTTAAACAGCTCCTCATAAACGTGATGGAAAATATCTAGAAAGGAGGGTAGACGTCAGAATGCGTCTGTGTGGTTACTTGGAGCAAGAGGAAGCTTTATGATTTTGCTCCTTTGGTTGATATTTACCTGATCATTCACATCTGTGGATGTGGTCAGGCACACATAACAAGAAGTGTATTTTTAGTGTGTCCCCCAAACAGCTCTAGTGTACATGCTCTGTGGCCCCTAAACCACAGAAATGTAAAGAAGCCCACTGAGACTTCCTGCGTAACTTTGTTAGGCTTGAATGGGGTGCAAGTAAAACGTGATGTCACCCATTGGTTTGTGGACAACCATTTTGAAGCCTCGAGTTTGGCATTATGGCCATCGCCATCTTCTTCTTTTGGAGCCAGAAGTGACCCCATCTTTCCATCTTCAATCAGTGGTACCAGATCAATAAGCGTCCTTTGAGGACGTTCTGGTAGCTCATTGTCTCACACAGATCTGATGTTTTTATCTCTTAAGTGGAAGCTCGAGGCAAAGGCTTCCTGTAAATCACGATTAAGTCTGTTTCCATTGCACTTGGTTGTATTTTATTTTTACCTATACAACAACTTTTCCACCTTAGCCAAGCAAAAAATCCTTTTTGAGTTTTTTTTTCCGGTGTTTGTTTCCTCTCAGGAATGTTACATTATAAATTCTACCCCTTTGTTTCTACAATCTATGATAAATGTAAGTTCAGTAATGGTGCACATGCATTTATTTTGGAATTGTCCACTAATGTATTCATTTTAGTCAAGATTTTTTTTTCTTGTCCTGAACATGTGGTTGGGATGAGCCAGGGGTTTTTCTTGGGTTATTGAGATCCCTATCCTCGGGGGTATGTGCGTGTGTGTGAGCATGTTTGGACTGGATCTTGAGTACAGATCATTTTGTGGTATGAAAATATGTAATTAAATTAATATTGAAATAAAATGTATTTATTTATTAATTAATTAACCGAAAACATGTTTTTCTCTTTAAGTCTATTTTGCTCCAACTTATGTATGCAGTGAATGTGTACCGGGTCCTGGGCACTGCCAAAGTAGAACTGGCTCAGTGCATCCAGTGTAGACACTGACAGTAGCTGCTGCTGTTTTGCTGCTTCCACTGTACGTTCTGACAAAGTATAAAGGGACATGAAAAAAGGAGGGTTGGAGAAACTGAAGAAAGGCAGGAGAATGAATGAGTAAAAAAGAAGAAAAGGTGAAAGTGAAGAAAATACTTGCAGTTAATGTTCCACAGAAAATCACAGCGACCCAACTGTGACTTCAAATCTGACCTCATGACCCCTGTCACACCAGCTCTCTTAAGAGAATCGAACAAAACAGAAAAGCCTTAAATACCTTTCAGGGGGTGCACAGAAGAAGGTGGAGGAGGGTGGCAATGAAAGGTGGGAGTAAACATGGAAGGATGCAGACGGGAAGGGAAGTCCCCCCACTGCCTGATGGGAGTATTGTTGAGCGTAAACTGTGGTTAAAAAAAAAATTGAGCCACTCAGGCAGTCACAAGGCTGCCAGGAGAAGCTCAGACCCCCGCTCGGGCAAGCGCACACGCGTACATACATTCGCATTCCACTGTCTCTCTCACTCTGTCTCTTGCTCACTTACACACAAAAGAGGAGGGCGTTGAGGGAGACCAGACAGACAACCCCGAGGACTGGACCGTAGTGTCACTGGCCCTGTGTGTGTTATGTCGGACTGGACTCTGGTTTAGCCTCGTGGCTTGGACCCTCCTGTCTGTGTGGATTGTTTCAGAGGAAGAAGAGCAGCAGCATGGGATCAGTAATGTGTAAGTGATGGACATGACGCCTGTTTTGACAGTGTTACAGGTGTGTGTAGTGTGTGTGTCTGTTTGCTTGACAAGCATTAGTGAAAAAGTGAAATGTATTAAACGTGATGCATAAAAAATACATCACTAATATGGAAGTCAGCATAGTTTCGACTGATTTTCTGACTGTTGTTCAATGACTTACCTACTTAACTATTGTACACATTATTTTAGATCAGCTTTGTATTGAGCTACTTATCTTCATTTTGCAAAAACGTTTCTTAATGTGGTTGCCAGCAGTACAGACAGGTGACATATGAGCCTGGTCTGTAGTTGAAGAAGCAGCATAATTTTTCTCTTTTGCAGTTCCTCTTAAATGTACTCATGGGTGATGTGCAAAGGAAACACTGACAAAAACCTAAACTCTCTGCTGCATATATAAGGGTTGACAGTTAAATGTGTCTGTTTCGGGTGGAAAGTTTGGGTGGTTTTGATTTTGGCGCAGTAGTCTGTGAGATCATGTGACAACTCAAATACTCCAAGAAAAACATATGAAACACAGTATATGCTAAATAACAAACAAAATTAACCATGAGAACCTTGATGTATAATGATGTGATTTGAACCAACTAATAAAAAGCATTTTATGATCATAACTCTTGAAGGACAATTAAATGAAATGCATCAACTCAAGAAACAACTCCAGCATCAGGAGCAAATTTCAGTTGTGACATTTCATAACTTTCAGGAATGTCATTTTGTAGTTTAGTTTCTCAATCATTATGAGAAGAAGGAAAATTAAATCATACAGGACTACAAAAATAGTCCAAGTCCTTATTTCTATTGGAGTCAAGGTAACAACTAGCCAGAAACTACAATAATTGATGACATTTGCATTAAAGTTATGGTGATTGGACAAAATCGTAAGGTTGCACATAATTCACAGTTCATTTGATTTTGCAACATCGCAACTTCCTGGGGGGACTGTAATAAATAACTGTTATGATAATTCCCATGAGTCATCATTTACAAAGTAAGAGCAAATGATACAGGTACCTGTGCTGGTATTGTGAATGGCTTTAAACAAGCTCAAACACAGGAACAAACCCTTTACAGGTTACCCAAATTATTATCCCAGTCTGTTACAGAATGCATGTAAGACTGAACCTTCTCTTCTTTCTTTCTGTGACATGTTCCAAACGCACTTTTGGCCAGGATCACCTGGTGCACCCACCCATTAAACACAAAGCTCTCCCATTATGACACACTGACAGTTTGTGAATCCTGTACAGAATTTTCCTCAGAGGAAACTTAGTGTTGGCTTGGATCTGCTGAGCTTCACCTCAAGATATATATGACATTTTAAAAGTTGAATACATGGACATGTAGATCCTACTGTAACCATGTTTTCTGTTTTGAAATGAGGTTCCTTATTAGCACCTTGCAAAAAGAGTGAATAGCTTCCTGTGAGGAATTCTGAAAAAGCTGCAAAGTCTCGACGCTTCTCTGCATCGACTGCATCACTGTAATGCAGGTGCTGCTTAAAATAATACCTTGGCGCCGGGGGAGAGTCGACAGAGGTGAAAGTGTGGAGTCACTCCCTTGCAGCAGGTCGTAGTTGTTTGTGTTTGTGGTAGTCAGGAAGGCGGGCGTATGCTAATGTCCTGTAATAGGCTTTACTTTCTAATACAGAGATTATGACTGAGAGAAAGACAGAGCGAGAAGCGGTGAGATTAGAAGCACCTTGCTGGACTGGGACACATGCAAGAGCAGCTGCAGTAGCATTGCAGCAGGGGAAAGACTGAATGTGTGTGTGTGTGTGTGTGTGTGTGTGTGTGTGTGTGTGTGTGTGTGTGTGTGTGTGTGTAACAGACAGCAGAACCATCGTGGAATCATGGATTTTTCCATTGTCTCTGCTGCAGAGCCGATGGGGCAGGCTTGAAGGGTAGATATAGTAGATAGGAAGATACACACAAGCTCATCCCAGGTGAGGTTAGGTGGAGTCATGATGACCTGAGATGGATGCTCTAAGCAGGCTGCAATCCCAGACCCTCCTGTCTCGCTGTCCAAAATGTGGTAAATATGGACAGGCCTATTCCACCGTACGGATCTCCACCTCTGAGATGGAGTCTTACTACCACTTCCTGGGGATGTGTCAGGAGACTGAGTCAGCCATAACAAGAAGTATGTACCCACCTACCCATCCGTCCATCCATCCTTTATTCCATGTTTCCCTTCAACATTTGTGTAGTATTTTAGTCTCTATAGCCCCCGGTACAGTTGTCATGAACAGGTGAATTAGCTATAGAAACAAAAAGCGTTTTTGTACCAGGCTGTAAACATGTTTATTTCTGCTATAAAGTTGGGCATTTGAATATGCGGCCTTATGGAGATTGACTCAGTCTGGAGCCAGCTTCATGTCAGTTTTTGTCATTTCCGTGTTCATTTTCCACTTGGTTATTGGTCAAAAGAAAACTCTGACATGGCTGATTGGTTGCCTTAGTTAAGTGTTTTGTCGGAGCCCCTGTGTCTGGGTACATGTGTCTGGGTTATGGTGCAAATATTCTTAAATTATCAACTGACATGCAGCAAACCTGGGACCAAGGAGTATTCCAGCAGGTTGAGAGATTAGCAGCAACAGGTTGGCTTTTCTGGCGTGTCTATACTTCAGTGTCAGATTTCAAATAGCACCATCAAAACACTGGACGGAAGTACTGACTAGCTGCTCGAATAGTTGGTAAACTGCTCAATCTGGTGAGCTAACATGGTAGCCATACAGGCAAGTGTATCAGTCACAGTAGCCTTTCTATTTTCTCTGTGTTGTGTGTAACATTTAGAAGGATCTATTGGCAAAAATGGGAACCAAGTATGGACAACACAAACAAACTGCCTAGAAGGCAAGCGGTATTCAGGTGGTTGTAATCTGCAACTTCAGATGCCACTAAGTCCTACAATCTGGTCCTCAACTCCCCCTTGACTTTTTGTTTACCGCTGTACATCATTCTGTTAAAAAATTATTGAATTGGCAAAATAAAACTCTGAGCTAAGAAGCAAGATCGGCTATCGACCTATAACTGTCTGCAAACCAATGTGTCTGTCAGCAGTGTATACCCAGACAGAGGAAAATAAAAGTGAATTTTGTAACCCAGCTTATATCATATGATAGCTTCCTCCCTTCTGGACTCTCAGTTCTCGGTTCCCTCAAAGGTCAGCACTGTCAAGATTGCCTGAGGTTGGTCACCAAAGTTGTACATCGGTTTCCTTCTCCTGCTCTGCCCTTCCAGTTTGGTGCTTTAATATGTTGTATTCTCCACCCAGGGTTCCAGCTCTGGTAGACGATTCAGGGTTCCCTAGAGCAGGCTAAGATTCTCAACTTAGACAGGTTGTGCAGTATGTCACCATTGTCAGAAGATGTGTATGTGCAAAGTGTTGCATGGAAGCTGTGTGTTGTTGCATGTTGTTCTTTTACTATACAGTATGTTTTTTTCATCTTGTGTGGAACTGCAGGACGAAGTCTCTTGAAGTCAAATCTCCCTACATGGACATTAAAAGTATTTCCTATCCTATATCCTATTCCAAGCCTGTGGTGCATCAGCAATATTTTCTGAAAAACCTAATACCATAAGTCCCCACAAAGCCACAATACTTGTACAGACTACATGTTGTACAAGTGGTAAAGATGCTTTTGTGTGCTTGGAGGTGCAGTGAACACACACAAATATATGGTTATCACTTAAAAAGGAATGTAAAAACATTTTCCATTTTATGTTCCATTTTTCCCCTGCACACTAGTGCCCCACATTAGGACAGTATACAGGAACTACAGGGGGTAGAGAAGAACAAATACTACCTTTGTGATTTGACAAAAAAAGTCATAATTCAAGGTCTACTTACTTGTTAGTTCTAAACCCTTCCACCTCACTTCAGTCCATGTTCAAAGATTCAAAGACAGTTTCTTGTGTCAGATGTAGACGTCCTGGAATTTTTCTCCAGTTACCAGTTACTTCTGGTCAATGACCTTTGATTCCTTCCCAGTCGATACTGTGACCGGTTACATTCTAACTGGTTTTACCGGTTACAATAACCTTTAACCAAGTGGTTATTATTGTTACCAGGACAACGAAGGTCTCCACAACTTAAAGTGGCAATAATGGCAATGTATCAAATGACAATATGAAAACAATGTGACAATGTGAAAGAGGTCACTTGTAATAATGAACCAACCAAGAATTATAACCTGAATTTGTGGTTCCCCTCATTTATAGAGCCAGTTTCAACTCACTGTTGTCTGTAAATGGTAAATGGACCTGTACTTGTATAGCGCCTTTCTTGTCTTGTCTTCCGACCACTCGAAGCACTTTTACACTACGTGCCACATTCACCCTTTCACACACATTCACTCAGTGATGGCAAAGTCCATTGAACAGAAACTAATGCATTCATTCACATTCACACACTGATGCTGTCGGGGGCAATTTGGGGTTCAGTATCTTGCTCAAGGATACTTCGACACGTGGCAGGTAAAGCCGGGGATCAAACCAACAACCTTCCGATTAGGGGACAACCCGCTCTGCCTCTGAGCCACAGCCGCTCTGTACTGTTCTGAAAAATATGTGTTATCATTAGCTTTTGTAAGCTAAATTCAAGTTAGTTGTAAGTGTTGCTGCAACAGAGGAAATGAATGCCCATGAGTGGAAACAAGTAGAAAGCATCCCCTGAGACTGTAGAAATGGACCAAATATGTGTTCAGTTGCCCAGACATTTCAGTGTCACATAATGTCATGACAAGGAGCACAAATACTAGCCAGCTGATATTAGGGGTTGGCGATCTGGGCAAAAAATAATATCTCAATATTTTTTGGGATTTTGGCGATAACGATAATCAGTCGATATCCTATAAAATGTGATTGGAATTGTCTGAGTTAGGACATGTGTCCACCAAACGCATTTATAGCGCTGAGAGTGCTCAAAAGCTCATTTTCCGAGCGCCCAGCGGTGTTAAAAGTTGAACAGATTTCAACTTGAAGAGCTCTGAGCGCTGCGCTAAAAAAACATTGTCTCCGCTGACATCTTTTTACCGCTGAAGGCGTTTAGCGCTCTGAACGCTGAAGCTCATAGGATTTATATCGGCACTAAATCATCTGAAGTACCGGTAGCTTCAGGGACTGGAGGTGCTTGCATTTTCTCTCTACCATCACAACGCGCTGCTAAACTGTTGCAAGGAGGATGCTAGCAAGAGGTCATGTGATCACGTCATGTGATCATGTAGGCCCACTAGTTGTGTGACTGAATCCTGCCATGCTGTAGAGAGCGTTGCTGCACCGTGTATTAAGTGGATGTGAGGAGTTTCCGCGTGTGTTTCAATATTTTTGCCGAAGTAATTTAAATACTTGATAATGGAAATTTGCACATCGTCAAAACAACGACGATATTATCGCAAATGATATATATCGCCCACCTCTAGCCGATATCAGGAAAATGGAGAACGGATATCCTGGCAAAGACCTCTGCAATCCAATTAGCAACTTTATACATGAGAATGAAGAGAAAGACATAATTTATGTCATTTCTATAAATGCATCTATAAATGGATAATGTTTTTCAGATGATAGCCGAGGATATAGTTTGGCAAATGTGTTCTGCCTCTTTTTCTCTCCACACAGACCTGCATGCAACCAAAGCCCGCTCAAACGTAATTGGTCAATACAACTTCGACTACAAACAAGTACCAGAATTCTTCTGATGCCAAAATCTTGCCTAAAGATTCCTAAAGAAGAGAAATGTTTGGAGATTACTGAAATATGGGACTTGCTGACAACAGTTGGCTGTTCTGATCCAAGTAAAAGTTGGTTCTATCTCAGCAGCAAAGGGATTTAAGATTATTTTGTTAAACTCATATTTTCTTATTATTTATTTAATCCCCCGAATACAGTTCATACAAGGAAGCCTATACCTGGTATTATATCATTCTGGTGTTTGTGAGACTGTGACCTGTTTAGTTCCTGACTCACAGTTTATCAGACAAAAGAGGAAAAGAGGCAGTCTGTCAGGGTTATTTGGGTACTTCATGGATCAGAGGTCAAAGCCCCAAAGGATTATGGGAACATTCTGGTAGCATAACCGCTGCTAAGGTGAGGCTGAAATCCAAGCAGTTGCATTCCTTAGAGTGCGAATAATGATTATGGGGGAAAAAGCTCAAAATAGAATCACAGCGGGCAGAAAGAAGACGTCAAATTATTCGTCAGTTCTTTCATCTTAGACAGAATAGAGAACACCTCCCTGTTCTACTATTAAAAGAAAGATTTCCGCTCAGTAATTGGCTGGAAATAACATTTGTTATGTAATCATTTTTAACAGTCTGACATGGTGACAGGGTTTGGGTCTTTCTGGTAATGAGCATTTACTTCCACTGCTGGTTTTTGGCTGATATAAGGTGTGTTTGTTTGCTCTTCACATAGATGTAACTCTATAACTTTATTTATTATTATTTAGTGCACTGCTAAGGTTTTTTGCATAAATTGTTGAACCCAGTGTTTTACAGGGAGGTTTTTGTTGCCTGTTGACTAATGAGATTATCTGCCAATACCCTGCTGTCTGTCCACTGAGGTCAAGACCAAGCACGCTTAGACTTAAGACATGCACATTACTGTAACGCACAAACACACGAGTGAACACATTCTGTAGAAGGATAATGACGGTTATTTGTGTAGTGCGTCAGCCCTCGCATTTAGTGTTACAGTCCCGCGCCTGTTTGTCAGCAGTGTGTGTTTGGGAAGGTGATAATGATATTCATTGGAATAATGTGTGTGTGAGAGAGTGCCCTGTTATCAGCGGATCCTGTCATCAGACATCCTCTGATTGTCTTCTTGTGCTGACGCCTTCTTCCTGAGAAGCAATAGGAAACCCCCCTTCCCCTGGACCTTGAGGAGCAACCACTCAAAAACAACATCAGCTCTGCGCAATGTGTGTGTGTTTATGTTTGTGTGTGAAGAGGGTCTATTTTCTGCTAGTGTAGTTCCTCATTACTGTAAAAGCATCCCATATTTGAGAAACGATACCACTTTGCACTGGATGGCGCACTAGAGCACCAGTACCTCAGACCAAAACAATGGGACAGATATAAAATAAAAAACACCCAAACCTTTTTTGTTAGTCTTTCCACAGTGTTTCCAACAATCATCAACTCTGGTTTAGTTACAGTAAACCCTAACTTCTAACAGATCATTGTAATATCGCTACTCAGCTGCACACGGAGCAGACTGGGCCCGGCCATGTGAACAAACCACAGAGAGGCTGCGATAGCAACACAGGCAGAGGGAGTGTGACACCATGACTCCGCTGTATCTTTACATAGAGAATAGTTGTTCGCTGCTATATGCTATATGCAAAAAGCATACACACATACATGCACAGAGCACAATTCAATCACATGAATGAAAAAAGATCAGCCTGTAACCTCAGTCAGACCCAGACTAGTTGAAAATCCATCACCACAAGACAACGGCTGAGCCTCAGCTGGACAGAGGGGGATAAGAGAGAGAGTGACTGCTCTATAATGACTCATGGTCTGACTCTATCAAAGAGGAGCAGAGGTTTATGGTTTTCATGTAAAGTAGGCCAAGCATTTTCTGCACTGCTGTGCTCCATTGGGCAGTGAGATGTATGAACACGAGAGAGTCAGCTCTTTCACCCAACAGAGCCAGTTTTATAAGGATCGTTTATGTAAGATAAGTAAATCAAATGTATTCTTATTCAATTCCTTAATCTCAGAAGTTTTGGCTGAGTGATCTTTGTGATTAAAAGTTAAATTCTTTCTAGCGGTACAATATTGCAATAGCACGCTGTATTTTACTGTAGATGATTCGATCAACTTACACATGATTGAAACGTCTGAGGTTTTCATATAAAAACTACAGGAAAGAAAAGTAAACCAATGCAGTGATTATGTGTGAATGCAGGATGTACTGTAATGTAAAGACAGACTCTAGATTCTACATTAACGTTTTAACATTTTCAAAAGTCATTCTCTCCCCACATCATTTAAAACACTGATGTCTGCACACATTTTTCCTCTATGCTGTTTTTATAATCTGTGAGGAAATTACCACTACAGACTCTTTTAGATTCTGTTTGCTTTGCTTCTGACAGCGTTATGTAAGGAGTTCACTTTTTTAAAATTGCTCAGAGGTAGTTCTGTCTACCAACATACAGCTAAACACAACAGGTAATCTAACATCCAAAATGCTGTAGGCCAAGTGACCTAAATCCCATGGAATCTGATCTTTCCAATACTTATTTGGCCAGCTTTCAAATGTGGTCCAAATCAGATAAAGGTCTGATTTTTAACAATGTGATCTCAGCGTGAACAGTCATCAGAATTCATGTGATTTTTCCGTCACTCTAGACTGACATTTGTCATGCAACTTCACAATGGAATCTGATATGGGCCAAATTTAGGTAAAGTAAGTAATGACTAAGTAATGTAAACAGCCAAACATAAAACATCAAATCCAAGCAAAAAATCCCTGTGTGGATTAGTGTTTTAACATGGACCGCAGCAGTCATGTTCTGTTTAATGTCAAACTGTGCACATATTTGTGTGTGTGTGTGCCAGTTAAATACACACGTGTGAGTGTGTATTTGCCTGCTCTTGTGTGTGTGTGTGTGTGTGTGTGTGTGTGTGTGTGTGTGTGTGTGAGAGAGAGTGCGTGAGAGGGCTGCTGTCCTCCCTGCCGGGGCAGGTCATGAGATGTTCAGGTCCTGCAGGCTCAGGGTGCACTGGTCACATGTTGATTCTAGCATCAGACCAGCCGCAGCAGACTGATAGATAAGGGCCTTTCACTGTTCTCTTCTTTATAGAGAGCGGTTTCCCCACATTTCTTTCTTTGAAAAATAAATTAGAAGGAGCCAGCCACAGCAGCATCATTCGCAATTTAGTCTATAGCACATACTCTCTGTCTTACTGTCTCTCTTGTACAATAGACTGTAGTTGCCCTCTCTGCTGTCCAACACACTGACTGCTGTGAGTTCCCTTTCTATTTACGGACTGCAGATCGGGTTGGAAAAGTGAACTTGTCACCTCTGCTGTGAACTGTGAGCGCCTCGGGTCTCATGACAGACCATGTACAGAAGCACAACAGATTAGAAACACAGTATAAAAGCAACCTATTAACACATCATTTAATCTCCATGCATTCTCCGGGTACTCTGACAATACATTTCATTATTTCAGCAATTTCCAATAGAAAGTACTCTGTTTTAATGCAACTGAATAACTTCTTTCTTACTACATTTAAAGCATTTCCTTTTTGTATTTTATTTAACTCTGATAATGGATGACGAAGCCTATCTTGTTCATCAGTAGCAACATAACATCCTGTCTTCAGTAACGCTCAAGGACATATCTTGTGTCCCATTTAATTTATCTCTCAGTTTTTTCTTTTGCAGTGATTCCCACTACCCAGAAGGTACCTCTTTAGTTGAAAAAGAGTACTTGGAAAGATTGAAGAGAAGCTCAACTAATTTGTGTGTGTATACAGTGTATATATATATATATATATATATATATATATATATATAAATACATTTACTGTAACATCTGAACACTATATGGGTAGCAAGCAAGCAGACAATAGATAGCAACTAACTTGAAAGTGGTCGTAATGTTACTTTTAAAAATCGTGAAAAGGCTAAAAGTGAAAGATATGACGGGTGGTGTCCATGAAGGGGTCCTTTAGTCTGTTCGACAGGGCTGTGGTTGTACATTAGAGGAAAAGGTTAGGAACCACTGTTCTGTTGTGTCATTCATAACCCTACCCACCCTCCAGTATTGATGTTAGGTACAGTAAATGACCGAATGACTTTAGCAGCCTGATGGATAATGTACATATACAAGCAGAGGTGCAGCAGCACACATATCCCTTCACACTTTGTTAACAATGCCAATACAGTGAAGCCCAGAATGATCATCAGCCCTGTGGTTGACTGCTGGTTCAGTCATCACATAGAGACTCAGTGTAATCTCCTCTGTTATGTAATCTCTTTAACACAGACTCTATTGTGAGTGTGTGGGAGGTCTGTTGGTAAGTAGAACCAGCAAGGTAGACTGAGCTAAGACACCACAGTCGGTACCCAGCAGACACACACACACACACACACACACACACACACACACACACACACACACACACACACACACATAGTATACACATACACATACAGTAATATCATGTTCATGTCCTTCATACTTAAGTTTTGTGTGATTGAGATGGTGAATTTAAACATAGAACGAATTTAATCTGTTAATTTAACTGTTAATTTAAACTGTTTGCACCTTTTTCCATCCAGTCATTACTTGTATTTGTCATATACATTTAAAGGCAACTGTTGTGTTTCTTGATAATGATATCAGCAGGGCAACATCTTCTGTCTTTACCTTTTTAGAACTGTCACAAATCATTGCTGATAGGTAAATAAAATCTTATGGGGTGACAGCACTCAGTTTAGGTTTAGGCACAAAAATGACTTGGTTAAGTTCAGGTTGAAGATGGTTTGGATTCAAATGACTACTTTCATTAAAGTTAGGGGACATTTGTCTCCATGGTTACAGTAATTACTGGATTGTTAAGGTCAAGGAATGATCGTGGTTAAAAAAAACAACAATGTTGACTGTGTTAGTAATAGGAAACGAACACTGGTCTCTCCTGTTAAAGTATCCTATCCATCCACCCCGACAACCTCTCTATGTGAACTGTGTTGCTCTCTAACAACACCACCTAACTTCCTCCTTTGCTTCCATCATATTTACTACGGCAGCTAGAAGGCTTTGTCTTACATCAGTTGTTGAAGCAGCTGATGCTGTCACTCTTTTGGGTAGGACAGTCTCACAGAGAGAGAGAACTGCTGGTGTTTTGCTTGAAAAACTAAAATGTATAGAATACACACTACCCCAAATGGCCCTTTTTTGTTATTTTCTTTTTTAAGCGTTCATTAGAAATAAGAGAAATATTGTCTATATATATATGGGGTTAGTGGTTTGGGGGTTGGGGGTTGGGGGTTGGGTGTTGCTGGACGGCCCTTAGCTGCAACTTTGTGAACTGCTGTTTTAGCTAGCCAATCTAGGTCCTATATTGGAGATTTACAACCCAACACATGCTATTTCCCAGCCAACATGTATATTCAGTTCAATTCAATTCAATTTTATTTGTATAGCGCTAATTCATAACAGAAGTTATCTCAGGACACTGGTCTAGACCAAACTCCTTATAACATTAACAATTGTATATGGGTGAACCCATGTGAGCTCCCTATGTGGGTCCTAGTTGGGGCCCATTTACATCGCTGAATGCCCAATTGGGCCCCACCTAAAACCAAGTGTAATCCCAGTGTCTTGTAAAACCCACGTAGACAATTGACTTTTTTTTATGGAACCCTTGGACAGTCCCAGATTTTGCAGATTTAAACCTTCTGATCAGTCAGAAGTTATCCTCTCCTGGCAACTAAAAATTATAGATTTTTTTATTGTGATGTTCAGGTATCTTAAAGAATTTGGTTAAGGTCAGGGATGGTGTAGTGGTCTTAGGTATTAAAACATTAATGATGGGTGCCTGCATAGCTCGCCTGGTTGAGCTGGTGCCCCATGTACCAAGGCTGAGTCCTGGCTCCCACTGTTACTTATTAACCCAAACCACCATCTTTCCTTAACCTTAATCAATTGTTTTAGTTGCCTAAACCTAAAATGCAGGATGTGAACTCCATCTCCTCCATTCTCTTCATCCAACCATGTACTCAGATCCCCTTTTGGCAACTTCTGTTGTTGCAACCAGATGTGCAAAAGTACGGCCACGGCTGTAACAGTGGACCAACACAGACACAATATCAACCTGTGGGAACCGGTAACACTGTCGTTTGACAGTGAGTCTGATGTCCCTTGATAAACCCCATGTGGTTGTATTTGCAGATAGGTGTGTGTGTGTGTGTGTGTGTGTGTGTGTGTGTGTGTGTGTCAGATGCAAGAATGTGATCTTATTGTATGACCATAAGTCATGCTTTTTCACTTCCTTCGCTCAAAGTTCTTGTTTTTTGAAAGCTTGTGCAAGAGAATAGAATAATGAACCCATCCACACATGACTTTCCTGGGAATACAGTAGTGTTTACATTCTTATAGGAAGTCTTTCCCAAAACAAATCTGATAGCTTGATAGGCATTGTATTGAAAACAATGTGTGTGTCCGTATAGTGCCTACACTGTATGTGTATGTCAGTATCTACAGTCCTTGTGTGTGTGTGTGTGTGTGTGTGTGTGTGTGTGTGTGTGTGTGTGTGTGAGAGAGAGAGAGAGAGAGAGAGAGAGAGAGAGAGAGAGAGAGAGCAGAGCAGAGCAGAGCAGGGAGGTGTTTCCTTAAGTATTTGTGTGAACAATAAGCTCATGTACACACACACACACACACACACATGCACACACACAGAAATGTACATATAAACAATGCTGGCATTATTATAGTGTAATATATGCCTTATTGGTCTTTTGAATGGCTTCCATGACAAAAATGCTCAACCAGGATGCAGTGATTATCATTGAGGGTGTCTGGCCTCTGACTGTCACTTTGTCTCACGTATTCTGCTTCACTCATTGGTGTCGCTTGCCACTGCGAGCTGATTTATTACATATGAGTTTACCATACCTCTAATCACGCACCAAACATTTGAAGATACTTTATTTCATCCACTATGTAGTATCGCTAAAATCAGCCCAGCTTTGTACAGCCCATGCATGTAAGTTGCCTTTTGCAAACTGACCATTCATGGTAGAGAGGGAATTCTTTTAAATATCAGAAAAAGAAAACTCACATTATCATACCACAGAAGATGCCACAGTGCTTGAAAGGCATTTTGATCCTATACTTACTGGATAATTCTGGTGAGATTTTATATTTTTTGGGCAAATCCCATTAAAAGACCAAAACCAACATTGACTGTATCCTGGAACAAGGATTGTGTGTATATCAAAGCCTGATATGTGATATTCCTCTGTGCCATAGAGCTCTATTGCTGTTCAAAAACTATTAAAAACACATCAGTGAGCCACATTGTCGCTGGGTGACATGTTCCTTCAGTCCCATGAAAACACACTGTAATTTGTTTGACTCAATCATTCATACGCCTCCCTGCTGCCCCAAATATTCCCTAGAGCACCAAATGTGGATTAATCCGCAGCTGAAAGTAGTCCCTAATAAATGCACCATTTCCTCCTGTTTGAATAAGCTTTGCTAAAAACTAAAGCACCCAGCTGTTAAATTACTGAGCCCTTTAAAAAAGTGCAATTAAGTATGAATCACTTGTGTTTAAAATTTCCTGTCTTTAATAGGAACCAGTCAGCTAGTGCTACAGACAGAGTAGGGAAGTCAAAAAGTACTGAAAGACGAACAAATGCATTGCTGGTATTGGTCTTTTCACAAGGTTTGCTGACAGTAAGTGTGGCTGTACCCTTGCTTTGCTCGTGACACCGCAGACATTGGCACAGACACAATAACTGGACTTTGTTCCTCCGTGTAGTTCTGTTGTGACCAGTGTCCTACCAGTTTTTAGTGTCAATGTGAAACTTTGATATAGATGTGATCCCTGTTCTTCTGACCTCTGACTGTCTGCTGGCCTAAAAACATCTGATCTCACGACAGCCCAATATTATTAATTTAAGATCAGAAAATATCAGAAAATATATGTTCCTGCGCCTCATGTCAATTGCATGACATTAGGCATATGTTTTACTGGTTAAAACTCAGAGCAGTGACACTGACTTCATTCCCCCACCAGGTCCCCACTCCACTGGCGGACTGATGGTGGTTCAGCGCCATTTGAACTGCTAGCTCAACGTTAGCTTAGAGACTCAAAAAAGTGGATTTAGTGTTAAGTTACTCTTCAAGCAAACCAAGTCCACCATCTGGTCTATAAAGGTTCCACAGGCTATTCAAATTCGGTTGTCCAACATGGACCTCATAAAAACCCTACAGATGCATAGACACAGCAGCACACAGATACTGTGGGGAAGATAACATCCAGCCTGCAAAAATGAAACACATGACTGGATCCATGCACACACACACTCTCTCTGGCACACACAAGCACACACACAGACACACAAATAGTGCAGCTCAGCCCCACTTTGTATTTTCTCTCTCTCTCTCTCTCCTTCCCTCTCCCTCCATCTCTTTATTTTCACACACGCACAGAGTCTCTCTGCCCTCCCTCCTGAACTTTTGATTGGCTGTTCTGCTCAGAGCAGAGCTGGTTCACTACAGCTGGAGCTGGAAAAACTGATCACAGACGCATGTAACAATCTACAGCACACACACAGTTCAGAGCTCTGCTCCGGCTGTGTGTGTGTGTGTGTGTGTGTGTGTGTGTGTGTGTGTGTGGGTGAGTGGAACCGGAGTAAAAAGAGAGAGATTTGTTGGTCTGGACGTCTGGGACAGTCTGAGTTGATGATGAGGATCATGCTGGTGATGAAGGAGCAGCTGCTGTTGACAGACTGCTGGTTGCTGTGTTGTCCTCACTGGTTTTGGATACCATGAGATTACTTTCGTTTAACCGGATTACTGCTTTTTGGCTGGGATTTAATTTTATGCCAGTGAATGTTTGCAAATCAGGAAGGTGCTGAGATGAAGGGTGTCCAACACGTTATAGGTAATGTTCACACACCCACACACACACACACATACACTGTAAGACCTGCCATGTGCAGTCGTTTGGTTTCTTTTTTCAGTCACACTCAGCCAAAAGCAATTGAAACATGATGTATAGCTGTAGATGTACAGTATAAACATTCATAGATGTTTCGTGTAATATATACACAGTGTCTTGTTCTCATGATGTGTGTTGAGACACCACAGCAGACTGTCAGGGAGGAACACACATAAACACACACACATCTGTTGCCAGCAATGCTTCTCTCTGTCTGGTGTCATCTTTTTTCCATTCCACCATTCTTTTCCATTGCAGTCTGCTGGTTAGGTGATGTAGTTTACAAAGTATTTCCTTTTACTTTTGAATGGCTGATGATGCAGTTTAGGTAGCTAGTGAAGTACTTGTGCTTTCTGTGATGGTCCCTTTTAAGTTTCAAGGATCTTGAAGGGTCTTTCCAAAGCATAATAAGGTGTTTTTAAAAAGTAAAGAGACATTTCTGCTTCTCGGCCTGAGGGATCAGTGCCTTATACCTAGTGCTTTTGTTAAACATTGATGTGTCTGCAATGGTGGTAATAAACTCACCGGGACAACAGAGTAGGATAGGCTTCATGCTAGCGTTTCAACAAACACAGTAAATGATAGGCTCCATGCTAGCAGTATATAATGTTTGAGCAATTTTATGGCTCTTTATGAGACGAGACTAAAAAGCAGCGAGAGCGACTGAAGGAAAATAACAAAGAACGGGAGCTCCTGGTGAGTTCAGAGACATAGCAGCACCACACACACACACACATACACACACACACACACACACACGGTCAGTATGTGTATTTTCCGAGCTATCTTACAGTCAGTGTGTGTGCAGTCAGTACATTGGATGTTTGGGGCAAATAAACACAGACTTGCTGCCGTCAGCCCAGGTGTTACCAGGGATTCTGATTAAGGTTCAGTATTTCAGGACTAAATGGCTGCAGTCAAAAAGGTCAGTAGTAGAATAGAATTACTTTATTTGCCACCTCAAGGAAATTCATTCGTTTACATTTTTACACATGCAATTGAGAATTTCTCCTTTCTCGTACTTGTACTTAGATATGCTATGTGCTAGGCTCATCTCTGTTAAAAAGACAACCACATTTTGAAGATGGTTAAAAGATAAAAGTAACAGCTACCAGTCCATACTCCACTGATTGGTCCATATGCTGGACTGGAACTCCCCAGGCCACTGCTACTGGATGCTTCTGTATTACAATAAAGCTCTGCAAAATCATTTTGTTTTAAACTTTTAAATTAAACACAAATGCTGCTCTGTGCCTCTGTGATAGAGCAAAGCAAATATGCAATAGTGCTTATAAAAGTGTTGACGCCGGTAGTTTAGCCTATGGAGGAATCAGGATAAGGAGGAAATGAGTGATAAAATTAATGCATGGCTGGGACGACACCTTTTAGAGAAGAGAATACTACATAGCTTCATTTCTTCATATTGAAATGCTTAAAATATTATTAATATTATTTTTATATTTAATGTGATAAAATAACTAAAACTGTGGATTGTAAGCAAAAAACTGCAATGAAAAGTCGCCATTGTGCCACCGTATTTAACCTAAGATGGTTTTAGTCTTAGCCAGAATTCACGCTGTGTTTCTGATTAGGTTAATTCCCAAATGTTGAGCTCGGTCTGTGTGTGAATACCAGCAGCAGCAGCAGTGACAGCGTGTGAGAGCATGCTGCTTAATCCTTATTATATTTAGAGCAGATGGATGAAGGTGACAACTAAGGTGTGTACGTGTGTAGACATGGGGTGAGATAGTGTTGGCACCATCAGTGTGTTGCCATAGGAACATGGAGTTCAGACATGTGACAAGTTGGCAGAGAATCAGCCATGTGTATTACAGCTCAGTCGGTTGGCACCTGATTCCTGGAACTGCCTTCCAAGACCAGATCAGTGGTTCTACTGCTGTTTTATTGTGGCATATGTACTGTGTTGTGCCTGAGGAGGGGAGACTGATACACTGTTGCATTTAGGTTCCGGTACAGAACTCTAAGGTCCTGTTTACACCTGGCAATAAAGTGAGTGCAGTAAACGACCAACAACTACATACCACGCTGATGCTGAACAGCCAAGGAGACTGATTTCTTTTCACCGACGGTCCCCGATTCAACAGGCTCTTTCCCGCCAGAGAAGCCGCAGAGGAGAACTGACAAGTGCCGACGGGGGCAACAGCGCAGAAACTATAGCTACAGACAGCCCAACATTGGTGTGTCAGGACCTTTAAGTACAATTCACACCTGGCATTAGAATACATCTCATGTGTCCCACGTGACTAGGATCTCACTTTGCCGCTCTGTATGCAAATAAACACTATAGGGCTTTTTCAGTTCACACTAAACTCCTATAGTCACATGTCTTACCTGCACTATCAGCAGCCCTCCAGGAGAGATGCTCTGCTGTGGGATTTTCTAACTATATGAGCAGCACACACACTTTTACTTTCTCTGAATGTGTGGAAATCTGATGTTTTGACAAAGATGACAAAGAAGTGAGTGGTTTGAGTGATCACGATGCGTCTTGGTGGTCAATTAAACTTATATTTAGAGCTGTGCACTTGTGATCCGATCACGCAAGACCAAGCATTTTAATACCAGGTGTAAACAGGCTCTATGAGAGGAAGAAGTATCTTTATTTTCAGCATACCTTACCTTATCTCTCCGAAGCAGTCATTCATCTTTGAGTGTTCTCATACTGTCTAAGTAGGAACTCCCTTTGTCTTTGTAAGGAATGTCCCAGCCTTTCAAGAGGCTTTTCAGGCTTTACAGCTTTTCTCATGGGACCATAATTGTGGTTGGACTGAACAGGAGTAGCTGCCCAATATAGAAACAAATGACCGCTAACTAGCTAGCAGCTAATTGTAGTTGTCCAAAACATCTACAGAAACCATGGCACGTTACTTCCTCAACTCAAGCCTCTAAACTTAATCTCCCCTATCAAGAATCCCACTGCTTCCATTAGTTTTTGCACTGGTGTCTGTAACTCAACCTGATGTCTGCTTATACGAGTGCTTCCTGCACTTACCCTCGGCCTCTTCAGCCCTCCATCAGTTTCTAAAAACAGATTGTTTCTGAAGTGGTCATGTCTGCACCGCTCCTCTACTTTGATGTTCCAACAATACAGAACATCCTCCGTGCCTAGGTGCTGGGTTCTGGTTGCATAACCCTGCTGATATGTTCCTGAACAGCTAGACAACACTTCCAAGATCCCCTGCCTCATTCCTCTTTTTATTCACAGTGTTTGTGCATGTTTTTTTTCCAAAGTTTGCTTCCTCCTTGAAAATTGATTTCCATATGTACGCCCAACAAACCGATAAATACAAGATAAATTAATGTAATTTTATTCCATCAAAGATTAATGTTACACTACATTTTCACCTACAGTATATGAAACTTCCTTCAATGTGCTTGTGGTTGTCAGAAGAGGAGTGTTTATGGACCACAGTATGTAGAAATATTCAAATAATGCAAAAATACAGCTTTTAGGTTTGAAGACATTCATCAGTTTTGTTTGACAAAAACAATCTATCCCATGGTCCACATATAGCATAAAGTCCATCTGTTGAGGGAAGTAGATAGTAAGTGGGTTGTGAGTTTCTGCTGTATCCAAGGTTTAGCATGAGCTGTCGGCCTCCAGTTTCACATCATGTTCTATGACATTAATCAGATCTGCACAGTCTTAGCCTTCTGTCTGTAATTAATTGTGTGGTTCCGTTTGGAGATGTTCAAAAGACAGATTTTGTGTGGAGTGTGATCAGCAAAACTCTCCAAACCAAACATCTCTAAGTAGAGCAGGCTGAAATGGGAGCTGTATTTTGAATATCCTTGGTAGGTCAGCAGATACTTAGAACAGAGGTACATTGATATTGCCTCCATTAAAGGCCAGGCTCACTAGCAGCCATTGTGCTCCCCTTCTTCTGTCTGTCTCCGCCCCCACCAGCACACAACCTAGCCAAGCGTGTTTCCGAGTAATAAAGTACAGTCAGTGTTAATGCACGTCTTTATTCTCAGTGACAGAGAAAGGTTTGTTCACCGTGCACAGCGCTTAGAGCTTCAGGCTGCAGGGGAACCATAATAATCATTACATCAGAGCAGGGAAGGCTCAAATGCATGGATACACGCACACACACACACACACACACACACAGTCTTAAAGCCATGTCTGATAATGCTTTGTTCTAGTTTCCTATATGCGTCTAATGTGAACGCCAGTCAGGAATGGGTAGTTCCAGAATAGGCTACATGTAATGGCAGGATATAACCAAAGAATATGTTCTAAATGAGGTAGAAAACAACTGCTAAATCATGTGACCCTGAAGCGCAGCAGTTTCAAAACATAAAAGAAGCCATGGGATGAAAGTGTTTACGTTACGTTGGTTCAGGTAGAGGTGAGGCCTGACCATCATCCTATACAGCCTGTGCTCTTTCCCCTGGTGTCACATACCCACATACTGTCACAGTCCTTCAGCAGTTCTCAATGATCACAGCAGAACATCTGAGATGTGGACAGTAATGAAAAGGACTGGGACCAGACTACATTCATTCGTACCTACTGGTTAGACTGACATTGGGTATGAATTCTCATTGCCCCCAGAAGATACATTTTGTTGACTCAGACTCCTTGTTGTCCACCATATCCTAACATTTGCTGTGCTGATGATAAACCCTTCTGGTTTTAATCACACTATGACCTTTCCTCTTACACCGTCATTGGGACAAATATAATATTTTTATCCCCACACCCCTAGGGCTCTATGAGGAGCGACATATTTTGTTCAGTTTGTCCAACATTTGTTGTTTTGTAGTGGGTTGTGAATGCTCCATGAAACATAGTGCAGCAGTTTTCCTTTTTTTACTGAATCTGGAATAATGTGATGCACTGGATAAGAGCTGGCTCTAGTTGTGGAGAGATGAAATGAGAAGAAATGTTGTCATCGGTACAGTATGTATCTCTGTTCTTTGGCTCAGAGAGCAGACTGATCACTTTGGTTCTGATTTATTATTTTGTTTTATTTTATGTTTTCTTGTCTCCTAGCTTTCTAGTCTCTAGTTAGTCCTCTGTTTGATTTTCTTTACACTCCAGATGTACTGTTTCTTTTTAGATTTGAAATAGAGTCTTCAGCGGGGAGAGGAGAACTCTCACTGTGTGCTTGTGTGTTTGCCTCACTGTGTATCTGGCTCTATCTGACCAGTGTGTCCCTCCTTACAGATGAGATCATGCAGCAGGAGATCAGGCCCCTGCTGGCTGTGGACATCATAGAGCAGCTTCATCGCCAGTTTGCCTTGCTCTCAGGTATGTAACAAGACTCTGCTGTCTCATTCTCAGGTTATCAACCACTGATGGTTTGGAAGACTCAACAATCAACTATATTTCTGAGCTCTGATTGGTTGTTTTAATTCAGGCCTAGTGGATTCTTGCAAATGGCATTAGCAGCACTAGGAGGAGCCAGAGGGACCTGATTGTTTACAGATTATCTGTCTCATGTACTAGTGTCAGGACATTGTAAAAGTTTCAGCAAATATTGGTTCCCTGTGGCTTTCAGTGTCTTTTGGATGTTATTATAAATTTTTACTAGAACAGAGCTAGAACAAATGATATTTATCTTGCCCTGTAGTCTACAGAGTATGTTACAGACCCCACTCTTCCCTAGTTTGGTGGCAAAAGGTGCCAAAATCAGAATTCTGTCCTGGTCTGTGCTGCATGTTGCAATATTCTGTATCTCGTCTCCACCTTCATTTCGCTCAATAAATGGCAACAAGCTCTCGTCCACCTCAAACAGTATTTGAGATTAATGCCAACATCCTCTTATTCACAGTGCCACTTTTTACTTCTCACTACACTGGAACTCAGAATTTCACTTTTAATCCCTCTGATACATTCCCAGCAGTTTCTAAGCTGGTGTTATGTTTCTGTTGGGTTGTATTACAAGTCACAGAAGAAAGGGCTTAATGAGTAAAACAGCTGCTTGGTTGGTCCTCTTTAAGACAGTGAATAAGCATATTTCACAAAAATGACATTTCCGAGTTCTACTCCTGTGTCCCTGAAGATGCTCTAACTTCTGTTTCACTGTGACTTTAAAGGGGACACAAACCAAACAGGGAACCACTAGTCTGTTCACATCCATAAAAGAAAGAAATTTCAGTCATGTTTGTCAGTCATTTAAACCCAATGGATGCAGGGTCCCTGCAGGATGGATTCAACACAACTCTCTCTGGCATAATGTGCATTCACTGTCCCATCCTGTATAGATCCACGGCAAAAACACCCCTTCTAGAAATAAGCCAAATATTCTTAATTATAACAATTTTTTTCTTGTATTAAGCAAATCATTTTGTATATTTTTTTATTAAAACAACAACTAAAGAGCTGCTTTATTTACAACACTGGGACGAGACTAATTTCTCTTAAACTGAGAAGTTGTGCAAGTGGTCTTACTCTGAAAATAAAGAAAATAATCTTGTTCTCTGCTGGGATATTATATCATACCATTGTTGTTACTGGGTTAAATCAAGCTCAATGTTAGCTCTAATATATTATGAAGACAAAGGTAAAGTCTTAAAACCAGATTACTTTTCTACTGCAAAACATGCAGAGATTATCTTTTTTTTTGACAAAAAATAGAATTTTCTTGCAGTGTCCATGCCCTGCATCCAAAGAGAAGAAACAGAAGGGGAATTTTCATCATTCATATAGGATGATTTGAGCTTTTGTATTCAGTGATTTGCTGTCTAAGAGATTGTTTTGTTTTGCCAGTGTTAACTTTATCAGATGGACATTTACACCTATAAATTCCATTTTCTGACTTGCATGTAATAACTGCGGTATCTTCAACCTGTACTCATTGGTTTTCTATGTGTTTTGACATTAGGCACAATTGTTGCAAGGATAATGTCCTTTATGTCTTAATACTCTGATGGTAAAGGATACTGAGTAGAGATTTTCTCTCACACTCTACAGATACATCAGGTTTGCATGATTTTAAGTGATTTAAGCCACTCTAGCAACAAGGCTGTAGGGATGGCAGGTCAGTCTGCGACTTTGGTCCAGACTTAAATATCTCCAATATTTAATAAAACTATTGGATGGATTACCAGAGGCAGCAAAAGTTCACACATTCTTTATTCTTGTAGAAGTACAGATACTTGTGTAAAGAAAGACTCTACTGATTCTTTACTCAAGTAAAAGGGAGAAAGTACTGAAATGTACTCACAGTATTATAGTAGGAAGAACTCTCTTGGTTTTTCTGAAGGACATTTCTTTCTGTGCAAAGCTAACTGAAACTTCAAACAGGGTCTCACTCTGGTCTGTTTCGTCTTGTTACATTGGTTTTGTCGTCTTATGTCTGATAATTCTCTTCATTTGCATTGAAACTAAAGTACTGAGCCTATAAGGAGTAGAAAGTATGGATATTTGTGTAAAAATGTAGGTTCTTGTTCAAGTATGTTTAGTAATTTTTGACACTGACTTAATTTTGTAACAAAATACCTGGTAAAAAGAACTTAATCAGGGATGTTTCTGTAACTCAGAAAAACTGTTTTAGTGTAACTTAAAATTACGAGTAAAAGCTGCTTAATCAAGATTTTTTTTTTATGATACTTAAAATTTTCTTTGGCACGAGCGGCCCAATTTAGAGTGAACAGCTGAGTTTATCCCTCCTGAGAGTGCTTTCCACCACCACAGCTGCTCACACTCCCATGTGAAAGTCTCCACTGGTTCTACATGGATGTGTTTGTATATTGGGAAGTGTTCACTGCAATCCAGCCGCTGGAAAGAAAGTGAAGTCATTTTTTTTAGAGTTCAGACAGGAATATTGCAGCTGGGTGCCCTCAGACTTTCCAGATGTGTTGTTACCGGTGGCACAGCAGCCTGCGTGTGGTTCTCCAGGGATGCCTTTCATTCTTTCTCCCAGTCCTCTCACAGCAGCCAAAATAACAACTGTTTCCAAAAATCCCTCTCTCAGCATTACTTGCCTCCAGAGTTACATAAGTTCAACACAGGCCTGGTTTATGGCTTTCACCACGTGTGTGTGCTGTGTGTTGTGAGTATGTGTGTGCCTGCTCAGTAGGATGTGGGTTAGCATGGTATGATCCTTTGGCTGGATTATTTTTGTCTTTTCCTTTACATACAATTTGTCAACATGTGAACTGGAACCATTCTTCACTTACACTGGTTAAGTCCCTGTTTCATCTTCCTCTCACACAGCATACCTAGCAATGTGATATCTTTGACCGTCTTCAGGTGGTGCTCTTTAGGGGCGTGTCCAACTTTTTTGACTAGGCAGGGCTCTGACATATGCAGGCATGAAGTATGTGTCTCAGCTTTCCAGTCATCCCCAATTTATACAATTCCAGTACTGTTTATGGACCTCAGTATGCAAAAATATTCAAATACACTAAGTGAAAATAACATTTATACCACATGCAAAAGACTGCATGTTTTTTGGCCCAAACTGCATGGGATTAGTGGGCATGTCGGCAAAGGGGGCACTTGGATGCATTATCTAGTTTCATATGATATCAGTATGTTCATTCTAGCTTTTCTAGCTTTTTCTGTGTGTTGAATTACCTTTGTGTTATTAGCTGCAGACACAGAGCTGCAAATTGGTGATCAGTTGCATACTGCTTCAAACATATTCACCATCTTAATAACTCTGGCTTTTGCTCTAACCTGAAAAAAGGACATAGAATCATTACAAGCTGTGTATTGTTTGGAATGTTTTTAAGTTTTTAATTAACATTGGTTATACCTTTAGTCGATAATCATTTCCACAACTTCAAAAGACTCACAAGGAGCCCTCACACAGTGGAGCCAATGCCAAATTTGGATGCTACAGTGTCATATGGAGGCATGCTTATAAAAAAGTAATACAAGTTTGGATGATATGGTGATTTAATTTTGTCTAACTTTAGCAATTATTATGCAGCCACAACAGCAAACATAAATCTTTTTATATCCAGAAGGGTAGCTCAGCCAAAGGTGGCAATGGGCTCTGGGGGGAACCCCCACTAGGTGTCGCCAAAGCTTCACAGTGGACCTTTTTTTATTTGAATGGGTGTAAGAAAACTTAAAACATATATACAGTAGGCCTATATCTCAGCATTTAACCAAGATTCACAAAAATCATTTAAGACAAACTTATTGTGTTACTTTTCTGTTAGGTTTTTCTTTTTTTATAAATAATATAAAAAAAAAAAATATTTATTTTTTTTTTTTATTTTTTTTTTTTTTTTTTTAACACAAAATTAGGGTCTTAAAAAGCTGGTGTTTGAGACATATACATGAGGCAAATGGCAGCAGATCAGAACAAAATAAGGTTTCTTACTAATATGATCAGAAATATTTATCTAATACCAGCATGCCTCTGCTACTGAGGCAAATAAAAGCCCTGGTACCTGGTCTCATAGAGCCTGTAATATATATTCCAATCACCTTGCGACTAGGTCAGTATGACACTGCAATGCTTTCATACATTACAGAGGCCTTATATGTGAGATGACGCACACATTCCACTCCTCCTGCAGCACGTCTGGTAGATGGATGTGTGCGGCTGAAAGATGATTGGTGAGATTGCAGGTGACAGAGCAGAGACAATAAATGTGTGAAATGTGTGTGTTCGTCAGACCAAAAAAAGGTTTGTTTTTAAGTCAAAATGAATTTAAAATGACACACATTCTCTCCACAAGTAACAGGGAATATTTTATCTGGGGCAGCAGAGGATTTGTAGCTCAAGGTCACCATCTTGTGACTTTTTTGAGGAAGCACAAGTGTTAGATGGGAACATTTTCGTCTTTAGAAGAGTTTTCCTTCCTTCTTTCTGTTCCTTCTTCCTGGCTTTAAATATTGTTTTTACAGAGGTTTGGTTTCTCATTTACTTCAAGTAGATGTTTCTTTAACTTTTCTAAAACAGTCAGTACAGTTAACTTTATTTGAAATTCTAGTGCAGATCCAACAGTTTCAAACATTACCATAGATTAGAATCAGGCAGAATTTGTGGGAAATGTGTATAAATGAAGCACGACAAGACCTCTTCTATAAACACATAGACATCATAAAGCTTAAACTAAGGGTAAACTGGAACAAGCTGCCAGGCAGTGTAAGACTTAAGGGTGAGTTTATGCTAGAAGGAAGGATAGTAAGTAAGTAAGTGTTTTTGTGTTGCAGGAGGGCGAGGAAAAGATGGCGCCCCCATCATCACCTTCCCAGACTACTCAGGCTTCAGCGAAGTGCCAGAGGAAGACTTCCTCAATGTTGTTACTTACCTGACCAGCATCCCCAGGTACACACACTCTTATACAACTTCATTTTCAATGTGGTACCCTCATATAATCAGACTCTCGCTCCTTGAGTCACCCATTAGCCAAAACAAGACCTCACTCTGCTCATTGTACATCATGAAATACCTTGTGCCACCACACTCCAACATAACAGAGTCACATTGAACAAGTTTTAATGTGATTTACTCTAATGGCTCAACATGGTATCTATAGCTCAGGATGCAATGGTTTCTATTGCATTTACACTGATGGGATCATTTCTAATAATCTCATTACAGCTTAACAGAGGGGACTAATATCTAAGCCATATAAGATCAAGTACTGCAGTGCCATAGCCAGATTAACGCACTACAGGGCCCTGGGCAGAAATTAGCTGCTGGGCCCCTTTTTTAAAATTCCAGTATCTAGCATTTAAGATGATTTTCTTGGCAGGAATGGAGTATAATATTCATAGGTATGTTTTCATCAGTGTATAATCACCAGTATTTAGGAATTGTGTTTTTGTTACCTTAGAATGAGCCACAGGTCGCATTCCATGGAGTCTGCCAAGTTGAACTTGCATGTTTCTACAGTAGCCCAGAATGGAAAAACCTTGGCTGTAGATAGGGCCTTTTGCTTTTTTTGTGCGTTTCACAGCCCCTTCATGCTTTGAAGGCGAGCAGAATTCCATTTTTGAAATCTTCCGTGCTAGATGCCACTAAATCCTACACACTCGCTCCTTTTTTCCCTTTTCTCTGTGTAATGTATAGTTTGTCTGTACAGAAACACTATGTGACCCTGGACACCCACAGTAATTTAGAAATACACAACATAGAAACACAAACACAGTAAAACTGAAATAAAGAAAGGGCTTTTAGGCGCTCATTGGTTGATTTTGTGTTGTTGTGTATAAGGCTGTGTTTTAGGTTTAGGGCTTAACTTGGCTAACACACATCACTACTTCATGTCCTCCAGATAGACTGTGATAGTTGATGGTTTTGGAAATGACCACATAGTAATGAACCTATTAAGATAAGAGAGATAAGATAGACTTTATTGATCCAACACCCAGGACATTGGCTTGTTACAGCAGCTGAAGACACAACACAGCACACCATGAAAACAGTGACACATAAAATCAAAATAGTAAAATGGAAGATAGAAAAGAAATAGAAAAGTAGAGTTACAAACACATACATCTTTCATGTATACAGAACATACAGAAATAATTGCACAGATTATTCAATACACACGGAGTAGCATATACTAAATACATACAAATATTGCCTTAAAAGATGGATGACATTGCCCAAAGATTCGAACAGAATCTAGTTCCACAGTGTAAATATATTGGTGTATTATTCCTTAAAATGTGCAAGATATCCTGCTCTTCAGCTGAGCTCTGCATGTACAGGAGGAGTAATCATCCAGTTTTAGGGAATTTGATTTGCACGGCTTCCACAGCCACACACATGCACAAAGCAGCAGTCGAGCTATATGTCTTCTATACCTCCTATCTCCAGCCTGGATGCCGCCAGCATCGGCTTCATCATCATCATCGACCGGCGGAAGGACAAATGGAGCTCAGTGAAGGCCTCTCTATCCAGGATTGCAGTAAGTTCTCTAAGACAATAATATATAGTATTCACCAAACCATATAAATAGGTATACTATATAGATGAAGATATTTATATCTAATCAAGTGTTTCCAAACAAACCCCCAACATAAGTCATTTACAGAATTGTTGAATGTGTATTTAATCCTGCCTATAGAGCTATAAATACAGTATTTATGTATCTTCTATGTGCACACATATCAATAACGGACCCTGTATTATAAGACTGGTTATGCTCTAAAATTGACTTTTCAGGCTAGACTTCTCTTTGGTTATCTTGCCTTTGGACCATATGTGTTAAAGTAGAGTAAGCTTTATGCAATAAAAAAAATTCATGACTTCAATAACCTTTTGCACACATACTTTTATTTTTTGTTGTTTTTGTTGTACAAGTGCGTAATATTTGTACAGTATTTGTATTAAAGACTATGTGTTATTCATAGTTTAGTAGCCTATTTTATATGACATTAAGGAATAATATATATCCTAAACTAGATATTATATATTATTTTGTGATTTAGATTTTTGTTTGTTTGGGGGTTTTTTTTTGGTGAACTAGTCTTTCCCCTGCTCTGTGGAGAAGACTGTACCAAAGCTCAGTTTTGTAACATGTATTTGTGTCCCCAAGGGGCCAGTCTATGGAAAATGAAAGTCCTCTAGATGAGTGGTTTACTAACACTTTCCTTCCTAACCCTTACCACAAAACCATACTTGTGAGCCCTCATAACAGATTGCAATGAGTTGTGAGCAGTTCAATCAAATACATTTTTATTATTATTATTATTTCATGTGATATAGTGAACTAGTTAAGTGGTCTAAAGAGGTAAAACTTGTATTTCACAAGCTTAGAGAACACATTTGAGCAAACAAAAAACTGCAAAAACAAAAAAAAACGTAATTAGTTGTAGATACTCTGGACAGTGGTAGCCAGTCGTAACATTCCTCTTATTAGTGCTGCATTCTGCTGAATATACCAGGTTTGCTAACACTGCATATTTCTGCTGTTTTGCAATGTCTAAGGCCAGGTTGCTCCACTAACAAGCATGTAGACGTAACCCTTTTAGAAATGAGTCGCTGTAGCAGCAATGTGTGTGCATTTGCAGTTTTTATATAGAAGTTTATGTCGTGCTACGGTTACTTCAGTGACTCTCAGTTCATGTGATTTTTAATGACAAGCAGCAGGATGCACAGTATATATCTGGAGTTTGGCTATTCATATCTTATGACTCAGCTGCTAACTAGCTCACAGACATGTGGAGCTAAAATGAACTCAGACCTGTCACTGTCAGATTTTCAAATATGCATTCACAGGTGTCATACATTCCCAGCACTTGTCCACTGCCTGTGGTGTAGCCTGAATAAAAAGCATGTGAAGTTCACATGTTGTTGTGTCATCTAGGGGGCGTTCCCAGGAAACTTGCAGCTGGTGTTGGTGCTGAGGCCGTCCAGGTTCTTCCAGAGGGCTATAGCAGATATTGGGATCAAGCTGCACAAGGATGATTTTAAAATGAAGGTACCGGTAAGCATGCTTCAGTACCAACCATATAACCTCTACAGTCAATATACAGTAGTGTTATAATAAATCCATCTCACTTGAACATATGATATAACTAAATATGTTTACAAACCATTATTCAAAAAAGCAGCGTAACAACTCAGTAAATCATAAGCATCAACAAGCATCAGAACATGAGTAACCCAGTGTATAGCCAATCATCAACAGCTCACACAGAGGAGTATAATGAAGTTTGGACATCACAAAGAAGGTCTTATAACAAAATCCTCATTCTGTCCCTGAGGAGGTACAGTATTCAAGGTATATATCCAATATGTTATTTTCACAATCTCAGTCCCTAGGGGCAGTGGTACCTGGATCAATGCCCCTTTGAGAGGATTCTGTGACCTGCAACCAGGTTTTCAACATGCCCTCATTTATAACATCTACTGTAGACAACAGGGTTATATTTGGGCTTTCTTGGAGAAATTGTACAAATGTGTTTTGGGATCAGTGACAGGGATCAATAAAGAATAATGTAACTTAAACCTTTTCTCAAGCTGGTTAAAAAGAACCAAAAAAATAAAATCGAACTATCTGTACCATACTGAAGGGCTATCCGCTGCCTGTCTCCTCAAAGCAGGTTTAAAGCTCTGCTCACAGACCCACTGAAGTTTTGTGTAAGAAATCAGCACAAAAATTCCTGCACTTATGTGCACATCAAACTTGAATTTAAACTTCCCTGAGGTTGCCAGAACAAACCAACAAATGAAAAAAAAAAGAAAAATAGAGACATCAACTTGGTTTTGTTAATAACAGCAACTGCCCAGTCAGCCCGCCCCATCTAATCTCAAACCTCTGCCAAACCCAAAGTAGTGCACTGCAAGTATGAACCACTTTTATTTTTGTATTTCCTCTCACACTGACAGTAGCAACAAAGAGAGAGAGCTTACACTAAATGACGAGCAAACTGTGTATTCAGATTTTCTGAGACCTTATATTAATCCAAAAACACCCAAAACTCTAAAAGGGGAAAAAATATTCCAAGGGCAAAAAGGACCCTAAATGTCAACCTTTGGATTCTTTGTCAGACTATGTTTAAATAGAGTTGGCTTAAAATTTAAGGATATATATAGGTTAGATATAGAATGGTTGTTGTGTTTTTAGTGAGTTTGATATGTATTGGTTCTAACCTGGTACTCCAGTGACTTTTAACCCCTAGTATGAGACTCCAAAAACACTTGATCCTACCTTCCTATAATGCAACTCACTAGCATCTTTTGTTGGAATCTCTCTCTTCAGCTTGATCAGAGTGCTACAGCTAGAATCCTGACCAAACGATCATATAACACCCATCCTAGCCTTTTTTCACTGGCTAGAGCTGATTATAAGGTTCCTCCTTTGATTTATAAGGCCCTGCATGGACTTGCACCATTACTAATCAGAGGTAATTATCCCATATAGTCCAGCACGCCAATGCTGGTCTCCTGGTCATTCCTACCAAAAAAAATCTGTTGGTTACAGAGCATTTTTCTACCGTGCCCTTCATCTTTGGAATGGCCTTCGACTACGTGTTAAAGAAGCACGTTCAGTAGAAATCTTTAAAGAGACACTGATGTTCCTCTCAATTAGGGTTAGCTTTCTATGATAATGATCCAAAGCACTTGTAGTGATGCATTGAATGTGTTTGCAGATTGTGATGCTGAACTCACTGTCGGACCTGCACAGCTATGTGGATAAAGGCGAGCTGACCCGGGAGCTAGGAGGAAGCCTGGAGTACTGTCACAGTCAGTGGATACACCACCGAACTGTAAGATAACACACACTACTAATTACTGTAAATCTTAACCCTAATACTAGTGTATTAAGGCAAGTAGAACTAGTTGTACTTGCAGTGGCAGTGTGGTCAGTTGCATTGTAGGATGCGGCAGTCATGTGTCAATCTTTTTCTTTATAGGCCATAGAGAACTTTGCCATGACGGTGAAAACCACAGCCCAGATGTTACAGAAGTTTGGGACAGACCTGGCAGAGACAGAGCTGCCCAATGACGTCCAGTGCACCAAAGACCTGCTCACAGCCCACACCGACAAACACAACAACCTCAAGGTGATTTAGTACATTTAACACACAAATACATATGCAAAAACCATAAGATTTTCACGCTGATTGGAGAGAAACAGTGGAGGTAGCTAACAATAAAAAATGATCCCCAAATACACCAGTTTGCCGATGCAAATGAAAAACCTACTTGGCAAACACCAGGAAGTGGTATGTATCATATTTCCCTTGAAGGCCAGCACAGGCAAAATTGCTTACTTTTGATCAATTGAGCACATTTGCTGGTCAAAGTTAATCAAAATGGAAACTCTGTGAGCCACAGTTCGCAGCAATTCCACTAAAATAAATTAATTTAAGTCTATAATTTTTCCTGGTTTATGCTGGTGTGAGCATGGCTGTAGCACCAGGACATGGACACAAAATGTCTTTCATATATCCCTCGTTGGTAACACTTCAGTGACACCAAAATCCGAAAAAAGAAAAGCCAAAACATTCTTCCTGTTATGTCAAGCTGCCTGTGAAAGAGCTGAAGAGGAGTCCTTCCTCTGGAAAGGAAAAGCAGCATCGCTTTGTGAGACTCTGCATGACAAGGTGGGGATGGCCAAGCTAGCTAGCTAGATATTAATGTTATTTCGATTCTTTCTATGTCTCTTAACCAGGATGAACTGAAGCTGGCTCTGAAGCAGGGCACCACCTTGTTAGGTTGTATAAAGGAGCAAGCAGCCAAGTCAGAGAATCACAAACTCAACCCGGACGAGATGGAGAACCAAACCACTGTGGAGAGGTGACAGCCGTCAAAGCTTTTATTATGTATTACAAATGTATCTCAGTCTATATTATTGCCATGCAGCCCTATAGTAGTGTGCCCCAGTGTGTGTGTGTAATAAAGTTCCTTTTGTGTGAATGCAGGCTTCTTGCCCAGCTGGATGAGACGGAGAATGCCTTTGAACAGTTCTGGTGTAAACACCATCTGAAACTGGAGCAGTGCCTGCAGCTACGCCACTTTGAACAGGACTTCAGAGAGGTATATCTGTAGATCTGTCTGTCTGTCTGTCTGTCTGCCTGGCTGCCTTTGGCCTGCAACCTTTGGATCCCGCCTGTGGCTGCTCTTCATACGGCTTCAAACGACTTCAGCTGTGAAATCTTACTTTGAAAAACACACTTAACAAATAGTTTGGAAGTTGTAAATACAATGACTGTGGTATACTGACCCAAACTAAACTAGCAGATATGTTTTTTTGCCAATAAGATGATTTTGAGACATTATAGATATCAGATAATCAATGGTGACATTGTTCTGAATATTCTGAAGTGAAGCTGAATCTGAACATGAGAAAATAAATAGAATTACACTGTGGATAAGTGGGTAACATAATGAATTTCTCTGTCTTTTCTCAGTCTTTGTCTCTGTCCCCTCTTTGGTTCTCCAGGTCAAAGTGTCTCTAGACAGCTTGATGGACAGTCTAACTGGACTATCAGATATCGGGGATTGTGTGGCCAGAGTTGAACAGCTGCTAACGGAACTGAAAACACTGGGGGAGAAGGCTCAGGTCAGTCAACACACACACACACACACATTTATGTCTGTAACTTTTGAAGAAATCAAATAAACTTGCGTTCAGATTTTTGGAGATGTACCCGATCCCTAACCCTAACCCTAACACCACTGACCCAGAACTCAGCCTTTTCTAAATTAGGGACATGACTTTTGTCCCCAGATAGCCCAGTTAACTGGTCTTTAATTTGAAATGTGTCCCCGAAGGTAGCCTAAGTCAGGACACGCACATGTTTACTTAGATGACATTTGGTGACATTACATAGACTTACATTCATTTCCTGGAGACTTTCCCTTAACCTAACCATACTGACCCAAAAGAACAGCTTCAGTCTGAAATGTGTCCCCGAAGATGGAAGCCCCCCCCCCACACACACACACACACACACACACACACACACACACACACACTCAAACTATTACTCAAGACTATTTCATCAGTGGTCAAAGCTATTAAATCAAACATCTACAACCACTTAACTGGAACATAGCTACATGGAAATCTTATACAAAAGGATCCTACGATGTCCACTGCAACAGTACTTTATATAGGCTCTTAAACCGGCACCTTTGATTAGAAAGCAATAATCAGAAGCCATCTACATATATTTACCTCAGTAGACACAGCTGACTGTGGACCCCCACGAAGATTTTGTTTGTACAACTTAAATTGGCATTATTATATTCTGAATTGTTCTTCTTCCAGCCCACTCTAGAAAAGGCCCAGCTCCACGCACTGCATGGGGACCAGCTGATCCAGAGCAATCACTATGCTGTGGACTCCATTCGACCCAAATGTGTGGAGCTGCGGCGGGTCTGTGACGACTTCAGCAATGAGGCCAAGAAGAAGATGGATATCTTGTCCAAATCCCTGCAGATACACATGGGCATTGATAAGGTAAGGATATGATATGACTTAAACACGTCGATAGAAACACATTGGATTCCCTGCACTGTTTAGATCTCCTGGATAAACTTTGTTGACGCAATGATATCCAGCAATTTGGTGAGCATGGTGTCATGATGACCGATAGAAATTATGGCCAAAACTGTTATCATGTTATCATGTCATGAGGCAGAAAAACTGGCAAAGATAACTGAATTACTTATGAGCACTTGTTGGGTTTTCTGTTTTTTGCTGTGCACAGGTAAACCAGTGGTGTGAGTCTGGCATTTACCTGCTGGCCTCCCAGGCTGTGGATAAGTGTCAGTCACAGGAAGGGGCAGAGACAGCGCTGACCGACATCGAACACTTTCTGGAGTCGGCAGAAAAGAACCATCTGACCGAACTGAGGAACCTCCACAACCAGTATGAGGTTGTCCTGTCCGAGGATATCAAGGTATGACACACAAAAGCACTAGTTTTTCAGGGTGACTGGATATTCTGTTGTGGAGGACAAGGCTTAATAGTGAGCTCTCCGCCTGCAGGCCAGTGTCCTGAAGGCACTGAAGCGCCTGGAGGATGTCCAGGAGATGTTTGAGAAGCGCCATGTGAGTCTGAAGAGACTTTCGGCCAAACAGACGAGGCCTGTCCAGCCAGTTGCCCCACGGCCCGAGTCCTCTCCTAAACGGCCCACACTGAAAAACCCCCCCAGAACAACAGGGAGCCAGCAGCGTGAGTTAGATATTGTTATAACTAATATAGGCAGAGGTGATGAGCCTGGTGTAGCAGGTTGACTTTTACTGCCTGTGACATGATCAACACCCAGAGCAACTAACTTCAACAGTATTGTATAAACTTGTTTGTTGCATCTTGAGACTGCATGCATGGAATGTAACACAAGCTCTGAAGAAAGAAATAGTTAGAGTTACTTATGCTTTGTACTCTCAATTCTTTTCAGCTCTGGCTCGGAGAGCATCGGATAACTCTAACAGTGGCAAGCAGCCAGCTGAAGCTGATCCCAACAAGAAGAAGAACATACGCAAGGCCAAAGGAGGCATCAAGGTACCCTGCTACCCTCCGATCCCACTTTGAAATCTCACTGCAACATAAAACCCTTTCAGCAAGTAACTTTCTTTTTCTGTTCATGTGAAAAAGAGGAGCAGCTGACTATGACACTAGGGCACAGCATTGATACCAGTGCCAATCCTGATATTTTGATTTCAATGTTGGTTACTAACAATACTTCTCTTGTTTTAAGTCTTTGTTAGGGATGTGTATCTTTAGAAATGTACTGATAATATTGTGCAGACAGTTTAGATTTCTATTCAACCTGTGAACAGTACTTCCAAGGATACCACGTGTCAGATTGAATTACTGAGAAATGCATGATCTTTGATGACATTCATGAAAGTTCAGTTTCCACCAAAGCACTGTCAATGAAAGGTACCTTCTGTTAAAGTAGCAGGAACGCATCAGTACAAAGCATCAGTATGAGTGCACAGTTCCATTTCACTGAACACAGGCAAACAATCCAGAATCTAATTATTGCAGGTCTAATGTAAAGACTGCAGACACCACGTTTATGTACTGGCACTCCCCCACAGACCCAAACAAACAGCAGGAGAGCCTTTGACATAGAAGAGCTACAATACAGGTACCCACACAGTCACCTTATTGACTTCATTTCAATCAAAAATACATTAGTTAGAAACCTGAAAAGTTGGTACCCAGCTGGAACCAGGTTTTCAGTATAGATTCAGGTCGTTTCCAGAGTGGGTTTGCTTGTGTTAGTCTAGTTTTAGTTCACTTTTATTAGTTTCAGTGTTAGTCACATGGTCACAGTACACTCACGTCACCGTCATTGTTGTGTGACTAATTTGAACAAACTGACAAAGCCTGAAACTGAAGACATGTGCTGTATTTCTTTTTTTTTTTTTTAGTAGTACTAGTACACAGTATTATTTCAATTTTTATTTCTATTCAGTTAACTAAGATTTATTTTCACACCTAGTTTAGTTTTCAGTTTAGTTTTAGTTAACTACGATAACCTTGTCACACACCACATAACCACATATCCATTCCTCACATAGATATTTGCCCCCACCCACCCCCCAACACCTCTGTTACATATTTTAAATGTCTTGGAAGGGAGCAGCCTAGCAGATTTTGACTTTGTCTTAAATTCCTGGCTCCTTCAATATGTCAGCGATCTGCCACAGGCTCCATCTTCACTCTGTTGCACAGAAGTGAAGATAACAAGCAAACTAACAAAAAAAAGGCAAAAGCTGATTTTATCATAGAATGCTCTACCAGTCTCCATTAGAACCCACTAACTGTCCTCACAGAGGTAGGTCAGAGGTCACCTCCAGAACAGCAGCCCTGAAGCCGGTGTGGAATTCAGTGTTTTGTCAGCAGAGGCAATTGTGGTCTGAACAAAGACCCTCCAGCAGGACGGTCTCACTAATCAGTATGCTACCCTGCTGCTGTTTGCTGCTCTGCTGCGATTTTGCTCTGATCTCATTAATTGGTTTACAGTGTGCATAATTTGGATGCGCATCCTGAGGTTATTTTGTGCTGCTGACAAACAGGGTCTGTCTGTGTAGTGATAGTGTTGGTGTGTTAGACCATAAACCCTCCTCCATAACTGATGAGGACAGAGCTGCCAGTCAGTGACAGAATCAAAAGCCTACCAAGTCCTTCTTGTCACTGGTTGTATCGAGCTCCTAGAACATGCTTAAAGAAACCTGTGCTGAACTGCGAGCGTTCAACTAGGCAGATTTTTCCAAGTGAAATAAATTCTGCTGAGTCTCTGGAGTTTCTGTCAGAATACATGTACCTAAAACTAAACCGATAGTCAGCCATGCACCCATAACTAAAGGTCAAACTAATGCAGCATCTTGCATTCCTCACGGCACGCCAATGTCTGTGGCATATTGTAACTGTAACATAGGCAGAGCAAAAGAGAAATGATGTATGGTTTTGCTGTCGGGTGGAACAGTGAAGTGGGTTTCTGGCACCTCCTTCCTGATCCCTTACGCGATTGATCAAGGTCGGCCATGTCTCAGTCACCCATTCATTTCTGCAGTGGAATTTTACAATTCACTTTACATCACCAATTAATTGAAATTGTTAAGCGCTGGTTCTTACTTTACTTCTTTTCGTCACTAGGAGTTGCTTTCTGATTTTCCAGGGAAACACAGCATATTCTGGACTGTTACAATTCAGACTGAAAAAGAAAAAAATTGCTTTTTCTTGGTCCAGTATTACTATTGTGCTGACTTTAGTGACATTTTATAATGTCTTCTTATGGAATAAAATGAGAAATCATAGAACGTGTAAAAACTATATAGAGTTATATCAAATGCTTGCTACTGTTGGATACAGAACAATTTCAACTTCATTAATATGTGATTTAAACCACTGTAAATCTGATGTTTAACATGTCAAATTAATGTAAAACTTATGTTTGTGATTGTTTCCACAGCAAAAATCTGTGGGCCTTTTCCTTAACATACCAAATATAGTTGTTTGCCATTAATGTGTTAATAACTTTTTATGAACTGTTCACACCCAACATTGGTTTTGGATTTTATCTGAATAGAGACACCGTTCTCAACTAGTGTTAGTGGAACCTTCCAACGGATTCAAGTAATTATTGCTTTGTTGTTGGTCCCCTGCAGGTATTATTTCCACCTAGAGAACAGTGAGTGACGAGGTTCGTCACAAACCCCACACCACCACATACTAAAGCTGTGTCTCAGTTCAGAATTCACAACATAACATCTTCCTTATCCCTTATTACACCAAAAGGTTGCCCTTAAATCCCTGACCAAGTAGCAGAGTGTTTCATCTGTCTTTAGCTATTTGCAAACAATATTTCAATCAGAAGGAATTCAATTTTTTAAACAAATATATTAAATGTGCACAATGAAGATGAGAAACGATTTGGCCCCATCATGACGTCATTGTAGTTGAACGATTTTGCAACAAAATGACAGCAGCAGAGAGGAGAACAGATTTATAGTTTGACAGGAGAAACATGATTGGCTGGAGGAGATTATGGCTGCATCTGATTGGTTTGACTGAAAGAGTAAATGCCCACTGTCAGCTGATAAGAAAGCAGAGTCAGAGAATTGTGAACGAATGAGGCATAATGAGAAGGTCTTCCTGATATGCTGAGGCTTATGCTGAACTTCATTATTACATATCCAGGCTGCTAACAGGAGTAGAAAGCAGCTTGTAATCTTGATTTTGCAGCAGCCTTACTGTTGGTCCAGAAAAAATATTTACCAGTGACTGATGACCACCTGAATGCAAACAAACCCCTGATAAAGACGTGATATTTTCGGGCTTTACAAGTTGACAGAAGTTATTATTTAATATAAAAAGCCCCTCCCCTAATAATTAAAGCTATGTGTTTATGTGTGTGTTTGTGTGTCACAGATTGAGGTGATGCATGAGGAAAGCCAAGGAGGCTCCACCCATGTCGTTGTGACCAACGAGACAGAGGAGAGTCTGTCCAACAGGCGCAGGTAAGGACAGCACACAGGCCATAGCTGAGTGTTAACATACTGAAGAGACAACACGACTGTGTCATTCTCTGAGTCATAGCAGTGCTATATTCACCTATTCCACCACTGCTACAGTATTAGTTATAAGCCATCCTTCTGTGCATGGTTTGAAGTAAGGTGAAGTATGGTGATTCATAGCACTTACCACATGCACTGTGTGTGTGAGGAGCACATTTCAGACACAGGTGGCATAACAGTTAACATCCAGGTGACAGTGCAAGTAGTGATGTGGGACTCCAGTGTGGAATTTATCCATGTTTAATTTTACCCTGCGCTGTATGGAGGCAGTCAAATCAGAGCAATTTAGTATTTCTATACACATCTACTTTGTTTAAAGATCATCTCCAGACATTTATTAAGACAAATAAAATATTTGTGTCTGGTTTTTCCATAAAAAAGGTAAATTACCTCAAAAAATCAAACAAGATGTCAACTCCTTCATTGAAAAGTCACATTTCTGTGTATGTCTGCTTCAGATTTCTGCATATTGCTTGTGTAAGTTGCATATTGATGTCTATGTGTTAAACTGAGAGTTAAGTGCCATAACCATTGCAGAAGAAGGCACTATGAGATGATTTGATTAGAAGACTGGCAGTCAAATCCCAAACAAACATTTTAATGTATTCATGTGAGGAACATTAGAGTCTAGGTCTAATGTTTTTGTCTGCTGCAGTTTCTCTTCAGTGGGAAGTTAAATGTGAATTACAAATGCACTCAGGAATAGGTGGGTGGAAATGCACTTAGTAAGTGGGAAACAGCTTCTGCTCTTCATTCAGCACCACAACACAAGAGAAAAGAGCAGCGGTCTGTTACTTTTCACATGACTGTACCTCTCTCAGTGGTCTCCTGCTTGAATATTCATTGCACCAGATTATACCATTAAGTGGGCCTCTTGTATTATTTTTTATTTGTTTGCATCATTTATCTAGTCAAAGTTGGTTTAAAAGTTTCTTTAAAAGTTTTTTATGTAAATCAGAGGAACTGCTCACAGACCACTTTTTGGATTGGTCAGTTGGTGGCGTGTTCACATATGAAGAAGCTATCTAGGTTTTATTAAACCAAATGAAAAACAACTATAAAATCAACAAGATCACTTGTTGAACACATGACTGTTGTTTTGCTAGTGAATGCTTTCCATCTGTGGGACCCACAAATGTTTTCCCAGCAGTAAAAAAAAGTTCCTTTTAAGGTCATGATGCCAGCAAATCTGCATGCTCTTAGTGATTCGGCCTGTCTGGGATTTTATTGTAAAAACCACAGCGTAACAGGATGTAGCAGACCAGCAGCGATGAGGGACAAGAGAGAATCACAGGAAACGCAGGCGGACAGAGCGGAGAAAAGGGAAGGAAACCGAGTGGTGGCGTAGAGGAGGAAGACTAAAAAAAACTATATGGCTGGACATGGTTAAGCTACATACGAGTCAAAACTTTCCACTCATAACTTCAGAAGTTTAAACTGAGAGGGAACTTATTTATTATAATAATGACTATTCTAACTATCCATTAACTCCCCCTGCTCTTTCATTCCTTTCTCTGTGAGTCTCTCATTTCTCTATAACTCTGTAGTAAGTGCTCTAACAGTGCCTCTTAGCTCTTTTCTCTCCTACTTGGCTCTCAGCTGGACTGTTAGAGTGCGTAATCATGGTCTGCAGTAGAATTCGTGTTGTTTTTCAGTTTCATTCCCTCATGCTGAATATCAGGTATTGTACTGTCTAGTGGGTATATGATGTACTGCAGGGGTCACAAACTGCCAGCCTCCCTTTTTGTTTGTTTTTCTAGTTTGTTTCAATTCAATATATATAATTCATATACAATAATAATGATAAAAAACACAATTCTATAATAAAAATGTAAAAATCATAAAAATAATGGCAAAGGTCAAAGGTGTCAGCATGCAAATGGTTGATAAGAACAGAGCAAGGTTTCTGGGCTTTATTTGTTGTTTGGCTGTCAACAATATAGATAATATTACATGTTTCTTTGGTTAAGTGTGATGTTTGTAATGGAAATATTTTCAGAATATTCCACTTTCTTGTAGCACTTGAGCACTGAATGACATGATAATACCAGCAGTGGCCCCAAGACAAGTTTGAGAACCCTGATGTACTGTTATGGGCTTTTGCGTTCTGACATATTGGCAAGGTATGGAGTAGTCACAGATTTCTTGTGAAGTAGGTGTGTTTGTGCTTGTGGGTAGTGATATGTCTATGGTAGCGATAGCGTTCAGAAGGATATGAAATGTTGGTTACGTTCCATAACTTCAGGTTCTATGTATAATAGGAAATGTCTGATGCACTTTTTCAGCCTTCTGAGAGTGAGTCAGTCAGTCAGAGCAGAACTAAAATCGAATGCAAAGTTCAAGGTTCCAAGAATAGGCAGGCTAATGCAAGTTTTTGTGGCCACTCAAAAGGAAATGCCAACAGAACATTTCAGGCTAAATATGTCTATTCCTCAGGGACATCTATCTGTATGGTTTTTTTATCTGATTTGTGAATTCAGCCCAATTTCCTTCCTTCTTCTTGGCTCCTGTTCAGTTTGCATAAGTCAAAGTCAGCTTTATTGTCAAATATGCTATACATGCACGACATACAGCCCAGATGAAATTTCAGTCCTCTCTGACCCACGGTGCAAACAGGCAATATACTAAATAATAGGAAATAATAAATAATAACTGGAACTGTAAGGTTATGATCCAAGCCCCTGTAAAACCAGTGATCACAAATTAAAATAATGAATTAACAAACACCCGTTCTTTGCTCCAGGCCAGTCTCCTAGGAATTATATTCAACATCCAATATTGACATTCTTGTCTGGCTATCCTCATGTTTCTTTCTTGTTTTGAAAAATTGAAATTTTTGCCAAAACTGATGATTATCATCATTATTAATCTGGCAGTTATTTTCTTTATTAATCAATTTGTCATAAGGCAGTCTAAAGTCAAAAAGTTGTAAACAAATAACCCTTTCTAGCTTCTCAGGGTCTAAGGTGACATCTTCAAATGTCTTCTGATTTTGTCCATCCAACAGCCCAACACCCAAAGATATTGGTAAGAACTGATCCTGCTGATAACTGAATAACAACTGAGTGCATTTCTTTACTTAACACAAATGTTTTGGTCTTTATTACAAGATAGCAAACACATACAATATCACCAGCAAACAGTAAAAATTAACATGGAAATGGAAAAAAAACTATTTGTGTGAGGTACTGCCATTTCTTTGGTTGGCACATTCAGCAGTCCTTCAACTTAAGAGCATTCATGTAAAAGCAGCCATACACGAGTACGTGTTTTGGTAATATGGTAGACACAGCATCATCACTCTCACTGCTGTGCAGTAAAGACTACCCATAAATCCTCTAGAGTGGCTGTGCACTGTAGGGTCTGTTGCTGCCTGCCATAGTGAGCGCACATCCTTGGCATGACCATGCGATGTGATCATGTGATCATAGATGCAGGGGTGATATGGAGCTTTGCCCTCCCCTGAAAAGTACACATGCTCCTGGGGAGAGACCCCCATGGCCTTGGCACAAATGCCCATGAAGACGTCGTCAATGTATATGGAGGAGTTCAGCACCAGAGTTGCATGGTAGATCTTAGCAGCCACATCCCCTGAAACCACGTACCCTGCTCCAGCAGTGTAGTCTGGGTAGGAAGGCCAGGGGTACAGATCATCGGGAACATGATATTTGCTTTTTTTACGGCGAACTGGAGGGGCTCCTCTGTGTACATGCCCCACCCACAGGTTTCTGGCCCCTGTTTTTGTACTCAGGAGCTCCCGCAGGTACTTCACCAAATTGGGCATGTGGACGAAGATGTCGTCATCCGCAGACATGAGAAAATGGGCCTGAGGGCAGTATTCGTGGCCCCAGTGGAACTGCAGAATCAATTTGGTAGTCAGGTTATGAAAGGTGTCCAAAAAGTTCTGCTGGATCAGGTCTCCATAGGCCTGGTCCTCCTGCAGCAGTGCGCTTTGCACCCTGGATCTCTGCTCAGCATCTGGGTGCACACCAAGGGCAAACACCAACCTCACACTTGCCCCCAGTTTTGACCATACAAAGCTCTCGTTTCCCCACGTGTCCCTGATGGCCTGGCGCCGCTCAAAGTTCTCCGGTGATGATTTCACAAACAGTAGTAGTAGGACATCATCCCAGCTTTTCCCATCTGCACCGGCACCTCCACATTTACCTGGGTGGTTGATGAGGTATGCATAGTTCACTAACTCACTGTCCTCACCGTCAGAACCATCCTCTCTGTTGTGATGGTTTGAGGTGATGGCGAAGGAAGAATTGAGAAAGTCATAGCTGTTGACCAGGTAGCGGTAAGTGTAGGATCTCATGTGGCTGACCACATGGTGGTCCAGCTCCTCCCAGCAGACCATCACCACACACAGAATCAGGCCTGTGGTCAGCAGCTGCACACACTGGCACTTGTGGATCCGACGGAAGTTCATGAACATCGTGACTAATATTTCTTTCTGCTGATCTCTGAACACTGACGGCACTCCGGATCTGTCTAGACTTCTGCTCTCCGGGAGCTGTCTCTTTCTCTGTCTTACCTGTCTCTTCCTTTTCTGACAGTATGCTATTTCATCTCTGCCTCCTTTCACTCTTGAGCTTCACTTCTCATTTGACTCTTAATTTTAATCTAATCGACTTGACTGTCATCCCCCCACTTTATCTTCCATCATCTGTCTCCCCTCACACGTATCCTCTTTCCCTCCTGTCCTACCAACTGGCTCCTCTTTTTGATGTTGTCAAGTCCAGTAGGCTTTTGTCAGGCTCTTCGGCAGTCTGGGTGCTCCGTAACTGATCTTCCTCCGCTGTGTGAAGCAAAAGCTCCACTCCCTCATAGTGATCAGGCAGTGCACAGCTCCAGGTTAAAGCTCAATGTCATTCCTTCAGCTCAAACAGATTCAACATGCTCTTTCGTCCACCTCTCCTGAGAACTCCTGGTTAGGTTCACAGCTCTCCTCCACTTCCTTGTCCCTCCTCCTCTTGGTCACTGTAACGTCAGGATGTCATAGAAGCACATGGCACCTGAGAAAGAGAGAAACAACTAAGATCATATTGACTCATATTGACAGGATTTTGCATGCTTGGGCAACACATTTAAGAGTTAAGTCCTGGAATGATTAATTGAGTCATTCATCAACTTAATTGGCAACTATTTGGAGATTGAATTAATTCATTACCTCATTCAGACAAAAACAGTATTTTCAGCGCATTAATTAAAAACTATGTTACAGCATTATCCTCTCTCTACTGATGTTTCCTTTTGTCTCTACTGTGAACTGATCAATAAAACTAAAATTCAAAGTATCTCTGGTTTTGGGAGTGAGACTTTAAAACGAATCCTTGTACTACCTGGACTGTCCAAGACCTTAAGTGTAGGGTTACACCAATACATCGGTTGAACATCCGTATCGGTCAATATTTGCCTTGCCGACTGACATAGGCCTATCGGCAAATAAAATGGCGTTCATCAGTATCAGTGGCTGATATTTATCTGTTGTGTTGCATCAATTTTTGCCCTGGCTAAATGCTGTGTTGGTTATTTCCAAGTCAGATATTGGAGAAAATCACTTCCATTTTCCAGCACTGGCACAACTCGCATGAAAATACTGGTGTGCTCCACGCAGCAGTGTGGACAGTGAACAGCTGTTCAGCTCTGAGTCTCACATCTTGGATTAGAAGAGAAATAGACTGAGCTGTAACAAGGCAGAGGCTTATCTTTGTACATTTTGTTGTTTCCCTGGCACAAAAGGACAAATAGATAACAACATTGCCATCGGCTATCTGCCAAATTGTTATTTTAAAACATCAGTGGGATAGCACTACTATAGCTACAGCAGTTTCAGACAGAATTTGGCATATGTTGTTCCAGGTAGATCTAAAATGATAAGTGGATTAATCATTTAGTCAATTGACAGAAAGTTAATCTGCAATCACTTTGATTGTTTTTATTTTTCAATAATCAGCTGATAATGAAAATAATTCCTGGGACCACTGCAAAACTGTCCCACACAATTCCCAATACGCCAAGGCACGGACTTCAAATGTTTTGTCCGCATGATAAATAAAAGCATCAAATCTTCACATTTGAAAATCTGGAACAATAAAATATTTGGGATTAGAGTTTTTAAAATGACTGAAAGGACCAAACCTTTAACACAACAGTTGAAGATTATTTTTCTCTTGATTGGATAATTGATTTAACAATTTCAGCTTCAATTTAATTCAAGCTTTAGCACTAGCAGTCTGTTGTTAGTGCATACTTTACTCTTTGTGCTGTAGACTGTAATGCAAATAAACACCGTGTGGGCCGCCCTTGGGTCAAAACAGTATCAACTGTGGAGGTAAAAGAGGGGGGTGGGTTCAATTCAGATAAATAAATGTTCACAGTGTTGCAGCGCAAAATGAAGATGGCCAAGTATGACCACCAAAACAACCGACAGAATGTGAGGATACAACAGGTGAGTTAGTGTGAGCACCCCCTCCCCTCGGTCACTGCAGACATGGATTAGTCAGGAAACAAGTCAGCCACTCCGAACGCACAGCTCACAGGTAAAAACCTGTCTTTTGAACATGAAATAGAAGATAATACTGAAAAGTCGCGCAGTTGGACCACATCCAGCAGGCAGACAGAACCTGTTTTAATAAAGCCGACTGGAGTGTTCCGGATCAATCAGATGATCCCCGCTCGGAGTGAACGCACCCGGCACAAACGCACAAGATTCCCCGCAAGTGTCCCACTCACCGCAGATATGTAGAGACCCGAGTGGAGGAGCTGACATGGTTAGGCCAACTGGAAGTAGTCGCTGTTACATTATCACCTGTGCGTCGTTTGGATTTGCTGAGGATGGTTCCTGCGTCACCACGTGGTACTTACGCACAGGTATTTACTTGTGAAGTATGTTCCTCGGGGCTTTTGGAGCGTGTAGAAGGTGTGTAGAAGGTGTGTTGAGATGGTGTGTGGTGTCTTTTTTAAACTACAATCAGCAGCTCAACAGCTCGCTCTGTAGCGGTCGGTGACCCTCCGTTTGACGGCCACAGTTCTGGCCCTAGGACGCTGAAATCTGGCATGGAGTGTTGTGGATGAATGTTGTTTCTGTGGCGATTTAATAGTATTTCTTATTTGTATCTTCTGTCTGATGACCACCGTGACCATGACTACAGCTATCTGCTAAATGGCAGGTTATACTCCTCAGTCAGAGGAGCCTTTGAACACACAAGCACTGTCAGACAGGTCTTGCGTACTCCTTTACATTTACATATTCAGCAGACGCTGAATCGAGTTTGGTATCTCATTCCACCACAGAGGGAGCCCAAGCTCCTGAATTAGTACACAGCAGTTGTGATCTGCATAAAATCTAAGAGCAGTCTCTCTGAGTTCACGGTTAACCCAGGGAGCATGAAGTGTAAGAGCGTGTCTGATAGGCTCCTACCCTGAGGACTGATAGTAAAGAGATGTAAAGAGATGTAAAGTTATGTAAAGTGATGTAAATTGGTCATTTGTTTAGGAGTGCTTTGTAAATAAACATATAGCAGTGTTGCTTTTGTCTCACAGAGCGAGAGGACCAGTAACCTTTTTCATAGAGTACAATGTAGGTTGACGAAGAAAAGGGGTGGGGGCATCAGATAAAGTTACATACAGCAGCAACACACAAATGCACACATGCGTTTATCTACACATTGCAGAGCAACACAGGCTTCTGTACAACAACAAAGCTCACGCAGTTTAACGCAGTATAAGGCAGTGTAACGCAGTATAAGGCAGTATAAGGCAGTATTAGGCAGTGTAAAGCAGTATAAAGCAGTGTTACGCAGTATAAGGCAGTATTAGGCAGTGTAACGCAGTATAACGCAGTATAAGGCAGTATTAGGCAGTGTAACGCAGTATAAAGCAGTGTAACACAGTATAAGGCAGTGTAACGCAGTATAAAGCAGTACAAGGCAGTGTAACGCAGTATAGTGCTGCAGCTCCAGAAAAAACAACATCCAACCTTCTACTTTCATTATTTAGTTGTCTTCAAAATGGGATTACAGTTGACACAGGTTCTCTTTACTGTCCCTCAGTATTACGTTAGTCCAAAATCCCCCATCCTTCAACAGTTCAACAAACAACAACAAAATGAACACTAAAAACAGCATAAAACGTGGCAAACTTACAGATTCCAACTTTGAAGTCTATATGTTCATATGTTGAACTGTTGGGTCTCTGTAAATAATTTAATAAGGAGTTCGGTCTAGACCTGCTCTATTTGAAAAGTGTCCTGAGATAACTTTTGTTATGAATTGGCGCTATACAATAAAACTGAATTGAATTAAATGTACATCACCATACATCATGCTGCATATGTTCCACTGAAAATAACAGATCAAGAAACGCTTTCCCCCTTATTAAACTAACACCAGTGATTGTTGGACTAATGATGATTTGGTTGGAGTGCATATCGGCCAAACAGTCAACCAACCGACCACAAGGTGTCAGCCCTAGAACAATGACGGGTACTGTAGGTGTCTTTCACTCGATAGGTGGTTGTGTGTGTCAGTTTTTACCATCACTTTTTTTCTCCACAAAAATGTGGCTGGCCCAAAGATATTGAGTAACATATTGCCCAACTGTAACACACAGACACAAAGAGCTTTTTGCTGAATGGTTCTAAGTCGATTTTAATATTATACTGATAACAGCATGTTTCAGTCCACCTTCCTACTGTGCACTGTACTATGATGAGGTGCAACAGTGCATTTGGAAGTAGAAGTTTCCCATCAGGAAACAGGAAAGCCTTTTTGTCACGTACATATCTCCCGTTCTGTAAAAACAATGAGACTATAAATGGCTTAATACAGAAACTTGCGTCAGTCAGTATGATATCAACTAGTGTACAACTAATCAAAAATAACCATAAGCTTATGTGTTAGGGGGGTCAAACTGAGTGCAGATGATCCCTCTGTGATGAACAATGTAGCAAATTGCTTTATCAGCTGTGTCTCCTGCATGTGACTGTTCATAAAGTGCCAGAACAGGGCGTCCTGTTTGCTCTCCGGCTGAGGCATGAGCTGTAAATCTCTGTGGATGTGGGTTGACATGTCACCTTATGCTGTCCTCCCTGTTTCCTTTGTAATCGCTGAGTCACACATTGAACCCATCTTCCTACCATTGTTGGTCCAAATATTAGTGCATACAGGGACATGAGACAACCCCACTGAGCTTCTACTCAGTCTCACTCAGTGAAAGTTAGTTAACAGCTGTCGTCTGCAAGTTATTCTGCAAGTTGGCCATACAACAGAAACAAAACTTTCGGATCTTCTCTGGTTAATATACTTGAAGAAACACTACTTTGTATACTTGTATACTGTGGCTATTCAAAAATGAAAGAAAGGAAAGTGGTGAGTCTTTCACTAGACAGACAATCTAGGTGGTTGCCTATGTCAGTTTTACACTGATAGCTTGCAGTTATCTTGTATCAAGTTTTTGAGTTAAATGACAGCTGGTGGACAGAGTCATCAGAATCTCCCTTTTTTAACTTTTAAGCATCATAACAAGCTCATTATTCAACAGTTGTGATTGAGGACCTTCAGTTTCAGGGCTGTTAAGCAGTCTGTCCTGTATCATTAGGGCTGTATATCTGGTGATGCGATACGTATGATACAGGGGTTAAAATTCAATATATTGCAATGTTCTTAGCAAAGCGATAGATTGTGATTTAAAAAAAAATAAAAAAAGTATTTTAGGAAAACTGTCATGTAGAAGACCATAAGCATAAAATCTGATTTTAAAATCTAGAATTTGGGCGTGGGTAAATTTTAAAAAAGAAAGCTAGCCAAATTTACTTAGAAATTGACTTTTTGCTAAAAAGAACCCTATCTTTATATCGATTATTTTCCTGATATAATCCATGCCTAACTGGAACCAAAACAGGGAAGGGGGGTGGATAAAAACTGACTGAAACACAAGAATCACCATTGTATATAGTAAACAGCGTGTCCCCCATGCTGGCTAACTGTCTTTAACTCTGCAGAGGACGCTGTGAATGTAAGTGCCGACCCAGCACAAACAACTATAATAGAGGGGCTTTAGCCCAACAGAGCCCCCGAGCAGAGAAGTTGCTGATGTTGGTGTAATGCTGCGACACAATAGGCTCAACACATATTTCCACAGCAGCATATTTCAACTTAACACCGGGCTCATCCAACAATGGAAGAGTTCTGGCAACATGTGGCCCGAGCCTTAAAATCCAGAGGTCTTGTGACTGAGAGGATGCACTGGCTAGACTTTGTACTTGATGACCCTTCAAGTATTAATCTCTACGTTTTATACTACCGTTACCTGCTCTGAAATGGTACCAAACAGTAGTAGTATTCAACATGAAGACAATTCCGAATCACTTCTCAACTTACTGTTGTGAAGGGAAAAGACCTGTACCAAACAAGAAGTGAGACAGTTTTTGTTTGCTGTTACTGTAGAACATTGCAACCACATTCTAGGTTATAAAAACACTTCTTAGTGTATGTACTCTTTCCCCCTCTGCTGCTGTTCAGAGCAACATTTGAGAAACACACACACATACTTCACATGCATTGAATAAAATAATGAAGAAGACTGAACAGTAGTTAAAATGTATTCAGGTATTGCCTTTTAATGAGGCATTCTTCAGTGTAGGCGTTGTTGATTCTGGCCCTGGCATTATTTGGAATTGAATGAAAAAACAACTTTTGTGATATGGCCCACCAATACTTGACAATCTATGCAAGAAATGTAAAGAAAAAAAAGAAAGTTCCACCTACAGAAATTGGAAAAATGTCATCCACTGTGAAGACAACAATGACATACACACTGCTCGATTGCTAAGTGTTCTCTAGATGTATCATAGAAACTGTAAAATGACCAGCAATGAGTATTTAGAAAAATTAGTCACATGTTTGCTGCAGTGAAAACTGTTGCTAATTAAGAGGTCACATGTGGTAGTGACTTTCTTTGTAACAATTTCCTCTGGCAGGAAACTAGTGGATGTTCAATAAAAAATATATATCTCAAAGTGGTTTAGATGCCACATACATAGTAATTACTGTGAATCACTGTCTGTGTCATTTAATAAATTAAGTCAATTCTTTTTGTATGGTTATATGGAACTAAATTTAAATTGAATGAGTGAACAATTTGAGGAAGGTGATGCTGTACAATGTTAAGGGGTTGACTCTGAATGTAAAGCCGAGGGTACATTGTGATGTTATCTTACAGATGTCCAAGCAGGCTCTACCACCATAGAAAGTCACGATTTGAAGGAAATCATAAGTGTGCTCTGAGCCTTTTTGTTTTCGTGATTCATAAGAGTAGAGCACAATCTGAGTTTAGTGGACATCAATGGTCAGGTGTTGATATTTGACACCAAGCATTAAGAATTAAGAATTCTTGAAAGGCCCACATTACCCAACCAACCTTTGAGTGTGTTCTACACTACAGCATACAATGCAGATAAGCTCACCTTACCATGTTTACTTACAAGAACTGGAACGGGATGTTGTCCCTAAAGACCAGGGATGGACAATAGACCATTTCACTAGTCTGTGTAAGCCTTCTGTATGCCCTGCTTTCCTTGCAAATAAGGATTTTTGAATTTAAGCAAATGTGAAACAGAGGGATCGTTTCCACTGTGGCCCGGGGTAGAGAGAACAGATTCCATGTGCTATCTACCCAGCAGTGTACTCCTTACATCATGCTGTGTAACATACTTGGTTGGACATACTTTTGGTTCCGTACATAATGGGTGGCATTGGTCATCCGGGTGAAATATTACAGGAATGCAGAACATTTCTGTTATTTAGGCTGCGGTGGCACATGTTTATTTAATGTGAGTTTAATCATACAGCTGTGTCTGCAAGACATGGTTAAAAAATGTCTACAGTCCCACAAAAGATCCTCACCCAGATTCCTTGAGAACCAGAGGATTATTTTCTGAAGGAGGTTAAAAAAGTTGAGATTTGGAGATGGAAGCCACGCTTCTTCAAAGATTTTTTCTTGTTTCAAGGAAATCTGGTTTTATATTTGTAGTTTTGGCCATTGTGTATTCAGTTATCATTATATTGTGCTAGTTATTATTATTATATTAAGCCGTAATTGCTTGAGATGTGGGAACATGGTGACATTACTACAACAAAGTCTAATAGGCCAAGGAACATGAGCAGTCAGGCAATTAGTTGGAAACAGTTTATCCTGATTATCTGAAGGACTTTGAAGGTAAAACAAAAGATGCACAACCCATGTAGACGTACAACTCACCAAAACCGACTTTTCGCAGTCTTTTAACAATCATCAACCCTGGTGTCATTGAAATAAACCCCTAATTCACAGTAGTATAGCTACAACTAGAAGCTATGTGAAGATATAGTGGGCAGCAAATGGGGTTAAACTTTGCCTGTGTTGCTGTCGCAGCCTCTCTGTGGTTTGTTTACATAGCCGGTCTGCTGTCCAGAACGACTGAAACTGCTGTTTTTCTCATCTACGTCAGTAAATTAGGGATTTATTTTGACCATAGGGGTTGGTGATTGTTGGAACAGTGGAAAGACTAAAAGAGTTTTATTTTGTTTCTGTCCACTTTGTAACATCGTAACTTAAAAGATCAAATTAACTTTTTTCTATGGAGTCTGGTGGCGAGCAATAGCCATATTACCGTTTTCTGGTCAAACAAAAGGTCTATTTCTCTAGGGATACTTTCCATAATGTATCAGACACAACAATAACAATAGAATAACAATCAGAGCCATGACGTACTTTGACAGGCGCATTTATCCCCAAGGATTAACATTAGCTTACATTATAGCTTGTAGCCCTTTTCGTAAATATTTTCAGATCCAACTGTGATTTAGTGTTTATTTTACCTTTTAAAGTAAAGTTACGACATATTTACATGCTAAGAAAAGGTAAATTAAATGGAGACAGACAGTGCTGTTACATACACTGGCCTAAAAAAACTTTTCTCCATACACAACCATTAGAAAAAGAAAGACTGTAAAAAGCTGGATATTTTCTGACCAAAGGACTCTGTATTGTTACAATCTAATCCATTTTGCCCAATAAAACTAGAAAAGTCTAGAAAAGCCCTACGATTAAATTATTTTATCCCACTGGGAAGCCAACAGGACGTCAGCCAGCTCTCTAAGACACATGCTCTCAACAGGCTTCACTGGAGAAGGACTCTAGTGTTCTCTATGGACCCTATAACGCTAAAGCCCAGCAAGCCCGTTGAGGCTTTTTTGGCATATGAACCCAGTGAGCAGCTGTCAAAGGAATGAATAATCTTGGAACGCATATCCAGACGTATCCAGTGTTCCTTATGCATTCTAGAAACCACTAGCAGCTAACCACTGCTTTGTTGATTGATGTAACTGGGATGAAACTTTATTTCATCTTACTTAGTCCTTAGTTGGTGTGGCTCTGACCTACAGTAACACTGTTATAGCCTGGAGAAGTGTGGAAACCTGGCTATGTGTCAGTTTAGCTGTCAGAGTTCCGCTCCAGTGCTTTTCTGAAAGCGCGTTATAATTTTACTTTCATTTCCCTGTCTGATGAGACGCTGTAAGACAATAAGACGTTTAGACGCCTCGTCACCACGAGGTACAATAGTGCAAGAAGTTAAAAACAGGTTCTGAAACAGCATTTAGACCAGATAGATAATTATAACAACAACAAAAATATTCAATTTGAGTATAAAGTGAACACAAACGGCAGAGACTGAACCATCAGAGCTACTTTTGATGACTTTCTGTCGTACATTCTTCAAGGTTTGTTAGTTTTCACATCCTGTTTGCTCTCTGTTCCCCTGCTAACCCAGCCCAGTCAGTCTGATCCATCCCCTCGGCCTAACTGGAACAGTCCTGTAAAATCTGCCCCCGGGAAACTCCCAAAAGAAAGCCGCTAAAAAAGTGTTTTGAGTTCTGGAACTATTTACCCGTTTGACTTTATCTCGACACATTACGCTTGTTTCTCTCCCCCCCCCTACCTCACTAACTCTGTCAGTCTGCTACTGCAAGCTGACACCTTTAGCCTCGAAGACTGGAAGAGTTCATAAGAGCAACACTGTCAGCACACAAATAGACACAGAACACAATGTGCTCCTGACTTACCGGGCTGTTTTTGAGTCCAGGCCATGTGTGAGAGGAAAGTACAGATAAAGCCCCTCTCCTCTCCTCTGCTCAGCTTCTGTAAACTCTTGTCCTCTTTGTCTGCCCAAGACCCTCACTTTCTCTGCTTCACTCTTTCCAACAGTTTTTCTTTTTCTTTCACCATCTCTGCTTTCCCTCTTACTTACTTCCCTCCTCTCCCCTTCTTTTTCTTTTCACTTTTTCCCCAGTAGTCCACTTCAGCAACTCGGCTTCAAATGTTGCCCTGAAGGTCCGAGTGTGAGCGTGTGTGAGAGAGATAACGTGTGTGTGGGGAGCGGGAGAGCAGGAGGGAGGGTGGGTGTGTCTTGTGAAAAGGGGGAGGAACCACTGGACACATCTGTACCTCCCCTTTACTGTATCCCATCTCCATAAGTGCAAGCACATGGGATTTCAGATGCCGAATGTCAGTTTTGGATGAATGAATGTGAATGTGATTTAATAGCAGGAAACCCTAGACAAGCTTCTCCTTGTTTGTTACAAATACATTCTGAGTACTGCATGTTTATTTTAGTACAAACAAGAACAACAGCTAATAAGAAGTCAACACAAACAATAAAAGAATATGTGCAAATTTGCTTTCAGGTTTATATATGTGTCAAGTAAATACATGTTAAATAATCCAAATACAAGAAATAAAAGGTACATATTCACTGTGTCTCAAGAGCTATTTACATCCCAGTCCCTATCATCACACTTGACTTCAGGGTCACATCATGGCTTCTGCTGCTGCTGATTCCACTCCACCATACCCATCAGTGCCCTAACATGTTCTGACTGACTGTAACTCACTGATGAACACTTTTCTAAGTTGGAACCTTAGGCGACTATTGATGATGTCTTTAGGCGCTTCGCCCCCTCTGCTGGCCACTAAGCCAAATGTAACTGTCCTGCAGGAGCTGACAATCAGCAGGTGTTAACATAACAGGCACGATGTTTAACATTTACTGTAAGTCTGTGCTTACATTAGCAAACTCTGCTAACTAGTTTCAGCCTTCAAAAATAAACAAACCCAACTCTTCCCACGTGTTGAATGTTTTAAAGGAATACAATCCTTAATAATATGTAGATAGTAATGTGGTATCATTACAGTTCATATTTTCTTATAGAAATAGCAAGATAATTAGAAATACAGCTCATCTCTACTAATAAAATTAAATATAATATATAATGCTCTCGACAAGGACAATACTGTCGCTGTTTTCTCTCCAAACCGGCTGAAGCCTCAGTAACAGCAAAAGCCTAATCCTAAACAGGAAAGTGATCAAATCCAGAAGCAATTCTAGTAACAGACCTTTAAGGAGAATGTGACATGCATACAGTGCCTTTTTGATAGCAGCAATGTAGCAGTGAGAAACTCAGAGAGAGCCAGATTATATGGACTGTGTCTGAGATAGATTGATAGATAGGTCTGTTTAAGATACTGCAAGGCTCCATAGTTGGGCTTTAAAAGGTCAGAAATTAAATATAATATTCATAGACATGTTTTCATTAGCATATAATCACCTGAAAATAAGGATTGTTGTGTTTTTGTTACCTTAGAATGAGATGTTTTTATTTACAGAGGGAGTGGATCCTCCATGTTTCTACAGTAGCCCAGAGTGGACTTGAATCTATGTTTCCTTCCACTGTCTTAATTAACAATTAGTAAAACTGTTCCCCCAGTAAAATAACCTTGGGTTTAGTGGGATTTTTGAACCTGTTGGTAGGAAAAGCTGGTTTACTAGACGCAGAGTGGAACAAACTCTCTTTTCATTTTGGCTCCAATCTCAGTCAGTGTAGCTGTTCACACTACACGTGGAGCAGAACAGACTTGCAGTGACTTTATGCTACCGAGTCTATTTTTTCCAAAGCCACAAGTGAAATTCTCTGGGGCCCAGTGGAAATGCTGAAGACACACACATATACATACATATATATAATTATTTCTTAAAGAGTGAGAACCCTGAGAATATTACAAGCCGGATCAGACATTAAATACCAACTTTTGCCACTTCTATTCGGTCCCCTGATTTCAATACCAGAACCCTGTAGTAGGAGTCTGTATTTACAGTTATATAAAAAGCTCATGTTTGGAAATATTAGTGGTTCATGTAAATAGTTATTTGCTTGGAAATATTTTTGGTAGCAAAGAACCTTTAATGAACATTTACTAATGTTATATAGAATACACGCCTTCCTGAGCTGAATCAGCTGATACACACATCATGTGCAAAAAACCTAATTATGGCTGTACATTGAAAGGAGGATAAGCCTGTGTCTGTGTGCATGAGCCTATGCGTGAAATTGTACAAATCAGTGCCAGCACTCAATTTTTCTTACATAGTCAGGTAATGCGCAAACAAGACTAGCCCTTTTGTGTCCCTGTACTTGTGCACATTCTTAGTTATAATAAGGTTAGAGAGAAGCTCTTCAGTTACAGTTTGGGTCTCAGACTTGCTGCAGCAACAAAAGAGACGCCTGAAGAGTCTGTGGTTGTTCAAGAGGCAAGCATTAGCACATAGGCAAGCATTTTCTTCCATTTCCTGTATGACTATGGCATGACGGATGGGAGTATCAGAGGCATTTGCTTTGAGCTTTATTGACCTATAAAATTGGTGTGTACATCAAAAAGCTTTTTAGCACATCTCCATGGGTTTGTGATAGCATCTGAATTGTCAAACCTCATAAGTGCCCACATGAAAAGGACCATTACTGTCTGCTTATTTGTTTTGTCCAAGTTGATTATGTTTTATGGATATGATGAAGGCTTTCAAACCCGTTGTGCCAAAAAAATCTCAACTCCAATCACTACCAAGCTTTCTCCGGAGCTTTCAACTGCATTGTATAATCTACCCCAGTGGATGGAGGATGGATTCCATGTGGTGGAAGCTCTGGCAAAAGCGAATAGGTTGGTTGACCTTAAGTTAAGACTTTCTTTTTGTCAAACTACTGTTTCTAAAGTCAATAATTAACTGTCACACTCAGCTTTAAAATGTGATTTTCAATTTGGGGGGGTCAAGATTAGATAATAATGCAGGTGTCGCGGAACTCATCATTAGGATTAGGATCATTATCATTATTACTAAAACAGTTGTATGACGTATTCTGTGATTTCCTCTGAATTCCTGGTCATGTCCTCAGATTACCTCAGCTTGCTCCGAGCCTTCAGATCATACTGTAAAATGAGATATCAGGGCATGTGTGCGATTTCCAAATAATTATTTAAGTGTATTTATTGTATCCTTTGGAAAAGGAAGAGGAAGAGTCATGGGCTCAGTGGATACATTAGAATTTGTCCTTTTGGCACCATTGATGTACCAGATTTCACAAGAATCCATGTAGCAGTTATTATATTTCAGTATGGACAGACAGACAGGCATTGCCATGCATGGCTAAAGAGTTTACTTCCCCCCGGTGGAAGGATTCACAAATGTTCAGTCTCCTGATGACTCACAAAGTAATTATACCCCTCTGACTGAACATTAAGATGCAGATGCAATTATCAATGTAGAGGAGTTTCCCATTTGTAATGGTGCCCGATGGGAGACAAATCCTGACGAAGTGATATCACTGCTCATCCAAAATACCCACAAAACACTCTCATCTTTGTGGGGGTGTCATTACTGCTGTGCCAAGATTGAAAAGCCATTATTTGGGTCTTCATGTTGTTGTTAATAGCCAGTCAGGGGGTCCGAGTGGACCACTTTTAGCAAAGCTAGCAGAGCCACAGCGTTGAGTGGCTCAAGAGAAAATGCTGGTCTCATGTGACCAAACAGCACTTCACTGACATATTGATTGCTGGTTACTGATCCATTAGTTTGTTTGTCAGCGTCTAAAGAGTCAATTAGAACAATGTGGATAAATAAATGAATGTTGTTGTTTTTTTGCAGGAAGTTCTTCTAGAGTGGCTTCATTAAGATTTGCGTTACAAATCACCCCATTCTTTCCTCTGCAGACACATCATGACTGAGCTGATTGAAACAGAGAGGCTGTATGTGGAGGAACTGCAAAGCATCATGGAGGTACATGGAGGTTTTCTTATCCATTTTACATTTCCCTAATGTATTTACATTCAAAACAATCTTGAATCTTGAAAACTGCAATCTTTACCAGAGCCTGATAAATATGGGTTTTGTGAGACAAATACTGATTTTAGAGAGGAACATTTTACTGATTACTGATATGGTGGTTGGTATAGTTTAAGAAAAAAAATCTTGAACCTTCACTCTGATAAACTACCTCATCCTGCATTGAAAAAAACAATCAAGAACAACGGCAATGGCTTTGTATCAGGGAGGTGAAAACACTTTATTATTCAAAACAGAAGCCTATAAAGAATGTATTATTGTTAAAAAGAAAACATAATACAGACAGACAATTGTATTAAAACTTACTAAAATTATCAGAAAAACTAAACTAAATTCATCCAAATCTCTGGTTTTACACAAAGTTCCAGCAGTTATTGTGTTCACTGTTTGTGTTCATTGTACAGTTTATCAGCTGTTCTCTACTGTTATTGTTATGCCTTGAATATACTATGAAATATTCATAAATTATGTCACTCAGTCAGTTTACTCAATGATAGAAAAGGTGTCCCTTAAGGAAAAAGGTTGGTAACCAGTGGGCTTCATTGTCAACCAATTCTAGAATGTAACACTGAGAAAATAAAGAATAAATAAAAATAACAGCTAAACATCACTGCTGTAAAAATGATAAGCCTTTTTACATTATTTACCAGAAAGAAACACTTTTCATATGGGCACCAATACAGTACTGATACTGATGTCTGCAATTGGCTGATGTATCTTAATCAGTTAGGCTTTAATCCTAACTAACGATAGCCCTGTCATGTGCTGTAATGTGTTCAGAGTTAATCTTCCAATACAGAGGGCCGGAGTTATTAGTCAATTGATTTTATGATTTCAGACTCTGACGTTGCTGTTGGAATTGGATTTTATCATTTCAGGAGGGAAATTCTTAATGCAAATAGTCTAGACATTCAATAGCACGATGGATACCGGTGCATTCCCAAGCTCAATAAACTGCATTGATTGCCAGTAAGTAGAAAGAACTAAATCCAACCTTCAGACTCCTGCCAGTGTATGAACTTCATATGATCCCCGGGTTGAACATGTCCAATCAATTACCTGTTGGATTACTCACTCGACGAATGGTTGAACTCCAGCAGGAATGCATTCATTTTGACTGTACAGTATATTGATTACGTGGAACAGAGCATGGTGTGTTAGTGTGTATTAGTCTATAATTCATTTTCAACACCCATAGGTGTCAATCTGTGGATTGTGTTTGACGCTGCAGATGGGCAGACGTTAAGAATCTCTGTTTCTCTGGTTGTCTCAGGTTAAAATTAGTAGCTATTTTAGATGTTTTACCACCTTGCCAGATAGTTTATGGCTAATTTTGCGTTTTCTTCTTCACTGTCTCATTATTTCACCCTCCTCCCCAGGGTTATTTCGCAGAGCTGGATAATTCTGAACTCAGCCACCTCATCCCCCCTTCCCTGGAGAACAAAAGGGATGTGCTGTTTGGCAACCTGCCCGAGATATATGAATTTCACAACAAGTAGGTGGAGTGCATTTGGTTCATTGCCCTGCCATATATTATAATATGTCTGAGAAACACTGATATTTGTAACAAAACAAGACTCACTGCAGGACAAGATGCATATTGACGTCTGAGAAATCACGTCATACTAGATTAAGGATAGAACAATGAGTGTTTTGCATGTTGCAATTATATTTTAAGTAAAGAATTTGTGAGTGACTTTGTTTAATACATCAAGATTTATGGTTTGCCTTCGACTCTTTCTTCCCACTCATTCCAGCTGGTCTGTTTACTGGAAGCGGTTTCTCTCTCTCACACACACACACACACACACACACACACACACACACACACACACACACACACACACACACACACACCAACTGGTGTCTTCTTAGGAATCAAACATTAGGACTAAGATATTTCTAAATAGCGGGAGGAAGATCAGATGTCAAGACCGCTCTGTGACTTCCAACTCCAGTTGAAAGCAGACTTTGACTCTCATACAGAAAAAAGTATTTTGTTACCCTAAAACCACAACTGAGAGCACTGAAAATGTATCATAAACTGACTAAATTGCATCACATAATTAGATAAAGAGGCAGTGTTTCCAATGTTTCTGTGGTGGTAGAGTGTGTTGGCTAGTTAAATGTCCATCCGGTTTGTATATAATGCATTAGAGAGTAGAAGGGCCCATCGATACTACATTTCAATCAATCAGTACAGTATTTGCAAAATTGATATTGAAGCCTTTTATTCTCAAGAGAGATATCCAGTCAGTATTCCAACGGCTCCAGTAACTGTTGATGCTGATTTGAATGAATTTGGATTTCAGGCGGAATGTTTTAACGATCTGTGTCTTTATTAGCATGAGACACAAGTCATACAATATCTCATTTCACCTTTGCTCTAGCAGCAGTGTCAGTATGACCTCCATGACTGCTGTGTGTTGGATGTGTCCAGAGTTATCAGTTTAGAGCTTGTTGTCTTGGTTGTGTTTAAAAAAAAAACACCCCGACATCACTGGAAAAAAAAACATTACCTAGTGGTGTGTATGTCATTCAAGTAGTTGTGGATTTATGTGCAGAGGTTATAAGATATGCAGGGTTTTTTTTAAGGTTGACTACATTGGAAGTGATTGTAATTTTGTTTTTGTGCTCAAAGCATTAAAAAATGTCCAAAACGTGTGCTAAAGTTTCCTCTTGGGAGCCAAAACTCACTAAAGTGTCCTATTGGGAGCCAAAACGTGTGCTTAACTGCTCTCAAGTGCCCCATTGGGAGCCAAAACGCGTGCTGAAGTGTCCCATTTGGAGCCAAAACGCGTGCTAAAGTGCCCTCTTATGAGCCAAAACGTGTGCTAAAGTGCCCTCTTGGGAGCCAAAACTCGCTAAAGTGTCCTATTGGGAGCCAAAAACGCATGCTAAAGTGCCCTCCTGGTTGGCAAACTACACTAAAGTTCTATTATTAGGTAGAGATGCTGCCTAAAAGAGGTGCTAATATGGTGTTAAAATGCACTAGAATACAGGAAATGGCATCTACTTAATTGAAAACTTTCTGGGGGAAGACCCCCAGACTCCCTGGGGATTTATTTCCTCCATACATCCATGTCACTGTGTGTTCTTCATGGTCCAACGTTGAAATGCACACAGTTCTTGTGGATGCTGATCCGAACAGCAAACTAACCTGAGTAGTCTGTCTAGTTAGTCTGTTTTAAGGCTATATAATGTGCCATTTGTAAAATATGTCTAAAGTGCCCTCTACAGTGGTGAGGATGCGCATTATGTGCCCTTTTTTTCTTTCCGCCCCTGCCCTTCAAAAAGTCTGTGCACGCCACTGCTCTGCAATGTCCAGCCAGTTTAAGAGAGAAAGCCGTTTATGGTCACAATCTTGCCAACACTATATTCTGTCCCACCTGTGTTCTGCCGCAGCATGTGAGTAAATTTTGCCCTGCCAATTCTGGTCTAACTGCACCATAACTCTCCTGTTGCAGCTATTGAGGACACCTTATACTTTTGTCATTTGTATTGGGACTTAGAGTTTGATAACCTCACGTGATTCCCATCATAGCTCCACCTGCTAAGCCTCGCCCCTCCTTAGTTACAGTTGCTACATCTGTCAACATGTCCATTCTAGCACAAGCATAAAACCAGTTTGCATGGTGGCAGATTTAACCACCCAAAATTTGTCACATAAGTAAACAAAAGTTGTATACAGTGTCTGTTGATTTTGCACGAGTGTCATAAGTAGATTTGATCAGCTCTAGCAAGCTGATAAATGTTAACATTGCGATACTGTGGAGATATAGCCTGTATAAGGGTCTTCAGGGGGCTGAAGGTATTTTATTTTTTTTTGTCCCAGGCAAAATTCACCATGCTCACCAGTTAATCCATATAGAAGTAATGGGAATAAAGAAACACATTTTTTTTCTTCTATTGCAGTGTAGAGCTAGTAATTACTAGTAGGTTGTGGTATTAAAAATGCAAATGTAATTAAATAGTATTTATTCTAATATAAACCTGTTTGGATGCTTATTATAAGGTTAAGTTTAGGCTTTATATAGTTAAAACAAATGTTTGTGTGTGTGTAAACCAAACCAAATAAAGAGCAGGACAAAAGGAACTGACAATAGCATGCAATTCATATAATTCCAGAATATATTGTTAGCCATGCTCCTTGGCTTTGGAAGTTACACTAAGTTAATAATTTAGGTAGTAAGCTACTTATCTAAACATAGTTTTCGGCTTACATTTGAACAGACAAACACCATTTTGTTAATAATTTTTTGCAAATTTGGCCTGGACCAATGTGTCGGATATATTGGAATCTAGCGGTATAGTTGCAGATTACAACCCCCTCTAAGCATGTAGGAGAAAACTATGGTGGCCACCAAACTCGCAAAAACACGAAAGGTCCTATTAGGCGAGTATTTGGTTTGTCTGTTCTGGGCTATTGTAGAAACATGGCAGTTGAACATGGAGGACCCACTCCCTCTGTAAATAAAAATAAATTTTCCTAAGGTAACAAAAACACAATGATTCTTTTTTTCAGATGATTACAAACTAATGAAAACATACAAGAGAATATTATATTAAATTGTTTACAATAGATCCTCCTAAATGTTACACACTGGACCTTTAAGCAGTGTGCATGGGTCAGTTACCAGGTATCTCACATATGATACATACACACCACTCTAGTTTACTTAGAAATCCAAACCTTGAAAGACCAGTTGTGTCTAGTTTTGGTTGCTTAGCTATGACTGGACAAATGCTGTTTAGGGAAATGGTTTAGTGAACAGGCAATTGGTTCTCACAAGTTGGATCTTGTCTCCTTTTGCCCTCTGTAAAGATTCATGCAGACAGTAAATAACAAATAATCAAGATCTGTAGAGTCTTTTGTAACTCTGCAGCCAGCATGTGGACACATTTGAGCTGTTGCTTGTGTTTACTTCCTCTAACTGTATCTCCACCCTGAAATTAAAACCTGTATGAAACCTTAGCGTGTGTGCAGGTGCTTTACATACAAACAAAAGTGTCTGTGCAGACAAGATAGTTACTCAAAGCAACTGTCAACAAAGCAGAATAATTCAGAGACGTCACAGGTGTTCCAGGCAGATTAGACTCCCTGAAGGCCTCAACCAAAAAGTTGTTCCTCCCTTCCATCCTTTATCTCATCAACTCTCTTTATTCTTACACTTCCTTCCCTCTCTCTCTTGCTACTTGTTTTGTCTCGCCTCTATTCTTTAATCATCTATGTTTTTCTCTCACAGTCTACTTGTTAGCAATGCATATCATCCCTTTTTACAGTAACTGGTAGAAATCTGAGGTCATCATTAGACTTCCTTGGATTATTCTCACTTCTTTAGACTAAGGGACCAAGACCTAAGTTGACCGCCCATTGCTTTAAAGGAGTAAAAGAGACTCGGTAACATGACATCCTTTTCTCAGATCCTCCCTGATCCTCCCACATCTTTCAAACTCCACACCCATCGTTTGTAAACTCAGTCTTCCTGTTAATACTTTGGGGTCTCCAGGTCCAAGCCAAGATTAACTTGATGACATCAGGGTTATTTTCTCAGATCAAACAAAAGTTATGCTCATGACTAGGTAAACCAACCATGATGTGTAAAATTCATTTGAACAGTGTTTTCACATAATAAATATATTTTTGATATGAAATTGGTGTTTGGAGCAACAAGAGATGTTGACTCATGACCCATAAGTTCAATATTGATATCAATGATAATTTGATTTTGTTCTGTTGATAAAATGGTATTACATTTGGCAAAGAGCGCATTATGGCTTGCTTAGGACTCGAAACTCAAAGTTCAGGACTTGAGACTTGACTTTGGATTTGAGACTTACAATACTTATTAGTTATTATACATGTGCATTTATTGGCTTAGTCACTTTAAGCATCAGGTCATCTGGCTTCCAGCTCACCGCAGGAGTATTACAAGGTGCGTTGTGTTCTTATTATTCTGTTCATATATTACCTACAGGACATTTCTGAGGGAGCTGGAGAACTGTGCAGAGAAACCAGAGCTGGTGGGAACCTGTTTTCTGAAAAGGGTGAGTAGCTTAGAAACAGTGGTGGAAAGTAATTAAGTATATTTAGCTGCACTGCGTGATCATAAAGATTTGTGAACGGTTGGACACACAAAACACAGGACTTTGACAACTAACCAAAAAGAACCCAGAGAAAACCTACCTGAATCTGACAACCCTTCACAAATATTTATGATTTCATTAAAAAAAATGCCAGTTGCCATAATTCCAACACATATTTAACAAAAAAAAAATGAGTCATTTCTAAACATATTTTCATGATAGTGGATTACTTTAATCAGAGCTATAGAATGAGAAGCTTATAGTATTTCATATTCCAGCAACAGCTAAAATTAACTGACTAGATGATTTAAGGGCCTCTCTTCACTCAGACATGCCTTTGCGTTTACAGAAAGAAGAGCTTCAGGTGTATGAGAAGTACTGTCAGAATAAACCACGCTCTGAAGTCCTCTGGAGACAGTGTGGAGACAGCCTTTTCTTTCAGGTAACACACACACACACACAATATCAAGAGACGATAACTTTACTTGATTATTAACTTACTTTCCATATTCCAGGTCCCTTATACAGTAGCAACTAACTGTCCAAATGTGTGACCCCTGTAAGGTTTGTTGAATCAAACATCTTCTTAGTAAGAGATTGAATGGATGTCATGAAGAAGTTCAGCCATGAAGCACTTCTGTTGTATATTATGTTCAACTTCCATTTTTGGTCTGTTACTTCCCATCCACCAGAAAAACATTGTCCAATCCAATGCTAGAATTTAAATCTCACTACCACAATATCTACACTGTCGCTAACTTGTGTTGTAACTTCACCTAATTTGACAGGTGTATTTTGACATGCGCATTTTGCCTACTGCAGCTTCAACAAGTAGGTCTGGCTTGTGTCCCTTCCTGATGGAGAATGTTTGGTGTTTGTGACAACAGGAATGCCAAAAGAAGCTGGACCACAAACTGTCTCTGGATGCCTACCTGCTTAAGCCTGTCCAGAGGATCACCAAATACCAACTCATGCTCAAGGTAACTGCACACACACACACTTCCTTGTCTTTGTAGTATTGTAAGGACACCTGACCTGAACAAGCATTCTGGGAACCACCCTTTTTAATGGTTGTACAGCACAAAAATCAGACAGATGTCCTGGAGTGAACACAATGAGGGATGTCCCTTCAAATGATCAGTCAGGCAAAAAAAACCTGGCTTAATGCCACGAGCATTTTTGGCCCATCTCTTATCTAGGGTTTTCAGCAGTTCTAGAAGGAGTGGTCCTGTCACAACTCTAAACTGCTCCTAATTATTTTTCATCTTGTCGCCTCTATTTTTTTCTGCCTCTTTCCCCTGCCTATATAACTCCCCTGTCATTACAAATCACCTACTCACCTGTTCCCACTTTCCATTCATTCCCTGCAAGATTGTCTGTTGTGCTTACGCCTAAGCTTTCAAGCATTTTCTTCTTCCGGCCCAACCTAGCCTAAATGGTTTTGACATTTAGCTGTTTTTTGACCACTAATAAACATGAACCTAAGCTGCTTCTGTCAGAGTTCAGCTTTCACCTCCTCCCACCCTCAATGCAGCTATGGGTTGCCAACAGATGGTTACAATAACAACAGTGCAGCTGCAGACAGGTTTAGAAGATACTGGTAACTCTGGTTCAGAGCAGAATCTGGCATGACTATTGGTGTTTAGTAAGCTAGCTGGTACATTTAGCATGGTAATTTCAATAAATACAGGCCGGCTGTGGCTCAGAGGTAGAGCGGGTCGACTGAAATTGAAAACCTAAATTGCTCTGTGAATGTGCATGAATGAGGTAGTTTCTGATCGATGGAGTTTGCCATCACTGTGTGAATGTGTGTGAAAAGTTGAATGTGGCACTTAGTGTTAAAGCGCTTTGAGTGGTCGGAAGACTAGAAAGGATCTATCAAGTACAGGTCTATTTACCACTTACCATATGCAGCCCCATACGCAACAAACTGTAACGTACTTTGTGTTCTGACACCTTTCTATCAGAACCAGCATCATAATGTTATGGCTGATCAGTGTATAGCTACATCACAATACATAGAAGTCTTAAATCATAACATCATAGGTGTTACCTCATTACATTCTGTTGATTATGTTCACTTTTTGAATGTTTTTAATATTCATAAACTATAATTATGGCCATATCTTACACATTGCTCCTATAAAGAATGTTTAAAACAACAAAGTTTGACTGTACAGTTACAGAACTCAGCGCTTCCTCTGTGGGTGAGTTGAGGATCTGGTTGTCTTCTTCTTGACTTTATTTAGTGGTCAGCTTGACCAGCCCCAGCTGGAGTTTCCTCATGGTTTGCAGTGGTAGTTTACTCACTTGGTGTTCTGACCTTTGACATGACTCCAACCTCATGAACAGATTAAAATAAAACCAAAAGTCTCATGAAAGATAAAGGAAGTAAGAATTTTCAAAATGTTTAAAATACTGTCTTAAGGAACCAAAAGCATCTGGAATGTGCTGCTTAAATGAGACACTGCTGAAACTTCCTTTTCACATCTTTTAAAGTCAACGGCCCTTTTATGTCAAAAAGTTACTGGTTGAACATTATGACAATGATCATTTTCTCCCTTTTTGCAAAGCTGTTAAGAATATAACTTGTACACTAGAGCCAGTTGTATGTCACTGATAAGGTTTTGCTCAGTACTAAAGGAGCCTTGCCTGGACAATAGCCTGACATCCTCAACTTGATAAACCCATTACCTCAGCCTGTCACTGTTAACAATTAACTCTCCCTGGCACCCCCTGTTATCGTCACCTCTTCTTTTGTTGATCAGGGGGGCCTTGAGGCCCAGCCAAGTTGCTAAAAGTCTACTTTTTAGATAATTTCCAGAGGACATGAGCTCCCAATTGGTAGCAACGGGCCTTCTTCAATGTCTACATAAGTCTTGTTCTTTTCTTGTCTTCTGTATTTTTGTGTTTATTCTCTTTCTTCCTTTAATGCTGCATTATTCAATCTTTATAATCCCTTTCCTCCTTCCTGTCTCCCAGGAGATGTTAAAATGCAATAAGGGTGAGGGGACGGCTGAGTTGGAGGAGGCTTTAGCCACTATGCTGGACATCATCAAGTCTGTCAATGACTCCATGCACCAGATAGCCATCACTGGCTTTGAGGTTAGTATTTAGAGGTAATTCACTGTCATCATTATGCCCTCATCGTTACTGTAAAAATGAAGAGAGCAACAGCTGTACAGTCTTTTTGACTTTACTCAACTTTGGGGCCAGCTGGTTGTGTCAGTTTAAAAAGTTATGCTCTTTAATTAAACTTCTACGTTTTACCAAAATGGACCAAACTTAAAGTTACTAGTTTGATTGAGTTTTTTTTGTTTAGATAGCTTAAAAATTTGAAAGTATATAAACTTTAGAAATTAAGTTGAGCCAAAGAGTTGTGTCTGAGCTGTCAGACTTGATTTCCAGTTGTATTTAACTTTCACTAGTAAAGCAGTGACATGTTTGATTCCCTCATGCACCACTGCAATAATTGCTGTAAGTTTTGGTAACAGCAAAATCCAAACATGGATTAGTGGATCAGGTTTTTAAATATGTGGCTGAAATGTTCCAATGCACATGCTGTAACTTCTAGGATGTCTACATCTACAATTATCGTCATATGGGTCCAAATGACTGCAAAAACATATTTGATTGGATGTCTATAAACCAGTCACTGTGTTTCACTTCATCTAAAGTGGACTGCAGTAGGGCCACACCTTTTTTGGAGAATTCTTAATCCAGATAAAATGCTAACAATGTCTCTAAACAACACTTTGGTGAGTTAAAGGATCAATCAGGGAATTTAGTCTGTATTTGTTTTAAAATGGTTGAATCACTAAAGAACACATGGCCCAGAAGTAAATAGTTCAAGCTTTCATTATTTGAAAAGACAAGCAAATAAATTAGGTTGTTCTTGCGGCCCCTGGGGACAAAAGTGGTAGTGTTTCTGCCACCTTTCATTGAATTCAAGGGGAATCCAACCTGACAGACATTTAGATTAACTACATGGAAATAGTCAATCTTCTTGCTGATTGTCTTGTTTATTTATGTAGGTCATATAGAAGCATCAGTATTAAACTGAGACTTTTTCACAGCCAGTTAAAAACTCCTTTTAGTACGTTTAATTAATGCTATGGAAATGGAAATAAAACTATGTAAAGCAGAGATTTGCAAAATGTTTTTGTCACACATACCCAATAGAAAAGGCAAACATTAGGTTGCATCTGGTCAATTTTTGTTCCATCAGTTTATAAATATCAGATTACTGTCCCATGCCACCTTCCCACCCAGACACTTAGTGTGTTCTCAGAGAGCAGCATCAGAGTCAGTGGACACCAGGAATCTATTGCATCTTCATCTTGCCTTCTTACTTCAAAGAGAGCAGCTCTGGCTCAGTCACACATTATCCATGCAAGATCCATTCACTTGTACTCAACCCTGACTCCACGCTCATGTGATCAGTGTGTAAGAGGTCAGTGATAAAGGGGCTTTCAGTTGTTCAGATTCATTCTGTATTTTCTTTAACCTTGAATAATTGTGGTGGGAAAACAGTTCCATATAGTGCAAAATCATAACAGAAGTTATCTCGGGAACAGTTTAATATAGAGCAGGTATAGAATGTACTCCTCGTAAAATTATTCACAGAGACCCAACAGTTCCCAACAGTCATATGTTATTGTGTCATACTGGACAATGAGAGGTTCCATAAGACAGAAGTACAGGGTATTTCCAAACAAGTCTAACAATACTAATTGTCTGTCTTCCTGAAAAAGAAAAAAAGAATTACTGTATCTAAGCTGTCATACCTAGGAACAATTAACAAGGCTGTGACATGATGTAAACCAGGAAGGATATAGAGCAAGACATAGACTGCCTAAAATATTTTGTTGATATTAATTTCAGTTTTGTGTATCACCATTAAATGACTGCATGTGTGAGGTGAAGATGTTTTTTGAGTTTTTTGTTGCTGAATTTTTTTTTTGAAAATTTCATGCTATGTTTTGAGAATGCAGTATCTCCTGTAGCATGAATGAAAAACGTTTTCCACCTGGGAAAAAAATGTCTATCCACCCAGCTTTAAACTCCAGATCATTTATTAACCAAACACTCTCAGAGGGGACTCAAGAAAGTCAGTGGGTCGAAGCCATGCTTGGTTAACAAGTAATCGAAATGTATTGGGTAATTGAGGAAGTTGCTGTGATTCTTTGGATGTATGTATTTCATCACACTTCAGGTCTCACAAAATGTTTCAGAGACTTTTCTTCTACATGGGAAATAGTGATGTACTGTTTATCATGATATGCATTTGCTTGGTTACACGGACACACACAGTTTGCAATCATGGGATTACGCGTTTGATTTGGCCAACCAGTCAGTTTGGAGTTTTGGGCTGTATGATCCTAAGGTCAGTCTGTGAGAGTACATGGACGTCATTATTATACCACAAATTATATTATTATATTATATTATATTTGTAATTACTCTGGCCAATAGATGGCTTTGTCACTTCAGCGTCATTTTGGGGTACTTGTTGAAGATGACAGATTCTGTCATTTTTCTTGGGAAGACAATTTCCAAAAGTGACATTTTCAGCTCATTTTAAGAGATTCTAATAACGTCTTAATAAAGTCTATCTATCTATCTATCTATCTATCTATCTATCTATCTATCTATCTATCTATCTATCTATCTATCTATCTATCTATCTATCTATCTATCTATCTATCTACCTACCTACCTACCTACCTACCTATCTACTATCTATTCTACGATTTACCCTATTGGTTTGAATATAAGACAATGCTTTCCTGAAATTGTGTTTGAGAAAAGTAGGGTTAATGAAGTCAAGGGTGAGACCTTAACTGTATGTATTCACAACAGCAGATATTGGGCCTTAAGCAAGGACATTGTCGTGTTAATCAGCCAGTTAATCACTACTGTTCAAGGCCTGTTTGGCTCAGTTTCATCCTCAGTAATGTCACCTAGGGGTAAAAAGAAGAACTTCAGACTATGAAGATTAAAGACCAGCTATCGGAAATTTATCAAATTTAAGTTTAAACAAATTTAGCAGTGTCAATAGTGGTACTAGGGACCCAAAAAAGAAAAAAAAAATTACATTGAACACTAGATATGTCAGTGATCTGTCTTTGCAGAGCTTGTAAAATTTCCAGACAATGGTGAAATAACTGTTTACAGGTAGAAGCATTACATTTTCATAGAAAAATATCAGCAAAATATTTTTCCTTCTGTTATGGATTACAGATGTTCTTTAATTTCCCATTAACCCTACTGAGCTGAAGCAGAACCGGCGATATAATAGTCTGTCTGTCTGTGTGTTGCAGGGAAACCTGAGTGAACTTGGGAAGCTGCTGATGCAGGGATCCTTCAATGTGTGGACCGACCACAAAAAAGGCCACAGCAAGGTACACCAGTACAGTTCAGTATTACTGTCCATACAGAAAGGTACTGAATATGAATATCAGAATGCCATGTTTTGACATCAGTGCACCAGTGTTTTAGCTAGTTTTAGCCCCTTAATCATAAAAAATGTATACAAACATTGACATTTTCCTACCATTCAAAAGAGCCTGTCAGATGTCATGAGGACACACAGTGTGGTGACAGCTAGAACGGATTGAAAGTTAGCCAAAATTTTGGTTTTACTCACAGTGCCTTTAAGATGGATTTGACTGGCTTGGCATCACATTTGTTAATTATAGAAAAAAATAGATTTTTGTCAAAGTTCTGTTATCACTGTGTGATAATGGAGAAGAGTCTCCACTGCATTAGTTATAAAAAGTTAGCTGGACTAAAATGTGACTCAGACTGTGATGGATTAACCAACTCAGGCAAGTTTAGAGAAAGTGCTGATAGATTTTGGATGTGAGCAGAAAATGGAAGGACACTTGGAGCATTGGGAAAAGTGAATTAATGAACGGAGCAGCAGGGTTGTGGTTAGTTGGAACATAATGCATGCAAAACCACTGGAATAGTTGTTTTTTATATACAGTAGTTATATAAACGAGAACATGAACAAAATGGAGTTTAAGATTGCCATATTGCTGTAGTTTGCTGATGATGACAGGACAAATGACTGCCTGATTTCAGGTGAAGGACCTTGCTAGGTTTAAGCCCATGCAGAGGCACCTGTTCCTATATGACAAGATGTTGCTGTTCTGCAAGAAACGAGAGGAGACCACAGATGGACACGAGAAGACCCCATCCTACAGCTTCAAACACTCGCTTAAGGTCAGATACAGATGGGTGTGTTTTTGTTTGTGTGACTGATTTTTCAGTGAGAATTAAGTTTGTGATGCAAAGATGACACTAATCGCAAATCATATCTCAATCGCAATATCTGTCAAAATAATTGCAATATGATGTTTTTACCTTATTTTACAGCCCTAATAAAGACCACTGTAATCTAAACAGTTAAAGTAGAATTTGGTGAACTCAAGTTATGCAGCAACGCAGAAGACTGTGAACTGGTAAATGTGGATGTAAACAATGCTGGATTTAAAACACTTAAATATCAGCTTTGCAAATATTTTATGTGGAAGGAAATGTATTAAACACATTCGTTATCGCTCAACGCACAATGCAATTTGATGAGTCACACTGAAAACATAACTCCACAGGGCATTCCAAATAATGCAAAAAAATATTTTTAATTTATTGGGGTGAGAATGCTAGAAAGGTTAATAATATATACAGTAAAACCAATAATAAGGCATTATTGTAATGACAGACAGAGAAGAAATAAACAAGAAGCAAATTAGATAAATGGTTAAAGCTTCATTTATTGATTTTATTTGTTTTTCTTTTGGCCCCTTGTGTGCTATCTCTGTTGTTATGGCACAGCAGTTTTGAAACTGGGGTCCTGAGACCAACAGGGGTCCTTTTATCATATTTTGGAAGTAACAACAAGGGAAGAAAGAGGGTGGCCATTTGATTGTAATTAAAATGTGATCACAGTTTGATCATTGATTGACCCTGAAGACTTTATTATCTTCAAACCTAAAAATAAAAAAATAGACAAAATAAAAATTAAGACAAAATCTTCTTAAACTGGGGGTCTGTGGTCTAATGTGCATCTATTGTGGAGCTCTATGACATTAAAAAGTTTGGGAATCCCTGAATTAGTCAGCTGTTGCCTATATATTAGTCCAGCAGACACAGAGCATCATCAACAGTAATTTGAAGTCATGTTTTGGACCACTTGAGTCCAAAGTTTACTCTCCCTTTTAGCTCTGTTTTGGCCTCAACCTACTCCTACATGAAACACTTGTATTTTTAGCTGCTAAAAGCTATGCTGTGTTCGCCGGTGGTGAGTAGGCTAATCTGCCTGCTGCTGTAAGCAAAATAATATAATAAATACATTTGTGGGCCAGAAAACCAAAACAAGGCCCTACAGGAGGCAAAAAGCCCTACAAAACTAGGGACAGCTTCAGTCTGGAGATTTGCCACTAGGCTGTAGAAACACTACAGCTTTTGTCCACAGCGGCCAGAATCTACAAAAAATGAAAGTTCCTTGATAAAATTGATGAGTGCAGCATTGATCCCTGGCTTTTCCTGTCCACATGTCATAATGTCCCTGAGAAAGACATTGAGCTCTAAACTGCTCAGTGGGAAGCCCAGCATTGTGTCCTGCCGCCCTGGGTGAACCAGAGGCAAAATTGTAAAGCCCCTTTTCCATTAAGGTTGAAAATTGCTTTATAAATGCAATCTATTTACCATTATGCTGAAGTTGAGTTTGTTACTATATGCGATGTGAAAGGTGTCACTTAGTGTAGTAGTGATGAATAGTATCACTCAACTATTATGATTTGTGATTAACCTACCTGGTTTCCAACAGCAGCAGGCAGCTGTTTGCAGAGAAAATATTCTTTATGCCAACAAAAAACATCTGTATACAGTGCACAATGTTACAATATTAGTGACTAACTGGGGAAGAAAGTCAAATATTTAGCAGCGAAGGAGAGAGAGATTTGGACACAACTCCAAGTGAATGTTGCTCTGTAAACTGCTAAAATGTTAGCTGCAATACCTGGTCCAGTATGCAGCTTGTACAGTGTGATGTAGAAACCTGAAGCCACCAGTGCACATCCACTGAGAATGGACTTTATAGTGAAGTAGGAGACATCTTGTGTCCAGCAGGAAAACTTTAGAAATCAACAACATTTACATATTCAGAGATCCTGGAATTTGTGAATGAGATGGAAGGAGTAGAAAATGTAGTAGAAAAAACGTTTAACTATTAACTAATATATGTTCCAGACTATTAAAATATGTATCTTAATTAGGGATGCTCGATATTGGCTTTTCTGCCGATATCCGATATTCCGATATCTTCCAACTCTCAATTTCCGATACCGATATCAGCCGATACCGATATATGCAGGCTTTTTACACCAAAACTGTTGTTAGGTAACAACATTACATATCTCCTATTGTGGAATTAACACATTATGCCTCATTTTATTGTGATGCCCCACTGGATGAATACATAAATGCAACATGTCTTTCCAAATGTAAACACTGTCTGTGCAAAATAAGAGAACGACTTCAACGTTCATTGAATTAATACTGAAAAGAGTGCTAATGCTAATCACTAGCTACGCACTAATCGCTAGCTAAGCACTAGCTTTGGTTAATGTGTTTAATTGTATTATTCACCTGAAGGAGTGCTAATGTAAATTCTAAACCAATTGTTATTTTGGTTTAGGAACAGCTCAGAGCAGGGTCAAATGTTTAAGGTGCATTGCACTTATTTTGTGTTAATATTAAAATCATTCAGCTTTAAATTGTTTGCTTGTTAGCCATGGTTAGCAACCAACCAGTGTAGCGTAGTTGTTGTTGTTATACGTCATCTAGCGCGCGCCGGTAAACGTCCCATGCTGCGTTCATGCAGGCTCGGAAATGCTGAAGCCTACAGAACAAACATCGGTTATAAAAACCTGATACCGATAATTCCCGATATTACATTTTTAGTGAATATCGGCCGATAATATCGGAGGGCCGATATTATCGGACATCCCTAATCTTATTATATGTCTGGAGGGGTTCTTTCAGTTAAAAATAGCCCAATCTAAAAGTATTATTATGAAGGATTATTCAACACCACATTTCGAGTTGAACTAAATCATTTTCACTCGCTAACTGTACAAGCTGTTTCTCACGGCATGTAAACAAATGCTGTTCTTTACCAGCAGTGGATTGCTGACATTTCTGCCTGTAAAGCCCTGGGGAACTGGAGCTGTCATTGATAAATATGCTGCACAGCTCCTCAAGTTCCTATCCAAACAAGTCTACAGAAAGTGAGTCGCAAAGGAAGTCAAGTATGAAAGAAATTCAATCACTTCTCCTTTTTGTTCAGCAAAACAGCTCAGTATATCATGCTTGTATTTCTGTCTGTGTTGTAATGACCTCAGATGTACTGAAATCCACAGCCTGTGACCTGAGAATCAGCAGTAATGAAATGATGCAGCAATGAAACCGCTGAATGAGCAATTAGCAAAGCTCCTTTCACTTACTTAGCTACTATTAGAATGAACAGATTTCTATCTGCATCCTGACAAATTATGAGACTATTATTACCCAGTCTTGTGTTAGTCCTGCTCTCGACACTATGTGACTTCCCTACCCTGTGTGAGTGTCATACGCTGAAGCCATAACTATATAGTTTGAATGTGTTTTAAATGGTAGTTTTTTAGCAAACATTAGGAGGAAATAATGCTTTTGTTTGGGACTATTTTCAGCGGCAGATTAGTATACATAGTGGTGTAGTAGGCCATTTTCAGCATGTGGGAGTAAGTCTAAATAGACTACAGTGTGTGTGTGTGTGTGTGTGTGTGTGTGTTTTCATGGTAATGAAGGAACATGTCACCCGGTATAACAGTGTGGCTCATTGATGTGTTTTTACTAGTTTTTGGACAACAATGGAGCTCTGTGGTACAGGAAGAAGAAGAAGAAGATATATTTAAGGCTTTGATACAATCACTATACTTGTTAGTAGCATGCAGTAATATGTATTCATTGTTGGTTCTGGTCTTTTCATGGGAATTTCTGACAATAAGAAAGATACAGAATATTGCCAGCCTCATCCTGGAATAATTTAAGTTTATTTTGTGCTGACAATGTGTATCATATATTCTTTTTTGCCTACAAATTAACTGACAACAGCAAATCCAGTGGAGCTGTTTCACACAGGTTTGCACAGGTTGGCTTAGTTAAAGTTTAGTCTTCTATGAGCACTATACTTATTATGGAAACTTCAAGGCAACATAATACATACACACTGCACAGAGGGCTTGAAGTGTGTGTTTGGTTGGTGGCCAAATAAATATTTTAGCTCTGGGGAACAAGCTAATCTGCACATGTCAAGTTTTTGGGTTATTTTGTGTCATGTTCATTTTTAAAACTTTTCATTCATTGCTGCCTGATGATAAAGGTCTGCTGCGTCTCACAGTCTCTCTGGCCTACTGTCTTTGTCCAGATGAGCTCCGTGGGGATCACAGAGAACGTCAAAGGTGACTGCAAGAAGTTTGAAGTGTGGTACAATGGCAGAGAGGAGGTTTACATCATTCAGGTACGTTGATGCAAACCTTTCCTCAGTGCTTTGTGTTGAGCTTCATCCGCTTAAACAGTGTTAAAAGTAACTAATTATATTTACTCAAGAGCTATTCTTAGGTTAAAATATTATACTTGTACTTGAGCATATCCATTTTATTCTGCTTTATACTTCCACCCCATTACATTTCTTTGTCAGATGCAGTTACTTTACAGGGCTTACAGATTTTAGCTTATGAAATGAAATGCATTGTTAAGCTTAAAACAGTGGTGCCTAAACATTTGGAACGCATAAACAGTATCTGGTTGGAGCCAAAAGGATATTTCTCACATGGTGTCATTTCACTAACTGTTTGAGGCCAAATTTTAGTATTTCAGAACAAAACAGCAAATATTAGGTCATCTGATGACCCATCAGATTTATCTGGTGACCCTTTGGAGGGGCCCAATGTAAGTAGATAAACTAGCTAACAGTAAAGTGCTGCATTGATTCATCAGTATTAAAAGTCTAATAATTTCATATAGTCATACATCAGTCCCAGGGGACATTTTACTGTAGAATGAGTACTTTCACTTTTGATACCTGCAGTACATTTTGCTCATAATGCTTCTGTACTTTTACTTTAATAGGGTTTAAGACTTGTAACTGAGTATTTGTTGAACTTATTCCAGTACTGCTTTTAAAGATGTTCACATATGGAAGAGTTTTTAATGTAATACTCTTGTCTTGTCAGGGAGAATACATTTATTGTATATTTGCAAATGGACCAGAACAAGCTTAATTTGAAAACCTGCTGATGTAAATTAACACAGATATTAAAATTATATATCTAATCATAAATATTTTGTGTGTAAGGTTATTTTTTACCAGTTTTATGGTATCAATGAAAATATCATAAAACTGAAAAAACTTTTAAAAAGTTCCAGTTAATATTTCATTTTGTCATAGACACTGCATGGGAGGCTTCCAGTGATCTTTCCCACAATCCTCCCCTTGGGGGCAGTGTTGCACCACACAGCTCCCCCACTGAACGCTTTAACACTCAGAAAAACAGCATTAGTGTTAAGAGGCTTTTGTTGTACGTGTTGCTTGATGTATGTGTGTGCGTATTCTTCCCCAGGCTCCTTCCATGGATGTGAAAAATATGTGGGTGTCAGAGATTCGTAAAGTTCTCACAGGCCAGCTAGAGGCATGCAGAGGTATGTACGCGCGTGCGCGCGCACACACACACACACACACACACACACACACACGTACTTATGCACTTGAGAATATCTCCTTACTTGTGTATTTTCATCAGTTTCAACAAAGGACAGGCACGTGTCTGTACTGTATAAATCCATACATCTGTTAGACAGTACACAGGTAACCTCATACATACATACACAGGAACAATGAATTTCTAGTCACACATGTTGCTATTGCTGCTATTTCATTGCATCTCCATAGTTCTGGAGTCATTTTCCCACACTGTACGTCTCAGGCACATGTCTATAAAGAATTTTCAATAAATCTTCATGTACTATTTATTTGATTTTCTATTCCATTTTTCCCATACTGTGGCTCTATAATTTTTTTGTTCCCTGCTGCCACAACTCAATTTCTCTCTGTTATCATGAAGATTTTCTTGTCAACACTGGTATCTATCAGCACATCTTGGAGTTATCCTTTGCTGCAATCTGGAGATAGGCTTGTCACTCTCTTGTACTGACTTCCAAGTCAGTGAAATGTCCTCTTTCTCATACCAAACTGCAGACAGAAAAACAATTTAATGACAACATACAATCACAGTCCACTGCTGACGTGCACATAAACAGTACATTGCATATACAGTGGTCAACCCAGTCACTTGCAAATTACATTTATATAGTCGTAATTTGTTTTCCAAATCATGTTGTGGTGAGAACCGTATGGAAGCCCTGAAAGCACAATGAACCATTTTCTCCATTTTGGGAAGAAAAAGGTTTTTCTAAGATTATCTTTCAATGTTCCTTAATTTTTTAATCATTTTGTTTTTTTTCTCATGAAGTTACAATATTTAGTTAGTAACTTTTTTACAGGGTAATTTATTGTGTGTTAGCTATATGTACCTTGTGTTTAAACTGCATGGAGAAATTAAAACTCACCTGGAAAAAAACATGAATGCTTTTAGTCCTTTTCAGAACATTGGGTAGAGATTCACTTCAGCCCTTTGTGGCGGAAAAGAGTATTACAACAACAAACAATTGATCTGACACACACAACAAAAAATTTAATTAAAAAAATTAAAAAAGTAATTTAGAGAGGCCTGTTGTTATGCCATAAACCTAGGAAAGAAAACAATTTAGATCAGACTTTTCGGACTTGGCAGTCAGGGCTTTTGTAGAATGTTATTGCTGCCTGGTTTATGTCCACAGGCAACATTTTTCCAGTGACTAAAGTGTAAGGACTTTACATAACCATAAAAAAAGTTTAATAATGCTGTAGTCGCCATGAGTGGATACTGCAAAACTGGATGTTTTGGCGCTAAACAAATTAAATATACAATATGTCAGTGAACTTCCTACTGATACCTTCAATGTCAACGTTTTGTGTTATGTTACTTTTTCCTTATTAAGCTGATTAAACAAAGCATAATACAGGCTACATTACGTTTCTGACAAAAAGTTTGTTTCTCTTTCAAATTCGTTGTAAACATAATTGGAGACAGGGTTGCATATAGCAGAACCTACTGTACTCAGGAAATACAGGATTGTGGTTCCTCCAAAGAATGCCTAACTGTGAATGAAATAATCTAAAACCTAAAATAAATCTTCTGCTAGCAAAAGCCCATTAAAAAAGTGAAATGAAATGGTAATACATGTGTGCCTGTGCTAAAATAATTCATTTATTAAAGCATAATTTCAATAATTAACATAAAATGTACACTCAAACACCTTATAGCACCTCCTGAAAGTTGTGGGAAACATAAAGAAATGGTCCAAATTAAAGAAGCAAGGATATCCTGACGTTTAGTATGTGTCAAGCTTCAAAAACACAGTATCCTACATTTCCCATAATGCAACTTCATTCCTTCCTTTCCTTGTATGCTTACATCTAGCAAACTTCATATCCAGTTTGTAACAGGTTTTCTGTCAAAAAGATACACATAAACCTATATTATATTATACAGTGTAAATATAATTCAATTTCACAAAAAATGGTTTAAACTGATTACATAGAAAATATAAGTAAGTAAAATCAACTTAAGTTTCTAAAGAAAAATTCTTGATCAAGTAGCAAGTTAGTGTCACTTAAAATTACTAATAAAATCTGCTTAATCAATAATCTTTTTTTTTAAACTTTAACTTAAAATTTTCCATGTAATCCGTTTCAACAATTTTTTAGTTAAAATAACATATCACATTACAGTGTATATAATGCAACAATGCATAATTGAGTCATCATTTAAGTAATTTATTTGTACTGTTAATTGACCAACATGACTTCAGGCTCTAGGAAACAAAGAAATATTATTTTTTTCCACAATTTTCTTACATTTTATAAATTAAACAATTAATAAATAAGAAAACAATGTTATTAATAACAGTGTAGTCTAGAGTAAAGAACACAGAAACATAAATCCTCAAACATATATGAATTTACACACACAGCAACACACACCCTCTCTGTACCAGTAAGCATCAGTTGTCCACAGTTCCACTCTGTGGTCCTGACTGACAGGAAAACCACCATCTGTGAGCCGCACACTCTGCCCGTCTGACAACCCGTCTGTGTGTGTGTGTGTGTGTGTGTGTGTGTGTGTGTGTGTGTGTGTGTGTGTGTGTGTGTGAGCAGAATGACTAATAACAACCCTGTCATGAAGCCTGGAGAGCAGGGGCTGTAGAGGGCTCTGACGGTCCAGTGCAGCCAGTGTGTGTGTGTGTGTGTGTGTGTGTGTGTGTGTGATTTACACCTCTGACTCCATGTAAGGACGGTAGAGGAAAGACAGAGCGAGAGAATGAAATTGGTCTGGGAAAAGGAGAGGGAGGGGATTGAAAGTGATGGGGAGACAAGAGAAGAGGGCTGATGAATGATGGGTAGCGAGAGACAAAAAGACAGACAGAGAGAGAGAGAAGAGATTTTCAGGGTGGAGATGGAGGATGAGAGGCAGCACTGAGGGAACGAAGGGACGGACGTGAAAGGAGGGAGGGGCAGGTGTGAGGAGAAAGCATGGTTGAGAGGAGGAGGAGGAGGAGGAGGAGGATGAAGGGGAACTGCAGTCATTTCAGCTCTGTGTGCTGAGAGAGGGAGAGAGAGATGCATTAGGTAATAATGGACAGCTTAAAGGAACATGGCAGTTTATTAAAAGGTGGGCCTTTTCACCAAATCATTTTAGGTCCACTCACTTACTTTTTCTGGAACTTTCAACCTCATCTCCATGACAACTGAGCCAACTCTAGTGAAGACCACAAGATGCTTAAAAAGCTGCTAAATGAAAGTTCATCCATGATCTATTTCCAGGGTCAAGGCTGAACTTTCACACTTGACTTGAGAGGAGAAAAAAAAAATAAAAAAAAAAATTTTTTTTCCCCCTCCTATTTTTTTTTTTTTTTTTTTTTTTTTTTTTTTTTTTTTTTTTAAAAAAAAAAAAAAAAAAAATATTTAAAAAAAAAAAAAACTTTAATGCACATAATGAACAAATGTGAACCAATGTGGTTCTGAGGGATGAGGGGTGGGGTAGGTTCGAGGATGAAGGAGTTCGAGGGATGAGGCATGAAGATAGGTTTGAGGGAAAAACATGGTTTGAGTTTTCCCAGGACTGAGGGATGGATGAGGTCGGAGGATGGATGTGTTGAAGGTAGGAGGAATGAAGGTGGTTGGCGGATCGATGAATGGATGGAGGGGTTGGGGATGTAAGAGGAACTGAGTGGTGGTTTTGACTATCTTTGCCTAGGCCCCAGTGGTTCCTGAATTTGGATAAGAGGGGGCAAAAGAAGGGTTTGGGTGGGGGGATGTAATGATCAAGGAGGGGGGGAAGGGAAAAGGTATTTTTTAAAATTTTTTGGGGGAAAAAAAAAATATAAGGGCGGGGTTTTTTTCCCCCCCTTTTAAAAAATTCTGTTAGACTAGTGGAAAGAAAACAGCCAAAATACAAATAGGTAGGTGTTCATTTTGTCTATTTGCATCTGTGCATTTCAAAAAAGTTAGCACTAGATAATGCCTCTGCTGCATATCTAAACTCAATTTCAGAAAACTTGTCTTAATGTAAGTAATCAACTGGGGAGGTTTCATAGTGATATCTATAGTATAGATAGTGATCATTTTACCCTGTTAACCTGTAGTGTCTCCCTGCGAGTTTTATTTTCATACTATTGGTCATTGTGTCTACTAGTAATGATAATATTGTTCTCACCAAAGTCATTGCTGATATCTCGGAATGTGGGGACATCACTAAAAAGAAGCGCGTTGGAGCAAGAAACACAACTAGTCAACCGCCAACTGCTTAACCACATTATAGGAAAACTTTATTGTCCACAAAGTGGAAATTTATCTTCGTTTTCACCATAGGTGCACCCTGTCATAAAAGTACATGCGATTTATAAAAATACATCTCACAAAAAATTTACAAAACCCCTCTCATCCCCCCTACGCTGAGCTGAGGCAGCTCAGGAGCACTTTCAGCCGCAGAGTGATCCAGACTGAGCCTCAAAGCGGTTTGGTGGCTTATTAGTGCCATCAGCCATCTGACGTCACAGCACCCAGTACCTCCAACCCCCGCTGTGCACAAAACTGCAGCAAAGTCAGGAGCACCACTATGTATGTTGTCTGTCTGGTCCTACTGACCTTGACGGCTTTTGCCCAATTCATCTAAAACACTGGCACATCACACGTGTGTACGCACAACAATGGCAAGTAGACCAAAGTGACTACTTGCCGGTCTGTAACAGATGTTTGGATCTTGTGTTTCTTGCCACATCGAAGCAGTTACCTTGGTGACTATAGTGTTATTGTTACCAGTAAGAATGGTGGACAAAAGTCTAAAAGTAAAACTCATCTACCCGCTTGGTTAGATTTGTATGTAATTTGGGGAACTGGACTAGAATTGTAGACCAAACAGGGTCTGCTGAGCCAATATTCCTGCATCATTATATTATACACAATAATAGATACCAGTCGTTGAAAATAATCAGAAATTTTCCTTTTAGATTGATAAACTTGAGTGTCGCAATATTTTGTTTTGTGATATTGTATTGATTCTCAAAACCTCTGTGTCGATTTTTGTGTTTAAACCCCCAAACCGCAATGTTAGAAATCTAAACTGATAAACAGAAATGTTGACCCCATTGTTTTGGTTGTTCTTTATATGACAGTTTTCCTAGATCCCAGATTATTGCCAATACACAGCCCTGGTTGTTTTATCATGTAATTATATAAACTTTTGACAACTTTGTTTGAGTTGACATTGAAACTACATGCGATACTCTACAGGGGCTCTACTTAGTAACCTTGAGTTGAACGTTTAAAGGCTTTAATGCAGATCGCGAATGTTTCCTCCCACACTGAGCACACTCTTGGTTAAGAGGATTGGCATTAAATACAAAATGGATGCATCTATAATAAAGATAAATATTATTCTACAGTACCAGGCTCCCTCTTACACTCCATAGTCACTGCTCCAGACTGTCAGCTCCATTCAGAGAGCTTGAGGCTGCATGGCATAGCCTGATCTGAAACGCATCACAAAATATTCAGCAGTTTTGTGTTGATGCATGCATCACCAACTCATGAAGCACCTTCTTTTTAATGCTATAAGAAAATGAGACAAGATGAGATCTTAATGGTTTATTGATCTCCTGGAGGAAATGGGGGCTTGCAGCAGAATAATTGTTATTATACAGCATGAAAATGTAAAAAGAAAATAACATAAAAATAAATATAACTTATATGAGGTACTTACTTAATAATTACTTATTCAGCCAACTATTTCACTGTGCTAAGTAGTCTGCATAAGGGAGATGTAGGGATTGCATACACGTATGGATTTACTCAAATTTTTAAAAAAACAAATAAAACATAAAATATAAAATATGTACAATATGTGAAAAGAAATGTAAAGAAGGAAGTATAAACTGGAAGTATTCACTCGGAAATGAGCAAAAGTTCACAGTCTGCAGTGTAACAATATTTAAAATGTGCAAAATGGTGTCCAAAAGATGTACTCCAAGAAAGATTTGCGGAACTAACAGTTTAAATATTTGGGGTTCCCAACCTTTTTGGATTGTGACCCCTTTTCCTTCACAGATGAATGTAAGAGAATACTTTTTAGAGGCCCGAGGAAATTGTTGTTGAAAAATTGCCATAGTCTTTGTGATGTCACCCATACATGAAGAAGAAGAATCCCCTATTGGGGAAATTCTTCTTTTCACTCTTTTTATTTATTATTCTTACACACACACACACACACAGGCTGAAATACACACTTCATGCACTTGTGGACATGCAACAGGGAGAGAGATGGTGGAGTGATGGGCTGCCACGTTAGCGGCACCCCATGAGCAGTTTCTTGGGATAGGGTTAGGGTAGGTGAGATTTGAGCCGGCGACCCTCTGGTTCCCAAGCCAAGTACCTACAAACTGAGCTACTGCCGCCCCCTTTTTTTAACATTTCTAAAGAGTTAAATCTACAGTAGGTAATTTTATACATATTATTTTTTGTCATATTCACTGAAACTTTCACTATATCCTGACAGTAGTACATGAGACAGATAATCTGTGAAATAATCAGGTGTAAATAATAATTTTGTATAAAACTTAATATAATAATAACTAATGAAATCTAAACAGGTGTACCGTTGTCATGAACGGGGAAATTAGCTATAGAGACCAAACTGTTTCTTTAAACCAGGCTGTAAACATGTTTATTTCTGATGTAAAGTTGGGCTTTTAAATATGGGGATTGACTCACTGCTTGAGCCAGCCTCAAGTGGCCCTTTGAGGAACTGCAGTTTTGCATGTTTTTCATATTCACATTAACAAGCTGACACTGCCAGGCTGTGTGTGTAACTGTTACTCCTCATTCCTCCTTCTCCTCCTCTTCCTCCTCCTGCTAAGCTTCTCCTCTTACACCTCAGTGTGACCAACCTTTATGAATAAAACATCACAAGACCCATGATGAAAAAATATACCCCTTTTGCTGAGTACAATATTTGGAGCATGTGTAATGGCTCCGTGCTGAGTCGGCATTTCTGCGACAGGTTCATCGGTTGCTTGGAACAGGGGGTGACAAGCCAGATCATTCACAGAGCTTGGTATTTCACTTATGTGAGCTATGCGTTCGGCCAAGGCTGCGCCTCACTGTCTGCACTTATTTTACTAGATTCTTCTGCAGAGATTTCCTGTCACGCAGCAGAATCCTGTGGCGGGCCGGATTTGTTAACGTTGCATTTATGAGAAGCCTCTTGTTTAGATATGGGGTGATATCTAAAGTTGTATGCCCGGTGACTTCAGTGTCGGGATGTCTCCTTCTTTCTTTATAGTGCCACAAAGTGATTTCTCTCGGGCCAATAAAACAGCTTACGGAGTTGACACAGCAGTTTGAGAATAGCTCAGAAATGTTAGAATGGAAGGTAGAGGGAAGGGTCAGAGAGGCTTTTTGGTGTCAGAAACAGCCTGAAAGCCATAACTTTCCATTTCACAGCTGATCAGAAAAACAGTAGTGTTAGATCTTTTTGTATCCGGTCCTGTGCTGTATGTTCTTCTCTATGATTCAATTTCTTGTCCTGTGGGGACTCACCTTGAACCAACAAATACTTTACTTTAGTTTTAATTCATTTGAGGGGCATGATCAATTATTGTAAATTTTTTTGCATCATTGCACGCCTTCCCAACATCAAGACTGGTTCATGTCATACATGACAGACTTAACTTGGCGAAAACACTGTAAAAGACGTAACAAAGTAACAAGATGACAGACCAGAGAGGGAGACTCAACCCTATTTCGGAATCAGAATCCGTTGTATTGCCAAGTAGGTTGCACAGTTTTTGCAGGGATGTGCAAAATATTGTCCAGGGAATGTGCAAGTTCACAGTATGATGCATAGATTATATTTGCAATGTGCAAGATATAATCCAAGAGATGCACATAACTGTAACGAAGGTTTTGGTCCAGATGGACTGCAGCCTTCCGCCAGAGGGAAGTGACTCAAAGAGGTTATGGGAGGAGTGGGAGGTGTCAGCCATTTTGAGAGAGTAATTTTGACTTTCATACTTTGAGTACATATCAGAGCCTGTACTTTTTCACTTTTATTTGAGTAAAGAATTGGTATTTCTGCTTTTACCTGAGTATTTTCTTACACAAGTATCTGTACTTTTACTTGAGTAAAGTCTTACATTTATCAGGTTGAAACCCTGTTAATAAGTTGGATGTACAGTTTGGGGCATCAGTCAAAATGTTATAAATATATATTACACACTGTGAGCAGGGTTAAAATACTTGGGAGAAGGATATTGGCCAAGGAATCTTTGATGGCTGGTGGCTTCTTAAATCAGCTATTGTAACGTTTTAACCCTCCAGCACATCGTAGTGCACAAGGTGACAACGGGGACACCAGCATCCGCAGTTCTACTCTCTGCTTTGGTTCTTTTAACCAATTCCCAATCTTTTCCTAACCTTAACCAAGTAGTTTAAACTTCCTGAGACCTTAATCATTGAGGTGGCAGATCAGATCATGCTCACATAAATCATTTCTGTAGCAGTCATATGGATCATTGTAGAAAGTACTGAAGAAACAATATTTGTTTGAAGATATCCCTCTTGTGTTTACAGAAGCCAGCCAGCTCAACATCTTCGGGGCCCCCATGAGGTGAGCCGCCAACTCCATCTACAAAGTGACTTGATGAAAAAGCTAAAATAAAAACGGATCTTAAACTTTGCACTTGTCAGAACATCCTGTATTACAACGTCAGATGGGGAACTTGAAGATAATGGGGACATTCTGCATTAGCCATCTCATTGGCTCACACCGGTTTTACCTGTCCCTCTGATCCAATAGGAATGTGCGTAAGATGGCGCTGAGACAGTCTGATTCGTCAAGTCCAGAGTCAGGATTCAGGAGGACCAACCCCAGCCCTAATATGAGGCAGAAGAGAGGTGAGAGTTACCTTAGAACAGATCCAACTGGAATGAACTCTGTTCATTCTTTTCTTTTGTTCTGATTCTGAGGATCAAACAGGTGCCATTCCCTTCTGGAGTGAGTGTAAAGAGAGAACAAAGTGTGAACCATTTAGGTTGCAGATTGCAACCACTGTTAAGTTTACTGTGGCAGCATAGTGCAAAACGCAATAGGCCAGGTGAGACAGCACACACGCGCGCACACACACACACACACACACACACACACACACACACACACACACACACACACACACACACACACACAATCTCATCCAAGACTGGATGCTGTACTTCTGTGTGCACAGACACAGACAGACACAGACACACACACACACACACACACACACACACACAATCTCCAAAAAACTACTTATCAACCCTTGTGCACACAGACCAAAAGCATGCAACGATGGAGGACACACACACACACACACACACACACACACACACACACACACACACACACACACACACACACACACACACAGCACAAACACTGTTGTCAACCACAGTGGGGATAAGATAACAGGTACGATTTCACGCTTGTGAGAAAGCCCTCGGTGTTACTTTCCAGTGAGTGAGAATATCAACAGTCTATCAGCAACGGTTGTGTTGACCAGAGCTTGTGTGTGTGTGTGTGTGTGTGTGTGTGTGTGGGTGCAGTGAATCCAAGACTTAAGTCAGGGCGACAGGAGGTCTCCTCCACAGTCATCTTCAGGGAACCACCTTGTCTCCTTCCTTCCTTTTTCCCTTAATTCCATCAGTCTTCCCTCCATCCCTGTTTATTTATCTATCACTTCTTTCTCTACAGCCTTGCTACCCAACTCCCTCCTTTTATACATCCTTGTCTTTTTAGATTGCTTCTATCAAATCAACACAAATCATTCTTTTAACTATATAGCAAAACTCATGTATTTTCTACTAAAGCAGTGAAACATGTTATTACAGAGACTAGAAATTCTTACTCTAAATTTAAACCACAATAAAGACATTGGAGGCGGACGAGCACTGCTGAAGCGGACGTCTGTTTAATCCACAAACCAGCCATCCTTTCAGCTGTACAGCTATCCCGGGGTGCTGAAGACTCAGCAGCGGGTGCCAGGCACACAGTTTTCACCGGGGTGACTGATGTCAGAAACACCATCACAACCACCCATCTGCTCAGTGGACAGAATAGTTCTGAGCTGACTGTGAGACGTAAACAGGAAGAAAACAGGGGTTGTTTTTACTTGATGAAGCTTCAGATGCCAAACCAGAATGCACAACCATATAGACAACATTGCCGTAAGGCTAAGTCATGAGCTTGAGCTTTTATACCTTGGATAGCCAAAAGACGTTAATCAGATTCAAAAATCAGAAGTGTTTTAAACTGCATTGCTGTGTCCTCACTCAGTGGTTACAGTCCGAACACAGTGTCTGTGCCTTGTAGGAAGCATGAACACCACCAGAGCAGGGGCGTGTCCAGACTTCTTTCCCTGAGGTGACACAAGTGGGGCACAGTGACTTATGCAGAGGTGCATGAAGTATGTGTCTGAGCTTTCCACTCATTCCCAATTCATCAGCAGTATTGAGCCCCCTTCCAGTGCTAGCATGACATGGTTGGTACAACTAATGCATTAGTTAATCTACTTACACCAGTATCTTCATTCTAGCTTTATTACAGAGCCCGTTACTGGACATGCCCCTGCACTAAAGCACCCTATGTCTGAGGTTTAACTTAAAACTGTTGCACACCTGGTTAGATAGAGCTTTAAGGTCACAGAGTCCATCTCTACAGCCCTGTTTAACTATGAAGTTGATGAGACTCAGGCTACTTAAAATCTGACATGGAACAAATTAGTCCCATGCGTTGTTGTAAACAGGCTAACAAGGATCTGGAATACCACAAACTAAGTTTATCACCTGAGTTGGTTGAACCTGGTGAATAAAAGTTATAATAGTTTCAATCGTTCAGTGACACTTTCACAAGTGTCAAACCAGTTTTAATTGTGTAATTACATTATAAAGGTGACACATCTGTCTCAGTTTATTTCAGACTAGGTTTATCTGAGAGACTTTTGAGGTTAATCCATAGTAAGCAGTCAGTATATTGATGAATACAGCAGCATAATTGCAGTGCCTGCTGGTGTGTAGTAAGTTTGTGAGTCAAGACACTTGTTCAGTCACCTGAAGGGTCATAAGTCAAATGAAAAAAATGACATAGAGTAAAGTTATCCTTTATTGATCCTGTTAGGGAAATTCATTCTCTGCATCCAAAGTGTTTAGAGCAGTGGGCAGCCACTTTGCAGTGCCTGGGGACTCCCGTTCCAGTGCAGAGGTCAAGGGCACTGACAAATGCTAATTCTCAGACTCCAATTACATTAAAGGTCCAGTGTGTAACATTGAGGAGGATCTATTGGCAGAAATGGAATATAATATTCATAGGTATGTTTTCATTGGAGTATAATCACCTGAAAATAAGAATCATTGCATATTTGTTACCTTAGAATGAGCTGTTTTTATCTACAGACGCAGCAGGTCGCCTTCCCTGGACTCCAAGGGACAAACCAAACACCGGCTGTAGATAGGGACGTTCATGTTTTTTGCACGTTTTGTGGCCACCGTATGTTCTCCTTCACACATGAAAGGGCAGGGTGAAATGACAAAGTTGCCATCTGCAATTTGTAACAGTTTCCACAATACTCGACGTCTATCACTAACACATCAACCTTATCAAGACCGGGTGTACGGCTGGTATTTTAGTAGCCACACATGATCCAAATGTTACTGTTTAGTTGAGAGGCAAATCAATTCACAGCAGGTGTACTGCTCAACTAATACGAGACAGGTTAGCCGCTGTCTGATGACGTTTCTATTGCATCTAGGCAATACAGTATCTTAAAGGCACATTTCACAACTTTGACTGTTACAAATTACCACTAAATGCCACTAAATGCTACACACTGGACCTTTAAGCCGTCTTAACTTAAAACGACATTTTTTTGTGAAAACGACTTACCATCCACTCTGGGGTTTCCAGGTGATTTTAGTAGAGACCTCATAATTTACAAATGTGCTGTGAAGGTACTTTCAGAGTCAGTGTGGATTAATACATTTGTCAAAATAGATGCAGATTTCATATTTTGTTCAAAAGAAGCTCTAAGTAGCTGAAAGTACCCTTGTACATACTTAACGTCTCTGCTTTCTTAATGCATTTCTTCTCCACTCTACCCCTGCTCTCACTCAGAATTGGCTTTGCACACTACACACACACACACACACACACACACACACACACACACACACACACACACACACACACACACACACACACACACACACACACACACATTCTTCCAGTCCCCACTGCTCGTATGAAGGTAAAGGTTAGGGACAGTTGACAGTGGCTGTTGTTTTTGGTCTCACCTCTCAAATGGGTGTCTGGCCACTATTATAAAACCAACTGTCCAAACCCATACCTGTCTCCTCACATCCGTTCACACCTCCTCCTCTTTTCTCTCTCTTCCTCCTCTGTCACTTTCTCTTTTACTCTCCTTTAACTCTGTCACCCTGTCCTGCCACTTTCTTTCTCTCCGTCCCCTCTCTCTCTGCTCTTTGTCTCTTCTCCACCCACTGCTTTTTAACATTCCACTTCTCCTGTAAACTAATTTCTCCTTTTTTCTCGCGCTTCCCCTCCCTGCTGCCTCATCACTCCCCTCCCTCCGTCTCACCGCTCATCCCAGGCTGTTTGTTTCTCTACACGTTGAATTATTGGTCCAAAATAATAGCGCTGTTTGAATTTTAGATTTTAGTATTAGGCTGTAATATTTCTCACCCCACACACACACACACACACACACACACACACACACACACACACACACACACACACACACTTTTTACTGACATCTCAGCACTGATCAGCTGCTTCCCACTGATGACTAACACAAGCGCATCCTCATTTGTCGGGTTATTCAGGAGGTGTTGGCTCCAGACATGTGACACTGTGTGTTTGTATTTGTTGGAGAGCAGGATTTTAGATTCATCAGTCATTTACACCTGATGTCTAACTGTGATCTCCATCTGGTCTTTATTTATTTACATTTCGGCTAATTAACACGATTAAAGGTATGCCGAATGATCTATTAGCGGTTCCTGTGAGAACTATCGCTGCATTACTTTGATACTAAAGTAAACTCAAAGAAAATGTGATGCTTCTCAGGCAAGTTTTGGAGTTTAATGAGCATCTTTTTTCTGTGATTACTCAGCTGGTTTATGGATGATGAATATGACAGTTTGAGATAATGACATCCATCCACGGAAACTGTAAATCACACCTAAATATAAAAATATCATGTCTGTTTGTTCAGATATGAAGTGTTTCAATCTGGCACTAAAGGTTTTTAAATACATCATCAATAATCAGTTGCCCCCTATATGCTACAGTAACTAACTTTTTAGAACGGCATGCGTCTTTCTTTGCCTCTCTTCACATTTTATTAGCAACTGCATATATAGTCTTAGGCCTTCGTTCAGACTGCCAGCCCAGATCTGTTTTTGGCATATCAATATTGAATCCAGATTGATTTTATATAGTCTGGACAGCAAAAAAAAAAAAAAAACCCACATGAAATGCGAGCCAAGCCACATTTAAAGGTGGTTTGAAATGCGATTCCAATCAGATTTCTACAGATGCGTCTCAGTTTGGATGCTCTAGATGCTCATATCAGATTTCAGAGTGTCTTTTGAGTCACTCAGACCGCTACACACACCAACAACCTCAAATCCAGAGTGAAAGTGCATCAGAGCGTGGGTTTCCACAACAACCCGGAGTAGAGTTCTGCCTACATTTCATTCATTTCTTACCCGTACCAGTGAATTTATATAAATATTTGTTTTACCAGCTGCTTAATATTTTTGTGGGACTCTTTGAAAAAAAAAGGATGGAAATGAATTCAAACTTTTCTTTATCATTGTTGTAGGCTTTCTAAGTGATTCTATTTATTTATATATTTAAGTGTAGTTACTCCAATTTTTGCCATTTTTTTTTCCTCTAAGATAGAGCAAGACTGATCTTAGAAAATGTGTAAAGATAAAAAGAATTTAAAATTTTATTTTTGTTAAAATAAATTTTTTAAAAAATTTTTTTCAGTTGTAGGGAAATGGAAAGGCCATGGTCTCAGCTCTGTTCTCACTGTCATGTAGGCTTTCATTATGGTGAGGAGGGAGATTAGTTGTGGGTTGGGTATACAGTATGGTTAGCTTTAATGGCTCGTGTTCACTTACTCTACACTCCAGAAAATTAAACTTACACACACACACACACACACACACACACACACACACACACACACACACACACACACACACACACACATATTTGTCTACGAGAGAGAGCATCAACCCCTCTTGAACCTGGCCGACGAGCTCTGAACGTTCTCCCACAGCAGCATGTGTCACTGTTACCGTCAGCCCAGACAGACAAACACACAGATGGACAGACGGAGCAGGAATAGATGAGTCACTCTGATGTACAGATCAGAATACTGGAAGAGAGGCTCAGAGAGTATTTTACAGAGACTTCATGTTGAATAACTTTTTCATGGATGAGCAGAAGGTTTAAATGGGTGAGTGATTTCACTTAGTGTCTCTCTTCTGTGCTGCTGACTTTTTCTGCTGACATGCTGCTACTTCTGCCTCTCTTCAGATATATTCTTACGTGTGTGCGCGCTTTTTCGCTCTCTCTCGTCTCACAATTGGGAAGTATCGAGTGGCTCCACTCGAGCCATTCAGGGTTGATTGCCTTGCTCAAGGGCAATTCAGCTGCAGTTGTTAAGTAAGGGTGAAATGGTTCTCATTACTTCCTCCCAGACTGTTTCCGGATCAAGGATTTTTGCCACAATCTCCATTTTTACCATTTATCCTACTAAGTTGCATCTCCCCTGCAGGAGCTGGCATCAGTATTGACAATGGAACTATAGTGTGTGTAAATGTACCCCATCCTCTGATTGTTTTGTAAATTAATGTGAGATTAATCTGAGCCCTTCAATAGCCTTTCATGGTCACCTTAAGCATGATGTAACTATGGAACTATGACTACTGAGTTACAGTCATTTCCGTTACACCTGAGAAAAATCCGTCTGCGGAGGAAGAGATGCCATTGCTAGTAAATGGACCTTCAGTCAAAATACATTTTTTCCAACCGTTTTTTCTTTGGACTTTGGAAACAACTAGATCTAAGTTGCATTTAGTTTTGACATCTTCTCCATCCCTCTTATTTAGGACCGTGGACACTTTCAGGACATTTTTAACTTAATACTATATATTATTATTATATATTATAGTATATTTCAGTAGGGATGGGCAAAATAAACAACCTAAACACATTTCCTCAATCACATCACTGTTAAAACAATTGTTTTATTTAAAATCAATCATACTGTATGGCTGTTCTTTAGGGACAGATTCCCAAAATAGGTACAGCAGAGTTGGTAAACTAGCTAAACACACCACATGCTATTGTTTAGTATAAAAGTCAATACATAGACAGGAGACAGTGCTCCAACAGAGGAAACTTTAAGGGCTCTATCTTGCACTCAGCGCAATTGACTTTGTACACTGGCGCTTGTATAATTCCTATTTTTCACTCGACGCACATTGGAATTTTCCCTCCACAGACGCACGTCCTTAAATTAGGGAATGAACTTGCGCTCCGGGGGGCGGTTCAGCGAAAAGAGGAGGCGTGTTCCGGCGCAAACGTTCCCTGGTGCTATTTTGCTGTTTCAGAAAGCAATTCTGCCACAGACCAGGAAAAACCTGGTCTAAAGTCAGTGGCGCCCTTGCGCACTGCTCGGCCCGGGCACACTGCTCCCGAGGCCAGGGTCTTCTTCCTGCGGAGCTGCGTTACATTGTTTTGATTTATTGTATGGCTGTGTTACATTTATTTCATGTCAATAATGACACTTCTCGGTCTTTTACGGCCCTGACGAGAACGTCGGTCTCCTCGGCTGTGAACCGCTCCTGGCGTGCGCCTGGCAAATCCGCCGTTATAATAGCAATCTACCATGGAACAAGCGCGCCTGCTTTTAAAGGGAATGTGAGATGACGCTCTGATTGGTTTATTGCACGTTACGCCCAAACCACACCTATGACTAATGTAGCTACTTCAGACCAACCCATTTTAGATTTACGCCGGGCGCAAGAGTCATTTATCCCGCTGGCATAATAGCAACAGCGCCTAGATCCGCCCACAAAGCTACTTGCGTTTTGCGTTTGATACTTGCGTTTCAGATCGGCAAGATAGGGCCCTTAGTGCTGGCAAAAAGAGCTCAGTTACACCACCCTTAAACATAAAGCACCCTTGATGGTGATGGTGGCGGTTTTCCTACGTAAAGCCCTGTTTGGCTACAAAGTGGATGAGACTACTTAAAATCTGACAGATTGGTGGTGTGCATTGTTGCTAAAAAAAGATCTGGAACACCATAACCTCACAACATACTGTTGTTACTGTTCTTAAGCACACCTATTCAGGGATCCAGTTCTCAGCATTATTCGAACCCATCATTATTAATTAACTCATTTATTCATTACACTTCTGTTATATACTGTAATATACATATTTAAAAGTCTCATTTTCTATTTTCTATATATTGTTATATAATGTAGTATAATGTACATATTTTTACACACTCTTATATTTTTCTATTTTCTAAATATATTGTTGTTATATATTAGAAGATTAACTTTATTCATTCCAAATGGGGAAATTCTTATTTTTTTAACTCAATGTTTAAACACATTGGCCCAAAATACACTCTCTCACACTCACTCCCACCACACACACACACACACACACACACACACACACACACACACACACACACACACACAGCTTATAGACATACAATGTGGGGAGATGGTGGTGTGATGGGCTGCAAAACTAATTTCCCCAGGGGGATGAATATAGTATTTCTGATTCTGATTCTGAACATCATCAGCCAATAAAGCATGCAGAGTGCAAGCGCACAATTGCAAACACAGATTTAGACGTGTCCACTGGAACAAGCAGTTTCCAGTTTTAAAAAGGTGCCACTACACACAGTCAGAAAATGAAGGCTTTTAACTGATGAACATCACTACCCCATTCCCATGGCTGCAAACATTTCATGATTTATACTGATAAGATGGAAGTTTTTTTCTTTATTTTTGTATATTTAGAATATGTTTTATTATATATTAGAGTTACCCTAACCCCTCTAAGAGTTTCTCTTTTCTCTTTTATATTTATATCAATATTGACTGATAAGAAAAATGATGGTGATAAAACTGTTGTCCTATCCCTTAGCGCGATATTTTATTCAGCCAAAGCTCTTCATTTATCACTGATGCATTGAACAGTTTGGTATATTTTTCAAAATGAGAAAAAAGGCCTACACTTCTTCTTCTTTCCTTGCTACTAACTCCTGCTCCTTCTTGCCTTCCCACTCAGCTGATGCTTCAGCCAGCCAATCGGCTGCTAACGCTCGGAAACGCTTTACCCTGCAGGGACTTTCCAACAGGAGGTCTCTTCCAGCAGGTAACCGCAATGCATCCAGTGCTCGCTTCTTCATCAAGAGCATCATCACTGGTGTCTTTGTGATCATCATCGTCTGTCCTTTGTTCATCTGTTACTGCTGTCATCATCATCTTCATCATAATGATAATCATGATCATCCTGAGCGGCAACTTGCTTATACCTTGCCTCTGTCCTTCCTCCGTCTCCACACTGTTGTCATCTCCTTTTCCTTCCTCAAGTGTTCTATACATCTCTGTGTTAGTGTGCATCTCGTTGTCATCGGGTGGATCTCTCCGCACATTCCAGCGCCCGCGGAGTCTCAACATAATAAAGGCCACATCTTCCTCTATTCCCCTTTTCATCTGTTCACATCAGAATCGTCTGCATCTGCCCGCGCTACGAGGAAACTGATTTAGGAGAGAGAGGGACAGGGTACTGTTGAAAAGACAGGATTTGAAGACAGGGAAATTGCAGGAGATAGACAGATGGATGGAAAGAGAGAGGATCTGCCCAGCAGTGGTGACACCGCAGCAAGGCTGAATTCCACTGCGCTAAATGTCACGCTCTAATATTCGAGGCCTCTTGACATTTGGAAGCGCATTAACATTTTTGGAGGAGGACAGCCTTGATTCCAGGTTCTGCTTTCCATGTCGCAGTAGTTTGGCCAGTCCCCAAGCCACACACACTCCTAATGAGACTGATAAGTGAGGTGGGAGAGATCAGGTAATGGAGTCAGTTGACTAGTCAAGCAAAGATGACCAGAAAACCCACAGTATTCCAACAACCTCATGAGGGAAGGAAGTAAAAATGAAATGTGGTAGAAGTTTGTTTTAAGGACCTGCAAATTCTCAAATAGTTGCCTTCATTTACCTTGAAGATACAGTAGGTCATTTTTATACAAACTATTTTTTGTCATATGAAAACTATACAATAATATAAAATATTATACTCACTATATCCTGACAGTAGAACATGAGACAGATAATCTGTAAAAAATCAGGTTCCTCTGGCTCCTCCTAGTGCTGCTAATGGTATTTGGAAGAATCCACCAGGCCTGAATGAAACCACCAATCGGGGCTGGTATGTGGATCATTTTCCAATTGTTTACCAGCTCAGAGCCCATCCAGCACCTTTTGGATGAACTAGAATGCTGACTGAACCAGACCTGATCAGCCAACATCAGTTTTGGACTTTACTGGTGCTGTTGAGGCTGAATGGGAGCAAATCCCTGCAGCCAGGTTCCATAATTATGGGAAATGTGGTATTTAAGGCTTATTCATGATGATTATATTTGCCCATATAACTCTATCATCAATAAAATAAGTTTCCTGTATTTCTTAAACAATTAATTCATGATGCTGTCATATATTGGTGTAGTTACGACTGTCACTTGTAGACACATGTAGAACTTTACATTGCTTAAACTGAATCCTTATCCTAAACCCAAACTTTAAGGATGAACTCAACCATTGTAAAGACGACTGGCTTTATATCTGGTCCTCATACAGTAAATACACACTATACTATATATGCACATACTCCTAAGCCCTGCCTTGAGCGGCGATTGTGCCGTCTGCTGCATAAGATGGAAATCAATGCAGAGACGATGGCAGGTGTCCTACTGCTGAATTGACTCGCACATTAACGGCTTCCTGTGCTTGGCTGCCGCGTGTGTCCCCTCAATAAGCACAATGTGTTAGATTACTGGAGAAAGGACTGAAATCTAGGCCCCCTCCATCCACTCCGTCCTGTGACTCCTCAGACATGCAAGCTGTGGCTTGGCTGTTTGTTTTTTACAGTGACACAGCATTCCAACAGAAGGAGGTGGAGTTCAACACCAGTTGCAGTGGTGTTGCGTCAGGTATAATGAGACGTCCATGCTGAAAAGTCACATTATTCTCTTAGTTAGCCTCGTACTTTGCCCTGACTCTGTTGGTCTAATGTGTCTCCTCCTTTGACATGAAAAGGATTGCATTTCCTTTCGATGGTATTTATTTTTGAGTGTGAACGTTCATTCTTGACTCCGGAAACAGTTTGACAGACCAAAAAAAAAAAAATCAACTCAAGGTTTACTTACTGTTTTTTTCTGGAGTTTCAATCTCATGACTCGTGGTCTTCCTCAACGGACGGATGCTTTGGGTTAACAATACAATCTTCCTCCCATACACGACCACCTGATCTCACCTGGCCTGAGCAAACTCCATCCACTGAGGAAGACCATGAGATGAGGAGAAAGCTCTGGTAAAACTAATATTGTAACCTGAGTCCTTTTTTTTTTGTATTTTTGTTTTGTTTTTGTCCCATTATTTAATTTCCTGCTTCCTCTTTCCATTTGCTTGATCCGTTGTTATTTTTCGTGGATTTTACTTGTAGGTCACCTTTAAAGCAATTTGCACAATTGATAACTGGTCAGAAGATAAACTGCTATTATTAACATTTCAGAAGTAATTATCATAAGTAAGTTGTATCGCCTTTATAATTTTATTAATATGTCTGAAAATGAATAGCTTGTGTTTTGATGTGAAGTTGGTGTCAAGAAGTGTGTTCCTTTCTTTTAATTACGCTGTTACCTACGCTGTTACCTTGGTTTGCATTCTGTGTAACTCCTTATCTCTCTTTCAATCCTCCTCTGCTTCTTAATTTCTCCTCCCTTTCCTTTCCCTTTTCTGCACTTTTCCCCTTCCTTTGCTCCTTCCTGGTCTCTCTCCATGTCCCTTCCTCCTTCACGACCCCTCTCCGGCTCTAGAGCCAGCTGCTAAGGAGGCACAGGTCCCCCGCCGCTTCTCCCTTACCTCCTCTCTCGCCTCATCCTCCTCCTCCTCCTCCTTCGCCACGAGACGCACAAAAGGTACCTGATTAGCTTTCCAAAGTCTTCTTGCCTCCACCTTTAGCTATTTCTGTATTTTCTGTTCACATTCACACAGCAGACTAATCAAAGTGTACATACTGCTCACAGTAGAAGCCTAATAATCACACTGCATTGTTTGATAGGCTCTGTGGTGCAGTGTTTAATAAAAATGTGGGTAAATTAAGACCTTTAGTCAGATGTACAGAAAGGCCAATATGAACAAAAAGTCCATTGCTGTTACTCTATAGTCCAATTTTATGATTTACATTTTTTTTTCTTGCTTTTCTTCTTGTTTCTCTGTCCATGCAGACCAGCAATGTCAGACTTTTTGTGTTTAAGGGCAACTATCATACACTTAACTCTACTATACTGTGACACACCCCAAATTGAATCTGCAGCATATATTGCACAGTTCACAGTACACACTTGGCTTCAACAAGTTGACTATAATGGGCTTCAACTAGAGTAAGAGACACACTGTACATCCTAACACGTAAACAAATCGATTATAGGAATGACATTTTTTCACCGTAAGGTAACAAAATGTGTGGATATACCTGTACATAGAAACAAAATGATCTCATACTTAAAGCCCCTACAAGGAACTTACATTTTGTGTTGATTTTGGTGGCCCCTGTGGAAAATTGTAATGTTTCTACCGTCTCTGAGTGAATCTACGCAGTGACAGGCATTAATAATAACTATATAGAAACAGCCAATCTTGTCACTGATGGTATTATTTGTTAATGTAGGCCATATAGAGGCATCACTTTTAAATTGAGACTGTTTCATAACCAGTTAAAAACTCCTTGTAGTATGTTTAATCCATTCCAAAACCAAAGCTGGGAAATACAGTCACTAGGAGAGATTGTGAGAACTGAAAGAATCTCAGCAGGGAAGTGATTGATTGCAGATCGCAGGTCCATTTTCCTAATGGACGAGGAATAATCAAGCTAGAAACAAATAAATCCTATCCCTTGTTACTAATTTGAAAAAAAAATAAAAATTAAAAAAATTAAATTCAAGGTATTATAAAATTATTTTATTAAACTTTGTGCTTAGGGCTAAAAGACACCACAAATGCAGTCATTATCATAAACCTGACAATACTAATGTATACTGAATACTAATACTATACTACTTGTTTTTACATTGTGTTGTAAAATATTTTGCTTTGTCAGTCAAACTCTGACCCACTCAGAGGCTTGGAGGTTAAAGGAGCATTTCAGCTGTGTCTTCAGAGACCTTTTTAGATTTATTTTTAATTATTTTATTAGATTAGATTAGATTAGATGTAGGATGAATTCTAAAAATTGACAGATAAATGTATTTGAGGTTAATTTTGAGGTAGAACGATGCCAACAAGAACAACACCAAACGTCCACTTAGAAGCTGAGAGGATACTGTTTAGTTGGGTTTGCCCTTCAGTACATGCCAGGTTGTCGTTTTTCACCAAAACACTGCAATTTCATTATCAGCTCACACACTTAAATTGAATCCGTCCTGGGAAAACGTGTGTATGTGTGTACATGTATAGTGTGAGGGGGGAAAACATTTTTTTTTATTACCTTTTTCCCATTAACAGCTCTCTTGAAATTTATGAGATGTATAGAGAAAGTCAAGGCTTTGCTGAGAATGAAAACAATGTTAAAGGGGGAAAAAGCTGCAAATGAGTTGACATACATATTCTCTTTAAAAAGCGACAGTAAGGAAATAAGAATTTTGATAAGCTGACATTTGGAACGTAGGGTGACATTCAAAGTGGCAGTAGAAGTGCAATTTACTGCAGGAATACAGATGAGAAGTTCATTTTCAACCAGGCAGAGGCAGGGGAGGAATTAAAAACAGCAGAAGAGAGCTATTGAAGTTTTCCCTTGAACTATTTCCGCTCAGTCGCTTCTCTGCTTTTATTATATTTCCCTTTTCCTGAGCGCAGTCGAGAGTGTTACAATAACGTACGACCGTTGAGAGTGCTCCATGGAGTCGGGAATGTGGCTGTAGCTTTGTGGCCTCTGATCCACCTCATACATTAATATCAGGAAAAAAAATTCATTCACTTGATTGGTACAGTAGAAACTGTACCTAGGCTATATGATGTGTCCACTGGCCAAATGGCTGTTCAAATTCATTATATTGCCTTTAGGTTTTTCTGGCTGTTCAGTGACTTACTGGGACACTCGTTAATGTTATGCCTGTGCTTTTCCTACTACAACATTGCTGTAAAGTTTAAAACAGCTTGCCGGGACAAGTAGCAGTCCTACAAGTTTTAAACAATCCCACAGGTTTCAAACTTATTTGAAAGAAAAACAGTGACATCTTGTTTTCAACGTTGACCTATCAAACTCACAGTAACTGTGTGCACGCATTTTTTCTTACGCAGTGTAGGATTGTTTTCAACATTTCAGCTGCACTCACTCTCGGGTTCACTTCCAAATGAAGAGGTTTGGATCATTTGGCTAGCCTGATGTCTTGTTTACAACTTACCCGATCCTAGATCTCAGTCCTTTGGTCAGTACAGTGTTGTCATAAGTCATAAAACAGATGGCCAAAACTAAAAAACTTTGACCCAAGTTCTGAGGTAAATAACAAGAATGATCCTTTAGGCCCTCTTCAGACATGCACTGCACTTTGCAAATGTACTAGGGTTTTAACATGATGGGTTCACATTTGAATAAGCCCTCCAGTTGTTTATCTGTAAAAGTCCTAACAAGTAGGACCTAGTAATATATTTATTAAAATAATAAAAATAATATATTTATTTTTTCTTACAAAGAAGACAGAATTCAACTTTCATTCATGCTTGTGAGACATTATTACACCATGTCATTTTTCACTTTGTTTTGGTGCTCTCAGACTATATTAAGCAATCTAGGCAGCATAAATTCTATATTTAATCTAATAAATAATCCAATTGATAAGTATAGGGCTGCTAAGAGTTGTGAGAACTGGTGGTGAGCCTCAGACTTTCAACGCTCATTCAACTGCAAAATGTTTAAATGAGCCTTGACTTTAACAGATGGATGTTACAGATTGTGTGTCTCAATGAACTTTTAATATGTTGTCTAAAAGGATTTTAGTTTCTAATTCTGGTTACTTCTCCCGGCCAGGTCCCCTTTCTGCTAGCATAAAGAGCAAGAGACATGAGATAAAGAGTGATCCCACTCCATTTGGTTATGAAGGTACATAAAAATGCCAAGATATGTATGTAAAGTACTAGTTTGGTTAATTAGGCACGCAGTTATTTTTTTTATTTGTGGATGATATGTGTATGTTTGCACGTGTTTGTGTGCTTGTTCTCTTGGTGTTTTTCTTGCCTGCTGTGTTGACTTGTGATGTGATGTTCAAATGCATGCGTATAAAATGAAGAGTATCAGATAAAATATTTTGTCGTAGTTTTGGTGTGGTGACGGGTTTGTCGGTTTTTGGGCCTGTTGATTTCTGCATGAGTTGGCACTAGATATACTGAATTTCATTTGATCTGTCAGGATAAATTTTGGTTGTGGTTGTCGATGTTGAATGGCGCTCATAATGAAAAGGCTGGTATAAAGCATTTGGCTTTCCTCTAGATACTTTGAGAGGTGCTATGGCTGCAGTCAGGAAACGTCAGAGCATGACTAGCAACACTGCTACTGCTGCTGGCGGCACCACAGCTGTTCCTAGATCCACTTCCCAACCAGGTAACCACAGAGGAGGACTCAACTCCTACAGTCATTTGTGTGGTTGTTTTCTTGCTGGAATCGATCTCAGTTTTATGTGTTGATTGAGTGTGCAGGCTCTGACTGGCCTTTATTTCATATTGTTGATTTTTCCAGAGTTTCTGATGGGTAACTTCATCTTCTTTCTGCAGCACCTTGATTTCTTCATCGACCAGATCAGATTAGTCATAAAGAAATAGTTCTAAAACCTGAGCTTCTATAGCCTTTTACCAGCCATGTCCACCTTCCCTTCTTGCTATGAACTGCTCCTGTTTGGGTGGCTACTATGATGCCAAGATATAAACAGGAATATTAGACCTAATTATTTCTTAAAAGACAGGTTCAAAGCCTCTGCTGCTGCTGATAACCTCTCTTGCATTGACTCTTGAATGGCTGCTCAGCCAATATATGATGCATCTTATTGTGGTTTTAGGCCACTGTCTCCTGCACCCTTTTTGCACCCATTTACTCGTAATAGACGGAAGCGGGATCAGGAGGAAACTGGCTGGGACAGCACCCATTAGAAAAAATAATGCAAAATTGATACATTTTTGCGGTTAATTTCATACTGTATAACTTCACTTGAAGTGGGATCAAAATGCAGAGAAAGTAAAAACTAACTTATTTGCTTCTTTGAAAATCTTATTTAAAATTAATTCATTAGGCTTGCTGTCTCTGACCTCCTTAAGATATGTTCTGACATTGATTTAGATACAACAATGGGTCGGTTGGTGGCATTTATCTTAAGTTCTCTGAGAGTGTGGCAACCAGCAAATTGTCAGTGATAAACATCTATTATATAACAAGGTAGAGACGTGGCCTAGACCCACTTGACAATCATTTGGCTTCAGGGTGGCTAGATAAACTTTTTTAAGGATGGTTAGACAGAACTTGATTCATTTTGGCATGAACTCTCTCTTCAAAGTCAGAAACTCTCACATATAAAGTGTGTCTCTGTCAGGCATTTCTGATCAATTGGCAGTATTACAGACTGTTCTACATGCTTGCAAAGTCATTGTGTGTGTGAGAAACTTGGCTAGAAGTTTAATTATTGCAAACAGACTTGTCAAGCTTTTCATGTTGATGTAAGACAAAATACTTAACTGCACAGGAACATTGCTTTTCTGTCAGTGAAGCACAATCCCCTGCCAAGTGGAATAGTAATACCCCCATTGTTTATGAGTACATTTTGGTGGTTAATAATGTGTATTGATTGCACTCAGGCTGGGCCCAGCGGCGTCTTCCTTCCATGGACACAGACGATTTTGAGACGATCCCCTCCAGTGCAGAAGAATCCTCCAACTCGTCAGAAGAGGAAGGCAGCAACAAAAACGTAGGTATACACTCAAGATTGCAGCTCACTTTGGCCAAATGTTGAGTTTAACCCAGATATGATTGGAGCATTATTGGGCCCATTTTATTGAGAATCAAAAACAGTTCAGTCGCACTAAACATTATCCAACCTTGGGCCAAGTGAAAGATGCAGCTTGGCCCATCCCATTCCGGTCCTGCTGGGTTGTGTCAGCTTCAGCCATAAATCATCACATTGTACGATCACTCACCTTCCCTCGACAGCTCTCCACTCATCCCTCGTTTCCTCTACACTCATCCTTCACTTTCCCCTCTTTTCCACTAAATCCCCCTCTGATCCCTCTGACAGAAGACCCCTCCATTGCTTAATTATTTCCCATGGACATGCGTCTCATTAGCTGCCGGCACTGAAGACTTGACATTTAAGAAACGAGGGAGGAGAGACAAAAGACTGGGAGGATTACAGCCGCACAGGACGTATATGACGTATATATGGCAGCCTTTCCGGATCCATTATAATCTGTGTGATGTACAGTGGAGAGCCACACAAGCATCATACAAACACACACACACACACACACACACACACACACACACACACACACAAACACACACACACACACACACACACACACACAGTAACTGACATTTTTGCATCAGGTGGGAGATGGCAAATTAAACCTGCAGTGCAGAACTTTTGTCTTCCCCTTGTGGCAGTGAGAGTAATTACACAAATACTGTCAATGTGTTCTTATGACGTATAAATGGTAAATGGTTAATGGACCTGTACTTGTTGTATAGCGCCTTTCTAGTCTTCCGACCACTCAAAGTGCTTTCACCCTTTCACACACATTCACTCAGCGATGGCAAAGTCCATCAAACAGAAATTCACACACACCGATGCACAGCATTAGGAGCAATTCGGGGTTCACTATCTTGCTCAAGGATACCTCAACATGTGGCAGCAGGAGCCGGGGATCCGATTAAAGGACGCCCCACTCTTCCTCTGAGCCACAGCTGCTTATACTGATACCATACTAATTTCTGTAGCTCTATATGACCTCCATAAACAAACAAGGCCATCAGTTATTTCTATATAGTTATACTTAGTGCCTGCCATCAGGTTGGATTCCCTTTGAAATCAATGAAAAAATGCAGGTAAACTTAGGTTACTGCACTTGTATTACTAAAATTGAAATTGAAATCAAAGTGTGTGTGGAGTTCAGCACCCACAGAAAACCTAATTATTGCCGCTTTAGCAAGGCCATTCAGATTTTGCTTTCAACATTTTAGTCACTACTGTGATGCACACCAAGAGGTGCTGATCACTGGAAACTGAAGTAGGAAAAAATGTATTGCACACTCTGGCTCCATATGCATTTCTCTTTTATTGAGCTGATGACGTTTCAACCCTCTGGCCTTCTTCAAGATCAACAATCATTGTTGGTAATAATAATAAATACAAGAGAAATCCATATGGAGCCAGAGTGTGCAACACTTTCTTTCCTACTGTCATATCTTTTTATTTGATTGATGTAACATAACTCAAATACTTCAAAACACTACACTTTGATTGGCAACCTAACTAATGTTAACAACCTTTAGCAACAAGAAAACAGAAAACATTACATTTTGATGAATCATGTGTCTGACACTTTGTTTGCTTTTCCACATCTTATGTTTTAATACCGGAGGTCTCAATAATGAGTCATGATATTGTTAAGACTAAAATATTAATATGATACTGAACGTACAAAAGGAGGGAGGTTCTAACCACTGAAATGAATGTGACGTGACCACCTACAGTAGATTGTTTAACCAGAGGATAGTCACTACTCTGTTGGTCTTATTTGAGTACAAACACACAGTCCATTTGCAATCAGAGTGGTGTTTGAGCGGTGCATGTTTTTCTAACAAATTATATATGGCAGAGTAATGGCAATGCATGTGAACCAGGATTCACTTAAAGGACCAGTGTGTAGGATTTAGTGACATGTAGCACGAAGTTGCAGATTGCAACTAACTGAATACCGCTCACCTTCAAAGCATGTAGGAGAAACTATGGTGACAGCAAAACTCACGAAAAAAACGCTACAGCCAGTGTTTGGTTTGTCACTTCTGGGCTACCGTAGAAACAAAACGGGACTCTGTAGACGAGGACCCGCTCCCTCTGTAGATAAAAACAGTTCATTCTAAGGTCACAAAAACACAACGATTCCTATATTCAGGTGAGTATACATTAATGAAATCATACCAGCTCATTTTAACAAGCAAAAAAGCCATGGTCATATAAGTTACTATTTGTTAGCGTCAGTGTTTAGTGAATCTATGCGTTTTTCCAACCTGGAACCACATCCACAATGGAACTGCCTACATACAGAGTTTGACTCTGTGGTTTCTTTCTGCAGGGGGATGCCAGTCGTTTCAGGGTGCAGCTGACCTATGATTCCAACGAAACCCGAGACTTATCTCTGGAGACGGGCGACCTGGTCCAGTTTCTGGAGGAAGCAGAAAACGGACACTGGTGAGTTCCAGTTGGCTCCACCATGGAACTGTGGGAAGTCAGTCAGCTTGTTCCTGCCCACTGATTGTTTCCCCGGTTTGGTTGTAGCCCCCTCTGATTTAGCACTATATTTGAAGTCTTTGGCTAAGCAGGTTCCCATCTGCCAGTTCAAACATGTCCTGTTCCTAAATAAAGGTGCGAGAACATAAACTTCCCACTTTGTTCCCAGTACAACAAGAGCAAGTGTCTCAGAAATAAGGCAAAAACTAAACTGACATTGCATTATACTTTATTTAGGGCACTTGTGTTAAGCATCTCATTCCCACTGTGTGCCCTCAATAAACTATAATTGCCTTGCAAGTTCTCTGTTACCACTCTTATTTGTGCAATGTGTTCTTTTTTTTTTTTTTTTTTTAGTTCTCCTAAGGAGTTTATATTTTTGGCTCAGCATTCATTGCAGAAGACTTCTATTGTTGAAGCAAATTCTCCATAGCAACAAAAGGACCATAGTTTGCCTGTTACTTAGGAATCTTTTCATTATGTTTTCTGCCTACTTTTAGATTTGCTCTTTAGGCTCTGTATACTCAGCATTTCATTGCTGAAAACTCGGCTTGTTAATATCTGCACAGTTGATTCTTATAATTGCCTGAGGGTAGCATCTCTTTTACCGTATGAAAATAGAATGACTGTAGTCAGACATCAGTTTTAAGCAGCAGGCAAAGGCAGTTTTCAAGTAGTATAACATCCGCTGTAGCATCTACAAATCACCAAATTTCCCAAGATCACCCAGTTGAAGAGTTGTATGATGACCACCTGAAAAGTAATAGTAGTAGTGACACTTATGCACATAAAGTACTAGCAACCGCTATTTTAGACCTGCATTTACAGTGTAGACATACAGCTTTTTTGATTCCATTATATAATTGATTATAATTATAATTAGGGCAGCTCCTGACTAAAGATTTTCTTAGTTGTTGCACATTTATGATATTAATTTGTTTTTTTTTTGTTGTTGTTCAACAGCCGCCTGTTAAATGATAACAGAAAAAGCCGTAATGATAATACTTTATTAATCCCCGGGAGGATACTTATTAATAACATCACACAAGTCTTGTTCAAAACAAGCAATAACTTCCAACCTCACAAACACTAATACCGGCGGACTTCACTATACTATGGATGATCTATAACGTTAACAGTTACTTACAAATTAACTCGCTACAAACTCACTCCATGCATCTCCTATTCCTGCCTGAACCCACCGTGTTTTCGTCCTCCCCTGAGTCAGAGGCCTAGTCGGAGCCACTGTAAATCATTAAAACTGTAAATCATTCAATCAAATTACATTTTGTATCATGGCTACACAAATAATAAGTACAAAATGACTAATTACCAGCCACAGTTGTGTGTACAGATATTCAGAATCAAACCCTGCAGCCTTAAAAACAAAACCCACTGCACAATGCACGGTTAAAGTCTGCAGGGTCTTCCATCCAATCCAGGCTGCATGTGGACATCTGCAAAAACATCTGTGAGCAACTTTTTATACATGGGCATGTTACAAAAAGGGGCTATAGATGCAAAGAAAATACAACTTGAGTTTACTCTTGGCATTGGTTTGAAACAGCTGGAACAACAGTTGGGTAACTGCATGCATCGGAGATTTCCCTCACAGCTCACTATTGAACGTCAAGACAGTTTACACTTCGTTTGAGGGTGCATCATCATGCAAAACACTGCAAACTGATCTGTCACTCAGAGCAAAATAGTCCTTTGTGGAGCAACTAAAAATGCCAGTAGATGAATTGTAATCGCTGTCAGGGGAGGTGGTTGGTTGGTGGGTGAGCTGTTATTTCAAAAGAAAGTACAGGCCACAAGTTTTAAAAGTCAGCACCTGGTGAGGCAATCACTGGCTCATTGGCATTCATCAGCAGCCCTATCACCCACCTGCAGCTGTGTTATGGTCATTTTCTGCTGAGGGACAGCTCAATGGGCCATATTGGTGTCAATGTTTCACTAGAAACCTGCTCAAATGACCCTAATAGCATTGTGTGCTACCTTCCACCCTGCTATTTAGAATGCACTAATCATCCAGCCATCAGTTCATTGAAAAATTGCATCATTGTGTCATTTTATTCATGCATCATTTTAGACTAAAATGATGCAGTAGATTGCAGCAGGCTCTGCGCCAACAAATTTCCACAGAGCTTTAATTGAAATTCACAAATGCTAGCAACACCGGTGTAGATTGTGACATTGAGACTTTGTGACACCCACAGCAACATGTTTTCATAATCTTTTTATTGTCTACCCTTACTCTGTTTATCTGTTCTTACAACTGTGATTAGATTCAGAGCCGTATGCCTAATTCAAGATGAATTTTCAATGTCAAACCATCTGCACAGAGGCTGGTCAGTGCTGCAAGATGACACTCGCTGGATGTATGCCGAAAGTAGAGAAATCAATTAGCTAGACTTGAGTATGTTTTCTGTCAAGAATATCCCCTTGCATGAAGCATCCCCTTCAGCTGTCTTTCACTTATTTGACAACCATGCCTAGAACTGAGCACAGACCTAATTTCTTTATATTTGAGGCCAAAGAACTTTCCATTGCACAGGATTTGCTGTTTCCCAAACAGTGACCCGGAAGTGCGATTGGGTTTTAATACTTTTTTTATTTATGTTTCTCAAATATTTTCATCCATCGATTTTTTTCACCTAGGGGCTCTATACAGTTGTGACATAGCAGTAACATTGTTTCTTTTGGTTTTCGCTAATGATAAAATTAGTTGATCTTTTTCATACACTTAAATATTAGGCAAAACAGGCTTTATGACCTATTCTGCAGTCAACCACCAGGGGACCATTGAGATGATTTGGCTTTACTTTTGGAGATCTGTCATGCCATCCATTGTTATATATGTAGATGATTATAACTTAAATTAAACATAACATGTAAATGAATGTGAAATTTGTATGGATGGACAGACCCAAACCCAACCATTGCCCCAACGCAATCTATAAAGATAAGTCAAGCTGGTTGGGGGAGAATTACTGAAGGATTCTTGTCTGTGAGGCTCAGCTGGGGGCAATAATGTCACTTTCCTCAGGGTGTCAAACTGTGTTTACATTGCAATCGAAAAATGCAATCGAAGCAAACCCAGTCCCTTTTTCTGTTTCTCACAACCCCTATATTAAGGGCTGGAATGGGACTTTCGTTCATTTACTCTGGCACTATAATTTCAGGCATTTTAAGCAACCTGAACATAAATGACCTGAATTTAAATGATAGTCCCCTACACTGCACAGGCTATATTTTATCCTCCACTAAACTTTATTACTACATTTCATTCAGGACAATCTTATTTATTTATTACGTGATACTACGCAAACTCATGGTGCTTTACATTTAAATGCACACAGCATCAAGTACCGTGTGCAGAAGAAAATAATAAATAAATACGTCTAATGCAATAACAGAACAATAGAAAGGAAACCAACCAAACAGTGTAACTGTTTCTTCAAATTATAACTTATGTAGTAATGAGTTACTGTGTTCAAGGCTGATGCAGATGGAGAGTTTGCGCAGAGAGAGGCTGGATTTAGGGTTGATGACAAGTTATTAAGACAATACAGAGTGCAAAAAATATTGTAATATATATGAAGGACCTCATCAATCCAAAATGGCTACTTAATGACCTCTGACTACAACCACAACAGTGAGTATAGATTTGAATCAACACCTCATAGTGTCATCACAGGACTGTTTTTGTACGTCACAGTACGGTGTGCAGAGGTATTTTTTACTTTGTCTGTTTTGGTTCACGGTAAATAAGCTCTATTTGGAGATATTATGAACCACTGACTCCCTAATAGGCTGGCTAATGTGTTTCACTGTAGTTACAATAAACCCTGAGCTTATTTTTGCTCCCAGTTTCCCAAAATACTTGGTGGATACATAGTAGATCAAAAGCTTCTGTATGTATCCATTATGTGCCTGTAAAGGTACTTCTGTGTATCTGTACACAGGTATCCAGTAGATCCAGAAAAAATTATAATTTGGTATCGTACTGAAACTCATGTTTTGTATCAGACCTAGTAATAATAATTCTCAACCTTGTATATAAACCTGGACAAATGAACATGAGTACCTTACAGTATCAGCACATGCCAGTGATATGATTGTTCTAAATGTTCTCATACCCTGTAACACACTGCTAACCCATCCAAAGTGTACCCTGCATCTAGCCTAATACATGCCGGGCTCCAGCCTCCCACGACCCTGAAGAGCATAAACGGATATAGAAAATGGATGGATGAACCTTACAACATAATGCAGTACAATACAACCACGCCATAAACTTCAGCCCCAGATATTGAGTTGAATCCATTCTCTCTGACAGAGTATCAAGAAAAATCGAACATTAAGCTTCAAAAAGGCAGCTATTGATGCAGAGCTGCTCTGTCGGATTATGTTAGCTGTATCAGTGTTGATGATATTATGTAGTTTAGCATAAGGAAAGCTTTTTTTCCCCCCACTTCATCTGCTACTATCTGTAATCATTACCCATACCATGGCTTCTCCGGTTAGAAGTCTGTCTCGACTTTGGTCCACATTAATCAACCAAGCCCGAGAAAAGGAAATGAGACTAGTGCAACAGCTGCTCCTCTGCTGCCCTATTCTCTCTCTACAAGGATTAAAGGCTCAGTGTGGCTCGTTTGGAATTAAAATTTCATTCAATATAACATTACCCTGATGAAGCAATGGGAGATACAACAACAAAACGTGTGACTAATGGTCTATTGCCAAATCAAGAGAAGCGGCTGGAAACACAATGGCTTCAGATGAATAATAAATCTCTGTTTCATTCACTGCACCGCCACCATCTATCCTTTCGGCCCGCCAGAGAAACAGAGGCTACTGCCTTTATGGAGAAACAGCCTCTGGAATCGACCGCTGAAAGAGTGTTTTGGTCTCATGCAAGCTCTCTGCATTTGGAAGTGACTAATACTCTGCTAGATAAAAGCTCGACTAGCTTTGAATATAGTCATTTTTCATCAGCTCATGCATATTTCAGTCCTTAAAACCGACTCCTGTCGTCTGCATCTATGGGTTTTTGCCGCTAAAAGGTCTCACTCACACTTATGGAAAATGAAGAATTCATAAGTCCTTCCCTTTTTGCTGTAGCTTTTTTGGTGGATCAAAGTTAATGTGCAGCTGTATAGAACTTTACACAATGTGACTGATGATGCTGCTGTGTGGATCGTATACCCTAATGTGTGCATGTGCATGGGTGTGTGTTCATTCATTTGTGTTTGCATGCATTAGGTGCTTTTTTTGTATGTATAAATCAACTTGAACGACAAGCATGCACAGTGCTGATAGTCAATTTTTCCAATACAAGCAGTAATATGCTTGCTAATGTAGAGCGTGTTGCACCTTTCCAGATTTAGGCTTTCATTTCACACCCACAACACACACACTGTCCCTGTCCCAGCCCCTGCGGGCTTGCTGTTGGCAGTGTGTGGTGTATTTGTATAAGGGCTTAGAACACATTAGCACATCCGACCACATCCTGTCAACACTAAGTCACGGTATGAGCAGAATAAAGAGGGAATTACTGCACTCCGATGTGTGATGCCAGAGTCTTGAAGCGACTTCCTACGTCCTCGGAGTCAACTTTTCAGAAAGTAGAAACGTTCTGGTGGCTCAGCTGGAAAAAGTGGCAGATTACAGTTATGATTCGACAATCATGGCTGATGACGCAGGGTTGGACAGAGCTCATTCCAGTCTGGGCCACTTGCTGTTGCTGCTGACATAATTAAGAGATAAAATCATACAAAAAGTTGACAAAATAATACCAAAATTCATGTGAAACCACTATGAAATGTCACACCAGGGGTGGAGCCAGATGTTGTAAACATGCAGGGCTTAGCCCGAACCTAGAGGAGTCTGGGTGCATGGTACCCTGGCAAGATTTGTTTGCAATTAATGGCAATACAGACTTTTTTTCAATCCTGTTGAGATAACAGAATGCCTGAAAATCCATACATTGTGCTGCAGAACCTGCATCCTATTTTGTATCCATTTGTTCTCTGTGTTTATCATTCTGAAAACAAAGAGGAAAAATTTGTCTGATGTTATTTTTAAGTTACGTAACATATAGGGTAGGAATTTGGTGTAAGTAGCATTACTGATCTTCAAACCATTTTTTGTTAAACCATGCTGGAGTAGAGTTCACAGAATGAATGTGAGTCCATGCCATGATAATGTAGATGGCGATATTTCACCAGAAATACCTCTCCAGTTAGAGAGGCTGAGGAAAAATGAGCCAAAGTTGAAGTTATTTAAAAAACATTTGGGGCTAGAGCCCCAGACGTTACCCCCAGCTCCACTCAAATGTTCATGGGAGCATTGTCCAGTGTGCAGACTCTATTTTTCCGTACCAGCCTGAGAATTGAGAATTACCTTCTTATTAGATGATTCATCAGGTCACAGTTTGGGTCTAGTGCCAATAGTTTGTGCTAATTCAGGGGGTAGTTTGACTTTTTATATAGAGTAAAGTAACCCTAACCCTTCCCAACATTGTTTTAGTTGCCTTACGTTAACGGTTTGTTTACCATGACCAGCATCTGTTTTTACTAAAATTTACCAATAATTTTGAGAAATGTTGAAAGAAGTATTTTTTATGAACATAATTGTATGATAATGCAATTAATTCCCTTAAAAATTAAATGGGAAAAAAAAGGGAAAAAATTTTTTTATATTTAAAAAAAAAAAAAAAAAAAAAAAAAAAAAAAAAAATTTTTAAAATTTCCGTCAGGGATGCGCCACAGCACTTCTGGTGGAATTTAGAGCATTGCCTGGAACAAGCACGATCAGCTCCAGCTGCCATGTCCGGTGGAATTTGGGGGTTAGCCTTACTTCAAAGAAATGGATCAACAGAGTTTACTTGGGTTTTCACCCTATGCCCGTGCTCGCATCATACATTGTGTGGTGTTGAAATTGTGATTGTTTGCTTTATTGGCAAATGGAAAGGAAGCAGACAAATAGTAATCAGGAATTCAGTTTAGTTCCGTTATAATCCAGTTCATCAGGTTACAGTCTAGAACCATAGCTCAGCTGAACCTCACTTTGGTTTCACAAAATGTACTCACCTCAAACTCTCTGCACAGTTTGCGCTAATCTCTCCATCCACTGTTGCAATTTCATGTTTTATTGCCTTTTTTCTTACAAGTTGCATCATAAATGAGTCAATTAAACTGCATCATAAGATGTTATTTTCTGTTTCGGTACAGTCACACATGATTATTTGATTATCCATATTGCTGGATTTTGGGGGTTGCCTGGTGGTGTGAGTCTCTAAGTAGTGCATCTTATTCAGTTGTTCAATATATATTATAATTAATTTCACCTTCAAGAGCATTTTAACAGCTGCTGAAAATCTTGCTTTTGCTGACCTTCAGTGGTTTAACTTAGACCATATATCTCTGTCATCGTGGGCTTCAATTCACAAATTCAATTCAGGTCTCTATTTACATGTTTCTACCCAGGTTTGTCCTCTTAGTCAAATATCCCCCAAAATATTTTAAAGGTGTTGACAAATGCTTAAACACTTCATCAACAACCTTTCAATAAGACTTTCAATGAGTTGGCTTGATTCCAGGTTTGTGAAACGCACATCCCCCTCTCTTACTCCCTCTCTCCCTCTCTCTCTGATTGTGTGTGTGGTCTGTAATCAAGCTCTGCAAAACCAATTATGCCACTCAATAAGACGTTGTCCAGCACCTAACTGACAAATCACTCCGATGAAGCCTCATTTAAAACTGTCTAAAACAGTCGCAAATACATTTCCCTGTATTTGCGACTGTTTTAGGAAACATAAGACCAGTGTTTACTCTATCATACTCTCCAGAAAGAAATGTATTCTCTGGTTGAGGTTGTGATGTTACTTAATCACATAGATGTAACTGTGCTTCAGAGCTTCTTCCTCTTTAGAGGCTGTCAGGCTATTTTAGAGAGCAGTCACATCAAGACTTACTATGGAAGTGTGTTGTGTTTCTTCAGTATAAATTACAACTTTACAAGAACATGTTCCAGTGTGTAACATTTAGGAGGATCTGTTGGCAGAAATTGAATTTAATTTTCATAGGTACATTTTCATTGGTATACAAACACAGTGTCTCTATAATAGCCGACAACAACACAAACCAAACACTGGCTCTAGATAGAGGCATTTGTGATTTTGCACATTTCGCAGCTGCCATAATTTCTACTTTGTGCTTGGAAGGAGAAGGTGAAGCGACAGAGTTGCAATCTGCAATAACACCACTAGATGCCACTAAATCCTACACACTGGTCCTTTAAGCATAATCTGTTATCTCCTTTGATCGACTGATTGATTTGGACTTGCTAAGTTTTGTTTGCCCATTTTTATACCTGTTCCATCATGTATGATTATGTTACTTATGCAACAAAAAGGTCTTGTAGAGAGGGCTTGTTAGTTTGCCCTAAACAATCTGCAGCAAGTGGTTTATCTGTTCCACTGATGCCCTTTTCAGATAACATTGAAACTGTGGTAGCAGTAACTGAGAGCACTTAACTGTTTTCACAATTTCATTGTTGTGGCCATTTTTACAACAACTGCAGAAAAGGAGAAATGTTATATTTTTTCATGTACAACTGAACGTTACTTTTGTGCTATTGTAAAATTTCACAGCATACATTGAAAATCAGTACACATTATTATTTAGAGTAAGTCCCTCTATTTGTTTTGTACTTGCTGTCCGTAAAATGTCAATAGCTAAAAATAATAGACCTTTTTCACAGCAGCCATTTTGACGTGAAATAGTAAGGTACACCAATGCTACTGATTATTTACTTTTATACTAATTATGTTACCAATGATATTAATTCATGTTCTGTTCTATTCAGTTTAATCAGAGTCAGGGTGCTGCTATTGTGCATGTTGGCTCTCTGGAAAGGCTGCTACACTGAATGGGAATTGGTATCTTTGGAAACAGCTGTGTTTACCCTACTATTTCATGTCAAAATGGCTGCCAACCTTTTTTCAGACCCATCTGCAAGTATTATATTTGTGTATACTTATGCCATTAGACTATTTGTGAGAATTCACCATCATTGATTTTTTTTTGCTTCTTGAATTATTATAGAATGTGTACAGTATGGTATGTTTTGACATTTTGATCATGAGCCTCCTTTCTCATATTTTTTGTTATTAAAAGAAAAGTACTTTGGGTAAACAGTTACTGTTACATAGCAATTCCTTTCTAAGAAATAAGGAAAACAATGGGACCTGTAGAATAAAGTGTGACTCTATTTACTTTCCACCTGTGTACGAGTGAAGACCCTCCCCTGCATTGTGTTTCATGTTCTAGGCTAGTCAAGAACCTTTTAACAGAGGAGACGGGGCTGGTCCCGTCCAATATACTTCAAACAGCATCTGAAGGAGGTCACTCATTAAGTAACAACACTGCTACTTCTGACTAACCACTGGCAGCCTTGCTGTAGCACACTTACTCACCCACCCAGTCCTCCCTCCCCTCCTTGACTCCTACTTCGTCATTTGCTCCCTCACTCTCTCATGGCAGTTGGGCCAGGAGGGATTGGGTGGGCTTGGGTGGGCCGCTGCTCTGGGAGAGGGAGGGACTGTTGGATAGGATTCAGGTTGGATGGAAGGATGGAGCGGCTGGGGAGGGAAGAGCTTTGAATAATCAGAGCATGATGTCACTGATTGCAGCACATTCCCTCTAACACTCTTCCCATGATTTCTGTCTATCTCACTCATTTATAGCTGCTGGGAGTGGATGTAGCAAGAAAAAAATATTTTGAGGCCAAGATTTATGACCTCAGTGACATAAGATATATATGTATCTGACACGTGTCTTGATTCGTCATTTTGAAAAAATGTGTGCTCAAGAAATATTTGTCACATCAAGGATGACATAAGGTACCCTATGGAGTAGCAAAGTGCAACTCCCAAGGAGTCATAAGAAACATCTAATTACCAAACGTAGAACTCTACGAGCTCTGTGAGAACTCTGCAAGCTCTGTGAGAATGCTCTAACAGCGAGCTGAAGCTGAAGATCAGGTTTTACAGAAACCTCGTGAAAAAATTGCCAGTTTAACTGAATCTGGCAACTACACCACAGTGTTTTGATTCCAACTGTAACAATAAAGCTCTGATTTGCACCTCTCACTGGCTTCTTCTCCATAACAAAGGTGGCTTCCGCTTATGGGTATTTAGAGCCATCAGCTACGGCATACTGGTAAAAACATCATGGCACAGTTGGAATAATTCAAACCAGTGGCCCTATTGTGAACCTATAGTATAGTAAAAGAGCAACTCGATAGCTTGTTTTAACTTGAACATGGCCCAGACACATTATAGCCTTTTTCCAAACAGTTTCCAACAGCAACTTCCCAGATCGTTCACTGTAACAAACCATCTGGCGCACTCAGGCATCACAAACTGAAAGCAGAACCACTTACTGCACCTTTAACACTGAATACTAAAACCCAGAGCACTTGATCATTCAATAAAGGCACTATACATTAAATATATTGACTCAAAAAATAGGATTTAGAGTTAAGTTGCTCTTTAAAGTATCCAGGAGACGCATGTATTTCTAAGCTGAGAAAGAATGACAACATCAATAAAAGGGAACTTTAAAACAGGAATTTACTGAGGGGAGAAGTACTCACTTCATAAGTCTTTAGAAAACTGAGAGCTCTAAATACACACACCATTGATATCAATCTGAACCTTATTTGAAACTTGAGCACAGATTGTTTTTCTCAATACTGTGTTGAAGTTCATGGTTTGGTGCCACAAAATACTTTTTCTCACAGGACAGCCACTCCTGGGCTCTTTCTCTCCCTCTCTGTTCTCTCGCTTCAATGTCCCCTCTGGCCTCGATCCATCTCTCCACCATCTCCTCCCTTTCATGCCGGCTTGAAGGCTGGCCCTTGAAGTGTTTGTCGTGGCCTTGCTTGTTTTGTTACGGAGCTCTGTCCGCCCCTCTTCAAAACAACTATCCCTTCCTTTCTCCTCACTTGCCCTCCTTTCCCCCTCCTTTTATCTCTTCCTTCTGTTTCTGAGTTGTTTTTTTTCACACTTGAGAAGGACAGAACTCCACGCTCTAGCAGTTGACCTTCAGTCTTTTGGCTAAGTGGGGCCCATTTACAAAAAGCCCTCTTCACCTGTCTGCGTTGATTGCTCGTGTCTGCCTTCCCTATAATTCTTTATGCACTCTCCTTGCTGATATTGTTGCAGATATTGAACGCATCACTATTATGTCCCCTTGTTTTACACTCCTATTAAAGCGGCGTTGTTTGGTGCTTGGTTATGTTTTATTGGCACTGCAGCCCAGGCTGTGCATCCCTATTCTTAAATGCTGTGTTTGAATGCCACAGTTTGCACATATCGCCCCATGCTTGTTTTGTATATTATATAATAAGATTGTATTTAAAGTTGAATCTGACTTTAATCTTTCTTGCTTTTCCAGATATCTTCAGTGACCTGTGTACAGCAGCACTCTCTGACTCGGATGAAAATGAAGCCAGTACATGGGGAGAGATGTCTCAGGACAGCAGATAAACATGGCTGACTATTGTAGTTCATTATGTTGGACTACCAACGCTTTTGTTGGATTGCAAACAATGACTGATAACAGTGTTTTTTCAACTGTAATTTCCTAAGCTGGACTTCAACGACTATTAATTTTCTACTTGTAGTTCTTCATGTTGTACTACAAATATGGCCTGCAATCATTTTTTCAACTGTAGTTTTTTTCATGTCTGAATCATCGAAGGTTCTCGATGAAGCTTCTGGAAAAAGCTGGAACCTTAACATGCCTGAATGCCGCAGTGGGCCAGATAAGACTTTAAATTCGGTGGAGAACTGAAGACCGCATGGATGTGGACACTGAACTTCATATCCAAAGTTGGATGAATTTAGATTACATACTGTAGAAAATACAATTCCCAAGTGGTTGGGCTGGCACCTGAAAACTTAAATCCAATTTCTGACTTGGATGGGGAAAAATGAGCAATTCCATGTGCTGGTTGTTAGCAGGCTTTGGCAAGGTGCCCTGTTTTGCTGCTATGCTACGCTGAAGCAAAACTCTTTTCAGATCCGGTTCTGCCTCCGCTGACACACTTTAGCTGCTTTGACTTTTTGGGTTCAGAATACAGACACTTCACAGAGCTGTGGTCTTCATAAGAACCTAGAAGTTGTCTTGCTTGCCTTTCTCTGTCCTGGTAGAGCACCCACATAATGTCATTACGTTACACCAGATGTATTATCTCAACATGCCCCTTCTCTCACCCTGTATAAATTGCTCTAAGAGGTTGAGATATATCTCCTTCTCATATTTGAATTTATAACCCAGTTGTTCTGCACTGAAGGGGAAAAAATGCTTATTTTATATATGGTTCACTCTGGAAAAAATAGTTGTGTTATATCCTCACAGGTATTATACAGATAGAATGTTTTGTTTTGCACAGAAACTTATATATTCATTAGAGATCCTTTCGTGCTCCATGAGAATTAACACAAATTGTGTCTTTGGTCGAACATGCATTTCCATTTGAATCTACTGCAAACATGACAACAATATAGGTGAAATAGGAATAAATAACACTATTTTTTTTCATTTTCATGGGGAGCAGAAACTGTCTTGTAAAGTTGATATGGCTACATGTAAGTAGCTTGTTTGCCTAATGGCCTGTGTCCACATAGCATTTTTTATTTTTTTGTCAGAACTGGGGTGAATTGCTTTTGCAGTGATAGCACATGTGATAGCACATGGCACAGTGATAGCACATGGGTGCACATGGGTTTTGTTTCTATGATAACAATATCTTGCCAATTTCTACCAATTCGCTATTGGCTAAACAGGTTGTGTACAGCAACAACTGCGAACAAAACTCGAGTTCACATCAACTCCCGTCAACGCAACTTCAGTGCCATCTTAGTGTTATTGTGACAACAAAAATTGTTTTTCCATGAATTAAGTGATAGATTCTAAAAATCTGAAAAAAAGCATTTAAGTGTTTCTCTTAGTATATCAGACACTGGCACAGTGCTGTATTTTACCTCTTTAAATAGGCATTTATTTTCTACCCACACTTTTTTTGCGCTGGTCAGGGGGTACTTGGCTAAAAACACGTATTTAAGAGGAAGTAAATTAATGAAAACTGCTGTAGGTGGCCACATGCGGTCGCATACGCTCCTCACTGGGAGCTATTGGAAAAAAAGACTGGCTTTCAGAAAAAAATAAATAAAAACACTATTTGGACACAGACCCAAAAGCAGCTTTCTGATGCATCCAGAAACAAGGTTGGTGAGAGTGATAGGACCAAACAGTAACTCCAGGGTGTAATACCAAGACAATGAGCTAAAAGAGGCCACAAAGATGGAGTTGAGTGGAACTGCAGAGCTGAGTGATAATTCTCAGTGGTCACTAGGAGCGACTCCTTACAAATTACTTACTTACACACGCAGTCATGACTCATTGTTCATATAAAATATAATGATTGGTGCAACAATTAAGAAAACCTAATTCTAAAAGAATTGATCAGCTAATGACAGATACATTTCTGCAGAAAATGCATGTGAGAAAATAAATCAATCATACTGGGTTTTCCAGTGTATTCTTTACACATGCACAGTGAATAGTAGACAGAAGAAGCCAGATAGCTTTTGATGGAAATTAAGCGTTACTGCAGCGCATTTCTTCTTTAGATGAATGGGCTGGTGGTGTAAAGGAAACAGATTTATCTCTGTGACATGTTATGCTACTTGGACTCATCTCTACATAATGGGATTTTCACTTGCAAGCTTTTTGTGAACATTTCAGCATTGTGTTTCTGATTTGTGTGCATGTAAACACGTCATGTACAATAACTCAAAGTAGATGCCATCTGGTCAATCAGAATCCCAGATGAGTTTGCAAGGATGCTGCGGAATGCACATTTACCATTTTGAGTTCGATCATATTGAGAATAGTGTATTAATTCATACATACAGATCTCTTCATGTCCTGCCATTTTGTCTCCAATGTATATCTCCATTTCCATATAGCGGTTCATGGCTAGCTAGTGTTCAGACACATACTCAATCAGAGACCAGATTGATTGTATTCTAACCTTGAAATTCCTTTGCGGATCTGAGCGTCGGGTTGTTTTGCTGAAACCAAGCAATAGTTCAGCTCTACAACATCGTTATCAGATTCATGAGTCTTTTGAAGTCCATGTCGAAAGCGCTTACACCACTGTTTTTGTTACTGAGATATTAACATTTGTTAGCAATTTGTGAGCGTCGCCATCATAAGCCAGGTAGCCTGAAAAGCATTTCTTTGACAGATCATCTCCTTTTTTTCTAAAGTGAACTACCATCTGTGGTGGGAAAAGTCAGGGAACTGTTTGGCTATTTTGCTGCAATTGATTTTTCAGGGAAATGCTTTTTTTTAGCAGGTAGCACCTGGGCTGTTTCCTAACATCAGCGGTGTGGTTTCACCTTTTCAGAGAGGAAAATAGCATTGTACACTCAACGTTCATTCATGGAAGGGGGCAAGAGGACATATCAGTAAATGTAAATAAACATCAGTGTTAGTCTAATATTGCATATTTTGGGGGGTAAAGATCAATTTTCTGTATGACTGCTGTATTGTTATACACCAGTTTTTATCCGGCATTGTATTGCATTTCTACTGACAGATTGAATAATATGAACTATTCACTGAGAAATCTGAAATAGCACCACTGTATTTAAAAATAGATGGCATGTCACAGGAAGGAGCCCAAACATTTCCTATTTGAAACAGTTTAGATGACAGCTCCTTTTTTTTTTACCTGTAACTTATTGGAAATGGAAAGTTGAAACCAAAAGTATATCAAAAGGCTAAATATTCACCTGATGAATGAACACATCTCAGAATGTAAAACTTAGTTACTGTGTTAGAAAGCTACAGTAAGTAACTGGGATCAGTCAGAGTTTAAGCAGTCTGACCATAATAAGCAAGTGAAAAAAGAATGAATGGATGGATGGATGGATTGATGGATGGGTAGACTGGTGGGTGGTGGCTGGAAGAATAGATGGGTCGATCAATAAATGATCCATGGGGAGGATAGTTAACGGATGGATGGTTGGATGGATGGATGATCCATAGGAGAATAGGTATATGGATGGATGGATGGATGGATGGAAGGATGGATGCAGTAGATGGATGGATAGAAAGATATTTTAACACTGTAACTGGGTTACAATCTGGAAAATAAGGCCAAACTCTATTAAAGGTCATATACATTGATATTAGTTTGGTTGTAAAGAAATACACTCCTCATGAACATGCTGTTTATTTTGTTTATCAAATGTTAAATGAAAAATATTGTATCTTTGGAAAGGAAATATTTATATTGTACTGCATCCTGCTGCAATTTAATTGCCATTTTACTATATTATAGAATGTATCAAGTTTGTATATTGTACAATCTGTCATTGTAATGTACATATTGGTTCATTGTTATAATATGCATTTACAGTATGAATTTTGTCACACTGTTTTTTTGTTTTTGTATATTAAACTTAGTCCGTTATTTTAAATTTAAAGGTCCAGTGTGTAACATTTAGAAGGATCTATTGGCCGAAATGGAAGATAATATTCATAGGTATGTTTTCATTAGTGTATTATCACCTGAAAATAAGAATTGTTGTGTTTTCTTTACCTTAGAATGAGGCATTTTTCTATGGAGTCCACCATGTTTCTACAGTATCCTAGAACAGCTACCTGCTTGGTTGAATCGAGGTGTTTCAGTTGGTTGCAATCTGCAACTTCACCACTAGATGTCACTAAATCCTACACACTGGTCCTTTTATAAAGCATGAAAGAGTCCGATCTGATCCATCCGTGCTGGATTTCAAATTAAAACCACGTTTCTTATAGACTGTTGCTTCCTGTTGAAAAAGCAATGTTCGTACCAGAGCAAGAAGGCTACATATAATCGAAAACCTTTGATATCAGCCACGTTGTAGTAACCAGGTGAGCTAACCAGATAAAATGATGCTGTTATGATAAAGTTTTCTGAACAGAACAAAACATTTTTTTATGGTTTTATGTGATTTGCCTTTTACACTATTTCCAAACATTTTTCTCTGATTACACTGGAAGAACAGGGCCATGTACTGTTTTGTGCCTAAAAGTAATCTAATACATGTCCACCAAATTTGACCAGTTTTAGGAATTCTGTGAGAACATCAGCAGAAGCTGTCTTCTCACTGATGCTTTTTGTTTGTTTATGGGCTCAAAAATAGTTTGGTAGTGGTTTACTTGAAGTTTATATATACCCGGTCAGGTTTTAGGTGTAAGATTTTTATACAGATCCTCATAAAAATAAACAACAGAGCATAACAATTTGACATCAAATTTAAGGGATGTTAGAGATTACAAGTTGTGTTTAACAGGCAAAATCCAAAGTATTTCCATTTCAGTCCAAAATCATTACAAAACAGCTTTACCGACTGAGCTAACCGGGCGCCCCTTTTAAGACACATTGAAGCATCAAAGTTCACAGGTGGAGTGAAAATCTCTTCAGCTTGTGTTAACCACAGACCTTATTTAAGGCATCTAACCAAAAACCCATTCAAAAAACCCACTGACTTAGAGACGAGCAAAAATGCTAATTCTGTTTTGCGCTGCATTAAAGTGGTACTTGTGCACTTAACTGAGCAATAAGCAAAGACATTAAAGGACAATAACTGTGTATTACAAAGTGGGTTTTATTTTGGTAGGTCTATTGGTAATGATAACTACTACACTGAGAAAACAGTAACCTTGATGCAAGTCCGATGGGGCAAGAAACACATGCAGTCAAATAATCAGACAGGTTGTAAATTTCCAACATTTAGCCTTAATTTGGAAGCAAAAATAAAAGTGAAATAATTACCCAAACTCTCAGTTGTAAACAGATGACTTCCTGCTTAAACGTTGGCCAGCTTGCTGTAGTTTACAACTCGCCTGATCATCCGATCGATTGTGTTTCTAGCTACCTGCACTTCTGATTTTTGTCCATCTATATGTCTTAATACATACATTTTTTCGTACTGGCTGATCCCACCTTTAATGCTAAGAAAATGTCCAAGTTAAAATGGTTGGGGTTGTGTTGTGGTCAGTGTTGTACTGACACCTTTTTTAGTCCAGAAAGCACTGATCTTCACAGTTACGCTGACCAGAACTGAAAGCCTAGATATAATACACCTTTGTTTTCCTTTAATAGAAACTCGAGGATAATTCAACGGCACAAATTACTAATATACCCACTACTGTATCCCCGAGCTTCATACATCTTAATGTTAAGGTATCACAAATGAAAGACCCATATTTAGCAGAGTGGATTTGCTAGAAAACTATTACTTGTGGTGAAAATATCATGCTGCTTTACAAAAACCAAAAGCTGCTAAAATTATTAGCATTCATGTGGCTGCTGCAAACCCATCTTTCTTTTTGCTTGCATTCAAGAGCAAATCTTTTCAAGTCATCAAAGGTGCAATCATACAACAATTTCTTCATGTCTTCCTTGACTTTCTCTGCGCGTCTGTTGTCATTGTCGACCTCGCGGACAAGACCAAAACATGTTTCGCTTGTGTTGTAGTGGTGAATTTGACATCCATGCAAGACAGTGAGAAAACATTGTCTCCTTTCTATCTGCTGAACAGAAGATTGAAACTTACAGACTGCCATACTCAGCAAGCACAAGCCTGAGAGAGAAAAAGCACAGTGAGAATGGAAGAGATGTGATCTTTTTCCAACACCTCGCTGTGTTCACTATCTCCCACACCAGGCTTGTGTCAAGAAAAGATGGGTGTTCAAACGGGATGTTATTAAAATCTGTACCAGCAGGCAGTGAATTCACTCTCTGTCTAAGAAGAATCCTCTCTGCACATTGTCACAGCTTGTTTTATTATGATTTGAGACGATGATTTGTATTAAAATGAAATGTAATTACTGCAAGTTGGATAGTGAAAGGGAAAGAAATGGGAGTGGAATAGGTACAAAAGATAGACTATATCTTGACTCTGTTTTTGCTGTGGACATGGCTATCAAGGTGATAAGTGTAAATGGCTTTTCTGTACATTGAAATATGTGATGAAATACAGGCATCATGAAAAGCCCCAGTGTATTTCTGTTCTTTTGTCAGTGATCAATGGCTCCTCAGGTATGGCGGAGTGGAGCCTCTGCATCATTACCGTTCCAGCCAGGCCTCTGCTCCCCCATCATGGGAAAAAGAACAAGCTATTAATGTTAGACTTAAAGCATAATGTATTCTCTCTGTCTGTGACTGGTGCTAACTCTTCTTTCTGCTTCCCCCTGCCCCCAGATGAAACCATGATTTAAAGAGAGGAGACATGTGTTATAAAGTCTTAAATGCTCCATGAAAACTGGAAAACTACGTTGTGCCTTCGCCATCCTATGACAGAATTCAGTTTGCAGAATCCTACTTAATGATGCTCATCAGAGAGAATTTAGAAGTGTTTATACCCAATGGCGACTGACAAATAAGTAGGTATACTCAGTAGGTACACTACATCCTGCTGCCGCAAATATTCACTAAATGTGGATTAATCCAGTGGTTCCCAACCTGGAGGTCGGGACCTCCACTAGGGGTCACCAAAGCTTCACAGGGGGTCATGAGACCTTCTTGATTTTAAGGGGTATAAGAAAACTGTGGCCTTTCTCAGCATTTCTATAACAAAAAACTAAATGAAATTGTTGTTGTTTAGATTATTATTTAAGATCTAAAGTTTGAAGACCTGAACACAAGCTATTTTCCCTGACCATTCAGTCTCTGATTAACAGCCTTGTCCTGCATTAGAAAAGTTAAAACAACTACAGAACTAATAGAAGAATAAGAAGAAAATACTATTAGATATTCATATGTCCTTGAACAAAAGCAATCCAATTTACAATTATACATAGAATACATATATCCCCTAACCGCAGGCATTTAACGGCTCATTTTCTCCTCTTTGTCTCAAATGTAAAACTGAAATAGGTATCTCAACTCATTGCCTTTGGTCATGTTGTAAACTACAGAAGTACTGGTCTGAAACGCTATCTGAAATAGGAAAGATATTTAACAATTGGAAATGGATCCAATGCAGTGACGTACGGTGAGGTTCATGGCTGGTGAGGCACTGACTTCATCAGAATCAGATTTACAAATATATGAACCCAACAGAGTAGATTATTCACCATTTGATCAGCAGCAGTTAACGGGTTATGTTTCATATCTCATATCAGCATTCTTTACACATACAAACTGTAGCCCATGTGACACACATTTCATTTAAAAAAACGTTATTATGGTCTTTTTTTTAATTGTTTGAGCTTGGATATATAATCCTCCATTCTGAAACCAGGCGGGGCGAAAGGGAAAAAAATGTAGTGCTGCACTTGACTCGCTAATTTTAACCACGGACTGTAAGATTGTTGCTAGCTCGCTGTCACTGACTCTGCAGCTGCAGAGTAGCATAAGAATCTCTGGGCTCAAGAGTGCCCCCTACCACGCGGCAAGAGAACTGCCTGCCTCACCTAGTGCCTCTTCACTGCCGTTGTAAGATCGCTGAGCACACGAAACAGGTTAGGTTTGATTGGCGACATACAGAGAGACAGTGACACGCTCTCATTGCATGGCAGAGCACAGTTTGTGAGGGTTTGCGCAATCCAAGGTGAGGCTCAGCTTGCTGCTGCTGCACCGTGCGTCTCTTCCCCGTATTTGAACAGGAAATGCTTTAAATAATATTAGAAATAATAATATTTAATAAAAAACAATCAAAATTGTTTAAGTTAAATGGAAAATTTGTTTATAGTTTTAGTTGTATGTATATATTAGTATATATTTGATAAATATAACCATTTAATTTATTTGTTTATTCTAAATTTTATTTTTTTCATGATGAGACCGCACGTCACTGATCCAATTCAATTCAATTCAATTCAATTCAATTTTATTTGTATAGCACCAATTCAAAACAGAAGTTATCTCAGGACACTTTTCAAATAGAGCAGGTCTAGACCGAACTCTTTAAAACATTATTTACAGAGACCCAACAGTACCACCATGAGCAAGCACTTGGCGACGGGGGCAAGGAAAAACTGCCTGTTAAAAGGCAGAAACCTAGGACAGATCCTCCAGCTCTAGGTGGGTGGTCGTCTGTCTCGACCAGTTGGGGTGAGAGAGAGAGAGAGAGAGACAGAGAGACAGAGAGAGACAGAGAGACCAATGTCTTTGGCCTCCCAAGTATAGGGATATAACTAATGTAGCAAACAAAATGTTACATAACATTCTTACTTTTGCTGCTAGAAAACATATATTATTACAGTAGACGAATGATAAGGGCCCTTCTGTTAATGGTTGGTGTGAAGTCATATTTGAGCTGGTTCCTTTGGAAATACCTTACAACTATTCTGCATACCAAAGCAGATCAATTCTACAAAGTATAGCAGCCTTATTTGAATTATCTTGGATCTGATTTCCATTATTTTACAAGGATGCTACTGAACCTTAACTCCTGCAACAGATTTTATATAACCTATAGGTTTTCTTTTTGTTTGTTTATGTAATTGTTGCTCATGTTTGTGTGATTATTGCGGAAAAATAAGAAAACAGAAGACAAATAAGCCTATTAATTATGTTATTGTTGAAAATATAAAAACATCATAGGATACACAGACAGAGGATTGTATAAAAAGTTCCTAAAAATATCAGTAAAACTCATTTCAGATCAATATTTGCAGGGAATAATCTGCTCAAACACATCCAAATCGTTCATTTTACACAAACCTCCTGCAGTTATTGTGTTCACTGTTTGGGTTCTTTGTATAGTTTATCAGTTGTTCTCTACTGTTATTGTTTTACATTGACTATAATATGAAATATCCATAAAACATTTCAGTCAGGGGTCATCAGTTTACTCAATCATAGAAAAGGGGTCCCTTAAGGAAAAACACCACTGAAAATGATCCACATCCAGTGCAATTTTTTTTTTATCCTGCTTCAGTAATGAAAAACTAAAATAAATTACTGAGCCTTTGTTAAAAACTGAAAATATATATTCATAACCTGTGTTTAAAGATTTCTTCAGTAAGAATGAATGATCTTGGGGCTGAGTGCCAAAGGTGGTAGGGAAATCAAAAAGTAGTGAGAGACTGAGAGTACTTTTCACAGAATTGTTCACAAGAAAAATCTAAAATAACACCAGATTTATTCTTTTAGGTTAGGAAAAGATAATGTTATTGGATGAATAAAAAAAATGTTGATGCCAACTTCAAACACAATATGTGACACATTGATTTTCAGGAGTCAGGTAAAATTACTTGGCTAAAAATCCAGACTTTGCCTCTCAGAGGCACACTGACTGCTGTAGAAACAAGCTGTCAGTCAAGCTGTTAACCCTTTTCAGGGCAGAAATACATTTTAACAGAAAGGTTATTTGTTACTATTTCCAAAGTAAAGATGTGGCAAATCTGAGATACTAATGTTGACTTATGTATTTTTTGAGCAATTCTAAACTCTCAATGTCAACTCTGAACTACATTGTTCTTTGCTGCAAATCAAATACACTAAAACAGTCTGGAGCAATATAGTTTATGTTTTTTCTTTTTGCGCTTATGTTATTGGTGCAATAAATGTCTGATATTAATGCACTGATATGTGTGTTCTTATACACAAACAATAGATGCACATTAGAGCAGTCCAGTATTTATGGAGAATCCAGATTGTTGAGTCAGTCTTGCCCAGGAGCATAGAAAGAGGTTGAAAGGGGTACATGATGAATATTTAGTCAAGAGAGTTTTAGACAGAGAGAGCAATGTTGCAATAACCCTCAAAACTTGATAAAGAAGTTTCAAGTGTTTGTGTGCGAGTGTGTATGCCATACAAATCAGCACTGACCTCAGAAGGTAAAGACAGAGTCTCTGAGCAGATCACAAACAGGAATTTAGCTCTTTGTTCAGCCCCTTGAGGCAAATATTCTGAGCGACATTATATCAGAGGTCAGAGTTCATTTAGAACTGTTGGATGACTTTCGATTAGTTGCCCTTATGAATTCTTTAATATGATTAGACTGAAACATCTGTAAAAGTCAGTAAATCAGTGTTAAAGGTCCAGTGTGTAACATTTAGGAAGATCTATTGTCATAAATATAATGTTTTCATTAGTGTATAATCACCTCAACAAAAGAATTGCTGTGTTTCGTTACTTGAGAATGAACCGTTTTTATCTACAGAGGGACAGGGTCCTGTTCTACAGAGTCTGCCATGTTGAACCACCATGTTTCTACAGTAGTCCTGAATCGACAAATGAAACACTGACTGTAGACAGGACCTTTCAGTTTTTTTCTAGTTTTGCAGCCACCATACTTTTTCCTACCACTTAGAGTGGCAGGGTGAAGCGGGCTGTAATCTGCAACTACACAACACTAGATGCCACTAAATCCTACACACTGGTCCTTTAAGTTTGACCTTGGTGTGATTCTGAAGATGAAACTAGTTTGACTATATGAAACAATTTGTGGCCTGAGTAAGATGTTAGTATAATCTATAACACTACATTTCCCATAAACCTGTCTGCTTCTTGCCTTGAAGGTGTAAGGCAAGTTACTGAAAAATAGTAATTAGTTACAGTTATGACTTACTTCTAATTGAACCAATTAGTTATAATCACTTTACCTATTGCTGCATATACAAGTAATAAGTTACTTGGTAAAGTAACTTTTCTGATACTGATGGTGTTTGATTCATTAATTTTATTAATTCACCAATCACCAGAGGGCAGCAATGAGTAGCGTTCCTAACTGTAAGCTACAATTGATGATTTAGTAGAAGAAGGCCCAGACAGATCTAAACCAAGCTTCGCTACAGTACCTAGTTAACAAATAATTATTTTGAATAGGTCAGGCGATGCTGGATTATAAACTGGAAAATCAAGTCGATACACACAGATGTGCTGTGTTTGTCTGCTATCTTCTCAAAAGTAACGAGTAACTAGCCTATTTAAATTTCGGTAATTGTAATTGCGGTATTTCATTTGAAAACATTACTGGTTACATTACTAGTTACTGCCAAAAGTAGTGGAATTACAGTAACGCTTTACTTTATAGTGCATTACTGACCACCTTCCATGAAACTACGTTTTTAATGCTAGCGTGAAATTTTTAATAACTGAGCCATTTATTTTGTTATTTTCAGCAAGAATGGCTGACCCTGAGGCAAGGAGGAAGCGTTTTACACATTTTAGTCTATTAATATCAGTTGGAATGGACAGAAAATATAGCACATAATAAAGTCTTTTACTACATTTTTTGATTGCTAATTATTTATGAGTGCATGCAGAGTAGAAATCCACCAGGACAATATTTTTTTTTGTGTTTAGAACATAATTGGGTTCTGAACCGATAGCAAGCTTACTAGCATTGAGCTTTTGTGAATAGACCTTACAAATAAACTCTTAGCTAGAAACTGTTGGTCCCATTTATGAGGTCTATCAGTTGTTGCAAAATCCTCGCGCCACATCAGCTATGTGGACTTTGGCTTGAGTCTGGATCGAATGCCTTGCAAATAACGGCTACTTACACCAACATGGACTGATCCACTGATTGTCCATGTTGTCCATGAAGTCCATGAAGACATTTAAAATATCATTCAGTTTCCACCCTAAATTGGCTTTATTTTTATGAATAGAAAACCTCTGATTGACCTCTGATTTAAGGCCTATATTGTATATAAAATAAAAATTGCTTTTACATTTTCAAAAATTACCCCAACAGTCCTGATAGGTACAGTTACAAGATGGTAATTATAAGATGAACATGTTCATACGGAAATTTGAAAAAAAAATTCTATCTTACTTTGGTGTATACGATGAATTTAGACCATAATCCTCAAAAAGTAGCATATAACTCCCAAGAAAGCAGTTTGTCCAAGAGTTCTTCTGGTTTTACTGATATTGCTTGTTTTATATGTGTGTGGTGGCCTGCTCATATCTCAAGAAAGGATAGACTCTATCTTTTATATTTGCGTGTGTTTTGGTGAGTGAGCGTCAAAGAGCAGAGGACTGAGCTAGAAATATAAAGGTTTGAGGAAGTGTAGAGAGGACAAAGCTGGGTAGAAGGAAGATAAGGTCTTGACAAAGCTTTGTTCCGCACAGTGAACCTCCTGAGGGCTGAATACAGAGAGACAGACAGAGATTGTGTGTGCGTGTGTCAGTAAGATGACTGGAGGAGCGGTCCGACAGCCCCAGGAATGCGACAAGCATACTAAGGATCTCACAAAAGTCAAAGCAGAAGAAAAACAAAGGAACTGCTGAAAGTGAATGTCTTCACTGTCCTCCAGACCGCATGCTGCTACCCGAAGGGCCATACTGTGTGTGTCTGTTTGTCTTTTTAACTTTGTGTCTGTCTGGTTGCATCATTGTGTATGGGTGTACGTGCTTTTGTGTGTGTTTAAGTCAGTGACGTGAGAGACTTCACAAGGACAGAAAGATGAGGTACATTCTCCAAACTCAGGTCAAGCTGTTGCATCATCATGCAGCTACATTAGGACGAGGATTCTGTTAAAGGACAAGTGTGTAATATTTATAAGGATTTGATGGCAGAAATGGAATGTAATATTAATATGTATGTTTTTATTAGTGTATCATCATCTGAATATTAAATTGTTATGTTTTTGTTACCTAGAATGAGACATCACAGGTCGCCTTCCATGGAGTCTGCCATGTTGAACCGCCATGTTTCTACAGTAGCCCCGCGTTTTTGCACGTTTTGCTGCCATCATAGTTTCTAATTGAGATTGAAAGGGGAGAGTGAAGTGAGGGAGTTGCAATTTGTAACTACACTGCTAGACACCACTAAATTCTACACACTGGACCTGCAATGCCCTGTTCAGACAAAGATTCCCAACAAGACAAGTAGAAACTTCTATTCAGATACCCTGCCGGTTTACACCAATGCAACTAGAAGAGATAGAGCATCTTCTCCATAACAACGACCCTCTGTACCTCCATTCTAGCCAAGCCTCCAGGAAGAGGACTGGGATTTGAAGACAATGTAGCATTGTGGCAAAACCATGTAATTACAGTAAAGGCATTGCCATCAGCCAGCTTAAGTTGGGCTGAGACAACCAGTTTACAGCACTGCAACTTTTCCATACAACGTTCTACAACTGTTTTGTCTCGCCATTAATGTTTGGTCTGAGCTGGGTTTAAGATTTAATGAATTTTTGGTTGAATCGGATTTCTTTGCAGATTATAACATGGAGAGGGAATGTTTAAAAGACCATGCATGCTTTAATAGAATTCTGACACAGCGAAGTTATCTTGAAAAAGTTTGTCTGTCCGTGTCTTCTAACATGATGCCAGATAACGTCTGTCCCTTCTCTGCGTGTCCCTGCAATATGCTAAAGTGGGATGCTGGCTGTATACCTGAATGGCACGCCCAAGTAAAGTCTATTAAACACTGCAGGATAAGGAGTCAACCAGAACAAAAACTAAAGAAGAAGCATCCAAATACTGATTTAGATGTTGATTACCATAGCAACAGTTGGAACTTCGAAGCATTCACATCAGCCCTACAAAAAAGGTACGTGTTGGCGGAACGGTCATCACATACCAGCACGTCCTCATCCCAGGTCGTCAAATACAGACACTGCTTTGTCACACCACCCGCATCATAAAGAAGGAAGACAAACAAGTATGTTACATGACTTTAGTGATGTAATGATGAAGACAAACAGAGGATGCATCTGAACGCACTGGACCACTGAACGCTCCTCTGAACGCTGGTGGCTGACAAAACTGTGAGTTGGGAGGTGTGCTTGGTTTTGGATCTGCCATTTTTGACATGGCAGCCTGCCAATAAACTTTTACATATTGCAGCTAAACATTACACTAAAATATGTTTCTGAAAATATTTGAGGTGAAAAATTCGTAGGCCTACTGTGTTACACCCCTTAAAATCAAGAGTGCTTTGCGACCCCCTGTGAAGCTGCCCCAGGTTGGGAGCAACTGTTCTCACCCATGGCAGGGGACGTTTTCAAGTATGTGTGCTTGTCATGTCCCTTTGTTATATCCATTTGTATTACACCATGTGCCTTGCCCTGAAGCCAAAGATGAATTTCCACAAGACTGAACAATAAAGATTTATATTCTAGTCTCATGCTTTATACATGTCCCTATACAAATATACATTTCAAAAATAAATCTGTAGAAAAGTTCAGTTGTGCATTTTTAGTGAAGTAACATAAGGGTGGGTTTTGTTTGCGTGTGTATGTGCCTAACCTAAAGCAGACAGGTTGTTGTCTGCCTTTTGTGTCACTGTGTTGGGGAAACAACTGCCAGTTGGCAGAGCTCTGGGCCGTTCGGAAATCATTCTCTTTCATACAAAACCCCTGTGGAAATGTGCTCTTCACTTCCCCTTTAGTCTGAGAGGTGAAATCCAAGCATCCCACACTATCTTATTTTTGACGGGATTAGTGTACAGATACAGCCACTTCTGAGAAGGGTTGCAGACACCTGCATACATGAAACATGTAAGAAAGTGAAGTGTGTGTCAGTAATCATTGTGAAAAATCAATACGCATATATAAAATCCTGTTATTTTAGGAATTATTATTATTTTAGGCATTATAATGTACTTGAGATCCCGCAAATCCCCATGGGAATATTATAGATACAGACACATCACGTTGCATCACGTCTAAAAATGAAATCAATGCAAAAGCCTAGAATGTGATTATGATTTGCTTCTGAAATCAGCCTTTTTGCAAACAATAAACAATGACAATATGTTTTACATATTCATATTACATATTCATAGTTGCCAAGATTTAGCTGCATGGGTGTTGTGTCTGTAACCTGAGCCCAGTGTTTATTCCAGGGCATGGATATATGCTGTACATTTATGCAACCACCTTGTCATTTTGTTTTAAATCTTTTTTTCTGTTTTTCTATAAGGGAGACGGCTGGGGTTGTAACATGAGGGGAGTTATAACAGCACCAATTTCATCAATCAGGTATAAAATAGGAGTCATGTGATCACTTCAGTGTTTACCCACTTAATCCCCACAACAAAATAGCTTCTTCTGAGGTGACTATTCTCAGGCAGCAGGCCTGAGTTATGGATGGACTCCACATGAGCATATGACAGGTAAGTGTAGCTGACAGACAAACTGAAAAACTTTTTGCTGATGTACACAGGTTTTCTAGTCCCTTTTCTTTCATTCGACATAGGTTCTTTTATTTTAATAAACTTATTTTTGAGTAAACACAGTGTGGCCTCCCTTTTTTTGTCTAATTGTTACAATTTACTGTAGTGGGGTAGGTCGTAACAAAGGAACACAAGGTAGTTGACATCAACTCACAAGGTCTGTGATATTGGAGCAGAGGTTTGAACTGATGCCATTTGTAGTAAACAAAATGGTTTGATAACTCTATTATATATATAGAACTATTATAAAGTTTATGGGTTTAACATTACAGTTGGAGGATTTTCTGTCAAATCAACTAATCCCAGGTTGCATATTTTTGTTACCTTCAGGTACTCCTCGTAAACCACATAATCTGACTTCAATATTTCTAAATGCTGCTTGCCAAACTATTTAGGTCAGGTGTTTTTGTTCGAGATTAACAGAACTCTTTTTGGTAAATGTTGCTTTTATTGTTTTGTTTAATAAATAAAGGCACAGTTAAATAGCACAGTTTTCTGCTTATTTACAAGAGCAGCATCATTTTGTAAATTCTGTTCTTTTCATTTATTTTGCTGTGGTTTAGGTAGGTCTAAAGGCCTATTTATATACATTTTGAACAGAATAATAGACATTACATTATAATGTATAAACATATAAACAACAACAACAATATAAATAAAAATAATTATTTGTAAATGTTTAAGTTGTATAGTTTCATTGACATGGTCACATTGTTGAATTATGTTGGTACAAGTAGTTTATGTAAAATACAATTTCAATAGGCTATAATATCAATTAATTATCCACGTTATTTTTTCGTCTCGGAAAGTAATAAAATATTTCCGACGGTACCTGAAGGTCGCAAGTCTGGGACGCAATCGCAGTGCGCATCGTGATTTGAATGAACGGACCAATCAGCGGCCGCGCCGGACGGAAACCGCTGGCTTTCCGTCAATCCTGTCCAATCAGCGCGCGGCCCCGTTGTTTGCCTTGCTTTTTGAATTGAGCTCTAACAGCAGGCTGACAACTTCTCTGCTCTACCATGAACTAATTAGCTGTCAACAAACTAAAGCAGCTGCATTTCGACAACTATTTCCTCACCTAAAGGGCAACATGCACAGATAACAGACTTCAGATTTAACGGAGAGACGTTACAGATTTTTTGAAGAGTCGTTTTGGACCGAAGAGGAATTCCCAGGAGTTGTATTGTTGACTTACTAGCTCGGTAGCTAGCTAAGTTAGCTCGATAGCTTATTGAATTGAACTGGTTCAGCCAGTTTAGCCCCTATTTTTTCTTATTTTTATTTTTCTCTAAGGTAGCAGTCACCGAAACAGTTGGTAAGTTTGGTTTACGTTGAGTTTATTTGTATGGAGCTGTTTGAAACCAGCCGTAAGCGCTTAGCTAACCTCCGGTGACGTTAAGCGAAGGGAATTTGGTGGAAGCCGCTAACGTTAACGTTAACCGGGCTAGCGCTGGGTGTATCTATAAGGTGTATCCTTTCAGTTTATTCTCCTACTGGGAAAGATAAGTGCCTTTAGACTCTCTCAATTACTTGTCTTATATCTTAATTAAAACCCTTTTAAATTACTTTAATGTAACTTATATGTTAGTTTGTTTTTGTTTGTTTTAAGTTTGTTTCGGTTATTTGTTCAGTTAACAACCAAATATTTAAAGCTTCACTAAACTTTTTATCCACCTTGCCTAGTTTTACCAAAGTTATCACAGTTCACAAACATGTTGCTTTGAGTTGAACGGTCAGACCTTTTTATGTATTTGTGTTTGAAGTTGTGTCTCTCGCCTTTATTTTGACCGCTTTCACCCATCTCCTCTTCTTCCTCTTCGCTATGCTTTCTCCCTCCTTTCTGCCTCGCTGTGTTGTCTCTCTGTGTCTCTCTGTTCCCTGTAACTTTTGATAGTTTGGACAGTTTAGTGCCTCCTGAAGTTCCTGCCATGGCTGACAGCAGCATACTGACTTTAGGGACGGCTCGAAGTCTGCTGGTGGATTCTTCTGTCTATGATTCAAGGATCGCCGAAACCACGAAGGACCATGTATTTCTGGGCCTGGCATGTGAAGATGAGGAAGGTCAGTCTGCAGGGGTCACGGTTTTTTCTCCCACTCCTCTGAAGATATCTAAAAAGACAAAACAAACTGCTGTTGGTGTTTTAAACAACAAAACTGCAGATACACCATATGTAACCTTTTCTCAGTGTACCCAATAGTGTGCAAGAATCTGGATCTACTATGTGCACAACTGCTCAAAAGTTTGGGGTCACCTGCCACAAAAGCTTGAATCAGTACAGTCCAATGGCAGAGAGGACTACTTTATATTTTTGAATGGTCTTTGATGTTTTGAAGTTGTAGTAAGTCATCTTTACAAAGAGAGGATATTTTGTAAGGGTTTGCAAAACAGTAATATTTTGTACATTGAGGACAAAAAGCTGTACAATGGTTCAGCCAGACTGATGATTGAAAGGGCAGAAAAAACGTCTCTAACTATGTTAGAGGAAAAATCAGCTGGGGCCAAGCGTGCCACGAAAGCGAGCTAACGTTGATTGTCTCACAAACACTGACCTCCCTGCTGTAATTAACCTGAGACACTCCATGTTGGACCTGCATCATTAAACAAGGAGCAATAAACTAGAATTAAATGTGTCAACACTAGACCTACCGGTAAATGATTTGGCTGTTTGTGAGTGTTGTCCTGTGTTGTCAAGAAAAACTCCTAGAAAATGATTTCTTATAATAAAGCATACAGCAAGCAGGGATTAACAGGCCTGTTGCTTTAGTAAAGCTACCCTTAACATTTCTAAATTGAAATAGAAGCACTGTTGGAAATGGATCATGGAATATCAGCTGACTGACAAATCACAGTCAAAACCTGTTCAATCCAACCACTCAGAGTGCAGAGGGCCTAGAGAAAAACAGGTTCCCATATTTAGAGCCCAGTTGCACTGTTGTGGTTCACTGATGATCTAGGGCCTCTTTTATGGACTGGCATGGTTCCCACATGCCCTGGAAATTTAGAGACTGGTCTTGGAAACACAAATCCTGGATATAATTTTAACTATTTGTCACATCCCTGAATATTCCGCGAAACAAGATAAATTCTGCTTGACCTACTTGATGAGTTCTACGTGACCGAGTGAGCAGGCGAAACGTGTCCCACATAAAACGCTGACCACCTACCTGTAATAAACCTGAGACACTTCGTCATGAACCCTGCGTTGTTAAAAAAAGAGGTCATTGAATAAATGGACGTTTCAGTAATTTAATAATTCTGCTTTTGGGACCAAAACTATTTAAAATGTGCCCGATTTATTCTGTTCATCTATGCTGAAATAGCCATTATTGCAGGAAAGAGAAAATGGTCAATATAACAGGTGACCCCAAACCTTTGAGAGTTAATGTATGTATGTGTGCATGTAACAGAAAGCCAAACACAGCACTGCTACAGATTCCAAAAGGCTGTGGAGAAACAGCGTAGTAAAACCTGAAAAGTAATTGGCACTGTAAAGTAATTCTTGACATTCCTGTTCAGAGCTACACTCAGTTTTCCAGTTTATTAGGTACCCATACATTAAGCCAAAATGAATGTAGTCTACAGCCCTGCCAGCCCAGCCTTGAAATAGTTTTCAACTTCATAGTCATATTGGTTGTTGGCTGTAGTTTGCGGTGCTTTTGAGTTGTATTGTTTTATGAATAAATTGGATTTCTAATTACCAGCATGTTATGGACGATGGCAAAAAAAGAAAGTCATTGGGTGTGTGTGCTGTGTCCCTGCACCCTGAGAGAGCTGCATTAGGCACTGGAGCACATTTTAAGTAAGGGTTTTTAAACTGGATTACATCTCCTGTCATTCACTGAAGTTACTGAGCCTACAGCTCGTTTGTGCCTTATTTTGACATCCAGAAAGAATGCCACTGCAGTAAAGCACACCCCCTTTGATTCACCGGGGCTGTGCCTCGGAAAATATTTAATCAGCTCTTAGAATTTTAGTTGAAAATTTAAAATGGCTTAAAAGTTTATCTTAATCTAGAACATCATACCAATTAGCACACATTTAGTGATGAGAACTGTGTTGTTGGGATTGACTCACTTTGTGATCAGCCTGTTTGGGCTTTAACCACATTACCCTTTCATTACCATGGTAATATCCAGTGGCAGTGGGCTACCCATGTACTTATATAAGTGGGATTACGTCCAGGTAACTTTCACTTTGTCTCATTACTGAGTATGAGCCTAACTATCTGTCTGATGTTAGACTGTGTATCACAGAATGGCAAAAGACACATACACGTCTACTCACTGTCTTTGTATAAAAATGACCCTAGCATTGCAGTTTGTGCTCTAACAGGATAAACACACTCTGAGTCTCAGCATTGTTATCACAGCTTGGCGCAAGGTCGAAGCTCAAAAAAGTTGAACTTTGCGCACAAAATGTGTGTGGATTTCCTCTGCCCCTGCAAGTGAACCCGCTAATCACCGTGGTTCCATTGCAATAAAGAGATTTTGCTGTGAAATTTGTGACAAGTCCTTTAACGTCAGTTGAGTACAGCTCTAATGATGAAAGCCTGCAAACATCATTGATTTTTCATTTGAAGGGAGACAAGGCTGCAGGGAGGTCTGGAGCTCTGGATTAAACCCTGCTAATAAACTGGTAACAGAGTTCATTTTAGGGGTATTTTATATTTTCGCTTTCCTCTCATAATGCTATAACTATTGAGTCTAAAATGACTTGCTGTCTGTGTAGTCAGTATGATATAATGAGAGTTTATTTGTAAAGCTTAAAGCTCTTTTAATAGGCTGGTAGCAATAGCTAACATGCTTTTTTTGAACACAATGAGGACCCATATCATCTTTTTTTGTGGGATTGGAAGGGAACATACTTTTTACCTTTTTTTTTCCTCTGCCCTCTTAATCAGTGATATAGGTGTATTGTCTGGCTGAAACCCCCAGGCTGTCAGTCAAAATGAGGAAAAACTTGCATCACCTCCTAGAAACGACCTGCTCCTTGATCTGTCTCTTCCCAGAGTCTTCTTTGTGTGCGTGTGTGTCTCATCCCCTTTCCCCCTTGTTCACTCTGTTGCTCTTCATCTCTCTCAGATATGCTGCCAAAAGTGGAGACGAGGGTTGTTCTGGTGGGAGAAGCGGGCAGAAATGGAGCGCTGGTCAAAGCACTGCAGGTACATCATTCCTCTATTAATGCTGAAGGTCCACTGTGGTCTACTGGCTTACATTAAATTGGCAGTCCTCCACGATGTGAGCCGGCCAACATCACTGCTGAGTGATGCTGCTGAGTTTGATAAGTAGCACACCCAAACCTTTGTTTTGAAGGACGATACTGATGCTTCTGGGTTAAAACTGTCCGTAGTTGCGAAACCTTTTGACAGTGTCCATTGTTTTTTAAATTTGCCGTCAGAATTTGAATGTTCAGTGTTTTCCCCCAGATGTGGTCTCAGGTGGGCAATGCATCTAAATCAGAATGTTTTTTTAGCCATTTTAATCACCCACTGCAGAGTACTCATGTCCTGGGCCATGCACATCCCATGCCAGTTTGTGGTATTTCTTTCTTGTCAAGATGCTTTCCCTTGCTCCTCTGTAAAAGTTAACAAGAACTTGGCACTGCAAATTAGCAGCTGTCTTAACCAGTGCGGAGATATGACATGACAATGACAGGTTCTCTGTGATTTTTATTCCCAGGGACCTAAAACTGTTCACCTGCTCCTACTCAGCTCCACTAATGTAGACAGGGGTGTGTGTTTTTGCCTCCTTTCTCTGAGTGGCTCGGTTAAAGATCCAGTGTGTAACCTTGAGGAGGATCTATTGTCAGAAATGGAATATAGATCCTCCTCAATGTTTTCATTAGTGTATAATCACCTGAATATAAGAATCATTGTGTTTTTGTTACCTTTAGAATGAGCCTTTTATATCTACAGATGCTGTGGGTTGGAGGCTTTCCATGGAGTCTACCATGTTAAACTGCCATGTTTCTACAGTAGCCCAGAAGGGACAAACAAAACACTGGCTCTTGATAAGGTTTCGTGTTTCACTGTTGTTTCTCCTTCATGCTTTGAATGGGAAGGTGAAATAAGGGGGTTAATCTACAGCTACACTGCCAGATTCCACTAAATCCTACACACTGGTCCTTTAGCCACTTGGACTTATATTCCTATACTTGGAGATTGTTTATGCTTTTCTTTATTCCTTCATTTAGTAACATTGTCAAGATGCGTTTTAGAGTGAGTCCATTTAAGGGAGAAGTGCACTCACTTTGCAACAATCTCTCTCTCTCTCTCTCTCTCTCTCTCTCTCACACGGACACACAACTGCCTGTCTGTGGAGATAAGGCATGCTAATACGGAGGTCTGGGTGTAATATTAGGCAGCCTGCAGAGCACTCACAACCTCCAGTATTAAAATGTAGCTGCTCCTGCATAGAGATGAGTGACTTGAGAGTTTTATGAACAGCTCCTGACTGTGGCTGGTATGTTTACATCCCAGCCATACTCGTCTTCCTGACTACCTACATATCAGCCCAACAGAGACAACTCACTATACAACTTTCCCATACATTGATTTATTTGTGGCCGAATGCCACATATTGATTTTCTGTATTTTTTTCTATTTAAAACAAGTAAAACCTTATTGATTTGTTCAGCCTATCCTTATCCCTCACAGACAGATGGACAGTGGACCCATCTGTGAATAGCCCCTCCTCTGTGCACGCTCTGAATCTTTATATACAACCTATGGCAGTGGTTTCCCAACCTTTTTCATTCTATTAGGTCAAATGACAACCCCTGACTGATAAACTGTACAATGAACCCAAATAGTGCACACAATAACTGCAGGATGTTTGTGTAAAACAAGCCTTTATACTTTATAGGCTGCTTTTTTGACAAATATGGTGTTTTCTTCTCCCTGACGATGGCTATTGTCGTATTAGCTTAATACTTTTCGAATGTGGGACATGGCTGATTTGCAGAGACTGAAGGCTGTGTGAATTCAGTATTCAGGATCTTAAATAATCTAAATCTATTAAAAATTACTTTTATTTAGCTTTCTAAACAGAAATTAATGAAAAACTGAGATGATATCGGCCTACCTTGTGTATTTTTTAAGTTTTCGCACAATTCTGACTACTAGTGTATGCCAAAATGGCTGGGGACCTTACTTGGTATTTGTGTTCAGCTGGTCATCAATCACAAATTACATGATCTAAAACAATGAACAAGGTTTACAGAAAAATAAAAGCTCTAACGTGGTACACCATAATGTGTTAAAAATGTCTTATACTTTAAGCTCAGGTTCCATAAATCTGGCCCCAATTTTACCAGTGGGACTGAGACCTTGGTCATAAACATTGTAATGTTTGACTTTATGTTGAGCGCCTCATTGTGTCATTAGTTTTGGTCCATGTTAGGGATATGCCAATAAAGTTTCACACTGATCTTTTCCTTAGTTCTTTTTAATATTGGGTATCTGTTGATTGTGAAAATTATGTATCTGACATCACCCAAATGCTTCAAAGCCTCGACCGTTGCCATGGTAAACGCCCAAATCAATATTTTATTGCGTCATGTTTTTTTTGGTTTTCAGTGTTTTCCCTTTAGACTTTGCCTTAGGTCGGCCACCCAAGTATATAGAGCTCAAGAGTGAGGTTCCAAAAAAATCCCATTCATATTCTGAATTGGGGATTTCTATTATAAGCCATGCTGATGTATTCATCCAAGCTAGACTTACCATGAGCTATGAGATTGTGGTTTATGCTCCTCTAGAAGCTACAAGTCTACATGTTTTATCTGTGATCTCATCGAGTACCCACAATCCTAAAGAACAACAGCAACGTGTCTGATTGGTAGAGCTAGCTGTTACCAGGGACATGTTAACCGTGAACAGTTGGGTAGCGTACAAGTCTAAATGAAACTGCATGAGTTGCACTAATTCTTGTCATTACACTACATATACACAAACACAATTACAAATTAAAGCTGGCAAGCAGCATTGAACGGGACCTTGCAGCCGGAGCGTGTCGGGGTGTGCTGCGGCCGTGTCATGTGCGATCGTAACACATGAGAATCACAACATTAAAATATCATGTAAGATCAAAATTGCCACGCAGCACTTACTTCCTCTTGTCAGTAGGTGGCGCTCTCACTATATCTGAATATTGTCAAATAGACGTGTTCAGGGCGGGACTCTTATCAAACATGTGAAGTTTCGTTGCAGTCGGATCATGTTAGCAGAAGTTATGACAAAGCCCTCTTTTTATGGCGAAGGATCGAAATTGCACGCCACGGGAAGCCACTCCACATCCACGATGTTTGATGTAATAAGGTAAATAGCACAATTTTTAATGGTGAGTGTGTTTAGATGGCTGTGTCCACGTGTGGAGTCGATCTGATAAATTCCCTAGGAGTTCGTTCAAATACAACGTGTGCAAATAGCCAGAAATGACCGCTAAATCCAAAATGGCCGACTTCCTGTTTAGTTTAAGGGATGGGTCCAAGAGACTTTTCTGCTTTTTTTTTATTACAATACACATGCGTACCAATTTTTGTACATGTCGACCGTACGCATCTTGAGGGCTGATTCGGGGGGGGCGGGGCTTAGCCATTTGGTGGTGCCTGTGCACAGGGACAATTGCATACCGGTATTTTCGCTATGTTTGAATTTTGTGCAATTTTGCCCGACTTTTCGAGCATGTTGCGGCCGCCAAATATGAGGTCGAAGAGGCAGAAAATAATAATTCCTTCAATAACAAAGGGCCTTGCACTGGTCAGTGCTCGGTCCCTAAATATTATAATAACACTATTATTAAGAATATAAACACTATAATAATGACAATGGTTAAATTCAATAAGAAGTGCGCTACTATTGGTATCATCCAAAATGGTTTTATGGTTTATGGTCAGTGGAGTAAATTAATGAACTGTTCAAAAAGTGGGCAGTCACTATTGAGCTCTATTAATGGCTGATGACCCATTTTAGCATTTTATAAGCACGGACCAGGTACACCATAGGTACCACATTGTCCACATATCTTTCCTAAGCAACATAAAGCACATTCACTACTGATCAGCATCATCAGCAAAGCTCATAGATTTACTTGAATGCATGATGCTGTTATTTACTCTGTCAGTGACAAATGGCAGGGTTACGTGCCTTAGTGCATCTTTAAATCAAACCATTAACTAGTTTTTGTTAAAATAATAATAAATAAGGTTTGCGAATCACAGTTTGTATACTTCTTTGTGCCTGTGATTCAGTAAACAGCTTTGGTCAAACAGCCTGTTCTCCTTTTGAGTCATTTTGCATCTGTCCCCAACCTGGCTTTGCTTTTGAAGCAGTTGCTGCCCTGGGAGCGATCGTCCCTCTATTGTTAGTCACCAAGTGAGACCAAGGTCTTCTTATGTAATACATTAAGTCATTAGGGGTAAGTGATGGGGGCACAAGAAGAAATCACAGAATTTTGTTTCATGTTGATACTAGGGGTGGGCGATCTGGGCAAAAAATTCTATTTTTGGGGGATTTTGGCGACAACGATAATCAGTCGATATCCTTTAAAATGTGATTGGAATTTTCTGAGTTAGGACATGTGTCCACCAAACGCGTTTATAGTGCTGAGAGCGCTCAAAAAGTGTTTTCCGAGCGCCCAGCGGTGTTAAAAGTTGAACAGATTTCAACTAGAAGCACTCTGCGCTAAAAAAGTCTTTTCGAAACTAAACCATTTCCATGCCAGAGAGGTAGACCCATGTATCGGCACTAAATCATCTGAAGTACCGGTTGCTACAGGGACTGGAGGTGCTCGCATTTTCTCTCTACCATCACAACGCGCTGCTAAACTGTTGCAAGGAGGATGCTAGCAAGAGGTCATGTGATCACGTCATGTGATCATGTAGGCCCACTAGTCGTGTGACTGAATCCTGCCATGCTGTAGAGAGCGTTGCTGCACCGTGTATTAAGTGGATGTGAGGAGTTTCCGCGTGCGTTTCAATATTTTTGGCTAACTAATTTAAATACTCGATAATGGAAATTTACACATCGTCAAAACAACGACGATATTATCGCAAACGATATATATCGCCCACCTCTAGTTGATACACTATCATTTGTTTGGTTTTTGTGAACTATCTCAGTCTCAGCACTGAGTTTATAAAGTAGTAGCCCATGTTTATATTTACCAAATACAAAAAAACAAAAACAATTGTCAAACAATATAAGTTATCTCATGCAGCGATGGACCCGGCTGTTATTTGACAAGTGAGCTGGCTAGCTAGTGCAAGCTTCCTGACATACTGAAGGAACTAGAATCTGCACAGGTACTGTCGACTCCCACGGCTTTACTCCTTGTAACAAGACATAACCTCTTGTCAGCTTAACTTAAGAAGACGGCACAGATTAGTTTTGCTCATACATTGGGTATTAGCATTTGACGCTTAAAAAAGTTTTAGGCTAAAAGTTTCCAGGTGGAACTTGCCTATGAACTTGATTTATGCTAGCTCACCAGTGTCCAATGTGTCTTGTTTTATTTTAAGTAGCTGGTGGGTTGATGTAGGTCGTAGTAGTCGGATTGAAGGGCTGTCTTTTTTTCTCCAAATCTCTAAATCGACCGTTTGTAGCCTTACTCATCACATGATCAATGTTAGTCCATCCATTTTTGTATTTTTTTCTTCAGCAGACAGGAAACTCACTACATAACCAAGAAACTGTGTGGTTAATATTCTATTTCCTTTTAACCAAACACAAATTGAACTGATACATGCATACATACAGCAGAACATCCTGTCAAAATGACTTTTTCATGGGGATGTATATGTGTATATCCCTGCGTGTTTGTGTCCGCTCCAGTAAGCAGCATAGTTTTGCGTCTTTGAGTAGCACCATGTGAAGGTGATTTGGAGGCGTGGCGGCAGACTAAGTGCTGCTAGAATGACTTCCTTTCCAGGTCTCCTGAGCCCTGTCACTTCTGAAGGCTTCCTGCTTAAATCATCTATTTCTCCCTGCCAATCTGCAGTGCAGCCACATCCAAACACATCCGCCGACAGCTCCATCAGAATGCTCCCGATTGCCTGCCTGACCGCCCGTCGCCAGTGCTCATGCAACCCACAGAAAAAGAGGGCCCCCCACCATTTCTTTCTGTCCTCTTCTTTTCCTCCTCTCCTCCTCCCTCCTCAGGGCTTTGAACTTTTATATTAATTTTTAACAAAAATTTCTTCTCCTCCCCAGACTACCCCCTCTGAAGCTGTGATATTTGTTTGAAGTCACTGTCTTTAGACTTTACAAGGACACGGACCCCTCCCTGTCTCTTCTTCGCCTCCTGCTTCCTGCGTTCCTAAACCCAGCCTCTATTTTGTCCTCATGTTAGGTTAATGTTTATGAATTTGTCTCTAGGTTTCTTTCTTTCTCTTTCTTTGTTTCTCATTCTCTCTCAACCTACTGCCCTTCCCCATTTCTTTTCTGTTGTTCCTCCTTTAAAATGCCAGTGTTTGACATGCACTTCCTGCTGGTTGGTTTTTACAGGCCATCAGAGTAATGGAGGTACCGGTGGTAAAGATAAGAGAAGGCGAGGCGGGTGCCGAGGAGAAAATTATGATAAAATCTATAGTCAATATGGTACAGTACAGTGTCTGCCTCTCTGTATGACTGTCTGACACTTTGATGGGAACTTTGGGAAGGGCTGCATGAGTCTTAATTCACACGGAGTACTCACTCAATCATTGTGCATGGCCAAGTCACTGATGGTGAATTGATTTGTGGGTGAATATTTAAATGTAAGTGATGTAATACTTGATATCTGGAATGCTCTCTAACGGAGATTTGCACTCAAATGTCAATGCTAGTTTCTAGGCTGAGGAGTAATATTAAAGTCATTTAAAGGGCTTTCTATTTAGCTCCATGGCATTTGGAAATGGCTAGTTTCAGGCTGTTAATACAGAGGTTAAAGTTGTAAGCAGTCCAAAGAAAATCTGTTTGCATACAAAAGGTCTCATTAGATGAGTGGGATCAATAGCAATTCACCTAAGCAGCTTTGATTTTTGAGTGCCATCTCATAGAAATGGTTTAACATTTTGTGAATATATATACATACATTTGTTGTCTTTCTGAGAGTGAGGTGAGAAGATCGATAATCTCATGTGTTGACCGCTAGATTCAGGACGTGGTTAGTTTTACTTGGCAACACTGGAAACTTCTTCGTCAGAGTCAAAGTTTCTACTTATCCTGTGAAATATTTCAATGACTGGATGGATAGGTACACAATTTGTACATGTGTTCATAGTTTCCAAATTATATATTCTAAAAACTTGTATATACTTTATTTAATTTTTAATATGTGCAAAACTGACATGCCTATTAGCCACCACTGTACTTTGTTTCGTGCTAATTAGCTAATGTTAGCATGCTGAAAGGCTAAACTAAGAAAGTGAACAGTAGCATGTTAGCATGCTGATGGTGGCATTTGCTCAAGGCACTGCCTTATAGAGCTGCTAGCATGGCTGTAGACTCTAAGTCACATGTAGAGAGAAAACAAACGAGACATGGGGAACTGTAGTAATGTTTGGAGGTGTATTTTTGAATCTTAGCCAGAGCCAGCTGTTGCCCTCAGTTCTGTGGCTTTACACCAAGCTAAGGTATACTACTTGTTAAAATGATCTGCTCATCTCACCTTGTAGAAAGAAAGCAATAAAGTGTTTTTCCCAAAATGTTAAACTGTTCCTTTAACACACAAGTGTCTAAAGCAGTGTGGATCCTAACAGTGTAATACCAAATATAATTCTAACTGTGTGTGTCACTCCGTCGATGCCTCTCCACTTCCTCTGCCTTTGTCCTGTGACACCTACTGGAACAAATTTTTCTGAGGTAATTTGTTTTATGGGCAGGTTTACAGGTAGCACAAGTCATTTCACCCCTCCTGCACTGCCAGCTCTGCCCATAAGCAGCCCGACACTTAGTTTGTGATTTAATTTCTGCTCTCTGTTATCAAAGTCACTGATTCAAACAACTCCACTCTAATCAAAGTAACGCATTCTCTCATCTGAGTGGGAAAAATTGATTGTTTTCATGCAGCACTGAGCATTGTTCTTTCTTTTTTGCTGTATAGCACAGAGAGACAAAATATGATTGTGTCTACTGTATGTGTAAGAGTGAATGATTGTGGACTGCAGTCTTCTCTACACCTATTTTCCTTGATGGATTGGAGATGGCTGCTGTGGTATTTAAGAGCTCCCCCAGCCTTGGTACATGGAAGAAAATATTTCACCAAATAAAATCTTCATTGAAATCTTTTTTAAAAATGCTTAGTAGCACCAAATGTGAATCAGTCATTATTTGATTATTTGATCATTCCTCCTGTGATGCAGTTTACTTACTGAATTACATTTGAGTGAGGAATTAGGTCTGTAGTAAAACAAATATATGGTCGTGCAGGACTTGGTGGAGACCAAAACACAGCCAAAAGCAGGATGAATATTGGACTTACATTCGCCAGCATAACAACTCAATCAGGCCATAATATATCAAACTTAAGTGATTTTCTTTCTTATGTGGAGTTCTGCCTCCACAATTATGGGATTTAATGGGATTTGTTGACAAGAAACAAATGAAATAATTCTGCTATTATCCTTTGAATTCATATATATTTTATTTTTTTGTATTTGCTCATTACAGAGATTATTTGCTTATAATAAAATTAACTATTAAATACAAAATCCAACAGCCTGACTAACAAGGCTAACAAACCTTTCATTCACACTCACACTGGTAATTTTCTGGTTAATTTCCTGCACTTCTGAATATTAAATTTGCTTCACCAGTCCTGCCTTGAACTGCTCCATTTTTCCATATTGTGATTCTTCCCATTCAGGACATCAACACGCCGTGCATAATCACAGACAACGTACAGGAGTTTGGAGACGGAGAGAACACTGATTTCGAGACGGTGTTCGTCCTCACAGACTTTGATTCTCCCGACTACAGCTACCTCTACAAACGCGACAACCGCATTATTGGGCCTCCCGTTGTGCTGCACTGTGCTGCGAAGGAGGAAGTAAGTCCCTTATTCACAACATGTTTATTTTGAGATGTGTCACAAACTAGATTCACACATATTGGTGTAATCTAAAAATAATTGACATGAATGATCAAAAATACATGTCTCCACGTCGGTGAAAAACATGGCTCCTCAAACCTTTTCAACCTGGAATTCACATGAAAAATGTCGGCCTGCCTCACTGTCTGTCTGACAGAGACTTCACATAGGATGCTAATGTCGAACATGAACAATATGCCCTGACTGTGGCTGCTTTCAACAAGACGGAGCACTCCACATATTTGTCAGCTGAAGACTGCACGCACACACAGACTGCACTGCAGAACATCATAAAAATCTCTTGATAACAGGGAAGATGGTGTTAGGCCATTGTGCAGTTATTCACCCATGTCAGGCATTATCTGGCATAAAAATAATCATGTATGTCATGCTATTGAAAAAATTTATATTATTATTATATATCTTTTAGTATATATTATATATTAAAAGTATTAAAATGTATTTTTATACTTAATTCAACACATTCATTGCACTGATTTCTGCCTCTTCCATTCCCCACAGCCTCTACAGTTCTCATGCCGTCCTCTCTACTGCACCACAATGCTTAACCTGTCGCTGTGTTTCACCGGCTTCAGGAACAAAGAGGAAATGGTGAGTTAGAGCGATAAATAGATAAATCTGATATATCGGCCTGTATTAGGTTATTGCCGACATATTGATATCAGTACACTCAGTTGCCAGTTTATTAGGTACACCTATCTAAAATGGCGTCTAATACAACAGCCTTGCTAATTTCTACCTTCATGGAGTATAACGTTCAGGTTTTCTTAGACTTCTAGAATTATATTGATTCAGTTTATTGTCATTGTGGCAGTTACAGTTGTTCTGCAGTCAAAATATACCATGTTAAACTGTTTGTGATAATGTGTTATTTATCCCTTTATATCAATAAGGGAAGATTCAATACTAGAAACACCACTCAGTATAATGCAATACAAGTCAGCAGCACTGTAAGCTGCAGTCATCAGATTACCCTAAAGCTCAGTCAACGCCTCTTCACAACAGCTTAAACATCTAAAAACTTTCACGAAGGTAAAATTTACTGCAGAATAACACATGTTATGCTGAGCTTGTGCTTGGCATTTTTGTGTTTCCATGTAGAAGAACTTGGTGAATCTGGTTCATCACATGGGTGGGACCATCCGGAAAGACTTCAGCACCAAGGTTACTCATCTCATCGCCTACTCTACTCATGGAGAGAAATACAGGGTTCGTACATGCTTAGGTTTTGGTTTACTCTGATCTTGCAATCTTTTTACTCGGTCTATCTCTGACATTAATACTGCTGTGCAGTAGGGCAATATTGTTACAAAAATGTATATTTATCTTTACTTTATTGCAATATACACCAGCTGTAACATTATGACTACCTGGGCACCTAGGTTTGGAGATGCTCTGACCCAGTCTTCTAGCCATCACAATGTGGCCCTTGTCAAAGTGGCTCAAATCCTCACGCTGCCCATTTTTCCTGCTTTTAACACATCAACTCTGAGGACAAAATGTTCACTTGCTGCCTAATATAACCCACCCACTGACAGGAGCCATGATAACCAGATAATCAGTGTTATTCACTTCACCTGTCAGTGCTCATGATGTTATGGCTGGTCAGTGTACACTGTATGTCCCAGCTTTCAATAAATACCATCAGATATGTATTTTTGTAATTTCAAAAATGATGAAACAAACTAAAAGGCAATAAACAACTAAAATACACACATTACAACATATTAAGATAATTACAATGATAATATTGTTGCCTGCTTCTGCATGGCAAACAAAATTACCACAGATAAATCATCTGTAGTGGACATTTTGTATGTGGAACTATTGGAATATTTACAGTCTGTGTAAAGTAAATTCAGTGAGCAGCTCGGTCACTTCAGCGCCCCAGTGGACACGCCCCCCAGCGTCTATGCGCAGAGAACAATGCAATTTCCCCCCCCCATTTTTTAAAACTAATTATATATACTTGCCGATTCTTTGAATCATTAAAATTTGGCAGAACACACTTTTTTAACAATTTTTTTCTTTGGTGTGAGAAACTCAGAAATCATATTTATTATGACTTTACACAGTCTTTTAAAGCCCTTTCTCTTTTGTGAGTATTGTCCAGTATATCCTAACGTGTGTGAAAAACGCTATTGTATCTGCCAGTTTTCTTTAATACATTCGACAAATAAAAGCACCAACAGTCAACAGAAGGAACAGAAAAATAACAACGTAAATGTTTTACTTCTGTTGTGTTTCAGTTGCTTTCACTCATTGGTGGTGGCCGAGCGCGATTGATTGATTATTTATTTATTTTATAAAGTTTCCTTTTACACCACCCTTCCACTGATTGTGTAGCACGTTCTCTGGCTGAAATAAACAGAAGGAGCAGGAAATGATTTGAAGTTCCTGTCAGCATAGCTTGAATCCCAGTGTCTGATGTCAGAAAGTGGTAATTTAATTCCCTGTTGGATCCTCTTTAAACCGAGTTCAATACATGGCCTCCTCCATAGGGATACATAGAAATGGATAGATGGGAGGATGGATAGATTGACGCTCGGATTAACAGATGCTTGATGCTGTACTTCTTTCAATCATCTCTGGCAGTGATTTTCTATTTAATCTTTTTTTTTTGCTCTCCCTCCTCTCAGTTAGTGAGTTATTTCCCCTTTTTCTTGCAAAAGTCTTGTGGGTGGTATATTTTGTTCTTGCAGAACAAGACAAAATGCAGTGAGAACATGTTGGTTTGGTGACAGACAGCCAAGGCTGTTTTCCATTTGAAAGTGTGACGCTAACTAAAAAAAGGCAACCACGGAGCCTCTCATACTTGTTTTTGTATTGCGCCTGAAGTGGAAACTGTTTGTACCTGTCGTACTCGTATTGTGATTCTGAGTGACAGGGCGATCAGGAGTAATGAAAACAGACTCGGGAGATTGTTGTACTGTGAGCAGTGACAGTGAAACTATTTGAAGGTCTTATAGTTATAAAATTGTACACAGATAAATGTCATGCCCTTCTTTCTGTTATTGTTTTCCTCTGTCTGCCTCATCTCTTGGTTGCACATTTACTCATGTATTTTGTTTTTCTCTCTCTTTACTGTGTCTTATTGTGCCTTCACCTCTCAGCTGGCAGTGTGCATGGGGACGCCCATCCTCACTCCATCATGGATTCACAAGGCCTGGGAGAGAAGAGACGATGTGTAAGTTTAAAATCCTTGAAGGAAGCCTCTGTAACGTTGTTGTGTTGATGCTTGTATTTTATAATTTTTAGCCATTTTCTATTTGTGTTTATTAGACAAGAAAAAAAAAACAGTTTTGAGATCGATACCTATGTTGATATTTGAGAGTTAAGATAAGATAATGACGTATCAAAAAGGGATGAGTAAGTACACCGTGTATCTATTCAACCAACTAAATTATTTGTACTCTGAATGGGTGGGGTATAAACCAGGGTGTGGGTGGTGCTTCAACTGAAAGGGGTGGGGCAAACCAGAATATAGTATATTTAAACCTGAAATTGATATGGGTTGTTTAGAAGTTGTGATATTATAAAAGTCTTTACAGAACAGCCCCAGAGAGTAAAATACACAGATTTGCTAAACTCTGTCATCCAGTGCTGACCTTCTCTGTCACTGGTTAAAATTCCAATCAGCTGTTGATGGCAGACAAAAGTGAAGCTTTGTATGCTCCCCTCCCGTGAGTGTTTCTCTAGTTCTAACAACTTGAACAGAATAGATGTCTTCTCTCTAGATGATTGCATCACATCAATTTTCTGAAGTCTCAAATTTAATTCATATATCAATAATTCAAGATGATACATTTCACACTTTTGAACCAGAACTCAATTTGTTTTTCAATATGCCACATACATATGTAGTCAACATTGCATATATTCTGCTGCAGTGTAAACACAAGTATCAGACCAGACTTGGTTTCAGCAGATACCCAATACTAAAAGCCTTTGTTTGAGATCGTGACATCCCGAAAAAAAAGCATTTATCAAATGTTTTACTTCGATTTTCACTGTTAAAACTAAGTAAAACTATGAAGGTGTTAGACATGACAGGGCTCCAGAGTGCGACTAATAATTTTTCTAGGTCGCACTGGTGCACCTGACGCTGCCCGGGTGAAAACATAAATTTATTTCGCAAGCGCATCATCTCTCTGTGTTCTCCTGTGACCGAACCCACACACTCATGGTAGGATCATATCGTGTTCTAAACCAATAAGAGACAGAGCTCGGGGGGGTCTTTGCCTCTGATTGGCTGTGGTCCTGTTCACCTGTGTCCTGGTCTTTGTGCGCAACCTGAGCGCCAGAATAGCTGACTAACTGAAACGAAAAAATAAAATAAACGCGACAAAATGAGGGAAAATGAAGAGAGGCAGAAATATTGAAAGTTTTTTTTCTGCATTTCAGCAGCAGGTAGTAGGAATCAGGTCCTCTTTTATTTGGAAATGTTTTATTTTGCTTAGTGTTTTAGTTTGAAATGTTCAACTTCAGCTCAGTGAAGCACTTTAAACACTTTATTTTTCTTTTTATATATAATTGTGCTTCAAATAAAGACAAGCATTTCTCTACACCTTATTCTTGTTTAAAAATCATTCACATTATATGAAAGTTATGAAGAGCGATAAAAAGGTGACCTTATGGCGTTAAAGGCGACGCAATGAAAAATTTGGCTGCACCTAAATTTTGTGCTGGTGCACCAAAAAAAAAAAAAAGTGAGGCGCACCAGTGCAACCAATGCAAAAATTTAGTCTGGAGCCCTGCATGCCAGGCACTGTTTTGGACCACCAATAAGCTTGTGTCAGCCCTGGCAGTGCTCTGGATTTTCTATTGTAATTTGTATCTCATGTTCAAGAAAATATGAACAATATCTGTATCACTTCTTAAATTGTTACCTGTCCCAACAACCTCACTCGCCAAGCTAACGCCACATAAAAAGTCACATCATAAGTTCCGCCTTTGCCCTTTTAATTGTGTGTATCAGAAACCTATCAGTTTGTGAAATTCCTCACAAGATTCTCAAAACGTCACGTTATGTGAAGGCCCAGTTTAGGGGGTGTAAAGTTCCTCCAGTGGAAAGGGCAAGAATACTGACAATAATACCGAATGTTTTGAATAGGACATTTTACAATTGATAAATATATTATATTATGGAATGTAAAGCTGTCCTGTTTCTAAATTATCTCAAAGTACTGCAATGTCCTGTTACTTAACTACCAAGGCATACCATAATACTGATAAAAGCTGAAATAGATAATATAACCCATGCTGTGGTATAAGGCTGTTTTTTTAAGGGACAATTGTGAAGTGGCTGGGGTTTCTTTCAGTTTTGCATGAAATCTGGTTCATATTATTTATATGGTTTTCATATCAGTCTCTGTTAATTATGATAACGTTGAATCATTTTATTCTAGTTGCACTTAATACAGTACATGATTAACTAGGAACTACTTTTGATTGAATTGCACAGTATTATTAGTTTGCGCATACGGTACTGTATTTTTTATTAGTGTGCATGGAAAAGCACACTACTATTATTCCCCGTGCTTATTATTATTCTTCCGTACGTTTTTCGGTCGACTACTCCTCCCGCAGTTTTGGTTGCACATACACAAAAAGGTACCAAAACGTGCGGCTCGGTGGGGACATTAGTGCTATGACTTTTCTAAGCGTTTTGCAAAACAGTTTGCCAATAAATCGCCAAAAACCAGGCCAAAAAATGAATGGGTGTGAATTGGTAGAATGGCCAACTGAAAATAATCACCGATTTCTGGACCTGGTTGCCTAGCAACCAAAGCCTGCAGCTCACAAGCTTGACTGTGAACAGGTATTACTCTCCAATGTCGTTTTTTGGTCGACTACTCTTCCCGCAGTTTTGGTCACACATACACAAAAAAGGTATCTAAACGTGCGGCTCGGCCGGGAAATTAGTGCTAGGACTTTTCTAACCGTTTCACCAAACAGTTTGCCGATAAATCGCCAAAAACCAGGCCAAAAAATTAATGGGTGTGTATTGGTAGAATGGCCAACTGATTTTAACTGCCGTTTCAGTTAGAGTGGAGTGAGAGAGAAATATTTGTCAAAAAATAAATTTGTAAAGGCCACAAATGTCACTCTACAGAAATAATTTATAGATATAAACGTAGGTAAATCCGTTTGGGTCGCAGTGATACCACTGCTGAAGCTGTCAGACAAATAGTTTTGGCGGGAAATGCACTGATGTGCCAGCAACACCCTCTCACGGCCCCATCTAATGCCATGTTAATTGGAGAGAAGAAATTTTGAAAAGAACTCATTGCACCATTTCTTTCTCAATCTCCCGAGGTCACATTTTTTAACTTTAGCCACTGAAACTCGGCAGTCCTATAGTCAACAAGATGACAATCCTCAGTCTATTCGGTTTTCATTTCGTTTTTTGGTCATTCCTGGCCAATGGTTTGAGGGGGTTCATTTTGAGATTTTCTGTCTCTCTCAGGAGACTCGAGTGCTGTGGCCTCCCCTGGTTGTCACGACAACCAAAGCCTTCCTGTGAACGTACATATACATGCACACACATAGCTAGCTACAGAGGAGTATTTAAGCTATTAACAGAGCCCATCTACGGAGAGCCTGGCCACTCTCTATTAAGTCCCATTGTACCAAATTTTGGTTGCAGTTCCACCAGAGTTCCACTGGGGGCGATCGCCCATGAGTGCAAAATGAATGGGAGCAGATGGAGGTAGACGGCTAAATTTGTCTCTTTCACCTGATTGTCGTTGAGAAATCTCAGATTTGATTGTAGTTTTTGCAAGTTCAACATGGGTTATAGGTCGAAAGTTGAATGAACGAGTTCTTATGTCCTTTCGATCTCTTACAGGACGAGTTGTTGTTGCCCATAACACGCTAGCATTCTGCTAATGAACGCTGATTGGTCAGTGAAGGACTGATTACGACCAGAGATCCCGCTTGATGGCATCGTGGCATCCGAAGCGGGACCAGAACGTTATGGCGTTAACTTTTTTTGGGGTTGCTGGTACTTAATCTGCCTATCGTTATGTCTGTGTTGTCGATGCCTCGAGAGAAAAGGAAGTGCAGAGCGCGGAAGCACAAAGAGACTCAAGGCTTGCTGTAAAGCAGTATCTCTGGCCGTACGATGTGTATCCAATCCAACTTTATTTGTTAAGCACTTTAAAAACAACCAAAGTTGACCAAAGTGCTGTACAGGAGAATAAATAGGTCAGTGACGTCATTGACATTTTAAAAGACTTTTTTAAAGCAAATAAGTGACTCTTAAAAATCTAACACCCAGCAATGTGTAATTTCTTTGCACCCCCTTTCGAATGCAACATTCAAATTACTAGACAAAAAATGATATCCTGAGAAAAGGGATTTTGAGGGTATAGCTCCATAGACTGCCATTCATTCTGCACTCATCCTGTGAGCGCCCTCATATGGAGCCAGAGTGGAACTGCAACAGTTCAGAAGCCGGAAGTGTACAGAGTGGAACTTCTCCCCTTATTAGACATTCTCTGGTATGAATAAGCTAGCGCTAGCTAGCTAGCTAGCTGAAGAGAATGACAAGGTATTAATGTGCTAGCGCTAGTTAGCTAGCTAAAGAGAATGACAAGGTATTATTAGGCTAGCGCTAGCTAGCGTTCTAGAGAGGAAGACATGGTATTAATAAACGGGCCAGAGCCAGGCACACTCAAAATTTCTTTAGGAATTTTCTAGTTTTTTTTTAATGCTTTTTCTCTTTTCTCCCTTCAGAAGAGTTACTGCACAGTAGATTTTCTGTTCAATTTCCTAAATAATTGCTTGATCTACACACATAAATATAATAGAATAAATAGAATGTATTATCAGAAAACTGTGTACTTGACAGTTGTATGACCTTGCACATTCACATTCGAACAATTACATAGTTGGGAAAATAACCGTGTTTCTCCCACCTTCATCTATCTAGGTGCTTCCATGCAGGAGAAGAGGAGTTTCGAACAGAGTTCAAAGTGCCTCCATTCCAGGACTGCATCCTGAGTTTTTTGGGTTTCTCAGCTGAAGAGAAGGCCAACATGGAGGAGAGGACTCTCAAACATGGTCAGTGCTGCAGCAAACCAGGATTGACCATTATGCTGTTGTTGTTGTTGTTGTTTTTTTTTTTTTTTTTTGTGGTTCCGTCCGCCTGTAATAAATTAGTCAGCTGGGCTAACTAGCGGCTTATGTTGGAGAAAACAGACCTACTGTTTACAGTGCATACACTGTATTTTTGGTTTTGGAAAGATTTTTAAAAATGTATTGTTCTTACTAGAGCACCATACGCACTGTTTCATCATGTTGGGGAAACCCAAAACGTGACAGGTACAGTTGCTAAGCTATGATGTGTATATTTCCTCATCATAATATCCCTGTTTTTCTGTGTCTAAGGTGGCAGTTATCTTGAGGTTGGAAATGAGAGGTGTACACACATGGTGATAGAGGAAAACTCAGTAAAGGAGCTACCATTTTCTCCCTCCAAGAAACTCTTTGCAGTCAAACAGGAGGTAGGTCTTTCAGTTGTTGTTTGTTTTTTGGAAAGAGTAGAGTTAGTTCTGTGATACTGGTCAAGTACTATCTTGACATAACAGAATAATCGAGATACTTTTGCTCCAGGAGGATGCAAACCCAAGGGGGACAGGAGGAAAATAGGAAATGTTTTTTCCTCCTCAACAGAATGCCAAATGATCATCTGATCAGGACTCCTTTTATGTTAAACCTCAGTTGATGCAGTCTCTGCTCTTCCTTTTTCTGTCTGCGCTGTCAGAGAGGAGGATCAATAATAGATTTCCTCTTCCAGCGGAAGAATGATTCGAACCAAGGTAGAGGGGTGGTTTAGCTGTAGTTTTAACCCCACAATCAATACGGCCTTTTCTTTACTGTGCCATGTTTATTGGTTTTCAAAGGAATGTGTACGGTATGTCATTATAGTGTCAAATCTTTTTTTCTACCTACCTCTGTCCTAATCCAGGGGTCATTAAATACATTTCTCTCTCTCTTCTGTGGTAGTGGTTCTGGGGAAGCATTCAGATGGACGCTCGGGCTGGAGAGTCTATGTACCTCTACGAGAAGGTGAGTGATATTTACATTGCTCCCGTTCCTGTTTCAAGTATGTGTTGGGAGGCCCCCCGTTCAGGTTCCTCCAGTAGCCAGAGGAGGGCAATTTCATCGTCCTAGTTCTCTGTGCCCTTTTTTTAATTTTGGAAGTTGAAATGGTATCATCAGATCAGATCACAATTTACAAGATGTGTAGCTGGCCTTCTGCCCTTATATTCATCTTGTCTTACATATTTATCTTTTTCTCCCACTGTACTCCAGAATGACAGCCCAGCCATGAAGAAGGCGGTGTCCCTCCTGTCACTCACCACCCCCAACAGTAACCGCAAGCGTCGGCGTCTGAGGGACACGCTCGCTCAGCTCACCAAGGAGACGGAGATCTCCCCATTCCCTCCGCCACGCAAGAGGCCATCGGCAGAGCACAACCTGTCCATAGGTTCGCTGCTGGACATCTCTAACACCCCTGAGACGTGCAAGGCCTTGGCAGGTAAGACGACAGGGGAGTGAGTGGAAAACACCTGCTTCATCCAACCCTAAAAGCCATTTCTGCTATATACTGATGGAAAAATGCAATACCTTAGAGGATATTTCTATGATGATGGTCGATTCCCTCTTCTTCATAAGAGAACAATAACAAGATGAACCCCTCTCTTTATTCCAGAAGACAGAGTAGGGAACAGTTCAGAGAGCAAAGGAGGCGATACTGTGACCAGGAATAGGATAAGAAGAAGGAAAACCAGGGAAAGGAGGATTAGGACAGACAGGGAAGAGAGGAGGAAAAGGTCCTACCAGAGTACAAATCCCTTTCAGCAACCAGAGGAGGAGCAGCAGCCAGGAACTTCTGCAGGTCAGGTTTTGCTTCAGCAGTAGGACTGTGCTGATGTTGACATCAGGCCAAAGTATGTGTTAGGAGGATGAAAGAAGTCTGTAATGAGTAATGATAAATTATGTAATGATAAGTAAGTCATGAGTGGAACAGTGAAAACTTCAGGTCAGAGTAGTGGGGTACATATGTGAACATGGAGAGTAGTACTGGGCCTGAAGGCACAAATACCTGGTATAAATACAAAGCTGTTCTTGCCTTACATTAGACGAGGCGTGTCCTTTTAAATTAAAATTGCCAGCATTGTCTTGTGTATTATGCAAATAGCTGTGATATATTTAGGGGCTGTAGTGTTAGGTTCTGAGAACTAGTTTCACTTATACCAATAAAACTGTACTGGAAGCTTTTCTCCTCCCTCTTTTTTTATTATGACAGTAATGTAGAAAACATTTTGGTAGCAGGCTCTCATTCTTTAGCCTGCACACACCTTCAGTTTGACTGGTTGAAATGACAAACTTCATCTGCGTCACATTTGAACAGATTTTGTTAATTAAATAGTGCCTAAATTAAACTTGTATCCGTTGTTTGTAGGGCTGCACCATATGGTAAAAACATGCATCATATTGCAATTGTTCTGACCGATACTGCGATATGATTAGAGTAGGAGTGATCATTTTTGTATCACACAGCTACACACAAGCTAATAACATCTGCAGAAGAAGATTTGTAGGCCAGGGCATCTCTGCAGCACTACAGTATTTCATTATAATGCTGTTTGTCACACAGTTTACCTTCATCAAAACATTGCAACTTCTGCTATTTGTATATTGCACTTTGCCATATTGCAATATTATTTCAATCATATTTGTATTAATTGTGCAGTCGTAGTTGTTTGCTTAATGTGCCTACTGCAAGCTGGTGTCTGTACTTGGCCAAGGTATGTAGTGAGCAATTTATGCATATTGTATTAATCTTTTTAAGTTTAGCAACTTAATGATCACATTTAACTGTAGTTACTGTCAAGTAAACAAAGCTAAACCTCATGAGATTCCATAAGGCATTTAAAAGAATTTAAATTGAATAAGCAGATTCAAAACGTGAAATGGATTTAATAATAATAATAATAATAATTGCATTGTTATACAAAGCTGGCACAGATCAGCCCACGTACTGGTGGTGTCTTGATGTCAGAGTTCCAGGAAAGCAGAAACTTTATCATAAAAGTTTTCTCTCGGTTGAAAAATATCAAAACTGAAAAGGTGTCTTTCCATTGGCTGAGGTGAAGCAAATAAATGACCTTCAACACATGCATACACCGTTTCTACAGTAGGTCATTTGGATTCAGCCTCAATCTCATTCTGATTGCTAAAACATACACCTGAAAGTGTCTTTTCGTGCCTCGCTGCAGTATTAACAACCTTCCCTCCTCCCTGCCTGTCTTGTTCCTCCAGAGAGTTCGAAGCCATCCAAAAGTTCGACTCCGGTTCTGTCCAAGCAGTCAGCCAGGTGGCAGGTCTCCAAGGAGCTCTACCAGACTGAGAGCAACTATGTAGACATTTTAAGCACCATCCTACAGGTAGCAGTGTGTGTCTGTGTGTTAGCACAATGTGGACTTCTATTCTAACGCTCCCTCACAGGTTGGCCAGTCAGTTGCCCCTGACAACAGTTTCAGGCTAAGCTACAATCATTAAAGGGGTCTGTGTGTGTGTGTGTGTGTGTGTGTGTTGTGTGTGCCTGTGTGTGCCTGTGTGTGCCTGTGTGTGCCTGCGTGTGCCTGTGCGTGTGCCTGTGCGTGTGTGTGCCTGTGTGTGTGTGTGTGTGTGTGTGTGTTTGCATGCTCTCTCTTGGCCTGTCTTATCAGTTGGTCCCAGCAGAGAGTCAGACAGCTGACCAGTGAGGGAGAAAATGACCTGCCTGACCATTTTTCCTTCTGTCTCCTGCCCCTTCAAAATCTTTTACTCTTTTTGCTTTTTTTCTTAACTATAGCTCCCTCCATTTTGATGTTGCTTCTTTTTCATTCATGCTTCCTCTCCCTACGTCTCTCTCTTTCTGCCTCAAACACCCTTCCTCGATTTTTGCCCTCTCTTTGTAATCTGTCTTCTCTGTTGTATTCTCCTGGGCTTAACTCACCAAAAGCTGGTTAGTTTTAAATCTGGGAATATAAAGTTAGCCTCTTGGTGTTGAATTTTAAAAACTAATTCGCCACATGCTGCTAATAATGCAGCTGTAGCTCCACTACTGTGCCATTTATCACAAGAAACCAGTTGAAGCTTACTCCATAATCCAGCCTATTTCATAGTCGATCCATGCTCCTTTTTCACCTCACAGAAAATGTACTTCATCCATATTTCTGAATGCAGCAGTTCCGTTTTTCATCTCACAGCTATTTACTGAGGCAGGAGATAGTGCAAGCCTGTGTTCAGATGAGCAGCAGACTGTAGATTGCTAATTGGATTTCATTTTTCAACATGACACAACAGTAACACAGTCTCACTGCCTGTGTGTATGACACTAACATGTCACAGCGTACTATCAATTCAGTTCATTTAAAATGTTATTTCTGTAGCGCCAAATCACAACACATGTTATCTCAGGACACTTGTCAAATAGAGCGCATTCCTCATTATTTAAGGTGACTCAACAGTTCCCACCATGAGTAATCACTCATCAGAGGAGAGCCAAATCATGTTGTTCACAATTATTATATTTTTTTCAGACAACAGTTAATCCTGGAACGTATATTGTTTTCCACAGAATGTGTTGCATTTTTTTTGTTTTCTTGATTTACATCTGTAAGTGCACAGGATAATATGAGTTAAGGCCCTATAGTAGATTGCATTACGGCCACCCCACAGACTGTTGCCCCTGAAAACTGGATTATTTGAGTCGACTCTGACCTTGTCAGTGGAATCTCGGCACTTTACAAACCGAATCTCAAAATTACCTCAAACCACAAAACTAACAGTGATGGAAGCAGATAAGGGTGATAGTTAGCGGAGGGCAATGTGACGGTGGGGGAGTCGGCTGAACCACTTTTGATGGTGGTCCAGCCTCCTCTACTGCCGTCCACTGTGATTGTCTCTTCGACCAACAGCACTGTCAGCAGTCCTGTAGGAGAGACGCTCTGTGGTGTACTCAGATTTTATAACTGAACTATAAGCAGGACACACACGTTTACTTGCTCCAACTGTGTTGAAATGTGTTGTGTTCAAATCACAGTCTTACAGGTGAAACATGACTCATGGAGCTACGTCTCCACCGCAGGAACTGATGATAGAGGAGTTTAGTGTGGTGCTTAACTGAAAAAAAGTAACCCATAGTGGAATCTTTTTATTGAACAGCCAAATCTGATTCAACTGACAACATTCTGAGTTGGGTACAGCTCAAGATTGCTTGCATAAATGTGAAAAAATGTTTTCAGGGTTCATGTGGTGTCCACTTGGGCAATACAACAGGACCCTACCCCACCAATTTAGACTGACTGAAATTTGGATGTCTGTTATTATGAACCAAGTGGACCTGTGAAGACCTCTCCCTTGTAGTTTAAGGTCATGCTCTCAGTTTCCCCCCACAGTTGTGTCAAAGCAGGGTTTTTTGCAAGGGACTCTGGCCCACACCAGGAGTTTATTTGAACCAATCAGGGAAGATGTCTAGGCACCCCCAAGACAAACACCCCAAGAGAGAGACCCACCTTTTTATCTCACCAAGTGAAATGTAGTTGTAGTAAGTAAATTGGACAAACCACAGATTTGTCAGCAGTTGACTGATGTTTTTCCTGATACATCAGAAAGTGAAGAAGGGTTAAAATTGATGTTTATCTTGTCCTTCTCCATGTATTTTATCAGTCCCCAAGTTAAAAATGAGTAAAACATAACGAGCACACGATGACTATCCTCCCCTAATATTGCAATTAAACGCCTTATTTTGTCATATTTCTACCTGTTGTTAAATATTTATAATATATGAGGTCCAGTTGTTGTCTCAACTCATGATCAGTTATTTCTTTATGACGTCTTTGAGGCAGAATAAAAAAGAAACTCACTGTTGATTTTTCTACATAACACAATGAATGCGTTACCTGCCAGTCTCTATAATATAGTTTTTGCTGTTCTTGGTTTGTCTTTTAGTTAGTGTGAACATGAAGCAGACTAGTGCTCTTTTTCCCTTTAGTTAGGACCAAATTAACCAAACTACAGTTGACACAATGAAATGGCAAATGAAGGAATCAACAGATTAGGCTACATCTTGTAAATACAGTGTGTAGACATGTTATATGTGCCTATTTTTATTGACCTAATGAAACATACTGTATTGCTGATGCCTAAGCTTTGAAAGCATCTTGAGTACTGCCCATTGATGTTTTGTGCAATTTACTGTAACATTATGGTGCTAGAGTGTTTGTGCACCTCTCTCATATCTGTTTTTCTTTTGAAGCTTTTCAAGCTTCCATTGGAAAAAGAGGGGCAGGTGGGCGGACCCATCCTAGCCCAGGAAGAAATGAAAACGATATTTGGCAGCATCCCAGACATCTACGAAGTCCACACCAGAATAAAGGTAGTGTGCCTTTGACGGTTTCTATCAAAACCAAGTTTGACCCGATTATTGTGATGGTGTAGTTTTTTAAGAGGAGTTTTTGACTTGTTGTCTTTCTGTGTGTGATGGTTTGTTCATCAGAGTGACCTTGAAGATCTCCTTTCAGACTGGTCAGAGGATAAGAGTGTAGGAGACATCATACTCAAATATGTAAGTAATAACCAATCTCTACTAGCAGGCAGATGTTACACAAATGTGCATGGAAAGATTCAAGAAAGTACAAACCTATTTGTGCTTATTTATGAAGTTTTGCAGCCTTGTTGAAATATAATCCGTTTAAAAAAGAGTAAAATCATCTATAACACAAGAAAGAATCAGAAGTAGTTCATTTTGAAAGTTGCTTACAACAGCTGATAAAGGTCTACCTGAGGAGACCAATCCATGCTCACGTGGGGTGAACTGTGACATCGGGCTTGCAGTATTTCTTCTGGCACTGGTAAATCACTCAAACAGTTTGAGGGCAGGTATTTGCATGCAAGGCTAAACCGGAATGGTCCCTGACCACTTTTCAGGGATGTTTTCGGCTGTGATGCCACGTTGAATAACATCATGGGTTGAATTCGTCTTTGATGACAACAATGCTTTTTATTCATTCTTTATCTAAACAAGATCCATGTATTGAGCTTCAAAGCTTATTACAGTAATTCACCATTTCTAGTTACTCAGAAAATAGGCAAGAGCAAACGCAACCTTCTGCCATAATGACAGGCGTAGGTTTTTTGAAAAGAAAGTTGCAGGATTCTACTTGTGGCAATTCAAAATAAATCAGGAAATCAATAAAATCAATATCGTATATATTGTCCCATTCCTAAGTGGTACTGAGAATTATTCCATAAGACTAGTTTAACAACTTCAAACAATCCAGATTTAATTCAAAATGTTTGTGTAACCTTATTCTTGCATCTGTGTGGATCGTCCTTTTAATGCCTCTGACCTGTCCTCCTTATCTTCTGTCTCTGCAGTCTAAAGAGCTGGTGAAGGCCTACCCACCCTTTGTCAACTTCTTTGAAATGAGCAAGGAAACTATTGTTCGGTGTGAGAAACAAAAGCCACGCTTCCATGCTTTTCTCAAGGTACGACCTTTGTTTGCCTGACTGGTGGACAGCACCTACAGATGAGACTTTCAAATGGTGGCAGAGAAAAAAATACCATGAAAACCTTCTGACACCACTTCACAGAAACACTGCAAACTATAGCCATGTAACCTGGTTTCTTGAGTGCATTTCAACATAATGTTATAATGTGTATAATAAAGTTACGAATACAAAAGTAGTGCAGGACATTTAAATTGAGCGAAGTAGTGACAGTTTATAAAGAAAATACTGGCTACTATCTGCAAAAGTGGCCTGTTGAACAGACAAATTGACCTTCTTTTAGCTGGATGGTTGGCATGCTGTGCAAACTTTTCTGTCCGAATGTGTCCTTCAGGTTTACACAAACACACACACACACACTGTTCAACGCTTTTATTCTACAGATCAACCAGGCCAAGCCAGAGTGCGGCAGGCAGACGCTGGTGGAGCTGCTAATCCGACCTGTACAGAGATTGCCTAGTGTGGCCCTTCTTCTAAACGGTAACACACACACACTCACATACTCACCCCTCTGTTCAAACAGTTTGAAAAAAAACATGTCTTGTGCTAATTACATCCCTCCTTGTCTTTTCCCCCTTATCTTTCTCCTTCCATACCTGTCTCCCTCCTCCATTGTCTCCTGTTGATACTGTCTGCAATTTCTTTTCCTCCCTATTCTTTTCTTCTCACCTTTCTCTTCATGATTTTCATCTCTTCCTTCCTGCCTGTCTGCTTCTTAACAAACTTTCCCTTTCTTCCACCATTGCAGACATAAAGAAGCATACGTCAGATGACAACCCAGACAAGATAAAACTGGAGAAAGCTATTGAGTCTCTGAAAGAGGTTATGACGTGAGTTGGCATGACCTTACCCTTTCCTTGGTGACAGCATTGTTTGATCATTTCCACCACCGTATGTACTCTTATTGTGCTAAATCTTCATTGTATGTTCAGCTTGTAATAATTGTTGAGCAATTATAATTGAGTAGTTAGCAAGAAACAAGTGATTTTTATTTAAGTTTATTTTTTATTTCCAGTTGAAGTTGGTTAAGTCTTGACATATCTGAGACCAGATTTTGGAGTACTCCTTGATATTTCAGTGCATTTTTGGATCATTGGAAGGTCATATTCAGTGGTGTCACATTATGCTCAAATCCTTCGAGCTGTTGTCAAAACAACCGCATGAGAATTACCCTGGCAGGTTAGAAAATAGTTTAATATGCCCAATAAATATCTTTAAATTGCTTGTTTAGTCTGATCAACAGTCTAAAACCCAAAAGATGTTCAATCTACAATGATCTGGGAAAAAAAGTTGAAAAGTTGGAGCCAGCAAATGTTGGCATTTTCCCTTGATGAACAGCTAAGACAAGTGATGGATTATAAAAATTGTCATTGATTGGTGGCCAGCTAGTTCATTTATTGCCTAATTGTTTCAGCATTACTGAGATGAGCAATTACATTATTTTCTTCCATTTTCCAACTTCCCGTCTCCCTTTCCTCGCCACCAGTCACATCAACGAGGACAAGAGGAAGACCGAGGGCCAGAAGCAGATCTTTGATGTTGTTTATGAAGTTGATGGCTGTCCTGTAAGATTGAGCATTATTATTGTTTGCATGTCTGTGGTTTTGTTAGTGCTATAATTTTTTATTCATACTATTCCACATGAGAAAACAAACATATGCATGTTGTCCCTTAAAATATACCCGTTGCAGACTGTGTACAGATCAGTGTATTTTACGATTGCTCAGACAGTGGCGCTGTGATGTCTTCCACCAGATGTCATCAATAAGCTGTTCCAATAGACTGTTTAACTGAAACGGGAGCGTTCAAAATGACATGTTTCTTATTGAAGAAAATACCATAGATGTGTGGCTCCCTTTTTAAAATTATTAGTATTTTGATTTTAAAATATAGGTCATAGCTTTTGAAGAAGTAGTACGGATTAAATACATATGGACTGTAAGTTAGTAGAAAGTCTTTCCACTGCACATATTGTCTGTTTTTGATGGTGTTGTTTACATTATTTAATCAACTAATTATAATTGGAATGTCTAGTAATATGAAGAACAGGGAAGGGTCTTAAAAAGTCTAAAATCCAATTATCTTAAGTTTAGGCCTCACAATGTTTTATATATGATTTTTACAGGTCTTAAAATCAGATTAATGAAGAGAACGTTACTTGTATGAAGTCACATTTTTCATTCTTGCTTGTAACTTCCAGCTGTAACAACTGCAACCAATTTTCCTTCAGATCCTTCATACTTTTTTTTATCAGTATAGAAGTGAAATAGTTTTAAGTTTGCATTCATACGAGTCTTTAATAGGTTTTAAAAAGCCTTACATCTACATTTAAGCTGTTGTAATCTGCAGAAACCTTGGAAGAATGAACATAATTCCATATTCAATCTCCATAACTTTAAGTCTGCTCTCCAATTCTTTGCCTGTATTCCATTTTCTACCACTGTTTCGACCACCTTTCTCCACACCTTCCTCTCACTTTCTATGCTTCATCTTCCTTGCAGGCCAACTTGCTGTCCTCCCATCGCAGCCTGGTTTACAGAGTAGAAACTATTGCCCTGGGAGACCAGCCATGTGATCGCGGAGAACATGTCACACTCTTCCTCTTCAATGACTGCCTTGAGGTGAGAATGCCCACCAACACCAATACTGTACTTGAATCTTCACCTACATGAATAAAAGTAGCTTATTAGCTATGTTAGCACTAAATCTACTTATAAAAAAACATTATCTCACTTAAGATGTGACTATATATATGTTATCTTTTAACTATCCCCAAAATATGGTTGTCTTTTCAACATAGACAAGCCTAGCACATAGCATATCTAAGTACAGGAAAGGAGGCAGAGGTTCTAACTGAGGCTTGCTCAACTGTTCAAAGATTGTCATACTCAATAAATTAGTTAATTAATTAGTTTCTAATTAGTTTCTAAATATTTAAATGGGAGTTGTATATGTGATACAAATTTGGTGTGTTGGTTGCAGTTTGGGTATGCAATTGGTAGTTCAACTATGAAGTGTAACCATATCCAATATTGTATATGTAGAAGTTGCTGCATCACCAAAAAGCCCTTTCTGTTTTCACCAATTTAAACTCTGTTATCATTTAACCAGTCATGTTAGGAAAAGTCTCCGTAAATGCTTCCATCTCCTGCGCCGTTCTTCCTCTCTACCTTGTTTGTTAAGGGAGACTCAGCATGGATCTCAGCATGTGTTTAAGAACGTGCTGAGATCCACATTCAGTGGTGAGGAGGAAAGGGCTCTTTTACAGAGTAGTGAGATTGGAAAGGTGATCAATTCATGTGTATGCGGTCTATCATTGCTGACACGGTCAGTGTGTGTTAATTAGCTAAGGGGCAACATAAGAACAGAACGGGGCAGGCAATCATGAAGAGATGAGGTGGGTGGCTGTGCTGATTCAGGAGTGTCAGGGACACCTCCTAATGAGCCTGTGTGTGTGTGTGTACACATGGATTTCAGTCTTCCATGTAGTCCTGTATGTATATTGAGTGAGTGTTGTTAGTGTGGGTCCATCAACACTGCTCATTGATTAACTCTTACATTCATATAATCACTCTCTCACCCTCTTCACTCACACTGCCACAATAACAATGACCTATGATGTAGTGTCCTATTTCATCCTCTCCCTCCCTCTTTCGTCCTTCTCAGCATCTAATTAATGTGGCATTAATGAGTTGCATCGTTTACCTCTATGAAGGCCTCATTGATTTATTGCCAAGTAAACGATAGCAGCTTCACCCACATGCTGCAGAATGCACCTACTCTCAGTTCACAATCGAAAGAACAGGACACACGCACATACGCACACAAACGTACTTTCTTCCTTTACCTCCAAAGTTCTTGTCTGATGTTGTGCTCGTTTTTCGGGTGTGTATGTGTCTATGCAGATTGCAAGGAAGCGACACAAGGTGATCAATACATTTAAGAGTCCACTTGGACAGACGAGACCCCCGCCCCCGCTCAAACACATCGCACTGATGCCGCTGTCCCAGATTCGAAGAGTGCTGGACCTGCAGGACTCAGAGGGTAACACAGTGACACACTGGAAACTAATGAAGTTACTGCTCATCACTTCATATGTATGTTATCAAAGGGGGGTTAATGTTCTTTCATTGTAATACCCAAAGGTTGTTAAACACCCTTTTGAAGGCGTCACTGTAATACAGCACAATGTTGGAAACAATGACAAACCAACTGTAGGATTTCCACTCCCTTCCTTTGAACATTATTGATGGCAGAAGCTGTTTCCCAGTCCTTTCATTCAAGGATACTCCACACTGAGCTGCAAAATCCAAATACTCCTCACAACTGCTAAAATCATTTCATTATCAAGTCCCACAGCAGGCATGGATGTCATTAAAAGTGTAATGGTTACTTTGCTAATTTCTTAAATTAAGTAGCTGTCTCAAAGGTTGGTTTTTTGTTTGCTATGAGACACCAACAAGAAAGAGAGAAAAACTTCCAACTGAATTATCAGGTAGTTTTTTAAATCAATTAAAACAATGTCAAAACAATAACCAGGTGTCCATAGAAACGTTCAGACAGGTTTTGCTTGTTGTGATCATTCCTCCTGTCCATACTGGCTATTCAAACATCCCTTCCTAATGTGTTTTCATACATTGAAACCACAGTGATAGGGGTCAGAATCCACAGTTCCACTTCCGTACAAAATGTTCATCTAAAGCTTTGGATGAACTACATTCTTGCCTGGAAGGAGAACTGTGGATTTTGTCCCCCATCACTTACACTGAAAGGGCATCAGGATGTTTTAAAGGCCAGTATGACCATGAGGAATGACTACAGCAAATAAAACATATTTCAATGATTATATGAGCACCTGGCTTTTGTTTTAAGACAGACTTCAAAAATTGTGACCTTATCATTTAATTAGCCGTTGCTGGTGATAAAGTCTCTACAAGTTGATTTTCTTAGTTGAAAACCGTGACTTTATTAATTGTGCTTTGATTGCAACTCGCTATGGCAGCAGTATTGGCAAAGGTATGTCTAATTCTCATTTTATATGCATTCACTCCTCTGTGGTCACCTACATTGCATACAAGTGTCCCTCTACACAATGGACACACAAACCACAATGAGACGACCTCCATGAGGAGTGTAGTCCTGCGAGCTGTGTCTAAATAACACTCATTCACTATTTCCCATAAAACAGACACTCAATACTTATTGAGCAGTAAATAGAAATTTGTTGTTTTGCATGTGTAAAATGTGACACATTGCAGTGATATATTGTCAGTAGAACTATGTAGAGAATGGACTTCACACTTATTTGGACCCTCAAAGTAAATGGTGAACATTAAATATAGTGCATATAGTCAAAGCAGGGATTTTAGACACTGAAGAAATAGTCCACAAATACTGCATGCCATTCCCTCTGTCGTATTAGTTTCATATTATTTCTTCCTATTTTAGCAGCTCCTTAGTCATTTTATTGAAGTTTTTTTTTAAACATACTGTATCTCTAATGTACAGTCTTCTGCCTAGATAACAATGAGTGCTGCGGTCACAATATTTTACTACAACAGAAATGTCTAATAGGTGAAAAAGGGAAATGCAAATAAAAGTCAATCAGCATCATGGAATAACTAACAAGAGCAGTCTTGATGCTGATGAAGCCACACAGTAATGGTAGAGAAGCATAACCTTACACGCTGCTACCCATCTTTCTTGCTAATCAGCAGGGGTAAAAAAAAAAAAAAAAACTGCTCTACAAAGTCTTGGAGTCCAGGAGTTTTTCCTACCTAAACACAGCTCCAGTAGCCCAATTTCAGTGTGACACAGAGCAAGTGTTTCCTTTATTTTGTCTACTCCTGTGCTTTCATGCAAGAGCACATTGTTCAGAGACAAAGGGTGTCTTCACACAGGGAACAATAACGATTGATGTTTATGGAGTTTGGAAGAAGCACTGAAGTTGATTTGTTTCCACTACTTCTCTCTGCTCTTATCTTTCCATCTGTTTCTCTTCCCTTTCTCCTTCTCCAACACCCTTCCTCCATCATCGTCCTCATCTCCCTTCTTTCTGTCACTGCTGTTTATTTTGTTACATTCACTCTATCACTTTCTGTCCATCTCTCGCTCTTTTGCTGCCTCCCTTTCAGAATGTGCGAACGCATTTGCCTTGGTGGTTCGCCCCCCAACTGAACAGGAGAACTTGTTGTTCAGCTTCCAACTGGTGGGAGAGGAAACAGTTAAAAGCACCTGGCTACGATCACTTTGCCGCCACGTCGCCAACACCATCTGCAGGGCTGATGCGGTAAGCCTACACATACTGTACAAAAAGAAAGTAGGTAGTTTGACAGATTGGCTGGAAGGGGAAGAAAGCTGTGATAGTCCTAGAAAGGTTCTTTCAGTGTAAACTGCTGATGGAACTTTTTCCTCTCCAAACACAAAGTGGTCTAGTGTTCGTCTTGTCGCCACCCTTAAGCCACAGGCTGAAAGCGCTGTGCTACTGGCAAATTTGGAACAGAAAAACCTTCTACTATCCATGTCCGATACAAAATGTAGAGCTGTAAAAACAAAGAAATTCCTTCCTGTACTGCAGTAATGGCGACTTGTTTACTTCCGTGTGTGTGTGTGTGTGTGTGTGTGTGTGTGTGTGTGTGTGTTCGCTCACCTTTACCTTAAAATGGTGAGATGGAAAATGACCTCCTATATACTAGAAATAGTATATGCAAACCCCCCCCCATCATTCTGTAATTTGGCCCCAAAAACCCTGATCCGAGCACCCTTATCATAAATAGCTATTTTTGCAAGTAAAACAGCAGAATCTGTTTTTAATAAAATAATAACTTCAGAGAAAAAAAACACAGAAATACTAAATCACATTTAATATGTTTACTCTTGTTTTATTTATGGCTCCACAGTTGTGCAGATAGTTATTTTATGGATCAGTGTGATGCCAAATAAAGTGCCAAAGAAGTTTATTCTGTACACCAAGCTAAAACGAATGCAGTCTCATACAACAGTCCTGCAATAAATCCTCCCTTCACGAAGGTCATAATGTGTTTTTGTTCAAACTAGCTGTAGTTTGTGGTGTTGAACTTTAGTGTAGAGAGCTGTGTCTGTTATTTACCCTACTCTCATTGAGGTGGGACAGAATAATAGAAACAACTGTCAGACCTGCAATGAAAGCAGTGATAGAGTCCAGTCACTCGGAGTCTTCACCCTCACATTTTTTTCACTGCTAGCTTAGCAATGGAGAGTGACAGAATATGGACCAGGAATGAGTGTTAGGGGAGGACGTAAATTTGCCCCAAACATGGTAACAATGATCAACATTGGAAACGACTACCGTAGTAGCAGCAGTCTGCATCACATCTTCTTGATGTCTTTTCAAATGACATTACTACAAGTGGATACTGGCACCAGGATCAGTTGTTGGTATAATAAATCATTTAACAACTCAAAAAAGTGGATTTATAGTTTTCGAAAGGCTCAGTAATCTTCTGCAGTTTTTACCAAACGTTACTCAGCCAGGAGGAAATCGTGGCTGTGTTGGTGACTATTTTCAACTGTGAATTAATCCACATTTGGAGCTCTAGTGAGTATTTCTGCCAGTAGGAAGGTGAATTTAGGATTTAGTCAATGTATGTTCATGGTAAAGAAGAAACATGTCGCCCAGTGCAGTGGGGTGCCCCACGACTTGTTATGGGCTGATTAAGCTTGATGATTATTGAGCCCACTAAAAGATATGGAGGTGAGGCTGTCTGCTGTATTTAGCAGAGCAAGCAGCAGGGGGCGATGTTGGCCTCTGTCTGCCTGCCGCCTTGCAGCTGCATTCCTAATGCTTTTTCACTGGGTCAGTGCTGCACTGTGAATACCAACGAGATAGAGCCCTGCTTGTTAACAAGCCCACTGCAGGGTGAGGGGAAGAGAGAAATAAAGACTGTGTGTGAATCCTTCCCTTCTTGCAACTATGTTGGCAGCAAAGCCTAATGTATCTATTGGTATTCATTACATGAATTGCACACTTCAGGTCATGATTTATGATATTGAGTTTGAGGCTGTATTGTGTTCAGGAGGACCTGATTCAGTGTACAGACCCGGACTCACTGCAGGTCAGCACCAAGGATATGGACAGCACCCTGAGCAAAGCCTCCAGGGCCATCAAGAAGACTTCTAAAAAGGTAAAGGCAGAAGAATCGGTTTCTCCTTTCCAACTGCACCTTCTGCAGGGACAGGTCATCGTAACACATATATACATGTTGAGCAGCCAAGCATTGTTCAGACTAGGGCTGCACTCTACACAATCATGAATTGAATCATCAGTTGAGAATCCCCCGTACTCAACTGTCAGCCGATTCATTACACTTCTTTTTAGCTGCATCGTTGTACACAGAGTATATCATGTAAGTTAGGTTGTCCAGATGAGAATGGGTGAAATTCCAAATGGGGGAGTTGGAGGTGGGCGTGGTCACAGCCTTGTCTTCTGAGTGGGGCACAGCCAGGTCAGTGACGCACGAACCATTACGTATAGTTAATAGGTATGTAATATGACCAAAAATCCTGAACATTTTTTATATAGTACTGGAATTTTTTTATTGTATTTTAGTCCCTTACTCCGATTGCTTACATAAACCTGGTTGCGTATTTTGTTTGAAACTTGACTGATGGTAGGATAAGCTGTGTAAAACCTGGGGTTTAATGGGTCAGTACTTAAATCATATGACCGTTGGTGAACAAGTGTCAAGAAAATCTCCTTGAAAAGGATTTCTTGAAAAGAGTGGTAACCCTGAGTAAAAGTCTTTTCAGCCACTAATGTCATTACGCTTCAGGAGTTTACAAACACATTTCTTAGATATTTTTATCACACATTCCTCCCACACTGATTGCTTCGCTTTGACATAGGTCAGATGACATCAACATTATCCGTTATTTATAATTATCTAATCAGTGTAATAGATATGTAAACACATCAATAATAATAAATAAAAACAGGAATTATAGCCCACATAAGTGTTTTGACCAGAATATTTTCAGAGATTCAGAAAGTGTCACAGCATACATACAGCTCTCGTTATTACTTGTTCATATTATCCATTACTGACAAACAGGACAAGATTCGGCACAACTGCTTGTAATTTGGGACTGCCACAAATGATTTTGGATGTCTTTTCACCTTATTGTTAAGCTATTTACATTTACAGTCTTGTCTTAAAAGTATCTACCTACACAACAAAGCGTTATAGAAATAGACGGCAGCACAACGCAGAATAGCGCAGCTCGATTGTGTTCGCTGCTCTGACACTCAACTCCAGTGCTCAATACAGCGAGGTCGGCTACAGTAGTTTTGAACCAGATGCTCTACTGCTGTCCAGTGACACTGACAGAGCCGTCAGCAGCCTCAACCTCAAATGCTGAACTCTGTGTAGACCCAAATGTCCTAATTTTGGTACAGCCCTTGTTCAGACGGACAGGACTTTCTAAATTGTAGTCCAGATGATGAGGTAAATATAGAAATAATTTTAGGCAGAATTACACAAAAACATGAATGACATTAGGAACAAAACACCTAGTACAGACCTTTCCCTCTGATGTAATTGTGCAGTCATTAAACAATGGGCTGGGACTGAAATCTGACTTGGATGCTGTTTAGCTGCTCTTTGCAGCTTATCCAGAGAGGGCAGCCAAAGGATTTGAATATTTAGCAGAACAGAAGCATGATACTGCCTGAAAGAATCTTTGGAACAAGCAGATAAAGATATGTAACATAGTCAAACTGTGTATAGAAAAAATGGTTTATCTGATTTTTAAGCTGCTTAAGGAAATATCTGAGGGAAGAACTGAGAGCAGTGAAGGTGGAAAAGGCTAAAGAGACTTTGATGAAGACTGTCTTACCAGCCATTCTACCAAATTCTTTTTTTCTTGGTGTTCTGCAGTTATCTGCTTTTCCTCATATGGTGACCTTAAACGGCATATGTAGAGGTCAATAGCTGTTATCTGTTCAGGAAATTAGAATTAATTTATTGTGGACATGACTACTTAAACCATTTAAACTGTTTAAGTAGTAGTAGTAGTTTGTAGTACTGCTGGAAAATGTTTGGCTTCGTATCAAAACAGTGACTTGTCAGATGCTGATCCTTTGCAGTAGATGGCTAATGGTTTTGTGGAAGCTCAGAATGCAGGGATACCTAATAGCTTAGCACAAAAACAATTACAGTGCTCGCGATTTTCCCCGCCTCTCTCATCTGTTAGCTCTTTCCCTCTTTTCCACTTCAGCATCAAGTATAAGTATGACAGTGATTGCACTCCTGATTTTTATCATACTGTTGTGGTGAAACAAAACTTACACACAACACAGTGTCCCTGGGATCTTAAAGTCTTACAGTTCTGTGTGTTGTATAATTGGCCTCAGCAGTGATGGATCCTAAGTGCAAAAAGAGAAAAAGAATGCTATCTACTGATATTGAAAATGAAGTGGCTAAAAATCCAACATGTTCAGTGCAAAAAAAAAAACCCCAAACATTTGAGACCTATAAAAAAGACCTATTACTTTTACTAACATTTTGTGTGTGTTTGTGTACTAGGTGACGAGGGCTTTTTCTTTCACCAAGACCCCGAAGCGCGTGATCCAGAGGGCGTTCATGGCCAGCGGTACTCCGGATGAGAAGAGCCAGAGGCTGAGTTGTGAGAACCGCATCGGCAGCAGCTCCACGTTGGCTGTAAGTCTTTCTGTTTACCTGAAATCATTAGTCTATAACATGAGCTCTACTTGTAGCCACACCAAATTAAAAATGTGTAATGTATTGTGTTTGACTCAGTCAAGCTTATCTGATACACAAATGTAGGAACTTTTGAACAGCATGTAATATTATGTCACTCATTCACAATTTATGAGAAACAGACATTTTCTTTGTGATTGAAAGAGCAATATCTGTGTTTTTGGTCTACTCACTTAGTAAATACTACCTTCAATAATCAAGCGAAGTTTCCTAAACTTCCAGGAGTGTTTACAAAATGTGTCTACTTTGTTCAACATCACAATTAATACTGGGGGGCTGTTGGCTGTCTCTCTGTCCATCCATCTGTCCATCAGTTCCTCATTTCCTTTCTATTCTCTCCATCTCTTTCTCCTTTTGCTGAGAACCAGGCAATTGATCTCTCCATCAAACCATGGTGGAACAGCTTTCAGTCGGTGTCAGTCGTTTTGATCTAACTAGATTAAAAAACAGGAAATGGGCTTCTGCTCCTAAACGTTCTCTTAAACTTTTTCTAGGCTGTGTTGTTTTTATGGTAACTGTTTAAATGGTTAATTGAATGTTAAGAGGTGAGGAAAAGTCAAGCTTACTTATAACCTTGTCCCCAGTAATGCAATAATTTATAGACTTTTCGCCCATATTAGTTAAAGATATAGTTCCAGTATTTTGAAATGGGGTTGTATGAGATACTTCTCCATCGACAGTGTATTACTTTCAGTAGACGGTGGTCAGATCACCTCCCATTTTGGAGAAGCACAACCATTACGCACGGCTGTGGGCATTGTAGCACCTCTGCTGTCATTAATTCATCAAATGTGTCAATGTGCTTCTAAATCAGCAGTGATTGTGTCCATTACCATTATTCAATCAGTTAATTAGTTTACATGCTTGTGTGTGTTGTGTGAGAAAGGATAAAATACTCTCCCTCATTGTGTTTCTCCATGTATACTCTCTCCCTGTCTCCTCTTGTGTTTTTTCATGATATGTAAATCCCTGCTCCATATGTGTTCCTTCTGTTATGTACTCTAGATGTCTCGCTCTGCCTCCACGTTCAGTTTGAGTGATTCTGCCAAGTGCAGTGCCGTGGTGCAGCGGTCTAACTCTCTGGACCATCCTCCTGTCAGAGCCAGGGTCCCTGTCTGTGTACGTACCCCCTGCAGCCCAGCCCATAGCCCCGGCCCCAACACTGCCCCTGAGGTCAACCAAAGCCTCTACCCCAACTATTGCCCTACCACCCGAGAACGCAAGTCCATCCTTCATGCCCCATTATCGGCCCAACCAGCACAACCTCATTCAGGCCTCTACACTTCCCAAAAGTCCACCACTTCAACCCATCCCACCTCTACCTCCACCTCCATTCCAACTGTCCAAAACTCCAAAAACTCCCAGTCAAGATCTAGCCAGCTTGTATCCAGACACCTCCCCTCTGCGGGGTTTCAAACAAAGTCCCCAGCCCCTCATCCTGTTCATGTCAAAGGCAGGACCTTTTCTGACTCATGCAAGGATACCCTAGTCCCCTTGGACCCACGCAAATGTGTCCTGACCAGTCCTCGCAAGGAGACTCTGCTCTAAACCATCGCTAAGCTCAGTCCTGGAGTCTGACGTGAGCAAACATTATTGTGGTCTAGTTTCAACTAGGGGTGCACCAATACCATTTTTTTTTTATTTCAAATGAATACTTACAACCTGTTACACACTCTGTTGGCCTTTTAACATGCACTGGTGCACTTCTTGTCCCAAATCAACTCCTTAGAAGCTGAAACCCTACCACAGAGATGGATAAGATTAATAAGGGTTTGTTCTACAGCTGAACTTCAATGATTAGATGAGAAGGGGTTAGAAATGTATAACTCGTGTTGGCAGAATGCTTTTCCCCATTTGAGATTTGTGTAAAGGGCAGAGATTTTAAGGGTTGATTTGGAATAGCTCTGTTACTCTGAATCACCTGGGATACTAACTGGTGTTGTTGGTGGCTGGGAATATTCACTAGGTGGCTGCTGTTAATAGTGGGCTGTATCCATAAGGGAACAATGGAGCTGGGCTGGTGCAGAGCTGGGACATAAAAGAGTTTTGTCCATGTGGAAGCCTGCGTTTCCTCGGGGGAGAAAGGCTTCTTTAAAGGCATGCCGTCACATACAGAATACTTTGTTTTTGAGACAGATCTGTGCACATTATAAAGGGTTGGTTATTATTATAATTGAATTGAATTGAATTATTAATCATTCAGATGAATAGACATTTTTAAGAGGTTTGGACTCACATGACTTGAACTAGAGTTACAAATGCCATGAATTTAGACTCCACAAACTTGCAATGACTTGTGACTTCACTTGGAGTCAAATAGCTCATGTTTTGACTTGAAAATACTTGATACCTTCCCCCAAGGTCAAATATGAAAAATTATGTTATTTAAAGTGTGCCAGTAATCAATCACTTTCCTAAAACATAACTAATGTTAACACTATTCATTCCCGGCAAGTTGACCGCTAATTCCCCAGATCATAAACTAAAAATAAACTATGTTTGAGCCAATCCGACAGCATCCAATCGAGTTGCAGGAGAGAACTAGGAAGAACTAATGATTACTTGGTGCCAGTTGGAAAAAATGACACAAAAAAAAATCTGTTGATAAATGGCACTGCATTTGGTGAAGGTGCATTATCATTTGTTAGGGACTCGAAACTTTAAGTTTAGGACTTGAGTACAAAGACTTGAGACTTGCTTGTGACTAGCACATAAACTGACTTGGTCCCACCTCTGTCTTTTCATGATATTTCTTTCAATTTAAACGGATCCTTTCGAAAGAACCTGAATAACTAATCTAAGTACCAGTAGAAGAAAATATCAAGAGAAATAATCTAAATGTCAAGGCATGCCTTTAATTTTGGATGCAATGCTCTTTGTGTGTTTTTGGCTAGTTTACACAAAAACAGCTCACTAAAATTAAAATGTCAATGTATTCATAGGAGCCAGGTTGCCTTCACATCTGAGGTTTAACGTGCAGTGGCTGGTCACATGTTTTCTGTTCCACATTTTAACCACTTGTGACAGCTGAGTCGATGAGCATGTTATGTCTCAATATTCACCTCAGCTATTTAACCAGTTTGCGTGCATAATGAACACTGCTCTACCTGAAAGGTATTCGTGCTTAAGAAATGGGTTTTGACACAACAGAATGACAGTGTTATCTATTTGGACATTGTTGAACCATTTCTCAATGAACCATATGCAAGCCATTCCATTGCAACCTGCCAAACAACACACCAGTTTAGGAACTGCCCATTATAGTCCTATCTTGTGTATCAATTTGGTTTTAAGCATTCAAATGTTTGGACAAAACATAATGCGTCAGCTGATAACCTAATACATGTTTTTATTAAAGTAGATGAAACTGATCAAATTCACACCAAATAAATATACATGAACACAATCTACTAAGGAACAAGTAAATGAATGAAAATCTAGCATATGTATCAAATGCTCATTACTTGTGGCTGTGAAATGTTCAGTGTAGCAGCTGTGTTTTTTATGGTAGTTATGGTTGGATACAAGTCTCAGAACACTAGAGAAACCTGCATTCCATATCCTACATCCATATGCTTAGTTTGTAGACCCATGTCTCGCCTGAAATAAAGACCACCCTACTGGCATTGACCACAGCTAAGGCCATCTAGTAACTACATTAATCAAGAGATGTGATGCACTGGGTTCTATCTGATTGAGCTCAGGAAATAACAATTAGTGTTTCTACATGCATTTTAGTACCCTGTTAAGCCACATACACATGCAGCAGGGCAGCAATCGGGTCTTTCCAACCTTATTTTGGAAGCCTAGCTTGCTTTTTTCGTGACTTGTGTGTGCTGCATGCGTGTGTACACGGTCTCTTATCCTACAAATGTGTGCTGGCTTAACTCGTTGTTTAAAAAACAGCTTGTTTGCTTTGTTAACCTGTACCTGCAAAGCTCTGTACCAAACTGACCTGTTATCAGAAATTACCTCTGCATCAAATCAGGACCCTACCTGACCCCTAATGAAATAGGCTCAGAGCTGCTACTGCTGGGAAACACAGGCAAAACCTCTGGGCTACGGAACCATGGTGGCCAGAGGAAAGAAATGATAAAACCAAATAGAAAAATTAAAACTCAATCAATCATACAGACTGCAAAAGCAGGACCACACTACATTTTTCTATGGATAATATTCACTTGCGTTTCCACCTGCTTGGACCAACTCATTAGCAGAGTATAGAGCATACTAGGACCTCTCCAAAACGGTGCATGTTACACACAGCAGGCACAACCCTTTCTTTATTTAAATCTTTTTATGCAGCACGTACCTGACTTTGAATACCTAAATGTGTCTTTCTAAACATGCAGTGGAAGAGCAGGGCTGCACAGTTTAGATATATGAATTAGCCTTTAGTGTGGTTTGCAGCACTTTAACTGTCAGTGGCTAATTTCAGCAGCTGCCGTACCAAAATATATCAGCTATATGATTTGGATTTTCCTGTTGACGCTTTAAGACTCTTTGTTACATTTAAATAAAAACACTATAATGTGTGATTCTGTATCACCACACAAAACAGGGTTAGGAAGCAGAGACACAGCCTGAAGTATGTCTTGCCTGCCAAGATAAGAAGCAGATGTCACAGTTTTAACTAATTTCACCATTTACATGTATGAAGGAAGACAAACATACTCCCGTCTATAAAACGTTCCTGACAGTAAACACTTTACACCGAAAATATATTTATATATTTATTTTAAGCATGGGGAAAAAGTTAACTGACTGCCTTCAAAAACAGTGCAGTTTTTGTATTTGTTGAGTACGGTGTATAGTATCTGTTGAGAAAACATTGTATACAACATTTCAATTATTCTTATGAATTTGGCAATAAATGTAATACATCAATTCACTTCATTATGTGGGAAGCATCCCAACATCACAAACCTAAAATATCATATTATAAGTAATTTGCCAGTCCAATGTCTTAGAAAAGTCTAGGGAAATAATATTTTAAAAAGAGTGAGAACCTTGTCAGTAGAAAAAGCTGGGTGTCCATTAACTGTAGCGTTGTCTATTCCCTTGGCTCCCCTGTCCATGTGTCAAAATGCCCACTGCTCCAAGTGCACAGGATGGGTCAAAAAGACACATTTTGTTTCAGTGTAAATGCTGATAAATGACAATACAGCTTCAAGGCTGGAGCCCTGATGATTGGCAACCAGTGACAGTCTTAGTCCAAAGTGCAGTGAAGTGCATTTTACTTCAGGACTATGACCTTTGTACAGTATGTGGGCCTTCAGGCGCAATGTCATGGACTCCACTCACAGATGCCACCTGGTGGTTGAATAAAATTAGAATAAGATTTTCGCACTGGTTTCCTCCTGCAGTCTGTCACAGACTGTTGAAACCAGTAACACTCCCTCAGGTTTGATGTACAGCCCATGGAGCTGGTAAAAGGCTGCTGCCACAGCATTGTGATCAGCCCCTCTTAACACGCTCCAATAAAACCCACATCTGGGTAAACTTTAGTGTTGAGAGTGAGAACACCTCTGCAATATATCACTGGAAGCAGGGGCAGTCTGTTGAGTGTGTGCACTCGAATGGAGACATTTTCATGCACACTTGCGCAAAACAAGTGTTCATTAGCATGCAAGCTCAGATTATGGCAGGTGTGTAATGAGGGTCAGATGTTTGCATTGTGACCAGTGCTGCCCTTGACCTGGTCTTCCTCTCCAGTGCAGGCAGCCTGTTAATCTACTCATTCATTCAGCCCTTTGATCATCCTGTGTGTTCCTGAAGCCCTCCAGCACCACTTACTAACATATAATGAAGGCCGCCACTCACTTTACCGATCACCAGCTGACACAGACAGAGGGCAGGAGAGAGTCAGTGCCTCTGCCGAAATGCTCATAGACAGCACTGTGTGTGTGTGTGTGTGTGTGTGTGTGTGTGTGTGTGTGTGTGTGTGTGTGTGTGTGTGTGTGTGTGTGTGTGTGTGTGTGTGTGTGTGTGTGTGTGTGTGTGTGTGTGTGTGTGTGTGTGTGTGTGTGTGTGTGTGTGTGTGTGTGTGGCCAGGTGGAAAGCTACTGAAGTGTGATTGTGTTGGCAAAGGTTGCCTGTCTCGATTAGGTCGGTGCCAAAATTTGGCTTTGAAGGCAGAAAGGAGCTAGTAAGAGCGTTTGTCTTTGTGCACTCAGTAATTAAATGAGGCTGGAGCACATAAACAGACCTCGTCCTTGACCACACACACACACACACACACACACAGTCCTGTGGAGTTGGGATGCTGGTATTGAGTTGAAGGAGCGGAGGGAACATACATTCACACTTGAACTAATGTTTTCTTGTTCCAAATGCTACTACCACGTCTTCAGTGTCATTCAAGGTTATTTAAAAGATATTTTAGTTTACTTGGCCTTTTTCTTTTTGCTTTCATTGTACTCACCAAAGTAATTGCTGAGTTCTGGAAACATGGAAACATTGCTACAGCGAAGTCTAATTGGACAACCAGTCAGTTGTAGTTCTTAAGTCACAGGTGTAGCCAGATAAATGCAGCCATTTTCTTGGAAGCTAAATACAAAAGTAAGCACACCTGATAATCGACTCAATTAAGAATCGATTAATTGGTCTATCGCTACTCAGCAATTAACTTGGAGAGTACAACGTAATTAGCAATATGGAGAAAGGCCAAAAACATGAGCCAAGGTTTAACAAACCAGAGTGATTCTTTAATAACATCAAGGTATTAACATTTTATCTCAGCCTTTTCTCACCTCCCCCTCATACTCATGTTTCTTCTTATTCATTCCTCTCTTTTCTATTTACAGGCACACCATTCCCCATCCATGGTCAATCTGCCTTCCATGTTTGAGAGGAAGTACCACACATTCAGTCGCTCGACCACCCACCTCTTCTGAGACACTGCTGCTTGGGAGGACCCACTGAGTTGACCCATCTTTCCACCTCTTTTGCCTCGGCTGCCGCTAACAGCAAGATCTGACCCAAAAGGTGAATGTGTATAAAGTTGAAGCTACCTATGGCAAACTAGTATTTGTCCATACTGGAGCTCTGCACAGACTTTCCAAACCCAGAAGAAATGGAATTTTGACACATTTTGAAACGAAGCACTGTAGTTAAGGACATACTTCAATCTGATATGTGGCAGTACCAGAATTGTCCAGCTACTCTTCGACTGCTTACTAGCTGTCACTTGGGCCAAGTTGGTTTAAAACAATAAACCAATTGTTCATCAACCTGATGCCTACCATGTGATCTATTCAGCTCAAATGTCTGTGTTGCTGACAACTTGCAAGAAACATATAATACCTATAATAACTGGAACGGTACTGCGCCATGCTAGGGGCTACAGGTGTGTGATTACCACTGGTTCTGGTGAGGTTTGCCTTACCCTTAAAAAAAAAAAAATGAAGGATGCTCTGCTTTTTGTCTGCAATTGTTAATGGATTATCTTGACATAATAGTTGTTGGTTTTTTTTGTTAACATACTTTACCACACTTGTTACTTTTTGTGTTTATATATTGCCCATTCAGTTTCCTGGTTGGTTCCTGTTGTTGGTATTGTTCAGTGAAGTGTAACACTAATTTTAGACCAAGTTAACATCATGTCTGTACTCTGGTTAAAATGGGGACTTCATGCTGTCCCCAAATGTCCCAGGATGCCAGTTTTATTTCTAATTTTAGATGTTGAGGTATTTCTATTTAACAAATGCAGGTTGTTAAGATGTTTGTGTGTTTTATGTACTAGTTAAAGTTACCAGGTTGACCTCTTGACCCTTTCTGTGTTGTGGCTTTTTTTTTTTTTTTTTTTTTTTAACTCTGTGAGAGATCCTTTTATATTAACTGACATTTAATATTTTATTGTAGTGGAGTACACTTAATTTCACCTGATTATAAAAATAATATTACTTATAATTAAACCACGTTCAAAATGTAAACTTGTGATAGCTTCCAGCTTTTATAAAGCTTCTATTTTAACATTTAAGAGATTCGGTTGAGAAGAATAAAACCCTGATGCTCTTCTTCCCTGTCCACATTTTAAAATCTCTTTTTACTGTCTGTGTGTATGTTTAAGAAGGGATGCTGCATCAGTGTACATATTTATCCTTGATGAACACATTTTATACATGTTTTCATTTTTCTCTTGCTATTTATATTTTCTCCACTATTCTGTCACTTCTCTAATGCTGTTTTCGTTGAGTTTAAATCGCCTCCTGTTGTTTCATCTCTGTATTAAATGCACTTAAACATGTACCCGATTATTCAAGCTTTCTTCTTCTTTTTTTGTTTTTTTACTTCTGTGTGTCGTTTAATCACCAGAACATTATAAAAAAGCAAAACATTAATTCCATTCATTTGTAGGGGCTGCTGACTAAATATACCAAATCAATAGTGTGAAAATAAATGTCTTGCAGTAAGGTTTTCTACTGTCTGTCTGTCTGTGGCTTTTGAGCTAAGTCAAACAAAACACACTAGAACTTGAAAGGGTTATGGTCTTGTAAAAGTTGATCTTCATTCTTCCAAACAGCTTTCATTTGTAATCTTGGATATAATCGATAATTAACCAATGAAACGGCTTCATTGGGGCTTGAAATGTTTGATTCGTCAAATATTCTTGGAGCTTCTACTTGAGTTTGGGATTTTTGAAGGCCTGTTTGGGATTTGCATACTACTTTGAAGCGAGCTCATGATTGCTCCTCAGTACTCGTCTGTACTTCTTGCGCATTTGATGTAGGAGTTGGTTTAGAAGTTTCTGGATCCCCCTGGACAAAAAGTTTCCCAGTTTCCCTTCTCTTCATAAATCAAAACTGCTGTTTTAAATTCACTTTTGAACCAACAGTCAGTTGGGTCTTTGAAGAAAGTAAACCCAGTCCAGAAATACTGACAAACGGCCAAAACTGGGTAACCAGCAGGTGTTTCTCTAAGCTTTTGATTGTGACAAGACCAGGGAGCTGCACAAAGATACCATGAGGAGTTTCTCTAATGCTGAGCTGGGACTGTATGTTTGGTTTTTTTTGTCCTACCCTGTAACTACCCTGTTTGCTAGTTAATGTTTGGTGCTGGAGAGAGCGCACATACATCCAACAATATTAAACGTAATAATAATATATCACATTATTCATACAAATGCATTCTTAACTATTATTTTACTCTGTAGTTCATTTCTCAGTGATAACTTTCTATACCATTGTCTTGTAACACTGGTACCCACACTCTCAATGAGCAGCAATTCTTTTCTTTCTTTTTTTGCTTCAACTTTCAGGTCTGATCATATTTTCTTAACGTCAGCTGAAGTTCACAGTGTGGCTCAAACATGGTTCGCTGCATCTGTCACTTTTTTCCATTCCACTTGATTTCTCTTGTTTGAGGTGCCACTACTGAGCCCCCACCCTGTAACCATACACCTTCACAGTGCAACCTCAGTAATGAGCGCCTCGATCTCACAGTCATGGACGTCAAATGATAAATATGGTTATTTGAAAGAGCAGCTCACTGCTGTATCTTGTTAGGAGTAAAATCCTTGCTGTATTGATCTACATGTTAAATGGTTCAAGTCTGTTGCATTTGACCTGATGAATGTAAGTCCAATATCTCTCTTAGCTTTGTTTTTGGTCTCCACCAACTGCTGTGAAAATATCTGGCTCTTTAGCTGCTAACCAACTAGCAGGAAGTAGTATACAAACACATTTTCTCCTATTTTAGTTTGTACCCACAATGTGGTTTTTTTTATTATTAGTAGCCATTGATTTCTGGGATTCACTCATGTTTTGGCTTTTCTCTGAGGTAAGAAACAATTTGTGCCGAGAGCACTCTTACCAAGATAAGAACAAAACGTCTTGTTTTCACAATCCACAAATTGTTTGTGGAAAGAAAATGGTTTTCATTTGAGGAACATAACAAAAATGCATGAATACCATATAAGCAAATCTTGATATGTTTTAATGTAATTATGAAATGGATTATTAAATGAGTAGGCTGAAGAGATGCTATTGGTTAATTGATTCCAATAAAGACTCTGAAAAGCCTGGAATGATATTGCATGTGTTCCTGCAACTGCTCTTAAATGCTCTGGCCATCCAGGCCTTACACAGAGAACATGTTTTTAGAGAATACACAGATCTTTATGATGAGACGGATTAATGGATGCAAAAGCCCTATTCGCACGGGACTAGTATTACCTGGGGACCTCATGTGATTTAGTAATTACCCCACCACGTCTGTGTTTCGTGCGGCGCATTCGCATGGGATAAGCGAAGTCTGTGTTTTAACTCGAATTTACTGACATTATCCCCCGGATATGATGTCAAGGCTCTGCGTGACCTATGCGTAACAGTCTGTTACTGATCTGACGTTACCTTTGCTGGTACCGTCGGGCCCGCGGAGCCTCGTGCACGAACATCTTTCTCACATCAGTGTCCGTCTGCTGTTTTCCCAGCATGCCCACAAACATCAAAATGCTGTCAAAACTCATTTCATAGGTCTATTTACCATTTACCTTCCTTTGCTGACATGTCATTTACAGCATCAGATGGTTTACTTTTGCTGGGTTTTTGATTTTACTTTAATGCCTGTACTTGGATGGTTAAGATTATTTGGTGCATCTCTTATGTTTTCTTTTAACAGATAAGAGAAAATCTAACATAAATTGAAAGGAATGTTTCTCCATGATGCCCACTGTCTGTCTGCTGTTTGGTGCTGAGGTCTCTGAAAACTGCTCCCTGTTGCACCTGGAAACAGGGTGTCCATGGGGTCATAAAAAGTCTGAATATCATGCCTTAAATATGATAGATCTTAGAAGTTGAAAAAGGACTAATGAAGATAATATTAATTATGCTAACGTTACTTGTATAAAGTTGCATTTTTCACTCTCCTTTTTTAATGTGTTTTTGGAAAGAATTTGTATTGATTTTGCTGTAACAACTACAAAATGGAACCAAAACTAATTTTCCTTAATCATACTTTTCCACCAGTATGGACGTAAAATAGGTCTCAGCTTGCATTCAATGTGGTCTTAAAAAGTCTTAAGTTGAACCTATTAAACACTGCTGAAAGATGTTAAAATTAAAGGTAGATCCCAAAGGAACTGTAGAGTTGGAATGCTATTTCTCTTTGGGGTTGTTACTACTATGTACAATGTTAATCTGCAAGTAACTCATAACTACAGCCATCAGATAAATATTGAGAAGTAAAATAGCATAAAATTAAAATAATTGTCTCAAAATTGTGTAAATTGGAAGTAAATGTACTTAAGTCCAAAAAGATATCTTTAAAGGGAGACTGAAGAATGAGTGCTGCCTTGATAGTTCTTAAATAATATATAGAGGAGGAAAAAGTGTGTTTTTATGAACTTTGATACAGCTTAAACAAGTCAAAATAAGTACAGCTGTAATTAAAAAGGTGCTACATTTCTGTAAAGCGAGTTCACAAACCTCCTGCACAGTCAGACCTTCACTGTGTGTCCTCTTGCCCTTAGCTTAACTATAATCACATTAGCTACTCCAGAGTCTGCTGCCTTCCTCACACTGAGTCAAGGTGTGTTTTGAATGGTGAGCCTTTAAATTTAGCCACATTAGGATTTATGTCACGGCAGCAGGCTGGGAAGAGAGGTGTTCCTGTTTTGTCCTTTTCACATGCAACCTCTTCAAAGCATTAGAAGATAATCTGTGTCTCCTGGATAAAGCGTGGAACGTGCCAGCCTGCCGGCTAGCGACTGGAGGTAGAGTGCCATGCTGGCCCGAGGCAAGGCGAGACTGGGGAATAGCCACAGTGAAAAGGCACCTCTTTACGGAGGACACTCACTCTTTTCATATTTGCCTTTGCCTTTACTTCAAAGTGCCACTGACTGGCTGTTTAGGGATGACATGAAAAGGGAAATGGGCGAAAAGGAGGTAGGTTGGGGAGCTGGAGTGGCAGGAGTCTGCTGACTCCAAGACACCATCATGAAGGACAAAGTCCAAAAACATGCAACCCAGGTAAAGACTACAGTTACAATACACAAAGCATTCTCACTAAATTTCCCCGCATTTCCCCTCTATATACAGAGTAGACAATACTAGAAAGATAAATCAGTATGACTTTGAAGTCCCTGAGTGGAGAGTGAGGGTGTGGAGATTGGACCTATCTCGTGTAAAGGAGTTCTCCACTATGAGCAAAGTTTTAATTTAAAAAAATGTTGCCTTACTTAAAGAATTCTGGGGAAATTCCAGACAGAAGGATTAGGAGATTTTGGAGTATGACAAACTCACCCCCTCTGAATTTAGCATGTTCTCCCAGAAGCCAAGTACTATTCAAGCTATGATGGTTTTAAAGTAATTTTGTTATATATTTTTTAATTTAAACTTATGTTTTAAATTATACGGATACCACAGGTTTAGTTTGTACTAACAATGCAGGCCTTCTTGGGGAGTATTGTTTTACAGTGTAGTCTGCCTAACACAAATATCAGCATGCTAAATGAAGATGCCGCGCCCCAAGGAGCCTAACCACTTCAGACCTGTTGCCTTGACCACACACCTGATGAAGACCATGGAGAGGATTATCCTGAGACACCTGCAACCCCTGGTGGGCACACAGCTGGACCCCCTGCAGTTTGCTTACCGGCCTGGTATTGGGGTGGACGACGCAGTTATCTGCCTGCTGCACAGATCCCTGTTACACCTGGAGGACAGCAGGAGCACGGTGAGGGTCATCTTTTTTGACTTCTTCACTATCCAGCCGTCACTGCTCAGAGAGAAGATGGAAAGTGTGGGAGTGGACCAACACCTGGCTGCATGGCCAATAGATTATCTCACTAACAGACCACAGTATGTGAGGCTCCAACAATGTGTGTCTGACGTGGTGCTCTGCAGCACAGGTGCCCCTCAGGGTACGGTGCTCTCCCTTCCTCTTCACCCTTTACACTTCGGACTTCACCCACAACACCACACACTGCCACATCCAGAAGTTCTCCGATGACACAGCCATTGTTGGATGCGTTTCTGAGGGGAACGAATATCATCATCAGGGACTTTGTCAGCTGGTGTGAACTCAACCAGCTTCAGATAAATACTAGCAAGACGAAGAGATGATTGTTAACTTCAGGAGGAAAACATCCAGGGATTGACTGGACTGACAACACCCATGCTCTCTACAAGAAGGGCCAGATTCGCCTCCACCTGCTGAGGAGACTGAGGTCCTTCGTAGTAAGCAGGGCTCTCCTCAAGACTTTTTATGACTCTGTGGTTGCTTCAGCCATCTTCTATGCTGTGGTCTGCTGGAGAGGGGGCAGTACGGACAGGGACAGGAGAAACTGATCAGGAGAGCGAGCTCTGTCCTGGACTGTCCTCTGGACTCCATAGAGGAAGTGGGTGAAAGGAGGATGTTAGTGAAGCGGACATCCATCATGGACAACACCTCTCACCCCCTACATGACCCTGTGGGGTCCCTGAGTAGCTCCTTCAGCAGCAGACTGTTACACCCTCGGTTCCGCAGGTCGTTCATCCCTGCCGCTGTCAGACACGACAACACCTGCACCACCTGATCATGTTGTACTTTCTGTTTCCAATTACCACCAATACTCACCAAAGCTTTTATGTCTGTCTTTTTTTTTTTTTTTTTCACTCAAACGTACTTGCTGCTGTGACGAGTGAATTTCCCTGTTGAGGGATGAATAAAGTATAATCTAATCTAATGAAACAATAAGTCCAATGTGACATCACAAATGGATGTTCTTTCCACTGTGACATCATAATTGAGTTTTTTTTTCCCCCACTGTGACATCAAAGTTTGAATGTTCCACAGTGTCATCACAAATGGAATGTTCTTTTCCAGTGTAACATAACAGTTGGTGGGTTCTGATGTGACATCACAATGGGAACGTTCTATTTCAACATCACTGAAATGTATGGTTTTGTTCTAATGTGATATTGCAATTGAAAGTGTTCTTTCCATTGTGACATCAGAACTGCATGTGTTCTATTGTAACATCAAAATTGGAATGTGCTTGGCAGTGTGACATTGCAATTGGATGTATTCTACTGTGACACACAATTAGAATGCTCCAATGGGACATCACAATAGCAATGTTCTACTGTGATCTCAAAACTAGAGTGTTCTAATGTGACATCACAATTCGATATCTTCTACTTTCACATTCAATCCAATCCAACTTTATTTGTTAAGCACTTTAAAAACAACCAAAGTTGACCAAAGTGCTGTACAGGAGAATAAATAAGACATCATAAATGTAAACAGTGATGGTGATGATGAAGACCACTGTGAGGAATATAGACAGTGATGGCGACAACACTGAATGTCCAAGTGCCATGGCAGACAACATGGACGAAGTCCGACGGCGATGAGCTCGATGTCCGGGCTGCAGACGCTCTTTCACACAGACGTGCCCGGCGTTACACCACCTGTTGTTTATGAGCACGGACAGTCCCCCTTCTTTCTTCATGTCGGTCGTGGTGGTGTCCCTGTCAGCTCGAACCATCTGGAAGCCGGGAATGGTGACGTTGCAGTCCGGTATCTGCTCGTGTAGCCACGTTTGTTTCCAGTGATGACTGCAGGGATAAAGAGTTTAAAGCTCCTCTTCTTCATCCTCCGTTTAACCCCCGCTCTGCAGCCTCACCGTCTCCTCAGCTCCTCCGGTATGGAGGGTCTCTCTCCAGTCAGGATGCTCGGGTGCCTCAGGGCGATCATCTGGTCGTGGGTGTAAACAATGCGACTCCCCGGCGCCATGGAGACCCGTGCAAACAAAAAATAAAAAGTGCTCAAAAACACCAAAAAAGTATTTAGGCGACAAGAACAAAGTAGTAAGAAAGTAAGAAAACAGTTAAAAATAGAAAAAAACACACTAAAACTACAACAGTGATAGGAGCTGCCATTGTCGCTGGCGCCATTCCATTCACATTGGAATATGGAATGTACTTTGCAGTGTGACATTGCAATTGAATGTATTCTACTGTGACATCACAATTGGAATGTTCTTCTTTGACATTACATTTTGAATGTTCTACTGTGACATTAAAATTAGAATGTACTAATTGGAATGTTCTTTGAAGTGTGATATTCCAGTTGGATTGATTCTAATTTCACATCAAAATATGGAATGTTCCTTCCAGTGTGACATTGCAATTGGATGTATTCTCCTTTGACATCAGAATCAGAATGTTCCACTGTGACATCAGAATCAGAATGTTCCACTGTGACATCAGAATCAGAATGTTCCACTGTGACATCAGAATCAGAATGTTCCACTGTGACATCCCAATTTGAATGTTCTTTGACATCACAATAAGAATTTTGTAATGTAACATGGAAATTGGAATTATCTTTGCAGTGTGACATTCCACTTGGATGTCTTTTACTTTCACATTGAAATATGAAATGTTCTTCTGTTTAATCACAATTGAAATGTTCCATTGTGACATTACAATAGCAATGTTCTACTGTGACATCATACTTGAATTTCTTCGTCAAGTTTTGTTTGAGTTTCTTGAGTTTGGTTTGGATTATAAGCGTGTGGTTTATTTCTTTGATTTGTTTTGTTGCATACAAACGTCTGGTTTTGGTAATTGACTTTGGGCGTTTGTGGGGACATAATCAGGCTGTGCGGGGGACTGAGAAGGGTGTATATAAGGCAGGAGTCAGCGTGCCAGCCAGAGGGCTACCTTCCCTGCTAACGCTGCCTTTTTATACTTAGGCGCCCATCTGCCATCCCTTGGCCCCGCTGTTGCCGTTCCACGGACCAGGAGAGAGGCCACTGCTGTCCACACTGCTCCATTTTAAAGACGTTTAAACAGTTTTATTCTTTGTTTTTAATTTAATAAATTAATAAGTTAAATAAATTGTATTGTTTTAACCTCAGTCGACTGGCTTGCTGATTGACAGAGTGCTCTACAATTAGTATGTGCAACTGTGACATCACAATAGCAATGTGCAACTGTGACATCACAATTGGAATGTTCAACTGTTACATCACAATTGGAATGTTTGTTCCATTTTCACTTCACATCATTTGTGTTTGCACTGAGACATAACACTTTGATTTTGTTTGTGTCCACGTTGACTTTACAATTACATTTTCTTTCTACAGTCAAACAACAAATGGATAGTTTTGAGAAATTGTGACATTGCAATTGAATGTGATTTTTCCATTGTGACATCAGAACTGGATGTGTTCTATTTTTACATCGAAATACTGAATGTTCTTTTCAGTATGGCATTGCAATGGGATGTATTCTACTGTGACATCACAATTTGAATGTTCTTTCCAGTGTGACATCATTATCAGACTGTTGTAATGTGACAACACAATTTGAATGTTTTTGCAGTGTGAATTTCCAAATAGATTTCTTATACTTTCACATCGAAATATTGAATTTGTTCCATTGTGACATAACAATTGAATGTGATCTTTCTACATTGACATCACAATTGGAGTGTCCTTCTGTTTTATCCCAATTGGAATGCTCCATTGTGACATCACAATTGAAATGATCAACTGTGATTATACAGAGAATCTTCTACTGTGACATCACAATTTGAATGTGAACTGTGACATCACAATTGAACTATTCTACTGTGACACCACAATAGCAATGTCCAACTTTGACATCACATTTGGAATGTACTAATGTGACATCACAATAGCAATGTTCAACTGTGACATCACAATTGGAATGTTTGTTCCATTTTCACTTCACAACATGATTTGTGTTTTCACTGAGGCAAAACACTTTGATTTTGTTTGTGTCCACTTTGACTTTACAATTGGACATTTTCTTTCTACAGTCAAACAACAAATGGATAGTTTTGTGAAATTGTGACATTGCAATTGAATGTGATTTTTCCATTGTGTCATCAGAACTAGATGTGTTCTACTTTCACATTGAAATATGGAATGTTCTTTGCAGTATGACATTGCAATTGGATATATTCTTCTGTGACATCATAATCACACTGTTCTAATGTGACAACACAATTCGAATATTTTTGCAGTGACATTCCAAATAGATTTCTTATACTTTCACATCAAAACATGGAATCTTTTCCATTGTGACATCCCAATTGAATGTGCTCTTTCTACATTGACATCCCAATTGGAATGTTCTTTAATTTTCACATCTCAATTGGATGTCTTCTACTGTAAAATCAAAACTGGAATGTGCTTTGCAGTGTGATATTGCAATTGAAATGTACTAATGTGACATCGCAATTGGAATATATTAATGTGACATCACAATAGCAATGTTCTACTGTGAAATAACAATTAGAATTTTCTAATGTAACATGGAAATTGGAATGTTCTATTGTGACATCACAATAGCAAGCAGTGTGACATCCATGGAATGGCGCCGGCGACAACGGCAGCCTGTCATGGCAGCTCCTACCCTTGTTGTGAGCCGACAGGGACACCACCGCGACCGGCATGAAGAAAGAAGGGGGACTGTCCGTGCTCATAAACAACAGGTGGTGTAACGCCGGGCACGTCTGTGTGAAAGAGCGTGTCTGCAGCCCGGACATCGAGCTCGTCGCCGTCGGACTTCGTCCATGTTATCTGCCACAGGAACTTTCCAGTGTTATCGCCATCACTGTCTATATTCCTCACAGTGGTCTTCATCATCACCATCACTGTTTACATTTATGATGTCTTATTTATTCTCCTGTACAGCACTTTGGTCAACCTTGGTTGTTTTTAAAGTGCTTAACAAATAAAGTTGGATTGGATTGCAATTGGATATTTTCTACTGTGACATCACAATTGGAATGTTACTCTGTGACATCACAGTTGGAATGTTCTACTGTGACATTACAATTAGAATGTACTAATGTGACATCACAATAGCAATGCTCAACTGTGACATCACAATTGGAATGTTTCGTTCCATTTTCACTTCACAACATGATTTGTGTTTTCACTGAGACGTAACACTTTGATTTGGTTTGTGTCCACTTTAACTTTACAATTGGACATTTTCTTTCTACAGTCAAACAACAAATGGATAGTTTTGTGAAATTGTGACATTGCAATTGAATGTGATTTTTCCGAAATCAGAAATGGATGTGTTCTACTTTCACATCGAAATATGGAATGTTCTTTGCAGTATGACATTGCAATGAGATGTATTCTACTGTGACATCACAATTGGAATGTTCTTTCCAGTGTGACATCCTTATCAGACTGTTGTAATGTGACAACCCAATTTGTGTGTTTCAGTGTGACATTCCAAATGGATTTTTTTCTACTTTCACATCGAAATAGGGAATTTTTTCCATTGTGACATCACAATTGAATGTGCTCTTTCTACAGTGACTTCACAATTGGATGTCTTCTACTTTCTTATCAAAATGGGAATGTTCTTTCCAGTGTGACATCGCAATTGCATGTGTTCTACTGTGACATATATCAGTATAACATCAAATTTTATATCACACTGGAAACAAAATTCCAGTTATGATATTATAGTAGGACACATCCAGTTGTGACGTCAAAATGGAGAAAAGACATAGTGTCACAGTGGAAAGAACACTTTAGTTTGTGATGTCACATCAGAACAACTCAAAAATATGATGACGTTCTAATACCAATTAGGAATGGAGTTGATTAAAATTTGTGACACATCCCATCACACCATATATTTTTGGTAAAAAGGCTAAATTGATAGCATATGTATTTAATCACTATATGGTGTGTTAAATATCTATGCTCTGACAATCAAAAAGTTCTTGATCCTTCCATAACAGAATAGCAGCAAATGTAACAGACAAATATCCATACTAAATTACAGAGGGAGCAGTTCCTCTTTCATGAAGGTTGCCACGTTGAACCGCCATGTTTCTTAACTAGCCCAGAATGAAGAAACTAAGCACTGGTTTAGATGGGGCCTTTTGTGTTTTTACGTGAGTTTCTTGGCCACCGTAGCTCCCCTTACACGTTTGGAAGACTGGGCTGTATTCAAATTGCAATCTACACTTTCAACTTCACTGCTAGATGATACTTAATCATATTGGTACTTTCAGGACTTCTGTATTCTTTTAAGCTGAAGGACTAACATTTTGCTCTTGTACTTGTTTATTGAACATGCAGAGGAGGAGCAATATATTAATTAGCTTATAGTTTGCACAACTATAACCATGCCAGTAGGTGCCACGATTAGAATGCACTGAAAAACTTTTGTAGATACCTGATTTACATTCACATACATGATTTGGCTAACTCAGACAGCTGAGGCCTCATGTTAGCTTCAACTGAATTTAAGAATGTATTTTTGCACCATAAACACTGTCACACACTACACAACAAACACTTCAAGTCAAATGTCGAGAGCAGGAATCATTATAGCCACCAATTCCTTAACCCAGCCTTCCCCATACTACCATGAGCAAACCCTAAGTTGGCTTTTATGCGCGAGGTGAAATTTAACTGAACTGTGAGGCTGTAAACATTAACAGCCAAAGGCATACATCAAGATAAGAATCTTATACTAATGGGTAATGCTAATCTTGAATTAGCTATATCATAGGCTAACGATTTAAAATACGTAAATATGGACCATGGAGGAATTATTATAGAGAGATCATCTGAGTCCCAGTGGACTATGGCTGACCTTCAGAACATCAATAGGCTTTATGGAGAACAGAGCTCAGCTGGATATTGACTAGCACTGATCTGCCTTCTATCCGTTTTTCTCTTCTGCCCGTTCACAACCAATTACTTCCCTAATTGGTTCAGGGAGCCCCTCCTTCTACAACACACAGTCATCATTGCTCATTTACAACAGCTGGAGGCTAGATTCACACCCCACTGCCAGGGCATGTTGACTTCAGAGCTGCCAGAAATATCAGAGTTTCATTTGAAGTCAAATAAACTTGCATGAAGTGTTATGTGGAATTGGATCTTCTATTATAGTCCTGTTTTCAAGGTGAGATGTTTAGGGAGAACATATTTTCTCCTTTTTGTTCTGTTCAAACTAGCTCTGTTCTGTCAGATTCCAAGCAAACATGTCAATCACAATCATTTAATTTGGACTATATCTATATTATCTGAACATCTATTATGTTTCATGATGGCACAAGTTCCAAGATGAAGGATATTAAATCATGAGGATATCTACCAAAGTAATTTTTTCTCTGTGACTCCCCAATGTAAAGGCTGAATCCAAATGTCTGGACTTGCACTTGCAGATGGAGTCCTCCAAGTTCAGAGGGATGTCCAAATCCACAATTCATCAGCCTCAAGCAGACTTAGAAGTCCACTTGGGGTGCACACATTACCAGAGATTTATCTTTAAATGTTAACGAAATTTACTTAATATTGCACAAGAGCACTAGCATCTCACACTAGAGCCCCACAGTCTCTCATCAAAACAATGGGTGGGTATTCAAGTCTCCCCCCAAGTGTGCCATGTGGCACCCCTTATTGTTAAAAAATGTCAACATAAAGCCAGATTTTTAAGCAAATGGTGCTCCCATTGGGCCACCCCGTTAATGAACAAACAAATGCTTTTACTTTGAAAATCAATGCATTCTCATAGCAGGTAAATTTTACCTTTTAGCTGTTTGGTTTTTTAATTTTTATAATTTTTTGGGCCTTTTATTGCCTTGAATTGACAGTGACAGATGGAGATAGACAGGAAAAGGGGGTAAGGGTACCCCCTTTACCCCGCCTTTCCTCTCTCCAGAGAGAGGATGACACGCAGCAAAGGGCCACAGGTCGGATTCAAACCCTGGGCCGCTACAGGACTCGGTCCATGGTTGCCGGCTCTACCAAGTGAGGTAACCGGGCACCCAGCTGTTTGTAATTTTAACCTTTTTCACAGCACCCTTTTTTTTTTTTTTTAACCTGAAATAGTATGGGAAACACAGGTGTTACCATTGATACTAATAAGATCTGTTCCATTTATTGTATTATTGTAGCAGAGTCTTTCCAGTGAGACAAAATGCACAATAGCAGCAACACTCTTTTTGGCCTGAATAAAACAGACATGATAGGAAGCAGGGCTCTATTTCAATATGTAATAATTAAAGCAAGTATATAAAAACATTACAGTAAAACATTAGACTGTGTAAGAGAAACTATACTGCTGTCACCATCACACTGCTGGTTGTGATTGACAGCACAATCATGGCCTTCCTCCTCCCTCTACAAACCATGTAGGAGGTCTAATAGGCAAAGAGAATTTTGTTGAAAGAAGTTGTTGAGAAGGAAACTGGGAGAAGTCAGGGTTTCATCATAAGAAAGACGGCCAGTGGAAAGGCACCCAGAGTCTCGAGATAACCCATACCAGAGGCAGAACAAAGCACAGCAATGTTGTTTATATTCTCCAATGTCTCCTTTGTATAAAATTGGTTCTTGTACAAAAATGAATGAAACCGTATGGCCACAGTCAGCACTACAAGAAATCCAAGGATAGAGTATGCAATGAATACTGACTACCAAAATTGAAAAAAAAAAGGAACATGAGGATTACGGCGCGTTCTGACAGACTAACCTGTGTCTTAGTAAAGCTTATTAATCTGCATGTATACATTGAATACCCTCATCTGTAAAACTAAATTATTTTTACTCCAGTTGAATTCTCAGGCCAACAAATACAGGCAAACCCCTACACACCTGCCTGCGCTAGAATCGGTTTCACTTCCAGCTTGTGTTGATCCTTCTTTCAGGTTTAATTGGTGCTTCGTTCGGGGGGGATACCAACAATAACTCTTCAACACACCTGTCCTCAAAACGGAGAAGCATTGTCACAACAAAGCTGCGGCTCCTAAATCAATTAATGGATTTCTTGTGGTAACAGCTGCCAGGTTTCTCCCAGGACTAAGGGGGGTATTGTCTGTCTGGGTCCCTCTAACGAGGCCCAGATGAATTAACATGGAGGAGAACTTAATTAGGACACACTGCTGTCTTTCTCTGCCTCTGTCACTCTTTCTTGCTGCACTTTATCATTCCTCCTTTCCGTTGACAGGCTTCTTGTTCTTTTACACTTTCATCATCGTCTTGAATGGATCCCCTGGCTGATGTGACGAGCTGACAGAGATGACACAGGAGCAGAGTACTGGACCTTCACAGTGAGACAGGGACGGAGAGGCAGACAGGGAGAGAGATGTTAGCAATTGACTGTGGATCGATGTCTCAAATGAAGAAAAATGGCTGTACGGCACCGGGGGCTTCCAGCTACTTATGAGCCCTTAAACAGGTGAGAAACACTATCGACGCCTCACTAAGCTGACTGTTTACTCACTACAGAGGACTTCAAAGGCAGAGAGAGGCCAGGGTTATTTACATGTTTTACCATAGTAATGATAGGATGAGGGCATTCAGTCCCCCCTTCAATTCTCTTCACTTTTTAATTTTTCTTTTGTACTGTGACTGTGCATGTGCGCATATATAAACTTTGTTGTTCTGGTATGTTCTTCATGATAAGCTCGGTGCTCAGGGGAGATTGCAAAACACAACACATCCCCATCATCAATGGAACCCACTTTCAACACCAGGTTGCTGTTTCATGAGGCCTTAGCTTCACATGTGTGACATTTCTGCACAAATATATTTGTCGTGAGCAATAAACTGGAATTGGGAGATGAAGAACGCAGAAATGGAGGCTCTGCCCCTCGAGGTCACGCTGTGAACGCAAAGCTAACCAGATATGTCTATTTACATAAGCTGGCTGTGCCGGGGGAATACAGCACATGCTGTGCGAGCTTAAATGCAGGCTGGGTATTTACTGCAGGTTATAGGACCTTAAGCCGCTCACTATGTGATTTCAATGAGCATCTCCAGAAAAATGAGCTTAAGTCCAGAGGGGATCTTTGCTTAAAGAAAGGAGACCAGCAGCTTACCAGGGTTAATTATAATAACAAACACATTTTATTTATATTATATTTTTGGTAACACTTTACAATACGGTACATAAAAATGTGAGTAGTTACTAAAGAAGGGGTGAGGAACGATTCAGGAAGGACCTGATAATTGATGAATCATTATTAGTAGTTCCTGAATATCTCTGAATTCAGTGGTGGATCCAGAATGAAAATCTGCAGAATATAATGGAATTTTCTTTTTTTGCTTGTAATGTGTGAAACAATTCATTTAAGGTAACAACGATTAGATTCATTAGTTCTTTTTAGGTCCCCTTTTTGTGCCCCCTGAAGGAAAGTGATACATCATACCGACTAGTTTATTAGTTCTCTCATTACTTCATGGTTAGCTAGTGACTTCTACTGGAAATTCACATTTAGTTCCTCAGTAATTTATTTGTATTCAGAATACATATATTAATATCCACATCCCGGCAAGATTCTGTTGCATTGATGAAGCTGTTACCTTAAAAATTATTGCATTCAAAGTCCAGTGTGTAACATTCAGAAGTATCTATTGTCAGAAATGGAATATAATATTCATAGGTATGTCTTCATTGGTGTATAATTACCCGAAAATAAGAATTGTTGGTTTTTTTGCCTTAGAATGTAATGTTTTTATCTACAAACACTGTGGGTCACCTTCCATTGAGTCCGCCATGTTGAGCTGCCATGTTTCTATAGTAGCCCAGAATGGACAAAGCAAACACTGCCTCTAGACAGGGCCTTTAACATTTTTCAGCAACATTTATAGCCACTGTAGTTTCTCCCTCACACTTCACATCCTGTACTCAAATACAGACACTAGCGGTGTTCAGTAAGTTGCAATCTGCAACTTCACTGTTAGATGCCACTATATCCTACACACTTGTCCTTTAAACAGAGTGTGTACCCATGTAAATAAGTTTAAGGATTGGACCATGGTGCTGTGTGGAAACACAAACTGCTTTATGTATTAACATATTTACAAAATGTCTCAACATATAGCACAATAATTGTCTAAAAGTAAATTGGGAACTCTAAGTGAAAGTGAAAAAGGTCAAAAGGAATAGTTCCTCAAACAAAGGGCAATGAAGTGACTGTTACATTGGATCCTTAGACACCTGTTCTAGAAGTAATACGTAAAAAAAAATGTTTCTGTTAACATTACTTTCATCTAATATGGGTACATGCAAGCTCAGTGAGATCTGGCTTGAGAGCATTTAGAGCTGGTTGAAGCCTGTTAACAATAACAAATGTGTGCAAGAAAAACACTCAAATTAGGAACTTTGGCTGTAAAGGCATTAGAGTTGCATGGGAAGTCCTCAGAAAAACATATAGCCAGCATAAATGGCCAACAGCAAATACCTGCCATCACCAAGTGCTAACAATGTTAACTCCTGCAATTATTATTTTTTTAAAGCTGTCCTAGTTACACACCTTAAAATCAAATAGTGGGGGTTGGGACACATAGAAAAGCAGTGAAGACACAGATGAGCTGTTTCCAACCATGTTCCCTAATTCTGAACACTAAAGAAGGGCTCAGATTAATGTAGCCTAGTCTTTGTGTATACACACATACCATACTCTAACACATTACTCCTGCGTACACATAGTTATGTGTTGTCATGTTCAGTTGAAAATTCAAAGTTCAGTCTGAATAAATTATGTATGATAGGCCTTAAATTGCATTCATAATTATCTTAAAAGGGTTTTCAAAAGTCATAAATGTATTTAGTTGAACCCTGCAGCAGCTTTTTGAATTCCTACAATACAAATGTGACTTGACGACCTGTGTGTTTTTGAATAAAACATGGCCCAAAACAGTGATTTGAATGATCAAATGCAGCTTTTCCTTTACCAAAAACTCAAGGTTACACCCTTGACATCTATCCCAGAATGCACTTCACTACCAGCAGCCCCTCCCCTGTTGGAAGCACCGGGCTGATGCAAGACTCAGACTCAAGACTCAGACTGCAGCTTGAGACCGACAACCTGTTCAAGTTTACCAAGACTCCAGACGAGGTTAAAGGAAGACTAGAGTGACACTGTGTGTGTGTGTGTGTGTGTGTGTGTGTGTGTGGTGCTCTGTGCTGTCAACCCAGGTTTTCTGGGTCTGGTGTGCTTTCATGATGAGTCATTCATTAGCATTCAGTGCAAGAGCTGACACACACACACACACACACACATACACACACACATCTCCATTCCCTCCTTCTACACACACAGGAAGTGTTTTAACTGTTCCACCTGAATCTGTAAACAAACACACACCAAATCTGTTTCTCCTCACAGTTTCCCTTCAACACACGCAAACAATCTTTTCTCTTTTTTCCAGTTGCTCTGTTTTTCAGCTCTGGCGGAGAAGTGTGAAAAGGTCAGTGCTCTGAGGAAGTGGCGCTGCCGCTGATGAAAGTGGAGTGGCAGCAGATGAATTGACCTGTCATTGGCTCAGTGCTTCAGCTCCAGATGAGCTCTAACTGATGGGGTGTCCGCTTCTAATTTTTGCTGTTTGTCTGTTCACTGTAAAGCACACAACACACACCATGTTTCTACAGTATCCAATCCAATCCAACTTTATTTGTTAAGCACTTTAAAAACAACCAAAGTTGACCAAAGTGCTGTACAGGAGAATAAATAGGACATCATAAATGTAAACAGTGATGATGATGATGAAGACCACTGTGAGGAATATAGACAGTGATGGTGACAACACTGGAAAGTTCCCGTGGCAGACAACACGGACGAAGTCAGTAGCCCAGAATAGATCAAACACTGGTTCTCGATGGGGCCTTTTATGTTTTCCGCAGCCACCACCCTCTTCCATGGAGTCTGCAAGCCCCCAGGAAGAGCGCCAGGCTAAAACCAATTTTACATCGTGACCAAACCGTGTAATTACAACAATGACCAAATGACCCTAAAAGACTTTCCCCATAAGCTTATATTGTGAAAGAAGCGGCTATGAAATGGTGGATATACTTTTTGGAGCATCACAACTCTCACAAGATGACTAATTTCACCATCAGAATTTGATCATTTCGTTCCCGTAACACATAGAAGAGCCACACAATTAAATTAATTTATCCCTATTCAATATTCACAAGTGTTGCGTCCACCATAGTTTACCCTTTGTCAGTAGGTTTCAGTTGGTTGCAATGTGCAATTTCATCCCTAGATGCCACTAAATCCTACACAATCCTTTAATATCTGGATGTCACCAAAGTGAGGACTCCAGCCTCTGGGGAACAAGAACATGTACAGCAAATTTAATGGAAATCCAGCAGATTGTTGAATAAAGGATAGTTATATATTTTTTCATGTCTAACTTAAAACAGGCCGTATGTACATTGCTCTTATCATTCTTCCTGTTCATACTGGCCATCAGGAGATCCCTTCCTGATCCAATTTCAATGTAAGTGATGGGAAACAAAATCCACAATCCTCATTCTGAGCAAGAATGGATTCCAAAGGTTATCTGAAGTTAATACAATGGTTCAGCAGTCTAAGTTAATCGAAACAAGTGAGTATCTGTCTGATTTGGTTAACTCACTGCTGAAGCCTCATATAAACCTCAGTCATTGCCATGGATATGACCAATTATTAATCCATTTTTTTGATCAGTTCTGAACAGAATTCACGTTGGGAATTTGTTTGCAAAGACTTTACCCATGATACTGCTTTAATGTATTCAAATAGATTTATTATGGGCAATTTTAATCCAGATTGGACTCTCTGAAAAGAAGCGGAAAGGCTAGAGAGAGAACCACACTATCAAGCTTTGTCACACATGCCCGAGGTCTTAGCTTTTTGGGCTACATAAACTACCAAATATCAGCTTCCAGGGAAAAAATTCTGCATCAACCTTTTGAGAAATAGCTAAACCTTAGAACACCTTTTGGGGTCTTTACAATTTGCGTACAAGAATAATCAACAACCCCATTCCATAGAACTGTTTCCACCTGTCCTTCACTACTGCAGCAGCATGCCTCTCCTTATGTTGAGAGGATGAATAGGTAGAGTGTAAATAATTATGTTTTCCACTCATTTACTAATTGTGTCTCATCAAAAGGCATCCCAGCAACCCTCATCAAACGTGTGTGTGTGTGCATGTGTGTGAAAAAGAGAGGAAGAGAGAGATGAAACATAAGGATGCTAATGTCTTATTGATGATGTAATCCTGGAGGGGCCTATTGAAGTTACGCCACACCCCGAGGGGATGGAAAAAGAAAGACAGAGGGGGAGAGAGTTTAACCTTGATGTGGTAATGAGTCTGGACAAGAGGACAGAGGAGCTGGGACCACCTCTCCTGGTTGGTAACATCATATGACCCTTTTTCCCATCATGTTGTTATAGTTTATGACTCTCTGATGGCTGTGTGGTATTCAGCAAGATGCTCTCTCCGGTCTATTTGCTGCCATCAGGCACACAGCGCCATTTATTTTTCAAAATGCAGAGAATGTGTTTGTTTTCTCAGGCAGGACCCATGGGATGGTTTGTTGATCTCCATCACACAGAACATTTGCTCATGCAAATACATTCTTCTGAAGTTGCTGAGCCTGAAGGTGGCGCCAGACAGTTCACTTATGACATGCAATGGGAAAAGTGTAGCTCAGAGGAATTCAAACTGCAGCCAAAAGAGCCCTTTTTAACTGTAATTTATCCTGTTAATATTCTGGCCTGGATCTTCACATCAATTGTAAATGCATTTTTAAATATTTCAAACTCCATACTTTGTGTCGTACAGTTTAGGGCTGCACATGTCGATTAATGTGCTGATTATTTTCTCGTTTGATCTAAAAATATCAGAAAAATGCCCATCACAAAATCCTAGAGCCCAAAGTGACATCCACATGAAATGGTGTACTTTGCTTCTGCATATTACGTGTTTTGAGTAAAAACAGGCAACGAAGAGGGACTTGTCACAGTAGCCAATAGCTCTGAGTGTGTTTCATCCCCCCGCCAAACAGCAATATAATACCAAGATGGGAAATTTGCAGAAAAACATATCAGACACACATTGTTCCAAGCAGTCTAGTTATATCTTACTACATGTCTGAAAAGGATCTTTTAAACAACTCTACTATCAAAGTATAATGCTATAATATATGTTAATTTAATTTAATATAAGTATAATAAGTATATATATAGTATAAGTATAATAAATCATTAAAATAACAATACATTTTCTTTTGATCAACTAATTGATTGACTGACGGTTTGCAGCTTGACTGCTGATATATTGTGCTGTTGCTGATCCAGCTCTCTGGAAAGCAGATTTCAGTGTCAAATTCAGAAGTTGTGAGCACAGTTACTGCCGACTGAGACGTTGGAAAGGGAACAAAGATCCCAAGTTGCATTTGGCTCTCATTCAAATCTCATCTCGGTCCAGCATGAATGTTCATGTTGGCCAGTTTTCCATTTTCACATCAACCAGCTTTTCAGAGGACTTCCACGGAAATAGCAATGTTGCAGAATCACTTTTCGGCTTGTGTAGCTGCAGCCATATGTCACATCTTCCAACTGAGAAAGGTCACATGTTGAATGAAACACACATGCCTGTCCCCAGTGGTGTTTTGACCACCAGTACCTGTCCCTATATCTACAGTTACATGTGTAACAGTTTCATTGATACACGCAAAAACACATACAAACAAACACTATGGAGACAATGAAAGGAGAGAAGTTAAATGAGCCAGAGTCTGACCCAAGCCTGATTTAATTTAGGTTTAATCGGCAGTGGCAGTGGTAACCCAAAGTTTGGTTGATGTCTGATTGTGCATGTATTTTAGCATTATATGTTTGTATATAGGTATGTTGATAGCTTGCGTACTAAGAAAATAGTATATCATAAAGAGCCATGATAATATCTCTGCTTCTGACCTTAATTATGCAGTCTTATGTGATTGGAGCATGGGTTACTAGGGAATTAAAATTGAATGGTTAAATGTATGAACAGAAATGTAAACTTACTACATGAATTATGAACTGGTAAAACGTTTTTGGTCTTAAAAAACAGTGAAATGTCTGGGGTTAATGGTCAGAAGGAACTTCAGCTTCTGTACCTAAATTAAACATTTTTATAACTACAGTTTTATTCTGTAGTTTAATCTTTTTCTTTTTAATCTATGAGCACAACAGTATTTGTCTGGTATTTTTGACACCTCCATTTTTTATAGTCCATACATCTCCAAAGACTACAATACCTTTGAGTTGGGTCTTGCATTGGTGCTAATTGCTAGCACACACCTCAGTGTTCTTTGTGTTTGCCTTGTATACCTGAAGGTGACAACAGAAAGTTTCAGTGTAATCAAGTACATTGTGGAGAACCCAGTGTGGGAAAGTTCTGTTTTAAATATTCAGTTTATGTCAGTGATAATCACGTTTTGTTGACCAGTTTAGGTTTTCCCAATTAGAGTACCACATGGGAGAGGTGGGCCATTGTGTGATATGTGTCACCAGTGTGGATTAAGATAACAGCAAAGAAAAACAACAAAAAGAACAGGGTGAACATGAGGAACTAATGGATTTCTCACTGGTGCAGAAGTGGCTTTCACACAAGCGGAAGACCTCAGATATTTCTGGAGAGCATCCTGCTTTTGAAAGTGTACGTCAATAACTGTGGTTGCTGCAGAACTTGTAAATGGCATCACTCCTGAAAGGTAATGTTCTTGGATTGAAATGGGTTTATAGAACATTTCTGCACAGTTGCTGTGATTTGTCACAATTACTCCTGGCTCCACTATCAACCACTTGTCCATGTACATGTGCACTCACACATTCTCTCCTGTCTGCATTCATGTGCTATCATTCATTCTTATGCTACTGCACATGCAGATATTCTAGACAATAGTTGGAATGGTGTGCATCCAACGGTTTGGGGAAGGCCTTCCCCTGTTTCAACATGTCAGTGCTCCTGCACAGAGGCCTGACCTCAGCCCCACCCACCCTCTTGATGAACTAGAAGGACAAGCCAATGGTTTTAGAACGAGATGTTCAAGACAACATATGGTTGGAATGTTTGGCCAAGTAGTGTGTGTCATTTAACAGACTATATACTTAATATATTACAGTTTTTCTTGATTGTTTACACACACATTTTCTGAAAGCATGCCTCACTCTTTGAACTCTACACATAAATCAAAAAACACACGGAGAAACCCCTCAATTCTCCTGCAAAATGAAACTTTACATTCAAAACAATGTTATTTCTTCTCAAAATGGTATTGTGTTTTCAAATGACACGCAAACCATCATATGAATAGATATTTATAAGAATCAGTTGAACACTGATGTGCTCAATGTAAAACACTGACGACTGGAAAACTCTTCTCCATTCATCATAATGACTTAGGCCTTTTTTTTGTTCAGTGTTACTTACTACAGACAGTACATACATAAGTGTGTTATAAAATATTTGAGAATATTGGTTTTATACTCAGAACACACAAATACACGATCAAATATATTTTATTTTTCCCCCACAAAAACATTGTACACAGTGTACATCCCAACCAACACAAAGTTGCACATACAGTGGTCTACATACAAAACAGAAGAATCTGTTCTGCCACAGCACCTCATCCACATCACAAGCAATGTTTTCCCTGGCCAAGCAGCAGGGGAAATATTGCCTAGCATGGCGAATCCAGCTATGAAAAGCATCAACTGCTATATCTCCACATGAGTCTTCCATAGCTTGGAGAAGGGGTATATGCGTTTGCGAATTTCGGTCATACATTTTCCATCTCCAGGCAGAAAAAAAAAAATTCCTCATTAGGATTGAGGAATGGAGAATATGGAGGGAGATAAACAACTAAAAAGAGTGGGTGGGCAGTGAACCAGTTACAAACCAGAGCAGCCCGGTGGAAACTTACGTCCCAAATGACAACGTACCTGAGCGGCTCTGGGCCGTCTATCTGATCTGGTGGAGTGAGTGTTGTGTAGGGTGTCCAGGAATGTGATCAGATGGGCAGTGTTGTAGGGGCAAAGGGTAGCATGGTGATGGATAGTCGCTGCTTCAACAATGGCACGCTGGCCGATGATATTCCTTCCCCTCCTTCGTGTTTGTGAGGTTGAATCCAACCTCATCAAGGAAGATGAACTGGTGCTCCACTGCATCCACCTAGCTCAAGGACTCTGAAACACACATGACAATGTCAGAAATAGACATGGAGTGGTCACTATTGTGAAGCACAATCATTATGATTACAGTACTGAAATATGTATAATTTATACAGTGTTGAGAGTATGCATTAATTGGGATTGTATAGGACTCACTTGCACTGTACTACTGTACTCATTGAGTACTGTATTGATATGCAGTACTGCAATTTTCTAGTGAGAGCAGATTTCTTACCTATTTTCATTTCGGAAAGTCCGGATGATGGATGCTACAGTGTGCCTGCTCAAATTTGGCTGTACTCTTTGCCCAGCCTCCCTCATTGTTAGACCATGGTTGACCACATGGTCAACCAAAGTGGCTCGGATCTCATCAGAGATTACAGTCCTTGGCTTTCGCTTTCCTCGTCCTCGTCCTCGTCTTACGCTCGCTCCTCTGGCTCTGGCTTTGGCTCTGTTTCCAATGTTAGCATCCATTGCTCCAAAACAGAAGCGCTCACCTGTTGCCCTTTTTTGCTAAAGCTCTGATTGCTAATTGTAAAACTGTGTGACAGGTGTTTGCCCATGTGATGAGTCAGTGTGTATAGTAGGGCAATTAACTTTAAAATTTTGAATGACAGTGTGTTCCTTGTGAAAACAAGATATTTTCTTCATGAACATTGTGCCAAATGCAGAGAATTGTTTGTAGTGTTTTGAAAAAAGTGTGTTTTAGAACTGCAATTTGAGTGTAAAGCAGGAATTGTGCTTGTAGTTAAGCAGAATTGGTTCAGGGGGTTGGTGCATGAGTTACATGTTGTGGTCATTGTGTCTCAAGTACCAGTATTTGTGTGTAAACAATTGAGAAAAACTGTAATATATTTTCTGTAAAATAAATATGTAAACTATGTACAGATCAAATAAAAATTCCCAAATTTGCAACATTCCCCACAATGCTCTCCCACACAGCGATATTAAAGATACTTTATGTATTTATGATATATCTGGCAACATATTGTCTCATTGTACAAATTTAAACACATCAGACCACAGACCTGTAATTTAATAGGTGTTATCTCAGGTATCTCCATCTGATTATTCCACGACTGTCTATGTAGTTTGACAGATTAACAGGGAAGAGTGTGAAACCTATGAGCAGAGTAGTCATTCTTAAACATTCTATCACGGGCTAACCTCTAGTCAAAAAAATTATAGTGACATTAAAATATTCCAAGTTCTTCCTGGGGACCCCCTTGAACCCCCTCAAGGAGCCCCAGGGGTCCCCAGGTTGAGAGAAACTGTAGGATATATATTGTATCGTATCATACTGTAGGACAGGACGCGCAGTTCTTCAGACAGGAGGTCTGACTGTGTAGAGGTGTTGGTGTGATGTTGGTGCTGACAACGGTTACAACTGGATGAGGGTGTGATCTATGTACAAACAGGAAGTGGCTGTAATGACTGTAGTGGTATGTTTATGTAAATAAAAACTGTCAGGGAACTGATTACAGAGAGAGGGGAGGGAGTCTGAGCACCAGGCCTCTACCTGGTCCATGAATATTTGATTCCCTCTATTGTTCAGGAAAAAATATTCATGAAATCAGGAGAGCGTCACTTCACCTGCTTCCTCTCCTTCCTCCGATACTTTCTCACCCCCCTCCCCTCATCCCTGAGCTTGGCTGACCCTTTCTCCACTTTTCCTCTCTCTTTTTCCTCCCATCTCCTATCTTGTCTCTTCCCCCTCTCGCTCTCCCTCTCTCGCTGTGGCTTTACATCTTGGCCCGGGTCCAATCTCTTCTCCAGTAATTGCCTCATCCAAAAACTTTCTAGAGAGGAGTAGAGGGGCTTTGTGTGCTCTTTTGTGTACTGACGACACTGATTGTTCGCAAATGAGCTGGCAGCATATTCATTCAGCAGGAGGTGATAAGGAGGTGCTGTCAGGGGCCAGAGGACAGGAGGAGATAGGAGGGAGGGAGGAGCAGAGAGAGTGAACGATGCAGACAGAGAAGGGAAGATGTGGAGAGAAAGTAAAAATTGGGGGGAAAGAGGAAGAGGAGATGCGGCAGAGTGGAGTGTTTGAGAGGAAGAAGTGCTTACTTTCAGAAAGACATGAAATAATCAAGGCATATTCTCCCAGCAGCACCAATTAAACTCCTCCAAAAAAACGTCTTAGTCAGGAAAATATCTATATGTCAGTGAGCATTCTCAGTCCCTGCCTTTGTTTAATGTTATCAGGCAAATCTGTTCATTTTAAGAACAGCACAGGACTGGAAATCTGACTTGATCCCCTTGAAGTTGTTTTTACTTCAAGGAAGCCTTTCAAATGCATTGAAAGTCACATTTGTGCTGCTGAAATGCAAAGTATACACATCTCTCTTTGGGTAAGGAATGCCTCTGTCACAGCATAATCTGTGAGACATCAGATTATATTATATATTTTTATTAGTTTTCATTCAATTCATTTGCTGTTCCAAAAGACAATTTGAGAAGGAAAGATTACAGTGTGGAGAATGACAAGCTTAAAAAATGTTTATTCATTATTTGGATTTATTGACCTTACTTAAGCCAATTTCAGCCATTCACCTTGACCCTGGCGACCCGTGTACGGAGTTGCTGCAGTGGCCTGGGTTCGAATCCGACCTGCGGCCCTCTGCTGCATGTCATCCCCTCTCTCTCTGCCCCCCTTTTCTGTCTATCTTCGGCTGTCACTATCTAATAAATGCAATAAAAGGCCAAAAAAAAAAACTTTAAAAAGAAAATCTATCATTTCTTATTCACAAAGAAAGTAAAAGTCTCTTTAAAAAAACACCAAACACTGTGGCTCCCACATCCCTTGATAAGATTTAATAAGTCTGTAGTATGATATTTTCCTTCTTCCTTGTGTTTTGATATGAACCTAAAATGAAAATCATAAAATGTTGCTTTACTTTTAACTATGCTTGCGGCGCTTCCCCAGGGATGGCAGTGTCTGTCTATCTCAGCTCACAACTAGTTTGCCATATCATTTTATGCAAACATTCAATGTCCAATGATTCGGCACTTCCGATGTAGCCAGCAGATATCTGGAAAATACAGGCCAAGACTTCCTCTGCAGTTGTATTAGCAACTGTTTTGCAAAGAATGACAAGAAAGACATGTTTTGGATAATCTCTATAAATGGATGTCTGCATTTAACCTTTTAAAAAGCCAATAAAAATCTAAGTTGTCGCCTGAGACAGCCAATAGGTTCCGAGATTGCATTTCAACTATTCCTTTGCTCTCCGGAAGGACTGTTTACCTCCATGCAACGAAAGACTGTCCAACGTGACTGGTCGATACTACTCGGGCTACAAATAGAAACCAGAATGCTGCTGATGCCCAAATCTTGGTCCCTTGCTTACAGATGATGCATTCATCTGTTTATAGAGATTAGGTCTTTATTTAAATATCTTGACTTTTGATATTTTAACTACTACTACTGGATGTATTGCTATGTAATTTGGTACAAACAATCATGGTCGCCAGAGGATGAATTTAAATGTTAGTGGCCCAGGTTATCAAAACCTTTTATCTAGCATCACTAGCTGGTCAACACTTTAAGACTAAATACCTGCAAAACTGACATTCCCATCAGCCTCAGCTTCACTTAGTGTTTAGTACTAATAAGCCAATGTTAATTCAATTCAATTCAATTTTATTTGCATAGCGCCAATTCATAACAGAAGTTATCTCAGGAGACTTTTCAAATAGAGCAGGTCTAGACCGAACTCCTTATAACATTATTTACAGAGACCCAACAGTTCCACCATGAGCAAGACCTTGGCGACGGGGGCAAGGAAAAACTGCCTGTTAAAAGGCAGAAACCTAGGACAGACCCTTCGGCTCTAGGTGGGTGGTCGTCTGTCTCGACATGCTAACATGCTAAACATCAACATGCTAGCATCATCACTGTGAGCATATTAGCTCAAAGCCACTATTACGTAGACTGTAGTTTAAATGTGCTTTAATAATACACATAACATAACACATAATAATAAACAATAAAACAATTGAAATTATTAAATCTTGTGGAACTTTTGTGTCTTCATGACTGCTCCAGGTGCAGCACCCACTTTGGGAACCTCTCATGTCAGACCACTCTATTAAAGACAATTGGGTCTTCTATTTATGCATGTGCATTGTTGGACGTTATAAAGAAGGCAGCAGAATCCCCTTCCTAATAAATGATAAAACTGGTGAGAAAATATATCAGAGGATTTACTGTGGGGAGTGGGAGTGAGCATCTGTCACACTCACGATGGTCATTAATTGAGCTGCAAAATAAGTTTTCAAATCCATCACTGATGTAGCCTGAGAGACAACTGGGAACACTCCCAACTGTTCTCCAGTGGTGACACCTATTCCTATGATCTCATCCCAGTTGTTTTTAATACATTTTACTTTCTTTGTTACAGAAAATTTAAATTGTACCTGTCTCAGATAACCTTGGAGCAGTTGTACAGCTCCAAACTATAAACTACCGCCATTTTAAAAATTGAAATACAAAACTCTTCCTCCCTTTTGTGTTTTACTTTGGGAGAAAATATTTTCAATTTTACACAAGCACACGCATGCACACTTGAAGTTCAGGAGTAGTTCACGTCTTAAATTAACTGACCTGTGGTCCTGCTGTCACCGCCAGTATTGAAGCTTTTATTGCCCAAGCCATCAAAACTGATTATTGCCATACCAACATCATGAAAGCTGTGACCCCGGACCCAGACTGAATTCATATTGCTTTGCTCTATTTTGCTTTGTCTGAATAAGGGCTCCATATAGGCTACAGGTTTTAGACTAAAACAATGAGTGTCTGTGATGGCAGGCCAACACTATGGCTAGAGGCATTCTTTACTTATCATAAAAGTTCTCTACAAGTAGAAAGAGGAATTTGTGGGTTTTGGTTAGACCAGTAGCCACTATGTGCTTCTCCATCACTGAGGCCAATTTGATACACATCTTGATGCATTGCCAACTATCTGATACATTGAAGATGTGAAGAAACTACCAATGTGATACGATACGATTCACCAGATTAATTGACTCAATTTGTTTCAACACAATTCGATATGAGTGAATACGATGCTAATTAATATGATTCTATGCAATTCAGCATGGTACAGATAGTTTGACTTTATTTCTTTGGTTCTTCTTAGGAAATAGGGGGAATCAATCTAAATATAAAATTATTGTTCAAATTTCAGGCTTCTATTAATAATTTTATCAATGAATACATCAGCAACACATTTTACTGATGCAAGATGTTAAAAACGATGCATCCTGAATTCATACCAAATTGTATCCGATGCACACTTTTTTAATTGGGGCAATCACATCACATTGAAATTGAGTGCTGGAACACTGATGGTACACTGATGTCACTAACCCTACTAGTCACACTAGCAACTCATAAGGCTCTTAATCTGTAGAACAAAATGGTTCCTTATCAATAGCTGAATAAAAATATAAAGATAGTCATGTTGTTGGCTGCCACCAATTGGAAGGTTGTTGGTTTAATTCCTGGCTCCTCCCGCCGCATGTCGAAGCATCCTTGAGCAAGATACTGAACCCTGAATTGCTCCCGATGCTGTGCTTCAGTGTGTGGATGTGAAGCCTGAGGAGCAGCTTTCTCTGGAATGAATGGGGCAGCATTTTGGAGCTTGGCAGCCTTGGGGCCATTTTAGGAAGTCTCAAGCATTTTACATTTTCAGATATGGCTTAACTTTGGTCACTCTAAGCTGCAGTTGGTCCACCTCTGCAAGATCAGTATTTGAATTAGGTTATACAGTAGATTCGGCTGTTGGAGCTAGAACGCTAACTATCACACTAGCATTTAGCTCAAATAACCTTTTGCTTCTTTTATTTTGGGTATATAGACTATTTGATGGTATAAGTTTATTTTTACAAGTACAATAATCTCTACCAAGGTGGTAAAGAGAGTAAGTACAGCATTATAATCTGACATAAAATATCCTAAAACAACCTTTCAGGCTCCAAATACAAGATAAAATTGCTTTCCAGGTTTTGTCATCTCTTGATTCACACTAGTTATTTCATGCACCAGAGCAAGGTAGTTGAGCTGACACTGCCAGTGCAACGAGAGACAATTGAAAACACCATTATCAGTTTCCCTGTCTTCCGTGTTCCGAGGCCAAAAAGATGAAGGCAGGATGTTTAGTTGATCTTTCCACACTTAAGATATCTGGTCAGATGTAGCCAGTTAGAGCAACCTTTCATATTTTAAGGCTTTGTGGAACAGGAATGTACCACCAGCTGACTTCCTCCACTCTTTTGTGCTCGGAAATGATTATAAAGTATAATTTTACTTCTCTTTTATTCTGCCTGACATTTGACAGGCGCACACATGCATTCTTGCACATGTACACACAGAGACGCACACGCACACACACACACACACACACACACACACACACACACGTACACACACACACACACACACACACACACACACACACACACACACACACAGACACACGCACACTTGGTGCTGTTTCAAAAAGATCAAAAAAAGCTCAAGAGTTATCTGAATAGAAATTAAGTGCATTTCTTTGATCTTTTATCAATGTAGCCTTTTGCATTTATGTGTATTGGGTGAATAACTATACATACATATATTCATCCTGGGTATTAATGTTGATTATACTCATGCCTTAGCCTGAACACCTAGATAAAGAGACCAGAGACCTACTACTTATACTACCGGATAAGGGCATTGGCTAAATGCTTTAAGTGCTCCTCATCCTATCCACTTAACTTACATTGTACATTGTACATTTGTGTGGAGGGTTTGCTATTTTAAGGCTAATTTCAAACTCATGGAAAACTGTGAACAGAGTTGTTCCAATGTTTAGTTTGTCCGTTCTGGGCTACTGTAGAAACATGACTGTTCAACATGGCGGCCTCTGTAGAGGAGGACTTGCTCCCTTTGTCGATTAAAAATGGCTCATTTTAAAGTAACAACACAACAACAGTTCATAGTTTTTTTAGGTCATTATATACAAATGACAACATACCTATGAATATGATGTTCAATTTCTACCAATAGATCTTCCTAAATGTTGGATGTGATGTCACATCAGGCTGCAATAAGATTGTACAGTACACTTCATCGCAGCTTTTAAATGTTCAGTGAACAACCAAAACAGTAGATTATATGTTCAGGAAAACTTCAGGCAGTTCCACAATGTGCTGCTTTACCACAGCCATAGTTATTGTCATTACTAATGAATTCTTTTGTTCTTTATTCAGAATATTAACATTCCACAGCCTTAATGGGCATAAAACAGCACCATCAATTAGCCTTGTAAAAAAAACGATTGAGGAAAATCTCTTACGATCGTGGTTTAACATGGTTATGTGCTTTTGCATCTCAAGTCTATTCAAAATATACTGTACAGCTCACAATGGGGGGGGGATCCCTCTCCTTCCCACAGTGAGGAGCTACTGTGAAACAATCACCAGTTTACCAAGAAAATAAAACCACATGCTGTTAAAATGTCCAAGCTATATGCAAAAAGTAAATCTTTTTACTGAAAACCTGTCACTTTGATTGTGTGTATTTCTGGATTTGAATGTGCTGTCCATACTCTGACAGCTACTGCGCTGTTTCATCTCTCAGACCGATGCCTAGTCGATCCAGACTGTGACTGACTGTTTACTCAGACAAAATCAGAGTGGCTGGTTCAACTGTCCTAAATATAAGCTATTATTCAGCATCTGATATTAAAATCTGATAAATATTTGATATTGTTTATTTGTGGGGAAATGAGACGCGCAATCACACCTTTAGTCAGGCTGAAGTCTTGGAAATGTTGGCTGCTGCCTGTAGGGAAGATCGGGGGGATGGTTTGAGGAATGACTTTGCTTTATCCAGAGCTGATACCTTCTGTGTTTTCACAGCTGATATCCAGGTTTCCTCTGGTATGTGCTCATGATGCATTATAAGGCACACTGATGGTCACTGCTTACTTCTCGCTGACTTTCCCTGCAATCACACTGTGTACATCTGTCATTAACCCTCACTGTTTTTGTTGTCAAACGAATTCATGATCATAAAAAGGAGAAATTTGATGGATGCCTCAGTGAGCAGTGCAAGACTGTAGTAGATATAACTGGTTTATGTGCATGTAGAGACAGAAATATCCAACCCAGACTGTAATAGTGTATCGCTTTGTTCCATTGAAGCCACATTTGAACCAAGCAGTCCATCAAGGTTGGTTGCTCATGTCCATTAGATTATATTTTAATTTACTGACCACTTGGTGTTAATAGTTCTTTGAATTCATTGATTTATCTAAGTTGTAATCCTCTGTCATTAGGTTGGACAAAGATATATGGTTGAGTATTGTAATATTCACGTTGAGGATTTTTCTTACATTTTTGTAAAGGACCAGTGTGTTAAATTTAGTGGCATCTTAGCAGTACACTTACCTTACCAGTGTAGGCTAAACTATGGTGGCTGTGAAACCTTGTTTGGGTTGGTTTAAATATTGACTCAATTCGCTCAGAGGACCTGCATGTTACTGACCACGAGTGTGTTTTGTTCAACCCGTCTTTTAATTTAGATTCTCTGCCCAGTAAACATGTAACGTGTGTCTTCTCACGCTGATGTTAATCGCCTTGTGCACTCCTTTATTACACAGTGCTCTGCAGTCTTCAATTAAGTGGCTCCTGGCAGAATGAACTCCCCCTGTCCATTCATCCCCATAGTTAAAGGGGAACTTCGGCAGATTTTTACCCTAGTCTTGATCACTAGAGGTCACCGAGTACTGTCGATAGGAAAAACAACGACCAGAATTGGTTCTGGCAAACTGGAGATCCTGCAGCTAATGGCCAGAGCTCCCAGTTAGTTATAATACACTTCTTGGGGGCATAAACTAAAGAGTGCCTTTTGCTCCTCTTAACAGACACAAAATGCAATTAAAATGTCTGTGCAACATGATCAAGGCCCTTACATGACAACAACATGCCTTTTCAACTCGTACGTTGTGCAGAAACCGTACAAAACAGTACTGTCGCCTACCTGTTTTTCCACCGCTCGCTTCACCGAAAGCCCAGAATAATCGATCACGGAGATAATGCCTTGTGAAGCGAGCGGTTTGCTAGAACCAATTCTGGTCGTTCTTTTTCCTATCGACAGTACTCGGTGACCTCTAGTGATCAAGACTAGGGTAAAAATCTGCCGAAGTTCCCCTTTAAATGACAAGCTCCAAGCTCCAGGTATAACTGAGTTCAACAACATGGTTAAGGATGTGTGGGCTTCTTACTTTGCCAACCTAATTTCCTTCAGTAAACGCAGCGTAAAAAGTCCTATTTGACACTATCAACAACATCTGCCCCTCCTGATGTGCCTGTCTTTTCAAATAAGGATTGCAATAACTTTCTCTCTTTCTTTTGTGGATAAGATCAGAGATGTCAGGAATAGCATCCCCTCTTGTACTCCCTTTTCTGCTTATCCAACTCCAGCGTCAATGTTGGGCTGCTTCTCTCCTATTTCCCTGCAGGACCTCATTGATCTGTTTGGCAGTATTCGACCTTCCTCACTCCCTGCAGATATTTTACTACATACCAGCTAAAAAAGATTCAGACTCACACTCTTCTGTCTGAAGACCCATTTATTCAAACTGGCCTTTGTCCCCACTTGTGCTGACTAGTGTTTATAATTTTGTGTGTTTTTAAGGTCTGTTGTTGCTTTATTTTACTGTTTTAGTAGGTAGAGTAGCACGGATAAAGATATTTAATTGGTTAAACAGATACAGATAACGGTGTTCTCGCTCATCCCTACTAGAAAGAATATAGTTCCTACATGAAAATGCTCAAAACAAGGTCTATGGTTTATCTTGAGTAACCAGGTCAGGATTTCTGGAAAAAGGCATTGCTGTTGAGTTTTTCAAATACATTTTTTCTGGTGCTTTGGGTACCACAAGCTCAATTATATTGAAGAGAAGGCAGACCAAAACAATCTAGATAAATAGCACTACAGGTAAGAGGACAAATTCAGGCATTCAGATCCAGATTCCAAATGATGAATATAAACGTGTATTAGATCAGATGGTGTTATAGACTAATATGTATACGTTCTAATTAAACCAGTTACATGGCACCAGAGTCACATACCTATGCATGTTGGAGACCATGACAGGGCTTTTTCCAGGTAGATGTGGGAATCAGTGCAGCATTTCACATTAAAACACACTCTCATCACTGTTAAATGGTTAAAAGAGGGACACACATGGGTTTGTGCATAAATAAAGCTGTTCAGTGTCTTGGTAGTAGTTGGGATCAGCCACAGTCAGCATGTTTCATTCAAATTCAGAGAAATTGGGACGCCCGGTTGGCTCAGTGGGTAGAGCTGGCAACCCATGTACCGAGGCTGAGTCCTTGCTGCAGCGGCCCAGGGTTTGAATCCGACCTGCGGCCCTTTGCTGCGTGTCATCCCCTCTCTCTGTCCCCCTTTCCTGTCTATCTTCAGCTGTCTCTATCATAAAGGCAATAAAAGCCCCACAAAAACAAACAAAAAAAAAAGTTGGCAACATGTGTTGCTGAACTTTAATTATATCATAGGCTAGCTTAATATGACATTTATCTTTAGTGGAGCACACAAAAGCATCTTTTTTACATGAATTCTCACAAGAGAAAGCAGAAATATACTGTAAGTGTGCATGTTTCTTCCAGGCAGATTCAAAGCTGTATCTCAGTGCCAGCAGTAATCCCTGGTGATTTACTGTAGCTGCCAGCGGGTGGATGACACTGAAAGATAGACTCTGCCTCTACCTCCCATCCTTTAAACCTGTCGGCGGAGAGCGACAGAAAGAGAAGAGTTAGACAGAAAGGCATGATGCATTCACACTGCAAGCAACAAAATTAAATCTAAGTTGATCATATGGCAGTTGGGCATCGGTGTGTTGTTAAAGAATGTTAAAGAAAGTCAGCAACTGAGCAAGAAGCCAGTTTTAAAAAATAAATGATCTGTCACTTGCTGTAGACGGCGCCACAGGGCTCAAATTGCTCAATATACTTATTTATGTTTAATTAGTAATGTGATGATGCAAACGGCTAAATTGAGGAAACAAGTGAGTGTAATTTACGTAGGTCCGGTTTTTAGCTGTGTTGAACCTGTGTAAAATCTGCATGTGACTCAAGTGTATGCGAGTCAAGCAGTGTTTCACCATCCTTCCTGCTTGAAAGTTTCAGGTCTGTTTCACCTCTGACCACAGCCAGCATCCCTGCTCTGTTAGGTTAGTGATATCATCGTGTACTGACACACCCTGGAATACACGTCCATCCCTGCTGCAAGGTCAGAAGTTAAACCACTGAAGGTCAGTAGTAAAGGTTTTCAGCTGCTGTTAAGTTGCTCAGTTCTGGAGGTGAAATTGAAAGCGAGAGCTGAAATATCGGTAATCCAGTTTGCGCAGAATATCCCGTTCGATGGACATCAGAGACGTCCTTGTTCTGACAAGTTTCAGGTCCCATTTTAACCCAGTATGTCCTCATGTCTTCATTGATTTTATCCCAGCATGCAGGATCCGAGCTATAGATAGCGGGATCAGCGGCCTCTTGTGCGCTCTCCGCAGCAACGGGCGAGGCTGTCCCGGAGGGGTCTGTGGGCGTGGTGGCTGGGGCATCATGGCTAATTCCCGGGGTGTTAGTGGGACAACATACCGGTGTTTCGGGTAGTTGAAGTGTCGGCCCCTCTGTCTCAGACTCCTGATCTGAGTGAGATTGTCAACTTGGCCGCTGTCTTTGTCCTGGCTAAAGCTAGCTGTAGCTACAGCTTCCGTTGCAGTATCAACAGCGGCGACATTAACGTGAGCCTTTCGCCCGCTGTCATGAACACATGAATATTCCGCAACCTTGAAAAATCCTGTCAATTTAGGAATTTTAGGAGTAGATCTTGGTCCCGCTATTCTTTCGGTCGTTGTGCTTTTCGTGCTCCGCTATCACATTTCCTTTCTGACATTTTGCCGCTATACTGTCTAGTAACAGTGAGTGACGTATCATTTGACAACTGACCTTATGAACCCGGCTGCATGATGGCAGCTGATTGGGTAAATGTGTCCCTTATCTATCCAATCAGTGACTTCTTTTTTTTTTTTGTTTCTAAGGGCCCCAATAGGAGGCAAGTTTTTTTCCTCGGTGCAGTAAATTAAAATAATTAAAAATAGTCTGGCCAATCTGGGGCCCCTGCAGACGTGGGCACACAATGTAGTTCTTCATATGATCCTTGCATATCTTTCCATACCCTAACAGTGGCTACTGCTCGACCACTGTGGGTAGGTACAATAAATGTCAAACACTGTATTGTCTATATTATTACTTTAAAATGTATGAAATTTTGGAATACTAGAATGTCAGTCACATCCTACAGACTGTTGTCCTCCATCCTGTCCCATCCCATGTATTAGTGATCTTTTTCACTAATATACTGGAAGGTCAATGTTGACCCAGGTAGTCCGTTTAAAACATTTGCCAGGTTGCTTAGGGCACCATCAGCTGGAGAGGCACCAAAGAGCATCTTTTTTAATTAATTTCAGACACTCAGTGTTTTAAAAGTCTGTCACTAACGTCCAATGCACCCTTTACATTATTTAAAAAAACCTCCCTCTGTAAATAACCGCTGCTGAGAAAGGTCTACAGACTCTCTAGAGGGACACTCTATCAGGGGCTGACACTCACTGTCACATCATTAACTTGCTGGCTGCTGCTTATTTTGTGACATCACAGTTCATTTGCTCACATTGCTCTGGAAGAACCAGGGATGAGTAACAAGGTTACTTATGTTCCATATAAACATAATATGATTCCCACATTGCGAAACTGGTTTGGCCCAGTGATGGCTCACACAGCCCAATTATACTTGGCCCAGATACAGCAATGCATTATGTCCACATGTGGGTCAGATCTGGTCGCCACTTATGGCCCATGACATAGACATATCTCAGCCAACTGTAGGGCCATAGCTGGCCTTCTTCTGAGGCCCTGGGTTGGACCACGCAAGTTTTAGCTCTGGTTCCATTTGTCAACTTCGACTAAACCTTAATCGAGCCACTTCATTAATACACTCTTGCAATATTTGGCCCAGATTGAAAATGCCTCAACAACAGTAATATGAAAAAATATCCATCACACCATTTGCTAAATTGTAAAATGTTATTAGTCAAACAATATCTCTTCCTCTCCTCCTCTGTCAGCACTCGATGTATAGTGTATGTGTAGACATGTAGTACTGAAAAAAACACTGAAGAAAAACTGGTCCAACATGGCCAGAATAGTGCTAGCTATGAGATCATAATTCATTGCTATATATGGGCCGGACCAATTTTGCTGGAACTAAGACTCATAATTGGGATACGGATAACATGTGCACAGGTGCTCATTCAACTGCAGCTGTGTAGTAGTCAGTACGTCAGTAGGTTTAAAAGATTATCTATAGTAAACAATAATCTACACCCAGAAATTATGGTAAAGTATTTTCTGAGGTAATAGATATTGGGATTAAAACCTGTGTAACCCGAGTGATAAAACACTTTTCTGTGGTATATATGTAATATTTCTGATTTAACTGTAGTATAAGGAGTTCGGTCTATATAAGGAGTTTGGTCTAGACCTGCTCTATTTGAAAAGTGTCCTGAGATAACTTCTGTTATTGAATTGAAGTGAATATACGAACTCTATGTGCATGTCTACATATGTATTCTATAAATACTCCATCAAACACTTTTTTTATCCTCTCATTGACACTGCTCTTCCTTATTCATTTTCTTGTCATCTACCCCTCGAAATGACAGTATACAATTTCTGCTCGCAGAGCAGAATGACATTGTTTTTCAAAAAGTCAAGGAGTGCCTCTTTCTCTGTGTGACTTTCATTTCTGGGCTCAATTGTTTCCTCTTCCCCTACAAATATCTTCTATTCATATCTCCTACAAAGCCAATGTTTTAATTTGGGACATAGCCGATTCAAGGTGTAGATTGGGCCAATTTTCCTGTCATCGTTGGCCTTTCAGAGTGGGCCGGCTTTCAGTGGTAGTTAGAACAGACAATCACAGGCTGAGTGACAGTTAGAAAGAATGAAACATGTATAGGTAAGATAAGATATTCCTTTATTTATCCCCCTTGGAGAAATTCAGTGGACTTATTCATATATTCAGACACATTCATCTGAAAAGAAACAGAAAATAAGTTTATTTGCTTGCTCTTTAGATGGGTTATGTAGGTTAACCAGCATTAAGTGGGGGTGTCTTGAACTTCCAGTGAGTGGAGAAATGTATGTGTGTATGAATAATATATTATAAATTTAGTTTTTTACAGCCAGGAATGTCAGCACCTGGCCAGGTTTCCAGTGGCAATAACGTTGCTCAGGACTTCCATTTTCAATGTTTGAAAAAGCTCTCTCTGTGTTACAAAATGAAATGCTATATCTCCAGTTTGTTTCACTGTGAAGGAGAATTGGGGAAGAGCATTGTTTAAAATGTGTCCTGGATGTAAGGGACGGTCATTTGTTAGCCATTCTCACCGCAGTTCAAGCAACTGTTTTGGATTTGGAAATCCCCTGACAATTGAAAACCTGCTGGTAAAATGAGACTTCACAAGAAACACAACTGTATCTGTTGTTCAATAAGGGCCGTACAACATGTGCTAGCATTCAAGTGACAAAGTGTGTCATTGCAGATCAGAAAAGTCCGCAACTGTAGGAACTCAAGGTGGATAGGCCAACAAAACACCAGACTCTAACACATGAGACCATTATTCCCATTCCCAACAGACCGCCAACGCTGGTTTCTGTTAACCAATCTTAATTTAAACCCGAAACTAAGATAGGCAAGTTGTTTTTGTGTCTAAACATAACCAAAGCGTAACCACAGTGTTGTTGCATCATAAAACAGATTATGTTTCAATTTATTTATGTTTGATTTGTAACAGTTCTTGAAGGCACAGACAAACAGTGTCATCCTGCTGATAGTGGGGTCAGACAGCTTTACTGTTTTGGTTTACTCTCACTGTTCCCTTTGTTTCCAGCAGCACCAAACAGCAGAGAGACAGTTAGAGAATAGAGAATAAATATACATTCATTCTAGGCCAGTTGAACCAACAGGGCTTACACTTAGTCTTAAGTAAAGTCAATTGTAATTTGCTCTTCAACCAAATATTTACGCTGGTTGCACCATCTAGGCTTAAGTCTTCTTCTTGCCCATAAATCTTATGTCTAGTCAGGAGCAGGTGTAAAGCCAAAATCTAGGTTGTTTCTATAGTAACACCCAGTTGGCCAAATACATGTATACTGTCTTTTGTCTTGAGTTTTTGTACATTTTGACTTCCATCAATGGGCTTTAATGTGTATCCATTTGGACAGACGGGTTTTCAAAGTACAAACCCACCAGAAAGTAGGAATTCTTCTTAGTGATTTAAAAACACTCCAAAAACGTTGGCTGTAAAGTAACAACCTATTTTACTGGAGAAATGTCTCTTCTATTAAAATCAATTCAAACTATGTAATATCAAAGAACCATGATACGCACTATGTTGTTGGATGTTGGATCAGGGCTGTTTGTTTAATATTGCCTGAGAAAGATCTAGGACCAAAAAACCATAACTTACATACATTTTGTACTGACAGAACAGTAGGGCTGCTCGATTATGTAAAAAATCATAATCACGATTATTTAGGTCAAAATTGAAATCACGATTATTCAAACGATTATTTTTTTTAACTTACCTGTTCAAACGAAAACAACGTGACTTCACATTGTTGCGCGACAGGTCGGGAACGGCGAGTATACCGAGCGCATGATGTGCAGTGCTTGCTGCAGGGGAGGGACGGAAATAAGCATGCGCGAAATACGCAGACTGTGGCTGTGTCCCAATTCAGGGGCTCAGCTTTTTTCTATTCAATGTTGCACAACAGAAAATGAAAAAAAAAATCGCTTCCCTCCGATTTTATTAGTTTTGAGATAGTTTGGCCCCAAAATCGTAATCATGATCAAATTTCGATTAATTGAGCAGTCTTACAGAACAGGTCACCACCTTATCATTAGTTTCCTGCATATGTAATCGTGTGTATGTGTTCTCCCCTGCTCATATTGCTCACAGTGTGTACACTATGGACATATAAACTATGTTGTGCCACTTGACATTAGAAGTGCTCTTGAGATGAATTGTACGTGAAGTACTTTACTTACTGTAACCTGCACCAGGTTCTTATAATGCCCACACCCAGCAAAGGAAACAGAGGCCTTGCATCAGCCGTTTAATCCGCTCATTAATTATACATGAAGCTTAGAGAATTATAATAATTGTTTACCAATTGAAAACCACCTTGGGCACAATTAATCTTTTTAAGATGCCAATACAGTAACAATGCCAACACGGTCTCCTCACTATGTCTCGCCATTCAATAAAATGCCACTAATTTATTCAGTGGTGAAATTAATGTATGCACAAATTGCTGATCGCCACATTGTGCACATCTGCCATCCCGCAGGAGAGCGAGAGGGAAGAGGAGAGAGTTGAGCAGGAACCGTGTTAAGATGAGAGAGATGAAGACAGCCAGGGAGTATGGGCGGATTATGAGACGACAGGACCCCGAGCACAAACATGTAAAAGGACCTCCACCTCTCCTACATAAGGACAAGATGAACAGACTGACGTGCAGATTGTTTTGCATTTCTTTGTGGTCATTTTGCGTCTCTTCGTAGTCGTTTCATTGACTTTCCATCGAGAAATGTTAACAGTCGCTTCAAACAGTGGCTGCGTGGAAGAGGCCCCAGGAATGAACACTGGTAGGCAACAGAGAGAAAGAATAAAACCAGCTCACACTGGTTCTCCACAGGGATTTGGTGTGTTGGTGGCTGCCTGATTGGTGTGAGAAACACATGTCTAAGTTCAAGGCAAGCCTCCCTAATGTTACAGATGTAATAACAGATGTTTCTGTAAATAGTGATGCCATTGATTTGCATTCTAATAAGTAGGAATGTCAGTACAAAATGATCTGCATCGTTGAGAAATGGCTCTGTGAGAGGTGTGAAGTGGGACTGAAGCACCATGGTGTGGCTGCTAGAGAGAAGGCTCTGTTTTTAAAATTCTCTCTGTGCTCAGCTCTCAGTACATTTGTAGCTTCTGCCTTAGCTTAGTTTAACTCTGGTGTTCCCATATCAGCCATATTTACCTTAGGCTACTGATTTTTTTAGCTGCATTGTAGCTGCTGTGTTCCATTACTGCTGATGCAAAATAATTGGTACACAAACACATGCCCCCTTCAGGATGAACTTTGAAAACTTTTAGTGCCATCATCAAGTCAGCATTTTCATTTGTCCAATACTTTATTTGTGATCAAATTCCTGCAAAACTAATGACATTCCCATCAGCCTCAACTGTACTTTGGCCTAGGTAATCTTACAATAATAAACTATTGCTTAGTTTATGCATTTCAAAACCACTGTAGTTTCTCCAACTCGCTTGGACGGGGAGGTTGAAGCGAAGGACACCACTAGATATCACTAAATCCTACACACTTATCTTTTAACAGGAGTCTGCCAATAAACCAACACATCAGGTCTATCTAGCCCACCCACTGATCATTGACATGAAGCAGACAGTGAGGAGGACACCAGTATGTGTCCATGCCTCCAGGGTGATGCCGTGTGATTGGCCGTCCCCGGGGAACTCCTGCTTGCTGAGTGGCCAATGATGTCTGTTGGGTTGATGATTCTGCTTTAGTGAGTGATGACTTGTGTGCAAATGCGGAGGCTTCCTCCCACTGTTTACTCACATACTCTCACCCTGGACATGCATTGATCTGTCCAAACACACACACACACACACACACGCATGAACACAAGGGAGGGTGGCTGTCAGATACGCGGCAGTCACTTTCAGTTGACTCAGGGAAAGGAGGAAGAACAATTAAGGGGTGTTTGTTTGATGTGCATCTTGCGTTCCCAGAGGGTTTTAGTCCGTGGGAAAGAGGCACTGCTGGAGTCTCGCGGTGCAATCAAAAACCTTAGATACTCTCCGTGTCCTCCTTCTGACAGCTTCACTTTGTTCAGTATCGATGAACAATATAAGATGCTAAGATCCAATAAAAGGCTCTGCACTGCATAATCATTGATTTGCAGATTTATCCAGCGTGTAGGGGTGTACCAGGTCCTCTGCCCAGAAAAGGAGAGACTGTAAACATACAGCAGAGCAAAGATCAAGGGGAAAGCAGAATGCAGGAATACTCAAAATATGCCTAGTCTCCAATCAGTTCAGGGTGTGGAAAGCTATGGTTGGGAAACGCGAGAAGAACAACCAGCTAAGAAGGACTTCAAGCGGTAGCATGCAGCTGTAGTGGTCCTATTCGCTGACTGTGCTGGACTGGGAGCTCCCTGTGAGCAGCATGGCCAGAACGGGCATCCCAATACAGCATTCGATGTCGACAGAGGCCAGTGTGACAATAGAGAATACAGAACCAAGGTGTTTTGTTGCCAGGTTTAGCTCCTGGCAACCCCTGAGTCAGCTGACATTAGCTGCACGAGCTAATGGCAGCTAACATTCCAGTTAGCGACTTTTAGCAACATGTCCATTAGTCCCTGTTGTCACACTCGCCACTGTCTGTCTCAGAGTCCAGCTGTGTTCACTGTGAGGCTGCTTAACCCCAATATGTTGCACAGCCACACAGTGTCACAGTGAGACTCCGGCCCTTGCACCAAACACACAGCCATCTGAGCTGGCTTCATTAAATGATGATCATGTGACTGCCATGCCACTATATCTAAACGTGAGAAAATAAACAACTCGTTATACCTAAAGTGAACACACACCAGCACATACACACTCCATCCCTGAGACTTTTCATCAAAGCTTAGGAGAATGGAGACAGTTGTGACAAACGAGGAAACAAGTAACAGAGCAGTGAGAGAGGAGGAGCGATGAGGAGAAAATAAAAGAGGGAGAGGGAGAGAGAAGGAGAAGATGGAGGGCTTAAATCAAAGAGAGAAAAGCAAGGCTGTGGCATGTTCATTTATACGTGCCACATAAGAGTAATGCCGCTGAGGACGGAGAGAAGAGAGTGAAAGTACAAAATGAAAGTGTATTCCTAGTGTAGAGGAAGAGGGGATATTTTATCCTAGTGTGGAATGAGGAGTAGCAACAAGGACAAGGTTGTTTCTTTCAAACTATGAGATTGTAAGATTGTTGGTTTTTGGCAGCCTGTTGGATTCTTTGCAAGTCTCAAGTCTACTTAATTCAAGAGCATTTCATATGAATGCCACAACTTTCTTTAAAAAGTCATTCAAAGACTCTTCAAAGGAGGTTCAAACAAGCTAGTGCTGTTTTATGGTAGTGTGATAATAAGATTCAATTACCTTGTCAGGGATCTTTTTGCTCTTTTCATTAACCAATAAGTAAGTAGTCCCTTACCAACCTCATTGCATTTAAGTGTGAACCTAGCGTGATGTCACCTATTGGTTTGTGCAGTACTAGTAGAAAACACAATCTTGATTCATATTTAGGGGCCGTCCACACGAATACATTTTTTCGAATCCCGATAAATACTTTATCGTATCGGCCTCGCGTCCAGACGGATGTGGCATTTTCGGGGTGTGAAAAAGGTATTTTTTGAAAAAGGGGTCCCAGAGTGGGAAAATCCGAAAACGGCGGATTGCCTGGAGTTGTCTGGACGGCGTAAATGGATTTTTTCCGAAACAATGACGTATTAGCCCCGCCTCTCTAGCCTTTAACCTCAGCCGCTGCCACTAGACGCGTCATAACAACAACAATGGCGGACTACTACTACTTGTTTGTAAACAGCGCATGCTCCATGGCTTCTCTTCTGGTTTTAGTGTATTGGTGTGGCGGCGTCACAGCGCCACATACAGGCCTGGAATATGTACTACAGCGTTTTGGGTCGTTTCAGTGAATCCGTGTGGACGCAGATATTTCTGGAAACGCTGTGTTTACAGAGTTTTTTTTCGAAACGACGGGTGAGGCCGCATATTCGTGTGGACAGTCTCTTAGTTTGACAGTTTGATCTGAGTTTGGTGCGTCTATTTTACTCTAAATGGGACCATCATTTACTAAATGAACATCATGCTGTATGGAAGAAGACTGAAACTAGAGAGTGAGACCATAAACTCTTTAGGAAACTGTTTACTAAACTACTGAATGAAGTGAGAAGTCAGGTCTACATTAAATGCAGTCAGGCTTCTTTTTGCAGCCAATGGAGCTGCCCCCTGCTGGCCATTTGGAAGAATGCCGATTTAAGGTACTTAAGCACTGGCCTCACTTCTCAGACTCGGAAGCTTCGTCTACATACATACATTATATACTGTCAATGATTGCATTCAGCCAATGCTTGGGAGTGCAAAATGTCATCAGCTGGGATATGATCTACCTGCACCCTGCCTTTGTCACTACAATATGGTTTTATCATTAATCAAGACACACAAAAAATATTTATAGGTATTTATTTACGGTAACACACATTTTACAAATCTGAAACACAATTCTCATGTGCTTCAATACAATTTAAACTGTTAAGACAATTCTGGTGAGCTTCTCTCATTGTCACAGTGTCAAACACATTATAAATGACTTAGCTGGGAACAACTTTCCTTTCATTGGCCACACCAGGTGTCCTGGTACCGGGACACAGGAACCAGTTTTCAGCTGAAGGTGTGATACTCTTAGTTACTTTGTGCTCAGTTGCAGGGGTTGGAAATAATTCTCTGGAGATCCTGGATCTTTTCCTTAATTTGGCCTGCAAGCAGAAAAATGAATTAAGAAGGATGTAACAAATGATAATGCTGATCAGTTCAGTGGTCATGGGTCCAAAAGTGTTAGCCTTAGGCCCTGAACAAAGGGCAGACAGGGTAGACTGTTGGAATTATTTAAATCTTCTGCATTTTATTTATTAATTTAACTTAACTTAACTTTTCAACTTAATTATAATTATTCTAATTCTAATTTACATCTATGTATATATAAAATATATATTTGTTTCAATTAGATTCCTTTCTATTGTTTTATTCAATTAAAAACAAATGTTTTGCTCAGTCAGGTCCAAACAGAAAGTAAGAATATGATTCATTTTAAGCTTTACCCACATGGCTCTAGGGATGGCAAAAGCAATTAGCTATTGGATGAATTACGTTTTGTGCTGAGATTCCCGGTCTCCAGAGGATACGTTTTAATGATTGGTGAGCCTCAGATTTCATCTAGTGCCACATCAGTTTTCACTTATTTAGTGAAATATGTGGCACCAAGTTTTGTACAGACATTCATGGTTCCCAGATGATGTATTATGATGACTTTGGTGATCCCCAGACCTCTCCTGTAGTGCTAGCAGCAAGTTGAAATTTACCATTTTACCTCCTAAACATTAAAATGCCAGCTGTGAAATGTAATTTAAAGACATGTTTTTTCATTTTGTTCAATTCAAATAATATCCAGCATAAAATCTAGTAGAGCCTGCACACTGTAACAGTTTACATTGTAATTACACAACATGTTGATCAGGTCAGATATGTCATATTCAATATAAGCTTTTCAATTCTTTGTCATAAATGAGTCCACGCTTAATATTAATGCTATATAGGTTTGGAAAATGTCATGCATTCACACTTGGAGGGTGATCAATGAATGAAGTATCCTCAAAATAAACATAATATTTTATATTGATCTCTGTTGATGGATATTAGATCTGTCAGGACTTCGGGATCTCCGTATACATACTAAACAATACTGCTTTTGATCTACACTTATTTGGCACAATGCAATGTAAATAAATAAAAATGGTTGAAAAGTGTGGTGAAATAGTAAAATACATATATATAATTGTATATCTATTTATATAGAGTTTAACTGGAGTGGTAGCCAGTTTTATTTAATCATGCATAAATCTCTGCTGCCAGTTTAAGTCTGCCATGACTCCTCTATGTGTGCGGCTCGGCACCGCACAACACTGTGTAGCGTAAATAAAGTCAAAACAGAAATGACACTGACCAAAGACAAGGAAAAAAGGCTGTGATCACTCAGCATAGTCATTACTACATTTTGACATAATTGCTACATTATTTAGCAGTTAACAAGGTGGCTGTTAACATTAGCTACAAAACATCATGCTATACAGTTATACAGTGAGGGGCACAATAGCCAACTTGGTAATGCAAAGTGCAAACGTGACCCAGGTCAGTCAGAACAATAATATAATAAGTCTCCTTGGTCTATGGACTTCTCATAAATATTCATAGCACACAGAACCGACATGTAAATCGCCAGAGCAAAACATGCACATGATCATAAATATGCATCAAGTGGAATGCGGAAAAACTATGAATATTCAAGGCTGCTTTTAAATATCATGTACTTGAGATACATGCAGTCATCCACCCCCAAACTACTCCAAACACAACTACAAAGCTTTCCAAAGCTTGGAATTCCCGTTGGCTCGCTTCATCATGTTTGGTGCAGCGGATGTATACCGTCTGATAGCAGATATTTACATTTAATGCCAGTTAAGGCAAGTATTGGGTGCTTTTCATACAGTTACATTGACAGTTGTGAAATGGCAGCGAAACTGCTCTACTATCTGCAAACTTGAATGTTTTTAAGTTGTGTTTGTGTAAATCTCAATTGTATGCCACAAGAAGTAACACAACTAAATACAACCTAATAAGCCAACACAAATCAAACTCTTGTCAATTATATGGTCAAAAAATGACTGATTGGCCCTTTAATTACCTTGTCTCTGCTCATCTGTCTGTAGCGATTCCTCTGAGCTTTCTTGTGGAGGTATTCCTTCTCCACTGAGTGAATCAGATCCTTCAGCCAACCAACCTAAAAAAACCAAACAAAGCACACATGCTAGGGATCCACCGATCCACATTTTTTCACTTCCGATCCGATCCCGATACCTGAATTTGGATATCGGCCGATACCGATACTATTCCGATACCAGAGCTGTGTTTGCATTAATGTTATTATTATCATTATTGTTGATTTTATATGAGGCTGAAATAAACTCCTCTCAACAGGCAAGTATGATATGTACGTATGTATGTCCCAAAAGGCAACTTGAGGTAAATATAAGGTCAGAAAAGGAAGTCAGAAAAACAGGAAATCCTGTTAACAGGAAAAATCCCATCCTGAAAACAAATATGCAACTGTAAGGGTTTCAAATTGATTGTCATGTCAATATTTATTAAATTCCCAAAATGTCAAATATTTGAGTCTTGAAATATAAGAAAAGTGCAATAAGTGTAAACATCTTACACACACACTATCAATAAAACAGTGTGCATCTGAACAGCACACATCAAGTACACTGACTCTTGTAGTATCAACAAATCAAGGTTTTAAAATGTCAGTTATCTGAAATATAAGAAAAGTGCAATAACTGTAAACGTCTTACACACGCACGCCCCCCCACACACACACACACACACACACACACACACACACACACACACTCGGTTATCCCTTTAGCTTTCACGTTGTCTACCTGGAGTTTACTTTGTTTTTGGAATGACTCCAGAAGTGATTCCTGACAGCTCGCCTAAAAAATCCTTGTGCTGTTTCGTGTGGTGCTTTTTTAAATGTTTGATTGCTTCTGTAGTGTTGTACGACGCGAGGGAGCTTCCGCGTCTCTGAATTACGGACATGTTGGCTAGCCACAATGCTGCTCAATGCTATCCTGCTAGCTGGCTGCAAACTGTGGAATGGATTTCCTGAGCGGGGGCGTGTCTCATAACTCTGTGTCTCATTGAGCCGCGCCTCCGTTCAGGAAATCCATTCCACAGTTTGCAGCCAGCTAGCAGACTGGCCGGCAGGAATCACCTGTGCAGTCATTTCAGCAGACAAAGTTAAAGTGCAGACATGGCTCATGGATATCAGAAATCTGCGCAGGTTGGATCGGGAAATTCCGATACGTGAATTACGCTGGTATCGGTCCCGATACCGATACTGGATCGGATCGGCCCCATCCCTAACACATGCTCAAGTTATAACTCAAGCTCCCTGATTTTCTATACACTATCAACTGTGTTAAGTTTTTGAAAATGAACAGTGAGCTTCGGGGTGCTCGTGAGAAAAGACAGAGTCTCCAAAACCAGGGCATATATCTTTTAAGGGAAATTCCATTTTCATTTATCCAGAGAAACCTGACTGCTGGAGGAAGAGCAAAAACCTTAGTGTTTGCTCTTCTTTCAATGAAGAAATAATTTCCAGTTCTGCTGATCTACATTCATCTTTTTAGGAGCTGCCATTGTTGTGAAAGAACAGTCGCTTCTAGCTGTGTCACACTGCTAGTAGTTCCTCAAAGGATGATGATCTATCTAAACCATTGTGGTTCAACACAAGTCAATAGTTTAAAGCCCGGCAAGACAGATTCTCACGTGATCTTGTAAGGCAGCAAGCTCCTTGCCCTGTTAGGACTGTACTGTGGCTGTTATTTTCTGAGATCTCAGCATTTAAGTAATTGAGTAAAAATGTATCGTACCTAATATGAATAATAGGCAAACGTATGGAAAGAAGATATAGGTTGTTTAAGAGGTTGATCCAAGAACTGGCTTTTGAACTTCCTAGAAAGATGCTTATTTTAGTCAGCCAACTCACGTTATTAAAGCAGTATAGCATATTTAGATTTTGCCGTCTAGGCTCCGACCTCATCACTCCCTGCAGATATGTTTACATAGAGATATTGGGGAGTGATGGGCAAATACCTTAACCCCAGTCGGAGCCTACAGGTGGATGCTGGGTGGTGGGGGGGCTTACAGAGCAGCAGGCAGCAATACGGATGCAGGGCAACAGCGGCATTGACAGAGCAGAGGGAGAGCTGGGAAATTGTGCAGTTTAAATAGACCGCCAGATTGGAAGGGAGCGCTTGGTTAGTGATTATGGAGTGAGGCATGTCATGTGTGTATATCAGCGCAGCTCCAGTTGACTGCCTGAACTAGCTCGCAGGCTTCGCTCCATTTGTGGGTGTAACTATAAAGTCCATGGACCCCATGAAGACTGACTGTGGGAACAGCTAATGGGGATCCTAACAAATAAAGCCAATCTAATCTCTCACATTTATGGCAATCAAACCTTTCATTTCTTTCAGCCCTATCAAATTGAACTGCCTTTCTCTCCATAGCTCAATAGTTAAGACTAAATATTTATCCTCCACAAATACTGATACCATCTCTTAATACATTTATTGGGTAAGGCTGGCATTATTTTGTATTTTTCCTATTGTTAACAAATCCCATAAGAAGACTAAAAACAATGTATTAGTCTGCTTCTCAATATGTTTCGACTTCTCTACCCTCTGTGGCTCAAGAAAACATGAATCTTTAAAAGCAGGTCACACATTTCTATTATTCAAGTTCAGGTTATTTTCCTAAACCAGCTGATCACAGTAGTTTTTATAAAGTGTTACTGAAAGAGGAATAAATAGTGTTTTTGTTCAAACAGCCTCATGTTAATCCATAGTGGCACTCAAGTGAGTATTTGGGGCAGCAGGACAGTGTATGTAGGATTGAGTCAAAATAAAAACAGTGTGTTCATGGCAATGATGGAACATGTTACCCAGGGCTACAGTGTGGCTCACTGATTTGGTTTTGAGTGAAATGTCTCATATTTTGTCTCTCAAAATATGACACTGTAGGTATCCCTTTAGCCCAATTTGTAGAGGCACCTGCTGTCAAAGTCAGGGGAGGTAGTATAACAAGAGAGAAAGTCAGCATATGGAGGTGGTGGAAAGGATGGATGTTTCAAACGAACACAGGAAACCACTGTTCATGTCCTGTGTGAAACCAGAAGTAATGTACAAAAGTTATCTTACCTAATTTACTTTTTTGTGCCTAAACCTGACCAAACTGCAGGTGTTTCACAACATTAACCACACAAGCATTATTTTGAAATTCTAACTGGACGTTGCATATTTATAATTGTCAACTTGATTGGAAGTTGCAGACCTGTACATCCTTTTGAATATGGACAATGCTTTGGTGTATTACTAAATTACTGCAAAACCTATGACATTCCCATCAATCTCAGCTATATTTGGGGACAATTTGTAAAAAACTCAAAAGGTAAACATCATAAACATCACCTTCTAATTATCAGCATGTTGCTTAGAAGGCAAGGCTGCTAAGTTTTAAATTTAGCTTGGAGTGAGATTCGGTATCAGTGATGTTGGGGCATGACATTACCCACAGCAGCGATCATGGTCATCTCCTTAATCCCCAAGTTCAACAGCCAAATACACAAATTTAAAGCATTTATAGTTGAAAAGCCAAGTCATCTGCAACTCCAACTAGATGCCACTAAATCTTCCATACTGGACATTTTGGTTAAATGGTTAATAGACTGCATTTGTATATAAATGTATGTATATATATATATATATATATGTATATATATATATATATATATATACACATACGTTTCTAGTATTTCGTCTTTTCGATCACTAAAAGCGCTGTACACTACGTGCTACACTCACCCATCCGCACATATTCATACACTGATGGCAGTGGCTGCCATGGAAGGTGCTAACTGCTCATCAGAACTGAAACTAAGCATTCTAACACCCATGCACAGCATCAGGAGCAATTTGGGGTTCAGTATCTTGCTCAAGGATACTTCAATATGCAGCGTTAAGTCCATGTTTATATTGTCACTGTCTCCATCTAGTTCCCTGGTTTCCAGAATAATGTGAAATGGTCAATATGTCAATAAGGTGAGTTGAGAGCACAGCACTCTGACCATCTCAACAACCGATAGCCTGCAACATTGAGTTTACGAGTAAACAAAGTTTGTTGTTAGTGGTGTTGAAGAGTAAGGACCACACCAGCATCTAACTGCTGCAGCTAATTAGCTATCAAACCTGAAAACTGATATTAGCAGTTCACCTTTAGTTCACCTTCAAGTGTTTGTTTGGTGGCTCATACAACAAGCCAGAGTCAGACAAGAAAGAGACTTCAGCAGGAAAGCTAATGTGTGTCTGCTCTGCCTATGATACTGCTTTATGCAAGATTTGATTGGCTGTTTTGAAATAAGGTCACCATCTATGTAGATAGGAACCGAAAGTGTATTCCATTGAATGCAGGAATTGGGGACGCCATCATGAAACCAAAAAATATGAAACATAAATTTCTCTCTTCTCTCTCAAAAAAACGCCATTTACCTTTAGTTGGACTTAAACACATAGGAAGCACATTCAGAAGCTTTGCTGTATACTAGCATAGCTTTGCTGTGGTGTAAACTAGGCCTGAAAAGCACTGAGCTATTTAACCAAAGGCTGTGAACTAGCAGAGTAATACAGTTTGGGCAGGAAGTACAAGATCATGAATTGGCTATTTGGGAGTCAAAATAAAATCCCCCATTTTTCTGTCTTCTTCTTTCTAACATCCACACCCCTACCTGTAGCCCTTTCCACCTCCTGTAACTTAACCCCTCACTGCCTTCTTTCCATTCCTCTACAGTATTTGCCCCCTTTCACCCGATTTCTTCATCCATCCATCACAGGTATAATTGCCTGCCTGCTTTGGCTTCATTTCAGAAGGCTGGAGTGTAAAAGAAGGGAGGAGAAAGAAGAGAGGAATTTGAAAATGAATAAGTGATGGAGAGGAGAACTTAGTTACTTGGGTTTTGTGGAACAGAGACAAAGCACACTCACATGCGCGCGCACACACACACACACACACACACACACACGCACTCACCAACGTGTGTGATGAGTGACACCTGTCAGACCAACAGTCATATCTGTTGGCTGTAGTCATTGTGGGCACACAGACAAATGCACAGAGTGACGGGGATTGTGGTGGAGGAATTAATGGCCTGCATACATATTCCAACCCCCTTTCCTGCCTGAGTGCACAGCTCAGCCTGTGTGTCCACTTGAACAAACATTGTGGGTGGTTTGGGAGGTGGTAAATAAAATAAACCAACCTTTTCCACCACCATTGCTTCTGTCCTGCATATAAAGTCTCACTTTCAATAAATGCTTAATGCTAATGTACAATTACACAGTTGCTCCACTTACAATATGAGCTGCATAGGCTTACTTACAAGTTTACAGTTTGGTGCTCACATGATACTACTTTGACAGTAGGTTTGTTCCTCATTAGGCTTAACAATTTTGGTACTGCTTTCTTATAAGGCACACTTTTCGTTGACACGTTGTAATTAATGGCTTTATAGAGGGTTTATAAATCATTCATCCCTTTTCCAAAGGATAAGTGGTCAGACAGTCTACTGGATGGTTTGTCTTCCTGAGCTAATAAGAGTGTACAGCCATGCTCGACTCTGTGCTGAACACATGGATACATTTAAGAGGATCCATTATCATCATTATCATAGGTATGTTTTCATTAGTGTATAATTACCTGATTATTGAATCGTTGTTTTTCTGTTACCTAAGAATGAGCAAACGTTATCTACAAAGGTCCTTTTGTCTGACATTTTTCTACAGTAGCCCAGATGGACAGACCAAATACTGGCTCTAGATAGGGCCTTCTGCATTATCTGTGACTATCACAACCACTGTAGTTTCACCTACATGCTTGGAGCATGGGGGTGAGACAGAAACTAACATTCATACGCATTCACACACCGATGCACTGCATCAGGAGCAATTTGGGGTTCAGTATCTTGCTCAAGGATACTTCGACATGTGGCACCAAGAGCCCACAACCTTCTGATTAAGGAAGGACCCGCTTTGCCTCTGAGCCACAATTGCCACTAAATCCTACACACCATCTCTCACACCTTCAAGAAAGAAGGATACCGCACCACCACTCCGCCTTTCTGACAAAATTTCCCAGTGGCCACTTACAGTGCACAGAAGCAAACACTGTTCCAAGTGACAGGGTATCATCTTTGAGTCGTGTATCTCATTCCTATAATACATCACATAGCCACAGCAGTGGTTTGCGCTGAATGCTAATGTGAGCATAAAGTGAGTTTGTGCATGTTAGCATGCAAGCACACTGCTAATCAGTACTAAGCACAAAATACAGCAAGGCCTGTCTAAATAATGCTCCATAGTTAGGTTGGATTTTGGCAATGGGAAAAACCGGCAAGGCCATTTTCAAGATCCCTTTACCTCTGACCTCAAGTAATAGGAATGAAAATGGGTTCTATCTGTACCCACCAGCCTCCCCTTTACACACATGCCCACTTTATGCTAATGCCATGCAGTTTTAGGCAAAACCCATACAGTTTTTTGCATGTGGTATAAATATCTTTAGCAAAGTGTATTTGAGTATTTCTGGCGTTATAAACAGTATTGGAATTGTATAAATTAGGAATGACTGGAAAGCTGAGACATATACTTGATGCCAATTCAATTCAATTCAATTCAATTTTATTTGTATAGCGCCAATTTATAACAGAAGTTATCTCAGGACACTTTTCAAATAGAGCAGGTCTAGACCAAACTCCTTATAACATTATTTACAGAGACCCAACAGTAGGCAAGGAAAAAAATCCTTTTAAGAGGCAGAAACTGCGGACAGACCCTTCGGCTCTATGCTATTCAGAGATGCTGATAACCTTTCCATCAGTAATATTAAAGAAATACAACTTGTCCAACTGATGAACCTATGACAGCAATCATTCCTACCTCCCACACACAAACATACAAGGTTTTATAGAACCATGTTTAATGGCTGCATGTGTACTTCGCCTACACAAACTAAATTACCATCTGTGCAGACACAAATGTATGTGCATCTGAAAGGATACAATATGATGAGTGGTAGTAGACAACTAGCAGTAACTGACCTTTTGGAAACAAGAATACTGACTTCAGCCCTAAAAAATATTACACAGCCACTATACTGTATGTCTTGCTATGAGACCCCATATTAGAGGTGCCCCATATTTACATGAACTCTAATGTGCTGCCTTGTGTATACTATTTCCTTTATACAGAACTGGCACTGCACCACTGAAGCAGCGGACTTTGGTTGCATGCAGGTAAACAGTCCATAAGGAGAGCAAAAGAAGTGGATCGCATTGGCAATGAAATGTGATCTCGGAACCCATCGGCTATTTGATGATCTAGCTTTGTATAAGCTTTCAGCTTAAAAATGTATCTGCATTCATATGCCGTCTTGTCCTTCTAATGTATAGAGCTGCTTTGGCACTGCAGAGGAACTCTTGGCCCAGATGTCAATTATGTGTTTTCCAGATATCTGCGGGCTATATCGGAAGCTCCGAAACATTGGTTTTGTTGCTCCCAGAGGTTAACTTGTCGTCAGACCATTTCAGATGGGTTCTGAGATTGCTGCAGGTCATACATCTGAGAAATGGCTTTGGTTGTCAATCAGCAAGAAGAGGATGCAGGCCCTACTGGAAACCTGACTTTCTGCTTAAACTGTGAGCTATCCAGCTCAGTCAGGTCCGCCCCAGTCTTCTCTTCAGTTGATTGATGTTAACAAAAAGGTGCAGACAAAACTAAACCAAAATACTAGGAAGAGGGCAGGGATGCTTACAGTGAGTCAGAGTTGGTGCCATCATACTAAATGCTATGTAACATGGTTTTTGCATTCATTTGAATGAATACTGTATATCCAATAATTATTGAAAGTTTTCTAAATGTGTATAACATTTTACACTACAACAGACAACAGACTTGAACACAACATACTGTATGTCAAAGCAGCCACAGTAATTACACAGCCACAAAGACTGAAGTCAAGCATGAAAACTGCATGTTGGCTGCATCACGCTCCGACTGCGACCCAGTCGTTGGAGCTGATCACAGCCACACTAGACCAGAAGAGTCCCAGAAGGGGCTCTTGGCTATGGGCAGATCAATCCTAGGGGATCAATACTTCGATAATCACAAGCTACTCATTTGGTATCAATGCCTTTTATAACTTTTTATCACTCCACCATCTCTCTCTCTGTTGCATGTCCACAAGTGCATGAAGTGTGTATTTCAGCGTGTGTGTGTGTGTGTGTGTGTGTGTGTGTGTGTGTGTGTGTGTGTGTGTGTGTGTGTGTGTGTGTGTGTGTGTGTGTATAAAAATAAAAAAAGTGGAAAAAACAATTTCCCCAATAATAAAGGGATTAATAAAGTACATATTTCATCTTATGTTATCTATAAATTATCGATAATACAATTATACAAATCATAAACATGGGTGCGTTATTTTAATGTTGTGCCAAAACAGCCCTGACATATTCCGACAAAAGATGTAGGAGAGTTTTCAGAGAGGCAAAGCATATTCGGGTACAGTCAGGCAGCACCAGCAATTATTACCACTGCCAAGGAAGTGGCAGAAGTAACGTTTTGACAGTGTGTGTCTATCTACCCTAGATTCCTGAACATAATCCTAATCCCATTTTAAAACAAGACACTACAGGTGAATAGAGTAAAAAAAAAAAAAAAAGAAGAAGCTAAATAGCTAAAAAGATATTACCATGAAACTTCCCCATCAATTACCTTTATTATTCTTTGGATTAAAAGTTTTCTAAAATGTTATGTTTAAATATTACAAATCAGGTATTACATAATAAAAGTGTGCAGAATTACGTACATTTCCACATCAGAAATAAGAAAACCTTTTGGTTTAGTTTATTATGGAACAAGAAATTTGAGTGCAAAGTCAACAAAATCAGGAAGGCAAAAACACTTCGCTTCTGAAATGTTCCTGGTTGGGTTTGAAGCCGTGTACTGTGGATTTAAGTCACGAGACAATGTACGCACACGGATAAGAGATGAGACAGATGTCACTCTGCTTGTCACTGTTAACAGAAACTTCAGTTTGCAGTGTAGTTCAAGCACTTTATTGATAAACCACAGAATTATTTGGCTAGATGATTAAAGAAAGTTTTTGTTGTGTCTCCACTTCTCTTAGCATTGGGATGACCTATTATATTTGCTATCATTATGATATTAGCATCTGTATAGTAAACTGTCCTCCGGGCTCTATGCCCTGTCTGGCGTTTTGTTTTGCCAATTGCCTGTATGCCTGTTCCAATTTAGGATTCTTAAAGTAGGACTATTTCTGCTGTTCGTTTGTACATATGGGTTTTACATATATGAACATTAAGTATACATGCATGTTGAAGGAAAATCCTGAATAAATAAGTGAATCACTACATAAACTATATGCAACAGCCTTCACAGTCACCACATCTCAACCCAACTTAATACCTATGGGATGTTTTGGAGTAACCACCATCTTCAAAACAGTGACACCTAACTAACACACTTCATGTTGGTTTTTCTTTCATTTGTCACCCATCTATATGTAAATTGGATGGTTGTGCCACCCAGTTTATCCATTGATAAAACTTTTATGAGTTGCCTTCAACCATACACATTGAAACTATGAGAAAATTGGCCAGAATGGTTACAAAGCAAAATAAACCTTTTATCAACAATTTTATCAATTATTTATCTATTTTTAAAATTATTTTGCAGGACCCCTGGCCACGTGCCACGGACCCCACTTTGAGAATCACTGTTAATCCCAAGTTTATTTTGAAGTCGACTTTTCTCTGATTGCTAGCATAGTGGCATGGCTCTAGCATGGCAATGTCTGTCAGTTGCGGTTTTGAGTGAAACATCTCAACAAATATCTCATGGATTGGAACATGGAACACATTAATGTCCCCCTCAGGATGAATTGTAATCACTTTGCTAATCCCTTGACTCGAGCACAAGTATTCAACACATTCTTGGATTTTTAGACCAAATACCTGAATGGCATTCCCATTAACCTCAGCTGTACCATTAAATGTTTAACCAGGAACATGGTAGCATTAGATTTCATTAGTTTTTTTCGAGGCTACATTTGGCAAGCAAACTTGGGTTTTTCGGACTGATGTACAAATTTATGTATAACATATAGGTGAAATATGTGCACTGTTTTTCCATATATGTAGTAGAAGTAATAGCACAAGAAGAAGCACAGAAAAAATAAATACAAAATAATTAAGAATTTGCTTAAAAACCCACTAAGGATAGAAAGAGTAGAAAAAGAAAGGTGAAGGAAGGAGGACAAAAAAAGCACTAAGAGGGAAGGGAAAGGAATTTGGGAAACTAGAGAGCAGAGGAATAAAGAAAGAGACAGAGAGGGAGGAAGGAAAAGATGAAGGTGAATTGGAGAAGAGAATAAAGTGAGCGTTGGGGTTGGTGTGTGTGTGTGTGTGTGTGTGTGTGTGTGGGGGGGGGGCAATGTCTGGAAATAGACCCAGCAGAGACGAAATAAAAAAGCACCACCATCACTGCTGCAGCAGAGCGGCACAGTCCGCAAATTCCCTTATAGATATTTTATGGTGCGGAAATCATTCGATGCACCCTCACTGTTCTGGTCAGAAGTGAGATGGAAAAAAGGGCAAAAGAGGAGAGAGAAGGAGGAAAAAGAAAAAGAGGGTGAAGCAGGCTGCAGTTATTTTTATGTAATGGAATTTTAACGAGGGGCAGCAGACATCAGGAAATGGCTCAGTCAACTCAGAGAGCATACTGTGAGATGACTGCTGTTGTGTCAAAACATTATAACTTGAGGTTGGGAATTTTGAGTATGTTTTTTGGGGCATTTACAAAGATAGTGCTGATAAAAGTCATTCAGAACATGAGCTGTCAATGTGAAAATAAGCATGGGTATTTACAAATAGGGCATTTTTGATGATTTGTAAGCAAGTTCACTGCTTGAAAATGTGAGATTTCTGTCAAGGCTTGCCACATAAACCACTGCACAAGAGTGTCCTCAGCAGAAAAACAGCATCAGTAAAAGAAAAAAACCCCAATGTTGACATTTATCTGAGAAGGACTTCAAGCAACTGTGTACATTATGACTCGCATGAGCTGTGGGTATTTAGTGTCCAAATCTTAACATTTTAGTGCAAAGTATTGTAAGTTGTACATATTGTGCTATAAATGATCTGGAGGCAGGTGACATATGCGGCAGCTCATATGAAACCTTTACCAGCTCTGCAGACTGTGACCTGCTACGTAGCCGTAGCCTGAAACTTCCCCACAGACAGCGGCAGTAGGCCTCTTCGAGCCGCTAGCTTAGCTAATGTTACAACACAAGTACCACGAGGTCTGTCGGTTATCTTGAGTAACCGGGTCATGATTTCTGGAAAGAGACATGCTGTTGAGATTTTCAAACCGGCAATCAAATGTAGTTTTCTTTCAGCGTTTTGAGTACCACAAGCCGAGTGTTCCATTATATTGGAGAGAAGGCAGACATCTATACGTCCGATATCTCCAAAACTCAGCAACTCACTCAAACAGTCTAGATGGATAAATAGCATTTTTTGTCTTTGCTGGTTTGGTGGGTTAGTTTAGGGTTAGCAAAGCATAGGCAGTGTAGTGGACTGTGACAAAAAAAGAAAGAAGAAAAACATAATGCATTTGAGATTGTATACCTGATGCTTCTGGGTACTGTCTTCCAAAAGCTTAGGCAAACACCTATACACTTCTCTTTATGGGAGGTGGAAAAGTTGACCGAATGTACAGTTGTAAAATCGACAATTCAGTCCTCGAATCTTGCCCCTTTTAAAACTGAGATATAGTGTTTGAGCCTCAGATAACGCATAAAAACTTAGCTTTGAGTACTTACGCAATAGTCCTAACAGGGGCTATGGTGGGTTTGAAGTTATTAACACCACAGAATGTCTGAGGGAGGAGGCTGAGTGAACCGGTGGGTCAACACTTTGAATTTCTTGGTTCCTACCAACAATTTCCAAAGAATAGTTTGAGATTGTTGGAATGGCGCCAACTTGTTTTCTTGTCAAGAGTTAAACAAAAAAATCACTATCATACCAAATATCAATCCCACATCTGTCTCATATCTAGCTCGAGCCGGGAAGCGATTTGTCTAGCTTAGCATAAATACTAGAAGCGGGGGAAAGCAACTACCCTGGCTCTCAACAAAACTACAAAGTATGTCTACCAGCACCTCCTAAAGCTCACTCATTACCAAGTCATGGCGCAGTGACCAGGCACAGTGACTGGAGTCAGATGCTGTCAGCCAAGAGAAAGTTGTGTGTATGAATTAAACAACCAAAATTGGCAATTTGTCAGTATTGGCAATAGTTTTGTTGGTAGGTGTGCTTTTGAACTGACAAATTCAGGCTAGCTCCCTTGGCTTACAATCCTGATGCTAATCTAGGCTAATCGCATTCTGGCTGTAGCTTTGTACATAACCCACAAACATAAGAGCAACATCACTGGGAAACTATGTCAGAATATGTCATCATTCTCTTCCAGTACAACTTATATGAGCATTTTCTGTGGTTTAGTTTAGAGCAGGGGTCAGCAACCTTAGGCACATGTAGCACCACTGGCACGTGATAGCTCAACCAATGTGCAAGAGAGTCTCATCCACATGCCAAATGACTTCTTTTGCAGCCACTGGCAGTCGCGCTCCCAGTCTTATTAAAGCACCTCATATTTTCATAAGGAAAGCAGCCTTCTTGTATAAAGTTTGTATCTCGTATATAATCACAATGTCCTGATTATGAAGACAAATGTTGCTATGCATGTTGCCTATATCGACGGAATAAAATTACAGATCCATTAGAGATTTAAAGTTTAATGTGGCGTCATTATTGTTAATCTTAATGTTGATATGACACACTGATTAACTAGAACATTCAAAAATGGCCCTCTTGACGACCTCTGGTTTAGAGGATCTGTTGTGTGTAGTGCTGAGTCTTGAATATTTGTGCCAAAAAACAAAACTTGATTTGTTATTAGCCACATACCATGGCTCCTAACTTAGCGATAAGGACAGAGGCAGGGTTGCAGGGAGAGGAAAAAAAGCCCTTTAGAATTGGAAAAGGGTACTTAGTGCAATGATGAAAAATTATAACTCAGTTTTTTTGTGCAATTATGACAGGGTTAGTCACTTATAAAATTATATTTGACACAACATGATTTGTTCTCTAGATGCTTCTGTAATGTGCCACTGTGGTGCTTTTACTCTTTATTTTGCAGCATTTTAATGTCCATTAGGGATCAAGTTCATCAGTCTAATTAGTATGCATTGTGTGTGTTCAGTTGGAGAGTAATATGGCTTTTAATTACACACTTTGTGCTGGAAGAGGAGCTTTACAGCTCTGAAAAACACAGACAGAAACAGGTAGCCAATGCTAAAAAAAACTAAAAGAATACACTGTACAATGTTAATGTTATTATGATTCATTTTCAAATCTGGACTTCTACCTGTAAGATCTGCACTGAGATCTGCTAATGCTGATTTTTGGAGATATCGGAGGTAGAGATGTCTGCCTTCCCTCCAATATGATAGTACCAGATAACACCGTGTTGCTCAAAGAGCCAAAAAAAAACTCTTTCCAGAAATCATGACCTGGTTACCCAAGATAATCCACAGACCTTGTTGTGAGCAGTTTCAAGTAGGAACTATTTTCTATCTATCTATCACAACATAGAAGGAAGCACTCAGGGACGAGAGACTTGGGCATATCACGGTGCAGGATGTAAACATTAACCCTGTCCTCTTGGCTGAGCCGTAACATTAGCTAGCTCACCCAGCACCACTGAGATTGCGAACATTCAGCTACAGTTGGTGGGTGTAGTTCGGTAGGAAGAAAACAGTTCCTACGGCACGGTTTGCCATTGTCAAATCCTACCAAGAGTGTTTCAGAAGCAGGGTGTCTTCAGAGGAGTGGCCTGCCGTAAACTATCTTGTTATCTTTGGTGTTTTGTCCTTAAAAAGTTTCTTCACCTCAGATCTCCTCCAACCTGCCTCTGACTGACTGACTTCTGCTGCCACAGTGTTGATACAGCCTGAAATCTGATCTGGAGTCTGCACACTGTATTTTATTTTGAAAATTGACCAGATTATTTGTGTCATTTCTGTGTTTGACTTCCTGCCAATGTCATCTGCTTTGTAAAATAGACCCGCCACATCGCTTGGGATTTTGAGCATTGCCTTGAGGGGACACTGGAACGCGTCACAGCCATGCCTGGGGGAATGGTAAATGGACCTGTACTTGTATAGCACCTTTCTAGTCTTCCGACCACTCAAAGTGCTTTTACACTACGTGCCACATTCACCCTTTCACACACATTCACTCAGTGATGGCAAAGTCCATCGAACAGAAACTAACATTCATTCACATTCACACACTGATGCACGGCATCGGGAGTAATTTGGGGTTCAGTATCTTGCTCAAGGATACTTCGACACATGGCACCAGGAGCCGGGGATCAAATCCACAACCTTCCGATTAAGGAACGACCCGCTCTGCCTCTGAGCCACTGCCGCCCGGAATGTCTCTGTTATTACGTTGTTGCATTATTGCACTATAATTGCATCACATACTGTATATATGCAATCGTCTGTGTGTTTAGTTGTCTAGTACAGTGGTTCCCAACCTTTTTCCTTAAGGAACCCATTTCCGTCATTTTCTTCATTTAGTAAACGGACAACCCATGACTGACATATATTCGCTGGATATTTCATATTATATTCAAAACTGAACATTGAACCCAAACAGTGAACTCAGTAACTGCAAGACGTTTGTGTAAAACCAGGGATTTGGATAAATTTTGAGCAGATTATTTCCTCTTTAGGGAACTTTTTATACAATTCCCCCAAAATTATGTATTTTTTCCAATCATTTTATCAATCATACATCATACAGGCTGAATAGGATTATTTTCTGACGGATTCAGTGTTTTCTTGTCCCTGATGCTTGGCCATTGTTCTGTTAGACAATTGATTTAATAGTTTAGTTTACTTTAAATCTACTTTTCTTCACAGAAGTGGACCAAACGCTGCGATATAGGCCTACTGTGTATATTTGCATATAGCTCAAATCAAGAAGACCTCATGACCCCCCATGAAGCTTTGGCGACCCCTAGTGGGCCACCCAACCCCCTGGTTGGGAACCATTGGTCTAGTCCATCCAGAAATATTTGTAAGGTGTAATTTAAATGTTTAAAAAAATTAAGATAAAAACTTTGTCCAAGCTGTAGTGAAGGCAGTGTGTGATGTCTCTGCTCTGTTGGAGTGCACCTGAAGATGGTAAGCCTTTATTTTTCTCTTTTGTGACTTTCAGGGTGCTTTGGATCTCTCTCACTTTTCTTAATAATAGGATCAGATGAGAATTAAGGTCAGTGCCCTTGTTTTTGTTCTTTTTACAGACATGTGACTTTCTGGTCAAATCTAAATCTGCTGTCTGTCTTTTTGACGTTAAAATTGTGGAGAAAGTGAGAAGGCAATTACGCAGCGTTGGCAGCAAATGGCAGGCTAATTAAGTCATTAAGATGATTCCTTACAACATAAACACTGGTTACACACAGACAGGCAAGAGGACAACACAGTTTGGGTGCAGCCATGCCTCTCTCTCTCTGTGTGTGTGTGTGTGTGTGTGTGTGTGTGTGTGTGTGTGTGTGTGTGTGTGTGTGTGTGTGTGTGTGTGTGTGTGTGTGTGTGTGTGTGTGTGTGTCAGGCAGTGGCTGATGGTGTGATTAATACAGGCCATCAGTAACAGCAGCGGTCTCGCTTCACTGAGTGGCAGAGAGACTTGCCTGCAGATTCCCTGTCCTCCTAACACACACACACACACACACACACACACACACACACACACACGCAATAATGCACACGTACAAAAACACACACACCTATCCCATTCATCATCTGAGTTGCAGGAGAGCATGGAGCTGTAAGTACTCTGCCTTTCTTTCTTCTCTTCTCTCAACCTGCACACTCCCACTCTTCCTCTCCACTATGCTACACTGCCTCAGAAGCCATCAGCTCCACTCCACCTCCATTTTTCTACCCGTCTCTCTCTCTCTGCTCTCTTCCTAAATCACTTAACTGTACTAAATCAAAAATGTCCCTCACATCTTTACCTCTCACCTCATTCGTCCCTCACTTTCAGGCCCTCAGCCAGGTGTGGAGATGGCTTGTGGGGGATGAGTTCAGGACCGCGTGAGCCAATAAGTATATACACTACATCCTCATTCAGTGTTTGCATCAGGATTGTCATGGAGGGGGGTCAGTTGGGCCGAGTAGCACTTTTCTAGGCAGTCGCTGCTCTATCCAAGGGTGCCAGTAAACAATATTGTAATAGTTGTGCACCCGGTGAACTAGTTTGACAGTTTGGTCTGAGCCTGGACGCAGCCTAGCTACTACAGCCACTGTCAGTAATTTTGGAACTGTCTTGTCTGCCTATTTTTCAACATGCAGAATAAGTCTTTTGTGTAATTAATGTACAGTTTGGCTTACTGGATCAAAGTCCGTTGAGCAGCAGTAAAGATTTAAAACACACCAGCGCCGAACGACATGCGCCGCCCTTATTATTTTTTATGTATAACCCCCACACCAAGAGCATGGACACGTCACCTCACGTCACTCCACGCCACTGTCCCATTTCCAGTATCGCTGTGCCTGAAATTCTAAATTCTAATGGCAAAAAAGACATAACCTGGCAAGTCATACCTTATGAGATCAGCTCTTGACTCAGGTAAGTTTAGTGTCCACCCATGATTTTAAGCTAATGTCTTATATTAGACATTTTATATAGTATGATCAATTATAGTATGAAAGGAAGTTGAAAAGGTTCAGGATACACTAAACACTGAGAAGACTATGCCACCTGCTGTTGTAAATTTATACCAGCATTGGGCAGTAATAGAGTATTAGTCATCAGTGCAGATCTGTTGTTACCACAAGCACCGGTGTGTTTTAGCCTTGAAGCCTGCAGGGCATCTGGTGTTGATACTGCTCACTGCTGTTTCCAACACCAGGACACTTCACTGCACCTGGGTGTCCCAGGATGATGAAGGTGATGCTCTGAATAAATGAACAACTATCTGGATGGTGCTCTGAATTCATCAACTGTCCAGTTCAGTTCAGAGCGCTCTTTGATGAGAGTAGTAGTCGATACTAAACATGTTCTCAATATTTCAGTTCAACAGTTAAAACGCAGTACAATTCTGCCTGGTTACACTATGGGGGTTGTTAAATGGTTAGAAGAGGAAATGCCAGAACTGCTTTCTGACAACTAATTAGTCTTCCTCTTGTTCTTTGCTTCTGTATTGTTTCATTTGACACATTGTTAAACTGTTGACATTTCCCTCTATTGTCTTACTGCTGCCATTTTACCACACTCATTTATCAAACTCAAGTAAGATAAACTATCTTTAAAATGATCAAAGTATCACTCCACCCCGACAGTCCATGTTTAGTGGTTCCATCGTTGTTGAATCAGTTCTATGATTTTGATATGGATCAAGAAATAAATAGACTCACATGGTTTGAAGTGTTTCAGAAAACACCAGTTTACTTCATTTGTGAAACTGATGACAGTGACCAAACTGTATATTAACATCAGACCAAGACCAAGACCCAGACCCAGGTTTTCAACCCACCCTTTACATGAACACACTTGTGCTGACAATTTGTTGATAGGTGGTTCAAGTAGTGCACGTTGCTGGTTGAGGTCTAGTCCTGCTATTAAGTGAATGTCAGAGTTGGAGCTGAAACAAGTAGTTCATTAGTCAATGAGTCATTTAGCAGAAAATTATTTGATCAATTAATTGTTTCAGTCATTTTTCATTTCAGTAAAAATGCCAGACATTCTCTGGTTCCAGCTCTTAAAATGTGACTACATGTTACTTTTTTTTTTGATGATAAATTGAATGGGTCTTTCCATTTTTTCTTTCTGCAGACTCACAGAATGCTGCTCAGACAGGTGAGTACCACAACAAACTTACTGTGATGCTTCTAACTCTCTCGAGAGGAGAGACGTTGCTAGGCAGCGTAGTGATGTATGTGTGGATGTGTGTGTGTGTGCACTACACATCCGAAGCTCTGTTTGTGGCTGCAGCCACTGTGCAGTTTTTGTTGTCTGGGTGATGTTTTATTCTGCTGTTAATTCTATAAGAAATATCAGGCTATTTAATTGATGTATTGCTTGTTGCACTTGCAGTGTGTTTTATCCAATTTTCTGGTTAATTCTACTAAGGTTACACTGAAGAATGCAGTTTTATATTTATAATTTAACAGATCTATCATGTAAGCTGTATAATAGAGAGACTCAGAATAGAGTTGGGTGAACTTGTCTATTCAGTATCAGATTTTTTCATGTTTATGCACAAGAACAGAACAGGTTTGATTTTCTGGGTTATCATTTATTTTGTTTGTTTTTTTACAAAAAATATGGACTTGATGTGCAAAGACCTTTTTGTCTCTTTGGACTTGACTCTGTCTTGACTAGTCCTGATCTTGGACTTGACAAAGGTGGTCTTTTATTACACTAAATTACATTAAATTCACTAATATAGCTAATAGTTACTTTTCGGATTGTCATCCAAAATTTCAAAGTTACTTATAAACTTTGATTTGCCTTGTTGTAAAAAGGTGTTATACTTGCCTTGCCTAAAATGGATTTACTTAAAGTCTGTTCAAAATGTGGCTTTACAAAAGGAATTAGCTTTTTGCGCAGCTCAGAGGACCTGCTCCCCTCCCCTCAGTGAGTTCATATTCAGGATCCCATCCTTTTCAGCCTGGAGGAGGCTCACTCACTGCCACGGGAAAGACAGGTCAAACAGAACTAGCCATTACTCACATAATGTAACTGCACAATTCTCTTGTTGTTTTTTATTGTAATGTTTGTCATTTTAAATATTTTATAGAATTTTGCAAGAATGAAAGGACTCAAGTCAACACATTCTACACCACATGATGAGGGAAACCAGAGTCAGAAAATACAGGAAAGAGTATTATATTCACATTCCTGACAGCTCTACCAAAGCAAAACAAACTAAACAAAGGACAGGGCTGTCAAATCTACATCAGTGTGTACCGAGTTCAGCATCTCAAGAAGTAGCTGAATTTATTTCCTTCCACCCCTTTAGTTTATGTTGTGTGATTCACAAGTCCTGGAAGAGCCTGACCTGTTGCAACTGAATTTTTTGACCTCCCATTTTCTATCTACTGCAAAACAAACAGGCGGAAAAATAAACCGTTGGATCTCTGGCTACCAACAGTTCTACCATTGCATTTGTCAGATTGGGTTCTAGCAGGAAACAAATAACAGCTATTAGAGAGCAACCCATTGACCACTCTGCCTTATACTTAGAACAGAAAAAATATTTTATTTCCTGTACAATTTATCTGGGAGAGGTATTATTTATCCCATAGAAGCATCAGATGAGAGTATGTTAAAGACACATGCTAGAATCACATTCAACCAAACCATATCATTTAAATGTAGTCCTGGCATTTAAATTCACATTCTACATCTCATGATTCACCTAACAATCAGAATGAAATGCCATTTTGTCTCACTGGATTCTTTTTTTGGGCTTTCTAATGATGTTCCATTAATGCCACGCAGAGGCTGTGGTGCAAGAAAGCAAAGAAACAAACTCATTTATTGCTTTTATTTCTTACTCATCCACACTTGTTGCCATTTCCGTGGCAATTTTTATGTTATGGTGAATAAAGATGACATCCCAATACAAATTTCTGCCGCTAAGGGGTCTCTTACATCAAAACAGGATCATGTGTTGTCATTGTCTACATTTTTAAAATGCCACTGCTGTTGAAAATCTATATGTTGAGATGAGATGATATTAAAATGTATTCACGTTGCCTTTGGTCAAGTTTAGAATCTGGAAGGAGCCTGGCTATCTTGTTGGCACTCTCTGTGCTAACATAGCTGTGGATGTACTCACCGGTACAGTTTTCCTACCACGGCGGCAAATACAAGGCACTCGTGAGACTAAACCTTCTCAGTGAAATATGGGTGATCTTGGGTGTTTGTCTTAGTTGCTTGTCCAAATCCCTGTGCTTCTGGCTATAGCAGAGTGACACAAGAAACATTCTGCTGTAAAGTGATTCACTCCTCATCTTCACATAACTTTTAATTTAATGCCCAGAAATACTTTTTGGACGGTGCCTCCTCAGCGCCTTCCTCGAATGGTTGACATCTTACCTGCAGCTCATATTTAGCGAGCTGGCTGCCTCTCAAACTTTTGGCACACAGGTTAACAGGTTGTCAGAGATAGAAAAAACTCATCTTGGACTCTCCAGCCAATCCTTGAGGGTTGGCAACCAATTTGTGTGTGTTTTGTAATAAAATAATTTCTATGTCAGAGAGCCTACTAGGAGCTTTATTCTGACAGCCTTGTGGACACAAGCTGTAGTGTGTCTGATGCCTCATTTAATTGATTTCAGTGGGAATCTGGACAAATCCAACCCAGTTGCAGGCATTAAGAAAAACTATATAGAAATAGTCAATATTCTTGCTGATGGTTTTTGTTTGTTTATGTAGGTCATATGGAGGCATCAGTATTAAACTGAGGCTGTTTCACAACCAGTTAAAAACTCCTTGTAGTATGTTTAAGAACTAGTTTCTATCTTGCCTGTTTTAGTAGGTTAAGTCTGAATTTAGGAAGAGCAGGTCCAACCGGCTCCAGACCTAGTCTTTACCTTCACAAAGTTATTTAGATGCTTAACCTTTATCACACTTGGCGTGTGGGAATACTGTAATGATAAATAATGCCTTCCTATGCAGCCTTTAAATGTAAGAAAAGTTTTAGTAAAATAATCTAATATCAACCAGTGTGTGTGTGTCTCTCTCTCTCTCTAACTCACATACTTACTCACACACTCACTCACTCACACACACACACACACACACATACACACACACATACAATTTCTCTTTACCTTGTGCATTTCATTCCAGACACGTTCAGTGCTACTCCTCCGTCCTCCCAGTTCATCCATGATGTCTGTCAGTAGAGCCTGCAGCTGTGGAGGGTTGCACACACACACACACACACACACACACACACACACACACACACACACACACACACACACACACACACACACACACACAAAGATTATAAACAGTTGAGCAACGACACTTTTTTCCCTGTAAATACACTATCTCACATGAGCACACAGACAAATATACAATTTCTGTACTCCCACGATTTCCCCGTCCATAACTCCCCTAAATTACACACACACACACAGTCACACACACTTTTACAGCTAATTAAAAATCCATTTGCTGGGTGTTAATTTTCATAGCCTGGTGAGCTCTGTACAATGCGTGCCAGGCTGTCGCCAAGCAGAACGCACTGCCATTCAGACAGGATTTAACAGAGCTGACTCACTGAGAGGCAGACATACATGCATGCACTGCTGCTGATACTTCATTTCTGCATGTACTGATAAAAGTATTTTCTGTTGGCGGCCTCCACTGGGAGGTCAAAGGTCAATATCAGCTGTAGAGTAGTTGCATTATAGCGCTAGTAGGGGTTCAGTGTCTTGCTCAAAGATACTGGAGCAGGGTGGAAATGTGATGTTTTGTGCTTAACCTCAGCAGTTAAAGGAATACTCAGTGGAGAGTTTGGCTCAGCTTACCAAACTGGAGGCAGAGGGATACAGCTAGCTTCCATAAGAAGAATATATGCTTTCACTTCAGGGCCATTGAGGACACTGAGGTCATAGCGTTTTTTAAAATATATTTCTAGACTTAATGAATAAACATAAATATGTAAAGGATTCAGTAATTCTCCTTCAACAATTTTATTCCCGATAGTAAAGTTTGCTAAATGAATAAATCAGGTTAAAAACAAATGAATTACTCTTTGTAATGGCCAGCAGCAAAAATGGAGTGGCTGCAAAAAGAAGTGTGTTTCTATCGAATGCAATTACCCTATTTTTCACTTGAAATTGCCCTGGATGGACTTACAGTCTGGATGACTGAAACTACAACCAATCAGAGCAGTGAAAGGTGTGATGTGTGACTTTTTTAATCTGGGCCAGTGACTGTCAACCATTATATAAAACCCTCCCCATATTAAATAAACGATTGTGATTGACTCAACTAGATCCAGGACAGGTGGAATTCAGTTTGAATAGAGAGGAGCAAATTAAATGTCATGGGTTTGGCAGATTTGTCAAGTTCCCATGCAAATCTAAGCTTTATCCAAACTTCATTTTAAACCAGACAGGAAACCAAATACCTAAAATAGACTCTTACAATCAAACTGTCCTAATTTTGGTAGATTTTCATCATGTTTTCATCTTTGTGGGAACCTTGATCTACATGATAAGAGATACATCTTATAATGTATAATGTTCTGACTGATCTGTGTACATGTACACTATAGTACAAACACAAACTTCTCAGACATGCCTGCTTTCTTGAAGTGGGAACGATAAGATTTTAATTTTTTTTTAAAATTAATTTGGCCTTTTTTGGGGCCCTTTCAGTCAAGCTAGATGCTGTGGGTTGTGAATTATTGAAACTCCAGACGGAGGAGAGCAATGTGACATAGCTCTATCACATTTTGACCGGCTGCACATGAATGCTGTATTGGACTAATTGAACTAACTAACAATAAGTCAGTGCTGCCATACAGCAAAAAAAGAAATAAATACTTAAATGGAAGACAAAGTCCTGATTCAGACTGCTTTTCTGAGACTGTGTCTAGACAGCTGAAGAATTACCTTTCAGAACATATTTATTTGGATCGATGCACCTTTATTTAACCACAACCAGCTTCAGATAATCTATACAAGCCCTTACATTTACTTAAAACGTGGCCTCACATAATGTATCATTTCAAGTGCTGTTATCAGTCGATGCCTTTTGTGTACTTTGTTTTTTCATTTTATCTAGATATTTTACATTGCATGAAGTTTTAGTCCACGTTTATACTGAAGGGGCAAATGTTATGTGCTCTTTAGTTTGATGTTGCCAGCATTTTATCTTTGGAGTGATTCCAAATGCAACACCATACAGTGTAAGCTTATCTTGGCATTGCATAGGCCCCTGTACATGTATTTTCCCCCTCAGCTAAAGCTTTCTTTCTAATGGTATCCTCAGTATTTGTCAACATAAAAAACATAGTGTTCTGAATCGTTTAAAAATACAATAGGTTTATGTTCTGGCCATTAGTTTTAACAATCTCAACTTTATTTCTAAGAAATATAGTTTTTTTCCCCACATCAGTTTGCAATGACGGGTGGCTCTAAATACAACAATACCCATGAGCTTCAGCCACTGTTGCTATTACAACCGATTTTGGAAGATTTGAGGCACAAATAAATAGTTTTGAGTTTGAGTTGAAAAAATGTGATAATGATACATAGGCTAGGATATTCATTTTCTAAATAAAAACATAACACACAATAATTTGTTATGAGGCTCCCTCAAAGGACCAGTGTGGAAGATTTAGTGGCGAAATTGCAGATTGCAACTAACTAAACACCTCTCCCTAGATTAGGGACACGGATCCTAGTTTTAAAAAATCACTTATTTGCTTCTTAGATAAATTTAGCAAAGAAAAGGTGATGGTTCAGGTTTTACCACTACAATCATTCATTAACCACACCTTCCAATTGACACCTCCCATTCTTTGCATCTCCCTATTCTGTGAAATATAACAAGGCAAGATTGCCAAACTCTGTTAATATGTAAAAATTGCACATAAGCTTTATGTGTGATCAACTCACTCCCATACGTGCATGATAACTCAAAGCAAACAGGGGCACATTACTTTAGTTGAAGATAACGTGGGGAATGCCTCAGTCATGCATTTTTGGAAACAGAACTGTAAATTAACTTCTAAGTGATGAGGTTTGCCATCACTGTGCCCTCCACAGTTAATGCTGTTAACTGATAACTCCTCCAAGAGCCCCAACGTGACTCTGGGAAAACTTTGGCCAGCGGGAAACAAGATGTCTGCTATTAGATGGAAACCTCTGCACATTTTCTCTCCTTGCACCAGTGGAGTGTGTCATTAATTGACATCCTAGCCATGGAGCTACCTGCTAGGATAAATAAGGCTGGCCAGGATGCGCTTGAGGCCTGGAAGCAGCACTTGAAGCGGCAAAAAGTCCACTTACATGAAAATTAACTTCATGCGCTATCTTCAGAGTCAGAGAGAAAAGGGCGGGGTGGGAAATGGTTCCTAGGGCTGAGGGTGGGTGGGGGTGGATCTAAGGAGAGACGTATGGGAAGCAAAAGTGGAGGACGGTGGTTGAAAATAAATGAAGAAAAGGAAACTGGGCAGTGGAGCAAAGGAAAGAAAGAGGAAAAGGTGTTTTTTACCTTTAAAGAGGACAAGGGGTTGCGTGTGTATATTGGGTTAGGATTTGGTGTTTTAATGGTAAACTTTAATTGGACTTAATTGGATATTATCTTTTTGTAAACCATTCAGATCCCCCATCCATTCCAATGGACATAACTTTTCTAGGATGTCTAGATCTATGATTACTCTCACCTGACTTCACCCCATCTTCTAAAGTGGACTGCAGTATTTTTCAGCAAGAATGGCCGACCGTGTTTGTGTTTTTAAAGATGTTATATTACGTATACACATTTAAAACTTTTGAGGTTTTTTTTAAACTGAAAGTAAAGATTTCTGCACACTTCGATCATTACAACATATCACTTCACAAAATGTAGGTGTAGCTGTCGTCATCCTGCATACTCAGCATTTTTTTCAAAAACATCTTCTCGTTGGTTTGTAGAGTACCATTTTTGTAATTGAGCAATGTCTAATAAATATAGCAACTCCTGATCAACTCATATCAATGTTAAGCTTAAACACAGAACTTTGGTTTAAGCTCTGCCCATACAGAGTACAGCTATAAATACTTAATACTATGAATATTTAGTTGGTTGAACAGATAAATACAAATAGTATAGTCTCACTAGTTTTAACTCATCATCTTACTGATTGAGTTAACCACACTAAAACCTGACGACACATCTTAATGAAAACACCCATTCCCATGAATTAAACCCAACTCAATAATGAATAGTTGAAGCAGCTCAGTTGTTTTGAGTGCACTTAAATGTGTGTAGTATTTTAAGTATTGGTGATATAATTTCAGTTTGTTCAATTGACTGACAAAAATGTAATGCTGTTTAGCTTAGGATTGTTTTTTCTTCAGTTTATTAATCATGATACACCCAAGTATGCATTCAAATGATTCTAAATGATCCCCCAAAGTGTAAAGATTTGATGTTAGTCACACAAAAACACAGAAAATTAATTGGCTACCATTTTGATGAGTAATTGTTTTTATCGTACGTCAGCTGTGACAATTTGCTTTAGTGGAAGAAAACAGTAAATTTAACTTCAGTGGCAACATTTGTATAAGGAAGATGCATTTAAGTTACTTTATTGCTGTACAATTGTCTTAATTTACATAAAGTACCTTAATACTTTTTACTTCTATGCTCAAATTAAATAACTTTCATACTTAAACGGTTTACGGCAATCTGTTTTTTCAGTTTGAGTTGAACTAACTCATTTATACATTGATTAAACTTCTGTTTTCTGTTGATAAAAGGTCTCTTAAGACTGTTTATTGTCATTTTTATAATTTCTCATATTGATATTCTCCATTCAGTGGAATCGACAGAAAAAATAACAAGTAGTAGTACTGTATGACAGAAAATCACTGGCTGTGTTTTTACTATTTCTGATCATGATACATACTATGATATTTAGTGGGTCTTTTGGTTCATGAAGATTTATGTTTGTCTTGAATGTGGTGAACTGTAGACTTATTAATCAGTTCACTAGTATACCCCAGCTAACCAGTATACTACACTTACACTGCTCCACTCACAACACAATCTCTCTCTCTCACACACACACACTCCTGCTTGTCACACACACTTGCACAATTGTTTCTCAAGTCTTCCCTCTCACACACACAGTTCCTACTATTCCATACTTTAGACTTATTCTGTCTCATCTCCACACACGCACACACCTGTACATACTCCCACTCATTACTCGCTTTTTCTCACACAGACAAATGTGCACAAACATAGGACAGAAAGAGCTCTAGCCTCTGCCTTCTGATTTCTCTCTCTCTTTCTCCCAGGTCACACATATTGAAGTCCAGGCTCTGCTTACTGTTCTGCATAATTTAAGACTTTATTATAACAAGCCAACCTCTCTCTCTCTCTCTCTCTCTCTCTCTCTCTCTCTGTTGCTACTATGCTGCTAAAAGTGTTCCTTGATGATGCTACACTGGAGGCCATCCTGGCACATACAAACACACACATGCACGCAGAGTCTAAACTCACTCACCCTTAACCAAAGATTGACCTTGATTTAAAGAGAAATTCAGCCTGGCCCCTCCCCTCACCCCTTTATAGAAATCTCAGGAAGCACATACTCTGGCAATGTGACAACCACACGATTTCCCCCATTTCCACTTTAACACATTTCTCTATAAGACTACGTGGTATCTGTTTTGTATTGCAGCCAATGGAGCTGCCCCGTGCTGGCCATTACATGGAATTCAGAACCAGAAGCTCTGTCCATTATATATCTTTAGTTTATTTGATCTCATTTACACGTTTTTCTGTTTTTGCAAGTAAAAAATAGAAACAGGTTTGGTCATGGCTCGTAAATACCAGCTGTTAACCCAAAGTCATTGAAGCATCAATTTCATATTTCAAGATATCTTCTGACAAACTCAAGGCAAATACAGGTAAAATACTGTGAGATATGTCCAAATTTAAAATTAGGTATTACAGAGAAGTAGTCTTTTTTACTATCCATTATGCTTAATATGTCGGTGACTTGTGGCACTGCATTAACTATATTTAATTAATTAATCAATTAATTAATTAATTAAGTAATACTCTGCATCCGTTTCCATGGTATTCAACAGGAAAACTAAACCTGAATTAATATGTGTAGGCACAATAAACCCAGAACGAATGTCATCATGCATCATCTTTTTCCTTTGACTCTTTTGTAGCTTGTTAAGGAATTATTGACAAGCAAACAAACACAAGAATTGAGTCTAGAATTAGTAAAACTTCGGTTTATCACCGTAACAGTTGCAGTTAACATACTATTTCACACTGGATCTCATAAGGATACACATACACAGAACACACACACGCATGCTCACAGGCAACCACATAACCATTTCAGTTATTGCCCACCTACCCACAGACTGTACAGCTGCTTACCAGTGTGTTTTCCTGCTGCATGCTGATCTGAGGCAGGTAGGGAGCGGTGGCGAGCTGAGCCTGGCTGCGGTGCAGTATGATGTTGTGCTCTCTGTGGTGGCCCAATTTAACCAGCAGGCTGCCATATTGAAGCCCCTCAATCAGACCTGAGCCCACATACACACCTGACTGTGGGAGAAACACAATGTACAGCACATATATGGGTCAGAATGCAAAAGTGTTCATGGTTGTTCCAAAAGGCCACACTAAAAGGGAAAGGGAAAAGCTGGCTGTCGGAGAGGCGGGAGACATGACAATGGTTTAAATATTGGGATAGTGACAGCCTCTGTTGTAATGCATTCATAGTGTTGCAATTGATTTTACTAATGAAAATGACTTTAGTAAAGAAAGAAAAAAGACAGCTTGAGCTCCTTTCCCACCTCCACACAGCTGGCCAATCATGGTGTAAAGAGGGTGTGAATGTTGGATTGTAGGTTCCAGAATGTTGCAGATATGATCAGATGCAACCACCACACAATTCCAACACTGAGAAGGCGTTCCACCGTCTGACCACCGCATCAGTGTTTATGATCTTGGCACTGGTTGACCTTCAACAAGGGAGGGCATTCAGAGAACGTCGAGGACAGGGGGGCGTTGAGGTGCTCTTGAGGTACGGTTTGTTTAGGGTGAGTTTACACCAAAGACTAATAATACAAGCTGAAACTTTAAACTTCCTGCAAATGAAGCTGATCTGAACATCAACATCTTTTAAAGTGTATACCACTGGGACTACACAAGACGTTGTATCGTTTCCACAGCAGCAACTCTCTTTGCTTCAGGGTAACTGGACATCAGAGTATCACTAATACAGTTTCACCTACATGATTGTTACTTCTTGAAGCATTAATGTCTCTCAAGAATACACTGAACGCCATGTTATCGTCGTGGTCACATGTTTAGAATAGGGATATTCGGCTGTCGGCTTTACCTGTGAAAGCAACTCAGCATCTAACATCCAGACACACATTGTGCTGCCTTTAAAGTTAATCACTATGTGTGAATAATTTGAAAACACCTTTGAATAAGGAATGTCATGTTAGAAAAATTTCTTTGTCACCTAGCTGTTGTGGTGAGCTGTATTTTTTACACCGTACAGTGCTGCTTACACTTTAGTAGTCATTTGAATTGATATCATTATGTATGATTTTGTCATTTTTCAGTTTTCAGTTTTTTGCAAAATTAAAGAGTGGAAACAAGACTTCAGTAAAATACAAGAATTCAGTCAGGACCACTTTTGTCAAAATATCTTATATTCCAAGCAGAATGTTACATTTGGCGGTATGGCTCTGTTCTGGGACCTCCTTGTCCTTCCGCGTGCCTACGTGGAAAACCTTAAGGCAGGGAGAGCACACCTCCCTGCCCTTCCATGTGCATACATGGAAAAGTTTAAGACAAGGAGAGCAGCAGCAGAGACCCCCCAGGGTACAGAACAGAGTAGCATCAATGGCAATCAGAAAATGACATTGATTAATTAGAAACAACATAAAAAGGAGGAGCTGGGGTGGAGGTGGGTGCAAAGGCTTGTAGAGGAGCAGCAGAGATAGGCAGGCAGGCTAAAGCAGCTTAAATAAGGCGCCATGTAGATGTTTGCCAATTGGATGCTTGAGGAAATCAGGTGAGCTGTCAGCTGACTGTGTATGGTATCCAATGGGAAGCTTAGAGGAATCAGCTGATGTATGTTTATGACTAGCTGTGATCGTATGATATAGCTGTAACTGAAAGCTAAGCGTGACTTTGTGCCCTGCCTGAACTAACGCTATGCTCAATTAGTCAAGCCTTGTGTGTTTATTGGAGGACTTCTGAGTGTTAACTGGCTGTCTAGCTTTGCACAAGAGTACGTGCTGCAGGGACAGTACAACTATTATAATACTATTTCATTTAAGTTTTAGCATGCCTGCACACAACACATCATTGCCAACGTGTATTAACACAATACAAACAATAAACAATCTAAATCTAAATCTAAAACAGACACCTGTCACTTGATCTGAGTAACCTGAGCAACCCCCTCAACCAGCGTGGTTGCAGCTTAGACAGCGCTGTGACTGTTCTGCAGTGTTATAAAACAGTTTTTTTTCTCATCACAAACTTTAAAGACCTAATTAAACATCTTTCATAAGTCTATGAATGAAAGGAAATCCCCAAACATGGGACATTTGCCAGGTTAAGTGTGTGTAAAAATCAAAAAATCTGCTAAATTAATACTGCCATATTTAACGCCAAAGGGTTACATGCTGCATAATATGTGACATATGTCTCCTTATTTACATTCACCGCCTAATGATGATGATAAGGGCCGACATGAAAATTGGACCTTTATGGACCTCCTGAACCTCAACGTTCCCATCTGGCTGGTGCAGCCCTTTCAGGCGGATATTGCCAAATGTGAGCCCGTTATCCAGGCGCATCTTGTTGGCATCCAAAGTGACGACAAGGCCCAGGTTACTGTCATCACCTCAGCTGGGGCAGCATGTGGCTCAAATATGTGCTGCGTTACCCGCTCTGAGGGAAAAGATTAGACTGACTCTTTCTTTCCCAACAATATCTACAGTAGTTGAGCAGTGGTTCAGCGAGGTCCTCCACATGCAGCTCTTGTTGGAACAATTAATAATATTGCTTATCTTATTGTTTGGCATTTCTCATTGGCTGCTGTTTGTGATACTTAATTAAGTTTGAATATCAAATATCTAACCTATTTTTTAAACACTCAAATATAACTTCTATTCATGCTTTTTTTTTTCTCCCTGGGAAATTAATGAAATTCCAGCTGTCCAGACTGTTTTTGGTATTCAGTGACATGCTTTTGAATGATTTTTAATTATTTTAAATGAACACATAGTTATATCCTGGATATTACTGTTGACTATTGTTTTTTATTATGAAGATTATGATAATAATAAACAGAATATCAATCAACATAATATTCAATACATTTATATTAAGCAAAGACAATTAGCCTCCTTTTTATGATGGGGAGTGGTGGGCGCTGGCCCTAAAAAGGTTGAGAATCATCGCTTTAACGTATGCATGAGACGCACCAGGCTTCACTGTAAACTCATCTACGTCAGTGATGTAGTACAGATACCGCACCTGGAGGTGGTGGGTGGATGGTCTAAACAAACATTGGACTTAAACATAGGAGACTGGGGTATGTGTCCCATGTGAAAATTACATCATCGTCCATGATGCAACATTACTGTTTGGGTTCAGTCTCACCCCAGTTGTTTTTAGTTATTTTTGTGGAAAAGCTCTGCACCAGAACCAGAACTAATTTGGTGGAAAAGGGGCCATTGCGAAATGTGCCAATAGCTGAGTGAGCATTCCACTGTAAGCCCAGAATATTCATGTAATTATCACCAGGCACTGCAGTGGGTATCAGGCTTAGTCCTTGAACAAGTGACACCATCTCTAACCCTGACTTAACTTACCTTAAGCTGCCTTTAAATCTTACCCTCACCCAATCAAAGAGCAGACACTCAGTGGCTTTACCCAGCCTTATATCTACATTGTATCTGTGTAGGTTAAACAACAAAGGCTGGCCCAACTGGCTCGTCAAGCAGTTACAACTTAATGTCATGGCCTGTTCAGTTGTCCAGCCACCATACCTGTTTATTTAGTTCCACAGGTCTTATTAGTGGTCACTAATTAGCAAAACCTCTTGTAGGGCTGTACCGAATAGTTCAAAGCTTCAAAGCTTCCGATCGAATTCTAAACTTGAATGCCTCACAGACATTTAAAGCTTTGTTCAAAAACCTCAATAGAAGCTTCAAATGTAACAACAAATGATGGAACTATCGCTGGAATAATGTCCTTTGACCTGTCTTACCAAAGACAAAAACATGGTCACAATATGAAGTTGTGTGTGACTGTAACAGTGCACACTGTCAATGTTTAAAGTGTACAGAAATGACAGTCACCACCATTTATATTATACAATGTGAATTCTTTAAATGGCTATATTTACTATTTTATTTGCCGTTAAAAACAGACCTCAACTTTTATCCATTTTACAACTTTTGCAAAGAGTATTACAGCCTCAAAGAGCCGCTGGCTGTAGACTGTAGTCTTGCTTTCAGACCAGTTAGAGTCACAAACTGCTGCTGCCAACTTGATGACTGTGTTGCCACATTTAGCATATTTCAGAAAAGTAAGTTTTGATAAACAACCACGGGGAGCATTTTTAATGTGTTGACTCCTTGAGCATTTGGTGACAAATTGGCACAGCTGATACTGATGCAAGTAAATGTGCACCGCTCGCTTGACAAATCCATCGAGGTCTCATTGCAGCGCTTCCTATACACAGTAAATCTCTCTCCGCTTACAATCTATTCTTAGCAGGAAGGCAGAGATAGTATTATATGCAAATTAGCATATAATGTCATCTGGCACCCTCTCACAAGTTCTCGAGCAGCCAAACGCTGGTCTCATTGGAGGAGAATTGGCAGTACCTGGTCAGGGAGTTGTGCGGAGCAGACGTGGCACCGGGAGTTTCAGATTACAAAGCCAAAAGAAAAAAGCTGTTTCTTTGTTCATGACAGCAACAGTTTCCTTGGGTGGGAAGTGATGAATCCATTCCATACCATTTGATGGCAATTTCTGTGGAAGGCCAACGAAACTGGCTCGCTTTTAAAGGCCCTGAAAATTACTGCAAACACACACACAGATGATGCCTATGATGGAGCGCCAGCAGCACAGATCCAGTATGTCGACGAGGCGGCTGGATGACACCACCTCATAATGTCTGATAAATGTACTGGCAAGATGGATGAATAGACTTACCTGGCTCATCAGTTTCTGCTCTTTTTTTCACATTGAATTTGGTTAATTGAACAGAAAAGCTTCTATCTCTCAGTTTTGTGAGTTGTGACTTATGAGGCTCATTTACAAATTCCATTAGTGCAACATGGTGCAGTTTATACTTTGGATTCAGGAATGACAGTTTTCCAACAGTTTACCGCTCAGCTCCTTCTGTGTAAGTTTTCCGATCATGTCTTTTATGGCTTTACGCACCATTAATATGGATAAGTGAATGACTGCTGATGCATATGGATACAGTTACTGGATACTGGTTCAATAATGAGGAATTGTATTGACAAAAAGGGCAGTTTGAATTTAGGCACAGTATTTTTCTGTTGCAGCCAAATGATCTAAGCCACTTCACTTAGAGGTAAAAGTGATTGAAATGTGGCAAATTTCTGTGGACAGGCTTCTTGGATCAAAGTTGTACTGTCTTATGGATGTGTAAACAGATAAATAAATGTTTTCTGTTGTAATTTAAATGTTTATGTTCCCAAATTTTCCCAAATAAGCAGGGCTGAAACAAATGTCTATTCAATTAACTGATTAATTGTTTAGTCAGAGAATAGTAAAAAAACACCCATCACAATCTCCAAAGTACAAAGTAAATCAGTGTGTGGCACTGCTGAGGTGTTATGGAAGCCCAGGTTCCTTTAATAGTGGCCTTCAGCTCGTCTGCATTGTTGGGTCTGGTGTCTCTCATCTTCCTCTTGACAACACCCCCTAGATTCTCTATGGGGTTCAGGTCAGGTGAGTTTGCTGGCCAATCAAGCCCAGTAAAACCATAGTCATTAAACCAGGTATTGGTACCTTTGGCAGTGTGGGCAGGTGCCAAGTCCTACTGGAAAATGAAATCAGCATCTCCATGAAGCTTGTCAGCAGAAGGAAGCATGGAGTGCTCTAAAATGTCCTGGGAGATGGCTGCGTTGACTTTGGACTTATAAAACACAGTGGACCAACACCAGCAGATGACATGGCTCCCCAAATTATCACTGAGTGTGGAAACTTCACACTGGACTAAAAGCAACTTGGATTCTGTGCCTCTCCACTCTTCCTCCAGACTCTGGGACCTAGATTTCCAAATGACATGCAAACTTCATTTTCATCTAAAAAGAGGACTTTGGACCACTGAGCAACAGTCCAGTTCTTTTTCTCCTTTTAACTTGTGGTTTGACTCCTGTACAAGGTGTGTTTTAAAATCTATACTGGCTTTCAAATGGGAAATTCAGATGTGGTTTTAGGCTCCAAAGTGACAACAGGCTATGATTTTGGAGAGGATGAAAACTTTCATTATTAAAAATCCTGGTGAAATATGATCTAAATGTGAATCTTCGCTCAACGTCTTCAAATAATCTATGAAACTTTCACTTCCGAACCAACCTGGTTCGGGTTTTCACCAGTGACCTTTAGGGCTGCACAATTAATCATATTATCGAAATCGCTATATTTTTTGATAAAGCATCATGATTTCAATAGGTTTTTTTTAGTAAAAATTATAATTGTGATACAAAAATGATCATTCCCACTAATCATGAATTAAATTGCAATCACAATATGTATCAAATTAATGGCAATATGATTTTCTTTTACCATATCGTGCAGTCTTAGTGACCATTTTTTAACATCTTTTCAACTGAAAAATGTTTACTGCATTGTAAAAGGATGTTAATCTGCTACTGACGACAATGGCTGTCCACTTCTAGTGTGTTCAGTTACAGCAAATTATAATACTTAACCAAGCCCTTTATCCCTTCAGTTTCTATGGAAGCAATAAAAGTACAGGCTTTATATACAGGTTTCTATTGAAGAAGACTGCAGGGACCATGAAAGACTTGTTTTTCCTCCTACTGCATAGTGGACTTGAGGTTTTGCAGACAATGGCACCTCATATAGAGGGTCAGTATGCCATGCCCCAGGGTCAACACACACACACATACACACACACACACACACACACACACACACACACACACACACACACACAGAACTCCACGCTCAGCCCAGCAATAATTTTATGAATGGGCTAGAAATCATGGTGGAAGTGGGCCATTCTTCCTCTGCCTTTTCTTTGTGTTCTGTTTTTAGGACACACTCTTCTCCCAAATCCCATATGACTTCTAGCTGGTGGAGGTTAATGGAGTCTAAATGACACGTATGTACCAATGCAGACATAAGCACACACACGCTGTGTGCTCCCTGAGGTCTGTGTGCTCTACTTGTGACACTGCTATTATTGAGAAGAGGGGGAAAAACGGAGAAGGGACCGATGGATGGATAAAGGCAGGTTTTCACAACCTTCACAGAGAGTTCACAACAGATATTTGATTTTTCCTTACGCCATTTTCACTCTGCAATGTCTCCTGTGGCTGCCTGAGGGCATACACACAGACATATATACACACACATGCAGGTACTTCAAAACTAATAACATGAAGCCATGCTCTCACTCAAATAGGAAAACACTGTTTGACATTTAAAGAAAAGTCCTCCCTAAGTGCTATCAGCATCAAGAATAAACATCAGGTTTGAGTGTCTGTCTCCAAATAAAAGTGCAAAAGTACAAGGAGTACTAACAATCTGGACAAATTAAACTAAAACAATTAAACTGAATAGAAAATAATAAAATCAAATAAAACAAGATGCCATTTTTATGCCATCACTGTGTGAATGTGTGTAAAAGGGTGAATGTGGCATATAGTGTAAAAGCGCTTTGATTGGTCAGAAGACTAGAAAGGCGCTATACAAGTACAGGTCCATTTACCATTTACCTTATTGTGATCCGCTGTCAAAGTCAGTGTGATGTCGTATAAAGAGCGAGAAAGTCCACATTTGGAGGTCAATGTTGAAAGTCAGTGTTGACTTCATTAAAGTTACGTACATAAATGTTTCATACTTGACAGAAGCGTTTCCCAAACCTAACTACTTAAGTAGTTTTTGTGCCTAAATCTAACCAAACTGCGACTGCTTCACATTAACATTAACACATTAACCACGCAAGCTTCACTTATACAGTCTAACTTGACTTGAAATTACATATTTATTCTTGCTAACTTGACTACGGAGCCCTGCGCTTCCAGAAATGACATTGGAGGGATATCTACAGCGTCATAGTTTGAAGCATTGGGCCACTGACCAAGCAGCCATATTTAATGAGTTGGGAGTGAGAACGGGTTGGTACAGGCATGCCCATATCACTTCAATCCTTGCCAATAGCAGGCTTGCTGCAATACATCCATCACTGTTTAATGTATTCATTCTTCTTAATCAACATTTCACAATTACTTGACATGTAAACCCAAAACACTGTGGGCCCTATCTTGCCGATCTGAAACGCAAGTATCCAACGCAAAACGCAAGTAGCTTTGTGGGCGGATCTCGGGCGCTGTTGCTATTATGCCGGCGGGATGAATGACTCTTGCGCCCGGCGCAAATCTAAAATGGCATCTGAATAAGCGCCACTGACTTTAGACTAGGTTTTTCCTGGTCTGTGGCGGAATTGTTTTCTGAAACAGCAAAATAGCACCAGGGAACGTTTGCGCCGGAACACGCCTCCTCTTTTCGCTGAACCGCCCCCCGGAGCGCAAGTTCATTCCCTAATTTAAGGACGTGGAGGGAAAATTCCAATGTGCGTTGAGTGCAAAATAGGAATTATACAAGCGCCAGTGTACAAAGTCAATTGCGCTGAGTGCAAGATAGAGCCCATAATCTTAATTGTATCCTCTCGCCATTGCTACGGATAAAAAATAATAAATAAAATAAAAAAATGGAGGATAAAGAAAATCAGGATTCTTCTGACATGTGATGTCAAGCTCTTTCAAACAGATGGACCATTTGAATGTTTCCTGTGGTCTCTTTTAAACACAGTTCAAGGAACATTGAATGCTGGATTAAAAGTCCTTGAAAAAGCTGGACAGGTAGAGCCTGTGTGTGGGTGTGTGTGGGTGTCTGTGGATGTGTTTTCTGTGTTGAAAGGGCTTTCAGTGGCTCCTTATTGGTTCTGTATGAATTAAAACCCTTGCCAAGTTATTCTTCTACAGAAGTCTCACTGCTGTCTTTTATCCTTTCTTTATGTTTGCTAGTCTTCATTACCTGATGTGTCCTGAAGAGGTTGTAGAGTTTCTGCAATGCTACTGAGCTCAGTGTGTATCCAGTGCATATTATACAATTCAAAACTGATAATATTACACACTTAGATGCTGTGTTTTTGCATTGCCTTAAATAATCAACATGATATGTAATTGATTCAAGCCAGGAATCAATAATAAGTAAACAAGATTACGAATCTCACCAGACACCATTTTTTTTTAATTTGTCATTGAAGGATAAGAACATGTTGAACTAATAACATTAATGATGGCTCCATTCTAGCAATTATTGCAATTTATAGTAACCAAACAATAATACTGGACATCTGTGATGCATGTGTTTGTTTGCAGTTCCAAATGAATGTGCCAGTATTACACTGCAGGTAAAAACAGCAACATTGTTCTTTGTATGAACAAGCCCTCTAATATACTGGCCCCATTTCACCTCAATGATATAAAGATGTCTGATATCCTGGGCATTTCTAGAGCTGCAGCAATTGGACCACACTAAGAGAAAAAAATTTAACAGAACATATACAGTATCTCACAAAAGTGAGTACACCCCTCACATTTCTGCAAATATTTCATTATATCTTTTCGTGGGACAACACTGAAGAAATGACACTTTGATACAATGTAGTCAGTGTGCAGCTTGCATAACAGTGTAAATTTACTGTCCCCTCAAAATAACTCAACACACAGCCATTAATGTCTAAACTGCTGGCAACAAAAGTGAGTACACCCCTAAGTGAAAATTTCCAAATTGGGCCCAATTAGCCATTTTCCCTCCCCGGTGTCATGTGACTCATTAGTGTTACCAGGTCTCAGGTGTGAATGGGGAGCAGGGGTGTTAAATTTGGTGTTATCGCTCTCACACTCTCTCATACTGTTCACTGGAAGTTTAACATGGCACCTCATGGCAAAGAATTCTCTGAGGATCTGAAAAAAAGAATTGTTGCTCTACATAAACATGGCCTAGGCTATAAGAAGATTGCCAACACCCTGAAACTGAGCTGCAGCATAGTGGCCAAGACCATACAGCGGTTTAACAGGACAGGTTCCACTCAGAAAATCCCTCGCCATGGTCGACCGAAGAAGTTGAGTGCACGTGCTCAGCGTCATATCCAGAGGTTGGCTTTGGAAAATAGACGTATGAGTGCTGCCAGCATTGCTGCAGAGGTTGAAGGGGTGGGGGGTCAGCCTGTCAGTGCTCAGACCATACGCCACACACTGCATCAAATTGGTCTGCATGGCTTTCATCCCAGAAGGAAGTCTCTTCTAAAGATGATGCACAAGAAAGCCCGCAAACAGTTTGCTGAAGACAAGCAGACTAAGGACATGGATTACTGGAACCATGTCCTGTGGTCTGATGAGACCAAGATAAACTTATTGGGTTCAGATGGTGTCAAGCGTGTGTGGCGGCAACCAGGTGAGGAGTACAAAGACAAGTGTGTCTTGCCTACAGTCAAGCATGGTTGTGGGAGTGTCATGGTCTGGGGCTGCATGAGTGCTGCCGGCACTGGGGAGCTACAGTTCATTGAGGGAACCATAAATGCCAACATGTACTGTGACATACTTAAGCAGAGCATGATCCCTCCCTCCGGAAACTGGACCGCAGGGCAGTATTCCAACATGATAACGACCCCAAACACACCTCCAAGATGACCACTGCCTTGCTAAAGAAGCTGAGGGTAAAGGCGATAGACTGGCCAAGCATGTCTCCAGACCTAAACCCTATTGAGCATCTGTGGGGCATCCTGAAATGGAAGGTGGAGGAGTGCAAGGTCTCTAATATCCACCAGCTCTGTGATGTCATCATGGAGGAGTGGAAGAGGATTCCAGTGGCAACCTGTGAAGCTCTGGTGAACTCCATGCCCAAGAGGGTTAAGGCAGTGCAGGAAAATAATGGTGGCCACAAAAAATATTGACACTTTGGGCCCAATTTGGACATTTTCACTTAGGGGTGTACTCACTTTTGTTGCCAGCAGTTTAGACATTAATGGCTGTGTGTTGAGTTATTTTGAGGGGACAGTAACTTTACACTGTTATACAAGCTGTACACTGACTACTTTACATTGTATCAAAGTATCATTTCTTCAGTTGTCACCACGAATAGATATAATGAAATATTTGCAGAAATGTGAGGGGTGTACTCACTTTTGTGAGATACAGTTTATAGCATAGAGAGTGAAATGAGATGCTAGTCTGAGAAATGAATGGCGTGTCTGCCGTCACCCAGGAGGTAAAGGCAAATAATGAAGCAACAGCTGGAGTGCATGCCGTTTCAGAGAGGAAACTCATTCATGGACAGCGCTAATGAAGCATATATTTCCCAGATTAATTATGATGATTAGTCATTGATTGAATGAACCATTTTCAGTTCACAAATTGAATAAAGTCAGGCCCAAGAACGAGATGAACAGAATATGAAGCAGTGTGATTTGACTGTTCTACAAAGTGAAGACTATTGGCACAGCTGTGACCGCTACTCTCAAATAAAATGCCAGACAATGTAGTGCACAGTACATAGAAAAAGGGAGTGATTTTGGACAAAAGCCCTGCTCTTTCTTTTTTTTATCGCTTTCACTTTTCTAATCCTCTCTCTCTGGGTCTTCATGTATCACCGGTGGGGTGACTGATTCCTTTAACTCCGGCTCTATAACAGCTTCGTAGTGATACGGCCTCTGTACCTTTTTGCCTGATTGAAGGATCAGTCGTTTCCTTGCAGCTGAGCAGTCTTATCAGTCAGAAGAAAGATGCCCATTCAGCTATTGGGGCTACCAACCCCTTCTCTTGCAAATGAACTGCTGAACAAACTGAGCAAATCATACATCAAGATGAAGTAATATGTTGTTTGGATGCCATGTAATCAAGACAATGAATGAATGCACATGGGGCTTTGAGAATTTTTTGGGATTGTTGCAGCTGTAGTTCATTAAGCCCAGTTTGGAAGCCAGCCAGCTAGGCCTGGAGTCAATGCCAAGGTAGATGGATAACAACTGAGACCGTCTTCTGTGGTGATCTGTTTGTCTCAGCAAGAGTAAAGCAACCAACTTATTTAGTGTTTGTAAAGAGTGCATGTTCATCTAGCTCTACAGAGAGCAATCTTACAGCAGACAGGAGAGGTCTGAAATTTAGATTCTGTTCTAGTCTGTTTCTTTACATTGGTGTTACAACCCACATTAACTGATGTGAATGCATTGAATGAAGTTGAAAAGCATGTAAATCATAAGTCACCAGATTTCAACCCAAGTAGTAGTGAAGTAATAGTTTAGGTCCACCACCATCATCCAAACATCAAATTGAGTAGGCAATATGTTTTTTTAAGAATGTTGTTCATTCATCTAGTCCTGTTCCACACACTTGGAGAATCTATGAAAAGGAGTACTGAAGCTGTTCTGGATGCTCATGTTGGAAAGACACCTTACTAAGACACTTTCCAAGTACCAGAACTGTCAGATTAACTGATAAATGCTCATTCTGTCTTGAGAATAAGGTTGGGTATTGTTTGATCCAAATGCAGGTACAATACCTGAGTTTTGTTCCCAATATCAAAACAAAACTTACTTACCTTACTTTGAGAGTTTTTTTTAGCAAAATTACTTTCATTGAACAAAATAAGCCAAATTATTTTGTGAGGCAATGCAATGGCCATTTTTAAAGGGGTCCATTGACCTTTGACTGCAAGAAAATTGGTTCTATTGATTCCCACAAGTCTCCCCTTTACAAACACTTATATACACACACACACATATCTACTAATTTTTCACAATCACGTCAATGTTTTGTTTGTAACATTTATTTTAAGTTCAATGTATGTAACATTGATGTGAGAAACAAGTTACTATGCTTGCTTGGGTAATATCTGGCCAGCTAACCTTGGTAACATGAGCTAACATTGGATGCATAGTTACGTAATGATGTGGCTCTAACCAACCCCGAACCGGCACTAGCACCAGCCCAGAACTAGCACTAGGTTTGCATTGGTGGAAAGGGGGTATGACTGTTTTTTGTGTGGCTGTAAATAGCTGTTAGTTACACACAAGGGGAATTATCCACCTTTTTGTTTGTGGGGCTAGTGATACAGGTGCATCTTAATAAATTAGAATATTGTGGAAAAGTTCATTTGTTTAATATTTCAATTCAAAGAGTAAAACTCATATTATATAGATTCATTACACACAGAGTGAAACATTTCAAGCCTTTATTTATTTTATTTTGATGATTATGGCTTACAGCTAATGAAAACCCCAAATTCAGTATCTCAGAACATTTTTATTTATACTTTATACTATTACACAAGACCAATAAAAAAAAATTTTAATACACAAATGTCAGCCTACTCAAAAGTATGTTCATATATAAATGCACTCAATACTTGGTAGGGGCTCCTTTTGCCTGAATTACTGTATCAATGTGGCATGGCATGGAGGCAATCAATGTGTGGCACTGCTGAGGTGTTATGGAAGCCCAGGTTCCTTTAATAGTGGCCTTCAGCTCGTCTGCATTGTTGGGTCTGGTGTCTCTCATCTTCCTCTTGACAACACCCCCTAGACTCTCTATGGGGTTCAGGTCAGGTGAGTTTGCTGGCCAATCAAGCCCAGTAAAACCATAGTCATTAAACCAGGTATTGGCACCTTTGGCAGTGTGGGCAGGTGCCAAGTCCTACTGGAAAATGAAATCAGCATCTCCATGAAGCTTGTCAGCAGAAGGAAGCATGGAGTGCTCTAAAATGTCCTGGGAGATGGCTGCGTTGACTTTGGACTTATAAAACACAGTGGACCAACACCAGCAGATGACATGGCTCCCCAAATTATCACTGAGTGTGGAAACTTCACACTGGACTAAAAGCAACTTGGATTCTGTGCCTCTCCACTCTTCCTCCAGACTCTGGGACCTTGATTTCCAAATGAAACACAAACTTCACTTTCATCTGAAAAGCGGACTTTGAACCACTGAGCAACAGTCCAGTTCTTTTTCTCCTCAGCCCAGGTAAGACGCTTCTGACGTTGTCTCTGGTTCAGGAGTGACTTGACACGAGGAATGCGACAGTTGTAGCCCATGTCCTGGATACGTCTGTGCGTGGTGGCTCTTGATGCACTGACTCCAGCCTCAGTCCACTCCTTTTAAATCTTCCCCGAATTCTTGAATGGCCTTTGCGTCACAATCCTCTCAAGGTTATCCCTGTTACTTGTGCACCTTTTTCCTTCCACTTAACTTTCTATGAATATGCTTGGATACAGCACTCTGAACAGCCAGATTCTTTAGCAATGACCTTTTGTGGCTTACCCTCCTTGTGGAGGGTGGCAATGTCTGTCAAGTCAGCAGTCTTCCCCATGATTGTGTAGCCTACTGAACCAGACTTAGAGACCGTTTTAAGGCTCAGAAAACCTTTGCAGTTGTTTTGAGTTAACTAGCTGATTAGAGTGGGACATCGGGAGTCTACAATACTGAACTTTTTCACAATATTCAAATTCTCTGAGGTACTGAATTTTGGGTTTTCATTAGCTGTAAACCATAATCATCAAAATTAAAAGAGATAAACACTTGAAATATTTCACTCTGAGTGTAATGAATCTATATAATTTGATTTTCACTTTTTGAATTTAATTACTGAAATAAATGAACTTTTCCATGATATTCTAGTTTATTGAGATGCACCTGTATATACTTCTGTTTGGGAAGTTGCTTCCCTGAGACTGCTGACCCTTACGACAGCTGTTTGTGTGTATGATCTCCTACTTACATTAATCTGGGTAGCTTGCATCAGATCCAGGATGGGCAGGATCTTCTCGTATAACCTCTGAGTTTCCACCTCTTCGTACTGTTGTTGCATGGGACTCACTTTTCCTTTCCTTCCTGTGTCTTTTTTACAGAGCAAAGACACCAGTCAGCTGAGTACCCCTTTTCTGGCTATAGCTATTTTAGTACCTCGACAACATTCAGTTTACTTTCACTTCTACGTACATTAATTTTGTTTTTAAAAATCTGCTTTACCTCAAGAAAACAGTCCTTATTTTACCTTTTATAGCTGTTATTTGAGACATATTTGCCTATGGACCTGTTTATATAGCATTTTCCTAAAAATCTTACTGATGCAAGATTGAAAGTCTATTTTTTATGAGCCTTTTCTCTTTTTTCACCTAATTGAAATTTAACTGAATGCTCAGTAGCTGGCCTCTAATTGAGTAAAATATGTCCATGTTCTTTTTTGCCTCTGATATATTTGGAGATCATTTTGAATCCAGCTGCTACTCAGATAAGCCTTGCCAGTAGCGTACTGCATTCAGACATTCTTGTCATTGTTAACCCCTGTATGCTACAGGCCATGTAGGAGACTGATGACTTATAATACTCAAAAGAAACCACCACGCCAGCAGGCACTGCACTACAACGCCCCGACAAACACACATACAGACTGTAGCTTGGCTATTTTCCTGCATGCCGGGTAAATACAATAGCATGGATCTTTTGCCCACTTCGTTTCACTCATGCTTGCTCCATTAACCACGACCAGGTTAGCTCAACCCACTGAACTACTTTCCTGCTAAAGAAAAGGGGAGTAATGAGGTGTGGTTGCATACATTTTAAGTGGTGTTTGGTGTTGCATGGTGGTATACTAGGGTGTAACCACACATTCTAGTCATTACTGAAAAAGTATCAATCTGTCCCCAGTAATATACAATACGAAATATGTTAAATATGTCCTCTTTTTTTGAGTGCAGTCTCTTGTTATTTCCTATTTATTTTACATTCATTTCCATTCGGTAATTGATAAATTACCTTTTATATATACCTGCTGTCATATTTTTTACTTGATTTGACAAAAAAAACATTAATCACATTGGGTTAGTTAATTATAAGTAGTTTCAATATAGTACATACTCATATTGAAATACTGTATGTAATATTTATAGTATAAATCTCTGAAATGTCCTTTGCTCTAAGACTTAAAAAAAAAAATCTTTAGCGTCTTCTGGAAGATGGTATGGGTGGTGACTTACGTGTAGACCACATCTATAATGTGTAAGACATACATACACAACAGCAACAAGGAGAGTTTCAAGGAGAATGTTTAGCTAACATTTGCAAAAGTGGTGTCAAAGTTTTGTTAATTTATTAACGTTACCTTAGCTCATACTGAGAAGTAAGGAATATTTACATGTGAGCCATCTTGTTTCCTTCGCCCCAAGCCAATTTTGAGTTACCCTTGATAAAAATGTTATTCTTTCTGTAACGTTTTCAAAATTGACAAACATTTTCTTGCCAAAAATTACTACATGACAGCTGTCAAAGGCCTCTTTCTGCAGGAAAATCCACCAGACGGCAGAAGACATGTCAAATTGGATACATTAGGTCTTTTAGGAAAGCACTGGTCATTGTTATGACACAGTGCTCTCAGAAACTCATATATAAAACCACTGACATTCTAGGGTTGAGTTGGTCTAAATGTGCCTTTGGTCCATGTTGTAATAAATCAGATTTGTCCTGTAAAGATATGAAAGTACCCCTGTACCACTGCAGGGCTGCCCTATAGAGCTCCCTTTCACCTTCAGTAAAACCTGTAACATGTAATAACACATTCAGTGAATATATTGTTGTACACAAACCTGGAAGAGAGGGCCAGATCCCGGAGAATATCTTCTTGAGGATGAGGCCTTCCTCTTTCCTCCTAAAGCCCAGGGTCATCAGGTAATGTTGGGATACATCTGTGGCAGACAGCAATTCAGTGGTCTGGGGGAGGACATGACCTCCTCTGGGGTCTGAGGAGGACGAGACGTACAGGTTAGGATGGGATCTGAATAGTATTTCAGCAGTCAAGTGTGTTGACTTGCCAAAGGGAATGCATCTCTGCTGTTTTGTAGAGCGACCACTGAATTAACATTTAATGTGAACAGTGAACTTTACAGCTCCCAGTGTGATGCTGACTGTTATTTATGACCTAAGTCGAGGCAGGCTTGCTTCTCTTCACTCTAGAGCATAGTATATTCGTTAAATATAAGGCATACAGACAACTTTGTCGAGCTACCACGTTAGTAATGTGCAAGTTAGATGCTTTATTTTAAAAAGATGTAGCATATAGAAGGAAAGGTGAGCTGTGCTGAGTCGTTGAAGCAGCAGAAAGTCATCAGGGGCCGTTTTACCACTAGGACTTCTCCTAAATAGCACTAAAAGTTCCTCACTTAGAGTCTCTTTTTAAGAGCTTTTCACAAGGCGCTGCATATAGTTGTATGGATTAAACAAAACCTTGATGCAAAGAATTTGCATTGGTGATTTTTAGTAATCAAGTTATTCAGGTAAGCCGAGGAATCGTTTCAGCCCTAGTTGACAGTCACCTGTCTGTGAAATGAATGTGAACACAACACTAAGATATTTGCAATAGTGCTTCAGTGACCCCTGACCCCCTGATAACCTTCCATCATCAGAGTTCACACTCTGAATCTTTGTGAATATTGCCCCAGATTTATCAAGCCCTTTTTACCACGACACCTTTTGATCTAGACCTGGTTTTAATATATAGTCTGGAAAGAAAAGTCATTGATCAGCTTTCCTTTGATTTTGATATTCCTTCCTTCTCTCTCACAACCAAACATACTGAGTACATCAGTTGTGTCATATTTGTTGTGGAAGTGGAAGTGATGACTAGAAAGAAACAGTTGGAGCCTTGAGATTCTGCTCCAGCAGGGACTCAAAGATGAAGTACCCTCCAGAGGAACTAGACAACGGGAGAAATCCAATCTGTGATAAATAGAACCTCCCAGAGAAAGTTCATGTTTAGGTCTGGGGGACAGTGCAAAGGAGTAAAGTAGAGGAAGAAAAGATCATCTTGGCCTATTAAAGAAAAAGGTGAAAGGGAGAATAAAGTAGAGATGGATTGGAGATGTGCTGGGAAGGACAAAGAGGAGGAGAAGGAGGAAGAGGAGGAAAGAGTCCGGGGTTTATACTGTTGGATTTATGATCTCTGGTTGCGAGGTGGAGGCTGTGCTATCTCTCCTACTATAATTTCATTATGATTCTCAGTGGAGAGTTTGAAATTCCCGAGGCAGATATGCCATTTCCAAGGACTCCACTGATGCATTCAAGTGTTTCAGTGGGGAGTCCTGAAAACTTCAGCAGCACTGGTTTCTTATCAGTCGAGATGTCCTGAAATAAGACAATAATGGAGTATGTATAGTAGTCCCATAGCACTGATCTAGTGTTACAAACTTCTACCTGATATTTCAAAGTTGAATTATTTTTGGCCTCTACTGGAGAGGTTTAGGTGTGTGTAACTGTACTGTTGTAGAGTTTCATTAAGTTTGGTGGGGTTAGTGTTTGTAGTTGTATGTGACCGTGAGCTCAGGAGACCTGGAGACCTGAGTTTTCCTCCAAACAAAATTGTAATTTGACAGAATCCTTACTTACTCTGCACTTACATGTATGATTTGTTGTCAGCTGCTAATGGTCCACAAAGATAAAACAAAATCTCACTGTAAATGAAACACAGAGGTCGAGTCTGCTCACAGTTAATTTCATTTTGAGGTTATGTGCAGGGGTCAAAAGTATCTGTTTCCTCAAGTACTGTACAATTTTGAGGCACTCTTACTTCACTACAATTCAATGGGAAATAATCCAGTACATATATGTAATAGCTATAGTTACATTGCAGATTACAATTTAAGTCTCCCTATGAAGTCAAAATTGATGATTCAATGTTTTTATCAAATGACGATACATCACCTACATCTCACGCAACAATGACAAAAATGTACCAATTTTTTAAGGTATTTTTGTGTATTCTTAATGGTATTTTAGATGATTTCTGATGGTAAGATAGCTTTAACTACTTTCTAAAATTGCTAACCTTTAATTAGGAAGGTGGACACAGATGCTAGCTCATAGCGCTAGCTGCCTAACAGTGGTAGTGTAACGCACACTCAGCACTATTGGCTACTGTAAACCCCAATCAATATTAATAAGTTCCTCCCTAGCTGCCTGTTTTTACACAATATGCCTAAATATGCAGAAGCAAATAGTTCTCTGGATTCTGCTTCATGGGGACTGTAAAAGCAGCATACCTGGTGGGCCTTAGTGCACCATAGGGTGGTATGTGGAAGCAGTGCTACTGCCAGTCTAGGTTAATTTAAAAGTATTATTATTATTATTATTATATGATTATTATATTAGTTATTATAGGTTTTTTTGTGTGATAAAGGATTCGCATGAATAAAAAAATGTCAAATTAATGACCAATTACATTTGAATACCAATCATGGCACGTCATCAAGGAGAAACAAACGTCTTAGCTAGCTAAAGCTCCCTTGGATGCGGTGATACAAAATGGATCAGTTTTGCAGTTGCAACCAGTAAAAGTTCCTAAGAATGTCATGAGGAAATATGACCCTAAATACATTTCCTCAGGAACAATCCAAATCTGGATTATTCTGTTTTTGAGAGAACATTTTGAATCTGATGACTTTGAGACAAGATCTGAAACTATAAGAAGCATCTTTTTTTACATGATTTAAACAGATTTGTAGACATAATCCTCAATGGACACAGGACATCCATTGTAAAGAGTCAGTTCTGCTGATTGTTGCAAGATGTGAGTGTGATGTGAATGTGACTTCTATTATTTTGGGTTTGACTCTGAATATCAGTATTAGTACGAAAATGTGTTTCAGATCTGTTCAGAGCTCATTGTCTGTACATATCATAGCAACATATTATTATTAATCACAGAGTATCTTGAAAATGCTGCAATACATCAGGCCCCAGATATACAAATATCTGCACCTTGTTGGAAACCTTCCAAAAGCTGATTATAATTCAAGGTCCTGCTCTCACATAAGCCCTCTTCTGCTGTCCTTTCTGCTAAGCTCATGTCAAGTCCTCCCATCTCTTCCTGTCCTTTCCTTTATCCCCTCTCTCTGCTCCTCATATCCTCTCTGACCACTTGTAGTTGGAGATGTTTGAGACTTTTGGCCAGCCTTGTTAACTCAGCTCTCCCGCTTTCATCACTCACTGCTTGGAAAACTGATTCTCTGATGGACTGGCTGGGCTACTGATTGGCTGACCTGCTGTCACAGTGAGTGTCTGCAGGGCTCAGCTGACTGGTTAACTCAACAAGAGCCTTGCTGCAACCAGAGACTGGTTGACTAGTCAGCTGCTGATGTTTAACAGGTATAATTGTCATCTTAGTTTGGCATATTAGTATGCTAAAATTTGCTAATGCGAAAGTACAGCAGAGGCTGATTTGCTGTAATTACTTTTGCAGGTATTTGGTGAAGTACTTAATGGTATAAAATTTTGACCCGGTGATGCTGCTTAGAGGGTCACCAAAGTAATTAGAATTCATCATCTGGGGACCTTGTGGGTCCGTGTATCTTTTGGTCATTGGATTTTCCTTTCAGAAACGGGTATTAAAAAACAGAAAACGAGTGGTTATTTGATTTTCGTTTTAAAATACAAAAATTAAAATTGAAATACAAGGCGTTTTTCTTTTTCATGGTCAAAAAGGGATGAGCGAAATTTAAAAAATGATTCGATTTTCATTTTCTATTTCATATAACAAAAATTAAAATCACTAGAAAACAGAAACGGAAAAAAGGCCTGTTTTTTCATATTCTGAGACCGGATGTTGTCATTTACAGGACGGTGCTGTGTAGAAGAAACATTAGACTAGTAGACTGCGGTCAATCCAGTCGTGAGTCCGATCTCCGTGGTCAAATCAGCCAAATCAGTGTACAAGTATTCTCAGCATTATGGTAAATGCGGAGAAACAGCGTATTTACTTCCGGTTTTCAAAATAAAGGTATTTAGAGCCGTAAGCTATAATTAAAATATGTTACATTAAAGTGTTGTGCCCCTGATGAATAAAAAAACACTTTATATCAAGTATCTTTACTGCACCAGTGTGGAGAAATGCCAAAATAAAAGTCTCATATTTATGCCTCCAGAGATTGCATATTTGACCATATTTGAGGTACTGTAAAAACATATTGCTCAGTGTTTCCTGGCTACTGATGGTATATTTGACTTTTACACATATGAGACTACAAACATACTTAATATCAAGCATTTTTACTGTACCAATTTGGAGAAATTTAACAATAAAAGTCCATATTTGTACCTCCAAGTGGTATTTTCATATATTTGAGCTACTGTAAAAACACTTTGCTCAATAATTCCTGGCTATGGATGATATATTTGACTTCTACAGTTCTAAGACTACAAGTATACTTAATATCAAGCATTTTTACTGTACCAATGTGGAGAAATTGAAGAATAAAAGTCCCATATTTATACTTCCAGATTCCATATTTTCTTATATTTGAGCTACTGTAAAAATGTAAACTGTATGTGGAACCACCTGCAACAGCTGTCACACTGAATAATATAAAAAATATGTGAGGAAGAGACAATAGGTACAATGGTGTTTTGAAGTTAAAACTAATTATTTTTCCCTTTTACCTACAAATGGACACAGCAGAGCTGCAAAATAAGAAGAATGTGGACTGGCATTGCATTTTGTGTGAAAAGTAAACAAATTAGAATTGTGTAGGATTTTGTGTTTAGTGTTTAGTGTTTATATTATCAAGATGTTATTAAACATTTGTGTGAAATTTTGTCATGATTACTGCAGCATTATTGAAGTATAATGAAAATGCTTCACCCATAGCCTGGAAATATTGAGCAATATGTTTTTACAGTAGCTCAAAAATATAAGAAAATATGGAATCTGGAAGTATAAATATGGGACTTTTATTCTTCAATTTCTCCACATTGGTACAGTAAAAATGCTTGATATTAAGTATACTTGTAGTCTTAGAACTGTAGAAGTCAAATATATCATCCATAGCCAGGAATTATTGAGCAAAGTGTTTTTACAGTAGCTCAAATATATGAAAATACCACTTGGAGGTACAAATATGGACTTTTATTGTTAAATTTCTCCAAATTGGTACAGTAAAAATGCTTGATATTAAGTATGTTTGTAGTCTCATATGTGTAAAAGTCAAATATACCATCAGTAGCCAGGAAACACTGAGCAATATGTTTTTACAGTACCTCAAATACGGTCAAATATGCAATCTCTGGAGGCATAAATATGAGGCTTTTATTTTGGCATTTCTCCACACTGGTGCAGTAAAGATACTTGATGTAAAGTGTTTTTTTATTCATCAGGGGCACAACACTTTAATGTAACATATTTTAATTATAGCTTACGGCTCTAAATACCTTTATTTTGAAAACCAGAAGTAAATACGGCGTTTCTCCGCATTTACCATAATGCTGAGAATACTTGTACACACTCTAAATTTAAGTGCGGCTGATTAGACCACGGAGATCGGACTCATGGGCTGGATTGACCGCAGTCTACTAGCCTACTGTTTCTTCTACACAGCACTGTCCTGTAAATGACAACATCCGGTCTCAGAATATGAAAAAACAGGCCTTTTTTCTGTTTCTGTTTTCTAGTGATTTTATTTTTTGTTATATGAAATAGAAAATGAAAATCGAATAATTTTTTAAATTTCGCTCATCCCTTTTTGACCATGAAAAAGAAAAACGCCTTGTATTTCAATTTTAATTTTTGTATTTTAAAACGAAAATCAAATAACCACTCGTTTTCTGTTTTTTAATACCCGTTTCTGAAAGGAAAATCCAATGACCAAAACATACACGGACCCTTGTGGGTCTGTATATATGAGGTGGTACCAAGTTTTGCAAATAACAAGTTAGTCCCAAGTATTTGCACTCAAGCCCCAAGTCAAGCCCCAAGTCCTAAACTTTGAGTCCCAAACAAGTCGTTAGCCACTCTCGAGATAAGCAAGTACTAAATATGTCAATATCCGTACTTGTAAATAGTATATAGAAACTTTTATTTAAACAAATAGTAAAAATCAAAAACATTGCTCTGAAGCTCAATCCTGAGGCTGTTCTGTTTTTCAATAAATATTCAACTTCTGATCAACCAATATCAATTTCAGGCGTAAATCAACAACTTCAGGTCAGTCCCGCCCAAGCCTCACCCACGTCTGGTTTAAGCCCTGCCCATTCTGACGAATACAGATAATTCAGTTGGTTGAACAGATACAGATGATGTTGTACTCATCCCTGATGTGCGCTAAACCTAATGTAACAACATTGTAATAATATACTAAATAGACAATTATACACTTTTTCAGGTTCATACTTTTATATGGGGGCATCTACTGGAATGCTTTAATGTTCATAAAACACATTAATTATCTCCTACTGTACATTTCTGCATTTCATTTATTTTGAGTGAACATCAAAGTATGCCAAAAAGGAACCTGTGGTATGGAAAAACTATGGGGGCCTTACAGTGGACGCAACCGATTGCCACAGTGCAGCAATGAGTTCCCAGCCTCATTGGTGTAACTAGCTAGCTAGCTTACCTAGTTGTTAAGCTAACATTAGTGCTCAGTAACACAACGTTAGTTCTTCATGGTTCTGTCCTGCAACTTGATTGGATGCTGTCGGACAAAGTGGATCTGGGGAATTAAGTGTTGACTTGCTGGGAATGAATAGTGTTAACATTAGTTGATTCAAGAAATGAACCAACTCATGGTACACTATGTAAATAATAGACTTTTTAATCTTTGTATTTTCGTATTTTCGAGCCCAAGTGAAGTCATGAGTGATTGTTGTTAAGGTCCAAGTCAAGTTGCAAGGCCTTTTTGATTTTGTCAAGACAAGTCTAAATTCATCAAATTTGTGCCTCGGGTCCACATCTGTGGTACATAATGTTATGGCAGTCTATCCAGTTGTTTTTGAGATCAGTTCAGTTTACACCAAAGTGATGGCCATCCATAGTGAAAGGACGCTAAACCAGATTTTTCAGATTTAGACTTGAAACGCACCTGTGTATATGAAGTCAGCGAATACAGGGTGCTGCTTCATGGAAGCCTCTTCTGCTTGGCTGATGTCCTTGGCTGTAGGATTTCCAGTATATGCTGTGTACATTATAGAGATGTCCTTCTCCATGAGTTGAGCCTTGTACAACATAGCCTAGGACATGACAAAAAGATCCTTTTAAACTTGACTTTATTTAACTTCTGGTTGTGCCATTAACATCACCTATTAATAAGTACCTTTACATGAACTCTTGTCCCTGTTACGCCATAATCATAATCATATTTGGGATATAGAACATAAGAAACCACAACATTAACATTCCTGGCTGTAACTGATGGTCAGTGCAGGAGTCCTCCACATCACAGACTTTCTCTGTCACTTCTGTGTTCTGATGCTCATATAATCAGTATTGTCTTGGCTGTCCTTTAGTATACGACTTACAATGCTCACTTTGCAATATAGATATTTGCCCTAGTGTTTTCCAATTAGATACCTTGTTTTTCTTTTTATTCAGTTATTTGGACTACTTTTCCTTCTCAACTAGTACCATTTGGCAAGTGGTCAGCAACCTTTACTATTGAAATTCTGCAAATTGTATTAGAGCCTTATAATGCAAATTTCTTGTTACAGATTTTAAAGATTTTTTATTTTCACAGTGCTTTGAGGGTGCCTGGTTAGCTCAGTTGGTAGAGCTGGCGAGCCATCTACGGAGTTGCTGCAGCGGCCCCAGGTTCAAATCTGACCTGCGGGCCCTTGCTGCGTGTCATCCCCCCTCTCTCTCTACCCCACTTTCCTGTCTATCTTCAGCTGTCACTATACAATAAAGGCCAAAAGAAATAATTTTAAATAAAAAATTAAAAAAGTGCTTTGAGTGGTCAGAAGACTAGAAAGGTGCTACCCAAGTACAGGTCCATTTACCAGATCAAGCATACTGGTAATCCAGCAGCAAAATCGGTCCATGCACAATTAAATTCTCCACTTTACTCCAAGACTTTTCTTTTTGTCATCACCTAAAAATGTTACCACTTTATTCACCATACTGTATTTGCTTTATTTCTGGTTAAATTACTTTGGTTTTATGTTGAAGTGAGTGCAGTACTGTCTGTGCATAGTTATGTGCAGGATGGCCACAAGCTAGCCAGAGAGTGTTTGTGTATGTACTGTCTGACAGCTGCAGAAACAAAAGAGGGTGAGTACTAGTAAAATTTCTGCTTAGGACCACCAGAGGGTGAGGGGCAGCCCTGTGAATAGGTTGACAAAAGGCACTTTTTTAGCATGTGGTAATCAGACTAGCACATTATATAATACTCTCGTGGAACTATATGTGGCAGTAGCTCCCTTTGAAAAGTGAATGTATACTCCTAAAATCAGCAGTTCCTGATGCTGTATTTTCTCTATTGTGGTGAGAGTGCAAAAAAACATTGAGAAAAAACATAAAAGAAAGACTACATCTTTTCCAGATGTTGAAGTAATTGCCTCTCTACAAGATAATGAAAAGGGGAAGAATATTGAGTAGTTCTGAGTGAAAGAGGGCTCACGCTTCACACAGAACCATATCTTGTTGTTGTTCCTTAAAGTGAAATTAAATCTGAGGCAGAGGCCAGAAAAAAGGCAGATTTTTGGTGGTGGTGGGATAGATGAAGAGACTTCCTCGGCTTAAGAGCCCTCAAACAGAATGTGTGCATTGCACACACACATACACAGTGCATCTTGAAAGCTGCTTGGGATGGAGAAGGGGGAAGAGAGGAAACCAGAAGTCTCTTGATGTGCTGTGTACTAAACCTCTCCTTGCACTCATCTCACATCAAGCAAATGTAAATGGCCAAGCTTGGATGGCGTAAAAACACACAGAGGGGCACATATCCTTAAAACCTTAAAACAGTCATGAACACAAAGAGAGGGCATCGTTCCAGGTGGAAGCAGGGAGGAGAGCCTTTATGTTGTCCTAGGAGCTCAAGCCATCTCCCTATCCTCAGATGCAGGGAGGAAGAAAGGCAAAAGGCTAAACAACAGGAGCAATCACAGTCTGTACTTGAGTTCTGTCAAAGAGGATTTGCTTTTACTATGCTGTGCTCTTTCTTTTTTCATGGCAGGTGAGCCTTTGACTTTTTTCCAAAAATCCTGGCTTTAGTCTGTCACTAAAAGAAGTCACATTCAAAAACACATCCTTATTAGCTCTGTTTTGTCATATAGGCAGTAGGCGATTGCTTAATTTTCTTTATTTTCTTTCTTTTAAGTAACCTGTTATCCAAGTTTTATCATTTGGAGAAAATTATAGATCCAAAACAGAAATGACATTACATTACATTTCTCAAAAAACTAGCGGGTCGACAACTTCAGACAAACATCAAGTGCAGCAACACAAGACAGACATCGCAAGCAGCTACTACTGATTAGTCCAACAGCAAGAAGGCCAGCTCGCTGTCTGGCTCCAGCCTTTTATTTTACCAATGACTAAAGGCCAGTCCCACATTTACTCTTGCCCTGTGGCTTCCCTCTTCTTTTCTCTTCTTAGCTCCCTCCGTAGTCCTCCAGGGTCTCAAGTCAGGTGCTTTGTTTAGCCTATAACAATGTTACCTAACTTCAGTCCACTAGAGGGTGCTGTCAACTGAACTTTATTATTTGTCGTTTTTAGAGTGAATGTGTCATTTTCCTTGGGTCTCATTTTGCAATGATAATGTGTTATTTTCCTGATCATATTGTTTTTGTGTTATCACTGGTCACAATGGTTACAGGACTGTCAAGTCTTCTGACCCCAATGCATCATCTTCTTCTTCATGTTCATCATCATTATCACCGTCAGTCACTACTATTGGTGTAGTTGTTGCTACTGTTGTTGCTGTCCCCCCATGTCTCTGTCTCTGTCCTTCTGTCGTTACCTCTCTCTCTCTCTCTCTCTCACCCCAACTGGTCGAGACAGACGACCACCCACCTAGAGCCGAAGGATCTGTCCTAGGTTTCTGCCTTTTAACAGGCAGTTTTTCCTTGCCCCCGTCGCCAAGTGCTTGCTCATGGTGGTACTGTTGGGTCTCTGTAAATAATGTTATAAAGAGTTCGGTCTAGACCTGCTCTATTTGAAAAGTGTCCTGAGATAACTTATGATTTGGCGCTATACAAATAAAACTGAATTGAATTGAATTAATGCATGAGGTGTGTATCGTGTAGAACACAAGGACAGATTTCACAGCCATCTTTATAGTTTCACAGTTATATACCCAGAATTTATACATTTTCAAATCCCCTGTTGTCACGAGAAGCGGAAAATTTAACACAATTACAGCAATGGCCAAATTTGTAGAGCACTTATAATTCTTCCCATTCATCACATCACAACATTTAAGCAGTTCAATCAAAGCAGACAACAACAAATCATCTGCCTGTACAGCAAATGTTTCCTCAGGAAAGTGACAGCTAGCATCAAGCTCCAGTTTTAGTTACTGTACAGGTAAAATACATTAAATCATTGTTTTTGAGTCTCGTTTAGTCTGTTTGATATTTCCCATTCGTCACAGGACTTTGGTTTGCACAGTTAGCATGAAAGATACATAGTCTACCTCCAAATATGAAGAGAGAACTCACTATGTTCACTGGACTGAAAGAGTATCTGTTAGGGCTGGCATTTTAACTCATCTTCTCCTTTTGAAAAGACCTTTTATGTTCATTAATTACAAAAATACTTTATATTCTTGAGTACTTTTTGTCCTGTTTGGAGAGTTTAACTTTATAGAAGATGTTTCAAGGGCATTTTAAAGAACACAACACTGGATGAATCACCAAATCACTGCTTATGTCATTTTGACAGAGTAAAATGGGAAAAACTATTTATTTATAAATTAGTTATTTATTTATCTCACACTACTAGGCTATTATACTTAATTTTGTTTCATCGACAGTCTTGCTTGCCAGACACTTTTGTGCTTCTACCATTCGATATTGAGAGTCTGCACAGGATGTTTTATTTTTTAAAAAATTAACCACTTCCGTGGCGTTTCAAAAACGTGTTGTGGTTCTTCCGGTGGATCCATTGTATTTATAGTGTGTGTATATATAGTGAACAGAGCTTCCAGGTCTGTGAAGTGAAGCCAAGGCGGAAGTGTCTTAAACCTGCGTTCTATATAATGCCCAGCAGCTCCATTGGCTGCCATAAAAAACAATACCATGCATTCTTATGGAGACAGGGTATGCTTAAGGGTGTGGCTATCTTGTGATTGACAAGTCATTGTCAGTGAGTCCTTCCAGCTCAACGCACTAAACTCTCAAACTGTCAAACTAGGCAGTGCTGATCAAATATGAATCCAGATTCTGTTACTGTGTTGACTACTGTTTCTTGTTACAGACGAGTTGAAACTGTGCAGCCAATGAAAGCGGCTCAACGGCACAGTACGTCACCTCAGCTGGCCCCGACAAAATGTTACAGTGAAACTCGAGGCTTCAGAATGGTCCTCCACAAACCAATTGTCGACATCTCAATAGGTTGACACAAATAGCATTGTCTAGAATGGCTGCGATCAGTTCCAGCAGCCACGCTCGGTGGAATCAAGCTGTTACTTATTTTAACTGCTTTAAGCAGCTCAACTCCTTTTAATACTTACACCTGACTAACACTTCAGAGACTTTTGATGCTTAAACTTTACCTGACATGTTAACTGCTCTGAGCTTAAACTCCAATACTTAACATTTTAAGACATTTTACCTGTTTATAGTGTTTGTATTTAATTTAAGCGAGCACACATCTTTTTTTTTTTAAATGTACTTATTGTACAAATGTACTGCTTTTTGTTGTGAATAAAAAAAATAAGCAGCTTTAAAAGCTCTGAACATGTCATTGGAACATTTGTACTTATTTTTGTATATCTGGAGAGATATTAACCAGGTGAAAGAATATTGCTATCACATCTTTCTAATAAGTGCTAGGTCTTAAAGTTGTTCTGCTTTCTGTCCACAGTGGCTGGGAGGGAAGACAGTTCAAAAGCCAGTGTCAGGTATTGATGTGAAGATATACTGACTGATTTATGGGTCATGCCCTTTACTGTTCCATTTTTAAGGTTAAATCAGGCCTGTTGTCAGGGCAGACACACACACGCACACACACACACTTTCACCTCGCCCTTGTGGGTTCATTATAAATGCTTTAGCAGGCCTTATGCAGCAACCAGAGGTTTCTAAACAGCCGTGATTGATAGGCTGGTGAAGACCCAGTCGGCAAGTCCTTTAACCAATAATCATTCACACACACACACACACACTCGTCCACTGAGTGCCCATCTGTCCTACTCACCTGCCAATAGAGTTTGAGCTGCGTGCTGATATGGCGCTCGGTGCCTCCCAACAGACAATACAGCCAGTCAGCAGTCAACACACTCCTGATGGCAGAGAGAGGAGAAACAATGTGTCAGGGAAATCTCAATCAAGACAGAAGTTTGAACCAGCTGATAATGTAATAACTAATGTTTACATATGTTCCTCTAAATGGGACAACTGTGGAGTCTAAAACAGAAATGTAGCATCCAACAATGTAATAATGTCCTGAAAATGTAAAACTGTCTCGAAATGTATTAAATAGACCTTTTTCACAGCAGCCGTTATGAAATGAAATAGTAGGGCAAACACAGGTCTATTTTGCACTTACAGTGATAAAAAATATAAGAAAACCCAATAATTGAAATGACAGTTTTACATATGATGTATCTCTTGACAGATAATGTGTAATGTAAAAAAGGTTTTTTTCCCTCAGGAATATAAACTGTCGAAGTATAAGAAAAACCTAAAACTGTTTAATAGTCTACTGACAACACTAAAATTTGATACTGATCTCATGTTTGGAAATGTAAACTGCGGGCTTTGTGGAAAATTGAAATTTACAACCGATGGTGGATGGCTATCAATTGGAAATGTACCCACCCACACCCATGCTGATTGGTCGTTGCGAAGGGATCATCCATTAGAAGCACGAGTTAATTCTGTTAACAATGCCATTTTCGGACGTGCAGGGCTCCATGGTCAAATTAGCAAGATTATTGATGCAACATCAGCTTATATTTTAAAATAAAGCTTGCCTGGTTAACATTTTGAAACAGTTGCAGTTTGGTTATGTTTAGGCCCTGCCACCCCCATATATATGGGCATGTATATGTTGGGGCTTAGGTCAGATTTATGCACTTCTATTTCAAAATTTAACGAAAAAGAAATACAAACACACAGCTGCTCTCTGTACTTTGTTCTATTTTTTTCTACTCACCCCTCTGTCCCCGTTGCTTCAGCACAGAATGACACATAATGTGTTTAAACAAACAGAGGATGGCAGGAAGTGGCGCTCAATTGCGCATAGGCAAGTTTTCTATTCTATATATAATATATATAATATTTATTTTACAATTAGATTTGTAACATCTGTTGACTAAAACAGCAATGGACCATTAATCATTTACAGATGTGGAAAATCATAATATTTAGCTGTGTGACACTGAATACATTTTAATAAGCAACCTAAAGTTATGTGACTTATAATGATTGTATAATACTCGTTTTTAATTTGCAATAATTTAGCTCCCTGATCTGGCACCTTTCATGCAACTCATCGCACTCAGAATAATGACAGCACATGTGCCTGGTTAGGATCCACTCACTGGTTCCAGGTTGATGAAATAACAGGAGTCACTAAGCTGCAGGGCTAATCAATCTCTTCCTACCTTTATAACTGTATACCTTCTATACCTTTAATGTCATGTACAATAATTTAGTCAGCAGGCTTCTAATTTTTAGCCAAATGTAACACACACTTAAATGTCTTAATAAAAGAAAAACTTCAAATTCAACTTTGATGACCACAAACCAAAACCCCCTGTCAACCAGATATTGCGCTCACTAGTAAGGGACCAAATGCTTAATTTTTATTTCTAGCTTCTTTCTTGTTTTTACTATATTCAATTTATATTTTTACATCTAAAACCTTTGCTGTGGTTCTTGGAAATTCCATTTGCGCTATGTTTATTCCTGGTCTTCACAGGTAGAGAAATAACATTAACAGCTTGCCTGTCTTTGATAAATACATAATCATCCGGTGCTAACGTCTCCTGCTATTATTTGCAAGACTGCCCCTTAAGTGTATACGCAGTGAGGAGAGAGATGTACCTTGTGAACACACACTGAAATTACAAACTATGACTCCACCCTGTTGCAATCTCCTAGTTAAACTTTCATGCACTATAGCAAAAAACACCTACGAACATAATAGTTATGAACGAGGACCTTAAGACAAACAATAAACAAATAGCTTAGGAAAAATAAGATGTGCAAAAGTAAGTTGGGTAAATAGGTTTTTTGATGTGTTAATTAATAATTAAATTATTAATTAATACAACAATTTCCTCTGCCTTTGTTGGTATCGTAGCCTCTCTGAGGTTTGTTAACAGAACCGTTCTGGCCGTGCATGGATGTTGGGCAAACAAAGTTAAACAAAAGGTCTATCTCTGTAGGGATCTTTTCCATAATGTTGTCAGACGCTAAGAATAACCATCTGAGCCAGTCAGAGGCAAAAACAACAACTTTTAGTGGATCTGACGAGAGCTTTTTTACCCAAGGATTAGCTTACCTGGCATAGCAGCCTGTTTATTTTCTCATCTAACTCTGTGAATCAAGGGTTTATTTGGACCAAACTAGTGTTGGTGATTGTTGGAAAGACTAATGAAAGACTGTTTTGGTGAGTTTTATTTTGTTTCTGTCTAGTTTAAAGTATATTTTGCGACACAAGGTGAAATTACTTATTTTGTCAATGGAATCTGGATGGCCAGTGTCCATTGTTTTGGTCGGAGTTGCTGGCGCTCTAGTGCGACATCTAGTAGCAAATTAATTTCTTATATATGACCTTTAATCAATCTTACATATATCATGTTGTAAGTCTCATAGTGAGGTTGTAGGTAAACATTCCACATTTTGAATGCTGAACTCAAATGAATTTCTCCTACGTGGATCAATAAAGGTACATCTTATCTTAATGGTTTAGATTACTTTTTGATTTAAAACAAAACCAATTATAGATGGAGGTCTGACTGTAAAACTGCAGTAGCATCTACATTATTAAGCAAGTGACAATACACTTTAATGACTTTGGGCACAAATCTGGAATGCATTTGATGTTTTTGGATAAAGCACTGGTCCATTCATCATTAAAAAGCACATTGGAACCAGGTCAGCAGAGTTCACTTAATTTTTTCAGAAAATAATCAAACGGAGCATGAGCCAGAAACAAACACAGACAAGAGTGAATCACCTCTTTATCAAGGCAACCAAAGTTCCATCCACACACAGTCAATATCAAACCTGACTGAAGTGAAAGAGAGAGAGATACCCAGCTTGTCCTTGTCCTTGTGTTCTTTGCCATGTCGAGGTAGATATTTGTCAGACTGCATTGGGGCTTTGGCTTCCTGCCAGTCAAAACACTTTAATGTCTGTGCTGTCACTGGATGCATGTGTGTTAGAATTGAATGCAGTAGTGTATGCATTTGAATTTATATGTAGGTCATGTGTGGAGATGGACGTGAGTGTGTGGATTGGGGCTATAGGGTAAGGAGTGTGTACTTATTAATGTGTGTGTGTGTGTGTGTGTGTGTGTGTGTGTGTGTGTCATGATTGGAGGAGGCAGCGGAGATGCGGATCTCCCTTGACACGGTGAAGCATTAAAAGCAACATTCTGTCAATCTATGTGCAAAGCATGTTTCCACAGCTGGGCGCTTGCATGATAAATGTGTGTCCATGTACGTGTGTGTTGGTTACATATTCCTTTACAGCCTCCAACAATGGCAGGGCAGATACAACCCATGATTTCTCTGTTATGTTTGTGTTGGTACATAGAGGTGTCTTAGTATTAGCAGGTAGTACAGATGTGAGTGACTGATGGGAAAAGTCCCACATGACCCAGTGAATGTTAACATGACCATCAACCTGGTTGTTTTTCTGAATGACAACTGCTCTCCAAGGTCATAAATTGTTGTCAAATTGTCATTGTAGGTGGTAGGGCTGATCAGGGATGGGGTTGCCACATCAGAACTCCAGTGAAATACCTTCCAGCCTCTCACAAAGCTGTTTAGTTTAGATAGTATTACTACTTTTCTTGGTGCAAAAGTCCACGTGTTTATCTTCAGTATACTTGACGACTATAATGCTGTCTTTAAAGGCCTCTGTATAAAGGCGAGAGAGTCCTCGCCAGCAAGATGGATGACTACAGTTCTCAGATCTTTACTAAAGTACAACTGTTTGTTGGTTAGAGACCAAAATATATTTCTGATCTGCTGCTCCATTATTATAACCTTGCGAGGCAGGTCGAAGATCACAAAACTGAAAACTAGTGGCAGCTACGGCATGAGCTACAGGCATGTGTTAACGCTAGGTGTGTGAGAAGTGACTGCTCAGAAACAATGGCGACTGCTAAATAGGTTAGCGTAGATGCTGCCAGAATATTTCTAAAACTGAAGGAAGAACAAAGACCAGCACTAAAGACTTTTCCCCATGAAAAAGATTTTAAGCTTTATAGATCTGAGTGGTTAGAATTTGCCGATGACAGAAAATCCAACACTCATCTTTTAGGAACATTTTTATTCATACATTGGTAAAAAAGGTGACATCATTAAGCACTTCAGAGACCCCATCATAATGGCCATTTGTGTCATTTGCAGCCTAAAATTAATCATTTAATAAGTTGTATACCACAATATTGTTCATCAAATCGCTCTGAAAGTAATCCCAACGATCATATTTGCCACTGTTGCTGTCGATATAACAGTGGTGTAGATGCCATCCACTTAGAATGACTTTAAAGATATAGTTATAGTTGTTCTTATAGTTATCATTCTAGGTGTGGACAGCACTTTAAGTCAGGGCTAATACGTTTCTGTTTGCTTTTATTTAGTAAAACTTAATAATAATAATTTATTCATATCTTGCTCACCACTGTGGTTGAACTGTGAATTCTATTCTATTCTATTGTTTAATCTGTCCTATTTTCTGAGTGACAAAGCGGAATGGAAATAATATTAGGACTGAATTTTTACACATGTGAACTTTTACCGATTGGATTAAATACCAGCAATTGTAATAGAAGTGAAGGCTTATTTGAAAGTTAAATATGGGGTATCAGATCCATGCATGTGCAAGATGTTAGCAACAACATCCATCTAATGACAAACAGACAAACATCAGAGAATTTAGACAGAGCAGAGATCGCTGTATCCATAATTCTTTACAGTAAATTGGTTGAGTGAATGCATGAAACACCCTGCACTAATACATGATTCATGTGTGTGTGTTTGTGTTTGTAGCAGCCAACCAAAACAGGGATTAATTAAATCCAGTGGGAATTGTATTCACTGCAGAAGAGAGGGAAACAGTGTGACAGAGAGAGCTGCACATCCAGTTGATAGACCTATCCCAAGTCAATAGATGATGTATTACACTGTCTAAAGATCACCATCAGTTAATAGATTAGGCCCAACTCACTGGACAATATACAGTACAATACCTGGGGGACCAGAGGAGAGTGATGGTATAATCATCACGTTTCTGCTGGCAGTGATCACTACTTTGCTGATGGGTGAGAAATTGTTTTTTGGTGTTTCTGAATTTCTGAAGTTGTATGCAAGGCAAATAAAACATTTTTTATTGAAAATAACCACAGCCTCTCTTGGATATGGGACATAAAACACAATATTTTCAGCAAACATTAATGCATAGTTAAGTTTTATGTATTTTTGAAATAAGTTAAAACAATTTTTCCTCTCTTCTAGTTCTGCAATATTCTTGGGCTGTCTTGCATGCACAGCTCTTTTAAGATCCACAAACAGATTTTCAGGGCACTGTGAGGGCCATTCCAAAACCTTCAGCTTGCATCTCTTGAGGTAGTGTGTGGTAGATTTTGAGGTATATTTAGGATCATTATTCTATTGTAGAAACATCCTCTTTTCAGCTTCAGCTTTTTTTTACAGCTGCTGTGATGTTTGCTTCCAGAATCCATTCTTTCCTTCACCTGTGCAATGTTTTCTGTGCCACTGTGCTCCTTTTATCTCCAAATATACAGTATACCATGATATTGCTTTATGGTTTGGGGACACCTACAGCGTCATATTTTGAAGTGAAGGGCAACTGACTAAGCTGCAGTATTTGATGAGTTGGGAGTAAGAACGTGTTGACTAGTGAAGGTTTTTAAAAACACAATCTAGCTCAGTGTTCCACTCAATTAATATACAGTAAGAGGCAAGAGTTCTTTTGTGGATGTCTGCATTTAACTGTATGGCTGTACCTGGATACATCAGAGAACACTGACTATTAAAGCAGATTTTTTTTTGCCACTGGTGCCACTCACTGTCTGGTACCTCTAAAGTACCTTTAGTCTTATAGGGAATGGTCCTTGCTGAATTCAAGGGTGTACTTGCTCTTTAAATACTTCTTTAAAAAGGAAAATGCTTTTAAAAAGTTTGATGAGTAAAATATTTAGGGCTTATCATTTGTGTGAATGTGATGTTTGTACCCTAGTAGGACAGTGTGCACTGCAGTTTAAAATGGGTCGCACACCGAGGGCCTGCATCTGCACAGCATTTCCATTTCACTTCTCAGTACACAGCAGCCACTTGGGGAAGAACTTGTCATTGCCCTTGCTGTTGCTGCGCCAAGTACTGAAAAGCTCTTTGAAGCAACGCACTCTTTTGTTCAAGCTGAAATATATACTATTTTCTTCCTTTGGAGGCCTGGCGCTCGGAGCACACACTCAGCCCTCAGAGCTGTCATCAGTGTATCCTTTCCATGGTAAATAAGGAGAAGAAATAAGCCAATGTTGTAAAGAGGTCCCCAGTGGACGCAGTGCCTAACAGCTGATGCAAACAAGTCTCATTTTGTGCCCCTCCAAATTGGTCCGGATGTTCAAAGCTGAGCTAAGCGTCTGATTCTCATTACGGGGATGGAGATCGCCCAATTTCAATTTCCATGTGATCAATCAGAGTGCCGTCAGCCTTGGCTAAAAATATCCTCACTTTGTTAAGGGTGAAGTGGAAAAAAATGGCAGGTATCTTTTGATGTGTGCACGCTGACATATGAACATAACACACACATGTGGGAATGCATCAGCAAGACCACTCAAACACACACACTGTGGAAGGGATATAAAAAGAGCCAGGATGCCAATAATGCAGATTGACTACTTAATCCCCACTGGTCCGTCTGCCACCCGGCAACAGAGGTGGCCAGAGATCAATACACCTATTACCTGATATAAGAAGAGAGAGCGAGGGATGGGTGGGGCAGGTGGGGGGTAGAGAGAGAAAGAGAGAGAGCGAGAGAATCTCAAGGCCGACAAGGTGTATCTCATATCAAGATAATAACCCTGGTGGCCTTCTGACAGCTGTCCGGATAGAAAATATGACGAGGGATGAAAAAGGAGAATATGGACGAACGCCGACTGAAAGGTGGGGAAACACTGTTGCAAGGAGACAGACATGAAGACAGGCTGTCAGACAGAGAGACAGGCAGCTACACAAGCTGATAAATGACACAGTACACATAATAGGTAAAGGGATAGGTTTGGGGTTTTTCTATCAAAGCTCACATAATATATTTGGATCCCCCATTGAGTTACACATTGACCAGGATTGCAATTTTGAGAGTTCTCTGTCTCAGAGTGTATGCAGGCACAAGGCCCAGTGTGTAGCATTAAGGACAGGGTTCCCACTGTTTTTAAGTAAACACTGTCCAGGACTTCTTCAGGATATTTTCCAGGAATTTAACAATAGATAGCTTGTTTACAACGGTGGTCAGTGTTTATGAGACAGTTTTCCATGACTGGAAAACTAGTCTCTAAATTTCAAGATTTTTTTCATTAGTGTAATAATCACCTGAATATAGGAATCGTTGTGTTTTCATAACCTTAGAATGAGCCGTTTTTATCTACAGTGGGAGCAGGTTCTCTTGCAGGGATGTTGAACCACCACGTTTCTACAGTAGCCCAGTAGGGACAACTATGGACCCTCAACTGTCCCCCTTTCAGATAACCTGACTCTGTAACCTGTCTACCCAGCGGCTCCTCATTTTGCAGTCAGCTTCAGTATACTGTATAGAGTATTCATGTAGTGTCGCTCTACATGTAAGTCTTCACAACCACCCTTCCCTGAGTGGAAAACACCCAAAAGTCAGCATCTGCCACCGATGCATTCATATGGAAGAAAAGCTTCAAAACACTGCCAAAATAGTAAAGGGCTGCTGGGTAATCAACTGCATAAACAGATTTAGTAAGATTCAGACATTTTTTACAGACCACTGAAGACAAGGAAAGCAATGTGAAGCGATATAAAGGGCAATAAAATAATATAGACAACAAGAACATTACTTTACTCCGTCAGTTTTATCATTAGTAATCAGATGTGTGTGTATTGATTGTTTTTAATAAATATATATGTATATGTATATATGTGTGTGATATAGCAGACAATAGGTATCATACATAATAAGGTACCCCAGCCCGTATGACAAATAAAGTACGGCCCAAAAAAAGAGACAACAATATCATTGTAAAATACAACAATATTTAAAAGCAGGTGGAGGAAGCACTCAGATCAAAAAATCTAAAATGGGTTTCAGTTTCTAATAGCATACATTGACAAAATCAGAGCTTCAGATTTTTTGTGGTCCTCTAATTGCAAATATGTCTGACTCCTTTCTGCAGCTCATTCCTTGACCATCAGCGGAATTTTAACCCTTCCTGGGATTCTCATGATTAAGCCATTCGTCATCCCAATGTCGAAATCAATAGAAACAGACAAGTAAAACACAGCCAACCAGTAAATGAGAAAGGGGTTAAATGATAGTGGACTGGAAATTACCTGAGTTCAGCCATACATCCCAATGTGCTTCAGGGCTGAATGAAACAAAACACTGACAATCAGCGAAGAGAGATAGGCTTACTTATCAAAAATACTGAATAATTCCAAGTCCATCCATATATCCATTTGCTACTGCTGCTCTGGGTGTATCAGGCGACGCAAACTAGACCAGATGCCCATTTCTCTTGCTACTTCTTCAGCTCCTCCTGTATCCTGGAACATTCCGAAGTATTCCCGAGCCAGATTACATATAGTCTGTTCAGCATGCTCTAGGTTTGCACTGTGTTGTCTTGGGCAACTTGGTATTGTCACCCAAGGCAAATTGGTTCCATGTGCAGTTTTGTCTCTTTAGATATTTGTGTTGGAAGTCTCTTCTTTTTTTGTTTCATGTTTTGATTAAGTTGTAACACGTTTCCACGGTATACTGAATTCACGTTCACATGCATCGTGTTACATGCAATTGTGCTGCCTCTACCATTACTTCCAAGAAAGTTGAACTACCTGTTAAGTTCTGAAAATATGTATTTGTTATTTGATTCCAGCCATCTGTTATACTTTATAACGAACCAAGTTAGCATAGCCTTGATCTGTCTGAACTCCATTCAGAAATCAAAGCAGAGGTTTGCTTGTCATCTTGCGGAACGACCTGACGAAGCATGAATTCCAACTTTTTACAAATCTCCATCATAATGTAGTTATTTTTAATACATTAATATCTTTATCTGCCTTTAATTGACACTGACAGCTGAAGACTGACAGGAGAGAGGGGGAGACAGAGGGCAGCAGGTTGGACTTGAGCCCTGGGCCGCCGCAGCAAGGACTCAGCCTTGGTACTTGGAGCACCAGCTCTACCAGGTGAGCTATCCGGGCACTCCTTTTATTGCAATTACATCACAGCAAAATCTCTTTATTTTGGGTTCATACCTCTGTAATAAGCCAGATTAAGGGAAAATAATGCTAGGCAAAAATGGGCTTCACAAAAGACAACTTGAGGGTTCTACTATGTAAACTCACTGTCCACAAGGAGGATTGTAAGGTGTTGTTTCATTGCCATCAGGTGGTGGGTGAGAGCAGAGCCCTTGGCATGCTGATCCCTAGTTATGCAAAGCAGCTAGCCCAAACCGGAGCAATCAAACATGAAAATAGCTCAAAGTTTTGGGAAATCTGCTTTGTTATGCTTTCAGTGGTGAGAAAGTGTCTCATGGCCATGCAATAATTATGGAGCCAGAGCCAGGAGCCGATTAGCTCAGCTCAGCATATTACAGACTCCAAAGCTCAAAAATACACTAGTCACCAAAAAAATTGCATGTAACATCAATTAAAGCCAAAACCTGTAGCTAGTCATGTACAGACTTTTAAGATATAACCTGTTAATCCGTCAGCTTTAGAGGTGTTGGTAGGCAGATTTTTTAGGCTGCTTCCTACTATGTCTTAATGCTAAGCTAAGCTAATTACTGCCTGTCTGTATATCCAATCCAATCCAACTTTATTTGTTAAGCACTTTAAAAACAACCAAAGTTGACCAAAGTGCTGTACAGGAGAATAAATAAGACATCATAAATGTAAACAGTGATGATGATGATGAAGACCACTGTGAGGAATATAGACAGTGATGGCGACAACACTGGAAAGTTCCCGTGGCAGACAACACGGACGAGTCCGACGGCGGCGGCTCGATGTCCGGGCTGCAGACGCTCTTTCACACAGACGTGCCCGGCGACACCACCTGTTGTTTATGAGCACTGACAGTCCCCCTCCTTTCTTCATGCCGGTCGCGTGGTGTCCCTGACGGCTCGAACCGTCTGGAAGCCGGGAATGGTGACGTTGGAGTCCGGTATCTGCTCGATGATTGCAGGGATGTAACTTAGAGTTTAAAGCTCCTCTTCTTCATCCTCCGTTTAACCCCGCTCTGCAGCCTCACCGTCTCCTCAGCTCCTCCGGTATGAGGGTTCTCTCCGGTCAGGATGCTAGGGGCCTCAGGGCGATCATCTGATCACGGGTGAAAACAATGCACTCCCCGTCGCCATGGAGACCAGCGTAAACAAAAATAAAAAGTGCTCAAAAACGCCAAAAAGTATTTAGGCGACGTGAACAAAGTAGTAAGAAAGTAAGAAAGTAAGAAAAGAGTTCAAAATAGCAAAAACACACTGAAAACACACTAAAACTACAACAATGAAGGAGCTGCCATGACAGGCTGCCGTTGGCCGGCGCCATTCCATGGACATGTATAGTTGATGCATAGACTGCAACTGCAAAAATGTCAAAGTAGTACTTGAAAGGACCAGTGTCTAGGATTTAGTGGCATTCAGCAGTGAAGTTGCACATGACAACCCCCTCGTCTCACCCTCCCATTCCAAACGTGTAGGAGAAGCTACATTGGCTGCAAAAAACACAAGGCGGTTCAACATGGTGGACCAATTCTAAGGTAACAAAAACACTATGATTCTTATTTTCAGGTGATTATACACTAATGAAAACATACCTATGAATATTATATTCCATTTCTGACAATAGATCCTCCTCAATGTTATATCCTTTAGATCTTGAACTTAAAGTCCAGTGTATAACATCTCAATGCAAAATGGGGATCTGTACAGAGATGATCAAAGAAAAGACATTACTTTGGCAACCAAGAAATACAAATTTGAAGAACAGTTGACAGCATACTGAAGCTACCACCAAAAAGTGGTTTAACTATACTCCAATTCAGGTCCACATTGCAGAGTGTAGACCAGGTATGCATATGGACTGCAATATAAATGTGGACTGGGGCTTTGACTGATGTTAGCAGCTGACAATTTGATCCCATACAGATTTATGCCAACCTGAAAGAGTGACCTCACTCTCTCTTGCAGGTAAAAGGGGGGTGTCAGCTCCACGGCCTGTGTCTTTAGGAGAGGCGGGACAGAGAGGCTCGACAGAGCCTGTTGTTTATGATATTATCAGTAAGAAATAGCTCCAAAGCATACATCATGCAGGCAAACAGGCAGACAAGCAGGCAGGGGGAATGGAAGGCACTGCGGCCGGCCAATCTGCATTCATTTTACTAGCGTCAGCACTCTGGCATGCTTGTGTGGTACATCCATCTTATAGTAAATAGATAGAGTTAACAGGGTCCTGGAAAACCATGGTAAGGCCTGGAAATTGATGAAAATAACCAAATATCCTGGAAATAATCCATGTTGCCCTTGAAAGCTGGTATTGCATTTTAGTTTCTCACTCAGATCTACCCCTCAGATCACTTCCGTATTTAGTTTGAATCTGGACTGTTGGTAGGCTTACTTGCGCAGTACGATACTTGAAAGCAGCTTTACCAGACGTGCAAACTTTTCGGTGTCAGGTCTATTTTTTTTCCAGAGCTGTGAGCATTCTCACATTTTTGTTGTGGTTGATAAATACGAACACATTAATGTTAATTGTACATTTCCTCTTTTAATAGGTTAATAGGTCTTGGAAATGTCCTGGAAAAATGATTTCATAAAAAGAGTGGGAACCTCGGAAAAAAACTGTTAACCTTTAGATTTTGGAAGACTTAAGGCAAGGTAAAGAAAGAAGAAAAGTGACAATAGGGGGGAGAACTGAGACATAATAGGCCCCTCCAATCATCTACCACCTCCTCCTCTCATCTCTTGCTCATCTAGCAAGGATGAGGAGGTAGACAAGAGAGGAGAGAAAAAAAGAGGGAGCTGAGAAACGACACCAGAGGTTAACAAGAGAAAAGTGCTCTCCCTCCCTCTCCCGCCACCCAGATCACACCTCCTTCTGTCTGTCAGTGAGTCATGCAGTACACTGGTGAGACTCCTCATGATCAATCTTCAATCATAAATGACGACAGTAACGCACAAACAAGAAAAAGGTCCGCTGTCTGACAGGAACATGACATGGGACTCGGAGCAATTAGAAGGGCACATTACCATTTAGCAACCCTGCAGTTTACTGTCTCTTCTATTTTTAGTGTGTCAGCGGTGGCAAGACTTTAACCTCGTTTAATAAAGCAGCATGTCGGGGTCAGATCAGGTTCTCATTATGCATAGCTCACTCCCGTGTGATTCAATTGTCTGTGAGAGAGAGGGCATATTGGGCCAGTATTTTTATATAGATATAGAGTGGTCTCTACTGTCCATTCGGATAGATGCAGTTTGTTTATATACTTGTTATAGACACGTCCAGTGCTGGTAGTGATTAATGTAGTGGGTAATGTGGCCTGCTTCTCATCTGTGCCTCAAGCTGAGCATGACTTTTAAAGTGTCAGTTAGCAATGGCAGCAGTCGAAATGTCAGTTGAAGATTAAAAATTTGTTGAAATATCGGTTTCTGTTCAGTGAATGCACAACGTTGTTGGAAATGAGAATGAAGGCAGTGGAATTATCCAGATGTCCACGGTACAGTAATCACTCCAGTGTTCATTATGCCAAGTGTTAAGTATAATAGCATAGTGCTAGAGCGAGATGACTCAACAAAGGTATTAATTAATTTTTATTTTTCCATTTACCCTTTTTTATGTCCATTCAAAATGTAGTGTTCTCACTTTTCCTATTCCCTTCATGTTGTAAATCATTCATCTATTTCCCATTTTACCAACAACAATTTCCATACTTCTCACATTTCACGCTGTGCTTGTTGCTTATGTGACAATGAAAGGGATGTGCATAAGATCTGCATACTAATGGATACTATGATTAAATGGGAAATCAACATTGTGTGGCAGTCCTGCACACTTAAGTTGCATGCCAACAATTTAAAGGTTATACTGTACATACAAAATTCACTTGCCACTGGATGGCACACTAGAGCACCAGAATCTCAGAACAAAACAATGCAGAAGTAGAATAAAACTTATCGAAACCCATGTTCGTCTTTCACAGTTCTTCTAATAATCACCAATGCTGGTTTGGTTGAAATAAACCCTTAATTCACTGAGTTAGATATTTGTAAATATATATATATATTAAAAAAAATTGAAAATATTTGTGAAAAGGGTTGCAATGGCCCGCTGCAACATTAGCTAACGTTAAGCCTTGGGGACAAATGCGCCGTCAAAGTACATCCACTAAAAGTTTTTGTTTTTGGCACTGACAGGCTCAGATTGTTATTATAAGTGTCTGACAACAGTACGGAAAGAAAAAGTATATAGAGATAGACCTTTTGTCTAACCAGAAACTCACACACACCAGACTCCATAGACAAAAATTATAATTTGACCTTGCATTATTTTAACATCGTGACTTTATTCAAAGTGGACAGAAACAAAATAAAACTCACCAAAACAGTCTTTGTAAGTCTTTCAACATTTTTTTTAGCTCAATAATAAAAAAAAAAAAAAAAGTTCTCAGGCAGGCAGGTGACACTGCCCCATAACATGCACGTGTGAAAACAGGCACTGCACCGTAATAACTCTGAAAACCTTCTACTAGTAAAGACCTTGGGCTTTACTATATTTGGAGTTAGGGTGAGTCAGTGCTCATTCCAGTCAGAGCTCAATGTGGAATCTCATGAGAGCTGATACATCCTGTCTGCATCTTTGCCCTGTCGTTACATTACTGATACTCGTATGGCTGACTAAAAGATCCAACGAAGCTTGCAGGAGTGGTAAGAAATGTGGGACCCATGTCTAGTGAGGCTCCCTAGCAGGTGGATCTGACCCTTAAAGTGGGAAAAACATGTTGAATTGACTGTATTTCTTTACTGAATTGATTTTTGACTTACACTGAAATGTGTTGCTTCTGGCATAGGACGCTCATAAGTACACAGATATTTTGTTGTTTTGTATTATCATTACCTATGTAAGGGGATAGTGTGTGTCGCTCTAGCTTGTGAGCTGTGTTGTGCGCATCCCGCCGTTTGCTTTTTCAGTGTGTGACAGAACTCATCCCTCAGTAAGGAGAGATGAAGGGGGAAATAGTGGGAGTGGCGGGTGCTGACAGAGAGGTTTGGACAGATGGACAGACAAGACAGGATGTGCTCTGTCAGCACTGTCTCACCTGACGAGATGGGACAGAAAGATGGAAGGACGGGATGGGAGAAGGGAATGAAGTGCAGGGAAAAAGAGACCAGCCTCCCTGTTTCCCATCACTACACCTACAGAAATACACACACTCTTTCCATCTCTCTTCATAATTTTGTCTTTGTCTTTGCTCTTCCATAGTCTCCTCTGTAAGGTGGATAAGGACTCCATTGGGATTGGGATCCTGCGTGGGGTCCCAACACAAATCCAGCAGTCGGCAATTTGGACTCTTTTTAAACTATTTTTGTGAGTCAATGATCACATTGTCTCAAACTACTAGTTTATTAAGAATAAACATAATGTGAGGAGATCAGACATTAATGGGTAACTTTATTTTTCAACAATATTTTCCCATATTTTTTTTGTCTAAGTGACTAATGGGAAACGCTGTTTTTGAGAGGGCTGCAGCCAGCAGCCAGGCAAGTGGCAGCAATGTAATCCTTGGGCAATCGCACACCATCAAAGAACATTGTTGTTGTTGCCACTGACAGGCTCAGATTGCTATAATAAATGTCTGACGACATAATAGAAAGGATCCCTACATAGATAGATGTTACTCTTTCACAGCCTAACAAGTTAGCTGTGATGATCTGTGCCGAAAAAATAACGTTGTTGTTGTTGTTGTTATTATTATTTATTACTGCAACTACATTACCAGGTAAATTGACACTGAAAAATAAGCGAGTACATCATACTGCGGACAGACGGAACACACACAGAGATCTTACTTGGCTGCCTGGCAGGGTTTTCCCAGCATCCTGTAGACGACAGCCTGCCGTAAATGGTTCTGGAAGTGGCTTGGGTTCAGCTGGATACTCCTGGTTTACAACATACACACACACACACACACATACAGTTTAACAAATGCTGCAAATATATTTGATAAAATATAACTGACCCTTAAATCTGCTTAAAACTACCATACAGTTTCACAGTGACAAACTATCTGACCCATTCTATATATTGGACAGCTGTCCATTTTTTCTGTTTTGTAAATTTCCAGATTTGAAAGACAGATGCTGATAATATGCCAGACAGTGTGATGTGTTGCCTGCAATGTGTCAGAGGTGGCACACGTCTTTCGTGAGACCAAGAGTTTATGTGGTTACTTTTATTTTAATGTAATATTTTGTGATTAACATTTTGTGATTATTATAACATAATTAAATTACTTCTTAGGTGCATTAAACACCAGCTAATGCTGACAACAACAACCATCATGCTTGATGTGTCCGATTTTCAGAAAACAAAGCCCCATCTTGATGCTATATATGCTAAATGATGAAGCCTGTAATTCTAATTGTAATGTAATTGTAATTTTATCTCACTGATATCAGTCTCACTGTTGACTATTCTATCTCCTACAGCCTCATCAGCTGTATGAAGTTACTGCTAATTGATTGTAAATCAACAGGATTAAAATGTGCTTTTAGATGGAGGTGGTTCTGCCACCACGTTGTTCTCAATGTAAACAGAAGCCATGCTGCCACGGTCTCTGGATAGCAGCAGCCAGGGGCCATGACTGTGCTCTTCTGATGATTCAAAATACAGAAGCTAAATGGTAACACATCTTAGCTAAACTGTGCAGCAGCTGAGGATGATGGGAACATTTTTACTTTTGCAAGTCATATCAAGGGGGCCATCAGGAATGTGTTTACAAAATTAAGTGTGAACCTATGGTGACGTCACCCATTAGTTTGTGGAGTTTTGATGCCGTTGCGACAATCTTTCAGAGCCAGCGGAAGTGATGTACTGCAAGTTATGCTGCTCTCATTGGCTGCGCAGTTTCGACTCGTCCATAGCTGGAAATAACGGTGGCTCGCTTGGTCACACACGTTATCGACTATTTTACTTATTTAATGGGACGATCATTTACTAAATGAACATCATTCTTAATGAACTAAAGATTGAGGCCATAAACTCATGAGCAAACTGTTTACTGAGCTAATGAATCAAGTAAGAAGTTGGCTAATCCATCCAAGAGGCTTAATACTCTTGGGCTTCTTTTTTGCAACCAATGGAGCTCCCCCTACTGGCCTTTACATACAATGCAGGTTTAAGACATTTCTGTGTTGGCTACACTTCACAGACCTGGAATCTCTGTCCATTATATATACTGTCTATAGGCATGACAAATCAGTGACTGTATTTGACAACCTTGGATGAGAACATATTGTATAATGTAATAATAATAATGTATTCATTCGATTCTAGAAGCATTTGTCCACTATCTGAAACTGTATTTGTGTTAATGAATGCTCTCCTTTGGTCTTCACCGGAGGCTGTTTGGTCTCATGTTTTGCCCCTATTGTTGGGCTTTTAGGATTGTCGGCCTTCCACTCTAGCCCTACCATAAGTGTTTTTTAGTATGCTTGTCCAAGCCAGCTACAGTTCTTATAATTTAGAGGTTACCATTGCTTTATAAAGCTGAATGCTGGACATGTGCACACCTAGACCTGGATGCTCTGTCCACTATACTGTACATATTGTCAATGTACAAAATCTCATGAACTCGTGAACTTAATTTTGGCGCTATGAAAATTCAAAAGATTGCTTTCTACTTTAAACCTTAAAATGCCTCATGTTCAGTGCCAAACAAATGCTTACAAAATAGCAATTTTCTTCACATAGTGTACAACATACAGTCTGTACAACAGTGTCGGCTCCAGAAAAGATTCAACAGACATGGTTCATTATCTTGATTTATTGTAAAGGTTATTTTAAGAGATTTTATGCTCTTATTGAAATATTTGAAGTGTGTGTGTTTTGGCCCCTTACAAAATAGCGACCTCGACGTTATAGTGTGTTTCTACAGTATGTGATGAAGTACATTTACCAGCTATTTTGTGAGGAGCCAATCAGACACACCCAAGCCAGTTTTCAGGGGTTCCTTTTGCAGAAAGCAGAAGGCTCTCAAAATAAGCATTTTCCAAAGACCACAAACTTAGTGCTGTTGCACCACACCGACTTTGACAGAACGAGCATGAGATGAGACGAGTAAACAAGAAGAGGAAGAGAGGAATGCAGCCTTGCAAAAAGAAACAATGAAAGCATGGTGGCATGCACAACAGAACCCTGCAGACAGCAACATCAGACAGACAGACAAAACCAGGCAGAAGAACCAGAGGGAAACGACCAAAAACAAGGCAGCCGCAACGCTTCACACTTCAAACATGGACAGTGCTCTGCTGTCTGTGCCAATACCTGTTCTTTCCACTGTGTTTCTCCACCTCTCTGCTCCTATCAGAGGATAAATGAATGACTGTCCCAGTCTGAGGGGAATGCTAAATGGGTGAGGGAACCAAAGAACAAAGCATCTGTAGCTGGGATGCTCTGAATGAAATGATCTGTCAAAGTAAAATTTTATTTATATAGCCCAAAACCACAATTCGCCTCAGGGGGCTTTACAATCTGTACAGCGTACAACATCCGCTGTCCCTCGATTTGGGAAGGCAAAACCACCCCATTAATGCTCTTTTAACAGGGAGAAAATGGAAGGAAATGGAGGAGCTGCAGAGGAAGAATCCCTATAGCAGGACAGACAAACCACTCTCTCTGATCGGTTTCACAAACTTAATAACGTAGGTCAGGAGTCATTTACCCTGTGTGGCCCAGAGTGGGGTGTTTTAAACGAACCCCCACATACACAATAAATATACAGTCAAGTAAAAAAGAAAAACCTGGGCCACACTTATCTCCTCATTCAATTCAGTTTTCTCACTCTGTACCTCGTCTGAACTCCGTCAGCCTCTCTCGTGCGCGCTAAGCTGCGCTGTCTGAAGCGTTTCCATGGCAACAGTGCATTCAGTTGTTCCTCCACGGCTGTCACAGTAACCTTGACTCTGCGTCGATTCAGGTCCGGGGCTGCTTGGTCCGCAGTGCCATAGATCCGTAGATCCGCAGTCCCAGTACACTCGTATCTTTGTGTAGGGCGTCTGGTACCGGATCCCCTTCTCCTTCAGTGCCGCTCTGATGGGCCCGTATGCCTTGCGCCTCTTCATATTGTCACTCGCTTAATCGTTGTCGTTTGCCGTTCATCTCAATCTTCTGCTGCCAAGCTTTCTTAAGTATCAGCCCTTTAACGTGGAACTGTAAAAAGTTTACTATTATTGATCTCGGAGATGATGTAGCGGCAGGCTTTGGGATCAGTGCTCTGTCCGCTGAATCTGGAGCTCCACTCCGTCAGGCAGGCTAAGATCACTTTTAAACAGTTCATTTACAAACTCAATGACTGAACTCTCCTCTTTTTCTCCTGGCCCTTTCTTCTTGAACGGCTCTCCAAATCGACAGGTTTGTCCCGCATCTCCGTGTTCTCTTTCACCACGGTCAGCAGTGTGTCTCTGATCTCCAGGCAGGCTGACTCCAGGTCAGCTATCCGTTTGCGCCTCCGCAATGCTAGCATTTTGACTGTATCTTTAAACTCCGCGAGGTCTTTCATAGCTTTATTAACATCGTTTTTAAATTCACTCAGGTCCGTCCTCACATCTTCTTTAAAGTCTTTTAACTCTTTAGAGAGTAATGTCAGACCTTCAAGCAGAGCGTTTTGGTTAATGCTAGCTGCTGCGTTAGCTTCCTCATGTTCAGCAGACTTGTTCATCTCCGAGTTTTCTTCAGGTTTAATTATTTTCTTGTTTATCTTCTGACACCTTTGCAGTTTCCCTCCTCTCATACTTCGTTTAAAATATTTTCAGTACTATTTATATTGATAGGAGGTACTTTTACCAAACCGACTAGTAGGAGCTCACCTCTATGCGTCCATCTTGCTAAAGCACCGCACCGGAAGTCCCGGTGTCAGAGTATTTTTCCATTGTTGTAGTGTAACTTGTAACTGATCTGCATACTTCTTCTACCACAGCTAAACAGATCTGATGGAATTCAGTACTTTCCAGTGAGCTTAACAGACTCAAATGTCCCTATTACATTTGAAAATATTCCTGATGTTTCACTAGTGGCAGTGTTACATTTATACCTCATGACCTTACCCAGATTTATCTTAATGCATCTTTTAGTAGCATAATGTTCTGCTGTAAGTACTAAACCATGAGTTTATAATACTATGATCTTTTAGCCCAGTATCAGTATAAATGGATGGTGAGATAGAAGGGGCAGGATATTTGTCAAAAACCCAACTCAGGACCATCATTACCAGCCTGTGGCACTTTGCAGTTTTTTCTCTCACTTATCGCCTGTTACTGAACGTTGACTTTGAGGTCACAGCACTGTTTGGTAGTGATGTTTTGTTCTCAAAATAAAGATTCTTATAGGCCAAGTCACCATCTGTTGCATCCTCGTCTGAAAAGTGAACTTCTCGATAGGTTTTAAAGTAACCAGATAAAAAATACACCAAAACCATCATGGGGAACCAAAGCAACCTGTCATTTCCTAGAACACTCCTACAATGCATTAAAAATCAGATTGCAACTACCGACCAATATAAGAAGTGTCTGAAGCAGATTCATTTCCTTAAAGCAGCTGTGCTTTTTAGCAATGCCACTTCAACATAATGAAGGCTGTAGTGGAATTTATATAGGCAATACATTTATGATGTATATTTATGATTGTATAAATATGTTCATAATAAATAACAGTTCAATTTCTTATCAACACAACCTTCTCACTTAGATGTCATAATATGAGAAACGCTGCTAATGAAATGAACAGTGATTAATTGTTTGTATGTTAATGAGCTAACACTGTCATTACTCTGTATTACTGTCAGTGCTTGATGACTGGCACACCTGTATTCAGTTGACCTTGTATTAATTTGATTAGTTACAACTGTATTCACCCTGAATGCTGCTGGGTGGGTGGGGATATGGTAATGATATCACTTCTAGTTCATGAGCACAGTGAGTGACGATGCTCACCAATTAGTTGTCAGCTGTTAAAGTAATCGCTAAATATACATAATTTTTTTATTTCAGCTTATCAAATGTGAACATTTTCTAGGTTCTTTAGGCCTCTATGACAGTAAACTGAATATATTTGGGTTGTGGATAAAACAAAACATTTGAGGATGTCAGCTTGGGTTTTGGGAAACACTGATTTTTCAATAATACTTTTTTAAGCAAATTACTCCAGATGCTGCGCATCATTATATGAATGTGTTAGTTCCTGTTTGTGATGGACTTTGCCATCACTGGATGAATGTGTATGAATGGATGAATGTGGCATGTAGTGTAAAAGTGTTTTGAGTGGTTGGATGACTAGAAAGGGCGCTATAAGTACAGGTCCATTTACCATTTGTATTTTCCCAACACATAATTGAGAGAGGGAGGCGGGCTGGGCCAACTCAACGACTCCAAGCATCACTCAGGGCTCATGTTCACTGTGTGTAGTACGTTCAGCAAAGGTGGGAAGTAATGAATTACAAATACTTGGTCTATTGAGTGACCAATGGTAACTACTGGACTACCAACAAGTAGTCAGTACATTATCACATTGTCAGACGTAAATATGAATCCCACTGCTTTTCTTGCCAAGACAGCCAGCCGGGGGCAATTTCAGGCCCTTTGGCCCATGAGATGATGTAAAAAAAAAGACAATATAATTTGACCCACAAGATTGTTTTTCTGTTTCAAATAAATTTAAACTATCCCTTCATATACAATAAAATAAAAATGTACTTCGTTTGTTGCAAAGTATTTGCAAAGGTCAAGGCGTTCATTTGGTGTTTGGCTGAGAACAGCAAAGATGATATAAAAATGTATAGAAACAATGTGTTTTGCATTTTTTGATGTAGTGTGTAAGTATGATGTTAGCAGTGCTGGCAAACGATTAATATATTTAATCGCAATTAATCACATTAATGTCATAGTTAACTCGCAATTAACTAATTAACTCGCACATTTTTATCTATTCTAAATGTCTCTTGATTTCTTTTTGTCCCATTATTTTTTCTCATTTTAATGCTCTTATCAACATGGAAAAGTGGATCGGCTTGCTTTGTGCAAATGTTGTTTTTATTGAAAACAACATTGGCATATACTGTAGTGTCCAATTTCACACTAACATTCTCACGTGGAGCAAATAATCTCTCACACAATGTAACACTGTCCATCAATAAAAGGGTGAAAAAATACTTTGTCACACAAACAGCCCCTTCAACAGCCCCTTCTAAGGGATCAAAACAGGGCGACACAAAGTTCATCATAGGCGCATGAAACACTTTAATGTAACATATTTTATTTTAAATGTAGGTTTGAATTATAGCTTACTGTTCTTAATACCTTTATTTTGAAAACCGGAAGTGAATACGCTGTAAATCTAAGTGCAGCTGATTTGACCACGGAGATCAGAGTAACGGCTGGCTTGACCGCAGTTATCATATCACAGTCGTTATCTCGAGATCTCGAATTAATTATATCGTTATCTCGGGAAAACAAAGTTTCGTTATCTTCAGATCTCGAGAAAATTAACTCGTTATCATGGAAAAACGGAGGAAATAAAATGTATGAATGCATGGCCCTTTAGGGCTTCCGTACATGTAAGCTATTTGCATTGTTTATTTTGTTTAGGTAAGCACAGGAGCTGTTGGATAATGAGACAGCACTGGGAGAGCCTCAGCTTCAGTCCAGGCAGCGGTATTTGGCGGTGTTGCTATGACTGTGTGGGAAGTGTTTTCCTTGGGTCAAACCAGGGGCCTCAGCATAAGTTTGCTAAGGGCTCCAGGGAGGCCAGGGTCACACTGCTAGAAGCTGACTAAACAGCGTCTCTGTCTCCCCGTCTGCTCAGAACTAATGAGGCAGAGATAAAATAATGCAAGCATGTTGGAGAGGGAATAGATTGAGGGTGAAGAGTTTAGAGGAGGAGTGAAAAGAGGCTGATCCATTTATGGATCTGACTGTCAGTATGAACATGATACTTTCTCCTGAGCTCTCGATCGGTGCTAGAGGGTGGAGGTGTTCAATATTGTTTGGATAAAATATATTTCCTATGGGGCAGATTCAGCCAGTATTGGATTCCAGCAGAGAAGCGAACACATGGAGCATTATGGAAATAAGAGCCAGCAATAATAGTGTTCCTTCATCAAAATGCCTCTGAGCTATCATAATAAACCCACAACGAAGGCTCTACTCTGTCTATCAACTGAATGTGGCTGCATGCATGCTGCCACCCTGAGGTGCTGAAGATTTAAATGGTCTGCTCAAGAGCACAGTGGCAGCTGACAGCAAGCTTATAAATATTATATATATATATATATATACACACAAATTAAATTACACAGCAGCCATAAAGCTGTTCAAGTTTTAAAATCCTCTAATTAGTGTGCCTGGAAAGCACACTACTATTATCCCCCATACTTATTATTATTCTTCCGTACGTTTTTCGGCGGACTACTCCTCCCGCAGTTTTGGTCGCACATACACAAAAAGGTACCAAAACGTGCGGCTCGGTGGGGACATTAGTGCTATGACTTTTCTAACCGTTTCACCAAACAGTTTGGGGATAAATCGCCAAAAACCAGGCCAAAAAATGAATGGGTGTGCATTGGTAGAATGGCCAACTGATTTTAACAGCCGTTTCACTTAGAGTGGAGTGAGAGAGAAATATTTGTCGAAAAATAAATTTGTAAAGGCCACAAATGTCACTCTACAGAAATAATTTATAGATAGAAACGTAGGTAAATTTGTTGGGGTCACAGTGATACCACTGCTGAAGCTGTCAGACAAATAGTTTTGGCAGGAGACGCACTGATGTGCCAGCAACACCCTCTCACGGCCCCATCTAATGCCATGTTAATTGTAGAGGAGAAATGTTTAAAGGAGCTCGTTGAACCTCTCTTTTCTCAATCTCCCCAGGTCACATTTTTTAACTTTAGCCACTGAAACTCGGCAGTCCTATAGTCAACAAGATGGCGAAGCTCACGGTCTTTTTGGTTTTCATTTCGGTCGTTCCTGGCCATGGGTTCGAGGAGATTCATTTCAAATGTTTCTGTCTCTCTCAAGAGTCTCAAGTGCTGTGGCCTCCCCTGGTTGCCATGACAACCAAAGCCTGCCTGTGAACACACACACGCACACACATAGCTAGCTTCAGAGGAGTATTTAAGCTATTAATAAGCTAGCGCTAGCTAGCTGGCTAGCTAAAGATAATTAGAAGGTGGCTAACAAGCAAACAATTTAAAGCTGAATGATTTTAATATTAACACAAAATAAGTTCAATACACCTTAAATATTTTAGCTAGCGATTAGCGGTTAGCTAACGATTAGCCCGTAGCTAGCGATTAGTGATTAGCTTAGCGCTAGCTTTGGTTAAGGTGTTTATGTGTGCTAGCTCTAGCTAGCTAGCTAAAGAGAATTAGAAGGTATTAAAATGCTAGCGCTAGCTAGCTAGCTAAAGAGAATTAGTAGGTAGAAGAAGGTATTAGAAGGCTAGCTAATTAATTAATATGCTTTGCTTGCTAGACAGGACAAGCTACTAATGTTCTAGGGCAAGCTAGCTACACAGAACAAGGTATGAATGTGCTAGCACTCGCTAGCTAGACAAGACAAAGTTCATCAAGTTAGATTTATTTTGTGAGGAAGAAGACACTCAGACTGTTCTAACTGCACTGTTGTTTTCGGGCTGAAGGTGGTGTTTCAAAATAAAAGTCTACAACATTCATTGTACGTTAACAGGTAGGGGGTCTGGTGGACACTTTTCTAAAACTTTAAAAAACCTACACTGCCTATGACTGCACATTAAGAATAGTTTTCTTTCTTAATTATGTATTATTTATGAATATAAATATTGTTATTCATGTTATTGACAGCATTACTTATTATTGTTGTTATTATTATTACGACATGCTTATTATTCCTACCATTGTGGCTATGACTTATTTAGTTACTTTACCTATTTTAATTAAACCATGACGCTTCCTGCATTATCCCAGGACAATATTATGCCAAACTCCATTTAAGAAATACAATATATTAACAATTATTTGCGCTTACCTAATAGCACATAACTGTAGAAACACAAGAAAAAACTCATCATATCTCAACAGTCTTCTTGTCAATTCGGCATCAATATAATACATAAATACAAACTTTTTGGCCGACTTTGTCGTGTCAACTGCTGCTATTTCTATTTGTTCTCTCATATGAACACACACACGTTGAAAGCTTGATCTGTCACATACCTAAGCAATGGTAGAGGTCACATACTGTAAACTACTCGGCAGTGTCAGTAATGTATGGGCCAGTGTCACGGGCCAGAGCAAGGCACAATCAAAATTTCTTTAGGAATTTTCTAGTTTACATTAGCACTCCTTCAGGTGCATAATACAATTGAACACATTAACCAAAGCTAGCGCTTAGCTAAGAACATGATTAGTGCTTAGTTAAGCGCTAGCTTTGGTTATTGTGTTTATGTGTGCTAACTCTAGCTAGCTAGCTAAAGAGAATTAGAAGGTATTAAAATGCTAGCGCAAGCTAGCTAGACAGAACAAGGTATGAATGTGCTAGCACTCGCTAGCTAGAGAGGACAAAGGATTACTGTGCTAATTAAACGTCACAAAAGACACTGAAATTCTTAATTAGGCATCTCTTTCAACTTGTTACACATGACACAAGCAATACAGATTTAGTAATGTAATAAAACATCAAGTTAGATTTATTTTGTGCTTTTGGGCTGAGGGTGGTGTTTCAAAATAAAAGTCTACAACGTTCATTGTATGTTAACAGGTAGGGGGTCTGGTGGACACTTAAAGTTTCAACAATCTACACTGCCTATGACTCCACATTAAGAATAGTTTTCTTTCTTAATCATATTTTACTCATTAATATAACTATTGTTATCAGTGTTATTGATACCATTACTTATTATTATTATTATTATTATTATTATTATTATTACTACATACTTATTATTGTGGTTATTGCTGTCTAAGTTTGCCCTTTCACACATGCAGCACACAACAGGAGATTGTTCATGTCAGACGTTCCACATTTTAATAAAACTAGAGGGGTCGCAGCTACAGAGCAGTGCAGGAGGATGACTCCATAATTGTGTTAATAACAACACAAACCAAGTCTCAAAATGTGGAAAACCCCAGAACTATAACTGATAGAAACGGAGGGCAATGTGACTGCTGGCAGGAGAGATGCTTCATTGTGCGTCTGAGATTGGCTTGTTCATAGGAGGGCCACTTACACGTGCAATTACTACAAGAAAGCGCAATATTCTGAAAATATTTCCATTACTAAAATAATAGGTAACAAAAGAAATGCAAACAGCAGTTTCTATTAATTTTTTATGCCATCAAAAGCCCCAAAACCTGTTCTGTTCATATCAACAGTTTGCACACATTTGTGGGCGCCTTTGACCTTTGCCATTATTTTAATTCAAACAACACAAATTCCTAAAACAGAATTGCTATTGTATTTTAATTGTATTAGTTAGATTGTTCTTTAAATCGATATGAAACTATAAAAAACAAAATAACAATATTGCGGGACAGATTATATTATACTTTTGGCATGATATCAAAGGCCGGATGGCCTGAAATGGCACTTGGGCTGGCAGTTTTGGACCCTTGCATTACTTGGCGAACAGCAGCAGGAACATTAAGCAACTTTTTAAATTGTATTAAAAATCATGGAATTTCACTGGTATTGGTATTGAATACTACATTTCTGGTATCGCGACATCCCTAGTCTTCCCAAGTTCAGTATATACCTGTTTGCATTTAGAATTTCTGATGATAATGATGATGTTGGTGACGATTTTGGGGTCTGATCTGGGCTAAGGTGGTATGGGGAGATTGCTAAATATGTAATCTTTCCAACTTTCACCACATGGTCACAAGTTAGCATCTTTTCTAACACTTATAATACTTTATGACTATGTTAGTTGCCCTGCAGGGAAAATGTAGATATTATACTATTCTATAAAAATAAATAGTTAAATATACACTATCATGGAGCATTCAAAAACACATAATTGAGTGAAATCCAAGGTTCTGCAAAATAATTCAATGTCAGTGTTCTATCTGAGGAGGGGGCTGTATATTACAGCTTTTCCAGCAAGTGCTGTTCCCTCACTTGTTTGCACCTTGCCAAAGTAAAGTTTCCTGCTCTTGTTCATCATGTGATGCACAACTGCCTGGTTGTCTGTTGCCTAGTTGCTCCTCTTCAGCCAGTCTGTTCTTCTCTGACTTTTGATGACCCATGCTCTATTTTCTGACCGCTGCCTGTCTGTCTCAGTCCTTTGGATTTGTTTGCCCGATCTTGCCGGCTTCACTGTAAGCCAGCCCTTAGAACAAGTAAACATTGTTTTTCTCCCATTTACTCTGCCTCCTGATTCGACACTTGAGTCTAGCTTCCTGAGCCAGTTAGGAGATACAGTTTCTAATTTTCTCACAGTTTTGTACATTTGTTTTGTACGACTGTAATAATCTTTACCCCACTTTAGGGAAAATTGTAAAAACTATACTACATTTGTTCAAATCTATACCCCAAATGATGAGCAAAAGCTTTCATGTTCTACTTGTTTCATACATTCAAAGTTCCACAGAGCTAACAGAACTCAGTCAATGTTGAGCATCAATAAAAACTTTAAATCCACTTGAAAGATGAGTACAGTTGGCGTTGGAATCTCACAACAAACTGCTCTGTTGCCAGAGAAATCCAACCAGCAAAGCACCTACAAAGTGTATGGGACACAGGCCCTTTTCACACTTGGTATCAAGATGCCTCAGGTGTGAATGCACCTAACACGCATTAATATCCAATCGCTTAGACCACATTCGGAGGTGGTCTGGGCCATATATGGCCACATTCTTTTAGCAGTGTGTGCATGAATGTGTCCCAACTGATATCCTCTGTGTGCAAAAACACGACAAAGCCACAACCGCAGGTAAAACGGCAGCATGGAGTACACGCAAAACATGCTGCATCTGATTTCCGTTTAGGTTGAAAAGTCAGTACAATGGAAACTGGATGACTAAATGCAAACGGAATGGGGTACTTGTCTTTTGCAAATTCCACTTCCATTTCCACAACTTTTTTTTACAGGACCAGTGTGTAGGGTTTAGTGGCATCTGGCAGTGAAGTTGCAGATTGCAACTAACTGAACACTGGTGTCTGTAATGTGTGTATGAGGAGAAACTTCGATGCCCTATCAAGAGCTAGTGTTTGATTGTCCGTTCTGGGTTACTGTAGAAACGGCTCATTATAAGGTAACAAAAGCACAACAATGAAACTTGAAAACATGAAAACATACCAATGAATATTATTTTCTATTTCTGCCAAACTTTTTTTTCCTAAATGTTACATACTGGACCTTTAGGAAGCTGCAACAGTGTGGCAAGTGACAATGAACCCTTTAATGTGCTATGCCCTAAGACAGGCATTGTACCAAAAATGTAGTATGGAAGATAAAACGGAATGCCTTTGTGATAATCACATAATCGTTTCAGTCATTTAACAAGTAAAACGGGCAAAATGTCCCAAATTCTCTGGTTGCAACTTTTCCACTGTAGAGATTTGCTTGTTTTCTAAGTAAGCGTGATGTGAGTCAAATAAACAAGTAAAATGTGAGTGTTTTGTGCTCCTTGACTTGATAATTTCAGTTCCACCTGGCATTGTTTCCTGGCTGTTACCTTTCTTCATAATGTGTGCTCCTCTCTGTTATTTTATAAGTTCATATTGAGGTTAATTCAGTGGTGTGTGAGTTACTGCCGCTCTTGTGTGCGTTCATTAGTTGCAAACACATTCATCCAGTTCAGCATTCACCAAAAACATGAACATGAGCACTGAAGTTCAGATAATTACTAATTACTGGTGAAAGTCCTGTATTTTACTGAAGGCTCCAACATTATGCAACTTTGCATTCAGTAAGTACAGATGCCTCCAATGAGCTAAAGTCCTCCAAGGTAATTATACAATAAATGAATGCTACTTTGGTAAAAGCACACCACTTTTTACCTTCACAGGAGAACTAACTGTCATATAATCATAGCTCAACAGGAACTAACTCTTCATTCCATGTGGAAGCTACATTCATTATTACTAACATTTACAAGAAGTCAATCATGGGAGACTTTCATATAAACACCACTTTTGCACATGACATTAAGTACAGCTGAGGTCGAAGAATACTGTAACAATACTGTCTTTCTTCTGGCACCAAACTCGGGTCAGACCACTTTTACCCCCGTGGTGTTAAGGATCTAAGAAAAGTAAAGTCTGACTTATTTATCCATTCAACAGTGTTGTGTTCTAGTGTGCAGTGAGACTTATCTCCTCACAGGCCCGTGGCTGTAAACTCTAATTCTTGTTATTTTCCCGTTGTTATAGCACCCCTAAGGCCAATGAATGAAATCTCAAAATTGCCGGAACACCACTGGTGTAATAAATGTCCTACATTTTGTCCAATTAAAATTCAGTTAAGTTAATGGAAGAATCAACACAGATAAACAAATGAATGAAGAGGCAAAGACAGACCAACTCCTCTTGAAATGATAGTAAGATGGAAGTTGTGTTTAAGAGTTGCAGTGAACAAGATGACTTTTGCGTGTGTTTTGCGAGTATGCTGAGTTATCTGACCTGTGTGCATGTTCAAGAGCCAGCTGGGGCTTCTTGATCCTCAGACAGCAGACCACCAGCCTCGCCTGGATGTAGCTGATCACTAGGTTGATGTCCTCAGGGTCCGCATACTGCGTGTCCTTCAATACAAGGCCTTTAGAGGTAAGCTGCAGCAAGGAGGAGATTAGGAGTCAGGATAAGCAACGAGTTTCACAAAAGGACTACATCTGTGTCATGAAATTACTCTGCAATACCAGAATACTATCGCATGTGTGTCAGAGAGAGAAAGAGATATTTACATGCTAAATGTGGCAACACTTTTTGTTAAAATTGTGCTTTCACAAAGGCAATAATCACCATTCTTTAGCCTCAAAAATCTAGGCTTCAGTGTCAGTTTAACAATAGAAAGATTTTTGAGTAAAAAAATGTGTTTAAGTTTTACCTGATGGAAAGCTAAGCTAAACTGATGAAAGAAAAGCGGAAACAATAGCAGAGTTTTAGCTTTGACTGACGGTGCTTAATGAGAACAAAAGTCTGAATTTTAACAGATAAGCAGCATTATAACCGTTTAATACAACATTCTCTTCCAGCCATCTTAATGAGGGCTGCTGTTATCATTTGTGCCTTTGTAATGTCTTTTTATGCCTTAGACGTGACCATCAGAATGTCTGACAGATGTCAGCTGGTTAATTTAAAGGCAAACCCAGTGAAGAGTTGTTCCGATACTGATGCTAGTGCCACAAATTCCTCCAACGCTGTCTTAAATTAGATGCCAGTGAGTATGCATGACTGTGCATCGACCCAATACCATGTACTTTATAAGCCCCAAAACGTTCCAGGAAAGCAAAGTCATGACTCGCCCCACTCTGGCAAAGGGTTTAACCTCAGCCAGGCCATATAATGATAGCAATGATTTGAATGATTGCTAGAGTAGGTAGAGCGGAGGCGGGCTGAATGAAGCCTGGTTACTGTAAACAGCCGCCAGTGACAGCACCCACCTTTCAATCAAAGCAACCACACCCTTAATTATGCAGAACTTTAAGTCTTAATATAATTTAAACAGGTGAGTTATTTAAAAATGTACCCCCAGGGAAATTATTATGTGGTTCCCCATTTACCTGACGAGGTGAGGAGACCCTATCGTGGCTGCAGAGCCAGCGCAAAGCTAAAGGCCAAGCGAATGGCGAAGAACTGGCGATATAAACCCTCGGTACCATCGGTGGTCATGGGAAATGTGAACTCACTGCCGAATAAGACCGACAAACTGGCTGTGCTGGTGAAACATTTTCAAATCTACAGGGAGAGCAGTTTGCTGTGCTTCACTGGAACGTGGCTAACGGCTAACGTCCTGGACGCTAACGTTGAGCTACCCGGCTTCAGCACAGTCAGGTCGGACAGAGACACCAAAGCCTGTGGGAAGTGGAAAGGAGGTGGACTAGCTGTATACGTGAACACAAGGTGGTGTAACCCTGGGCATGTCAACATCAAGATTTCCATCTGCAACAGGGACGTTGAGCTGCTTGCTGTAGGGTTGCAACCCTTCTACTTGCCCAGAGACTTTGGACACGCCATTGTTATTGTTTACATCCCGCCACGTGCCAACGCGGTAGTTGTGTGTGACGTCATCCATTCCGCTGAAGCAGGACTACAAACACAGCACCCCGAGGCTCTGGTGTTAATCTCTGGGGACTTTAATCATGTGACTCTGGACACAACACTACCTGCTTTCTTCCAGTAGTGGACTGTTACACCAGGGGAAATAAGACTATTGACCTACTGTATGCAAACGTTAAGGACGCATACAGCGCCACCCCTCTGCCTGCACTGGGGAAAGCTGATCACAACCTGATTCTGCTTCAGCCTCACTATAAACCAAGAGTGAAGAGACAACCCACAACAATGCGCTCATTCAGGAAGTGGTCTTTCGAAGCAGAGCAGGCTCTAAGAGACTGTTTTGGTAGTACGGACTGGGATGTACTGCAGGGTTCCGCTGTGAGGACATCGAGGAGGCTGTTGACTGCACTACTGACTACATCAACTTCTGTATGGATGTTGTTATTCCTGTAAGAACTGTGCGCTGCTATGCCAACAACAAGCCCTGGATTACAAGTCACATCAAGGGCCTTCTTAACCAGAAGAAAAGGGTCTTTAAAGACGGAGATCAGCAGGAGCTTAGATGCGTACAGAGGGAACTTAGAGTCCAGCTCAGGGAAGCGAAGGAGCAGTACAGAGGGAAGCTGGAGCAGAAACTGCAGAACAACTGCATGAAGGAGGTGTGGGATGGGATGAAGATCATCACCGGCTGCAGCTCAAAGCGGGGGGCCCACATGGAGGGAGATGCGGGGAGAGCAAACCTGATGAACCAGTTCTTCAGCAGGTTCGACTACCCCATCCCGTTCACACCTCAGGTCACCATACCTCCTTCTGCTGCTGTCTGTCTCTCGCCCTCCTCAGGAGCCACAGAGGAGCTGGTTGTCCCACCCACTATGACGGCAGCCCAGGTGGGTGGAGAGCTCAGGAGGCTTTGTTCCAGCAAAGCAGCAGGTCCAGATGGAGTATCCCCTCGACTTCTGAAGGCCTGTGCGTTGGAGCTGGGACTCCCCCTACAGCACATCTTCAACCTGAGCTTGGCTTTGCATAACATGTTGGGGAATTTTAGATAACACCCTCTAGTTAATTTACTGTAGACAGTAAGTGTCGGTGTGTTTCTCTGATTTTTGAAATTGTTTCTTTGCTGGAGAAAAGCCAAGGATCAAACATGCCCACTGTTTATATGTGATGGTGACATTCTCACTGAGTCCTCAGTGCTTTTTTAGATCAACGCTGAGTACAAGAGAATCACCACCGTTCCACTTCAGTCCAAGTTCCTGTCTCAGCTAGACCTCCAATCTGACAAGGCTGTTCCAAAGGAGAGGAGGACAGCTAGGGGAAAAGCTCAAAAGAGTCACTGCACAAACCGCTAATGTAAGTGATGCAGGCCTCCTACAGTCCTAGAAATGTTTTTTAAAGAATTACTTCTTTTTGGAGGGGGTGTTGCCTATTTCTATATTCCACCTCTTCTTTCTTTTGTATGTCCCTTCAATCTTCCTCCACCATGGAGTACACGGCAAGGCTCGCACAATCATAGGAAACTTGAGACAAATACTGTGCACCCTTAGGACAGTTTATACCAATCGATGTTGTTAAGTTAAGGCACATGAGCTGAATTAAGACACTAATCTAGAAAATGTCCTTTCAGTGTGATGATGTAGATGCTGGACGAGAGTGGATCATTAAAGGAGTCTGTGTCTACATGGGCGAAGATCCAGATAACCTTCTACAGGAATATGTGTATGTATATGAATCAGTGCTTACACTCTTCTTCCACTATTCTCTTATTCTCATTCTTGATCACTTGTGCTGAAATTATTCATCAATTAAAATAATATTCATTATAATTTTCATCATCAATGGCTTACTGTTTCATACAAAAAATCTATACAGTGTTTCTGGTTGATGCTAAATGAACTTAAAGGTAGAATGAACGGTTCTCAAGACTTCCTGTCAAATTCAGCAAATATCTCATGGCCCGCCAGCTGTCTCATCTGTGTATGTGCTGAAAGAGAATCCTGTGTTCATACACAGCCATGGATCTGTAAATGTGCAACAAAATGGCTCAGACTGCATTAAAAGTGGTTTCTCATGGAACAGATAATGCTTCCATTTTATTAAATGTTTATATTTGCCTTGATTCTAACTTTCACCTTACCTAGATCTATAGTGTCACTGTTTTATGTTTATCATTTTCTTCATGGAGCTTGGTGAATAGTTTTGATTTGGCTAACTTTGGTTTACTTTTTGTTTGTTTTGTACAGAGCCTGGATAACAACACCATCAATGAGGCCATTGAAGACACCACTGTTGGGATCTATGTTGTCAAAGAACATGCTTCAAGTGATGAAGTAGAGGACATTGGCATTGTTCTTGAAGGCATCAAGGTGTTACAAGATCTTGATAATGTAGCAGTAGCTGTTGCTATGCTGTTCGGACTGATGTATGTGCTCAACCTTAGCTACCCTGCTGACCTCCGCTACACTTTAGGTTATCCAAAAGATTTGGATGGAACTGGATGGAGGTAAGCTTTCCAACAAAGCACTTGCTCTGAAAAACAGGCTCTCTCAGTGAACTGGTCACACTGATACAACTGCACTTTATTTGTGTTATTTGTCCATGACGAGTCAATGCAGGGTTTATTACTTTTTGTTTGCAAATCTACTTTGATTTGTCATGTATGTAAAATGGTGTTCACAGGGTTAACCGTCATGGTTACATTTTTTTACTTGCCCAATTCAGGTTGTGGCATATTTTTTTTACTGGTTTACAGTAAAAAATACTTTTATTACTGTTGTTATTTTGTATTTGCTGTTGGGGATGCACTTGTGCAGTACTAACTGTTCACAGCTTTGAATGTACTGCAATAAGTGATTTGGGGTTTGTATTTTGAATGTACTGGTATTATAATGGTTACAGCTTTGTATTTCTGTACTGTACATTTTTTCAATGAAATCGGTTGTAAGGCAATAATAAAATTGCTTTTAATTTACATAATACATTTAAATAATATTAGCATTAACAAATCAAGTTTGTTATATTTGAAAATCAGGTATCCTGAACATGATAAAATCACTTTCATACTACTTAATTAATTGGTGTTGCAGTAGCTTAAAAAAATAAATTAACTCAACTTGATTATTTTATTTTATTTATCATAGCTGAGCATGATTGAAATATTTTGGTTTAACAAGTAATAATTAATTGTAGAAAAATAAGGACATTTTGTCAGTCATCCACATTCTTATCATGTGGGACCGATTTACACATTTAAATCAAGTAAATCCAAAGGATTCTTTTTTTCAATGTGGTCATTTCAGCCATTGTGTAGATACAAATAGTGATTAGTGTAGGTTTAATGTGTCTAATTGTTTGTTGCTAGCTATCAGAAAGGACCTTGCAAGCTGAAAATATTGGACATCGCACATCACTTCAACTGCCAGTGTTACATACTGGATGTGTCTGGCCACTCCTGGCACATTACGTCTGCTCCAGTTTGGGCCATAATCTACATCCTTCTGGGTGCAGTCATATTTTGCAGCCATATGTTCTCATCTGTTTGGGCTCCCAAGTATCGAGCATAAAGAGCAGATAACAACAATTCTCAGCGCTGGGTTAAAGGGGGAAAGGGTGCAGTGAGTGGGCAGCGACCAGTAAATTGTGATGTTGCTTTTGTTTCCCATAGCCTGAGGTGCATGAATAAAACCTTGACAAAAATAACAATGAATCAAAAATAATAGAGTGTTACAAATGTGTGTGTTTGTGTGTGTGTTCATGCTTTTAAGGCCTTACCTGCAGGGCAGTGTAGAGGGAGCTAACAGCCTCTGTGTATGCCTTCACACTGCAGTACAAGTTGGCATCTTGCAACAATACAAACAGCCCTTTGTCAATTGGAGGCAGAAAGCTCAGATTAAGTACACGCCTTTGATCTCTTGATTCATGGGCCTGACTCCCTGAGCGGGAGGGAGTGTAGGAGGAGAGTGAGGCCTGGAGAGAACAGGAGGAGGAGGAAAAAAAGGGTGAGGACTTGCTGAAGACAGGTAGCATCTCCCTCCCAAGAGCCAAGCTGTTCTCCAAGGTCTGGAGCCTCCTCAGGGAGATCCACTGGTGAGGAAGGACAGCAAGCGTTTGCTTCCTTAGAGTGCACTTGATTTGTTCCCCTCCTTTGTCATCCTCCGTGCCCCTTTTCTCCTTTCTTTTTACGTTGTTTCTTTCTTGGCTGATGTCAGTCCGCCTCCTTAACCTTTTAACCTCTCCTGCTGTGTTCTCAGGCGTACCAGGAGTGGTGGGTGATGCTCGGCAGGACATTAGCGTCTGATCTGTCTCTCGATCTGCTGTCCTCTTGCTGCATCTCATTTTTCCAGGTTTATTTGGGTCGTGTTTCAGTCAGTGATGGAACAAGAGAGAAGTACATTCACATCTGGTTCCCTTGAATGGAATTGAAATTATTTGAAAAAAATCATTTAGTAATGTTTGTAGATAAACATTCCAAAAATCATGTTCCATGCTGCTTTAAACTTGTTCTATATTTTTATCTTATCTATTTTTTCCAAAATTATTATTACTCTATTATTTTATCTTTCAATAATTATTTACACATAATTACAAGGCTGGGATTTAAATAAATATTAAATATAAAATAATAAATATAATAAATAAATATTTAAATGCACAATTTATTAGTAGCATCTGAAGCATCCAAATTACCTTTGTAATGTGATATCTGAGATATTTATTCCCTAATATTTAACCTTTGAATATGATGGTAGTACAAAGTGAATGTGAGAGAAAAGTTTAGAAATACTTTGAAAATGTGTTACAGTCTTCTACCTGTATGAGAATAATGAAGTGTAATTTTCTGACCACCACCACTAGGTTCATGTCAATTGTAAAAACAGAATTTAGTCTACGGATCTGAAAAGCACTCATTCACCACTATGTGCTAGGATTGTCTATGTTGAAAAGACCACCAAATTCTGAAGCGTGAGGATTTGAGCGACTTTGACAAGGGCCACATTGTGATGACTAGAAGACTGGCTCAGAGCGTCTCCAAAACTGCAGCTCTTGTGGGGTGTTCCCGGTCTGCAGAGGTCAGTACCTATCAAAAGTGCTCCAAGGAAGGAAAAACAGGGTCATGGGGGGCCAAGGCTCATTGATGCACGTGGGGAGTGAAGGCTGGCCCGTGTGGTCCGATCCAACAGACGAGCTACTGTAGCTCAAACTGCTGAAACAGTTAATGCTGGTTCTGATAGAAAGGGGTCAGAACACACAGTGCAGAGCAGTTTGTTGAATGGGACTGCAGAACATTCTGACCACCAGGGTGCTCAGATGGTCACAATGTTATGGCTGATTGGTGAGTCTAGCTCATAGCCTATCCAAGAACACGAGGAGAAAGTTGACCGAGGTTCTGACCAAGGCTTGATCAGATTTGGAAATATATTTGCATCATCACTGAGAGGTGTAGTGTTGCACAGCTATCACATTAAATGCTCTAAAATGCATTGTATTGTGGTATTGTTAGCAGAATACAGTGCATTTCGCGCACCTGGGAATTTTTGCGGGCATTATATAGTGCACAAATTTTGCACTTCAAATTTGGACACAGGTTATGTGTTTTTGGTAAGGAACAAAAGAGTGCTGTTACTAATGTGTCCCCGGCAGTGGATAATGTACTTTCAGCTGCAACTCTAGGTCATGGAAAACCTCTCTTTCCACAACGCAGTATAAGTGCAGGTCATCTGAAATGGAAGTTATTTTCCTTGTTCAGTCAGAAGTGCCAGCTTGTTTGCTGGTGCGGGAGTTGGGTGATCCACTTCACTAATGTGTCTATGTGTGATTGTGTGCCATGCATTCACGAAATACAGAATCTACATCTTGCAAAGTTGAATAGAAATAAATGGACATTTCAGAGTCTCTGCTGGTTGCCTTGTTACCTCATGATGACAACCGGAATGTTACTGTGCCCGCCCACGCCCCATGTATTTTGGCTGTAAGACGTACCAAATACCTTGCCAACAATAAGAATGCCATACAGTACAGGATTTTCATTCATTGTCCAGTACGGTCTCAACAAAAAGTTGATCAGCAGCACGCCACTCTCTATCTGGCAGGCTCATATTAGATAAGATCCTCTTGGTTTGGGAACGAGTCAAAATGACAAATGACAACCTGTGACCATGACCGATTAAACAAACAAGATATACATGTTAATTAGAGGTGCTGTTAGCCGGATTTTCTTACCTTTGGAGGCAGGCTAGCTGTTCCCCTCAATTTCCAGGCTTTGTGCTTAGCTAAGCTAACTTCTGCTGGCTAAACTGTGTTTGACATCATTCATCAAAGAAAGACATCAGTGTTCTTTAAGGGTTCATATATTGTACAGACATGAAAGAGATAACTAAACTAGTGTTTAATGCATTATCAATAACAGTGTGTTTTTTTTTCACGATTTCTATTGGCCCACAGTGTGTTTTCCTGCTCACGATGTGTGGAAACATTAGAACGGACGCCGAAACTGTCGCTGTGGAGCACTCAGTCCAATTGGCCAAAAGTGAAGGAAGCAGGCAGCGTTTTTGGGGTACCTCACAGCAGTTCCACCTCCTCCTTGGATATAAATTGTAGCCCTACTCAGTGGCAAATTATGATATAAAATTAGTGAAGTAGAAATACATGGTGTAATGCAATCTTAAGTAAGAGTAAAATTCCAGGCTTGAAAGAAGTACCAAAAAAAATGTAATGTCAGTAGTTGTAATTAGTTACTGCCACCACTGGTTATTATGACAATGCGACAATTTTAGAAATGAGTTCAGAATTGTACGAGACAACAATCACAATTCTTCTGTGAATTGATTATTTTAAACCTGTGATGACTCTGAGCAGCCCTCTCCTTCCAGGAGCATGCTGGGCAGAGTTAGGTCATCAGGGAGATTCAGCTCACCTGGTCTGGTGGCAAAACTGTATTAACTGGAGGCAGTCACCCAGTGTTTGTCTCTCCCCTGGCTTCCATCCTGTTTGTTTTTTCTTATTTTATTTTTTTTAAATTTCTTAATTTCTCTTTAAATTATGTAAAATAAACTTAATAATAATACATTCAATTTATAGAGCGCTTTTCAAGAAACTAAAAGACACTTCACATAAGTTAAAAAGGAAAAGAAAAAGGTAATAAAAACCACACACTAAAAAAATATAGCTATATCTTCAACACTCAACAATGGATTAAGTGCTGAGGCCTTTTGAGTGGACACAGCATAAAGTGCTGTGCACGCTACAAAATCCTGTCTGTCTGTAAGCTCTGGCATGTCTAAAGGAAGTGTTGTTTAAATGTAATAAAGTTAGTGCTCTAGTTAGACAGGCAGGGTTCTTTAGGTTAATGGCAGAAATCCAACTTCATATTTGCATGTCTCTGCCACTCTGTTATTTAGTGTGAACTCCAGTGTGCTCCACTAATCTTTAATGGCCTAACAGTCTCTGTAATAGCAACAGAGTGGAGATGGCCAGGTGGGACGGCAGCAGCTGCCTGTTTATACAGGACACAGCGTAATGAGGCAACCACGAAAACTGTACACCTCGACAGCTTGGCGACAGATGTTGAGCAAGCTCTCTGAGGGTAGCCTCGGCCCGCACGAGTGTGGGGATAAAAGGATGTATGGATGATTGAGACTGAGGTAAAACGAGGCAAAAAAAGCCAGACTGTCGTTCTCTGATGGGACAGGTGAAGGTGATGGGAGAGAGGTGGAATTGATGACTCCCTTTAAAATAATGTTTTAAAGGAGTAGAGGATGGAGACAAGGTGTCTACACATTTTCTGAAGTTAAAGTCCTTGTAAGTCTTTTTAAAAATGCTGGTTAACATTAGTTCAGTCAGGACCACTTCGGTCAAAATAACTTTTATTTCCAAAGCAGATTGTTAATGGCAATCAGAAAATGACATTGATTAATTAGACACAACATAAAAGGAGGAGCTGGGGTGGAGGTGGGTTGCAAAGCAGTTGGCAGGCTAAAGCAGCTTAAATAAGGCGCCCTGAATGACATTTGCCAGTTGGATGCTTGGAGGGAATCAGCTGAGCCGTCAGTCAGATGTGTGTTTAAGATTAGCTGTGATCAGCTGATGTAGCTGGAACTGAAAGCTGAGCTCGACTTCGTGGCCTGCCTGAACTAACGCTATGCTTAATTTGTGGACACTTGTAAACCCTACCCTAACCTATTTAAATTCCTGGTTTGCTTTAGACATACTTTCTGATCTTTTCTAATATTCAACTATAAAAAACTCTGAGCTGAACTAACCCATTTTTAACTCTTGTTTAATTCATAGCATATTTTAGTACTATATAAAAATAAAGATACAATTATTTTCTTTACCTGCGCCTACCATTTTTAAGCCCAGAGTACTCTGCAGGTATTCCTTTCAGGCCATATACAGCCCCAAAAACGTACCCTGAATGACGGGGACAAACATTTCAGCAAAGGACTCGTATTTTGTTGGACCTAATGATTCAAATTGTGATAATACAGTGATCAAATGTGTTTCTGACAGTCACAAATATGTATACATTACATGATCCTACTATACTGACTGTGACCACTACACCAGCATTTATTGCATCTTGCGATCCTCTCCCAGCCCTCACCCTTTCCTTCTCACTTCCCATTTGCTCTTTAATGTATTGCCCATTTTAGATTGATCACTCTGTCATCACTTTTCCCTAAGTGTGAAGTCTCACTCATGCATAGATGAAGAGGACATTGTTGGTAAATTGTCTTTTTTCCCTCTGCCGGATATGGTTGGAGGACAATGGCTAATGTTGAGCCTAAAAGCCTGCTGGTGAGTATGAATCATCTTCTAGTGCTTTTGGTGGTGATATATGCTTCCCTGAGTGGCAGTTACTTGGAAATAACAATATTTGTCTTTGTCTTTGAGGGTATGTATGTGTGTGTGGCAGTATGTATTTCAAGGGTGTGAGGTTGTGTGCAAGTTTGTCTGCTATCTTTCTTCAGACTACTGAGTGACCCTTTTCTAGACAATAGTACACCCACACAAGAGTGAGAGACAGACGGGAAAAGAGGGAAAGACGGGCACACAAAGCAGGCACACAAAGCAGTGTAACCAATCCCCACTGTATGCTACATTCTATTACCGACCCTTTCCAAGACTGTATATGCCTCATCTCAGAGCATACAAATAATGATACCGACAGCCACTGGTTTTTGTCTGATACTGAGGGGCTTTACTAGTAGAGCAATAGGTTTGCCTGATAGTCTAACTGCACTGCCACTTCCTCTCCACTTCATTTATTCGGGGCAGATGACCAAGAGTTTGTCGTCTAGGAGTCAAAGGGTTGCTGGTTAAGCTTAACTAGTACAGCAGTATCTGTTTTATAACACACAATTTTGTGGGCATTTTTCTGTTGCTATTTTTCATGGATGTAACCAGGTAGTTTCTAGCTATGCAGGAAACATCGTCGAATAACGTCCCCATTACAACTATCAACAATGCTCTGATTGGCCAACTGGCTTCTTTAACTGGTGAAGACAGTCATCAATCAGCACAAGGCCTGACCCATTTGAACAACTGCATAAATTAGATGTGGGCTGCAATTCAGGGGTCTGGAGAGGGCTCCCTTCATCAATCATGCACCCTGACCAAACAGCAGGGGCCGCCAGTGCAGTGGCAAAGGTGTGATCCCTCACTGGCTTCTCATCTGTGAACCCAACAATGTTTCTGATTGTAAGAAAATAGAATTGCTATGTCCTGCAAATTATACCCAAACCATTGCAAAATCGTGGTTCTGTTATAACATTTAGCTTATAGTGTGCCTACAGATAGTTGATAGAGTGTAACATTTCAACAGCTTATTAGTTGAGATTCAACAATGTTTGCTGATATTTCACCACTGTGGTTAAGTTTGGTTAGGCTTGGGCACAAAAGAGATCTTGTTTAGGGTGTGTTCATGAATTGCCACGTATACTATATATGTTAAACATATAAAGACACTGCTAAACCATTTAAATCAGGCATCTCAAACTGCCAGGCTGGGGGCCATTTCAATGACATGATGTCAAAATTCTAATATAATACAACCCACAAGATTATTATATTTAAAAAAAAAAAAAAAAGAATTGTAGTTGTTTCATAACAATTTAAACTACCCCTAGTTATACAATTCTATTTGAAAAGATTTGTTCAGTTTGGCGCCAAATAATAACAAGGTCAATGGTGCCCATAAATGTGTGCGAAGGGTAGATAAGAACAGGTTTGGGGGATTTATTTGTTGTTTGGCTGCAAACAACAAATATATATGGTGTAAAGTGATGATAAAAATGTATAGAAACTTTGTATTTTTATGTTAGTAATGGAGTATAGTATAGTAATGAATATTACATAGTATTTGAACACTGAAGTGACAGTACCAGCAGTGGCCCCAAGCCAACTTGAGTTTGAGACCCCTTGTTTAAATGTTATATATATAATATAATAATAAATATCAATATACAAATCTTAAGGTGGACTATCCAGATAAAGCGTCACATTAACACATTGCCATTGCTTTTTAGCTTTTTCAACACAACTCGTCACCATTTTTCTTTAATGTACATTCTGCTGTCCATCATTCATACGTTTCACTTTATTTTAAAATTCTTCAACAAAATCCAAAGATTGAGCAGCTTTAGAGGTGCTGGAAGGTTGAATATTTCAGTGTAAATATATTTGTAGTTTCTATAAAGAGAAGGAGATTTTGTCAAAAAACATGGATATAGAGGAATGCAGTGGCTTTAGTGACCTAGCCTCCTACGGGGAATGTTATGAAAGATATTTTTATCATTTATTCAACAATCTATTGCTGTGTTTTTAATCAAGGCTGGATTACTGCAACTCTTTATTATCAGGTTGCCCCAATAAGTCCATTAAAACGCTCCAATTAATTCAGAACGCTGCAGCACGAGTACTGACAGGAACTAGAAAAAGAGATCACATCTCTCCTGTACTAGCTTCTCTGCATTGGCTCCCTGTAAAATGTAGAATAGAATTTAAAATCCTCCTCCTCACCTATAAAGCTCTTCATGGTCAGGCCCCTTCATATCTTAAAGAGCTCATAGTACCCTATTACCCCTCTAGAACACTACATTCTCTGAATGCAGGGCTACTTGTGGTTCCTATAGTCTCTAAAAGTAGAACAGGAGCCAGAGCCTTCAGTTACCAAGCTCCTCTCCTGTGGAACCAGCTTCCATTTATGGTTCTGGAGGCAGACACCCTCACCACATTCAAGAGTAGGCTTAAGACATTCCTCTTTGATAAAGCTTATAGTTAGGGCTGGATCAGGTGAGTCCTGAACCATCCCTTAGTTATGCTGCTATAGGCCTAGACTATCGGAGGATTTCCCATGATGCACTGAGCTCCTCTCTTCCTCTCTCTCTCTTTCTGCACTCATTCATGTCCCTTTAATGCATGTTACTAACTTCACTCCTTCCCCGGAGTTCTTGTGCTTTCTCGTCTCGCAGGTTCGATCCTGGTGGAGCCTCCTGCCATGGTCCTGCTAGATTGCCATTGCCAATACTGTTGTTACTGTGCACCTGTCTGTCTGTCTGTCTGTCTGTCTGTCTCTCTCTCTCTCTCTCTCTCTCTCACCCCGAGACAGACGACCACCCACCTAGAGCCGAAGGATCTGTCCTAGGTTTCTGCCTTTTAACAGGCAGTTTTTCCTTGCCCTTGTCTCCAAGGTCTTGCTCATGGTGGTACTGTTGGGTCTCTGTAATTAATGTTTTAAAGAGTTCGGTCTAGACCTGCTCTATTTGAAAAGTGTCCTGAGATAACTTCTGTTATGAATTGGCGCTATGCAAATAAAATTGAATTGAATTGAATTTAATTGTTTTAAACAAAATCAAAAGCACTTTGTAAGAGTGGAGTGAGTAAGGAGATTGTTATCTGATAGCGTCAACTCAAACTTTCTGATTTGATACATCACAATTTACAGACGCTATATTTGGGTAGAGGCAGTTTGTGGTAGAGAGAATGGGAGTGTGTGACTGTGACTGAGTGAATGCTGTATTTAGCAGCACAAACCACAGGAAGCCCGGCTGCCATCATAGCAGGCAGTAACAGGGAGACAGGGAATGAAGGAGAGAGTAAAAAGCAGAGGCGGGAGGGAGAAAGCAGACGACGATGAGTCAAAGAAGTTGAACTCCAAGCACAATGGAGAACAAGAGAGGAAGAGAGAGAGGTAGTGGCAGAGCAGTGGATGATGGTAGTAGGCGGAAGCACTCACGCTGCTCTTTGTCAGAGCTCGGCCGTTGTTTTCTCTGTTGCATATAAATAGCTGTTTATATTTGTTTCATAGATTCTGCTTGCCTGTTGTTGTTAGCCGCAGGGTAGGTGGGTAGCACTGGCCTCAGCTCTGAAGCGAGTAGATGAGTGTTTTTTCTTTTCCCATCCTTGTGAGAACCAATTTAATTTTCAGACCTTAGACATGGCGACATATTTTACAAATTACTACCTCAAGGGGTGGTATAGGTTTAGGACTTGTATTAAAATGAGGTTTACTATTAGCCCAGGTAGCCAAATTGGCTTGGCCTAAATCCAGCCCGCCTGGTTGCTGATCAGACCTCAAAAGTAAGTATTGAATTTCCATAAAGTTGGGGGACATATGAGACACAGTTTTAAAAAAATGTAATTGGTCACTGCTTGCCTGGAAACCAGACGAATCTGCTAGCTTATTTGCTCTGGCAGTTGTGTCTGGCCCCCTTCCCGTTCAGACAGAATCCACTTGTACCAGATCTGGTTGGGCCAATCACAACGGTTTATCTAATGTGGAGCGGATTTTATACAATGCCTGTACAGAGGAGCATGACCTTATTGATCATTGAGGCCTTTTTTGCATGTTTTGTTGCTCTGATTAGTTGTAGGTCTATCCAGTTGCATCCAGAAGCATTTTGGTCTGCGTCTGTTTATAACGCTCCTTCGAATTAGAAAATAAACTGAGAAGTTTATTTGACAAATTAGTCTGATGGTGCCAGGCAAGGCCACTGCACTGTTGTCCTTAGTCTTCAGTACTGATGAAGGCTCTCCGTAGAGTTACACAGTGGGAGGAGCCGCTGGTTTCCTGTATTCTCCAAGTTAAAGTAATAATGCTCTCTGCTTGTGTTATGGACAACAGTTTTAATTATTTAAACTTCAAGAGGGGAAAAAAAGTCAATTTTCAAGGCTGATGGCTCTAAATACCACAATACCCATGATCCCCGGCCACCGCTGCTATGGAGAAGAAGACAGTCGGCCTTCTGTTAATAACATCTTTTTAAGCTCTGCGGTTGAATGTTTTCACCAGAATGCTTAGTTAACTTCTCACCTTAAGTTTTAAAAAAAAAAAAAAAAGTTAAAATATTTTCGAATGCAGTTCTTCCTCTTTTGCTTTGATGATAAAAACAGGTATAGGAGCTGTATCTAAGTGTATGTAGAACCAACTTGGCCCAGTAGGTGTCACCTTCGTGCTTTAGATCACTTTCAATTTGGGTAGGTACCTTCACTCAGGAAACAGGTGTTGCTATGCTAGCGACAGGGTAAGGCTATGTTGTATTAAAAAACATTGACAAATGTTGATGTATGGAGATTTATGGACGATTATGGATTCTTGATACATGGAAGACCTTTACCAGTGAGAAAATGAATATTCCAGAAAACACAAGAAGAAACTACACAGCACAAGTGATGCTACAGCAGCTGAATGTTTAGCCCACAGGTTTAGGCTTAGCCACTACAGCAGGAGAGTTTGACATCCACCCAAGCTTTGGAAGTGCTCCAATTGTGATCCAACATTGTCTGTGTAGAAAATTAATGGAAATGTAACTTTTGCCTGAGAGGGCACATCCCACTTCGCAACCCCATAACTCCCCTCGTCTTTCAAAATCCACACTTAAGTTTGTAATACAACACAAGCTTTCTGTTAACAGTTTGTAGTTTTTAAGCCTAAAAGCCTGGTGACATCCTCAGAGGTTATTTGTCATACTAGATCATACGTAGACTTCTGTGCTCCTCCAGAGCCACTATTTTCACAAGCTATATAGTTCTCCCTATAACAAATGAACTTATCTCAGTGTGTAAACTTTCTTAGTCCACTTATCGATTCTGGGTGCTGAAACTGGCCGAAGCTGAACCAGGTGGTGCTAACTGCCACTGATTTTCAATCCAAATTGATCCAAGTCTGCACTCCCAAATCCTAGCCAAATCTAGCAGCCATATATGAGCCAGAGTTGGCACACATTTTGTCCTCTGGTGCCAGAGCACAGTTGAGTATGCTGGCACTAAGCCACAATCAGCCTGACCCAGCTCTCTGGGGAGGTTCAGGGGTTCAAAACAAATAGGTACCCAGGGAAACAAGAACCTATTATTAAAGCATTTCATGATGGTTTCCTTGAAATGCTTATCCCGTCTTTCTAACAATATTACACTAGTATCCTGTATATCTATTACAACTTATATCATCATGACCAGTTGCCTAAAGTGAGTTTAGGTGGCTTTACTCTCTATGTATAAGGAGTGAAGTATAATACATTCTAATTATAATGTTAGAGACAGCTGTGCATAACTATATTTTTGGCTCCATCTCTCTCCTTTTGCATTACTTGAGAATTAATCAGTGTTTTAACAAGCAGGGTTTGTCAGCATGGGCGAGACTGTTAAGGTTTTAGTCACTTTGGAAAAAGGGGGAGTAAGAGGAACACAGGCAGAGAGAAAGAGAGAGTTCTCATTGCCAAGAGAGTGCTGTTGTTATAGCTAAGTAGTGTACTTGACGTTACATAAAAAAGTAGCACTTTAGAGAGCTGAAGGCCTTTTATTTTCACTCCATTTCTTTTTGCCTATCGCTCCATCAGAAGTAATGAGAGGCACAGATTCATGTGCAATCCATATGTCACTCATCGGGAGGATGAGAAACAAAGATAGATGGAGGGAGAGAGACAGAGAGAGGAGGGAGGGAGGGCAAAAGAGAAAAATAAGCCTGCTTTTACATTGTGCAACCAATTTCTAGAAATCCGCTGGCATGTTGCCTCTTACGCTGTCTTCTTTGCTTTTGATTAGAACTTAGATGTGTTGCTGACAAGCTGGTGCTGTCAGTTATAAGTTTGGATTTGGATCCAGCCCAATATTTAATGTATCTGTTAAATATAATTGCTTCAAAAGGCCCACTGCAGTTTGAAAGAATGTTTGCTCAAAAGTTTTTATTTTGTCACTATAGGTTATAGTGGTAAATGGACCTGTACTTGTATAGCGCCTTTCTAGTCTTCCGACCACTCAAAATGTCTTTACACTACGTGCCACATTCACCCTTTCACACACATTCACTCAGTGATGGCAAAGTCCATCGAACAGAAACTAACATTCATACACACACACACACCGATGCATGGCATCAGGAGCAATTTGAGGTTCAGTATCTTGCTCAAGGATACTTCGACATGTGGCACCAGGGGCTGGGGGTCGAACCCACAACCTTCCGATTCAGGAACGACCCGCTCTGCCTCTGAGCCACAGCCGCCCCAGTGCTAGTGGTATTCAGTACACATGTTTAACACTGAATCCTCAACTGAAACGGAATTCAGAGAATAACCAGTGTCACTGAACAAATCAACACCTTCCCACAGTGGAGCTCCCCTCCACTGTAGAAACATTTAGGCGAACATAAGTATCATACTCTGTTTACAGATATCAAACATTAAAGGACTCGGATCAGGATCGGTGCCAAAGAAACATGATTGGTACATCCCCACCTTCAAAGCCAAGAAGCATAGAAGTAGCTGACTACAGTATTTTGTATGGTTACAGGTTACAAAAACCCCAGACTAAAGAGATTTCATTACCTCTCCATCGCAAATAAAGTCCATGATTCCACATAGAATTAATTAGAACTAATTAATTTGCCTTGCCTTGCAGGTGGTGGGGGACAGGTGTTTCAGAGTTCAAATAAGTGACATGTGACCAATCACGGTTGAGATTTGTTGTGTAAACTGCAGCCCATTATAACTTATTTCACTTGTTAAAACCAAACTGTAAGACCTTTGCTGCATTTAGGTTGACAATGGCTGCACCTCCCTCAGGCTGGGGGAGTTTCCTGAGGCATTACAACCCCTGGACGCCCCGCTATGCTCAGTCTGGCTGTACTGTAAAGATGGATTTAACACAGCTATACTGGGACCTGGCTACCGTTGCTTTTCCAGCCTCATTCTCATTCCCAGGTTGTCAACTTTTTGACGTTGTGTCTCGCCCCTCTGGTAAATGGATGGACCTGTACTTGTATAGCGCCTTTCTAGTCTTCCGACCGATCAAAGCGTTTTTACTCTACAGTACACTACCAGGCAGGATGTTTTCCAGAGCACTGGCACTCTCTGAAGGTGCAGACTCAGGTTGAAGAGGTGCTAGCAAACTCCACGGAGCTGGCTGGAACATGTCTTCAGTACTCAAGAGCTTTCCTCTGTTTGAGCCTCTCCAGCTCTCTCCTCACTTGGCTGACTGTGATATGAAGTCCATTCTGGGAGGTGGTGGGAGATGTGGAAGGGTCTTTAGGGGGTTTCAGATTGGGGGGTGGGGATGACAAGGTTGATACAGAGAGGTGTCTGCTGCAGGAGGTGGTAGGGGGCTATGGGGGCTGTGAGGACTGTGGGACTGTCCTGGGGTTGTTGCTCAAAGGAGCAGTAGAGGGGCTGCCAGGGTCGGGGGTGCTGAGGTTAAACCTGTTGAAGAACTGGTTCAACTCGTTGGCTCGTTGTTTGCTTGAGCGAATGTTAGCTTGGAGAGAGTGGAAAAAGGCGCATAAACTCACAGCCACACTGGTACTGGGGCTTCCACAATACTCGTTGTTTATTACTAACACATCAGCCTTATCAAGCCCGGTTGTACGGCTACTAGTTTATCATACATGAACAAAACTACACATAGTCCAAACGGTACTGTTGAGTTGAGAGGCAAAAGGAAAACAGGAGACCTGCAACAGACGTCCATTCACTGCAGTTGTACCGCTCAACTAACTCAAGGTAGGTTAGATGCTGATGACGCTTCTCTTGTATCTAGGCAACACAGTCTCTTAAAGGCACATTTCACAATTTTGGCTGTTACAAAGTCTTGGCCCAGATATCCATTACATGTTTTCCGGATATCTACCAGCTATACCGGAAACCCAGAAACACTGGCCACTACTCCCAGAGGCTGAAACTTGTCAGACAATTGCGAATACACACAAAATGTTGGTACTGTCGGGTAATGTAGGTGATTTTACATTTGTATTTGTCAAAGATACGGACAGTATGCCAGAGATTACATACTGCAGTGTATATCCTACTAAAATTGAACATACACCGAAATTAATATTTGTAATAGTAGTAATACAATTACTACTAATCTAAATAGTGCTAAACTTATAGGGCTTTTCCATTAGCACTTCTAGCTGTGCCAAGCCAAATCATGTTGCGCTGATTTGCATTTACTAGTTTAAACACGGCAAGTTGCGCCGAGCTACGCCCGTGATCGACCTTCTCCGAACTGGCTACGGTGACATCTCTCTGACCACGGCCATCCCATAACACCCCTTTCACATAGGCCACCTGAGCAATGTGTCAGCTGCAATGTGACAGCTCTAATCTGTTAACATGACGCCAAAATAAAAATTATGACATTCTGCCTACCACATGCCACGCAGATCCAGGCAGTGTGAACAAGATGTAACGACCCCCTCTCCCCCTCATAATACATGCGAGACTCCTTTCCTGTATTAGACAGATGATTTTAAAAGTCTCTGAGTGTTCATCTGTCAGTCCTTTTGTAGCTTCTAACTGAATCTTTATGGTTTGAAGTTTAGTTTCTCCCTGTGTGTACTTTTTCATATCTGCTTTATTTTACTGTTTCATGTTTGCTTTCAGCTGTATGGGAGTTGTGTTAAGTTCCTGCTTATGAAAACCCAACATGACCCAACACCAACACTTTGATCTTGAGCTCTCTTGACAATCACAGGTATCTGCCTGTAAAGACACACCTTCAAGTGGGTAGGCCTGTCCTGGAAAGTCAAACTGAGTCAAACTGAGTAGCCAAACCAGCACATGTGTATGGAAAAACGCCATAAGTGACACCACAGGAAATCTCTGTTTTTAGGCTAAGGGACTGGTCACTAGAGGGCCCACAGTTCATTCTTACCTACTAGCAGATGAGTCCAGTCTTGCCATAGGGATAATGCATTTTTGGAGTAAATGGTGGTGGCCGTAGCCTGCCTTTCTATAATTAGCTTCACCCTGCTCATCCCTGGTAGTGCTTTTAGTTGCAGCTCTTAACAGCTCTTATATACAGTTTTAATAGAAAAATGTGCTGTCACTCCATATTGCAGTAAAGAAATAATGCAAATAATGAATATAAAGATATAAATAAATACCTTGTTAATTACTCTTTGTAAAAGTTCCACTGTCCTTATTCCTAAACATACATCTACTCACTCATAGGAACACATAGATGCCAGGATAAAGCTTACATCATAATTTAGTCAATGCTCTCTGAAAGTAACACTTAATCTCCACAGCCTCTAAGGGAATTTAGCGTCACTGAGTGGGTATTTTCTAAATGAGAGGAATCTTGCATAAAACTCTGGCAGCTGGTGAACCACTGCTGCAGCGCTGACACGCAGCCACGCTTACTTCAGATTCCATGTAATTACACTTGAAGTGAACCTGTTTGTTTTTACATTTTCTCACATTTTTTCAGGGACCAAACACAGCTTAAACCCCAGCTTAGACAGTACTAATATAGAAATCCTGCCGTAGGGAAATGAACGCCAGGCTGCTTCCTGGTTGGTGCATCCTGTGTGTGCAAGAGGGAGGGACATAACATCATAGGGTTATAAACAGTGATGTTATGGTTTAAGTTGCAGACTTTAAAGCTGCAATAATTTATTTTCTGGCCCCCTGTAGGCAGCGCAATAAGGTTCAAAGACAACAAAAGTTGATTTGGCTAATGTGTCACGGTTGCCAATTTACACATCCAACAGGCTCAGAGCAACACTTAGCATTCATTCCGTGTTGGATTTGTTGTAAAGGAGAACATTGCTAGAAACCTAGCTGGCTGAGGTGAACAAAACAAACAGCTTTGTTTTAACCAATAACATTCCTTTGAATTATGCCAGAATCAGCTCTGATACTGAGCTGAAAGATGCCAGAACGTTCCATAGTGTTGGGCAGTAGGTTCTATCTTTTTTGATACAGCCCAAGGCTTCTAATATTTTTTTAGATTCATAAGAGTTTATCCTTACCTGTTTGAAGTGGATGGCATTGTTTCCCTGTTGTAATGCGGGCCTGTGGAGCCATTTCAGACTGTTAGTGGGCTAAAGGGGCTTGACAACACAAAAATAAAATAATTTTAAAAACAAAAACAAATATGCAGTAAATGAAAATGTAGAGTATGTGTGGGAGAGTGTTTAGTTTTGGAACAGTTTTGGACTACTTCCTACACCAAGGGGGGCTAGGGTGGGCCCTGCCCATACTGTGTGCTTAATGTGTGCTATCTGATATTTTTACATTAGGTGCTATTTATTTAAATCAAAGTATATTGATTTAACATGAAACAAATGTATATTGAATTAATGTATATTAATGTTATTTCAAATAAAATAAACAATTAAAAGAACAAATGCATAGCCAGCCACCTCTGACTGCCCGTCACACTGGACTCCCCATGTAGACCTTTAAAACCATGATCATTGGATTTCTTTCCTGTGAGCTGTTTCTATTTTTTCTATATTTTCTTTCCTTCTTTCTTGCAATTTTAAGCCACACTAGTGGCGTTGCTCTAGTTAAATTGGTCTATCAGTCAGTCAGTCCACCACTTTGGTCCAGACTGAAATATTTCAAGAACTATTGGATGGATTGCCGTGAAAACTCATAGATATTCGTTGTCACCAGATGATGAATCCTGATGATGTTGGTGGTCCCCTATCTTTTCCTTTAGCACCACCAGGAAGTCAAAATGTTGTCTTGTCCAGTTAATCTACAGTATGGATTGGCACCGAAAACTTCATTAGGTCAGAATTTGCCTAATACTTATTATTATAATAGTTATTATCGAATACCTGCAAAATATTCCAGTCATCCACAGAAGTGAAAGTATGAACCTTTAAAAGACCATAATAAAACATAGACAAGTATTCAATCACAGAACTGTATTCATCATTATATAACACAAGGCTACATAATGAAAGATTATTAGAATACATTTTAAAAGATAAATTGTTACATGTATACATCCAGGAAATAATTCTGCTGTGCATCTTTTGAATTTACTTCTGGTCAAATGAACAGCATCAACAAGATGATAAGGTTTCATCTTCACATTAAAAGAAACTCTCCATCTACTTTGACTACTTTTGAGCACCAAGCATCATCGATGTAAAGTCCACCTCCTCTTGTCCTGCGCTCTGTTGGTTCAGATACAAGCTCCATCAACGCCCATCAAGGGTCCGGGATGTTGATGGAGCAGGTCTCTATAAAGATGTGGGCACCACAGTCTCTGCTTTCCTGTTGTTTGGCCAGCCTGAGTCCAGACTGGACATTAACCAGGAGCAGCTTTAAGTCCAAGTTGGGTGAGCATGGCTCCTATCTAGCTCTCTTCCTCTTCTCTTGGGGCGACCACAGCATCCACTGTGGTGGAGATCCTGTCCGGTCGATATGGTTCATCGGCTCATCTCAAAGTCTGCTCTTTAATCTAAACCCCATGCTTCCTTTTCTGATGACTGTAGGCTATTTGTGTCATAGGTAATATGTGTTCCAGCAATAAAACCGAAAACAGATAAAAACAAAAACAGAGAGGTTTGAAGGAGCTAGCCTACCAGCTGCAGCATCTGAATGCACAGCCATTGCCATTGTCAAAATCTCCTGATCCAGTCTATTCTAACAATTTTGTTTTTAGCAAGTTTGAGGGAGCTAAGCGGTCACTGCATATAATTTGCAGCCGTTACTGTGGCAGTTGATTGATTATTACTCTGTTGTTAAAATGGCAAAAAGTGAGTAAGTGAGTGCATTCTGACTTGTTTAGGACTGAAAACTCAAAGTTCAGGACTTGGGACTCTCATGTCTTGACTTTAATTTAAAGCTAAAGGAACACAATACTGCGAAATCCAATTTTCACTCTCAGACCTTGAGCCAGAGTTTTGCTTTGTTTGTTTTGTGGAAAGTTAGCAGCATAGTTGATTGTGTGATGGTGTGTTTATTGGGTTAAATTATGATAAGATATGCTGTTACTTGCTGCAGACATGTTGCTTTGGGGATGACGTATGAATGAATGTAGTGGGATTGTGATATCTGATAAATCTGGGTATTTAAAGTAAACCGACTGAGGTTTAAAACTTTTGGAATGGTTCACTTTGGTATTAGACATTTATTAAACCAATGTTTGTGTTTGTTTATACAAAAAATCTGGCAAGATTTTAGTGAACAGCTGAGCCAATTATGGTCCTGCACTTTGGGTGGCAAATACTTGGCATCACTTACCCTTGCTGTTTGATGAAGTCTGTTAAAAGAGAAAGAGAGCACAGTTATGCAGAACTATATAATATTAGTGGTCTTTTGGCCTGTAGAGTTGGATGTAGATCCTTCTCCTGGATGACTGTCCTGGCCCTGGTACATGATCACATATCACTGTGTGCTATACAAATAAAGATATTATTACTGTGTACTGTATACCTTGGCCACAGAAAATACTTGTTTCTGATCTTATCATGACGCAAAGATAATTACAGTCAACAATTAAACCAGTGTGGAGACATATTCAAGTGCAGGTAACTGCTGCTTCACATTGCCTGTTAATTACTATTAAGTTATTTTTAAATATAACATATTTTTGCAGGTTGAGTGTGTGATCTCTACCACAAACACTTTTAGTTATTTTCTCTAAATACTGTACATGATCATCTTGCATCTTTGCAACCTGTTACAATGCACTTTGGATTGGTGGCTTGAAGATAGTTGATGTTTGAGTCTCATTCTCAGTGTCTTTATTTGATGGATTCTTCCAAATGCCATTAGGAGCACTAGGAACCGCCAGAGGAACCTGATTTTTTCACAGATTATCTGTCTCATGTACTACTGTCAGGATATAGTGAAAGTTTCAGCAAATATGACAAAAATTTATTTTTATAAAATGTACCCATTGCAGCTTTAATGACAACCCAGTTGTGACATTCAGAGGATGGAGCATCTACATAGGGTGGTATACTTTTCTAATAGTATTTTAATTAATTACAATATTTAAAACTACAGTTTCTAAATTAAAAATGTTAATAGTAAAGCATGTGTACAACTATATCCTGTGAAAGTAGAGAACAATGGTTGTTTTTTCTTGTCAGTGCATAATGGTAGGTACATTTGTGTGTGGATTTAAAGATCTGCGGTATTTATATGTCTGAGCGTCTAGAAGCAGAAAAACAGAAATGTGAGACAAAAGACAGCCGAGGAAGAGGAGGAGGAAGAAGAGATTGGTAATAACATAAAATGAATTTCCAAGAGGGGAGTGTGATATTAATTAAAAGCATCAGCCCGTAACTGATTAACAACACAAACAAATTGTCTAAAAGGAGTCTCACATCTTCCCCAGCATTGACAGCAAACCAAGGAATCAGAATTTGAAATGTACAGGTCTGTTAAAAATCTTGGTAAAGTTAAAAAAAAAAAAGAATTAGAAGACAGTTTCATAACAAAGCAGCTCACTCCAACAACAACAACAAAAAAACTACTTTAAACTGCTACTACTTTAAATCACCTTTTTGCCTTTAAAGTTAATCTTATGAGTTTAGCCACTGTGACTAACCAGCGGTGACTGACAGGGATGTGGTCACCCTATAGCCGTCTCGGGGAAGATTCTTGCTACTGAGTTACAAAACAACACAGTGTATTGAGTAATGAATTGTGCACTGGTGCTAAAAAAGTAATTCTTTTCATTGTGAGTTTGTAATTTGAGGGGTAAACTTGGAAAACTGTTTGTTTAGCCATTACAGCTGATATTACAGATGTTTCACAGTGGACATTTTAATCTGTTAAACATAGGTGTGACTAACAATGGCTGGACACTATTAAGGTGAACCAGGTCCTGTGCATGCTGGTTCTCTGGTTTGTTTTACTGGCATCCCTAAATGGAAAGGAAATATGAATTACACCAGTGCTTTAAAGCAAGCTTTGAGAGAGCATCCACTGATTGTCACCAGCACTATTTATCAGCTGTAGCTAATTAACATTGCAGTAAATACAAATTGAAACTCTTGGCTGCTGTCTGGGCTATTTATACGCGGCCAAATTGGTTTTTGAGAAATAAATATTGCTACATTTTTACATTTTAAGATAAGGACCCTGTTTTTTTCCTTGGTAAACAGCTCAGCAAAGTGTGGACATTTCTTAAATCTTTTTACATTCTTAAAACTTAACACCACCTGAAAGTCTTTTTTGATCAGCTTCAGTGGTTTAACTTCTTACCAGTGCCAGAAATGTAATGTAATGTTTAAATGTAGTGTTAAATGGCAGAAAACTGGACAACAATTAGTTGAATTCTAATATTTAAACTTTTGGATAATGGATAAGTCTGGTGATATCCTATATTTCCCTTATTGTGTGTAATTCCCAGGAAAAGACCAGAACCAACGATAAATGTATCATACTAACAGATATAATGTGTGCATCCAAAGCCAAAGGCCCTCCACTTCAAAATATGAATATGAATTCTGGATGCTCAGGCCTCTAAAGTCAAGTTAGCAAGTATAAATATGCAACGTCCAGTTAACGTTGTAAAACGTTGGTACCTGACGTAATTTACGTAACGTAAAACGTAATGTAATGTTACTTAACTTATGTACATTACAAAGTCTTGTGTTTGTTTGAGCTATATCCACTACACTACTTCCATATGCAAATTTTCTCTCTTTATACTATGTCACCTGTCTTTGACGGTGGGCGCATTGAGAATCGACACTAAAGAGAGATACCTATAGCGTCATATTTTGAAGCTGACCAAGCAGGAGTGTTTGACCAGTTAAGAGTTAGACCGAGTTGTAAAAACAAATATGTAGGCCTCAAAAAGGAATATAATGGCATCACAAAGAAAATACAGTGCACACATGTTTACAATGAACCAATGAAGCCCTCCAAAAGTCTTGCTACTGTAGGTGTTGAAATGTAGGTTGTATTGTGTATGAAGATCAGTCCTGCTAAATCTGAGCCTGTGATTATAATTTACATGCCCATTGCACTGAGAACAAAATTGATTGACTGTAATCTTATTCCTGATATAATCTCCTGTACCGAGCAAGAGTGACAGAAAGTGAGAGAGAGAGAGTTAATCCAAACCCAGGCACCGACCCCTCGGCTTCCATCATAAACCAGCACTATAAACTTAACTGTATGCCAGCGCTTAATCCAATCCATATGGCATCAGATTTATCTGCAGGTAAATCAGTGCCTGGGATAAGTATCTGCTGGCTAGATTAATAGAGTGCAGAGGAAAGTAAAAAAAAAAAGGGGGGTGATGAGGAAATGTTTTAGGGCCACACTCCAGAGACCCAAAGCAGTGATCTGTGTGTAAATGTGTGTGCGAGGACGAGAGCGAAGCTCTGGAAATATTTTAAAGCCACACTTAGAGCCCTCAGTATATTCTGCTCCCAAATGACGCTGTTACACTTCAAATTAAACGAGAGGTGGGTGAGGTAGGTGCGTGTGATAAAAACCCTGGAATATATTGCCTGTGATACAGCATATTTTGCCCCGGCGTGTCACGCGGGGACAAGTTGGAATGGCTGCTTTATAGAATTTAAAGTGCAAGTCTCTGTTGGCTTAATTGTTTGGATGCATACGGGCGGCAATCAGTGGTTTGGCGGATCAATAAAACAGTTAGCAACACATAAGGGCGCACGGATGGTGGGCTGCGTGGGAGTGTGTGTAAGTTAGAGAGAGAGGGAAGCGGAGACTGTTTGGTCTCAGAGGGCTATGCCACTGCGGCAATGTCAGGGTTATGGATAGCCAAGCCCAGAACTTCTCTTTCTGTGTGTGTGTGTGTGTGTGTGTGTGTTTGGAGACTGACTCCCCAGAGAGACTGTAATTACCAAGATGGTAAATCACATTACATCCAGGACACACACACAGATTTGGACCAGTGCTCAGCAGCTCAGCCCTGTGTGGTTTGTGTTTAGACACTTATCTTGCAGTCATTAACATTCAACCACAGTACACCAGTCTAAATATACTAATGCCATTGCTTTCACTGTGAAACCAGATGAATTAGTTCATCTCAAACTGTTCGGGGACACCAATTGCCTTATACCATTTAAGTTTATTAACATTTATTTAATTTGAGGAAAGTAACTTAGGTAAATTAAGTAAATTACAAGCATATCCGCCATTTTGCCAAAGTTATTTTAAATGTGTTCACAGAATAGTTTTTTTTAAATGTATCTTTATTTATCTATATCTATAATAAACTAAGAATATCATAACTGCATATTCTTTATACAAACCACTTAAGTTGAATTTATAAAGTTTTCTTCCACTAAATCAAATTATTATATTACCTGTCAAAACAGCTGACGCAAGATAAAAACAATTTCTAATTAATCAATTCAAAATGGTAGCCAATTCATTTTCTGCGGATCAACTAATTTATAAAAAAAAATAAATAGAAACAAAAATTAAAAATTAAAAAATTCTAGGCATTGTAGCATAGTGGCGCTTCCATTTGTGTAATAGTATAAAGTCAACTTAAGGAAAATTATTCAATGGAACCAACTGGAATTAGCTGTTGTTAAATTGCTCCTTTATTTGTTTCTTAATAAAGGCCGTCCAATACTGACGCTTTGGGTTGCCAATCCACAATCTCTCTCCAGAATGGTTGATTCCACCTTCGGAGGTAAAACTTTATACTTTGTAAGGGACTTTTTGAGCTTGTTAACAAGTGAGAGTAGTCGCTAATAAATTCTGTAGCTTATATACTTTTTTTCTACATCCCTCTACATTTTAGCGTCTTACAATACCTAATTAGCTGTTGGCAGTTTGGCTTGGCTTGCAGTGATCTAACATTTTATAAATGTGGAAGTTGTTAAACATCATCTGTAATAAAAGGAGATAAGGTCACCAGGACAATATCCATTTTATTGTATATGCATATAGGTATGTAGGTGTATTTAGGGTTTATATTTATAGGCTAGTGAGCCCTGCATGTCCTGTAATGACTCTCATCTTTTGTGCTCATCACAAAGATCAATGGCAACTTCTGCTCTTGGGCAATAAAGTGTTTATGACACACCTCACTGCATAACCCCCCCCCCCCAAACATAAATATTATCTTCTGTGAGCCGGTACAGCCAATTAACAAACTAAGTTACACCAAGAAAAGACTGCTTTGTTGCGCTGTCAAGCATTGATTTATTAAGCCTATCAATTCAGCCCACACCTCTCCCTATAGTTATTGAATTTGTTTGTGGGCGCTGAGCTTGTTTGACATGTGAGTTGGTCTGATTGCAGAGTAGTTTGCATGTGAATTATAGAGCAAATTATGACTTTGCAATGGCAGACAAGGCGGTCAATGTAATAGGAAATTGAATGGAGTGTTCTCTCCGGGTGAGAGCTGCTATAATTAAAAACTATTGGATAAATGTTTTGTTTTTCCTCGTGTTGAACATAATTAAATGATGTCCTGTTCATTTGCATCTCTGACAAGTTATTGAAATTTTTTTTTATCCTAATCCGTCTGTCTTTTTTTGTACATACTGTTATTTAAGGACACAAAGGAACGTGCCGGTTTGCTGTCAGACCACTGCCCTTTGCATTTGCATCATACTATTTACCTTATGTCATTTCTTTTTCCATAAGAAAAAATATGAGAAAACTACAGCATGGAAAAGAAGAAAAAAATACTGGTTTGTTTAGGTTATTGCAAGAATGCATCCAGGGAGGAAGCATGAAGATTAGTAAGTGATTCTTCCTAGAACCTCTCATCCACAGTAGCTTGCATAATATGAAAAAATGTCTATGAGAGAGTACCAGGTAATTAGCAGTAGCACAGTGGTAATGTGGGGGATTGGGGGGTTCAAGGTTCAGCTTTATTGTCATTATACAACACAGGCTTGCACAATGAAATGCAGTTGTAGCCTCCTCCATGCTACACAAAATGTATATATATATATATATATATATATATATATCAATAAATATCCAGATTAAGACAGATAAGTACAACAACACAATAAAATAGGTATGGAAGGAAAAAAGGGAAAAATACATTATATTTAAAATGATCATATACAGTTATGTAGGTATGTATACAGTATGCATACACTAAAATATGTACAGTGTGCAATATCAGTGTAATATAAGTAAAATATGTGTGTATATTAAGGTGATATATAAAATTAGATGAGAGAAGTGCAAAAGGTATTGGGATGTAAATATAACACAAAGTTCTATGTAAAAACAGGTTCATGGGAAAGTCATTTATTTATGATGTAGTGCAAAGGACGAATGAAGCAGTCTCACAGCCTGAGGAAAGAAGCTGCTCTTAAGTCTGGTGGTACGGCAGCGAATACTTCTGTGTCTCTTGTCAGATTGCAACAGGGTGAAAGGGCTGTGGGTGGGGTGGGTGCTGTCTGTTGGTATTCTTTGGGCTCTGCGCAGGCCCCCTACCTCACCAATATCACTGATGCTGGGTAATGGAGTTCCAATGATATTCTAGGCAGTTTTAATCAGCTGCAGGGTCCTACTATCCTGGGCCGTGCACATCCCATCTCAGTTTGTAATGTTTCCAGTCAGAATGTTTTCTATTGTTCCCTTCCTGTTTGCACATGTGCACTCGGTCAACCGTGTGTCCTACAAAACACTAGCTTGTTTAGGTTATGTTATATCGAGGAGGGAATGTAATTTCTGCATTATAAAAGCCAGAAGTGGTACTAAATAAGAGTGGAAAATGCTGGCTCTTGTTGCTAAGCTAAATGATCTTGCTGAGTAAAAGAGTCAGAATTTCTACTAGATACTATGTTCAAAACTTAACTATCCTTGTTATCTTAATATCTTAAAAAAAAAAAATCTTTGAGGTATTACTTATCCTGCACATTTGGTAGTACAAACTAATTGTATATGACTGGAACTTTTAGAAGACAGGGTTGCCTGGGTGTGCCACCAATAACCTCTTTGGCACAGCTGACTCTACCAGAAGCAAGTGCTTTAATTCATGAAACCTGTGTGCAAAGACTCTTTAAATACAGATTGTAAAAAGAGATGGTCAACTCTTTTAGGGCTTTTGCCACAAAATTAATTTTCAGTTGCTTGGTAGTATTGGACAACAATGCTGTGTGATCTATCAGATACCTATCAGATTATTTTCGCAACTCTGCAAGTGCATCATTGATTTCTATTTATGCTCCACTTGTTGTGCTTAGATGAAACAACCCCTTTAAGTATCTCATCAAGGATGAGAAGAGCGAGAAGATTTCACATTAATGTTTATCATAGAGCCAGAAGGGTCTTCTTCACATTTAACATCTAGGGAAACTGTTGTGTGTGTGGTAATTTTAGTCATGTTCATGTTTAGTGTTTCATGTTTAGTCCTTCCTGTTTTATTTTGTACTCACCTTTTCCATCACTATTCAGACCCTGATTTCCTCCCTTTGTGTGATTTTCCCGCCTTTGTAATTGTCTGCCCCGCTCCTGATTGTTTTCACCTGTTTTCACTTACACTTCCCTTTGTCTTTTTCAGTTTGTCTTGTTCAGTTAGTAGAAAGAGTATCATCCAGTGTTCCAGCCCAGTGTTCAGGTTATTTCACGTTTCAATTGAAGTTTGTGTTGATTTGTTGATCCTCCTTGAGAGCGCCTTTTGTTTTGCACTTTGATACCCTCATTGAGAGCGCCTTTTGATTGAATTTTATTTTGGATGAATAAATATAATTTTCATCTGTCCCAGAGTCGTGCATTTGAGTCCACCAGTATTGTGTCAGAGGTCGTGACAGAAACAACCTATTCTAAAGCAGACAGCAGAGTTTGGTCAATAAAGACCAGGGGAAGCAAACAACCACTCAATATCAGACTTCACTCACACCTTTATGTCCATAAACTAAAAAAAAGACGAAAGACATGTTGTGTAAAATGTTTAACCTATTCCTCTGTCTTTTATTAATAATTGTACATATAATTAAGATTTATTGAGATTTTCCATGCGAGGTCCAAACTGGCAGCACAGCTCCGCACCATGGAAGCAAAATTGTGAGCTGCTATAGTTATCCAGCCCGCAGTAGCCGATGTAGTTCCTGTTATGATTTTAATTATTTGCTCATTTCAGCTTGACCTACATTCCCAATGATTAATTTATTCATAATTCGACCATCTATTTGGTTGGGGTTTGTATAATTAAATTAAAAGCCCTAATCCTTGGAGACTTTATAGAGCTCACATCCTCACAATGAATATGTTAACATGCTGACTTTTAGTAAGTTATGTTCGCTATCATAGTTTACCACCATGTTAGCCTACTAACACTTGCTAATTAGCACTAAAAATGTCATTAGTTTTAGACAGTTAATTCCATAGGTATCGAGACTTTCACACAAAACCAAAAATGTTAAACTCACAGTTGCGCTAAAGAAAGAGGACCACCAAAGTCTTTGGCATCATCTGGGGAACCAGGAATGCCTGTACCAAATGTCATACTTGTCCTCTAGAAATTCTGTTTATATATTACTAAATTATTTTATTTATTTTCCCAATTAAGTTTTGGTGATAACATAACTGCTGCCTGGATTGTGTTCAGAGACGTTTTTTGAAATACTACATTCATATACCAGCAAAGGGATGTGGTTGGGGTGAGTGGTGGGCATTAAAAGAGCAGGACTGTCATGATGGAATATGGGGTTCACATCCAGACTATAGAATTGGTTTAGGCAACTAACGCACTTCGGTTAAGGGTAGGGAGCGATCATGATTTCAGTTCAATGTTCATAATTCTTACGTCTCAAATCACTGATGACTTTTTCTGTATTACAGTCAACACACCACAATCTTTCCCTATACATAACCATAAAAAATCTGAATAATCCTGTAGTCACTATGGAGTGTTTAGTGTTGCCAGATTACCTATTTTGTCAGATAACTAAAATTAAATATATTGTCAGTCAACTTTTTATTCATACATTCAGTATCAACATTTTTTCTACTTGCCCGATATGGTAATTGACAAAACTTTTGTATAATTGTCTTTATATTATTCGAACACGTGATTAAAAGTGATTTAGTGTGCATTATGTTTCCCTCAAAACATATTTGCTGTTGCAAATTAGTTGTATTGAAAGATGATTTCTTGGAGACAGGGCTGCAGATTTGCTGCCAATGCATCCATTAGATGTTGCGATATCTCAACGGATAAGTGAAAACTTTGACATGCTGGTGGTGCTAGATGGAAAGTCAATTTTATCCAAGAGTTCATTCAAAAGTCTGGACCAACGTGGTCGACCGACAGACAGACGGGCACGGTTACGCACTACTAGCATGGTCAGATAAATAAAGCAGACACTGTACTGTTGGAAAATGTTGAAAATTCTACAATCCAATTTGGATTGATTGTACTGCTGAAAGTATAATCTGCTATCATTGTTCTTCCCCTGATTGCTTTATTTGATCTTTGTTGATTGTTATCTGCTCCTCAACAGGTCAATCACAGTGTCAGATCACTGCGGTCTTGAAATGCTGTAAATCGGGGCTTTTAACACATCAGATCCAATTCCCTGTAATGTTTCCTTGTCTGTTTGAAAGTGGAAATCATGCTTTTACTGGATTTTTTTGGGAAAAAAGTTCTTGTAAGGCTACCTCCTTCCAGCACAAATCTGATTCCATCTCTCTTAACATACTATTGATCAGATTAGGTGTGAGCTGTGGAGATGAAAATGATCCTCTGCTATCAAGGAGTGCATATGCTTTCAGGCCTAGGAAAGCTGCAAAGGTGAGAACATCCTTTTTCTCTGAGCTATTTTATACTCAGTTTAAGGCTTTTTCCCCATTATCCTCTGCCCCATTTCCTGGCAGAAAAAGGAAAACACATTTAAGAACATCAACTCTGCACTTCTAAAGGTCTTCCTCCGTGCTCTCTACAGCGGAGCAATACAATGTGCCTGTCGGAGGTTTTCAAATGTGGGACATCAAAACCATTTCAGCATGTTGTTGTTTCAGAAAATGGTTTCCATGTGCGCAAGTGCGTGCATCTGTGGTGCCATAGCTATTAGTAAAACAAAATCGGTCGCAATCTGATGGTTCTAGCGAGGTGCATGAATTGTCTGATGAACTGAACTAAGGGAAAAATGCAGCCACCCTCAGTGAACAAGTGAGAAAGACAACATCCATTATGTTTTTTTGTTTGTTTTGTTTTGAGTTATTTTTTTGGCCTTTTCATGCCTTTATTGGATAGAGACAGCTGAAGATCGACAGGAAAGGTGGGTAGAGAGAGGGGATGACACGCAGCAACTGCAGCAACTCCGTATATGGGTCGCCAGCTCTACCGACTGAGCTAACCGGGCGCCCCAACATCCATTATGTTACATTTTTGAGAACCTTTCAGTCACTGTAAGTTTATAGGTTGATAATAAATGGAACTGCTCCTGTTAAACCCCCTCCCCACCGACTGGGGTGCCCGCAAACTAGGAAAAAAAATGGAGAGACACCGGAGAGTCACAGGTAAATAGTAAAGTAGTATTGCTGAAAGCCGTTAAGTGTATGACTCAGAATCCATGTACTGGTAAAAAGCAACATAGAAATGATAATAGATTTACTTACCACAAAGCAGATTAGATTTTTTTGGCCACTTGTGAGGCAGTGGAACAAGCTGGCAATACAACACTGACAAATGATCAGCTAATGAAGTTGTTGCTGCTAATGTGTTATAATAATTATATATTTACACATCCAGCAGACACAAAGCAACTTTAGCATTCCTTTGGAGTGGTGTCTTCAATATTTGCCCTCCTTTTTACTCTTCCCTTCGAAGTCTTGGGCCAGTTGCTGCACGTGGTCTAAGGCTAAGAGGCCCCTGGCAGTCCGAGGCCCAGGGGCACTGGCCTTACTGGCACAGTCCATAATAAAGTCTTGTAAGTGCTAGTTCCACTTCTGCTCCTGAGAGAAAACTATTATAATTGAGACAGCTTGTTTTTATAGAAATAACCAAAAAAAATTGTTTGTTTCGTTTTTGGTGAAGACCATATTGAACTATTGGCCAAATATTGCACTCAGATGGGGTCACAGAAATGAGGCGACAGAAGGAAACACATTAACTGCAACAGTACTGAGGCTGGGATTGTCTAATGCTTACACAAAGTAAAAGTATCAAATCAGGAACAAAAAAGAGAGAAAGTCCATCCCTAAGTCACCTTGACAGCTTTTGGTGATGTAGTTGTAATTTTATAAAAATGAACCACTTGGTCATAGCAGAGCATATTGAAAAGGAGATCTTGTTGAAAGTGAACTCGAAAAGAGAAACATGTCTCCAGGGAAATTAGGTAGTGTTGGCAGATATAATGGCATCCTTGTCATTGAGTGCCAGTGGGACCCCGACTGAAAAATCTGAATCAACTTCTATGAAGTCTCATTTCTGTTTTTGCTGGCATGGAAATAAAGGAAAATACTACCCAAAGCAAAGCATTAACAATTGTACATGAAATGCATTTTCCCACCTTGTGTTAGTGTGTGTCAGCTCCTAGACACCAGATTCAACTCTAAGTGTCAGTCTCTATCAGCAAACTGCTGGATCAGCTGATATTATTTAGGTGACATTTTTCCTGTTAGCATGTATCAAAAAATCATATGACGACTACACATATCCAGAAATAATTCTAAAGATTGGAATCAGGGCTGATCCAGGCATATTTTTAAAGTATTTCTATCAGGTAACGTAAATCTGATTGTATCCTGATCCTTTCTTTACTGTTCTCTGGTGTATTTTGTTCACCTCGGCCTGCAAGTGTTTCCAGTATCTTCCATCTATCTGGTTCTCATCAGCAGAGAGCTGTTCACTAAACATTCAGGTAGCTGAGGTAGGCTTCTAAGTTTTTGGTGACTTTGGTCAAAACATTAATTCTGGCTAGAGTGCTCTGTGCAAGCCGATGTACTGTTCTGACATCTGATCTTATTTTTTATAGTTCCAACAACTTCAACAGAGTTATAGGTCTTAGAAAAATGATTAGCTGAATGTCTCACGCATTCTCCCAGTTAAACTTTTACTTAAATGATAAGCTTAATAGTTTTGAACCACAACCTTTGATTTTGGAATCAGGGCCAAACACACTTGATTAACCACATAATAACAATATGAGTTTAATGCTTTGCTACAAGATGCTAACCTGTTGCGCCACATGGTTTGTTTCACAGAACCATTTGGAAAGTTTGTAGAAAGTCTGTAGAAACTGCTTGATAAAGGGCAGGCACTTTCAAAAAATACTTGGAGTTGACTGGATGAACCATCTGGCAATCACTATCACGGACGAACATCAACCAATCAGATCAAAGAATCAATAAGCCAGACCAAGAAGAGCGAAAACCTTTTTTTCATTGAAAAAAATGGATTCTCGCATGATCTTGTTATCTCACAAATCCACCTGCCTCATATGGCAACAAAGATGCAACATGTTGTCTACCACATATAGAGGAAATCTAAAATTCTGCAAAACAGCTCAGCCTTTGGTCAAGAGTTGTGTTACTCTTGATTTCTTATGATGTTGTGTGAGTTATAGGAAATGCTTTGACAGTACAGAAGGCACACTACTTCTTTCATCACTAACAACTACAGCTATTGAGCCAAACCTGCAAGCTGTTGCTGAGAGAACTGAGCCCTGGACATACCAGAAAGTGGTATGGCAATGTCCATCCATGCATCCTCACAAAATGTCTTGGTGATGTAGGGACTGGTTGCAGAGTTAGTTGGTGCGTTACTGCAGCTGGTGAGCTAACTGTCAGACGTAAATGTTTGCTATGTCAGAACTTATTTGGAAAACATGTTTCCATCTCCCATTAGGTGCATTAACTCTTTTTCAAAACTCCCCTCAAATTGAAGAATTATTTTTTCTTCGAATTGTGCTGTTTCCATCAACCTTTTCTACTTTAAAATGTGCATTAACATGCGTTAATGGAAACAGGACAAGATATGTCATGGCAGATGTTTTCCATCAGCTGCTAATGGCAAAATAGCTGTTGTGACAGGTCTGTGTGGTCACCCTGGACAAAAGGTCAGAATCATGTTTGAAAAATCTGAACAAAAACGCTCTCTTGGATGCCTCTGTAGTGGATAAAACATAATAAAATGCCCTCTAGTGGAAAAAACATGGTGCCATCTGGTGCTAATCACAACCCTGACTAAGCTGTTTCATTATAAATGCATCTTACCTTTGTGCCACTGCCTTATGCAGAATAAGCAGTTATTTATAAAACCTTCCTTTGTCCTGGGTGTTATGTAGGGGTATGGCAGTTTGGGGCGCATATGAGCTAAAGTAAACTTTATGAATAATGTGACTGGAATAATCAATTAAAGATGTGAGGAAATAATTGCCAGATGCTTTGAATTAACAATAAACAGGATGCAATGTTCTATACACATTATGTCAAATTAGAAAGAAGTAACCATGGCTTTTCCTGTCTAAACCCTTATTTGTGTGAGCATTATATAAGGGGAAATTGCTCTTTTTTAAAGTGAATAGTTTACAGGTAAGTTGTATATGGGCTTTTTAGAACCTGCGTTCATAACAGTTCTGTTATAACAGTTCATAACAATATCTGTTATAACAGTTCATAACAGCATCTGTTATAACAGTTCATAACAATATCTGTTATTAATCAAGTTTAAGCACTTAAGTGTAAATCAAAGAACATTTTTATAAAAGATGCCTCGGCATGGAAGCATCTGCACTCTTCTTTCTTCTCCCCTTATTTATTCGGCTTTTCCCTTTGATTTGTTGTCTGTAAGTCAAAAATAAATAAATAAAATGATTGGGTAAATTGTCAAATTTCAAATAATGCTGGGTTTTATTACTTTAATGCTTCCTCTCAGCACTGATGGTCCTCATCACCAACATGTTCGGATAATATTTTGCACGTTTTATTGTGGAACAGTTGAATTGTTCAATGTTGCTGTTTGTATACTTTGGTTGATTAGGATGGGAGAGCCGCATGTAATTCCATATTTTTATGGATGAATAAACTCAACCTGCTGAAATTCTGAGCACTGCAGGAATTGAGTGACTGGTAATGGATTGCCTCCTGAGTAAAGAGACTTACACCTGGCAGTGCTTTCCGATGAGGGAACCGGTCCAAAAAAACTCTATTAAAAACTTGAAAAAAAACCCAGATTATTAGATCGATAAGAACCCCGTGGAGTTCCGAGGACATGTCCTAAAGCCTGCAGACCCCGCGCTACACCGCCAGGGCGCAAACCGGCACCTCTCGTAAGGTTTTATCTCCGGGCTTATCCTCCGGTCCTGTTTGACAGTCCGCTCACGATAGCCCCGGTACATGAAGGCAGGGAGAAATTATCGATGCTCAAACTTTAAGGAGACTACGGACAAAGGGGGTTTCCAGCCCGGCAGGACTCCTCCCTTCTACCCATGAACTACCCGGAGTTGAACGGCGGAGGAGAGGAACGTGTCTGGGATTGTTTTGTCGGAGAGTAATCGGCTGTTCGGAGGGGAATACAGAAACCCACCACCACTTCTTCTCTGTGTTTTCTATCCTTAATCTTGTTCACGTTGCCCTTAACGGGATCGTGGATTTCCATCGTGGAACTGCAACATGGGGATGTTATAACGGTTCTTCGCTATTGTGTGGACGCTGGGAGAAGATTTATTCACAGCAGGTTGGTGAAATGTTTTTAGGGTCATGCTATGTGTGCGTTTCTGAGAGACTATCTGCATCAAAAGCGGGGTGACTCTACTCTCTCCGCGCACAGACGCGCAATACGCATCATACAGGCGCACATGGAGCGCCAGGTGCAGTAACAGAGGTCAGTTTGGTACTGCGGCGCTGTCCATGGTGCTGAACATTAACCCCACACACTCTCTCTCTCCTCTATGTCTATGTCCCTCTCTCAATCCTTTTATTTACTGTTTTTGGCATTAAGGTTAAACAGTATGAACTAGTATTAACAAAGCACCTTCAGAGGGTACAAATGAGTTGTATGGAGTACATATACTAGAGAAGTGTGTGTGTGTGTGTTTGTGTGTGTGTGTGTTTGTGTGTGTGTGTGTGTCTGTGTGTTGCCCAGTCATTAGGGATTTGTATCCATTGTAGCCTCAGCATTGTAAAGTATCAGAAGTATTTTATTCAACCATTTGAGGTTGGAAACCACTTCTAGCCAGCATTTCAGATTAAACAGACAACCGAACAATAAACTGTAAACACCCACAAGTTAGTTCAACTCAGGCTGTTTGAGTAAATAAACGGTTTAAGGCAATGTGTTTTATCAAACAATTTAAGCGTAAGAAATATTTTATTTGAGTAGAAGTAACACAAGTATTTCTTGTTAAGATAACTTGGGTCCATACAGTAAATATAAGGCTACAAACAGCAGTCAGTTAGCTTGGCTTATCATAAAGATTAGAAATAGGGGGAAACACCTAGCCTTGGAGCACCTCTTAGGCTTCAGAAACAGAAGTGTAAAAACAACAAGTTTTTATAGGGGTGGCGTTTCTGGGTGAGAATTAGTTACGGCACCCATCCCTCAGGAATCTGCAACTTGTCGTTCTTACACTTGGCTTTTGTATTTGACAGACATGATAGTGGTATTGCTATTGTTCTCATCGAGCTCCCTGCAAGTAAGTGAATAAATGTATTTCCCAAAATGTTTAACTTTTCCTTTAATTCCTTTCCTTTAAGTTGCTAGAAAAAAAATATAAAGCAAGTTACAATAGCAGCTTATGACTGCTGTAAAATGATCCGTAAATGATCCATTAATAAAGCTGTTCCATCTTACTAGGGTTCTCCCAAATACCATTTCTGGGGCTTCGAACCTTCGGTGAGAATGATCTGCAGTCATTGAGTGTAACTACTTCATACTCTTCTCTGCTTGTTTGTATATTGCTTTCCACTCTTTTGTTGATATTGCAGATACATCCAAAAACTACATTAAACATTGTAAACTTGTTGCCTAAAAATAACTATGCTAACTTTGATGCCCCAAAAACCCTCTGGCAAGTTCAGATTGTTTTACCTCTGTTTACCAAAAACCCTACATACAGCAATGCTGGTGAGTCAGTCCTAAACGCCTGTGTAACTGCGTCTTTGTGTACACACAGTCACTGGCACCCTTTTTTGATCCAATTCAGGCACTGATTTCAGGTGAGAGGGGGCGATAAGAAGAGTATGCACTCTGAAGGGGTTGATGACGCAGGGATGCAAAAATAATAATCAGGTCAGCCCAACTTATAAACATTTTCTTAAGAGTGGAAAGGTAAAGAAAGCGGCTCCATAGGGTTTTAGGTCTGATAAACATTGGTGGTACAGTACAGTTCGTCCTGGTCTCAGTGAGAGACGGTGGTGTGTTATAGCAGATACCAAAGTTCTAGAGACGTTGTTTTAACTTTTGTGATGTGAGACCTGCAGCCTGCCTAACCGATTCTAATCAGGACTTGATTCTCCATGTGAGAAACCCATCACTGCCCTTCTTCAGATGCTTATCAAATCGCTTTTCATCAGCATCATAAGCACATTAGCATAGAACGACATGGATAGCTGGCCAGCAGTTAGAGACAGGAGCTTGTGACTTGCAGGTTGCCAATTCCAGCCTGGCTGCTGAGGAGAATCTGGAGGCAGAAGCTGTGGTCGCATTGGCCAGCTCTGAGTGGGAAGTGTGTGATATCGGAAAGATAACACACAAACAAAAAGCAGGAACACGGTGTGATTGTTGCTCGGTATATGACCAAGAGCAGTCATTTCAGGTCCACAGTGTATACTGCACCAAATGCTCTTGTAATCTCAGTTTACATGACCCTTTCCTGCTCTGTGGCTGGGTAATGCTACTGATAATGCACTATATGACGCCTTTTCATTTGGGATATTTTCATATTTCAAAACACCAGGGATGTAGTGGGAGGTAAAGCCATCTGGGCTCAGCCAAAGTCTGCTTTTCAGGATGACTTTAACATTGAGAAGATGAATTCGCAGAAAGCAACAATAAATAGTCCTTAGAGGAGAAAATGAGAGTGGAGTTGATGTATGTTTATGTTGGTGCATTGCCTCATGGTGACTGAAGGTCATAGTTTACCCACCTTTTATTTACTACATCAGTTATGAAGACAAAGCTCTCTCTCTCTCTCTCTCTCTGTCTTTCTCTCTCTCTTAGCCACCAGTCAGACTGTGAGTGAAAAGAGAGCAAGCACACTGAGTCACGGCTGACACACAGACGGCCCGCTGAGCTGAATCAATTCCATTTGAGTCAGTTTGATTTGAAGTCTGTGCACCTCTTCCTTGGTTGTGTCATGCAGCTTGGTGTTAGAGATCTATATGGGCTGTCCTTGTGTATGAAATGTGTTTATATGCACACGTCTGACTGTGTTTATGTGCAGCCAGTGTTGACATGTGGGTGTGGACCATGTGTGATTTTGACTACAATGGCAGTGTGTTTTGTACTATTTGATAGAATTATATCTGTCAGTCCCTCCGAGATTTCGCTGGCTGTTTTTGGGATTGTTGGGGCCCAAGCTGCCTGATTTCACTGCGTTTTTTTCAAATACATTGCAATGCATTTTGCAATGTATGTAGGGATTTTATTGCAATGAAATTACAGGGGGAAAGGTGAGTAAAAAATAGTTGTGGTTTCTGTTTGGGTTCTTTTGTATAATTAATAAAAGATCTAAGGCAATTTATTCCAGTGAGAATAAAATTGCTAGTACCTGTAGTTAGGTGACGAATGGCTCAACCTTTTGTGCAGGGGACTGCAATGATTGGTGAAGCATGCGGGAAAGTACAATTATTGGTCAAAATTTGGCGAGAATTTGCGATGATTGGAAAAATTGCAAGGTCACTCAGAATTCCCGGGGTTGGTTGAATTTGTGTTAATTGTTGAAAATGTACTTATTTGCTTTTGTTCTGAGAGTGTGACGAGGCAATGGATGTTTGTGTCTAAAGTATGGCTTTGGACTCAGGTCATGGTCAGCCTAGCTTAGCATAAAAATTGGAAGAAGGGGAAAACAGCTAGCCTGGCTCTATCCAAAAGAAGTTGTAACATAAACCGTGTAGACTTCTAAGGAGGATTCTGGGAAGATTTCCCTTTTTTTTCAGTACATAAAACACTTAAAATACATATAAAGCAACAGTTTGCAATTAAAATTTGTGTATACACACATAGTTATATCCATTATGCACACTTATTACTTGAACGGAACTTATTATCTGAACACTTACTACATCAAGAGTTTCTATAAGCCTACCAATGCCGCTAAAGCTGCCATATATGGAGGCGCTTAAATGTCAAAAAATGATACGAACATATTCTTGAAAAATTGATGAAGTGTAAACTGACATTAATCTCTGGACACGATGCGCTTGTTAAAGTATGTCCACTAAAAGCTGTTGCTTTTGCCACTGACAGGCTGAGATTGTTATTCTAAGGGTCTGACAACATGATGGAAAGGATCCCTACAGAGATAGCCCTTTTGTTTAACCAGAAACAGACAGAATATTGCTCGCCACCGGACTCCATAGACAAAAACAGTAATTTTACCTCGAATATCATTGTAATATGGTAACTTTATTCAAAATGGACAGAAAAAAGACATCTTTGTTAGTCTTTCCACTGTTCCAACAATCACCAACTCCTATTTGGTGGAAATAAATCTCTACTTCAGAGTTTCATGATTTTCTGAGCAGTTTCTGTCGCTCTACTCAGCTGCACACAGAGCAGACTGGCTTTGTGAACAAACCACAGAGAGGCTGCGATAGCAACACAGGCAGAGGGAGTGAGACACCATGACTCCACTGTATCTTTACATAGAGAATAGGTGTTTACAGCTATTTTGTTTTGTTATGTTATGAATCTCATATACACCAATCAGCCATAACATGCTATGCAGCCCCACACTAACTGACTGCTCTGCACTGTGTGTTCTGACACCTTTCTATCAGAACCAGCATTAACTGTTTCAGCAGTTTGAGCTACTGAGCAGTAGCTCATCTGTTGGATCGGACCACACGGGCCAGCCTTCACTCCCCACATGTATTACTATACCTTGGCCACCCATGACCCTGTCTGTGGTTCACAGCTTTTCCTTCCTTGGAGCACTTTTGATAGGTACTGACCACTGCAGACTGGGAACACCCCACAAGAGCTGCAGTTTTGGAGATGCTTGAGGACAAAAAGTTCACTTGCTGCCTAATATATCCCACCCACTGACAGGAGCCATGATAACCAGATAATCAGTGTTATTCACTTCACCTGTCAGTGCTCATGATGTTATGGCTGATCAGTGTATATAACCGTTAACAATTGGGGGGGGGGGCTTTGGCTCAGGAGGTAGATGATTGTCCACCAATCAGGAGGTTGTTGGTTCAATCACCACCTCCTGCTGCAAGTGAGCAAGATACTGAACTCCACATTGCATAAAGTAATAAAATACATTTCTGTTTGTGATGGCCTTTGGTGTCGTGTAAAAGCGCTTTGAGTGGTCGGAAGACTTGAAAAGCGCTATACAAATACAGTCCATTTACCAAATAAGCAGTGCTTGTACAGTAACTTATTTCTATATAGTTCTATTTTATTTTTCTCACACCGATTATTAATCTGTGCTTTTATTCAGTGGGCATAAAAACAAATAGGTTAGGATTACAACAATGCAACAATCCACACACAGACTTCAGGCTGATATTTATTTAATTTGATGAAAGAAGGAAAATAATCACATTACCCAAAATATTGAACTATGTCTTTGAAATCTATTTGAAATATCTTTATTCACTGTTTTCTAATTCATTTATTTTCAGGAGATACAAGGTTTCTACATGTCGGATGTGTTATGAAACAGTTGGGTTAATTATGATGGCTGTTGCCTGCACTCAAACAGAGGGGGCTTGATTACTGAAGAGGCTGTGTGTTTGGCTTCCACACATCACTGAAGGGACACACACAGACACACACACGCGCGCACACACACACGCGCACACACAGTACCCAAGTCAACATGCCACTATTATCCATTTTGGTAAACACTTGAAAAACAGGTGATCACACAATCTGCCACTGGTATTGAACAAATCCACTTCTTAACGTCAGTGTCGGGCTCTTACGAAGCATGTCACAACTGAAGTATTTCAACAGCAACTCTGGAAGTTTTGTGGTGGTCGTTTTAACCTCCCAACTTGAATGATTTTCAAAATAACTTCTAAAATAGTTCTTTGTCTTTGGTTTGGACATTGTGGAAGTTTTACCTCTAAAATCAAAATTTTTTTATGTGTAATTCTGAAAATGCACACCACTTACTTCTAGGGCTAGATTTATGTGCATGAAGTGTACCAACAATTTGCACTGTACATTTTAATCAATTTGCACAGCAGTCTGCGCGTAATTAGCATCTGATTTACTAAGGCAGCGGCTCATTATGCAATCAGTGGCCGGCTGCCCTCTAGATGTTCTCTCGGTGCAAAGGAGAGCTCAACAAGTGCAGCTCAGGAAACTCTGACAAGAAATCCAAACACACTCAGAATTAATGAAATTCTGACATATTCACCGAGAAAAGTCTGAGAAAATGATCTATTACCGATAAAATGCTAATAATCTTTATTTGCAGAATTGTTTCTAATTAAAGCAGTAGGACTGATTAAACAAACTTTTGTCATGCAAATATGTCGTGATAAAGAGAGTGCAGTCACCTCAGTGCACTTTATTGACAGCCCTGGCTCCTAGAAATGACGTTTAAATTTGCCACAGCAAAAACGGTTAAAGGGGAACACAATAGGTCTTTATCACAGCAGCCATTTTGACATGCAATAGTAGGGTAAACACAGGTCTTACTAGTGATGTTAGTTAAGGTTCAGTTCTATTTGGGTCAAACAGTGTGAGGGTGCATGCTGGCTCACTTGAAGGCTCTGCTAGACTAAGATTTATGAGAAAATATTTTAAAGAACATATCAGCTGTTCATTCACTGATAACACATGTTGTTTGTTTTAAGACTTTTCTTACTCCAACAGAGAATGTCAGTTTGATGAAATCTTGCCTTTAAAAAGTTGCTGTTGAGTGTCTGACTCACGTTTTAGCGTTGTCATACCACGTACTTATCATATCATGTACAGATTTGCAACAGGAAGTACATTGTGAAAGCAATGTAATCCTGCCGGATGATGTTTTTTCACCTCTTCCTCTAAACTTAATTAAAGTTTTTTGCAAATACATAACTGCATTTGGCATTCAGGTGATGACTGACCAAACTGGTAGTATATACAGTAAATGTAATTTCTAGGAACAGAGAACTCCTTTAGACTGACAACAAGTGTGTTCCAGCCATGTTCATCACTTTCTAGCATCCCCTGGAAACAATTCTGTGCTACTTGCAGCGTTGCAGTATTTGGTTGTGTCTTGTGTGTTTGCAGAATTTTTGTGTGGACCAGCAGTGAAGGAGAATGCAAGACAAAACTCAATCGACAGTGGTCAGTCGATGCACCGTGGGTGGGCATTTCACCCCCCTGCCACTGAGTGCATCCTCACAGAGCTACTATTGTGGTTGTAGACTCTTAGTGTCATTGATCAGTGCGACAAACTGTATTGTTGTGCATTCACTTTATCGCCCATTTATTTCAATGTCTGGATTAAATGGGGGGAGCTGGCAGGATGGGACAGGGGTGTGACATTCTGATGACGTGTTATTTGTACGACCCACCACCGGGAAATTTCCGCCAATGTTTGCATCATGTTGTATAAGATCAATTACATATATCAAGATGGGCGACATGACAGCTCTTCAAAAATAAAGCCAAAACATCTTGATCGCCCTGTAGGGGCTGACTGCAGAATATGTCATGAATTCATTACCTCTATGTTAGCAGATTGGACATGGGCCAAACCAAACAATAAGTACATGTCAAATAAAGTTTTACTAAAGATGGTTTCTGTAATTTTAGGTAATGGCTGATGTTTGTTGAAGTATTTTTCTGATCAGTTTGGTTTTAATTATTACTTATTTGAAGCTATAAAAAAGTGGTTTCACGTCATGATTGACAGCTGAGCCCTGCTTTTGATTGAGTCAGCTGGGCATATGGACGGGACTTCTTGACTTCTGGCTCCGAGTGGCAAAAGATGGCAGTGGCCATATTGGGAATATTTTGGCTTCATTTTTGTGCAGCGGGAGGAAGGGGAGAAGCATCTTGTCAATGTCTAGATGCACAGCATTTTTGCTTTCATTTTCAGAGTGGCATAAATGTGCAAAAGCACCTTAACACTCATCGTTCATCTACCATTATTATTGTTTAGAAAGTAAATTCAGGTTCCTTCAAACTTCCTGTCTCCCACCAAAACCTTTAAAAAAAAATTTAATATTCCTGCACAAAACTGCCACTCTCAGACAGCATGAAGCTTCATAAATCTGTCTGAATCCAAAGTCAACAACATTTATGTCCTCCAGTCATTTGTATGATTCTGCCTTAAATGTATAAAGGCTCCAGTAAGTGTGCACATAGAAGCAGAGAAAGTGTCTGAAATAAGGCGCAAAATGATGTCTTTCTCCCTATGTAGCATTCAATACATTGATCTTTTACTTTCCCTTCAGTTTAGTCTCAAACAGATCTGCAGTACATCTTCATTCATCTTCACGTTCAGTTTTCTTCTTTAAAATACTGGAGTGCAATGCGGGAAACTGTTATTAACAACACATTCAAGCAGAACAATCCTCCCTCTATCACAAGATATAAATGTACAGAGCATGCACTTTAAGGTAGTTTTGTTTTCTGCATTTTGTGTTTGTTGGTCTCTTTAGAAAAATAACAGCAAAGAAAGTGAACCTGCATTATTTATAGCATCTGTAGGTACAATATTATGGAATCAGTTAGCAGTAGCAAGTTATTATATTGAAAAAATTCAGTTTTAGACCTCAATTTGTTATCTTAATCCTATCAGTCAGAGACATGCAGAATTACATCCATTATAATGAATCTGCTATGAGATTATTATTGTTTATACAATTCCCCTAGTTAATTTTACAGATGGTGGCAAGATGATTCATGAGACATTATATAACTGATTTATTATATGCATATTCATTCTGATGTTTTTAACATTTTTGATGTGAGCCTTTATTTTATGGATTAATGAGTATTCACAACAGTTAGATTATATCCAGATGAGGCACACTGTCTTTACCACTGTGCAAATCCTTTAGGACAGTATCCAACCCATTTTATTTTCCACAATGGCAGTAGTAGAGGTAAATTAGTGCTCCAAGACTCCTGTACTGCATGTGCTGCAAAAGCTAAGGTTACACGACCTTGTCTTCGTGGTTGTTTTTTTCCCATTTTAATTTTAGTAAAGGGAGGGATATTTTGGCTTTATTTTTGTGCAGTAGGAGGAAGTGGATACATGACGGCCATATATTTACCAAAAGTAACCAAAATGTCACTTACGTCACATGACTTAAGCAACATAACGTAGTTATTTTAACCCAACCCACAGTATTTTCCTGCCCACCTAACCAAGACGTGTTTGTTGTCTAAACTAACCAAACTTCGACTGTTTCTCAACGTTAACCACGTGCCAAAAGGGCTTTCTGACAGACGGTCTTTGCAGCCTGGTGCCTCTCAAAGGCTGTCATATGTATCTGTAAGAGATGCTGAGGCTCAGTTTGACAAATGAGATGAGAGTGGTGTTGTATCGGCTTCGGCATACAAGATTTGAGAGTCAGACACTCAACATAAAACTTCCGAATGCAACTTGACTGACTGGAACAAATTCCCATTATTCTGAAATTCAAATTCATTCAAAAATGAATCAACCACAATTTAGAAAATGTAATTGTCTAAGTCTTTTATCTTGAAATATAATTATTTTTTTTAAATTTGAATATTTACTGCTTTTATTACTGTTTTATAATATTATAAACTGAACATCTTTGGACAGTTAGTAAGACAAAAGAGGGAAATTAATACGTTTATTTCTTACATAAATTATGTATGTAAAATAAAGTTGTGCTTGATGCATTACTAAAATAAAAGCAGTTGCATCACAGAGATACGGTACATGTACACATGCCACAGGGTAGGTGTATAATAAAATGTCACTCATTACACAGATTAACTGTCTCATGTACTAGTCAGGATATACTAAATGTTTCAGTAAATATGACAGAAAGATATTTCTATAAAAATGTCCTACTGCAGCTTTAAAGTCATGAACTGTGTCATATTGGGTCTGATTTCACCCTGTTGTGTATTTAGGTTTGAGTGTGAGTCTGTATTGTGGGAGAGGAAATCAAATCATACAAAATCACTTGTGTAGTAACTGGATAGCTGTATCATCAGTAGCCAGTGCAAATGAGGGATGTGTATGGTGTAAACACCTCTCTGGCAATGTGCACCCTTACCTCACATGAAAACACTACTTGGATTTATATAAACGTCCACTCTCACGCACACTCCTGCATCCATTCTGTGATAATCCACTTCAGCACCCCTCCAGTGCCTGGTAGACTAATGTTGAAATAAGCCAGAGAGCTTAGTGTCACACAGACCTGAACTAAGATGACCTGACTCAGATGATACAGGGCAAACATAATTCCTGTGGCATCCATCCAACATCCACTTAACTGTAAAACACTGTCCAAAAAGCCCAAACTATTTGCTCTTCATCGTCTTTTTTTTTATCCCCCTCGTGCACATTACAGTGATTTATGAACTGTGCAGTTTGAATACCTCTTGCTTAAGCAAAGCAGATTATACAGAGGGCTTGTTGAGGGTTGTATACCCCGCTGCAGAGATTTTAGATCATTAACATTACAATCATTCGGGATAATTTTAAATCTGTGTCTTAGTGAAGTGTTTAAACCATTCTATAGACAAAAATGTTCTCTGATGAAAGTATATTGCCCTAAAAAAATCCATGAAAAGGTGCTTAAAATCGCTTAAAACAGTCAAGTTAGGAAATAAAATGAAAATAAGAATGCATAAAGGACATGCTGAAGCTATTATTATTTACTCATTCACCCTGCTAAACTAACCATGCAGCAGAAGAACTGAAAGGCATATACCAGAATGCTAGAAAGAACATAAAAAACATTGTTCACATTAAAGCCCATATTCTGCACTTCTCACAGCCATTGAGTCCTACCATAAAGTTACGTGTTCACAGGAAGCTGTAAACATGGAACAAAAAACACTCAGCCTGATGAAGTTCTGCCTTTCATGCCGTACAAGAGGTCTCAGCACCTGAATGGCATTCCATAATGGTTCACCCCCCCCCATTGCCCAGGAGGTCCAAATGTTCAACAAAGATCAGCAGAGCATTAAATCTTCACTTCCTTCTGTCTGTTGCTGTTAGATCTATACAGTATATATACTCACACAAGTCAAATAATATTAGTAATACTAATAATAATAGTTGTACTAGGCAATAAGGACAGAGGAGATGACGATGGAAACAACAACTGGAAAAAAAGACAGGAATAAAACAATTGGATGAATAACATGAATGGGTCGGAAAATAGTTCTGCTGTTTTGACGTTTTCACAGGTGTGATAGGACGGGATAGAACCCTGCTCCTGTACCTATTTTAGTTGCACTGAGCTTGTAAATCAGTTTTACCTCACAGATGTGGAGTTTAGGCAGCTAATGGAGCAAACTGCTGTATTGAAAGATTGCTAATCTGTGTGGAGGTTGCAGAGTAGATCATTCCTGTTGACCATATATTAAAGCTGCAGTAGGTAACTTTTGAAAAAATACCCTTTTGTCCTATTTGCTGAAACTTTCACTATATCCTGACAGTAGAACATGAGACAGATAATCTGTGAAATAATCAGGTTCCTCTGGCTCCTCCTAGTGCTCCTAATGGCATTTACAAAAATCCACCAGGCCCCAACAAAAACAACCAATCAGAGCTGATGAAGATACAAAGACACTTTGGGTTGGTGGCTTGAAGAAAGTTGATTGTTGTTGACTCTCATTCCTAGGTTTGATATTTGACAACCTGACAACAATCATCTATCTATCTCGGCTCTGATTGGTTTTGTTCAGTGGATTATTGTAAACATGTAATGTAATTTTAGGCTAGGATAAATTAGAGTAATTTTACCTTTATCTATATGTATTTTTTTTTTATTATGAATTAAATATAATTGAAGCATCTGGTCTCATCTATAAATATCTTTGTGAATCCATATCCTCTTGGCAGCAACCGCAAGACAAGAGAATGAATAACCAGGAGTTGGCAAGAGTTGTGACATTTGTTAGATCGTAATGTCTGTTTTCCAAAAGTCTTTCAACTCTTGGCAGGTTGTTTATTGATACAGATCTCCAAAATGTTGCACATTATTTTGGGGTGTATTTTCCCTTTAATTAATGCTGGGCATTTCACTGCCACACACTGTTCCGCTTATTGATAGCGGAACTGGAGACAACCTTTTCAAATAAAGGTTATTAATCGAATCGAATCGAAATCAAATTAGCTCTCCGCTGTTGATTTAGTGGCTGTAGTTATTCACTGTGGCGCGCGTGTGTGTGTGTGTGTGTGTGTGTGTGTGTGTGTGTGTGTGTGTGTGTGTGTGTGTGTGTGTGTGTGTGTGTGTATGGACCTGCCAGCACTGTTTGTTCACTTTGACAAGGATGTGAAAGGAGTACTGTATCTGTATGTGGGAGGTCTTGCATGCAAGGTAAGAAAATTGTGTGTGTGTGTGTTTGTGTGTGTATTAAATTAGACTGGTTACACTGTAATAAGCAGTATGACCCTAACTGGCATACCAGAGTCTCTTCCCATTGGTGCTGGAAGTGTGTCACTATCTCTGTTCTCTGCAGATGGGTTAGCACGCACATCTACATCCAGTGGAGAAGGGTGACAGGTCCTGCAGATTTCTGTCTCCAGTCACCAAATGTGGGGGACTACCCATGGTTGGCGAAGTTAGATCTCTGTCTGGAAGGGTGTGGTGGAGTGTGGATCCATGTTGATGTGTTGTTCCCCTCTCAAGAAGTGCAGTCTGGCTGTCTTCAACCGCTCCTGCAGTTAGCAGGCTCATAGCATGTCATCAAGAAGGAGGAGTTGTGCCATACCTGCATCCTCCAGGGCTCCCATTTTCCCTCTCACATAGTCAACAATCAGGTCATACAGTTGTGGTTCATTCAGGTCATCAATGTTGTAAGTTGTACTGGCGTCATCAATTGAACTCGCAACTGCCAGTAGCTGACTTGCACTCAGGTCAGAAAGTCTCTTCTGTATCTTAAAGATCAGCATCCGCGGGGGGATAACAGTGACCATGATGACGGTGGAAAAAATTTCCCTCTCTTTCTGGATGACGCACTGGGATGCAGTCTTCCCTGAAGCTTTGGACACAGGTTCACGGTTCGTCTCGGCACTCCACTTCACCAGGTGGTGGCGCTAGATCATCCCGGACGAGCCCCCAATTGTTCCCGGCCCCAAACCAAGGGAAAATCGGACCCAGCAGAAAGGGTTAAACAGGGGGGGGGGGCGTGTAGCCCAAAAAAAAAAATTGGATTGACAGAGAGAAGGAAAAAAATTAACTTCTTCCTCCCAACCAAAGTTTTTTTTTTACAAATTAATAAAAAAATAATAAAAAAATTCTTAACTTAATTTTTAAATAAAAATAAAAACAAAAAAAAAAATAAAAAAAAAAAAAAAAAAAAAAAAAAATTAAAAATAAATAAAAAAAATAAAAACTAAATTCAAATAAAAAAAAAAAAAAAAAAAATAAAAAAAAAAAAAAAAAAAAAAAAAAAAAAAAAAAATAAAAAAAAATTAAAATAAAAAAATAAAAAAAAAAAAAAAAAAAAAAAAAAAAAAAAAATTAATATATAATTTAAATAAAAAAATAAAAAAAAAAAAAATTAAAAAAAACAAATAAAAAAAAAAAAAAAAAAAAAAAAAATATACTAAATAACTTTAAATTTTTTTCCCCCCTACTTAAAAAAACAGAAAAAATTAAAAAAAAGAAAGGCCACAAAAAAAAAAAATTTAAAATAAAAAAAATTTAAAATAAAACCTTTAAAAAAAAATTAAAAACAAAAAAAAAAAACTAAAAAATAATAAAAAAAAAATAAAAAAAACTTATCCCTTTATAAAAAAAAATTAAAAAAAATAAAATTAAAAATAAAAAAAAAAAAAAAAAAAAAAAAAAATAATAAAAAAAAAAAAAAAAACTACAACCAAAAAAAAACCAACTAAAAAAACAAACTAAATAAAATTAAACAAAATATAAAAATAAAAATAAAAAAAAAAAAAAAAAAAAATAAACATAAAAAAATAAAAAACAATTATAATTAAAATAAAAAAAAAAATATTTAAGAACTAAGGGAAAGAATAGAGAAGTTGGGTTAATTGCTTCTTCCCGCAGGGGTAGTTTTTTTTTGTGTGGGGGGCGCGTTTGGAGCTCCTGTATCTACAGTCCCCCAACTGGCCCCAAAAAACCCCTACACCCCCACCCTTGGAATAAATTAAATATTACATTAAAAATAAAAAGAATCAAATAAAAAAAAAAAAAAAAAGGGTTTTTTAAAAAATAAAATTTAAAACTTGCAAGGTAAGAAAATTGTGTGTGTGTGTGTTTGTGTGTGTATTAAATTAGACTGGTTACACTGTAATAAGCAGAGACCAGGGAAGTGAAACAAAGATGGCGCTCTACATTGATCACTGCCGAGGATTCCCCTCGGAATCAAGAATCAAATGTGTGTATTCGTATGTGTGCAGTTTGTGTGTGTGTGTGTGTGTACCAGGCAAGGAGATATGGCCAAAGGTAATTATCAGAGAAAGCATTTTGCAATTGTGTGTGTGCAGGTGGGTGGGAGGGGGAGGGGGTGTTATTGCAGCCAATGAAGCACAGAGTTGGATGCAGATTTGTATTCAAAAGCTGTGCTGCTAGTCGCTGTGCCTCCTTTCCTATTTCACACACACACACCCTGTACTTACTTATGAAAATGACTGCTTCATTAAAGAATAGCCAACCCCTTTACTGTTACACAATGGTTAATTATTTTCAATGCAGGGACATGTTTTTCTCTTTGTTTTTTAAAATGTAAAAAAAAAAAAAAAGCCTTTACATTACATCAATTTAGATGACCCTTTAATCCAAAGTGACTTACAATAGATGCGTTCAACCATGAGGGTACAACTCCAAAACTGCAAGAATCGTGCAAGAACATCAACGTCATCAAATATGTGTTACATTTAGAAAAAAAACAGAAGCAGAGACAGAGTCTGAACAGATGCGTTTTCAGTCTGTGATGGAAGATGTGTAGATTTTCTGCTGTCCTGTGTTGATTTTGTTGAGCCCTTCCTGTGGTGATGCAGTAGCAAGAAATGGTTGGGCTGTATGGTTTGACCATGTCCTTGATGTAGGATGAACCTGAGCCATTCGCAGCAAGTACCAGTGTCTTAAATTGGATTTGGGGCGCCCGGTTAGCTCAGTGGGTAGAGCTGGCAACCCATGTACTGAGGCTGAGTCCTTGCTGGGTGTCATCTCCTCTCTCTCTCTGCCCCCCTTTCCTGTCTGTCTTCAGCTGTCACTATCATAAAGGCAATAAAAGCCCCCCCAAAAAATACTTTAAATTGGATTTGGGCAGCCATCGGTAGCAAGTGCAGGGTGTGGCTGGGTGGGGCAGTGTAGGAGAGGAGTTGTAGGTGAAGTAGTGATGACTCACACTCATGCATGAATCCTACATCATTAATAGCCTATTTTGGATGTGCTATTGTAACGGAAGAAACAAACAGGGCGTGTCAAGCAGTGCAGGAGCAGTGTTTTCTGTGGGAGACAGTAACTCTCTTTATCATGGACTTTTTTATACCCTTTACATGGGCAAAACAAATCTATATAACACACTAAAACAAAGGGAAAACCATAAAAAGTATGATCTGGCCTCTTTATTTCTCAATATGAGACAGCTGGAAGCTTCAATGAATGGACCAGCTCTTAGCTACCCCAGGTCACTCTGTTTCTCACTGGCGACAGTATATGTCAGCATAAAATTACAGTCTAAAATTAGACAATTAGTGTGCCATGCTTTTGCTTTGACATTGTGCTTTAGGCCAGGAACATGGTTTGTGTGAATCATAGTGTGTTTGTGCGTAAGTGTATGCATGTTGCATTGTGTAGAGCTGGCCTTGCAGGAGGTGAATCAAACAGAAGAGATCAAAGGAGAGGTAGAGTCAGCTGGTAGCCAAAAATAAGAGTCACTTTATTTAAAAGGTGACAGGAGAGGCGCGGGGGGTAAGTATAGCCGAGGTCCCGCTGGGTCAGGGTGCCTCAGGGCTCAAACACAGGTCTGCTCTGCTGAGGGAGAGAACTGGAGAAAGGGAGGGGGCTACTGAAGGGGGAGGATCTCAGTTGGGTCTCCAGGAACTGGGTGAGACAGTTACAGCAACCAGGTTACATGTGCGTAGTGTGCTAGATAACCCAGAGTAATAAAGTGCCACAGTTAGGGCTGTGTATCGAAGACGATATGGTTACAATTCAATATATACCGATACTGAAAGCAAGTCATAACAAAAAAAAATTTTTAAATCTAATTTTAGGAAAACTCATTGTATAAAGAACACACCCCCGTATGCATAAAATTAAAAAGGACAAACCTTTTTTTATGCAACCAGAGCAGATTTTCTTACACCCCTAGACACAGTTTGTGTGTATTGCACTGTTTGTGTGTGCGTTTTGTGTTTATATATCCCGACTGTGTTTCCATATTGCTTGCTGCATCAGCGTTAACATATGTTTTAATGTTATCTGTTTTACACTGGCCTTTGCTGTCATTATGATTGTCCATCGTCATAGGTTCGGAAACCAACAATTCAGTTTGCAGTTCATCTTCCATCTTAAACTGTTACTTTATAGAAACAGACAGTACTCACAATTTGCCGGCGGTCACTCACACTCATAGTGTATTTCGGGTGTCCGACTGACCTCTGACTCTATTTCTGAAGAAATCCATTCCAAAATCCATTGTCTGCTGGTTGTCCATTCAATCCAAAGCTCGGTTCCAGTCAAGCGTGGAAACACCAGATCTCCCTCGGGCCCATCCCAGTCCCCAATCACACCCACCTGTCCTGATGACCTCACCCACATCATTTACCATACAAAGTGTATGGGTGCACAAAAAATAAACAAATAATATATACATAAGAATGGCAGCAACAAAAGGTGTTAATAATTATAAATAAGTAAATTGGTCATGTGAACATGTGCTGCACATCAATTAGTATTACACACCTCCACTGTAACAATGTGTGTTTAGGTCTACACCTATGGCTACTCATGTTGTAACTGTATGTATGAAGATGAACTAAGATTCTGAGTATTGAACAATACAGTCTGTGTCCTAACTATTGTCTCTCTCTCTCTTTCTCTCCCTTGCACACATACACACACAAACACACACACACACACACACATGTAACCCAGGTTACTAGGCCCTTATTAGAAGTCCAGTCTATCAGTTAGTTGATTAGATCAAAAAATTAATAAATTCATATTTTCTATGTGACAGATAAATACATAGAGTTTGATTTAAAATAATCTTACACGAAGTAAATAAATAGGATTTAGGATTAAAATCTTAAATATGTCAATAAATAAATTAATAGATTATAAGAAATTAATATAAACGGGTTATTCATGTCTGTTTACAAATAATATTTTGTTTATTTAAAGTGTGGTGAATGTGCCTTTCTGAAAGTGTGAAAGATTCGGGTGACATTGGGAGTTCACGTGATGTAACGTAGCGTTACCAAGGAGACGCCGTCAAGGTGTGCGTGCTGTCGTTTTTTCTCTCTCTGGACCAACGTCAAGGTGGCGTCATGCTAACCTGTTGCTGCAGATATCACTGTTTTGTGTAAGAGAGCCAAATATTCCAACGTCTTCCCAACGTTAATTTTATCTGTCGGTGCAGAGAGCGAAGCTTTTTTTTTTTTTAGAGAAGGGTGTTTTTTAAAAAAAAAAAAAAAAATTGAGTTGTGTTTATTAGCAGCATGGCGCTAGCCGGTTATATCGTTACTGAACTCCCGTGTCCCTGTCTCTTCAAAAAGTGAAACCTGGACTGATGAGAGCTGTGTTCTGCCTTGTACCCGGAGTGTGTGTATATGTGATGCTTGAGCCTCTGGTGAGTAAACTTTACTGAAGTTAGACTGATAAATGGAGTTGGAAGGTGCAATTGCTAATGTTAATAGGAATTAACGAGGCATTAATTTCATGTATGTTGTGTCAGAGATATGTTTCTGTGTTTTACATTACGGTGTTTTGTTTACCCCCACTCTGTTTCTCTGAGAGTGAGTGGCGGGGAGAAAGAAATGTTAAGCATTTTGTCTCATGTTAATAATGAGAAATGTGTTCAGTTCATTTAATGCACAGTAAAGAGTAGTTAAAATTATTATCAGGGAACAATGTTACAATATATATGTATAAATATGTGTTCATATGCATTTATTTACATTTGAAAGGATATTTTCTTTATATGAATATTTAAATAACCCTCTTTTGGCCTTTATAGGCCGGGTCTTATTTTCTTTGGTTGGATTCCTGGGTTGAGATCTGCATGAAGATGACTTCTTCTTCTTCCGCTGGGATTTCCCCCATTCTTTAGAGGTAGAGGGGAACCTCAGTGGTAGTGGCGAGCCGCCCAAACAGAGACTGTGATTATTCAGTGATTGAGTTTATTGAGAACTGTGTTGATATCTCATGTTATGTGGACAATTTAAATTTGTTTTTTTCTTATTCTCAATTTTATTTCTTTACTCAACACAATATAACATACTTAAAACTTACCTGTTGGTTGTGTGAATCCTTTACTCTCACTCAATGCAATATTGCTAATACCCCTTTCTCCTGTAGCGATCTAGACTTCTGATTTTCTGGTCCACAAGGTAATTAATGCACTAATAAATAAACATACCTGTATCCCCCAGTCTTAACCATTAACAGTTAGAGCTGAGGCGGGTTACACACACACACACACTTGCAGATTAAAGATTACAGAGATTACAGAGCAGCAGTAATATAGTCAACGGTTGTAGCGGTCCTCTGGCTGTAGACCTCTTCAGCTGTCAGGGTCACAATCAAGGGCAGGAATGAGGAACGAACACACACACACACACACACACACACACACACACACGCACACGCACAGGCACACACACACACACACACACACGCACAGACACACACAGACACACACCTACACACTCACACACACTCCACATAACAGTACATGTAGAGTAAATTCAGTTTTCCTAACATGGGTAATAGAATTTGCTGAAATGTATATCCTCTCCACACATCTTCCCCTCTCTCTCTCTTTCTCTCTCTCTCTCTCTCTCTGCCTCTCTCTGCCTCTCTTTGTCTTTTTCTCTCTGTAATGAGTTTAGCCTCAATCTTGGGGTTAACACTTGTAGTAAGTACAGAGTGGAAAATGTAATTATTCTAATTGTTTATTCTCCCATTCTCCAACTCTTCAAGCTAATGGGTTGGTACTATCAGCATTTGCCTGAATAGCCTCTTCTCCTTGGCAAACAACCAGAACTATTATTTCTCTACTCCCATATGTAGCCCATTATACACAGTGAACAAAATATGATGACATGTTCCCAATACTGGATTATGTAACCTCTTTCCTCCTGCCCCTACGCCTTTAGGAATCAGTGTTATCCCTGGGGTTAAAGTTTAACATTTTATTTGTCTTTCTGTTTCTCTAGCATTGTTGGAAGGATTTGTTTTTCCCCATTCTTTCCTGCTGAGTGCCCATTAGTGTGATATCACCACTGCAATTCCTCTTGTCAGTCCATCACTGTTAGGGTTGAATACTGGGGATTGATATTCTGGTATTAAGCAGGAATTTATTCAAAGTCTGCTCCCTTCTCCCGACACAATCTCTGCATGTTTGTTGCTGAAGACTATTGTATGTACTAAAACAACGTTTCCTCCAAACCTCATTAGTAGAACAGCTATTTCAACTGAATATAATGTTCTATAAAATTCAAACAAAAAATGAATGAATAATAAACATAATAACAATATAATCCAATTTTTGTATTATTTTAAGGTTATGGACCTTTTAATATAGCAACAAACAACAATTTGCTATGTAAAGATGGAGTCATGGTGTCCTGAGCAGCTATCGCAGCCTCTCTGTGGTTTGTGTCCCTCTGTGTGCAGTTGAATAGAGCGACTGAAATTGCTGTCTTTCTCTTCTGTGTCAGTGAATTAAGGATATATATCAACTAAAACAGGCAATGACTGGCCCACAAGTCCACGGGCAAATTGTCTGTGGATGTTCCAGAGAGCCAGACAGAACTTTAGTAAGGCAGTCTCTTATTTTGCTGCTCGGAGCCGTTGGATTAGTCTGCCTAAGGAGCTGAGAGTAACTAATGTGTTAAAATATTTAATTGCAATGCTTTATGGTCATGTTGCAAAAACATGCAATGTTAACTGGAAAGTGAGAAGAAAGACAGAGCTGTAGCTTGTGAGCTTTAGCTTGGCCAGCAATCTGTAATGGATGGAGTAAAGAAAAGATGCTTCTTAAAATCCCCAGTGACTACAGATGAAAACCCCACTGGCTACATAGAGCTTGTAACAATATAAATAATTCTGTTCTGCATTATGGCTGTCTGAACTGTCAGGTTTGGATGGGAAAGACATTTTCTGGACCAGTTCATCAGGTTAATGCTGAGAATGGGTAAGACAGAACATTTATTTAAAGGACAATTCTGGTGCAAAATGAACATGGGGTTAATAACACATGTGTACCGAGTTGGTCCATTCTCTGGGATATGTTTTAATTTGAATCGAACGTGACCAGTTTTATCACAAACCACTAATTACCTTATAACGCTAGTCAATGGGGCACAGAGTAAAGTGAAAAGAAATCGCTATTTCTATACCACTAACAAGGCTCAAAATAGCACCACACTTAAATGGTAGCATAATGAGGGCTCCTACATGTAACCCGAAGCATTGAGAACTTTGTAAGTGTACAGACAGTTTATTAAAAAGATAGTTTAGAACAACAGTAGTGTTCACGTATACAGGCGGGTGCCATCTTGGGAAAACAGTCGCGACCAGTCCAACTCTCTGAGATGTGAAGTGAACGCACCATCTCTGGCGATATGAACTAAAATCAAACGTAATTTGCTCAATATATCAGAAATAATTGCACTGATGTAAAACACAACCTGTCTAGTGTACTTACTCAGTGGAACTGTCCATCTGGTTCTTCCGGCATGAGTCGCCGCCTCCAATTTATTTTCAGGACATGGAAAAAAGTTTAAAATACAGCTCTGTTTATCAGAGAGAGGAAATCTTGTAACTTGTAACTTGTAACCTAAAAGTAATGGCTTGGAAGCTACTTGTGTTTTACGCTGAAGGGCAGCTGTGCTGTGTTCTGCTGACCTAATGTATAGATTACTAAATGAGTCATTTTAATTTGTTGGAAAGCAACAGTCTCAGATCAAAGCAAGCCCATAAGTTTGCAGAGGTGTGGTTTCGAGTCACATGACTTGTACTCGAGTCATACTCGGGTCATAAATTTGGTGACTTGACTTGACAAGACTTGCAACTTGACTTGGACTTTAACACCGATAACTTGCGACTTCATCTGGACATTTCAATTGAAAATACTTGATAGCTTACCCCAAACCCATAAAAAGTATGTTATTTAAAAACTGTTACCACAAATCATTTCACTTTCCTTCATTTCCTGAATTAACTAATGTTACTTGAACCAGTCCAAAGCTGCAGAAGACACTGACCCCAGTTAGTAGGTATTTTCGTTCTGTCGTTAAAAGTGCATTACATTTGATGAAGAGTGGATTATTACTTGTTTTAGCCCAAAACAGTAAAAAAGTTTTTCAAAAGTTTAGGACTTGGGTCTTGACATGGGACTTATCAGTCTTGATTTGGGACTTGACTCAGGATTTGCCTGTCTTGACTCCCCTTATATCTTGGAAGCTTATATATATATGAAACACAGAATGCTGTAGGATGGCACTGTGCAATGCACTTTCAAGAGGAGTTCTACTAAAGATGCTCCTACATAATCTAACAAATATTAAATAATGATAGAAAAATAATAAGAACAAACAACATTTTATGATGAATAATATAATATTCCTTAGATTTTCTGTTTCTGTACATATGGTATCGTTCATACTAAACTGATTTATTGCAACCAAACAAGAAATATGAAATATCATCATATTTTGTTACAGAACTTTTCCCAAAAACAATCTACCAAAGTGTTAAGAGAGGTAAATGTGATCGCTTTTTTGGGTCAAATCCAATGCTAATCAAGAGTAATGTTATGGATTATTAACTTAAGCAAAGGCAGGGGAATGATCAAGGTTTCAGAGATTGTAAGTAGCTTTCACCACAGCAGTACAATCACACACTGTACACTCAATTCTTTCCAGGAGATAAAACATTCTGCACCTCCACAACTCTGTCCTCTCACTACACCCCTCTCATCTCTCTCCTCCTTTTCTCCTTTCTCTACTTTTGGGCTGGCGAGACAACGTTTGCAACATTAATGGAAGCTTGAAAACATCGACCGGCAGGCTTTTGAAGCGGCAGAGAGAGCCTCCTCTGCCTCTCTCTCGCTTCTTTCTCCTCTCTGCTGCTGCTGGTGAGCTGATAAATGTTGCATGGAGCTTGCTGGACAGATCCTTCTCCTAATCCTCTGGTCAATACAACAACTCTCCATTCGGCTGGTTTGAAAGTGTTCCATCCCTGTCACCTCTCTCTCTCTACCCTAAAAAATACAGCAGAGCTAAGCAAGGCTGCCCTACAGGCCACTGGCATGACTCTCTCCCCTCGTTTTTTTTTTTTTTTCCGATTTGGCCACATTATAGTAGTTGGAGACCTGCAGGTAGTGTGTTTGACACCTGTATACAGTCAGTACACTCTTGGCCCCCACTGAGATAATAAAATAAATCTGAGGAGTATGAGGAGTATTACATCTCATTTTTCATTTTAGTTCTTTATTATTTTAAGATGGCCTCATTCATCTTTTATGAATGGATAGTAGAGATTGAAAAAGACTGTTCATGTCCCTGTAGAAGTTGAGAAGGTTCTATGATTGCAGAATTGGTGTGTGAGGGTTAAAAATATTCTGCTCTGACAATATAGGAAGAAAATCTGAGTTTTTCTTGGAAGCTTATATATATGAAACACAGAATGCTGTAGTTTCCCAGTCGAAAAAAACGATTTAGTAGCATCTAGTGGTGTAGTGGCAAATTGCAACTCCCTTGCTTCACCTTACTTTTCCAAGCATGAAGGAGAAATTACTGACGCTGCGAAATGTGCCAAAAACATGAACAGCCCTATCTACATTCAGTGTTAGGTTTGTTCATTCTGGGCTACTGTAGAAACATGGTGGTACAACATGGCGGACTCCAAGGAAGGTGTCTGTAGATAAAAATTCTCATTCTAATTCTGAGGTAGAAAAAACATGATTCCTACATTAAGGTGATTATACACTAATGAAAACATACCTATGAATATTATGTTTCTGACAATAGATCCTCCTAAATGATTGGCTCTGACACTGGACCTTAAAGTCTGAAAATATGACATGGAAGCAGCATAATACACAGAGTCAGTTCTGTTATACTTCCACTGCACTGTGATGTTGTTCCCTCTTCTGCTTTAAAGATAAAATATGGTGGAATTTTTACCATTGAAAGCATATTATTCACTAGAGGTCATGATAATAAATTAGCAACTGTAAGATTATCTATGGTTTCACTGGAGACCAGTATGGTGCGCTTAAAATTGTAATCCTGCTAATAATGCTAATTTTTACTAAATGTAACTGTAATGGATTAGAGTTGCCTTTCTTGTATCCAAGAAATTCCATTCAAACCTGTTTAATAATACAATTAAATAAAGTTGCATTCTAGAGTGATATTGAAACTAAAAAGTTCTTTTGTCAGTAAAGTCGCAGTGATTTCTGCTAGCTCGACATTGGCTGCTACAAATAAGGACTGGGGATATTGCTGCTTCTTCTTGGTGACACCATATTCAAAAGAAAACTGGATGTTCATGGCACAGGTTGTGCTGGTAAAATGACTTTTGGTCTCAGGGATTTAATTAATACTAAGCCTGATGGCTGTACCAGCTACTAACAGGTGTTTGACATTGGTTTCTATTTATATAAGTCAACAAAGAGATGCAGACAGAAACAAAATGAAGGGATGAGGGCTATCATTCATTGTTCTTGAAAGTCTCAACAAATTCTTGATATGTGCTATTATACATAATTAAATGCAGACATACACATACACATTTACACTCTTTCATCAGGACGTTTCCATTGTATTGCAGGACGTGGGAGGTGGGAGCTTGTGGATTTATATCAGCTTGTGGTTTCTGAATTCTGAAACAGCCAGACTTGCTGAATCATAATGAGCAGATATCAAAAGGACACACTGTCACTGTACTGGCACATCTTATTAAAATGGCCAAACTTGGTAAAGAAACAAATAATGACCCAAAAGCCTTCCGAGCACAAAGTGCCGTGCCTAACTGCACAGACTGTCTGTCTGCAATCACTTAGAGTGAGCAGTGTGCTCACTCTAAGTGATTAACTCTCAATGAATGTACTGTACAGTATTAATGAATAGGTTAAGTGTTTCTATAACCTCCAGCTGCATTTGTGTGGGTGTTGATGATTGAGATAAAATTGGGGAGGGCAGGACAAGAGGAAAGAGAAATGTGTTCCCATAGAAATGGGCATATTATTTAATTTTATTAACTCAAGTCTATGAAACCAATGAAATATCCAGTCACATATTAGGGGTTGGGGGTGTATCTACATATATATTAAAAATTCAGTTAAGGTAATGAACTGTCACCAGCTCATGAAAGTAAAGATGGTTAATATTGATCTGGGAATTATGGTTTCGGTTTAATTTTGTTAATCTTGGGGGACCTTTATCGTCATGGTTACGATGTGGTGACAATTGTTGTCATGCTAAATAAAACACAATGTTGACTATAGCTTGGATATGAGAAACAAACAGTGGACTCCCGTGGTAAAGTCTAACGTTTTGATGACCCATCAATCCACCTGACCTCCTCCCTGTACGTGAACTGACTTCCTCCTTACCTTCCATCACATTTAACACAGCTGCTAGAGGATGTAGTAAATATGAACCTGAACTGATGTTGTTTGGGGCACTAATTGAAAGATGTTGGAGCAGGGAGAGGTATTGCTATGCAAACAGGTGATTAAAGGTTTGTCTACATCCGTTTGTGTGTGTAGTTTTTATAAAAGACAAAACTAATGTGCATATTTCTGTCTGATAAACAGATGTTTATGTACCTGCCTCCTAGTTGACTGACCATCTTTGGATTAGTTCAGTTCACTCCCAAGTTGCCGAATAGGGCTTTGTGCTTCAAATAGGATGCTGTAGGTACAACTCTAGCGTAATATCTGGATGCGCCCATTTGGCATAAAGTTTTAATGTAAAATTTAAGTCACGTGATGTATAAAATGGTAAATGGTAAATCGACTGTACTTGCATAGCGCCTTTCTAGTCTTTTCTAGGCTTTTACACTACATGACACATTCGCCCTTTCACACACATTTACTCAGTGATGGCAAAGTCCATCAAACAGAAACTAACGCATTCATACACATTCACACACCGATGCACATCGGGAGCAATTCTGAAACCAACTTCTTATTTTTACATAAGATACTTTGCATTGTGTTGCGTTACACTACACTATGCTACGTTACGTTACATTTCCTCTAACCCTATCCCAAACCACAATCTTTTCTAACCCTAACCAAGTAGTTTTAGATATAAACAAGTACTTTTTGTTCCTAAAGCTAAACAAACTGGAGCTGTTCTCAGCAAGCTTTATTCTGAAAGTCTAACCAGACATTGAATTTTTTCTATTGCTAACATGACCGGACGTTAAATAGCAATATTGCCAACTGCAGAGCCCATGTGCGAAACTGCCACTAGAGGGTACCTACAGCATCATATTTTGAAGTGTAGGGCCTCTGACCAAGCTGCAGTATTTGATGAGTTGAGAGTGAGAATGTGTTGTTTTGGAAGAACTGTTATTTTACTGAACAGAACATTGGCCAAACAAATCAACAAATAGCACAATTGAATTATTTTTCTGTGTCTACAGGCAGCATCAAAGTGTGTAAACCCAGGACAAATAGACCTTAAATGAGTGTTCCCAGAAGAAACAAAAAAGCTGTTTACACAATAGTACAGGCCACAGTTGGAAGGCACAGATGCAAACGCTGAAAGGAAGAAAAAGAGAAATACTCAGAAAAAGAAGGGGGCTGGTACTAACGGGGAGGAAATAAGATGGTTTGATTTTGAATATGAATGTGGAGTTGAAATAATAGATCGACTCACACAGTGAACAGTGTGGGTAGATCAAAATGTTTCACCTGGAGTGTCGGGCCAATTAAATTTGCTGTCTGGACTCCACAAGGTTTCCTCTGTCCTATGTAGTTCAGACTTCCCAGCCAATTTGGGCACGAGTCAGTGGACAGTGACTTCTTTCATGCAAGTCTCCTATAATTACATGTCTTCACATGTAATTATGTGTGTATAATTGTTGGTGGTTGAGAAGAGGATTGGGTGTGTGATATAACCATTCCATTTTTTTGTAAGGTTTAAGGTAAGAGGATTACTACTTATTCTGATATCCTGCTTTGCCAGACCTATTGCCATTCTTTATTTATTAAATAGGTAGTATGTAATTGCTAAATATGGCCATGGTTGGCCATAGCTGTCCAAGATCTTGTGGTAGAATTAGGGATGTCCTGATCCAATCTCAACAGTCGGTGCCGGCGCTGATCGAGGCATTTTGTAACTGATCAGTATCAGCTGTGTTGAGAAAGCAATGTTGTTAGTTTTTCATCATTTGCATGTAGCTTGTTAGCAATAGGTCAGCAACAAAGCCAAAACCCTTACCCCACATATTATATGTGCTCCCGTAGTATGGCCATGAAGACACATGCAGAGAAAACTATGCACATTTCCAAAGGCAAGAAGGTGTTTGTGGGTGCTAACAGTAATATAACTGATTATATAATAATATTATGTAATCATATCAAACAAAGAAAAACAAAAGAATATTTTGAAAAAAAAAAGAATACCAATATAATAAAAGTACTTTTTAGATATTTTATGCTTTTATCATGCAAAGAGAAGACAGGAAATAAGGATAGAGATGAAACAAAGGACACTGATTATTTTGTGTGAACAGGATAAAAAATATCACCTTATGGGACATTCTAAAGGATCCATAAAAAACTAAATTCAAGTTCAGACTGTACAATGATAAAAAAAAATCAACAGAAGAACAAACAACAATTCTGTGACTGACCACTAGATCTTTTGTTTTCTTGCTATATTAGCAATAGCTTAGTCCTTGACTCAAAGTGAAATCAACTTTACCTGGAAAAAGTCCCATCTGTGCTAGTTCAAAATGGGACAAAAACTATTCTGCATTTTATATACCATAAGCTGCTCATTGATATCAAAATTAAACTAATTATAAAAATGATATTATATCAAATGAATTATACATTTAAACAAGACTAAACTGCACATTCAAACACAAAAAAAGAATTCATTAGAGCGCAGACCTATTATTACAGTGCACAACAAATTTAGTGTCCTTATGTGCAACAGGTCATGTCATAGCCTTCATTCATTTGTAAATTGAGCATTTGGACAGATGGTGAAAGTCATGGACTTTCCTCCAGCACAGTTCAAGCCAATCTAGTCATTATTCAGAGACAAACAAATGGATGGACAGAAGTAATAACGTGACCTCCCTGGCAGAGGTAGTGTAATTAATGGATCTCAATTTGTTCCATTATTGTTTCCATTACAGCCCAAACTGCACATAGAGAAAATGGAATGGGAAGGAAAGGAGGGGAATGAGTCACTCTCTTTTCCTCTATTTAAGTCTTTTTGTGTGACTTTTAAACTCAGTCTGTTCCCTTCTCTCTCTGCTTGCTTTACAAGCCAGAATTACCACTTCCAGGGTGCGAGAGCCATAAAGAGGCGGGTGAATGTAAATGCAACCAGGATAATGGAGGTGTGATGGGCAGTGCTGAACATTTTACTGCCTGTTAGTACCTGTTACATGTTGCTTTTATTCATTTATCCCCTTACTTTATAGGGACGGACACTTAAAAGGGAGACTGCTTGATTTAAAACTGCCTAGCATAATGGTGTTCCTACCGCTCCGAATTTGAGAGTGTGAGCAACTCTCTCCCCAAGGACCGACTTAAAGGGCCAGATTGAAATACCCTTTGTCCGCAGGATGTAAAAAGTGAAGCTTACTTAGAAGAAAGAGGGCTGTTTTTGTCAGTCCACATACCGTAATGGGTGTTTGAACTTTTACTGTATATCCAAATGAGATTTATTGTATTGTAATAGTAACTTGCTGAAATGAGACGTCCCATAAAATCCCCTTCAACACTGTCACTTTATCCACAAAGTTGGTCCCCAGGAGTGAAATACATTATCAAAAGAAATGTGGCTGTGCTCTTTCCAGCTTTGAGATTGACTTGCTCACATTATACACCTACAGCCATCGGCCCCACATCAAAGGCTTATGTGAAGTCTGTGAGGGTGAATTATATTTTATGTGTATTTTTCATTCTTTTGTGACAAACTGGTTCATGATTATACAGTATAAATACATAGATAACAGTAAAAATCAGTGTTTATTTTGGCAGCAAATTTGCACCAAAAATACAAGTATTTATATTTGGGCACCTGCCGATAGGGGACCCCTGGATGGATCTAAATGTACCATGAAGCTACATTGATGGTCCGATTGAATGACTGAAGCTTTGCTGCTAACAGCGTCTCCATTTTCATGAAAGGTAAAAGGTCAATAGGAATTTCTCGCAACAACAATGACGAGAGTAACGTTAGCACAACGTGGCTCGCGAAGTCAACACATAAACAAATATGTCTGACAATGGCAACACGATTTACAGTGCACCATCAAATCTAAAATGTAGTTGTAGTTTGGAGGAAATGTCCTCACTTTCTGACTGTAGCAAATTAAATGTCAAATCTAATAAGTTTAGTAAAAGTGTAAAGCAGAACTTGAGTTTGTAATGCTCTCATTGCAATAGATTGTGGTTTACGAGGCTGTAGCTACTTCTTGGAAGCAGCAGGGGAAAAAATGTCCTTTAAGTTTTTGCCAGTACTGGTTTGGTTGTGAAGAATAACAGGCAATGAGGGACAAAGAGGCAGCATGGAGTTCAATATTAAGACATCCAAAATGTTACCTGAGGGGGAAATAGTGGCAAGTTATTCAACTCACACGAAAACTAAATTAAAACCCAGATGCAGCTCCTGCACTTGTCTGCATCATTTCAATCAACCTAGGCTGCAACAACCACAGAGGAAAGCTGTAAACTTCCTTGTGATTAACAGCGCCATTTATCTGCCCACAAGCAACCAATTTTGGGCAGATTCCATGGGGCTTGATGGCCTTGCTGTGTTTAGTCCGACCAGACCATAAATCTTTATTGTGCCCAAGACACATCACTTCGCCACTTCCTCTTACCTATTAGTGACTGACAGGAAGGGGGAATCTTTGGTGTTTCGTTTGGTGAGGATCGGAAGCTTAATTCTGTCGGAGCTCTTGTTCTGAAGAGGGCTGATCATAAAGGTGTTGGATTTGTTTTAAATTAAAGTTTCACATACTGCAGCTTGGACTGTCGGAACCCTATTAGCAAATTCTTTCTTGTAGATGAAAAAGTTTTCAATTCTCAGCAAACCTTTTTTAATTAAGCTCATATTACACCACTAGCTGTCTGCTAGTTGTAGAAGTGAGACCTCACTGCTAAGATGTAGGTGTTCTAGTCAGTTCTGGCTCTAGATGAGCTGCTTTGTTGCCATTTTTTAATACTTGTTAAAATATTCTGAATAAAAATCCCAACTTTTGTGAATGTGTAAGTCTTCCTCCCCCTCTTTTCTCTCCCTGTGGCATGAGTAAAGCCGGATTTATGCTTCTCTGTCAAGGTGTTCCTGCAGTCTAACAATAGATGCCTCTGACGTATTGGAGCTGATTTATGGTTCAGTTCAGGATTTACCTGATTATTTTCAATGCACCTTTGCAACATCGGTTGAATTGTGCATTATGAAGCCAATTATTTATGTAGCCAAAGTAATTGTGTTTACATGATTTTATTCATTTTTTGAACAATGATCGCTAAATAAAATCTATGTGCACAAAACCCAGTTAAACAAGCATCTTCTCTCTCTTGCTTTATAGTTAGCATACAGAAAGGAGAGTGGTATCAATCTTCTATTCATTGGCTGTTTACTTCGTGCTGGGCAAGTAGTGTACACTGGATTTAAGTAGATTGATAAGAGCAATTAGACTCAAATATAGAGTGAATGTGTGCTGTAAAACCAAACAAAAGAGCTAAAGGAGGCATCAAAGTTCTCAAATACTGTTGCGTCATTTGTGGCCTGCCTTTGAAGTCAGAGATGTCGTATATAGAGTTATATGAAAAGTCTGCATCTTTGTCCCCATTATATGAGTAGTTTAACTTAAAGGAATACTAATTGTTCACTGTACATTTATTTGACTATCTTATAAAAGCATTAGTACGCTGCACACTAAACTCTTTGCCCCCTGGCTTATGATAACACCTGCTGTAGCTGCTCTGTCGGGCTGAGAGCCCATAGTTTATTTGTCCTCAACAATATTACTCTGGAGCCCCGCCAAAACTCACCTCTGCTACAAGAGAGAAAGTTACAGTATAATGGAGAGGTTTTCCAGAACAAGAAGATATCTGTGAAGCGGGAGAGAGTTATGCAAAGAGGATTATGAATGTGATGTTGTTAAGCAATGAGGCAGCAGACTGTTGCCCTGGGTTAGGGTTAGGAAATAGTAATTCTATCTCGGTGACTCTTCCCATGCAGTCTGACAACTTACACGGTTTGTAGAGTAGAGAGCCAACGGCAAGGCACTGGCCGACGCATGTCACTCAGAGTTCTTTCAATTCAATTCAATTTTATTTGTATAGCACCAATTCATTACAGAAGTTATCTCAGGACACTTTTCAAACAGAGCAGGTCTAGACCGAACTCTTTATAACATTATTTACAGAGACCCAACAGCCGACCAGTTGGGGTGAGGGAGAGAGAGAAGAGAGAGAGAGAGAGAGAGAGAGAGGGACAGAGAGAGACAGAGAGAACAGAGGTGATGACAGAAGGACAGAGAGAGAGACAAAGGTGCACAGCAACAACAGTAGCAACAACTAAACTAATAGTAGTGACTGATGATGATGATGATGATGAACATGAAGAAGATGATGACAACGGCGACAACAACAACGATACTTTGTCCCGACCCACTCTAAAGTAGGAGCAGAAGAAAAAAAGGAAAGCAAGAAAAGAATAGGCAGACTAGGTAGTTAGGCTTTGAAGGTGCAGGTTTCCTCCAGGTCAGAACTCTGAGTGTCTTCAGTCCGGTTTCGGTATGGATTAGTCGCTAGCCCACGTTAGGGGTAAGTCATCACAGAATTTTGGGACACATCATCAATAATGTCCACTCCATGAGCCTACCACCAGATCCTCCTTGGAAACCTCCCTCGTTGTCCTCCGAATGATTGAGGGCGGAGGTTGTGGAAAATGAACCCGGAACACTCCCCACACTACACCACCCCTATATTTCTACCATGTCAATACTCATATTATATATGTCATTACTATACTATATTACCACCCTCTTGTTCCTACTAGGTTAATACTCTATGGTTATTACCATATTATAACTATGTCATTACTATGTTATACTTATATTCTTAGGGTTTAGGCCTAGGTTAGGGTTTAAGTTCGAAAGAAAAAATCCTATTTCCCAAGGTATCCCTTGTGGGGATTTCCTGGGAAAAAGAGGGTGTGTGCTGGCCATTCTTGCTGTTGTTTTTAGTCTGAGAGAAGTACAGTTTATCCCCTGGTGTGTTTTAATAATTCCTAATATTTAGACCGTGGGGGAATCTGGTGTTCAGTTTTCTGATCCAGTGTCTTTCTGCTTTTTTCCTCTCCATCTGTGTCAAATTTATGTTGTGTTGTACTCCTGTTATTTCTAATGACCCTAGACCATGGTTAATAAAGTGTGGGGGGGATAGCCCTCACTGTCTCCTCTGCTCTGGCCAAGGTTGTCGGTCCCAGCCTCCTGCCAAAATTCTTCCTGGCCCACTTTACAGCTGTGCTGAAGGCCTCTTTGCACTGTGGGAAGTTCATGTCCTTCAGCTCACTGCATAGGTGATCCAGGTTGTTCAGATAGTGTTCCTAAGGGTTAGGATTAGGATTAGGATTAAGGTTAGGTTTAGGTATAAAAACCATGATTAGATACCAGAGGATCACATGGGTTAATAATTTTGTCTGTGAAGGTGCTAAAGTAATGGGACCTAGTTAAGGTTAGGTTTAGGTTCAGGAATGATAACCGTGATTACATATTGGTTAATCATCGTGTCCAGGATTTCCCATGCTCCATCCACGTGTTTGTGCTGATTGTATATTTTTTGTTTTTTCCGGATTACAAGCAAAATAGCTGTTATCCAAATTCCTCCCACCCTCGAGAATAAAGGGAAGGAGGAAATCTGGAAAAAGAATTGTAGACATGGATAGAAAGTGGAAGATGGGTTTACATCGTTAACCACAATCTAAGATCTGGTAAAGGTTAGGTATGGGAGTGTGACTATATACTGTAGATATTAAACCTACAGCTACATGTATAAAACTATCTCACAAGTTTTTTTTTACAGTCTCTCTGTATGTTTGGTGTATGAAATTATCACAGTTACACTGGAGTCAGGCAAACTAGGATAATTACCAAGGACATTTCATTGAGGGTCAACAATAATAAAAAAAAATAATATAATGTGTAAGTGTCAAAATAGTGAGTTTGTTTTAGACTGCAACACAGTGGAGGAATTAGAAAAAATCCATGTATATAGTAGTTCTTACTGATTTTTTTTCATTTCAGTTGTAAATTTGCACAAACTGGATTTGGGAAGGATGACAAACAATTGACCCTTCCTAAGTCCCGCCCCTTTAGGAACCTTGGTCAACTTTATTGTTTCCTCTAGCCTACTTTGATGTGCTAGCCTTGCCTATGCTGAAAAGACAACCACATTTTGAAGATTGGTAGAAGATAAAAGCGACACATATGTATACAGTCACATCTTAAGTTAGCTAATGTCAGCAAAACACTAGCAACCTAGCTAGCAAATCTATTTTGTTAACAATTGTTAGCTAGCCAATAACTAGATATGTAATGATTGATGCAGATTAGCTATCTAGTTAGCTAGCATTTTGCTGATATTAGCTAAGTATGACAGATTACCCATCTTTTTAACCATCTTCAAAAAGTGGTTGTCTTCTTAACGTAGACGAGCCTAGCATATAGCACATCTTAGTACAGGAAAGTAGAAAGTTGACTGAGGCTTGCTCAACTGTCATTGGAGCACAGAGCAAAAAATAGGCGGGGCTTAGGAACGGTGATATTGATGACATATTGTTAATTGGCACCCAAACTACAGACTCACCTGACTGTTAAATGCTTACTTCATAGGTCATACGTTTGGCGTAGTGAGTGTTTTCAGAGCCCACACCAAAAGTGGTTAATTTCAATGTAGGCTTACAGCAGCCTACGTATGCACTGTGCAGCTGTATTATGTAGGGGAAATAAACAGAACTAAAATTAAAATTATTTCTGGATCAGCCTTGGTATCTGCAGACACCCAATATTAAAGTTCACATATCTAGATAAAGAGTGAACCGTTAAAATGATGAGGCATCCCCGATTTTCATTCAGCTGTCTGACTTTCCAAAGAGAGAGGTTTTTACGAGAGCTCCAACAACGCATGTTTTCCATTTTTCCCTGCTCAGGCCACAGCCGATTAGTTGAATCAAGTGCATTCAGCCATTCAGCAACTAATCAGCAGTTATCAGAGATAGGCAATGAGGCGTGTTAGTGGTTGTGGATAAGGAAGAAGCATGCTAACTTGGAACTTTTGTTGGAAAAAAGCTTAGCAGTTTGTAGCCTCAAGACTTGGGTAGCTTTGTGTTAGCTCTAACTTGGCAGAGCATTAGCATTAGCATTAGTAGCCTGATCTGTTCTCTGCTTTTGCAAGTGCAGGGTTCAGTTAAAGTAAGGGAGTATAAGGCTGTGTAACCTGCTGGGTGAACGTTTCTTATGCACTGTACAGTGTTTCCTCTAGGATTTTTTTTAGCAGTGGGGGCAGGCCCGTCCGAACAGACCTAATCTGGTGGAAAGGGGGTACTCCTGGTCCATGCTTGTCTTCCCAGTAGTTCCCATTTGGGAGCCATGATTGCAGTTTTTAATCTTCATTTATACCTCAGCTTACTTTTAAGTGCATTTCCCACTATTCCATGATATTTATGAAAATGTGCACATTTAGAACATAGTTTTGAGCATTTTTTAACATTTGAATTCACATTTAAAACAATAGTCTATGATTCTGTTATTCTGCCCCTCCACTGAATTTAGTTTTGGCTACCTATGGTTTACTGACTTTAAACACACCTATCAGCTAAAATTATACATTTTCCCTTGGTTGTGAATAGGATAGCTTCCAAAGGGGGAAAATAACATTGTCGCTAGTGGCCTAGCTGGCAACACTGAATGAGGGTACTGGGCGCAACCAAGTCAGGGGAGTCACAGACTTGTTTTTTAAAATGAATGAAAATTAATTGAGAATGATTATGAAATAACAAGAGACAGTGCTCAAAAAAAGGAGGACATATATACCATATTTTGTACTGTACTGTATATTGCTGGGGACAGAGAATGCGTGGTTATGCCCTAGTTTCCAAAAAACTCAAAATAGTAGCCAAGTATCTGTGTTTTTTGGATGTAACTAACATTAAATCTTTACACTTTGGGTGATTATTAGGAGATATTTGGGCTCATTAATCCTAAACTATACAGTATTATAATGCTTAGATTTTTATGATGATATAAAGTCTGCTTCAAGAAAATGGAATCATATCCCCTGTACTTAAAATGCCGCAAACATTTAAGTGCACTCAAGACAACTGCTTTGCTTCAACTGTTAATTTTTGAGTTGGGTTTAATTCATGGGAATGACTAAATGTTTTTGGGAGGATTAATTGTGTGAACTATATGTCGTCAGGTTTAACAGTGTATCTGTGCATTTCTCACACCCACTCCACTCTTGATTAATATAACCCTTTCCCGGTAATCTTTTTTTATTTATCTTTTTTACTTTAGTGGTGAATGAGTTTGAAAAATTACTCTGGAAAAAACTGGATGTTGGTGATTCTGCACTCGTATTCAGCTGCCATAAATCAGCTGCAGTGGCTCCTTTATGGCTGCCTCATCATGTACACAGGATGTCTTTACCATATGTTATAGCAGGGACTGTTTGCTGCTTCATAAATCAAGCCATATTTAGTGTGCCGATACCAGTGATACTGACACCTGTGTGGTAGAGAGATATGTCGGTTCTATGCGTTTGGTCTCATAATGCTGTCATGTATTAAGTAGGTGTGATGATCAGATGGCTGGCACTATTAAACAGTAAGTGACCAGCCATGCCTGCCAGATGCTCCCTTAGGAATTGGAAGCATTAGTAAGGTTTTTCGTGGAAGAATAAGGCACCGCATGCTGCGGTGAAGAGGTGGATCAATCACTATGCCACTAATGTAAATCTTTTGCAACTACCCAATTGATTTCTCTTCATCTGAGTAATTCAAATTGGTCGCATTTTATCTATTAACAAATGGATTTACTTCCAATAAGCACAACTATAACTAATATTAAAGATAAGATTACTGTAAAACCTGACAACACATCTTAATAAATGAAGTAAGTTAACATAAATGAATCCTCTGAACAAACTGGAGTCACTCATTCACATGAATTAAACCCAATTCAAAAATTAATTGCTATAGCAACTCAGTTATTTTGAGTAATTTAAGTACAGGCGATATGATTCCAGTTTCACAGTAACTTCAATTAACTGAATTACCTTAACAATAAACACTGAGTTACTTCTACTCAAATCAAATTTCCTTCATGCTTAAATTGATTGAGTGAATACACCTTAAACAGTTTAAGCAAACTGTTTCCTCAAACAGTTTGAGTTGAACTAACTTATTCGGTTTTACACTGTGCTATTAAAAACATACAGGTTTTAGTTTTCAGAATTGGAAGAACGGTGGAGGGAGACTTCAAACTCACTTGAGTATTTGCAGACTGTCTTTTAAAAAGGCTTGCTTCTCTCTCTCTGTCTTTCTTTCTTCTTTTTTATGGGGCTGACTCACTTTGAAAATACTTTATTACCTTGACTGGAGATGCTTGATTTAATCTGGAAAAAAAACCTGAAAGTTGGCCAAGTGTTACGGTTCAGCCTGAATACAGTCAAAGTGGAATGGAAATATTTAATTTTAATTTATTGTGATAAGCAATGGAAAACGGACCTGAAATGAGGTTACATGAGTCGTTGGCAGTTGTTTAATTTCCTGAAATCAATTTTGAGTCCTTACTTAAAAATGCTCTGATCTCATTAACCTACACACAGCAGCAACATGTAGTTCCATCAGAAACATCCACAGAAAAGTGCCTACCCTGATGAGACCCGCAGCACAGTTATAGTAAGAGAGTTTTAAAGCATCTTTATCAGAGTTAGAAGAGCAGTGGAGATCCCATTTGCAACCAAAGACTATATTCAGGATAAGGAAAAATGCTATAACATTTGTTCTGATTGGTCTAAAGTCTTGAATTTTGGTACCAATAAAGTTTTGGCGAGTATCTAACAGTATAACTTAAGAATTTTAAAATAACATGAAAAATCACACTTTTATCAGTGGTCATAGTCAGGATTTTTCAAAAATTATGACAAATGCTGAAATTGTGTTTTTCTAACACTGCATATGTGCATATCTTTGACATTTAACTTGTTATGCATTCAAATATATCAAATACTTGTAATTAATGTGTTTCTTGTAGTTTCTGAGATACAACCAATTTCTTATCATATTTTATTTCAGCTTTGGGGACATGTGACTTCTGTTTTTGTTAAAATGGTAGAAAATTGAAACCAATGGAGAATGGCCCCTCAAGCGAATGTTTTTACCTGTATGACTAATACTGTGTGCAACTTTTAGTTATATGGAATATATAGATCCGTTGCATGTGTGTACTGAAAATAATATTTCCATATGCCCAAAGACTAAATATGGTATGGTAAGAAAAACTCTTCTGCCAAATGGTTTGACCAAATTCAGCTTTATTGTCAAAATATGCAATATGCACAACATACAGCACAGATGAAATTACAGTCCTCTCGGACCCACGGTGTATAAAGAATAAATTTTCTATAAATAGAAAAGACATAAAATAAACAATCAACAATTTGACATGACATAAAATAAACAATCAACAAGACATAAAATAAACAATCAACAATTTAACAGACATAAAATAAACAATCAACAAGACATAAAATAAACAATCAAAAATTTAACAGACATAAAATCAACAATCAACAAGACATAAAATAAACAATCGACCATTTAACAGACATAAAATAAACAACAATCAAGAATTAAGGCACTTGGGTATTTACATGATGAAATAAAATAGGATGAATAAATAAGTATTTTAACAGGTGAGGTCGTTCGGTGTAGTGCAAATAAACAGGGGAAAGTGGAATGTGCAGTCCCTGAGTTCATCCTAGACATCCTAGAAACAATTACAGTTTTCAGGAAACACCATAGAACAGTGTTTCTCAAACTTTTTACACCACGTACCACCTTGGAGAAGAACAGTACCACCATTATGACCAACTTTAAAAAAAGAGCAGTGTAGGCCGACCCTATACAGCTACAGACAGTTCACACAGGAGGCCGCTTTATTCCCAATGAGAATATTATTTATTGTTGACTGTTGTTGAATTCTGACCGGAACCAGTTCAAGAACCAGAGCTAGTTTGGTGGAAAAGGTTGTACTCCTGGTCCACACTTCTTTTCCCAGTAGTTTCCGTTTGGAGCCACGATTGCAGTATTTTTGAACCACTCATTTTACCTCCACTTACTGTCTTACCATCAAATTTTAACTCCTAATCATGGATGGATGTATTCGTGCACCATGTGCATCAACGAGATTACACAGCAGGCTGATATTAAAACAAAGTATTACTGGAAATGCAAAACTTATTTTAGGTTAAGTATTTTTGTTCAAAATGTTGATAATATTACATGTTTTTTAATCAATTTATTTTGTTGGAATTTTTTTTTCTCAGATTCCACCACGTACCACTAGAGGGAGATTGCGTAACACCAATGGTAATTCACTAACAACGACAACACCATCGAATGTATGAAATAAGAAAAGTTTATTGCACATAATGATGTGATACCGATGTGGTATACTGAGGGATTAGGGGAAGGGGTTGAGGGATGAAGGGATGAATGGGTGAGGGATGAAGGGTAGGGGTCGAGGGTTGAGAGATGTGGGATGGAGGTAGGGTCGAGGGTTGAGGGATGGAAGTAGGGTTAAGGGTTGTGGGATGGAGGAGTGAAGGTCGAGGAGTGACGGTCTGTTGGCGGATGTGGAAAATGAGTCAAGGAGGGAGTGAACAGATAAGGTGTGCCTAAGTAAGTTTGAGCATAAACAAGATGATTGCAGGGCGTGGTCTTTGTTCCCGAACCTAGTTATAAAACTTCATACATACTCAGTGTCGGGCAGTAACTCATTACTAGTAATAATATTACAGTGATAATATTACTTTCCCATAGGAACTGGTAGTGTAACTACTTACTAATGCATTTCAGTAATAATATCACAGTTATCCTCCAAAAAATTATTAGTTACAACATTAATTTTGTTGGCACCCCCTACTCATCTGAAATCCAACAATCCAATCACATCCTTTGCTTTATTTTGTAATTGTGGATGAAACTTGTTTGGAAAACACTTCCAGCAGCTGGAAATGTTCCATTACTTAGATTTTTAACAAACAAAAATACTAATTTTGTGGGGAGTAGCAGAAAAGAAATGCAACTATGTAACTAATTACTGTTGGCAGTAAGTAATAAGTAATGTTACTTTTGTAGAGAGTAATGAGTAAAAAAAGAGTTTTGAGTAATGCGAGTGGTGTTCATTAGGTGCAATCTGCAACTTTGCTGCTAGATGCCACTACATTCTACACACTGGTCTTTTTAAAAAATCCTTCATGTATCAAATCTGAAAATGATTAACTAGTGTGCAGTACATTCAATGGTCTTTATTAATTGTTATTAAGTGTGTTTTAAACAGGACTGATTATCATTAACTACTGAGCAGCCAGTCACTTTCCAGTGAAATCTGGGGTTCAGAAGTGTCAAGCCACTATTGGAGCTCTGTAATTCAAAAAATACAACTCCTTTACTCTCTAAAATGGATCCAAATGATCTAAGTACATTTTCTTGATCCTCATTGTGGCTTTATAAAGAAACAGAATATTTTTCCAAATACTGGATTAGGGAACTTGTTTTTATATTAATGGTTACTGCAGCCAAAGCTAGAGCTCAGCCTCCAGTAATATAAACATGTATTCTGCCTTGTTACTCAATTTAATAGCATGTAGCTTGATTTATTTAATGTGGGATTGCTATGCACAAATTGTTTCATTTAGCAATCTATTTAAATCAGGTAATTGCAAAACTAAAAGGCAAAAATATCCTTGTAGAATCTATCATATGAAAATTCTTAAAAAGGTGTTTCGCAAAGCCTCTTAATGTATATAATGTAATATAATGATGTTTGGTGTTCCATATATATATTTTTTTCTTTTGTATGTGGTGAATGTTGTTACCACATGCTTACAGTATGCAGTAGGTCTGATGCAGAAATGATGACATTCACAATAGATGATCTATATTTTTTTTTTAAAGTTATTTTTTGGGCCTTTTATTGCCTTTATTGGATAGGGACAGCCAAAGATAGACAGGAAGGGGGGGCACAGAGAGGGGGGAAAACACACAACAAAGGGCCGCAGATTCGAACCCTGGGCCGCTGCAGCAACTCCGTACATGGGTCGCCAGCTCTACCGACAGAGCTAACCAGGCACCTGATGACCTGTATATTTAAAAAACCTTCAGTTAATTTAGGTTTAATATGTGTGTAAGAGTACAGTAACATGAAATACTGAAAGCTGGACACTGTTGAGAGCAGATTAAGCTTTACTGTCATACAGCAATATTAAATATTTCTATTGTATTGATCCATTTTGCATGTGTAGCATGGCCTGCAATGGACTCTAATTACATAGTACTTTTCTACCGTAACAAACAAGCACTTTGCAAATCTTCACCCACACTGGTGGAGACGGGTGGAGCCATTGATTGAACAGTCTACCCAGAGATAAGTGGACAACCCACTCTGCCTCCTGAGGCACGGCTCAAAATAGTTTCCTGCGTCCTGTTTGGTCAAAATTTAAAAAAAATGCATTTAGTACTAAGGAAAGTCAGTGTTAGGAAGCCCTTAAAGTATGCAGATGAAAACATGTAAAAAATGTGTTAATTGAAACGTTCTTAGAGAACACTCTTAACTTCTAAGACTGACCCAAGATGATTAAACTTGAGAAATGTGAAGTTACATTTGCTTTTTGACCTTATGCATTGAATGCAATCTTCACATTTTTAAAAGTGATATCAGGTTCATTCTGAATGGCAATGTGATGCTTTCCTAAGAGATTTTAAAAATACTACTACTACTATAACATCTGATAAATGAAGAGCTGATGTCAAAGTGGGAAGACAACCCACTCTCGATGCAAATCAAAGAATAGTTGCATAGGTCACAGTATCAAGACAAAGGCAGGAGACTGGAGTATTCTTTGTTCTATAATTCAGTGATCCCGTCTGTGAACAAAGAGTGCCCTTTGATGTGATTGCATATCCTACAGCAACAGGTTGGGAAGATAGGCCAGTGACTTGATATCGGTCCTCAGGGTTCAACTTTTTCCTGGGTTCAAGGCCCCCCTGCTGTGGAGCTCCTGAATTCTGCATGCAACGATATATTCTTTATATATCTGTTGAATGTTCAAATATGGATTTGCAAAATCTATCTGAGTACTGAGAACCCTTCAAACTTTTCATCCCGCCTTTGACTGTGGCTATTTGTAATTTGTTTAGACCTGGCTTGTTTTGAGAGTACTGAGACCTTTGGCTACTAGTGTAGCCAGAAGAATAATCCCTCACCAGCTTTCCACCAACAACCATTCCCAATTGTGTGTAGGGATTTAACATCAAGCTAAGAGAACCACTTCCTGACATAAAATAAGCCACAAACATCGAGCTTCAAGAGTGCAGTGCAATTACATTTTCTTGACATTACATTGCCATTTTTTAGAAAACAGTCCTGTAATAAGCATTTGATATCCTGATCACCAACAAATCAACCCAAACTGTGCTTATAGAACTTACTCACAGAAGTCACCTGGCTGATTCCCGATGTACTCTGCTTTCCCCGGGGGTTCTTGGTACATTCCTTCATATGTTCTGGGAATGCCTGTTGCTCTTTTGTCAGATTCATACTCCTTGACTACGCCCCTGCTTTACTCCTAAATAATTTATCTCAGCTTCTGAGTACCAGAAAATACTTACTTTGGCTGGCCTTAGCGCAAGCAAGAAAATGTTTAAACGTTTAAAAAAATCTGGTTTGCTTAGAAATCTCAGGTTTCTGCATTGTAAATCCACCTGACCTTAATTGTTTAGTGATGGGTGGAAACCCATGGGGGGAAGAAAGAGTAACTTAAGGAAGTGACTGTTCTCTGCGTTGTCATAATCACATTTACTGGTGTGGTGTGTATTACATCAGGAGCACGCCATCCATCTTAGTCTCTCCTGACAGGTGACTCACTGTGAATCCCAGAGAGATGATTCAAAGAAGGAGCTCTCGCCGTTACCCTCCAGGCATCCAAGTGTGTATTTTCTTTCTCGATACTGAACATGTTTTGCTGTTGTAACTTATTCTTTCCCTCTCAATTATTTGTGCCGCAGTAATGAGATTAATGGCTCGGTGTTGTGTCGTCAAGCTGTGATAACACCTCTTATACATTCGGGTTTCTGGACGCTCTAGAGTGTCTTTGACAGAGAGAAGGAGTGTTGGGGGGCGATAGCAGCAAAGGATTTACATTTTTTGGACAAGAACGGATGAAACAGAGATGAGGGGAGTGAGGTGTGTATAAGCTGCAAGAGATGGATGGTTTACTTTGTTTACACAATATCTGTATGTACATTTTCACATCGGTCAAGTCGTTTTTTCTTTGCCTTGCTTCTGTTTGTTGTAGGCTCCAGTTAAAAGTGAATGCTTTAGCAGAAATTGCATACTTTGCTTTTTAGACTTCACAGGGACCTAGAATGTATTGTTCCTTAAGCATTGTACTAATATAAATGAACCCTTCCATGCATCACGGTGGCCTAGGGGTCCAACACAGTGGGAGACCATGTATTGTAACAATGTAACTGCAATGTCTTAAGGGAGGAAATAACTTTGTGAGAAGACAGGAGCTGTAATAACTTTTAGGCAAGTGCAAAATTTTATTTTATGGGTAGTATGGCCATTTGAAGGTACGTCAACAGGTAATAAAAGTTAGTGGGTGTACCTTTTAAAATATAACTCTCATGAATGAATGCACTTTACAGGAGAAAAAAACTTTGTGACAATATAGGATCTGTAGTAACTTTTTAAGTGCAAAACTGTATTTTAAGGATGGAAGTATTATAGATAAATTTGTCCCACAGCAACACTAAAATAATATAGCTGAAGCTGTGTGCATTAGATAATTGAATTATATTAGAATATGATAATATATATATATATTAGTAACTTATTACTTTGCAGTAACTGGTAAATTAATTCAATTAGTTTTGAAAGAAGTAAGTACTACTACTACTACTACTACTACTACTAATAATAATAATAATAATAATAATAACTTTATTCATATAGCACCTTTCATACATGAAATGCAGCTCAAAGTGCTTTACAGTGTGGCATTAAAACAACACACACACACACACACACACATATAAAATGTAATTAAAACAAACATACAATATACTTACATCTCAAAGATAGATAATAAAACAGTTAAAATATAAAAATAAATAAAACTAGACCTAAAATCCATAGTAAGCCTGCCTGAATAAGTAGGTTTTCAATGACAGGAGAGCTTGCATAGCTGAGCAGTGTGTTCCACAGTGGTAGTAGCTAAAAGCTGTTTCCCCACTTGTTTTGTAAATGCCAGTAAATCTGAATTAATTATACTTTGGTGCACATAGTTTCTGTAAAATGTGAAAAAAAAAAAAATTGTAGGCGGTATAAGCAGTTTAGAACAAAGTCAAGCGGGTGACCAGGATTTTGCATATTTATTATTGCTAACTTGCTGATGCTGAGCACTGTGCATCCAGAAATGTCGCGCAGCATATACCTACAGTGTTGTATTTTGAAGCACAGGGCCACTGACCAATTGCCAGTATTTGACGAGTTGGGAACGCATTTGTGTTGGATTGATTTAATATGAATTGTTCTGTGTAATAAATGAGCCAATTATTAGCTTACTGTACATGAACACATACATGGATGTTTTCTCTTTTTTGATTTGGTTTCTTCTGAGCAGCTTGGTTTCCCTGAGTACTCCAGCAATTTAATATTGCATTTCACCAAAGTTGGGGGACTTCTGAGAGACAGAATTTAAAAGGTGTTAAAAGTGGTAAAATAGAAGCAGCAAAGGCTGAGAGAGTCTGACTTTTAGACCCTGGTATAGGTGAAGTTCCAACATCGCCCATAATCAACTGATTTTTCATTAAATCCTTCCTTATTTGATTTCATTTTCCGTGAATTGTATCTTATTTTATTTTTATTCTTATCTCTACTTTCTATATATAGCTAAGAGTTTATTGTTTACTGTTTATTGTCTACTTTCTATATCTAGCAAAGAGTTTATTGTTCATATTGTTTATCTTGTACTGTATTTTTTTATATACCTCTTTATTTTTCTAAACTGTTGTGTAAGCTGCTGGAAATTCAATTTCCTTGCGGGAGTCATCCCAAAAGGATCAATAAAGAGAAGTCTAAGTCTCCTACCTGGTCAATTCCACATCTTTCAAACTCTGCAGCCAATTTAGAAAGCAGGCTTCTGTTAAAAAGTCTGAAGTCTAAGCTGAGATAACACTCTTTTCACAGACAGAGTTGTCCAGTGTCAGCGTTCTATTTGGCAAGTGGCTTGCATGAACATTGGACTAGTAATGTAGGGACTGCGCCATTCTTCATTGGTGTCAGGGAGAAAAAGGACACAGATCATATCACCTTTATTGATGTCTTCTTACCACACTCAATGAAAGCTCATTGTGTATGTAGGAGTTATAAAAGGAAGTGAAAAGTGTGTGTGTAAATGCATTATTTTCCTTTTATGACGCACCAAGTGAAGAACACAGTTGAAGGTTGCATCAGAAGAAGAGAAAGACGAGCAGAGCGAGCAGTTTACAGTGTGTTTGTGCCATTGTGGCTGTCGCTCTGCTTACATATGATATTTTTAGCAGTGTTAAATGGCAAAACTTATATTGTAGGCAGCTGTTTATCAAAAGTACTCCAATTCAATGCTGCTGCACAGAAGGACATTCAAATGATCCATGTTAAATGCTACTGTGTACAGTATGTGCTGTATTAATGATGCACATGTGGTTATCTGTGTGTAGATATGGTCTTCACTTAAGCTAAGGTCTTAGGCCAGTATCCTGTTGGTCAAAGATCTTCCATTAAATATCAATGTTGAATTCCTCTTCTGTTGCACTGACTTAAATTCACTAGATATGTGAATACAGGTTGCTGAACAGCAGTTACAAGGTAGAAGAGGCAAAGGGAAGGTACTTTGTCACTCTATGTTGCAGCTCTTAGTACAGTATATCAATCTTTAAATGCATATCGATACAGTTTAGTCATCAGAGTATGCTGACATACATAAGTAAAACTTCATTAATGTGGGCGCCAAACACTTCACTCTTCATTTGTTTATGCACCTAACTGCAACCCAATTGTTTTGATGCTTTTAAATATTTTCTATTTCTTTTGAGGGTAATCTGATATTCTGCCAAACCTTAAACCAGTTCAGTGATTACGTTTTTAAAAATCTCACTTCCTAAAATATATCAACATATAAGCTACAGTAAACTGAGCGTAAGTAAATTATGGTTTGAGTATGGTTAGGCAACTTGTTTAAAACTCCAGTGTAGAGGGCTGCATTAGGATTGGGATCCTCAAAACGCAAATCTTATGGGACCTGGTGATTTTGACTTTGCTGAATCTAGCCGTGTACTAGTGGTGTCTTGATTATGACACCCTTGCCTCATCCTGCCATTCAAAGCGTGGGAGGAACTATGTTGACTTGCAAAAAGCCCTATTTAGAGCCAGTGTTTGGTTTGTCCATTTTGGGCTGTAGAAACATGGGGGTTCAACAAAGCACCCGTTAATAGGAACTGCTTGTTCTAATGTAACGAAAAAACACAATTATTCTCATTTTCAGGAGATACACTAATGAAAACATACATATGAATATTATATTCCATTTCTGCCAATAGATCCTCCTAAATGTTACATACTTGACCTTTAAATGTTAAGAAAAGATCACTTGTAATTAATATAAAGGTGAAAGTCGACCTCCACACCTTTTTATTTCTGTCTTTTTACATAAATACAAGCTGTTATATGGAATACTTGCGCATGGAAATAATAATAATAATCTCTAATGAACAATCAATGGCAATATCTATCTACAATATGTAGATAAAAGACTAAAGTAAAAAAAATTGAATTGTCTTAGTCTCATGGGTTTGGTCCATCATGAGCCTCCAGAACAGCTTCAGTTCTTAATATTAATATTGGTCTTAATATATGTTGTTTGTATATCTGGAGTTTGTATCCTATATATATATATATATATATATATATATATCTTGTTCTTAACATATGTTGTTTATATATCATAAAATAAATAATAATAAATCATTTCACGGGGAAATTAAGTATTTCTGATTCTGATTCTGATTCTGTTCTCCTTACTAGTGATTCTCTAACTGAAAACTCTCTGAATCTCTACTGGAAGCGTTAACATCATTCTTCCCAGATATTTCCTAATTTGGTGTTTTGATGATGGTGGTGAAGAGCGCTGTGTAATATGTTGCTCCAAATTCTCCCATATGTGTTCAGTTGGGTTGGGATCTGGTGACTGAGAACCATAAAAGACCATTCAGTAATCCCTATTTAAAAGTCTAAATGTGTTGAAGAAATCCAAAATATAAATATCTACTGCTAGAAAGTATTTAGAAGTAGTGCAGCAGTATGTGTGAGAAAAGTGAGACTTCACAAATTATTGGCAACCCTGGCTGCAGTGTCACACAGATGCCACCTAGTTAGTATGCAGGCATTGTCCGGCCCCGGGGTGTCCACTCTACGCTTTACCCAAGGGACAGAGCTGTAACTCTGGGTTGCCCTGACATGACAGTCTCCTTGTGATTCGGAGAAGTGTTAGAGATCATAGCCTTGCTGTCAGGAAGGAGAGAGAAAGGACAAAGAGAGACAGGAATGGAGCAGATGGAAGAAAGGAATCAGAAAGACAGACAGATTTGCAACAGTGGAAGGTAGAAACAAGTTGTCAGGAAGCTTGAATTCTTCTGCAACTTGGAGAAAATTTAGACAAGGAAAACGGAATAACTGGGAGGAGTAAATGAGGAGGGGAAAAAAATTGGAGAGGACCGATAAAGAACAAAGACGAGGAAGTTCCCTGAAGCCTCGACTGTAGACGCGGAGGAACTGGAACTCACTGAGGCAGTGAGAGCGAAAGAGAGGGAGACCAAGAGATAAAGCGAGGAGCATCCAACCACGTTTTCTTGGTCGTTACTCTTCTAAAGGAAAGGGTAACCCTTTCAAAGAACATCAAAGCCTTTAATTATTCTCCTGCTCTGTTTGGCCACGGCTCAACAGGATGGGATGCTTCCTCTAATCTCAGAAAATCAGCTGTTAACAATGGGTGCTAGCCACTGTTATAGTGATTGAAGTGTTTTTTCTTTCTGTTTCTTGCTGCTCATCAAGATCGTCTGAAGCAGTGCCATGTTAATTGATCAGAAGCACCTATTAAGCCATGTGTGTGCGTGTCTAATAGGGCTAGACTGCTATACAGTATGATCAACTGCCTATTTAGTGAATTCAAAATCAGCCATTTCTTATTCACCTCCCTTTGAAGCTTAGGCCCAGTGATGCTTTTGAGCTTAATGCATGCTAACATGCTCAAATTGACAGTGCTACCATGCTGGTGCTAAGCAGGCATTTTCATCTTAGTTTAGCATTTTAGTACAGTAGTATTTGTTTATAATCCAATATATTGGACAAATTGACGCACCAAGGATCAGTGAGGTCATTGTAATTCATTCAGAAGGAGAACATCTTTACACTTTGGGCAGTCATTAAGAATTCTTTAGATGCATACTCGGGCATATGATGACCAATAAAAATATAAAATATATATTTATATATACAGTATATTTATATTGACAAATCCTAAGCAACACAGCATTATAATGCTTACATTTTATAATGACATTTAAGTCTACTTCAAGATAATTAGTCAGTGGAATAAACTGGCCGATAGCAATCTCTGAGTGTAGTTGTTTATCACATAGCCTAATTTGTTTAACTATAAATAACAATATTTTGTATTAAACTTAAGGGATGAGAAAGTATCAAGAAATTCACCATTTTAATTCACATCAATTCATTTTAAAGGAGAAAACAATGCAAATGCAAAATGCTAAAATGAGTTGCAGACCATTAATAAAGCGGGTGGCCTGCCCAAGTAAATCTATGTATGAGAAAGACAGAATATAACGTTCCTGTGGAATAAAATAAGTGCATCATCTGATTGGCTCTGTGTTCATACAGACCACCAATCCAACTATTTAGAACTAATATTGGCCGATAACAATCGGTGGCCGATCAATCGGAACCCTTAAGTTTCTGATATTTATTGTTGTATTTTGTACAATACTGAGTCAGTTGTCTCTCGTCTTGTGTCATTCTCATTTGTGGTTATACCCGGTATAGTGTACAGTGCATACACCAAAGTTCAATTTTGCATGCAGGTGAGACCCCAATCGTTCCCATTAACTTGGATTTTAGACTTGCAGGAAAGGAAAAAGTAAGGTGACCTTCGTCGTCATTGTAATGTTGTGTCAGTTTGGTTAGGTTTAGACACCAAAAATCATTGGTTAGGTTTAGGAAAGTATCATTATGTAACACAAACCAAAGTATCAAAGTAATTAGTTACACAACTTAGTTAGTGGGAAAAGCAATATTATTAAGAGTAATGTGTTACTCCCTAACTCTGCACAGAAACTAGCTCTTGTCTGAAAACCAAAAAAAGAACATCTGCAGAAATACTAAATTAAATATGTCTCATTATTGAGTTGAGCAGACTGTGGTCTCTTATAATTCAAAATCAGAATAACCCCTACAAAAAGCCCAATAATGGAGCGAAGCCTGCAAGTTGGTTCAGGCAGTCAACTCGAGCTGATATACACACATGACATGCCTCACTCCATAATCACTAACCAAGCACACCCTTCCAATCTGGCGGTCTATTTAAACTGCACAATTTCCCCGCTCTCCCTCTGCTCTGTCAATGCCGCTGTTGCCCTGCATCCATATTGCTGCTGCTGCTCTGTAAGCTATTGCTACCTGCTGTGCTGCAGCCGCTTGAAAGAATAAAGTAAAAAAATAAGTTGTGCAGCTTTCCCCATAACTTTTCCTTTCCCTATTTTTGCCTTTAATTTATCTTCCGTGTCCCACCTTGCTGTCCTGCTACTGTTGGATCAGGCGGGAGAGTGGTCAAAGCCTGTTTACTCTGACTCCCAAGGAAGTTTCAGGGTCAACCATTAATATGCCTAAAAGTGGTTTAGCCCCAGGTGAAAAATATTGAAGTGAGATGCAACAAAAGCCGCAGAGATAAGTCAGAGCCAAGGACACACAGATTGGTGCTCTATACAGATGCCAGAGCAGGAGACTATTAGATTATCTGTAAACGTGAATCCTCCCTCTGATGTTTGACGGGGGCTGAAAACAGATCCATATTTTGCTGCAGGGACCTGCGGCGAGTGCACAAAAACTATTAAAAGGTCTTTAAAAAAATGGAAACTTCATTATTTTGGTGCCACTGCCGGATCCAATGAGGCACACATTTACAAGTTCTCACACACACACACACACACACACACACATACACACTGCGAAGGAAGTAAAATGATGTGAGCAGTGAGGGAGTATGTTGAGAAACAATATGGTCACCCAAAAATGTACTCCAATAGATTACAGTTAGATTTTGTGTGTGTGTGTGTGTGTGTGTGTGTGTGTATTACATGTGGATTTCAAGTAGGGAATTGAATAATGAAGCAATTTCAATTTAGTCAGGGGGGTGGAATAGTTTACCTGCCTTCAAAGCTATAAATATATATTTTAAATATAAATCATTTTCTGATACATACAATATGCTCCAGTAGCTATACTTTTTATTAACATCGATCAACTCATAAAGTATAAAAAGATTAAATACTCATCATTATCCTGATTTGCAGAGTCTACAAGTGATTCTGTACAGAAACAAAAGTAGACAGTAAAGGACCAGTGTGTAGGATTCAGTGTCATCGTGGTGAAGTTGCAGCTTGCAAACCAACTGAAAACCGCTCACCTTCTAAGAGTGGTGGAGAAACTATGGTGTCCACACAATAGTAACACACATTACACCTCTGGTATCCACCAATGGTGGTCAGCATTTATGACTGTTCACACCACAGCCAGTTCTTACACTGCTGTACTGCTACAGTTCAAATCAAGTAGAATTATTTATTTATTTATTTATTTATTTTTTACAGAAAATATGTCTTCTCACCTATTAGCCTATTAAAAGAAGAGGCAGTAAGTATTTGTTGCATGTGAAATTCACAATTATCAATCACAATAACAAATGTTTAAGTTGGTCATTAATAGACTATATGCATGTAGACTGACAAGAGAGCAGAAATGAAAATGGGGCATTTTTCTGTTCTGCTTTGCATCTGGTAAACCTGCTTTGAAGTGTAAAATGAGCTTAACATATGCAGTTTATGTAATTGGATTAAAATTGTCCAGGACATCAATTATTTCCAAGATATTTGGTCATTTTAATACTTTTCCCAGGTGTTTCCATGACTGTAAAACTAATCTCTAGATTTCCAGGTTTTCCAAATCTTCCAGGACGTGTGGAAACACTGGACATGACATGCTCTTGTTTGTCCTCCTCTTATTCCCTTTTCTGTTCGTTTCACAGGCGGCAGGGAAATGAAAACACAAGACAGACGAGTAAAAAGAGTTTCAGTCGCTATCGTTTGAAGTACACAAAGAAAGTCAAGACAGTGGCACATGCCTCTACATGTAGCTAGATATCTTATAAGTGTTAGACATTACACGTGACTTGTTACATCAGGTGTAATATTGTTGTTGCATACGAGTGCATAAAGTGACAATTGTGTTGTTATACCACATGTGCATGATGCCTATGTAGCCATTGTAAGTCTATATGGAAATTGTAGGTGTAATGTCAAAGATTTTGTCAGGTGCTAGTGAGGGATATGTTTTAGACAGGGTTTTATTAGGTGATGTGAGCTAGACTATTTCTTTTGCTAGATGGCCTTTGTTAAACCCAAAGATAGCTGATACCACCCCACTGATCTGCCACTAATCTATAGGTAAATAAAGTTGTAGATTAAATAATAATATTATATTGGAATTGCCTAACAAGACCTTATTAAACTGTTTAAATGTAATACCGCCATCAACACATTTGATATTTTTTTTATGATATTAATTAATAACAATGATAATTCATTTGGGTTTTTAAAAAAAGTGTTTAGAGCTTTGTTAGAGCTAAATATACTGCAATCTAAAGGGGCACATAATAATTCCCTGTGTAACAACATATTACCATGGCTCTTGATTAACTACACACATAGGATGCATGCTTCACCTGCATTCTGCATTCTGAGTATTCAAAGCATATATCCGGGTGTGTGCAATTAGCAGGAGTGGAAGCATGCTTTTCAACACACAGCAGTCAACAGACTGACACATTATGATAATACAACCTCATGCTGTGCCTGTATGTTGACGAAAACATGGATGTTTTTAGGGCTGGACTTTACTTGTGGTTGAAAGGTGAAAACAGACAGACAGGCTGGATGGGGATTAGGATTATAGTGTTGTAAAAGTGAACCTGCGCAGGGAAATGAATCCAGTCTGACTCCGTATAAAGAGAAGAATCAAACCAACAAAGTTATGACCTTGAAGCAGCACGAGTCGCCAACTTTTCATCATACAGTCATAATTATTGATGTCTTGTAATTGATGATAACAAGCCAATTTCTCAAGGTTAAAATATTAAACAGTTGCTATTACACATACATGTCACTGATTAAACACATCAGTCAAATGAGGTCTGTGTCATCCTGGTGCCATAGTGCAAGAATGATTGAAAAAAAGGTGATGAGCAGTGTAGTTTGTGGAGACAAGGCAGAACACCATTATTTGTGTCCATTCAACCAACTAAATGATCTACATTTATATCCATACTCGTAATGGCCGGTGCTTAAATTAGATCGGAAATGGGAAATTGATATGGATTGATCAGAAGTTATTATATTTATTAGAAAACTACAGTGAGTGAGTTTTTTTAAATAAAATTGGCTGTATTCATGTTTTACTCTGATGATACTTGTACTTGTCTAAAGTACATTACCGCGCTTAATAATAAATAAAGCAGTTTTGAAAATCTGGAAAGATATGTAGTGGCTTAATAATTAACATTTTGAGTAAGAAAAAAAAAAAAAAAACTAAACTGAATTCTTTATAGATTCATTTTCACCGTTACACTGCCGGTTCTTTTAACATAACTGTCACTCATGGACTTTGTAGTAGGAATAAACAGTCATGTGTACACTGATTATAGCTTTTATTTTATGTACATTAAAGGCTGACTTAAAGCTGCAGTAGCTAATTTTCATAAAAATAACTTTTTGTCATATTTGCGGAAACTATACTATATCCTCACAGTAGTACATGAGACAGATAATTGGTTGTTTTAATCCATGCCCAGTGGATTCTTGCAAATGCCATTAGGACAAGCCAGAGGAACCTGATTTTTTTTCATCGATTGTCTGCCTCATGTTCAGGACAAAGTGAAAGTTCCAAGTAATATGACAAAAGTTATACTCTAAACGTTTCCGACTGCAGCTTTAATGTGTGAATTAATTAATTAGAACTTAATCTTATCATACAACCCTGTGCTGTAAAATGATAGCCTTGAAATAACAAGCCATTTTTTTCGCATTGAAAAATAAATCTATCACTTGCAGCATTGTGTGTTACTTAGAAGTAAGTACACATTCACCATGAGCCGGTTCTGTCAATTGTCCTCCATCGCAGGTCATTGCTCCATTTGTTTTGAACAGCCAGACAGATAAGGGCCGGTAAGAGCTTTTGATAGCAGCCAATATGTGTTAAGACTAAGTAGATAAAGTGAGGCTAAATGAAGCAGTTAGAATCACAGATTTAAAATGACAAAAAAAACAACAACAGTGGAACAGCAGCTTCAGGCTTCCAGTCATCTCGCTGAGGGTAATAACTTAGTTATACATGCAGCAGCATAGATGTAGTTACAATTTATTGATACATAAAGGATCTTTGGTGACCTTCACATCACTACTTCACCTCACAGCTCTTTATATTGTACACACAGTTCATAAACTGCCTCATCTATTAAGAGTAAACAGTAGGATTCACTTAATCATGTTGCAGTCTTATAGAAGGCCACTATGGTTAATTATCCCATTGTGGGTGATCAACTAGGAATGAGATGGGAAAGATACTTTGTGAAAATTCTGGCTTAATTTTAGAGACTTAAATGACCAGTGTCTAGGATTTAGTGGCATCTAGCAGTTTCAGATTGCAACTAAATGAACACTGCTGGCTTCTGTATTTGCCGACATGGAAATGAGAACAGGCTATCTACAGCCAGTGTTTGGTTTGTCTGGTCTGGGTTACTGTAGAAATATAGCTGGCTCCAGGGAAGGCGCCCCCTAGTGTCTGTAGATACAAACGGTTCATTCTAACATAAAGACAACACAACAATTCCTATATTCAGGCAATTATAAAGTAACTATGAATATTGTTTTTAATTTCTGCCAAAAGATCCTCCTACACAGCAACATTGCCCCAAAAACCAGACTTTACATGTACATATTAACTGCCATTGTTTTTTAATCTAGTTGACTCAGGGCAGCTGTATGAGACATTAAACATTAAAACTGCAGTAGGTCATTTTTTTAATAAAACTAACTGTTTGCCATATTTGCTGAAACTTCCTGACAGTAGTACACAACACAGATAATCTGTGAAATTATCAGGTTCCTCTGACTCCTTGTAGCGTTCCTAATGGCATTTGTAAGAAACCACCGAGCCTGAACGAAAACAACCAATCAGAGCTGAGAAAAATGTAAAATGTCAAATACAGACTCTTCTTTCTATTATTGTCTACTCTGATTGATTGTTTTGATATTTGGTCATTTTAATACTTTTTCCAGGTGTTTCCATGACTGTAAAACTAATCTCTAGATTTCCAGGTTTTCCAAATCTTCCAGGACGTGACATGCTCTTGTTTGTCCTCCTCTTATTCCCTTTTCTGTTCGTTTCACAGGCGGCAGACTAGTAAAAAGAGTTTCAGTCGCTATCGTTTGAAGTACACAAAGAAAGTCAAGACAGTGGCACAGAGACCCTACTTCAAGCTCGTGTTTTGGCTGTGTTTATTTGCAGAGACTTTATAAATGCTCACAACCATAGTTGGGAGGATTACTTTGAAAATGTAAAGTAACCCTAAAGTAAGTTTTGCCTGCTGACACAGCGCCACACTAGACAGCGCCATACATGCCTCTACATGTAGCTAGATATCTTATAAGTGTTAGACATTACACGTGACTTGTTACATCAGGTGTAATATTGTTGTGGCGTACGAGTGCATAAAGTGACAATTGTGTTGTTATACCACATGTGCATGATGCCTATGTAGCCATTGTAAGTCTATATGGAAATTGTAGGTGTAATGTCAAAGATTTTGTCAGGTGCTAGTGAGGGATACGTTTTAGACAGGGTTTTATTAGGTGATGTGAGCTAGACTATTTCTTTTGCTAGATGGCCTTTGTTAAACCCAAAGATAGCTGATACCACCCCACTGATCTGCCACTAATCTATAGGTAAATAAAGTTGTAGATTAAATAATAATATTATATTGGAATTGCCTAACAAGACCTTATTAAACTGTTTAAATGTAATACCGACATCAACACATTTGATATTTTTTTTATGATATTAATTAATAACAATGATAATTCATTTGGGTTTTTAAAAAAAGTGTTTAGAGCTTTGTTAGAGCTAAATATACTGCAATCTAAAGGGGCACATAATAATTCCCTGTGTAACAACATATTACCATGGCTCTTGATTAACTACACACATAGGATGCATGCTTCACCTGCATTCTGCATTCTGAGTATTCAAAGCATATATCCGGGTGTGTGCAATTAGCAGGAGTGGAAGCATGCTTTCCAACACACAGCAGTCAACAGACTGACACATTATGATAATACAACCTCATGCTGTGCCTGTATGTTGACGAAAACATGGATGTTTTTAGGGCTGGACTTTACTTGTGGTTGAAAGGTGAAAACAGACAGACAGGCTGGATGGGGATTAGGATTATAGTGTTGTAAAAGTGAACCTGCGCAGGGAAATGAATCCAGTCTGACTCCGTATAAAGAGAAGAATCAAACCAACAAAGTTATGACCTTGAAGCAGCACAATTCGCCAACTTTTCATCATACAGTCATAATTATTGATGTCTTGTAATTGATGATAACAAGCCAATTTCTCAAGGTTAAAATATTAAACAGTTGCTATTACACATACATGTCACTGATTAAACACATCAGTCAAATGAGGTCTGTGTCATCCTGGTGCCATAGTGCAAGAATGATTGAAAAAGGTGATGAGCAGTGTTGTTTGTGGAGACAAGGCAGAACACCATTATTTGTGTCCATTCAACCAACTAAATGATCTACATTTATATCCATACTCGTAATGGCTGGTGCTTAAATTAGATCGGAAATGGGAAATTGATATGGATTGATCAGAAGTTATTATATTTATTAGAAAACTACAGTTAGTGAGTTTTTTTTAAATAAAATTGGCTGTATTCATGTTTTACTCTGATGATACTTGTACTTGTCTAAAGTACATTACAGCGCTTAATAATAAATAAAGCAGTTTTGAAAATCTGGAAAGATATGTAGTGGCTTAATAATTAACATTTTGAGTAAAAAAAAACCAAAAAAAACTAAACTGAATTCTTTATAGATTCATTTTCACCGTTACACTGCCGGTTCTTTTAACATAACTGTCACTCTTGGACTTTGTAGTAGGAATAAACAGTCATGTGTACACTGATTATAGCTTTTATTTTATGTACATTAAAGGCTGACTTACAGCTGCAGTAGCTAATTTTCATAAAAATTACTTTTTGTCATATTTTCGGAAACTATACTATATGTGACGCGTTCCATCAAAATGAGTCGGATGTCGCAGCGGCCCGTTTGTGTAGAAACACGTTTTTACAAGAAAATACAATTTTATAATAATTTTATATAATATTTGCTGAAACTTCCTGACAGTAGTACACAACACAGATAATCTGTGAAATTATCAGGTTCCTCTGACTCCTTGTAGCGTTCCTAATGGCATTTGTAAGAAACCACCGGGCCTGAACGAAAACAACCAATCAGAGTTGAGAAAAATGTAAAATGTCAAATACAGACTCTTCTTTCTATTATTGTCTACTCTGATTGATTGTTTTCACCAACATGTATATTAGTCCACTGCTGAAAATAGTCCATATAAATGCATTATCTCCTCCTATTTGAGTGGTATTTGCTAATAACTAGTGGCCAGCTAAAAAGGGTGAATTGGTGAATCAAATTGAAATCAGTGTAACCCTACAATAGTTCCATGCTCTCCTTTTTTGTGATTTATATATATAAATTAGTGCCCAATTCATTCAAACAGCAAATTATAAATCCTATTCTTTCTTGCCAGTTTGTCTTATTCTGTTACCTCTATAAGTTGATCAGTGGCTGCTGCTGTAATAGTTTGTACACAGCGTTATCACTGTATCACTGAGTTAAAATACAGCAACAACTGCTGTGTTATGTTTAGTGTACAAGAGAGACCAAAGAGTTTAAATTGTGCTCTCTTGCTTCTACACATCCACACATAGCAGCATCAGTCACTCACTATCCTTGGAACACATTGGCATCCCGTCGATCAGGCTATAATGGACATCAGCTGTGTATGTCAATTGACAAAGTTTGCAATTTTAGAGTTTTTGGAGTACATCAAGGGCAGGATGTGTGTGAATAGTATATGACACAAGTCAATAGGAAGGCTACAAGAGGATACATTTGGTTTCTTATGAAGGAGAGAAGACTGAAGTGTGGGGTAGTCTGTGTTCATGTGCACTGCCAATCCTGTAATTCTCATGATCATTTTAATGAACTGTACAGAGATTTCAATGTTTAGGACTGCTGCCATTTCAAATGAATGTCTTACACTTGTTGGAAAGGTTTAGTGTACAGTACATATGATCTGTGCTGAAACCCTGTTAACTTTGAAAGGACATATGATGCACTCACAAGGGTACACAATACACTACACAGAGACTGCAGGTATTCTTTTCAGTTTTTATTAAATGAAATGCTTCTCTTTCTAAACCTGCAGTGGTTTTCAATTTTTTTTTGTCACTTGGGGGGAAGCAGAAACCAGCTGTGAACACACAACTTGGTGAACGTCTTAGTAAAAATCAGTGTTCATTTGAAATGTTTTTCTGGACACCAGACAGGTTTAAAGCTGCAGTAGGTAATGTTTCTAAAAATAACATTTTGAAAATTTTTTGGAAAGGCAAGTATCTTCCTTGTGACGCATTCATGTTCAATTAGTCAGATCGTAGTTATGAGCAGCAGTCAAAAACACTATTAAGATTTATAATTCTGACACATTCATCTGCCCAATTATGGCTGCCAAGCTATGATTGGACAAATGCTGTCTGGGGGAGGGCTTTAGTCACTGGTCAGTTGAGCTCTAAACTCTACAACACATAGGGCTACCAATGGGCCTTTGTAAGTGATTGTCCCAGCAGTAGAACACACCTTAAATATGAAAATATTCTTAGCAACCCATGTAACATTGATTTCTCCTCCTCCTAACAGTGCAGACGGAACCCATGTCCTCATTAGAAACCGTTTTGGCCAATCAGCAGCTAACATGTTAAAATTGAACATCATTAGAAGTCACTGGCTGTCCTCAGTGCTCACTGCTCAGAATACAGCAGTGGCTATGTGATTTGGCGAGGTTGGTGCAATCAGCAATTGTATTAGTTAGTTTAATGAGCAGCAGATTATGTAATCATGACTGTACTGTATAAAAAAACCCAACAAAGTCTTCAGGCTGAGGAGTTCAGCCTGTCTGCACCATCTTTTAAAAAATGTCTGACTTTTATCGACTTGCTTTGATGTGACGGCCTGATCTTATTTATTGTTGACCGGTTGAGTTTATGCTTTTCTTTCATGCTTCTTGCCTTATTTTCATCTTTCTTACCTTCTTTTCCTTGCTTTTGCTGTCTGCTAGTTTAGTTTTTCAGGCATTTGTATATTCCTCTTAACTCTTTATTTAAAAGTACTTAATTGAAATGATGATGATGATTTTCACCTGACTGATAGGCTTTTGGTATATATATATAGAGCCTTTCTAGTCTTCCAACCACTCAAAACGCTTTTACACTACGTGCCACATTCACCCTTTCACACACATTCACGGCACAGCATTGGGAGCAATTTGGGGTTCAGTATCTTGCTCAAGGATACTGCGACATGTGGCATCAGGAGCCGGGGATCGAACCCACAACCTTCCGATTAAGGAACGACCTGCTCTGCCTCTGAGCCCTTTTAAAGACCATTACAAATATTCCTATGGAAGGCCTGCCAATATTTTGTGTACAGCCCATTTTTTATGGTAAGTATTAAATGTTTACCCCAATTATGCAAGAGCAGATTCAGCGTTCTTATAACTAGTTGATTTCTACTGGAAACAGATTGAAATATTCTTATTGCACTGGCTGATGTTTGTTGTGAACAGATCGTTTTGCAGACTAAAAAAAATGTATAAAAGTGAGATATTTGTTGTATAGGATGCATTTTTTTGCAGTCAACCATGTAAACAGTCCCAAACGGAGCATGTACATTATTGTTGGATGTATGGTGTGGAATATTTGTGAAATTACCCCAGTGGCTGGCAGAGGTTAAAATCATCAGAGCTAAGTAATGATGGGAATTCCGGCTCTTTTACAATTTTAGTCATTGGACGTCTGGATCCTCTCCAGGACATCCTGTGTCTGTGCCAAGCAGCACTGGAGAAACACAGATTTTTGAGATTACATTTATTCAGTGTTTTGACCCTTTTTTAATCAGCAGGTCTGTTTGTTTTTGAGATAAGAAGACCTGTGTGGATAATTGGGCTCCCGGTAAAAACCTCCTGAACGATGAACGCTGAAGGAATCCTAACCTAACTAAAAGGAGAAGCTGACAGCAGTGACGGCAATGGAAAAACTCCCATGATCCCATGCTTTACGAGAGACTCCGTATCGGCAGAAATTACATACTGTGTAACTATATGACTATACGAAAGCTGCGTTGGGGTATTCAGATGTCACTGTTGGAGAAGTCAATGCCTCCTATTTGAGATTCCATGTGATGTACAGTGGAGGTGGGGCAGCTCCGTGCGAGGATCGGTCTGTGGCCGATTCCACCCCGTGGCTCTTTATTGTTTCAGTACTGTTGACAGCAGGGTCCTGAGAGGAGCTAAAATCAGATCAGTTGAATATCAACTCACACACACACACACGCACACACAAGAACAGCTTATACTTTCTATGTTCCCTTGAGCTGTTGGAGTTACACCCCTTTGTCTTGTCGTGTCCTTAAGTGACAGTGCCTTCAACACACTTCTGAAACTACTTCTGACACACACACACACACACACACACACACACACACACACACACACACACACACAGATATACAATGTGTGTGTGTGTTGGTGGGAGGGGGAGTAAACAGAAAGAGCAGTGTGTAGTCTCTGTGTCTGTTCCATAGAGAGATGTGTTGTGCAGCTGCTACCTCTACTATCTGTGTGTGTGCGTGTGTCACTCGTGAGGCGGCTGATGAATGTATGTCGTGTCATCTCAAGGTAGTGGCTAAATGGCCCAGGTGGCACAGTGCCCGTCACTCATCTGTTAGCGCCTGCTGACAGTAATTGACACACTTTCACTCACACGCTGCACACCTTACGTGCTGTAGATACAGGTGTGTGTGTGCAGCAGAGGCGGTCAGTACTGTAATGCATAATAACACTGTATGTGAGTGTGAGACGCAAAAAAGACTGAAAGTGAGTGAGAGGGAAGAATAAATGCTGCCCCTATTTCTGTCTGTTTGGCCCTCATACACTGCCTGTTCAATGAGCCATATTGGGACTTGTCCGACAATGAGATTGGTCACTTACTTGGAATCTGCAATACTGCAGATACAGTTTTGCCATGATAGTACAGTGATTTTCTGTGCAATTTACAGTCTGCAATAAATAAAAAAATATTTTATTATATATAAATTCCCTTTAAAATGCTGTAAAAAATAAAGGTTTTGCCATGATATATCAGTGTTTAACTGTTACAGAAACTGTATTTAACATATTTACAGTGTACTGTCATGGTTTGACAGTTTTTCACCATCAAATTTACAGACATTCTTTACAGCATAGCCTTTAAGTACATGATTGAAATGCTTGTTAGATTGCAGAGAGCAACAGTTTTCGGACCACAAGGCTTTTTATTAATTGATTTAATTAATTTAAATCATGTGTTTGATCTTGTTTATTTCCTTTGGGGAAAAGTCAACCGGAGTCTTTATCAAAGTGTGTGTGTCGGCAACTCCTCACCTAACTTCAAGTGGCTTCATTGAAGATTTAGATGAGTCACTTGACGTACTGTACTGTACAGGACACAACTGAAACTGCTGTTTTTCTCATCTTTTTCTGTGAATTTAAGATTTTTTTCCACCACAGTAGAGTTGGTGATTTTTGGAACAGTGGTAAGACTAACAAAGATGGTTTTGGTGATTTTTGATTGTCCACTTTGAACAAAGTTACGATGTCATGATGATATTTGTGGTAAAATTACAGTTTATGCACAGCAAAAATTGGAGTGATGAAATTTCAGAGTTAAACATTTCCCAGTTGGGTGCCCGGATAGCCCAACTCCGCATAGATGTAATTAAACTCCGCCCACAGAAGAAACACATTTAACTTTTTCGGTTGGAGACAAGTTGGCACCATTTCCCTCCACTAGTGCAGCTCTACATGGTAAGTGCAATTAAGTCAAACTTACTGAAACACTGGATGCTGTGAACTGCAGTATGTACAATAAAACACAACCCTAACCCCTAACCCTTCTTAGAAATGTGGGAACATAGGGCTGTGGGAACATAGGGCTATGGGACCATTGGGCTGTGGGAACATAGGGCTGTGGGATTAAGGGCTGACCCCACATTGAGCTAGCAGCTTACCAGCGAGTGGTAACAAAGGCGTGGGTTACCGTCTCAAAGTGCTGCCTTGATGGAATTGGCTTTATTTTGGCCAGCTGCCTCAAATGGAAAAAGCTTGATTTGACAACAGCCTTGATCGGACTGTCAAACTTAAGCTCAGGGTCCACTTTAACCCCTAGGTTGGTGATGCTAGGGTCCCAGTGGTGCCACCAAAAACCATCACCTCTGTCTTTTTATCATTGAAATTTAAAAAGTTCAGAGCCATCCAGGCCTTTATGTCGGCGAGACACTTAAGTAGCAGTCTGACAGAGTATTCATTTTTCTTTTTAAGAGGCACATAAATCTGACTGTCGTCTGCATAACAGTGGAATGAAAAGCTGTGCTTCCTAAGTATGGAACCAAGTGGGAGCAAATAGAGAGCGAAAAGAAGAGGGCCAAGAACTGAGCCCTGTGGGACCCCACACGAGAGAGAAGCAAGAGAGACCTTTCAGAAGCTTGTTAATGACCCAGGTAGAAATGTTGATATCCTCTCCACCTTCCCAAGATTCCTGGATACAAAAGGATTGGTAAATTTAGAATGAAATGTTTAGAATTACTTGAAATTTAAAAGTATTTCTGGTAGTAGTTAATAATAAGTCAATCAATATATTCTTTCTCAAAGGTGGAACAAGTTTGTTCCTATTTGTTCTTGAAGCCAGGGCTCTCTGATGGTGAAACAAGTGAGTTGTATTTGTTTTTCTTATTTAAAATCATTTTCTATAACTGCAGTTACAGTTGCTTCATTCATTATTTTATTTTGGTTTATTCTGTATGTCTCTGAAAGCTGATCTGATTGTTGTAATGAATATGAGCAATAGATGGACTCATAATGCCTCTTTGTTCTCATTCAAACTTTGAAAGTATTACATTTGAAGACTTTTGAGTTTATTCTTGTGACTCTTTGTCCTCAGCCTACAAGAAATTGCCTCCCTGTTGTTGCTGATACATCTTCTTTCACCACCACCTGGGGCACCAAAGTCTCCAAAAACTATGTAGGTGATTATAATAATTTGTCACATCACTTTCTTAGCCACGTGTGTAAATTAGGATTGTTAAAGTGGATGACATTGTCTTCATAGGCTTTCCTTTCTCACACTAGCCAGGGAGATGTTCGAGTAAACACTTCAATATTGTAGTTTTCTTTCTCTGTTTCCTTATCTCAGCCTTAGTCATGCTACAGTTTAGAGGATCATCTCTGCGACCAGCAGGATCAAAAACCATACCTCCTAGCTATTGGGTGTTGGGGAAGAACTCGATCGACAGCTTCTACATCACCATAGATAAGCATCTCATTTCATGCCAGGCACACCACTCCCTCAAGCCATTTGATGAACATTTTAAACCACATTTAGCCTTTTATTTGTATGATTTATATGACAATAAGATTGTGCATTGTTTTACTCATGAAAACAATAAAACGTTATTTTTGAATATTATTGAGATTATTGTAATGAATTGTTATAATTAATATTTAAATATTGAAATTTTTTCAATGTTTATTTTACACTTACAAGGACTAAAATTAACTCCACCCAAATAGAAAAAATTTAATTCAGAGCAGTGTTATGTTGTATCACTCACTGTTAATTTAACCCTCTTTTGCAAGTTAAAGAAGGAACGTTCGATGTTAAATGTTTAACTATTTCAATTTAACTCTGGAGAGGGTGGAGCTAATATAAACCCTGAAAAAGTGTTAAAATACGTTCTGTGGGAGTTCATTCAACTCTGGGCTTTTTGCTGTGTGGCGTCTGGTGGAGAGTGATATTACAGCTCTTTCTGATTAAACAAAGGGTCTGTTTCTAGGGATGGGAATTGATAAGATTTTATTGAATTCAATTCTGCTCATCAGCCCTTTGTCGAATCCCTTATTGATTCCTGATCAATTTTCTATGTGGAATAGGAATTGATAAGCTTGGCTGGATATGAAGGGATCGGACAATATGGACCATCCCTATCTGTCACTGTAGGGATCCTGTCCATAATGTTTTAACTTATGTGTTAACTTTTAACAATCTGAGCCTGTAAGTGGCAAAAACAAGTACTTTTAGTGGATGTACTTGACAGTAGCAGTGATTATATAACCTTTAAAGCTGTATTTATTTGTTTGGTCACTTGTGGGCGCAGAACACGCTGAAAACAGCACATCAGACTCAGCGTGCAAGGTCTCTTTGTGTAACAAATTTGATTTATAATCATACTTATATCAACACTGTGCAAATGTGTAAATAAATTAAAAACAGTGAGCCATTTATATTTGAAAATTAGCTCATGTATAGGGTTGATTTTAAAACATCTTAGTCATCATACAACGGCTGCTTTGTGATGATAAAACAAGTGTGTGTGATCAGTCTTACTCCATTAAACAGAATAAGATTGACGAATTGACTTCGCTCAGCATTGTGGATCTTCAATTTTGGCCTATTGAGTGGCTTCTTACTGCTGGGCCCAAAACAGTTTGAACCCACTCATTGCCATATTTTGATATTAAATTGAACACAGCTAAACATAACTTCAGCCTTCAGTTCATCATAGCTGGCTAGCTGAATTCAAGCAAGTCAAGAATCCAAATATCATCTGATCTCTCACTCACAGATTCACAGTAGAGTGAATGAGTCACAGTGGATTTGTGGAAAATACTTTTTGACACGGATGAATAGAAATGTTGAAGTGAAAACAAATCTTTTAAATTGACATACATTTGTTACAATTACAAAACCCAAAACTGATGAGTACTCATCCACTTTACTATGACACACTTACAGTGGATCATCTTTTGTATGGGACAAATAAATATATTTAATTTCACTGAAAAGTGCCAATCAGGGAAGAACACTTCCAAGGCGCTGAATATCCCCCAGAGTACTGGAAGGATGGAAGGCATTTGTCAAAAACCTGCCTCAAGCAGGGTCAAGAAAAAGACACAGCCCTAACTGCATCTCAGTCATCATGTAAATAATAACAATAAATGTGTTTGTATTTATTCTTTTACAATTAAGGACAATAGAGAAAAAACACAAATATAGGGAAATGATGATGAGGGAGAAGAATACTAAAAGTGAAATAAAACAATCAAAATTGAGCAGCCATTGAAAGTGTGTAATGGCTTTGACAGGTAGAATTCAATCTGTTAAATGTGTAGAATGAAAAAAATGGTCTATAGTGTTTTTGTGTGTAAGCATCATTTATACACCTGGCCTTGAGTATGTGTCAGAAGGCCACTACTGGAGCAGATACAAGGTTTTATGATTCAGATGAGACACACTCCAAATAATAATGGACTCTGTTACTATGAGGACAGACCATTGGTTTGTCCTGCGCAGTCATGCTATAGGACAAAGGAAAATTTGTTCCGCTGAAACATCCCCCACACTTTATTTTTGTTTAAATTAAAGCTGCAGTAGGTAGTTTTTATAAAAAGCCAAGAAAGATGGACGGATGCTTTGGGGTGGCGGCTTTAAGACGGTTGATTGTTTTTCCTTTAGGCCCGGTGAATTCATTCAAATGCCATTGGGAGTGCTAGAACAAGCCAGAGGAACATGATTTCTTCACAGATTTTCTGTCTCCCGTACTAATGTCAGGATATAGTGAAAGTTATATATATATTATGAAAGTTACCCACTGCAGCTTTAATAACCTAAATTAACCGTGGCATTCAGTTGAGTAAGCTTTCTCAAAATCCATTCTTGAGTTCTTTCGGCTTCCAGTTGTGACTGTGATGTTCTCTAAGTGTGGAAATACAGAACATCAGGCCAGTATGTACTTGAGTAAAAGTACATACCACAAGGCTTGGTGTTGGGACAGATCCTTGATGTGCCGGATGAGAAGAGTCTAACGTGTACTGACTCTATTGCATGTTTTTTTTGTTTTTTCTTCTTGTTCAAGAATGTGACTTAATTGTCCCAGTTTGGACTGGATTTACACCAGTTTGAGATATGATAACACTGCCAGAGCACCACCAGTGTTACTGCTGAGAAGTCAAAACAGAGAGGAGAGTGGTGAGAGAATACAACTGCACTTTTTTAAAAAGAACTTTGTTTATAACAAGTGCAGTGACAAACTCAATGTTGTTAAATTCAAGTACAGTTTCCTCAAAACAGAATCATACCTCCTAAGAGAAGATGTTTTCAGTTTATACAAAGGGTACATTTAACCATTGCATGAGAAAAGTAACAACAAAATAGATGTTAAAAAACAAAACAAACAGGATTGAAATGTTGAGCAATTCAAATAATCATGAAATAAAAATAAAGATATCATAGAGTTTCCTAGCATGAGTGCTTTTGACCTTGTCTTTAGATTTGTTAAGTAGAGTTAAGTTTAGCGCATTACACAACAGGAGCATTTGGCAAAACATTTATGGATTTAATATTTTATTATATATTATATTGTTAACTAAAAAATGTAATATGCTTGTTCTTATGATTACTCCTAACCGGATTTGAAAGAGAAGAAATGTCTTGTGTGAAACCAAAAGTCAACAATTTATTTTCAGTAACGTAGGTAAGTTAACTTATACTTAAAAGTCCAGTGTAAAAAACATTAGCTCTAGATAGGGCCTTTAGCATTTTTCACACTTTTCGCTGCTACCGCAGTTTCTCCTACATGCTTGGAAAGGGAGGGTGAAGCGAGGGAGTCACATTCTGCAACTACTATTAGATGGCTCTAAATCCTTAACGCTGGTCTTTTGAGTTACATCAGGTAATTATTTACAATGTTTTCCTATTCTTAACCAAGTAGTACTTGTGGCGAAATCTAACCCAGCTGAGACTGTTTCATGTTAACCACGCTATCTGTATTTTAAAAGTCTAATCGACTATTGCATGTTTGTTACTGCTAACTTCTTCGCAGAGCTTTGCATGTCCAGAAATTACAATAAATGGTAAATGGTAAATGGACCTGTACTTGTATAGCGCCTTTCTAGTCTTCTGACCACTCAAAGTGCTTTTACACTACGTGCCACATTCACCCTTTCACACACATTCACTCAGTATGACACAAAAGGCAATTCAAGGGCTTGACCTGACACATCAGATGGTTGAGCGGTTCCCAAAGTCAATATGTGACATGTTATGTTCATTCTGTTGTTGATATGTGTTTTTGTGTGCATTGAAGGTAAAAATATAACACCCTTTCCTTTCCCATCTTCTCCTGACTCATCACAACTTGCCATATCCTGTCCCGTTATCAACAGTTTGACTTCATGACTACATAGTGATAGTGTTTGATCAAGAACGCTAAATGCTAAGCTAAAAAAAAACAAAAACAAGACATCTTTTCACGGATCACAGAATCAGGAAATCAGGTTCCCACTACTGATCTGTACTTTTCAAAATCTGGGTTGAGACACACTGGCTCATGCACTGAGAACACCGCCAGCCAATTCCATTCCCTGCCAAAGGAATGCTGGGGGGAGGAAAAAAAAAACTGGTTACCTAATGAACAAGAGGATGGGACTGACAGGCGTTTGGCAGCAATGTTAGTGTCGCTCTGTGTTTTCAGAAAATGAAAGTTCAAAATAAGTTCAAGAGGTCAGCAACTGCAGCTTCAAAAAAGCAGAGTGCTCATGTTTATTTGATAGTCTGTATTTGCAATACACCATGTAAAGTAAGTTAAGTCCTTCTCTTGGCTGAGGCTCCTCTTTCAACAGGCTAAGCTTACGGAAGCCACTGCACCACTCTCACATTATACCTTTAATGATCAATAACCAGGTCAGGGTACTCTCATTTACCGTGGGTTTATTTAGACTCGGCTGTGGAATACAGTTTACGCTGTGTCTCTGTGCCAAGATTTGGGCCACATTTTCTATTCAATCTGTGTATTATAGTATGGAAGCTTAGCTGGAGATTGCACAAAAGGAGAATTGGCAGGGGTATGCATTTGTCTGCGTGTAGAACAATGTGTCTCATCACAAACAAACGTACACCAGCCAATTGTCGCTGTTTTTAAGGATAAGACACATTTATAGCTCACAAACAGGCATTGTTTCTTGCGGCTAAGCTCCTCATCCACACATAACATTCGAGACTAGATGAGGAGAAAATTAACAAATGGGCTGTGAGGATGCCATAATAGGATTTCAAGATGAGGTCTGCCTTGTATCTGGAGGCAGCACAGCCACAGAAGGCACACCTTGACACTTGGAGTTTGTAATCTGTTGCATTTAGCCTTGCCATATCACAGAGCGAAGAAAGTACTGCGCTGGCACTTCAGTTAAGTGAAGCTAGTCTTAGACCCGTTTGAATCTTCTGCTTTCAGGACGGGCTCATTCTAACGAGAAACTGCAACCATATTGGAACAAAAAGCCTGGAGCTGTTATTTTGTCAGTGCTTTCCACCCTCCAAACCCTTAATTTAAGTTATACGTATTTGAAGACTTGTATAAATGTGTATTCTTGTCAAATAGAGACAGAATCACATTCAGCTCAGCAAGACTAGTGTTATTACTGACGTGAGAGTGATGAGATAATGGTTTTACTTTTTGGGCAATCCTTTAACAATGACTATGATCTATCTGTAGAGTTACTGTGGGCTGCATGTGGCATACATACACACATAATGTAGTAAGACAATAGTGTGCATGGTTTAGGGCTGCCCCCTAATAATCGACTGCACTGTTAGTCGGCCAACTTTTCATTGGTCGAATAGTTGCAGGAAAAACAAAAACAACATCAAACTCAGTTCAGGAGCTGCACCTCGTCACTGGGACCAAAGAATCAGGGGACAAATGCACATAGGTAGTCACTTGTCCATATTTGATACCACATATTGCCAGGGGCGCCAATTTCCCCCAAATCTTATAATGTAGCTTTAATGCTGCACTGATGGAATGTTTGGCAACTTTATGCCAGCGGAATTAGCAAACATATTTGGACCCAGACAGACGACCTTTGTAATTGTTTAGGTATGATAACTTTTTATAACCATGCTAGCAGTAGTACAGTACTGATATCCAGGTTTGGTGTGGGCAATATGTGGGCTTAGCTTCCACGTATTTGAGCCCCTCCAGGGGACGTTGCCATGCAAGTGCACTTAAATTCAGCTGATCATTTATTCTGTTGGTGTTCTGTGATTTTTCTTTGTGTGTTTGTGTAAGGGTTAATGAATAAATGGAGACGAAAATAAAGGCTAGATGGGAGAAAAAAAAAAGATAACTGGAGAGAAAGGTGGTCTGACGACGCTCATTCATTCATGTCACATTTAGCAAACAAATAAATAGATGCAATCTCTTGACCAGGCATCTGAGCCATGTCTGAAGAGGTAATTTCACTTGCAAATGATCTCAAGCAATCCTTTTATGTGTTTTACAATAATACAAAAGTATTAAATTATCATGTCACAAGGCTGTGTGTAAATAGAAGAGGGATAACAGAGACGGAGACAATCATGGCCTGCATTTTTTTTCTTTTTCCTTGTCTTTTTACCAGCTGGAGGTTGAATGAGTAAAATACGCCACTCATTAGGAAGGCTAGATACAGTTCTTCAAGAGGTTTTTCATACACTCAATAAGTGAATACTTCAATGAACAAGCTAGACAAAAAACATACTAAGAATAATGAAGTTGGTGGTAGGCATTCAAATTTAAATGAAAATTGATATGATTATGTTTTTCCACTATGTTACCAGGTTTTATTCATAAAAAATGGATTTGCATTGTAGACTCATGGCTTATTATTGCCAGGGGTGTAGTCTAGATACATCCATTCTTATTTTCCACACGCTTGCCGTCTGTCTCGCTACATATGGGGCAAGTAAAAATAACTCAATTTAGCTACTAGCTTTAGTAATTTTAAATGACACTGACTTAATTTTGCCATTTCTATTTTTATTTAGTACTGTAAAAACAAAATACCTAGTAATAAGTCCTTAATCAGGAATGTTTCTGTAAGTTACAAAAAGGAGTCATTTAGTACTAGTAAAGTAGTACTAGTAAAAGCTGCTTCAATAATTTGTATTTTATTTTGTATTACTTAAAAATGTATCTTCCCCTTCCAAGTGCAGAGCTGCGATCTGCAACTACACCGCTAGATGCCACTAAATTCTACACACTTGACCTTTGATGATTGTTAATAATGCACATTACATAGTAAAAGGTGCTATAATTAAACCACTGTAAAAGTTTCAGACTGCTACTGCTGTGTCATGTCTTGTACTTAGTCTTACTCAGCAGATCTCTGGTATCTTTTCCCACGTCCCAGTGCCATGGCATCAACACAAAGCTTCTCTCAGACAGAAAAGCAACCAGAGAAGTCATCCCCTTCACTTACTGCATCAGTGCATTCATTAGATCCTTATGTCCTTTTTTATAAGAGGAAATTTTTCTGTGTTTGTGGTTTTTGCTAAATCTGCATGATAGCATTGTTCTGAATGGGATAATGGCATGTAATGAGTATGGTTGTAATTAGCACTACTCACTAGACTGACTGAGGAGTATTAGCCACTGCTTTCTATTGCCTCCCACCTCAGCATAAAAAAAAAAAAAAAAAAAAAACAGTGCCACAGTGGCAGAGCAGCAGCAGTTAATGGGCCCTCATGGTGTGAGACAGTCCTTGATTGATATGTCCAAAGTTACTAAATTAGCTATGGTTGGAAGTGTGTTTTTCATAATTATGAGAAGTACCTTTGTTCTGTGCTTGATAGTCTGACACTCAAACGAACATAAAATATTGCCAATTGGGTTGCACAACTGGCTTCAGTGCTGAATTTGATTTATTGTAGCGAGCAACAAACGCCTCTGTTTGTCTGATGTAACAGATAGCCTATGGTTGTTGTCAACAAAGTGACCTTTCACTACTTCACTGATCAGACAGCAGCCTTAGATACTGGCTGTTACTGCAGCAACAAAAGGTAAAAATACCCCCACCCAAAAGGCAATGTAGCATTACATATCCGTCACTTGACTTATGGAAGACGTGCGCTTAAATTGCACCTATTGTACAGTTGAACTTGAAATGTATGTTAAATGCCATTAGGAGCGATCTGTCTCATGTTCTACTGTCAGGATATAGAGAAAGTTTCAGCAAATTTGACAAAAAAATAGTTTTATAAAAATTACCTGTTTTACATTTTTGTTCATCCACCTTAAGAAAATCTGGCTGACCGCTGTTCTTTCAGCTGGTGACAGGGTGGCTGGTTCTGAGTCACTGTCGACTGACTTTCAAAGCACTTAAATTCAGCTGATGCGTCATATCTGGTGTATATTTGGAGAAATACAAACGTCAAACATCATCTTTACGCCTTTTCATGGTGACATGATTATGGAAGGGAAAGCAACCAGTGTATGTATTTTATGAACCATGTTGGCAGTGTAGCTCTTGGTGTGTCTTGCTGAAATATCTTGACATTTGCAATTTGGTTTGTAATGGCATTATTAACATATATTTGGTCCCCAGAATTTAAAGCCTTTAGACTTTTTATTCAACACCAGCACCAGGTTAACATCTATTTTGTGAAATTTTTTTCATGAGACTGAGATAATCAAAGTTCATCAGTACTGAAAACTGTATTATTAATTAATAGACTAACCAGCTGCTATTTTTTAAAACTTACTGGATAGAATGTATGATTGTTTAAAAAATAAAAAATACACAATACAGACACAAAGAAAAAAAAAAAACATAAAAAAGAAAACTCACTATGTAATATTTATGGGAAATAATCTCAAAATTCATCCAAATCTCTTGTTTTACACAAACTACCTACAGTTACTGTGTTCACTATTTCAGTTCATTGTACAGTATCAGTTGTTCTGTACTGTTATTGCTATGCATTGAGGGTCAGCGGTTGTCTCAATAATAAAAAAGGGTCCCTAAAGGAAAATGGTTGGGAACCATTGACCTACAGCAGTCTCAAATGTTTTGACTATAATAGTTTAGGCATTAATAAAAAAGTTTTTTTCCAGTAGAGATATTATGAAATAATGTATAATTCTTTTAGATACATGTCTCATTACACTTTCTCTGGGAACTCCCTCTGAATTGGCAGTTGTTTCCTCGTCAAAATGTTTCTGCCGGTGTTTTCTTCCCTTGTAAATGTGTTTTAATAAGGTCCCCTCCCACATACTAAAATTATCCTTACTTCCTCAATTTGGTTATGTGGCCTTTGAGAATCTCCCAATCCAAAATGTGGAAGCATACGTTACGCTTGTGACTCATAAACATCACGTTTATTTATCATTCATTACCTTTTGGAAATGTCTTGTCTTTTTTAACGTGACTTATTATGTTTTGCATTGCACCTCCGCACCAGACAGTTGTGTTACCAGCAGAAAGGATAACCCAGCTCTCCTGCAGTGAGCAGGGAACACAAACAGCATTGATGGTAAATACTTTTGTCATGCATTCGCATCATAAAATGAAGTTGGGATGTTTCTACGCAGAGACAGTCAAGTCCCGCTGTTTCTTGGTTACAATACTCCAATTTCTCCAATTACCTCAATTTCTGTTAGTCATTCCCTGACTTGTTACTAGTGACAGATGAAGCTCCCTAATTAATAATATTTTCACACAACGCTGCAGTGATTAGATCAGATTAAAGCCAATTATCCTTGATTGACACATTTCTGATGACTGTCTCTATCTGGTGAAACATTTTACAGAGACCAGTTGTGTTCTGTGGAACCAGTACAGCTTTGACTGATTATTCCAGTAGGAGCTGTGATGTGCATATTTATCCGTAGGAATATTCACTTTCCAATCCTGCATTCTTCACAGCTAATGTATTCCTTGCTGTAAATACCTTGAGGAGTAGCAACGCCGGCGCAGATAAATAATGCACCACTGATAAATGAAGCAGTGTGCGGTTCACTGTGTGTGTGTGTGTGTGTGTGAGAGAGAGAGAGAGAGAGAGAGAGAGAGCACGTGAACCCTCATTTAAGAGAATGTGTGCAAATGCAGTCATTCCATTTTGTCTGACGGGGGTTGTGTGGATTTTTTGTCAGTGTGCTGCTATGATAAAAACGCAGCATATGTTTCTCTCTGTACCGACGCCTCTGTCACAACCAGCAGTCTTGTAAGGCTCTCTCCCCTGACAGAACAGCTGTAGCAATTACACACATGCACACACACACACACACACACACATTCTCTCTATCACTGGTGTGGGCACTAACCCACATTTCTGTAGCACAACATACAGAGCATCTCTCTGTACGCACTTTCTTGGATGTGATTACAGAACATGCAGGCATCATAAAAGATGAAGAGGTGTAAAGTCAAGCTTCTTTTTGTGTTTTGGGTGTTCTCACAAAGGTGGTAACACAACTAAACCTGGCATGGCTAGAGGAGGTTACTAATGTTGATCAAAGCAGACAAAGCACCATCATTGCTTAGTTTTACATTATCGTTGTTTGTTCAGTTTGCAGCTGACATTACTCTCTATCCTGATCTTGGATCTTACAGTTGCATTTAGCCTCAAATTCATTCAACTATCTAATAGAAAATTGTGCGCAACCATGATGTGGACAATGTTAAAGTTCCCATAAAATGGCTAGCGGGGTGCTAATTGCTTCTGCATATGTCCATGTTTCCAGTAAAATCAGGCAGCTAGGGAGGAACTTGTTGCAGATTGATTGGCAGCCAATTTACAGCCACCAATAGCACTGAGTGTGCATTAGGCCCTAACGCCATGCAACAATAGTTGTCCCATTGACCGTAGAGTGGTCTTGTTCTATTAGTGGCCTATTCCCAGACTGGGATCTTCGCGTTAACCGAAAACACCATTTGAGACTGACGGAGGCCAATTTGACGACAGGGAGTATAGCACGAGGTAGTTTTCTTGCCAGGTTTGGCTCCTAAATAGTGTATAGGTGCTGAGCCTGGTTCCGTGCCGAGTTAGTGATTAACTACTTTAGCAAGTAATGCTGAAGGTAGCTGGCCACCAGGAAACAATGTAAGAGTTGAGGTAGAGCAGCCAGGGGACATCAGGGAAAACCAGAAAACATTCTCTACATAAAATATGATCCAGTTTTAACCAAGTGTGAACCTATCATGACGTCACCCACTGGTTTGTGGAGTACCATTTTGAAGTTTGGCATTATGGTCGTCGCTAGACAGTTTGTTGGAGCCAGCTTAAGTGACGTACAGCGAGTTGAGCTGCTCTAATTGTCTGTGCAGTTTCCACTTCTCCGTAGTAGGAAACAATGGCTCCCCTGGTCATACACAATCTCATATTACAGTTAAACAGTACACTAAAATATGTTTCTGAAACTATTTCAGGTGAGAAATATGCCACTAAATTCAATCAGTGTCAATCACAAGGTAGCCACGCCAGAAAGCATACCCTGCTTTAAGGTCTGTTTTACTCTAAATGGGACCATCATTTACCGACTTCCTCATCAAATTCTCCATAAGACTGCAGGCCTGAGTGTGTTACTGCAGCCAATGGAGCTGCCCCCTGCTGGCCTTTACATAGAATGCAGGTTTAAGACACTTCTGCATTGGCTTCACTTCACAGATCTGACCATTATATATACTGTCAATGGTTTCAACCAAATCAGTGAATAATATTATAATGTTGTTTTTGTACAATAATCAGTGAGGCCAGAAACACATGTCGGTGTCATAAGTAAAATGCAAAATTAGTATATGCCCCCGAGTGCAGGATGAGTGATCAACATTTTATCATCTTCCAGGAAATGACAAACTCTAAAATACCATTAAGAATATTCAAAAATACCTACAAAATTATGTAATTCCTGTGCCAGATACTGATATATATCTCTTGACCTTTCACTAACAAAGACCACAGCAATGAGGATATGGAATTAGAATGGTGTATTGCATATAATGAATAAAGGTGAACCAAGATAACAAACTGTAGGAAAGATGAGGGTAGAGGGATGAGAGTCTAGGGATGGAGGATGAGGGATGTATGGTAGGGGCTAGGGGTAGAGGGATGAAGGGGTATGGGGAGGAAGGAAAACTGAGACAAAGAAGAAGTTCAGTACTTTTTTGTGTGGACATAAGATGAGTTCTTGTTGTCTTTGTTCCCGAACATATTCATTAAACTTTATTTAAACACCAGTTTTGAGTCTACTGGGACTAATCAAAACATTAAAGCAATATGCCCTGATCCGCTTTGTTCTTGCTTTTCACAATATTAATGATGGCTACGAATAGGTTTAAGGTTGGGATAAGATTGTGGTAATTGTTGACACAAAGGAAAACATTAATTGTAAGTCTGTGATAGGGTGCATGCCCACCCATCACCCCGACCCTTTACACAAAATACTGCCTTCCTGGCAGCCATCCCAGTTAATAATGTAGCTTTTAACTTTTATCTGTTAACTCTTCTGATGTTGTCTTTTTCTACATCTGTGTCATGTTTTGTTTGCAGCGGCAAAGAGAGCGAGACTGATGTTCACTTTTAACTGGGGTCAGCTTTTATCTGAGCTGACACAAACTGCAGGGTACGGTGAGATGGAAATAGAGGTGGGAGGCCAGAGGCGGCCCTCACAAATAATAGCGGGATAATGAACACGCTGAGTAAATCAGAGAGACCACGCTGGCAGACATCTCTGCGTATGAAGCATCAGCGCAGCCTTCCAACACATTAGCTGGTGCCATCTGGAACTGCAAACCTGTGCTGCGTTGCCATCCAAACACCTCTAATGTGTGTTGAAAGAAGGTAACTCAGGTTTCCAGAATAACATTTAGGATGTTTTAATACCTTTGTGGTGATACCTTCAACTGAATTTAACAAAGATGTGAAAGCTATTTATGAGTGAACACAGCTGATTAAAGGTGTGAAGCTAAACATAAGCGTAGTAAATCCAGGAAATTTAATAAGAGCGGAGTACAGTACTGATATACTGGAAAGAAAAACTCTCTTATGACTTATGTTTTCATTTATGCAAATATATGAATATGAATCGTTTATGGTACAACATTGCTAAAGAAGAGAGCTCCTAAAATAGAATTTTTATTTTCCCTGACCTGTAAAAACTAAAATAGAATGGTTAAATGGTTAAAAAACTTTTTGCACGTGGATCAAACAGATAAAAATGGATGTTAAACAATGACAATTGTTCCAGCATACTGTATTTCCTATGCCTCAACTGTCTCAAGTTAATTTTATATAAGGGATCTGACTATACTTCACACATAAAAGTTCAGTTAAAGGCATTTCATCATTAACTGCATGGAGATAGAAGTAGAAGTAATAGGAGTAAAGTGCCTAAACATAACAGAACATTAAAGGTGCTGTATACGACTTTCAGGACCACTAGATGTCAAACTAGAGCACCAGCATTTCAGAACAAAACTAATGAGCACTATCGCCCACCATTCTCCATTAAAAACGGCGTAATTTGACTATCCTAATGATCATAACACACTTCAATCACAAACAAAATAAAAATCACCAAAACCGTCTTTGTTTGTTAGTCTTTCCATGACCTTTCCAACAATCACCAACTGTGGTTTGATCGAAATAAACCCTTAATTAATCAGGTTAAATGTGAACATATTCTGGCTCTATGCAGCAGCTAAATGGCTGTTACACAATTCTTGGGGACAAATGACCCCATTTTGCCACTGACAGACTCAGATTGACTGACAACATTATGGTAAGGATCCCCACAGAGAAAGACCTTTATTTTTTTAACCAAAAACAGACTTTGCTCTCTATTGCTCGCCACCAGACTCCATTGAAAAAAACAGCAATTTTACCTCACAGATCAAACACCTATTAGAGAAACTACTACTACAGTGATTTTATCTTTCAGGACTACTTTCTTTCTTTCCATTCTTTGAAAACAAAGAATACTCTAAAATTGTTAGTTAATAAAATGCATATTGTAGCTTTTTATTTCAGTAAACTATATCAAAAAACACCTTTTTGATTGCTAGGGAGGAAAATGGTGTAAGAGGTCAAGTTTATGTTACTGAATCGATTCATGGACATGGATGATGCAGTGATGTTATTACAAAGCCATATGTTGTGCATTGTTGTCATTGTTGTTACATCTTGTTGAATGAGGGCATTTTGTCTGTACACTTGAGTGAGTGAAGGGTTCTTGTGAAGATTGAAGTACAAGGATGCATGTGTGTGTGTGCATGCAGCAATGTGTTTAGCCTATACTGACATGCTTGCATCTATGTCATTATGTATGTTTGCCTGTGTTTGTCTGCTTTTTGAGTGTGATCTGAATACTAGATCTAACTGAGCTGACACTGTCTTTTGTTAGCCTAGTAAACACATATTTCATGCTCCGTGGCCCAATTTATAACGCACACTTTCTGTTCAATATATATGCAGTCCTCAAGCCAAGATTACTGAAATGATGTCACTATTATGTCATCAACAGTAAAATGAAGCATTGTTTATTTATTCAAAAGCTTAAAGAAATCTGTTTTCCTGTTTTCCTGACAAGCGACCGTTAAAGATGTGTGAGTCTTATTGGTTTGAGGCCAGCGTGGATGATTGGGTATATAGAGCATGTGACTTTAATACCAGACACCATAATTCATGTCCTGTTTCCCAGGAGTGACCATTGGTGTGTCCTCACCAGTTCACACTAGACAAGAGGTAGTTCAAAGTTAAGTTCACACAGATTCAAATGCACTAGTTCACATTCAGACTTTGGTGAAGGAACTTTACAGCTGTGGACTAAAGGTTTTATCCTTTAATGATTTTTTGTGGTCATCATCATTCACCAGTAGCGCAAGAATCTGACGTATCACGATACACGGGTTGCAATTAAATTTATTGCGACAAATTGCAATACTCAATAAGTGATGTATTGCTATTTTTAGCCCTCAGTTTACCTTTACATCACTGCTACCTAGCAGCTGGGGGTGTAAACACAAAAATCAATACAATGTTTTTGAGAATCGATACAACATCACAAAACAAAATGATCACTTGTTTTTGTAATTACCGTGATGTAGGCTACTGCCAGCTGTCGGACGACATTAACCGTGACGCATTGTGACACTGCTCAGCTGCAAATTGTAATAGGCTACACCAGATACCTAACTTTTTTTCTTCAGGAAGCCCTTTTCTATCATTGAGTAAATTAATGACCCCTAAGTGACATATTTTATGGATAATGCATAACAATAACAGTAGAGAACAACTAATAAATTGTACAACTGAACAAATGCTGAACACAAAACTGCAGGAAGTTGGTGTAAAACGAGCGATCTGGATGAATTTTGAGCAGATTATTTTTTGAGAGATGAATTTTCTAATATTTTTCATATTTCTGTATTACTGTCTGTTCTATTCGTTCTTGTTTTAACTGTCTACTTTTCTGTTACCAGACAAGGCTGTTTATCAGAGAGTAAAGGCTCTGTGAATATAGCTTGTGCTTACATGTAGCCTTATCCTGTTTGTTTTTTTATTCATTTTCTAAATAATCTAAATATTAAAAATAGCTACTTCATTTATTTGTCTTCACATAAAAAAATAAAAATGAAAGGCTGAGACATGGGACTATTGCATGTATTTAAAAAGTTTTCTTACATCTCTTAAAATCGAGAAGGTCACATGACCCCATGTGAAACTTTGGCCACCCCTAGTGGTGGTTGGGACCCCCAAGTTTGGAACCAGCAGGCTACAGCATACCGGCACACAGACTTGAAGGCACAGTATTTAGCCTAGTTTTCACATTGGCCACAAAATCACACTATGTCGCTCAACTGTGTTCTAGTACAACCGATAGTAATATTATTATTAATTTATCTTACGATCAGCCTGCCCAGTGAGCACCCACTTCATCAGAGTGTATGACCATGACCACGATATTTCCCGAACCTTAATCACGACCATGCTCCTAATCATGAATGGGGTTTGACAAGTTACTCGAAATATGAAATTGTTCACATCTCAACATGTGTAAATATAGAAAATTGCTTTCAGTTTGGAGGTATTTACTGACCATCTACAGCTTGCTTAGGCCTGCTGCAGCACACAGTACTTGAGAAGTCTGTCTTCATGGTGAAGCTGCAGGGTTCACAAATCCTCCAGCCCAGAACAAAACTAAAAGCTTGCCATACACTCCCCTCCAAAAGTATTGGATGAGTGAGGCCAATTCCTTTATTTTTGCTGTAGACTGAAAACACTTGGGTTTGACATCAAAAGATGAGTATGAGACAAGAGATCAACATTTCAGCTTTTATTTCCAGGTATTTACATCTGGATCTGATACACAACTTAGAAGATAGCACCTTTTGTTTGAACCCATCCATTTTTCATGAGAGCAAAAGTATTGGAACATGTGATTGACAGGTATGTTTTGTTGCCCAGGTCCTATTACATTGATTATTCAAACAATAAATAGCGCTGAATGTCTATGCTCAGTTTCAGATTTGGGTTTTGCCTGTGCAGACTGCATTTATAGTTAGAGGTGTAACCAACATGAAAACCAGAGAGCTGTCTATGGGTGAAAAATAAGCAATTGTGAGAAGATGGAAAATCAATCAGAGCCATTGCACAAACATCAGCCATGGCCAGTACAACCATTTGGAATGTCCTGAAGAAGAAAGAAACCACTGGTGTAATAGTAACAGACATCGAACGGGTAGACCAAGGAAAACAGCAGCGGTAACGACAGAAACATTGTGAGAGCTGTAAAGCTTGGGGCTTGGGGCAGCTGTGGCTCAGAGGCAGAGCGGGTCGTTCCTTAATCGGAAGGTTCGAAGTATCCCCGAGCAAGATACTGAATCCCAAATTGCTCCCGATGCCGTGCATCGGTGTGTGAGTGTGTATGAATGTTAGTTTCTGTTTGATGGGCTTTGCCATCACTGAGTGAATGTGTGTGAAAGGGTGAATGTGGCACGTAGTGTAAAAGCGCTTTGAGTGGTTGGAAGACTAGAAAGGCGCTATACAAGTACAGGTCCATTTACCATTTACCATTTAAAGAAAAGATCCCTAAACTGTTAGTGACATCAGCAAGAACCTCCAGAGGGCAGGAGTGAAGGTATCACAATCTACTGTGAGTTCATGAACAAAAGGACAGAGGCTAAACTAGAAGATGCAAACCACTCATCAGCAAGAAAAGGAAGGCCAGGCTGGAATTTGCCAAAAAGTACAGAGACGAGCCTCAAGGATTTAGGAGGACGTTTTATGGACTGATGAGACAAAGATTAACCTTTACCAAAGTGATGGAAGGGCTAAAGTTTGGAGAAAGAAAGGATCTGCTCATGATTCCAAACATATAAGCTCATCTGTGAAACACAATGGAGGTAATGACTCATTGCGAAACTGATTGGGAGGTCCTTCATCATGCAGCAAGATAATGACCCAAAACACACAGCCAAAACAACAAAGGAGTTAATTCGGTGCAAGAAGTGGAAGGTTTTAGACCGGCCAAGTCAATCTTCAGACTTAAACCCTATAGAGTATCCATATTACCTGCTAAAGAGGAAACTGAAGGGAGTAACCCCCCAAAACAAACAACAACTGAAAGAGGCTGCGGTGAAAGTCTGGAAAAGCATCACAAAAGAAGAATGCAAAAATGTGGTGATGTCAATGGGTTGCAGGCTTGATGCAGTTATTGCAAGCAAAGGATTTGCAACTAACGTCTTATTCACTTTAATCTATTTTAAGTCTATCTGTTACAATACTTTTGCTCACTTAAAAAAATGGTGTTCCATTACAAATAATGCTCTCTTCTAAGCAGGGCAGTTGCTAGGAATTCTGGGCCCCCTGAAAGAATATTGGCGTGGGCCCCTCTACCCCAGGATTTTTCATTGCCACTTTTTTACAACTGTGTATTATGATGTTTTTCTTGGTTTTTCTGTTTTTCAGTGTTCTTGACGGTGCCTGGTATAATACACCCAATTTGTTTTCTTTTTTACAATTAACCACTCAACAATGAGTCAGAGTATTATTATGTAAATTATGTATTATTTGTTGTCTTATTCACATTTCTCTGATTTGCATGCTATAGTACCCATAACAGGCTACTTAAAAACATGTTATTGCACCTCTGATTGAAAATACATTTTCAATTTCCCATCCATTAGTTGACTTTGTATACTCTAAATACTCTAAATTTCCTTCCTTTCGAATCCTTTGGCATTATCAAGGTCAGGTCTGTCTGAGTGGCTGTGGCTAGCTTTTTGACAATAATCTCACGATCGTGGTCTGTGAGCTTCTCTGGCCATAATCCTGGGTGTCATGTTAAATATTCTTCCTCCTTGTTCTCTCTTTCCTGTCTTTCTGTACTTCATGTGCTTTGACTGTCTTCAGCAGTTTCATGACTGAAACAGCTTCGATCTGCTTCACAATTCCCTTCACTATCTGAAGTAGCATTGCTTTGGGGACATGGGCCTGGCTCTGTCAACAGCAACAGTGACTGAAATTGAGTTATAAAAAAATGTAGCCTATATTTTGCTATTGATTATATAATTGAAATAGCCAAGGTGTTGATTAATGTCTTAGTAATTGCCAGTGGTACAGCAGTTCACTAATAAACCAAAACAGCCAGCCAGTGTCTACATCACTCACTCACCATCAAAGGCATCATTGGACTGCTGGGGGTGAGGGTCTGCTGCTTGGTCCAACTCAGACGAAGCGGCCACTGCTGATTCTGGAGCAGCAGAACATAAAGGTTTATTGTTCCATTATATATTGCTTTTTGTAAACATTTAATGTTATGTTGGGCTTCTCAGTACCATAGCTCTAGGCAGACAGCTTCACTTTGCCATTGTATGTTGAGCGCATCCTCTTTTGAGTAATGTCATCCTTGTCAGGCAAAAAAATATTTCAAACCATCCCAAAGTCAGTGTAAACTGTCCAAAATTCTAAATTGTGTTTTAGCTTTGTTATTGTCAGCTATTATGGTGTCTTTTATTTTATACTGTTTAATACTACTTGTCCAGAGCGTAGCCCACCTCTCACTCGATGACAGCTAACGTAGGCTCTTAATCGATTCAGTCGCCCTGGGTAGTTTTACTCTCACCATTCTTAGAGAAAAAATGTTTGATGTCCTGGGCCCGTGCTCTGCTGCTCCTACTCCTGGACTCCCTCTCAAGTCTTTTCTGGGGTCCAGATTTCTGTTTTTTTGGGGCCACGATCTTATTTGATCTCCCTCACTCCCGGCTGGAGTTCCCTCGCGCTCACTTAATTCCCATGAGGAAGAACGAACCATGGACCAAACCATTTTTTAAGAAGGGGCCAAGGGGCTTATTGAAATTATTCAAATTAAATATTGCGTGACTTTGTGGCTTTGTTTTAGCTCTGATTCATTAGTATAAATATATTAGATAAGTCTATGCATAATAATTCAGTCATAGAGGCTACCCATTAGGGCTCTGTGTGGGCCCTAATGGGCTGTGGGCCCTTAGAATTGTCATCACCTTTCCCCCCTATACGACGGCGCTGCTTCTAAGTTGTGTATCAGATATTTCTTTTGGTGGATCATGTTGTCCTTTGATGAGAAGCAATGACTGTGAGCCTAATTTTTTATCAGCTTTTCATTTTGAGGCTGTTTACATTCAGATAAACATTGGCTCCTACACTGCTGACACCTAATATTGACAATAGTGCAACAACTTTAAATTTAGATGAACTGTAAAATGCCTTTTAAACCCTTTATGATGCATCCCCAGTCATGTTGTACACCTTTTTATCAATGTATGCCAAACAAATTTACTAAAAATCTATTTCTTTGTATATCAAAATCTAACCAGTTTTTCCTGTTAAACAAAATGTCCTAGATGTTTATGTAAGCGTAATGTAAGCCATGTGTTGCCTTTCAGGCATAAATTCGATTCAACTTTTATTTTGAAGAGACTCTTATTTTGAAGGGCTTTTGTCTCGCTGGGAAGTTCCTGGTTCAGGTCTTGTTTTGGTCAGTAGTTTGAGGAGGCTAGCTGGATTTACACAGCTACATTTCTGTGTTCAACTGCATGTAACAACACTGTAAACGCCACAGAGTCACAACGTCATAAGTGAATAATTTAATAGTTACATTCACAAGTTAGTGTTAAAAATGTTATTTACGTGAAGAAGGCATTTGATTTATTTGTATTTAAAAAAGGTTTTATTTACATGTATTTACATGAGAAAAGCACATGTTACAGAGCTAAATGGTAATTTTTATATTTGTCTTTGTTACAGTTTTCACTCTGACCTTGTAAAATGAGAGAAAGAGCCACAGTAAAGAGCAACTAAAGCTTACTACGACTCAAGTCTTCATTTGAGAGGAAGAGTTTAGCTAGTTGTATAGCTGCAGTTGCTACACTGCAGTGGGGACAACATAAGCCACTTTCAACCAATAATATCATGACATCCACCCAACAGCCAGTCTTCAGCCTTCAGCGACACAGCGCTAAGATTCATTAGTCAGCTAGCTAGCAACAGTATGAGTTTCCTGTTCACACAAAAGCACAACTTTATCAGTGATTTGGGTGAAACTGGCTCATATTTTATGGAGAAAATATGTTTTGGTCCTTCTGACGGCCTCTGGTAACTGCTGCTCTGGCTGCCCTTAGCATGCAACATAACCAGGCTCAGCAGCCTCCCAGTGAACACCTGGTCTGAGCACAGCCTCCGAGACAGATACAGGCCATCTTTCCTGACAGACCTACTGCTAAAAGTGTCAAACTGCCACTATAATGTTATTAGCTGCTATTAGCTAGTTGCTAGCTGCTAGGTTGTGCAGCTAATGTTAGTTGAGTCAGCCTGGGGGTGCCAGGAGCCAAATCTGGCAAAAAAGCTCACCTCTCAGTCCGGCAGAGTCAGCTATTACCTTTAATACCTTAAGTCCCTTCCTCACTGCCTGATTTTATAGGAAACACAAACACAAACATATCTCTGACTTCCATCTCATGTGGACTTTAAATATTCCAACTTTAAGGATATTTGGGGGTCAGCCCTTTAACCCAATTTAATTCCTTAATTTCAAATCCAATGTGCTTCAGTATAGTGCCAAAACAATGAAAACAAAAAAACTGTATGCCTGCTGACAAACTGCATAACACGTGTGGACCAAAACCAAAAATTTCACGTAAATCAGATCAAAGTTGCCTTGCAGCGCTTACTTCCTGTTGCCAGTAGGTGGCGCTATCACTATGTCTGAATATTGTCATGTAGACATGTTCAGGGCAGGACCTGTGAAGTTTCATTGAGATCGGATCATGTACCTCTTTCTACAAGATGGCGCCGGTGAGGTCAGCAGACGTCGTACCTGCTCCGACACAGCGAAACCTCTCCCCCTCTTTGGAAAGTCGGATCACGCCGCTGTTTTTCTCATGCCTAAATACAAACAAAGGCTGAAGCAGGAACCCCCTGCAGTGAGAGAAGTGACACGGTGGACTGATCAATCAGAGGCCGCGCTGCAGGTTACGCTGGACTCAGCCGACTAGGACACGTTTCACAGCAGTGCGGTTGGAGACATTGAGGAGTTTACGGAAGCGGTTGTGGGATTTATCGGAAAAGTTGTGGATGATACCAAGCCAAGGAGGACCATCGGGACTTTTCCTAACCAGAAGCCATGGGTGGATAGATCTGTCCGCGACGCTCTGCTTTCCCGCACTGCTGCCTATAACTCGGGACTCGCCTCTGGGAACATGGAGGAATAGATGTCGGCCTCTTACAGTGTCCGCAGAGCGGTGAAAGGGGCTAAACATCGCTACGGCCAAAGACTGGAGAAACTGATGGAACAGTCTGATTCCAGGGGACTGTGGCAGGGACTAGGCACCATCACGGATTTACAAAGCAGCACACACCCCCCCGGTGAGTGCCGACGCTTCGCTGGCTGACGAACTCAACAACTTTTTTGCACGCTTTGAGTCGGGAAACCGACTGCCCGCTGCGCTCCCAGCCGGAGCGTGACATGAGGAGGGTGTTTAAAAGTGTGAACACCAGGAAAGCGGCTGGACCAGACAGGATTAGTGGACGTGTCCTCAAAACCTGCGCTGATCAGCTGGCACCTCTGTTTACAGTGATATTCAATCTCTCAATCAGACAGTGTGTCATCCCGACCTGCTTTAAGAAATCCATAATAGTCCCTGTCCCAGAGAAACCACACCCCAGCAGTTCCAATGACTGACCCATAGCCCTCACATCTGTGGTGATGAAATGTTTTGAGAGACTGATCAAGACATTCATCACCTCCACACTGCCCACCACCCTGGATCCACTACAGTTCGCATACCGGCCGGACAGATCCACAGATGAAGCCATAACCTTCCTCCTCCACAAGACCCTCTCCCATGTGGACACTGGTAAGGGAAACTACGTGTTTTGATGAGCTCGTTTAATGCTATAGTCCCCTCAGCTGGCCTCCAAACTTTGACTGGGTCTGACTACAGCCCCTCAGCATTTCAACACTGGATCCCCCAGGGCTATGTGTAGCTTCCCCTTCGCAGGACTGGCCATCCAAACTCCACACCGCTTTTGTAAGACTAATCCCCCACGAAGAAAAAGACAGCCTAAGGGGGGGCCCTGGTGGACCTGGTGTCGGGGGAACCCCTCCTTCTGAAACGTAAGAAAAACTAAGAAACTGATTGTGGACTTCAGCGAACGGGGGACTTCCTCCACTCACTATCTGTGGCTCTGAGGTGGAAAGAGTGGAACCGGAGGACATGGACTATACCTGAACCATTGGACAGAAGCGGTCTCCTCAGCTTAGAGACTTACAAGGTGCTCAGGAACTTTTACATCTGCACCATCAGGGCTGATTCTGGGGGGCGTGGCTAAGCCATTATGCAATGCCCATTTGCGAGACCAAGACAATATGTTAGACTTCACCAGGACAGAATTTTGTGCAAAGTTTCATGAGTTTTTGGGCATGTTTAGCCCCGCAAAAGGTGTTCAAATGTTAACAAAAAGGCAGATTTTCGCCATGTCACCATGGCAACATGGTTCCAAGAAAATTCTTAAGATTCATAAGATGTCATTTTCATCGTCCTATGGGACCGCTGACAGAATTTCAGCTGGATCTGGTCAATCTCCTAGGAGATATACATAAAAGAAAAAGAAAAAAAATCCTTTCACCACTAGGTGGCGCTCTCACTATTAGTGAATATTATCCCATAGATGTGTTCAGGGTGGGACTCTTATCAGACAGGTGACGTTTGAAGCCGAATGGACAATGTACACTCAAGTTATAGCAAAGTCGTGTTTTGTGGCGGTACATCAAAATTTCCCGCCACGCCACGGACACGCCCCCTCACCACAGTCATCACATATCATCAACAATGTGTTTTACATTTTATAAGTAAATTTCAGCTGGATCTGATCATCCTGCTAGGAGTAGAACATGAAAGTATAAAGCCATCCTGTGGCGCCTGTGCACAGGGACAATTGCATACATGGATTTTTGCTACGTTTGAATTTTGTGCGAATTTCCATGAGCTTTTCGAGCATGTTGCAGCCGCCAAATATGCAGTCGAAGACAGACAAAAATAATAATTGCTAGAGATACAAGAGGGACCTCCCAGCAGTCACTGGCTCGGTCCCTGGGATTGTATCTGCTTCTGACACTAGTTAATACTGTAGGTTAGTTGGTTGTTGTGACTACAGGATTATGAATGGGGAAGTTTTCTTGGTGCCAGAGTCATGGAAACGGTGACCAGAAATGATACAACACATTCTCATTTCAGATCGTCAAATACTGATGCCATTTTGTCACGCACTTTAGCATTTGATTCAGAAACACAAGGTTAAAGGATTAGCGTCTGTATGAGATGCCCTTTTAACACTTGTTTGTTTGGTTAGGTTTAGGCTAGTCTCATGATACCAGACAACAATGTTACAATGTAGGTTTTTTTAAATCTCTCTAATTGTTTCTACCCAGTTCTCGCTCAGACGCCCTTTCACACTGAGATGTTTTCAAGTGCTTCTTTTTCTGAGGCTATCCGTGATGTTCTATGTATAATGGCTTGTCTCCCATCCATTATGTTGAGGCCTAAACTGATCAAAGTGCATTATGGGTGGAGCAACAACCTGTAAATGATACAAGTGCTCTGCTCTCACCCAGAAAAGAGTCTATATTACTGCCTGTCAGACACAATTACACAAAAAGCAGTGTGGAGGAGTGGGTAGGGGAGGGAGGAAATACAGAGAGATAAAGAAATGGAGGACGACGAAGGAAAATGGTAAATGGTAAATGGACCTGTACTGGTATAATGCCTTTCTAGTCTTCTGACCACTCAAAGCGCTTTCACACTACATGCCACATTCACCCTTTCACTCAGTGATGGCAAAGCCCATCAAACAGAAACTAATTCATTCATACACATTCACACATCAATCCACGGCATCTGGAGCAATTCAGTATCTTGCTCAAGGATACTTTGACATGTGGCACCAGGAGTCGGAGATCGAACCAACAACCTTGGTTTAGATTAGGGGACAACCCGCTCTGCCTCTGCGCCACATGCACCCATGACAGCCATACTTTTCAGTTCTGCCATCATTAACATGGCTACTTGTGACACATCATTTTAGCAAGAGTTGTCAGCAAAGAGTTAGTGCTGGTCTTGCCAACAACATGTAGAATATTGAAGAGAATTATTATTATTTCATATAACTGACATTTCAACCACAGTTGGTGTTTCTTAAGGCACGTGTGATTCTCACAAAAAAAATGATGGACAACACAGAAACTCAGTAGCATAAAAAAGCCTTGTCAGTCTGTTCCACAGCATTATCAAAACAAATGCTTGTTACTACACCTCATGACCAATGACAACTCATCAAGATGAGCTGCAAGTGTTATATTCTTGTCTTTAAGGAAAGTTGTGCTTAGTTCGATTTACCTTCTCCCTTTTTATTTTAGCTATCATTTTGCTTCTTTTAGGCAAAAGTTGAGGAAAATCCTCCAACTACACAACACTGGAATACGTGTCTGCTCAACTAGCTGCATCACAAACACAATATATTGGTCTAACCCAAGGTTAGGGTGACTGAGGTCCTCTGCCACGCACTTTTTGCATCCATTACCAGGGACTAAGTGAGAGATTGTGTTTTGTTGAAAGGGGAACGACTGTGAGAGCTGGTGAGATGTAAGCAAGAGAATTTAAATTAGCCCTCAATATACAGGTTGCACAGCAGTGACAGTTTACCCCTGGTCTTCCAAGGACAACAAATGTGATCTCAATGTCAGAGTCAATTTAGTTTGGAGATGAAGGTTGAGGAGGAGGGAATGGGGGATCTGAAAAAGAAGTAGTAGTAAAAGGAAGAGGAGGAGGTGTGTGGAATTCATATTGCACTAGCCCTATCTGGTTGACCTTGCTAGAAAATGACAGAAACAAATTGTTTCTGATTCTCGCCTCTCCTCCCCTTCCCGTTCCTCCTCCTCCCACAAGATTCTCCCCCTCCTAGGTTTCTCTCCTTTTCTCGACAACACTTATCAGAGGGCACTTAATTGGAAGAGTCATTTTAATGGAAGCAGGGATTCTCTGTTTCTCCTTTCACTTTTTCCGGTTTCTTTAGTTTTATCTTCATCCATTCGTCTCTTTTTCTCTTAAGTCTGTTTCTCTGTCATTTCCCCTTATCCTTATACCTCCTGTCCGCCCTTCCTCTCATCCTCCTTATCTCCTCCTCCTACTCTTTGTCTTCCTCTCTCATGTGGTAATAAGCCTGGACTGTTTGGGCCTTGAGGTGCTTGCACTTGTTGACCTCATGGTTAGGTTTAACGTTGATTTAATGGACGGTCGGTTTGTGCCAGGTTATCCTCCATACTTCCACTCACCACATCACAGGCACAATCCAACCACGTCTAATCCACTGAAATGCAGCAGATCACTTGAGGCATGTGAAGGTACAAGCCAATTAGGAAAAGGGGAATTGACCTGGCTACGCCAGATGGTTTCTTGCACAGAACCATCTGGGAAGTTGTAATTGGAAACTGTTTGGAAAAGGGCAGGCACTTTCACAAACTACTCCACAGGTAAATGGATGACCAACCACCAATCAGATCAACAAACCATATAACCTAGTGAAACTCTTACTGAAGTCACTTGAGATTATTACTTTTTTTCAATTTGTTTGGCTAATAACAAGCCTTGTGCTTACCAGATCACTAGACAATTTCACTGGCTGGTGCCCTCAGATGACAGTAATCGGTCACTGTGTGAAGGGTCTGCGTCTTTAAGAATTCAGAAAGCCATAAGCAAAAATCCTCCCCATACTACATTTCAGTGTCAGTTGATCAGTTATGATGAGTGAAAATAGTTAGAGAAGCATTGTCAAGAATGACATCAGGGTTAGAAATTGGAAAGTACTCAATTCAGCATAATATGAAATAAAGTACCCATAATAATGAATGATGAATAAATACAGCATTTATTTTAAATTAAGCTGTTCTTTCAATACATTTCTTCCAGTTATTAACAATTACTTTCACACTATCTAAAATAGCGGTTCTGAACTTTCCATGCTCCCTGCAATTAGTACCAATTATGTATTTCCAGGACACTTCCAAGAAAAGATTAGGAACAGCATTATCTTGATTTGTTACCCTGCAGGCAGCCTCCAATTTTCGTTTATTACAGTATACTATGTTAATCTTATATTTAGGTTCAAATTTTTTAGAATTAATATTAGATATTAGAATGGTTAATTATTATGGTCAATGTTTTTATTTTCTTCACAATGTAACTTTTCAAATAAAGCCACACTTTTGTCTGGATTACAACACAATGGAAGATTAACTTCGACAACAATTAAACCAGACTTGATTATTGTGATGGTTATGTATCTTAAGAAAGGTTAAAGTCTCTCTAGGTTGGTTTCTATATTAAGTGGAAAAATATGGAGATCAATGGCAGTTTTGAAGATGGAAATAATGCATTAAAAAATCAAAATAAACGCTGGTGCCTGTATCGTTGTTTGAACTTAAAATGCTTACAGAGGTTGTTGTGCCAGTCCCTCCAGGATTTCACTGGCTTTTTTTTGGGATTGTTTCGACCTAAAAGGAGCGATTTTCCAAAAAATTGTGATGCAAGGGGAAATGTATTTAGACTTTTCTTTTCAAGGAATTGCCAGAGGAAGTGAAAATTGTAGTTGTAATTGTGTTTGTATAATTCAAATAAAACATGTTGATGTGTGGCTCAACGTTTTGTGCCGGAAACTGATGAAACTGAAAATGATTGGTCAAATTTGCAGAAAAGTTGCGGTCAACATCGTAACCTCCTGGAGGGAACAACAAGCTATCAACTGAAGTTCAGCATTATCCTTTGTTTGTATAATCTCTCTCGCATTGAAACACACTGTGGTTGGGTTTGTCAGCTGGAAACTCTTCACATCTGGCTGGCAGAACACAGCATTAATGTGTTTGACTGGAAAGAGGTGGTGAAGAGGCTCAGCCATCGTTGGTTCATCATCAGTCTCAGCAGACTGTGATCTCCATGTCAGTTTCAGCCGTTTACTGAAATAGCCAGTTTTGATTTGAAATAAATTCACCTGCCTCATTTGTAATCATGAATGGTGACAATTGTGGAGAAAAAAACTGCCATGTTTCGAAGTGAGTAATATAATGAAATTAAATCCCTTTGAATCGGAAATAGCATGAATTCACAGGTCCCTGGTGGTTTCTTGCCCCTGGGCTAGGATTGCTGGATTTGGCCAGACACTGAGATAAATAATCCATTACCACTTGAAAGAGCAAGAAAAGAACAGTGCCCAGTCTCTACTGCTTTAGACCCTAATTAGAGCATAATTATGGAAATGAGGAGGCTGTAATTTAGAGGGCTACCTAACACACCTGAGTTGGTATCTACATATACTTTCATTCTTTGACTATACTGGCATTCTAGGGCAGGAATAATGGCATGGTTAATTGAGGCAGACAAACTTGGACTGTGAGAGATAATGATTTCATCAGTCTCTTTCAGCTCTTTGATGGCTGATGGGTAATTGAATTGTAATTTGACTCTGTTTCAGAGCAGCTGGATAATGTGATGATTTTCATTTAGAGCTTGTCAGCAAATCACTACAGATGACAATAAAACTGTAGGTAATTTCTGTTTTGAACCAACAAATTTGCTAACATCCAATCTCAACTTACCTAATCAGGATAAATCAGATGGGTCGACAACTAGGCACAAAGAGCAGGGAGGGGGAGGATAGGGAGAGGGTTTGCCAGACACAGTAATGAAATACTTTCCTATGATTTCCTTAATTTAAAAAGTCATTCTTTATGGCTATCTCCAACTGTTTGGTTGATAACCTGCCAACTGCTATTAAGCCTGATTTGCACAAATCACACTTCCAGTACAATGTTTGACTGGTATAGATATAGTGAATCACTTTATAACACAGAGAGAGCTTTTTGAAACACTGAAAATGGATGTCTTGTGCAACGTTAAATTATTTCATTCCTTTTTCTCATCAATAATGTGGTATGACAACAACTCCTACATACCGCTTTGGGTATAGTCTGTCTCCCAACGGAACTCGTCCTGTAATGTCCTCCCAAGCAGATTTGTAGTTCGGCCAGATGGATGAATCATGTACTAATGAAAGATTTTTTTGTTTCTAACAGATGAATGGGCTTGGGTTTTCTTTTGGTGTCTGGGGCTGAACCATTTTATCATGCCCATTGCTGAAACAAGTACCTACAAGCACATAACCTTTATACGTCACCACCCTAACCGTGAATTCAACCGGGCACAGCTTTATGATGTTGTAGGATCTATGATCTGCATGTCTTAAAATCACACAGTAGAGAGTTGTCTAAACTTAACCAAACCTTAACTACCTTAACCAGACCAGAAAAACTCATATGGGTCTTTTTTTTAAAGCATATTGCACTTTGGAAGGCCTGAAAAATTCTGTCATGTTCCACATCTTCACAACTAGAAACTAGAAAAACTCACATGCGTAGGAAGGCCTGAACATTTTAGTGAATCGGGGTCAGATCAGAATCATGTCCTAAGCATTGTGGGTAATGAAGGTAGGTTTAGACAAGAAAGAAGTAGATTGAAAGTGTATTTTTGTATATTTTGGTTATGGTTCCCCTCTCCCATAATGTCCCTGTCCAGCTTTTTCATTCATCCTCTTCTGCTTTTTCTTTCCACCCTCAAAATTCTTCTTCTCAGTTTTTCACCTCTTTTTCCCTTCACTCCCACAGCCCTGTCCCTCAACTCTCCTCTCCTGACGATATAGATTCATTACAGTTTGATGATATCAGATGATTGCTCTCTCCCAGCTGGAACAATAGGTTTGTACCCCCCTCCCAATTCCTCCGGGCCCTGACCGAGTCGACTGCGTGATGGCTGCTACCCCGTCCCCACTACTTCTTCTTCTTAACCTCCTCCATTCCCCCAGCTGTCATCTCACACTCCTTACTTCTTCTCTCCTTTCCTTTCCTTATCTTTGTTTCTATAGCCCTGCCTATATAGGATTTATGAAACCAATATCAATATTTGAGCATAAAGAAGAACGTTACTATAAATCACTGTAATCATGAACAATTCTTCCCTGGGATACATGAATACAACAGATATATTTAAACTTAAATGAGCAAAGAAATAATTGGTCAAAAATACACATAAATGCAGCCTATAAAACATTTAGGCACTGCAGTTTCCATTTGGCTTTCACTCCCATTCTTCCCATAGAAAACCTTAAGGATGTGGCTGCTCTTTTTTTGTACAGTGGGAGGAAAGTGAAGACGCATAGTCCATCTTTTATTTGTTGATGGATGCTTGTCTCCATGGCACGCTCGGTTTGCCACTTCACGCAGTGAAGAGAGCCTAACATCGTGCAACCAAAATTTATCAGAAATTCATCTGAACAGCTGATGGCTGTTCAAGAGGAGTTGGTTGCTCCTTGCTCCTTCCTGTATGCTGCAAGGAAAATGTGCCAGATGAAGCTGAAATTTGATTTGAAATGAACAGAAATGGGCTCTAATCGTACATTATGCCCAGTTTAAGACAAGCCACACAAACCTGAGATTTATACTTGATGGGCAGTTCTTCTGTTATTTGGTTGGCCCACCATTTTGGTCCAAAGGGAATGAACGTTGCACAGTGATGACAAACCTAATGAGAAGGACCATTTGTTTCTTCCTGTTGTTTCCTTTTCACCTTTTCTTGTCACCTATCTTTCCTTTTTTCACTTCTCGCCTACATTTGTGTCTGTATCCTTCATGGAGCCGTAACAGCAAACTCACGATTTGGAACAAAACTCTGCTCTCTTTATTTGTATTGTGTGTTTGACAATGTTTTATTACATTTCACCTGAACTCACGACACAGGTCATGACACATAGATGCACACTTTATTTAATGCAGTAATAAATCTAATTAAACTTTCCTCCAGTCATCACTTGGCCTCTCTCTCACCACGTATAGGACAAAAGAGCAAACGTAGAAAGAACATGTGTGCTTATCAGATGATGAGGCTGTTGTGAGACAGGGAGACGTAAGCAGCGCTTTAGGAGGATTTAGGGCTGGTGAATAAGCCAGCCATGGGAGGGTTTGGGGCTACAAATAGCATCACACTGAATGAAAGGTTATGCCGAATCAAGCTGAATATGGATTTATCCTTAAGGAATCATCAGATTGATAACAATGGGAAGATTAGTTGTATAAACAACATGTTTACTCTGATTTTAGAACATCAATGAATGAAAAGAATATGAAAACAAAATGATTTGTAGCTGTGAAATTTCTAGTTGTTACTGTGTCAGTCCCGTTAAGCTGTGTACAGTTTTGCCTCCCACGTGCAGTTAGTGACCAGCGGCACATCTGCATTTGTAGGTCATTAAGGCAATAAATTACATAATATCATTAAGAAATAATACACGAGAGCGAGAAAAACATACTAATGCCAATACTACATTGACTTCAGTGAGTATAATATGGATATGTATTACAGTTAATAGATGTCATTATTATCTACACACATCTATCTCAAAAAATACTTTAACACTTACTTTAGCAAAGTGAGGGAAAGTAGTTCCATAAAACAGGTACATTTCAACTACATGAGCTGCCATACATTGCTCCATCTCTTCCTGCTCATTTGGTCTCCAGTAAGCCTCACAGAGTAAGTACACCCTCTAATTCTGGGCCATGAATGTCAACGGGCTCGGGGTGCTGGATGAAATGTCAGGGAATCACCATAATCATTAGGATTCATCATCTAGGGCCTCATTTATAAAAATGTTAGATTTATACTTGAACTTAGGCTTCAGATCATTTCTAATGGTGTGCTTACGTCAGATTCAGAAAGACACTGAGCATAAAAAGCATGCTTAAGCAGGTTCGAAGAAGCACATCTGCAACCCTTATATAATGCTTGCACTAATGAGGGATTAGTCAGCAATAGCCATGGACCAAATGACACATACCTGATCCACCAATTGGCACTTATTTTAGGGAGAATCCCACAGTCATATCCCACAGCTACAACGGAGGCAGAGGTGAAAAAATGTACAGTTTGTACAGAGATAGAGTTTATCTTCGTAGATTATATTGACGCCGAATTGCTAAGAAGACTGTGGAGATATGACGCACTTTGTCTTGTGGTTCTAGAGTTAGGTATTTTTCCAGACATGTGAGGAATTGTTAATATGTCATATTTTTGAAAGGAAGTTTGGCCTTATATTTATCCTGGAGAGTACAGGGAGCTTTTCAAACTGCTCTGTATATTTTTTAACATTCTGTCACCACTACGGAAACACCAAAGTATGATTAGGTTGTCTGATGTTGATGGCTGTTAGTTATTGGTTTGATGAAAAGTTTAATATGTGTGTATTAATTACTGATGTGGCTGATCAGGCTAATTATCATATTATTGTTTCTAACAGCAGAATGGAGTAAGTGGTTGTCCTTTGTCTGCTTGTGTCTGTCACTTACTGCTGAATGTACAATACACAATGAAAAATGTATATTTTTTTATATAATAATGCAACAAACTTAGCTTTATAGTGAAAGAGCTGCTCCCCACATTCACAGGCTGCGGTACCCCTACATAACCAGCAGGAGAATCACTTAGGTTAAGTCTAGACTTTGCTTAGAGATAACATCATTTTCACGTTTTATAAATAACTACTTATCCATGGTTTTCTGCGCAGCTTATGTTTAAGATTAGAAGTGTTTTATAAATGAGGCCCCTTTAACAATGGCTATCCATCTAATAGTTGAGTAAGTCTGGACCGAAGTTCAGTCAGACAACTCACGTTTGAAATGTTTATTACAGCAGTATAACATATTTAGATTTTGGCGTCTAGGCTCTGACCTCATCACTCCCTGCAGATATGTTTACATAGAGATATTGGGGAGTGATGAGCAAATACCTTAAACCCCAGTCGGAGCCTATAGGTGGATGCTGGGTGGTGGTGGGGCTAACAGAGCAGCGGCAGCAATACAGATGCAGGGCAACAGCTGCATTGACAGAGCAGAGGGAGAGCTGGGAAATTGTGCAGTTTAAATAGACCGCCAGATTGGAAGGGAGCGCTTGGTTAGTGATTATGAAGTGAGGCATGTCATGTGTGTATAGCAGCGCAGCTCCAGTTGACTGCTTGAACTAGCTCACAGGCTTTGCTCCATTTGTGGAGTGACTGGCCGACCGATGGGCCAACATTGCCGTCCACAGAGCCACACTGCCGGCATGGCTATAAAGCGTGTGACTCAAGCAGTGGTTATGCACTCAAGTTGTTTTTCTGGTAGAGATGTGTAACTTGCACTGCTTTTATACCTTCAAAATTAAGTGATCTAAGAAAGCTATTAATCAATTCTTCCCCTATGTTGCTGGTTAGTGAGTAGCCACACTGGTGGTCACTGACTGTGGCTAAGTTACAGGTGTGAATAATAGAGCAGGAGTGCTACAGAATAACAGCAAAGAAGCAAAGTGAATCATATTTTATGAAGAGAATATTGTCTCTTCATAAGTTTCTCCTGTGTCGTCCTCCAGCTGCTCTTCCTCAACTCCACAAACTGCTAATGTAGCTGCCACTAGTGTGCAGCAGATCGGTGCTCAGCAGCCTCCCAGTGAACACAACAACCTCAAAAACTGACAAAAAACACTTCTGTACTTTACTGTCATCAAACTGTCCGGTTTTGGACACTGCATGAGTCCCGGTCTGGCCACGCTGTTCAGTTGGAGCTTCCAGTCCAGCAGAGTCAGCTAATGGGTCCGCTACAGCAGCTTGACATCGGGGACATGTGGGCCATAACTGCAAGATGCCTGCTTTCAGCCCACCAAAAATAAAATAAAATAAAATAAAATAAAATAAGGGGACACCAAAGTCCTTCCAATGATAGAGCATTAAAGGTATAGGCAGAAAGAACCATACTTATGTTTATTCCCCAAAATATTTAGATTTTATTAAAAATCTGCATCCCGCCATCACAATTTGGAGACACACTACTCTTTTTCTTTTTTTTACCACCATGGAAATTACAATTTAGAAAGCTGTAACCACAAAAGATGCAGGTGATAAAATGATTACAGTACAGTTGCTAAACAGAGACAATGTTTCCCAAAATGAATACTTTATGAATATGTAAATGTGTTGTTGCCATCAGAAGTAAGAATATGTAGCACATATATATTTATAGCACATGTGCAAAATGTAGCACCTGTAGCTAACAGTGTAGGTATCATATCACACTTGGATATAAAGTGATTTTGTATGGGACGTGCATTTTTGAGCAGGCAACTCCGGTAGCAGGCATCTTTCAACATCAAGTCACACAACTATTGTTGCAATCTTTTTTTTTTTCCCCAGCAGATTTCATATTCCTTCAAACACTTCCTGGTTTCAAGAAGTATAATAGACCCTCATCTCTTATTCTAAGTCTTGGTTGTTTGCAAATTTTTGTTAGATGCAGCCAAGAAGGCAAATCAGGTGTGAGGTTTACTCCTCTCAAGTATAACTTTATCAGTAAGCAGTTCAGTCTTCCTGTCTCATTATAATAGTAGTAGCAAAAATGTTCCTGTGATTAAACTACATATGGTAATACAGAGTGCAACATGTTGTAGCATTTATCTGATCTGTGATCAGTTCACCCACTGAATAGTCTGTGTGTATGAGAAACCTGCAGCGTCCCAGTTTGAAGTGTAGGTGCACTGACCAAACTGAAGGATAGCAGATGAAGGAGCCTGTAAAGACAACACATGTGTTTTTAGAGATGGTTGCCAGCTTCTAAGCTATTGCTGCTGATTAATACACACCACACACACATAAGTGTGTTAATACTGCATACAGGTCAATGACAAAAAGGGCTTCTTTTTATGTAATGCATATTGGAAAAAAGTATTTTAACAAAATGAATTTAAGTATTCAATTCAATTTATTTTACAACAGTATTTCTACCTTCACTGCCCAAAACATGTCAGGCGATGCAACCAAATATTTAATATATTTAATTAATAAATATAAGTAACTATATATATGTTTTCCTACTATTGATTTTAGGTTACCTCTATTCTTTTAGCAACACTTGCTAGTGGATAGTGCAAATGATAGTGGCATCTAAATTGATAAAAAAAATATATAATTAAAAAGCTTTTAAAGTGTATAACATCTTTAACTTAAAATGAATACACATTTTAGAAATATATTAGATCATATTTTAAATAACATTATTTATTTTTTTCCCTTTAGTTGCACCACCTGACTTTTGTAACTCATTTCAAATCAAACAGGCTTCTACTTGGGCACACATGTTAGCTTTTTGCCTTGCTACCTTTTTTTACATACATTCACATTTTAAATTAAATAAAATTGTCCTAGTTTTATGTTGGTTGTACCACCTGACATGGAAAGTGTACCAGCTTACAAGGAAACGGAATATGTCCACTTGCTTTTTAATAAATCCATCAACCCACTCAGTTTGGATTGGCCTTCCACATTTCTCTTTCGCATCAAGTCCAAACTTACTGAGCTGAAACCTTTATTCCAGTCTGTAAAGTAACTGCATCCTACCACCTGTGCTTCGAACGGATGATGTAATTTCTCCCATCATGCAATGTTGTGGACTGTGACAAGTTCGTAGTATTTACCCATTAAAGAGGACACCCTCCATTTCTGGTGTCCTTGGCTGAAATGTGGTTTTTGCTTGCCATGATGCCATCCCCTGTAGAGGTCTGCAAGCCTTCCAGGTTCTGTTTTAGATGGGGCTCCGGGTCAAACACAGGCTCATTTAACTCGTCTCCTTTCACTGCGCCCATATACAGGGTCACAGGGAATGAGTTTTCAAAGTTGTCTTCAGTTTTCAAGCAGGCCAGTCATATTCACATTTCAGCACAGCAGGGAGGGCAATGGAGGAGAGGAGGACATCTCTGAAGCCTTCAATGGTGGATGCAGTTCCTTTGCTTCACAGCAAGCCGTACAAACCGGCTTGATAAAGTTGATGTGTCAGTGATAAATGACGAGTGTTGTGGAAACGCCACAACCAGCGTGGCTGTGAGTTTATAACCTTGTCTTTTTCCCAACCTCTTCAAGCTAACGTTAACTCAATCAAGAAACACAGGCCCAAATTGTTACAAATGTAGCATGACCAGATTCTCTACTGGAGTGCTTTTTGCACTCATTTAGTAAATTGACTAAGTGACATATTTGATGGATATTTAATACTGTACAATGAACCCAAACAGCGAACTCAGTAACTGCAGGAAGTTGGTGTAAAACCAGAGTTTTGGATTCATTTTGAGCAGATTATTTCTGTTAAGGAAACATTTTATACAATTCCCTGTCTGTACTGTTATTTTTGTTGGACTTTTGAACAATCATTCATACTTAATATTCTTCTTCTTTGACAAGTACAGTGTTTTCTTGTCCCTGACACTTGTTCTATTAGACAATTTACTTTACATTCACATTTCTTCACAGAAGTGAACCAAATGCTGACACATAGACATCATTTATATATATATTTAATATAAGTTTTCTTACACCCTTTCATGAAGGTCTCCCGACCCCCAGGTTGGGAACCACTGCTCCACTGCATACTTGTGGTTCTCTGTAAGGGACAGTCAGTTTTAATATTGGTGGGCATCATCGTCAGTGTCACTTATGTCAGTTAGGTTTGGCATGGGTGTGCTTTTGAGAGAGCTTAAAGCCATACTGATGTTGGGCTCGGGCTGGGGTGGGGCTCGAGCTGCTGGAGTTTTTGGCCCTCGCAGGGGTCTAATCCCCTCGCTCCCTCTCTGCCAACTTCTAACCGCTCCCCTTCTTTCTGTCATTAGAACGCTGACACTGCTGACAGGTCGAATGTGCAAGTTGTTCCTCACACAGACACAGCTCTGTGGTTATTCAGCACGCCGGCTGCCTTGAGGGAGAGCGCTGCAGCCATAGAGGTTCATAAATAGACGAGCAGAGTTTCCGCCACACTGCTTTAGCACTTTCCTTTGAAGTGTGATTATTTATTTATTTATTTTTTTTTTTTTTCATTTTGCAAACACTAATGTAAAACATTTTACTTTGTAGTTCTATTGGCAGAATGAAATGTGCCTCCTTGATGAGGAGTCCAATTCCAAAAGTTGAGGATATGGGCATCCACAGACACACACACACACACACAACAAACACACACACAAACACACACACACACACACAAACACACACACACACACACACACACAGTCTTATATACTCATTACAGGGCACCTGCATAACTAATTAGTGCTGACAGCTCACTCACTTTCTCTCTCAAAGAAACACTCACATACTCACACAACAGCATCAATCACAAATGGAAGCGTTTTCATTTCCATTAATTTGGCTTTGGATTAAAGCTGACCCATTTTTGCTAATGGAGCCTGCTTTGGACAGGAGAGATTGGGGAATGAGGACAAACCAGACTAATGGTTATCATACACCTACATAAAAGGACCGATGTACCTGCAGGGCCTCTCTGACAACAGGTTTGCTTCTTTTGGAATTTTGGTCCCAAATCATACACAGAGGGGAAAAAAGGTGTAGCCTAATTAATAATAATCAGTAGAATATTTATGAAAATAAAGGTTTTATTATTGTCTGTTTAAGGTGAAATGAGTTAAAACATTTTCTGTTAGCTACGATTTTCTATTTTTCAGTGTTCTGTGGCATATTTTTACCTAGTGCACACAGGTTTCTGTTTGCCTGCCAATTTTGTATTTTGGTGACTCGTTTTAAACTTGACCGCTACAGTGACAGAGAAATGCAGTATTTAGAGTATAAGGATCAAGTAGCAGTGTAGTGTCAAGGATTACAGGGATTTATGATTGCCCCGCCTGCCCCACGAGGGCCTCATTTCTCAAAAGCAGTTCCTCGTAGAAAAGTGTTTTTTGACGGTTAGAGGTTATTTGTATGTGTTTATCTATCCATTTCATCAGTGCTATTTTTCTTGAAATGGGAAAATTTTAACAAAAGCATGTCCGTGGATTTACCAACCAGAGTCTGACATTATTAAAACAGCCTGAAGTGCCTACTCCAGTCTTCCACTGCAGGTGGAACCAACCTTATAACCTATTTCTGTTTAGTTTTTGATCCACTTAACCAGATAAGTTGAGTGTGCCTTCTAAAAACCAGTAAAACCTTAGTGCGGAATACGTGTATTTGTTTTTGAGTTAAATGCGTTCCTGCTCCAGATTTATAGCACTCTTATTTCTGTTGCCTAGCTTGGCACAAAGACGAGTGACAGTGGAAAACAGCTGGCTTTGGCTCCGTCCAAAGGTAACCAAACCCACCTACTAGCACCTCTAAAACTCACTAATGACTGTGTTATATCTTGTTTGTTTAATACAAAGAGCTAAATATAAAAAGTATACATTGTTTCACAATTGCTGGTTGCCTGGCAACCTCAAAGTGACAGCAAGACTCACAGAGGTGACCTCGCCCAGCAACAAAACAGTCCCACACATCGTGCCTTTAAAAAGAACATTACATCACGGCTAGTTGCCATTGAGGGAAAAATTATTATTCAATAAGCAAATGAGAAAACAACACAATTTTCAATGTAGGTAGGAAGGAATGAAATGCCAATACATAACATGTGTTAAAAGTCCAGACAAGTTTTAAGACATAAAAAACCTCTCAAAGTAACTGTTTGATATGGATTTTCCACCAAGTTAAAACTTCTCTACATCTACTTCTTTTCCCTGAAAATGCAGAATCGATGATTATGCAAAAATTTTGATTTCTAGAAACAATATATCTCCTATGGCATCGCATTATAGTGTGAAAAGTTTATTGCTATAGTTTGGGATGAACAAGTGCACAAATATCTGTCTTTATCTGTTCAACCAACTAAATGATCTGTAGCTGTATTTGGGGTGGGTGGAGCTTAAACTGGATGTGGGTGGTGCTTAAACCATAAGTGGGAGGGACTAACCAGAAGTGTTAGGCTTCAAGTGTTCAGATCCCACTCAACACAAGTTGCTTACTGGAGCCTGATTGGCTTCCAGATTAGCTGTGATGTCACAAATCCTACAGATACTTGTGAAACTGAGCTTTAAGGTAAGCACAGAGAAACCTCCCCCTTCAGCAGCTGAAAACACACTCCTCTCTCCAAGCTTAAAAATTAAGTAACAATAAGGAAAAAAAATACATCTTGAGTGGAGGTGCACTTTAATAATAAAAATACCTCCATAATGTAACCCATTAATTATGTAGTCATGAATTTTAATGTGTCACATACAATTTAATATTGCTTATTTTTAACTATTTAATGTAAAAGAATAACACTGAATCTTAATGTTAAACATTATTAAAATAAGTGAAACTTCTCAACAATGGTCTTAAAAAATTGACAATTTTGCAAAGCAGATGATTTGTTTTTATCTACAATGTTGGTGTTTGATACCAAGCGGCCTCTTTCTGGTGTATTTACCTATTTAAACATGCCGACACCACTAGATAATGTCTGAAAGTGAGATCACTTTGGAGGCAAAAGTAATTATTGCACCAAAAACATTTCACTTTGTTTATTTCACAAAATTCCATGATTCCTTTTTTTTTTGGAAGCCTGAATATTTGATTAAATGGTTTGATACTGAACTGTGTGTTCTGTGTGGATTTCACCATCACTTCAGAAGAATTTAAAAGCTGTCTTGGCTTTCTGACTTCAAGGTTTGTGCAGAATGTTAACATACACCCACACAGGAAGTGTTCAAGCTGTCTTGTAGACCCACTTTTTCAAAAGAAACGTTCTATCAACCCAAAATAGAATTTACAGCCTACAAAAAAAAAATATTCTCCTTTTATTGTGACTCTGTTGTATATGAATCTACTCTTTCCATGAAATAAACTGATGAATCCCATCGGAAGCATCACTCTGTGTCATATGCAAATAAAGAAGGCAGCATTGTAAAGGAGGATCAAAATCTTAAGATAGCTGAGACATGGAGGTGCAATTTAGCATTAGAAAGGTGCTGCTGAAGTTTTGTACATTTGAAAGTATAATGCAACAATACTGCATTACAAGAATACTTGGAGACTTCATAAACATGACAGTTTCAGTAGCTTTAGAAACTAAACTAGTTCACAATCCATAACACCCATTTTTTTTTACCCATTGCTTGCAAATTGTTGACCTAAATAAAGCAACCATTGGCTGGCAGAACAGAGATGGCAGGCATGGTGATGGGGGAAAATCTTGTTCATCTGGCCCTTCCTTAAGCCCTCCCATATACAACCAAAACTGGTGGCGCCACACTGGGTTTACTTTGGGCTTCAGTCATTTTGGGGTTCATAAAATGCTCTGCCTCTTGGGTTTTAGTTGGTTTTAAAAGAAGCCAGCCAATAAAGGGCGTAAGACCCAAAAATTAAAACTGGGGTGACAAAATAATGAGCCCTAAAAACTGTGGAAAAACACATTGCATTTACCAAATGCTTAATTTTCTTGGAATAATCATCTAGTAGTTCTTACTTACCTTAGTTCATTTGCCCTTAAATTCTCTTCGATTTGAGGCTAAATAGATATCAGTGACTGAAACCCTAAGTGACTAGATTGGCCTAAAAGATGATGGATCCACACAAAGCACATTTGATCTATATGTTGTCAGTTAGACCATTTCTCTTCTTCTGACAGAAGCATTAACAGTGTAAAGCACTCTTGCTGTTTCGGTGTTTGCTGTCAAAAGTTTGCAGAAAGTAACCTTGCGTAGAACCTGAACTTGAGACATAATACAAGCAGGATTCCCTCAAGCCCTGGAAAACCTGGAATTTATTAAAAAGGTTATACCTGAACCGGAGAGTATTTTTTCATTGAAAGAAGAACAAAGGACCACACTGGAGGTTTTTCTTGATGGAAAAAATTTGGTAAGAGTTTAACTACAGTATAGGCTTTGTTGATCTGACTGGTTAAAGTTCTTCTGTGATCGACTATGGTAGGCAGATGGTTCATCCAATCACCTACTGAGTATTTTTTTAAAGTGCCTACCAGTGGGCGCACTTATCCCCATTGGAAAAATAGTCATGGTTTGCCCCTCTGGCAACAGGCTTTTTAGTCTGCCCTCAAGGTTAGCTATAAATAGTTTTGAATTCTGACTTCTGATCTGTAACTCCTTGTGAGGAAGAAGAATATTTGTATTTATTTCTGTGATGAATACAATATGCTACCGTGCTATCATTTTTGTATTTTGTACTTTTTTTTTTTTTCATTAAAGGTCCAGTGTGTAGGATTCAGTGGCATCTGTGAACTTGCAGATCGCAACTCCGTCACTTCACCCTTCCTTTCCAAGCATGAAGAAGAAACTATGGTGGCTGTGAAATGCCCCTTTCCAGAGCCAGTGTTTGGTTTGTCCCTGTCCCTTCCAGATTTAATATATCTAATGTATGTCTAGTAAACATCTTTATTTCATTTCATCTAGATAAATTGCATCATTGCTAACATATGGTAATTATAATGCATCCTCTACAAGTATGTGTAGACTGTATGTGCAAGTATGGGAAAGCTGATAGTACATAGTAGGTACAAGAGAGCATGTACACAAGACTCAGACTGCATGCAACTTGTAAATTAAGCTTTATGAATAGATGTGGATAGTGTGTGTGAGTGTTTGTTCACTTGGCAATAGCAGCCAGTCCCCAAACTGTCTTTGTCTCCACTAACATCTGTCCCTTTCACAGACTTAGCCCAGAGAAACACAGACTCACACCCATCCACATGCAAACTCAGACTGACTCACCCACTCAATCTTACAATTGCCCACTCACTTACACACACCCTTCATCACTCATTTAGTCTCACAAAGACACACACATGGTGCTGCAGGCCGATAAATTTCTCCAGTCAGTTTTCCCAGTTGAAGTGATTGATTGATCAATTGTTGTGAAGAATCGTTCGGTCCTGCTCAGACTGACAAAGAAGTGCTATTATCACATTGGTAAAATATCAGTCCTGGCCCACAGCTAATTTGTTCATATGAGGCGGACATATCAATTACACACGCTGCTACTTCTGCAAGCACTAAACGTCATCCAATGACATCGACTTCAGGTGAGACCAAGTCAAGCCCGAAATGGAGGAGCAAAACCAAGAGCCAAATCAAAGAGCGATAGTCAGGAATGAGAGAGAGCAGAAACACCAGATCAAGGCCAAAGATGCGAGATGGAGTGAGACCAAATTTAGAGATAGAAGGAAGATAAAGATTGAGTGCACAAGAAGGATAGACTAAGAATATTAACAACCATTCCTCATTGCATAATACATTGTGTAAGACAAGTCTACCAGCAGTTTCAGGTCTAATATGCAAGAGTTGATAGCTTACAAAAAGAGCAGTGCATAATGCTTTAAAGCAGCTACAGCCCGTTCCCAGGTCATCAAATACCAACACTTTGACAAACACAGGACTTACACCCAAGTGACCAAGGTTCAGGTCCCATGTAAAACTGGAAGTAAAATAAGTTAGGTAAGTTACATTACATGACGGCCGTTACGTCACATGATTTACATAATGTAGTGTAGTTATTTTAACCCAAACCACGTTCTTTTCCTAAACTTTACCAAGTAATTTTGTTGTCTGAACCTGACCAAAATGACTTTTTCATAACACTAGTGCCATGTGTACCTGTAAGAGATGCAAGAGGGCGTGGCAAAAGGTTGGCATTTGATTAGATTAGAAAAGGATGGGCTAATTAGGGTGCTATGGACTATAGCTTAATGTAAATAATGATATTGATTTTTTAACCTGGTATCCTCGTTCTGATTTTTTACACAAGTCCCAGTAGGATGGGAGAGTAGAAGAGTGCAACATGACAAGTATAGTACATGTCAATTTTGCCAAATGAATAAAACATGTTTTTTAGCTGTCATATTACATTGAATCTGTGTCAGCTCTCTTCTCACATTGTGGATGTGTGGACCTACTTCCCTGTCCAAGAATATTTCCATAATAAACCATATATTAAAGTCTTGGCCTTGGCAGTTTGGCAGCATCGGACAAAGTTTAACAGAATTTTGATCTATTTTAATTTTTTTCACCAGGCTGCAGAGACACTGTAAATTACTCTAAATTTTGGATAGCCTCCTTATTTTTCCAACAGTCCTTTTTCATTTCAGTGCCAATGGGAGGGCCAGTGATTTGCCTAGTGGCTATCAACTTGGAAAGGCATAAGGAAGCAATGGCACAATGTGATGACATGAGACCCCGGCAGAGATCAGATGAGGCTGAGAGCGGAAGGGAGGGAACGGAATCACAAAATAAGTGAGGGAGATGAAGTTGCTGATAATGTTAGAACTTGACAAAATGCTTTAGGAAAATGTACTGCAAACAGGACACAGTTCTATTTTCATTTCTGAATGTTTGTACATGTTGCAATAATAATAATAATAATGATAATAATACTGCATATTCTTCTTCATAATTTGATAAATTTTATAATCTCAAGAAATAAAAGGTAATAATCTTCGGTTGATTAAATACTAATATTGTGATGTCAGTACAGTATCTAGCAATGAACTGCATCACATTTCATTATGTTTCATAATGTTGTTACCTTTTGACAAGAATTTCTATCGTATATAAAGTGGTGGAAGATGTATTCAGATACTTTACCAAGGGACTAATGCAATAATGTAAAAATTCATTCACGTTTATAAGAAAAAGGGGTATTTGCAGAGGGGGGGCTTGGGGTGGTACTGGCCACCCCAGGAATCTGATTGGCCACCCCAAGTGCCACCCCTTTATTACCTCTTCTACTCCACACTGTTCTTCAGAGGCTGTAGCGTGCTCCATTTTGTGATACTTGTATTATATGAAACTAGATGAGACCTTACGAATCCATTGTAACCAACTAACAAATGCATTACACTCATCAATACTTGACACAGCAGCAACAGCAGCTCAAGTTAGTTAGCAAGTGCTCTATGCAGTGGCGGTTCTATCTTGAATGACACCCTGGGCGAGACCCCCTTCGAGCAGGGACACTTGCAGCTGTAGGGTGTGCAAAGTTGCCAATTCCCCACACAGTGATATGAAAGAACAGATAGATAATAGAAAACCGCTTCGCGGCGCAGAGGAGTTTTTTTTTTGAGTGCTCGTGCGGCCCCCCATGTGTCATGAAAAAATGCCGCCCTGGGCGGCTACCAGCTTTGCCCATGCCCAAAACCGCTACTGGCTCTATGGCAACACTGGGGAGACATACCCAAAAGAATGGCCTGATGCCGAAAATCTCTCTCTCTCTCTCTCTCTCTCTCTCTCTCTCCTCTGTAAACATCAGCACATGCCAATTGCTCTACAACATTATAGAAAAGTACCAGCAACAATTTGCAACACCATGTACCAAAAATAAATTGCAAAACCAAAGCAAAAATGACAGTATTTGTAGAAGAGAGACTTGTTTCAGAGCTTGGGCATACCTTACTTAAAAAGCAGCTCACATAGAAGGCCTTTCTGTGACGCAAACAGGTTAATCACCATGTCATTAAAGTCTGCTGATTTTTGGACTAAGTCCCGCTCAATGGACAGCATAGCCAGTGCGTTTAGCCTGTCCTGTCCCATTGTACTTCTAAGAAAGGATTTGATCTTCTTCAGTGTACTGAAACACCTCTTTGACTCTACAGATGTCTTGGGGTTTGTGATGGCTATTTGGGTTACTTTCAGTGTTTCAGAAAAAGTGATCGGAAGATTGTTCTCAGTCAGCATCCTCCAGCTGCTGTACATCACCATCAGCTCACCTTTCAGTTTCTCCCTGCAGATCATTGGGTAATGTGCACATGCAATGTCCAGCTGCTTCTGCGGGAAAGTGTTCTTAAACAGCAGCAAGAGTTCAGGGTTAATCAGTTCGAAAGACCCCAAGTGCTTAACTTTCTCAAAGCGAGCCGTTGACTGCTCAACCATTATGTCACAGTACTGTGCTGCTACTGACACATCATCAGAGCGCCGCACCCAGCGCGACGATACAGCGGCTGCGGTGGCTGCGGCTGTGTCCGCATCTGGATGTGGCTGATTGTCGTCTGTGGTCAGCTTGTCCTTCAGTTCAGATATGGAGGACGAAAAGAGAGAATATCGACATGGAAAAAAGATAAAAAGAAAAGAAAGCTAACGTCCCCCAGAAGTCCGGACAGGCCGTGCGCTTGTTGGATTGACACGCTGTCCCAAGACAGTTTTTTCAAAACACACTTTTAAATTGTCTTGATGGTCAAACACGATGTGGACGGTGCGGCTTTTAAAGTTCCACCTTGTATGTCCTGACGCTGGGATCCTCCTGCCACCCACTTCATCCAGGACTGCAGTTCTCTTGGGAAAACGTCGCAAAAGCTGAGACGTTGGCAAAAAATATTCTGACGGGTGTGTGAGATGAGCAGGCCTGTTGCATGATCAGGTTTAACTGGTGGGCATAGCAGTGCACAAAGTGTGCATAAGGGAACGTTTCCTTTAACCTGGCCTGTAGGCCGGATGATGCACCGCTCATTACAGCTGCCCCGTCAAATGTCTGTGCGATCAGTTTGTTCTTCAACTTATATGGCTGCAGCTTCTCCAGCAGCAGTGTTTCGAGTCCCGCCGCAGTTCTGTCCACTAATGGGGAGAAAGTGAGGAATCTTTCCACCACCATGGAGGCTTCAGTGATATACCTGAGCACAATCACACACTGGCTTACACAGGCCACATCTGTTGTCTCATCAGCTTGCACAGCCACAGAAGATGCCTGCGATATGTCAACCGCCAGTTTTTGTCCAGAAATCTCTAACATACAGTCAAGAAACTCATTTTGGCTGGTCTTGGATGTGTACTTTGCAACCTGTGTATTTCACAGGTGATCAGGTAATTGGCTGTCTAAAAAAGAGAACTGGTCGACGAGGTCCAGCTGAAGTGAAGTGGGAGATTCGTCTGACCCCCACAGGGCAAGCTCAAATTTGTACTTTAATGTAGTACTAAGTGTACTGTACTTACTTTCTGTCTCTGATAGCAACACAATGGATGAGAATGTATGTTGCCAATGTACCCCCAGATGTCTCTATGACTAAAATTGAACTAATTGAAATGCCTTGAATTGACCTAATAACTCAAAATAAAACCCTTTGTCAAACTTATGATTTGTTTGTAGTGTGCATGCCTGCGCAATGCTATTAGCAAATAATGACAATCTGTTCTTTCAGTCAGTGCAAGCCAAAATATGAGGGGGTTACAAGAAATGCCCACAGTGAACACAACAGGCCAATCTGTGTCCATAGATGATGAAATATCTGCAAGGCCACCCTCAGTCCTCACTGCTGGAATAACAATCACAGCAGCAGCAACAGGGATGAAAAAAAAAGATGCAATGAGATGATGAAAGAGGCGGAGAGAATGGGAAGACATGCCATTATCGCTGGAAGACATGTCATTTCTCCATGTTGAAGGTCAGACCAGGACTTTTAGATGCTGAAAAAGTAAAAAAAACCCACTTTGACTAATGCTTTCCCTCTCCTACAGTTGCATGAGATGTAATGTGGTGCCACTTAATTAAAATACAATGTTTAAAGGTGTTGCATAAGAGAGAGACAACGTAAAATTAAGCAAATAACCTCTGCTGGAAGGGTTATAAAATGGCTGGGCATACACTCTCTCTCTCACCCCAACTGGTCGAGGCAGATGACCACCCACCTAGAGCCGGGGTCTGTCCTAGGTTTCTGCCTCTTAAAAGGAAGTTTTTCCTTGCCCCCGTCGCCAAGGTCTTGCTCATGGTGGAACTGTTGGGTCTCTGTAAATAATGTTATAAGGAGTTCGGTCTAGACCTGCTCTATTTGAAAAGTGTCCTGAGATAACTTCTGTTATGAATTGGCGCGATACAAATAAAATTGAATTGAATTGAAGAGAAACATATATTTAGGTATTTGAAAATATATAGTGGAATATATGTTTAAATTTTTTTATGGACTGTTAACCCTAACCCTAACCCTCAAAATAATAAAGTGAAGAGAGAAATCGGTGAGTACATAAATGAGTTGCTGATTATGATGAAGGTCACCCAGGTTTCCTGGAAAACTTAAAATAAAATAATGAAAATGTTCGGTAATTGTATTTTTAGTCATCCTTAGAGGCATGGCTGGAGCAAGCAAACTCCGGACTACACAAAATATCACACCAATCCATAATTGTTGAAATATTTCAGATAGTTGTCCAAAGAGAATTTATCCTACTAATACTGGTGATCCCCTGACTTTTCCTCTTGTGACACAGAGACATGACATTTTAGATGGATATCTTGACAACTATTCAATGGATTGTCATGACATGTGCTGCAGATATCCACAGAGACTTTTCCTCAAGCGCCACCAACATAGCTGGTACCCATTTTTTTTACTTTTAACTTAATTTCAGAGTTACTTTATAAGGAAGCTCTCATTGTTATGTCACTCAGCACAAACACAAAATTGAGTTTTTAATAGAATTCGGCCATAAGCCTAGTAGAAGTGACCACAAGGTAATGGCAAAAATGTATTTCATGTGCGAAGGTGAAAGACTTTGAACAATAAATAGCAACACAATACATCCAGAATGCCACAACAAGAAGTGCATTTAATAGATCGGATTGGGAACAGAATGGCTGGTTATTAGCTTTTACATATTTATTTAAAAAATGTCAAAAATATTAAAATGCTTTAGGGGGCTGAACTGGGGCTATGCATGTTTTGATCAGGACAAGTGAATTAAGTTAAGATAATTGTTCATATGATATGTGATGATTAAGTCTGGACAGAAAGTCTTTGGGGCTTAGACTCTATGGGGATATTTTTGTGATGGAGGGTTGTCTGCACTGAGCAGCAGCAGCAAGATAAATCCCCCCATGGAGTCCAGACACTGGTGGTGGTGGCTGATGAATCTGCTGAGGCTGATTAAATAATGAAGCTGATGAATCTGCAAAGACTGGGCAGTTATGTTGAGGTGGAAGGGCATGCATAACAGCAGCGTGAATGAACTGAAAACAGAAAGAGAATTCTATATAAAATGACAACAGCAAGATGATAGGCTGATGATGCGGGTGTGTTGTTGTGCTATTGGAAAGATGTCACCAGCTGATGAGAACAGCTGACTAGCCCATAGCCCCGGTGTAGTGCCATGCCTGGTCACCAGCTGGTTGACATTTTTGATTGATATCTTAAATATATATATAACATTCATCCCCAGAGGTTGATCTGTAATAACGTTGATCCCCAACTTTTTATCTGGTGCTATCTCAGGTCAAAGGTTCAATTAATCAACAACACCAAATATCTGCAAAAGTAACAACCTTTTCATCAGCCTCAGCTATACTTACTGCTAATTAGCCAATGTTAGCATACTAACACAGTTAACTAAGCTGGTGAACCTCATGAATATTATCTCTGCAAATCATCAACATGTTAGCATTGCTGATCTTAGCATTTAGCTCAAAGCACCGCTGTGCTCAAGTACAGCCTCACAGAGCCTCTGGCATGTCTGTAGATTCTGACGCTTGGTAAACTCACATTGTCAACTTCTGTGAAAGTGAATAGTCTTTGGAGGGTAATTTTTTAAAGCAGTTTTTGAGAACTAGTTGTCTTGTGAAGTTAAAAAAAAACCCAATTTGACCAACAAACAGCCCTGATATATTGACTTGTTATGTTGCTCTGCAGTCATGTTCCGGATCTCTCCTTTTACTGTAGTTCTGTTTTGGTCTCAACCACCTCATGAGAAAATACATTTGTATTGAACTTTCTTCACCAGCTCGTCGCTAACTGTGTCTGTTACTCTGAAGAATCATGGATTTTATGTCATTTAAAAAAAATGGGGGGATGACACGCAGCAAAGGGCCACAAGTTGGAGTTGAACCCATGGCTGCTGCAGCAAAGACTCAGCCTTAGTAAATGGAGTACAAGCTGTATCAGGAGAGCTATCATATCATTGATTTTTGTACTGAGCCGGTAGGTAGCATTCATTTTCTCTTGTTGTCTTTATTCTGTATCTTAAAATTCCCTAGATATACAATATTAATATATACCAAGATATATGGTAAATGGACCTGTACTTGTATAGCGCCTTTCTAGTCTTCCGACCACTCAAAGCGCTTTTACACTACGTGCCACATTCATCCTTTCACACACATCACTCAGTGATGGCAAAGTCCAACAAAGAGAAACCAACATTCATACACACACCGATGCATGGCATCGGGAGCAATTTGGGGTTCAGTATCTTGCTCAAGGATACTTTGACATGTGGCACCAGGAGCCGGGGATCGAACCCACAACCTTCCAATTAAGGAACGACCTGCTCTGCCTCTGAGCCACTGCTGCCTGTATATCATTCCCAACCCATAATTTTATAGCATATCATATCTGAAAATGTGTTTGCTTTATACAGTATGTGTTGACTCATACAGGCACACAGTAAAATGTTCTGCACTGAATGACTGTACAAAAAGTGTAGAGCAAAAGCAAGACCCCTATGGCATACAGGACAGTAAACAGGCAGTCCAGATGGCATACAGCATGGTGGTACAGTATTTGAACACAAAGGTAGACTTTGGCTCTGGCTTAGATCTTAACATAATAGTCAGAACCTTGACCAATGTGTGCTATGAATATTATCATATTTTAAACCTTCAGTGAAGGACCAAGCTACACACTTTTTAATACTAAAAGGGTAGATTTTGGGCAGAGTGTCACTTTAAACAGGACTATTCGGCCATGTGGTAAATTATCACTCTAGCTTGGTTTAAATTCAGCCAATTTAGCCAAAACGTCATGCTCTCGAGATTTGTTCCTGTTTCATTTATCCTGCCCTACATGCAACAAATAACAGGAGAGTGAAGGAAATGTCAGTCACTTACTGTAAACAACCAGAGAGTCCCAAAAGAGCTTCAATCAAGCAACTAATTGCTAAAAAAACTGTTGCTAAAAAAATACTGTACAGCTTCATTCAGGTAAGTTAGCATCTAAAACTAATTTGCAATAAAGCTGCATTAGGTAATTTTTATAAGAACTTTATGGCATATGAAACTTAAACTAAATCCTGACAGTAGTACATAAGACAGATAATCTGTGAAAAAATCAGGTTCCTCTGGCTGTTTGGAGTGCTCTAAGTGGTATTTGCAAGAAGAATGAAACGTTCTAATAACAGCACAATCACACCCAATCCACTCAGGTATTACACATAATGTTAAGACAGACACGTGACCTGTGGTAATAGAATGGGACCCTACATGGACCTCATTGATAGTATAAAATGTCAAACTGAAACTGCACAGCTTCTGGGTTTGGTCATGGGTCCTAGAGTTCGGTTTGACCCGTGTAGACCTTTACATTTCCTTTTTTTGTGAGAATTATCAAGACTTCTCATCCATGTTGGCTTATAAAAAAAACAACAGTTAAGTCTGTAGCTGTTCTGTAGCTTAATGAGACCACATAATGTAATTTTATATTTGCTCAAATCTTACTACACAGGAAATCAGTTGTAGCCTATTTAGCTACGATTGTGGTCAGAAAACAGTTAGAGATGCTAGTGGAGATCCTACTGGCCCAGTAAGCTTTTAAAATCATTTGAATACAAAGATGCAGGTCCTGCAAAGTGTGTGTGTATGTGTGACATAGCAGGTTTACAGATGACATCTGAGGTGTCCATGGATATTGCACCATGAATGTGTGCACACTCTGTGACAGTGAGAGGTGGAGGTGCGTCGGAAGTGTTTTTGCGTGGATGACATCTCAAGTTCCGTACCTGTTTGTGGAAATGTGTTCGGCAACCAGGTGGTGCATGCGGATATCTATGCTGAATGTGACATCACAAGTGCACATGACACTGTACCTGTTCTGAGTGTGACATTACAATTGTATGTGGGTTTCCCAAGTGTGTGGATTACTGTTGTACAAAGTAGGTATTTGTGGTATTACCAAGGTGTGTGTGCAGCACATAAGCTTGTGTCCCTGTCTGATGTATGCATGTGGTTCCAACAGGTGTGTTTGGTATCTTAGGAGAGGGTGGCATATACAATGCATGTGGGATGTGTGTGTGTGGGCATGCAGTTTTGTTGGTTAGTGCTTGAGGTGTGGGTTGCAGGGGAGTCCATGTAGCACCACAGATGTTTCGACTGCTTGTTTGCATATGCATAATCTTTCATGCTCTCGCTTTGTGCACTCTCATTCACACACACAGTTTAATTCAGGCAGAGGTGTGATCAATAAGACCCAAAGGCCTCAGGAAACAGCCAGAAAGGAAACTCGTGTCAAAAAACTAGGCAGTAAGCATGTCGCTGGTAGAGGTAAATCCACCACACGTGTTTGGTAATAGCCAGTCCACTGTGCAGCCAAATTATGACAAAAGAAGCATTTCTGGGCAACAACGTCTCTTAACTTGCTTTGTGTTATTTGAGCCGTTAGGTCAGCCAAAAGTCTCAAAGAGTCATGTCAGTTTGTTATTTTTGTTATATTTGTATTGTTTGAGTCAGGATTGTCTCAGAGGGGTTCAAATAAATTCTGAAAATATAAAATATGATCTTATAGTTTTATATCCTAAAAGGACCTAGCAGCTTTTATTCTGCCTTTATTTAATGGGGGACAACTGGGTGCAGAAAGGTAGTGGTCATGGATAATTCATGTGTAAGTGGGTCTCACTGGGACTCGAATCCTGAATTTGTGTATATTGGGAGCCAGCAGGAAGTCACACAGCTTGGTCAAAATGAGTCTCTAATGCAGCCTAAAACGGCCACAATGGAGGCTAAGCGCTCTGACGTGACAAAATATAAAGTTTGTACTGAATGCAGTTTATCTTTATGGATTATATTGATGCCCAATTGACAAGACCATCCTTTAGCTTGTGTTTCCAGAGTTGCGTGTTTTTAGGGATATGTTAAAACCTGTAATATGTGATATTTCTCAAAAGGAGTTTGGTGCAGGGAGCTTTTAGTTGAATTAAAACTGATATGTATACACTGTAAACCCGGATAAGTTGAGTTTACTTAAAAAAATTGAGGAAACCGGTTGCCGTAATAAGTAATGTTTGATAAAAACTTGAGTGAATTTAATTTAAAAACAAGAGTACTGAAATTGTTATTTTAAGTTCAATGCACCAACCTCCAAGTTGATTTAACTTAAAATCATTTGTAATATTAATTTCGTTGCTCATTTATTCCACTTAAAATTTAAAGCCCAATGCAGGATTTTCGTTAATGCAGAGGATTCTCACTGGCATCTGACTGTACAAGTCCTTGTCACTTGCGTCCTGACAGAAAGAAACAGACAAGGAGAATAAATATAACTTCTCAAACTAACAAAACACAACAAAGTTAGCCGTTAGCAACTAGTAAACGCGGCTTCCTCCGCCTCCTACGTCACATCCGCCTACTTTGCAGCGGAAGATGTCAGCCTCCGTGTAGGAGAAGGGTCCAGCTGCGGCTTTGGCGTTCCCGTCATGACACAAGAACGCTTATTGGGCGTTCCTGGGCGTTCCTGGTAGCGTTTCATCGACCAATCGCAATTCATACTTTGCAGTCACGTGGTTACCAAGGGGACGTTCCAGTCAGCGAAAACAGGGAACCCCCACCAGCACAAGAACGCCCATTTGTGGCTGCAGTTGGATGATATTGCCGTGTAGGGGGGACCCGCAGTATATGTACATAAAAAGGCGAAATCTGAAGTAATAAAAACGTAACGACTCGTTTCATAGGGTGACTATATAGCACTGACAACATAGTTATATGTGATGCGATCTGGGAAAACCCATCACATGGTGAAATTTTACCAACTTAAGATTCTGAAACCACCTTAAAGCTGCTTTCAAGCTCTTTTCAAATCTGTTTTCCTTTTTTTCATAGCATGTCTGTAACAAATGTTATTATTATCTGAAGTCAGCTTATTAACATGGTTTTATGAAACGGAATTTTGAGAAAAACAGGTTTAAAGATAGACATTCTAAATAGAACATTTTAACAATCAAATATCACGTTAAATTTTCATTACTCTATTATGGCACAGACTTATTTTAGTCACTGTATATGTTGGAAAAGATACAAAATTGTTAGTTTGGCACCAAGCAAACACACAACACTCATGAATTAGATGAAAATCAAGAATGTATTTATTCATTCAACATTCAATGAATTGAATTTGTTTTACGTAACTTTTTCTCTTCTTTTTTTTAAGTTACTGCACATAATACATGTATTAGACAATGTCAGTATTCTGTTATTATGCAGTATATTATCAAATCATGCAGTATAAATATGCAGAAAATATAACAAATATGCAGTATAAATACAGAAAATATCAGAAATATGCAGTATATATATATATATATATATATATATATATATATATATATATACAGAAAATATAAAAATATGCAGTATATCATGACTTATTGTAAATTCAAATGGAAAAGTTGAGTAACAATATTCAATGTAATTATTGTTCTGCTATTATTCAGAGTATCATCAAATCATGCAGTATAAATATCCAGAAAAATATAAAAAATATGCAGTATAACTATGCAGAAAATTTCTGAAATATGCAGTATATATATATACAGAAAATATAGAAATATGCAGTATATCATGACTTATTGTAAATTCAAATGGAAAAGTTGAGTAACAATATTCAATGTAATTATTGTTCTGCTATTATTCAGAATATCATCAAATCATGCAGTATAAATATCCAGAAAAATATAAAAAATATGCAGTATAACTATGCAGAAAATTTCTGAAATATGCAGTATATATATATACAGAAAATATAGAAATATGCAGTATATCATGACTTATTGTAAATTCAAATGGAAAAGTTGAGTAACAACACTAACTATAGATACAACCCTTGTATTCAAGACTATTATACAATGACTGTCCCCAGAATCACTGAATTAATCCTCATTCATGTTTACAGCCTGAGGGAGGGGGCAAACCAAGTCCTGCTTGTCTTTTGTCACAAATTCCCTTATCTCATTGTAAAGATACTGTTGCCTTTTAGCATCAAGCCCCTTTGGGAGGAGTTGATCAGGCAAAGCACTTGGGTCAAGTGCATCAAAATCGACACCATTTCTCCCTAAGTCTTGGGAAACTTCCTCACTATTAAGGAATTTTTTCATTCTTACTATTGTGGAGCCCTGACAGAACAAGAAATGATGAAAGCCTTTAATGGTGGGTAATTTTCTGAAGTATGTACCCAAGAATGTGCTCCAGTCATACATAGGTACAAGAACAGTGCCATCCTCTCTACCACAAAGACATGGTACATTGACTCCAGATGGACTTGAGTTTTGAACCACTTGGGCAATGTCATCCAAGCAGTCAACCTTATTCCTCCTAAAATGTCTTTTAAAGAGCCCAAAGCACCAATCACAGGAAAACTTTGTGTTCCCAGCAAGAAGGAAACTCATTTTGATTGACACATGACGACCTGTCAAGACACGCCACAATAGATACCACATCACAAAGGAGTTCTTGTTTTGTCCCGCACAGTTATCTGCATGAAGGTGCATGTGCATTTCACCCAGTCCATAATTCTCAAGGTATGAGTGTAAAAGGCTAATAACACAGTTGCTACCTTTATCAGTCTGTATGGATTCATCCAACAAGAAAGTTACCTGCTTTGGCAAGGCCTCACATGCTACACCAAAAACTCCACACTTACGTGGAGTTTTGAAATACATCGGCCCTGGTTGGAGGGGATCATTGGGGTAGTGAATCTGTTGTGCAAAGTCCATGCTGTAATGTATCATTCCCTCATAACTAGAAGGACTGTGTGGACCTAACTCTAACCCAGCAGGCAAGTTTGCTTTTGAATCCTTACAAAGTTGCTGATAGTGTGTACGCTCTACTCTAGCTTTCTCTAGATGTTCAGTGGCCAGACGATGCAGCTCTTCCTTCTCTGAATCAGCCTTATTGGCAGCCTCACTAATGCGTTTTTGATATTTTTGACATGTCCAACACAGGTCAGTTGCTGGCCGCATTGTGACAACAAATGGCACCACTTCCCGCCAGATACGACGAAACGTAACTACAGAAACCACGCGCTGATTTGCGGCAGCAACTGCCACACAGTAATCAGAGTACACCTTCACCTTTGTACAGTTAGTTGGAAGAAGTTTCAAATCACTCCTCCAAAAGCCTGGTACCCTCCCTGGAAGATGCATGCCATGAGTTTCAGCATAGTTTATAATGAAATGTGCAACATACATATTGTCCTCTTTCTTCAGTGCATTAGGAGGCTGACGCTTTTTGTTGCCATGCATTCGAGGAGTTACACCATGCTCTTTATAATGCTTAATAAGAGCATCTAGCTTGACCTGGCCAATGGCATGGAGATATTTAAACGTATCCCTGCATATTTTCTCCCCATGGTGAAAGAAATCAGTTCTTTGGGACTTCCGAACTGTCTGTTCTTTTTATGGGTGCGGGATGTTAGCTGAGAAAGATGCATTCCACACGAGAGTTTAGCTAGAATGGCGATATCTAGCTCTTCCCTTGTCATTTCCAGGAAACAGTAGCGAATCATCTGCAGCTCCTCTTGTAAAAAACGTGTTGAACATGGATGACCATTGTTGTATTTGCATGCACATACAAACTTGCACATCATCACCATTATCCTCTTGAAGTGGAACTGGTGGTAGTATCTCTGCTACATCTTCAATGATGGATATGGGATGGTCATCATCTGAAATGAGGAAGAATGAATAACTGTAAGACATATGTATTATATAAAAAAGGCTGAACTACATTATTACTAATAATCAACATTAACAATCCATCACACAAGTATTTCACCATTGCAATATGTCTATGCCTATAAGACATAGGCTACTACTATAGTAGTACTACTATTATTACTCAAAATATCATCATCATCATCATCATCATGATTAGATTATGTTGTTTGACAAGGTGTGACCAAAACGTTAACAATATGTTAAGGTGTAGCCTACTATTAAAAAAAATTAACATGTTACGTGCAGGCTTGCACAGCACGCTGACAAGAAGCAATCGGATCTGGCTCAATCCAACATCTCTCTCCCAAAGTAAGATTTATTTGTCTTACGTTTAAATTGCAAAATATGTCACAGAGTGAAGAAACCATCTTCACCATCTGTAATGCAATCTACTACAGCCTTGACTGTCACTAGCATGGAGCAATCATGAACAGGGGCGGACTGGGACAATAATTCAGGCCACCACCACCGGATTAACGCAAAACACCAGAGTGAGTTAGGTTTGGCGCCTACTGATGTAAGAGTGTAAAATAATAGAGCAAAGGCTCCACATGTGCACACACACAGCTTTTTCTGTTTCTTTTCCCTACAAAATAAATGTTTCTGTTCACTAATTGACAATTTTTATATGCATTGGCTATGTTCATATGACAACAAATATGTTCTTAATCTCAGTGGGATTTTACCTGGTTAAATAAAGGTTAAATTAAACAATGTGATACAAGGATTTCAATATTCATATAATGTATTATGTCGTGCCTATGTTAGTTAACCATAGTCTAAAATTTGCACTTACATTTGTTTTATTAAGTCAGTTTTAGCCCATCAGCTTCCACAAAGTGGAACTAACCTCCTCATTAAGATCGTGGTTGTGCCAAACATGTCAGGTATTTTACAGCACTTCGCTGATCTGTGGTCAGTGCTTTTAGCTTTTTAAGCTCTCTCTCTCTGCTCCACCTTTCCTCTTGGGCTGTCGATCTCGCTCCATTTTTCAAGCATGTAGAACTACAGGTGAGGGAGGGAGGAGGGAGGAGGGGGCGCACCTTGGTGTGTGTCTGTTTGCAGTGCTGTGACAGAGAGGAGGGAGCGTGTTTGTGCTCAACATTACTGCTCAGTCTGTGTGAGCTTCAGCGAGACAGATACCCTAACAAGGGTCACTGATCATGAACTTCACCGAGTCTATTAACCTGACGTTAATGCTAGTCTGCATCTCGAACATTAACATTAACGTTAAGTCTCCGTTTTAAACTCACATGTCAGCTGAACTTACATAAACAGCCATAGTTTGTGGCTTTAATTTGAAGTTTTAAGCCTTCGTGTCGCCGTTCAAAAGAAATGTATAACGGGAAAATGGTAATGGATAAAGTTACTCTGAACGAACAAAATATTCCAGGGAACTTTCTAGCCTGTCAGGAACAGCACTAGGCTAACCTACATCACGGTTATCATTACCTGAGGGGGATGGCATTTTAAAATTTAGTAAATTGTTGTTGTTTTATTGTTGTTTTATTACTGGTGCGGTCTCTGGATGTTTAATCGTAATGTTATCCTTGTAGGTTTTCATAACAAGTCTTACACATTGGTCATTTAAAATAGCAAGTGCACCTTGTATCTTACATTAAGAATAGCATAGCTAGCTTACCTTCATCGGACTCCTCTTCTTCGGTAAATTCATTATAATCCGATCCTTCATCATCTCTTGGATCTCTGGATGTGAAATAATCCATGATCACGTCGTTCAGGGCATTGGCATCGCCAGGATTTACCAAATTGAGACGTGCAGCTTCATTTAAGTGAGCAGCTACCTCAGACTCTCTTCTCTTGCGCTCCGCCATCTCCGTCATCTCCGACTCTCACATCCTCACGTAACGTTAACGTTAGGTTCATCAAACATATCCCATTGTTACAACGTATATCTGGCGGGAAAATGTGCATTGATATGATATGACTTCATTCATGTGGTTTAGGGCTTTGATTGGTGAACCGTCTTGTAGTGTTTATAGCCTAGGCAAAGCACGTTATGGGAGATTTTTATGCACCTCCGCCGTTCGCGGTTTCAAATGTAGGTTGATCTTTCAGACAGCTTGGCCAATATAAATTCATTTTTAATGTATAAAACTAGCGAATTTCACTTAGATATTTTCAGGAATTATAGACAAGATTTTATATAATAATAATTTAATGAAAACCCAATTTTGCCAAATAAATGACAATCGACCTATTTTTACTATTTCCTGGAAACGTGCCAGCGCGACATCCGACGGGTTTTCCCAGATCGCATCACATATGTATTATATTACATTTCTGTTAATAAATCACCATAAATATTACACACCGGACTTTTATTTTTTTACAACATTTACAACAAACGTAGTTACTTACAGGGAAGGTTTTGAAGAATTCAGAGGGATCATCCCCCAAGATGACTGGCAGTCCCCGAAGACAAAGGCACCTTATGTCTGTTGGCTCCGTGGTCTGCAAGATAGTGGCCATAACTAAATCACATATAGTTATGAAATACATTCCATGACTTCCCCACAGTTTTTAATTACTTTTAGGGCTGTCAAAGTAACATGTTATATTAATTATAGAAAAAATAACGCAGATTAATCAGGCTGCATCCATGAGGAGAATTACGAAAACTTCAGCTCACTCTCCAGCACAGTAGGTGGAAAGAGAAAAACAAAAAAACAAAAAAAATATCAGTTGAAAATATTTAACTGCTGTAAACTGCAATTTCCATTAGCTTAAGAGCTATCGGGGTCTCTAGCAAGTGGAAATATCCATATTACTGGTTAAAACAATGTTTTTACTGCTCACAAACAGCCACTGCAGCTAAATCTATGGACTATGGAGAGAGAAAATGTCTTTAACTGGTTAAAATGTTGTTGTTTTCTCCACTCTGGAGCTAAAATGTGACGAACGTTACCATTAAATCTTAGCTGGTTAAAACAACATTTTTCACCGCTCAAACAGCCAACTGACACACAGTTTAACTTTAACTTTAAAATCAAATATTAAAACACAGTGTGGTCGCTCTCTCACCAGATTCAGTCGCCCTATCGATAGGCTAACCGGGGCGGCAACAGGTGAACACAAATGCGGGAGACGTAACGGAAATGCTGCATTCAAGTGCTGCCAGAAAAATCGGAAATTAATCAAATTAATATAACCTATACATTTTGCTTAGATGTAACGTGTAATAGTATATTTAAGTTAATTGCTGTCCATGTAGAGTGACTATAGCACAAACCCTGATAACAAGTCAATATTTTTGTGGTTTTAGGGAATGTAGGTTACTCATGCAGCAACAAGTCTGGGACAAAATAAAGTTTTCAAACCATCTCACATTATTTCTCACAAAGTCGGAAAAATTACTTCCCAACCCAGGAATGCCGAAACTTCCAATACTAATGAATGCAGCACTAATTATCAAGATTCAAATTCTGTTGTGACGGGAAATAAAGAGGCGTGGTCATGACCAACACTTATAAATTCCAGCCCATTAAACTTAAAAGTTATTCACACATTATATTGCTATCAAATTTAAGTATTTTCTGCTTCTATTTAGTAGAATATACTTACATTTGATCGTAATGCAATCAAACTTAAATTGATTGATTACATTGTACTTGATTGTTTGATTAGATATGAAATCCGGGCTATTAGCTTTTAATGTTTTATATGTTTTAATATGTGATGTGATTTGTTTGACCAGGAAGCTGCTGACTACTTTGTGTCTTGACTTGATAAACTTGCATGCAGCAAATTCACTTGGACGATGGCAGCATCTGATTTAATGTATGAATATGAGCTTGAACATCAACATTTTTGGAAAACAAAATAAAAGGCAACTCACTCTACGTAGATGGACAGGAATGGGGACGCTTCAGAGCTTGCCAGAGAATGCTTCTGTGTTTAAGATAGCTTCAGTATCAAAGTAATGCAGTGATAGTTCTCAGTGCATTCAATGGTACACAGCAAAACATAAACTGTAAGAGAACTTTATTTTCCAAAATGTCAACAAATATAAAACAGGGCTCAAGTCTTTTCCTACAGTGTACCTCACTGTATCCATGGCAACATTATGGTTCTTGTTTATCTGTTCATACAGGTGAAGACCCAAGTGTATTTAAAGTTGGGCTGTGCAACACACAATAGTCAGTATCCTAGCATCCTGGTCACACAAATGGGACACATTAAATATATTAAATCACTTTTGCTCCATCCCTTTTTTAATTTCCTATATTTGACCTGAGCATAAAATAGAAAGTACCCCAAATAAGCTGCTAGTTGTTTGCGTTGAATTAATAAATGAATAACAAAATAACAAATGTTTGTTTTCATTTTCCAATTTTGGATTCCGTATTGAACATGCAAAAAATGAATGATACACATATTTTGAAAGTTGGTATATTGATGGAATCACATTTAGTAATCCCTTTTTATAGTCAAAAATAATGTTTTTGGCTGCCAGAGTGCTGGTGTTGCATCATAGAGACAGAGAGACAAAGTAAATGAACTGTCGTCATCTGAAGGGACATTTGCAGGTAAATTTCCATGCTGTTTAATGCGCTGCACCTGAGCAGATAATTATCAAGTCTGCAAACTGAGGTTACCAGTGCACCTTCCTCCACAGATGTTTGTTTGGTTGCTCGTTCAACAAGCTTGTTAAAAGTGTTAGTTAGATAAGCAGAGCTGCCAACTCTCACGCTTTCGCCGTGTGACACACGGTTTTGCCCGTTTTCACACACACTCACACCACACATCCAATTTCTCACGCAAAAAAATCCGATCTTGGGCCGTTTCGGTCCCCTGCAGCTTTTACCGTCCAAAAACAATGTTACGCTATAGTAAACAGAGACTCGTCAAGCACTAGGACCAAGAGGAAAACGGCCGCTCAAGCTGAAGCCTGTTACCCAAGCTCCTCGATTGGCTCTGCTATTTCTTGTGTGATTGGCCGTCCCCGCTGTCACTCCATCTTGCTTGCACACCGGTCTGCTGGAGTTGCCCAGGTAACATCAGAGGTTTCATTTACATTAACGTTTGAATCGGTGTCCATGTGCGTATGTGTCCAGAATGTTTATTCTATATTTACATTTACATTCTTTACAACCAGTCAAACCAACTGGTTACCTCAGTCGGTAGAGTTGGCGACCCATATACGGAGTTGCTGCAGCGGCGTGGGTTCGAATCCGACCTGCTGCCCTTTGTTGCGTGTCACTCCCTCTCTCTCCACCCACCATCACTGTCTCCCTACAGCTGTCTCTATAAATAAAACCATCAAAAGGCCAAAAAAATAACTTAAAAAAAAAAAATACTTGTCTCCCCCACCTCTGAAATCCAAATGTGGTCCTTGATCTGAGCAGAGACTAGGTATGTAACAATGAAATGTCGTCCAATTGAGTACTCACTCTCTTTAACTTTAAATCTTGATATAAATTATTTGTTTGTGCGTGTGAACATGATTTAGTGTGGTGAAAGCTGTCATAACAAGCAGCAGGAGAGCACCTTGTTAACTTTGTGGTATACTGCATGCTCAAAATATCAGCTCATTGCATTGTTTATTTACTCACAGTTTAATACCATTCTAATCAAAATATCAATCAACCGACAGGTACCTAGGTCCAATCTTAAACACTGGTCTATGAATAAGGCTTTATTGTGATACAGGCAGTCATTTAGGCACAACAGTTTTCTGGTTGAATGTTCAGCTCAAGTCTAGAAGGCCCTACAAGTCGTGATGCCGAACATGAATCAGAATAAGGTATTGCACATCTTTAGCAGACCACCCAAAAATCCACTAGAATGCAGGAAATCACATCTACTTAATCCAAAATTTCCTGGGGTGGACCTTCAGCTATGTCTGCTTCTCAGAATGTAACCAATATTGTCCATCTCCAGTAGGCTGCCCCTATCAGCGGCTTTGGGCCTCCCCACAAACCACCAGAATGCAGGGTACAACATGGGTGCAACATCAAATGAATTCCAATTCTCGGATATCTGAGCCACCAACTTGTGTGGCTGCGTGCGCTGCATAATTTTGGTCACCCCCGACAAAATCTCACTCCAAGGTTTTTTGAAAAGTTGGCAGGTATGGATAAGGACTTTTAGCTGGAAAGCTAATGTTGGTTGTTGTTTAGAGTCTGTGACTCTTGTGTCTGGGTCAGTGTGACTGTCTGCTTTGCCAGTGATATAACACTAATGATACTATTTTATGCAACATATGATTGTCTGTATCACAATAAGGTATTCTTCTACATAGACAGATACCGGAACTGTATTCCGTTGAATGCAAATCTAGGGCGCACCATCATCAAACCGAAAAATATATAAAATATAATTTTTTTTTTTATTATTATTATTTTCTCCAAAGAGAGCACAGGACAAGTGATTTACAGCGTCGATACATATGCTATAGCATACTGTCTGTATGATATATAGCCTACATACAGCCTGGATGGAGCTCTTTTAACTACATCTTCTCGTTGTGACCTCTGACCCTGTAATGGTTTAATGGCACATGACTAGAGAATTAGGACCATCAGCTGTTAATCTTGATGCGCCTAATATTCACATAGCAGTAGTGGATGGATGGATTAATTGGAGAGAATTGAGTAACAACTCAAACTCCATTGATTATTAAACTCCCACATGATTGGATTAAACTGCAAAACTGAGCATATTGGCCTGTAAGAGGGCGATTTATTTGAATAGTGCCTGCAAATCCAAAACATGTATGACAGATAATTTCAAGTCTACAATAATCTATATGGTTAAGTTGAACGACAAGAACACACTTCCCTGAATGTTTCCAGCTCTTTTGAAATTGTGCTTGCACTACTGAGCATGAAATTCCTGTACAGTTTAGACTGCGATAATCAAGTTTCAACATCTCTTCCAGAACAGGAATGGTACCTTTACTGTGACTCTGCCGAGCATACACTATAGCGTTGAACATCCCATTTCAGCTTAACTTTCTGCCTGAGCCTAATGTTATTAACACCACTATGAACAATAATGGTGTGAGCACTAGGGCGGAGGTCAGTGAGAGCACAGGATGAGCTCAGGCAGATCTGGGATTTAGCCACCAGACAGTAGGTTAATCCACAGGGCAATTCACAAATCTAATTATTGAATCTAATTATATTCCCCCCAAAAAGCCATTGTGAGCTGTTGTCCTAACACCACTGTGGGCAGATTTGAGTTAGGCTAAATGGGACAGGAAATACCATTAGTGTTGTCTTTCCTATGATAGCTGAACAGATTTACTAGATGGCTCACTCTGAGCTAGGACTATTCTTAAGATACCTCCACATTAGCACTATGGGAGAATGTCTTCCTATTAGTTGTTTCAGCAAGTGCCACAAAATGACGTCTTTTTACATTATTAAAGACTGCCGCCCACCTAGGGTTGAGGTGGATATATACATCAACAAAACATCAGAATGTAACGAGGGAGACAGCTGTTAGTCAGCAGTCAACCATGTTGAGTTTTTTTGTGTGCAATACACACGCCGATCCAGGTTCAAGTCAGGTTTCGTCTCGCCTATTGGTTCATTCTGCGGTCAAGCTAGCAATAATATGCAACATCCACTTACACTTTCCACAAGTTATGTCCCTGAGAAGTCAGTGCGTGTACTTATTTATGTCTAGGCAATGCAAAACATGACACTGACACAGTATCCTCTAGTGGATAAGCAGGTGTCTTACACATTTTAGTGTGAGACTGGCCTGTTATTATTGTAATGTTACTGTATTTGAACCCAAACCATGAGCATTCACTACGACTCCCAAGGTGCATTTGAGCAAGAAAATTGCTAAGAATTATGGATTTTTGGGTCAATTTTGGAGGTATTCAGCAACTCTGCCACTGTGTTTTGTTCACAATGTTTCTCCATAGTGGCAGCCCATGGGTATTGTAGTGTTCAGAGCCGACAGACAGACTGATGGACAAAACATGTTTTCTCAGAAACAAAGAAATGAAATAATTCAAACTGGTGGTCATTACACTAACTTATATAATTCTTACATTATTTGGGAGAGTCCCATATGTTACTTTTGTTAATCACCATTTACACTGTATAATTAGAGGGAAGATGGATAAAATACAAAAGAACAAAGGGATTCTTTTAATTTGTTTTGCAACATCCTGCCATTAAATGAATTAAGTAATAGTAGGTTCAAAATAAAAAGTGGACAGCTGACTTTCCATCTCATTTAAACACTAGGTATTTGGTATTCAGGGGAAAAGGATAATTTAAATCAAGACATGAGAAAAACCATGGTCCAGTGAAGTGGATTGAACTTCTTCCAGACATTATACCGCCTGGATGATTTAAATGAACCCTCAGATTTTTGGGGCTTTGAGAGTTTAGACAATATGGTGGATATGTTATTTTCCATCATTCTCACCCTGTAATCTTTCCCTTTTCAGTGCTCTGCCTCGCTGTTACTCCTCAAACTGGTCAGAACCAGGCAGTGTTCGTTTTTGTCAAATTTTACTTATTTGATTTTTGTCAGTGAAATTCAGTCTTAATTTTGTGATGCCTTTTTTAATTTTTGTCTAATGAATTTTACCTTTACAGTCGTCACATCCTTGCTGCGTACATTCACCATGTTACAGGTGTTGCCTCCTATCGCAATGTATTTAATATTAATGTGTTTTATTCATTGAGGAAAATGTGTCATAGTATTAGATTTTATGGTTACATTTTTATTCTGTTTTAGTCTTGTTTTCACCATAAAAGTATGTCAGCTAAGATTTTTTGTCACAGAAATCCTGACAGTAGTACATGAAACAGATAATATATGTTTGACATATGAGAAAAGTCAGGTTCCTTTGGCTCCTCCTAGTGCTCCCTGATCCCTGCTCCTGAGCGAAACAACCAATCAGAAGCGAGAAAGACAGTTGATTGAGTCTCATTTCCAGTGGGTCATATACAGATGCTTTGGGGCCCTGGGAATGAGACTCAACAATCAACTATCTTGCAAATTTCCTTAGGAGCACTAGAATGAGCCTTTTTTCTCCACACATTATCTCATGTACTACTGTCAGAACAAAGTGAAAATTCCAGTAATAATGACAAAAAGTTATTTTTTATAAACGTTACCTACTTCAGCTTTAACACTGAATCTGAGCTTGTGTACATTTAAACAGGCCTGATCACAGAGAAAATGGATATATTATGTAAGAGAAATATCAGTTTCATCCAGTTTAGACATGTTATGTGTTGTAGACATGCAGTAAATCTCAGAACTCTGTGGCGATCCTCTGTGATAACTCTCCAACAGCGCACTCCTGAAAACAAAATGTGACCTACACCAGTATGACACATGATCTGTGGGTCTGTGGCAGTTTTGCAACAGCAATGATCAGTAGAGTAGCATAATGATGACTTCAGTCACCACTTGAAGGGGTAACAGCGAGTGACAGGAAAATGTTTACATGTCGCCCACCCTGACATGCCACTGCCCTCATAAGAGGCTGGCTGAAATAAACAGACTGAATTAGAGAAGCATTTCATTCTGAAGTGGACATGGGACAGCAAGTCAAAAGTTGGTGATTAGAGCTAGAATGTGTTCTGTATGTAGGTATTGGTAAAGCCCTGTTTGCTCTGTTGGACATAACAGAGAGGTTGTGAGTTGAAATCTTGTATACCGAAGTAAAATGTCACAATAAGCTCTAACTGTCCAGTTTCTCCTTTATTTGAAATATCCTGTTACCCCACACTGCACAGCCCTCTCCTGTGCCAACGGCACTGTTGGCCTGGTGAGGCAGATATGTGTCTGCTCTGGTACATGTGCACACTAAATACACTGTGTTAAAAATGTGGGGTCAATGTAGCACTGTCACAATACTGGGTTAACCAGTGTTTTGACACACTAGTGTTTTGACCCGGTGTCAGTGTAAAGTTTTTTGCTGTTGAGTGATTGGATAAAAACAAGCATTTTAGTGGGAGTTTTTTCATTGTACACCGGAAATATGAAGCGAGTATTCCATTGGTGCTATATTGAGTAGGGATGGGAGTTGATAAGATTTTGTTGATCTCTGTCACCTCATGGATGGGATTATGCCTTGAAGTGTTTTCTGTAGAATACCTCTATTTATCAGAAGATGATCATCTAGAGCTGATGTTTAACTCTGGATATCCATAAGAAATCTATTCAAAATGTTTTTTTTATTTAAAACTTAATGATATGAGACATGTTTTGTGTCATTTTGTGTGAAGCCATTAAGCACCTGTTACCCCAGAGTTCTGATTGGCTAAAGGCCTCTTGCTTGTTTTTTCTACTCATAAAAATGGTAGAAAATGATTGTCTAATCACCGTCGGTAAGTAGGATCAGTTATAACACGAGGGCCACCTGGGCCCCATACCAACAAACTGTGATACACTGTGTGTTCTGACATCTTTCTATCAGAACTATCACTGCCTTTCCTTCCTTGGAGAACTTTTGATAGGTACTGACCACTGCAGAACGCGAACACCCGACATGAGCTGCAGTTTAGGAGATGCTCTGACCCAGTCGTCCAGCCATCACAATGTGGCTCTTGTCAAAGTCGCTCAAATCCTAACGCTGCCCATTGTTCCTGCTTCCAGCACATTGATTTCGAAGCGTTGACTTGCCTAATATATTCCACTGACAGGTGCCATGATAACCAGATAATCAGTGTTATTCACTTCACCAGTCAGTGCTCATGATTAGTGTAAGATACCACTGCCTGTGTCTCACTTTGATTGCTGGTCTTCAGTAAGGCCCGGAGGGCTGGAATGTAATCAGCTGAATGGAGGAGAGGTACATATGGAGCCGGAGTATGCTAAACGTTTTTCCTACTTTCAAGATTTTATTGATACAGTGCCATTATAGATTCTGCTTATTGGTCCGATTCATTATTGCTTCCATGACTGATTCCTGATCAATTTTCATAGTGGAAAAAAAGTAGGCCTACACAGGTTTTCAGTATTAAAACAGCTGTTTTATTCTGTTTGAACACAGTGTAGAAACAGAGTAGAAGAAAGGCATTCCTGCACTTTAAGCCCATTTGTGAATATGTTTCAGCATATTTTTGGTGTTTCCACTCTTACTTGAAATGATCATTTTACAGACATTACGAGTACTGTTGTCACTCTTTGGACCTTTTCTTCTCGCTGCCATGACAACTTAAGTTTCCAGCAGTATACACATGTGAGTTTGACGCAAGTGTGATGTCATCCATTGATTTGTGGAGCACCATTTTGTCCAGTAACTATATACTTTCACTGGTTTGACATCATTATTTTACAGTGCACAACTATCATAAAAACATGCCAGCATCAATAAAATGAATTGATAAGCGTGGCATACAATTCCAATGGATAGAAACATTTGGAACCAGTTCTCGATTCCCATAACGAACCAGGTGTTTTTTAGTGTCTAGTGTGCTGTGGCCCAGTTAAACCCCTGTCTTGAAATAAAAATGTCTGTCTTTTTTCTTGTAACCTGTTAAAGGCCTGACTGCGGCATTATGGCAAATGGTAGCTAAGAGATATTTTTGGGCTGATTCCGAATAAAGAAAGCCGCAAATTAAAAGCAAAACAATGATATTCTTTATTACAAAGCAGAATTAGACACATCATCTCCACTTTAATCTGAGCGACAAAAGTTAATTCATTGTCAAAAAACTTGCGTTGACAGTTTAACATTCAAGGTCAAGCATAAAAAGGTCTTCTGGAATTCCATCTTTGGGTGGACCAAACATCGTCAGACCTGCCTTCATTTAGTTGTAGAAAGTTTTGTGACATCCAGAACTTCTTATCAGCAAGACAGAGGTTGAGAGATGCCAGGCCACCGGGGTCGTTCTGCTTCACGAGTAGATACAGCTGTGTATGGTCTGCATATCAATGAAATGATACATACTTTTTTTTATATATTATAGAGCCAAGTTGAGGAATTTACACTGAAAAGAATGGGAGTCAAAGATTAAAGCAGGGACACATAGGCAAGGTTTTATGGAAGCCCTAAAGGGCCATGCATTCATACATTTTATTTCCTCCGTTTTTCCATGATAACGAGTTAATTATCTCGAGATCTCGAGCTAACGAAACTTTGTTTTCCCGAGATAACGATATAATTAATTCGAGATCTCGAGATAATGACTGTGATATGATAACTGCGGTCAAGCCAGCTGTCACTCCAATCTCCGTGGTTAAATCAGCCGCACTTAAATTTACAGCTTATTCACTTCCGGTTTTCAAAATAAAGGTATTAAGAACAGTAAGCTATAGTTCGAACCTACATTTAAAATAAAATATGTTACATTAAAGTGTTTCATGCGCCCATGATGAATAAAAAACATACTTAATATCAAGCATTTCTACTGCACCAATGTGGAAAAATGCCAAAACAAAAGTTCCATATTTGTACCTCCAAGTGGCATATTTTCATATATTTGAGGTATTTTAAATGTAGGTTCGAATTATAGCTTACTGTTCTTAATACCTTTATTTTGAAAACCGGAAGTGAATATGCTGTAAATTTAAGTTCGGCTGATTTAACCACGGAGATCGGAGTAACGGCTGGCTTGACCGCAGTTATCATATCACAGTCATTATCTCGAGATCTCAAATTAATTATATCGTTATCTCGGGAAAACAAAGTTTCGTTATCTCCAGATCTCGAGAAAATTAACTCGTTATCATGGAAAAACGGAGGAAATAAAATTTATGAATGCATGGCCCTTTAGGGCTTCTGTAAGGTTTACACATGGTGGAGGAATTTCCTGTTTTGATTGACCAGGTTCCATTTGAGCCAGTGAAGTTGGGTACCACATTATGTTGGGTACCACATTATGAAATCCAGCTGAGAAACTATCCCTTAAAATGTATTGGGTTACAGCCAGGGGTCAGCCACCCCACATTGGGTCTCTAGATAAGCAGGTTGCGAGATGATTACCAGAGGAGGACATCAAAAAAACATTTTATGTCTCATATCTTTTTGATTTACTATTATTTAGAATTAAATATTTTTGCACTTTCTCCTCAAATCCTCCTCAGTTTTACCTCTTCAGCCATCAGAAAAGTATTCAAACAAAAACTTTCAATGAGGGGAAATCACTATTTGATTGAGCCGCTCAAAGACATCCTGTGATGAAGGGCTGCTTGCAAATAAACCTCAAGAACTGCCTTTCTGTAGTTTTCTGTGCGTTGTGCGTTTTCAAACAAAAATGCCTCATATTAAAATATCTCTGCTGTTTTATGTGATAATATTTGGGTTTTGGACTGTCGTTTGTTGGGGAGGCTGTGGCTCAGGAGGTAGAGTGGGTCATCAGAAGATTGGTGGTTCAAACCCCGATCCTCCCCCAAATATCTCACTGCTGTGTAATCAGTGTGTGAATGGGTAAATGTGACATATAGTGTTACATAAAGTGTTTTGAGTGGTCGGAAGACTAAAATGTTGCAGTTCATACACCATTTGTTTGGCAAAATGAGTAATAGGGTTAAATGCGTACACCATTAACCATTGTTGTAGTTGTAATGGGCGGGGCTTACATCTGAAGTAGGAGGGGCTAACCCAAAGTTGTAAATCCATGCCTGAAATTGATATTTTGGGTTGGGTTGATCAAAAGTTTATTTATAAGAAAATATTTACAGAGCAGTGTTTCTGATCATAAGATATGATTCCTAATGAGTAACATAAAGACATTGCCTTAGGCTTCAGGAAATTGTAACTGTAATTTTTATAAAAATTAACTACTGCAGCTTTATGTGCTAATGAAAATAAATCAGTTTGTTGCAGCCCTATATATTTCATTATGCTTGACATTATATTTACTACTACCTTTAATTATTATTATTATTATTATTATTATTTTATAGCAATTTTACTATCTTATTTTTACTATACCTATACAATAAATCTATTGCTGTCCCTTCTGTTCTACTGTCTGCACTGGCAGAGCGATTCCTCCTCTTGTTGCTTTCTCCTTTTCATGTTTTATTTTTTCCATATTATTATTTTTTTTATCCCATATAACAAGGTAAAACCCATCAAGATCAACAACTTCTTTTACAATGGTGATCTGGCAAAGACAGCAACATTGACAGGTTACAGACAAACAAACAAGAGCACAAGAAAACACAAAATATATATTTCTGTGTTTAGATAATTAAGATATTTGTGCACAGTGACAATTATGTATCAAATAATTCAAGGGGAACTTGAGGGGAGTTTTTTTTCTCATCCTTAAAGGTCATGTTCTGTACAGATTGTTTCCCCCACATAATCATCATTGCATAATAGATTTTATAAATACTTTTTCATTTAGCTCACACACTCATTAATTCATTTTGGCAGCTTGTCAAATTGTATATTTTTTTCTACAGCAGTTCTTTTTCAATGCACAACACTCAGGGATCCTCTCCTGTAATATTTTCTTTATAACATGACCGATGTAATTCATCATACATGGTCCATCATTTCCTCCCCTGAAAGTCACACATGGATTCAAGTCTCACATTCCCATGTACAATATCTTTAAGAGCAGGCTGTGCGGGCGGGGTGAACTCTTGCATGTGAAGTTCCCTCCAAGGCCGCTAGGTGCGTCTCTGCTCCATGAAAGCTACCGAGAGAGACTGAGGGCTGGAGGATGGGGAGGAGGGGGGAGAGGAGAGGAGAGGAGGAGAGAGCAGAGAGAGAGGACGGTGTTTTATCAGCCAAGTGCAGCCTGAATCGTGAGGAGCGGACGATGGGGGCAAAAAATCCCACTCTTGTTTCTTTTTCTCCAACATCAGCGTCATTAACATGTAGACCGGCGCGCGTCAAAAAGACCCGGAGCGTAATGGCATTCGCTGTCTAGGAGACTATCATTCTAATTATAGTTGTGAATAAAAACATCATTCTGGATTAACAGCGGACTTGTTTTTTGGGACCAAAAGGGTTTTCCTTAATTTGTTTCCGCGCGTGTGTCAATGTTGGACCGCATTTAACCCGAGTTTCTACCCTGTGGAGTGAAAAAGTGCGCCAGTCTTATTTCCCAGGCTTATTTCCAACGCTTGAGCGTCGGGATTTTTCTTTTCTTTTTTTCTTTTTTTGGAGAGGGGGCTATGTGGCTTTTGAAAGGAATGCACCTTATCCTAACGGGACATAACGCACAGAGGAATATTGTCTGAGGTGGGGGAAAGGAGCAAGCGGACGTGATCCTTCCTTCACGGTAAATACACGTTCATACTTTAATTCTGCCAGCTCCATTAGACATTAAGAAATCCCGCTGTGAGCTTTGACACTTTGCCGTTAGAAACTGCGATGCAGCGGGCTGGTTTTCTTACTTCATGGTTTACTCTGCAGAATTATGTGTTGATGGTGGAGGACAAGTTCAAGTGGATGTTGAGATAATGAATGCCTTTTTTCTCTCCTCCACATGACGTTATTTCGGCTTAGTGGAAGGGGGTTAGTGATGGTGGTGGTAGAGGGGGTAGGGGGTGGAGGGACTGTGCATCGAAGAGGCTGCTGGAAACGTCCCCCGTACACAGCAGAGAGAGCTGCATCTCCTCCGCTTCTGTCTGCCACTTTGGGCTCCCCTCCACTTCGTTCCAAGCGCATGGACGCACAGGGCTGCGCACTGTCACCCGGCAAGCTGCGCAAAGATATAAGCAATGTATATAGCCGGGTCCGAAAATAAGGCTGTGTGTGAGATGTCTGAGTGATGAATTGGTTCTCAGAAATATTACCCAGCTGTAAAAATGCGCGAAATATCAACAAATCAACATCCGTCCGTGTGTCTGTTCGTTCTTATACCACCTGCAGACCGCGAGTGCCGCTGTAAATCTTGCATCTCAAACTGTCAGCTACTCAGCATCATCTTCTATTAATGCAACTCCCACTCCCACTCGAAATGAACAATCAGAATTCGTAGATTTTGGATATTGACACCGGGATTAGATTTATTAAAACACTCCAAATTCACACAAAACCCTCCTCCCCGGGCTCATAGCTGGGGGTCAGGATGTAGGGGGTGGCTTGAGAAGAAGGGTGTGTGTGTGTGTGTGTGTGTGTGTGTGTGTGTGTGTGTGTGTGTGTGTGTGCCCGCGCGCGCATGGTGAATGGAGTCTCTCTATCCTCTGTCCGATCCGGGAGGAAGAGGAGGAGGAGGAGGAAAGTTGCGCCCGTCGGCCGCTGCGGGGGCACCATCACCATATAAAACTGGATGAATGCGGTATTTGTGTGTGCGCGCGCGCTCCAAGGACTTGTCACACCAAAATAAATAAATAAATAAATAAGTAGAAAGAGCCCTTTGGATGTGTGGCCCCTCTTAGATATAGTCTCTAATGACATTACCCCATCATCCCTCACACCCACAGGTACAGCCCGGACCAGGCTTTGATGGGGAGAGGAGTAGCTCAGTTACAGAGATGTTAGTCATGGCTCCAGCTATGTGGGCATTTAAAAAAAAATGGCCTTGCAGATGATCCTAATGGAGACTGAGTGATCATGCATTTTTTTGTTTCATAGAGGCTACATGTCAGGCAGCACAGCAGCTCAAAATGTTAATGTGTTCTCCTGTGTTCACATTTGCCAAAATACAGCAGTAGGGAACTGTGGGTCTCCTGGACTACACGTGACAACCCCCCTCCACCATCTCTGTCTCTGTGTAATCGCAACACCTTCAGGCCCACTTGAACGTACCTCAGTTTCCTTTCCACGATTTGAAAAGGAAACTGACTGTGTGAGAGCAGGCACAAGACAAAATGACACGAATGCATACATGCACTTCCATATTCCATGAATCACCAGGAATAAAAAAACAGCAAGCAAATGCCTAAGAGGCAGTGTGAGGCATTTGAAGTTGTATGCAGTGACTGTGTTACATGACATCCGTGTAATATGCGAAGCAATTATATGCAATGTCATTCTATCTTAAAGGCTTTAGGTAGAATGTCTCTCTGTTGGAATTAAAGAGTTCACGTGGCAATTCCAGGCATTAGATTACACAATCTTCCTGTGACCTTTAATGAAGTTCCTCGATTATTTTTATTTTTTTTCACCCCCCCGTTTCTCGCTGCGTTATTGTGTTCTCATCACATGGCGATGGAGGCTGCCTCCATGCTGTTTCCGCAGGGGTGGTGGTGGTTGGGGGGGGTCTCCAGCAGTTCACACCACTCCGTCCCAGGGGCTCTGATCTACATTGCTCAGCCCTCAAGGAAAACATCTACTCACAACTCATCGCCGTCTCTGTCTCTTCTCCTTTCACGTACTGCACCCCTGGTTTACCCAGATCCTCTCTCTCCTCTCTGCTCTCATCTACCATTTTTGTACATAGGAGGGAGCTAGTTCGTAAATTATAGATTCCTTGTTGACTCATGCTGTGGTCCTGTTGTTTCTGGAGAAAGTGGCCGCCTCACTCTCTGGTTACCTGTTTTTTTGTTTAGAAGGGTTCTGTATGTGAAGCTGGGCCTTGATATTGCAGTTTGCTCTGTTTTAGTGCATTGGTACCTAATACCAATTCAGCAAAGCTTACATTCATTGTTCTAAACACCACCTGGTTGAGAATAAAGCTAAGAAGGTATATTTAACAAGCTACAGTCACAGATTGCTTTATTTATGACAACAAGTGTGTCCCAGTTCGATGGTTGCCTTCTCTCAAGGACACAGCATATGAACGTGTATCCTTCAGAGGGCTGAGGGACTGTGGGCTGAGCCTGCGTCCCTCCCCTTGTGTCACTGGAGAACTGCATATTGAGGAAGTAAGCTTTAAATATTTGCTCTCTTTCCTCACAAACATATGTGAAGTACTTTTAAGCAGGTTGATTGATGACTTGTACAATATCATATTTACTGTAAATAGCCCACTGAAAATACTAGTAGTGGATTAGCAAATGTGTTAATATGAGGTGACTGCAAGGTTCTTCAGTATCCTTGTATGACATCTTAGCAACCAGTCTGTCAAAGTACAACATTTCCATTTCCAGAAAGTGGCAGCATTGGTATTTTTTTTTATTAAAATGTGTTTGTATACATTCAATATAGTAGAACAACTCGAAAACTCTTCAGGGTGGATGGTTGGGTATACAGAGTGTAACTTCCACACTTGAGACAGTGTGTTTGATTTGGCAGATCAGAAAACATTAGTTTTTCAGAATGATCATATAGGTAGTTTTGGAAGACGATGAAAAACTAATTTTTGGCGACCTTATATCATTATGAGGGTACATGATACTGAAAACCCAATCATCAGGAAAATGTCCCATGGGACCAAAAGTCCATTTGTTCATTATCCCAAAAACAAAAGCCTACTGTCCTGAAGGCTTATTGTTCCAAAAATACACACTCCCTGGAGTTCTTCGCCCTGAAAGGTGGGGTCAGTCATCCTCGAGGAAGATGATTGTTGAGTCTAATTCCCAGGTCATCAAATACCGATGCTTCACTTTGGCAAGCATCGGTATTTGACAACTATATTTCTCCAGGATGACTGACCCCACCTTTGATATCATATAGTACTTGCATGTACAAATAAAAAAACATAAACAATAGTGCACGATGTTGTCGCTGTTTGGTTATGTTTGTGTTGAATGTATGTATTTTCGGAGCAATGGGCCTTCAGGGCAGTGAGCTTTTCTTTTAAGGTTTTTTTTTTCAAGACAAATGGGCTTTAGGTCCAATGGGACAATGTTTGGACTACTGGGGTTTTGAAATAATGGGCCGTTGGAAGAATAGCATAGAACCCTATTTTTTTGTCCAGGTACGATGACTTGTTAGAAAGGACATATGATTTGTCTCTGTGCGGTATTGCACTGTATTGTTGCTGTCCATGGGGCAGCAGTTCAGTCTAGAGATAGAGGCAGACTAATAACTAAAAAGGTTACTGATTTGATCCCTGGCCGTTTTTTTAAGAGTAAAGTGGAGATTGTGGGGTATTCAATAGCAATAGCAATCAATAGTGTAGAAACACTGCTGAATATACCGTATTTTGTTAAGATCTAATTGCACTAGAATCATGGCTACGAGGAAACAATTACAATATTTTAAATATGCATCTTTCTTTACTGAGACAGCAGAAAATAAATTAGGTATTGACAGGGATACGGGGAGGGCACAAGTGGTTTCACCCAGCTAATCTATACTTTATTTGAGAAGAAAGTGGCTCGGTTTTCCACTTTGTTGATGAAAATGTGTTTTTATCGCTTGCTTCTGCTCAGGTGGCAGGGCGATATTTACTGGATGCACTGTTGCACTGTTATGCTTTGATTGTCAACCCTGACTTATTTACCAAACAATACAGCAAAAATAGAATATTGCATTTCACTGATATTAGAACAAAAAACAGATTGCTATGTTTTAGAACAGCACTGTACCCGCAATGTTAGGGATGCATGATGTGGATTTTTCCCACCTGATTACCTACTTCTTGTGGGAGAAACAAATAACAGATCATTTTAAAAATAAGTTCATAACCTGTAGTTTATGCACACCGCAGGGTAAAAAAGGATAAGATGTAGTGAGCAAAATTGGATGATTAAATATTCCACAGCTTAAGTACATCAAAAACCTTCAAAAACATACTTTGGTGTTCACAGAACGTAAACTTACTTTTTTATGTCTAAAGACTTGCTGCTTTATAAGGTAACCTATATTGATTTAACAAATGGGGAAAATAGCTTGATTATCACAATAATGATGCTGTTCCAATCTTTAAACAGAGACATCCATGTTGGCAATGTAATTGAAAAGCCCTGTAAAATATTCACATTAAGAAGTGCTGGTGCTGTGTGGTGTTCAAGTCTGACCTGGTTGGAGAAGTTTACCTGAGCTCTAGTGTGTTGCCTATTGGCTCCGGTTTGCTTAGGCTGGCATTGAATGTCACTGGAACCCTAATGACCAATGACAGGATTATGTACATATACATCTGCCATGATACTATGGCAGTGGCTTCCTTTGCTCTGTTTCAAGCTGCTGCTCTTTATGACAAGTGTGCTTAATGGGGATTCTTATCTTTCCAGATTCATACATAATTGATTCAATGTCTGTCTGGCAACTTTATTCATGAAGTATAGATATATTGGTATGCCTAAGTAGAAGTGTTGTTTTCTTGGTGTACTGGCTTTCAATTTATGTTTCATTTGCCAATGTACAGCACACTAAGAAGTCCTGAATCCTGAGTTGCTTCAGCTGTTGTTGTCAAGGTAACTTCTTTAATTGGCTTTTCGAGAGACAGAACAGGCTGTATTTTTTCACAATGCAACATCATTTGAAATGTTCTTTTTGAATTTATGGAACTATATTATGATTTGCCATGTGCTCATCTTACTTCTTGTTACTGTCCAGTGTCTTGTAAGCTCTTACGGGCTGGCTACCATTCGGTGCAGGACACATAGGTCACAGATGTTGCTGTATTTTTTTTTTTTTTGGGCAGTTCTAACAAAAGGTGCCGGATGAGACACAATGCTAACTAATTTTACCTTTTGTCAAAAACGTCTGTTCTTACAATCTCATGATAAACCCAAAATGAAGTGGGAAATAAGGGTTTTGTAATCCAATGAACTGACCCCAGAGTCTTCGGGAAAAATATCTAGCTCATCCATTCAAACAAATCACAATCTCATCCTGAGGTTATTAGAGCTAAAAAAAAAGCTTCTATTTGCATTTGGATGCTTTGCACTGTGGGGAGCGAATATGCAATACTAACAAAAGCAGAAACAGACCACAGCTATCCTCATGCTTTGATAGTCTTTCTAATATTGTGTGTCACCATTTTTAGCAGCACCTGGGCTGCTGTGCACATTACCGCTCTGCTCATACCGTTTCTTTTAATTATTGCAATTATTGTTTTAATTGCACAGAATGAAGGTAAAACAAACAACTTGGAATTAAAAATGCAACTTTAGAAAACAGGCCAGGTCATGATGTACCAAGTCAGCAGAGGTGATCATAGAAAGGAGACCAACACAGTTACAGGGGAGTCACGATTCCACCAGCAGCCTCATCCAAATAAAGAATTCAGAGATGGAAAACGGTGAGGAAGCTGTTCCTGCTCAAATAAAGTAGACCACAGGGTGCACTGATACCTGCATGTTATCAGTGATGACAGACAGAGGTGATAAGAAACACAGCCAGCAGCAGAGAAGACAGAATGCTATTCCAGCGTGGGAACAACTCCATGTTTCGAGAACCCAATGCAACATCTCAGGAGTCTAGGCCAGGGTGTGTGTTTCTTTTCTGTGTTTTTTTGTGTGTCTTTAACGGTGGGAAGAACTCACATAGAACAACACAGCATCTGCATGGATACACTTGTTGAAGCTCCTGGCAACTGCAGACTCGTCATCTGCTCCAGCCGCTTCTGTGCTCACTGATGCAGATGTGTGTCTTATCTGCATGCTGTAATCCATATGGACAGGGAAGTGAGACATTGGGAGGAGGTAGGGAATATATATACATACACACACACACACTACCATGCTGTAATTTTGTATCAATGAGAACATGACAGATGAGCAGATGATTATTTCATTGGCAGAAGGTTTAGTGTCACATTGCATAAATACTCTTTCTGAGATTCAGATTGGCTCAGTGGAGAGTTCTACTGATTCACCATCTCAGTGCTGTTTCTTTTTCTATTTTTTTTTTTTTTTGGTTGGGGGGGGGGGGTCCCTTTATTGGATAGGACAGCTGAAGATAGACGGAGAAGGGGGGGAGGGAGAGAAGGGATGACACGCAGCAAAGGGCCCCAGGACGGACTCGAACCCATGGCAGCTTTTATGGCCAGTTTTATCAGTGCTGCTTTCAGTAAAGAGTTTGTGGTACAATTATAAAGTGGAAAACCAACTAGCCTCTCACCATCTAACAAACCACATGAGTGGCTGGTTTTAAACAGCACCCAAACACTCGTATTAAAAAGCTCTCCATTGAAACGGCACTGATTAAATCCTCAGGAACAGCACAAGGATGCTACAGCTGTAGAAATGTTCAAACTTTGTGTCATGATTCAGAGGTTGTTTTCTCTTCATTGCTTTCTTACAAAGGAATGCCGGGCAGCTGACCACTGTTTAACCCTCACCCTAGTTTTTATCATATCTCACAGGTTCTTTATTCCATAATTCCAATTTGTCATGAATTTGTCAATCAATTGTTCATGACTTCATGAGCTGTTTTAAAATACCAATTCCACCTAGGCTATGCAGTTTTAATAGATAGAACTATTTATTGAGTTCATGTTTGAGTTAATTTCTGCTATTTCTGCTAGTTAATTTCACACACTATCAGGGGGGGAATGGGCACTCTTTTTTTCAATTTTACATTCCTTTGAGAATAATGATGTGTTTTGGATGTATTCCAGATGTTAATGTTTTAAAAAGTTAACATTTTTCTCTGATGGTTGTTTCTTGCAGTAATTCATTCTCAGGTTTCCCAGTGCAGTTCTTTGTTTTTTTTTTTTTTGGGTAGAGAGATGATAAATCCAGCACAGAGGAAGAGTGGGAGTTTATGATGTTGATAATAGTATCATGTAGTATTATATTAAAGTGAATTAGATTAATCACCCTCATGTACTAAACATACATAAATAATAGCATAATTTTACACATGATCCATGATGATGACAATACAGGAAAATGTATGGCAATAAAAGCCCATTGTGAGTATTTTTAAGACCCCCCTAAATTTCACAAATCATGTATTGTCAGGCGAGAAACATGAATCTTTCTGTTGAAATTCCAGGATTTCCAAAGTTATAAAATATGAAGATGAATTATGCAGAAATGTGTGAAATGATTTACCAGACAGCTGGATAACTTCCTTGTCATGTAATTAGGTGACCACAAAAAAAATGTGTTGCAGGGTGACAGACAACTTTCCAATCATTGCATTAGCTCTCAGCACTGGTGTGAATTGAGCGTTCATTTATCTGAAGAATCAAACCCATTAACGATCATGTAAGCATTTCAAGTTCAATCTAAATATCCTGCCATACTGTATTTTCACTGTAGATCCTGCAGCACTGAGAACATCAGAGTAATGGTGAGAAGCAGCACAACGTTCATCTGAGTGTTCTTCAAACCGCTCGCTACACTGTCTGCCTTGCTAATGTCTCCTGACAGAAAGGTCTATATAGAGTAATGGGAATCTCTCTTTCTTGCTTAGTTTGCTGAGTGAACACAGCCGAATGAGCCGAGTAGGGCTCGCAGCGGCGTTGTATTTGCACGGATTGCATTACATGATGCATAAAATAAAGTGTTGTGCCTTTCACAAAAAACCATCCGCCCACACTAAACATTAACATTACAATTAGGTGTAAAACATGGAGTGTGATAGTCAGAAAACAGTAACGGTAAACAGTAATACAGTGTGTGTGAGATTGCTGAATAGAGCATCCTTCTATGTCAGCCATCTTCAGCCTCACTGTCAACAAAAGCAAGTAGTTCAGCAGAGTTAAGTTTTCTGCGAACTGGTTGATTTTATCGCTGTGTAGCTCAGCTCAGTCACCCCTGGGAAATTCATGTTAGATGATTCTTCAAAACATGAATTCCAGTACCAAGAATGAAATGTGTCGATGGGTCAATTGTTTCTGTATATGTATGTAGAATGTTGCACATCTCGCTGCTACTGAGGATGTCTGAGTTTGTGTCCACTCACAGGTGTGCAATTAAAAAAAAGGACAAAATTTGATCACTTAAACCTGACTATGTTTTGTGAGAGTAATTACCGTCTAGCAAACGAGGAAGCCTTGCTACATTGTCATAACATTTGCAACCAATTAAGGATGAAGTCGCAGTGGATGGTTGGGTCAACAAAATATGGCTTCACTTGCGTTTATCTTATTCTTGAGCAAAGGTTAATCTGCCGTTATTTTCTGTTTTCCTTCATTTATCATTTCATCAATAAAAGAGTAAAATCACAAATTCACAAGCCCAAGGTGACATTTTGCTCTTGCTCATTTTTGTCCGGCCAACTGTTCAGTACATTATATTACAGTATATTATGATCACATACCAGACAGAAAGCAGAGCTGCAGAAGGTAAAACAGGAGACTGTTTGGCATTTTGGCATTACAATTAATTATTAAAGTAGTGGCAGATTCATTTTCTGGATGCTGTCCTATACCTAAACCACACTGAAGTTGGCATTTGCAGATATTGTCTGAAAAATCACACAAAACAATTTAATTGAGCACATTGTGCTGTCTGTCCAATATGGAGTGAGTTGTGTAACTGTCACCTAGTGATGCAATGGATTATAGTTGATCCGTACAGACATGGTTTATGCGCTGCAGACTAAATTTAACCATCATAGCGTGAAGCAGTTTTTCTGCCGCTGATAATTCCACACATCTCTATGCAGAATTGTATTGAAAATATAAATAAATTGTGTAAAACAAGTAATTTGGATGAATTTTGGGCAGTTTATTTCCTGTGAATATTGCATCAGAGATGAGTTGTCCTGATATTGTTATGCACGTTTTATACAATTCTCTGTTAATTTTTTTTTTAACAAACATACACTCTTAGTGGGCGTCTTTTTTGACAAGTTGGCCATTGTTCTATTAGCTCTTTGATAATAACTGACCTTTTAATGCTGGACAAGAGCATTTATCAGTGAGTGAAGGCTCTGTGAATATAACCTGTGTTCAGGTCTTTTATATTAAGTTTATGTCTTAAAGCTGCATTTGGTAACATTTATGAAAATAGCTTCTTGTCATAGTTGCAGATGGGCATGAACGAAAACAACCAATCAGAGCTGAAAAAGATAGGTGATAGTAGGTACTGCAGCTTTAAATAATAATGTAAAATTAAAAAACAACTATTTAATTTTGTCTCAAAAATGAATAAAATGCTGAGATGTAGGCCTGCTGTACAAGTTTTCTTACACATCTTGCGAACCTCCATGAAGCTTTGGTGATCCCTAGTGGGGATCCCGACCGCCAGGAACCACTGAAATAGACGTAAGATTGTGACGTTTATTGAATCTTCCTAAGTATCTGCATCCTTGCCCTCGTGTGACGAGTTTACCAATTGGATCATGCTGCTTGCGAGTGAAACTTAAAAAAAACGGTGTGTAATAGTGTATAATAATCTATTACATGTATTATATGTTATAGAATACAGTATGTATATATAGTGTATTCTGTTGGACCCCTGTTGTCACCTATACTGACATCAAATATGCTGCACATCAGTGACTCATTAATAGTTTCCAGACTGTCTTCAGTTAGGATAACTAGTACACATATTAAAAATCACAATGTGTGTGCGGTGATCTCATTTTTTTCTGGCCTGTAGATCAGTGGACCTCAGCAAACATTATGCATTGAGCTGGAGGATTTTGGTCATCCACATTACAAAACAAAAGCAATCTGCGGCGCAGGGGGACGTGCTGAGTGAGCTAGTAACTATTATTTAGTTGTTCTCATGATTTTGATTGTTGTCACCAAATTCATCTACCCTAGCTCCTGATATTGGGTTATCGGAGCATTTGGCTGTCATGCTGAGATGACTGAGTGCAGAATATAGTGCCGTGGAGAAAGCCATGAATCATTGGCTGTGGTTACATTACTTCAACTGTAATCACTATGGTCAACAATTCGCATGGAAGTATTTACACAATAAACAACATCATCAGAGGCTTTGTCCTGTTTTAGTGCTCCAGAGTGAGATTTCCACCACTTTGTGCACTTTCATATGAATAAAGTTAATGTCCCCCCCCACCCCCCCATGGGGTTGCACTTAAAGGCTTCAGGGCCTTTCACACTGAGCTGAAAACTCACCTGAGGAGGGAGCTGAAAAGAACAGACTGTGCTGGCAGGCTGATGGGGCTGTTGAGGTTACATGAGTGTGACACTGTGTGTGTGCGTGTGTGTAGGTGTGTGTGTGTTTACATGTCTGGGGAGTGTGACTGTATGTGTGTGTTAAGTTTATGTGCAGGCAGGCATTACAGAACTCGGGGTTCCTGACAACAAAACTAAAGACACTTTAAAAATGTAATAATACCGGCCATAATACAATTCATTATTCAGCCCATATTACATCTAAATTGTATTTAATCATTTTAATTTTGTTATTTAAAAGTTGAAAGATTAATTGAAATTCAATTAATTCTGAATCCAGATCTGCATCAAAATACATATGGGTTAGAGAAAAACTGTAGTCAAATCACTGGAGATGCTGCAGAAAAACCCTGACCACCAAATTGTTCATTTAAGCCTAAAATGTATACGGGTTGATCCGACGTTGCTATATTTGTTGAAATCTGTTGACAGAACAGCCTCAGAATTGACCTTCAGAGATATTTTCTTTGCCGTATGTCTTTTCCACCAAATGTTTTTGGAATGCATTTTGAAGTTTTTAAGATAATCTTCCAACTTACAAAGAGAACAACTTGACACACAACCTCAGGGGAAAATATAATGTTGGAATAAATGCGTTCTTCAAAGAGTAACTACACCCAGGCGGAAATTTCTGATCTGCGAGAAAAATCGGCACAAACTCAGAGTGGTAAAGTAAAATACATTCATTATATTCTGCATATTAAGTACTTCCTGTTTCCATGTGATTTACTGTGGAACAGATTTGTGGTTAAAGTCAGGGTAGATTTTTCAGACCAGGATCATTTCTGACACAGACATAGCCAAAAACAATATTTTGCCACTTCTGATTCTTTTGTTGAAGTACAAGAATCAGACTGATTTTAGGGTCTTAATGCTTGAGCACACAAACCTCACTAACTCTGGTTTTCAAAAGGGACAACCTAGGCGATCACAAGCGATGACAAACCCCTTCAAAGTCCTCAGAGAGGCAATTTAGTCTCCACACCTCGAAGCCAAAAAGTTATATAAAACAGCATCAAAAAGTCACGAAAACAAAATCCAGACCCGCAGCAGGCATTACAGTCCCACCACAGCTTATAGTATATAGTTTAGGCTCACTGTGGCACCCCGGGGAGGCAGCTTTTCAGATTTGTACCTCAAAACTAACTGTCTCATTATGTCTTTGTAGCAGACTTGAACACTCAGGGGTTGTAACACAGGTGGGGAAGACAAGTCGAGTGATTTAGAGAGGAAAATGAATAAACTGGATGCAGGCGAGTTAAGATATGATCCAACCTGCCCGTGTTCCCTGTGATCCGGCTGTATAAATGAATGTATTTGTAGTCGTATTGTGTTGACGCACGCACGTGAGCTCACCACACTGTTCCCGCGCCTCTGTCCTGAAGGGATCAATCACAAGGCCGGTGCGCGGTGGTGAGGAAAGCCAGTTTCCCACCAAAACCCGTCCACTTCCCCCCCATTGACCCTGCTGGCAACAAGGCACAAAATGTCTGCCAGGTGAACCGAACAGAGAGGCTTGGCTCTTCCGCCACCCACACGGATAACGCCGGCCGCTTTCCGCTTCATCCAACCTAAGGTGCTCTCTGCACCGGCCTGCTTAGTATGGACGCCCACCGACCGTGCGACTGAGAGAAAATATCCACACATCGATCCTACTCAGCCGAGATGATGGAGCTGAATATAGTGCAGGCAGATTGGAGCTTAATGCACTCGTCCTCCGTGTGAGGTTATTAGGCTGCTCCTGTTGATGTAGCAAGCACATTTTAAAGCAGGTGTGTGTGTGTGTGTGTGTGTGTGTGTGTGTGTGTGTGTCGGATAGATGTCCAGTGAGGTGCTTCTGTCACAGCCAGTTACATAAGCTGGCATTGTTGATTTTAGTGCCTTGCTTTTATCACTAAACTTATTTTACCAGAGCAGACGAAGCATGTGCAAACTTTTCTACCAGGAGCCTGCAGAGCAGAGGAAAGGAAAGAAGGAGCAGAACAAGGAAGGGCAGCTGACACATCCTCTTGGTACTTGTATACCTTACCACTCCCTAGGCTGTGTGTTTGTGTTTGTGTTTGTGTGTGAGTATGTCTGTGTGCGCGCCAGCGTGGGCTATGTGTGTGAAGCGCTGGAGGCTCTGTGCTGGAGTTAAACTCTGTTCGTAGGAGCTGAGGGCACACAGCACACTGATCCAGACTGACAGGCCAGAACACAGGCTACGTTCCCCCAGTCAACAGCCCGAACAACAGCCAGCCAGCCTCCTCCACGAGCAGGCAGCCTCAAGACAGACAGCTAACAGTCAGCAAACTGCCCGATAGTATACTTTGTTAAAAAAAAAAAAAACATTGGAAACAATGTAAAAAAATGCACTTATTGGAAAGTGGAAAAAACAATGGAAAATGGAAGATGAGGTCTCCATGGTTTATACTATTGACTTTTGTTAGTAGGAAGTTAATATTTAATACCTCCACCAAGGGCACTTTTTGTTTTCCAGCAGTATTTGTCAAGATATTTCTATAACATTTTGTGAAAAAAATCATGTGCCAAAATTGATTAGTTTTATGAATCAGAATGAATTTTTATTATTTTTATGTGTAATGACTGAGTGCTGTCTTGGGTGAGTGTTGAACAATGAGTCATAAATAACTTTAACAGAGTATTAAGCAGCTAGTCCACAAATAAAACAATAAAATATGTAATATGTTGTTGCCTTAACACGTTTTCTGATCTGTTGCCCCTGCCATGAGGTGGACATCATTTGTCAGCGCCTTCCATTATCATTACAAATGACTTAATTGCAAAATCTGTTTCCTGATATATGGAGTTATAGGAGTGCCAAAAGAAATAAACTAAACAATATAAGTATAAGAAAATAAATGTGGAAATATAACTGATAAATACAAAGACAAATAAAATATATAAGTGGATTATAAGCATGTTTATTTCACATTTTTCTTTTCAGTGTTGCTTTCGCATTTTCCATATTGCTCCATATAAAGTAAAATAGGCAAAATGTGAAATTGAAATGCTTATAATTCCTTTATATTTAGATATTGATCAATTGATGATTAATATGATATATATTGATATAGATTTTCACATGTATTCTTTATTTCTCTTCGTATTTCCATTTATTTTCATTTTGTTTTGCAGATTTATTATTGTTGATGGCCATGGCCGTAGCCAGCTATGAAGTCACCATGGTCTGGACCTTGGTAATTATAAAAAAGTAAAGAAATTGGCGTTATATAAGTGTAAAATCATATTTAGTATTAGATATACTATTGCATAACCACCAAATTTTAAATCCACCTGGCTACCTGACGCCATCTAGTACTTACACACTGTCGAGTACACTAGAAATTTCATCCATGTTTTGACTTATTTCCTCAATAATTATTGTTAGTCTCAAAATGCATTTGAAGCATTTCATTTTATAGATTTTTATTATAGTCAATACATTTTACCATTGGGGTAAGACTCATGACCTCACTATTAACCACTACTAACCCCTAACCCTAAAAAAGGCAGGTTTTGTTGTTATGTGAAGGTTATGTTTAGATTAGGAAATGGTTCAATGCAAATAACTGAAAGGTCCTTGTAAGGTTAACGTAGCTCTAGGCAATTCTTAGTCTTTCCTGTAAGAACAGTTTCTGTTGAGAGCTTATGGCATAGAGCTGCCATTGGGGCTCTTGGGTCTAATCCTCCACTATCTGCATTCAGTAGTAGTTCTGACTTTCTGACATTGGAGCTGTCCTAAAACTTAAAGAAAGCACATAGCTGGACCTGACAGGCGATTTGCTTAATCTATAATGGTGTTCCCAGCTCTGTAATTTTCAGTATCGAGAAATTGGGCATTAACTGAAAATTGGAAAATTTCAAATGTGCTGACCAAGTGGCCAAAGCCAGGGCTTTGTTAGGTTGTCCAAAGGCTAAGAAACCAATAATGTGTGCTATCAAAAGTCAGTCTAATCAAACATGTCCAAATCAGGAGAATAAGATAAGAGAGATAGATAAAATATGTACTTTATTAATCCCTTATTGGGGAGATAGTTTTTCACTCTTTTATTTTATACACACACACACACACACACAGGCTGAAATACACACTTCATGCACTGTGGACATGCAACAGGGAGAGAGATGGTAGAGTGATGGGCTGCCACGTTAGCAGCGCACCATGAGCAGTTTCTTGGGGTTAGGTTGCCTTGCTCAAGGGCACCTCAACAGTGCACAGGAGGTGAAACTGGCACCTCTCCAGCTTCCAGTCCACACTCCATATTGTGGTCTGTGGGACTTGAACCGGCGACCCTCCGGTTCCCAAGCCAAGTCCCTACACGATTCAAAGGGGGAAAATAATGTATACTATAGGCTACGATGATTATTTGTACATGGTTTGTGCTTTCAGTGAGCTGCAGACCTGCTGTCAGCCACTCCACTGAGTGAATTGAACACTAGTTAAGTGAAGTTGTTGTGGAATGTGGATGGCCGCACAGTATGTTAGTGTGTTTGTGAGAGAGGCTGATAGAAGAGACACTCCACTTAAATGTGTTACCTTAAGCTATACAGTAACTCCACACCTTTTTCTTTTATGTCTCTCTTGCAGTTTAGACCTGAAGCTGTGAAGTTCCATTTATCCCTGCCAAATTGACTTGTTTTGTGCTACTTTACTAATTATTTATTGTTCAGTGGTCCCTTATTACCACTTCAGTCTGCTTTTTTTTTTAACCTCCCTTTACACATTGTCTGCCTCTTTTTTTCCTGTGGATAGTTAGAAATGTACTGATCCCTGGAGTGCCATTGATCAAAAAGAATAAATTTGGCAGAGTGTTGGGTTTTACAGTTTTTTTTACAACCATTAACTTCTTTTTGTCCAATCTGTACTCACATTTTCAAAACTCTAAACACAGTTAGCCCCACATCGGGCTGTTCATACCATACAATTAACACAATTCATGTTGTTTCCACAGAATATGCAGTCAATCAACCCATTTCTACAATGCTAAGTTTTTCTTTACGTTCAAGCTCACCTAATACCAAAACTACAGATGTTTTTTTTGTGTTATTTACAAATGCTTACACACAACATGTCAGAAATAAAGACCTTATGATCAAAACCTTAAATATTGCAAAAAGCCTCTACTTCTGCAACAAAAGAAGTTCAAAATATATCTTGAAACAGCTGATAAGCATGTCTTAATGAACATATCAATGAAACATTGAGAAATAGCTGATTTATTGTAATTTGGGTAAAATAGATCAACCACAGCTAATTCCAATCTCAATCAGAGACATAGCCAGGTGTGGAAGTTCTTTCAATTACATACACAATGCAGTATAAAAGGGTTTATGTTAGGTTTATGTGGATACATGACAACACAGATGAGGAGAGAAAGAAAGAAAGAATAATGTCTGGACAAGGAAGACGAATAGTTGGGCCTGGGAGAGGAAGAGGGAGAGGAAGAGGGCCAGGCAGAGGAGTAATTGGACCAGACCCAGGGAGAAGGAGAGGTAGGGGGAGAGCAGTAAGAATGCATGGTGGTGTTCAAAGGAGAGCTGTTGTCACTAATGAAATAAGAGCAACCATCATAGATCATGTGATAAACCATGGTCTATCAATGAGAGAGGCTGGTGAAAGAGTCCAGCCTAATCTCCGACGGTCTACCATGGCTTCCATTATCCAGACTTTCCGGATCCCAATCCCAGTCCCAATGCAAATACAGTATGTTGTATTTTTGTTCCTCCCTCTGGGGGAAGAGGAAAGCTCCTCAGTGAAGACCAAGAGCATGCCATTGTAGGACTGGTCATTGCTGCAATAAAACTGAGAGAAATTCAGACCAGAATTATTGAGAACAACGTGGTGTTTCACAATGTGGAGAGCATTAGCCTGACCACCATTGCTCGGACTCTGAGCAAACACAGAGTTCAGATGAAACAGTTGTACACAGTTCCTTTTGAAAGGAACAGTGAGCGGGTGAGGACATTTGTAATTGCATGGGACAATTTTGCATTTCACCATGCACATGCAATCAAAAACTGGTTTGAGGCCCATCCAAGAATGGTTTCCCTTTTCCTCCCCCCTAACTTGCCTTTCCTCAACCCCATTGAGGAATATTTTTCTTCCTGGAGGTGGAAAGTGTACGATCATCGGCCACATGACCAAATGTCTCTACTTGATGCAATGGATGCCGGCTGCAGAGATATCTCAGCTGACGACTGCCAGGGGTGGATAAGGCATGTCAAGCGTTTCTATCCAAGGTGCATAGCGAGAGATGACATTAGATGTGATGTGGATGAGAACATGTGGCCAAATGCTGAAGATCGTATGGATTAGAACATGACTGTGCATTTTTGTTTCTTTCCCATCTGTGCCTCTTTTTTTGTTGTCAAATTGTGTATCTGACAGCATTTTGACACATTTGGACCAAAGGCCACATAGTTTGGATTATTTGTTGATCACTGGCTGCAGTTTCAGGTTGATATTAAAGCTTTAACTTCTGCAATTTTGTCGCTTACAAATTTTTTTCTACTGTACATTCTATAAAGTAAGGATGACACTTTTGCATAGTTTGTTGCCAAAAATGCACACATTCGACCCTCAAGCCAAAACTTTAGGGTGGTTTACAGTAAAAGGAAACTGAATTTAAAAAAAAATGGATTTCTCATTGTCTACTGTTTGCAGGTCGAGCTGAAAAATGAAAAGTAATGGAGTTTTTGTAACGCTATCAACAGTTTGTATTTAGAAAGTTGTTGTGCTATGATTGATTGATCTGTTCCTCTTGGAAAGAAAATGTGCTAGTGTTTTGACAGAATGATTTGATTTTGAGTCAGGTTTGCTGTGTTTTGATAGAGTTTGTGTATATAGAGAATGTTGTTTTGCATTTTGAAATGTAGAGTTGATGTTTAAAGAACAAAATGCGGTTTTGAGCAGAAAATTTACTATTTGGCTAATTGTTTGAGGTAGGTGTGTTGCTGTGTTAAGAGTTTCGATAAAGTATCTCAGGTTTAGGTAAACTCTTGTTAGCAATTGAAAAAAACTGTATTAGAGGCACAGTTAGAATGGCATTTGTGTCTGCATGTACTTTAAGCTGATTGGATCCCAATTCTGAGCCCACTTTTTGAAGACGTAGCTTAGCCCTGGACATATTTAGACACGAGTTGTGCCTTTCTATTAAATTAGTTATGGTACCAGTATCAGAAATGCCACCGATACCGGCAAAATGCGGAATTGGGTATCAGCGAGTACAATTTCAATTCAATTCAATTCAATTTTATTTGTATAGCGCCAATTCATAACAGAAGTTATCTCAGGACACTTTTCAAATACAGCAGGTCTGGTAGAATATTCACAGGTTTGGTAGAATCGACCAGAAGTTGTCTGACGAAGGGGGTGTTTTAGACCACATAGAAAACAGATGGTAATTTTTATATACGATGTAAATAATAATGCTTGAAATGTGCATGAGCTAATCATCATGCACACTGAGGAGATTGTAGCTGGATTACTGAAGCCTGGTAAACTTCCTTTTATGCACACAGAGGTAATTGTACAACTGTATTGTGAAACTATTTATAGTGGACTTTGTCAGAGGGTTTCATCATCCTCTCCCCTTCCTCTGAGCTCATCTTGCCGTCTTCCTTTCTCACTCTATCTCCTTCTCCCTCACACCACACACACACACGTGTCACATTCTCAGGCTGGCTGGTTCTCTCAGACCAGCAAGAGGTTGAGGCTGGATGGACCTGCAAGCTAAGCACATCCCTCAAATAGTCATAAGCACCTCTTCAATAAATCCCTTCCACAAGCCCTGATTGTGTGTGTGTGTGTGTGTGTGTGTGTGTGTGTGTGTGTGTGTTTGGGTGTTTGGGTGTGTGTGTGTGTGTGTGTGTGTGTGAGAGAGAGAGAGTGTGTGTGTCACAGACAGAGGTGAGATGAGATGCTTAAAATAGGACAGACAAAGGGATGGAGGGATGGCTAAAATGCAGTGATGTTGTGAGGATTTATCACACGACGTCGGCGGGCGGAGAGATGGATGGATGGATGATGGGAAATAGAAGGAGGATATGGATGAGACTGACTAAAGCACAGGCTGATGGAGTGTTTAGCTGGGTGACTGACTAAGCCATAAGTCTCCCATGAGCCCTTATGCTCTCTCTCTCCCTCTCTTTATCTGTTCTATCCCTCTCTCGGCCTCTCTTTAAAATAACACTACGTTCTGTGTGGTGACAAGCTGGGATGAAATGATTGGCCCTTAGTTTCCCCCGATTGCCCTCTCAGATAATCACTACACCTACTGGCTGCTTCCACATGCTGACTCTACTTTATTAAATCTTTCAGTACATTATGTTACTGTGGTTAAGCGTCACTGCTTTGACTGGGTCGGGTTTATGAACTGCAACTGTGTGTGCCTTACATGTACAAATGTCTGGTCAGTCACTCACTCAGGATAAAAGCAATTAACCCATCTGTAACTAGGCACTATTTAACGATAACATGTGATGCTGGAGTAAAACTGACATCCCTTAAGAGCAAGATATTTCCTGTAAGAAAATTGGAACTGGAACAATTGTACTTGTCATTTTTTTGGAGGAAAATGGTCACATGTCAAAAACTAAATCTACTAAATATGGTCCAATACTGCTTTACAAATATAAATAACAAAAAAAAATCTTCTAAAACACAAATATTCAAACTAATATTTAAAGCTACATTAATTGATTAGTTTTGATTACTTGGGGTCAGCGGAACAAGTTTTTTAATGCAGCTGTAAACAAGGTTGAGAGTGATGTTTGTGGGCTCGGAAACCAAAATAATCGCCTAAAAGAGGCCAAAATGCTCTGCAGAGTCTCTGGTTTCATCACTACGAGCAACTCCTTTCACATTTTGCATAGTAATTTGATTCTTTTGAGTAAGTTCATTCCTTGGGAATAATAGTTAATAATAGACTTAAGTAAAGGTCAGGGCTGCACAGTTAATCAAAAATATTATTGAAATCACAATGTGGCCAAGTACAATAAGGAAAAATCGCAGAAGCAGCAATTGTTTGATCATGGTAAAATGTGTGACAAAACAGCATTATAATGAAGTAGTTCTTGTTCTACAGATTTAAGAAAATGTTTGTTTGGTACAGACCCCCAAAAATTCACCTCATGTTTTTAAGAAAATGGAATTTGATTCAAGAATATGTTGTTAAATTTTCCATTGTTTACATAAAAAAAACATTATTATTGCTGCTTTATCGTACTGAAAGCCCTTAATTCCAGAAACATTTAGAAACACTGCTGCACCAATTATACCACAGGACTACCGCACATCTGGAGATCTTGTAGAGCAGTGGTTGCATAGTAGTTTGCTATAGTTAAGAACCTTTATGCAGGTCTTCCATGTGTCTCCCCATGGGTTTAGATACATTTGTAAGTGTGTTTCTGAATGAATGATTGCTTTCACTGACAACACATGCAACATCTGGCTTGTTACAGAACTTTGAGTCAGGTCTTGAGTGGAAGTGCATGTGGATGCTGCAGTGTTTATCTTTATGTCATAAGTTCAAACCCCGCTAAAGGCTAGTGGTGAACTCTGACATTTTAGACTTATGCAACAAGACTTAATTATAAACCTTTTAGAAAACGTCCATGCTTTTGTTTCATTACAATGTTCAAAAAAACAATATAATTTGAAACCTCACCTTGAATGCCCCATTATATAGCTTTAGAGTTAAAATATTTTCTTTTCCACCTCCTATTATCCCATGTTTTTTTTTATTTACACTTTTTTGAAACAGTATTGTGCTGGTGAGTCAAATATCCAATCTCAGGTCCAAAATACTTTTTTAATGACTGTACTATTACAGAAAAATGGAAATACTTTGGGTCGAGAGCATATAATAACACAGATTTGGGCTGTCTCACATTCCAGCTGAGTCCCGGCTCCACAACAAGTTGTTTTGCTGAGAATTTTTTTTTTTTTTTTTGTTTTGGACAAATAAATAGATGTTTGCAGCTCATTTAGATGTACTAACAGATGCTTTGTGGCTATACTTGAATATACTTGAATGACAACCTTTTGTTGCCGCTGTCACTGACTTGCACTTGTTTGTATTTTGTCTGAAAATGTGAAAGTACAACAATGATTTGACTGACTGCTGGTTAACATGAGGCTAGAACAAATACTCATTCCATTGTCTGACAGCAGGAACAGTGCAGGGTGAGACAGAATGGAGGTGTAATGGGCTGTCTCTCTCTGTAATTTCATTTGATTTAGTCTCCATTTTTGCACATGCATAACTGCATCATATTTGCTGCACACGTACATGTGCAACCCACCAACACACACACACGTCACTTTAATAGCTGTCATTGAGCGTTGATGAAATGGCAGCAGAGTGGCTGCAGGCTGCCGTGGCTGATCTGAGCTCATTAGAGCAGCGATTCAGACTGAGGGGATTCAGCAGGGATTTGTTACACCGCTACGGCACTCCTGCCCCGGCCAGGAGGTGAAATTAGGGGAGATGAAGTGAAGGATGAGGGAGAAGGTAGAGATGGGGTTAGGGGGAGGAGAGCGGGACGAAAATGGGAGCAGAGTGAAGCAACTGAGGCGAAGGAGAAGGGGAAGAGGGAAGGAGGAGACAAAATGGAGAGAAAAAAGGAAGGTATTAGGTAAAAGTGCAAATGAAAGAGGATATGGCAAGATGAAATAAAACAATGAGAAGATAAAGTAGAAAAGGGCGTTATAAAAAATTTGCATAGAGGAAGAGAAACAGTAAATTAGTGGAAAAAGATGGAGGCTGCATGATCTGATTAAAGGTGTAAAAAGAGAGAGAGGAGATAGGCAAAGCAGAAGTGGAGTGACGAGAGCAAGAGCTGAGAGGGTGCAAAAAGATTAGATGAAAACTTTATTGATCCCTGCGGGGCGAAGCAGGCAACATAAATGGGGAGGGGGCAGGAGAATGTAGATAAAAGAGAAAATATGAGGTTTATAAACACGTACAACTTCAAAACAGAAATTAATTAATGAAAATATGCAAAAGAGTTTGAGATGGCAGCAGCAGAAAATGATAAAATAAATTATTAATATTAATTATTATTAAACTTAATATCAGTTTGTATATGCACTTTATAGCAGAGAGAATTATGAGGATGATAAAAGGCAGCGCATGGAAGAGTGTAGCACAGTGAAAAATGCGCCGGTATCCATATTAACAGGTCTACCGAGGGTCAAGAATTCATACATACGCACAGGAATGAATTAGGGGAAGCTGGAATGATGCTGAGGAGGAGGAGGAAAAAAAGAAAAACAGGACAGAAATGAAGAGGTGTGAGTGAGCAGAAGACGGGGGAGGAAATGGAATGAAGACGAGAGGTGAAGATTGAAGAGGGATTTTCCAGTTGGTTACCCAGCCCCGACCACGTGTGAAATTTGCTCTGAACACCCGGTGGCGTTCAATCACCAGTCAAGTGAAGCAACAAGGAAATTAACGCCAAAGTAGAGAGGGAGAAATGAAGAGAGTGAAAGAAAAAAAGAAATTGAAAAAAAAGCATAAAACCACATTTGTGTACATTTGGCAGGAGCAAATGCAAAAATGGCTTATGTAACAAGTCATTAACCCAACTATTGAATCTACAATTGCACTTTTAAGAGCAAATGAAAAAATCTGCCAACGAGGTGAGGCAATATTGTTTCTTCATTTCATTCTTTGAATCAGGGCTCATATTTCTGATGCATTCACTTGTATTTCTCTGCCTCGTCTCCAAGAATTTCTTTCTGCTAATTATTAAAACAAGAGAAACCGCAGTGGAAACAATTAGGCTTCTCTTCCCCATTTAATTTTTTTAAGAAGTGTTGTGTGACGTGAAGTCCCGGGGATAATGTGTTCTTGCATTAGAGGGCACCTGTGGCAATCGGTGGCATGAAGTGCCTTTTTATAATACATAACCTATAATTCAATTTAAAACCCTGTGGGAGATTGAAAGCCATTTTGCATGATGCAGCCTGCTCAAACTTCATTAAAGGGTAAAGCTGTTTGTATTTGATCCTATTGTTTGTTTTCTGATTAACGGATTCCCTGAAGAGGCTAAAACCAACAATTTACCCTTCTAACAAGTATTTCTTGTGTCGCTGCGGCCTGTTGTAGCTTATACCTCTGGGCCATTATGATACAGCTCCATTGTTGCCCATAAACCATTAAACATACCTAAAAGAGTGATGTTTACACTCTTCTCCTGACTGGCTTTGGTAAGAGTTTGACTGTGTTATATGGTTTGTTGATCGGATTGGTTTAAGTTTGCCCATTATTGATGGTGATAAAAGAGAGGGGACTTGGGGGGTTGGGGACAGTGAGACAAGACCAGAGAGTGAAGAATATGACATATTAAGAAATAAGAAAGACAAACAAAACAAATTGAGTCAGTGCATACAGCAGATACATTATATATGGTTTGTATGGTTGCTAACCGTGGCTAAAAAGCAAACAATTTAAAGCTGAATGATTTTAATATTAACACAAAATAAGCACAATGCACCTTAAATATTTGACCCTGCTATGAGCTGTTCCTTAACCAAACTAACAATTGGTTTAGAATTTACATTAGCACTCCTTCAGGTGAATAATACAATTAAACACATTAACCAAAGCTAGCGCGCAGCTAGTGATTAGTGCGTAGCTAGTGATTAGCGTTAGCACTCTTTTCAGTATTAATACAATGAAAGTTGAAGTCGTTCTCTTATTTTGCACAGACAGTGTTTACATTTGGAAAGACATGTTGCATTTATGTATGCATCCAGTGGGGCATCACGATAAAATGAGGCATAATGTGTTAATTCCACAATAGGAGATATGTTATGTTGTTACCTAACAAATGTTTTGGTGTAAAAAGCCTGCATATATTGGTATCAGGTGATATCGGAATCGGAAATTGAGAGTTGGAAGATATCGGAATATCGGAATATTGGCAGAAAAGCCAATATCGAGCGTCCCTAATACGTATATACACCTCTTGTTGCTGTGACTAAGTTTCTCACTCAGCTTCCTTTGACATGCTGCACAGCAGTATAAAAATGCAGTGTCAACATGGGGTCATTGGGCCAATCACCATGGAATATGACAGATGTCATGGTGGTACCTGTTGGTGTACACTGGGAAAAAGCTGCGTGCTTCCAAACGACCAGCATTTGACTTGTTGACTGCTTTACATCTCTCTCAGCAGTTCATGTGTCAGTGGTGACAAGGAGCAGCATGTTATTTCTTTCTCTGCATCCTCCCTGTAAAAACACTTGCAGCCATTTTTATGGACTCATTAACAAAACCACTGAACAATCAATGAAAACAGCTTCCTTTTCAGTGCCCTCGCTGCCTCCCTCACTTGTTGTCTGCCTGCTATTATTCTGCGAGTGCCGGCTCCCCGGTTAACATTTGTTTGTGTACATATCATTTTTTGTGTGCCGTTGTCGATAAGCGGTCATTTGTTTAGAAATATGGTTGCTGGGAGGAGGGGGTAGGAGGGCTTCTGTCTGCCAGTATGGCTGTTTGGGGAGCCGGGAGGATGGAGGAGATGACTGTCAGTTTCATCACCATGTGTGGTTTGACTGGAGAGAGGAGCTGCGTCTGGGATTACTTAGTCCGACTCAACAGATGTTTCACGGGGAAAATGAGGATTTCTACTCCTGTTTCTAAGCTGGCAGATGGGAAACTCAAATTGTTTGCTCCCTTAATGCTTCACCTTCACTCCCACGTTGTTGCCACTCGACCGACTACCGCCTGCCTCCCATAAGGCCTCCAAGGAAATAACATCAGCAGATGCAAACCGCCACATCGCTGGGTATGAAGTGACAAAAAACAGACCACCCGAGAAAGACATTATCTCCAATATAAAATGCGAGGAAAGGTCTGCCAATGGAACAAAAAATACATTTCCATGTTATGACATGGAAATGTTTCTCATGCAGATTCACACATTTTAGCATATTTTTTTTCTACAGGCAAGCAGCAACTTATTGCAAGCCACTAGGACAAAATTTTATTTTTTCTTGTGGTTTTGACGGAAAGCAGCGGTGGTGTTTGAAACTGCTGTAATTTTCCATCATTATACACAAAAATGTGTGTATATTCCACTGGTTTTCCTTATTTGACATGATCCAAAGGGACCATTTAGCGTGCTTCTGTTTGCTAAAAGTAAAAGAGGTTTAGTAGGCAATTCTTCTGTGTCCCTGAACAAATAACAAAAAGTGCTGACGGCCGACGAAGCAGTTTATCCTCTGGCATCAACATGGCAACTAACTTGATTTTACAGGATGAATATGGATTGTATAAGGCTCTGATATAGGCAGTAAAAAGGAAACAATTAATTGTGGCCTTAATCTGTGGGTTTTTAGATACATTTGGCATTATTTATTTTACATGTGACCAATCTTGATGACATTACATAAGCTACAAGTCAAAATATATATTAAATGCATTCTGTTTTTTTAAGATTTGCAGATGTATATATTTTCCAGTCTTCAGCAAGATAATTGGATGTGTGTGTGTGTGTGTGTGTGTGTGTGTGTGTGTGTGTGTGCGCGAGCGTTTTGAAAGATGATTGGAAACTGCAACCTGCGAGAAGAGGTGGCATAGCACAGGAAATGAAATGACTTGTTTTTTTGGTATCATTGAGTGGGTGTGTTTGTGTTCATGTGTCAGCAGGTATAAAACCTTGCACAGCTTAAAAAAACAAACAAAAAATATGTATTATTTGATTTGAGAGCAGTGTTTGAGGAAGAGGGAGAGCTGTGGCTACACCAATTAAATCTTTACACTCTCCTGATAACGTGCATTTGTAATGGTGTAAATCCATTGACAGACACTGTAGATTCGTAATTTATTCATCAGACGAGTGAAGAATAAGAAAGGGAGAGGAAAAAGGAAAAAAAATTGGATGAAGCTGTAACTACACACTTTTATTCTTATTTAATTACCATTTATTTACTGGACTACCATGTTCAACTGACATTTATAACATATTGTACCTGATTGTAAGCTAAGCATCACTTCTAGATACTTGACTTTAAACAAAAAGCTCCAGAGAAATTAATTGTGTTGTCCTCGTCATTATTGGGAGCTTTGACTAGACAGCTGTTCTCTTTATCAACCATACTGCGTTTTATTTTGAAGCAATTATCACTCCCAACTCAGTGGACTCCGCCAGAAGCACACAGCGATTGGCTGTGTGCAGGCAGCACGTCACTGAGATAGAGACGTATGCCTTAATGACCCAGACCGCCAAGTAACAATCCAGCCTTACTCTGGTTGAGTCATTGAAGCAAAAGAATCAGGACCTTTCACCCTTTATTGTTGTATTTTGTTTTTAGGAGTTTTAGGAGCAGTGGGCAGCCATAGGCACCTCCTGTTCCTCAAGGAACATTTCAACAATCATACCACCAACCCTGAAGTTAGTGCACGAACGCGCTCTACCAACTGAGCCCTTAATTTTGGGATATGTATGTGGAGCCATTGGCCTTGTTGACAATGATATGTGGATAATTGAGCAACTTGGGTCTAAGTTGTGTAAGTCAACTCCAATCAACTTGATGTACCCAGTGTTACCTGGTAAACATATCACTGTGATTGTGTCAGTTCCAATCACAAGAGGTTCAATTTCATGACCTTGATATTGTGATTAACCGAAATAAGTTGATGAGAATGTGAAACGAGAATTAAAAGAGGACTGAAGCATTTCACTTAATTTAGTAAAGCTTAATTGGCTCCATCCACATGTACGTTGCTCTCCAATTTCCCTGCAATAATCTCAGTGAACATCAGTCAACATGTTTTTCTTCTTATTGTGCTAATGTGCTGGACTTTAAATAGGAAAAATTACAAGAATGTGCTGCAATTCTGAAGAACAGCAAACCAGTGTGAAAGCAGAGTACCATTGTTAAGATAATGAGTGTTAAAACCCCTCTGCGATGGCTTTGTCATTGATTTTCTACAGGGATAGCAGTGGCCTACTAGGCAGAAGTGCAACCCTTGGTGTGGCACTCCTCTCAAAATTACTGCTAAGGTCAAAGTTCAAATTAATTCAATTTTAGCCTTGGTTGCCTTGGTTGTAAAGCATAACCAACACGGGGAAAATTTTACTTTTTTTTCCCTCCGGGCAAATGGCTATTGAATGGTAAAATTTTTACCAACCAGAAATAGATTGCCATTGTTGTTTTGATTGGTGAGTGAATTTTTACCTTAATTTTCTGTCCTGGAAACCAATAAGGTATCAGCTGTGTGGCTATAGCCAGAAGAGACACAGGGAAAGTAGAGAGTAAATAAATATAAAAAGTAATAAACTCAAATGCATTGTACACAAAACTCTATGTGAATGCAACTGCTGTTGCCTAGAAACATGGCGAACAGCTTCCTTGCGAGTGTTCTGCATACGGTACCATTATTGTAGGAAAACTCTTTACAAATGTGAGTGGAGTGTTATGTTACTACGCTATATCTCAGTCTGTGTAGATCTGTAATCAGATTTGTAAACGTGTACAAAAAAATCTCTATTTAGATTTGGAAGTGTATAGAGATTTGTAATGGGTAGACCAATCTGAATCACGTGTGTGGCGAGTATACTGCGCTCAATGAGCGACGAGCAAATTTCTTAGCATCTGAAAGTAGGTTTAGTTTAGGGATAAGTTTAAATTCACTTAGACAAACCTTTTGTGAAAAGGGTGTGTGTTCCTGCTGAGATCAGCTGTTATGTTTGGTACTGAAACATTAAAAAAGTCAATTTCTGTGTTGGTAACAGAATTCTGTTTTTGATCACTGAGATATGGCGAAAACCATGCAATGATTTGTACTGTCAATGTAGCGTAATCTGTCAGGTAAAATGAATGGTTCTCCCTGCAGTGACAGTTCTAAACTCTTCTGTTTTCCTCTACAGTCTGATGGTTCAGCCATGTTTTCTCATTAAAACCCCCACTCCCCTGACTTCAAACAGAAATAGAACACATGATCAACGGTCGTGAATTTAGGTCTTCACACACAAATATAGCTGGCAGATTTTGGGCACACAAATAGACCAGTCAAACACGGCAAGAAAGAGGAGTAATCTTTCTCGTAAAGTTGGGTAAGAAGAGCACAGGACAGGTTTAATGAGAATATACAAAAACCGGGAAAGTAGATGACAAGGGTGTAGGTTTAGTTTCAAGGTGCGGTGGGGCAAAAAATGATGAAATAGTGCTTAATAACGGTAATCCAACTAAAACAATAAAAGATCTATAGAAGTTGCTGGATTGTTGCACAGACCCTACTCAAATATGCATTGACTTTCCTTTATGGAGGCCTGATACTTGGATAATGTCAATTTCCAACTTCACTATAAAGAGTATTGTCCTTTACTCCTTATTTTCATTTGGTCTTGAAACCGAGGTGGCATCAGCACTGTTTTTCAGTCCTGCATAGTGTTTGCAGATCTGTTTTTAGGCCCCAACATCGTCAGACGGTAACCTGTCTGTGCATTGGAAAGTCCACAAAGCTAAAAAAGTATATTGTTGTGAGATAATTGATGATGATAATTGAAGGCAACCCAGATAAGAATATGATGGTTTTCTCTCATCTGGATAACGATGGCTGGACTGTAAGACATACACTGTTAGGAAGAGTAGTTACTTTAAGATAAACCAAAGGTGCTGCAACATTTATTTCCCATTTTTAAATAAAATCTTAGCTAAATAAAGAAGAAGCATTAAGTAATCGTGTTAAAAGCCCCATTGAATGTGCAATAACTGCTGCTGACGTGTGTCTCAGTAACACAGCAGGCTTTCAGGCTCATGGTTTTGCCAGTTGTACAGCGATCAAAATTTAAAAAATATTTATTTTAAAAAAGTGCTGATTAAGGTTGGGCAATGGCACATATTTTGGATTCGATAAAAAGTAGATGCCATACTTGTAGCTTACAAGAACAAGAAGTAGGCTAGTTACAACCAGAATCATACAGCTGTATGATTATATTCCTGGCTGCTTATATGAGGTTAAGAAACATTGTTAATATACACTGTGCCCTTCATGGTGAAATAAGTGTCAAATAAGATAATGAAAAATACTGAAACTGAAAGCCTCTGAAGTCATTGAAATACATCTAATTTCATTTGCAGCAGCAAATATGTTTTAAAGAAACGGAATGCCAGCTCTCTTTTTCTATTAATTAATATCCGCTTATAGTGACCCTCACTTTATACAACACTTTTTTTGGATATGTTTATACACTCACAGCACTTGAAGTACAGGAGAGCTTGCGGTTTTGCACTTTGTTTAATACAGAAAAGGTCTGTCGTGACCTGAAGCTCGATGCATCGCATCTTAAACTTGTAATGCTATGATCTTTTCCTAACCTGACTGCACGGAAACTGTTTTGAAACAAAATATACTTGTCCGGTGACTGTCCGGTGATAACGATCACAGTGTATCACCTGCGACCCTCAACCAAACAGATCAATAAACAATATTACGTTGTCAAACTCTTAGTGAAGCCTGTCGGGAGAAGAGCGAAAACATTGCCTCTTCTTTCAATGAAGAAATACTCTCCAGTTCTGATGGCAGCAACATCTACACTAACCTCTTCAGCATTGTTGCAAACAGTAACTTCGGTCACTAGCAGTAGTTCTTCATAGGACGCTGATTGTTCCAACCATTGTGGCTGGCAAGTCCAGCTGCCTAGCAAGGTTAATCTTTTCCTAAATTGAACAAAACCTATACACACAGGACTGAGGGAGCGAACCCAGGTCTTAAGTCTCAAGTCTCAAAGTTGTGTCCTTTTCATGGCTGCCAACCACCCTGATCACGTCCATATGTCTACAATACATTAGCGGTTCATTCACACATAAAAATGTTGTCTCTGAGCAGAAATCAGGCAGAAATTATCGTAATGTTATGTCACTGTATATGTATAAATATAATTTCTAGGAGACTGGGTTGTTGTGAGTCAGCAAAAGTTTTATTTAAATGGGATTGCAGAAGTATGATAACCACTGGTTTTGAGAGATTTTAGTAACTGAATCAAACAATGAAATAATTGGAAATACTCTGCAGACACCCTCAATGGGCACCAATTAGATTAGTTGCCTTGTATTTCTTGGTGTGTGTGTGTGTTTGACTGATACATTAACTCATATCTTAATTTCAGGTTCTAACTTTTCCTTGTTCTTATCATGTTTCTCTAATTACCTCTAGTTTGCTTGTGGAGCTTGCTAAATTATCCATGATCAAACACTCTCATACACACACACATAGAAAGTGGAAGTGGAAGCTTCTTGTCTGTATATCACACACTCCGGTTTGATCTATATCTGCTCCAGTCTTTGTTCTCCTTTCCTTCCCATTATGGTTCTCCTGCTGTTGATGCTGTTAACGTCTGCATGTCTTGTTGTTTCATGCCTGCCTGCCAATCATTTTCCATCTTAGTGTCTGGGATGTGTGTATTACTGTGAGGAGAATAAGGGTGTGTATTTTCACATATAAACGTGAGCCATGTCTGGCCCGAAGCGTGCGTGTGTGTGCGAATATTGTAATCACGTCATATTCCCCTTAAGGTGTCTCAGCTCGTTGAGGTGTTTGTGTGCGAAAATAGTGTGTTTTTGTTAGCCAACTAGACAACTTGTCATGTCTGTGTGTGTCAGTGTGTGTGTGTGTGTGTGTGTGTGTGTGTGTGTGCGCACAGCTAAATAGGATTTCCTCAGTGTATGAAATCTGAAGGTGAGCTCATCCAGGTGGAACATTGACTCCTAAGCAGTGTGAAGAAAAATAAAAAAAATACGAAGAAAAAACACATACTGGGGATGACAAGCCTTCATGTTTTACATCACACATACATACACACACTCTCACACACACACACACACACACACACACACACACACACACACACACACACACACACACACACACATACATATACAGTAGATTTCCTCCTGAAAATATCTCCTGTCTGGTTCTTTAAGGCGAGAAATGAATTTGGATTTATTTCAGTTCAGTTGCTTCCTAGTCTCAGCAGATGTTTTTTTCACTTACCTCCCTCTGTATATTTTATGTTTTACCATGTGCATTTTGTTCCCTGAACATACGTTTTAAAATTTTAAAACAGATGTAAAGGTTCCTTCCCTTAATTGATATATTTATTGCATAATAGTTGGCCTGCCTTGCGTAAATAGTGGCTTATTAAACAAAGTTAATAGTTCCCTAGTATGGAGCCCTGAATGAGGGGGGGAAAAGACCTATTTTTGAAAGATTTTTTCTGTTCTCTCACAAGAATTTAGCATGACATGAAGAATTAATATTCTTTGTGTCTTCCATTAAGAACAACAATAGTGTAACATGGGCTGTGTCATCTTGCATCCAGGGGCTGCAGTGGGATTTGGAAAGTGGGGGACCCCTAAGATCTGGCGTAGCTGTGCAGTAGGCAGGGGCATTTCCTGGGGTGGCACTGGAAATATGACCATACCTCTCCCACTCTAAACTTCCACTCTGCACATCTTTCAGAGGCTGTAGTGGGTTTCAGATTTAATGCTAGAGTGAGGATACTATTGTCATATGAACCTAAATGACCTAACACATCAACTGTTACCATGTTATGTTAGCATTTAGCAAAATAACACTCCAAAGTTAGGCAAAATTTTGGCGATGGAAAAACTGGCATGGCCATTTTCACAGGGATACCTTGATCTCTGACAAGTCTCCCATTTGCAGACATGCCCACTTGATGCTGATCCTATGCAGTTTTAGGCAAAGTAATTTGCATGTGGTATGAATGTGTTATTTTTGCCATAAACAGTGTTGACTTCTGCCACCCCTGCATCCCACAAGTCAGTCACTTGTGCCAACCCAGTCAAAAATGTCTGGACACACCCCGCGCAGCAGGGAAAAATGACTCAACTCAAAACATTCTACACTGATTTTTACTTTGAGCTCCAGCTTGTTTTCTTTGTGCACAGGCTATGTTTAAGCACTGATTTCTTGACATATTTTTCTTGATCCCACTGGTCCAAAGGTGGCTGAACCAAGGAAATTTACATCAGTGCCCACTCCCCTGCTGTAGCTTGCTAGAGGCTGACAACAAATAATGTGGAGCTGGGAGAAGGGCCAGGCTGCAGCACACAGAAATTAACTAGCGTGACATTATTATACATGAAACTGCCAATCAGACTTATTTGACATAGAGGATGTGTGTTTCCCCCAAGACGTCTGGCCCAAATCTTTCAGAAACATATTCATATTTCTCTAAATTATATTATATACCAAACTACTCCTCATGACTAATACCTTATTCTCACAATGTCATATAAAATGTAACTCTACAAGGAAAGGAGTGAAGAGATCACCTTTGATTGTTAATGCAGACATCACATGTCAAACTCCTCCCAACTTGCACTATCCAAGATACTATTAAATATTGCAGTGGTTCCCAACCTGTTTTCTTGAGGGACCCCTTTTCTATCATTTAGTAAATTGACGAACTGACTCAGTGACATATTTTATGGATATTTCATGTTATGTTTAAAACTGTGCGATTAACACAAATAGTGAACTTGGTAACTGCATAAAATGAGTGATTTGGATGAATTTTGAGCAGATTATTTCCTGTTTAGGAAAAACTTTGGTGTGACCCCTTGTGTAGGTCCCGCAGCAGACATATACTGCAACCCGACTGACGGACACTAATACTGGACTAATAGTGAACCTATTACTTTCTACAGTATTTGCACATGGTAACTAACCATCTGACCTGCAAGATTATTTTTTCTCATAATTCTTTCTAGTTGTTTCATATCAATTTGAACTAGCCCTGCATATACAATTAAAATAATGTATTTTGGCAAATAATGGCAAAGCTCAAAGGTGACTGCAAATGTGTCGAAAGGGATCATAAGAACAGAGCAGGTGTCAGACCTTCATTAACTGTTTGGCTGCAAACAACAAATATGATATAATAATGATATACTAATGTACAGAAACTGCTGTTTGTACTTTTGTTGGGTATGATGTTAGTAATAGAAACATTCTCAGAAATATTGTGCTCTCTCATTGTACTTGAACATTATAGTGGCCGTCCTATGATATAATACCAGCAGTGGCCCAAAGCCAATTTGAGTTTGAGACCCCTGTGTTTAAGGAGAATTGGTTACTGGCGACAAACCCCAGTCTCCTGCCTGTAAGTCTGACAGCACCCATCGCCGACCTTGACCTCCACAACTTGACTGTCTGCTTTGCTACATAAAGGGCAAACAACATCCTCCGTTGGTACTCAGCATTGGCATTTAAAAACCTGTCTCAATATCCACTTTTATTCTGAACGCTTGTGCCTCAATACTGCAAGTCTTATTGCTGCTGCTGGTGTGCATTCTGACTCTCCAAAAAAACCCACTCACTAAAGCACAGAGTGGCTCTGGAGGGCACTCTGCATTAAGGGTAGGGTATAAAATTAAACGGTAGAAAAAAGCTGTCACACTTCACCATAACCAGGAAACATCTGTCATCACGTATAGTGATGGACACCTTGCTTGTTAAGCTGTTGAGTAATATTACCTACTGTCGTGTGCCATAAATTGATGTTAAGTTCCTCTTTAACTGCATATGGGTATAACAAATGAAATGGCCCTTCTGCTTGTTGTTGATCTTTTGATGTCTTGCAGGAGGCAAGACAATTTTGATTATTATTACTTCTCTTCATTTGGATGCTAATTGTTGCTTTCTTTCTGTGTTGCAGGGGACAGACTTCGGATTCGACCAAACTACTTTGAGGATAACCACTAAGAACCACTGCACCACTACTCCTGCTTCCGCTGCTGTACATGGCAGTCGACTCACCTTAAAACGATGAAAACCCTCATCACTGACTGGCTTGTCTACCTTCTGAAAAGTGGAGCTTAAAGATGGTCTTTTTAGTGGTTTCGTCTTAATTACAGTGGTTGTTGAGAGGACCTTTTTGAGGAATATTTTCCATATTGTGAGGAATATTTCTCAAATTTCCATTTATCAAACTTGAGAAAACTGATGGCTGCTACATTTCCACCGGATGGTTTGCACTGCTTGGATTTTAAAAAGGATCATTAGCAACCACGACCCCCTGTCTGCTCCGGAGTTACCCCCTTGCTTATGCCTGTGAGTGAATGTGATTTTAGTGTGACTGTGTGGTTGTGTTTGCATCTGCATGGCGTAAGTGAGAGATTTAAAGTAAGGATTTTTTTACTCTGAAAGGACAAGAGAGGAAGTAAAGAAGTTGAAAGCAAGGAGTTGCAACTATGTCCCAGTGGAGGCACCATTCGAGGACTGGGTGTCGACTACTTCAGACTGCCAAGAGCGGGAGCAGGATGATGGGATACGTAGGGCTTGAAGGTTCCTTAAGCGCCGGTCGGTGGGTGTCCTCTCTAATATGGCTGCTGCTGCTACTGCTGCTGCAGGCCTCTCCGGCCGCCGTGTCGGCCCAGAAACTCGACGAGAATGACCCAGTGGTCACCACCACCTACGGCAAGCTGCGTGGCGTCAAGAAGGAGCTCAACAATGAGATCCTGGGTCCTGTCGTGCAGTTTTTGGGCGTCCCATATGCCGCCCCGCCCACTGGTGAGCGCCGCTTCCAGCCGCCTGAGCCACCAGCGTCGTGGCCGGAGATCCGCAACGCCACACACTTTGCCCCTGTGTGCCCTCAGAGCATCGTGGAGGGCCGCCTGCCAGATGTGATGCTGCCAGTGTGGTTCACCAACAGCATTGATGTGGTGTCCACATACGTCCAGGACCAGAGCGAGGACTGCCTCTATCTTAACATCTATGTCCCCACTGAGGATGGTGAGTTAGCCTGCGGGCTCGGGGCAGGATGATTGTGGTGACTGCAGGGGGCGGGGCGGGGTGGGTAATTAACCCACAGGAAGAGTATTTTGTTGGGGTGTGTTTTACCTATGTGAGAGTGCATTTCAGTCTCTGTCTGTCTGTCCGTCTCAGTAGAGGGAAAGCATGACATTGTGCATGTTTAATGTGCATGACACTGCTTATAGTAACATGAGTGTGTGAATGAGAACAGTAAGCGTGTGTGTGTGTGTATGTGTGTGTGTGTGTGTGTGTGTGTGTGTGTGAAGCAAATTCTCTTCATTCCACTCCATAGCTGCCTCAATCTTCCATTTTCCATCCCTTCCAGCCTATCCTCCTCCTGCACCACCCTGTTGATCCTCTGACTCCCTCTTCCTTCATCCACCCCCTCCTTTTCCTCCTCATCACCTTATTTGCCCTCCTCTGCGAACTCCCTCCTCTTCCCCTCCCTCGTGTCTATAGCTCATCATAGCCTATTGTGCTCGGCTACAATGGCTACAGTTCATTAAACAAGACAGTCGTTGTCAAGATCATCACCGATTGATTTGGCTGACTGGTTGAACGACTGGCTGGCCGACTGGTAGACTGAATACTACGCTGATTGAGCTGGTGTGATTCATTCTTTCCCTCTGTCTTTATGTATCCCCTCTTCCCTCTTTTTCAGTCAATCAGCTTTGCGTGCGTGTGTGTGTGTATGTGTGTGCGTGCATGCCAGCTCCTGTGTGCGTTGCGCGTCCAGGGGCTCCATGTTATTCTTTAGTCTTTTATTCATTTTACAGTCAAAAGAATATCCAAGGAATGTGCCAGGAAACCGGGCAAGAAAATATGTAGACAAGGAGGTATGTATAATCTGAACCTATACAATGCCACAGAAAGAAGAAAAAGCCTGGAAATATGAAGAAAAAAAAGGAGAGCAATCGTGAGATCAAGGTCTACGAATTATTCAGGTCTCGACTCAGGACATCTGCAGGTTTTTTAAAATACAAAATTTAAGAGACAAAACCTTTCTAGAGGTAGATTTAGTGCCAATTTTAAAAAATAACATAGGAAAAACCAAGCTGTCAGAAGTAGTCTTTGTCTGACTGAACCTACCTAATGCATTACAGAAAGTGAGCGGCAGCAGGTAAGACCATTTCAGATTTGTCAGACTAAGGACTGCTTGATAAATCCTGCAGATACTTCAATATTTGCAACTGAAACCCTGCATCGGCCATGTAATTTGTAGACCTTGTGACGGCGGGATAATGGCGAGGTAGTGCTGCACCACACTTCCTGGTTCACCGATGTGTGCTCTCATTGGTCGGCAAAGGTTGGCAGATTTGATTGGCTGCCAGGTCAGGGGTCAAAAGGTTGTGTAGTAATGATGGCTGATTGTGTGAGGAGCTAGCAGCATATTAGATCAGGAACACTGTCCCAAACACACGCACACACACACACACACACACTCACAGTGATGTACTTGTATGCAGTGTTAAACAAGATGAGCTCAGGCTGGACCTTGACTGTGTAATCTCCATTAAAAGAAAGCAGAGCTGTGTTCAGTTTGGCTCGGGCCACTGTATCAAGCACTGTTTCATCAAGATAATGCCCTCCTCCTCCTCTCTGTCTTTCTCTCCCTGTCTCTCAGCCTATCCCTCCCTGGATGTGTGTACATTTTAGTGTCTGCGTGTATGTGTGTGTCTGTGTGTGTGTGTGTGAGAGAGAGAGAGACAGATGCTGACAGTGTCCTTGATAAGGTCTGGGTGTTAATGTCATTGTCTTGGCAGCAGCCTGCATTATCACTTAGGGTACATTCCTTCTCTTTTAACTACACGGATACATGTAAACTCTAACCCCACAGCTCTTCCTTTCCTTTCTCCTCTCCCCTCCTCGTACTGTACATGTTGAACACACAGATACACAGAGGGGAAGTGCATTTAAACTGGGAGATTACAGAAGCTTACATATTAGTCACACAGCATGGAGAGTCATCATTATAGAACCAAGACCTAGACAATCTGTTGTGGATGATTTTTTGTTTTGCTTTTTTCGTTTTACGGAAAAGGAAGATTAGGTTTAGAAAACAATGCATCTTGCACAAAAAAAGGAAAGCAAGATGGCCGATCTGTGGCCTCGTTAGCATAGAAGCTGTTTTGCATGGGTTTGTTACTATGGCTCGGGTTTACTATCTGCTGGCTGCGCATTGAGCAAAGATTAATTCATTCTTGTGAAATGTCAGGGAACCACTCAACTTTATATACAGCACTCTCACAGTATGCACTTAATTAGGCAAAGCTCTATGCAGTTGGTCTGCTCGTCTATATAGCAGTCCATAGGTAATAAAAGTGTATAAATTAACTAAAGATTAATGCACTTTGAATATTTTTGTAAGCTATGTAATGAACAATAACTTATGTATGTACCTCATATATACAAGTGAAATATACTGGTCTTGGGATGGGATTCAGTGTAAGAAGTTTACTAGGAATTATGCTTTTACAATACAATGCCACAGAAAGAAGAAACAGCCTGGAAATATGAAGAAAAAAAAGGAGAGCAATCGTGAGATCAAGGTCTACGAATTATTCAGGTCTCGACTCAGGACATCTGCAGGTTTTTTAAAATACAAAATTTAAGAGACAAAACCTTTCTAGAGGTAGATTTAGAGCCAATTTTAAAAAATAACATAGGAAAAACCAAGCTGTCAGAAGTAGTCTTTGTCTGACTGAACCTACCTAATGCATTACAGAAAGTGAGCGGCAGCAGGTAAGACCATTTCAGATTTGTCAGACTAAGGACTGCTTGATAAATCCTGCAGATACTTAAATATTTGCAACTGAAACCCTGCATCGGCCATGTAATTTGTAGACCTTGTGACGGCGGGATAATGGCGAGGTAGTGCTGCACCACACTTCCTGGTTCACCGATGTGCTTTTACCAATGCTTTTTAAAAACGTGGGTCTTTGCTCGTTATGTGGAGTGTTATGGGGGCAGTAGGGTGTTGAGTCTGACAGCCTGGGGAAAGAAGCTGTTGATAAGTCTGGAGGATCTTGTCCGGATGCTCTGGTATCACACTGCAGCAGGCAGGGTGAAGAGTTCCGTGGGAGGGATTGAAGGGGTCTTTCCTGATCCTTTTTAACGTCATTGGGCCCTATCTTGCCGATCTGAAACGCAAGTATCAAACGCAAAACGCAAGTAGCTTTGTGGGCGGATCTGGCGCTGTTGCAATTACTCTTGCGCCCGGCATAAATCTAAAATGGGTTGGTCTGAAGTAGCTACATTACTCATAGGTGTGGTTTGGGCGTAACGTGCAATAAACCAATCAGAGCGTCATCTCACATTCCCTTTAAAAGCAGGCGCGCTTGTTCCATGGCGGATTGCTATTATAACAGCGGATTGGCCAGGCGCACGCCAGGAGCGGTTCACAGCCGAGGAGACCGACGTTCTCGTCAGGGCCGTAAAAGACCGAGAAGTGACATTATTGACATGAAATAAATGTAACACAGCCATACAATAAATCCAAACAATGTAACGTAGCTTCGCAGGAAGAAGACCCTGGCCTCGGGAGCAGTGTGCCCGGGCCGAGCAGTGCGCAAGGGCCAGCTGAGGAGGGAGCGGCGCAAACACCAAGGAGCAGAGGATCCAGACCCGCTACATGCCGGAGGACCACCCGTTCCTGCAGCAAACCGGGTTTGACATGCTGTAGCGGGAGCTGTCTGGGATGCGGCAAAGTATTAATGCCCGTCCTGACCGGGTGGCGATGTTGATGAACCGCCCCCCGGAACGCAAGTTCATTCCCTAATTTAAGGACGTGCGTCGGTGGAGGGAAAATTCCAATGTGCGTCGAGTGCAAAATAGGAATTATACAAGCGCCAGTGTACAAAGTCAATTGCGCTCAGTGCAAGATAGAGCCCATAATCTGTACCAACATAGTTCATAGTTCTGAGAAAAGGGTGGGAGATTTCCAGAAATGTGTCTTGGCAATTGTGGAAAATTTTTTTATTTTCAATCTGACATTCATTCATACCTGCAACCAACATAAGTTCCCAAAGACCTTTTGTTAAGTTGTTTAAGTGAATGCAAGATGATCAAAGAGAAACAAGGTTATAGGGGGCAAGGGGAAAAGAGCCAGATGTGCGCAGTGGTGAAGAGCAGTGAGAAAAGGCAAACGCTGAGTATTTTGGAGTAAGGGGGACAAAGACAAAGTGACACCAGGACACAGAGCCAGCAACAACAGAGCAGCGGCAAAGGCGAGTGTAATTGCTATGGGACTCATCTCTTTGTCCTCATAAGGACTATTGTACCATCCTGTGCCATGCTGGTTCAAAGAAGTCTTCTGTGGTTAAAAGTAGTGTTTTTGATGTGTCTGGGATGGAGCATGGTCATTAAGTTATCACATGCTGGGATAGTGGTCTATGTAATGAGATCAGAGGTAGCAGCGCTGTGGTAGGTCTCCCCTCTCCCTGCAGCATGCATTCACAATTCATTTCTGAAATTGAAGTAAATGCAGTAGAAGCTCACTTCTCACAGATGACAGTTAACTGAACAAAAAAAGTCAACGATAACGAAGGGAGTGTTATGTTGTGTTATAAGGCATTTATGTTTTCTAGATCATTGACATGGAAGCCATTACTAACAAAAAATTACCTGTAGTATTTTTTTAATATTATTTCTATGTTTAAAAAAACTTGAGAAACAGGGGGCAAAAAACCAGTACTTATATTTAGATAACAACATTTTAACACTGCTAAATAAGCTCATTATTTCTCTTACATCTTGTCACAGTATTTCTTTAATCTGAGCTAGTTTGCAATCAATCATACACTGTATATCTTTTAGAAAATGTTTGTTCCTGTCCATCCAGCAGTGACAATACCCACAAAAACCTAAATGTATTTTTTAGAGACAGGGTTGTATAATACCTGCTAACAATAAGTATCTATTCTGACTTTAGTCTCATCCTTGTTTGTTCTCTGTCTGCACCTAAACTCACAGCTGACTGCAGGCATGTTCATGCCTCAACTCTGCAGGTTGTCAAAAAGCATTATGGATAACAGAAAAACACGAAGCGATGCAGAAGCACATGCGAGAGGGTGAGGGAAAGTTCATTTAACACAAATTATAACACTTATGAATAATAACAGCAGATGTATTCAGCATCACCAACTGACAATATCAGAACGGAGCACTGTCAGGATGTCAGAGCTGCTCAGTGGTTTCCAGTCAGTTTCGCAGCTTGTCGTAAGGCTGTTCTAGCAGGCTTTTTTTAGATTTTGTTGTCACTTCAGTGTCTTAAATGCACCTCATGATGTTTTAGCAAAATTCAGTCCCGCTAAAGATGGACTGCCTTGTGAAAATATGCCTTCAGCCATGGTTATGGCTGATTAGAAAGGAAACACGTGGGCCTACAATCAGGTCATATCCATTACATTAGATAGATAGCATCGTTAGAATGTTGGGAAACTTATTTTATTAATTCACATGTGCAAGCAATGTGTAAAAATTGTATACAGCGGTCTATCAACATTTGAGACTTTAGTTGCAACACTGGTGGCTAAGTATTTCAGTGACTGAATATCAGGAACATTATACAGTCTAAATGACTATTTTGTTGTTACATAATGAAGCATGAGAAAATAAGGATATAGCGAGGAAGAAAGAACTATTGACTAGATTAGATTGGCAGTTGGGAAACATACGTCACATTCACTTTGTTAGATGAGAGCTCCACCACTCTCATTCTGTACAGGAAATATGAAGCTACAGCCAGGTGATGGTTAGCTCGGCTAGATAGCCTGTCTCTGAAGGGGGGAAAAATCTGCCTACCAGCACTTTTAAAGCTCACTAATTAAAATGTCATAATACAAAAAAAAAAAAACTTAAAGTAAATACCTTGTGGCAGAGCTTTCCACTCTCTAAACTATCTGCTCATTAACAAACGTTAAAGTTCTTTTCATGTTTGAAATAAAACCAGCACAGACCACTATAACATGGAGTGTGGACTGGTAGCTGGAGAGGTGGTAACTGACTGGTAACGTGCACAGCTGAGGAGCAATTCCAAAAATGATTGTCATTAAGGCATAAATATTTTACATAGGTTACTGATTTCCTCAGGTATCTTCCTAAATATTGACCCTAAGTACCACTTGACCAGAGCTGATCCTGAACTGAAATGGATATGATCCACTCGGATAGACACACTGTGGCAGTACTACAAACCCCAACCCCATTAAACTAGTGTACCCTGGACCCTGAACCTTGGAGTTGGAGGGGACCTGTATAAACCTACAGTGTAAAATAATGATAGTATAGTAAATATTGCAGTATCTGTCTCTACTGCCTGTGCTAGCTGCTAGCTCTGAGTGGTGGCTCTTACAGCAAACTGCATGTGTGTTCTACAGAATCAACTGTTCACCCTTCAGTGCTGTCAGACCTTGCAAAGGAAAGAGAACAGTCTCTGTAAGGTGTCTCTGTGGTGGGTTGGAATTCGCTTTATGCTTGCTTTATGTTGAATTAAGGATTTGGCTTTTACAACCCAAACTAGGACATTTAACTGCAAACTAGGCCATTTCCCAGCGCGTGTACAAGCTCTTTAATATCTCAAATAGTTTCGGAAATATTTCAACATGTTGCATTATTCTGAAATTTCTGTCTCCACTCCAGAGGGGTTCGGAATAGAAGCTCCATTGTAGATGGGAATTTCGTCAAGATGCCGCCAACTTCACAGACGTTGAATCCCTTCACTGCTTTCCTTCATGACTCCCCTTCTCCCTCATCTCTTTCTTCTCCCCAAGTCTCTTTGTTTCCATCCTTTCCATCTTGATATCCCTCCACACAGGTTGGCCTTTTCCCTTGCGTCTGTCTCTGTCTTTCTATCCTTCCTGACCTATTCACCCCCCCCACTTCTCACTTTCCCTCTGTCCTTTCCTCTTGTCTTTTTCTCTCTGATTCCTCGGGCTTTGTCCCAGTTTTGTAGGCGTTGAAGGAGGATCCTGTGGGAGGTGGCGCACACACATGCACACACAAACAGAGCGGAGGAAATAGAAGGCAGGAATAGGCATGGCCCTTCTTGTGTTTGGGTCTCCCCTGAGGGGCTCTGTCACCTCCACTCACAACTTAACTTCTCCGCACTGGTGTTTCTTCTTATGTTGGTGTGTGTGTGTGTGTGTGTGTGTGTGTGTGTCAGTGTTTAGATGTAACCATGGTTTGGGCTGTGTGTATGTGCCAGCAGAATTTTAAGTTCTGTCCTGTCTGACTGGGTTTTGTGTCAGAGCTTGGCTGGCTATCAGTGCCGGCTGCTGGGCAGGTGGTGGACTTGTCATTTTCAGCCCAGCCCCACTGGACCCGGAATGTGTAGTTTGATTGAGTTTTGGCCATGGGGAAGTGACAGTGATGCATCTCTCCTATACTGCAACGGCTAATATTTAATACCAATGAGATGAACATATTCTTTGAATGATAGTGACTGATAGATAATATTTTCAGCCTTTTATTACTTGTAAGTATGATAAAAAATCATGACTTTATTCAAAAATCTGATTCAAGGTGAATATCTGATTTTGTCACTGAGCTGCAATGAGTGCAAACACACTGTAGCTTTGCCACTGGATATTTTAACCAACTATGTGTCTTCTTTCCATATAACTCTCGACTTTGTGACAGTGGAAGCATCCTGTGAGCTACCCTGTTAGCTGCAAACTGACAGTGTCTGTGTGGGAACATAAAATCTCAGAGGGAATCAACCTACTCCTTAAAAACCATGGTAGTATTATTCATGTAAAATCTGTAAAATAAAATAAAACGAAGCTTTTTACTTTGTCGGGGGGGAAATAAATCAGAGTTTAGCTTGTAAGTTGATTCTTGACCTGGAGAACAGTAGTTTGACGAAAGAAGTTGGACTTGAGTTTCAATGCCACCTTACTCAGTATTGCCAGCTCCATGCCAGTTGCCAAAGAGATGTAGGGGTACTGGGTGATTGTTAGTTTTCAGAAAAGTAAGTTTTGGGGAACAATGCAGAATGAAACAAATATTTTACCAGCATTTAGTGCCAACATCCGGAATCCTCTCATATTATATTGTATCAGTTTGAGACAGTAGCCATGTTTCCATCCAAATTTTAACCATATTTTCAGTAAATCTGTGAAAGGAAACGTGAATGAAGGCTTTTTTCCAACCATTATGTGATTATTAGGTTCACAAGATTAGCGGTAGGTGGCACCAGTTCTCCAGTCGGAAAACTAGAGGAAGTTGGCACAACAAGATGATGTAATAAAAAGAGCACCATTTGAACATCAAACAGTGTCTGTTTCATGTCATAATGAGGAAGGTTCATCAGATCTGTGTGGAGCGATCATGGGTGTATTATAGAGCCAGGAGCAAGAATGTCAGAGCGGAAACAGCTCATCAGTCATGTCAGTTAAATGTCATGATCAGAACTTATTAAGAAAAGTGTTTCCATCTCCCATTAAGCACATTGGGTCATTTTGGAAAAAGCCAAAAACCACCTCAAGCGACCAACATTTTTGATTATTTTTTTTATTAATTTGCCATTTCCATCAGCCATTCCTCATACCATAGTTTGTTGATGGGAACACAGTTGATGAAATAAAAGTTTCCCAGCAACTATGGTCTTTTCACAAGGCTCTTAGAATGTGCTATGTTACTTAATAGTAGAAAACAAAAGATCTGTTGATCACAACATTTACTATTTTCTAATTAATTCATATAGACAGGAACTTGTGTATGTTGGTATACACCCTGTTTGCAATAACAGATGTCATTTAAAGCATACCCTACCATTTAAAGCCCCTCTGGAAAGCAGCAATAATTCCTAGCAGGATGGCAAAGACACGCACCTGAGGTTGCTGCTTGCTATGATTTTTCAACTTGGATGAACACAGGTGGATATTGTCAGGAATTCATTTGGGATTGTGCGTGATGGCAATAATTATAACATACAGACAGACTGACAGGGACAGTAATGTAGAGAGGTGATAATTTAAAAAACATTAAATTGCAAAGCAGAATATACTAAAGAAAGACAATTGCAAGCCCTGTTCATCTCCATATCACGGGTTAAACTGAGAAAATGGTCCCATGAGTCAAGGTAACTACGCCTAGCTGGGCTTAGGGTTACATATGGGGTCAGTATTACATAAAGAAGACAAAATCCTGCTAGAGGCCAAAAAAGATCATTAAAATCATGTCCTCTGCGAATTTCATTATCAGTCAAGTACAAAGACTTGGGTACAAAGTTTGGGAGATTGAGTGACCATGTATTTAAGGTTTATGGTGATCTGACCAGTGGTCGGTAAGATATTATTCTCTGCAAGGGTTACACTGCACTGTAGTTGTATTTGCAGCCTCAACGTCAGTCAATATTCCTGCAAGGAAAGCATTTTATACCGACTTTCCCACATCGATTGGCTCTTCCCGCCTGCTGTACCTTGACAACTGACATGGTGGTCTAGCTGTCACAATAGTCGAGGACAAATGTATGAGTTATTTATGGTGTCCTCTGTGTCCTCTATAATCCTGAATATATGGCAACACTGCACTGCTTTATATGAGCATTTTAAAAAAAGACTGTTCCCTCAAACAATGAAACTCCCCTCTGTACTCAACATGGTATGGTCTGAGTTCTCTCTACTTGGATGATCCCACTTCCAGTTTGGACCCATGGCTAGCAGGTAATGCATTTTTGTTCATTGAAGTCACCATGACACCTTCATTTTTTTATATCAACTTATGTGTGTGTTAGGTTTGTCAAATGATGGTCCAGTCAGTAAGAAGGGTTTTATTCATCAGTTTCACAGCTTTGTAGTGTCTAAATAAAGCTTCACATGTTGTATGTGCTTCCAAAAGCTAAATTCAGTTCTGATAATTTTGGTTGTGACAACCAACTGCTCTCCAAACTAGAGTAAACCAAATAATTAAACAAAGCAAAGAAATCAATTTAGAGTACTTGAAAAAAACTAAAATCCAAAGTAGACTCAGATATGATCTGGTTAATAATGGAGACTGTGGATTGGCAGAATCTCTCTGCACTGCTAAGAAAAGAGAGCACCAGATATTCTGCAGAAAAATAGATTTTGATGTGCCAACCTTTTTTATTTTACTCTCACTGAAAAGTGGCTAAGAGTCAAGTCTTGGCTTTCAAGTCTTGAATGATCACGTGCATGGCAACAGAACATCAAATCATGTATCAGTTGATCCCAAAGTGCTTGGAAATCAGATACATCGCTCTGTCCTCTATCATTAATTTGGAACAGACATCCTTCAGGCCCTGTAGTGCACAGCAAGATGTTGTAGCAAGAAGGAAATCAAATTTCTGTCTGTAGTTGGTTCTTTTTTAATTTTGTCTCTGCTAATTTGTATGAAGTGAGATCTCAACTTTGACTTGTCTCTCTGGCCACCTTTCAAGCCCATAATCACCACTTCCTTTTGGAAATAGAAATCAGTAAGTCTACATTAGATGGTTGCTGAATGTGTTACTGCACATTATTGCAGATATGAGGTGGTTGTTTACATAGTAGCCTATGTAGCCAATATATTCCTTTACTTTGGCAAAAAAAAAAAGAAGTGATAAATGTATATATGTTATCCTACACTGTGATGTTACTTGTGTTTGGAATGAATTAGAGTCCAGTGAGATGGAACTTCTTATCTGACAACAGAAAACAGAAATCCGAATTGGATTTGGGAGGGGCGGTGCTACTACAAAGTAGTAACAGATGATTGTATTTAGCCATGTGAATGGGGTGTCTGAGACCCCAAACACAAGTAATTTGTAATTTTCTGAAGCCAACTTCTGAAAGACGTCATCAGATGAAAGTCATTGTAAAACCGACTCTCATAAAATTATTAAGTCATTAAGTATCAAGCTGATTTATGTTTTTGAGGTATTTTTAAAGAGGGTCCGAGGTCTCCAGGACCCCAAACAGAGCATGGTTAACTCTTAATATGACCTAACCTCAAAGGTTACATACAAGATTTAAAACATTAGTTGAGCTGCAAACAACTATTTTCTATGTAAAGATATAGTGGAATAATGGCATCCTGAGCAGAAAATTACACTAATCGTCTGTGTGTGTTGTTCCCCAAACAAAGCTATGTGCTTTGTTCATGCTGCCAGTCTGCCTGAGTGACTGAAATGGTTGTTTTTTCATCTACATTGTTGAATTCATCATTTTCTTTCATCCAGAATAGAGTTGGTGATTGTTGGAATAGAAAGACTAACAAAGATGGTTTCGGTGAGTTTTATTTTGTTTCTGTCTACTTTGAACAAAGTTACGATGATATGCAAGGTAAAAATATGTGTAATATTTTTGTCTATGGAGTGGCGAGAGATAGCAATATTCAGGCGTCTGCTTAAACAAAATATCTATCTCTGTAGGGATCCTTTCCATCATGTTGTCAAACACTTTGAATAACAACCTGACCCTGTCAGTGGCAAAAACAACAACTTTTAATGGATGTAATTTGTCCCCAAGGATTAGCTAGTGTTACGTTGTAGCTGTAGCAGCCTGTTTTGTGACTATTTCTCATCTAAAGCCTAACAAAGACGAACAAAGGTTTTGGTGAGTTTTATTTAGTTTCTGTACAGTTTGAAGAGCAAAATTATTGGTTGAATTATTGGTGAATTTCATACATATACCTTTTTAACCAAGTGCTTTAGAAGTAACCATACCATAACCATAGCTTATCTATCATTAGTACAATCTTACCCCAAGCTTAGCCATAATATAGCTGCCATGCACAGATATTGTAGAATTTCAAAAATGTTGACATTGGACGTAAAAAAAATAATTGAACGGTGGTTTGTAGAATTTGTTCAATCTCAATATTCTTGTCAGGGTGGGGTGCCTAAATCTGATGTCAAAGTGACAGATGATGGAGATGGCATCATCTTTTTATACAGTCTTAATGTATTTCTTCATCACTTACATGTACACAGAAACAGAAGCTACAAGCTTTCTATAAGCCTAGAGTTTTTACAGTAAGTAATCAGACTTACAGCACATTAAACAAGTTACTGTGGTTAAAACATTCACTCAGTGTCCTTTCTGGATAGCCTGTTTGTTGCCTGGTCAGGGAAATGTCACAAGAAAGAGGTGAGTATGACCTTTGCTGGTTATATCAACTGTTTTCCAGTCCTTTTTTTTCAGTCACACATGAGCATCTCAACCCTGCACACACATACACAAACATACGTGCATGCAACTCTGCTCAAGGTGACAGCATTGATAGCTGCTCATACATATTCATGACAGTTGCATTACAATAAATAAATAAGCGGCTTATTTTGCTCTTTCCTGAATATTAAATGAAGGACATTTGAACCTTCAGCACACCACCAAAACCCACATATTGTCGTCCCACAAATTACAGCAACAGCAACTGCACAAAGAGGCAGGGATACAAATGTCATAATGTTGTCCCATGTCTAAGATTCATCCCGCAAAGAAAAAAAATAAAATCTATCATTTATTCTCAGTTTACTCTTTTCTTTGGTGCTCCGTCGCTGAAGCCATAGCGGGGACACATTTTGCCTCATGCATATTTCAAACGCAACACATTGTGAACAACGCAGATAGACGCGGCGCGGTGAAAAGTAACAGCGTTTCCCATAGTTTCCATTTCACCCCTAGTCATTATTTATGGGGACCCTTTCTGAAACGGCCAGGCAGCTATGTAATGCATGAAGCCATTTGCTTCAATGATGATGGAGAGGCAGCTGCAAACTAACTGTAGGCAATAATGTTAGCCTCATGCACACAAATAGCAGGAGAGCGGGAGTGAGAGCTATTGGATGAATTATAACATTGTTCCTCTTGTATCACATTGTTTGTATGATCATTATGATCGTGAGGTGAATGGTGTCTGTTTGGTGCAGTCTGAGTCAGAAATAGAGGTTTAAAAGAGTAAAAGGGATGAGTAAATTGGTGTCAATGTGTAAAAATGAATATATATGCTGCTAATGATACCACCCACCGTGGTTTTATATGATTTACTTGGATCTACAAATGGCCATTATTAAGGACTTGTTTTGTAACACTGTGGTTTGGGTCACTGACCATTTTGGGTAAGTTGCCAAATCAGGATTGCAACGTGCTTGTGGGTTTTAATACATTGTCTTTATGAATTAACCGCTGTACCTTTCAAAATTACATGAATATTTTCAAATAATATAAATCGAAGAAATACATTGAATACAGTTATTTTACTTAATCATTCTCATTTTCATCGTTAATTTTGTTTACATTTTACTACATTTTACAAAAATGCTTAGTATTATTTTTTAAATCATATGGACATTATTTCCCAATGGCACTTTCATTTCATAATCCCAACTGTCATGAATTGTTGTCTCTAATCACCGCCACCTCATCTTTTTGCCCAAAAAGTTTTTAAAAGCCAATAGAAATCCCAATGGAAACATTAACAGTTTAAGGGCAAATTATCCCCTAGACATCTTTATCATCTAGTCCCATCAGAAGAATTTAAAGCCATGTTAAAACTCCATGTAACGGAGATATGCAACTGCCTTATTTGAGCTGGAGTTAGTCATTTCCTCGTGTGTGTGATGTTTGTTTTTCCTGTTGATTGTGTTTTCCTTTCTATTTCAAATGTAACTGGTGTGCTGTCTTGGTCAGGTGTCAGTGTACTTCCTGGATAAATAAAGGTTAATAACAATAATGAGGATTATACATAACAATAGTACATTTAAGAAGCTATTCAATAGTTTTACCAAGAATGATTCTGATACATGTGGATATCTTAAGTGTCTTTCCTGATGAAATGTCCTATGGTTCACAGGAAGTAATGGATTTTATGAAACAGGGGTAAGCGATTTGGATAAATCTGTCATGATATGTTTTATCGTCATCATAATATTGATAATGTTATCAAATTTCTGATGAATCAACTGAATTATCGTCAATGGATAACATACGCCTGCAAGAATATAGCAATATAACAATATATTGTTATTCCTCACCCCTACATAAATAGTACGATTACATAGAGTAAAAAAAAATAAAGCAGCATCAAGAGATTCTGAGAAAACCGGAAATCAGTGGGAAACAAAGCCACAGTAGTGGAATGATGTTGATTTGATAGTAGTGACCACTTGGCACCAAAAAACTCAACACTAATTTTTTCAAGCTATTTTTGGAGGCGAGAGAATATTTTCTTGAACATCCTCCTCTGTAGCTGTTAATTATTTAGCTGGCTACTGTGCATGCTAATGATTTAGCTTCTGGGGTTTGTGGAGTTCATGTATAAGCAAGTTTTGCATCATCTCAGAAGCACTGAAGTGCACTTAACACTGAGTACACAGGGCTGAAAGAGCTACCGACGCTCTCACCACGACACAGTAACCAGACCAAAGAGCTAATTGGTTAGACAGTGTGCATAGTTCCTCAAGATTAACTGAGAGGAAGTCTGGAGCACGCTGCAGCAAACATGGACCCCTATGTGCAGTGGTGTAATCAAGGAGAAAGAAATCCACTGGCTACAGTTTTCTACAGAATTCTCTTCTATACCTATTTACTCCGACTCTAAACTGTTTTCGCTCACACATATCAAGATCTTGGGGTAAACCTGCTTAAGATGCCCAACTTGAGTTCATTTATGGAAACCATCCTCCCATGTTGGTGTGATGTTCCGTGCTACATGGGGTCCCGCTGCCCCATCCAACAAGCTTTAGTCTAGTGTAGGGGACTATGAAATCTGCTGTTAGGGGGCTGCCAAGTTCCTTTAATTATGCTGTGATGTTTAATTGGGTATGGAGGAATAGAGCAGGTTGCACGCTGTAATGCTGGCCTCATGCCCGGGTCCAATGTACCCACAGATACATACAGACTGCCACCGCTACCCAGTTCTTTACAGGGCTTGTTGGCACAGTGGAGTCACCTGAACTTAGTATTTTAGTGGTGACAGCTAAATAAATAAATAAGTCCATGTTGCAAAACTAGAATTTTACAGGTTACCAACCAAAACTAAATCCATAGTAATGTGTGTACGTTTCTGACTCCACCATATCCCTGTTTGCCCACTGTTAATGCATTCTGCTTAGAGGCAGACAGCTACTGGACTGACAGATGTGTATATGTGTGTTCATACATATGTAGAAGTGTCAGTCTTTTTTTTTTTTTTTTTCTTGCACGTTCATATTCCTGTGCATGTTTGTGTGCGTGCGCAGAAAATAAATGGACAAGGTGATGCTGGGCCAGATGGCGTGTATGTTGGATGCTCAACACAGAAGCCAAGGTGTCACCTTGGCTCGGTAATGAGACAGGGAAGTGGCGTGGTAGGAGCAGCGGGGTGCGTGCAGACATACAAAAAAAACTAATGAGTTGTGCATGCACACTTTCTTTTGGCTGTAGTGTCAAGTTAACACATTCTTGAGGGTTTTTACGTAGTCATTCTTGATGGGGGTAAAGATTCCTTTTGCTGTCCAAGACACTGTATAATGTTTAAACAGCATGCCGATGAGTTGCGCATGGTGCTGATATGGTCATATAGCATGATGGAAACATTCTCACTCACTATCCTCGCCTAGCCACAGATAACAGGTCTCAACACCCTTCTCAAAGCTTGTATGACTGGGAAGCAGTACTATTAAAAATATAAAATACAAATATAGATCTTTATTTATCAAAAATATATAATCTTGTCTGAATAAAAAACATTAAACACAAGCAGACAGGTATGTTGACATATCAGTTACACCATAAAGCACAAGCCGGCTGACATTCACAGTGGTAAACAAACCTAACCAACTGGTTCCAATACAAGTTCGCAACGGAGGTTGGGCACTAAACCGGGCCAAAATAAATGAGACAATAAGAAAAAAAGGGACCACCAAGGCAGTGGCTCACTGCAACAGAACATAATTAACCCCATACAATTACACCTCACACCAGTTACTAGAGCAGCATACATGCATGTCATAATGGCAGGGTCCGCCAACGCCAACTGCAACACCACGACAAGACGTCTCTCTTGACACCGGGCTCTCCTATAAACACAAATTATTTATTTCAATGCCTGACCAGAATGCCAAAACATCCCACACACAAAGGTAACTTACCATCAACCAACAAAGCAAGGACGTCCGCCACCTGTAACTCGACGAAATCAGCCAGTTGAACGAGCGATTTTGATTGAGATAGCCACACAAGCGGAGGACAAAGCCCAGAATAACATCCATGACTTATTTACTTTACACCGTCCGCACCACTAAACTAAAAAGTCCAGCCAGACCAACTGCCACACAACGTCTAATAATGAAAATTGTTGATTTCCACTGTAAAAAATTAGAATTTGAATATGGGCCAGTATTTTCTAATGTTTTTGGAGTGCGACCCTCACTACAGAGTAAAAGTCTGGATATATCTATCTCTGCTGATTTGATTTGAATCATCTTTTTTCTTTTAATTTGTCTTCTGTGAGTCTCCCACATTGATGTATCACTGGAATAACCTTGAAAATGAGGGGGAAAAAAACAGTTTTACAATCTTTGTGCCTTTTGTAAATTTGTCTCAACATTACTAATTTTGATAGTTTTCTAGTAAACTCCAAAGAGTTAGAGTAAAGCTGTCTCATGTAGGATAACCCTCAGCTTGAGTGCACATGAATGAGCTGTAATGCTGTCAAAATGTCCTTCATTAGTGTTATTGCCATAAATAAGCCCCTTTGAAAACAGATTAGTTTGGAGGAGGCTCAGCAGCCTGCACTCTGTAAGCGCACAGCTTGACGCATTTGTCTGATTATCTAAATTTTTCATTTAAAGACTTTTGATATGATGTGAGAATATTTAATTTTCAAATGTATCAATCCCTTGCATGTCCACTTTCAGTCTCCTTTCTCTGCTCTCTGTTTACTCACACACAAGCAGATGAAAAGTCATTAGCTTGATCCTAAATTGCTACCTAGTGTCTCATCTGTAATATTTATGTGCCGCACTAACAAATACAGAAGAATGACAGAACAGCTTATTGCCACAATGAGAAGTAATGAGATGTAATTTGCTGTTCCACTACTACATAAATCACTTAAACCCTCGCAGTCATATTCACTCCAAAGGTGCTCTGCAATGGACCAGCCTTGGCATTAATCGATGTCTCTCTTTCTGTCTCTTTGTTGCACTCCGTCTGTTCACTCTGTGTGTTCATACTATAACATATTTTTAATTCAAGTAGTGATTGTGGAATCATAACCATATTGGAAATGTGTCTGGCGAGACTGGATGTCAAGTTCTGAGTTACTAAAAGAAAAAAAACAATCAGAGCCAAGAATGATAGAAAGACACTTGGACCTGGTAATGAGACTCAACAGTCAAGTATCTTTCTTGGCTCCTATTGGTTGTTTTTGTTCAGCTGTGGTGGATTTACGCAAATGCCATTAGGAGGCACTAGGAAGAGCCAGAGGAACCTGATTTTTACAGGTTATCTGTCTCAAGTACTACTGTCAGGATATAGTGAAAGTTTCAGCAAATATGACAACGTTATTTTTATAAAAGTTACCTACTGCAGCTTTAAAGTGCCCTTCTAGTCAAAACCAGTGTTTCTTCTTGTTCCTATTGTATGCTGTTCAAATGAATTTATGTGCAGAGTTTGATAGTTGAAGAATGTTTTCACATTCATCTGCTGAAAGTAGAAAGTAGAATCTGCTGAAAATAATTTGAAAGTCAATTCTGGTCCAGTATGGAACTTCTGCAGTGTGGTCCACCAGTGTACATCTACTGAGAATATATGTTTTTAATGAGGTAGAAGGAGTAGGTGACTTTAATATGGATTTTTTTAATGTGGGAATTACATTACTGTTCCAGCTGATTATTTGTATATGAATAAATACTCTATAGTCTGGAGGTGTTATATTAGACCAACCATAGTAACATTTTGTAAGATAGGTGTTGCCAGAGTAGGTCAAAAGTAGGAGGCAGACTCAGGACGTTGTGGTAGAAGTCCCTTTGTGTGGGCATTTATTCAAGTGCTTCCCAAAAATGTGAAAAGCAACAAAAAACAACTAAACATATTTACAAAAAACTGAGGAAAAATCAACTCATACTAGATTTGAAATTAACAGCACTTGTCTCCACCGCAATTTATCTCTCCCCACCTCTCTCGCTTTCCCCAAGAGAACTGACCCTTATACACTCCTTACCTGCCTGAAGACTAGACATGGATTAAACCATCCTCACTTCAGGTGGCATTTATTTACAGATATCTTTTAGCAAGACACACACACTTCAATAAACATTACCCATAATAATCACTCACATTTCCTATGGCGTTTGAATGTAACACCCACTCAATATACCCCACCATTCATAAAATGAAAACGAAACAGAATTAAATATACAACTTATTCCCCCCGTTAACATGGTATGCTCCTGACGTAATTGGTGACGTCATCATATTCATTTAACCAGCACATTGCGGGGCGGCCCCCTCCCACACAGCGGCTTTCGGCGTCAGGTAAGATACCTAGTAAAATAATTACCCTTTATATGTGCTAAATCACATGACATATATAATGCAACGAACAATAAAGTGACTGGAAAAAACAACCCTTGCCTGCCATTATTGTTGTTACCTTGATGGATGTTAAAGATTATAACGAAATAACGCTGCACACAAAACAGACCCGGGATAGTAATGTGCACGTGCGTTACCAGCTGAAATTAATTTATGGTTAATGTAAATGAATAAACAAGAAGGTGTACAAATGAAACAACAAATAACCTAACAAGTAAATACCTAAATATATAAGTGACAAATGACAGAGATGAGTCTACTTTGTCACACATTTGCATTGTCTTATCTAAAGTCAAAGCATAAAAAAACTACAACCAAGTTTGGAATAACACAACTTCCATTTACAACATGATAATTAGGTTGTCAAACCAATCAACACAAGCATACAAGTGCTGGCACAAAAACACATGAATAAAGATTCAACATTGAAACAACTAAGTCATAATTGCAAGGGCATGCATGTGAGTCATATTTAGTTAATTGCAATCAACTCCAGAACAAATGTCAGTCACTGCTCCAACAGTATACATGTGCTTCATTCCCAAAAGTGAATATTAATGTGTGGCTGTATTTTAGGAGAATGCCAAAACTGTGTAAAGTAAAATGTTTAAGTTAAGCAACATGTGTCGAAGGAAAGTTGAGAAAGATCACTGTAGTTTGGGTGGCGATCAGTTCAGTGGGCTAAAATCAAGTGTTATAATCCTCTTTCTAACTCTTCTCTTGAATCCAAAATGTGATTACTGACCATTATAACCTTTTTTTTTTTTTATTCAAGCTGCTGTGGCTGTAGCAAACAGTTGGCCAATGGCAGCCTTACTGTTGAGTATATTATGACTAAAACTTATGTTCCATTGGCAAGTTTTCTGATAGAATTCCCTGCAGTGATTGTTTCAGTTTAGTCATATTGCACTCATATTGCATCACTGCACAACATGCGGCCACTTTGTAAATAGGAAATATACTTACCCAGATGACGAGTGTATACAGTAAATAAAAGCTATACCCACAGGCCCTTTATGATGGGCAGTAAAAATATATAATGAAGAAAAAAAAAAGTTTATTAAATAAGTGTGACAGTAACACAACCATTACTTTTGTCAGATCTGTTTATTCACACATTTACAGTATCTAGTTTTGCTCCGGTAATCTGCAGAAAGTGTTGCTGTTTATGGTCGTAATGTTCTGTACAGCTCACTTTTATTATCCATAAGTTTCAGACATTAGAGCAAAGCTACTAATTATCAATTTCTTTCCCATTTATCTCAAAGCACCACTGTGTCCTTAGCACTGCCTCACAGAGCCGCAAACATGGCTGTAGACTTTTAATCAGAACATCTGCGTTACAAACTGGGGTGTGGGGTTTAAAAGACATGGATTTAACATTTGTATATGAGATATAAAAGATTAATATAGCAGCACACAACTATATACTTGCTATGTAAATATATAGTGCACTCATGGTGTCCTGAGCAGAGAATGACGTTTCACTCCCTCTGCCTGTGTTGCTATCACAGCCTCTCTATGCTTTGTTTTTGATCGAATCTGCTGTTTTTCTCCTTTACGTCTGTAAATTCAGGATTTATTTCCCCCAAACCAGAGTTGGTGATTGTTGGAAAGAGTGTGGAAAGACTAACAAAGATGGTTTTTCTTTTGTTTGTTTTGTTTTATTTTGTTTCAGTCGAGTTTGAGATGTGTTTCATGATTATGTCCTTGGTAAAATTACTGGTTCTGTCAACGGAATCTGGTTGGCTATTTGGCCCATTGTTTTGGTCTGAGATGCTGGTGTTATAACATCTAGTGGCATATTCATGTCATATATATAACCTTTAAAACTAGGAAAGGTAATGAATGTAGTTATCAAGTTGCATTATGGGTCCAGTGAGGATATCTGAATCTGATATCTGAACCTCTGCTGCATCAATGTTGACAATTCTGGCAAAAGTCCTACAAACAAAATGGATGGAGTGTTGCATCCACAGGTTGTAGATGGTTAAGGTTATAGTTGAGGAAATAGATAAGGCAAAACGACCCCCCAACCAGATCCCCCAGGGGTCAAGCCGAGTCACTGTAAGTCCTTCTTTGTTCAGCCCCTTGTATATTACAAGGGGCTTTCGCTCTCTCTGTCTTTATCCATTTCTCCAGAGAAATTTATTAGGAAGTCGACATCATTAAGCACCTTGACTCATGTGCTGCTGGGCTTTAATGTTTAATTTCACACCAAACGAGGGGAGGAGGACAGGCAGTAGAGGAGGAGAAGGTGGAACGAGGAGAGGGGAGAGGGTAGAGGATTACAGGGGGTGGTTGTGTTTGTTAATTTTATGTGTGTGTGTGGGCGTGTGTGTGTGTGTGTGTGTGTGTGTGTGTGTGTGTGTGTGTGTGTGTGGAGTTATCACAAACGAAAACCATAAATCCTTCATGGGCCGTTCTGTATTTGTGTGCATATGGTCATTATTGTAAATCCAGTAATTAGCCTCACCAGTGCATTGAGTCAGTGGCTCTAATTGGAACCTTACATCTACTGCCACTCAAATGTCTCATTGTACAGCACATACAGATGCTGAAACATACACACCAAACACACATTGGGCATTGTTGAAGCTTCAAAGGGTGTATGTAACACACACACAAACACACACACACACACACACACACACACACACACACACACACACACACACACATAGGCTCACTCCAAGATAAATAGCCTTCATGGACCAGTGTGCTCAAAGATGATGTACTCAATATGCACTCATTGCCAATAACATCCACCCTCACACACTCGCACAAGGAGACACATCCATTTTGCTTGCAATGCTGTATCTGTGTTTTGGGTCTGCGATTGTGTGTGTGTGTGTGTGTGTGTGTCAGCACATTGACAGCAAGAGACACCTCAGCAGCTTCAGATACCCAGCAGCTGTCAATAACTCATCACTTCTTTCATTAAGTGTATTGGCAGCTGGTCAAATAGGCTGCATGTGTGTGTGTCCTCTTATCTTCCTGCTTGTTCAGTCAGTCTTTGACTGCGCTGTTTTTTTAATTATTTTTTTGTATTCATTCAAGGCCCATTTAACCAATGAGCTACTGTATGTGTGTGTTTGAGAAAGAAAAAGCCCTTGTAGATGGAAATGTAACACCTAGAAATGAGTCTCAGCGTGCCAGTGTGCGTGTGTGCTGACAGGTAAAAGTATGTGTAGTTGTCCAGAGGGGATGTTGATGTAGGCGGTGGAGACAGTGTATTGAGAGGCTGTCAGTAAACATGTTAACTCCCCTGAGAGAGGAGGAGGAGGCGGGGGAGGATACTGAACATGAGCTAACAACCATCAAGAGATGAAGGTATATAAAGAAAGCCTCTTTTTGTGTAAAATATACACTTTTAAACATAAACAGAGTTTTGGTATTTTCCCTGATCCTGAAAAGCCCTTCTGTGTGTTTTGGTGCACAGCTGGGAGGAGAGGTTTCTGGAGCCAAGGCACTTTAAGAGATGTCCTGATATTATGGAATAATGATTAAAAACACATGGAAACAATGTTAATTAAACACTCTCCAACCACTAGTTCCAAGTTTATTGTGGTTAAAACATTGGTAGTCTGCATTAATCTATGTACAGTATAAATATGGTTTCGTAAGAGCTGCTTTGTGTTGGTTCCCCTTCAGTTCATTAAATCCCTGCAGCCATCTGAAGGTAGCAGGACATATATGTTGATAAATCCGCAGCCTCTGATTTGAGAAGTGCCTCCCCTGGAGTGGCACAGCCATCAACTGCATCAGAATATGCAAGTGGTATTCTACATCAGTGGTATTCTACATCAGTGGTATTCTACATCAGTGGTATTCTACATCAGTGGTTCCTAACCGTTTTCCTTAACCCTTACAAACTGTTCATATCCAATGCCTTCACAGTATGGTCTGGGTCAAATTTGACCCGGTCCAAGAAAGTCCTCATAAAAAGTGTCTATACCATATTTTGAACTACAGATCTATTTAGAATATGTAAATAGCCTATCTTACATTAATATATTTATTATTAATCCTTAATTTATGATTTTAGATAGCATGAGAGTGTATTTTTTAGGTTTTAGACCACTCGTTTTTACAGCTATATCACACTATATCATGTCCTGTTTTACCTTAGACATGAAAACACAACAGCCATAATGGTTAAGATATATTTTATTAATAGTGATGCATAAGAGGTGGCCAATCTTGTGGGTCCTGGAGTCATTCGATTGACATTTTCCGCTGCCATCCTGCCTGAAACTTGACCAACAGATGGCATTGTTTTTTACATAAACATCTCTCTTGCTGCCTGCTCCTCTTCCTCAGAGGCATCTTCATCAGATTGTCTGTAATCAGAGTTTTCCTCTATGTTATCTTCTTGCTCTGACACATCCTCCTCCAAATCACTCTCAGCTTCTTCATCGTGGAAGATCTGATCAAGGACCTCTTGAAGAGTGAGTCTTGCTGCCATGACCTCTGTACCTCTGCCACTGAAAGGGCAGCTCTGGTACCTTTTATAATGTTATAAACCCCACCCCCCCTACTCCAAACACACACACACACACACACACACACACACACACACACTCACACACACACACAATCACATATTGATTTGATTCTAATTTGTCTATTTTTAGATTATGTTGTTACATTGCAGGTGCATGTCTCTGTGTCAAGGCACCCTCTGACCCCTGTATGTTTCTTATGTGCACCATATATGACCGCTCCTATGCTGTTTTACTATTTCACTGTTTCAAGGTTCCCCCATGGCCCCCCAAGACCAGCAGGGGCCTGTCCCTGCGGGAACCTGGGCGAACAGTTATTGTGACAGTGTCAAGGCGGGGGGGCCTTGACACTGTCACAATAACTGTTCGCCCAGGTTCAGAGTTGGGGGGGGGGGCCCAACTCTGTCACCACTGTCCCATAACCCACTGTAGTGGGTCTTAAATCCATCTAACTAGATCCGAGTCAAATTTGACCCGGAATAGCATCAATGTCCAAAAATGTGTAGCACCTGTGCAAAAGTATACAATTTAAAAATATTTTATTTTTTGTATATTTTGGGTCACTTTAGGAAAAGTCATCAAATTTCAGGTTTAAAGAATGACATGTAGGCTATTTTCACTGCTGTCAAATGTCAAAACGGGTCAATTTTGACCCAAACAGTATGTAAGGGTTAAGGGTTCCCTTTTCCTGTTACTGAGTAAACTGACAACCATGACTAAATAACATATTATATTCAATAATAACAATAACAGTAGAGAACAACTGAGAAAACTGCACAATGAACCCAAACAGTGAACACAATAACTGCAGGAGGTTTGTGTACATTTTAGATCTGACCCTTTGGCAGACATTAATATAACTATGTAGATCTTGTTTTGTTTTTGTAGGCCATATAGCAGCATCAGTATTACATTGAGACTCTTTCACAACCAGTTACAACTCCTGGTAGTATGTTTAAACAAACTAGTATTGCTGTTATTAAATTTTACTTCTTGTTATCATCATTGTACTAATTTAACTGTTAAAAAACCTGCACCATCTGCCTCTGGCTGCAGATTTGAGGTCCTGTGTCGTAAGTCACTGTTTTTCATGCTTCACTGTGATTGGCTCAGCTGTTTCAGAGTGATGTGACTGGCAGAGTGTATTTATCAATCACCCAACTTTTGATCTATTGCACATACATAAACCAAATAAGAAGCCGCACTAATAGACATCCACCCAAGACCTACCGCTTTGCACAAACTACTGGCATTGGACCTTAAAAGGCAACATCAGTCTTAACTTAAGCCCACTGGGGATACAATTCAGTTTTGTTGTGCAAAAACAGTCTTATTTCCCACCCGTTATTTATCCATTTCTCCCTGAGTACTAACAAGGCCTGTTGCATGCTGCAAGCGTAAAATCCCCAAGGGCCCAAACTCAGCCACTCAGGTCAATGCACAATGACTAAAATTCACAGTCCAAACACAAGGCAAGTTTCTCCTCATCTCCGAAAAGCTGACACTTTCTCAGAGGCCTCAAGGTTTTTCTCCGACGACAGCGATATGTTGATGCCACAAGGGAACCGCTGCAGATGGACAGGCACTGCAGCGGCTGGTGGCAACTCAGGGACTGTCGTCTAGGTAGAAAAAAATAGGGAAAAAAACTGTCTTGGTGGTGTTGATTAGAGCAAGATATTGAGGTAAGGATAGGAAGGAGCCCAGGGAGAAAATAACATGCTGGAGGAGACAGAAGACTTCAAAAAGCACGGAAGAAATGAAAAAATAAGCTCAGTTAATGCTCTCAAACACACACTGCCTGCAATCAGCCTTAATATATAATTATGTATCAATTCCCTGTGTTCAGTTAAGGAAAGTGTAGTGCCCCCCCCCAGCATGTGTTGTAGATATGTGCAATAGTGTGTGTTACATCCCACATCTCTCACAGATGCCTCGCTCCTCAATGCTCAGTCCCGAGAGGTTGAGGGCATGCTAACTTCAGGTTAAAAGCCCCAGCAAGCATACAGACATTTGCATAAGTACATGCAGCAGCCTGGTATATCTACATCTGCTCCTCTCGTTAATGTACCAAGGACAGTCTGTCTGAAGAGGTGTTGCACTGCATACTTTTTCAAGCCACTTGTCCCTGATATTGTGATATGAAACCAGAAGAATCCCAAAAAATCCTCCCAGCTCATGTGCAAAGTTGTTTCCCCCTTTGTAAAAATGTTTTGATACAGTCAGATAAGAAGTATCAGAACACACATGGGTAGAAAAGATAGAGGGAGCGACAGCAGTTTAAACTTTGTACTGAAACTCGTCGCCGCGCTCTATAGGGGGAGCGGGCTGATTACTTATTCATCTGTCTTTTATGTTCTTGCTTGTGCTCTCATCGCCTCTCCCAATGCCGCCTCTTTCTAGTTTTCCCCAATGTGCTCCCAGATTAGGTGCGTCCACCAGTTAATGTACCGCATCAATAATTCTATATGGGGAATGTGAGGAGCAGAGGGAGTGAGAGAAGGAGAAAGAGATGGAGCAGGGCCAGAGAGGGAGGAGTGGAGCTTGAAATCCACTACATCCTAAGCTCCCTCCATCTTGCACCATTTACCAGCAAAACCTTTGAAGTCTTCCAATCCTCTGATGTAATGAAATGTTTTTGCTATTTTTTTAAAATTACCCTAACCTTTTTTTTGCTGATCTGAAAAACTATTGATCGATGACTCCAAACTGTTGCACCCATAATTAATTAGGGTTGACAGAAAAACAACATTTAGTCTCATCTAGTGGCAAGATGGCAGATTGCAACCAACTAAAATCCTTTGAGTAAACCAAACGCGAATATTAAACTAAGGTTCCTGCAAAATTTGTGAAAAATGCGAAGGTCCTATCTAAAGCCAGTGTTTGGTTTGTCTTTTATGGCGGTTAAACGTCGCAGACTTCGTAGAAGAGGACCCGCTCGCTCGGTAGGTAAAAATGGCTCACTCTTATTTTCAGATTATACACTAATGAAAACAAACTTACGAATATCATATTCCATTTCTACAAATAGATCCTCATAAATGACACACTGCCCTTTTTTAATTGTCTTAATGATGAGTAGTTAAACCAGTGGTTCTCAATTATTTTCTGTCATGCCCCCCCAGAGGACAGAAATTTTTTTTGTGTGTAAAATTTGAAACAATATTGGTTATATTTAACGTTTGTCTGTTAGATGTTCTGTGAGTTCTTCTTGGAGGTCGACTGAAATGTCAAATATACGTCTCCCGATCGTGTCATTAGACAGAGGGACAGTATTCAGTGTCTCTTTTCTCACCTATGATTGTGACCATGTCCAATGCTGCCGGAGTATGAGCTCCTCTACTATTGTGTGATGTTTTTTGCACCTTGCAATGTGGCAAAATGGCGGTGTTTGTACGAGGCTAACAGTGCGTATTTATTTACTGATGCCGCGCTCACTAAATGACCGGCCTGTTGGCGATACTCATCGAGTATCCGATGAAAAAAGTCCAGTGGCTTATTGACATAACTGGGGTGTAAGGTCTCCAGGTGCCGTCTTAATTTGTGTGGTTTCATGCTGTCCGCTGCCACAGTTTTTAAACATAAAACACACACAGGTCTTTCCTCATTTCCGACCGTATTCACGGTAAACCCAGGGCTGTGTAGGCTTCGTCATTATTTCCTGGTCTTATTAGGTTTATGCCGGTTACCGTCACTGGCTGTTCTTACCTCTGACACCTCCTCCATTTTTCTTTTTACTCCTGTCAGAAACTTCTCCATCTCTCCTCCCCCGTCAGTCACCCCTCCCTGTTGCGCCCCCCCCTGACACCTTACTGGGCGCGCCCCACTATTTGAGAAGTACTGGGTTACACCATTTGCCTCAGCTTCTGTGCTGTTTGGCATGGATTCTCCAAGAACTGTACTGGAGGTACTGACACCATAGCATGGTTCCAAATCAATTGCTGCCATTGTCTTGATGTTTTTCCATTGTTAGAGACTTTAGCAGGCAGGATTAAGAATGGAGATGCTGTAGCTAGCTAGCTACCTTCATGTAATACAACAAACGTTGAGAAGCGTAGATGGGATAGATGCAGCTGTATAAGTTGTTGTTAGACATAACATATTCCAGATGTAAGGTTAACTGCCTCTATTAACCGAGTCAAAAATTGACGCCGTTAAAATGGGTTTGCGTTAACACCGTTAATAACGCGTTTAACTGACAGCACTATTAATAACCATTTGTATAGTGCGTGTTTTACATTAAACTTGTTCCTCTGATGGCTAGACGCATGTCAGAGCAAGACAAATTCATAGGGGGAAGTGTGTCCGATGAGGATACACTGACTGAACACCTAAACTATGAATACGCTTAGAAGTTAAAACCGCTCACATACCAACATAATCTAAACATATAGTGTTGATGGTAGGGAAAAAACGACGAGAAAAAAGGAGATTAATACTTACCAAGAACCAGATCCCGTCAATATGTCCAACAGAAGGTGTGTAACACCATCTTAAAGATTCACTGCTGATGCCCATGATGGAGTCAGGTGGAAGGAGAATCAAAATAGGTGGAATAAAACGAGAATGAGAGACAGGGAGAAGAAAAGGAGGGGAAAAAGATACAGACGAGAGACGTGAGAGGAAATGCATCCCCCTCAGCACAGCTGGGCTCGCTGTCATGTCGGCCTGTCACATGGGATCTGGCTTGAAATACTAGTTCTGTCTGTCTCATCCGAACAGAAAATAGGCCACATCCTGTTCAACACAGCCACTGCATGGCACTCTTTCACAGCAGAACATAATGCATGTTATAGGACATGTTAACAGCTTCAAAGAGAATTATTCAGTGCGTAGAGATTGCAACGGAAAATCACCTGTTACACTATGTATTCAGGTGTAGTTGTTGCTCCATATGGATATTTTCATATCCTTTTATGGTCTTTTGAGTTGTGATCTCTTTTTCAAAAGTGCTTTGCCCTTAAATCAACCAGTTTCAGCCATCTCAAGCACTGGAGAGCACCATCTCAAGCACTGGAAGTGTGATAGCCCACCCAAAAACCCCAGGCGGTCCCAGAGGGACCTTTTATGAAGTTAGAGGCAGCATTTCTGCATGTAAAACGGCCCTCTTTAAAAATGGGCATTTCAGCCAGATTGGTAGAAGCTCCTTAAAGTAAAGTTCAATGAAAGTTTCACCCAAACTAAAAAAGAGGTGTTAATGCTAATGCTAATAATGATAATAATAGAATATTTATTTAGATTTTTTAGCTATTGGGTTGTACCATTACATGTTTAAAACATGCCTGGTAGTATGCTGAAAACCTAAACTTCCTGAAAACACGGAATCAATAGTTGCTCAACTCTTCAAGTTCAGATCCCTGAAGTTGATTATGTTTTGGTAAATTGCATAATGCGGAAACATAAAACCGTGGCTGGAGCAGGGTGCACAGGGTGTTAAGGCTGTTTTATCCAACTTGAGATGAAACAGAGGTGTTGCATATGCTGCTGCCTAAAGCGTGTTGATATGAGCCATGAAATCAGGTCAGGTCTCTGCGTCATTGCTATAAGTGTACATTTACATGGAAAACTTATTTTTTTTCCACATGCTTCTTATATAATACAAGATGGAGACGAAGTGTTGAGCTGTTCAGTGTAGCGTGAAAGTCATTTCATGTTTATTTCTTAAAAGACTAAGTCATGTAGGACATTCATGTTCTGGATTTATAAGCAGACCTGAACACATGCCGTATAACTGAGGTATATATGTTGTTTGTTTCAGTATTTTTAAAAACTTTATTTACATTATCGACACCATGAACATGCAACAAAAATACTTTTCTTTTGGCATGATGGTTCAAGAAGCAGATATTTCAATAATCTGATATTTAGAGGAAAAAGCTTCATCTGCAGAGTGTTTATAACAGTCACTTTGAAAAATAGACTTGTGTTTTGTTTGATTGCATTATAGACTGTCACACAATATGTGCCTGATATGACGGTGACATTATATTGATACCCTTCCCATCAATTCGAAGTGGTGCATATCACTTAGCTCATTTAGCACATGGCACGTATCATATGATATAATTTTCTGATGATAATGATCATAATTCACTCCGTGTCCTTACAGCATCTTGTTCGGACCATGTGAATAGACATTAGTAGCGACTGCTGTTCCTCTCCTGTCTCCTCTATCTGAAGTCTGAAGGGCTAAACTCGCCCATCGATCAGCCTTTTGTAACCGCAGCTCTCTGATTTGGATCCATTAAAGTCTTAGTAGGAACACAAACCTTAGCATAAGCCATTTTTATCTAACATCATATCTACCTTCCATAGAGTCCAGCATATTGAACTGCCATGTTTCAGTAGCCTAGATGGACAACCCAAACACTGGATTTATATAGGGCCACTTGCATTTTTTTTTTCTGTAGGTTTCCCCTACACACTTCACAGCTTCTCATTTCCAGGCCTTCAAATACAGACGCCAACGGTGTTCAGTTAGTCTGCAACTGCACCGCTAGATGCCACTTAATCCTACACATTGATCTTTAAAACAACATTATAAAGTGTTTTACACGGGGAAAGAAAAATAAAGCATCCAGTCACCAAGCAACAATTCGTGGCATGTGCTGCTGACAGCAGGCTGAAGATCAAACTTTGTAGAAATCAGTTCAATTTCAGATTCTGGGTCACTTTTGGATGAATCTAACAGCTCTGGCCTGCTGTTTAGCTGCCACTAGCAGTGAAAAACACGTTCTAAATTTGCCACAGCTCTGATTTGTGCCACCAAGTGACTGTTGGTTTTCTCAGATGGGGGTTACTAGGGATACTGTGGAGGTAATGCAGGGTTTATGTAAGATTTTCAATGCAATATGTTATTACCATAATAATACATTGCTGTGAACTGCCAACTTCAGTAAAACATCTGGAAAATTGTTTGATGGGTGCAGTTGCCTCCTTGCCATCGAAAATGACAAAGATCCTCAGTGAAGCACAAGCCTCACTAAACTGTGAGTGCAGCTTATCAAACAGATGCAGTTAATGCAACTACAAGCCTCTGTATTAGTGTTATTGCATGATGACAAATCATTGGCTTGCCATGAATTTAGTGATGGATTTAAACAATTTGAAATGAAACATGTAATTGTTTTTCAGTTCCAAGGTTGTTAAATAAATCAGACATTGATTAAGCAGTGCTGTATTGTACTGTAACATGTCAGTGGGTACATTAATGTAAAGCCACTGCTCAAAGGAGACTAAGGTTCACAGGTATCATAGTGTTTAGAGGTATCCACCATATGAAAGCTGACAGAAAAAATAATGTTTGCTCAGAAATATAGTTGAAATATTTAAAACGGATGGCCATGACATAAGAATATATATAAAGATGGTTTTAATGAACTTAATATCAGAACTAATATATTATAAAATAATCTCTGGAATTGGTGCCCTACTGTGCATTTCAGTTTCAATCTCAAGTTCCTTTTATGGAGGAAGTGGCATGTCCGCCCACTGAGCCCTATTAATCAGCACGAGTGAATTTACATTAATTATAAACCAGTTTGTTAATTCAAAAATTATGTTCTTGCAGCCAAGTCCAAATATGTCCTTTAATTGATTTTAATGTGTATGTTAGGTCTCTTTTTAGTAGAAACAGTATCAGTAATGTATCCTTGACTAGCACATGGTGAGAAGTCTTAAATCTCTCCATCTGTCTCAATACTCATTGAGTTCATTTTCAGATGAGAACTCCAGAGAGAAAGAATCACTGAGAGAGAGAGAGGGTAGCTCAGTCACATGGAGTAAAAGTCAAGGATGTCTTTACCTGATTTTCATATAACCTGATATCAGCATATCAAAGCCCATCACCTGGCTGAAGTCTTGTCTCAGCTTTCCAAAGGGAATGTCAGACATGAAAGAGAGTATTTGAAGAGTTAAGGAAGAGCTGAGCTGAGATGCCATTTCTTTTTAAATTGCCATTTTAGGGGGGGTAGAAGCTCCTGAACTCCTTGAGAGTTGATAAGTCGCCTTGAAGTGATGAAACGCGGCCATGACGGGGCATTCAAACTTAAAGAAATTCCCTGCTGTCATTTCCACAGTGCTGGTCATTGATCAGGACCGGTGTGTGCATGAGTGTTGCACCGTTTCCTTGTCCGAACTTTGGTGAAATACAAAAGCACTTAAAGTTGAGGGACCCTCTTTTCTCAGACTCATTTCAGTGACATAACAGATGACTCAACTCTCTTATCTCTTTCCAATCATACACCCGACTTTAAAAAAGGTAAAGAAACCTCAACTCACAGATGTAGTAAGGAACCAAGCAAACTCAACAGTAGCCATGCAATTAGGATAATTATCTTTATTGTTGATGAATGTTTGTAATGCTGTTGTTCTGTACCTTCAAAGAACAAGAACACACTGTACTCGGTAGCTTCTTATCTGTCTGTAATTCTTTCCCAAAAGAGTATTTTCTGTGGCTGTCAAATGAGTTTTAAACTGGTCATTGATCACAATCATGTTGAAATCATATTAAACCTTCACAGTAGGGAGGTAACAAAATACATTAGTCAGATATGAACAGACCAACATGCAAACAGTTTTTTTTCTTTTGGCCTTGAACATGTATCGCTTCCTGTCAGTCATAACTAAATATCTGCCGAATGAAGCCTGGTTTCTGAAACCAGCCGTCTGTGATGGCACCCACCTGTCACTCAAAGTAGGCCGTACCCTTAATTATGCCGAACTGTAAGCTTTGATAAAAATGTATATGGGACTTTTCCCAAACACAAATACACGATTACACAAATATCGATTGTAAAAGTAAGGTTTAACCACAACTTTTAATCAGCACATCAAGGATCACAACAAGATGTGTTGTGCAATGCACTCATAAAGTGTATGCAGAACTGCCAAAAGAGTTTTTCAGATTTTTATTAAGGACTTTCTCCTATTTCTTTTTTTAAACATAGACAACCTCACTTTATCTGGCCCTACCACTTCAATCTGTTTATTTTGTATGTTTTATGAGTATGTTATTTGTAATATAGAAATCCTTGATAATCATGTCATGAGCTCATTACACTGGACTTCTCTTTGAATTTTTGAATTTGAAGTCTTCTGTTCAAAGGTTGCCCATAATGTCACATTTGTCCTTTTGCAGTTTGAAATTGAAAACAACAATTTCAAAAGTGCACCGTATCTGTTTTCATGGGAAACAGCAAAGCTCTTTCCAAATATCGATTGTGAGAGATAGTGTTGCCCTAAATTAAGTCTGCAAGGCAGCTGTACACTGAGTCAAAAGCCTGGAAAGCACTGTCTTAGAAATTTAAGGCAAGAAAGTACATCTACTACAGAAGCCACAATGTCCAAAAAGGCTGGACAGATGCACAACAACTGGCATAATTAAAAAAATATATATATAATAAGGAGTGTTATTATATTTTTTTATGGTTCAATAGCTTTAATAAATATAATTCCACCACTTTCTGATTTATTTTGACAGTTCAAGAATAAGTACATTTCATTAACTTATCGCTACACATCTAATATTTTATTTTGACAACCAAAATGGTTCTCACTTTCCTTTAGTGTCCGGTCTTCTTCTCTTGTTGTGCACCCAGGCAGGTGTGAAAACCCCTCCACATTGTAAACAAGCACGTCGCAAATAAACCAATGCCTTAGGTGTCCCTTTATGATTGTTCTTATCTTTAAGACCTAATAATGGACAATGACAGAGCTTTTAATGTTTGAGGGACAATCTGCGCCAAGCACAACAAGAGCAACGATAAAAGATCAGACAGCTTTGAATAATTATACTCGGGGCATGGTGTTAGGAGTGAGTGATTAATGGCGTGTGCGCGTGTTTGTGTGTCGGAGAGAGAACTCGAGGAGGGAATGATGATTAACGATGAAGCAGACCTTGAGAAGGACAGGCTGCCAGCGGGACAGATGACAGGAGATGGAGGGATGGGAGGAGGGACAGAGTGGAGAGGTGGACAGGGCTAACAGAACCTCTCATTCTGGCAAATGACTGTCGAATGCTGACACGCAAAATAGCAGTCATTTGCTTACCGTATCATTTATTTCCCTACAGTGCATTGATTGATGATACACCATGTCTTAATGCCACAGCCAGAGATAGTTTGGCCAGACGGCAGAGGAGGCATGTATGTCTACAGTGAACAATAGAAGCACTTTTTTAATTGTTTCTTCCACATGGGCTCTGCAATCTTTTTTATGTGGTTGTTTTCTTGTTTTCTGTTATGTAGGACTCCGATTGCAGCTGTTTTGGCTGTGCATTTTGGTCGTTCATGGACAGCACAAAGAGTAATATAAAGACTTTTCAACAGTCTACAGTTTGTACAATTTTCACATAAGACACTTTAGTGTTAAAACCACAACCATAGAATTTTTTTTTTATTAAATTGGTTCAAGCCATTATGAAAATGACTAAAGGTGAAAATACTCTGTGTTGTTGTCAATTATACAGAGTGCCCCTCCCCACAACTGACTCCCCTTAGGTAGCCCCCCTAGGTGACTTATATGGTCACATGCTGTTCCCTGTTCCAAATATGTTATTACTATAATATTTAATTCCCATTCAAGTATAACAACATTACGATTTAAACGTAGCGTACCATCAATATGCAGGAAGACTTTCTTATAAAGACCTTAAATAACCATAAAGCACTGCTGCTTTCTCATAGCAGTGGTTTCCATGAATTGGTGTGAGACGAGTCCGTTGTGGGCCCGGCTGGAGCGAGGTGGCATGCCACTGCTTCAGATTGTACTATTCTCTAATCCATTTGTTCCAGGCACTCATATGAGGACTCAAAACAGCAGCAGCAAATAAAAGATTCCTCTTCACTCCTATCCACAGGGACAACACCATGGCTAAAGCACAGGCACCCTGAGAGGCATGCTGCCATCTGCCACACACACACACACACACACACACACACACACACACACACACACACACACACACACACGTACACATACACACTCTTGTATTATAGTCCCTTGTCACACTCCCTCTCTCTGGAAGCCAGACTTAGGAAACCACCCTAGTGTGACAGCTCTTGGTCGGGGGGCAAATTAGCCTCAGGGAGTGAATGGAATCTGGTTATGGGTTTGTGTGCGGATGCATATATGCAGCGGTATGAATACGTACACAAACGTGTTGTGTGTCTGCTCGATTCTAGCTTTGTGAGAGCCTGCCTGAACTTGCATGTGCGTGACAAAGAAGGAAGCGAGCTGGAGCAGCATGGCCATATTTGGTGGTTAACCTGACACAGAGAGGGAGAGATATTTAAGGCAAAGATGCTTGACTACTGACCTTTTCTTTTTTTCTTTCACTTTCTCCCACACTTTGTTTCTGTCACAATCAGGTTGTTGTTCTAGCATAACTAGACCTCCTGTTTTGCCAATGAAGCACCTAACAGGCACAGTATAAGGATGTGTTTCTTATTGTCAACAAGTCCCATGAAAAGACCAAACGATAACAAACACACACACTGCAGTTTATTCTCAATCACACATATAATGTCTTGCTGCAGGAAATACTGAATGTATATACTTATACATACATATAAATCATAAAAAAATAATTAATTACCAACTCATCATACAAATTAGTCATTATTATTTTATAAGTTATTTTTATTCATTATTTCATGTAATTGTTCACACTGCAAGCCTCAGTGCTCATTTCTGATTCATTGCTCAGATCAGATTTTGTATTTATTTTACTTTTTAAATGTGGCCCATATCAGATTCCAGTGTGAACAGGCCACAATCCTGAAGTGACGTAGTGTGAGTGACATAAAAGTCACCTAAATTCTGATATCACAATATACGAGTGTGTGTCATCCACATTCTCTCAGGGGGATGTGTCTCTGTGCTGAGTTACTGTATGTGTTTGTTTTGTGTGCGTCAATCATGTGGCATGTGATGGCAAAAGGGTTGCCTGGGCTCCTGCAACCGCGGTAACAGCTGTGAATTTACACGCTGTAATTGGCTGATGAAAGACACATAATTGAATCTGTAGAAGGGCACAATAATACAAACCCCTGACTGAATAGGCGTGGGTTTGTTAGTGTGAGCGAGTGTGATAAATTCTTCTTCTTTTCCCACAAGGAAATAAATAAAAAAATAACCTCAGTCTGATGATAATTTGAAATCAGAGTTTGTTTCCTTCTCATCTTTGGTCACCGTGAGGAAAGAATTTTGATACTAATCATCTAACGCTAATGGTATACAGCATGCAGACACACACACAGTGAGTCATGCTGTCTATTTTCATGGAAAGGTATTTCAGACAGGCAGGAACTATTTTATCGAAGGGAAAATGATGATCTTTTAAAGCCACAGACTGGCCTGTGAAACATGTACAGTAGGCTTAATTGCGATGCCATGGTGACAAAATAGTGCACCACACATACATTGTTATACAAGTTAACATTGTCCAGGTTCCCCTTATTCCAGCAAAAACCTTGGGGTTTTTATTCTTTCAGTCGATATTTCTCACACACTCATCAATCGTGTGCTCGTGATTTGGAATTTTATTGCTTGAAGTATTAAACATCTATAAAATTTTGCCTTAGAATGTAATAATTGGCAAAATAGGTTACGTGTGAGCATTTCCCAAAACTATTCAACAATTACTCATGAGCTTTTTCTGATCCTCCAACTCTACTGTTAATGTTTAGTTTCAGCCACTAAAACTACTTCGTTAACATTACGGGTACATAATGTTCATGGTTAAAAGAAACACTTCTGACCAACTGGCAGGTGGCAGGACATGAACCGCGGACACCTGTGGCAAAAGTCACACAGTTGGCATAAGGACTAAGACATTAAGACATTTTACAACGTGATGCTACTTGGAGCAGCACCGCAGATCATTTTAAAGGTGCAGTGTGTAACATTCAAGATCTATTGTTAGAAATGGAATGTAATATCCATAGGTATGTTTTCATAAGTGTATAATCACCTGAAAATAAGTTATGTATTGTTAAGTTTTTTTTACCTTAGAATGAACTGTCTTTTATCTACAGAGGGATACACACTTCACAGCCCATATTCATTTCCAGGCCGTCAAATACAGACGCAAATGGTGTTCACTTGGTTGCAATCTGCAGCTTCACTGCTAGATGCCACTAAATGGCTCAGCTTATTCCTCCTATGCTTCCTATTGGAAAACTACATACAGTCAGCTGACGGCTCAGCTGATTCCCTCCAAGCATCCAATTTGCAAATATCATTCAGGGCGCCTTATTTAAGCTGCTTTAGCCTGCCAGCCACTTTGCAACCAACCTGCACCCCAGCTCCTCCTTTTATGGTATATCTGATTAATCAATGTAATTTTCTGATTGCCATTGATGCTTGCTCTGTTCTGTACCCTGGGGGTATTTGCTGCTGCTCTCCCTGGCCTAAGGGCGGCTGTGGCTCAAAGGAAGAGCAGGTTGTCCTCTAATCAGAAGGATGTTGGTTCGATCCCCACACATCAAAGTATCCTTGAGCAAGATACTGAACCCCGAATTGCTCCCGATACTGTGCATCGGTGTGTGAATGTGTATGAATGAGTTAGTTTCCGTTTGATGGGCTTTGCCATTACTGAGTGAATGTGTGTGTGAAAGGGTGAATGTGGCACGTAGTGTAAAAGTGCTTTGAGTGGTTGGTAGACTAGAAAGTACAGGTCCATTAACCATTTACAATTTAAATCCTGCACATCCTTTAAATCATTCAACAAACCACTTATACGAAGCAGAAAATGCCCTTTGTGGTCTTGCTTTGTCCCTGGGCATACTAACACAGCTCACACAGAATCATAATCAGCATGGTTACTGATCAGCATTTTGTCTACTTGTTATCCCTGCAGGTTATGGTCAAAACCCCAGTCCCAGTACCTGGAAAATATAATCAGTAAAATGAAATGATCTGCCTTCTTGACTGGTATTGTCTTGTGTTATCAGTTAAAATCTGAATTTAAGCATCCATCTATACTGCAGTTTGTCCTTGATTTCATGATGCTGGTCTCCCCAACTGTCAGAGGCTGCTGGCTATCAGATGTCAACATTTGTCTCCCTTTTGCTTATTTTCTTCTGAGGTGGTTTGCTGTGCTTTTTCCCACTTACAATGTCATTCCTAACAGATATCACTCTGAATATTACTCAAAAGAAGAACAAAATCTCACAGTTGTTATCCAATTGAGGCGGCTGTCGCTCAGAGGTAGAGCTGGTCATCCACTGATAGGAAGGTTGGTGGTTCGATCCCTGGCTCCTCTCCCAAATTGCTCCTGATGCTGTGCATCATGTATGAGTGTGTATGAATGATTAGTTTATGTTCTGGTGAGCAGTTGGCACTGTGCATGGGGTGGCGGTGGCATGTAGTGTACAGCGCATTGAAAGACTAGAAAGACGCTATATAAGTACAGTCCATTTACCATTGTCATTATTTGATAGCTCCTCAGTTAAAACACCATTGTAGCCATGCCATTGTGGCAAACTGAATCAAAGTAAAAGAAAGAAACACTCTGGAGTTCAGATAAAGCATTCAGAAGATGCTTTGGTGAAAGCTAATTCTGTAAATTATACTCTCTCTGTCTAACAGTTGGGTCACAGAGAACCAGTTGACTCCATGTTTCTTCTGTCTCTCTGTCTGCCAGCCGTACCAGTGCTATGATTGTTAATTAAGAAGTTGCGGAACAGCAGACATTTCTCCCCGTTGCTACGCTTCAACCTCTCCTTTATATGACTCTGAATACAAATATCAGCGGAACCCAAGTGTGTATGCGTGTGTTGTCTTTAATATGACTGCAGACTCAGGTAATTAGCGAGATCTCACTCCGTGATCTCTCTGTCAAGAGTCAATTAGCCTGGTGGGTTTGCGGATGTGGCGACGTCAGTCCTGCGGTACGAGGAAGTATTTGTTAATGTGTTTGTGTAATGGGAAAGGGTAGGTTGCCTGTAGAGGTGTTTGACAAGTATTAATTACCTCAGGGCTTGTCAGAAACCCGGGGGAGAAAGAAAGGGACACAAAATGGGGGTGACAGGTTATTATATAGTTCTAACCAAATAACTGGTCATCCCATTGAGTGAATTCATCATGATGCAGTCAATATAAGCAAGACATCAGAGGCGGCCAGTGCTATATGCCTCTGTTCCACACTCATCCACATTCCCCTAAAATGGATTGTTAAACTTGCCGTTAAATTCTGTGTTGTTTTATTCATCCAATCAGCTGCACAGTAATGTTTTAACAAATTAATCCTTAATTTCCTGCAGGAGCATAGTTTTCACTGCCATTAAATATACAGCGCGGGTCACCCAGCCTTCAGCGACTGCTAACCTTAAAGACTTTCATTAGTCTGCGTTTAAAAGCAGAGCTTTGGCGTCACATGAGAGTCTAGCTGATGTTTCAGGGGGTTTTCCACCTTGGGAAGACTGGAATTGTAGGGGCCACACTAAATCCTCCAAGTGCATTTTTAGGGAAAGTTGTCACATTTGTGACAGAACACACTTTTAGCATTTCATTATGCTCTAACTATTTTTGGATTTTATTAGTGGGCTAAATGCTGCTTCTGTGTTTTCTTCAACCCGACTGGCAGCTTCAGGGCAAGATTACAGGAATCCATGTTGAAGAAAAACCTACTGTCAGTTGAAACCCTGGAGATGACATCTATTACTGGCCCCCATTTGTTCCTTCCAGTGCCTCTACCACATGCAGCGGTCCTCCCAGGGTCCTCTCCTGCCTTGGCGCCTGTCAGCCCGGCTTCCTTGCTCGCTCTAGGTGTTGGTAATGAGCAGCTTCAAACCTCATTGCCCCCTCATTACAGTCAGGGCCTGCTGGGATTGCTGCTTCTTTCCTTCTCTCCAGGATGTCACGATCAAAGAGTCAGCTTGCTCACTGCTGGACACAGGTAGACTTCTGAGAGCCTCTGAGACATGTGTGTGCCTGTGCGTACAGTGGAGTGTATTGGGAAAAGAGAGGCTGTATTTACAGTATGTGTGTTTGGCATACCTTCTATCTTTGCCGTTCTTCTCAGGTTTCTACTGTATTTATTTGACCGTATCGCTTTTTGTTGGTTCTCCCAAAAACATTACACATTTTTACAATAGCTTTGAGGGTTTCAGAAAGTGACGTTAATGAATCACTCAGTTTGATACATTTGATACATCAGGCTGTTCAAATATTTTTCACACACCCTTTTTAATTCAACCCAGCAAACCCTCATTTCAAGGACAAACGAAACTAATGCCAGAGGTAGTCATCTGCATGCTTTTGCTTTCTGGTGGAGGGAAAACTGTACTAAAGAATAATAGATGTAGTAGTTAAGTACTTATCCAACTGGGAAATAGATCCTCAGCTTCATCAACTAGCTAGCTGACAATTCTTTAGGAATTATATTCATTGGGCAACTTTGCAGCAGACAATTTAAGTTCAATGCCAGCATTCAGTGCCACTGCTTAAAGCAGTGTTCAGACCAGTATGTTAGGAAAGATAAGGGAGCAGTGGATAGTGTGTCCAATAGTGATGCGCGGGTCAGGGTTTTTCCAACCCGCGGGTCCCGCATTTATTTAATAATTTGAGATGCTCCATCCCGCCCCGCACAACCGCATCTATTTTCACAACCCGCCCCACCCCGCCCCGTCGCTATTTAATACACGTTAAATATGTATTTAAATAAGGCTTTTATTTGGTCTTACAAATGTGCTTGAAAACAGCCTTTCGAGTGGAACTGGAAACTGGCAACAACAAATTCAAATCTTAATAAAAAATAAATATATATATAGGCGCTTTTGTGACGTCCGGTCGCAGGTGGAAGTAGGCTGTATTGGACATATTTACCGGTCGGCCCACGCATCACTAGTGTCCAACATTTATTCCTTCTCAGCATTACAATTCATTTTGGCTTGTTTTAACTATTATCTTTCCCTAAGTGGGCTGACTTGCTGTGCATAAAAGCAAAATTGACCAACAGTATCTGTTCTACTTAATCAGTCTCTGTACATGGCATTGCTGACATCAATGCAATGTTTAGTCAGTTTAGTGTATCTGAAGGAAACAAAAAAGAACCCTAGATAGAAAAAAAAAAAAAAAAAAAAAAAAAAAAAAAAAAAGAACAGATACACTAAAACTGGGATTGACAGGCTAAAGCAGCTTAAATAAGGCGCCCTGAATGATATTTGCCAGTTGGATGCTTGAAGGGAATCAGCTGAGCCGTCAGCTGATGTGTGTTTAAGATTAGCTGTGATCAGCTGATGTAGCAGGAGCTGAGAGCTGATCTTGACTTCGCAGCGTGCTGTGCTTAATTTGTGGGCCTTAATTACAGCGCCACCATCTGGCTGACAGGAACCATGTTTCTTGTGAAACACAACACATAATTTACACATAATTAATTATTGGGCCTTTCGGGGTTTTAACCCCCTAATTTGTTGAAAGGAATTGAGAAATGTTCCCTAAAACCATGACCATGACCTGAACAGAACATACTGACCAGCTGGTTACACGTGTGTTCAAACCTAGCTGATTTGACCACATATTTTCCTCCCAGCCTTACACTCAACATTTGACTGGATCAGCCTTTCTCATTAATTGGCTGATCTTACATGACTCCTGGCCCATGATTGGCTGTACAGAGAGAGAGAGCGAGAGAGAGATGGATTAGTGAGTTGAGGAGAGGTTTACCATTGCTGGCCCGCTGCTGATTTAATGGCATCAAGGCATATTTTCTCTCTACGTTTTCCCATTTCTCCCCTCTCCCAGCTGTGCTAATGCTGTCCTGAATGAAGGCTTTTACCTCAGGTTCAGTATCTGTAAAAGCGTCATATCACAGCAGCACATTAGCATGCCAGCAGTTTCCAAGCAGGTCCTCTGCACGTGTGCCAGCTTGCAGAAAAGGAGCCGTGTCCACAATTGTGGATCGGTCCAACTGGAAATCCCGTAAATGGTTTAGCTGTGAAAACACTAAAAAACATAATTTCATTAAAATTATAAGCTGCCTGCTCCCATGTACAGTACTTTACAGAGGGGACATGCAAAATCTATGCCAGACTCCAGCCAGGTGTGCTCTATACCCAACTGTCTCTTTGCCAAACCCCTGAATTTGTTTGATTTCTCACACCCAGGGCCAATCCAAGTATCCATCGTGTTTTTCCCCTTGGTACCTTATAACCTCACTGTGATATGTATGCATAGTGGTGCTATATGTAACACATCCCCCGGCCATTTGTTTTGCCTATTTAACCGCACTGCACCTGTCTCCCCTGAGAGTATCCCTCCACCCTGCGGCAGGTAGCTCATTCCAGCGCCGCCAGCCACCCACCCAGGATCAAGACTTTATTACCCACACAGGCCAGGGGAGGTGTTTGTGCCTCCCTCTCTCTTCCTTATTGGCAAGGCGGAGTATTGAGCCCTGGAGAGGAGCTATGGAACCCCCCCTACGATTATATTTAGCCCCCCGTTTTATCTCGGCTTTATCATTAGCAGCACTGGAGACTAATTGTTACTGGTTAAGTCTTTATTGCTGCGGGTTCTTTCACTTGTTCATCTCTCTCTCCGCATCTCGCTCACTGTTTTTCTCTCTGCTCTTTTCCAAATGGCACAATGGCAGGGGCGGCTCTTTGTATGGCGGTAATTAGCTTTTATGGTGTTGCTATGAGCGGGGTCTTTTCACTGTCCGTAGCCGTCACTCTGCTCGGCCTGTCGCTTTATCACCCTGCCATGCTCCGGGCAATTAGTCTGCAAGCCCACCTCCCACCCCGCCCGCCGCAGCCATCGTCCAGCCATATCCTTCCAAACCCCAGTGCAGAGAGAGAGAGAGAGAGAGAGAGAGAGAGACTTCCACCTCCCTCCAACTCTGCACTTTCACAGCAGGAATAAAAATCAGCTGGTTTCATAAAAGACCTCCTTTTTGTTTGGCAGTGGCGCTGTGTTTGACCTGCTGTATAAAGGCTGGAAATTTCTAATAGCGTTTCAGATGCAGCATGTTATTTTCCAGGCCCTGAATAGGATAATTGTCAACACAGAGAAACAGAAATTAATGATGTTCGCTGTACGTTGCATCAGCAGACAATTGCTATTTGATTTCCCTTCCTTTGTGTAGAGTCCGCACTCCTCGAAATTATAGCTGCAGCGTGCAGAAATGCTCTTTACTAAGCTTGCTTTGGAGCATAATTTGTGCGATGAAGACTCATCCGCCCACACAGCACCACACGTTAGATATACATTGCTACAGAGAATCACCAAAAAAGCAATATACTGGGGATTTTCTAGCCTTAGGGCTCCTATTTCCACTACTGCTGCCACTGTTGCCTGAGAGTGGACACTGTAAAGTACCATAAAATAAATATGCAGTCATTTGTGACTTTTTTAATGATCATTGAGGACCTCACGTAGAGCCTTCTGTTATGAACATGATGTCCTTCTGGAAAACTCCTAATCAAATGATTGTATTAATAACTGGGTGTCCCTTTGAAGTGAACAGCTTTTCAATGAAACAGGAAGAAATGTAAAAGCGAGGCTCCCTGTATGCACACAGTTTGATTTAACAGCACTTTGATATTCTGCCCCAAAGAACAAAGGACAAAACAGTGCAACGTCATTACAGTCCTCAGACGGAGGATGGTTGCTTCTGTTCACTTTGCCTTTCCTATTGACAATCAACATTGATTTATTTTAACCACAAGGGAACAATCATTCCACAAACTATCTTAACTTAAACTAACTTAAAATTACTTGTAAAAGCTGCTTAATCACTACTTCAATACTTAAAATGTTCAATGTAATCTGTTTCACTCATTGATTTCAGTTAAAACAACTTATGGCATCAGAAAATAACTTTTTTCAAAGTGATTTGCAAGGGCTTTGGAAGCAAATGATAAATAATACCATCTTGCTGATAGAAGCATCCAGCCCAATCTCACTCGCAGTGCATCAAATGCTGCCGTTTGTCATGCCCCTGACTCCAATGTAACCCCCCTGTGTAAGGTGATGTAGTGTAAAGAGCAAGACAATCCACACAAGGAGGTGTTTGCATGGGTGGATCTAGAGAAATAATCCGGGGTTAGATGGAAAATTAAAAATTCTGATTTATTCACCAACAATCAATATATTGATATTTGCTTGGAAAAACCCCATTAGCAACTAAAAACATTACATTTATAAAACAATTTTTAACAATTCCTTTTTCCTAAATACATTTATTTTTTCCAATGAACTTAAGCCTATGACATGGCCATAACAGATCATTAATGTGTTAATTCCTGTTTTAGAATATTTTCAAAATAATCTAAATGAATGTATTAAATTTTAAAACATTTGACATTGAAACTGAGGTGGCAGCTTGCAGCCCATGCCACCCCTCTTAACCTGCCCCTGGGTGGTTGGGATGGATGTATGTACAAACAAGACTTTCTCCCAGAAGGCTGGGATTCATTGAGTTATTTAATGTTGTGCAACATTACTCATGTGACTTGTCAATTGACACTTATTTTAACCCTAAATCTGACCAAGTAATTTTGTTTCTTAAACTTAATCGAACTGCAACTGTTTCATAATGTTAACCATGTGTATGAGACACAGAGGGGCAAAACAGCATTGTATTTCATGGGGTGAGAATATGTTGGACTGAAGTGTCATTCTGTATGGCAGTTACAATGTATTTTGTCATTTAATTTTGAGTACTCCTTGTACTAATGAACAAATGCAGCTAATAAAATTATCTAAGGGCATCTAGTGGGCAGGTATGGCATGACATCGCGGGGAAAAAAAGCTGAAACAACAAAAAAAAACCAACATATTTTCCTAATCAACTATTGTGTGGCAAGTTTCTCTTCTTGCACAGTGAATGATGTGCTACTGTAATCAAAGTAATTTGTCAATACATAGAAGATTGGGTAGTTTGTGTATGTTGTGGACCATGAAAACTATTTATCAACACAAATTCAAATAAGAGTAATTTTTCTCCCCTTATTGACAGTCAATGCAACATGCCTCAAGTAATTCCACTTAGCATGTTCAAAATGTAGAGCACCGATATTATCACCAAACTACGTTTGTTGTGATCTTTTCTATCTCTCTGAGACAGTAATTCCAGCCCAATATGTTCACTCTCCTAGATTAGCTGATCCGGAATACCCACTGCATTTTTCTCGACAACCATTTTGATTTCCCTGCTCCAGTAAGAATGACAAATCCCAACCCAGAGGAACACTTGAACTCTTGGGACCTATTTGCGGTCTTGTCACTGAGCTGTGGTCTTTCCTTCTTAGCTCAGATATTGATCTGCCGCTTAGGCAATTAGTCTGAGCAGACCCTTTCCCCCTTCTTATCCTTTCCTCCTCCCTGCTCCAATCTAAAGCTCTTAGAAAATACTGAAGGATTGCCTGGAGTCAAAAGAACCCAAATTACCTGCTCTTTTACTTTCTTTATTGTGATCACCTGCCAGCTACAAGGGTTAGGAAAGGTTTCAACTGTTGATACAACTCAATCATCCCTCCCCTTTCCTTCTGCATACTGCACCCAAGGCCTGCAATCCAGTGATGCTGCTGCTCAGACTAGAACAATAGAGAACAATGAAGCAGACACAGGGAAGGACACTTGTTTAGTCGATATAAGTCGCGTCTTAGAGAGGAATGCCACTTCATTTAAATCTAAACAGGCTAATATGGAACTTCAGTGACTCAAAATGTAATTTCCTGTGTATGAAAAATTCCATTTGAACAAAAGGCTGTTAAGTTTAGATAAAGGTACGGACCTAAATTCAATACAGATTCAGAGTTTGGTGAAGTAAAGTTAGTTTTATTCCAGATAAAGGGTGATGACTTACTGAAGCTAGCAGGCTGGCAGACAGGTGAGGTGTAACTCCCATTGAAGACCAATTGATCTGTAAGGTAGATGGAGCACTTGGGTAAATATACTGTTGGGTAGATGAATTGATTGAAGGCAGGTGAGCAGAATGGCATTTTCAGTTAGTAAGATACATTCATTGTATCACCTTTTAGGAACACTCTCAAGAAATATTAGAACCAGAGGGATTGTCCAAGACGAAAGAATTTACTTTTTTCTTCATTTGTCTTCAGCAGCGTTGCTGTTTACTGATGCTCAACCATGGCTTAAATCCACTACCCATCACAGCTGCCTTTTATTTTAGCAGTTTGACACTGAACTCAAATTGGCCAGTCCTTGTTGAAGCAATCCTTGTTTTGCTTGTTTCACCCAATTCTGTGTCTTTTCTTTGTAGCAATGGGGCAGTAAAATAAGGGGAGAGTCGTTCAGAAAGAGTTGCTGCTTGTTTGTCTGTTTGCAATCGCTGTGTTCTCAGGGTTTTCCTAGAAAATAAACAGCTATATGGCTTAAAACTGAAATAGTAAGACTTACTGATGTCAACAAGTAAAGTCTGCAGCTGCTGCATGGAGAACAGAACAGGAGAAACGGTACACACAGGAAGGACATCACCCAGGGTGATTTTAGGGGACAACTGAGTAGAAATTGCAGTGCTGCTGTATACTGACAAGGGCCATTAAGTCCTCTTTGACCTTAAACTGGCTTACACAAAGCAAATTGTGTCTAAATATGATTGGTTGATCTCATGTGAACTCAGCTGAGCGCGCTGAAGCGACGAAATGTGAAGTTTGTACAGAATACAGTTTATCTTTGGTGATTATATTGATGTCCAATTGACAAAAAGACTGTAAACAAATGGTGCCCTTTAGCTTGTGTTTCTAGTGATACGTGTTTTTATGTACACGCTAGGAATTGTTAATATGTGATATTTCTTCGAAGGAGTTTGGTGTAGGGAGCTTATAGTTTAATTCAAACTGATAATATGTATAATTCTTTACATTTGTCACCACTACAGAAACACTAGACAATTGAAATATGATAGGGTTGTCTGACGTTGACTGCTGTTAGTTATTAGTTTGATTAATGGTTTAATATTATTTATGGATTACTGACACAGGCTAATTATTAGCTTACTTTACTCAGTTTCTAAACTGCTTTCCTAATTAAACATGATGTGCTTGTAATTAATGGTGTTATTAATGACTCCTGATGAAACACAGTTTAAAGACCAGTCACTCCTTGATAAAGATCTTGTAGTGTGACCCCCTGTTGACTTCATTTGTTTCATGGCCAATCCTGGCCTATAGATACTTCTAGCATCAGTTGAACTGCAGCAAAGAATGGCACTGAAGGCTTTTCTCTTTGGAAAATAAGTTTTTAATCTTCTTCTGACTGGCATACTGGTTCGTTGATCTGATTGGTTGCAGTTAGCCCGTAGAACAGATAGTTCATCCAATCACCTGTCAATTATCCAAACTTTCCCAGTTCCCAACAAACGATCATCAGATTATAGGTCAACAACAAAGTTCAAGAATGCAGAGGACAAACAATAGACAACACAACAAAGGTCTAATGTCACGAAAGTGAGAATTCTCAAAATCTGCTACAGTACCAAGAAGCTGATATTAACAAATCTTTCAACTCTTGAAAAAATGTCACACTCATAGAGAATAAGATATCTCTGATCTCTTATTCTTGCGCTTTTAATGATAACGGCCTGCTGTGTTGTCAGTGGGAGCTCAAGTTCAACCCTTCACAGCACAACATCTAACCAGTCCAAATGCCAGCTTTTGTCAGATTTTCGCCCCGATATGCACCAATATGTATCAATCAAAATATCTTTTCATCCTGACATTTGGTGAACTGGGAGGGAGGGAGGGAGCATCACTTTATTTAATTACTGGGTACCGTTAAAAGCTAATGACGGTTGCCAAGATTCCCTCACAGTAGCAACGATGGCAAAGACTTGTCCAGAGGTCGTGCTTGCATGCATACCTTTTGCACATACGTATGCTGGCAGCCATCGAGGTTAGAGAGAGTTTTGCACCCATATCTTGTTGTCATTGACTGATTAAGCAGCTCCAGCCATTTAGGATGAAGGAATGTCTCTCTTTGTCATAATTTCTCACCTCGCCTCATCCAATTGACATAATTAATTTACCTATTGACAGACTCTTCATGCCCTCGGACGATAATTTTTTACTTAAACAGCGTCTGGGAGGGGAGAAAAAAAAAGCATCAACATTTTTAGTCAGCTAATGAAGCAGTAACAGCGATGATTGTTTTCCTACTTGGAGGAGAGTTTGTGTGAAACTAATGACTTCTAAGCGATAATTAATTGATTCTCGGCCACCTGAATAAGCAGAGTTTTAATAAGAAGTGACAAGGAGAACAAGTCCCAATGTAACCAACTATTTGCCATTTGAGAATGCTGTGTTCCAGTGTTGTGGGAGCCAAATAAAATGTCCTGCCTCTCAGTCATACTCATACTCGTACGAAATTCACCGTTCATGGTGAAGTAGAGCTTTGAGGCAATTTGATTTTGTTTTTTTATGCTCAAAAGTCTCAAGAATGGTGATTACACACTGAGGGTAAAATCATTTACAATTAACACATTTACAGTTTTCTAAGTGACATACATAAATCATATGAATCAGTGTCTTTCAAGAAGTGACGCCTACAAAGAATAGGCCTCTTGAAAGTGAAGAAGTGTCTCATTTCAGTGAAATTTCTGTGACGTGTTAGAATCAGCTCATACAGTTGCTGAAGAGAGGAGCAGCAATTGCCTTAGCGCAAGGTTACCGTAGTGTAGCTACTGATAGGTTACTGTAAACCTCTATAGTGCCGTTCCCAAGTGCGAAGGAGTAATATTTTTCATTCCAATACATATTTTCCAGATGCTTGAGGTGCAGTTGATTGCTGTTTCTCCTGCTCAGAGGTTTTGCTTTGAGATCTATTACATCTTTTCCTTTGGGCCTGAAAAGGAGTGCTGAGTTTACTTCAGCAGTTTCACATAAATATGTACCACACATACACAGAAATCCTCTGTGGACATTGTGTCAGTCATTGAAATGGCGGCATATATTGTTCAACTCGAATGTGTGATAAATCTTGCAATATTGAAAGCCCAGCATTGCACATTGTTATGTAAAGGTTTCCTAAACAGCTAAGGCTTGACGACATAGAGTATCAGGAACATGCTGCTGTAAAGACAGCTCTGCAAAGAAGGTACCTTTTTAGTCGTCAGTACACAGAGTCTGATAGGCTGTTTGTGAGTCAAGACGATTCCCCTAAGGCCGACTGAGCTCTTATCTACACTGCACTTTGAAACTGATTTCTCTTTTTTTGTTTGTTTCTCAAGGAGCATGTTATATTGATCTACACTATGTTATTTGGTTTAATATTTCTAAAGTTTGTTTCTGAATTAGTTTTTAAGTTGGAGTAATTTCCAACTTAATAACACATTTTAAATACTAAATTACTCAAATGTAACATGTACTGTCTATGAGACACATCCAACCCCAACAACCCATGTGGGGACAGTAATCATTACATGGAAAAATGTATGTTCTGTCTTCCTGAATTTGTACGACAAATATGTGACTTTACTATCGAATCATACTTAGGCTTAACTTGCCAGATGGTTTGTTACACATAAACATCTGGGAAGAGTTTCACTTTAAATACTCGGCAGATGATTGGATGAGCCATCTGTCCATCACCACCTATCACGGGTGAACTTCAACCAACCAGATCAATAAACCATGTATGGTAATCAAATTCTTATAGAACCCAGTCGGGGTAATTCCACTGAGAAAAGCATTCAGTGTTGTTCTTTGCCCTTCTTTCAGTGAAGAAATATTCCCTAGTTCTGACAAAATGTATGCTAGCAGCATCTATGCTAACCTCTTTAACAGCCGCCATTGCTGTTTAATGAACAGTGTCTTCTTGCTGTGTCACACCAAGCACCCATCCCTATAGCTGCCAGTTCTTTGTCAAAGGATGCTCATTGGTCTGGTACTACTGCATCAACTCGGGTCCAGCTGCCTAGCAAGGTTAACCGGGACTACAACCCTATCATCAGACAACGACTTTGATATTGCACCTGTCTACAATGCCCCAAATCTACAGATCTTCAGTAAGGATAAGGAGAGATTAGGGCTGGGTATCAAAACCTTTAGGGTACTAACCAAAATAACCCAGTACCAAGTAGCATCAAAACTTCTACAGTCAAACAATACCTACATTCAAACCTTTTTGCACCCAGTTCTAGAAAAAAAAGACTATTTGTATATAGTTGGTGCTCGCAGCCAATCAAAGCAAGCGATCTTCGATTGAATGCGACATGTGACTTGCCCACTACCGCAGCTAGAGTTAGCGGCTGCATACAGTCTATGGTGGTGAAGCGTGGTGTATAATGGAGTTCAGCATACAGAGATGGTGCTAAATGTTTGAAACTATGGATAGACTACATGCCTTCAGGAAAAATGGGAATACAAGTAACATTATAAAGGTATCAAATGAAGTCCTCTTTTGGTATTGGTATCACTTTGAAGGTACTAGAAGTGATATTGATATTGAACTTTATTTTAAAATTAGGCAACTAAAAAGTTAATTAGATTAGTTAGTAAAGGTGAAAGGTGAACATGTTTTTTTTTTTTTTTTTTTAAGAAAGACATTTATTTCAAGTCTGATCCTACACAAAACCCACCCCAGCCTCCACACCGTTACTTACCACCTCATTATATAAAGGGCGCACTACTTTCTGTGTTGGTGGCGCAACTATGTGTGTTTAAGGCCCGGGCCCACCCATTTTATGATAGCGTTTTATGTGTTATAGGAGACAGGGTTCAGCAGCCTAGCACAAACGCCGTTCCCTAAGAAGACCTGTCACAACCTCCGCTAGACCTGTCATCAATAGATGAGCCTGCAAGCCAGCCCAAACAGACCCTCCAAAGATATAATTCCGTTTCAGTCTTTTTGTGTTTTCAACGTTCAGAAGAGATAAATGAAGTTAGGCTTACTGCCAAGGTGTATGTCTTTGTCCGCTTCAGCACTGAGCTGAGGACAGCGACACAAGATCCACACAGGTAGGCTACTGAGTCGCTGTCCTCAGTGCCGCAGAAAAGGTAAGGTAAATTGCGAGGTGCAGAATCATCCAATACGAACAAAATTTCCTGAAAAACAGTTCAAGCATAGAAGAGAATGACAGTGAGGATAGTAGTGATGGGTCGGTCGCGAACGATCCGGCTCTAAGAGCCGGCTCTTTGAAGTGGACGACGGGAGCCGGCTCCTGATTGGGAGCCAGATCCGGATTTTTTTTCCGGATTTCCACGTTTTTTCCTGTTAAAGCTGCGTGATTGGTCAAGATGTGTGGCGGCATCTGTGTATCTACACTGAGCAGGAGGGGGGAGGGAGGGGTTACAGACACACACGGCACAGTGAGCACGTGAACAGGTGGGAGGGAGACGTGAGAGCGAGAGACCTTGGCGCTACATAGACAGAGACTACACACTGGAAAGGGCGAGGAAAATGAGTGACAGGAAACGCAGTAAAGTTTGGACACATTTTAATGTGATAGTTCAAAGGCAGAGTGTAGACTGTGCAAAGTTAAACATTTCATATCAAGCAGCTTTTTGTCTAATTGAGATGGGTCTTTATTTTTGTGTTTTATAATTTATTTTTGTAGCACTCTGTTCCATGTTGAGTATATTAATAAATCCATATAAATACTAAACATTTGATATAATGCATGTATTTACATTAGATATTCATTTTACACATAATTTGGTAATAAATTAATTTAAGCAACAAAAAAATATGAGGAGCCACTTGGGAGCTTTTTAGTGAGCCGAGCCAAAGGAGCCGGTTCTCTAAAAAGAGCCGGAAATCCCATCACTAGAGGATAGGCGTGTCAGTTTTTGTTTTATTCCACGTTCATATTTGCTGCTTTGTAGGATGGGAAACCCTTTACGTCAAGCCCCTAATCTTACATACTATCTTAAACTATTTGTGCTTGTTTTCGTGAAAAACAGTTTAGAGTCAAGAGGATAAAGGGTAGAGGATGTGAGCTGTAGTCGTGGCAGACTCAATAAAGCATTGTAGTAGTAGAACCCTTGAATTTAGAGCGGGAAATCACTTATCTAATTTAAATCTTTTCGTTCATCTCAGAGACTTGTAGTCACAGATTTCACTTTTTTCCGAAGCAAAGCGATCGCATCACCTTTCAAATGCACTTATATACATCATCCTCACTCATAACACCACGCCTATCCCTGCTGTCTTGTTGTATGTTCAGTCTGTCACTGGTTTATGGCCAGTTCAGTACAAAACTATAAGGTTTACAGGTAACTACTTGTGACAGAGTCATGACATCGGGATTGTTTCTGTGGCTTTTGCAACCTTTTAATAAACATTAAAAGAGGACGCAAGATAGAAGAGTTTTTGTACATCACTAGGGATTTCACTGCCAATCCTTTTGATGCCAGCATTCAGTCCATCTAAACCCTTTAAAACAAGTACTGGCCTTTCTCTCTCGTTACTCACAATATTCTGCTGTCTTGCCCTTTACCCACATCTCTCCCCTCTTTTTTCAGCCTCTGATTTTTTCTCTCTCATAACCCTCTATCTCTTCTGTCTTTTTTGCACTTGTATTGTAATAGTATTTTGTTTTCCCCAATGTTCTGTTTTATATCTTCCCATCTCCTCTTCCCTCTCCACTTTTTCATCTACATGCATTATTGCTCCCTTTTTAAAAAAACAATAAAATATACCTAACTGTGGGATAATAAAGGGCCATTTTAACCAATTTATTATAGACTTCATGTTTCACCAGCATCCCTATAAACACCTGAATGTAGACTGATGTTTACTCATTTTTGATACATTTTTTAAATTAGACCCCTTTCAAAGAACAGACTGACTCATTGCAAGAGGTGAATTGTAAATGTGTTTCAGGGAGTGAAGTGTAGTTGTATGTGAGTGCAGCACAACGTCAGTTGTCTTACTAAAATGCTCCATTTGTCTTGATGGCAGACGAGTCATCTTTTCATTGTCCATTGACAAGTTGAACAGGGATAAAACACAATGCTCTGAGACAGCATGTGATACTTGAAGTCATTGGAGGGGCATTGCTACAAATGCAAGTTTTTCTAATTTATGGAGTGCACAATTGTATTGTCCTGGTATATGGAGGCGGTTTTGTGTTGCTGAAATATGGCTTTTTGTTGTCATCACTTGTATTTATAAATTAGATGATATCTTAAACCAATTTTAAGTTTAAATTAGAATTATTGTACAATTGCATTTTTTTTATATTATTACATATTAAAGCTTTTTGTCTCCTTTATCCTAATAATTACGTTTTACTATAATGAAGATTATGTCCACATATTACAGATATCTCTCTTCATTAAATGTCTTTCTTAATTTAAAGACGTGCAATTTATGCGCACGCTAAAAATAGTAAGAGGCTCACACTGCAAGTGGTCAATTAAATTTTTAATGTGGCACATCAGCTGAATGTCTTTGATTTAAGAGAGCCATCTTCAAAGTGTGGATGAAACATAAACTGTAAACACTTAAGCAGAGGGCCAACTGTGAGATGGACTATGATAAAACACACCATGAGAAAGGGGAAATAAACTGTAAACCATTCAAATATTCATTAATTCATTCAATAATTAAAGACAGATCAATGACACAGCAATGCTAACTTGAAAAAAATGATGATTGTAATACTTGAAATTTACTACACATCAATCCATTCATTATTTCTAACCATGTTGTTCATATAAACCAATGGAAAAGTCTACAATAATTTCACTGGCACACTTTAGCCTCTATACTTCCTTCCAACACACTAAGAAGAAGGCATTTAATTTACCGCTGTCACCCTAAAGGATTTGTGGGTTATAAACTCTTCAAGCATCCTCCCCCAGTGTGTCAAGCTGTCTGCTACAGCTTTTAAGACAAATTAAGATTTAAATACAAAATGTTACTTTCCAGCTAATGGAATCAGCAAATACGGAGTTATGGCAAGAAAAAAAAAAAAAACACACTGCACACTCAAGTCTGACTCCAGACTGAGGCTGAGGGCGGCATGAATATTAAACAAACACCATTCTGTCAAGCAGAATGCTATCAGTGATGTGTGAATTATATATTGAGGTGAACACGGTATGCCATGTATGTCAGTGTTACATTTGTTTATGACATCAGCAACCGAGGTCACTGGATGCTGGCGAGCGGCTTTAAGAGTTTCAGGAGAGTTGTCCATGGCCGCCAATACTGATGTGTGTGTTGGTGTGTGTGTGTGTGTGTGCACGCAGATACGTATGCCACGCCGTGGTGGCAGCAGGGACTCGGCATTCCAATGCACGACACGTCCTAGGGCAATCGCCACGCCGATTTACCCTCTGCTCTGTTGCCGTGGTGACTGACTCGCTAAGGAGGAAGGGTGTGTGTGTGTGTGTGTGTGAGGGGGGATCAGACAAGGGCCCTTGTTACTTAAAGATGCTAGCCCCTCTCTCTCTCTCTTTCTTCTTCTTCATCTGATATTTATCTCCTCTCTCACCCACTCCCTTTTTTCTGCATCTGTTTCTCATGGCTCCATCCTTTTATCGTTTATGGTTTTTCTTAAACTCAAGCTTCCTTTCCTTCCCTCCACAATAGTTAGCACTCCAGTTAGTTTGTGCCACATAAATCTGCCGGCCATACACTCTCTCCCTCACCGATCAGCAGCATTGTCTGTCTCGAGGTTTGCGCCAACACATTATTAAAATTATCGTAATCATTTATTATAAGACAATATAATTAATGTCTTCTTCAGCCTCAGGCCCTGTCAGCCCACCTTGGCATATTGGACATTTCTGACAAAGCAAAAGGCTGAATAACACGCGACACTCGGAGAGAATGCTTAATAGTGTGGATGAAGCGTAATACACTGCTTAGCGCTTTATTAAAGGTTTGGATCAGCGGCTGGAGAAAAGAGAGGTTTGCTCTAAATCCCGGAGCCTTTGGAAGGCTTAAGGTGTGATGGGGAGCGAGACAGAGAGTGAGAGTAAGATAAGATGCCAAAAATAGGATGGTGAGAGCAGAGAGATATGTAGAGAGAGATAGTCTTGGTGAAGATTAGTATTTAATAGGAATCTGAGCTTCCTTTTAATCGTCTCTGTCTCTTGCATTTAGCTCATAACTGTGAGTGTGTGTGTGTGTGTGTGTGTGGTAGAATAGCCTCATTATAAGACTAAGTGCTGACCAGCTGACTAGCATGTCCTTATCACCCTTCTGCAGTAGTTCTTCATGACTCCATCATGAAAGTAAAAAAACTATACTTCTCGAGTGCCATATTTATTAATGATTACTATCTATCAGTCCTGGACCACTAGCCTAATACCACACATTACTGCATTTATGTGCCAGTGATATACAAGGTCCATAAAATAAATGTACATTCTAGCATGTACAGGTGGTTGTGTGTCCTCGGTCACGTTAAATTGTATTAACAGGCCTTTCTTTGCTCAACAATTTATATTATTAAATTGACATGCCATTTATTGAAAATAAATGTATCTTTTAAACGTATTTAAAGCAAATTGACAACCAGAAGTAGATATCATTGATGTGCTTTAATCGATGGGAGCTGCCAAAAAACTATTGATAAATGCCTAATAAAACAGACTTCCAACGCATGTGTTTACTGAAGAATAAAAAGTGTGAAAGTCACCTTTATAACTATGCCATTTTGTCCAGTTGTCCTGTGTGCATCAGTGTGAAAATTGCTGGTCCATGCAGAAAAGTTAATTTAACTAAAAAAATTGTTGAAACAGATTACATAGAAAATTTTGAGTGAAACTAACTCAACTTTAGTTTTGTAAGTTATAAATACATTCCTGATACTAGGTATTTCGTTTTCGCAAGTATGTCACTTAAGATTCCTAAAGCTACTTGATTACAAATGTTTTTCAACTTACAAAATTGAGTTTGTATTTCTTTAAATTTTTGATGTAATCCTTTTAAACTTTTTTTTTGTTAAATTAACTGATTGCATTACAGTGTATACAGTATGCACATTAGTAGCTTCTGCCATGATAGATGTGTATTAACAGCAACCACAGATCCCCCCCTTACCAGTTTGACTTCACTTATTGCAACATGAACCCTGCCTTTTTGCTATTTATTAGAATATCTACTTATTTTATTTCCATACCTAAAAACAATCCTATTCATACAATGAACATTGTATTTTCTCATATCTTTATATATGTGCTTTTATAACAGTGTTATATAGACTATAAATGATTTAATACTTTATGATGTTAATGGTAAAAGAGCTGTTTATGTCATATTGTTTATTTCTAAAGCCCATTATAGATAACTTTTTAGACACAGCACCGTGGCTCTTGGGATGGTAATTTCAGTAAACAATTAGACAGACTGCCATGAAGTTTTATACAGCTATGAAGTGGCATGATTGACTTTTCCTGTCATGTCATCGACAGAACATTTTCACTTTTCCAGTAAAATATCTTGCAAACTATTAAACAGATTGGTTCAAAATTTCTCACATTCATGGTCCCAGGAGGATAAAATCCTAATGACATAAGTGCTGGTAGTGCTAATTTCTGTTTGCAGGGAGTGATAAATAAAGTAATTCTATTACTTTTGAAAAGAGTAAAAAGTAATGAGTAATGAATTAAATTTTGAGTAACTAGCCCAACGCTGTCTTGCTCTATCAGTAGCTCAAATGGTTAAATTTTGAAAGAATTTGTAAAAAAAAATCTACGTTGTAGATATAAACCAAAGAGCATTACAGCTTTACAGAGCCACTACTGTGGCTATAGACTCTTGCTCTTGTTACCATAGGAATCAGCCTGCTATCTTCAAATGGCGTATGAATAACACCACTATCTTTTCATTCAAGTCATTTCATGTGTTATCACACTGCATTTTTTGCTTTTTGAATGTCGTTTCACGCCAATTCTGCTGAATTATTTTGTATAGAAATGGCATGTCATGTTATACATTGTTATGGAAAAACCAATGTCAGGTGATGCAGCACAAAGAGCGACAGTCCACACAGGGAGGAGGTTGGGCTGGATGGAAGGGTCATACAAGCATAGTACTTTCACCCACTGTTCTTGTCCTGTGTGACACCAGAAGTCAGTGTTGACTTCTTTGAACTTTTTCTTGTTATTGTGCATAGTATTTATTTTAAGTGCATAAGTCAGTGGTTCTCAACCTTTTAAAGTTAATTATGAGGATAATCAGGATGTTTTTTGTGACCCCCACATGTGTAATGCAGCACATGAAAGCCTTCAAACTCACACAGGAGGACCATTGCTCCACAGACAGAACAACTAATTCATGTCAATTTTTACATTTATTCACAGTCAACAGTCAACATGTCTGCTTTAGGCCTTTATAGATACATTCTCTTATTACTGTATAAAACCTATACAGTATAGCCTATTTGCAGAGGCTTTTTATCCCCCTAATCCTAACCTAAGTAGTGTTGTTTCCTAAACCAAACCAAACTCACCTGACGAAGGTTACCTGATGGTCACCTCACTTGGTCTTTCCTGCACGTCCAAAACTCATAAAAATATGTCATTTCTAAGGCGTTAAATGGCATTAAAAGTGGCGTGCTATTATAACCATTATACACATTATACTCTAAATAATAATCACTAAACATACACAGTGTATATATACTAAGAAGTGTCCCCTGGTTATACATGTTTATACAACCCATCAGCAGTATGACATTTTTAACATACAGCAATCGTGCCATCTGACCCACAGAGCTAATGATCAAATTTACACATTATCTAACAATGTATTTGACACGTCGAGGACATTCTGACACAGTGTAGAGACGACAGGCCATCTTGTCTATAATTAGACTGATAGAATTGTCAGTCCAACAAAGTGAGTGAATAAAGGCAACACTCTTAAAGGTTGTCATAATAAGGCTATTACGATCAGCCAATCTGCCTTTTCTCCCTCCGTTCATTCGGCTGATTATTATGCCCCTGTAGATGGAATGGAGATGAGATGGGAGAGTGTGCAGACATTCACTAAGTTTGACATTGCCCTTCCGTTCCACAGGGAGGAAGCCTTAAATTAAGTTGCCTGAGATTCAGCCTTTTCTGTCTGAGGAGAGGTCAAGGAGGCTTATTCACCAGAGCAATCCTCTGTATGCCTGTTGAGCTATAAAAGAGGGAACAAGTCAAATTGTTTCAGAGGAGAGGGAGGGAAATGGAGTAGAAAACAGAGGAGTGACAGTTATTACAGCACACTGCATGTTACACAAAGTAGCTGGAGGTATACTACTACAACATTTTTATGAAACAATTGCAGTAAAAGTATGTATCGCTCTCTTTCTTTGTAGCCTTTTCTCTAATTTCAGTTGCATCTTTACCCCAACTGGTCATCCCTGATATCAAGTTACATTCATAGACGCATCGCTCACTTTCCTGGGGTTCCATCAACATACACATTTGCTTCCCGCACCTCTAAATTTATATTTGGACACGGTCCAGGTACCAGTCAAGTCTCCAACAAGTGTCTAACCTTTTGTTCAACATATGATCGATAATTTCTTAAAACCACTTCATGTACAACAATTTTGAGGTGACAGTTTTTTTTTTGTTTTTTGTTATACTGGCAAAATGGAATGAAAGCTGACAAAAATCAGTCACTTTACTGCTTAGGTCTTGTGAGGCCGTTGGCACTCACAACCTCTTGTAACACTCAAGTATTGAAGATTATTCTTAACCTTGAAAAGTAGTAGTTTGTAGAAAATAATCTAACTTGAGGTCTACTTACTAATTTTCTTGAGAGCCTTCAACCACATCTTACAGTCTCCATCAGTGGATGGAATTAGCTCAGATATTTCCATTCAAATGTAGTAAAACGGCAAAAGAAAATGTGAAGGAATGCTTGTATCATCAATTAATTAATAGGTGCTGGGCAATTAAGATAAGCAATAGGTGGCGCCAATTTGGAAAGTCGGAAAGCCAGAAGAGGGCGCAACAAGATGACACTCAATGTGAGGAAGGTTCCATCAGATCTGTATAGAGAAACCATGGATGTATTATAGACCCATAGGAGCAATGAGGAGACTGTTGAATCTGAATCAGCCCATCAGTAAGTTAAATGTTTGCTATGTCAGAACTTATTTGGAAAAAATCTATCTCCCATTAAGAGCAGTAACACGGAAAGTCAAAACCCACTTCAAGCAAGTTTAAACAAGCTTTTTTTTTATTATTCTCTTGTTTCTGTCTACCTTTTCGAATGTGATACTTCAAAAAGCGGATAAAAAGAGGTTGATGGGAAAACAGTCACAGTATGGACAAGCAGTTGATGAAGATTACAGATGGTTACTTTTAGGAATTTTCTCAGATTGTCAGACATCAGATGACCGCATCATTTGTTTCTTTGCCTAAAAACAATCCATCTTCATACTGAAGTAGCACAAGCAACCGCGTGAATAGTGACTGTCAGGACCAAAACTCTGTCAGTTGTAGTATGTTGTTACATAGCTTCAGTCCACATGGAGAGGAGGTCGAGGCTGATGGAGGGGTCAACGAACACAGGAGACAGCTTTTTATATCCAGTTCCCGACTGACTTTTAATCATGATCATTTCAGATATGTTGCAATATCAGCTCAACCTTGCAACACTGCTTGGTAGCAAAGGTTAGCTTCTGATCAGATTTCATCTCCTGCTGCTGCTGTCACTTTATTATAGTATTTCTTTTTTTCAGTATTATTTGGATTTGCATAATACAGTATGTGACTTTGGTTTAAGATAAAAGGAGAAAGACAGGCCTGAGAGGTGGACTGCTAATGCTGGTTATCCATACAGTTCTCATGCTCAACGCATGATCTTCAGATTGTCAGAGCGTGGGCTCATTGAGGTGGCTTCCATGGCAACAGCAAAATTACCTGTAACACAGTGTCTGTGTGTGTGTGTGTGTGTGTGTGTGTGTGTGTGTGTGTGTGTAGTGAGAGTGTGAGAGAGAGAGAGAGAGAGAGAGAGAGAGAGAGAGAGTAATGAGCTGTTCAGATCTGTCAGGGACTCAGAATGTACACTGTCTCAGCCAACACACTCTGACACCTCAAATGAAAGCTTCTCTTCTGTCTCTTCATCTCTCTATCCTTCCAGCTCATTCCGTCTTTAATTGTTATCCAGTCAGTTCACACACTGTTATGAACAACTGTTGAATGATGAAGGGTATTGACGTACATGTTAAACATATGCAGTCACATCCAAACAATACCAAAGACAAAGACTAGGCTGTTCATTTCACAATAATAAGCTGATTAGTTGATTTAAATGTTGTTTATGGAGTTCTGAGCAGAAATGTAATGCAGTTAATTACAACCCTCTGTCTTTGCTATTGAAACTGAGTAATTCAGACAAGCCAGGGTTTCTCATGAGATTTTGAATTGTCTTAATCTTAAACTGAAAATACGCTTAAACTTCTTAAAGTTCTTATTTACCCACTATATAATTCATGCAGGGCACAGTTGGTAATACAATATGTGTCATATGCAAAACACAGTTGGGCTAGAGGTCCCTTAACAATTAGTTTTCTGGTGTCATTTTTCGTACTCGCCTATTTATAGTCCCAGATCTTTATTAGCTGTGTTCAGAAACAGGCTGTGTTATTTAACCGCTCTTTAATTCAATTTCAGACTGCATCAAAGGAAGCTTTAGCGAGCTTAAACTTGGCTTTCTACAACCTTCAGATGCCCCAAAAGCCTTTGTGCAGCCTTTCTCTCACTTTGTGTGGTTGTCTACTGTTGCCTTGCGTTTGAGTTAAAAAAAAAATCTAGCATCAGATGCCGAGATGGGGGTTCAGAATGACAGAGTAAGCTACAGAATGAGCCATTTACATCATACCAATTTCATTGGACAAGCACTATTTACAGATAATGAAGACATAAACAAGTATATATTTATGACGAGTGGGGTTGTGGTTATGTAGGATAAATGCAGGAAAAGTGGAATATTTACCATCTCTGGGTGGATAGGAGTGGTGGCACTGGGCTATATGAGCTGGACTTGGGTGATTCCAGGCGCATAATAAACTGGTCTCAGAGGTCTCAAAATTACTACCTGTGCTCCTGAAACCACCATGACACACATTAAACCCTGCTGTGTGTGCAATTTTTATGATTGTAGCATCTTTTAGATTATTCTGATAGCACGGAAGCTTGTGGAAATGAAGATAATCTTGTAGAAAATTGGTGCAGTGTGGGTGTTGCTTTCAGGATACTTGCATGTCAAGAGATTATCATGTTAAAATTTAAATTTGAGTTGGATTGCATTAAATAAGTGAATAAATGAGTGCCATGTTGGATATATTAGAATATTCAGAAAAGTGTTTCCTTATCATAATTACAACTTGAATGACAACACATCAATTAAATGTTAATTAATTAATTAGTTAAAAAATCTGTTAATCTGTTATGGCCACATTTTAGACCAAGTGTGGCTTAAGTTCAAAGAAAAAAAAAGAAAATTGCCATGTAATAAAACATTTTAATGAAACCTTTTAGATATTTATGCATGTGCCACAATAATGTTATGTTTTTGAGTTCAAATATCTTTATTTGGGCCTTTTCCAAGCACATATTGATATGTATACTACTTCTCAGCACCAATGGCCGACAGACACAGCCACTAGCTGGTGAACGTAGTAGAGCATTTAGCAGCTAAAGAGCCAGATACTTATCTTGGGAGAAAAAAAACATAGCTTAAAGGGGAAGTGGAAGTATTTTTGCCAGGTGGACAGAATCACGACTCCAAATTAATGCTAATGTGTCTGCTGGATAGCAAAAATTTGCCACTGAGATCAGTTCAATTCTTGCCCACTGGACGAAACTGGACTTAATGACAGTACACACATAACAGTAGAAGAATAATGTCTATAAAAAGAGGTAACTTTGTTGTATTTGAATGCAATTGCATATGCACTAGTGGATTTACCCCATGTTTGAAAGAAACAGCAAGAGTTCCCTGTTGGTAGATAAAACATGATAAACTGCTCTCTAAGGTGCCATTCCAGTAAGGGACAGATCTAGATGTGGTAGCTGCAACCCCTTGCGACCCCCCATTTAGATTAATTTCAAGAAAAAAACATGTTGAAGAAACAGAAATGAACACATATAATTTAATTATCATATTTTATGCTAAGTTCAATGAAAAAATACATGTATTTATAAGATAAGATATAAGATTAATAAATAAAACAAGGCATTGATTTCTAAGACATTTCTATTCAGTGCTTTACTAATGTGCAATAATAATGGTATGCTTTTAAGTTCAAATATCTTAATTTGGGGGCTTTTCCAAGCAAATATTATCATCATATCATATTATATGATCATATTATATGTGGTTGTTCACGATTATGAATAAGCAGTTTCACCAGAAATGCATTATAACTTTATGTGCAGATTTTGGGTGTATGGGTCTGAGTTGTGTGACATTTCATTCATAGAAACAGGAGCTTTAAGTTCTCTGTTCGATGAAACATTATTTGCCATATTAGTCACAAAACTGAAAAGATACCACTGAATAGGTTGTACTTAATCAATGTGTATATTTTGTTTATTTACTGACTGATCTGTATTTGGGATTATCTTAATTTAGTTTGACTGCCACCAAGCTATGTCATGCAGTGAAACGTCCACTCCACCATCAGTCACATGTTTATACATCCGTGACAGTTACACATGTGTGTAAAGCAACGCTTAAGCCACTCGGGACACCCACCGAACCACCATACAACAGAGATCAATGGAGCAGGAGAGGCTCGCAGTCGATGTGTAGTGCGGTGCATTCTGCAACGATTTCCTGCCGACGTTTTAATGTATCTATAGGACAGGTCGATGAGCATGCCGGGAAGAATTCTATATTTCTGCTTGATGAACTACTTAATCATCTCGGGGATGGTCGGCTGAGTGAGAAAAATCCATATCCATTTTACCTTTTGTCTTTCATTGGCCACTGCCTCTCAGGTCATCAAAAACTAGACAGAGGAGTGAGGGAGGGAGCAGGGATGGTGGGTAAGAAAGTAGAGCTTGATCTAGAGAACAAGTGAGAGATAAAACAAGAGAAGCAGTTTTTGATCATAATTTACAAAAAGAAAAGTTACACAGGGCTATAACTCTTAACTAGTATACAACAGTGACAGTGTGTAGTTGCATGTATACTTTAACAGATACCTACTTGATTCAAACTGCTGAGGTTAAATCCTATTAACCCCCCCAGGCAAGTAAGTGATTGCTTTACAACCAGTATGGAAAGCATGGATGATCCCAGCAACCAGTAGTCCGTTTTTATGTACAAATGTCACTGATATTGTATGTATTTACATTGTATCATATATAGTATATTCTTTTATTGTGTTCTATATTCCCATTATATACTAAATTGCAAAAAGTGCGGTGAGAACAAATCATACATAACATGAACAAAGTGTGAGTGTCTCAAAAACAAGTGCTTAGAAGCCAAAATAAATGAAAGCAACAAAGCTATCTAAATTAAAGGAAACACTGTAATACCCAATAAGTTAGTTCAACCCAAACTTTTTGAGGAAACTGTATGAAAGATAGTTGATTTCGGTAAGAGTAACTAAATATTTATTATGTTTTATTCCACTTAAGCAAATTATTTTTATTATTATTATTATTATTATTATCATTATTATGCTTAATGGCCAAAAAAAAAAGTAAGAAAAAAGAATCTGATGCAAAATAATTGATAAACAAATAAATGGATAACTTTAAAGGGATCATAGAGAAACTGAAAGCAGGTATCTGCTAGATGTGTTTTTTATATTTTTCCTGATTTTTTTTTAATGATTTATAATATTGTCAATATATGACAGTATATTGAATCGTAATCCCTGAATCGTGATATGTATCGTATCACCAAATTCTTGCCACTACACAGCCCTTTTGATATGTTTTTTTTATTTTTACCATGCTGTCCGCTTGCCTAATCCATGTGAATGCAGCACAGGGGTGCTTAATAAATGACTCTACAATTACCCAGTGCTCTTTGAAGGAGCAGAGGAAGGTGAAGGTAAGAACAAATAAGGATGATGTGAAACAGGCGGAGAAAGACTTTACTGGCTGTAAATGAGTGCGCTTTATCTTTTGTCACTAATTAGGCTTTCTGCAGGTAATTTGCTGGCCTATTAAACCACCTTTTGGGGAGCTGGACTGATGCTTCGCATTTCGAAGACCACCGATTTCTCAGAAGCGACTTTTTTTGCGTTCCACCAAAACAAACAAAAAGGCAAGCACATTCTGCCGAGTCTTCCATTAAGTGAAGTGCTGCCACTGTCTGCTGTAACGCCACTTTGTCTCTCTCCACTTCTCCCCATAATCCCTTCCGCTTCACTCTGCCACGTCCTCGCCACGTCGTTTTTCACTCCCTCACATTCATTGTTTCGCTACCTTCCTCTCCGTCTTCTCTTCTCTCCACCTCCCTCACACCCTCACTTCCTTCATTATTCCGTCTCGCTGCCTCTCTGTCACTTTCTCACTCTCACACACCTCTCACTCTTGGCTTCCTGTGCCAAATGTCTTTTTATCTGTCTCAACAGAGTTTGTCTGTTCGGGGACCGTTCAGAGTACATATTGGTAAAGAGGCAAGACAAACACCAAACAGCCTGGAAATGGAGCTGGCAGGGGAACACTGTCATACTTATTTTACTGTTTTGTGTCGACGTGCTCCTCACGCTCTCATTCTTGCAGTTTTTCCTCTTTATCTTTGCCTGTCGCACAAATACCCACTGTGTGCAGGGATTTGATAGCAGGGGAAGCTGAAGGAGTCTTGTTTGAAAAAACTCTTTTATTATAAGTGATTGTGGAGGGTACGACCCACCAGATCACAGGGTTTTCTCCACTTGTTTTGGCTGACATAATCTTTTGAATTGAAATGTATTTTGTCTGTAAATTATATTACATTACTGGCACTAATACATAGGGTGTCTAGGGATTGTAACAAACAAATTTCCCCCCAGGGATCAATATAGTATTTCTCATTCTGATTCTGATAGTTGTTATAATTTTATTATTGCGTATGATTTTTTGGTAATTTGGGACAACATATTTGGTCATTTGTGAGTTTCATATCTGCTTGATTACAATAAATTCCTCATGACAACACTGCACTTGCACACTAAACATACTAAGCAACATTTAGATTAAGCTTTAATGTTCACCATGGTCAGAAAAAATTATTGGTATAAACTAACTTGACCAAATTATAAGACAACAATTTGGGTGCCATTTTCATCTTTTTTTTGTCATTGTTTATTTGTATAGGGACTAGTATGTAGCATAAACAAATCCACACACCACAGTATTTATAGTGTAGGCCAAATTGCAATGTCCATTCCTAGATTAAAGTACATGAAACTCAACAAATAATTAATAAACAGCTCAAAACAAACAGCAATAAGTATGTACATTAAAAACACAGAACTCATGAGAAAGACAGGACACAAAGTAAGTTCAGTCAGCCAACTCACATTTGAAATGTTTATTACAGCAGTATAACATATTTAGATTTTGGCGTCTAGGCTCCGACCTCATCACTCCCTGCAGATATGTTTACATAGAGATATTGGGGAGTGATGAGCAAATACCTTAAACCCGAGTCGGAGCCTACAGGTGGATGTTGGGTGGTGGGGGGGCTTACAGAGCAGCAGGCAGCAATAGCTTACAGAGTAGCAGCGATGTGATGCAAGACAACAGCGGCATTGACAGAGCAGAGGGAGAGCTGGGAAATTTTGCAGCTTAAATAAACCGCCAGATTGGTTAGTGATTAAGGAATAAGGCATGTCACGTGTGTATAGCAGCTCGAGTTGACTGCCTGAACTAGCTCGCAGGCTTCACTCCATATGTTAAAGCACCATAAACAGGACACACCAGATCACTCACGACTACTTGACTGATCCCTAAGGTAAGGTATTCCACATTTTGATCCCCTGAACAGAAACAAACTGGATGATTTACATAAGTGGAACCACAAGGTCACTGAGTACTGGCGGAGCCTGGTTATGTAGGCATTTAATTAAATCATCAAAAACTTAACATATTTAATTTCGTAAGAGCATGGCAATTATGTGTCTTATCAGCAACCTGTCCAAAATGGTGATTGCTTGATTGTATATCATCATAAGGGGCTAGGTCACTGTATACATCATGCGGCCTGTGACCAAGAAGTTGCACAATAACTTTAATGTGATGACAGAGTACATGAAGCTATTAGCAGCATTTAATGGTTAGCAGTCTCTAATAATTAGCTTAGCAAGATAGCTATTTGGTAGCTAGTTTATGAATGATGAAATAAGCTAAACTATGTTTGGTAATTTGGGTTCAAGAAAGTGTCTTAATTTAAGAAAATTAACATAATATGAAAAATATATATGTTAAAATACACTATTACATCATAGATGTCCATAAATCATTTATAAGTCATTTAGAATCTATACCCTTATTTTAAAATCAAGCTTAAAAAAAAAAAAAGCTAAAAGCTTGTTGGGAGAACTTCCTGTTTGATGCTTACCATAACAGGAAGTACGTAATGTGACTTTGGTCATGCACTTCCATATCAAGGTCTCAGTGCCAGTTTCTTTAACATACACATTTCAGGACAGAAGTACAATGCTGGTTCTTTGCGCTATCCCAGTATCGAGAATGCACCTCATACATACAGTACATTTTGTGCAACCATATAAGTTAAGCCTATTAACAAAAAAATATTGTACTTTTTACTCCAATACAGTGGGTTTGTCTGATAGATGTAGATATGTGGCCTTATGATGAGCTAAGAACATGATAACTTGCTATGTATTTAAAATGCTCCACTTGGACTGGAGTGACATTAAAATGCTAATCGTCGTTAAATGCTTTACCTCATGTGATTGAACTTCTTCTAGATCAGTGGTTGTTTTAAAGACTAGCAGTGAATTAACATTATAGGGTCAAAGTTGTTGGATAGTGCAGACTTAACTGTCTTTTCATCAGCATCGATACTCAAAGAGGTTCAACAGCTCTTGTTTTCATTAAATAATAATGTTGTTCTGCCCAGTCACATAGATAAAGAAGCTCTGTTAGTGGTGGTTTGCATATTTAAATGAACATTTAAACAACGCCCTCACCTTCCCAACTAGTTGATCAATCAGATCTCGCAAACAGGATCCGCTCTTGAGTGGCAGAGGGTCATAATGAACCACACATAAGTCTGATTTTTAACACAGTTAGAAATGTAAAAAGTCCAGTGCCAGGTATTCACCAATGAGGAAAGTGCAAAATGATTGCTTTTCATCATTTCTAATTCTTTTGTTTTTCTTCTTCTGTTTCTATTGTGCAACTATATTTGAATAAATGAACAAATCCAGCTGATTTACATTTAGCAGGTTTTTAAGTCAGCTCAGCTAATGTGTTTTCATGACACATCACCATCACACTCACATTTCTGTAGAACTGATTGCTGACCCATCACCACTCATCCTGACTTTCTTCCATTCCAGCTGAAAGATGGAAGGTGATTTATGGGTTAGCAGTTATGAAGGAATAGGAAAATGGACAAAGAGTTGTTCTGCAAACTCGGACAGGTGATAAAGACGACAAGATGTGGCTCTCTCTGTCTCTCTCTGTCTCTCTCACCCCAACTGGTCGAGACAGACGACCACCCACCTAGAGCAGAAGGATCTGTCCTAGGTTTCTGCCTTTTAACAGGCAGTTTTTCCTTGCCCTTGTTGCCAAGGTCTTGCTCATGGTGGTACTGTTGGGTCTCTGTAATTAATGTTTTAAAGAGTTCGGTCTAGACCTGCTCTATTTGAAAAGTGTCCTGAGATAACTTCTGTCATGAATTGGCGCTATACAAATAAAATTGAATTGAATTGAATTGAATTGAATTGGATTGAAAGACAAGAACCATTTTTGGGATAGGAGGGAAGGGTCTTTTTTTTTCTCACCTTAACTTCACTTAGTCGGTGGCAGTGAAAATAAACCTTTGAAAATAAAGAGTGCCTGTGTGTTCGCTATCTTGATATTTGCCATAAATTATATTATTTTGAGATATTTAGTTTCTTACTAAAGGTGAAGGTTGACAGAAAGTATTAACAATACCTTTGTACAGCCCTGAAATTTACCTTGAGTTAAGAATTATTTTGTCCCATTTACCATGGTTGTTTAAAATTTTAATTATTTACTACTTCAATGTGTCTGAATTGATTTGCACTATGAAAAAGAAACACAGCCTTGTCAAGAATCCTGTAGGTTTCACCACTAGTTGCAATTCCTAGCAAGTAGTCAGTAATCTTGAAACAGATTATAATTTGAAAGTGTTATTTGATTGATTTGGGATTGTTGCTTCGAGTGGCGGAGCTCATTGAGCCACGGACCAGTTTAAAAGGAGGAGATCAATTAGCCAGGCCTTCCTGCTGACGTTATTGACTGATATGCAAACAGAGGACATTGATTTGGGCCTCAGGCTGCGCTGTAGCATTTTCTACCAAAACTGCAAGGATGAGCGCCACAGACCATTAGTCACAGAGAAGTGAGCCAGTGGCAGTCAGGAGGGAGGAAGCTGGATTAGATGGATTCACTGTTGCTTATATTTTGTCTTGGATTTACCATGGGATCCAGTTAGTGTGGTCCACGTCTGATACGATGTACATGTATGGACCTCCTTAACAACAGTTTGTTGACATGTTTTTATTGTTTGACAGCAGATATCTGAATTGTGTGGTGTGGGAGGAGTTTGTATAAAACCTACCTTTGGGCATTGTCACGCATACATGAGTGCAAGAGAGACTGCCAAGGCAAACTTTGGGCGGTGCAGGATGAACCAGACACTGCTGGTCTGTAGTCTGTTTTAGAGGTCAAAGACTGCAGGTTCTGCCATTTGGATATAGCACATATTGGAATTTAATAATATTTTGAAGAATTGTGCAGCCCTAGTGGACACTTGGCGGACAGAGAGTGAATGGCAAATGGTTAGGTTGATGGATGGAGGACATGGGGTACAGGGTATAGGTTGAACCCTTGATGGGCTGATTTGTGTGCAGAACAAAGGAACATCATACCATAATAAATAAAAATAAGCTAATCGAATGTAGCACATAAGGTTCATAAATCAATCAATACAGGAAATAACAAAGAATAGTCCTGCCAAGTCCAGGTATACAAATAAACATTTATAAAATACATATTCATTGAGTCATTAACTGTATAAATGATATTCAAAAGACAGAAGATGGATTAGCTGGTTTGGTCCATCTGTCTTTCACACTGGAGTAAAGAAACTGGCAAGATACTGTAGATGACAAGATCACTGAGTGAAAGATGAAAGATGGTGTCACTTAGGTTTGTTTAGTGGACACACACAAGCTAAAGGTGCTGGCTCCACTCGTAAGCACAGAAGCTTATGTTGGGTGACTAACCCGCCATGTTGCTCATGCTCTTTGGGAGCGAGTGCTCATTTTGCCAGTTGGCTGTGATTGCGCAGGGCAAGGATAAAGAGTGGAGAGTAGTTCTAGAGTCTTTTGTACACTGAGAGAAATTCATTAAATGGTTTCTAAAGGGGATTAGTGTCTCATGATGCTCTAAAAGCTGTCTTCTCTAAGATGAGCATTAATTTCTCGTGGAAATAAAAAAAAGAAGGAAGTGGATAAATGTAAAGATACTTAACGTCAGCTGGAAATCCCCGCGCAGCAGCTTTGACTAAAATATATCTGATTCCTTGACACACTTTGTCCTATCTGTGGATCGTCGAGGAGATTGTGCCGTGCTGCCAAGTCTTTGGAGCATGTCTGAAGATAGATGACCAAGATTTGTCATTCAGCCAGTGCACCTATAATTACTCAGAGGAATTATGGTTCCTGCACACTAAAATTACTGACTGAATAATAAGCAGAATTGTGGACACTTAGATTAATTTCACAGGTGCTTCACAGTTAACCAACAGCTAATTGGGTGTGGGACACAATTTTTTCTTAACAAAGCGTTGGCTTTGAACACAACACTTGAGATAAGATGTCATTGGGGGGAGCTGATAGGGAGGGACAACACTATCTTTACATTATAGCTGGAATAAAAACTGAATTTTTAAAGGAGTACAGCAATGGTGCACCCACATGAGTTTTCCTGTTTTAACCTCCTCTGGCAGTCCATGATTTGACATCTTATGCTTGTAGCCTCACACGTGCCATAAAATAACACAGGATTTGTCTCTCTGATCAAATTCACAAGGACTGAAGGAGATCAGTTGCATATTGACAGATGTTAGAAAGCACTGTCTCACATTGTTTCCCTCCTCTTTACCCTTCAGCAGTCTGTGAAGCATTCTGCCTGGATTCATTCGAAATCTGTTTGTGCAGTCGATTACACAGCAGCTCTTTACCATTTTAGCAGTGGTTCCCATGTTTTTCCATTTGAATGCATCAGTGGCAATTGCTGACTGTTACATGTTTGCCACACTTGGGCGGTAGGGACTGTAAATATGATGACATCAGTTGCATAGTCTCTTCTATTTTTAAGATAATTTTAAGGGTTGCAAGAGGAATACCAAGAGGAAAAAACTACAGTAGGTTACACTACACAGTTTTCTTTTCTCAACTTCTGTTTAATCTTCGTTTCTTGTGAAACCCTGTATAGTTTTATCATTCTGGGCCACATAAATGATTCAAATGAAACAGTCTGAGAAGGAAAAATCGCTCTTGAACTGCTATGATAGATGCATAGATATGAACCCTGTGATGCGGAGTTGCGAGCAAGATATGTTGTCGTGTTAAGGTGTCACAAGCAAAAAAAACAAAGGTTGGGGACGGGTATGAAGCCTAATACTGTTGCTATGCTTACCGGCAGCTCAGTATACTGTCATACTGTATGTTGCACAGGGATATAGATCAGTGGTTAAGCTGTTGCTTGGAACTTCTGTATGTTTGAGGTGTCCACTATGTTTTATTGCTGCAGTATCAAGGCTAGTTTTCAGTTGTCACATCCACGTTACCATCCACTTATATCATTTGTATTGTATGTCAAGTTGGTCTTTGTTGTTGAAATCCTTGATTCTAGCACTTTGCCTGCCAATAAACATGAAATTACCAAAATAAAGCTAACATTAATGCAGTTTCATGTACAGTGCATCCTTATCTGAAGGTTATTTCATGATTATTTATACTATTTAGTCTACTCTCACAGGTGGAAGTGGGATGGACAAAATGTTAGAAACGCCTCTTAGTATTAGATATGGGCAGACTGATTCTTTTCACAGAATCGTAGATGTACCAAACCTTTCAAGTTGTGATACCTCTTGCAAAATATGGCGCCAGTTTCTTCACAACACTTTGTTATGGTACACCATATGAGAGGACATGGGCAGTATGAGGAGGAAAAGTCAGGGATTCATTTCTTTCATGAACACAGGCTGACGCTAAAAAGAGGTGTTCAAAAGGATTAGTTCCTTCATTTTTGTCCATCACTACTCAGACTAACACAATGCAAACTACAGCCTACATAATCAGCTCCTCTCTTAAACGGTTTCCCCAAAAGCTGGACATTATAACCTTTATAGTACTGTATTTATTGCAGCATTGTTGCATTGAATTTCAAAACATTAAATTCCCCCTTGAGTGAATAATAAAGTATTTGAATTGAATTGAATTAGACTGCATTAGTTGTCAGGGCACATCAGCTGATAACTAAGCGTAAGTAACATGTTACACCTTGGAATGCAAGTCCATTAAGGACTGTAAAAAAAGAGGTAAAAATGCAGAAGTCGTGTGTATGTTATGGTATGTTATATTTATAGGCAGAAGTTGTGTGTAATGATATGTATGTTGTATTTATGTTATATTTATAGGCTTTCATGAGGATACTATAATGCATAATTAGAAATGTGAGTGCACTCCCTTAAATGTCTTTTCCTTTTTTTAATGGAGCTATGATAGTCACAGAACTCTATTTGCAAGAGTTATTCATTTATATTTCCACATGCATAGACAGTCAAACGTCATGCCGATATTTTGAACCTACAACACAGACTGTAGAGGAATGTATCCTATTCTGTCTGCCGGTCTCCTGCTGTAACATAAATATCAAAGACAAAATGACGAGCAGTCGCTTGACTAAACAAGCAACACAGCAGAGAACAGTAAATCAACATTCAATCCCCCAAACTGTGGCAGTGCAGATAACAAAAGCAGCCAAACTTAAAACAACACCTATTTTTTTCCCCTCGCTACTTTATGCTTTGTGTCTTTTTGTCATAACAAGAAAATATCTTCCTCTCTTTGACTTTATCTCTTCTAAAGCTATCTCCTTCTCCATTTCTGTCTGCCTCATTATTCTCCCCCCTACCCTCCTCTCTCCCTGCTCTACTTGTTTTAAAAATAAAGCGAACAAGTGAGAAAGAAAAGGATGTAAAATGTTCCTCCAGGGTGTTTCCTGCTTTGCTTTGGTAATGTCTCCTGCTCCTGCTGTCAGGAAGTAAGTTTAGATTTTAGCCTCCAACAAGGGATGTTAGGGCAAGGTAAATCCCCCCTACAAAGCACTTTTATCTCTTTTTATTAGAGAAATAGAAATGGAATTAGTTTATTGCAAAGATAAGGATGGAAAAAAATGGGGAAATACAAACCTTACTTCTTCCTTTTAGTACTGGAATTAGTGGATTGCACATTTTTACTCACAGTTTAATGTCCAATTATTGTAATTGTCAGTTGAGTGTGTCTTCGAGACCCCCATTAGCTTTATTTGGATTTACATTCTTTGTTGTTCTCTTTAACATTCTCCTACTGCAATGGGCCAATATGTTCGCATTAAATTTCCATTTTACCAATCTGATCTAATAACATTTAATGGTGTGCAGGGCTGAACAAACCTGCTTGCTCACCGAGCCTATCCTGGAAGTTAAAAAAACGGCTCTAAAAATGAATTCTTATGTCTCAGTTGGACATTATTGGCTGCTAACCTGGCTAGTCTGTGGATTTCTTGTTTTTTTTTTTCATTTTAAGGGATTAGGCACAGCGATATTTAATAGTTTTGTTTTTGTCAACAATTCTCAAAATCAACAATGTCTATCCTTTCTGTGGCAGCAACCCTAAGCTCTTGCTCGGTTCATGCTGAAATTGTTTAAAACCAGGTCATGGAAATTTCATTTTATTTCATTTCATAAATCATTTCCTAAAATTGCTGAGCACTGTAGTTTTTAACAAACATTACTCAAGCAGGGGAAAAAATAGTGCATTTGTGGGAACAATTTTCAGCTGTGGATTAGTAGATGTTTGGTACTCTGAGTTCATCCAGCAGCAGGATGGTGTATGTTGGATTGACTCAAAATAAATTACAGTGTGTGTGTTCATTGTAATGAAGGGATATGTCATCCAGTACAACTTATGCAGGGTGGCATAAAGTATGTGTCTCAGTTTTCCAGTCATTCCAAATTTATGCAGACATATTCAAATACACTATAGGCAATCATTTCATTCCAGATGCAAAACAAGTGCATGGTATTCCCAAAAATCAGCATGAGATTAGCATAAAGTGAGGCTGTCTGCAAAAGGGATACTTGTTGATACCCATACTTGTTGGACCCCCCCCCCATTATTCTTATAGATTGCTCTTGCAGGAATGTCAGGCAGGTAGTCTTGCTCTATAGCTGTTAGCACAAGGAGCCAGGTGGTTGGCTCACAATGTCACGAAGAGCAACAGTTTTCTAATTTGAAATACTGTCTGGGACCATGCATTTAAAACCCTAAAATAGTGCCCTGATCCTCCCACCCCAACAGTTTGACCCCAGCCTGCTCTGGTTTTCCTTTCCAGTGTGAGGCAAATGACTAACCCCCAACCTCATACCAAATCTCCCCCTCCCTGCCCTCAACAGCCAGTGCTGATTTAGAGAGCTAGAAAGAGCAGAGCCCGGGATGGATTGATGAAATATTGATGAAAAGCTAAGTGTGTGATTTGTTGCATGGCATCAAAGGCATCTGCTTCACTGGTGCAGCGAGGGAGAGAGGAGGGAAGATGGGAAGGCAGAGACAGAGACAGGAAAGATGCACATGGACAACATACAGTGCAGTGTGCGGATGATGACAAGAGGTGGACAAATTCAGCATCACTGTCGGATAACATCATATTGCAATATGCTGGGGAATCCCTTTGAAACAATTTTTGTAAACACATCAGAAAAATCTAACTAAATTACTGTATATTATACTGCAAAAAATATGTTTTATTTTTTGTGGTACACTCCTCCTGTCTAATTAGATGTGACTTACACATGCAATGTATTTACAGCTAGATCAGTCTATTATTCAAATAGCCTTTACATACAAATAAAACATGTTTTTATTCATCAATTTAAGATATTTAAATTAGCAATAAGGAACTTTCATTTTTTGTTGATTCTGGCGACCCCTGTGGACAAATGTGGTAGTGTTTCCACTGCCTTGTATCCTCGATTTCAATGAGAATCCAAAATTCCCTTGGCTTTATAAATATATCCAGTGTGTGTATATATATATATATATATATCTGGGGAAAAAAATTGAAAAGATACTATATTGGTGTCACTGTAAAGTTTATCCAGCAGATTGCGCTGTGATTTACAATGCTATGGCAACCAGTACAGAGTAAGAGACAGAATAGTTATTTGTTCAAGAAACTACTAATAAGTAGTTTTGCACAGTCATATCAGTATACTGACAATAGAAGATGCTGATGTGACAGTAGACAAACAGGAGTGTAGACATTCTAACTAGGACAAACCTAAAGATTGACTGATAGAACTGAAAGCCCAACACAAGAGCATACAGTACAGGATGGACACCCAGTGCATAGGTATAACTTTCTGCCACTAATTTTAGAAATGCCAAAATATTCATGACGGCATCAGCACATAAAGTACATTGCTCTTCTCTTTCTTCCACCCTTTCATTTACTTTTCTACCCTTCCACCCCTTCACTAACTCTTCTTTTATCCGAGGCAAATGCTAATGCAGCCAGACGGCTCTTTGAAATTGAAATGATGTGAAAATAGAATTGCAGTGGCAAATGAGCTGTGTTTGCTGGTCCCGTCGGGGCCAAACGAACCCTTTGAACGCGCCTCTCCCACAGCGAGGAGGCCCTGTTCTGGGCCGCAGTCTCTCTGGCGCTCCCCTCCCTTTTCACGTCAGCTGGAGAGCTCCCAGAGGAGGAGAGATCAAGCTGAAACTGATTGGGATGGAGTTGGTTTCACACATGCGCATTGGCACATAGATATATACATAGCCACAGTACCACATCCTAATGTTGACAACAAACTCATGCAGATTTTCACAAACACACATATGTATACTTGAAGTTCACATACGGGTAATACAAAAGGTAGTGAGCTGTAAACACACACACAAGCACACTCATTTTCATTCCCTAACTCAAATACAATTTGACATGGAGTCCATTTGTACTTGAACAGTAATACTTTTAATATGGACTCTTTAGAAAAAGATCATCTGGGTTCTACGTCTCTTGGTTCCTCCCTTCTTTACTGCTAGACTCAGTGGCAAGCTCCCCTAACCATAATGAAGTAGTCATTTTAACCCAAACCAATGGTTCCCTAGCCCTAAACAAGCTGAATTTGTGCCTAAACTGAACCAAACCATTACCATAGCTGTGTAAGATCCGAAAACAGTTTTAGTTTGGAAACTGGAAAGGACTGACAAATGATGTCTTCTTGTCAATAGGGTAACACTCTAAAAAGTAATTTGTGGTTTGTCTCCACTTGAAACAATGCCTGGTTGCAAGATAAAACTTGATTTAAATCTTTTAAGTTGAAAACATTATTTTGATGGACCAAACAAGTAGCCATATCAACTTAAAAATATGTGCTTATGCTACCAATTATTAGGGAAGTGGTAATTAAAAATACCTTTGATTTTAGAGGAAAAGCTAATTGCCCTAACTCAGTGTAGTACAATTGTTATTGTCATAATTTTATGATGAAGTGCGTGTTTGTTTGTATGTTTATAAGAAGTTGCAATAACTCAAAAAGATTGTTGCAAACTGTCAAACATTTGTTTTTCTAGAAAGCAGAGACAAACCAGATATTTCTTTTCATTTTGTGGATATTTTAACTCTATCTGAACATAAAAAAAACCATTCTGAATGCTTCGTGTTAGTGTTTAAAGCCGACTGGCCAAGGGCCACATTGTGATGGCTAGACGACTGGGTCAGAGCATCTCCAAACCTGCAGCTCTTGTGGGATGTTCCCGGTCTGCAGTGGTCAGTATCTATCAAAAGTGCTCCAAGGAAGGAAAAGAACCAGAGACAGGGTCATGGAGGGCCAAGGCTCATTGATGCACGTGGGGAGTGAAGGCTGGCCCGTGTGGTCCGATCCAACAGACGAGCTACTGTAGCTCAAACTGCTGAAACAGTTAATGCTGGTTCTGATAGAAAGAGGTCAGAACACACAGTGCAGAGCAGTTTGTTGGCATGTGACTGCAGAACATTCTGACCACCAGGGTGCCCAGGTTGTCACATTGTTATGGCTGATCAGTGTAAATCGGCTGCAGAGACTGTGTATTGTTGGGTCTCACACACCCTGAAAGCTAAAAGTCAGCACTTACAGCTCATAGCCATTTCGAATGCAATGTGCTGGAGCACAGAGACAGAACAATTGACTGCTTCATAGCTAAAGATCGGACACATGCACACACACACCTGTCTCGAATGGTTTCTGGAAGCTTGAAAAATTTTTTGATGAGGAATCTGATCAACAGTGCACCAGAGGGGAGATAGACAAACGTAAATCCAGCAAACAAAGACACTCGGGGAAAGAAGGAGCTGAGAAGTGGATAGACGAAGAAAGATGAAAACCGAGAGAGACAAAACAAATGTGAAGACACGGGTCGACTGAGATGTGAAAGAGGGAGAGGAGGGAGTGTTTAAATGTCATTGTTTTAGATGACAGCAATCCCAGCCCAAATCCCCCTGAATCTGCTCTCTTGCTTTTTTACATAGAAAACACTGCAGTAGAGTGAAGCCTTCCACTTTCAACACACAAAAGGAATGCCTAAGAGGATTTCTCAGAGTCCTCATAATGCTTATTAATGATACAGCGTAATATACGAAGGAGGGTAAATACTATCAGTCTATAGTGAAGCATCTCTGTAGAAAAATTATACCTCACCTGCTCACAGACAGAAAAAGAATAATTTTTATTTAATAATTGATGAGTATTAACGGGTTACGTACTGCAATTGCACACACGTATGTGTGTGTGTGTCGGCACCTCACTGGGCTGTTTGAAGGCCGATCAGATGTTTGCTCCCACAGTGTGTTATCTCTTTCCCATTCCCCACTCTGTGAACCAGCTACGGTCAACACTTCGCTTCTCTCTCATCTGTATTTTACCCTTCAACCAACCCATTTTCCCTTCCTTCTCCTCGCCTGTCCTCACATTCAATTTAATTTTGTCCCCAGATTTGCACATTCCGTAGCTTTAAATGGGAGCATTCAGGCCAGCTATATTGTTTTAGAGACTGCTCACCCCTTTAGAATCACAACATTAAGCACCAAAAGTAAATACTTTCCTCACTTGGAAATTGACAGCATTTGTTGTCCATTCAAATACTTAAATCAACCTCTGCTTAATGTAACCTGATGGGGAATGCCCAATAGGAGGATTAGGGTTAGGGTTAAGATTAGGGTTAGGGTTCATGGTTAACCCACATGGGTCTATTTTTAGAAGCAAATACAATATACAAACATATTTTCTCTTATTTCTATTTGTATCCATGATATTATTCTTATTTTTGTCAGTACCCACTGATTTCTGGGATTCACCAATGTTTCCTCATTCAAGCTCTTCTCTTAGGTAAGAGAACATTTTACAAGAGCACTCTTACCAGTTATTTTTATATTTTAGAGTTGCTGCATGAGACCCATTGTCTCTGTGATCATGAAGGTGACACTACAAAATATAGGCTACAATATGGTGTACAATTGAATATTTATAGTATATAGTTTAGAGACTGTTATAGATCCAAGACTCGCCCCATCTCTTTTTCAGCACCATGGACAGCTCCATGTGTTCATCAATGCACAGCATGATTACTGAGATTTCTGTGGAACAGACAAAAACCCACCTTTTAAGCAAACTCGACTGCAGTTTGTTTACTATTAAAGCAAAGTAGACGCAGGATGAAAGGTTATTTGGTAACCATGGTAACGCATATATTCCCATCATTGCTTAAATGCTGGGGTTTTCATGAAATAGAAGAACCAAAGGTTCACTGAGTTTTGAGTTTGAGTTTTGCATTTTTAAAGTATGAATACTATCATTCATAATTTGAAAGATTAATAAATGTAGCAAAACCTGCAAGCCAGTTCAGGCAGTCAACTCGACATGCCTTATTCCATAATCACTAACCAAGCGCTCCCTTCCAATCTGGCGGTCTATTTAAACTGCACAATTTCCCAGCTCTCCCTCTGCTCTGTCAATGCCGCTGTTGCCCTGCATCTGTATTGCTGCTGCTGCTCTGTAAGCTATTGCTGCCTGCTGCGCTGTAAGCCCCACCACCACCCAGCATCCACCTGTAGGCTCCGACTGGGGGTTTAAGGTATTTGCTCATCTCTCCCCAAAATCGCTATGTAAACATATCTGTGGGGAATGATGAGGTCGGAGACGCCAAAATCTAAATATGCTATACTGCTGTAATAAGCATTTCAAATGTGAGTTGTCTGACTGAAATACATTAATAAAATAAAATCTAGATCTTCTTAGAATAAAATAAAAACAAAAAAAAAACATTATATGGTGATCTGATTCAGCCAATAGGTGCAGCACACATTTAACTTTCAACCTTGTTTCTGCTTCCTGTCTGGGCATGCATGCATTTGGTGGTTGACACACAAGATCTGACTCCTTATCTACTGCAATGCGCAGTCTTATAGTAATAGGTCTATGGTGCTGAGTGCTGTTGATTCATTAGTGGAGGTGTGTTTAAGTATGATCTCAGTGTCTGAGTTTAACTTTAATGACATTGTAACTGTCGCAGAGCACTGGGTACTGTGCATGTGTAGGCCAACTTAAACCGTGGTGACATTGAATTTCAAACTGAAAAGTCACAACAACAATCTCATAGCACCAGCAAAGTGAGAGTCCAGTTGAAGTCTTAGTCTGAAGTCTGATAACAGGACAATAGTCAGTCCATCTGGATTCATAACTACAGCTCTTGTTGGGATGCACAATATGGATTTTTTTTTTTTGCTGATACAGTAACCGATAATTACCTGTTTCTCATGGCCATTACCGATTAGATAACCATTAAGGTCACATTTCTGTATTATAATAAAGACATTTATAAGACTGTGTTTTTTTACACACCTGAGGGTACGATATTCTAGCAAAGATGGATGATTTAATATTCCAAATTGAACTGAGTCACGCAATGTTCACGCAAACAGTTCTGACTTTCAAATGTTCATTTATTTTTTCTACTAAGGTTAAAGCCTATCAATAGATTTGCATAAAAATAATAATAACATCATCCGATAATTTATCGGCTGTAATCTTGATATCCCAATAATTCATACAAAATTATATTTCCCATTAGCAGCCGCTAATTTGTCTGTCCCAATAATTATTCTACTTTTATTTCTTTTTTTTTTTTTAATAAGTCAGTCTCAACACCAAACAGGAAAGGAAACAAAAACACTAACTAAGTATAAGAGACCCAATTGTCGCAGAGCTCAACCATGGCTGTGCCAGATGAGAGTCCTCTCATTGGTAACGGTTTATGATGAATGATGCTGATAGGGGGCACCAGATATGTTTTGGGTAAAACCTTTTACGTCATGGAAATTTAATGATGGAGAAATTGTTGCATTTTCGAGGTTGCTTCAAATCGGACATCCAAAATGGATGTTTTCTGAAAGAGGGAAATATGTATTCTGTTAAATGTCTCATGGGAAGATTGGATTAGAGAAGACGGAACGAGTGAATGAGACTGAGTGAGAGATTGGGACAGATTGGATTACAAGAAGGATTGAGTGAGTCACATAAAGTGACGAAGACAGAGAGAGAGTACAACTCTGTTTGTAAATATGCGAGCATGTGGATGTATGGGGGGAGATGTTGCTTGCTTGTGTGTGAGGGTGTGTGTGTGTGTGTGCGCGCTCCTCCAGCCCACACGCTGGCGCCTGTCAAGTCAAGGAAATTTCAAGCAGCTCCTGTCTTTAAAAAAGAAAAAAGAGCTTCAACTTCACAGTCAGTGGCTGCACATGAAACGCCAGCGTGGCCTGGCTTAGCCTCACTTCAGTCTCTGTGCTGCTGCTGCTGCTGCCTCCAGCATCTATACTCCCTGGCCCGCCGCCCGGTATGGAAATACCCCCTCAGCCTTAATGGACATTTCATTTAATAATCAGTGATTGATCCCTGCTGGTAATGATGTATAAGCAGGAGGATTCAGGGACGAAGAATATTCTCAGTCAATAATTGGAAAAGGTAGAAGGCTCCGCGGAAAGGAGGACGACCACGTTGCCAATAGCAGCACGTCTCCTTAACTCTCCAGCTGTCAATATGGCATCTCTTTATTTGCCAGTGGCAATTAGCACCACGGAGTCATGTTGTTGAGTTAAGAGTCACATCAACCTCACAGAGCTAATTAGACACACTTGACCTTTTGTACACAAGGCTACTTTTAGAGATGGGACCTCACTCAGAGCAAGGCGAAGACAATTAGGGCAAGGCAATCAGAAGTGTTTTCATGCAACGGACCCCTCAATGATGTTAATAAAAAAATATATATTTATAGTGCACCTTTCAGAATCCAGGTTACAAAGTACTTCACAAAGGCAGCAAAATCATCAGGTTCTTAAAAGAAAACACCTTGCAGTATAAAAACCAACACAGTAGAAGTGTGGATAAACACATGACAATTCTGTGTAAAAATGTACACAGCATTGTACTGTATTGTACTCTATTATATATACATATATGTACATTAGTGCTGTCAAATGATTAAAATATTTAATCGCGATTAATCACATTAATGTCATAGTTAACTCGCAATTAATCGCACATTTTTATCTATTCTAAATGTCCCTTGATTTCTTTTTGTCCCATTATTTTTTCTCATTTTAATGCTCTTATCAACATGGAAAAGTGGATCGGCTTGCTTTGTGCAAATGTTGTTTTTATTGAAAAATCATCCACTGTCGCCTGGCTTTGACGAGGGGGCGGAGAATTCGCATCAGCTGTGTGTTTGGCCATCAAGTGGTATTTCAGACTGGACGTGCTGCGATGATAGCTCAGTTCACAAAGACAGAACACACAGATCACTTTGGTCTTATCAATGGAACCATTTGGCAACTTTTTAAAAGTAATCTTTCCATTCAGAATATTATTGGCATCCATTTCGGCGTCTCACGCTCGCCATCCACTCAAAATGTAACGTCTACTAGTCTTGAACAAGTGTGTGCGTCGTGCCTGTTGTTTTGTTTCCGGTCTAGCTAGATCCGGTGTGGTGTTGAAGTTTTTCTAACGTTACTAGTTGTTGCAACAGCATGAGAAAAAAACTACAAAGTGTGCTAGGCCAAAAAGAATGTTAATCTTGCGATAAAAAAATTGACACCATTAAAATGGGTTTGCATTTACGGCGTTAATAACGTGTTTAACTGACAGCACTAATGTACATATAATATACATACATATAATAAATATAGTCTTTGGGTGAAACTTAAAATAGTGCCTTAACATTTGTTCTGGTACGTCTAAAGTCTTTAAATTTGGTACAAACATACTTTGGATGAGTATCTACTAGCACAACCTTTTATCACTTTAATCAATGTTCAAAGTCAGGATTTCTGAAAAGTGATAAATGCTAAAATTGTATTTACTAAATGTTTTACATATACCTTTTTTTTCACTGCATATGTGTGTATTTCTTTGACATTCAACTTCTTATGAGCTTGTTGTAGTTTCTGAGATACATACTATATACATAGATAGGGCCGTGTGTACTGAAAATAATGACTATCCCTCACTTGTTATTGCTTTTTCTAGGGCATTCTCTATCTTTTTAGGAAATAAAACAGTAGTCCCCCGTGTCCAAAGAATGTATAGAATGATAAGAAAAATCACTTGCCATTGGAATTTAAAATTTCTTTTGCGGCAATAAATGAGTTAAATGGAGCGAAGCCTGCGAGCTAGTTCAGGCAGTCAACTCGAGCTGCTATACACACATGACATGCCTCACTCCATAATCACTAACCAAGCACACCCTTCCAATCTGGCGGTCTATTTAAACTGCACAATTTCCCAGCTCTCCCTCTGCTCTGTCAATGCAGCTGTTGCCCTGCATCCGTATTGCTGCCTGCTGCGCTGTAAGCCCCGCCACCATCCCAGCATCCACCTGTAGGCTCCGGCTAGGGTTTAAGGTATTTGCTCATCACTCCCCAATATCTCTATGTAAACATATCTGTGGGGAGTGATGAGGTCGGAGCCTAGACACCAAAATCTAAATACGTTATACTGCTGTAATAAACATTTCAAAAGTGAGTTGGCTGACTGAACTGATCTTGTGATTTTCTGGCGCCAATAGCAGCATAGTTTTGCTTTACTGTACTTTTTTCTATCATCCTAGAGCCAGAAAACCAGCCCCTGCACCCACTGTTGGTCTCTTTCAGCATCTTGGCTGAGTTGCTGAGAATGAAGCAGCTCTGAATATAATCCATTCATTTGGTAGTTCTCTCGTTTCTCTGTCTCTCTCTGTGAAACAGAGACACTTGTGTTCATAATATATACCGACGGAATTAGCTTGGATCATTTAAAACGATTTTAATAACTACTTGAAGGAGCCCTTCAAGTCTTTGTCTACAGAGGGTTTTTAATTTTGTTTGGGTTTAAGGCCAAAGTAACTTTTGTATTTGTTTATCCCATCTTCATCTTTCAAACAACTCTGATTGCCTCTGCTTTTGTTTGTTCAAAAATGACATAATCACAGTCAAGGTGCTCTCAGTTCACTCATGTCCCTGACTCCCTGAATGGTGATGTAGTGTCTGCCACAGTTTCTTTGTGGATACTGCTGCCAAAGTTTGAAATGCAAATATTCAGTATCCAACCTTGTTTCCTAGAATGGTTATATATTTATATTATATGGATTTCCAATGGCAAATATGCTTTGGGAGAAATGTAATACTGCTTGGATTGCAGTTTTTATGAACGTGATGAGGAAACATTTTCATGAATCTATCTGCAAAATTATCAATTGGTTAAAGTCGGGAAGATTGTAGATAAAGTTGGGTTTCTTTTGGCTTGATGATTACGAAAAACTTAAACTGTGCAACATGAAGGGAGCCTTTTGGGGCGCCGTTAGCTGACCTGGTAGAGGTGGCGCCCCATGTACCAGGGCTAGGACTCTGACCTGTGGCCCCTGCATGTCAACAAATATTTTAAAAAAGAAAGGAGCCTTGCTTTTAAGCCCAAGAGGGTTAGGAACATTGTGTGCATGACACGGAAAATCGACTCTGACTTGAAGCAGCGACAGATTTGTACTTTCTGGATGTTTAAGAAAAAAGCCATGATCTTACCCTAACCTTAACTTCTCATAGCCATAACTTCATAAAGGACACCCTGCACATTTTCTGCAAATAATCCAGTCAGCAAATAAATTCTGAAAACGCTTTTGGCAAAACCATGTTAGTAATATACTGTAACCCTAACCATAAGCCTAAATTGTTGCATCAGCTGGCTACCACTTGGTACACCGCAAAAAGGAATCCCAAGGAAGTTGAAAATTGGGAATTATTCCTATATATATATATATATATATATATATATATATATATATATATATATATATATATTTATTGAAGAAAACAAATCTTGTCAAGCATGTTTTGCATTAGAAAAGTAAACCTATTACCTATTAATTATCTTTGTCTTCATAATATATTACAGCTAATACTGAGCCTGATTTAACCAGTAACAATAGTGGTATGCATTATATCCCAACAGAGAATTTTTGGTGGTCTTATTCTTATTTAAAGAATAAGACCACTTGCTCAACTTCTCAGATTGAAAGTAGTCATGTCCCAGTGTTGGAAATGAAGCAGCTCTTTAGTTTTTCATTTTTCTTCTCAGGCCTTATATGCTCTTTGAAGAAAGTGCGTCTTACTGTAAGCTTGCTTCTGCTAATTATTAAAGGTACAATAATTCAATTCAGTTCAATATAGTGACCAAAACACTTATTCTATCTTAAAAAAAACTTGCTTAAATGTGTTACATTTTTTCTAGTTTTAATGCCCATTAAAGTCTTTCAGTGGCAAGATTTCTATGCTCATTTTAAGAATTCTAGTCAAGCAAAATTTGATTACCCCATTGGTAGGTTATTTTTTGGTTCAATACAAGAACATGTGATTATATTTAAGAATATTTGGCTTGATTCTAGAAGGGCAGCATGGAGCACATGAGCCAGTCTCACATGGATGGTTTTTGGTGGTCTTAATGAGGCAGTCATCCCAAAACCTGGTTGTGTGTTGGTTTTTTTTATTTTTTATTATCCCTTAACTGTCCTGAGGTTGAGTTTTGCTAGGGTCAGTAAAAAATGTATGGTCTGGTTGTGTAAATAATTCAGTAGCTCGCCTTTCTCCACCATACTGTAGACCTGTCTGGTGGCTAATGAGCTCCTCACCACTGCGGCCTTCATTGATGTTTTTGCCTCCTCTGGACCCCCTGGAGAGATTATCCAATCAAACACACACACACACACACACACGCACACACAGTGACAACACACACACACACACAAACATACACACACTTCTAGCTTAAGATGTTTGAAAGTCAAACATGTTTTGTTTTTTTTGACATTTAGTGACATTTAATACTCATGAAGGCGTCAGTGCTGTATCTATTTGTTACAGTGGCGCTGAATAAGATTTACACACACGTTTACATCACACTAATGTAAATGTGATGGGATGCTCAGATCTGAGTCATCTAATATTGAGTATATTGCAAATCCAATATTTGAGTATTTTGAAATTATACAGGTGCACACTGCCCACTTAAAGAACATTAAAGTATTCAAGTTAATCTAATGTATGCTTGACAACTGAATAGCTCTGTAATATTAAGAAAAAAATTGCCTGCATCCAAGCTGTAACTTAATGTTTTTTTCTCATCGCAATTTCACTTCATTTATTTATTTTTTCAATCAAGTAAACAAACTAAAATATGTCTTTATAAGTAGCTCTTATCACTTCCACTTGGCACAGCATTGTAGTAAAACTGGAACACTCAACATGAGTAATACAATCACAACAAAAACAAACTAACTAAACAAGGCAGCAGTAGAGCAACAACTCCCGCATTCTGTGTGGTAAATTTACTGTTTTTGTGAATGGAGTCTGGTGCCTTTGAACAGAGTGACGGACCAATTTCAGTTTTTCACTTCGTTTTAGCCATTAAAACAAAGGATTGGAATTCAATTTGTGCTCAATATAGCCGATACCAATCAATTAGAAAATGTCTTGATAATCCCAATACCTATCTTTGAGATTGGATTGCGAGATGTCTAATTTATGATCATGATTGAATTCATGCAAAATGTTCACTATCACATTATATGTTTTGTTTTTTTTTCTAAATCATCTTCTTTTCGCAAAGATGCCACGATTCAATTCTATGCCAATGCTAAAAAACAGGATGTAAACCTCAGAGGCCTGGTCTCCGTGCTGGAAATAATCTTAAGGGAGTACTTGGAGGGTATTTATGGAAACAAAATAGTCAAATTTAATGGTTAGAGATTTAATACCAGTCTAAAATATGAGAATCAGTCATTGGCCTTCAAAACCAATTCACACCTTATTTATGAATTCTTGTGTGAACTGTGTTGTATTCCCCATTTAAAGACGTGTCTTCAGTTACTTAAAATGAGAGCAGGCTGTGTGCCCCCTTTTAAATGTTTTACTACATCTTTCAGTGATGTTATACTGTAGAGGAAGACGAAAGGAAAGCTATGACAGCATAAAGTGAGCTGGGATTCATTCCCATTCAACTGCATGTACGTGGCTTTTACACTAATTAGTTTTGTCACCATGAAGCCCAGGGCTTCCTTTTTAAGATCTCCTTTACGTCATGTACACACAGCAGGGGGAAGAAACAGTTTGGAAGATACTGATTTTCACTAAAATGTGGCTTTTGGCTGTCGTGGTGGCTCAGCATGGCTAAGAAACATGCCGTGTGTGCCTAAATCTCATCCTACTGCACCTTTCATGTCACTGTGGCTGCACAGTGTCTATTAAGAGAAACGTAACTTGAAAATAATGGTTCAAAGAAAATAAACATGGGCTATTATGGCGTATGAGAGGAAGAGTTCTGTCTACAGGGGATTCTAAAGAGGCAGCTCTCAACCCCCACAGGATATTTCAATTGTTTTCTGTTTTTGCATCTGAAAGCCTAATTCTTCACATTATATTTTGTTTATTTTAAAGGGAAAATCAATGAGCATGTCACTCTTTAGTTTAATCACATAACTAACATACTGAATTATTGGGTTTGTAGCTTCTTGCTTTCTTAGCAAAAACAAAATAAGGCAATATCAGATTGTAATTGATTGTTGTATTAGAACACAGGAAAAGTCTTAGCATTGCATATTTTATTTTTATTTTGCAAAAACAAAAAGTTCATTGTGGTAAGATCATTTTGTTTCAATTATTTAATCTTCAGGGAAATTTGTTAGAATAAGTTATTATGATTTTAATTTAAATACAATGATGGCAAGCAAATGTAAAAAAAACAACAACAAACAAACCTCTTTACCACTGTGACAACACATACAACTAATTTAAAATGTTTCAAATCGATAAATCACAAGCAAATTGAAAAACACATTTCACCAGCACATAAAGAACACCATTTAAAATGGAAAGGTTACCATCCACAACAAAATGAAACTGAGCACTGAAAACTGACGTGCTAGTAGTTAATAGAGTGCTACAGGAATGAGTCCTTAAACCCGGAACTGATTTAGCATTTTAGCACTTCCACTTGGAAAATGTACCCTATACAATGGAAAAATCCCATTGGTTTTTTGTCGAGGGATCTAGGACGATGCAAACATCCGGGCTGGCCAACAAAATTCTTTTGCTTGGGTTTTGTTGAGCAGTCTGAGTCACTATACCAAACAGATTAAATGTTATTAGATAGTGGCTTTATCCTACAAGCTGCCCCCCTATTATTTTAAGGGGAAATATAAAATAAAATGACTTATGTTTGGTATTTTCATTTCAGAGATTTATTTTTTAACCTAATATTTAAACAGCAACAAACTGCTTCTTTTAAACTAAACACAGTAGTACAACCGTACTGAGGTATCAGGATACTGCAAATTTATTCAGTGTATTTCTGTGACTTCCCACTTTATGTGACAAAAATAGAACAGAGTTGCACGGGAAAGCATCGGATCCTGCTGCTGGCCAGTTGTGACCGCCTCCTCCGCTGACTGGGAGCTGTCAGGAGCTCAGCAGCTGAAGCCATGGAGGGAAGCACTCTGCATTGCATTGGCATTTTATCACTGAACCAGGATTACAGAGCACTTTTGATTTGCTTTGATAGTGTGATAATCCCTGAGATTTTCACTTCACCGCCTTGAGATTGCTAGTAAAGGTACTAAAATGTCAGCCTCACGAGTACAGTCAAAGTAGCACACAGTGTCCCCTAATACCATATTATCTGAAGGTAAATTGAAGCATTTTCTTATCTGCATCATTAAAAATAAAGCAGCAGCTGTAATTTACATTTTGTTGGAGCTTCAAATCATGCATAAATTCAATACATTTTGCCAATGGAGCCATTCCTTATGTAGCTTTACACAAACATTCTGCTGAGTCTTATTGCCTCAAAGCCTGAAGTCAAAATCCATATTTCTTTCTTGTGTAAGTAGGGTCACAAACTCGGGTTTAAAACCTCTGCAGTTCCTGTCATGCCATATTTCACAGAGCAGTGGGTGAACACAGAGCAGAGCTGACAAGTCTCACTGCATGAGGAGAGGAGGCTCGGTTCAAAAACAGCTTGACTCCCTGATAAATGGACTGGCCATTGGCCTATTAGCTGACAGCGTTGGTTGAAATGAGTCAGTTAACAAAAAGGAAAAAAAACAAAACAAACACTTGTCTCTTTAGATGTGAGACGTGCAGTCCTGACACATCCTGAGATAGATTTGGCGGGACTGGTCAGTGACTGCTGAACTGCTTTGGCTGAGGTTCAGTCCCCAAACATGAATGGTAGCAGGTTGGGTCAAAAAGTTGTGCTGGAGTCAAGACAACCTTTGTTGAGTCCAAGACCTAGTCTAAGACCAGGACTAGTCGAGACCGAGTCAGGGCAGAATACAAAGAGGTTTGAGTCCAAGTCAAGACCAGGTCTAAAGGTGAAAGACAGAGTAAAGACCAAGACAGAAAAAAAAGAATGCTTTTATGACAGTTGAGATGAGTTTTGGCAGCCAGGCATAAAATTGCAGGGGACACTGATTCGCTGTCAATCATGGTTGTGTCAATGCCCACTCTAGATGGATTTTGAATTAAACCAATACCTGTTTTCCAAACAAGCACGCTTCATCAATGGTTTTGTTGTGAAGGACGAAGTTTCTTTAGAGAAAATAGATATTTATATATTGCTGTAATCAGTCAAGACCAACTAGAATATTTGGTGAGATCAATGACCAAGTCCGAGACAGGTACGAGTGCAAATACCAACAAGTCCAAAACAAATCCGAGACAGTAGAAAATAAAATATTGAGTCCAGACTCAAGTACTACAGCCCTGCCATCGACACAAGTAGTGCAAGCCCCAGCACTCAATTTGAAATCCCTATAGCTGTCGTAGCAAACTGCATAGCTGTTGTAGAGGAAATAGCCACAACAGTGTTAACCTCGTCATTTTACTTTAATGAGAAACTTACAGACACAAACCATCTTCAAACAAAACTTAAAGGTAACCACAGCCTCGCACTAACTCATGCACATAAATATATCTGTTATGGCAGAGCTATAGCTCAGTGGTAATGCTGTTTCATACCTCTGTTTGAACCTCGCTATTAGCAGCTTTGGACTTGGTAGACAAAGATACTCCTGACAGCACTGTTCGAACTTCTTGGCTTCGCAAGACCACTGCCCTGAATGTCACCATTAGGAACAGGTTTGAACACTTCTGCCTAGAAACATGCTTGGACAACCTGGTCTCAGTCCCAAGTCGTCAAATATAGCAGCTTGGTCAGTGTCCCTACGCTACAAACTAGGACGCTGTAGGTACGCCTTGAAGCGTCATTGTGGATGCACCCCAAAGCAAAATGGAAGTCTAAACGGTTGTTGCATGTTAATTGTTTTTACCGCAGAGCTCTGCACACGCAAAACTGAGAGAGAATGTGTTCTAGTTTTAAGCGCAGAGCCATTGACCAAGCTGCAATATTCGACAAGTTGGGAGTGAGAACGTGTTGCTTGGATGACGCATCTTAATAAATAGTTTCTTCAACCATACTGCCCCTATTCCTACAAATTAATCTTAGGTGTTTCCATAAACCTTCACCCAAAGTAGGTCTGCTGTGTTTTCATATGAGTATATATACCAAATTGAAAGAGGAAACTCTCAAACACTTCTTTAAATGAGGAGGACGTGGAAATGCCCTTTAAAGTCATTACAGTACATGATGTGCTTTCTGTTTGATCTGCTGCTTTGATGTTTGACTAAAGCATGTCCTGGGCCTAATGCTTATACACTCACAGCTTACTGTGAAGGACATTTGACTAATATGCTACTATCTATGACCTTAGCCAAGATTTCTGCTGCTCGTCTAAAGTCGGAAACTTGATTGCAGGGCAAATCTTGTCTTAACCCATAATGTTTACCCTTGATGCAGCAGGCTTTTAGTAGACTGGAAATTTAAAAAAAGGGCCTGTGATATTTGTTTTTATTCCCTTTTATTTTTGAGCTCTCCACTTTCTTGCTCGTATGCACACTAGTCACACATCCCCGCTCGTGTGCTCCCCTCGCAGGCCTATTGCTGCTTCGAATTGACTCACTGACATTGACGGTGTGGGTGTTTGTTTCGTAAGCAAGCGGCAGAGGGAGAGAGAACAGTGGAGGAATGCAAGAATAAAATTATTAGCACAGGGGAAGGGGAGGAGGAGAAAAAGAGTGTGAGTAGATGAAATGCAGCGTGGGTACGAGACAAGGTGAGAGGGACGAGCGGGCCTGGAAGCCTTCAGATCTCAAATGCACGGCATCTCAGCTGGTTTACAGCTTAGCCAGGCTTGGCCAGTCATTGTTTGTGTCAGAATATTTTAGGATACTTTAGCAAAAGAGCGAGTTATTGATTTTTTTTTTTAGAGGTTGGCATCTATGTATTTACAACAGCAGATGTTCTCTTTGAATGAAGCCTGTTACTTCATGGGTATTTTCATAGCTTTTACGTTGTTAGGCTAGGTTAACTACAAAACTGTGCCAAGAAATATCATATCTTTAGAAATGACTTACATATACTACTCTTTTTTTTTTTTTTACTTAAACCTTGTTTTTAATGGGTTATGAAACAGTCTCAATACAATACTGGTGCCTCTATATGAACTGTATTTCACATGGATTGTCTTGTTTGAGATGAGGTCTTATCGCCCACATGTCACTGCACAACCATGCACATCCACACAACAGTACATTTATTTAACAGTCTCCTGGAGGATTTTTTTTCCTGATAACATCAACATTACTGTTACTCATTTATAAAAAGCCTTTTTTCACATTTATTTCCTCCTGAATTTATTCTCAATCTCTTCTGTCTAATCTTACTTCTTACACTACAGGCGAAGAGTCTGATGGAATATTAATGCATCCCCCCCCCCCCACACACACACACACACACTCCCATTTAACATTGCATAATCTTATGATCTATGTAAGGACACATTTCTCCATTTACATGACATATTTTAGTTGTTTCCCTGTCACCTAATACACATTGTGTTCTGGATAAATGGCAGCATTATTCAGTTCTCTAATGCACAACTGTTTAGATAGATGGTTTCACATATGGTTCTCTTATTGCTCTTATATGTAAAGTATCCATTTCAAAAGGCTTGTCGATAAATGGTTCTAAACATAAAATGCAGCTGGAATTACATTTTGTTTGGTAGCAAACGCTTTCACGCACCAAAACGGTGTGATTTGGGGAGAATAAAGGAAGGAATGCTGAAGAATTCGATTTATAGGTCCAGTGTGTAACATTTAGGGGGATTTATTGGCTGAAATTAAATACAATATTCAAAGGTATGTTTTCATTATTGTATATTCACCTGAAAATAAGAATAATTGTGTTACTTTAGAAGGAGATGGTTTTATCTACAGAGGGAACGGGTCTTGTTCTATGGAGTCTGCCATGTTGAACTGCTACGTTTCTACTGTAGCCCAGAAGGGACAAACCAAACACTCTAGATATATGGCCTTTTGCCTTTTTCGCCGCCACCATTTTTTCTCCTACACGCTTGGAAGGCTAGCGATGTTCAATTGGTTGCAGTCTACAACTTCACCACTAGATGCCACTAAATCCTACACAATGGTCCTTCCAATGCTACTTTTCATTTGTTAGCCTGAGACCACTTTGTGATTGTTAGGTTTGCTACATTAATGGGACATCTACTCACTGCATCCCAGTGTACTAATAAAGTTAGTTTGAAATTTCAGTGGGGGGATACACTGTAGTTCATCTGGTAGGCTGAGTGCTAACTCAGGTTCAATTTCAACTTGTGGCTATTTGCTTTGCATTTCGTTCCCCCTCTATCTTTCCCTTTTCTTCGCCTTAACCTTAACCCATACTAACCTTAACCTAAACTTGTCTTCCTATCAGCTTCAATATATGCTCACAAGGTGAAAATAACCCCTGTGAATCATCACTCCAACCTTATTCTGCACTGCACAACCAGTCTGATGAAAACTGATGAAAGGTTATTGTCGATGAGCATTGCTGAATGTCTGAGGCAAATATAATTTGCAAAACTTTCTGTTCAGAGTACATTATCTGTGCATATCCACATAATATATTTGTTTACAGCCCTAATACAAACAGATGCACCACAGTTTGTGTCAGAGAGTAAAACACTGCAATCAGTCCTGATGGGTGAGAGTGACTGTGACTGAGTCCATTGTGCATTTATGGAATTATACTATACCCTAAGTTTAACTCCACAGATGCAACATATGAGGAAATCAGTGATCATGTGTCTTCCTTAGAATCTTATCTAGCACCTTCATAAAGCACCATTCCCGTGTTTACTCACTGCGCACACAGTCTCTGTTAATTCCTCTCTTCAGAGAGTTTGCTGAGGTGCATTAGACTCCCAGTTTTACCTTGGGGAATGGATTCTGTATTTATAGTTTACAGCCTGTAGGGATTTTATCCAAGGTCAGTAGTAGATTACCTATTTGGCTCATTGAGCCGTGCGCTCTGTTAGATCCCCCTTTTTTTAATGTGCATTGGTGATTGATTAAGCTGCTGTGTTTCTATGCCGGCGCAGACCTTGACTGATGCATACAGAGAGCAATATGTATGTATGGATAGCTCCCATGCTGAATGTGCGATCGATGCATGGACTCTCCTCGCAATAATTACCTCATCCGGGGGGGGGCTGAGGGTTGAGTGTGTATTATCCTGTGGTGTGTGTATTACCCTTGCTTCCCGGCCGGCTTTTTGAGTCATGGATTGTTGCGGTGTGTCAGAGAGGGTGAAACTCCTCTTCATCAGTCTCAAATCAATGCTGATGGTGGGGAGAGGAAGGTGTTAGGATAGGAGAGATTGTTAGATGGAGAGAGAAAACAAGCAACTGCCAAAGACATGCAAAAGAAGTAGATTATAGACTGAGAGGCTGAAAATCAAAACGTAATATTTGCTGCAATGACTGATGGATAGAAATTAGGACAAAGTGACTGCATGTGCTGTTTCGGGTTCTCTTTCTTTTCTTGTAGATTTCACTCCTATTGTTAATAACACACTCACCAAGCTAACTGCAGAGATCTGGGAACAGCTACTTCACTATAAAGAAGTTTGATGCCACCAGAAATATGAGCTCTCAGGCTCCAAAGAGCCAGACTTAATTGGAAGAGAAAACGAAGGCTGGTGATGCTTTCTGCTTTTTCATTTTATTTCATTTCCAAATAAAGTTGGTGAGAATCTGGCTAAACTGTTTATTTGTTTTACAATCTGTAAAGAGTGTGACAGTGTGTGCGACAGTGGCCACTTATATAATACCATAGGCTACATTCACACTGCAAGCCTTAGCACTCAATCTGATCTGATTTATTTATTTATTAGGGACCGAGCCAGCGACTGCAGGAGGTCCCTATTGTATTTGATATGTTTCTTCTTCTTACCTATTATTATTATTTTTAGCCCCCTATGACTGCATTTTTGCCCTCCTGAACATATACGAAAACTCAATTTTATTTGGCAAAGTTGTCAGGCCTGGTGAAAATAGGGATATTCTATGCATTGCTTTCGGGTTGGCCACTAGGTGGCGCTACTGTCATAAAAAATGTGTTTAGGCTAATAACTGCATAGTTTGTTGCACATTCAAAAACCTTGTATCCACACATTCGGTGAATAGAGCTGAATCTCCCCATATAGGCCACGCCCACTTCCGCCTATAATATTTCTCCACTAGAGCACGAAATGTCCATAAACTACTTTTCCGTGTTCCCCCATGCGCTTTGTCCGATTTGCTTTCGTTTATATCTCTACAACAGTATGTGTGATTAAGATGAAACTTAATCACACATACGATGCTTGCCCATGGCTCCCTGAGGCTCACTAAAAAATGTGTCAACAATTTGGCATGGTAAATCACTGTGCGGAGACCGTAATAGTTATGAATAGTTATATGCCTGAAGCTCACATACCAAAAATGTGTTTGTAGGGCCCCCTACAGGATAAAAAAACAGCAGCCCCGGCGCCACGTTTCACCGATATGTATGAAACTCGGTAGGCACGAGTAACATGCCGGGACATACAAAAAAGCCTCTTGGACCCATACCCGAAACCTCACAGGAAGTCGGCCATTTTGAGTTTGTTGTATTTGAACGAACTCCTCCTAGGGAATTTATCGGATATGCTTCAAAATTTGTGAGTACAGTCAAGTTGTGCTATTTGTACATGTACATTAAAGGGCGTGTCCATGGCGTGGCATCAAAGTCAGCCATTTTGATTTTTTTTTGTCATTTTCTGTGATTTTTAGTGTTATATTTGAACGGACTCCTCCTAGGGAATTTATCGGATCTACTTCAAAATTGGTCAGTACAGTCAAAAAATGGTGCTGATTAAAAGTTGTGCTATTTGAAACTGGACGTTGAATGGCGTGTCTGTGGCATGAGGTCAAAGTTGGCAATTTTGAATTCTGTGGTCATACAAACTGAAAAGTTGAGCTATTTGTGATAAGATGACTTGGAAACTTTAGAATAATATATACAATAAATAACACTGTGATGTACTGCAGTAGCGAACACCAATCTGATTATTCTGGGGGGTGGGGGTTATGAATAGGTGTTTCTAATATTACAAACCCTTGTCTTTCTAAATGGGAAGGACAAAAAGTGTATCACTTATCAATATAATTTGTATGCGTTATAGCAGAGCTGCTGTATTGGATTACTTTAGATTATACAGGTGAACCTACTATTGTGCCCACTGAGTGTATCTTTGTCATATTAAATGTGATACGTTGCATCACCATCATGAAATGAGAAAATGGCAGGAACAGCTTATAGCCTCTGTGTCACACCAGTTAAAACTACATTTCCATTAAAAACCTGTTGCCCCCTCCCTCTCTCTGAAAATTGAAAAGACTGATTCATGTAATATAGCATTGTTATGAAGCAATCAAGAAGGTTTCCATCTAAATTAAATTAAACTTCTTTGGTGGGTGGTATTTTTAGTAATTTTGGTGTAAAAAAACGTACTCTTGGAAATTGTAGTTTGACAAAATAATCTTCCACTTGCTAGCTAAAGAGACGGTGTGAGCTAAACTGGACACTTTATTACCCGAAAAGGGCTCAAAGTCACCGACCTGGAGTCAGTGGGAGGCCAGAGAAAGAATATTAACATCTGACGTCAAAGACAGAGGTTAACATGTCTCCTCCCTGTGCCACCACCTGTTATCGCTTGACCAGAGATTAAACCCCTAACAGCTAGTTAGCAGACATAACCCAGGGGCTATGATGATGTCATGCAAATACTATAACAGTTTTCTTAAATAAAATAAAATTGCAATGTATCGCCTAGCTTAGAGTATCGCATTATATCACAATATATTGAATCGTAACCCCTGTATCACAATATGTATCATATCGACACACATTTGCACAATACACAGCCCTAGACCATAGGTGAAATTATTCCAACGTTTTCATGGAACATTAAGATGAAGATCAAGGTGAAAAATGGAGGGAAAAAAGAGTACATATGAAGTACATAACAGGAGGAGAAGTGTAAAAAAGATGTCAGAATGTAAGGCAGAGGAGATAAAAAATACAGTTACAGAAGGATAAGAGACACACAGATGGGGAGAGATGAAAAGTTTCAAGTTCCTAATCAGTGATCAGGGCTGATGCCAGCTGAGACCTCACCAGTGTCGGTGCTTGTGCTATCCACACACACACACACACAGAAACCCACGCATATGCTCCTAGTGACAGGTGGGGGAGTGAGGGTCAGTGTCGGGGCCTCCTTGTCACTGGGCAGTTTAGAATTGACACCTGATTGCTGTATGAAGTCTCTCTCTCCCTCTATGTGTAGTCACAAGTGTGTGTGGGTGTGTGGGTGTGTTTCTGTGTTAGGAGCGTGTGTGTTTGTTAGGAGCTGTCATGCAGCTGTCTTGTCAGATCTGATCCCCACTAACCCTCAGTCAAAAAACATGCCACCGTAATAGCAGCACATGTGCAGTCCAGAGAGCAGCAACATCAATCACACACTCCTGGATTCTTGCAGGTTTTCAAGTTGATCATAACTCCAACTTCAAACTTTTTTCTTTGTTTTTTTTCCCCTTTCTCTCTTTTACAAGGGCACTGGTTTCTAATGTGTTTGAAATATACAGTAAATGATGTTGAATAGACTGTTGGGTGTTTGGGTAAAGTTATAGAACCGAAATGCCTCGTGTACCTGATGATGGGTTCCATGAAACCCATTTATTGTAGGTTGGTCAGCATTTTTGAGGAGGTAGATCCCTTTGTTTTTTGTTTTTTTTTTGGCCTTGGTCCAACTTGAAATACAAGTTTTGTCACTTCAATTGCAAGTCACTGGGGAGGGAACAACCTTGTACCTTTTTATGTTGTGCTCCCACTCCCCTCGATGTGGGTGTAACACTGGAGAGAAGATACATTTAAGTGATCTTTATAAAAAGAAACAATGTTTTTAGAGGTTAAACATGAGTGAGACAAACTCTCACCACACCACACTGCAATGTCATAACGAAGATTTCTGACATAAGTGAGCAAAACTTGGGTTAGGGTTAGGGTCTGTTAACAGGCAGAGCCAAGCCTCCTGACACCCCCCACACACCCCCACCCAACTGTAATTTCAAAATCAGTAGGAGGAGGAGGAGGAACAGGCAGGGTGGTGTAAATCTTTAAATGTGTAGACAGGAGTCAAGACGAGGTAGGTAGAAATGTACGTACTATATCAAAATGTTACTTTTGAGTTGTTTTAAATGAAGACAGTAGAATGCTAGAAGGCCAAAGAGCAACATAAAAGTTGAGTTGGCATATAAATGAAACAATTTTACACTGCAAAAATCCATTTTTGGTACGGCCATCTTTTCCATGATGTGGCCAGAGCTGGAAAGTCATTACTTTATTACTGTACTTAAGTAGTTTTTTTTTTTACTTACTTTGTACTTTACTTGAGTATTCATTTTTTTATGACAACGTCTCACTTCCACCCCCTATATTTTTACACAAATACCTGTACTTTCTACTTCTTACATTGTCAAAACAGACTTTAGATTGAATTTTTTAGCATCATTACACACCTACCCTATATCAAGACCGGTACATATCACGCATGGCGTAATATGACGGGGGAAAAAAAAAAAGCAATTTTTTTAATTAGTTTTAGTAGCCTTCTGTTAGTTAGTGCAGTGTGTGCCAAAGGGCTAGCATGAATCTTAGACAACCTTTCTGTATTGCTCTGACAGTGATCGCTCTATGCTGTATACTCTATAAACAGGTAACTGATCCCGGACAGCGGACACTCCGTGTTCCTTAGACGTTTCACATTTTGAAAGAAGCAATTCTTGTGTCTTGCTGCTTATTCAGCACACAGAAAGCACAAGTCAGCTCTTGCTTATCAAATTGCTTGTCAAATTCACAAAAGCCGGGAAGACCACTGTAGGACAGAGTGATATGCAGGTAGCCGGCTTCCTCTTTAAAGTCTCCAAAGAGAAATGGGTTGGTCTTGAAATAAACCATCGGGATGGTGAATGATGGAGGAATGATTACTCATCAACATGAGCTACTGACCTGAAGTATCTTGAACCTTTCAACAGATTCATCTCCCATTCCCTGTTCTGTAAACAGACATTTTCAAACACACGTAGTCATTGGAGTTTTTATTAGATTTCTCAGAGTCATTTTTCAACACTAACCTTTTTTACAGAATTTGCCTTTAACCTTTGTCGTGTTGAATTGACTGCTATATTAGTTTTATAAAGTAAAATGGAATCAAAGTACATTTGAATAAAGGTGCTGGTTATTCACTGGCTAGTGAAGGTAGTTAGAAAGAATTGGAGTGGTGAATAGCTATTTGAAGCCACAGGTTGTGGATTTCCTTGCTTTGTATGTGTGTGTGCGTGTGGCTTAAACACTGCAAATATATTGTTCTATTTTTCTGTGTCATGCCTGCTATCATGCATCATTTACTTCAAGACTGCATGTTTACAGATCTGTTGTGTAGCACCTTGTGTGTGTGTGTGTGTGTGTGTGTGTGTGTGTGTGTGTGTGTGTGTGTGTGTGTGTGTGTGTGTGTGTGTGTGTTCTCTGTTGGTCTGTGTACTGTATGTGCGTTGTCTTTGTTACTTTCAAGATAGCATGTGTTTGTGTCTCTTTGTTAAAATGACAGTTTGTTAGTTTTAATACAGAAGCAGCTGACCACTTCCCCTGTCAGTCTATTCCACCAAATCAACCTCTCTCACATGCAATTATTTTAGCTTCAGCAAGAAAACCATAGTGCACGAGGTTATAGTAAGACATTTTAGGAACTAAACTCGTGTTATCTTGCGAAGAGTTAGATGAGAAGGTCAATGCCACTCACATGTTTACATCCAGCAGACACTTTACTAAGCTTAGCATAAAGATTGGTGAAAGGGGGTGTCCAAATCTAACAATATCCCCCTACCAGCACCTCAACAACTGTTTAACTAGTTGTATCTTGGGCTCAGGTTGTCCTGTCATTGAGTGTTATGCTAAGTTAGACCTGTACCTTAACTTATTTACTGTACACACACACAAGAGTGGTATCGAGCTTCTCGTTTAACTCTGGTCAAGAAAACGAACAAAATAAAAAACAATATCTAAATGAGGTCTGTATTTTTGTACTATATGTATTGTTTTTAAACTCAACTTCTTGTATATCTTCATGTGGACAAGGCTTTGACCATGAATTCCGGGTCAGTGTGATTCAGTCATTCACATTGGCAAAGTGAAAAAATAAGTAAAAATAAACACAATAATAACCTTCTGAAAATTGAAACCGGAGTCACAATGAGATCCGTTCTCCTGTTCTGCAGTATGTACACATTTGTGTGTTTAGGCCCACACATGGTTAACACACTGAAAAACAACAGGGGGAGTTTGTCACATGCTTCTGTTAAATGCTGCTTCTTTTACAGCCTCTGCCTTTTTCTCTGCTACACTGATCATTTCCAAATGTTAACATAATGTCTCTGATGTGTATAATTGATGCTACTGTATGCACTGTTTCTAAGAGGTTTATGCCTTTTGATCCTAAGAGGTTCAACCTCAGCTAAGTCTTCAATTTTCAACAGAGAACTAATATTTTTTCGCCTCTTTTTTTAAAGTCCCTCTTTTCTTGCTCCTTAACTTTCTTAAATGAACTCATATACAGTAAATTTCTACTGTGAACATGTGAAGTGGACGCTGTGGTAATGTTTACCCAGTGTCAGTGTGGCGATTTTTCCAAAATAAAAAAGGGGCTATAGAAACATTAATTATTGATTCTTATCTTTTGAGAGCATCTTTTGAAAGCTGTGTGTGTTCTTGATCACCCTGTTTTCCTCCTTCTTGGTCCTATAGGTCCCCTTACAAAGAAACACACTGATGATTTAGGTGATAGTGACCGCACGGACGACGAAGGTATTTTTTTCCCCCCCCGATGCCAAACTGATTTGCATGACAAGGGAATCCAAACTTACCCTTTCTCCTCCAATTTTTATCTTCTTTGATTTTCTTACATTTCTTGTCCTTTTTTTGAAAGTGATGGACATTTTCTTTTTGCTCTTTACTCGTAAACTCTCTTTTTGGGCTGGATGTGTTTTGTCCTTTTCAGCTTGATGTCTAAAGTTTACATGTCTACCACCATTCTTTGATATAAATACTGTAACATAGACTCTCTGCTTGGATTTGCTGTTTCCTTTTACCTTTTCTTTCCTTTTCTATGTTGCATCCCACCAGCAGATCAAGTAACTATTAACCCCTTCAGCCAGCTCTTAACACATTTTTTGCATGTTCTTTCTTTTGGTCCGTCTCGTTTATGAAATCAGATCATGTTCAGAAGATCAACTACTGGCTAACTGGCTTGCTCCTATACTAACAATCAGCCTTGTTCACAATTTTAGGCGTCAAACCAATAGTCTTACATGACGGGTCTGAAGGTAATGGAAAAAAATACTGCATAAAACCAGTGTCGGCATCTCTCTCAGCTGTGCCTGCTGCACAGACGTGTGGGTTGTTATCTCTCCTGGCATGGTCTCCTCTCCTACAGGGCAAAGTCTGAGCTAATTTACTGCACACCAGTATGTGAAGCTAACTTTCTGGTCAACCCCCCGCAGTGGCTGTTACATTCAGGATCTAAGTCCCAAGCTGCCAAATTAGCTTTTTTGTAGCTAAAACGTAGTTTGTCTAGCAGCAGCAGCATCAGCAGCATGACAGACTTGGCAATAATAAAATGAGCCAGCACTTGGGTGGAGCTGATTTCAAGAGGCCTTGCTGTCATTATGGTTGTAAGTGATCATCGGGGCCCCCCTTTTGAATGCTTTCTTGCAGAAAACACAATCAAAACAAAACTTAAATGCTCACTTTTCTATTGCTCTTATGGAACACTTATGTCGCATCTGTCAATGCCATGATTTCTCAGATTCTGACAACGCCTTCGACAGCAGATTGTAATTAAAATTTTGCAAGTATATCTGAGAGACAAGAGGAGGCAGAAATAATGTCATTGGTTGAGTTAAATATCCACAGAGCCAGAGCTTCTGTGAGTAAAGTGGATGGAGAGAGCACAGATTCAATGTTTTCGTGTCTGATCTTGTAAATTCTAAAGTAGACATAAAAACCTATAGGTATGTATGAGACCTGTTCAGTTATGTCCCTTCCAACAATATAACTATAAAAGATATAAATAAATAAAAACATCTTTCATTCATTTTATTTACTAAAATGTATTACAACTGGAGTAACTGTAAAACTGCTGCACTCAAAAATGTACTTAAGAAGTAAACACCTAGGGTGAGAGTACTGACAATTAGGCTGCTTTTTAAAGAATTCCAGGTGTTAGGAGCATAAAAATTAAAAGCAGATCTCCCAAGCTCGGTATGAGCTGGAGGAATCCGCAATGAAAGCCAGTCATTAGACTGTGGTTGATTGTGCAGAGGACCATTCTAGCATCGGAGAGATACAAGCTAGAAGTCAATTTTATTTATATAGCCCAATATAATAATAATAATGATACTAATAATAATAATAATAATTAAAATTATAATAATCATAATAATAGTAATAATAATAATAATAATAATAATATAACAAATAATAAATTTGCCAAATGTTTTTTCTAACTTACTTCCATGAATTTTAATGGAGGACCAGGTTAGGGTGGAATATATTTTCTCTCTCTGAGGTAAGGTAACAATAGTTGGTATTTAAGTATTTAAATTAAGTATAAAGTAACATAAAATCAATAAAATGAATAGTAAACTAAAAATTCAAGTGTTTCAACAAATGCAGTTAGTTACCTTTAACCAGTGATACAAAAATACAAACTAAACAATACTCCTATATTTGTTCTCTGTCACAGCTGGCCGCTGACCATTGAGCTCAACTGTTAGTTACTTCTGCTTCCATCAGTTCTGCCTCCAAGACATCTTTAAAATTCCAATCTGTGCTAAAGCCTTGCAAAGGTTTCTCTCACAACCCGCAATTTCTAAGTGGTAAATATTGGTGTGACTAAGGTGATCACTCAGAAATATTGTTTAAGCATCGGATAGATTCCTTACCAGGAGAGTAACTCCACACTGTACGGAGGCCTACACTGTCTGGTACTGTGCTGTACAGTATGTGACCAAATGTGGCATGCAAGTCATGTTAGTTAGCGCGTATATCTGTGGCCTGATTCAGTCAAACCCACTGAATGTTTGGAACTAAATCCCCTGTTCTGCACACACGACTTGAAACAGAATAATTAAATAATGCAATAAAATGCAATAAAATACATTTCCCACACATTGTTGTTGCTTTTAAGGCATTCAATACTATATGAGTATGATGAAAACCAATACTTAAGGAATCCAATGGATACCCGACAAAGACTATACCTCTGAAACATTGCTGCTGTTGATGTTTAAATTGAGTGCCATTTAAAAGCTAAGACAATGTGCTGGAAATCCATTAATCTCAATAATACAGAAGAGATGAACCTTTGCTTGGTTGCCACAAACAAGCAGCTCTTTGAAAAGTCATATTAGGAATAAAATGTCCTTGATAAAACCCTGCGATAGAGTCATATCCCCCGAAGGCTGCAGCAGTGCAACTTTAATGACAGGCAGAAAGACTTAATAAGGCACCTCTACTGTATAATGTGACGAAGTAAACAGCAATTACATCCAAATAAGACTCACAACCATCCGGATCCTTTAGATCTGTGCCATCACGCTGTTTTTCTGAGAGCTCTCTCTCTCTCTCTCTCATACACACACACACACACACACACACACACCCCAATAAGATTAGAGAGAGTCACACAGCTCACACAGATCTATTCAATGAAATCCCAGCAAGCTTCAAGCATTATCTCGATAAAGGATGCGGGGCAGACAACTAATCCAGTTTAATATAGAGGAAAATATGCTTGAGAACACACACATATGCACACACTCTCTCGCCCTATCCGGGGCGGACTCTGATTAGCTTCGGTCCCCCTCCCCCCGGCCATTCTTGATGCTCTTAACCTTTGACCGCTTGTCGCCTTGTAGATGCAAACTTAATGAGGACATCCCCTAACCTCCCCACCCCTCCCACTCTGCAAATCTTGGATTTTACAATCTCTTTATACTCAGTAAAGCTGGTGTTTGTAATCCTTTTGTGCTGGGAATAGAGATGTAAACAGGAAAGTCCCCGAGAGCTGAGGATTTGTTAGAAGCTCTGGGTTTTTTTTACAGAAAATATTGCTGGAGTGGTTAAGAGTGGGTATACGGAAGTAGAGATGTCATGAACTGTGGTCTCTACAAGGCTCTTATGGGGCCCCTGGTACCCTATAAAAACTATTATATAGAAATACCTGTGAATATTAATCCTCCTATACACTATGGCTATATTACTTTGAGTGTGGAGGGCATAAAGATATAGATGTTGCTGACAGCATGAGGACAATCCTGGAGCATAGGAAAAGATGATACAAGATCATCTGGGGAATGTGTTACCTTGTTGAATCCAACTCACCCAGAGGCTCCAACTGATGAGATTTCGAGTCCAACTCGCACTATTGAGGCTGCTTGCTATCACATACAAGTAAAAGTTTAAACCTATTTTGCCACCACTACTATCATCGCCATCAGACAGAACAAGACATTTCTTTTAAGGGATGAAAGCGATGTGCATTTACCAGAAAGCACTTTATTTGTCAAATTTGAGTTTAATCAAGAAATGACTTTGGGTAATGGAGGTATATACCCAGTTTCAGGTACTATTTATCATAAACAGTATGACTTTAAGCAAAAAAAGATGTATAAGTAGTTATTTATTAAACAAAACAATTTGCTTAGAGATAAGATCATTTCAATGTCAAAGTCTAGACTCGACGTACATGATTTTCCTGCTTGTTATGCAGGGGTACTGCAGTTTGCGATACATATGTGCCAAGCCTGTAGTGAACTTTGCAATGCATTTTGAATTAAAAGCAGCATGTAATGTTCTATAAACATTGTTTCAAATTAAAAAGACGTAATCATGGCTGTCCCTGACAAAACCCTCATTTGTGCAAGCATTATATAACATAGTATGAGGGGAAATCGCTGACTGTGAGGCAGATGCTGTCAATTTTAAGTTAATTTGAAAAGTAACAATTGGGCCACTTAGAACCTGCCTATGCAAGTTCAAGTATAAATCCTAATCCAGGTCTTATTTGAAAACCAGAGCTTCCCTAGCTGTAAATCTGAGTTGGATTATGACGTGAACTTTTACAAGCTGGAAACTGGTAATTACCGTAACTACATGACCATGAACTTGGCCAGTAATTATTCTCCAATTAACCAGAGGTCACTTTTCAGGATACGATATATCGTTGGAAATTAATTAAATCTTGCCATTAAAGGAATAGACTGAAAATATCAATTGCAACATCATGCTAGGCAAATATGTATTTGCATATGGCAAGAAGTAAATATGCCATCAAATCTGCATGTCTTTACATGTTTCTATTCACAGCATTTTATACATGCAAGTGGATATGTACTCTCATGAGTTACATCAGCACAGTTGGATTATTGAACACAGGAGCATTTCCTTTGGAAGCATTTGAATTGGTGCTCACCACTGGGCCTCATTTTGTTTCTTGTTGCTTTTGACGAGAGTCCTCACGGCTTTGCTCCCTGCAGCAAAAGGCTGAAGCCAGAACAAAAAAAAACCCACCTCTGCTCCTTGTGTCTGCCACTGGTTTGATAAGTCCTCTACACTGACTGAGGGATAAGATACCGAAGTTGTTGCAAAAGCCCGGGGGCATCTCTCAGGGTTTGCTGAGAGAAATCTAAAGCACCTGGATCTCTTTGATCATAACCTCATCCTCAAGGAAGCAATGATCTACTCCATGTTGGCATGGCACCTGTCCTCTGACAAACTCTCCCTCGCCGGCGCTCAAGATTGAATGGTCGAATCACTACAAGATTGCATCTCATTTCAGGTCTTCTCAAAGCAAGCTTTTATCTTGCTGCTTGCTGTGAAAAAAGCCCTGGAAGACAGTTGGGTTTTCCCACAGGTTTCCAAAAAATTGCTAATCATTTACAGTTACTTAAACAGAGGGATTAAAAGAAACATTGATGTTATACATAATCATGTAAATACTGGATGTTCCTATAATCACCCCAAATATATCACTACCTCACTTCACGCAGGAGGATGATTGAAAGAGGCGACATTTGCAATCAGCCGAATGAGGATTAATTGATAAGTTAGGGGAATGGAGAGAGAGGCTGGGGCTTAGAAGATTTTTTTTGGCTCTGGGTCCTGCAGTGGCAGCCAATGAAGGATACCAGGAAACCATACTGAAAGCGAGTTGGATTGCATAAACTTAAAACCTCAAGGTACAGCGTGTTCAATATACGCCGGGACTCGTTTCAGCCAGTAAATCCAGGTAAATTCAGGTAAATCCATCAAATGCTTAAACATTGCCAAGACAATTTTGTCCTCACCTCACCTCATTACCGCTGACCTTCAGCGCTGAACAAAAAGAGGAAGCGAAAGCAGCCAAGCTGGATGTATCTCGCTGCAGCAGAAATTAATATATTCATGTAATGCTGGGGAGCACATATACACATCCTGTCATATCATATATACTCCATATTGTGTTTGCTTTAAATAAAAATACACCAGTAATATAAGAGGACTGGGTCAAAACCCAGTATCATTTTTATGATCTACAAATAAAAATCTATGAATGATCTACCTACTATGAGTGTTCGTTGTCATCATCATCATCATCGTGCAATGATGATGGTCATCAAAGTCCTCAACATTTTAATCAGTCATGTTTGCCATGATCATCATAACTTCCAACATAGCAATTGAAATAATTGTTAATCACTATCATGATTATTTGCTGCCATCAATATTGTTTTTTATCATCATTTTCAACATTTTATCATTATCATTGTTGCCATCTTTATCATTATTATCATCGACATTGTTGTCTTCACCGATGCCACAGCTATCAGTGACGTCATCAATAGCACCATGTTGCCACACGCCTTATCATTAACACCGTCAGTGCCATAACCAGTGTCATGTTTGTAATTGTTATCATCATCAGTACCATCATGGCTGACACCATCATTGGTATCTACATTATCTTCACTGACACATTAGTCATCGTCATCATCGAGGCTGCCAACAGAATTATCACTGACACCATGAGCATCATCATCAAAAAACTAAGTCAGGATGTTATAATACTTCTTATTACAATAAACTATGACCATCATTAATATCTATATTATCTTTATTGACATTGTTGTCACCATCATCCCAATCACAGTTGCCATGGTTATCAATACCATCATCATGGTTGTTGCCATCATCATCAACACTGTCATCACTGACTTTATTATTCTAATCAATATCATCACCACCACCACTGTTGTCATCATGTCAATGCTATTATCACCATCATCATTAAGGTTGTCAGTTCTCATCATCACCACGACAACCGTCATCAGCATCATCACATCGTCACCATCTCAAATAGAGCTATAGCAGTCATGACCATTACTAGCATTGTTCATTGTTATCATTTTTGCCCCTTATCTCCCCTCCTCTCCTTTTGTCAGGCTACACACATATCTGTGCCATTACGCACACACACACACACACACACTTGCCATAATCCCCTGACCTTTTTTGTCAGAAGTTTCTGGAAGCCTTCCAGAGGAGAGTTATGATGTGCCGCTATATCGTGGCCACTGCCTGCTGCGACAGAGGGAGCAGAACGAGGAGGAAAAAAAAAAAAAACACTACAAAGGACAGAGAATGATAGAAGTGATGTAATGAGCTCTGCACTGGGAGAAACAGAGGAAAGGACAAACAGAGTGTGCACACAAGGAGAAGCGAGCACCTAGATGCGCCTCATGTTAATTTCCTGCTACATTTTTGTTTTCTCTTACCCCATGTCATTTTGCCAATTGAGTTTTTTCTGAGACTGTGTCTATTTTATGTCCTCTGTCGGGAAGAAAACAATTTCTGCAGTTCCCCAATATGCAGACACAGTGTTATATTTAGTTCCTCTTTCCAATTTCTGCTGCATAATGTCCTGTTCCCTCAGTAATCTTTCGCCTTCACATATAAGGAAGATAAAATGGAAGTGAAACCAACCAAAATGCATTATCCCAATACAACACTTGATTGAAGTAGGTCGAAGTCTTATCATAATAATCATACTGATGTACATTATTTACAGTGGAGTACTTTAAGGGGCACTTTGACACAGTTTAAACGCATAATTGAGCCACCTTCATACTGCCTCCATCATGTTTTTCCCTGAGGTGTTTACATTATTTTGTCTACCCCCTGGATCATGGGTATTTTAAACGCACAGTGGGAAAACTTTCAGACACTATCCCTCTCCCCTCCCAGTTGAAGATCTTCTTGTTCTCTGTGTCTCGGAGGTAACGTCTTTCTATTTTCTTGCTTGGTTAATATTTTAATTCCGCATAGACACGCTGATCTCTCTCCGGACCCCGGAGTCCCTCAGTGGTAAAACATCAGTGGGATAAACGATGTGTGCCGCTGCATGTACTGATGGAGATAGTTAGGAAGCGAGATGAAAAGCCTCATCTCTGGGATACAGAAGATGAAAGTGAAACCTTGTTTTGAACGTGGGTTGCAGCATGTTGTTAGATCTCTCCAAGTCTTCTCATCCTTTTTTTATTTTATTTTATTTTTTATTTTTTGCTCACAGCCCAGCCCATATTAGAACCACGTCAAGGGCTAAAGCTTTACAATGCAGCCCTCCTTTCTTCTGCTCTAATCAGCCAGATGTAACGCATTTTAATAAGGCTAATTGTGCTGCTCTCAGCAGGCTCACCATTCTCCTCATACCTTGACCTCATATTAACAGATGCAACTGCACATTCAAAGAAATACTCCTTACTTAAAAGAAACACACTTCCTGCTTTGTTGCAGTGTACATAATTTCAGTAAGACAAGTCATTTACAGCATAGTTTCAACTGCCTTATAACTCTATAATTATGGGAATGATTGAACTGTAATTTAAAAGCTGAATCAACATCCTTCTTCACATTAACAAAACCCTCTAAATTATAAAATAAACCAAGTGTCTTTCATTTTTTTCATTTTAATTTCCCCTGCTGTCAGTAAGTGTTCACATGCATTTATATTCACAAAACCAAGGGAAACATTTAACTACAGCTAAACAACTGTGAAGCGCTAAGCTGAATTCCTATTAAACTTTCAATAAAGCATCGCTTTTTCATAAGGTTGTGCAACCTTACGTGCCATTTTTTATTAGGTTTTTTTCCAGATTAATCGCATAAGTTTTACCTCGACATGACAGTTTAGATTGCCACTCTTGCATGTTGACAGTCCACTGCCCTGGAGGAAAATTAAAAACTTGCTGTGTTAAATATCCCGTTTCTTTAACACCTATATGGAATTTAAAATAGGTTAATAAATAAATAAAGCAGCGTTTTTCCAATCACCGCAAACATGTCACGGCCTTCATGTAGAGAAATTAATGGTTTGACGCCTCAAACTAACAAGGTCTCCATGTTAAAAAGCCAGTGTGCCAATATTACAAAAAAATCAAATTAAAGAGGTGGCCAAAAGCCCCCTAAAGTATTGAAATTGCATCTCTGACTGTCACCTTCAATCTGTCATCTAATCAGTCCTTCTGCCTTCTCCACCTCCTCCTCTTCTTCCTCCCTTTCCTCCAGACATTAGGGAAAGTGGAAGCCCCAAACCGGTCATGGTTTTCATCCACGGGGGCTCCTACATGGAAGGAACTGGGAATATGTTTGACGGCAGCATCCTGGCCAGCTATGGGAATGTGATTGTCATAACTGTCAACTACCGGCTGGGCGTCCTAGGTAAGGATCCTGCTGATACAGTGTGATGCACAACCATTGCTGTCATGTTCTGTCCATTCTTTCTTTATTCTAACTTCTTTTATTGGGGATTCCATTAGCTTAGCATAAGCTTGCTATGACGTCTTAAGCTTCTCACTTTTTTCTCTTTTGTTGATTCCATGTGCTGCTGCTGGAATTTTCAATGACTTTAGCTTAGCACAAAGTTTAAAGCTAGGAATAGAATCTTTCAATGTCTTTCTGTCTTTGCATTAATCTCTTTTGGTGTTGCTATGTGTTGCTGCTGGTCACATAGTTTTTCAATTACTTCCTATCTGATTTTACTTCTTCTTTCTGTCCCCTCGTTCCTTCCCTCTGTTCTCGGTGAGCCTATATGCTGAGCGATATTCCAGAGAGCTTAGTTTAGCGTGGTTCTGGTTTTTAAGTAGGAATCTGAGCTCCCAAGTTCCCTTGGTTTCATTGGTAATTGTTATTGCTCTCACAGCTTTGTTAATTGCAATTCAGACATTTATATCCAATGGCTGGATCTTGGTTGTGATCTGTTTGTTATTGAGTAATACTGGGAAGGTCAAAGGAACAGTAGACTCAAAGGAACAGTAGACTCAAGCAGATTCTCGTAAAATATAGTCTATTTTAGCGTGGGATTGGTCCAAACCAAGGGTTGGGGTCATTTGAGATATTTTTGGTGTAATGCTGCATTGTATCCTCAAAACAAGCTTTTGATGCTTGTGATTGACATACTTTTTATGTATAGCTAGTCTATTCAACATCAGAATGTTGGGATATAACATGTTCTTGTACTTGTGCGGCTGTGGCTCAGAGGAAGAGCGGGTTGTCCTCTAATCGTTAGTTTCTGTTTGATGGACTTTGCCATCACTGAGTGAATGTGTGTGAAAGGGTGAATGTGGCATGTAGTGTAAAAGCGCTTTGAGTGGTCGGAAGACTAGCAAGGCGTTGTACAAGTACAGGTCCATTTACCATTACTGACACATGTATGTGATAAAAAAGCACATGGTCTGGCCCGCTTACTATGCTTTTATGCTTTTACCCTCCCCATATCCTTTCTTATATTTAGTTGCAATATCATCTCTGATCTTTAGTCCCTCTTTTTTTTTCATTCCCACCTCTGTTTTCTTCCTCACTCTATCTTATCTCTTCTCATCAGTCTAATTCCTAATTCCCTTTCTCCTGCGTATGGATGTCACTGCCTTACCCAGAGGGCAGCTATATATTGTGACACATGACGGAAACCGAGGTTCACTGCCTCGGCCCTAAATGAGATTACACTGTCATTTGTTTTGATGGAAGGAACCGATTCCATTCCCATGTTTTGGTTGCTGGGGATTTTCTCCCTTTCTTATTAAACCATACCAGAATAAAGATATAGGGCAATATCCGCCTTTCACTCAACTAAAATGTCGTTTGTCTGCAGGCGTGTGTGTGTGTGCACATATTTGTGTGTGTGTGTGTATGTGAGGCATGAGGCTTAAAGGGAATTATTTTAAGTTGATACAGAATGTGAAACACAACATTAATGTTCTCTGCTGGTGGTCTACATTGTCTCTTTGTTCTCAGGCCCTGATCTCTTCTACATGACTTATATTTATTTGTTGGAATTGCAAATAATTAGCGTCAATGCAAAACCTCATGTTCCCTTGCATATAATCTGATGAAACACTCTGATATTAAGGTTCCTGACAGCTGGAAATCAGGTGATGGTTGTTTCAAACTTAAACTAAGCAGACATTTTCCAGCAGAGCAATCGTGGTTCACGTCTCTCGGAGATATATCTGTCAGTCAGCCGGTGACTGGATGGACAGTCCCCCCTCTGCAACCTTCGAGCCCTGCCAAGACCACAAAAATGGATATTAAACAAGTAATCCATCATCTCCAGTTACCAATCATTCATTCCTTTCAATACCCAATTATTCCTTTTCAGGGTCAGGAGGGGGCAGGAGACTACCCCATTGTGCAGGAGGAGTACTTCATACAGATGGTGTATATAGAAAAATAAATACTTGTAGGTTCACAACTATGGGAATCTCTCAAGTCCAAAGTTCAGAATCTGCATGAGATTCCAATGCTGGACCCTCCTGTTGTGGGTTTTAAGCTTTGCATCTCAACAACTTGACCTCCTCTGTAGCTACAAGATAATGGCAAGAATCAATACAAAGTGATGTTGTCATGGATTACCTGTTTGACAGAAAATGAATCAGCAATACCCAAATATGGCACACATTTGACGGTTCCAGCTTGTAATATGTGTGACTGCTCTTTTTCTGTGTCTTTTATCATCGTAAATGGAATGATTTTTGAGTCTTTTGAGAGGGTAAGTTTTCTCTAATTTATTTGGACTTCGGACAATGAATTTTGGTTTCAAATACTGTGTTCTTTCTGGCTATTCTTTTTTTATGGCGGCCAGTTCCAGTACCGAGTTTCGGGTCACTAAGGGTTTTTCTTTTCCTGGGATGTTTTATTTTGGGTAAATACTGGACTAATTGAAATTATCTATTGAAATTATTATCTCTCTCTCTCTCTCTCTCTCTCTCTCTCTCTTTCTCTCTCTCTCTCTCTCTCTGATGTGTGAGCTCTTGAGTGCTGCGGGCCTCGTGGTGTTGAGGGAAACTGTATCCCTGCTGGTTAACATGAGGCGCCGCTGTTTGCTCTCAGATTAGACTCTATGTGTTTGTGTTTACCCCCCTGGCAATGGACAAAAGCATACCTCACCAAACATGTGATGGTGCTTGTGTGTGTGTGAGTGACAGGGAGAGTGTGCACTCAGCTACAGTAGGTGTAAGGCTCATAACCGCTGGGCTTTCCAGTCAGTCATCCAGTTTTTAGTAGGCATGTAAGTGGGTTCAGTAAGTAGCCCCACTGCTGCAAATACCCATCCTAACAAGTCGATTTATCTAATATTAAGTCAAGTAGAAAAGAAAAAATACATGAAAATGTATTTTGAGGTATTGCCATTGATGCTCCAAGGTTTGTGCTGGAACAATTTAGAGCTACAATTTACATTTTTACTCTTTGTCCAGTTACAGAAGTCCATACCCAGGGTCTCTTCCTTTTAGATCTCTTGTGAGGAGGAATTTTCACATGCAATATAATCTCCAACCTGTGAACTGATTGTGCAACCAACACTCATTAATGACTGTTACCCTTTTCACCTTGGTGAACGTGGAAGTTCTGCAAACATAAACAATATAATACAGTGCAGTCCTCAGCATTTTAATGCTGCTGCTTTGGCCCCGATACCACAGTCCAGAACCACCTTCAATCAAGGTCCATGTCCTTTTAGTAAGGTTCATAACAACACAGGCTTTCACTGGATGAATGTTTAGTGCAGTGGTCTCTGTGCATACATTCATGCTCATTTAGTTACCTGATGAAAGGTGTGATAAGAGGTATTATACCTGATAATGTAATGTTCATGTGTCATGTTGACCAATTACGTTATTCAACTAGTAAGTGCATAGTTGGTTTTAAAATCAGGGATCTCATCACAGCTTACTTGAAACAGACTCTATACCACATTTTGTATTTTAGTTGTTCTCAACTTTTTGGGTGTTAAGGACCCCCAGATTGATACATATCAGGCCATGCACCCATATTTGAAAAGATGTAGTCTCAGGATCCCTTGTCTGATAAGATTTAGTCATTCCATAGCTGTCTATACTGTAGATGGACAGTGTGAACATCTCTCATTGGGATAACTTCTAGTCAATTAAATAATAGTGAAATTATTTGGAACCCCCATCAAGGGATCCCTGAAACTCAGGTTGAGTATTGCTGTTTTATTTTTATTTTTTTATTTAACCTTTATTTAACCAGGAAAAGTCCCATTGAGTTGCAGTAACTCTTCTCCCAGGGAGTCCTGGCCAAGACTGGCGGCAAAAAGTTTCAAAAAAATATACATAAAAGACAGGAAAAAGGTTACATACTACACCACAAATCTCTGTACATACACTATACATACTAGAACACAAACAAGACATTACATTAAGCTAATACAGACATACAACTTAAAGGGCTCCTAGTTTTAATGGACCCAAAAGTGGTTTACTGGACCCACAATTTGTTTTCACACTCAAAAAACAAACTTACACAATTCCTTTGCAAAATGACCTTATGTCTAAAGAACCTCTCCAATTGGCCCACATGTGAAAACACTCTTAGGCAGGCGAAGACCAGGGCTAACCATGCATGAGACTCAATAAATGAATTAAAATCCTATCCCCAAGGAACCACAAGATATTAAACATTTCCAAAATAGGTTTCAGATCCTAGCCTAGAAAGCAGTGTGGAGTCTGTTAACACCTTCCTTTATTAATGACTTCCAACTGTCTCCCAGACTAATAATTATGTTCTCCAGCCGGCCAGTTAGCTCTCTGTTGGCCAAAGTGTGCAGTTGTCCTTACCCAGCCAGCCATTGCAGCACCTGTTGGCTTGAAGATGCTGCGCTGCTGACAGAACTCCCTACTCTCGCAACAGTGATTTTTCTCCTCGGCTTAGCATGTGTTTGTGTGTCTGCGAGAGCCAGTGCTTTGCAGGAAGCCATTAGTGACTTTAAATATGCAGGGCTGCTGACACAAAGCTGTATTTATCGTTTAAAGGCCTTGGCTACAATGGATTTTGCCATGGGGCACGTATATAGTATGCTATTGTCTGTGTGTGTGTCCATGGGTGTGTATGACCATGTGTGTTTAATGAATTAGTTTCTCCTGTGTGCAGATGAGGTGTTAATGGAACACATAGTGCTGTCATGTCAAGTGCCATTATTGAGGGTGCAAGTATTTATTGTCTTTGTCATCTCACTCGTCCTTGGTTTATAATGGGACACTCTGCTCGAAGGTTAGTTTTGTTTTACTTAACACTTGAACTACTTAAGAAACTAAGTACTCTATCCTCTATATACAGTATTCAAATATCCAGACAAGTGATAAATGATGCTATTGTGAGGGGCACCAGAAGGTAGTGTCATCATATGTCCATGTAAAGGTTGTAAACACCTTGCTATCTTCAACTCTTTCCCTATTGAATATGGAAAAAGTAGTGATTGTTGAGCAATTATGGAGGAACTGAGCTGTTGACAGTTTAATATCTTGTAAATCCAACTTAAATAGGTCTAACTGCTCCAACAAGCACCATAGTGGTCTTCTGACACACACAAAACCACAGAAGTTGCGGTTTTGCATTTGCCAATACTTGAAACCAATACCTCTGCAGGGCTTGTTTGTTGTACTTCCAAACAGCGGACTGTGCCTTTAAGGCCAGGCCCTCGCAGTGTTGAGTTTGTTTCGGCCCAGCCAAAACCTTTAATCATGCTGATTGATGAGGTGCATTTCCCTGACTCAAACCTTCTCCAAATACCCCTTCCATTCCAGCCATACATCAGCCATTCAGCCAATTCATCAAGCCTCTGATTGTTTTAAGATATACCTGGCCAGTAAAATATCCATTTCTCTGCACGGTGCAGCTTCTCTAACTCTGCCCCCGCTTTCAGCACCACGATCACATCTAAACAGCGCCAGCTTGAGAAAAGGCCGTGCAGGGAAAAGGAGCAATGAGCATATGGAGGCAGGGAGCCCCCGTCTGACGATTGATCTGATACAATTGGGTTTGATAGTTAGTGTATGACTAATTAATAATCTGTCTGTGTTGCATTCTACTGTATGTACTAGTGTTTTTCCTCTAAGAACCCTATAATTAGTTTAAAAAAGTACAAATAAGGGCCATTTTCAAAAAAACACACAAATGAAGTTGTTCCACGGTACAAGCTCAAACGAAGATTAGCCTCATCATGATCACTCGGGGTGTAAGTGGAGTGATTAAGTGTCCCATGATGGTCCAAATAATCAAAAAATTCACAGCATTTATACTTTTTTAGCATGTGGTACACTCTCAGAAACACACATTTATCAGATCTATGCTAGCGTGGCTTTAATTGTATCCAAATTAGGACTGCATGTGTTTGCTTTAGGAGCATTTCCTCTCACACATCCCTGATGTTTACCCTTCCCAGATATTACTTCCTCTCCCTCACATTCTCTCACTCATATATCTTCTTTCCTTTTCTCCCTCCACAGTAATTGGACTCTCTCTTTCCCAGTAGTTTTTGTCCTGCTGGCTAAGTGTTGAGGACTATTATTTTAATGCTTATTAATTTCCTTCTCCCTGAAACAAACACCCCTATGATTTGGGTTCATTACTCTTTCTGTGCCTCTGTGCTATTTCTCCTTTCCCCTTTCCCTACTTCTCTATATTCTTCCTTGCTAGTAGCCCTGACACAGCTCACTCAGAAACTCATGAAATGCTTCTGACCCTTCAGCAAAGTACTTTACTCTATTCATGGTTTATTAACTGTTTGGAAGGGGAGTACTCCTAATATTGGGATTTGTATTAGCACTCTCTCTCTTTAGACTGTTGATGAGACCAGCTTTCCCTTAACCTAATCAATACAGACTTAAAAATTGTGCTTACAAGATGTAAAAACAGCTTTTGGTCACGTAGATACAGCAAAGACATGAGGAACTGCCCTTTATAATGCATTTCATTTGGGATAATTCCATGCCAGATGTGACAAGAAATGGAATGGATTCCTCCACAATACAAAATGAGTGGAGGGTAAGCATCGAGCTGAAGAGTTTTTGGCCACTTCAGATATCTGAGGGAGTGAAAAAAGGTAGGAGAGAGAATCACTTCCAACTTGTTCGTTCTCCACAGCAACTACACCAGAAGAAGAAAATGAAACCTTAACAATAACACTGGTGTGTGACAGAGGCTACCAATCTTTCTTACCAATTTTTGTTTAGTGCAATTTTACTTAAAGGAATTTTTTGTTGATTCTGGCAGCCCCTGTGGAAAATAGTGATTTTTTTTTCCGCCTCGTTAAATTGATTTCAAGGGGAATCTGACCCTGTGGCATGCATTAAGAATAACTACATAGAAACAGCCAATCTTCTCACTGATGGTGTTGTTTATGTAGGTCATAGAGGTGTCAGTATTAAATTGAGACTGATTCATAACCACTTAAAAGCTTCTTGTATTATGTTAAGGTACTTCTATTACACATTCTGTGTCTCTTTATTTATCCATTTTGTGTACCACCATGCTTTTAGTGTAGAGGCTTTACTGTGTTATGCTTCTGTTTTTGTACCCAAGATGTGGGCAGACTCTACTGTGTGTGCGTTTAAATGTATCATCAGCAAACCTTTGCCATGCTGCTTGGATGTTCTCTCCTGTAAATTAGCCAAGTGAGGCTCAAACATTTCCTCAGCTATTTTAGGGCAGAGAGAGCTTTGATCAGTGGACAGGCCGAATTGAGACATGGTGTAATGTTTGCTGCAATATTTCCTACTTTTGCTGGCTTGCAATGTGCCAAAATCCCACTATTTCTGAGGAGAAAGAGTTCATGATACCTGATTTGTACCAAGTATATTTTTTATACCTATTTTAGGTATGGACAGACAGAGAGATAAATGGCCAGATAATGTCCTTCAAGATGTCAGATCATGAAGTACCCACATATGAGCTGTTTCTTTGCGAGAGGTTGCAGTAGAATCAAACCTCAGACCAAACAGAGACAGATAACATGATCAGAGACCATAGCTTTCCATCAGATTCAGTGTGAAATTGTCCCACATTTGCCATTAGAATGCAGTCTGCTCCAGTCAGTATGGGCCATGTTTGATATGATAATTTGATTACAGAATGTTTTTTATAGACTGAATGGTTGAAATGAAAGCTTTTACTTAGCTTTGACATACTGCATGTTATCATCAGCCAGTTTTTTCTTTGGAAATGGCTGTCCTATATTGCTCTAAATGCTGTTTCAGCCTTGGTGAGAATACAATTTTGTGTGAACACTGACTCCTTATGAAAATGTATATCTGTGTAATGGTATTTAAACATGGCTAATAGCAGCTGATATTTTGCTAAAATATAAGCTCATAGCACTGCACTCAGTGTTTTTATCTTGTAGCTAAAACCAACAGAACTGTATCCACCAATTGGAAACCACTTTCTGCGTTTTCTGGCACTACCCTGGCATTATGGTGTAGTAGTCTCTTGGCCATTGTGTGGTTCTCTCAGTCTGCCATTGCTCCGTTTGTTTCTGTCCTGCTCATTTGGCTCAGCGGCATTGGCTTAATGGTTTATTCAGGAGTGGGGTGGGATACCATTGGAAGCTATGCTATGCTAATGGTGATCTGGCAACAACAGGGTTGGCGTAGCAAGGTCTACAGCAGCCCTGCTGATGCGTCAGGGATCGGATTAATGTGGCTAAGGCCAGGACAACAGACAACCATCTGGGCATGCTCCACAGCGCCAGGCATCTGTAGCTACAACTTGCCACCAACCCACCATTATGCACATAATAATATGCATGTTTCATGTAATAATCGGCCATGGCCACTGTGTGGTTCCAATAACCCATTTTTCAAAAGACGATTCCTCAAATCAATCTAACAATGCACATACAATTGGTTCTGGTTTCATTGGGATACAAAGGTGCCAGTGCTTTAAATGAGGAGCCTTAAGAGCATGCACATCCAGAATTTGGGGACACAAATTGAATACAAATTAGTAGATTGACAAAACAAAACAAACAAAGTCAAAGTCCATCTTCCAACCTTAATAGTCCATGTTGCCTTAAAGATGAGTGTGACAGCGTATTAAGCCACCATGGACGAGATGTTCTAAAAGTGCTATTGATGAAATCATTTGAGCTACTGAGCTTGCTGTCAACAGATCAATCTCCCTAACAACTGAGTAAACTCCATCTGCTGATGAAGTCCATGTGATGTGGTTGAAAACTTTGGAGGAGGTTACTATATGGACCTCAAATTAGGATCGTTCAGTCAAAGTACCATGTGAGATCAAGAATAAACTGTCATACTTTACAAATCACTAATCTGTTGTTAGATTGACCAAAACTTGAACTCATGAATAATATCACTGCATGGACAGATCATTCACTGTGCATCTACCCAGAGCTCACTCTGCCACACTATAATTTTGCTACAAATGAAATGTTGGTCAAATGAAACCAGTATCCGCACTACATTCTTGCATGTGCATGCTTTTTTTTTGTTTTACTTTTATGCCTTCTCTTTCTTCATTGCCTTACTCTTAAACTATGTAATCACCTCAGTACTAAAAATACTAACACCAAATATACTAACTGAAGCAAACATTTTCTACTAGAAATACTACTAATACTACTAATCTGAAACGTACTAACTAAACGAATGTGCTTAATGTATGCTATAAACTAAACTTATCTAACTGCCAGAATTGGCCCTGTTAAGTCTGGAAGCTCATGCAGCAAGCTTTTAAGGTACCCATCAAGTCTGCTAGGAAAATCAAAATGTATGTTAGAAAATAAGCAACAGACATTGAAAAGTGAGTGGCTGGAATTACAATATTTCTGCATTTTGTATTACCCAGTTATTAGAGTCAGTATGAGCTTTTAGACTAAGCCAGTCCTTGTTTTGTTTTTTTCTTTTTCACCTCCTTCCCTTTTATCTATTTTTCTTTCTTTCTTTACACCGTCATTTCCTTTGCATGCCTTTCGCCTACTTTCTTTCTAATCAATAATGAAACCAATGTGCTGTGCAACTTGCATGAAAGTTTGCTGGGATACAATTAATGGTAGAGTTTGTGTAATATCGGCTATTAAGAGCCACTGCTGTATTGGTGCAAGCGATTGGTGATGTTTGTATGGATCGTCAGTTCCCCCCACCCATAGCAGTTATTCTCAACATTTTGGTTTTTGACTCCTGAATATGATGTTAGGCTCATCCACAGCTCCTTGCTAGAGGCTACTCAGTGGTGAAGAGTTCAACCACAGAGGATTTTTTTCTCTCAAATTCTGCCCCACCTAAACTGTTCACAGCTCAGTCTGAACTTTAAATTTCACTGAAGTATAAAATATAGGCCTACTAGTATGTCAGTAAAATTTTATTTGATTGGCCACAAAGTTGGCTTCTTGGGCAGAGTGGGATTGACTTTAGTACATCTTTGTGGTTGTATCTCAATTACAGTCCTGTTCTAATGCTCCTGTTGGCCTGACAGGGGTCAAACGAGCCACTTGATTAGCTGGAAGTTAGACAGAAGCTGATTGGCTGGGCAGGGGAGCAGGGGACAGATGGAGAGAGGGCTAGAGAAACAAACAGAGATTACATCCTCCCACACCGAGCTATCGCTAGGAACCTTGCTGCAAACTGCATGTGTAGATATCAGATTGTGTGTACAGAACCCCCTGTGACAGTGTTATTTATTGATCAAAGCTTTGGCCTCTGCTTGTGTGTGAATGCATGCTGGAGCAGTGTGTGTGCAATGGGGCTATTGCAGACATGTGCAGCATCAGGATCAAAGTCTGTGGTATGTAACACCTCTGATCACTGCAAACTACATATGTAGGGGAGTGGACCAGTCCAGTCTCAGAACAACTGTCTGCCTGTGTGATGATATTTTTAAAATCTTAATTTTGTGTTTTCGCATAGATAACTGGTCTGATGTAGTTCCAGGTAAGCTTGGTTTTTGATCCAGATTCTCAGGCTGTCAGCCTCTCCACAGCCCGCTGAGGAACTCACCACACTATCTGCTGGCACCAAATAAAACCATCGCCAACAAGCAATAAAGAAGACAGAGAGACCAAGGGAGAGAACGATGAAGAGAAAATGTGATTTAAGACTCGACGGGGGTCGTCCACTCTGCACGACACAAGCCATCTGATTGGTTATCAGCACGAGCCACAAATCTGCCGTCGCCATATTTTTAGAGGTCAGATAGGAGCATCTTGCTGAGACACCAGGCAGCCTGGGAGGGAGGGGGGGCAGCATAAGTGTGTGTAGGAGTGTAAAAGAGATAAATGGCATGTGTATGCATTTGAGGGTTAGGCCGACATTAGTTTGGTCAATATGTGGCTTTTAATAAATATGAGATATTGGCTTGTCATAGCTTCTGTGCCTGAAATGAAGGATCCTTGATACTAAACAGAACCTGCAAGGAAACTGAATAATGGCTTACATTTCTAGATTTAATTAAAATTGTCACTTTAAAGGATGTTTTAACAGGATTAAAATTTGGCCTGGAGATAATGTTAATGATCAGTCTGCTTTCCAAGGAAGAACATTCATATCAGATGATTTTGCACCTCTCGATTAACGTCTAGTTCCAGCCTTCAGTGCCAATGAAGGAAGGAGTGTGTCAAGCAGAAGGTACGGGTGTTGAGGCCGCTGTGGTGGATTGGCATCCGACCTTTCAGGCAGAGGACTGGAGTTAATGTCTCATCACACACCAACAGTAAACATTTACGTTTTATTGAACCAAAAGCACTATAATTCCCTAACCTAAACCCAGTGATTTAGTTGAAAAGGGAAGAATACTGGTTGCTCTAATCATAGATCAGAGGATGTATCAGGTTTTCTTGGAAATGGGGAAAAAACTGAATGAACAAAAAGACAATCCTGGCACTCCAACAGATAGCAATGAAGAAGGAATATATGAGAAAGTCCTTATTTAACAAAATGCCCATTTAAAGCCCTGAGCAAGACCTACCGTGTCTGTGTATCACAGCCATTACAATAAAGGCTTTTTAAAAGGCTACCCTTCCTGTTTGCTTTCTAAATCCAGGATTTTCCCAAATCTTGCCATGTTGCTGAACAGGAATGCAGTCACAATGCAAGGGGAGATGAAATGCTCAGTTCTAGGATAATATGAGTCAAGATCCATGCTCTTGGGGCTGAATGAGGGCCTTTTCAACTTCATATTTTTGTTAGCAAGAAAAATGCTCAAAGGTGCCAAAAGTATATTAATTACAAATAAACAAAAACAATATTAGCACTGTATCTGCATGTCAAAACCAGCATTAACCGGTGCCAAATCACTGGTCAGTGTACTCTACTTCAATCCAAAATCAGTATGTGTTTGTGTTGAGAGTGTGTGGGAGTGGGTTTATGTGTTGGGAAAGAGGGAGAGATGAGCTGTTGTTTGTTGGCCAGCAGATGGTAAGCGGAGGAAGAGGAATAACCAACATTTACTGACGTCATGAAAGTCTCACTACTCTCGCCTTGATCACTTATGTCTGTCTCTTTCCCATCCGCTCATCATTGTTTAACACTCACTTGCCCAGGCATTTGTGTGACATGGGACTATTATTCAGTATCTCCTAATTTGACAGTTTGACAGACCACAAATCTATCAGAAAGGTATCGTAAAATTTCAATTAATAGCCCAGGCCCATTTGCTTTAATCACTGAACTCAACTTGCCTGTATTTGGGACATGCCTATGGGACAAGCTTTTAATCTCTTTTGCAAAAAAGTCTTGCTTAGCATCTAATTGAGACCTGCCTTGATTTGTCAAACTTTGTAGCCACACCAGACTAGTAAAGAAGACCTGCTTCAACTGCTTAATTAAAATGTTATGGTAAGTTTTGTGTGCTGGCCTTTTCTGAAACACCATTAAACACTTAAAGTTTCTCTTAGCAACCCACAATGAGAGTCACAATGAACCACATCCCTGCATACTATGGGGAATCTGATCATTAAAACCTTCAAGGAGGGGGAGAGTCCCCACAGACAACCAGTGTAATATTGATAAGTTCAACAATAAATGTGCAATCCATCAAATGGCACCCTCCTGCTCCCACCTCGCTGAAATGACAAACTGCTCTGTACTCTATTACACACACACACATTAGCACAGTGATCCTCTCCTTTTTGTCTTCCACTGTCTTGTTCTCTTTGCAATCAAGGCGTCTCACTCACTAAATAGTCTGTTTTACAGAATACATCTGCCATATTGCCTCCTCGCTTTGTTCTAACACAAATCCCATAATCCTCTCAAAGGTCAGCCTTCTCTTTTCTCCCCACTCTCACCAGTCGTCGTGTATTCATTTGTTTTTCCTGGCGGAAATAATACAACAATATGGAGGATGAAAAAAGACGAGGAGGTGGAGAAGAATGAGGAAGATCCTGTTGTTTCTCTCCGTCTCCCTTAAGCATCACTTCTCTCTCTCTCTCTCTCTCTCTCTCTCTCTCTCTCTTTCGCTCTTTGTTTGTTCTTGTCTCAATGTACTTGAATTCAGTTGAATGATTTATTGGCATACAAAGTATTACCAAAATCCAGCAATTAGCACTTGATACATTCTCACTGTACTGACATGACTTGAAAACATGTATTATTACATTTTACACAAGCGATGGATATCGGTAATGAGAGAAAACACTTGTGACAGTGTGATATAATAATTCACGAGCCAGTACGGGGATGTATGTGTCTGGTAGTGTATGTCACCTCACAAATGCAATGCAAGGATCCCTAAAGAAAGCCTGGCATCACTTCCTGTTTACTGCTCTTCCACTTGCTTCTGTAAGTCACTACCATCCCTCTTTAAAGGTTTCTTTCATTGGAAGTTTTCTTCCTGATTACTATCCATATTGTAAGTTTAATTAGTATCTACAGCTGCAGAATTTGATATTAGAATTTAAACTCTCTGGGATTTTAAGTTGAAGCAGATTGTGTTGGCACTAAAATGCTCTGTAGAGCTGTAGAGTTGGGTGATAATTCTCACCGGCTTGTCTCTACAAATGACTTACATAGTCATTTTATTAATTGTTCTAATAAGAATACTGATAAGCGCAGCAGTTCATTTGTTTGTACAGAAATATTCCCATGAATATTCACTGTGGCAGTGTGCCTGTATGTCAGTGTAGCTGTTGATTTCTTCCATATTGATGGTATCCACTCTTTTAATGTAATCTTTCCAACTTTTTAGCTTTAATCTGAAAAAGGTATAAAAGGTATACTCCCTGTTCTACTGTTGTCACAGTCACGTGTGGACTAGCCTCAACCGCTCTTTTGGCCCGGCTGGTGAATCTGCAATAGTCTTGGGTTTGTGGCATATGGTGTTTGTTAAAAGCAGCTAAAACCAAAAATATTAAGCGCCCAATGATATTACATAATTTCTAAACACATTATCAACCCTTTCTAGACAGATGGCCTGCACCACATGACATACTGTTGAGTATGGTTTATTTATTTATACAGTTTAAATTTACAGGGACAGTGCATATTAATGGACATTTGTTTAATGTGCCATTTTAGCTATATTGTCAGCTATATTGTACATATAGCAGAGCACACTTGAACACATAAACCACTAATTCATTTGTAGGGCAGGATTTTAGTCTGTATGTGTGATTTTGAATGAGATTTTCTTGTTTCTTAAACATAGCCCACAAGTTTCAATGAGTCTTCATTTTCTTTTTTTATGTAATTATTTTAGCATGTTGCAAAATGACTTACTGAGCGAGTCCTGTGCTGATGGTTTGAGAGAAAAGGGAGAAAAAGACCACCAGAAATGGTGCATGTGAACACACTGTAACACTGGTTAAAATATAGTGAGGGAGAGAGAGGGAGAGGGAGAGCAGTGTCATAATTGCAGACTCACTGCTTGAATTGCATGTGTAAAATAAATCTGCAGCATATTGCGCCCTGCTGATGCTGATTAAAGAAGTAACAATTGATATCAACCACTTAATCATCAATATTAATATGCACAATTATTAATAACTCTGTTTCCCCCTCCAAGGCGATGGCACTGCAGGGCCCCAGCTACTTTGTGTTTACACCATCATGTATCTTCATTATACACGCACCTTCTAATAATCAGCTCTATCTCTCCCTCTTCCTCCCTCCATCTTCTCTGTCTTTCTCTCTGTCACTCTCTGTGTGTGGCTGTCATTCAAATCTGAAGTGTCTCCCTTGGTTACTTTACAGAATGCAAATGATCTCTCAGTGGCTGGCTTTAATTCTGTGCATTTTAATTAGCATGGCATAGATTTCGGCTTTAAATAAGACTCATTACAATGACAATAAAGGCAACAAAAAATGTCCATCAATTTATTAATTTGCCTTTGACAAGGTCCTGCAAATGATGCTTCTCAATCGGTATAAGTTTGAAAATGAGCACAGCAATTTTACACTCAAAGCGGATGCTGACGTAAACGATCGACTCTATCTCAGCATAGCTATAAGGTCCAGGGTGGTTTGAAACAGGAGATGGCTAGTTGAACCATTTTTAATCCAAAAGATTTTGATAAATTTGGTAATAACAATAACAAGCTATAACTGAAAAAATCCTCAAAATGATTTAACAGATGTGTGTTTTGTGACCCACTGATATTGAAACTGCATTTTAGCTGGATGAAAAGAAGCCTCAGACTGAATATCAGCCAGTTTATAACTAGAAATCAACGTCAGAGCTCACTGGGATTGTTAATTACAAGGTTTCATCAGGTCCAACCAGCAACCAAGAGAAACACCTCCTAGACTTATTAGCTATGTATTAGTGTTCAGTCCAGTCATATCAGCTGTGTGTTGGTGTATTAGTAGAAAGCTGGAGTAGAGATCTATAAGTGCTGGCCTTGCAGGTTCATAACTGGCCCCTTGGGAGCCGTGAACTGGTCACGGTGTTGACAAGTTGTTTGTATGTGTGTGTGTGTGTGTGTGTGTGTGTGCGCGTGTGTGTTTGAGTAAGGTGGTGTGTCCACAGCTCCTCTGATGGAGAAATGAAAGCGGAGGAGCATTTCATTTACTGCCCCAGGGAGACCTTCCCACCGTCATACATTTATTTGATGCTTGCACTTTAACCGCTGCTGACCCAGCTTATAGCCTGAGCCTAGCCTTTAACAGCCTGCATGTAACCTACGTTATAACCACATACCAACCGCCGCCTTCAGCCTACGCCCTGCCTTTACCAGGTTATGCCCCACACTGCCGGGTTTGCTGTCATAACAGGATCTTTGGAGAGTTTCAAAGAGTGCTACATTTCAGATAAATGACTCGTTTGTCAGAAAAATACCCATTAAGATGGAAATCAAATCAACAACAAACAGTTTTCTGATGAAAACAGCCAAATTTTAGGCATCGGCTGTTTGTTTAGCATTTGACCCATAACTTAATCCCATCCGCAATAGGAAAGAATAGAAGAGCAACAACACTACAGCAAAAAGCTTTGAATAGGAAAATGTCAAACAATTAAAAAGCCAGTAATTAGATTACCAAAACAGAAATATGTACGAACAACACTATAGCAAAAAGCTTTTGAATATAAATGTCAGACCATTAAAAAGCTATTAACCAGATCACCTAAATAAAGATGTGATATTTATTTTTTTCTAATTTCTTCACTGTTAATTAAAACCTTATTATTTCCTACTGTATATTTATGTTTTGTAGTTAAGTGTTTTAATAGCATGTCTTCTCGTAAAATCTGCTTTAAGGCCATTACTATGAAAACTATGGAACTCAATATGAAGCACATTAACCTGATCCCAAAGCTTAAAGCCAACAGGTAATTACATTTTTCCACAGTCTGACCCATGTTATAGCCACAGCCTCACGATGGCAGCACTGCTGTAAGGGAGTTGAAAGTATTTAAAACCAAATACTGGCCTCAGCTGAAGTTTAACCTCACTGCCCCTAAGACACAGCTTAAACTCCGGCTAACTTATCATTTCAGTGCCTTGTGGCTCATCACCGCCTCTTCCATCCCTCCTCTGTCTCATTACTGTAAACAAACGGTGTGAGATCTATGTAACATGATTTTTCACCTTGATTCTGACCTCTCAGATTTTTACCCTTCATTGCTTATATGTCATATTGTGGGAGCTACAAATATAGTTTTTTTCTTTTTCATCAAAGACAATAGGTCAGACAATCTTGACATTTCCTTTGATTAAATACCAGTCAGTAATCACAGATGGAGGCTCCTGGCATGGGAACGTGTATAATTATACTATAATGATAATTACATTTCAGCTGACAGCTTTAGTATTATGTGATGGTCTATGCTGTTCCCACTGTGACAAGAAACATAATCATATATATAAAAGTGATGCCTTTAAAGTAGTAGTAGTATCAAACAACTTTATAATTACTACCGTATACTCCCCACCCCCGATCCCAAAAAGGAATAAAATAATAAGACTAGTAGTAAAATATTGTATTTAGAAATGTAAGTCACAAAATGAATGAATGAATGAATAAATAAAATATAGGTTCACTGAAATTGCCACATCAATTTAAATTAAAAGTCATTATATTGATGGTTAATTCAAAATATTTTATATAGGTAGCATCAACACAAACAAACTGTACAGACTCATGACTCTCTCTCAAATTAAACACCTAGCTGCCCCGAGTGAGGAACACACCACATTTTACAAGCTTTTCGTGAAAAACCTCATAAATAATGAAATATTTGCTGAACATTAATACCATTGCTGCATCACCGTTAGCCAGAGCTAACCCAAGCTCAGTGTTACCATAGGTTTAACTGCACCTGTCCCAAAGTCCCAATCAATTTCCTGCACCTATCCCAAGTGACATATGCCTTTGCCAGTGGGCCTGAGTGTAAAAGAAGCAAACAAAAAAAAGCAATTGTGGCAGGTTTACATGCTTTCCATATGCCTCCAGGTCAGGTTGTAAAGCAAACCACAGGCCCATAGATTGCTATAGAGCTAAATGACACGGTGTGTAAAGATGGTGCCTGAGAGTTTATGGGAGGAGAAATACTGCAGAGATGGATGGATAGATGGATATGTGGATAGATTGATAGATAGACTGATAGATAGATTGATAGATTAATTGATAGATGAGACTGTGTTGCTCTCTGCAGGTCTACATTCTTTTCTGGTTGATACTTGAGTTTATTTTTAAGTATGTCACCATGTGTGTGTACGTATGTGTGTGTTCTGGGCGATAGAGCAACATCTGTTGTGCCTGAGGGCCAGACAGAGCCTCAGCCAGGGGTCTGTCCCACGCAGCAAACACACACACGCACCTACTTATTCCGAGCCACCTTTTTTCAGGTTACTGTCACATCTCTCTGTGTGTGTGTGTGTGTGTGTGTGTGTGTGTGTGTGTGTGTGCCTCTCTCTTATTATCTCCCTTTCTCACACAATTTGGGGACTCTGCACACACAGCAGAACTCTTGGGATTTGCCAAATAGCCCAAAACACCCAGATACAGCACAGCCACACACACACACACACATAGAGGCATATGTGCACAAACACACATACACGGAAGCAGTGTTTCTATGTTTGGAATTCACACATGGCGATCGGTTTCTTGTAGAGCCCCTAGGGCAACCAAACTGTGACTAATCACCAAGGGTGACAGTATATGTGTGCATATATGTGTGTGTATTTCAGTGTGTGTTTCAGCCAGGAAAAACTTTTGTCTATGCTATCAGTGAGTGATGACCTTAACATTGGAAATAGTGACAAGAAGTGTTTGTGATGAAGTACACATAAAGTTTTCAAACTCAAAAATCATTTTGAAAATAAGTGTGCGTGTTTGTGTGCACACTCAGTCATGTGTGTTTGGAGCTCTGTGATTCGTACTGTTAAAGACATTACAAGTGACACATGGTATTAATCACAGTAATCCAATTCTCTTTATCAGTACCCACTGCTGTGCTTTAATGAGCGATCCACATAGAGAGGCTCTCACATAGGCAGGGTGTTGCTGGAAGATAACCGACTCGCTAACTGTCTCTCTTAACCACACACGCCTTCTTGTCAGCCTCACATCTTAGTCAAGCAAAAATATACAGGTACCTCTCTAAATAGCTCTTTTATATGTGTATTAAAATAAAATTACGGAGCATGTGAGGTGAAGAGCCATCCAAATGCCCCCCCTATAGAGTATAGTTACAGTTAGGAAGCAGTTGTGGTAATGGCACATAATTCTTGGTTAAGGTATAGCTAGTCTGGTTAAGGTTTGGCTACTGCAACACTTAAGATTGAAGCATCAATATTGTGTTTTTCTTGCTGCCTTCATTAGTGAATAGAATTAACTGGCACTTCAAAGCTTTAAGGATAGACGTCCATCCACATTATGGTTCTGGTTTAAGAAAACAGTTGCATATGTTGGTGTTTGACAGAACATGAACTCTGCTCTCATGCATGGATAACAGTCTACCCTCTAAAGCTTGCTTTCAGCCTCCTTGGCCACACTGCTTTGTGCATTGGCACTAAACGTTGGCACATGATTCTTTCTAAATCTTCTGGTTCAGGTGGAAATGTTAGCTTGCCACTGATCAAGCCGATTATGTTCTTGATGTCTTCAGGTGGATTCAACTACCCGAAAAGCCAAACTAACTCAAGCTAGAAATATCAAAAGAAAACTCCAAGGCACTTTCTTTTCAAACATATTGTCATAGCATGGTCAGAGTAGACCTAAAAACAAACTGTGACACATTTTGGCATTATGTCTTTGTTAGGGAATCAAATAGATTTCAAGGAATAAAAGGCCCTTTTCAGTGGTATTCCACACCAATAACAATCTTCTACTTGGACAATGAGTTGTGGCCTAGAGAGGGTGTGGACTCTAGGATTTAGGTCAACACTTTCTAAAGCTGGGTCCAGTTTAGACACAATTTGTATCAATACCTTTTCTGTAGAGATGAATGCAGTTGATCAGGTAGAACAAAGTGAAATCAATTCTCAGTGCACAGTGATAGTTAAATTTGATCTAATATATCTTGTATGTTACTGCTGCAAATATTCAGTAGGAAAGGTGGTGATCTGTATTCTACTTGAAATAACTACTTTGGCACTGGGGGGAAATTAGCTTAAACTGTGATATTACTTGACACTGTCCGAAGTAGTCTGGAATATAAACTAAAGCTCGAAAGTGCTGATCTCTTATTAGTAGGTGTCATGCATTATGCATTTGAATTTCAAAGGGCTGTGAATGTCCAGGGCAACCCAGGTTTTTTATTCTTTCTTTTTTCTTTTTGTCAGTATTACAGGCCCCATAGTCAGCAGTGACAGTGGGCGAGCAGTGGAAGACGTTTTGGCACTGTGCGGTCTTGCTGTGAGAGCTGCAATCACATTCAAGTGATTGTGATTGGCCTGGGTTGAAGGAAATTGATTTAGCTGCTTGAGTGTGGGTATGGAGTGCTTCTCTGATATCATTGGTTTGGAGAGCAAGACAGTGAGAGAGTAACAGAAAGAAATAATAATGGTTTACTGGACATGTTACTCTCTGGCCTAATGTTCGGAACTGGCATTGGCATTTCACAGCATCTCCACAATGGTGTTCGCCTTCAGAATCTTTCAAAGTTAGATTAGAATTCATAAACCAGTTCTTCCAGTCCGGATACAGAATACACATCATTGGCCCCTTTCTGTCTGTTGTTCACTCAGACTCACCTTGGTTTGCCCTCTTAGATACTGATTATCTTTCTAAAATTGTGACATTGTTTTCCTAGTCCAGCTCCTGGCCCACCTTGGTTCATTGTCCTCTAGTAAAACCAACGACTAAAAGGATTACACCTCTGTTCAGTATGCAGGAGCTGTCAGTTGACTGTCAGTGTACCTAGCTGTCCACCTGAAATTCATTCATCCTGTTGTTGGTACTGTACAGTGCAGAAAGATGGCTGCTGACTATACCAGATGGCTTATGAAACCAAAACACTGAAGAAAATTAATTGCATTGCAATTTCATTGCCTAACAAAAATGGATTGCATTAGAACACATTATTCTTTTTTTTTCAACCAGTATTAATCTTGATTGGGTACTGTGGTTTGCTGTTTCTTGCCAAAGGGTCAATTCCCAACCGGCCTAAGCAAAACCTCTTCCCTCTGTTTTTGGGTTTATTTTCTCTCCGTGTTTCTGTCTCACTCTCTGTTTTTAAACATGGGGATGTTTCCCCAGGCTGCAGACCTATGCAACCTTATCTGACCACAGCTATTGATCTCTTCCAGAGGGGTGTGTATCTGTAGCCTCAGCCGTTATGAGGCTGATACAGTGTGAGCAGCAGTATCATAGAACCATCTCTGCTGTAGTATGATCCCTCTGTGTTTGAATCAATAGTGCCTGGACGACCACACAACTGCTAGCGCAATGCTTTGTATACTTGGGGCCATCTGCGGCACACTGCCACAGTTTAGTCATGGCTGCAGCTTGATTCATGAAACTCTACCAAGTGGCACACATCCACTATTAGAGATAGCGGTGAAGGAATTCTAGGAGGCATCAGGGCAAGTTGCAAAAGCACATTTACCAGTATTTGTTTCATGTACATGCATTTGCATGTAACACACATTCAGATTTGTTGTTGTTGATGAATGTTGAAAATGAAAAAAAAAATACAATGTTTGGTTAACTTCAAGCAACTGAAATTATTTGTTGATGGTTCTGAAAAAAAATGTAGGGTTAGGGTTTGGAGATTGTTCTATAAATCCACAAAAATACAGTACTATACACTACCATGTTTGTATCTGGACAATATGCAGAACATTACAGACAGATTTAGATTTTGGCTCTTTGACAGATTTTATTTTTATTTGCTATGATATGATATGATAGAATATGATATGATATACAGATCTGGAAACACATCCATAAACTTGTATACCATTGAATATTTCCGGATACAGGCCTAGTCACAGCCCTTACTTCTTCCTTTACTCCTGACAATCAGGATCAGCAGTCGTTGCTCTAGAGAAAACTTAAACATGGACAGTGTTTAGTCTTTAAACATACGACCAATGCTGTCATTATCGTCCTGATCAGAGTCTTGTTATTGACAATATTCAGTCAAAGTACACATTAGATCAACAATTTTGAGAAGCACCCAGCGTGTGATTTTGGGGTCAGTTACACAATGGGGGAGAGGATCAAGGCGGTCCTCCATCCCTATGAGTGACTTCACAAGTGAGCTGAGTGTTAATGTTCACATGAATGTATTTGAAAAGGTAGTGTGTGTCTTGGAATATATATCCATCACATGGTTGGCTGATGGTAAAACAAGCATTTTATGTGCTTTTGCCACAATAAATTGCATTGTCCAAAATACTTGCATTACGAGTAATTATGAGTGTTTTATGAGTCTAGCTTTTGCCTATTGTCCTGTTACACATGTCTCATACACATTTTAATAAATTTGAAATGTGTATAAGACATGGTGAGTATATTTTTCCAAAATAGTTATACTAAAAATGCAATTCTCAAATGTTAGGGTAAGCCTGTTGGAAAAACTGCAAAAATTTATACACCCCCTGGTATAAATTGGTTAAGATCATAGGGACTGGACTCTCCTGGGGCTACATAGTGATGTGGGTGAAGAAAAGATGGACACACGAAGAGGACGAAGTTGCATTTTGGCACAGGGTGAGCTGTTCCTTGTGCAGGGATGATCCTACAGCCTGCAGAATGAGCAGCATGCCAGCTCTCTCTTCTACTTGTCCACAGTCGTCTCCCCCGCCTACCTCCAACTGTCTCTCCCTCTCATCTCTCATTTGTCAGGCTCTCTTGGTTTATGTATTTTTAAATGCAATTTCGCCTATTCAAATTTAACAGTGAAAGATTGTTTTCATTAGCGTGTGACAATAAATGGGATATTTAAACAGCCGACTGGCTTTTCAATTTCACATCTCGAGCGTCACGGCCACGCTAGGTTCATAACAGCCCAGCCACCAGTAAGAGGAGGGGGGTGGGGGGAGAAGGTAAAGGAAGGCACAGCGAACGGCAAAGGATGGATTCACTAACTGTTAACGCAATTTAATTTTAGTCGAAGATGAAATTGAAACATTTGCATTTGAGAAAGATGAGTGTGGCTTCGCAGTGGTATTAGGAGTGCAGGGAAATTAGTTGCCCACTGGAGAAGGGGAGAACGGCAGAAGTGGATTACACTTTTGTGAAGTTTTTTTGGTTGTGTGGGTTTAATTGCACAGGTGTATGTCATTGGGAAACCCTTTTCTTTATTACACTATTCATCACCCTTGTCCTTGCCATTTTCACAATCAGAATCAAGTTGGAAAACATGGAATCATGTCAGATCTTAAAAAAAGCTTCTTTTTTTTAATACAGCATTTTCTCCACGCATTCCTTTTAAGATTGTTTATCATCTGAATTTGTAAGGTTCTGTAATGATTTAGATTTTTGGGGTAAAGTGACTTGCCTAAAAAGCCATTAAATTGAGGCCAGGCTGAGTTTCTGTAGTTACTGCCTTCAGAGGACAGTATTCTCATTTCTCTGAATGGACGGGCTTTCTGTGACAGAAAGCAGATGAAACCATACTCTCCAGGCTTCCCTCTCTATAAACAAGCGTTGCCTGAACTCTTTAAGCTCCATTTATAGAACACACTGACTCAATGGATCATTGAGAAGAGGTCCAGGAAAGAATAATATTGGTGCAGCGCTTCATTTAGCCATATTTGGAAATGCTCCACCAGATACATTGTCCTTGTCAAGGCAAATTAAGCAATCCGCAAGTATTCTTTGGAGTGCAGAAAATCAAATTTGATCTATCTTTATACCCCTGCCAAGCTGGTTAAGCAGCAGTCTGAGAATCCTTGTTCGCTGATCACCGTGTTTGTTTATTCTGATTGCAGCCAAGACAGATCAGAGAATTGGACAAATTCAATCTGATCTTTGTTGTCTTTACCCAGACGCTCTAGTTAGTCAGTAATGTGGGTGTTATTGCACTACAAGAACTAAGCAGGATATTACTGCATTTTTCAGTGATGATAGCAGTAAGTGCTTCCTGATTGTCACTTTAGTGCAGCTGATTGTCAGTAAATATGTGTCTGATTGCTGTGGTCTATCCAAAAAATGTTTCGGTACATCTCCAATGTCATTCCAATATAATAAAGTGCACGCAATAAATGTTTGTGGCACTTTTAATAGTCACTGCACATTTATGAATACTTTTATTAATTGCTTAAGGCTCCACTTCACACTTGCGATGATGGGTGGCTTCAACATGACCGTTTAGGACCGTAATCCTGGTGACATCAGTCAACATTTTGAACTGAAATCAGTTATTTACATTGGAATCCTCTTGATCTGTATAGTCAGTCACAGAGGCAAAGTAAATGCACACATAGTTTAGAATCATCATTTCCACTTTTTATCATAGTGCCCAATTAGTGGCTAAGATAACAACTAGTCACTATATAACCAAGCCTTCAGTACCACCTATTTTGTGAGAATGCACAAACAGGGGCAATGGTGGTGTAAACTAATCTGACTTTGCAGGTCTTTGCTCTTCTTTCAATTAAGAAATTCTCTCCAGTTCTGATGTAATTGATGCTAGCAGCCTCTATGCTTCAATGGGAGCTGCCATTGTTCTTTAACAAACAGTGCCTTCTCGCTTTGTAACACCTAGTGCCCGACCCCGTAGCTGCCAGTAGTTCAATAAAAAGGGGTCTAGTCTAGTCTAGTCTGGCAAGATGGATTCTTGTGTGATCTTGCGAGTCCAGTTGCCTCGCATGGTTAGGTGTAAAGGTTTGAGAAGCAAACTTGTGACCAGAAGATTTATGGTTTAGTCCTAGACCAAAAAGATAAATCAGGGCAGGGAAAGTAAAAAAAGGGTGCTTCCCCTACTCTCATTACCCCTTAGCCCATGCCCAATGCTCTGACTGAAGCTTTCTTGTCTAAATAAAGGTTAAAAGATAACCTTGTCATGCAATAATTCAAACTAAAGCCACTAATATGCTTATTTTTTATTCTGACTACAAGGCTAGCAGTAGAGGAAGGATGCCTAAATACAGGAGGTGTTACCATTCTTCAAATTCTGAATGAATGCACCTTAAATGTCTCACTCCTGGGCCCAGATTCAGAAAACTCTTAACACTTAAATATTTAAGTGTAAAAATATGTGTACATACAAAACAGGAAACATGTCTTTTCATCAGATTTATAAAACCCCACATACGTCTGTTCCTACATGTTTTTCCCTCATATATCTCAATCATCCGGAAATCGTGCGCACCTTTGTTGAAAATACGCAATAGCAACATCTTCCAGCAGCGCCAACGCAGCCACTGTATCACTTGGCGCACCCATTACGCACAGCTGCATATTTACTCGAAAGGAGGAAATTAAGGCTTGTCAAAAAGGTTATTAATCACACACACACATCCCTGTTGAAGAATAAAGCTTTAAATAAAGTAAAATAAAATTCTCACTTATCTTTTCCCTTTTTGCCAAAAAAAAAGTGTGTTAATTAAATATGTGTAGCAGTACACATTTGGATACCTAAATGAAAAGAACACTTTGCATGTGTACTCATGGTTTATACATCTGGCTCCTGGTGTTTTCTGGAGGTGAAAGCGGTGAGTTCTGTGTTTTTATTATGTCTGCTCACTTTCAGCTATTTAGGACACACCTGTACTGAATCTTTTCAGATCCTCACTTCCTGTATAAAGGGAATATCCCTTGAGGTGACCATACACCTGATAACAGATGAACTTTATAAAAAAACAAATGTGGTGACTCTCATACAATGGACGGGACGCTTTGTAGTTTGGGCTGGTATGATGAATGTGTTTTGATCAGAAGCGTTTGTATTGTTTTTTTTCAAGGAAACATTTGCACTGATGTAGCTCCTCATGTATATTACGGGGCGACAGACAGAGGCAGGAGTTAATACATAAGACTGAAGAATGAATTCTGAATCCCTAGAAGGGACATAAACAATCTGTAGTTTCGTTAATCAGCAGCCGGTTGCCATCAAGTGTGTAGTTCTGTGCATTTGAGTGTGTCATGAAGCAGTCAGAGTATACAAGTTAAAAATCACACACATTCATGCATATGTTTAATCTGCACACAAACTCAGAGTGACAGACGCCACCGGGATTGTATGAGTCACACTGTGAGAGAAAACAGGGAGGAGTAAAGATAAGAAGGTCACAATGAAAAAGCAGCTCAATGCTGATGAGAGATCTGTCAACAACAACACGGAGAATGGCTGAAATGACTAAAAATACAAAGCATACTAATACTTATAGGGGTCCACTCAGTAAATCACCATAGTACAAATAACTTACTATTGTTATCTGTACTATATTTACCTGTATATTACATATGTATTCACTCTCAATTCTTACTCGCAACACTCAAAGCAGAAAGCACTACCAATGCATGATAATATACTAGTACTATTAGACTTGCACTAGCCATATACAGAATATTACATATACACATATATTGCATAGGGGAGAGTGGGGTAAGTTGAGCCAAAGGGTAAGTTGAGCCACCCCTTGTTGCTAGGAAATGGTAAATAACATTGATCATGTGACCAAATATTTAGGAGGAAGGCATCATTTCATGGAGTCTGTGAATGTAAGAACCACATGGGTAAAGTGGTTGGATATTTATTTCCAATAAAATCATTTTTCACTCTTGAAAGTGAATTTAGTCTATCATAAGTTTCATGAGAATTGTGTTTAGACCAAAATAGATAATTTTAAATTTGTTTTATACATCAATTGTGGTATCTATGAGCTACAACATGAGCTCATAAACCTAGCATAAAAGTGCACCATTTTAGCTGTGGGGACTAATAAAGTCAAAATGGTAGCTCTGGGGTAAGTTGAGCCATTTGGCCAGGGGTCAGTTGAGCCGGTGGCTACAGCCAAAATACACTTAATAAGTGTATCCAAAAACATATTCTGTGTATATTCCAAAGACACAGCTCTCTTCCCGAGCGCACTTTAAGGCATTCTCACTTGTTTTCTTCCTAAGCGCACTTTAAGGCATTCTCACTTGTTTTCTTCCTAAGCACACTTTAAGGCATTCTCATGTTAAAATGTTTTTTTCACAAAACAGCTGGTTAGCAGTAATATGCAATAATAATATACGGCTCAACTTACCCCGCTCCTATGCTCAACTTACCCCATACACGGGGTAAGTTGAGCCACAAGACCACTTTTTTTGGACAAGCTATATTATCGAAACAGTTATGTTTACACTCATTCTGTTTGTTTGAAGGGACGCACAACATCCTGAAATATATGCAGATATATTAGTTAGCGACAAAACTATGATTGCCTTGATGTAGTGATCCTAAATATGAAAAATGGCTCATCTTACCCCACTCTCCCCTATATTTAAAATAATAAACTGTATCTAAATGTTTCTCATTTATCTTTTTTTTTTATCGTCCTAAGCTTTGGGTTGTGATGTGATGAACATTTTAGGGCTGTCCCCGATTTAAGATTTTCCTCATCGATTAGTAGTTGTTAATTCAAGCCAACAGTTGTTTATGATATTAATTTAATTATTTAAATATATATATTTGAACAGCCACCTACTAATTGACAACAGAAAATGTGTTGGAACAACCAGCAAGAAGAACCTTTAGTTCTTTTATTTCAACAAACTTTATTCTTCCTGTTTCTCCCTCTGCTGGGAGCCTGGGAGAGGTCAGAGGTCAAGATCAGCTACCTTGCAGTAGCCCTAAAGCTGTTGGGGATTCAGTATCGAGGACGTGGGGCCTGAACTTCATTAGCGAAGTGTTAGGAAGTAGCTGTAACTGCCTGTCCACACTGATGATGTCCTGTAATGTGTGTCCATAGAGTCGAGGCAGGAGATCTGGAATGAGAAGAAACTAGTTTCCAAAGTTTCCCCAAAAAAACAATTCAAAACTGAATGCAGAAAAAGCAACTTGCCTACAGTTTGGACAAACTTTCTCAGTTGTTGTTGCTGTTTGTGTGTTCTCCGGGTGTTCCGCTCTCTGTCTTTGATGCATGAGGCAGGTTGTTTGATAGAGACATGACAGCTTCACACAGTTGTGTGTATGTGAGTGTCTATTGACAGCTCCAGATTGCTGTGAAATGCACAGAGAGAACAGTCTCTTCCCTTTTCAGTCTGAAGCACAGGCAACATCCATCACCAGTGACAGAGAGGGGGGAGGGTGCGGGAGGGTATGGGGAGTGACAGGTGAAGGAGTGATCTTAATTCTGAAGGGATTTTCTGTGTTTAAAGCTTGAATACACATCAGGTTACATTAGAGAGAGAAATGCTGGGGCGGAGAGGAGATGACGCAGGTTTTCTTCTCGTCTCTGCTTTTTTTTTTGTGTTTCCTTGTTTTGGTTTTTATCCAAACCTGACCCCGAAACAACCCCTCAAACACACACGCACACTGACACAGAACAAGGCTTTTAATATAGTTTTCAGCTGAAGTGGCCAAGCTGGGGCAGACAGAGTGGAAACACTTAATGCAACCCTCTCGTCTGTCTCTCCGATTGTGTGTGTGTGTGTGTGTGTGTGTGTGTGTGTGTGTGTGTGTGTGTGTGTGTGTGTGTGTGTGTGTGTGTGTGTGTGTGTGTGTGTGTGTGTGTGTGTGTGTGTGTGTGTGTGTGTGCGCTCGCTCGTTCTTTCTCTATCATTTACCCACATTGATCCTCTGTATCTGCCCTTCTTCCAAAAGTGACCATTAGCTTTCTTAACTTCCAGGAGCTTTGACTTATCACTCTTGTTTATATTCTCCACTTTCCTTCCCCTGTTTCCTTCTCTACGCCACGTCATCCCCTCCTGATACTCCCCCCACCCCACCCCTCCATTCTGCCTCTCTTTTTATCTGATTAGAACTAGAGTTATAACTCCTTCTAGCTGATCTATATAGTTGTCTATCCTATTTACAGGGACATCCATTGGATTATACTGGCCCTTCTGCTTACATCTAGTTAGGCTTATAGGATTGATGGCTCACATGCACGCACACGCAGACGGCCACAAACAACGCCAGCAGTATATATACTGTATATCACATTTTCATATCCACAGGCAAACTGTACACAAAGACACACAGCTGTATGAATTCATGCAAATGAATGCACATGTGAAGAGGTGGGTTTTGATTAGTGATACATGGATGCTTGGTCCTGAGTGGAAGTTGGCATCAGAAGAGCAGAGTGTGTAAAATTACACACAGAAAACATCTTAATGTATTTAAAAATATGTGCTATGATATGTGCTGCATAATATGACACAGTGTAACAAGATTCCAGAAACTCAACTGATTAGAATAGTAGATCATAGATGAAGAATCAACGTGATTACATGAGACCAAACAGTTCATATTGTAAGCATAACACAAAAGATCACACTGATATGATAACAGGAAGTCTATAAACAATGACATTGAAATATCTCCCCGCCCTATAGTAATCATCGTCATTCATGTGACCAAAATACTGCGGCAACTCAACACCTTGTTTCAAGTTAAACATGCCCCCTTTCACTGATTCACAAAAATGCTGACTCACCCGCTGGGAGTCTGGGTTTAAATGGACACTAAACTGGGACCAAGATCAATTGATAGTCTAACACAGTTACTGAACACATAATGTATGAACCGAAAAAAGTGGATTACTCTAGGATAACTTCACATTTCAGTGCCAGAGGAATAAACTAAACGTACGTAATCACAAAATGCTGAAGTGAGTCACATTTTTACTGATTTGCATCAAATGATTTTAACTAATCGAGTTATTTGCTGGGTGGCTCTGCAACACTTGGAGAGAATTTGGGTGAGATTGCCTTCAACACACTCCCAGACACCCCGGTTGGAAATACTTCTCGCAAAATGAAATGCCTTTATGTTCCACAAACTCCATGACTCATGGGAGCTCTGTGATCAGGAACTGTATGTAATTTAATAGCTGTTGTGGCCTTAGCGCATTTCTGTCTTAGATGTCCCAGAATGCCCTGGGTGGTTGTTGTTTCCCTTCTACTGGAGCTTGCTCTGCGGCTGTCACTGCATCTCTGCCCTCGCTGGCAGCGGCCTTTAGTTGGATGAGAAGGAGTGTGATTCCACTCTAATTTTGTGCTCTTGACTTGAAGAGATTGCCCAGGCAATAATTGCAGACCCTTTGCTCAGGGTAAATCAATCTAAATGGAACAGGCCTGGCTGATGCTACTCTACTTGACCGACTCTGTTCCTTCCTACTTCTGATTTCCTCAATTGGTTCCTTGACGCTCAAGTGACTGTTAAATAGACTTTACAAAAGACGACACGCACACAAGCATAATCATGTGCATGGACAAAATGTTCCTCTATAAGTGCTCAAACAAATTACTGCCACTTTAAACTGCATAAATTAGTTCCTTTCAAGGAGTAAATGGGAGGTTTTTCACAGGTTTTTAAAGGTACGTTATATGAAAAGCACTGTTTAAATACTAACTTAATTGGTATAGAGGTAGAAGTAGGATGATGGAATTTTGTTTCCACAAACATTTTTGACCCTATTTCCGCCTGATCTGAACATTCACTCTGGATACATCTGGATAATGCTATCCGAGTATGGGCCTTCGCGTGTGTAAATATCTTAATTCTGCCTGTATTGGGTAGACATCGCTTGCCAACACATGTAGAATGCCCGAGGACAAGAGAAACCAATCTGCTGTATGGGCTCTGCTAATTTTCCCTTTGCAGTGAAAGGGCTCCTCTAGATACAGATCACATATACAGTAAATACCAGCTGTAAAGGGGGGTATTTGTGTGAAAACTGGCAGTGAATTCTGCAGCGAGATGTGTGAAATTTAAAAGCTTGCAGGTTGTAGCAATGGGACACAATCTAATTCACCCTGATACCTGGCATTGAATAGAAATTCAAAGGTTGTATCTGTCACATCTTATACAATATGTGCAGTGAATGCAGGGTGGCCTATGTACTCTGGAGGCTTAGCTTAAATGGCTACTGCAATAAAAAAAAAGGATGTTTAGAATAAGAGTAAACATATGAATTAGAAAAAGGAACAAACGATAAAAAAAAATTATATTTATTTATATATGTAAGTACATTTACATATATTTTTATATATTACACATTTACGTTTATAGCCTGGTTATGCAGTTTTTCAGAATATGAAAATGAAAATGTACATATCTGTTATTTTCTGTTAGTATAATGATTAGTTGTAATAAATAAAGGTATATCCATTTGTCACAACTAAGGTTAATATAGTAGTAAAACTAAAAAAGCAAAGTAAAAAATTAAAACTAGGTGTGAAAAAAACATTTTAGTTAATTGAAATAAAAATATAAACTAGACTAGAAACTATGTGAAATAATATTTTGTACTTACAACTAAAATAACATAAAAATATATTTTGTCTTTGTCAAGTCGTTTTAAGACTGGGATGTCTATATGACTGTGAGTCAATCTGCTTGTACTGGGTTACCTTTTTTTTCAATGAAAATAAATAAATGTGAAAAACTTTACATTTTTAACATTTTGAAGTAATACAAACTAAACTGAAACAAGTAAACCCTCTCTGGAAACTAACTGAAACTAAACTGAATTGAAAAAAGTTGAAAGTTAAAAACAAAACAAATATAAAAACATCAGAAAAATTAAAAAGTATAATAACTCTGGTCACATCGCATTTTAAAGGACCAGGGTGTAGGATTTATTTAATGATACACACTGGAAATTTAAGCCTGGACAAAGGAAGGGGGTTAACATATATAACTACAATGGAAATCTAACTAAAGTCAAGCTAAATGCAACAAGCAAACCTGGAGAAAAAGAACCAGTGGCTGACTGTCACCAGATTATAGATGAGCTGAATCTCTCAGGCTCCTGGAGAGGCCACGAAGGGCTGCGCAGAGAGGGTCATCACGCTGTAAACCCAACCATATATCCTTGTAATCATTCCTCTAAAATATGTAGTCCATCATAAACCGTTTGATGGACTATTCTTTGCCCTCCAATCGCCAATTAAAGCTGAGATAAGCCTCTCTTCAACCATCAGAGTAGAGATAACCCTTGCATTAACTAATGAGATAACCCCCCTATAACCCACTTCCCGTCTTTGCAGACACATAATTGCTGTGTCTGTGTTGCGAATGTGCGTTCGTCTCCATCAACTGATACCCCCTCTCCCTCTGTCTCACCCTCCCACCATCTCTCAGGTTTAGCTTAGCACTCATAGAGCCTCCTATTACACTGTGTAATTGTGCGTGCTAATTATTTTGCCATTATGATTTCACAGTGTGTTGCTGCTTATCAGTAATGTGTCTGTTTTGCCAAGTTTTTGCTGTACTGTTATAATACAGTGCTGCTTTGCTGCCTGCGTGGAAGAAGTGATGAAGTACGGGTTTTAGTGTCCCTCGTACAGTGGGCAGGACGTCTTCTCCCTTGGGCCAGATAGATCCTTAACCTGCTGTTCGGGGTCTTTCACAAGTTAGCGGCATCTTAACCAGACGGCGACCAAACTTTCCCACTGGGACAAGGGTGAAGTGTTACTCAGCCCACATGTTTGCTTTGAGAGTGGCAAGCCATGCATCAGAGTTTTATATCCAGTGCTCACACGTAATCAGAATTGGGAATTTTCCAGAATTTAATAGATGCACTGATAAATGTATTCTGTCATCGAAATGTTGCATTTACTTTATAATATGTAATTCCTACAATAAGACAAAACATTTTTGCATCAACAAAACTAGTTTTTATTTTATATAATCGTGTAGCACATGAAAACAACAGCAGAATCATATTTAATTAAAATTTTATGTCTATAATTTAGAAATGCTCTAAAGGAAATTTAAGTCTAAAAATAAACCCTTTAAATGTCATTTTTATCCTGCAGGTGGTCTGTTTGCTTCATATACTGCTGATGTCAGTGCTTTTTTGACGAGAGAACAATAAGAAAGGACACACATATTACCCAGTGTGTCTGACTGCACATTAATTTAATTCTGCTGTTAGAAAATATTTGATGAAAATGAAAGTTCCTTTGAAGCAGGCACATTCCTTTCTCTCGCGCCGGAGACTTTAAACTCTGACAGTGCGTATTTGATGAGCTCAGTGTATGTTTTGAATATAAAACTCTTTAAAACTATTAACTCAGATAAATACCATGGGGTAAAAAGTACAATATTGTCATCCCAAATGTGTCACACAGTTGAAATAACTGTGAAGCTTAGTAATTATAGTTGGGCACAATAGTTGATATTAGGTTTACCCACAAATACCATTAGTACCTCATTGCTCTATCGCAGTGATAAAACCTAAACCCTATCACCATAGTGGTATCATACCAACTGTTAGAAATGAATCCCTGCTCTCATACGGATCTGGTGTATGAGATTGTGCACAAACCCCAGGCTCACTGCATGTTAGTTGCACGTAGTTTGATTAATTAGAAAATTATGTAGCTGTGCAACGCTATTAAAACAACCCAATATTCCAAGGAATTACATCAATTTTTGACAATTCCACCCTTTAACACCGTCAAGTCCAATCCCGGTAAAGGGAATAGAGGTCTTGGTGGTGAATTTGTGTTAAATAAAATATATATAAATCAGGCCTTCGTGCAGAAAACTGGAGTTTGAGTGCTTTTTGCTTTTTACAATCTTCCCCTAACCTTGAAGGAATTCTTAAATTTTTCTTTTTTGTCTTGTTTTTTAAATTCATCCAATATCAGCTTTCCTTCTTTGGTGACAGGGTTATGTGGAAAATACAATTTTAAGAGCTTAATCAAGGTCAATATTCCTAAATAAAGTTGTGTTTAATCATGTTGCCTCGACTGACAGAAGACCTTGTGAGGTACAATCCCAGCATAAACATACTGGTTAGTTTCCGGCTGTCTGGGAAAATAATGAAGATGTCATGTAATAGTCTGCTACATAACGCACAAAGAGCAAAAGGTGGTGCCTTTGTGCAAAAAAATTCTGCCCTGGGATCCTCTAATGGGTTTAAACGAGGCATGAGTCAGACAAATTTAACAACACAGTCAGTTCCATGTGGTCAGCTCACTGGCCAGCCTGGCTGCCTGCTGACCGGTCAGACCATAAAAGCGTTGACCCCTCTGTCAATCAGTCTATCCACATTCTGCCTCTGCTGTATGTAGCTGCACTTCTGCGCCTGTATCTTCCTCTCTCCCTCTGTCTGTCTATGTCTCTTTGCCGCCCCAGGTTCGCGTCACACCATAACAGGATTTATCTAAGTCAAGGGTTAGATAAAGAGCAGTGGGAGGGACAGAAATAAAAGAGGAGAGAATCCTCCTTTTCATCTCAGCCTCTCGCTGTCTCTCCGTCTCCACAAGTGCTTGTAGACCATGATGGAGCGCCGCGTCTGCGCCGCAGGTCTCTGCCCCAGCCAACCACCGCTCTAATCCTGTTTCCCGTTTCACACGCTCCATGATAGACTACTTTGGGGCGCGTTCATGCTCTGAAATAGTCTGTATGAGCTTTTTCATGCATGTTGTGCTATGTTGTCTGCCTGTTTGTCTGCGCCTTCAGTGCCAGGATCTGAGGTGAGACAGCGAGTGTGTTGGTCAGCTGATCCAGCAAAAAGGATAGTGATGATATACAGGCGACACACACACACACACCCCAGAGGTCATTGTGGGAGCATGGTGCATTACTGTGATTGAAGCCGATAATGCACCAACAGACTCCGTCCTGTGCCCCTTCTAACCCAATCACAACTTTGCTGATGGCGAGCCCCGCCATCTGTGCTTCTTTGATTGGATGGGGGAGTGATTGATGCGCACTTGAACCTATTCCAGTGAGTTATTGTGGCCCACTGTAGTCTTTAAGACAAGACCCTGTGGTCATTTTTCACCTGCCGACGCCAGTTTGTCGTACTGTCCTGCCTTTTCCTGCATTTATTAACTCTTTGATGCAAAGATGAAATGTAATTATAGTGTTTCGCAGATAGGGGCGGTTGTATGGCATATTGTCATTTCCTCTCCTCTCCCATGAATCCTGATATGCTCCACAATCTTCTAGCTTAACACAATAACAAACAGAATTTAAAAGCAGCTACGGGGGTAAAACTTTACTATTTATAAAGTTTGCTACCAGTAATTTGATTGAAATCAGCAAACTGCAGGAGAGAAAAAATTGAGAAAAAACAGTGGATTATGAGATTACACATGGCTAATCAAACTTTAAATGTGCACAATACGAATATAAACATGGAAACTGAATAACAGGCCCAGGTGTCATTGAATTTTATTTTTTGTTAGTGACAACATGATTGAATTAAATTAGTATTTTGCAACATTTGAATTGGAACTTTGTTTTCTCAAAAACACAATTTTCACTTGAAAGAAGCCAAACATATTAAATGTTAACTGTTGTCTTTGTGTAAAAACTGACAATTTATGATGTAAAGTCCTGAAAAGCTTAGCTTCAAATCTCAACCATTTCTCTATAGTTATAAACAATCAAAGTCGGTAAAACAGATGGGTATTATTTAGTAAGAGTTTATCAACTTAAAGCTGCAGGAGTAAACAGCAGAGCCGAAAAAGATATAAAAACGCTTTGGGTTGGAAGCATGAAGATAGTTGATTGTTGATTTCCAGGGTCCCAATGTGCCTGTATTTGTAGTCAACAGTCAACTATCTTTCTCAGCTCTGATTGGTTGTTTTCTTTCAGGCCTGGTGAATTTTTGCAAATGCCATTAAGAGCTGTAGGAGGAGCCAGAGGAACCAGATTTTTTCACAGATTATCTGTCTCATTTACTACTGTCAGGATATAGTGAAAGTTTCAGCAAATATGACAATATTTAAATATAAAACAATATATTCTTATAAAAATGACCTATTGCAGCTTTCAAAACTCTGCTGTAAAACCTGCTTTATCAGGACTGTGTTTGTGTGGTTTAATCAGATGTTACTGATAGTGACCAAATAACCCACCAACTGTCACTTAGTGCTGATTCAAAAGTTACATCATCTTAATGCGCAGATGTATGTGGCTGTCACCTTTTTCCCATTTGAGCCGTGGCCTGTTTAAAGAACCCTGGGATTCTGTTACTCAGGCAGAAAACAGTCTGTTCATGTAAGGCTCTATCAATTGCACTAAGAAGCTTATTGAGGAAATAAGTTTTCAGGGCATTTATATCCAAAACTGTCTGATCAAAGAATAAGTCAACCAGAGTACAAATATGACAAGTGCCAGCTGTTAGGGCTTACAGTTTCACACAGTGCTGCAAAAGTATTTAGGTTTGGCCACATAACATTGTGTGTAGTAAATAGAAGCCCATTTCCACCAATGTGACAAAAAAATAAATAAATAAATAAATAAATAAATAAATAAATAAATAAATAAAATAAAATAATAATAATAATTCTTTATATTGAGACACTTTCTCAAAATAATGACTTAGTATCTCAAAATAGTGACAAACCTTTTGCACATTCCTGCAAACTGTACAGGTTTTTATTCAGTTATTTAAATAACAGTCATATTGTATATATTGTCCCTTTTATGTTTGTATATATGGTCTCTTTTTTCTATTTCTATGTATCTATGTTAACTGTAATGCACTAGATTACCAAGGCAAATTGGCAAACTATGTGAAAACCTACTTGGCATAAACCCAATTGTGATTCAGTATTTTGACAAGGTCATTATTTTGAGATGCTTAGTCAAAATATTGAGATATGTTCTCATTAATTTGAGATACTAAATAATTATTTAATTAATTGATATTCTTCAAAGTCTTCCATATAAGCAGGTAGCTACTTACTGCACTTTTCTAATAAACGGGCATGGAGGGGATTTAATGCATGGGCAACCATTTAGCAATTTTTTAGAAGCTGTGTCTGTAAGTACAAACTGACATGATCTGTCATGAGCCTGAAAGTACATTGTTGACCTCAGGAACAGTTCATCGAAATGTTCTTAAATCAAGGTCGGCTCACTCAACTCCACCCTTACCATACTATTTATAAACTGGATTTCTGATGGACTGCACAGCTGCTGCACTGGCTCGAGCAGCGTCCAATATCACTCCAACATCCACTCGATGGCTGAACCAGCAACTTCCAGATGACACTCTGGACTTTCCTCATATGTTTACACTCCTCTTCCACGCAGCCCCCCATCTGCCTGATTGCAAATTAAGTGACATGACAGAGAGATGATTCCATTAAAACTACAGAGGATTTGAATCGCAGCAATAGTTTAAAAGGAGTGAGACTTCAATATCCACAAATCTTGCTCGGTGATGTCAGTATAATGCACAGCATGCCCCGTCCATTCAGCACTTCACTCAGTCTGTTTTACCGCCACTAACAACAAACAGCTCTTATTTCCCTGCCTGTTTCAAATGAGCCATGCTTCCATTTGTGCTTGTGTGTGCATCTCATTGAGCGCGCGTGTGTGTGGATTATTTTTCCTTAGCATATGAGCGTCCCAGTGTGTGTGAGTGTAATACTTACTGCAGAGAATAGTAGAAACATCGCTCCAGTAACTTGCTGCATAATTCTCGGTGCCAGGGGAGACTCGCCTGGTTGGTTCATTTCTATGGAGAGATGTCTCCCAGTGTTTGAAGAGGCTAAAATAGAACAGTACAAAGCATGTCAGGAAAAAAAGGAAAAAAATAAATCTGTATTCCCGCCACACACTCTGCACAGTGCAGCCGGGGAATAGCTGCTACTCTGTCTGCCTGACTGACTTGGCTAATATTTTTTTGCAACCCACAAGAAAAACAAAAAAAATAAGAATAATGACTTTTATCTTTGAAGTGGCTGTAGTTGGAGATTTGAGAGTCTCTCCGTGCACACAGGCAGCAGCCCCTTCCATTCTGCATGCTTTGCTGTCGACTGTATCAGTCCCCAGTCTTTCTATGAATGCCAGAAAAATATAAAAATGGAGTCGTGCAGCTGTACAGCTCAGCAGATAGCCACTCACTCAGTTAGAAAAAAGCAAGAAATGTCCTTAAATCAAATAATGACCCAGTGTCAAATAACAGCATGGCCAGCACAAACAAAGGCTGGGTAATACATACTGAAGGTGGTTGTTGTAAGGCTGCAGCAGTTCACATGGTTAATTTAGAATAATGTATATTCTATAGCAGTTTGTCATACTCACCACTCTACTTTTCTTTACTTTTTCTGTAGCTGATATATTACATCATATAACACTTCCTGCAGATGTTTCAAAATAAAAGCCTAACAGGCTATTTAGGTAAGCGATAGTGTTCACTGATAGATAAATAACACATGAATAAATATTGATGCTTTGTTCACTATACTGAATCATATTTAATAATTATTCTGAATACATTTCAGTTGGCTATTACCGTAAAATTTACTTAATATCTTTCCTAGTGTGGCTACATGTTCAACAAATAATCAGTCTCAATTAGAGGCCTGGTCTGGGTCAGGTCGCCCACTTGAGCGAAGTTCTGACCTGCTGAGATCTCCTGCACAATATAAATGTTTAAACCTTTGTCAATATGGACATGCTACACAGCTAAACATCAGTTAGATTCTCCACAATGTAATCTTTCGGTTAATTGTATGGAAACTATGAGCACCAAAGTATTAAAAAGTCAAATTAATCATTGGTAATTTATATGTTATAATTTATACATAATACGTAATATTCATACTATTTTAAATAAACAATCTGATCTTTGCTGAGGAAGATTTTTGTGCAAAAGGAATGCAGGCCTGTCCCATTTAGAGGAAGAAGTTCAGTGATTGAAGCAAATACAAGCCTGGGCTATTTAGGTTTAAGTTTAACGATAAATGTAAACCTACACACAGTATGATCCTTAAAGTGGATGTGGCATGTCCTCTTCTGCACTACAATGCATTGTGCTAGTGATACAAACATCTCATAACATATGCTGTTTACTTTGTTTATTTCTTCCCTCAGTATGTACCTTACTTTAGGTAAGGTACATACTGAGGGAAGAAATAAATCATTTACTTTCCCAAACTGCTCTACTTTCATCTTAGCTTTGCAGAACATTATTATGGGATTTTCAGGATTTGTAGTGCCGGTGCACAGTTGGGGATAAGTTTTGTGGATAGCATTCGATTTTTAGCACCCGCTGTTTGAAAGAACTCTCCGTCCTATACCGCTATATAGTATAAAAGTACAAGGTGTTCTTTTATTTCTTATGGAGCATGAAAAACAGAACGTTGCACTCTCACGTGAGACATTAATGTGTTTCACTTTGCAATTTCAATACAGTGAATCAAGCGGGATGAATGCAAGGAGAGAAAAGGAGAGGAATGGTAAAAGGCGGTTGTTGTTTCTGTCTAACACTGACTGGGCTACACTCCGTCTTTTTCTCCAAGTACTCTCTGCTTCACTGCATCCCTCCTTCCCCCTCGACCCCATAACCAGGGGCAGAGGTGACGACTTGTATACCGTCATCCAATCAGTACATGTCTTAGAGAGTTTGTGCAGCCTGCGCAGATGTACAGTACAGTATGTTCTGTGTGTTAGAGCGGCAGACAAAACCAGGAAAGCACCTAGCCTTCAACTTTACATCAACTGTTATACTCTCCTCTTTACCCTGCTATCATACTCAGAAGCAGATTTATCTGGTAATGTTTCATATGCTGGAGAATAATTGTCTTGTTCTGATACTCATGGAGTAAATATACAAAACTATTCATATATTTAAAAATCACAATTTGATGTTGTAAATCTTCACAGGTATCATTTTAGCATGGACAAGTAATTCTAGTAATATCCTGATATTTTCTTACTTTTGTTTAACATGAGTCTTGTAAGGTGGCATTACTTGGCATTGTAATTAAGCTTTATTGATATTGAGTTGTCACAGTAAGAAATAGGGGTTAATTACAGTTTAAACCCTGGTAATTCTACATCCTTGCATAAATGAACATGTGTGATACATAGTGCACTGCCATGAAATAATGTGATCAATTAGGTTCTTTTCCTTTGGTTCTTTGCAATAACTACTTGACAAACCAAACCAAACAACTGTCTAACTGTGCTATAATCACTCTATTTTATGTAGATGTAGTCATTATAATCATATATTCATTGTATATGGTTGTAGTTAACCAAGTGAGTGATCAAATGGAAGTTAATGCCTTTTGCCCTGGCGGGACCCCTTATCATTATGCAGACAATGCAAAGGCAGACTACCTTAACTTCCAAAAAAGGGTCAAAGGTCAAATTTGACTTCAAGATTTTTTTTTGTAGATAAATAACTAAATTAAAAGCACAAATAATTGCTCCATTTCAAATATTCTGCAGAGAATTCATTTAGCTCATTTAACATTTTTCTCCGTTCTATACTTACAATATTACCTAATTTAGGAATTCCAATGCCTTTATCTGAATGCATTGAAGTAAAATATGATGCCGAAATGAACTAAAGAAAGATCTATAACCTCAACGGTAGCCTGAAGTTAATTGTCTGTTCAACATATCATCCCCAGGATGGCTGTCAGTTTACTGAGAGGTTTTATCATATTTACTGGTGTAGTTTGGTCCAGTAAGTTGTCCAGTTAAGAGAGTTTGGTGACTTCGACCTGGAAAACTCACAAGCTAAAAGAAATAAAAAATAGCAGACATAAAGAGTAATAATACAAAAATGTTCTTCTATCAGACTTTGTCCAGCACTTAGCTGGCCTGTTTATTAAGGTTCCTTCCCTCTTTTGCTTGCAAACAATCCTTTTCACAAGGACCAAAGGTGACGGCCAGTGCATCTTTTAATATCCACAATACAGTCAGCACGTCAGAGTGAATTGCAGTGTGGAGGTTTTCTATGAATGTGAAAGTGGAGGTAAGAATAGTGACAAGATATGAGAGCCAAAGGAGATATGAAGAGAGGAGTGTGAGGGTTGGAATGGGGAGGGGAATGGTTGCCAGGGTTACGGTCAGGGTTGCGACCCCTTATGTCAATCCGCCCATTTGGAGCATATTGCAGAGTAAGAGGATTGGATTTTTATGGAGATGGATTTCATCTACTGGAAAGCTCTCTCTCTCTCTCTTTGACTCTACCTCTCTCCACCTCCCTCTACCTTCTGTCCCTCTCGCTTTGGCTTTTTTTTATTTTTCATTTTCCTACTTGTGTTTCCACGTGTGATTTCTCAGCTGACTGGTTTTCTGATGCTTCTTCCTCTCCTTACCTCCTTCCCTTCCTCTTTCCCTGCCTTCCATTCTCCTCTAAACCACACTATGAGTGTGTTTATTCTGCCACAGCAGGATTAGCATGATCCCTTGTGATATTTTACAAATGCCAATTTGTCTCTCCTAACTCACACGTAAAAGATTAAATGTTTAGTGTGTATTTTATGTATTTTTTCATAGTGCTTTTGAATCTGTCTGGGTTTCAGTCAGAGGTGACAGAGAGGCTGCACTGGAGAGAGCTTAGCTGGCTGTCTTTTTTTTAAATGTCACACTATTCTCCTTCCATCTGCTGAACACAGTGGCTGGTAGAACTGTACTTTGATGTGCTCCACTATGGCAGGCACAAATTTAGCATTGGACCCCATTTCCACTTAATTAAAATGTGATGTTGAGCCAGATAACAGGTTAATGCAATTCTAATTGAACAAGTGGGTTTAATATGAATTTTTAGCGCACAATTTCTCCCAGTGGAATCATGCATTTGGGATGCTTATATATGTATAGTCAATTCTCACTGTGGTGAACCTGCTTACCCAGCACTCCACGCCTGCATACAGCCATGGGATGACTTTGCCCAGAAAAACTCCAAATATGATCAGATTTCAGCCATAAGCAGCCAGTAGTAAACAGAAAACCAGTGGAAATCGCTGCCCAAAAGTCATCACCTATGTAAAAATGTACAATGAAATCAATGACTATATTTACATGAACACTGATTTTCCAAATATGACAATATTCTGTAAGGGTCATGTAAACAGCATACTCTGTTGACATTCTGAATTAGGCCTTCCTGCAAATGGAGCATTTTCTGATTAAGACTTGTAGGATATGCTGATATTATTCAGGTTTTGGGAGCATTCTTTGGGCATAAAGCACATTCGTAATATGTGTCTCATTTGGGATTTTTACTGCAGTTTGCCTATTTATGGTCAGCTCTGTGCATTGTAAACAAACAAACTGTCCAACCAACAGTAGGAGGAACACACCTACTTTTAAACATTATAAAAAAGACTTGGATAGGTTTTTGGATTTGTGCAAATATCACAGTGCCGACTTTTGCAAGACGTGGTTGAATGAATGAAAGACAATGGCTGTTTGTTCGCACTGTCAAATAAGTCAGAAACTGAGAGAAAAAAATCTTATTTTGACACAAAGAGGCAAAAAAGGTGATCCTCCACAGTTTTGTGGCCTCTGTTTCATCCATTGCTTAATTCTGGAACAACAACACAAATATAGCCAAACAGGCAATATTTTCAAAGTTTCTTTTTTTTTTCTTCTGCCAAACGGCATTAAAAAAACTGCTTTACTGTCACTTTGTAAGCCTGTTTAAGATGAAAGTTAATCAGAGAAAGTGTGGAGTAAGGGCTGGCAGGTCCTGAATAAGCTCTGACACCTGCCTATTTTAACAGCTTGTCACTCAGTTGGCTTATAGGCCGAGCCAACTGGGTTGATTTCTACCGTACAATGTAAAAATTCTCACACTGGAGCAGCCCTACAGTACTGTGCAACAGATGCAACAACAACTTACCGATAGAAGGATATTCAGTTTCACATTTAGCATTACCAATTCACATTGTTTCCATACCATTTACTTTCTTTAACATTCCGTCTCAAAATTAAACCAAATCCTGTATCACCTGCCAGCATCCACCGATGCCACGTTGTAGCCTCTCGCTCGCTGCCTTCTTCACTTCATGCTTCCCACTCATGCAGCTACACCAGTCCTCATAGTCCTAGAGGAATCAGCGCTGAGGTCACAGTAAGCCTCGCTAAAAGGCACCTCGCTCGCTGCTGCGTCTCCCACCGTCCCAACCCACCGAGTTTCCCAGCTGTTCAGGGGAGTTCAATTGGTGACCTTAGCAAGCGTAACACTGCTTCTGGAGGCTATGCCCACCCACGTTCCAGAAACAACATTGCAGAGAGAATTTCTGCATTTCCTCTCACCTCACGGAAAATAAAAAACGAAGGATGGCAAACACAGCCTCAAAACATGCTAACCTGACAAACGAGCACATGCTAAATGTCAATCAATCTTTAATTCATGTGATTTCTGCCTCCTCTGTGTTGATTATGCAGCACACCTGCTTTGTGGTGCCCCCTGTGTGTGTATGTATGCATGTGTGTAGGTGTAGGCAGCATCTCAGCTCCTCTGTAATCTCATTGTGCTGGCATCCTGTCTTGGTTTACATGCTGGGGGTAAAAGCATGAGTGTGTGTGTTTTTGTTTATGTGTGTGTGTGTGTGAGGGTAGCAGGTTAATAAGTCACTCAATGGGGGGTTCTGGTAAAAGCTGTCTTTTTGTGACACCCCACATTGCACCGCCGGCGCTGCTTGCTGTGTCAGAGTATGTATTTGTGTGGGTGTGCGTCTGTGTTTGTGTGTTAGGTGTGTGAGTGAGAGAGGGACCCAGCCAAATCACATCCGCCCCAGTGCGAGTCACAGTGGAAATAGCCTCTCACTGTTAAACGAGCCGATCCTTCAGAGATAGGGTCGCTCTGCATAATGTCTGCACACACACATGTTCTCACACACACTCAGGAGAAACAGAAAGTTTCAGATCATTAATCTCTGTAGCTCCCACCCCCTTAACCCCCCACCCCCCTCTGCTCTACTGTCCTCACTCCCCTTGGCAAAGTCACGGATGTCTTCCTTGACCAACACACAACCCCCTGAAGCCCTGAGCTGTGTGTGTGTGTGTGGATTTGTCCTGCAGGCCAGGCGTGTGTTTGCACTTGTCCACTACGTGCTAGTGTGCGCATACTGTACATTTTTGCATGTGTGTGTAGCGGTGACAGAGCACACACAGAAACAAAGATGAGTGTGTGAATAAGAGAAGGAGAGAACATGTATCCTTATTTGACTGCCAGTAACAGGACCGTGTGCCAGCCAACAGAATGCAGCTCTCTCTGGAGGATGCTGTCCTCCTTTTTTTACTCTCCCCAAAAAAACTAAATCACATGCTGGCACGCTGCACACTGCCTCTCCGTTAGTGTCAAAATGTACTTGTGAGAACTGCCAATTGTCATTGCATGGTAGCTAGAAACAGATTGGGATTTTTGCTTTAATCGCTTAAGTAACTCATAGCCTATTAGAAGACATGATAAGACACTGGGATCACATAAAAACAGAATGCACAAAGCAAAACAGAATTAGTGACCACTGACTTTTTTTTTTTTTGTGGAGCTTCATCAGGCATTAGCGTGGTGTAGATAGGAATGCACTTAATCTCATTAGAAGTCCATTAGAAGTATAATACACACTGTGGAAATAAATATTAACAGCATAGCTGGGGTAGTGTGCAAAAGGCATGATTAGTCATTAGAACTCCATCACACAAACACAGTGAATTATTGGAATACTTTATCAATTGTAAATATGCAGCTATTGATATGATGTTATATTAAATGTGTATTTTGGTTTTTTATGTTTTTTGCTGAGTTTTATCATTTGCAAATATTTCTCAAGGACATATGTTTGGTTTCAGGGATCAGGAATGTAATTTTTATTTGCATAATTTCATTTGCTGACCTATTTTAATAACAAAACAGCAAATGATATGTCATGGTGCTTCCTATAATAATTGTGGGTCAACAAAATAATTAGGAATTTTACACAAATTGTCTAATCATTACTGCCCTAATACTCTTTGAAATCACATTTAGTTTTATTGTTTGGGACTCAATACTTAGGTTGTACAACATTTGCATCATTAGCCCTGGTTTTAATTTTCTTATCTTTGATTAACAGACAGCTGTAGATCAAAATACAATTTATATCTTGATGATGATTGCATTAGATGTCTTCAACTCTAGGAGTCTGCGTGTCTTTCCACTCAGCCTGCAGACCCAAAACACTTCCTGTAAGGAGCCTGAGAGTGCAGGTCATTGTACATCGGACGTGATATATACTTTACTAATGGGCTGTGGACCTTCGGGTTTTTAGTGCACAGTAATGATTGAAGATAGATATGGAGCTCTCATAGGGCCCAAAAAATCTGGCACAACCCAACCAGAGCCCCCCCAAAATTTTGAGCAAGCCCAAACCGAGTCTGAACCACGGAAGCAATTTTGTGCCCGAGCCTGACCTGTACCCGAATTTCCCCTTAGAAAATTTTAATAATTGCTAATTATTATCAAAACTAATAAATAACAAATCCACTCATTAATTACAGTTAATTAATTTATTCTTTTTTTTTTCAATCTCATTCTGTCCGAGCCCAACCCGAGCCCGACCAGACCCGAACCCTACAGCAGCAGTCCAATCGGGTTTGGGCAGAGAATCCAAGCTATAAACCCAGATGAGCATAATCAATTTTTAGCCACACCTGTCCTCTCTTATCTGGATGCTTTGTAGAGAGATTTAAATTAGTAAGTAAAGTAATTTCCCCCCGGGGATTATTAAAGTATTTCTGATTCTGATTCTGAATTAATAAATAAGAATGCAACTACAAAAAGGCGGAGACAAATATAAGATTTTGACAGTTGAGTGTATGGAGGTAATAAGACCCTTGGTGATCACAACATGCTTCAAATGCAGCGTTACCAGAGCTTCATCTTATTTCAGGCTGCAGTGTAATGAGGGTGATATTTTCAAGCTGCTCCCACAGTTATGTAATACACAGATGGCATCAGATTTACCTCGGCACACTGTTCCCATGTTGCACCTCTGCCTCTATCTGGCCTGCCCCACTCACTCTCTTTGGATTACCCTGACACGAGGGCCTCCACCGAGAGTGACACATGACAAAACACAGTGGTTCCTCATCCGTGGAAAGCACAGGTCTGTCAGGATTTACCTGCCCTAATAGAAGGGAAAGGGGAAAGAACATCTCATAATAGTGCTCAGATCCACACAAAACCAGCTAGTCACCCTCTTTACTGAAGATACTGTAGCTTATTTTCATGGGAAATTCACTGGAAAGCTGAGTGAGGACACGTTGCCTTACATTCAGTGACAAGTGCTGCTGCTGTTGGCTCCACTGTCACAGTTGGGGAAAGAGTTTCCCTCAGTGAGAAGACCCTGTAACTGTAGTTAGGCAAGAGTGTTAATGAGGTTTTATCCCAGTTCTCTCCCTTCATCCTCCCCATAGTTTTAGTGTCACTCCTGGTTTGGAGTGACCCTCCAAAAACTATGGGAGGGGGGCAGAGGTAATTACTTCAGTACAGGACAGAGAAGCCAAAATTACACACAGAGTCATGATTGAAAACAAAGACTGTGCAGGCCCATCTTTTTCCTCTTGTTATTTTGAAGCAATTGCATCAAACTTAAAACTGACCTGAAATCTGAGGCAGGTGAGGTTCAACTCAAAGGTCTAACTAGGACTAGATGTGGATCTTCAATCAGGTGGTCGAATATGGATGGGGATATCATAACCCCTGTCTCTTTGCATTGTAAAGAGTGTCTCTGGCATTGGCTGTAAATTTCCCCAGCATAATTTGGTTATTCAGAATTAATACACATTCAAGGACAAAGCAATCTCTGTGCATCAGCCAACTGGAAGGTAAAACCATGGATAAGACAACTGAGGCAGGATCAAAGTTATCGCAAGAGCCGTAAGGTGTAGCAACAGACACCTTAAACAGGAAGCATTGCTTCATCAGAGTTACTCCTGCAACAATGCAAATACTAATACAATTTTATTCATTGACATTCTGTATTACATTTAAGCATTAAAAAAATATATATTTTAGTAATTAATTTGTTCTTAAGCTAAGGTAAATTAAGTTAAGTGTAAATAAAACTAGTAAGTATATTGCACTCATATGCAGCATTTCTCCAAACCTATTTATCTGAATACAGTAAGACAAACTTAAAGGCATCTTCTTTATCCAAATGTTACCACTTCAATTTAATTTACCCAGTTTTCTTCCACTGAAGCAAATTATTTTTATCAAAGCAGCTGACATACCGTAAAAAACAATTTACAATTATAAAATATCAAAAAGGTAGGCAATTCATTCTGGGTCTTTGGGATTTACAATTTTGTAACGATATAAAGTAATCTTAAAGAAAATGAGTTACTTGAACAAACTGGAATTACATCACCAATACTTACACCACTGCACACATTTAAGTGCACGCAAAATAGTTATTACTTCAACAATTCATTGTTGAGTTGGGTTTGATTATGGCTTACTCAAATTTTTGGAAGGATTAAGTTATATTAGCTTACTTCTTTTGTTAAATGTGCTCTTAGGATTTACAGTTGGTTTTTAGATCCTGGACCAATGTATGCATAATGTTATCTGAGAGGGATATCCCTTATAACATTACATAGAAAAATGGTAATGGAAATACTGCAACTAAAGAAACTGAACTTATAATTCCACGTGTGGTTTTATGAGTAACCCTGTGAGTAAAATCTATTTTAAGAATATTTTAATAAGAAAATATGTAAATCCAAGGAAATATGTACAGTATATACATATAAATTCCTTTTTAGAATGTGACAGCAGTGGTAGATGTTCTAGATGATGAGATACAATGCTCTGGTTTAGAGTTGTTAAAACTACTAAACCTCCAGTAAAAAGTCTATTGTAGCACCATGTCTTCCCTGTTCAGTGTATCGAGGAGCTCCACATTTTACACCTTGTAATTGTGTAATTACAAATCCATTAAACAATTACAATACATACCCATGCAGTATAATTTAATATGACAGTTCAGATAAAGAGAGAGTCAATACACAGAGGCACATTGTCTTAACATAATCCCTGCACTGCGGGGGCAGAAGCCCCTTATTCTTCTCCCATGACACTATCAGCCTGCAGCCATGGCGGCAAATCCAGCTGTTGTTGGATGAAGACAAGGAATTACTTCCTGTGTCAGATTAGGGTTATCGTAGCAGGGCTGAGAGTTATTATTATTGTGACTGATATAGGCGCTCACACACACACACACATTACAGAGGAAGAGATAGAGTATTTACAGGGTTATCAGGCCATTATAATGGTGGATAATCTGCACTCCAGGGCAGTTAGCTGGGAGCTAGATTCTTCATGGGGAATTTGGCCTACATGAAAACTACAACAAGCAAATCCACGGATACATTCTTTGGAGACGAGCTGTGTATTTTTCTTTCGTGGAGAAGAACATTTAAAAGAACGTCAATAGGTGATTGTTCAAGACAATTTGGAAATGTAATTATTGCATGGTAAAGAGATTCATGGGGAAAAAGAGGACATGAGACAGCATAGAAGCGAAGAGGAGAGAAAATGGCTCTGAATGCTGATTGTTTGGCAGTTGAACAAATAAGACACAGATGGAGAAGCAAGAGGAACAGAGGATAAAAGAGGAAGAGAAATAAACCAGGGGGAAAAAAAACAAAAATCCTACGGCAATGACAAAACATAAAATACAAAAAAATGAAGTCTGGATGTGATACAGAACAAGTGCATGAATGTACTGTCTGTGATTGTCCTGTTTGTTGTTGCACCATAGGACTTTTATACACTACATGGCCAAAAGTATGTAGACAATTGTGCTGGCTTAAAGCCCAATCGCTAAGGCAAATTTGCTCTCATTCAGTCACAAGAGCATTAGCGAGGTCAGCCACTGATGTTGGCCGATAAGGTCTGGCTCAGTCAGCATGCGTCCCAGAGGATATGGATAACTGTCTATTGTCAAATATATGCTAAATAGTACCAGACCAAATGTACAAACAATAGTTATCCACAAACATTATTTTCTTTAAAGCAGCTATTATTGTTTTTTGTAATAACGATGTATCAAATGTGAAAAGGGTAGTGATAAGCCTAAATTGTTGGGTTTTTTTGGAATTTCCCCATTGTGGGACAAATAAAGGAATATCTTATCTTATCTTATCTTATCTTATCTTATCTTAATGAGAATTATCACCTGAATCTGCATCTCCCCTCCACTTTACAGGACTTTACACTCAGTTTCAGCCAACTGTCTAGCTGCAAGCTCCAATAACTCATTACCTGCACTGCATCAACCGGGGGGGCAAGGTTAGCGACTAGTTGGTGTACATAGTGGAGCATTTAGCAGCTAAAGAGCCAGATATGTCCTTCAGGAGTTAAAAGAGCGTGAATATTGGATCAACATTCACCAGGTGGACAGAAACACAACTCCAAATGAATGCTAATGTTGCTCCATAACTGCAGAATGTGTAAATAAGCAGATGTTGGCTAAAAGGTTAACCATATCAACTTATACTTTGAGTTGCCACTGAACAGTCAAATAAAATAAACCAAAAATGCACAAGATACTTCTTCAGTGCCTACAGGTCCATGGAAACTGAGCAAACCCGATTTGCTGATGATGGCCGTGTAATATGGTCGAAAGTTTCAAAACAAGTGGATAAGGCTACCTTGAGTGGAGATTATGCTGTCAACTGCTGCCATGGTAAAGAATGAACTGCCAAGCTCAATATATATAATATTTAGATAACTATAGCACATGAAATACACGTTCTGTATTATTTTCCAAGTCCGAAAGAGATGTGCATGGGTGCTGGAAGTAGGGGTGATGGGGGAGCATCAACCCCTAAAATCCGACAAAATGAAAACCATTAGTTCATAAAAATGTGTAAACTTATAATGACTTTCTCTCTTTTTTCACTGGGATTTTCATGTACACACTGGTATTTATGGCAAAAAAGTGGGTTTACCTTATTTACCTTACCCTAAAAAAGTTATACAAGTTACATTATCCTGGCCTCGAATGAATGAAAAAACATCAACTCCATACTAATAGTATTATCTACGATGCCATATATAGACTGGTTTTCTCCCAACACCCCTGACTCTGACTGACTGAGCATCCCAATAATTGTGACATATTTAGCCTTTGAATTTCTCCTGTTCCTGTTAATTCATACACACAAGACATGTAAGTATATTGTTTCATTTTCAAGTGAATGTCATTCCATTCTTTTTTATTAATTTATGTGCAAAATCTACATATGGCATCCTTGTTAGGTTAATTTCCATCCACAAGATACACATCAAGTCTCTTGTTTAGGTTAATTCAAGGGCAGCAGATACAAATCAGAGCCCTTGGTGTGATTCATTTACTGGAGGTACACAAGATACACACCATTCCCTTGTTTTGCTTAATTGCAGTGCAAAAGCTATTTTATTAGCCCCTTGTTTTGATCATTTTGAATGGAGAAGGTTATTGTTTAATTGGAGTAAGAAAAGGTTATTTCATCAGTAGATGTTATTAACCTTTTTTTTTTAACTTGTTTTAAGTGGAAATGAGACAAGTTGTTCCTTCTAATTTGGATAAACACTCCCTGCTTTTGGTTCACTTCAGTGCACGAGGCATGTTAACTCATTTTGGTTTATTTGCGTGCACAGTGGTAGAGATTAGCTGCAAATAAGCATGAGGGTACCTGTGGTAATGAATGATTACCATATATGTACGCCTATGCGCAGAGCTCTGTGAGTAAGCAGAATGCCGAAGGACACTGTGGTTTATTTTAGGCGCCAGGATGTCCCCCGTGGCTGTCTGTCGAAGGTCAGAATCCACAGGTCAGAACACACAGGCGGAGGGATATTGACTGCGCGAGAGCGATGACGGGTCTAGAGGGCACACAAGTAATGTCGGACATATGGATGGATACATGCTGAACTTGAACCTTGAGTCTGAGGTTACAAATCCTGGTTTAAAGCAATAAAAGGGACCTGTGCACAAATAAAATGGGTTAAGGTGAAAACATGAGATAAAGGTGAACAAATGGAAAGTTGGATATATTTGAAAACACATGGAGGGTATAAAATATCAGTCTGATTACCAACTGAGCCGTGATGAGGTTATCCATGACGATGGAATCGGGGGGAAAAACTGCCACTCCATCCAATTGTAATTATACAAATTGATGTTAATTCTCTGATAATAATGAGCTAATATGCTAATAATGAGTTGTGGCTTTTTAAAATTATATTGTGTATGTTGATTTCATCCCCCTGTGAATTTATTTAATGTGGTACCTTCATAATTCAGCAGCTTGGTGGAACTATTTTAAATGTTATGCAAGGTAAAAGTTATGCCGTAATTACTCTACAAATCAAGCCTATATTGAAAGCAGGCAACTGGCCCTGGGCCCCAGACCTCCAGGGGAGGTTGGAGTTCGCTGCATGTCAATAAGTCTTTGGTTATTTGATTAATTGGATTTGCTAGGGCATTAGCACCACTAAAGAACAATATATTAACAATATTACCTCGGGCGGAGTGCATAATTACCCAATCTTGTGACCCTGTCTTATAGAAGGGACCTGTGTCAAAATATACTTTTGAAGACTTCTATGATTCATTCTGCTGCCCTTGGTACAATGATTCATAGTATTTTATTTTAACACTCGACATCTGGTCAGTGTGATGTCATCAACTTAGTCAGTACCTTTACATGCTTCTCTGTTATGAGTCTTACTTGGAAGATACTATAAGAAACCTGATCCTTTATGTAACTGTATAACATTATCAAGGTTTCTGACTCCTCAACATCCCAGAAAATATCTGTCCTTCCTGTACTGAGTGCAGATATAATAAATTTAATACATTCTCAATCAAGCGGATTTGCACAGTCTAGTGTCTGCTCTCCATGAGAGCTTGGAGCATCGACAAAATATATGGTGGACAAAGCTTCCAGGTCTGTGTAATAAAGGATTCTGTAACTGCATTGCCTATTTCTCACATAAGAATTTTTTTTAGTGTACTGCTTCGGCTGTCATATGAGAATGTGTTTTACCAAAGAAGCTATTGTTTCCTGCTGTGGACAAGTTGAAACTAAGCAAAGCCAATAAGTGCAGCTAATGAGCACAACTCAATTCACAATACATCACCGCAGCTAGCTTCAAAAAACGGTCATGGTGACAGCCATAATGCCAAACTTGACTCTATAAAACTATACTTCACAAACCAATGGGTGACGTCATGATAGGTTTACACTTGGCTTGGAGGTGAAAGTGTATGAATGAAGATCAATAGTAGTCTGACAGCAAAATTGCCTTTGTATTTGTATATGATCCTAAATCCCGTAAATCTGCTCCTGCACACAACAGGGTACATATTATTTCAACATTTTGATAGGATTAATTTGCTTGATGAACATGAACTTATATTTAGGGCCAATTGAATATGTAAAATTAACAAGCGATCTGAAACCTCCTGGATTTAGATTTTTGCTCACTCCTGAGGTTTGGCAGACAAAGTGCACATTCACAGTTATTATAACCGCTGTGGTAATGTCACATAGGTAGGTGTCACATCTAAGGAAGTGAATTATAGAAGAACATTATAGCTGCACATCTGGATCTAAAAATGTCTCAAATCTCTTCAGAAAATGTGTTTTATCTAATCAATGTGTGGGCATTAGCCTTCCATATGCCTTTTCTGGTGCAGCCTTCTCTGTATTTTCTGTTATTACCATTATTATTACAAGCAGATTTACATTCTGACATCAACTGCAATTCACATCATTCCCTTCGTATTTCAACTCTTTTTTTCCCTCTGAGAATAAACCTGAGAAATCGGCCTGTGCTCACCTGCATTGCTTTCGATCGCACACAGTGGCGTGTCTTTTAAAAAAACAATGCTAATAACTTGTAGAGTTGTTGCTGCCGCTGCTATCAGTGTATCCCGACGGCTGGAACAGCTTGTTGTCAAATCAATAATAATTACACGATGAAAGGCCTTTTCCACTAATGATTTTACACAGCAGAGCTATATTAGAGGAGTCGGCGTAATAAACATTGCTCTTTTGTCTATAGAGCGGAAAAAGCGGATAGGGATAAGACTGCGGAAATAAATAAATAAATAAATAAATAAAGGGCAACAATGTGGGGGGTTTTATTAGAGGAAAAAGTGATGGAAGCAGTTGAGAAGGCCTTTAATCACTTTGCCTTGACTGCATTTCTGCAGCAGATAAGACTTATTTTAAGGCCTTTAAGCAGCGTCATAGGCCTTCACTATGCACATACTGAGTGCATTATACTTTCTAGACATAATGCAGTACGACACAGATTGTAAGAATAAAGGGTTAACTCATTCATCAGAAGACAAGGTATTAGCACGATTAGATTAGGCTAGATTAGATTAGATTAAACTTTAATGATCCCCGTGGGGAAACAGGGCCGTTACAACAGCAAACAATAACAGCAGACAGCAAATGAAAATATAGCGGGGGGGAGCGTGTCGAGGTGATGTAACATTCATGAGGTGAAATAGCTTCAGTAGAATTAAGACAATTATCAAAAGCAAAGAAAAGAGATGTGAAGTGCGGATTTGACAAGGCGATTGGCTTCGTGGCTGAAAGTGTCTGGCTTCTCTTTTTTTTTTGGACACTGTCAAAAAGTCAATTTCCTTTTTCTAATATTTGAAATAATGACTCGGGGGCTGAATTATTAATGTCTCATATGGGCTCAGGAGGGCGGGGAAAGAAGGGCGGAGGTCTTGTGAGCGAGAGGGTAGACTCAGAGACAGGAAAAGGAGGAGGGGGAAAGGAAACAGAGGTAGCAGGAGATTCCTTTAGACTGAAAGCTCTTTAGCACACACACTCACACAGTATGACTCATGCGTTGCAAAACAGTTGCAGGCCTGTGCTGCATATATTCGTGGCACACACACTGTTTGCAGGTGATTGGTCAGTATGTCATGTCTGGGGTGTGTTATGGATATTTTCCGCAGTCCCAAACTTGATAACAAAGTCATTGTGAGTACACACACTGTAGGAAATCACATTAGTCTCACACTGTTTGCTCCTCTGGCTACTTATTAAATAGATTGTGTTCTCTTTCTTTCGCCCTTCTTTTTATCTGTCTCTCTGTCACTGTCGGTCTGTCTGTATTTTTTTCTTTCTCTGTGAGAAGTATTGCTTTTATCTGCCTCATATTACCCTTTTATTAAAATTCTGATTTCATCCTGTCCCCTGCCAATAAGAGGAAAGCGAGGATGTGTTTTTGCTCAGCAGCTCAGAGGGTACCAGTCTGTAAAATCTGCAGTGAAAGCTGCCTCACCCTGGTTTAAGGAGCTGCTAACCCACCTAAAACTATTTCATTTGTCATGGTGTCAGTGGAGAGTTTCACTGCTCCATGATGGTGTATAAATGCTGCTTGGAAAGGCTTTTTCACCCCAGCCAGTGAGCGTAGAAATGGTGGACCTGTGCTGGAGAATCTGTTAAATAAACTAGGGGAGAGGATACAAGCTTAAATGGATGAGTATGCATGAGTGAGGAATGCGTTACAATAATTTGATTACCGGTACTTTAATTAATTTCAGTATTGTGTATTAGGGGTTACATTTTTAGAAATGTAGTACGTAAAATTGCTAATCTTGTGTAGTGTTCATTGACTCAAACACTGGAGGTTTGGAGTCATCCTGCTTAATTGAAAAAAGTCAATGGTGACAAAAGACAGGATATTGGGGCTGCAACTAAAATTATTTGCCCCAACAATTGATCTGTTGATCATTTTTTTCAATTAATCGATTAGTTGTTTGGTCCATAAAATGTCAGAAAATGGTAAAAATGTTGATCACTGTTTCCCAAAGCTCAAGGACGTCCTCAAATGTGTTGTTTTGTCCACAATATTCAGTTTACTGTCATAGAGGACTAAAGAACAGAAAATATTCACAATTGAGAAGCTGAAATCAGAATTTTCTATCAAGAGTTAATGATTAATTTAGTAGTACAACTAATCAAATAATCGAATGATCAACCAGAAACACAACCTTTCTCTAACCTAAGTAGTCTACACTTAAACACACATGCAGGACACAGAATTTGGCCTCTGCTATCAAAGCTTTGTACACCTGCCATACCCCCCGAGCATCTCTGTACAACCAAACGTAACACTTCACGGATTGGAAAAAACATTGTGAGTGTGAAGTGAACATAATTTATGTTTCCTCTAAACATAAGGCATTTTTGAAGAGTGCAGGTTTAAATGAATTTTGGTCCGTGTGTTAAGTTAAGAGACTGGTGTTACCTTAAATGGATGGGGGAGATGGCTAGGATTTGAGAAGAGAGATATGCCTTCTGCTAACTCCAAAGTAGTCAGTTAGTAGTGTTCAGAATTGGAAAGAGTTTTAACTCCACTGCAGTTTGGAGTGTTCACTGGGGCTAAGGTAGCTGTTGATGGTAAGACCTACAGTGTCTCCAACAGAAGAAGCTGTAAACACTGATTATTATTATAAAGAAATAAGTAAAAAAAATATAAAGGTGTTCAGGTGAACTTGTTCACAAACCTTACACATCTAAGTTAGCATTAATGACGACATGTTTCTGTTCATCTAATGACTTTCTTAAGCCCAATATTCACACTCTTTTTAGTTTATTTGTCACTTCAGCTGCTACAGTCTCCACTATGTTCACAAGCTAGTTGCTAACTTTGTCTATCTGCAGCATAATACAGAAGGTATGATGATGTGCGTCCAGGCTTTTGAATTGCTGGAAGACACATTTGACAGAGCTGGGCTGAGGCTGACTCTTGCCAAACGTTGTGGAACACCACCTGATTTCTAAGATTATTTGGCACAGTGGAAATGTTCAGATTTACAGATGATAATGGCATATTATCTGTTGGCAGCTTTTGTAAATCAACAGAATTGTATTTGTCCTTCAAGAACTCATACTTGTCAGAGTCTATTCTCTCAAAGTGTCCGTCCTTCTCTCCTTGTCTGTCTTTTGTTTGTCCTCACCGCACTGGTCAGAGCTGCTCTGCTTCTCATTATTACTTCATTCTCTGTTTGTGGTGACGCCTTACAAAACGTATTTTACATGCTTTAAAATTTCTGCGTCCAAAATTGATGGGATATAGCTAAACTCGACGGGCCAAGGCTTTCTCGTGTCTTGCTTTGTTTCTGGTAACAAGATGAACCCCACCTCAGGTAGATGGCAGCCAGTCGTACGTGGCAAATCAGAGATTTAATCAAAAAGCATTCAGGAATAATATCAGGTGTTTTTCAATGCCGAGAACACTGAGAAGCACTAACTGAATAAAGGAGTGAGCGATGCACTACGTTAGTTGTGGCATTCGGTTTAATCATGAGCTAATTGCTGTTTTATGCAAATGATGATGCAGTGTGTGCTCAAGTTTTATTGCTTTGCTTGCTTCATACCCCTTCCTCAAAATACACTGTGTATTGTTTCATAATGAATCATTATTACTATTTGCCCAAAATGCAATCTCTGCGCTATTGTAAATAATGAAAATACTGCTAATAATGATTAAAGATGATTTTATTAAACAAATGCAATCTTATTAGTCGGCGTTGTAATTTGTGGCGCTTCAGTTAACATCTCCTGGCTCTCCAGCTGGCCCTGGTGCATTCTGTATCCTCCAGGCCTCTTTTACTGTATCTTGTGGTGGTGAGGAAGGGGTCAACTCAGGATGACCCTAGGGCCAACCCATCCAGGAGGAGCCAACAGCGCAATAGCCCCAAGCTAAGCAGGAGACACAGCAGGAGCGAGTTGATCACAAACCAAATGCCTCCCTCTGGCGCGATACCTGCCGAGAAAATAACATCATCCACAATGCAGAAGCAAATTGTCAAGCTTGAGGGGTCATTGGATTTTATGTAAGGAGTTTCTGTGCCAAGGCAAGGCATTTGCTCAAAGAGGAGGTAGAGGGTAAACCAGCAGCAGCACCCATGTGAAGGTTACCCATCTGTAAATATTTAAAACACCCATTGTCCAATGTTGTGATGAAAAAGGAGGAGGAATATGTGTGTTTGTGTGTGTGAAGGGTTGGAAGGATGTGTAAGGCGGTGGGGGGTGGGCAAGTCGAGCTCCACATGTTTGCAGTAAGAGCATCTCTTCTTGGGAGCGCTGACACGCTCAGCTCCTCATCGGCCCTCAGGGTGACTTTTACCCCTGAACACTCTAACGTTTGAGAATAACTGGTCGACAACGATTTAGTTTTCTGCATCACTGAGCTCCTACTGGGCCTTCTGGATGACTGCCATGGTATATACATGGATGGATGGATGGATAGATGGATGGATAAGCACTTGTTAAGATGCAGCAGCATGGAGGAAGAAGGAAATATATATATATATATATGTAAGAATATAAGATAAAGACAATAAAAATGATCATAATAAGACATGTTGGAAATAAAACATTGTGATGCAGTTACATTTTCAGAAATTTAAAAGATGTCACGGATTCTGCAGCCTCAGAGTTCCAGAGCTCTAAGGCCCTGACTGTAAAATCCTGGTCACCCTAGTCCTGAGCCCGGATTCAGGAAAAGGCTGGCTCATAACAGCAATTCTAAAATATAACTGGGAGATACCATGAAGTACATCACATTTTTCATATTTTGACACATTTGTGGAAAGAGCATCCATAATCTCCGGGTGTTTCCCATATCAGTGGTTGACTGACATCTGAGAGGCCAAGGTGGGGGGGGTTGAAAGGGCTTTTGGTTAGATGCCTGAACACATGCTTAAGAGATTTTAAAATGTTGTTCTGCAACATAAAATATGTCAGTAAATACCTAACCTGTGATTTTTGAAGCTTTTACATGTCTTAAAAAAGGTGGATGCTGTGGCTAAAGGAGACTAGAGAGGTTTACTAAAGTTTAGTGGTGATGAATTTTAATTCATGCAACCGTGGTGTAGTTCCTTTTTAAAACATTAGCTTTTAATCACATTTATGCTCTGTAAATCATAAAAGTGGTGTTCGTTTGTGAAGATTATCTCAATGAACAAAATGTGTAAGTATCATAAACCTTTGTTAGCCACACAGCTTATTTTCTGCAGTTAGGTAAAATCCAATGGAAACAGCTTATTGACGTTTTGTTGAAGAAACCAATTCAATTCAATTCAATTCAATTTTATTTGTATAGCGCCAATTCACAACAGAAGTTATGTCTCCATATAACATTATTTACAGAGACCCAACAGTACCACCATGAGCAAGCACTTGGCGACAGGGGCAAGAAAAATCTGCCTTTTAAGAGGCAGAAACCTAGGAGAGATCCTTCGGCTCTAGGTGGATGGTCATCTGCCTCAACTAGTTGGGGTGAGAGAGAGAGAGAGAGAGAGAGAGAGAGAGAGAGAGAGAGACAGGTGTACAGCAACAACAGTAGCAACAACTACACTAATAGTAGTTACTGATGATGATGAACATGAAGAAGATGATGACAACGACGACAACAACGATGGGGTACAATGAGTAGTGACAATAGTAATAATAGTAACTGTAGTAATATTAATATTAATAATAATAATAATATCAATAATATCAGTGATATTAGCAATGGCAGTCAAGCAGGACCATGGCAGGAGGCTCCACCAGGATCCTGAGAACCTGCAATAAGCCTAGAAGAAGCCTAGAAGTAACAAATGCATGGATTAGTTTTTCTGCATCCGTCTGTGACAGGACGTGTCTAATTTTTGTAATATTACGTAAGTGAAAGAAGGCAGTCCTAGAGGTTTGCTTTATGTGGGAATTAAATGACATGTCCTGATCAAAGATAACTCCAAGATTCCTGACAGTGGTGCTAGAGGCCAATGTAATACCATCAGAGTAACTATATCTTTAGACAGTGAGTCTCTGAGGTTTTTGGGGCCAAGTACAAGAATTTCGTTTTTTTCTGAGTTTAACATCAGAAAATTGCAGCTCATCCAGGATTTTATGTCCTTAAGACATGTTTGTAAATTAGATAATTGATTAATTTCATCGGGCTTGATCGATAGATATAACTGCGTATCATCTGCATAGCAATGAAAGTTAATGGAGTGATACCTTATAATGTTGTCTAAAGGAAGCATATATAAAGTAAATAGTATTGGTCCAAGTACAGAACCTTGTGGAACTCCATGACTAACTGTAGTATTTACGGAAGATTCATCGTTAACGTGTACAAACTGAGAACGATCTGAAGTATGACCAGGGGCAATGGTAATTTCTGGGTTGGCCTACAAATAGGTCAAATATACAAGTCACAAGGATACATATACAGATTTCCTAGAAGAATTATTTGAATTTCAGTTTGGCTTTTGCAATGAAATTGACATTGTCAAATGAAATGCCTGTTTGTTAATCAATTAAAAGCCTTTGAAAATAGAAATAGCAAAAGACTTCAAATTACCAGCTATTTTCTTTTGAAGTACTAAAGAGAATAAACTTGCTCTGACTTTTTATATCCTTCTTCTGTGCAGAGCTTTATCTAAAGAGAGACCAGCTAACTGCGCCTGACCGTCGTTGACTTACATAACACACACGCTAAACACACATAGACAGATACTCGCGGTCAAGAGACTCTCAGATTGCTCTGACAAATTATACATACAAACGCTTGAGCGAGCAGAGCCGAGTGTGTGCGATAACGTGCCATCAGCTCGTCTGCCCAAGAGCACTTCTATGTAATTGTGCATTTAAAATGGCCGTCGTTATTGTTGTTGTCGTGCAGAAGGAGCAGAGAATGAATGGACAGATTTGGGCTTTATGGTCCGCCACTTAATGTGGCAGCAGACACCAGTTGCTGGAAGCGGAAATAACTGTTGTGTATGTGTTCGTTTGAGTGTGTTGACAGGCTAGACATCAGTGTAATGGACTCTGTGTTGATTGAAAGGCCCAGTAGAGGAGTTTGGGGACTAATAACTATTATGAAATTGATAACCTTGGCAGATGTCGGCTCAATTCGCACCTGCTACTGTTTTCAATAAAACAAGAGAAAAGCGACACCATTCAGAAATTATGCCCCAAATATGAACCCACTTCATTTTATTCTGCCATTTCCACTTTGCTGTAACAATAGCGAAACAGGGGAGGAGGGAGTGAAATGGCTGAAAGTAGCAGGCATGTGACTGGCAGCTCATTGATTTGAATAGCTGCAAATCCTGGTCAGCAGAGGTGACAGAGAAACTCTCTATATTCCCTCAGCAGCTACTGCCAGGAAGTGCCCTGAAGCAAGGCACTTTTTGTACCCTGTCTGTGGCACGTTGATTACTTCTTGAAGACATAAATTTGGAAAAACAAGCCAAATATACAGTTTTGTTTTCTTCAAAGGCGCTGTTTCCTAATAGAGCTGGTCACTTTAGTTTTTAGTAATCGTTGCTCAAACAACTGTTAATTGTGCATTTGTTGCGGACTATTTTCAGCCGTGGATTGATCCAGATTTGGAGCTCTAGTGTCTTCATTGTAATGAAGGAACATGTCACCCATGTCAAATGTTTTTAATTGTTGAGCTATATAATAACAAATTCATATATTAAGTCATTTAAGAAAATGCAGAGATGCTTATTTACTAATTCATGGAATGTGTAAATTGTATCACTCTCATCTTATTTTCGTCTTAGTTGTTCATTTTGGCTTCAGATGTGGATTGTTTTACATGATTTGATTATGATATTTACACTGACAGGCAAATTGAATGACTTGAATTAACTGTAGGGGCTGTACTTTTAAATTAAATCAACAACAATTTAAAGTATTTCATTCTCCAGTTTGCAAAACAATGCCAAGGCCTACCTCCTTGCCTGTCCTGAACCTTTCGACTGTGTCATATGGTCTTAATCAGCAGATGGAGTTTCTTAGTTTGGAGGATCTTTCTGTAATTCTTTGTTACCAGCCCTACCCCGAGTGCAACTAAAGTACCAACTAAATTATCTGTATTTGCAGCCATACTCGGAATGGGTGGGGGTTGAATTACATGAAATTGATTTTTACTTTTTTAGTACTCACAAAAAGTACATTATCTGTAGCAGATACTCGTTCAGACGAGTTCTCGGCTCAACCCTAGTACACACTACAGTGAGTTAAGAGTGTCAGCTATTCATGAAATTGTTAAAAAAAATATTCTGCAGATGATAAACAATTGGACTAAATGTTTAATTCTGATGTTTTTTTACCTAAGTAATTTAGTTTCAAAAGCTTGGAAAAAAAGGGCAAATTGACAATTTAATTAATCATTGGTTGGTGTCTAGTTTTTATTTTTTAAACAATATGTGCTTTCTTTGTCATTTAATTTAATTAAAAATTAAACATTTTGTAAATTAGGTTAAGATATGTCAGTTGGCCCACTGGATTCTCTGTAGTATCATCTGAAAATATTTTATATTAATTATGTTTCAGTTCATTTCTGGTAACTTGTGAATAGCTGGGCGTGTTTGTATGCATACAACTTCATAACATTTTATATTTGGTTCTTTGTTATCTCCTCTATCTGCAGTTCCATGCACACACTCACACACCATGAACCCAGAGAGAGACAGCAAGAGAAACATTAGGAGAGCGACAGATGAGTGAGAAAACACAGAGAGATCTCCCTCATACTTTATATGCTAATTGAGGTGATGCTCCGACACGCTGTAAGCATCCTGAACACAGCAGTCAAACGATGACCTCAAGGTGATTGTGAAGTGTAACACGCCGTCGGTAGCTGATGCCAGGAGAGCGGCTGCAGCCAGAAGTAGTCTGAAGTATCAACTCACCCCGCACGCCGTAGGTCGGGCATGCCGGACATTTCCTCAAGCAGCCTTTATCTGTTTGTCTTATTTAGACTGAACTCATGAACTCCATTAAACTGTCGCTGATTGGCCAGTGCCAGCTCAGATCAAAAGTCAAAAACATAATAAGCAGTTAGGTATTTCACACATGCTGGAAGCCTGGGTTGATTAAGATTCACTTCACACATGCAGCTATCTTTACTCTTTGAATTAATCTACAGCAACATCAATGTATGCTTTATTGGATTTTCCACAATTTAAAGGCTTTTGATAACACTGCTTTTCATTTATTTACTTGTTAGCACATGTGGCAACTGCATTTAGTCTCATAAACCAATAGTGGGAGCCAAAAGCACGGACAGAAAAGATCAATGCAGAGAATGGTGTTCGAATTATTCCGCAGAATACGAGGGATTTTGAAGGAAATGATGAATGGATGGCTGAATGGTGCTGTGTCCTGGGGCTGTCTCGTCAATACATTTGTATTATTTCAACCATGTGGTATCAGCAAGATATTTCACATCAAACAAACATGAAATATTAATATATGAAAGCTGTTGAATAATGTTAAAATCATATAAATCTACAATCCAGATTTCTGAGAAATGATGCACGTATAAAGAGTTGAATAAATCCATGAAAAAGGTACTGAATTCAATTTGTTTAAGCTTGTTTTACAACTGATGTTTCTTCGGGGTATTCAATATAGTTGGAAGGGAAAGAAAGGAAACTCTTTTCAAACTAAATGATTGAATACATAGCCAAACGTAAGGAATCTATCTTAATTTTTGTTTTTCATGCAGAGCTGGTTCTCAGCCAAGTCCTTTGCAGAAATGGTCTCAAATAATGACCAAATCCAACTGATGAGGTGAAGTTTAAGTAAAAAAAGTGTTTGAGATTTTATTTTTTTCAAAATTTGAGATACATGTGACACATAGGTCAGTGGATTTACTTGAAAGGGTGTGTAAACCATAAATATGAGATTGCGTAGCATTGCTCCTTAATTTACTAAAACGCAAATAACAGCTAGCACATTGCGGCTATGCATTCCTGGCTTTGTCTAATGTGCCGAATTCTCTCAAAAAGTTTTAAGCCAGCAGTTTTAGTTATTTACAAGCAAATAGCTACTTTAGCAATAAGTTATCTTGTATGCTTTGTATTCCCACTTTATCCACTCAGGAGAGAGAACTCCACAAACAGGTTAGTAGCACCAAGCCAAAGCATTTGACACCCTTAGAATAAGAGTCAGCTATAAACTATATTTCTACGGAATTGCCTATTGCACCTTTAAATACTGCTCCTGATCAATGATGGCCAATTAGAAACAGTAAGTGCAACTAGAAAATTCCTAAAGAAATTTTGATTGTGCCTTGCTCTGGCCCGTGACACTGGCCCATACATTACTGACACTGCGGAGTAGTTTACAGTACAATGAGGGGAGACACCCGTGTTTAATTCGGTGTACGCGTGATCCACTAACAACCACGTATTTTGATGACAAATCTTGTTTTTTCCATCTATTCACACGATCTTCTCCCACTGAAATCGTGAGGCCGGTAACGAGTTGATGCGACAAAGTCGGCCAAAAAGTTGGTATTTATGTATTATATTCATGCCGAATTAACAAGAAGACTGTTGAGATATGATGAGTTTTTTCTTGTGTTTCTACAGTTATGTGCTTTTATGTAAGCGCAAATATTTGTTAATATATGGTATTTCTTAAATGGAGTTTGGCATACTATTGTCCTGGGATAATGCAGGAAGGGTCATGGTTTAATTAAAATTGCTAAAGTAACTAAATAAGTAATAACCACAATGGTGGGAATAATAAGTATGTAGTTATAATGATAATAATAATAATAATAATAACAACAACAATAATAAGTAATGCTATCAATAATATGAATAACAATATTTATATTAATAAATAATACATAATTAAGAAAGAAAACTATTCTTACTGTGCAGTCATAGGCAGTTACAACAGTCTGAGTGTCTTCTTCCTCACAAAATAAATCTAACTTGATGTTTTATCACATCAAGTTGAAATAGATGCTAATTAAGAATTTCAGTGTCTTTTGTGACGTTTAATTAGCAAAGTAATCGTTTGTCCTCTCTAGCTAGGGAGTGCTAGCACATTCATACCTTGTTCTGTGTAGCTAGCTTGCGCTAGAACATTAGTAGCTTGTTCTCTAGCAAGCAAAGCATTTTAATTAATTAGCTAGCCTTCTAATACCTTCTAATTCTCTTTAGCTAGCTAGCTAGAGCTAGCACACATAAACACATAAACCAAAGCTAGCGCTTAGCTACGTGCTAATCGCTAGCTAACCGCTAATCGCTAGCTAAGTGCTAGCTTTGGTTAATGTGTTTAATTGTATTATGCTCCTGAAGGAGTGCTAATGTAAATTAAGTAACAGCTCATAGTAGGGTAAAATATTTAAGGTGTATTGTTCTTATTTTGTGTTAATATTAAAATCATTCAGCTTTAAATTGTTTGCTTGTTAGCCGCCTGCTAATTATCTTTAGCTAGCCAGCTAGCGCTAGCTTATTAATGTCTTGTCATTCTCTGTAGCTAGCTCTGTGTGTGTGTGTGTGTGTGTGTGTGTGTGTGTGTGTGAGCAGGCTTTAGTTGTCATGGCAATCAGGGGAGCCCACAGCAGCTGCGCGCGCTCTCTCTCTGTCTCTAACTCCTCAGAGAGACAGAAAACAATTAAAATTAATCCCCTCGAACCCATGGCCAGGAACGACCGAAATGAAAACCGAAAAGACCGTGAGCGTCATCATCTTTTTGACTATAGCACTGCCGAGTTTCAGTGGTTAAAGTTAAAAAATGTGACCTGGGGAGATTGAGAGAGAAGAGGTTCAACGAGCGTGTTTCAAGATTCCTCCTCTCCATTTTAACATGGGAGTAGATTGGGCCGCGAGAGGGTGTTGCTGGCGCATCAGTGTGTTTCCCGCCAAAACTATTTGTCTGACAGCTTCAGCAGTGGTATCACTGCGACCCCAACGAATTTACCTACGTTTCTATCTATAAATTATTTCGGTAGAGTGAAATTTGTGGCCATGACAGCAGTTTACAAATTTATTTTTCGACAAATTTTTCTCTCTCCCCACACTCTAGCGATGATGTCACGCACTCTGGCAGTTTTTTTCAGTTGGAGGTTCTCGCAATACACACCCATTCATTTTTTGGACCGGTTTTTGGCGATTTATCGGCAAACCGTTTGGCGAAATTCTTAGAAAAGTCATAGCACTAATGTCCTCATCGAGCCGCACGTTTTGATACCTTTTTTGTGTATGTGCGAAAAAAGCTGCGGGAGAAGAAGCGCGCCGAAAAACGTACGGAAGAAGAATAATAATATTAAGCCCGAGGAATAATAGTATTGTGCTTGCTTATGCAAGGCACAATAATTATATACATAGCAGTGGTTCTCACACTTCTCACCCTTTTGGGAACTTGAAAAAATGGTTATGTTTTGTCATCTTGTTGTGACTTTCCAACAACATATTGTACCTACAACTCCTAACCTTCATCCTAACAACATACAATGACTACCAACTGGGGTCCCTGGGGAACCCAAGAATAAACTTCTCAACAACCATAAACAAACCCACATTGTTATTTTTTCTCTCCCTCTGCAGCCTCAAAAATGGTTACATTTGTGCTATTTCCTACACTCACACCATGTCAATCATGTGCATGACACACTATCTTACAGGGTTAGGTTGTATAATAGAACAAAAACATTTAATTAGGTAGTCATTTAACATTTCATTATGAAACTATATGTTTCAGTTTCTGACATTAAATGTAATCTTAATTTAGGAAGGGCAGTATCTAGTGTTACATGAGGAAATTTGTGTGAGTACCTCTATCCACCAGATAGAGTGTGATACTTGGACAAATGGCATTCAAACCCAAACTCAATAAATAGTTCCATCTATTAAAACTAAATAGGAATAGAGTGCTTTTGACCAGGGTCTCCAAGGACCTCAATACACTGATATTTTTAAAAAGCACAAATTAAAACAGGAACAGAAAACATTGATATGAAGACAGTTGGTAGGACAAGGGTTGAGTGCAAATTTTTCCACTATTATGATCTGGTAAGAAACTCTTATATTTCAACAGTATAAGGAGAATACACTGCTGTTTCATTATTATTTATTTACTCATTTATTTCATTTTTATTTGTGCATGGGCAGCAACTATCTGAGTTGTCTTCACCTCTTTCCCTTTTCTGGGACAATTTTCTGCCCTCACTACGATGTATCCCGGCAACTGAATAAAGCGTGTCGGCGCCAACCGTTTTTACCTAATTAAGACACACACTTTTTCAAGGAAAGGTCTTGAACTTGGGGTGGGTGGGTGCCAGGAGAGGTCATGGCATTGACACAGCGTGTGTGTGTGTGTGTGTGTGTGTGTGCACGAGTGTTTGAGAATCCGCCAAAGCCATGGCCGACCACAATGGCCTAATTGTTCTTTTGGTTAATACTGGGAAAGCCTTGTGGACACAAAAGATTTAATTAAATTAGCTGGAGCGTTTACAAGTTTGGGAAGCTGCTCCTGTTGATGCCTCTGCACTCAAAAACTCTGCCTTTGTCAAAAAACAGAATAAGCCAAAATGGCGGACGCTAGCCAAGCAGAGACACTTAGCGGTTACTGCAATGACCCATATGTCGTCACTATTGTTGGAATGATTTGTAACCGGATGCCACAGCTGTTTAAGACTCTGCGAATGTGCTAATATGTGGTTCATGTTGTAAAAGCAAACCACAAACTGAATGTATAATGTGTTTCTGTTGTTTTATAGAGTACAATTTGTTTACTTCCAGTCTGTGGTGGTATTGTTTTTGGATAAGCAATCGTGCCATTGAGGCCACTGAATGGAGAGAGGGGAAAAAATGGAGACGGGAGGCAGAAAAGAAAGTGTGAGTCAGGCAGGACGGGTGTGTGAGCGGAATCCTTAGCGCCAACGGGCTAATTTATCATCGCCCCCGTTGCTATGGGAACCAGCATTCTGGGCAAATCATGGGATGCTGGAGTGGTGTTTTTCTCCTCATTTTCCTTCTCTTTTTTTTTTTTTTGCAGCCCGGTAGGAGGGACTTGTGAGTTTATCCTGTCTGCATTAGAGAGGGAAGGAGAAGAAGAGATCTGGGAAAAGTGTTTTGTAGTGTGGAAAAGATTTTTGTTGAGCACTTTGTACAGTGACATGCCTCAGGTTGCTTGCTTCGGGAGAGACAGGTGATACAGGTTTTGAAAAAGAGTCGAATTACTCAACCCCTATTGGCACATTTTCTGACTAAATTAATTACTGGAAGCATATTTTTTTTTTTGGCAGATGGATAATGAAGAGGATAACCTTCAAATTATGTCAGTACACCTACATGATGAGGAGGATTTATGAAAAGATGTAACATCAGCTGTAGTGCAATAGCTCGCCTGAAGAATCTTGTTGTGAAAGATTGTAAAGCCCTGCAGGGTCAGTGGTACTTGACTACTTACTGCAAAACAAAAGACCTCAGTATCCTTGTACTGTACGTGTCAGATCTAAAGTTAAATGTGAATGGGGATAATGATCTGTATGCACTTTGAATCTGGATATCAGAATTAAGATTGTGTGTTTATGTGTATCTATTGATGACTATATAGTAGTATATGCACAGTTAATACAGTAGCATTATGGTGTGTTCCCACTAAACGTGATTATTTGCACAAGTAGATTACATACAAAGTCAATGAAAAGATGTGACTTGGGCAATGGGGCGTCTGGAGGAATAAAAAAGTGGATTTATCTTGACTCTCAGACAAAAAAGGAGATAGCTCGGAGAAAAGTGAGAGAGGAAGTTGGACTACCTGGTAACAATATGCATCTGTTTGATTAATAGTTATTCTTGTAACCACAGCGACAATGGTTCTGTAACCTTTTAACCCAAACTATCATCTTTCCCAAATTCTAACCAAGTAGTTTTTATGCCTAAAGCTATATAGCGGTGGCAAATCAGAAAACTTTTAAAGCTTTGAAAGACACTGACAAACTAAATTTAGTCCTCATTGTGATAAAGGTTTCAGAGCATACAACTTGAGATGTTATACAGGCAAGCAGAACCAGTGTGTTTCATCATTAATGTTGGAGGAATTGTTTTACATGGTATTTCGCAATATGTATATTAGACTAGATTAAATTGATATGACACCTCACCAAACTGTAAAAAACTGACTTTTCATGAGCAAAGAAAAGTGTGTGTTCAGATTTGTAACTATGTGTTTTGGTGATAATCCAGTGGGTGAAATAGTTTAAGGTTTACTTTAAGAAGTAGTAGACTCTTACCAAACCATGCAGGAACACATCTGCCTCCAGATTAGCAAAATACAATTAGCAGAATACAGCAAAATCACAAAATCTGGAGAACATTACATGTTATGGTAATGTATTTGTGCTATTATTGCTGCATTGCATAGCAGCCAATTCATATTGTCCCATGTCATTTTTGAGGCTTATCATGTTGTAAAAATTAGGCACAGTGTAGATACTGTTTGTCCATGCCACATAGACAATGGACGTTTAGTCAGCCAACCAGGTCTAAATTGGGAATGAGTGACAAGGGAGTGAGTGGGAGGGATGAGAGTTTGAAACAGAGACAAAGATAGCTATGTCGTAGTGGAGTATCAGAGTTGATCACCATTAACAGACACCCACCATCCTCTATAAGTGGAGGACATTGGGTCCATTTGACTACAAGGAGCAAACAAGCTTGCATGTAAAGTGTTTGCTGTGTGTGAGGAGAAAATCATAATGTAATGGAGTTAATGAGCACATAATTGCTGTACTGTAGTCCACATGTCTTTGTATATTGATTTCCATGCCAACAGCTGCACCATCCGATGAGCTATGGACCTCCAATAAGGGGGCCCAACACTAAAGGCCGTTATATAATGAACTGGATGATTTACACCATGGTCTAAAACTTTCATGGTAAATCGTGATGTCAGATGATTGACAAGATAGGAAAGCAGGTGCATTAAACATACCCCATTCCTGCTGCACAAAATAATGTTTCCTCTGGGTTTTATGTAGTCTTGCTTTGCAACTTATTGGATCATTTTACTCTTGGGGTCCCTTAACAATTCTAAAATTAAACAGCAGAACATGGAAATATCAGAGAGGTCGCACGATACTTTATTTCAAGAAAATGAAAATGGTTTATCGATACGTACCCTTTACAAGATCCCTGCTTTCACTAAGTTCCGTTCAGTTCTATTTTTAACTTTCTAAAATTAGTGCAGGATATGTCTTTGACCAGGCTGCACTTAACTTAGCTCTTCTTTGCGTGAGGATGGTGTCTTGTTTTGATTTTAAATGAGAAGGATTATGAAAAAGCATCCAGCTGTGTTCCCTTTTTTCTACCCTCCTCCCCTCAAATTATGGTAGGAAGGAGGAAAACATGTTTACTATGCTTTCTCATTCTCTCCCCCTCTCTCTCCACAAGTTGACAGCGCATCATAAATCCATCTCAGCCTGGAGGAAGAGCATCTCAAGGCTGCCGCTTCTCTCCAACAAAAAATGTCTTCTTTAAAAAAAAAAACCTCCAGAGCTCCTGTGGGGAGGGAGGGAGTGAGGAGGAGAGGGGAAGGGAAGGGAAGGAGGAGCAAGAGCAGAGAGAGGAGATGAGGGGAGGAGGAGGAGGCTCAAACAGAATTATTCATCCTCTGTTTGGAGAGCAAGTTGCAAGTCTAAATGAGGCTTGGCGAGCTGCTATAGCGACATACAGATACTTCAGTTGCAGTTTGTAGTGTTGGCCTTCAGGATATACACACATACACACTATATTCCTGCTCTACACGCAGACTCCATCACATACTGTATGCACCTACACACACACTTACACTTTTTGACTAATCTAGACGGCCCATTATCCCTCCCAACATGTCAAATATGGCAGCTTGGTCAGTGGCACTATGCTTCAAAGTATGACGCTGTTGGTCGTATAGTTTAACCACCTGTGCTTATCCCAGGTTGTCAAATGCTGACACTTTATCACAGATGCACGCGGGACCTATCAGGTTTCTGGAAAGCCTTTTCAACACTTTTCGATCATGGTTTGGGTTAAAATAATCACATTACATTACATAAATTATGTGGCGTAAATGACAGGGGTAATGGACTCACTTGTAACACAATGTAATTTATCTAACTTAAAACTAAAAAATAGCTTAATGTTTACTTTTGGTTTCACGTGGGATACAATCCCTGGTCTGTTGGTTGGATGTCCTGTGTTTGTTACGAAATTTAAATGTAAAGTTACCTAATCTACATACTTATTTTAACCTAAACCAAAGTTTTTACGCCGAAACCTAACCAGACTGCAGCCACTTCATAAAGTTGGCAATGCATTAGTTATGGTTACCATAACAATAAAAGTCATCTGACTATGACGACGAGTCACAGTCTGTTCTTATTCCCAGGTCTAAATACAGAATCCTACACACTGTTCCTTTAATTGAACTTGAACATGGAGTCCTGCGTGTGCAAAATTAGTGCTAGAAGAGTATGTAGAACATCATAGTTTGAAGCGTAGGGCGACTGACCAAGCTTCCGTATATAACTCATTGAGAGTGAGAATGTGTTGATCTAAGATGATGGACACTTCATGGCCGCAGGCAAGGTATTCGACACTGAGTGGGAATGAGGCTCCCAAACACTCCCAATCACAGGAAATGAGCGTGATAACCAGAAAGTGTGTGTGTGCATGTGTGTTTGTGTGCGCATGGTACATTTTAATATGTAGCTGATTGTATTTGTCCGGTCATGCTGTGCTGAAACAATGTTTCACTTGCTTTCTGCCGTGCTCATTTAATCTCTAAATTGGCTGATTACCAGGGCCAAGACACGCTGATGCATTCTAATGCCCTTATAGATGAATGAGAGTGAGAGGAACTTGCAGCGGGTGTGCCTGGCCCAAGGGCACAATGATAATGCCAGTGGCACAACTTTTAAGGAAGACTCCTTAACTCCTGTTCAGTCCCGCATGATATCCCATATGAATTCAAGGACTGAGTTTCTTTTGTTCTTTTGTCGTGAGCAGCATCTCAGATTTTGCCACGACTTGGTAAAAGGTTGCTGCTCCCAAATCTTTATTACTTTTTTTTCTCACATCCACTTTAGATGAAAAAGAAGTGACATATTTCCACCCTGTCTCTCTATATACATTCCATTCATATTCTACTAATTTGTTTTCACAGTTACATTGTGATGAAAAACCTAATTGCTGCTCAATTATGTTTTATTCAAGTGAAGGCATGGCTGTAAACCATTTGTCAGTAGTCAAAAATTCTGATTACATTAGGGAAAGTTCTGTCATGCTTATTTTCAAATTGTCTCTTTAAATACTTCTCTAAGTAACTTCTTTATTTGAAAATGTAATTTGGTTTTGACATGTGTTTACTCTAATCATCACAAGCTCTAAATCATTATTTGCAATCTGATGACATTTCAGCCTGCAAAAACATGTCAGTAGTGTGCAAAATGCATTCATTTTTCCAGTGGAAGGGTACTCTAGAGGGCACTTTGTCATGTTTTATGTACCACAGGAGCATCCAAGAGGGTCCAGTTGTTATCAGCTACCATCTAGATGTTGAGACCAGGGTTCATATGAGTCCAATGTGTGGTTAGATTTAGGGGAAAAATCACTTTGGTGAAGGTTAAGGAAAGATTGTTGTTTTGGTTAAATCTCAATACTTTTTGTGTCACTGCCAACATTTCTGTTGAAAACATAACCAACTTATCTTAACCAAATGCTTTGAGTGCCTAAACTCATGAGGTTATTTATTGCTCAAGTTGCTACAAGTAGATATTGTAGTAAAACAAATGAAGTATTTTATTGGTGAACCTTGTACTGATCCATAGAATTGAGAAATTACTATTCAGGAAAAAAAAACTGTGTAATTAGAGAGACACACACATGCACAGAGATCTTGTTCCCAGCTCCAGCATTACTTGACCACCGAAAAGAGAGCTGCTTTAGGAATTGTTGAGTAACAAACCATTTAGCACTTCCACTTGAGATAAATATTCTTTCATGGCGGAATGAGAAGAAACACTTGGAGCTGGTGAATGCACTGAAACACTCCAGAGAGAGAAAGCAGTGAAAATACTCTCAACTCTTCAACATGAGTGAAGAGCATCTGAGCGCCTATAATACAATTTAGAACAATAGTTAGAGCATTTTCTTACAAACAACAGAGCCATCAACTGTTTCATAAAGCAGTGCTATCCTGTGAGCTTATTACTACTGATGGTACTAAGATAGTGACAGGAGCTTGTTCATTTGTTCAATTGAAACATCATATTGAATACACAGGGCGGAGATAAGGGGGGTTATGCAAGTTACTTTGCAAAATTAAAACAATTTCTCATTCAATCAAATTCAATCAACACTGTCAGAAAAAAAAGATGAAGGAAACAGCGAATAAAAGAAGCATGTAAAAAGGATCATGCTGTTAGTTAATAAAATAGGTATGTCTCCTCTGTGATTGAGTGTTTTTGGTCACCAGTCTGGACAAAAGAAAGCACAAGCTTGTCATCCCGTACATCTATCTGTAATTCCAAACAGAAGACAGAAGAGTCCTTGTCCTTGGCCAGTGGGTCAGGCTGTCTGGGCCAGTGTTCAGTGTTCACTGACTCCTATTTATAGAGCGCCTTCATGTCTTGATGCTTCAAATCTATGAACTGTCCTCACCTGGAAAACAAGAGTATGGGTCATTTGTACGAAGACTTAAAGTAACCTCTGTTATGCTGCCATGGCAAGTGACCTCTCCCAGAAGCAAATGCAGAAGTAGTGTGAAGGTGTTGTACTGCTAAAAAGCCTCTAACATAGTTTGTAAAGGTGGAGGGTTGGGCACACAAAATATGACTCCCATCGACCATGAAAATAGGCCCCTGGGCTATAGAGAAGCATCTGGGAAGTCATTGTTGGAAGCTGTTTGGAAAATGGCAGGGACTTTCAAAAAATACTTGACAGGTGGATTAGATGAACCATCTGTCTATCATGGTTTTCTTATGGGTGAACTTCAACCAGTCTGATCAATGAACCATATAACATAGTAAAACTCTTACCGAAGCCAGTTGAGCGAAGAGGACAAACATATTTTCCATCGAAAAAAGCCTTCAGTGCCATTCTATGCTCTCTTTCAATAAAAATATAGTCATACCACAAAAATAATAACCTTAACTAAGACAAAAAAAATCATTATCTGTGGTGCAAGATCAGAAAAGTCTCTTGACCCTTTCTTTGAAATGTTTTGAAAAAATATAATAAAATAGACTGAAAGAAACACGTTCATACTTCGATTTCTTGCAGGTTCGATTACTGTGAAAGTCCCCTCTCAGATCTCCCCAAAAAACTTTAAATAAATTCAAAATACTGTTGCCAAAGAAAAAGAAAATTGAACACATCACACCAATGCAGTTGACTTTAGATTATAGCTGCTTGTCTATAAATCTCTGACTGTCTTGAGTTGACCAAACCTTAAACACACTGCATAAGTATCTATCATATGGGTCATTGTTGGAGGTATTGACAAACAATTGTGTTAGTTTTAGTCTTGTCAATCATTGGTTGTCCACTGCTAACAGCTGATTTGAGCTGTGTCCCTGCTATTGTCAACTTTTCTTTCATCTCATGGTGTTTGATGTCCATCCAATTTGCAGGGCCCTCCAACCCACCAGAACGCTTATGAGTTTTCGAGTAGCATACTTCCATTGACAAATTGCTTGTCCTAAGCAGTGCATCAAGGTATGATGGATCATCTATAGTTTAAAAAGAGTTAAACTTGTAGACGTCACTGCTTCGACGCCACCGTTTGACCCAACATTTTACCCTTTAATCTACAACACGCCTGTCACCCTGAACTGACTGGAGAAAGCCCAGCAATGACAGGTTTTCATGTCATTAGATGGTTTGAACCAAAAGTAGGCCAGCTATTTCAGACTCATTTTCATTACAGCTAAAAGTCAGAAACACTGTCGGAAAGTGGAACACCCGAGTAGAATGGAGTGAGAGCTCTGGAAGTGCATGTGCATGTTTGTGTGTGTCTGTGCGCATGGCTGTGAGGCACTCACACCGGTTCACTGAAGGGCCAACTATTTACATGGCATCACTGCAAGGCAGACAAGAGAGAGTACATGCATGTACTATCTCCTGTCTGTCTGCCTGTCTGTCTGTCCTGTTAAATGAAAAAAACAACACACACTTTCTGTCCTGCTGTCTGTTCTTTTGATTATGTGCATACATGACTGAGGCAGAGTGATGGAGAGAAGCGGGGGGGGCAAGCAAAAAAGGGAGATGAGCAGAGTGAAACAGAGTGACAGAGCAAGGAAGTGCCGTGGCAGAGAGAGACTTGCGGTGCTTTCACACAGCGAGGTGCTACCGCTGCGTCTGCTGCCCACAGTTGTTGATGTTCCCTATTTTGAATTGGTGGCAGCAGGGTGCAGCTCCACTGCTGTGGGTACCAGCTACATATGATCCTACCAGCGACCCATACCATATGCTGGAGAGCAGGGTGGAGCTTCTGGCCACCTAATGAATATAAATCCAATATCCACTGTCCTTTTAGCTCTTTTATGGTCTCTACCTGCTCCTGAAGGATATATTTAGCTGGTTAATTATTTCCTCTGTTGCTAACTAGCTGCTGACTGATCTCATATTTACATATTTATGTGTGTCACACACCAGGTAATTCAAGCATGCAGGTGGATGTGTGCATTTAAATGTTTCAGCCCTGTGATAGACTGCCATCTTGTCCAGGGTGTAACCCCATGTTTGGCCAATGTTACCTGTGCTAAGCTCCCAGCCCCTCTGTGTCCTTGCACATGATAATATGACTGTGTCAAGAAGGAAATGGTCCCTGTGCACAGCTGAGGTGTGTTGTCTTACCACTCATCTGGAAAGAAGATGATGAACAAGATAGGCTTTGTCAGTTAAGCAAATTATTATTATTTTTTTTTTTTTCAGAGGTTTTTTAGTTTATGATGCAAGACAGAGGTTGGACTTTTGCCATCTATTCAGGGTGTCTGTCTGATTTGTCAATGATTGGAATTTTAGGCCTTCCAATGTCTTAAATGTGATTTTGAAAGCTCTTAAAAATTGACTGGATTAATGAAATTAAACATTTTTCGGTCTGCTTTATTGTGTTTTGGGGAAAAGTTTGTATTGTATACTAATTTTTTTTATCCTTTGTATTTTTTTTGCAAAATAGGGAAAATAGGTTTTAAATTGCATTCATAATGGTCCTCAAAAGTCTTCATTTTAGCCTGCAGGAACCTGCAGAGACCCTGCCTTTTTAAATAAGTTGTGTTTTCAATCCAGCTGACAAAGCCAAAGGCAGCAATGCAGCTCAATATTTCTGTAGCTTGGACTTTCAAAGTTTGTGCGTCTCCGTTCTGAGTATTTCCAACATTGTTTTTTAGGCAGTCAATGTGCTGCACGATTTAACCTTTTTTTTTATTCCCCCCTTTTCATTAAAACATCCGTGGAGAGGAGAAGAGAGGCAAAACTGGAGTGCTGTATTTGTCAGCTAGCCAGAAACTTCCTGCAAACCTTGACCAATTAGCTGTGTTGCTTCACGGTGCTCAATGCCAACAGCAAGTGACATTTCACTCACACACATGCAGATAAACAGGTGCCGGTAGGTATACACACCCAAACACATGCTCGCCTACTGTACACGCACAGACATGACACATACTAGTATACTGAGGTGCATTCATGTGTACAGAACATGCACAGAGATGCATAAGGATATCAGTACACACATGAACACATTACACACAGACAGAGAGAGTAAAAGAAAGGATTAATAATGAATTTGGTTCCTGTTTAGCAATGTGGTTCATATCAAAGACACAACTGGCATTGTCTGCATATTGCAGGAGGCTGCAGGGATGATTGGTCTAAATTGGCTCAGTGACAAGTGTTTACATGTGCGTGTTTCTGAGGGCCTTATCAGTCTGTGGCAATGGAGTATGTGATGTGTTAAGGCTGGGGTCACAGTGAAAGGACCCTCCTGGTTATCAGCATTCAGAATGCCAAAGCAGACAAGCCATCCATACACAATGTGAGATGAAGAGTGGGATATATAGACACAGAGGAGAGACGAGTACATGTCTGAAAAAAGTAACTGTGACACCTTGGTATGGTTGCTATAAATAAAGAAACAGATTCTTGGGGCGCCCCATGAACCAAGGCCTGGGTTCGACTCTGACCTATGGCCCTTTGCTGCGTGTCATCCCCTCCCCAAAATATGTAAATATTAAAATAATAAAACCATTATAGACATGGCTGGCAGTTGTGTGCTGAAATCAGTTTAAAGTTGTTCATCAAAAGGAATACTACATTTCCTGTAAGCCTCATTACTTCCTGTACATACTTTTTTGGTGTCCTTGGGTACAGTTGAATGTAGTGTGTGCTTTTTCCATTCAGTAAAATTAACCAGGGGTTGGAAAAAGACAAATGCGATTCCTCTGTATGTAACATTTAGGAGGTTTTATTGGCAGAAATGGAATATGATATTCATAGGTATGTTTTCATTAGTGTATAATCACCTGGATATAAGAATTGTTATTTTTGTTACCTTAAGATGAGTTATCTCCAGGTACCCGGTTAGCTCAGTCGGTAGAGCAGGCGACCCATGTACGGAGTTGCTGCAGCGGCCTGGATTCAAATCCGACCTGCAGCCCTTTGCTCTCTCTGCCCCCCTTTCCTGTCTATCTACAGCTCTTACTATTGAATAAAGCCAATAAAAGGCCAAAAAATAACTTCTTCGAATGCTTGCAGCATTGGGGATTTTTGTAGAGAATTTGATCAGGCTCTTGTCATGGCGGCTTCTTGGGGAACCAATTTATTTGAAAAAAAAGAGTATTTGGCCAATTCCTTGGCTTTACTGAAGAGCATAAGCACATTTTCCAATTTTCCTTTGAGTATCTCTTATCTAGAATTTCTAGCTGATGATAAAAAAAGCTTTGTTAAAGATCCTCTTGATAAAGTCATGCAGCATTTCTCACCAAATCCGAACTTGGTTGGACACAAAATACTGTTCGTGCAACACTGAAATCTAATGTGCTAATCTCCTCAGTGAGTCCCCGGTTTGGTTTACACTAACAACATTACCATCTTTAAATGGAATATTAGAGAAATAATACTACATTCGAAACGGTTGAGAGAAAAGAGGGAATGTGAAGAAAACTCTTGGTCAGAGGCAAAGAAAGTGCAGTAATAAAAAGCAATTGATAAAACGGTATCAGCTGAAAGGAGGATAGGGAGGGAGAGGGCTGGTTGAAATTGGGGGCAAGTGTAAGGCGAGAATGAGGAGGAGGAGGAGGAGGAGGAGAGACCAGAATGTGGCTTCAAAATATAACCATGATGGTGCTCCTACTGAGAGGAGGCAAATAAAGCTGGGACTGAAAAATGGTGGGAGAAAGACGGAGTGGCACACACCTGCAGGCGAGCTATAACCGGGATTAGAGACAGACTTACAGTGAATAGGGTGCATGGTTATTTAAATTGGACATTTGCTAATTGGTCTTCAGTAAGCTTTATTGTGAACAGATGCCCACAGAAGTGTATTTTCTTCACCAACATAAAGAGTGCCCCTGAAAAAAAAAACAAAAACACATCATTTAAACTCTGCTTTCCCCAGACCTCGAGGACACTGCTGCACTTCAGCTGCCTACTGTCTAGACAGTGATGCTGTAAATAAAACCTGCTCCAGTCAGAACCTCCTCCTTTTCTTTAAGGTTCTTTTGCAAGCACGCAGAGAAGCAGGTATAGGGGAAGAAGAACAAAGTGTCTAAGAGAGACACTGGCTGGGAGAGGGAGCAGAAGACACTTGCAGGGAGGAAGCAGGAAGCGGGAGGTGAAGAAGCAAAGAAAGGGCTAATGGAAAGGCTCCAACAGTGTCAATTTGACAGAAAATTGGATCACAGAAGATGCCACACAAACATTTTCCATACCCTGCCATCAGTGCTTTTTTGCATCACTAGGGGTGAATATAACATTTTAATATTCAATGTATAGTATTTTTAGAATGGTGTTGAAGACAGCAATTATGCAGAAGAACATAAGTAAGTCCTGTACAATGAGTTTCTGGTGGCAGCTGAAGGCAAATTGAGGCCCATTTAGTGTAAGCCTGCTTGGAGGGAGAGTCAGTATGAAAAAAGACAAAGAAAAACATGAAATGATGCAGTTTAACAGTACTTCTTTATCTGAACATAGATAATAACGTAAAGTGCAAATGTGCAAAAGATTAGGGTTCAGTTAAGATCGAGAGATGAGGTTAAAGCACTGGTTCCCAACCTTTTTCCTTAAGGGACCCCTTTTCTATCATTTAGTAAATTATTAGATATTAAATAATATATATTAATATATATTATTAAAATATTAAATAATACAAAAACATTAATATTCAAAACTGTACATTGAACCCAAACAGTGAACTCAGCAACAGCAGGAAGTTTGTGTAAAACGAGTGATTTGGATGAATTTTGAGCAGATTATTTCCTGTTTAGGGAACTTTTTATATTTTTATACAATTCTCTGTCTGTATGTCTTTCTGTTTTGTATTTTTTTTTAAATAATTTTTAACAAACTTTTTTGTCCGGACACTTGGCCATTGTTTTATTGGACAATTTACTTTACATTACATGTCTTTACAGAAGTCAAGCAAATACTGATATATAGGTCTACTATGTATATTTTAAGTTTTCTAGCATGCTTTAAAATTAAGAAGGCCTCGCAACCCCCCATGAAGCTTTGGCGACCTCCCGTGGTGGTCCCAAACCCACAGATTGGGAATCACAGATGTAATAAGGTTTATTTTCTGGTGACAGCTGAAGGTAAATTGAGCTGTTAAGTGCAATTCTGTTCTGTCAGAAAAGTCAGCAGGAGTCAAAACACTAAGTGATGCATTATAATGCCTACAGTAGGACTTTATCTAAACATAGAGTATAACTATAAGTGAAAATGATTGTGAAGGATTCTAGCATATTTAAGCAAACACTTAGATTAGGATTCAGTTTAGATCAAGAAGATAAAGGATAAATATAGACAGCATGCATGTTCAGTGTTTAACTTGCAAAATACTCCAGGGAAGTGACTTTAATGACTTGTACTGAAGAAATTAGCATTTCTAATACTGCAGTTGTGAAGTTTCAAGTCTTTCTCAAGTTACTAAAATTCACTGCTGTGAATAACTCTATATCCGTGCTCATAGTGACACACTGCGATGCTTTTCAGCCAAACCATTCCTCATCGGGGAGCAGCAAGCTAAGCAGAATTATTCTCCTTCAAAAGTAAAATTTCATGAATTCATTGATTTTTCATTTTCTGTCCATTTGGAGAGCAGTGCGCGAGGAGCTCTCTCTACAAAAGGCCTGGAAGCAGAAAAGCCATAAGTGATCGTATCATCATGGGACAGACTGCTTCACTGACAGCAATTCTGGAGTGACGGCAAGTTTTTATTCTGCTTCACAGCTTCAAGCTTATTTGTCCAGGTGGATAATATTACCAGAAAAAGGTCAGGTTAAAAAAGTCATGAAAAAGAGGAACTTTTCAGTTTTGAACTGGTTATGAAATAGTCTCAGTTTAATACTGATGCCTTTAAAAGGCCTACATAAACAAACCATCAGAAAAAAGATTGGCTTTTTCTATAATATCATCAACTCCATAATTCCTGCCACCGCGTCGCATTCCCCTCAAAATCAGACAAAAAGACGTGCCAGGACTGCTACTGCTTTTGTCCACAGGGGCTGCCAGAATCAGGTTCCTAATAGCTGAATTATGTGCAACAAACAAAGTACCAAAATTAAAAAAAACATATTATGTTGAATGGCCCATTTCAGAATAAAATGAATTATACAATAATACTGTATTTTAATTATTGATGCATTGGCATGTATTCAATGTTGCATATTATGGTTTTTGGTGGAGCTGGTTTTAACTACTTTACTGCTGGCTTAATCAGTGCTTGATAATTTATTAGTTTTTTATTAATGGTCTGTATTTGCAACAAGTAACTGCAGCTGTTGAATAAATGTAGTGGACTAAAAAGTACAAAAGATAACTTTATTAAGGGGAGGGGGAGCTAGTTTAGTCACCCATGCACAGTGAGAAACAACAAGACAGACAGTTTGTAAAATAAAATGTAGTCACTAACCTAATTCAAGTTCAAGTTCAATTCACAAAATTAAAGTAACGCAACTTGATTACCTTCTGTTACTTTTGGATTATCTCAACACCAAATACACAAATTAAATGAAAAGTAAATATACAATAATAACATTTAATATTTTACTAGGTATTTTGTTTAACAGTACAAATAAAAATGACAAAATTAAGTCAGTGTCACCTAAAATGACTAAAGCTACTTTTACTTTTTAGTGTAAGACAACAAAACAATGTCATTTAAGAAAACCAAGATTTTTAACATAAAAAATGTGTCCTCTGCTCTGTGTATTTTTAAAGAAAAACTATTGTATTTCAATTGTAATCTGCAAATAATGACAGACAACATATTAAAGTACTTCAAAAAAGTACTCCAGTACAGTCGAGTAAATATACTTGGTAACTTAGGAACACTGAGTTCTATTTATTCATACTAACTGTCTTCTGGGATAGGATCATTAGCAGAGGAACACTTTCTCCACTCATGTTTTCATTCACCAATTATTATAATACGTTTCCAGATACCCCACAGTGGGATGTCATTTCATGCCGACCAACTCACTTTGGGTTAAAATCCACCCAAAGAGCGTCTCACAGTGAGAGGAGAGTAAAATAGGTAAAACCATAAGTTTCTCTTTGAATTTTTGCTCTTGTTCCTGTTATCAAAGAGTCACTGTAGCTGACATTCTGATTAGATCTTGTGGTTATTTTATAGCCCTGAGGCAAGGCCCGGGAAGTGTGTGTGTGTTTTCAGCGTATGTGTGCTCACGCATCCGGTGTCCCATTGAGCCAAGATTGGACCAATAGCCTTTTGATGAGTAGAGAGGTTGTTATATCCTCAAATGCCTGAAATCTGCCATTCATCTGCATCCATCGGGTGGGTGAAAAGCTCTAGCTGTGGCAGATCATTATTTGTGTGTGTGTGTGTGTGTGTGTGTGTGTGTACATACTGAGAGATGTTGAAAGGCTTTAGCTTGTGTCATTAAATACTTTGGATTTCCTGAAGAAGCCTTACCCCTCCCACCTCGCCCTCCACTCTTCTTAACAGACCAGTTTCTTCTGCTGACAGATTGTTGATAATAGTGGACATCCTGACGACAGTGAAACACGCGGGCTGGCATTATTACTTTCTCACCGCTGTGTTTCAGCAAATACGTACAGCAAATCTACAACACAAAGCTACAGTTCAACAGAAATTGCTGAAGCCACTCAGAAGAAATGTATATTAATTACTAGATTTTCATCATTTATCTCTAAAAAAGGTCAAACATTTGAAGGTTCCAGCTTTTAAAAATATTAAAATGTTCAAATTTGTTCTCTTTTAGATCATTATAAATTGAATATGTCTGGGTTGTGAACTGCTAATTGAGAATGCCACACTGGGCTTTGGGATAAAATTTGTCACTGACACTTTACAGGCCAAAGAATTTATTAGTTAATCAAAAATAATAATAATTGACATAATAACTGATAATGAAAGACCCCCCCACAATGAATAATTGGTGTGCAAATAGAGTTCAAGTATTTGCGACCTTTCTGATAACTTATTTTTTTGCATATTTGTCACACTTAAATGTTTCAGATCATCAAACTAATTTTAATATTAGACAAAGATAACCGAGTAAATACAAAATGCAGTTTTTAAATGATGATTTTATTTATTAAGGGAAAAAATGCTATCCAAACCTACCTGGCCCTATGTGAAAGAGTAATTGCCCCCTAAACCTAAAAACTGGTTGGCAGTAACAATTGCAATCAAGCGTTTGCGATAACTGGCAATGAATCTTTCACATCGCTATGGAGGAATTTTGGCCCACTCTTCTTTGCAGAATTGTTTCAATTCAGCCACATTGGAGGGTTTTCAAGCATGAACAGCCTGTTTAAGGTCATGCCACAGCATCTCAATCGGATTTAAGTCCGGACTTTGACTAGGCCACTCCAAAAACGTAATTTTGTTGCTGCATAACCCAAGTGTGCTTGAACTTAAGGTCACAAACTGATGGTTGGATATTCTCCTTCAGGATTTTCTGGTAGAGAGCAGAATTCATGGTTCGGGGCGGCTGTGGCTCAGAGGCAGAGTGGGTCGTTCCTAGATCGGAAGGTTGTGGGTTCGATCCCCAGCCCCTAGTGCCACATGTCAAAGTATCCCTGAGCAAGATACTGAATTACTCTTTCACATAGGGCCAGGTAGATTTGGATAGATTTTTTCCCTTAATAAATAAAATCATCATTTAAAAACTGCATTTTGTATTTACTCGGTTATCTTTGTCAAATATTAAAATTGTTTTAAAATCTAAAACATTTAAGTGTGACAAATATGCAAACAAATTAGAAATCAGGAAGGGGGCAAATACTTTTCACAGCACTGTATATATATATATATATATATATATGTATATATATATATATATATATATATCTGAGTGGAGGGGGACATTTTGCAATACTTATACAGGACACAAAATAGTGGAACAACTGAGGGTTTTTGCCTGCCAAAGCAGCTAATTCCACTGACAGACATAAAAGACTTATAAAACGATTACCACAGGCTGATGGTTAGTATTAATTTCAAGCTCTACTTGCAATATTTTGATATTTAATATGTGTGATGGCTGCCAGGAATTTCCCAAGTCAACAAGCTTCCGTAACATGACAGTCTAACAACCACCGGCGCAGAGGATCAGACGGAGCAGCCTGTTGACACTCTCTGGCTGCTCCGGTAATAAAGCCGAATGATGGCAAACAGCAAGACACAATTTCAGCTCAGCAATGGAAAATAAAGCTGTGTAATGAAAGCGCCGATGTAATCTGTACACTGTCTACAGAGAGAGAGGAGGAGAGGCAGCAGAAGAAAGATAGAGGCAGAGGGAGAGAGTCATTCCTTGCAGATCGATAAAGAGATGAAAAAATGTGTTAATAGCGCAGTTTTGGTGACAGTGAAGAGTGTTGCTATTGTTGCTTTTTCTGTGGGAATGCAGGATTCATCAAAGCAGTTTTTTTCTCTCGTGTGTCGCACTGTTCCTTTCTCTGGTTGTGTGTGTAGAACGGTGCAGGAATCACATTTTAGACACGATAATCTGATGACAGTAAATTTGCACCTTGGAAAAAGAGGATAAAGAGCCATAAAACACACAACTGCATTGATTGTCCACCACATTTTGATGCAAAAGTTTAATTACATTAAACCCTTATACACTGACTTCATACACACTGTCAATCCAGCATTGATGAGATTTGGAAGTAGAGGTCTCCATCCAAAATGTACCAACCCAACATGCCGGAATTATATATAGAAACATCCCAAATACCCTCAAATAATCAGCAATACATGTCACAGCACTTCACAGTTGACGCTCAATACTGACGCACCACATGATCGGAGCAGGTAGCTACTTGGTTCCACTCATTATTCAACAGATTTTCACATATTCTGCATGAACTGTTGGTTTCAATCACCAACGTATTGTTGAGAAGAAAAGATCCTTTATGATGATTCATATTAGGTTGTCCACACTGTTAGAGCAGCTTCTCAGCCTGTTCAAACTCAGGGTATGAACTAGTGCTGTCAGTTAAACGCGTTATTAACAGCATTAACGCAAACCCATTTTAACGGCGTCAATTTTTTTATCGCAAGATTAACGTTCTTTTTGGCCTAGCACACTTTGTAGTTTTTTTCTCATGCTGTTGTAACAACTAGTAACGTTAGAAAAACTACAACACCACACCGGATCTAGCTAGACACAAAACAACAGGCACGCCGCACACACTTGTTTAAAAGTAGTAGACGTTACATTTTGAGTGGATGGCGAGCGCGAGACGCCGAAATGGATGCCAATAATATTCTGAATGGATAGTTTACTTTTAAAAAGTTGCCAAATGGTTCCATTGACAAGACCAAAGTGATCTGTGTATTTTGTCGTTGTGAACTGAGCTATCATCGCAGCACGTCCAGTCTGAAATACCACTTGATGGCCAAGCACACAGCTGATTCGAATTCTCAAAACAACATTTGCACAAAGCAAGCCGATCCACTTTTCCATGTTGATAAGAGCATTAAAATGAGAAAAAATAATGGGACAGAAAGAAATCAAGGGACATTTAGAACAGATAAAAATGTGTGATTAATTGTGAGTTAACTATGAAATTAATGTGATTAATCGCGATTAAATATTTTAATCGTTTGACCGCACTAGTATGAACAGTTTTTGAACAAATAATGGAAATTGCATTTCTTAAAGCCAGTGTGTGTCAAAATGTAATATGTTTTTAGCGACTTCAAATTGGGTGGCTGTGGTGCAGAGGAGGAGTGGGTTGTCCCCTGATCGGAAGGTTATTGGTTCGATCCCCGACTCCTCGTGCCACATGTATAAAGTATATGTTATATGTAAAGTATCCTTGAGCAAGATACTGAACCTTGATGATCAAAGATAAACTGAGCTAAGCTGAGCTGTTGATTAAAAGTTACAGGTACTTTCCTTAAGGATCATTCCATTAAGACATATACAAATAATCTGCTTTTCCTGCAATGCTCACATTAAAATCCTTAAGGAGCCACTCAGATGTTGTGTCACGCAATCAGTGCGATCCAAACTGTTGCAGCACACTTGTTCTTTTGGCACACCAAGATGGAAAAATCTCAGCTTTTTAAGACACCGCAAGTACACCCCAGGTCATGTGTCATGGGCTCAGGCAGTAAAGGGGGGTGTCCACTAACCAGAAGGTTGGCGGTTCGATCACTGATCCTGATCCTGATCCTGATCCTGCTCCTGCGTGTCGAAGTGTCTTTGAGCAAGAAACTGGCAGAAATGTTAAATTTTTGTTTTTATCTGATCTCTGATTGTATTGGTATCAGTATTAAACTGCACAGAATCAGATTACATCATTATTTACCCACCTGCCTCAATCCATTATTTTGTCCTCCACTCCACTTCTGTAGTTACTCCTCCGTTTGTGTGTCCTTCCCCTCTTTTGCTTTCTCTCGCCGCGCTTTTAGTAGCAATATATGGGTCAGTCAGCTATGATGAATTAAAACTATGTGCGCGTGTCTGTGTGCGCTTGATATATTACAGCGTAGTGTGTGTGTGTGTGTGTGTGTGTGTGTGTGTGTGTGTGGTATGTGTTTGATATATTAAAACAGTGCGTGCGCTGCATCCATCTCAGGCAGCCATTCTGTGCCTGCTATAAATCACCATCAGTTTCACCGTCACATCCAGGAAAGCTGACAGGAGATGCCACACTACGACGCCAGGATGCTGGCTGTGTGTGTGTGTGTGTGTGTTTTAGAGTGTGTGTGGGGAGGCCACCTTGCTAATATTATAAACCTCACTGTTGGAGGAGGTAGAATGCAGGCTAAATGTTCTACATTCACAATCAAGGCACAAAAGCTATTTCCTTGCACGGTTTTTGAAGGGAAGGAACATAATGAGAGTTAATGTAAGTCCAAACAGCTTTTAACTGACAGAGCTCAGCCCCTGCAATGGAGGGAGTAGAAGATGTTAGGTTGAATAACACAGTAGATTTACATACTACATAAAATAACACTCCATGAGCGTGTGTAATCTCTCAAGAATTACAGGGTTGCTTAATTGTAATGACGGCTATTTAAGAGAAACATTAAGAAGGATTGAGGAATTGGTAGAAATGATCAGATACAACACACTTTCAAATTAAAAGGATTAAATTGAAAGTGTTCTGTTTGACTTTCATCTTTAAAGCCTCTGGTATAACGGGGTCTTACATTTACTGTAGAGGAGAAAATAAGGTTTTTGGCTTAATGGATTGAAGAACAATCTTAAAATATTTACAGGAGAGATTGTGCTGCCTAGAATTTCAAAATAAGAGTCCCTGCAGTTTTCTTCTGTAAGCAAGATAGATTAAACAAAGATTTTTTTAATTTTTGATAAATCCATGATGTGGATGAAATATTGAGTGATTCCTTAGTATATGGGAATATATGTCAATTGATACTAATTATAGAAAGAGAAAACAAAAGCAATAAAATATGTATTCATTATTATCCTGTTATTTATCTGATGTATTTATTCTAATAGATTTAAGTATATTCCTCGTATGTGGAATTGTGTGCTTTTAACATTTCATCTAGACACTAACAATGTTTTTTTTTTTTTTGTTTCTTTTTATTGCCTAATTAAGTGAATTAAATATCTGACAAATCAAACCCATCATAATATTGCACACATTAAATACAGTTTGTTGTTTTGCTTTTGTTTGTTTTTTTCCATGGAGTAGTCCTGCTCATTGATTAGCAAAATTGCCTGAAATGGCCTCGTATAACAATGACGGATATTGTTGTATTGCTCAATAGTGTATGTGCCATCTTGTTCTTGGTAGCTTCCAGTGGTCCCAGTGATTGACAGTAAGGACAAAGGTTATATCGTACATGTATGCCACGTCACATTTCCTGGTGCCTCAGCATCATTTTTAATTGACAAAAATAACAAACTGAAGGTGCAGGACTCAGGAAAGTAAAAGACTGACCTTTTTGGCCTACTGGTCCAGCACATACTGTTCTGTGCTCAGTTAGGATAGAGGCAGTGGTGTCCAGCTTATTATAGTTTTTATTTTTATTTCAGTTAGAATTTTTGTTTTGAATTTAGTTTCATTTAGTTTGCAGGATGGGTTTGCTGGTTCCAGTTTAGTTTTTGTTTAAAAGTGTTTATTTTAGTTTTTGTCTAGCAGTTTCACTATTAGTTTTAGTTTTAGTTTATTATAATATGGAGGGTATTTGTCAGAGTAGATATTACAATACAAACACATTGACTCACAGTGTCAGTAAACATATGTACCAGTGCCTCCTTGTGCTTGTTGTGTTGAAAACAAAAACTATATTTCCTGTACATTTTATTAGTTAATTAGTTTTGTAAGTACACAATATTGTTTGATTGTTGTCTTTGTTTTTGTTTTAGGTTTTATATACATTCATATGGTATTTTCATGTGGCAAAACTGTTTCTTTTGATGTTAAAAACTTTTTTTTTAAGGTAAAATATGGAATAAAACTCCAACTCTAACCCTAAAATCAACAGTGCTAATATCCTTTCACCGTAATAGTAGAAACATTTTACCACATTCATTACGGCATTGTTCTGGCAACCACAGCTGCCAGTTTTTTTTTATGTAAAAATAACATTTTTAATAACCTTGGAGTTCATTTATGTATATTTGCTGTTGGCCCATTTTAAACACCTTCAGAGAACAGAGTATAATGCCATACAATGAAAAACAGAGAGACCATAATCCATGCTTTAATGTACAAATTGTACACAAAATGTCAAACACATTCTCTAATCTGAGAATGGCTTTCCAATTCAGTAAAAGGGTTTTTAGTGCTATTTCATTGTGTAAAAACACTGACACACACACAAACACACAGGAACTCCTCAACACCTGGTCTGTATGAGATGGCAGTTGGTCACAGATGTGCCCATCTGGCCTCCACTCTCAGTGCGCGTACGTGTGTGCACTTTTGCCTTCCTAAATATGTGTGTGTGTGTGTGTGTGTGTGTGTGGATGAGTGCCCTGAAAGAACAGTCAGTCCTAGAACGGGACCGGGATCACTCCACATTAGTAACTTTCTGAAAAACACATGGGGGCTAGATTAGGGAATACAAGCATTTCAGCACGAAATATAGAAAATCTGAGATGAGCTTGTGTTGTTGTGGGTGTTAGCGGTGTTAGGGAAAGAGAGATAAAGAACACTCAGTAAAGATAAACAGCCAGATTTTTTGTGGGTTACTGTGGCGGACATGTAGCCAGTGAGGTTTACTGTAAGATATAGGGACGTAACACTGTACAAAGTTGAAGCCACCGGTGCACATACACTGAGAATGGACTTTAGAAATTAACATAATTTGCATATTAATAGATTCTGGAATTTTTTATGAGTTAGAAGGAGTAAAGGCCTTTTAAAGGATTTTAATGTAGATATTATACTATTGCACTTTTGTGCACACATAAACACACATTATTCTTCCAAGCAGATTGTTTGCATACATGTCTTAATACTTGTCTGGAGGGGATCTTTAAACAGCCTGAGGAAGAAATTACAGTCAAATTATACCGAATGGGTTCTGGAGGCTACACATACTTACATTAAAGTGTTTTGAGGCAAAGCAATAGCTGTATCCACAGTATTGTGATAATACTTTCTAACTCTACACATTCTCATACCTTTTGTTTACCCGTGTTAAATGTGCCACATTGGGAATGTCACTTCTAAAGACACTCAGAGAATCATTCGGATCCTTTTATAAAAATGCAGCCTACATTCTCCAAAGGTTCCTCTGTGGTACAATGATGAAGATTCAGGAATTTACACCCTTCGTTTTGTTGGATGTTACTCCTAATGGCTTACATCCATTTGTTAAAGGGATAGTTTGGACCTTCTCTGGAATGGGCTTTGCCACCATCTGATTGGTGTCCACATGTATGTAGCCTGTTGTCCTTGAGATTGCCTGGCAAAGATCTCCATTAGCTTAAAACGTAGCTCCGCTGTATAATGATTGGGATTTACAGCGAGCTATCTGTGCAGCGTGCAGATGTGTTGTATGACTTGTTTGAAGTAAGGTGGTAGGTATAATCACTGGTGGATACAAGCACATTAGCAGAGGTTAGATGTCCTGTAATTGCTGATCTCCCAGCCAGCTGTTGGCTCATCAGGTAAATATTAACAGCAGTGAAAAGGATCCCAGTATGCTAACTAAAAAAAAAAAAGAAGTCAATCATTTTTTGTGGCTTTCTGTTCCTTGGTGCTCCTCATGCTTCCATTTGAACTGAATTAGCTCACAGGCTATAAGCTAGTGCTGCTACCTGCCGCCCGGTTTTTGTCCAGCAGGTCCCAGCTGTCATTGACTGCAACCCCTCCAGTGCAGCTCCATCGTCTTTATTACCCTCCTGTCCATCTGCAACCTCCTCTCTTATTCTCCCTTATTGGTGCTGTTCCTTTCCTCTGTCATTCGTGTCAGGTCAGAACCACCTCCATCTTTCCTTCCATCATTCTGTTCTTCCACCCTTTCTTGTTATTCCTCATTACCCTCTTCATTCCCCCCACCCTTCTCCTCAAACGCTGCTCCTCTTTCCTTTCTGTTTTTCTTTCCCATCTCTCCTCTTTCTCCTCCCTTTTTAACCTCCATCTATTCTCCCTGCTGTCGTCTCGCTCCGCTCGAGGTCGACCCCTCCGTCTGTCTCTGGCTCTGTGTAGGAGGAGGAGGAGGAGGGTGGCACTGACTCGCCCTCCTTCTCTCGTTATCTCATTAAGATGGCTGTCAGAGCGGGTTGCAATTACCGAAGTCGCCACGCCACTACTCCGCCCTGCCTCTGTATGTGTGTGTGTGTGTTTGCATGCCTGTATGCATGCAGTATGGCTGTGATGGGATTATGGGAATGCTGTGATAACAGTGTGAGTCTTAGAATTTGAAGCTCAGAGTTAGATATTTCTCAGGATTTTTACTCATATTCAGAATATATCAATAAGACTCTACCTGACTAATGGGCAACTGATATTAAAGTACAGAATCAGAGCGACTTCTGCCCTGTAAATTCATTTATTTGCACTTATTACACAGTGTATAGATATTTGGGAGGTTAATATATTAGGTCAAGAATACCCATAATTGTTGAATAAAACTATGTTCACATTATTGCCAAAAAAACTGCTTTTCCATGCACCTCCTCCATTTCCATGTGTGTAGTTTTTTTTTTTTTCTACTTGAGGACAATCTTGGTGTGTTGGTGTGTTTTCTGACCTTTGAACCCAAGCTGCACTTACCATTGTCAGCACAGCTCACAGACGGAGAATAAATGGATGTGGTGTGTTTTGGAATGTAATTACAGTAAATTGAGGGCTACAGCTTTTATTTTAATTATCATTATTCACTCTTTAATAGTTTTATTGAATTGGTCATTTAGTCTGTCACCTGTGACAAGTGCTGATCAAAACATCGTAGCACCCAACATAATGTCCTCCAATTACTTGTTTTGTCCATTTGTCAGAATTGACAGTGATCAAGAAAGAGAGAAAAGCTGAAAATTCACACTTTTGAGAACATGGAACCAGAGCATGTCTGGCATTTTTGTTCTTGATAAATCTTTTTTTCGGGGGGGGCAACTTACTGGTGAATTAATTAAATTACACAGATCAGCCATAACATTATGACCACCTGAGCACCCTGGTGGTCATAATGTTCTGCAGCCCCATACCAACAAACTGCTCTGCACTGTGTGTTCTGAGACCTTTCTATCAGAACCAGCATTAACTGTTTCAGCAGTTTGAGCTACAGTAGCTCGTCTGTTGGATCGGACCACACGGGCCAGCCTTCACTCCCCACATGCATTAATGAGCCTTGCCCCCCCCCCATGACCCTGTCTCCGGTTCACCGCTTTTCCTTTCTTGCAGCACTTTTGATAGGTACTGACCTCTGCAGACCGGGAACACTCCACAAGAGCTGCAGTTTTGGAGATGCTCTGACCCAGTCGTCTAGCCATCACAATGTGGCCCTTGTCAAAGTCTCTCTAATCCTCACGCTGCCCATTTTTCCTGCTTCTAACACATCAACATTGAGGACAAAATGTTCACTTGCTGCCTAATATAACCCACCCACTGACAGGTGCTATGGTAACCAGATAATCAGTGTTATTCACTTCACCTGTCAGTGCTCACAATGATATGGCTGAACGGTGTATGTTTTAACTCTAAACAAATAAGCATCACAATGAGAGCAAACTAAGGTGACATATGAACCTTCAGCCTAATGTTTATTAGATATAAATAGATATAGTTTTATATATAGATAATAAAACTTAACAAACCTTTTTGTTAAATTTGCAATTAGCTGATTGCTAATGATTAGCGACCACAGTCTCCTCACTCCTCTAAGTGTGCATAGACAGTGAAATTACATAATAACAATTGTGATAACTGAGCATTATATAATTATGGTAAGGAGCCCTCAAAATGCACCATTAGCAAAACACAATAATAATACTGTAGGTGGTTCTTGGCAATGTGTGTTTAAGTGGCTGGAGAGAGACTGGATGGTCTGCTGGCAGCTTCCCTCAGGAGTCAGTTGAGGGCAGGTGAGCTTCAGATCGTGTAAAATAGGAATTTTAATACAAATTTAAAAAACAAAAAACCTAGAGTTCAGACATTTCAGGCTGAATTAGAGGAAACAGACTTTAATGTGTTCATGTCGAACGAACCACCAGCCAAATGATGGTGCAGAAAATGATGATATTCTTTGAGTGTTGTATCTTCATTTTCAGACACAACAAGCTTTTAAATGTGACTACTCATAAATTACCAGTTCCTCTACAAGCAAAAACTCACCAATTCAATACAAGCATCATTAAGTATGCTAATTAATAATGTAGATAGCCTCTAATGCTTTATGGTTTGGCATGCTAGGATATAAACTATTTAAGAAACAAAAGTCAAATTGCAATTCATGAATGTTTGTACTGACAGTATGCAGGCTTGGAATTGAATTTCCAATAAATGGCCTACTCTAAGAATATTTCAAATTTACAAAAGATTAAACAGAATGGGTTTTTAACTCCCATTTCAGGATTTAGAGGGAGTGATAATTCCAGGCATCTGGGTTTGGAGCCGGAGCCTCAACTGAGTCAGCAGTTCATTGCAGGTTTGATCTGGTTATACAGGCACCTCAGAGAAAAGCAGCAGAGAAGGAACGAGATGGAAGAGGTTGATGAAAGAGATTTATTTTGGGTTGAGATTTGATAACCTGTATTCACGCTTCCAATGTCCTCAGCCAGGCTCCGCAGATGCTGTGTGCTTCTTCTTCTTCTTTTTTTTTCCTCTCTCCTCTTTCATAATTTCTTTTCAATCAGTTCCACCTGCCTTCTGTGATGGTGCTGAGATAAAATATCGGGCCGCCTCAAGCCTCTAAAGTGGTTTATCGCCATAGAGACATGGTACAATTCTGCACTAAGGCCTGAGATAAAAGACTGAAGAACCGCAACGTACAAAAGTTATATCAAAGGAACACCACAGCCAGTTTTTACACGGAACCACCAAGCTAATGCAGCATTCAGATCACAAGGACGGCTGTGCACCTATAGCTTCAACATTTTATGGCAGGACGCATGCAAGCCAGTTTTTTTTTTTTTTTTTTGCTGAAATGAATTGTCCAACTGATTGTGTGCACATTGGACGTAGTTTATTAAATGTATTACAAGGAGCTTTCAACTGGTTATGAAAGTGTTTAATACTGATGCCTCTATGTCACCTACATAAACAAACAAGACCATCAGCGAGAAGATTGGCTGTTTCTATGTAGTTCTTAATTCCTGTTACTGGTCAGACTCAGTCGGATTCCCGTCAAAGTCAGACAGAAATGAGGCAGTGGAAACACTACCGCTTTTGTCTAGAGGGGCCGCCAGAATCTAGAAAGATGGACATAAATAGCTCATTTCATTGTTTCACTTTTTGTTTTTCGTACTAATGGGACTTATCTTACAAACATCAGTTGCATATTTCCAATCTCAGAACCCATCGGCTATTGCCTGATGATGATTTAGCCTCTGGGGGCAACATCTAATCTTTTGGGGCCTCTTGTGTAAGCTGGCCGATATTCCGAAAACAGAAGACTTCCTCTGCAGTCCGATTAGCAACAACACATTTTTTAAAATGCCAATAAAAAGCTAATTTGTTGTCAGACTCCAGCCGATGGGTTCCGATATTCCATTTTGGCCAATGCGTTCTGCCTTTTTTGCTCTCCACATGGACTGTTTCTTGCTGCTTTTTACCAAAGCCTGCTCAAACATGATTGGTCAATACTACTCAGACTAAAAATGGAAGCCAGAACGCTTCCAAAATCGTGGTCCGTTGTCTACAGATTCTGCATTCATATGCAGATATCTGTTTATAGGCCTAGAGATAACCATATGCCAAACTGGCGAGGCGTTGACTGCATTCATTCAGCAACTTTTATTTGAAAGAATAAATGGAATAAAAGTCTTAGAAACAATGCTTGGAGAATTGATGCATCCATCATTGTTAATGATGGAGTTTCATCATTAGTGTCATCTGTGTGATTTGCTGTTAACTCATCAAACTGATGGAGTGTTTGACAGGCAATAACAAAGAGATAAAAAAAATAGACGATTTGATTCTTTAATTGTGGCTTCACAATACCAATCTGAAAACTGAGGTGAATACTATTTTATGTATTTTTCCCAATGACACTTGGATGCAGCACAACATGGCCACAATCAATTGGTAAAGTACGACAGAGGACAAATAATCATAGGAAACTTTTTGTTGGAACAAACAGGTATCAGTTTTGACATAGCTCCAGCTCTGAAATGCATTGAAACATATATGCACACTAATGCTCTTATTGGCTTATTTCTATCCTATTTTAGGATTATACAGGTTATAAGCAATATAGCCTATGCATGTGTCTCGTCCTGATAGAGACCCAGGTGTGCTTAAAAGTATTCTTTATCGATAAAATAAATGGATCAGTATGTGAAATGGCAAAATGTTCTCACACCCTCACCTTAAGAAATTATTTTTTACTGATACTACAATATCAGTCACTGACTTCCAAACTAATGTGTCCTTGTGTTGCAGGAAATGTGTACATCTGATTATCACCAATCTTCAGTGTGTATGCGTTTTGTATTTATATATAGCTGAGGAAGTTGAGGCCTCTGTAATGTTATATAATGGAGATATATAAGGCCCTCTGCAATAGAAATCATAGTCAGGCTGAGAGTATTGTCTGGTTTCTGGTGTCCAGTAAACTGCTGTTTGTACATCAGAATTCTCAATTACATGTCAGGCTTATCTGCTATGCTGACTGGTTGAGCAGGGAGAGATATCTTGTATCTCTATGGTTGTGTCACCACCTAATAAAAACCAAAATATGAAAATACATAGATCAAAAAGGCTTTTGTTCTTGGATGCAAACATTTGTTAGAGAGGCATCTTTCACCCATTTCATCTTTATAAAATGCCCATTTCAATGTACACCACCTCCTTGTGTGCACGTAGATATTTGTGCATGTATGATGGCATCAATTTTATCAGATGTGCAACCTTGGAAGAAGCAGTGTTTCGATTTTGTCACAGAAATATTAAGCCATCCTTCACACTGATGATGCCAAGCCAGTTCCAGTTGGTAAACTACATCAAGCAAAATATCTGATTTGCAGTTTTACACCTAGATTTTCTGTTGCCATGCTTACAGAAGTTGTCTTCTGTTTGCTCTCTTTGAAAGAGGACACTGCCGAGCACAGTTTGCAGTTAATATAACTGTGGTCTGCTCAGAATACACTGCTGCTAATAGCAAGTGAAGAGAAAAATTGTGAAATGACTAATTACTCCGGTGTGTCCCCAAATTTATACAACTTCCTAGATCTTAGCCTCATGTTGTTTTCTGAAAAATAATGTGAATTTTTCCTGAATCTTTTTTAAAACATAGAAACCATACAGCATGTGCTAATTATCTGATAGTTTTATTCACAGATTATCTGTTTAATATAAATGTTGGATTATCAATTGACTATCTGTACTTTGAATACGCTGTACAAAACTCCACAGTATCTTATTTTATAAGCCAGTTTATTGTAGGCTTATTTGCTGTTACAATTGGCCAATGTCACCAGTGGGATAACTAACATCCCATTTTAATATTATTGTAATGTAATGAACTCAATCGTCAGCTGGTAGCTCTTCCTCTGCTGCTCCTCTTTAACAGACACCTCTGATGTGCTTTAAACTAACTCAACAAATGGGAAAAACAAAAACAGAGCTGAGAGGCCAAGCAGTGTCCTGCAGAGTTTCCATGGCGACTAGTTAAGAGCACTCTTCACCAGAACCTTTTTCCAGTCGATTTGCATTGCAAGCAGCAGATCTCAGGGTGCTGTGGTTGCGCTATGCCTGTGTGTGTTTTTGTGTGTGTGTGTGTGTGTGTGTATGACTAACACCTCAGCCAGACAAAGGAGGAAGGTTTAGTCTAAAACTTCATGGTTAGTCAGCTGAAAAAAACCCTCCTGTCATTCCTGACATCTTCAGTTTGATTGGGTTTTTGTAACAGTCTTCTTTCTTTGGATCCACATTGCTCCGTTAAATTGCTCCACTGTGGGAACTGCACGCACCAACAGTTTGCTTTTACTTGTGCACATTTTCTATGAATTCTTATTAACACTTTTGGCAACACAAGGTGAATTGTCAAGATAAAAAAACACTTCTACTCTCATTCTGCAGACTGACAGACATGCAGGTTAATGCTCTCTTTTCACTTCAGTCATCATTGTGTTAGTATGATTTACTTTAGCATATGTTCTAGAGCCTTACACTCAAATGAAACTCTACAATGAGCCACAGTCCTGTCCTCCATGATTGAGTTTTTTGTGTTTTTATGTTGATTGAAATGGCCATTTCAGCACCATCAGATTCTGTGATCAATGCCGAAGCAGGGTTCCATTATTGGACATTCGATCTGATGCATATACTGTATGTAGACTTCCTTCATTCTTCAAAATCTGTAATTAAAGGATGTTGAGATTGAGTGCTGTACATTCATAACCAGAGTAATATTGATCAGTATTTCATTGAACATATGTATTCTTTCAAATGGCATCATTTTCAGCAATGTATAACACATAAACCAAAACAGAAATAATAACAGACCCTCAAATGATTGGGATTTTTTTACTTTTTTATGTCATGTTTTTGGGTAGAAAAAATAAAACAAAATAGAGTGGGATGGATGGATACAGAGTCATATCTCACAGTTCACTCACAGTTCTTTTCAACAAAAGTGCAGTTTTATTTATTACTGCCGTCAATTAACAACTCACTTTCCTGCATTTGTTTCACATTAAAAGGAGGAGGGTTTTTTTGGTTGGGGAGGCTTTTAATGTGAAATGTTTATGAAAATATGAAAAAAAGAACTATAATACTGCAAGCATTGATATAAATAAAGGCATGTTTCCAATATAAACATGTTTCAAATAAATACAGTGTTTGCTTTGCAGTAGAAGTAAATACTACATACACTGTTATGGATAACACAATCCACTCATAGCACACAGACTACATGTGGAATTCATGACAACTTGAGAAATAAAAGACCATTAGTTGCGGATGTGTTGTTGGGGTTGTTGGCAGGACGATGTGTATTCAACAGAAGACACGTAGGAGGGGAGGGATAAAAGAGGGATGAAGGGCATGCGGGGTGGGAAATGCAGCGGACGCAATGCCACATGTCCCCTTGAAAACGACCTTTTCACATGAAACATATGGTGGGTGTTGTGGTAGGACTGGCTAATAGAGCGCATAAGAAGACAACCAGTGGAGAGACATAAGGGAGAAGTCTGAGAGGGGGAAAGAATATATCTGTTAGTGAAGAGACTGCGGTAAGTGAGAATACATAAGGATATCTAAAAGTAGATAGGCGTAGAAAGGCAGAAATAACAGAGAGAGAGAGGGAGAGAAGGAGAGAGAGGAGTATCGCTTATTTATAATCTTTGTTATTCTCTGCCTTGATTCAGGCTCAGATCATACATTAGATTTCTCTGAAGCAAGCCATGTTTCCTCCCCTCGTCTCTCAAACTTGGCTCCTATCTTTAGCTGCCGTCACTGTCCCAAATAGACTGTCTCTCTCTTTTACTCCGTCTCATACGAACCTCATTGCTGAAGACGAAAACAGATAAGAGAAAGCATCAGTCGGACCCCAAATAAATCCAGTTTACTTTTACTTTTTGTAGTCGGGGTCGAGTGAACCGCCAAAGGTCAGCCTCTGGGAGCGAATCTGATTGGCCTCTGCTGGTTCCTTACCCACCTTATGATTGGTTCACAGCTCAGTTTGTCCAAACCAGGGATCCTTTGATGTGTCTTAAAGTATGACCAAGCTGACTGACAAATAAAGCATCCAAACCCATATTACAAGATACTTCATCATTTAACCAAATGTTTTCAGTTTTTGGCCAGTACTTCTAAGGCCTATCCACCACTGAGTTGGTTCACATGGTTTACATGTTTAATGTAAAAAAAAAAAAAAAAAAAAAACTTCCATTAAGAAGTGATCACATCCTAAAAATAACCTAAAGTGGCATCTTAGAGACCTAAGAGCTGCCTAAAACAGCAGTTCTCAACCCCCTTAAATCCTTGAGGGGGTTCTAGGCTGTCCTCAGAAAAACTGTGAATGTTAAAATTTTACAAATATCCCCATGTGAGAATGTACAAGAATGGCATTTCTGTTTCACAGTCCTAACTGTTAATCTGCCAATCTACAGTATAGACAGGCGCCATGTACCAAGGCCTTACCGCAGCAGCCCAGGTTCAAATCTAGCATGTGGCTCTTTGCTGCATGCTATCACCCCCAATCACCCTCTCCCCAATTTCTTCTATCCAATCCAATCCAACTTTATTTGTTAAGCACTTTAAAAACAACCATTATGCATAGGAAAATATCCCCAAAATATCTAGCCTACATTTTATCAAACGCGCCTCCACAGTCTGACCAGTGGTCTAAAACCATGCCTAAAATAAATAAGACCAATTTAATATCAAACAATAAATTAATGAGGCTAACACATCCAGATTCTAATATACCCCAAAGCACCAGCAGCTAGGGGACAGCCTATTGTTTCTGCAGCAATTATTCAAATTCACATGCAGACAAAGACCATATTTTGCTAATTTAAATCAAATTGCGGAAGGTTTCAGGCAGAGGAAGCAGCACAGACTTCATCCAGTAATTTTGAAGAAGAGATCATTATCAGACATGCCCAGTCTTTCATAGCATCTACACTCCCTCTATTCTACAGGTCTCTTCGGTATTCTCCTTAAATCTCTCTTTCTTTAAAGTGTTTTGTCTGCACCCATCTCCTTGGCATGTAAGGCTAACTGTCCCAGCTCTAGCACTTTTCAGCTCCCCAATGACAAAGGACAACTGACTTGAAATAACAGCCCCTCCCAAATCCATTCCTGGTTGTTTTCTGTGTGCATGGACCACGTGTTTGTGTGCATGCAGTGTGTTTGCACCCTGTATACAGCAGCTGTAGTCAATGGGTCACCAGCCATCTGGTGGCTACAGTTGTCTGTCTGCCATGCTGGCATCAAGGTCAAATATTCACTTTCTGCTGAGGATCACACACACAGGCACACACACTCTCTTAAAGCAGTAACACAACACTTGGTATGTTTGGATTGTAGCAAATCTCACTTCAGAGTTCTCTGAAGTTTTTCCTCTCTTCCATCAGATGTATTCATTATATTTATGTATTTTTGACTGTGTTGGCTCAGAATGTTGCTTTTGTGATTAAAAGTAATTTCTTTTTTAGAAAAAAAGAGAAAATAAATAAAAAGCTTTGTTTAGTATTGACATTATTCAAGTAGATATTCTAAAAAAGATAAGCAGGGTAAACTGACTTGAATGGCTCACAATTACTGCGCAGTGTGATACCTCAAATGCTATTTAAGGGCTTTGTAAATTAATTTCCCTATCAAAAGCATTTCTTTGAGAGTGCTTTGTCTGAATGTAATTTTAATATGTAATTAAACATTTAAGATGTAGTTGATTTGGCGACTGTGTTCACTGGTTGTAATGGGAAGTGTGTTTTATGTCCTGGAGTTTCCTTCTAAATGACGTGTATCGACTCTGTAGCTCTCAGCTGCTCTGACGGGAATGCAACTCGAGTATCTGTTTACACTTCAGCAAGACAAACTCTGTGCTGAGAGCATTCATCTTGTCAACTTATTTGAATAGAAAAAAAACAACAGAAAATAAACATCAAAATGTTGACACATAATTTGCACAATGAAAAACTACTATATGTATAGCTACAGTAATTATGAAATGCAAATACATTCATTGGCTATTCCTTAAAATAATGTTGAACATAAATAGTTAGAAGTTAGAAACTAAACTTAACTAAACTTAAATCTAAACATAGCACCCTTAAATTTTCTTTTTAAGCTGTCGTATTGTCACTGTTGAAAGTTCAGTCAAACGACTCGTTTTAAGATGTTTCATGTGATGTGATGATTATGATGTGATTTTTTATGTGAAGCAACAGATTATGTTGCATCAGTGAACTTACATGAGTTCAATGTCCAGTGTGTAGAATTTAGGAAGATCTATTGGCAGAAATGGAATATAACATGTTTTCATTAGTGTATAATGTCTGTGACATGTCTGAATATAAGAACTGCTGTGTTTTTGTTACTTTGGAATGAGATATTTTTATCTTTAGGTGCCGCAGGTCACTTTCCATTCTACACTTCAGAGCCTGTTCTCATTCCGAGGTTGTCCAGTATTATTATTATTTAAGTTAAATATGCTACGTAAGATAATTCACATTACGTAACTTAAAATAAATCAGTATTGACTCTGGGTTTCATATGATCATTAGCCTCCTGGGTAGCTCGCTCTTTATATAACGTCACCTGACATTTTTTTCTCTCTGACATTTTTGCATACAATGATACGCTGTCCCTGCACAATGTAAGTCAGTGGAGACTAAAGGACATGAAATGACAAAAAAAAAAGGTATTATGATAGCATAAAAAGACTCGGCATGTTATTCATACGTTGTTTGGTGATAGCTAGCTGAACAAACAGACAAATATAGCCAACAATGGTTTTGAATATGCTGACAATTAAAGTAAACACATATGTATAACATAAATGAGAGTTTTCAAAGTGTTTCCTCAGGAAATACATGTAACTGTGGAAGTGGGCGGGTACTTTAGAAATGTGAAGGATTAAGCAAGGATATCAGCTAAAATCAATATGTACCGACGCCTCAACCAAACACTTTATATGGCGCGCACTCCAATATCTCTCCTCCTCTCTGCCTGTCCTCTGTTCTGCAGCCATCTCTCTCTATCACTTTATCTCCACAGCTCGTCGTTCTCGCCTCGGGTGCAGGCTGTTGCTAAGAAACGGATAGGGGAGCCGGTGTACGTTTTAGATATGCTTTCTTTCTTTTTCTTTTTTCAACTCTGTGACGAGTTCAGAACTTTTTCAGTGGGAAATGTCAAAGAAAATCAATCCCTTCCATCCCCCTCAACTTCATTTCACTTTCTCTCCAGATCTGTTCCTTCTCTCTTATTCTTTCTCCTCTCTGTGCTGGTTTCAGCCTAAATATATACCAAGAACTCAGCCTGTCTCTGCTTGGTTTACAACAACAACATGTTGATTTTTTTGGCTCTTGTATGTATTCAAACATTTGACAGAACTTCGACAATGACTTCCTTCAAAAAGAAAACAAGATACACACAAAACAGAGTGTGGTTTGGGATCTTTCATAATACCAAATCAGTAGATTTTCTAAACATCAACGACATGTCCTGAATCGTGACCTCGGACATGCTGATTTTTTCAGTGATTCAAAAAGAGCTTGTATTTTGGTCATTGACGATTTTCTGGTGGTGAAAACAACCGAGCCGATCACTGTCCTGTGCTGAATGCAAACAAAAATTGCCACAAAAATAGCGGAAAGCATAGATAAGATCAATGTTGTTGTTATACGTCAAAGAAATCTTGAATTGGCTGTTACCAATGAGAAAAAGCGTTCCCAGCAAGCTTCTGTCTGCTATCAATGGCACAGTCAAGATCCGACCACTGATGACACTGCCGGCAGTGGCAGAATCTAAGCCATAGCCTCCATCAGCGCCCCTGTGAGGACCTTGACGTGGTATCAGACTCAATAATGGAATGAAAAATTAATGTCAGTTCAGTCTGATTTTAAGGCTAGAAAGTTGTCTTGAATTTTCTACATATATGAGTACCTTAGCTTGACTTTTTGACTCTTCCTTCTGCGTTTGAGATGATCCATAACTCCTTCATGATAATAGTTGTCCTTTTCCATAATGAGGGTGTTTGAAGAGTCACACAATTCTCACACTGTTTTCTCCCATCATGTACGTCACCCACTTGACATTGCCGAAATATAGTTTGTAAAGTTGTACTCCACAACACACTTCTCATCGGACCGCTGCTGATACTGCCGACAGTGGCAGAGCCTTAACCATACCCTCCTGTCAACGACCGTGTGAAGACCTTGACTTGGTTCAGCCTACCATTAGCCCAAGGTGAAGGGCAAGACCACCTCGGGTGAAATGAGGGGTGAAGGAACACATTGACTCTGTCTGCAGAGGGGGCAAAGCTAATGAAGAATAGATTACGTCAATTAACACTCACAGCAGGGAGACATTAATCAGCTAATGATGGTTCAGTGACACACAGAAAAGAGGTGGTTGCTCGGAAGAGGAAGAAATAAGACTTTAAGTCACTGACTGAGATAAAAAGATGTGTTGAATAGATGATGCTTTACAGTATGTGTAGCCACCTGGACATGGTTCATGTGGAAGGTATGTGTCTTGTATCTTTGCATACCTTTGTCTGTATGTTTCTTAACCCTTTATTGTCATTGTTAAACCCAGTGATATTAAAGGGTAACTAGGGTATTTTTCAATCCTTTGTTCCCATGTTTTTGTTTTATAAGCGTCAAATGGGGACAACAATATTTGAAAGTGGTCCAGTATTGATCAAGAGCACAGGCTGCAATGTAATCCTTATGGGCAATTGCGCACTGTCACAGTACCTCCACCAAAGTAGTTTACCACTGACAGGCTCAGATTGTTATTCTAAGTGTAAAGTGACAACATTATAGAAAGGATAGACCTTTTTGTGAAAGAGTAAAATCATTTTTGTTTAACCAGAAACAGCCGTTATATCACTCCGTTCGAAGACACCAGACTCCATTGACAGAAACAGTAATTTTATCACGTAACATTGTAACACTCAAACTCAGTATCTGACTGTGGCTTCCAGTTATTCTTCATATTCTAAGTAAATATCTATCAATTGTATCGATTGGTTTAGGATACTTTACGCCAAAAAGATAAATTAAATATACATCAAATTTCTCCTTCAATATGATTATTATGATCCACATTCCCTCCAACACTTAGATGATACAGACAAATGATATTTCCTATATTTATTTAAGAACATCAAATACATCCATATCTACATTTTTCAAGCATATTCTCTCCATAACTTTCTACTCAAAAGCCCACTTCTTTGACCTCTATATGTCTCGGGTGTTCCTCACGTCTCTTCTGCGTATATGCATGCATACACACACAGTGGCTTTCACACACGTGTTTGCTCTCAGGGACGAGCCTGGAGACAACACAGTCATGCTCTCTGTCTGTATGTTTTTGTGCAGCTAGTCTTCGCATTGTTAATGAGCTGTAAAATGTAGGCCAGATTTGCTTCTCTGTCGAAGGGGAGGATATATGGACCACTGCTTCTCAAAGTGGGGTTTGTATGGGGACGGTTGGGTCCAGGCAGCCCCCGGGAAAAAGAGGCAGAGTTTAATTTCTTCTTTATAATAGAAGGTATTTAAAATGAAAGTATATTTATGAATTAATAGTGCAATATTATGTTACAGTCTCAATACCACTATCTTATGTTATTGTCAGTTCTGTAACAGACTGTAATACAGTAAGGTATAAAAGGAACAAACTGACATTGGAAAAAATAAAATAATTGAAAGCAAAAATACCAAAATGCTAGCTTTATAGCAAATAGAAAATTCACCTTCTTTCCTGAGGAATGGTTTGCCTCCGCATGTGCAGCTGATTAAATTTGGGTGCGCTTGATTTGCGCCAGCAGGCAGCTGTGCGCTGGTTGAGAGATAGCCGCGGTCTGTATGTGAAGAGGTATGCAGTCATCAGAGGAGTGATTATACGCCTCAGCCTTCTGCCGGACGGCATCAGAGCACAAATATGTGCATTCATGTCGCTTTGATCTAGAACGGAAATTACAGCAACAGCTCCCATCTGTTTCCACGCGTGACAACTTTATCTGCTGACATTTTCGGGCACATTTGCATCCCGCAATGATTTATGGCTGCAATAAAGCCAATTAAAGGGAGTGCCAAAATGTTAATTTTTCCTACAGAAATGGTCAGAGATGCTTATTTCATTTTTTGTTTTGAGCAGGCGGTCTGGATTTCTTATTATGCTGAGAGTATTACTCAACACGCACAGGCAGCGTGTGATTAGCCAGTGTCTGGCCGGCAGCCAGCGCTGATGTGACAGAACATGTTAACATGTGGCAAAAAAAAGTGACAGAGGCAGTCGGACACACAGGCATTTGGACTGAGCAGACGTTAGCATTTAACCTGATGTTTTTAAAACAGAGCGATCAGAGAGACAGCTGGGTCTGGGAGTTAAAGGACTCTTAAAGAAAGCTATGTTTGTCATATTATGGTGCAGAAACAACAGCAGGCACAAATGCTGCACCCTTAACCAGCACCAATATTCAGGTTCAGTTCTGATTAAAACTACACTTGGCAAGTTCCTTCAGTGGCATGCAGTGTGAGGTATTTGTGATTTTTTCATCTGCCAGAATCCTTTGCTAAACTTCTTCTTTTTGGTGGCAGTGAGGACATTTCTTGTGCAGTTTCAGCACTCATGGAACACCTGCTCTTTTCTCTTTAGGAGACACTTTGTATCATATTTTTGTACACTAAAGTTTTGTATTTGTCACTTGCTCTCTTGTACCACTGTTTATACTTACACCAGAATCTAAATTGGGCTAATTAGTCCGCAGAATGTTAATTACTGAGGATGAAATGCTTGCTTACCCTTTTTAATTGCCAATTCAATATTTCATAAGCAGTTATACATATATTATACATTAGGAACTTTGAGTTGCAGCTTCAACTTGCATGCAAGAAGGCAACACTATGCAGATATCGGTTCTGCAGTTCCCAGAAGTGTTTACAAGCAGAGACAGGATGTGGATCACAGAGCACATGAAAGGCAAATCACTAAAGATGATCTCCAAAAGGTGGCGTTGCCAAAATAACAAAAGCAACAGCCAACAGGGCTGAATAAACCTGAATAAAAGACTTTGGCGACTGTCACAGTAATGGAACAAATAATAAAAAGAAAATAAGACATGAATATACTCAGCTGTCGTAGTAAATGCAAAATGAGTCGTGAATGGTATGTACAAAACTTTACTGGATTACGCTGTTGAAGACTGAGGGTTTTCTACAGTGACCATTGACCACCAAGCAAGTAATAGTGACTGTAAAAGCTCAATCAGTGGCTGAAGACTTCCTGCTAAGTGTCAGTGTGAACTGTGGTTAACACTGCAAACATCTCCCCAGCTGCTGACAGCTCCAGGATCAGCACCTTGGAGAGTGCCACTCCAGTTAGGAAGATAGTATGCAATAACAGAAACATTTGAGACATAAAATTCAAATGAAGAAAAGCAATACTTTTTTATTTTACATTGAATATCACATAGAATTTACATTAAATGCATTCGCCTTATTTTGTTAAAGGAGTGTTAATGTACATTTTTCTCTTTATTCACTGTGTTTGTTGTGAAATAGATGGAATAGACAGAGGAAGTGGGTAATCACATGTTCACTAACAGCCACAGTAGCTGAATAGATAATAAGGATATGGTTTCCTCCTACATAGAACAAAAATGTAACAGTGCCTCCTCCCACAGTATTTGGTTTACAAGTGAACCCATGGAGGTGGAGTGCAAAAACATCAGAGCAGAGTGCTCATTGACATAGTTATAGATGCAGTCTGCAGTAAAGGAGAACAGTAAACAAGTCTGCGTCTATTGTACCAACAAAAAAATGAATTATTAATCCATTAGGTACTTGATCTGTAAGGTGTTTTACTTCTAAAAACATTGTAGAAGTAACTTCTTAAAACCAAAACAGATGAGGACTAAACAAAGGACTTTAAGTAAGTGTTGAAAACAGACTGTTCAGGTAGAGTCTGGAACAATATGTCTCCCTGAATGATTTCTCCTTCTTTTGCTTTTATATTCAGTTTGATTTGTCTTTCAACTGGTGGACACCTGAACTTATGCAAATCCCTCTTCAATCCAGCGAGGTGACGCTTTCAGTCGCTGTTTTGATCCCAGTTGAGCTGACAGCTCTGTCTCCCTTTTCTTTTTTTTCTTTTCTTTGAGTAGAGAATAATCTGCCTCTCAGTGTGATGATCCAAACTCCATCTCCCTGCAGAGTGGGACTCGTAGGGTTTCATTCACTATGACCGCCCCAAGAGACCAATTGTCATGTTTTTCCGAGAAGAAAACGAACAGCGGGAGGTTAAATAAAACAACTATCCATGAACACGAGGACATGGGATAAGTACAGTGCTTAGAGTAAAAAGAAGATATATGTAACACTCATAAATGTCATTCTGATTCTGTTTTTATCCCAGAGTTATGTAAGTAGGGTATTTTTCTTTCATGGAGTCTGTAAATGCATCCGAAAATACATGCACAGAGTTTCAAATACATTTATCACATGAGTATGGAAATGGTTTAACATCCATACCATCTATTTGCCTCCCTTTAGAAATGAAATACTGCTGGTGATTCAGATAGTAATGAGATAATTTGGGTAATACAGTTGTTTTTATGTCTCATTTTGCCTTCTCTGTGTGTGCACAGATTAAGTTGAAAATGGTACCTCTAAACAAGCTTATAGTCAAAGTACTCCCAGTGCGCCTGAGTGTATAAATTAAATAAATAAGGATTTAAAAGTGGATCAGCAAAATTTGAACAAAGATGCAGTCGGGCTCCGTAATTCTCGCAGGTTAGAGGGAACATCTGTTTAAATGTGCTTTATAAATGAAATACCCAGCCTTGTTCCTTGGTGATTATTCTTCATCTACTAAAGCACAAAAAAATATACCAACAAAAGAGATTTAGAGGAAGAAGGGAAACAATAAAATCCACTTAAGAATAGCTCTTTTGCACAAACACTATAGTCCCCTCAGACAGTCTAAACACATTTATTATTGTGCAGCTAGTCATCTACAAAAGCCCAGACAAGTTTAGTATCTACTATACCACATGCTCTCTTTCTCATTTTCTATCTCTTCTCTCCATACTGGCTCCCCTATCCCTCCCTCTCAGTCTGCCTCTTAATTTTAATACAAAAAACAAAAGAACCAATTTGTCTTATTCCACAAATAGAGATGTTTGAGAATGAGTCCAACACAATGTAGGGTAAGTTAGAGATGGTTTAGAGCAGGGAGGCTAACAACAGAATTCTAAGTACGGTAGGAGCTTTATGCCATTTTCACTTGGATTGATATCCTTTTGATGCAAGGCCTGTTTAAGTATTGGATGTTCTTATATCTGACACACTGTATTCATCTGTCAGAGCTTTAAACTTGAGGTGGGAACTTGAGACAGACTTAACATGAGTATTTGAGAGTTAACATGGAGTTGTTGGCTATGAGACTTTACTCGACTGAGACTTGACTCCTGTGAAAATTAGTAAATGGTAAATGGACCTGTACTTGTAGCGCCTTTTTGGTCTTCAGAACACTCAAAGCGCTTTTACACTACGTGCCACATTTGCCCTTTCACACCCATTCACACAGTGATGGCAAAGTCCATCAAACAGAAACTAGTTCATTTATTAATACTCACACACCCGCTCTGCCAAAGAATTAGATTGAAACAAACCAAAAAAACAGTTGGAGTGTACAAGTAGTACTAATGGTAACCTAGTAGTAATAGAAGTTGATGATGTCAGTTGCTTAGCAACACTGTTGGGCTTTCCTTGACTGAAGTGGCATCACCCAAGATTTGTAGGCACTTCTTCAAGATGATATGAATGAAAAAGTAATTTGTTTAATTTACTTTGGCTCTAAAAAAAAAAAAAAAAAAACTAGACTGTTTCAATCTGTCCATTCCCCCTTTTCCCTCTCTGTTCACCCAGCAGTTTATTAGACTAACAGAGGTGGATTTTCCAAGCTTTGAATGGTTCCCATTGAGGGGCTGGGCAGTGTGCTGCTGGATGGTTCACAGTGAATGGACATCAGGCTCTAATGAGGCACAAAGAGAATGGAAGGGGTTTGTCTGCACTAATTTCATTAGCGTGCTCCTGTCCCCAGTTATTGTAGTCACAGATAAAGAGGACATTCTCCGATGGGGCATAATAGTCCAGAGGACAGCATAACGCCCAGATAACAGCTGATATATTGTTTGTGGAATGGTGGCTGGTAGTGGTGTGTGTGTCCGGTGATGAGTGGATGTGTATGTTAAACAGGAAATCGGGATTGAAGGTGCAATGCATGCTATTTTTCTCCATTCATATCTCATTGTCAGATTATTTGTGGTACTTCAGCACAGTAAAGAGACTGTGTCTGAAATGATTGTTGGGTTCTATCTGACAGCTGTAGTAGTGTACTGTAAGTTAAGACTACATTTCCCATAAACCTCTTCCATTTCTTAGATTTACCATGATGATTTATCCCTGAAAGAACAGATTTGCATTAAAAGTAAAGAACTTGTCTGGTGACATCACATCACACATCTTATTGTACCCTAATCACGAGTTGCCAAGGGGAATAAACTGTAAACGGTAAAATTCCTGAAAGCAACAGTATTTCCCAAAACTAAATGTCAAAAAAATGGAGTTAGAATGGCTGCACAGCTTTAGGTGCTGGGTTTTATTTTTAAAAATACTAGATTTTGACATCTAAATTTCAGGAGGCTCTGGCTTGAAAGTGGTTTGAGATAGAGACAAAGTGTAAATGAGACAAATATTGAGAATGACCTAAAGTTTATCTAGGGAGTACATTTTCCCATCTAATTTGCATATTATGACGTCATATGGTGGCAGCCATATTGGATTATATAATCTCCATGAAATACCTGATATTTTGAAAGAGAGTTGAACTTATTTCACCAGATTCACCCCCCTCCATCTATTTGTTATGTTGTCCACATATCAAATGAACAGGGAAAAAGTCAGTTGTAAGCCAACAGTCGTAAACTAGAACTATTACACCACAAAACTCATGTAAACAGTAGGCGTTTTTTATGATTTTTTGCCCACCATCACCCCCCCTATTGGAGGACACTTTTACTTTTCTTTTTTATTCTCTTCTTCATTATTATTATTATTATTATTATTATTATTATATGATAATAATAATAATAATAGGAGACCCATCACTTCCCTAAGCGTCAACTTTTTGCTTGCCATTTTTCGTTTATTTCGTCTCAATAACTCCTAAATCCAGCAATACCGCTTCAGCATAAATAGCGCCGTGGCACACTATTTCCGGTTTCTCACCCAACAGTTTGGACAGGACTTCCTCGAACATTTTGCATTGAAACATGATGTTTTTCTGAGCTAAGGTCTAAGTATGGGATGTCTGCCAACTAGTGGAGGGGAGTATGAACATACATATAACACTCTATTAGGAGACAACAGCTGTTTGATTCAGTACCGCGTCCTGTCGCAATTTTGCGACTTTGGAGCTTGAAGGAACATTTATTATAAAATGCAAAATTAACATTAACAAAAATGATTTAGTTAATTACAGTTTTTTTATTAAATTAAATTCAATTTAATTCAATTAAATTTTATTTGTATAGCGCCAATTCATAACAGAAGTTATCTCAGGACATTTTTCAAATGGAGCAGGTCAAGACCGAACTACTTATAACATTATTTACAGAGACCCAACAGTACCACCATGAGCAAGACCTTGGCGACGGGTGCAAGGAAAAACTGCCTGTTAAAAGGCAGAAACCTAGGACAGATCCTACGGCTCTAGGTGGGTGGTCGTCTGCCTCGACCAGTTGGGGTTAGAGAGAGAGAGAGAGAGAGAGAGAGAGAGAGAGAGAGAGAGAGAGAGAGACTACTTACAGACTTTTAAAAATGTGGTATAGGTGGCAAAATGCATGATCTGGTTAAATCGATGTATTTGGAAAACATGTGTGTTGTTAAAATTGGAGACAAACTAACTGATTTCTTCCCCCAGAGAAGAGGCATTCGACAAGGTTGCACTCTAAGTCCGACTTTATTTAATGTGTATATAAATGAACTGGCTGTTGAGTTAGATAAATGTGCTGCTCCGGGCCTCTCCCTCCTAGATAGAGAGGTGAAGTCTGTTTTATGCTGATGACCTTGTTCTACTGTCTCCTACTGAACAAGGACTACAGCTACAGCTGGACGTAGTAGAAAAGTACTGTCAGAACTGGGCCCTGGCAGTAAACATGAAGAATGTCATGCCAATGTCATGATCTTTCAAAAACGCCCCAGGTGTCATGAGAACGAACACCAATTTACCATCAATAATCATGTCATTGAACACAGCATGAGTTATACCTACCTTGGTATAACCATAACAGCATCAGGGAGTTTCAACATGGCAGTGAATGCACTAATAGAAAAAGCTTGAAGATCTCTATATGCAATTAAGAGAACATTTTATAATTTCCATATTCCAATAAAAATATGGCTTAAAATATTTGATAGTGTCATCCAGCCCATTGCGCTGTACGGTAGTGAAGTATGGGGTCTACTCTACTCTACTACTAGTCATCAGAGCTTTACCCGTTGGGACAAACATCCAACAGAATCTCTACATGCAGAATTCTGCAGATACATTTTACACGTACACAGAAACACACCAACAAATGCATGTAGAGCAGAATTAGGCAGATACCCACTGACAATTAACATTCAGAAGAGAACACTCAACTTTTTTAACCACCTGAAATCTAGCCCCAGAGACACCCTCCACTCCAAAGCCCTCAAGACCCAAGAGCTGAGCCTAGAAAAGAGTCCCCTATGTCAGTTGGTACTGAGGCTAACTGCCCCCTCTCAGACACACTCTGACCAGCCTCACAACAACACTGCTCTACCAACAGTAATCAGAGTAAAGCAAATTAGAGAAAGCTATCTGGACCATTGGGAAGAAACAACTGAAAGCCAAAGTAGATTGGAATGTTATCTTGCCCTTAAAAGAGATTATGAATTAGCAGAATATCTCTCTACTGTCAGAGATAGAAAGCAGAGACAGATCCTAACCAAGTACAGGCTCAGTGACCACAAATTGCCAATCCAAACAGGAAGACACAAAAAATCACGCCAACCAAAAGAAAACAGAAAATGTGGTCACTGTTCGACAGGTGAGGTTGAGACAGAGATGCACTTTCTCCTACAATGTACAAAATTAAATAATACTAGAAAAATGTATTTGAACAAGTTTAGCTCTTTGGTTCCAGATTTCAAAGAGCTGAACGACCTCTCCAAATTAAAAATACTCCTCGGAGAAGGAGAGCGGGCACACCTTGCTGCCCAGTATGTATTAACATGCCACAACCTAAGGGACAGTGAGTGATCGAGGCACACGCACACACAGATACACACACACACACACACACACACACACACACACACGGTGTATAACTAATATAATGTTCATAATGTATATATCTTTGATTTATTGTATTGTATTTCAATGCTTTGCTTTGGCAATATTGTTTTTTTTAAAACTTTCCCATTTGCCATTTTGCCCATTTTGAGTTTGAATTTGAATTTGAATTTGAATTTGAATTTGAATTGAGAACAGAGGTAACGACAAAAGGACAGACACAGAGACAACGGTGCACAGCAACAACAGTAGCAACAACAACACTAATAGTGGTGACTGATGATGACGATTTTCAATTGCTTTGACATAATTCTTTAATTAAAATTATTGTTTTCATGTGTCTATTAATATTTTCATAACATGTCATGACCCCTTTAAATGTTTCATACTTGCAGTTTTATCACAACGTAAAAGGAACTGGTAACTTGCAATTTTTTACAATTGAATGAGTACGAGTATTGAGTTTTAGTGCAGATAATCACATGCTGTCAAATGTAACTTGTGGGTGAAACCCATCAGCTAGCATTTCTCCAACACATTTATTCTGTGTAATATGAAGGCAAACATCAGTACATCAGTCATACTCCTAACTTATAATATTGAAATGTTTCCTTTTTGTTTTTATTTTATTTTATTTTATTGATAATTGTTTTCACTCTGTTTAAGTGGCTTGAATGCAGCTTTGTGTTTTCTAACTGGGGCACACAATGTAAAATGCAGCACAGTGCCCCAGCAGCAACTGCCAGCTGATTTATTGATGAGTCATTGATGCCAAAATTATGCACAGAACACTTAGCTGATAGTTGAGGATTAAACAGAGTTAAATGGAATTCTCCCGCTGTTTTACTCCGTCGATGTTTGTCAAAACATTAATTTGAGCGTTTGAGGAAGAAGCAAGCTCTTTGTAGCAGCAAGAGCATCTTTCTCCCTCTCTATTTCACTCTCTACCTCTCTCATCCTCTCTCTCTCCTTCTCTCAAGGTGCCATTAAAGAAATCCCCAATTACTCCTAATAATGATGTAATCAAGCATGGCTGACGTGCCAGCGAGCTTTAATTAAGTTATTAATTAGCTGAATAATGGGGTTTTTATTCACCGACACAGACGCCAGAGTCTCCCACGGCAAGAAGGTGTGTGTGTGTGTGTGTGTGTGTGTGTGTTTGTGTGTGTGTGTGTGTGTGGGTGTGTAGGTGAGCTGTTACAAGGGGTGTGTGTGTGTGTGTGTGGGCAACACAAACAGGGAAGAGTGTGTGGGTGAGCAGATGACGTAACTGTCAGAGAGGAAGAAGGAAAGAAAATGAATAAAAGGTTTCACTCTGCCAATAAAAACACGTGTTTTGGTATAAAAGATATTTTATTTCATTGGTTCATGGAGGACAAACACACAGATTAAGTCATTTACCAGATCTTGTGTTTTTTACCCTCCAATTACAGTGCATTATTGCGGCCCCTGAAGAGTGTTATGATAATATTTCACCTTATTTGCTCTCTGAGCTCCGTTGCCGGTGGCCAGTTTAACCTCCTCACATGTTGTGCTGGGCTCAGGCAGTAGAAGGCAGGCCGACAAAAACACATCCGTGCAATACATAATTACCTGAATATGAATAATCCGAGGTGACCCCAGCGACTGCAAAGGTGCACTGCCGGTTGATCCAATTAACTTTAAACTAAGGGCCTTAATTTATCTGCAAATGGCTGCTCTTCTCAAGGGAGGATGATAATGTCAAGCTTCTTATTCACAAAACAGCTCTTCTTTCTTCATCCCTTTCTGTGTGTGGAATGTTTTTTGTTTCTCCTCTCTTCTTCTAACCTAAAAACCACCAACCACCCACCCCTTTTATCTTTATTTCTCATCTTACCGTGTGCCCAAACCATCAGACCATCGGGGTCCAGCCTAGAGGGGTGGCATGAAGTTCACCCCTAAAAAAGTTCCTGGCCAGCCCAGCTTTGGTGTTAAAATTGTGAAATTAACGAATGCACATGATTTATTGATCTGTTAAGATTACATTTTAGGCTGAAGTTGAATGAGAAAAGACTATTTGGAAAAATGTTTGGAAATAAAACAATTTATTGATTTCTAATGCCACCTTTAGATATTTCTTTTCATATGTTCAAATAGCTTCATTTTGGGGTGCCCGTTTAGCTGAGTCGGTAGAGCTGGCGACCCATATACGGAGTTCCTGCAGCCCTTTGCTGCGTCATCCCCTCTCTCACTACCCCCCTTTCCTGTCGATCTTCAGCTGTCTCTATCAAATAAAGTCATGAAAGGGCCCAATAAATAACTTTGAAAAAAATAAATCTTTATTTGGGGGCTTTTCCAAGCAAATATATATTTCTGCCACCCCTTGTCTCCGTGCCACCCTATGAATATTTCTCTAGATCCACCCATCAGGTTAGGCAACTGCAACACTTAAATGTTGATATGAATAGTCTGTCATCATAATCTGTTTTTACTTGTATTTCTGGCTAGAGAAAAAAGTATCTCATTACTTCTAAAGAGAAAGAACATAGACCGGCCCACACGAATCATGTCTCTATCAGAAAAGAACAAACCAAGCAAAAGTCAGCAAAGTAATTGCCTACAATGTTTGACAAGTGATCTCTGGGCAAAAGAAAAACTCTCGCATTTTTGTGGGAAAACCTCTTATTTGCTATCTCCGGCTGAACATCCGGGCATGTATACTAACCCATTTGTATTTGATTGAAATTGATTATGTAGCTTGCTCCTGTTTGTCACGTTATCTAAAAATAGTCAGACATACAGCAGCAGTGTATCAGGAACATGACATTGCAGACAAAATCTGAGTGCAATAAAAGCAGCACTTAAAAGTCCCCTGTAGGCATAGTTAGTTTTGTTTTGTTTGTGTTTTACTGTAATTACCATTTCTTGTTTTAAATTCACAAACCTTATCGCTACTGCTGAGTCTGATCCCCCTACAGTACATACCAAAGCTTCACAATGCATATTTACAGGCTTCAAGCAATTAAACTGTATTTGACAGCAGAGAAGCTCAACTTAAGAAATATAACCTGCTCCTCTTTTGGTGGTATTTTACTGTATATTTGACGGGTCTGTGCCCAGGGGCCCATTCTCTCAAGTTCTATCCGTGCATTTTCTCTTCTTTTGCTGGACCTCTGCATTCTGAGCTGACCTTGTGTTGTGTCCTCTTGCATGAAATTCAGGCGACAGTATCCTTCCACCAATCTGCTCCTTTTATCCACATATCATGATGTTTTTTTAGCAAAGGTAGCTTGCATTGTAATGAATCTTACCTTCCGATGCACTCCAATACTTTTATTCATGCCGAAATTCTTCTCAGCGCCATCACGCTGTATTTCCCGTTCAAATTTTTGCCATTTCCAGACATCCCTGATAACATTTTAACACCATGCATTTAGATGAGTCCTCTGTATGTTGGCTCTTTGAGGGTGAGGCTGGCTTTTAGGCTACAAATGTTTACAATAGCCTCCTCAAAGCAGCGGCTGGTTATCGCTGAATGGGGAAGCTAATAGGAGCGAAAGTGATTGGCTTTAATAGAGATTTAGAGATCCCTGCGTCTCCTCTCGCCTGTTTCCATCCACCGTCTGGCTGTGCTGTTTGACCTTGGTGTGTGATGCAAGGTCACAGCACCGCAGTGGCCTAATACTCCAGTTACACTATTGTGTGGAGTGCGCAGCCCTCTGTGTGTTTGTGTGTAAAATATGCAGGGCTTTATAGAAACCGGTGTGAATGCTCTTTCTCGCTTCCTCCCCATTCGCTCCTCTGCGTCTCCCTCCCCACCCCCCTTCTCTTTTGTCCCCCTTCCCTCTGCCCTTCCATATATTGTCTCAGCTATCAGCCAATCCACCAATGGCTCTTATTCTTCAATAAGTGGAGGCGATCCCGGCCCGCTGGGGGAAAGAGGATGGAAGCCCAGTGAATACAGAAAGGCCTTTTTATCTCTTCCTCTCTTTATTCTGTTCCGTCTCCCCTCATGTTTCTGTCCCCTCGCTCCCTCTCTTTATCTCCCCCCTCTCTCTCTCTCTCCCACTCTCTGTCTGTGTCTCAGGAGATTGCTCTAAAAGCCGGGTGCATGCCGAACGGCCCAGAAGTTGCGTTGCTTTGCCTATAGCAACCAATGCTAACAGAATTATCAACCTGGCTCAGACCGCATTGCCAGTTTGACTCCCCTTCACCTTCCCCGCTTTGCACGTTCTTCCAGCCTCTGCCAGCCCCATCCGGCGCTGGCCTTGGCTGGGCAAATACAGAGATCGGGCTGGAGAGGAGAAGCCTGAGGCCCGTGGAATAAAGATGTATTAGACGCTAGAGTCTTCAGTACTCGCTCAGCCTTGGGGGTATAATTCAAGTTGACTGCAAATAAAAAAAGGTAGAGCTTAAGGAGGATAATACAGTGAACTGGTTGACCAGATATCCGCAGGGAGAGGAGAGGAAGTCATTCTACTTATGACCATATAATTGTGTAAATTGATCAAAAAGTTAATCAGCTGATAATAAATGAACTGTACAGCTTTTTAGTTAGGTGTTCTTAATACATGTTGACATCAATCATAGCATTATATGTGCATCTACAGAAGTTTATGTACAAACTTTCCAATAAATTAAAAATACACTTTTTTATTTTAGTTATTTAGTTATTTATTTTATTTTTATTTTTACTTCAATTTTCTTGACATCCCAGGCTTTCTGTCATTCAAATAATGCTTGTCATGTTCGATTTCTGCTTTAATTGCACAAGACAATTTTATTGTGTGGGCATAAAGTTTCAGCAAATATGACAAAAAGTTATTATTTTAAAATTACCTACTGCAGCTTTAATGCATTTAATTTATATCAAATGTGATTTTAGTCCTTCCTTAATTTGGTTAATTACATCAATTTGAGGGATTCTGTAAGAAGCAGATGATCAGTTTCTAGTGGTACATTTCCTTGCTCTGTTGAACTGTATTCAGACACATAGCCCATAAATACATAATGTTGGGTGGATGCATTTATCAAAACCATTTTAGAATATATAAATGTTAGATTTTTTTTTATGTTTTGTTGTTTGTTTGTTTGTTTTTACATTTAAGCTTTATTTAGCTTCTTCCTGTGTGTGTTTATTTCAACTTCTCACAGACCAGCTGAACCTTGGCCTCATGGGAACAAGCAATGACCAACATCAAGGCTGCTTCTTCTTCCGCATTCTATTACACGTAATTTAGCACCATGGCAACATATGGGCATGCATTACATGGGAGACTGACCGTATGCTGTGTGCTTGATAGAACTAATGGGACATTCCAAAATTTCCCCCTGGATGAAATGATATACAATGGTGGGTCAGAGCTCTGTTCTATAATTTTTGGAAATATTGAGGCATAAGATACAAATTTATAACTGCTAGATGAAGTGCAGCAAACATAGAATATATTTACATGTATAACAGTTACATTTGCATGCATTCCTCTCTGTCACATTGGCCGAACACTTCCGCATGTAATGTCTAACATGTTTTCAACAGAGGACTTTATCACTGCTTTGAGTATTACCAGAGCGGACACGTGCTTCTGCAGCAGCGCATGTCACCGCTTCACACTCGTGTTTGCTTCGAGGCTTGTTTCACCCGCAACGTGCATTCATCTCCTAACATCATACCATTATGCTGTTTTCATATCAGATATTATACTGCGTCTCCCCACCACTTCATTCGCTGGCCAATTATTAAGCTGTGTCCACTTGGTGCCGCATCGGAACGGTCAGCTGGTCAGACAATCCTCCCACCCACAAACCCAAAGCCTCCCACACGTTGACTGTGTTTGCTGGTGCTGTTCTTTGACAGGCAGCAAGATATTTATCTGTTTATATAAACCAGCCTAATTATGTGTCAGCTATAGATTTAAGCTGCCTGCATCATCAGAGGGTTTAAGTCTTAAACCAGCCTCATTACACAAACTCCTATCAGTTCTAATTGCCAATACAGGAGCTTATGGATTGTGCACAGCACTTCACAATAAAGCATATGTCTATGGGACAAATAGGGCTGCAAAAAAGTGCTTTATTATTGGGTTCTTGATGCGGGAGGGACTCTTATTTCATATATTTTTTATAAAAATTAAATTTAAGTATCTTTCTCTATAATTTAAACTTCTGATTTTAGTGAAGATCAGGCATATTTTCAGGACATTATGTTCTTTAAAGATGGATTGAATTATCTGAGCACAAGGAAACCTTTTCACGCAGACTAGCCTGGTCAGACTAGCAGGCTCAAAACCAAAACATGACACTTTCTCCAGAGATCCTCAGCGGCAGTTTAGTTTTTTCTGCAGTCTGAGTCAGAATTTGTGCAGCACATAAATGTATCCCAACTTAACATAAACTGAAGTTCAGACCTCTGTCAATCTGCACAATGTCTGCAAATGCTTCACTCCGTAACTTACAAATATTTATTTTTTGTTACTTGAAAGCTACAACTTACAGTAATTTTAATTATCAATTGATCTCGCTCGGTTGTTTGGTCCATAAAATTTCAGAAAAATGGCGAATAAGAGCCCAAGTAGATGTCCTTAAAAGTCATTAAATGTTCTTTTTTCTCCACAACCTAAAGACATTGAATTTACTGTCACAGAGGATTAAAGAAACCAAAAAATATTCACATTTGAGAAGCGGTAATCAGAAAATTTGGATATTTTTTTACTTAATTATTACTTGGTTATCAAAATTGTCATTTTAACCCGTATCAGCTGACTTGTACGAACATGTTTACCAGTCAGTGCACATTAAATGCCATGTACATAAAACTGAAGGTTCTAAACAAACATCCGAAAATATTCAAAGGTATTTCCATAATATAAAGACTGTTCTGTCACCTGTACAAACCAAGACGCATAGTCACACCAATACGGAACTTATAGGTCTTAAAAATGCTAATTATCTTATGTGAACTATGTATTTATATTTCAGCTTTCTACATTCTGATTTGAAGTTATGCTTGATGTCTTGGTTTTGTACTTTGAAGCAGTGGTTCCCAACCTTTTTCCTTCAGGGAGCCCTTTTCTATTACTGAGTTTGTTTGTTTTAGTACTTTTTTAGTGATTTGGTGAAATTTTGAGCAGCATTCCTTTTCTATTTTCTGATGGTTTTAGGAACTTTTTATACAATTCTATGTCTGCATTGTGTATTTGTTTTTATTTTGTCACACTCATACATCTGTGCAAACAAATTAATTTAGGTTTCTTAACATTATATACAAAAATGTTATACAGCAGATAGGTGAATAAATAAGCCTGAGGGAAGAAGTTGCTCTGAAGTCTGGTGGATTTTAAGCACAAATGGGTATTTTAATTGTGTTTAAATAACATGAATGAACAAACTATGTCCAGCATGTATGTGTATGTCTGCATGTCTGCAGCTGAAGTTTAGCTGCTATTCCTTTTCTTGCCTATAGGTGGTGCATGTTGCCACATTCACAAGTGCAGCTCTAGAACTGCTGGCACATCTCCTCTGCAATTGGATGATATTGGTACAGCGGCTTGGTCTGGTTGGTCTGGCTCACTGTGTTGTTGACAATAGATTAGTCAGAGCTGCCAGTGAGTGAGTGTGTGAGTGTGTGTGTGTGTGTGTGTGTGTGTGTGTGTGTGTGTGTGTTATTGAGTGTGTTTGGGAGTACATTGATCCGCGGGGCTCTGATAGTCTGTTCTGTTGCAGCCAGATCCACACACGAGTGTCCCATGCCGCGGGGCAACGGCTGTTGTTGCATTGCCCAGAGGGTATGTGTGTTTCCGATGTGTTTGCTGTGTGAGTGAGTGTGTGTGTGTGTGTGTGTGGCTGGGCAAGGTTCAGACGTGATCCGTTGGCCTGCTGGCTTGGCGTTTTGTCTCTCGTACACACTGAGCCGATGGGAGTTGGATGTTGTTCTTTTAACAGCTCGCTTCCCCTGTTTTCCTTAATGTCTCACTCACACGCACACACACACAAAAACCCACACACATTCAGTATACACACACACACACACACACACACACTTGTACACCATGCATTAATAAGAAAGCACATCCCACAACCACATACATAATACTGCAAAATACCGTACAACACATGAACATCCACATAGATCCATGCATTGATAAACTACTTTTGACCCACGCACACACACACACACACAAACACACGCACAGACACGCACACACAAACTCCTTATCTAATAGCTTCAGTTGTAGCAGCTTGTTCAGCACAAGCCTCAGAGGAAAAGAAAAAGACTGTGGAAAATAGACAAAGACAGAAAGAGAGAGATGCATTTCCGATATGAAACTCCACCCTGTCAGCATATTACCAGCTGCAGTGGAGACTCATTGCATTCAGAGCACATTTTTCCTCTACTTTTACCACCTTATGCTACGGCAATGGGCTAAAATTGTAAAACAAGTGGCTTGGGGGAAATCTTCAGCATTCAGGGGGAAAAAAAGGATAGCATTTAGAGGCAGGTGTTAGAATTGTCAAATCAGTAACTATCTATAATTATATCGCTATATATGTAAGTTGGAGAGGGAATAGTGAAACTCCATAACCTGTGTGCACACTATTTAAATTCTGCTGAGGAAACTATAAGCAGATTGAGTGTGTCTGGTTGTCATGGAGATGGAGACCTAGCAAAGCATATATATGATACATATCAGGTACAACAATGTCAGATCACAGCAGCAACAGCAGGTATGACAAAAGCTACATAACATAAATTCAATGCAGCGCATTAACAATGCAGCAATGTTCAGTCATTAGATGGAGCAACTGCAGCTGGCACTGACCACATCCTTCATTCAGAAATTAGAGTCTGAAGTTTAAGCTTGGCCTGCAGATCATTCTAGGAACACAGTCCAGAATAAAACAGGCTTGTTAAATCAGCCTCTGTGCTGGTAAAAGGTACTTTAAGCCATTTGCAACACCTAAGATTATTACTGTTTTGCAAGAATTAAAACTTTTGAATACAAATGTATTTGAATTAAATAGTGAGGTGCTGATCACTGGAAGTAGACTTGAGAGCAAATATGATTACAGTTAAAGTGGATACATAATGTCATGCTTGGTAACATATTGTTGTTCCATGTTTAATGCCCTTCTAGTGTTCCTCTGATTTACCACATTTTGAAATACAGATTCTCTTTATGGGCAGTAGTACAGATGATGGTATGAATGCGAATGCTTTTTTTCTAACATTTGTCTAATGATTATATTGTAGCAAAGGTTAATCAGTGCTTTCAATGAGAGACTAATCTACATGCGACATGTGAGAGTATACTTCATATATCACTTTGAACATGGCTGCGTAGTTATGATTAAGAAAACAAAGGAGCTGCAATGCTCAAAGACAACCTTTTGCACACACACGTACATTACACATGCACACACCATTGCTTTGTGTGTGCTCTTGTAAATTATTAAGTTGCCCACAAAGAGCAAAGAAGGGATTTCACTTCTCTCCCTGTGTGTTTCAAGATGGAGAGTCTGCGAGACAGTGGCAGAGATAGAAGCTGAGACTGACATGAAGAGATGGATAAAATAAAAGCATGATTTTTTAATGTTTTACAATCTGTTTGACTGCTGGAATGTGTGACTGAACCGCACTGTGTGCTTTGCTCTGTCGTTTTTCCGTTTTTTTTCCCATGCCTGCATGCTTCTTAAAGAGGAGATGTTGATCTTTCTTTTTGAGCTGATTAGGTAAAGGATAAAGGAAAATGAGAGCCTGGCGCAGAAAGACAGAGCGAGGTGTTTGTTGTGAAGCGACGTATGGAGCAGTCAGAGAAAATCATGGTGACTTTAAAGGAAGTTAATGAACAGAAAAATGAAAGGCAGGAAAAACAGAAGAAAGAAACCACATTAAAGTTTCATGAGGGGAGATTTCTCTGCAAGATATCGCTGGATGATGGAAATAGAGATTTTTTGTACGATTTTGCTGCTGTGTCTGTCCACTGGGATCTGTAATGTAAAAATGCTGTATCGGTTGTGATAACCTAAAAAGTGGTTTATGCCTCTCATTCCATCCTACTTTTGTTCTCGCTCTTTTTGTCACACACAGTAGTTGCCACACACACACACACACACCTCTCGCTGTTCATGTCACCTAATTTATGATAAAGGACAGATTGCCATTTGTCTGAAAGCTTTTTATGACTGTGCAGACCTTGTTATGGTACCACACCATCTATTCTGTGCTAGAGGCGTGCGTCTGTCCGCGTGAGTGTGTGTAGGTGTGTGTGTGTGTGTGTGTGTGTGTGTGTGTGGTTGTGAGAAACGTGGATGCATGCAGCAACACTATAACGGGGCCTCTATCCTGCAGCCGTTATTTATGCATTGGCCACTCTCTGAGAAACCCCGCTCTCCATGCCTGATTCATTATCCTGAGAGGGACAGAAGAGGTGAGAAGGGAGAAAGAGAAGCCCCATAAGCTCAGCCTCCTCCACCTCCTCCTCCTACTCCTGCTCTTCCTCTCTGTCCTCATCCTCCCCGTCACATGGATCTCCCCCGAGCAGTCGCTGTGAGTGCGTAGTGCCGGTGCAGCAGGCTTTTATTGTGATTGAGTCTGCCGCTTACAAGGAATGATGCAGGGGAGGCTGTCTCTGTCTCACAGACAGACGGATAGCTCAATCCTCAGCTTTTGTACCTCCATCCAGAACACTCTACACAGTACCACTGTAGGCACACACTGCTGGAAATACATGGTTCCAAAAAGTCTGAGAAATAGGATGTGAATAGAATAGAATAATTATTAGCATTTAATTTAACGCTATTGTTCAGTAAAATGCATTTAGTATTTAGTAGCAGTAGTAGTAGTTCTGTTAGTAGCAGTGTGGGGAAGCATTAGTAATATGAGTAGCAGCAATAGCACGACCAGCAGCAATGGTAATAGTGGCAGTAATAGTAGTAATAGTATTAGGCTGACCAGCGGGAGTAGTAGTCGTAATGGCAGCTTTAGTAGAAACAGTAGAAGTAGTTGTGGCAGTAGTAACAGTAGAAGTAGCAGTGGTATTAGTAGTAGCAGCAGCAGCAGCAGTATTGGTAGTAGCAGCAATAGTACTTGTAGCAATAGTACTGGTAATAGCAGGAGCATCCGTACTGGCAAAACTAGATCAGCAGCAGCAGCAGCGGTGGAAGTGGTAGAAGTGAAGGAAACTAATATAGGTTGTAGCAGTAATAGCAGAAATACATGTGAAACTAGTAGCAGTAGTGATAGTATTAGTTGGAACCACAGTAGTAAAAATGCAATTTGTGTCGCTCCTCTTGACACACGGGCATAACACTTATACCACACTAAAAATACTACCAGCCTCACCACACACATACACACACACACACACACACACACACAGAGACAAATACATTCTGGTCACTCCTCTCTGTTCCCAGCTCAGGGCCATCTGTCCAGGGTTAGGAGTGGTGTTAAACACCAAGATGTCCTTGCTGTGTGTGCAATCACTTCTCGCTATCACTGACTTTCCTGCAACTCTTTATTCTGTCCCCACCTCCTTCTTCTCTCTGCTTTTGTCTCTGCTTCTGTATCTATCCATTCCATTAATTGAGTTGATTTCTTTTGCTTTCGCATCTCTCACTCCTGCCTGCCCCTCTTTCTCTATATCTCTCCACCCTCCCTCAACTCATTTGGCCATACACAGATAGGGGCAGAGTGGAAAGAGGAAAAGTGATTGAACATTTACAAGTATCCTGGAGATCTCATTGCTGAGGCCTCGCCAATACGACAGCTTTTATTGCCTTCCACCAGGAACCTTCAAATAGGAGGGCCAACATCATCTCTTCGGACACACACACACACAGCACACACATGCAAGCACAAACATGCCAATGCCCCTCTGTTCAGTCATACAATACGTACTTGCATAGTCATACATATATTATGAAAGCAAGTATAAACAGACAAGAGTGCTCAGAACACACATGCACACAGATATACACACAAGCTCCAAGAGGTCTGTCATAAATTGGATTTTGTCAGTATGAAAGAGATATAGGAAGAGAGAGAGTGACTGACAGAAAGGTAGGGCTGTGTAGTAAAGTGTGTGTTTGTGTGTGCATGCGCACAATCACAGCAGTGACCCTCCTGAAGGAAGAGGAGGAGAGAGAGATGGGAAGTGAGATGACAATATGAAAACATTATGACAAAAACTCTCCTCCGTATCCTCTTTGGGTGCATGTGCGTGATCATGTAATTGTGCATACTTATGGGTGTTTACTCCCTCCTGAGTGGCAGGGCCGTGCTTTATGGTCCCTAGCCATCAGATAGCAGTGAAGTAGGAATCCATTGGGATTGTGCATCTGTCTGGAAATGAGCTCCCTGTAGCTGTTAGAGGGAGATTAAGATGAACTTAAAGTGCTTTACATACCAGCCTTCCGCTCCCACCAACATTATCAAGGACACACTTTAATCTTGAAATATAACAGCACTGTAACTGCTCTGCTATCAGCATCCTACATCTAGTCCCATGGAGCGGCTTCAGTGGAGGAAAAATAAATGGCATTTGTGCACTTGGTACTGGTTACAGCAGTGCAGGAGTCAAGTGTAATCAATGGTAGGACTCGAGTTGTTTCAGTCGTACAAAGCCCATGTTCCGACTGGCTCGCGGAATCCAGAAGAAATGCATACTTACATACACACCAAAACTGGCAGCAGCATGGTGCAACTCCAATTTCTACTTTGCAGTCACGTGATTACCATGGTTACCTGGCGGGCAAGAAACATATATAGTTACATATCTCCGTCACCTTACACCGCACAAAAAATTAAAGCCTACAAAAGTACGGATAGCTATCTTTTCTTCAAGAGTGGATGGGTTAACAGCGCTGTCGTATGGGTTTGCTAATGTTTGCATGTTTGTAGCTATACACAAAGTGACATCTGTTCCGTCGTGTGATGAAGTCTTCATCCGAATATGTACACCCTGCCTGCCGGCGAATGAAAGCTTGATAAGTAACGTTAGTTTAAAAAAAACCTTATGCCGACTAGACTGTATCATATATGGCTAACAGGATGTCAAACATTGTAGCCTACCTGCTCATCCACTCCACATAGCATCAGACAACAGACAAGAGCAGCTGGGGCAGCGAAATGCCTTTAACCCTGTTAGCAGTCTGTTAGGTTGTAACGTTAATGTAGTAGTAATAACTTTACCATAGTATGTATGCAAAGTAACTGTAAGTAAGTAAGTAGACGCAGTACAACAGTAACGTGTGTACTGTAACATGTATTCTTCTTCTCATCATATCATATCAAATCACATACATATGATATATATATATATATATATATATATATATACTTTTGTATAGTAAGACTGGCAAGATCCTTGATTAGTTTACTGGGTTTGGTTTGAACAATAGTTCACCCTCAATTTATGTCCAGCATAAATTCCAATGGTGGTAATAAGGATGTATCGAGGTTGGGCTGATACATGGTTGTGTAGACCATCTGACTTTTGGGCAGGCTTATGGGGCGACAATTTTCATTGTTTAGGACTGTTAACTTTGTTAATCAAAGGTATACCAACGCAATAAATGAGTTCACATTTGAAAAATAATTTTGCATCCTTGTCCTTAAAAGCACATGCACTGAAGTTTATCATTTATTGCCAATTATTTAGTCAGCTTTGTCAATAGAAGTACACGATTCTCCTCAGCGGCCTTGTGTAAACCCCCTGATCCATTTCCCCTATGTGGATTACCAGGCACTATGGTAGAAATTGTATAAGCGTGGACCATCTTTGGGAAGGTGTTCTCTATAGGATCTATACACCAGGAAGTACAATAGCTCAGTGATTTTCTGAGTGCAGTGACTCAGTCAGCACATGCATTAAACAATTTGTTTACCGATTCTATTACTGCCAGCAGCATTATGCTAGCACAGCACTTCGGTGATAACAGTTGAAGTTTTGTAAATTCATGGTACTATTACTTACCTCAGTCATGAACAGCTCCCACCTCATGGAACTAAAAAGCACAAGAGTGCATATGCTTATTATGAACACTGAGTGTCGTTGAACGTCTGCTCTCTGTCATGATGTGCTGCAGTACAGAGGAACCATACTGTACATATCTTACACTTCAGTGGAGGTGTAAAGCATTTGAGAGCCCTGGCCTATTTGTTTGACGAGCACAGGGTAATATTAGATCTGCACAGAAGCCAAAATCATTCTGTGATTACGTTTGACCCTGAGGAGCGTCAGGTACTTCTCAGCTCGATGCAGATTGCATTACTTAAAACATAGCCTCTGGGCACTCTTCATTGTACAGTACTTGACACGAAACCCATTCCCCTTTGGCAGGCACTTTTGTTCACACCCCGACTTGCTGTGCAGAATAGTCAAGTGACTGCTGCTTAGCATGCACTGTCATACAATCAAATGTAAAAGTGGGAATCAGCCTTATTCCAAAATAGTTTCTGGTCCAGATGAAATAATGAAGAGAATTTGTTTCATTTATATAGAGACAAGCCAAATTCACACCTTTTTTTTACGTTACATAAATTGTTTCACAGGAAGTTATGTCAGAATAACTGTTGTGTGATATTCTATACAATGTGATTTGTCACACTGAATTAACTTACTAATATAAACCTTCTTGAAGAATGGAAAGAGTGAAGCCTCTAACCTAACAGCAGGAGAAGGGACTAGGAGTCAAGGACATAAGAGTGGAAAAGCAAGGGAAAGAAAAGAATGACAATATGCTTTAATTTGCCATCTCTGAGTGGCTGATTACTGTCCTCCCTATATTATCTGGGCTTTTTAACACTCTATGGAATGTGGTATGTGCAGAGCACATAGGAAGATTACAGCGGATGGGTAAATTCTACTCTGTGATGGACAAGGAGAGGTAATGAAGCAGAGAAACAGCGGAAGAAGAGGGTTAGAGGGTTAAAAGGGTACAAAACAAGAGAACGTGGAGGAAAAAAGAGTGAGGGAGGTTGTGAAGGAAAATGAGGAGTAAATAGAACGGGGATGGAGGCAGACGGGTGAAAATACCAATATTAAGTCCAATACAAGGCTGTTTATCGTTTCCTATCTGAAAAGCCCAGCACTTTCTGATCGGCTGCTTTCATGCTATTCAACTAAAACAGCTTGGTTAAGGCTAGGCAAAGACTATGACTGCAACCTTCAGTGTTAAAGTCAGTGGCCTATGGCCTTCCGCTCTGACCTTCTCCAGATGTTTCAACGCTATAACATTACGTTACTTCCACCTTTGCTTCTGAGAACAGTCAGTATTTGCACGATCACAAGAGGTGGTGGTGATATCTGACGATAATGGTTGTCATTCGATAGGATAGAGGCCTGAGTGATGTATCTGTCCCACTGACAGCATTTTCAGTCAACACGGACGCTGTGATTGCTTCAATTGCTAGAACTGAAGAGTAAAAGTTATTTCTGTAAAAGACATCTAAAATCTGTACAGCTATGTCGCCTTCATTTTTCTCAAGCTACTTTTCATAGATGTAGCTAGTTAGCTAGCAAGCTTTGTAGAAAGATGATGTCGCTATTTCTAAAGGGTATTTTAAACATGAAAGAGCTGACAAATTTCCTCAAGCATCACTAGTCAGCGTCGGTTGGGGCTGAAGGCTACAATTTTGAAAATGGAAGAATGCATGGTATAAAGAAAAGACGACATCTCAGATTCTGCTGCACTGATTAGAATTATTTTATCACTCCTTCTATCGTGAGTCCAAAAACCATATGGGAGTGCAACACTAAATCAGCAAAGCACTCTTTTAAGTCCATTGTCAAAGGTCTGATTGTTTGACTGTTTCTCCAGCTGTCAATTCGCACAGCACCAGATCTATTTTAAGTGCTTAACCGATTTAGAAGTCTAGAACCAGGCAGTCTGATATTTCGAGTTTTTAGAATTTAGGCCACATTGTTTTAGTAAAACCCTGGACAGTAGAAATATATATATATATATATTTAAAATATTTACTGTTACATACATAATCAGCATAGCATTGGGGTTTTCTACTCAAGCGCCATAAACCTGAAAATTAGTGTGTGTGCATGCATACAGTCGTATCTGCCCTGTCCATGTGGAACAAAGGTACATACAAGGCATATATGTGAGCACACACAAGGTACCTTTAGACAGATTGGGGTTTTGTTCCGTCATCCTTCTCCAGAGAGTCATTTTCCTTCCCTCCAGTCATTGTGGAGGGAAAGGGTTTTTCCCTGCCGTTGTCCCGAAGGTAAAGGTAATTAGGCCTGGCAAGAGATCTGGACTCCTTGGTTTACCTTTTCTCCTCTTCTCTCCCAGTCCTCCTTTCATGTCCCCCAACCCCAACTGTCTTTTCAAATCCAAAAATACACCCTTACCATCAGCTTACCTCAGGTGACTTCTGATATTTTCCTTTAGTTTGTCCTCCTCATTTTTTCTCTGACCCCCTTTTTCCAGTGTATATCAGTCCATCGGAAATTGATAATGTAATTCAACCTATAGCCAAAACATAAAACATTTACTTTTATGGACTTCTAGAGTCTGGTAGACGTCTGCCGGAGCTCCTAGAAAATGCAAACTGCAGCACCAGAAAGTTGGAGACCTGAATGCACCAAAATTAAAAAGAAAATTCTGATTGTACATAAAGTCCAGGTTTAATCACACTGAAAACACCTCATGATGTGGCCAAGGCCACATTAACAGATTAATCTGATAGTAATAGTGATAGCACACTAAATACAAATACAGTATACATGAACTTTACTTGTTGCATATAATTAACTACACATGATAGCTTCATTACACACCCAGAAACCAATCTGTGTTTAGGGATATGCACCATATTATCACAACAAACTAAAATAGTCCGTTAGAACTACACTTTCAAACAGAGCCTTTGACATACACAATTAGCTAATAATACAGAATCTGCCTTTGTTGATATATTTTGCTGGTGCTAATTCCCCAGCAAATTTGCAATTAATCAAATTAGCAAAAACTATGTGATGTGCAGAGAACCTGGGACTATTTGGGCTCCTGTGGGCCTGGGGCCCTGAAGCAGTTACCTGCTTTGCCTGGTTAACAATCTACAGAAGCCTTAGATTGAGGCTGATTTTTGTTACTCCTTTATTTTCAAATTGATGCCTACATTGCAAACAAAAAAACATACTTCCCAAACATTATCAAACCGTAAACTGCTTCTTTCAAAAACTTTCCTTGCTCTGAATCATTTGAGTCCTCTGCACCAATGAAATCCACATTGTGTACAAAAGCAGAACAGTGCAGACTTCAACCTTTACTGTAATGCTTTGAAACCATTGTTTAACTGAAGTGGAGGTCATAGTTTTGTGTTTATTGCCACATCAGCATAGAGCCAAAAGACTCCCCAAATGTATCTTCTGGGCTTCAATCCCAAAGCCTGGAGAAACACCCACCCCCTCCCATCCTTTTCCCTGTGCTGTCCTCTGTAGCCTGCTGTAAAGGATTTTGTGTCAATTAAGGATCAGAGTTGTAAGTGTTTCACAGCAGGGCAAAGCAGCGTCTGAACCGCTGCCCAACAACGGGTCCACTGGAGCATAAAATGAATGCCAGACACACTGTTCAGATAACAGACCATCAGCTGGATATCTGGACGATGAAGAGTCCTGATCCCCAGCCAACTCAGCTCCACCGTTCACTTCAGACTGATGGAGCTCTGCATTCACTAAAGGCCAGTCTGACTTTTGGGTGAACATGAACTTGGCCAACTGCAGTGCTCACTTGAGACAGATACTTAGGAGGTCCGGGTAGAGGTGTAGGAGGACTGTAAAGTAAGGTGTGGGCCTGCTGCCACATCCACAGTTTTGGAGCTATGTATATCAAGCCAGATGCTGTATATAGCCTGATACTCATGTGGTGGTGCTATCTAAGTGCACTCTTTTCCCAGTCGCTTTGCCATCTTCCAGTTTCAGACATTAACAAGGTCCAACCTACCCCAAACGAGCCCCTTGAGGTGGCAAGGACCAGCCAAAATGTTCTCATTTTGCAAAAGAATATCCTTGCCCTGAAGGTGTACACCTCAAACTGGGTCTCACAAGGATAAAAGTCTGAGAACACTACTTCCACTAACACTAAGGTGTACTGTGTCTGTCAGAGCTCCAATAGTTTTGCAGTCATTTGGTGGTTGTAGGACACTAGCTCGGGCAACCTTTCTCTGCAACTTTGATTGGAGTTTACTTCGTCCTTGTCTCTTTGTTATGGCTAGGACACATATTCTTGCATTTTGTAGTGTTAGTGCTAGTGTAGTGTAATTGTTTTACTGTTTCATTATTGTTATTATTTTTCTGGGTTGTCAGTATTTGCTTGACAAAAGCTATTCAATTATTTAACAGTCAACCGAAAGGATGCATGCATTATAGTCCTCATACAACAACTCACATTTGAAATAATAAACAATTGATTGCCATAATAATTAGAAACTTAGAAAGAAACCTAACTGTAAACACTTACTGCTATTGCATACTTAAAATGTATGTATATACCACAAAAGTTGTAGCATCGAGAAATTTTACTTTATCTCATTAAATCATCTCTCTGTATTTGTGAGGTTTGGATTCTCGTCTTTCTACAATGTAAGCACTACTTGAGGAATAACTAAATCCAAATTCAAGGGTCCAATATTTAAAAAAAACATATTCAAGTTTTTCAAATTTAGTTACCAATGACAAAAGATGATGAATTCCAGCAGACCTTCATCGTATTTTGTTACATTGTTGAGTGTTGTATATACAAAAAATTTTTTTAAGTGTGTTTTTTTTTTTTTTTTTTTTTTTTTTTTTTTTTTTAATTTAAGGAATTTAAATTTTTTTTAAAAAACAAAAAATAAAAAATAAATAAAGGATTAAGTTAGGGGAGGGGCGGGAAGAGAGGAAGCTTACTTACATAAAAACAAAATAAAAACAACCCAACAAAAAAAAAAAAAACCACCCCCCTCTTCCCTCCCCCCCCCCCCCCAAAAAAACCAAATACCCCCAACCCCCCCCCCCCCTCCTCCCCCCCAACCTCCCAACCCCAAACCTCCCCTTCGCCCCTATTTTTCCCCCCTTCCCCCCCCCCCCCCCCCCCCCCCCCCCCCCCCCCCCCCCCCCCCCCCCCCCCCCCCCCCCCCCCTTCTTTTTTTATTTTTAATAAATAAAATTTTTTTTTTTTTTTCCCCTTTTTCCCCTTTTTTTTTTCCCCCGGGGGGGCCCCCCCCCCCCCCCTTCCATTTTTTACTTTTTTTTAATTTAGAAAGAGGGGGGGGGGGGGGGGCCCCCCCCCCCTTAATTTTTTTTTCCCAGGGGGGGGAAAAAAAAGAAAAAAAAAAAAAAAAAAAAAAAAAAAAAAAAAATTAAAAAATATATTAAAAAAAATTTTATAATAAAAAAAAATTTTTTTTTTTTTGTGTCAGCCATGTGATCCAAAAATCTGAGTAAGATGTATCCTTAGTAGCCTGGATGTTCCAGTTCTCATTTGCTTCCACACACAACAGGTGCTCTTTGAAAGGGAACAGTTGTGTTAAATTCATAGAAAATGTTTGTGCGCATATGATTATGGAATATATTATGGCATATTATTTTTATATAGTTTGTGTAGAAGCAATTGTGGAAAATCTAAAATGTTTCTTTACTCACTACACCAACTCAACCCATGTTTACAATCAGCCAGTCAGCCGAATCCAGTGACGAAATTCTCTTTATCCAAATACAAACTGACAATCCTTGTTGAAGTTTTTAGAGTTGAGTGGCGTCAAACATTAAACTGCTTTCACTTGAACACACCTTAAGAGTTTGTTTGACTATTTGAGGGAGAACAGGCCGATGTATTCATGTCAGTGCTTTAAAGTAAGAGAGTGAAAGCAGCCCTAAATGTAACCTGTAGTTACGGGAGTGAATTTTTCTGAAATGTTGGTTATCCTGGCTTTTCATAAATAAACAGCCTTTTTGAGGCAGTGATCCAGTCAGTGATGGGAAACTGAAGGGACACGTAAAAATAGATTTAAATATATGACATTTAACGTGACACTGATGCCTGCGTCATTGCATTATGTTGGTAGTGAATTAATTTAGTACATTGTAACTTAATGAATTTTCAAATTAAATTAAAAAAGCTTTAAATTAAGTATCTAGAGATGTGGAAGAGTGCTCGAGCAGACATGAAGGGGCTTGGCTTTGAATTTGAACCCCAGTAAGGATGCTACTGAACGTTATCCACTCAACTAGACAAGACCAACTCACCTTTCTTTCCTAATATCCTCAAACCTTCCAGAAGTAATGAGGTACTTTGAAGAGAAGGAAATGAAACGAATGCGGCAGTGAGCATGGTGTAATTCTATGCATGAGTTCCGTTTGCCGCCTCCCCGTATGTGATATGTGTTTGGGTGTGAAAATGAGGCGTCTGATTTGACTCCTGATAAATCTTACTGCGCTGCGGCATCAGAATGTATTACTGAGCCAACAGCCGGGGCCAAATCCATTTTTATCTGAGTGCAATTGATGTCACTCCAACTTCTCACAAAAGTGCCTCTGCCGAGGCACCAGATGTGAGGTTTTTCCCTCTTTGTGTGCACACGCAAGGATCTGTGTGTTTGCATGCGATTGTGTATGTGTCGGTGTGTTTATGAGGCGAAAGGTGAATCGATTTCCACAAGATGGCTTCGGGGAGGAATAGGTCTCACAACTGCCCAGAGCTGTCTGTAGAGAAATAACCCTGTTATATGGCAGCACACACACACACACACTGATCCTGTTTTGACAGTGGTTTTTGGCACAGCTTAACCTTAATCTGATGTCTGTACAGAGAGCGACAGCGAATCGCGGTTTTGACAAGGTGGCTGTTCTTGCCAGAATGCTTCACACGCCTCTCTTTGCAAGCAGGACGAGCGGTCACCTCTGATGTTATCATCACACAGACCGCTGGCATCGAACAGCCCGGCCAATATTACCTCGTGTAATACCGCTTGCTGATGGCAGATGAAGGACATTCATCAATCCAAATGTCTTCATACTGCAAACTTTGTGTCACAGCTGACAGGAGCAAGATGGATCTTAAATACCTTATGGCGAAGGTATTAGGGCTCCCTTTTTGGCTCCCTCCACTTGTTGCATGTCCTTTTACCGCTTTCCCCTGCTGTCTCATGTATTTGTAGGACTGTCTTTAGGCTTCTTAATGTGCATTTTACACACAGTTTAATGAAATGTCTGATGAATTCATGACCTCTTATTGTATGTTTTGACCTGTTGGGGCTCCTTATGGGGGATGCCGTTGAAACGTCAATTAAAAGCCTGTCCCAATTAGACGCACATCCCTTTTACTAGCCTTGTGTGGTCTTAATTAGACGCCTGGTCTGGATTTTATAGAAGTTCTTTGGATGGATAAGAGCTCTTTTTTTTTAAGTTATATTTTGGGCTTTTATCGAAAGTGACAGCTGAAGATAGACAGGAAAGGGGGGCAGAGAGAGAGGGGATGACAAGCAGCGAAGGGCCGCAGGTCGGATTCGAACCCGGGCCGCTGCAACAACTCCGTACGCCAGCTCTACCGACTGAGCTAACCGGACGCCCATGGATGAAACCTCTTAAAGCACACCAGGTCACCTGCTTGAGCGCTTCTGAGCTGCTTAGATCACCTACACTGTAGGGTTAAAGGAGACCTTTAAACATGAGCACAAATATAAATGTTTAAACTTTTGTCCTAATGGACATGTTACAGTTAGATTCTGCACAACTCAATCGTTCAGTTCATTTTACAGAAGCCATGAGCACCAAAGTACCAAATGATTAAATTAATGATTTCGTAATTAAAATTATTTGAGTAAGTAATATTCATTCTGGTATAAATAAAGAATTTGATAATATTTCCCATCTTTGCTGAGCAAGAGTTTTGTGCAAAAGAAATTAAAGGCCTGTTTTATATAGAGGCAGGTTGAGTTCAGTGATTACAGCAAATAAGGCCTGGGCTATTAATTGAAGTTTTACAGTACATCTCCATTTGGAGTGAACTCATAAGGAGGCTATCTTAATGTACACTCAGGGACCAATTGGATACCTCATTAACGATGGGGTGCAGAAAATAGATCCAGAACATGGTTTCCATTGTTTTTAATAGCTTTATCTACATCTATGGTCATAAGCAAGATAAAGTTAATATAATTAGTTACCTGGGTGTGCAGGTTGTATATTTAAAATATCAACAGAAAAAAAAAAAGATTTGTGATGGCAGGTGGGAGCTGGGGCTAAGCTTTTGTGCTAAACTCATATTGACACTAGCATAATCCATATACATGAGGCCTGTACTGATATGAGTTGGCAGTTGTATGTGGGTCCACAGGTTCAAGGGAGAGCCTGTGGGGAGCCTCTTCGGTGTCTGAGGGCTTGTCCTGGAACATGGAAAGGGCTGATGATTGATACATTTATTGAATATTAAAACAAAAGAAAACTATTTTCAGCTTCTTTTTTTTTTTTACATTTCACAAAATAGATGCAGGCAGGGAACAAAGGAAGAGCGAGAGAAGGGTGTGAAAACAAGCAACCTGTAATGCCTCGTTTGAGCACTTTTTGACACCAGAGTACATAAATATACACATCAGAACCATAAGAGTGCAGCATGACATGCTGCCAGTCACTGGAATTTGATTTCGCCACGTGGGTCCTGACAATCACCGAAACTGTACAATCAGCGAGTTACCTGTCAACCGGTATAACTTTATGTTTACGCTTCCTGTGAACAGTTGGTGTGAACTTGGTTCGGACCAAATGAGCCGAATCACAGGTGTGAAAGCACCCTCAGGCTGCAGTGACACACATGGCACAACATGCCATCATGCAGGCTTCCAAGTTGCCACTTGTACTTTATATTTCGTGTGGTTGTTTATATACAGTATTTTGAAATGTAACTTTACTTTTATTTATCAGTGAACTGACAGCAGTGTAACATAAGGCATCACGTCCATGTTCGGGGTATTGGTTCTGTAACCTACAAAACTAAGTCTAAGTGTAACTTAAAATTACTAGTAAAAGCTGCTTCATCAAGAATCTTTTTTTAACTTAAAAAAATAAGTTTGTGTTACTTAAAATTATTTTTATAAAAGTTTTGAGGTAATCCGTTTCAAAAAATGATGAGCTTAACTAACTTATTGAATTACAGTGTATTGTAACCGAGTCTGCAGACTGGGGTCATATGCGAACATTGACAATTAGATGAACAACTCCCCGGCTTTCAGTCTTTTTGCCTGTTCTACAGCCAGCCTCCAGTCATTCAGCTTCTTATTTTTCTTTAAAGTCCTTTTCTTTGACAGTCCTGTTTTCCCCAGTAACCGCCCAGTGTGTCTGTAATTATCTGCTTAACTGTCTCTGTTTCTGTAGAGAGGATGTGTGTGTGGTGCATATATCGGGAGGGTCGTGACCTTGTTTTGTATGATGAAGTGAATGTTTTTGTGGCCATGTTCACCGAGTTGAAAAATATAATAATATTGTTCTCATTAGGCTAGGAGTGGTGGTCATACAAAGAGATCACACTGTTCACACAATCACACACTTCCACGGCAGTAAAATTACAGCATGGTGAAATTTCTCACAGATTTGCAGTGCTACATAGTAGTAGTTACATATAGTGTAAAGAGCTGTGACAGGCTTCCCGGGTAACCACTTCCACTCACTGTGTCGACCCACACAGTTGAGTAACTGTGAATGGAGTGCATCCACATGCAGAGCTTTTAGCCTCGGAAGGCCATATGAGTGGCTTCTCACCCCAGACATGGGTGGGCCGTCTGTCTAATAGCTCCTTTGCCCTCCCTACATGTCACTGAAGGACTGAAGTAACATCAGAGGGCTGAAAAAGCAATAACCTCCCCTGGCCTTGCCCAATTGATCTCCAATACTGGCTCCACTGCAGAGAGTAAAATCAAAAAATCATGAAGAAAACCTCTTCTTCAAAGCTTTTTCTTTCATCAAAAAACAAAGCTGTAAGCCTGTATGAGTGACTCCTGCGAGTGAAAACTGAGGTTCAACTGATATTTGAAAGCCATTGGCCATTAGGCCAGTTCCATATCAAACATCTCTTCCAAAACTTTGTTCATTAGCGAGTAAAAAAAGATTCTAAAACAGCACAGAGACTGGGACTTTGAAGTGTCCATTAAAAACATGAATAATAAAAACAATGATTACTATCATACATAATCATGCACACTTGAGTGGAAGATGATCAAAATGTCTCATTTGAATCAGCAGCATCTAACAGCTTCCCGTAGACATTCAAGTAGAGTGCAATGCTAATTATACAATAAGTATGTCATCAAAGAAAGTGCATCACACATTAGATTTATAATTTGGTCTGCTGGGTGAATACTCATTTCTGATTGGCTGCAGGGTGTTCATTACTTCCAGATGTAGGACACCTACAAAATAGCTCCAATGAATGTCAGTTCACTTTTCTAAGTGATCACCCCATTTGCTATTCAACTCGTCATCAGTACACATGCCCCATCATTTGTTCGTCAAAGTCTTGATTTGTAAACAATGACATGGCTGGACAGCTAGCTTCTAGCTAGCTAGTTAAACATACTGTCATATGTATTCTGTATGTAGAGTGTTAGAGAGTTATTGACTTTGAGGTGAGTCAAAGAGTTCTATGAACAGAGGGAACGACAAAAATCTTGCAATACCAAGTCATATGTAATACTCTTTGCTGCAGTAGAATGAATCTTATGGGTTGGTAATTATTGTTGTATTAGTGAAACTCCCAGGTGTTACCAGGTAAACAGAGTTATGGCTTGTAAAAAACATTAGATTTGGATTGCAAAATGCATGGAATTATAAATTAATTGGGATAGTTTTTTTTTTTCTGCGGGATAATACCCTTTGAGGTTTCCATAATCAGAAATGAGTGGCCTTCACGTAAAGGTGCTCTGTGGAGTTGGACATCAAGTGTTTCTCACCAATATGTTTTGATTCGCTTGAACTCTAACTAATGTGTTGAATGAATTTACTTCCACATAAAACAAGTGCTTTGAATCCACCATTGTCTGCGTATCTTTGCATGTCACACCACCTGTTGACCAGTGGAATAATGGGAAACCATTGGCAGAACTGTGTAGCATGCCAAATGAGCAAAATGGCAACCCACTCATAAATAAACAGCTCCATGGCACTACAAGAGGTCAAAAACTCCACAGGGAACCTTTAAGCTACTGCTAATGATACTCCGACAATGAAAAGTACACCAGGAAAGCAGGGATTATTGGCTTTGGAACCACAGGAAGGCTTTTAATGTGAAACATCTGTGCAAGAAGTGTTAAGTTTCACTGACAGTAACTTAATAGGGATCAAGAAATTGGCAAAGCTATGCTAACTGGAAGTCTTTCTTTAGTGAGTATTTCTGTTAGAAAGACAATTTGAGAAAAACAGTGTGATGATGACTGATAGAATTAGTGCAGCATCAATAGCAAATTAAAACAGTGACAGATCAGAAAAATAAGGCTCTAACTATCTAAAGAGTACATAATAAAGCCTGTTTCAAATAAAGGCCTGATTCTCTCTGCAGTTGAGGTAATTAATACTGAGAATTTCCAGTAAGTAAATGTAAGGCAGCTACAGCAGGTGAGAGGAGCTGTTACAGCAAGAGAGAGAAACAGGAGAACGGCACCGATGGGTACTGTAAAAAAAGAGAGATCGAGAGAGAGAGGCTGTTAAAAGTGAGAGAGATTGAGTAAACGAGCTCTGCAGAGAGGAGGAGAGAGCAGGAGCAGCGTGAATGAGTGGGATTAGCCTAAAAGTGAAGGATTAGCCGGGCTGAAAGGAGTCCCATAACAGAGAGCAGAGAAGTAGGCATCAACAAGACAGCAAGCAGATAGCTGGAGGGGTTGAGCCAGCACAACTGGATCCTGCTAACAGATAGCGGAGAGCCACCACCTGGAGGGAGCTACAACCAGCCGGGAAATCTAGATGCACTGCTGGTTGGAGAAATGAACTCCCCCCGGCCTCAGAGAGTGTCTTACTGTTGTCTGGAGACAGGAAGGTGCAGGATGAGTGTGAGATGCTGTGCATGTGTTGCTGAAGCTGCTGTTGGTTTCTTTACATGTAGGGTTTGATAAACTATGCACTGCTGACTTCTAGTGCATGATAAACTTGAAAACCTTAAAAAGACCTATGATATTTATTCAGTACTATACTTGTACTTGAGTACTTTCATTTCATGCAACTTTATACTTTGACTCCACTACACCTCAGAGGCAAATGTTGTACTTTTTACTCTAATACTACTTGCATTCACCTGAAAGCTTTGGTTACTTTCCTGATTACAATTTTGCATACACTTCCTGTCCAAGAAAACCACTTTTGTGTTGCTTTATGGGTTGAGAAACTTCTCCTACTTCTTAAGCTAAATAATCCATTCAAAAACCCTTAGCTGGAAAATGCATGGCCGCAAAGTTGAAAACAACAAAATAGGGTTGACTTTTTAGGGGTAAGTGGTTCTCACAGGACAGCAACGTCATATATATATATATATATATATATGATAATGTTATAGAATACTATGCATCTTTCTAGACTGATTAAAATTAGCACAACCTTTGGCCCTCTATTGGGCTAAAAAGGCAACAATATCCAAGATTAAGCAAGGAAATAGAAACTAATTTCAGATATGAAAATGATGGGGTTTTTTTTTTCTTCTTTTCTATTTTTGTAATCGTCTGACCTCTCGAGGAGATCTTGCCCCACAGGTTTGGATCCAAGGGTTTGGATCATCAGGCTAAGCTTTTGGCTTGTTTACAACCTCTCTGATTATCAAACTGCTTGTTTGCCTTGTTGGACTTTGCTGTAGTGATGTGGCTTTTGTGAAATTTGGCAATTTACTTACGTAGGAGTGCATGTAAATGTTATCATAATTGAAGGAAATGGTTACCAAAATTATAAAAAATAAGACCCATGTTAAATAAAACATAACTATTCTTTATTTATTCCATTTTGACATGAAACAGTAGGGTAATCACAGGTCTTACCAATGAGACTAAATGAGAAAGGTACAAATACAGGTATAGGCGGCCCAAACCTGGAAGCACTGTCCACACAACGCCAGACTGACTTTATAAGAGACAAGAGGTGCACAGTCCACAAAGTGAACATTGATGTTGATGTTGATCATTCAGCTGTCACGCTGCAAATATGATGTTCTGACTATACCAAAAAAATATTTCGCTGTTCGAATATGCAAATATTTTAGCCAATTTTCCATTTACAGGCAAAGGGCTGGTTTAGCATGCAGTCCTTTGAGAGTTTTTTTGTTGTTTGTGGTTTTTTTTGGGGGGGATGGGGGAAACAGAATATTTAATTCAGCTCTTGTTGGCAGGGATGTAGACAGAAATCTCTCCAGTCAGCACTGCAGAACTAATTGCAGCATAGATGCAGAACGGAAGACTTACACCATGGCTAATACTGCAGATACTATCACGCTACAAAGCTGTTAGGTTTGGGATGTTTAACTGCTGGTGCAAACAAGAAGGTGAAGACAGCATTTGTGGCATATTTTGACACTGCGGATAATTTCCCACAGACCACATCAAGATTGAAAATGCAGAGGGGCTAAGGAGTGCAGGGTGTCTCAGTGGTACAAATAGTCTTATTTTGGGCTCCCTGTGGTGTCTTCAGAGAAATACGATGAATAATTCTAAAGTTCGTGTTGCAGTCATTGCACCAACAAACAGGCACACATATGCATGCCCGCCCTTCCTGTACACACACACAAACACACACACACACACACACACACACACACACACACACACACACACACACACAAGCAGCTAGTGACAAGAATATGCACATACATAAATACAAAGTTACACACATGTTGATACATTCTGAATACATCTTGACAAAATATGCTTTCAGTGTTGAGTATTAGAGCTTGAACTGCACGCTGTAATGGCCACCCACTGAAGTCTGCGGCTGTGAAATTTCACAAGTTTCACTCCTCTGAATGAAAACTCTGGGAAATGATTTGACAGAACTTTTCTTCAAAGACATATTTGATGGCGTTTAAGTTTGCAGATGGAAGAGAGTGTGAAAGTGAACAGGAGGGAGAGAGAGACACATGGTTACACGGCTGTGAAAGAAACGCTTTATGCTGCATGTCAAAATGTCCACTAGCAGATATCAAACATTAACTGCACACGACCAGACCAAATTTTAAAACATGCTGCCTCTTTTTCATGAGCATTTACAAATTGAAATGTGCCTTTTTCATGCTGTTTGCATTACTGCTGCAGTGCTGCACCACACCCAGCCTTCAGTTAATTGAAGCGCCAGTGCTAGACAGGATAAGGCCTGCTGCAGGGTGACGCAACTTCTACCATTTTTCAGTCAGATTCTTTAAGTAATGCACTATTAAAAGCAAAATCCATTTGACCTTGGCTTTTCTTCCCAATGCTCCTTAGCAAAGCTTCATGTGGTTCTCATCATTTTAATACACATCAAACCTACAATTGACCAAAACAAAAGTTGTGAGGAGTTTTGAGATTTGCCACCTCCATACAGTGGATTGGAGTTGTTGGAGGGATTGTGATTGTGATTCCACAAACACAGATTTTTCAAAATGTTGAAATTAATTTACTTTTTTTTAGTTTTGACATTTTTAAACAGAATTGTTGAATGCTGTGAGCACACAAATAAAACTCCATTCGCCTCCATTATATTAGGGTGGTGGCAGAAATCGTATGCATCTTAGAACCTAGGGTTAGGGTATGTAACACTCCCATGTTACGGGATGACCATTATTAACCAAGACAAGACTTTCCTAGCTTTACTGACATAAGGACAATTAACTGCGATCCAAATTTAATTCCTTACTTCACTGTAGTAAGGTGCAACATTCCTCTTCCTTTCAGCACAATAACATGAACAGTCACAGCTGAGTCACACTCGGCTGCATGGCAACCGTACACAGCTGCCTGTCTCCAACTTACTATAAATCAAGCAAGTTAATTAATGGCAATTTGTGTTTGCTAATGGTGTGTAGCTCGTCAGAATGATGAACATGGAACTTTGCCTTTGACGCTGGCCTTGTAGGGCTGAAAATATTCCTCGTAAGAGTTGGTCTGAGCTTTTATTTCAAGTGTTTCTTCAGTCTAGAGTTTCGCATCTTCCAGCCAAAGCAACGTTTTGTTTTAAACCAAATGCACTTGAGGTGAGAAAGGTGTCCTACATCCGAGTGCAGCTCTAGAGGAAGTATGCAGTGATGTTCAATATTTCAACACACACACACACACACACACACACACACACACACACAAGCATTTCTTTGGGGCTCAGGTGATGTGAGTGCAGGTGTTGTCAGAAAGCTTTCAGCTCAGTGAGTGCACTGGAGGATGGCCAGATATAGATACAGTTCACACACACACACACACACACACACACACACACACACACACACACACACACACACACATTAGTTTGTATTATCATTATAGTGTTCCAATTTCAGCTCAGACTCAAGGGAGAAATTACCTTAAAAAAATTTTAAAAACTTTTTAAAAAAAAACAACAACCGTGTGAGAGCTAGAGGGGGATTCTGACTTTAATCTGCCTTTAATGTGTCATTTCTATGTAGTTTTCTATCTATCTATTCATTTATTTTGGCTTAGGAGTTGAAATCAACATCTGTCTCATTTCATACCCTTCCTCACTGGGCAGCCTGCACTTTTTTTGCAATCTCACTCGCTCTCTGTTTGTGTGCCTCTTTTTCCCTCACTCCAACTCTCTAAATTAAAGAGGCTTTTAGCTCTCCAAAGAGAGAGCTGTCGGCCCAGCTGTCCACTTATTAAACAAATTGTCAGCACACACACACACACACACATGCATGCATGCTCACACGGACGTCTCTCCCTGTCTTTCTCTCTATCTGGCCCCGTTATTTGAGAAGGTCAAGTATGTGTTACGGCAGCCTCGCATATGCCGGGGGATCCGTGAATTACAGCCATCCAGGAGGGAGCTGAGCCGCCCAATCAGACAATTAACTCGGCTTCGTAAAGGCCAGCGCAATTTCATCTTGCACACATGCTCACACACGCGCACGCTTGTGGCGCGCTACTTATAAGGTCCTTACATTGATTAGATTCATTCCCAAGCTAACAAACTTAATCCTGATCCTAAACTTCAGCTTGAACTCACAAGTTTCTGCTCACCTACCAGAAGAAAAGTATTTCTGTTTGAGGTCTTCAAATGCTGAGCGTCAATAATAAAGTCAATGACTAAATTGCCGCATCTGGATTCCCTGAAGGATGCAGCTCACAAAGCTGGCTAATGGTGCATTCAGGTGCTCCTTAACTTGTAAAGTCAAATATTTAAAATTTTATGAGCAGGAAATTGCCCTTTAACAGCTGACTAATTGTACATTCCTGTGATAAAACGGAGCAACTGTCATGAGAAAGTAGCAGGTGTGATGTTTCCCTTACACGCATGATGGCCAACTGGCAAACACTGTGCAAAGTTAATGGTAAATATATCCTTTCATTTCTATCTTCTTTGAATAATCACAGGTTTATGATTCATTGACATTGTTTGAACCCAACAGCCCCTTATACTGGGTCCAGTTCATATGAAATTATACCAGTGATTAACTACTATGCTACCTGCTACATACGTAAAGGCAAGGGCAGGGGAAATCAATCAAATGGGGTCCAGCAGATACGATGTTGAATAAAACAGTAAGAAAATTCTTACATAGTATAGATAGTCTTTTCATCTATACTAATATATATACTATGAAAGCACATACACCCTGGCTCATAAACAGCCTATTGAATCTCTCATACTTGGAAAGGAAGGGTGAACCAAGGGAGCTGCAATCTACAACTACACCGCTACATGCCAAAAATCCAAACAGTACCTTTTCTATTTGGATTCAACTGCAAAAAGCCATTTAAAATATGTGGTTTTAGATTTGTATTTACAATACTGTTTGGACACATGCTATTTTGTGTATGCTTTGCACATGCTGTTTGGTTTTTGGAGTGCACCCAACCTCACCATAAATAAGTGGTTACATAATATTTCCCCAAGTTGTCAAATGTCACCTGATCCTTGCTTGAACTTAAATTTCATGAAGCACATTCACAGATCATAGCATGCCATGTCTGTGCCAATCCTCACTTGTCTATACTGTTTAATTTACTTGTTTTTTCATTAGTAAAAAAGTATTTGTTCTATATCCTCCACGGTGTGATTGTAAAAGAGAGTTCTGCTTTCACTTGGTTTTTCCCTGGTTACAGAAAAATGTCCCTCTTTTTGTGAGGTCCAAATGGCACGAAAATTTGATATAAAACATCTAGTATATTCCTCTCTGGGAGGTGAAAAGCATTCAAATGTGATAGTCTGTAAAGCGTGGGATCGTAAATGAGCTGCCTCTGTCTGTTTTGAAACGCGGAGGATTGTGTGATTTTAATCGTCGGTAGAGTGATCAGATGCAGCGAGCAGGTAATGGAGGAACAGAGCAAAGGGAAATGAGACGACGGGGATAAAGACAGAGCAGACAATGTCGCAGAGCGACATGGCAGGAAATTGGACAAATCTCTTATTTTTTGAGCATCTGATTACAGGGATCATATTCAATGAGAAAGCAACTGTTCACTTGCATGGGCTGACAACAGGGCAAATGAGACGCAGATGCACTGAGAGTTATGTATGAAAAGGAATTATAGTGAGTGAAGGACTGAAAGAGAGACAAATAACTACAAAATACTATTACAGCTTACAAATGATTCAGTCAATTAAAAAATCTAACCCAGTTCTGTTACAGTGAAAATGTGTTCTGATATTTTCTTGAATTTAGTTGTTGTAAAACAGCTTCTTCAATTAGCTCCATTGGCTCTGCAGTTCCTATTTTCTCCAAATACTGCATGCATTACCATCAATTAACCTTGTGCTACTTCAAGCAGAGATTAATATTTAGTCCAAACATTATTATGTACTGCACTAATAAAAAACTGAGGTGCAAATTAACTTCAAACGTAAGTAAGGATCAGACGAGTAGATGAGATATGAAATCCATCACAGCTGTCAGTCTCTAATTGAACCATCAGTACTAACACACATCTGCACTGCAGACACACACACACACACACACACACAGAGGGATGGTAAGCTGATGTAAGGCGAGTTAAATTTAAACCAATTTAAACAAAAAATACTTTGAAACCTGTAGTTTTCTTTATCACTTGCTGTTTACAGGCACATAAGAATTGTGGGCACTAGTTCTTCAGAATAGTATCAAAACATCGGCAGGAATTGGTGCGCTCAAATGCATGCATGTGCCACACAAGGATAGAACATATCAGGAACCTGCTCATCAAACACTGCTCCACGGCACTACTAGTGGACAAAAACTCCACAGGGTACCTTTAAAGAAGGAAATGAGAGACAAGCACGGAAAATATATTGAACAGAAAGAGAGAAATGAGAAAGTGTCCAAAATAAAACGAAAGATAAAAGAGGAAGAGGAAAATCACAGCCAAAAGGAAGAGCACAATTAAAAGAAAATGAGAGACTGGTAAGACAGGTGAAGAAAAATGGGTCCAAATCAATTACAGTCCAGCTCTGACTGCATATTCTCACAGCAGGAACTGTCCTGATGCAAAGTAATAATGACGATAACTGGCAGTGGAGATGGACAGAACAGCCCCTGACTGTACAAACCTGCAACACTATACATCATCAACATCCCTCAGACATCTGGCTCTCTGTCTCACCATGTTTTTTGTCACCTTACATTAGGGCCTTACACACAGTAGGTATGCTGCTACAATACATCTCCACCCCTGACATGTTTACAGTTGTAGAATAGACATTTGAGTTATCAGAGAAATTATGTTGTATTATAAGTTCATGTGTTTACAGTGTATGCTACAGTCATAGCAGCCATACCCAATCCTCTGACATGTAATTATTGATCTGCAGTGAAAGTCAGCAGAGTGGCAGACAATAAAAAATAAAAATAAATATATAAACAGCTATAAGACATATTCCTAGTGGAGTTTTGTTGTTTTATTTATGAGTTAATGGTGAACTTTACACCATATCATATGAAAATTCAGTCCAATCAATTAATGTAATATAACAAAATAACGTAGATGTCGTTGGCATCTGTGTAGTTTTAGGTCCCTGGCCTCTACTTGAAACAATGACAATGTGGTTTGTGGTTGCTGCCTTAAATCCTTCAGCCACCAGGGTGTCCCAGTTAAGACTTTTGATATCTAGCAACCGCACCACTGATGTGAGCTGGAAAAATCACAAATAGACAAAGCTCACTGGGTATCAGACCTAAGTGAGGTGCTGGAGCTGTAGACCGTCAGATTTATTTACAAGAAAACGGATACGGGTTATTGTGTGGAAAAACAGTTTTTCAGGCCCAAGCTGAAGTTAAGTGTTAAAATTGTGACCTGCAATTAATCATAATCACTGCATTTACCCCAGTAAGGTTGAAAATAACAAGTTTTACCCTCTAACTCCCTGATTTGTTAAAGGAAAATTCTAAAAGAATGTGAGAGAAGTCAACGTACTGGAGAGGACTAACACAGCTGACCTCTGTGTGTGTGTGTGTGTGTGTGTGTGTGTGTGTGTGTGTGTCAAAGGTTTGTGAGTACGTGTGAGCCAAGGTGCTGACGTGCGAGTAGAGCTGCCCGCTGCCGTTAATGGACAGCTAATATCATGAGTGAACGGTAAAAGTAGAGGCTGCTCGGCAAGCAGATGGAAAATCAATAGCCTATTAGACAGTACAGGGCAGAAGGGACATGAGGGGAGGAGGGGGGAGGAATAGTGGGACAACGGAGGTGAGGGGCGAGGTGTGAAGGAGGAGAGACGGAAGTCTCATGAGAGAAGATCTCACCTTGTCAAATTATTATCCAGATGTTTCTGATGGATTTTTTGCTTTAACCCCCCAAATATAACTGATCACAGCTATGAGAGCCTTTGTGACACACACACACACACACACACACACACACACACACACACACACACACACACACACACAGTAACGTAATACCCGCGGATGTTCATGTGCTAATTAATTTCTCTGTTATTTTTATTTAATTGCGTTTTGATGCTTTGGCAATACCTTTCAAATAAAGATGTGAATTACACTGAAAATAGAGAGTGTGACACACACACACACACACACACACACACACACACACACTCACACACAACCATAATACTGGTGCATAGCATTGCATACACAGCAACCCAGATCCACCATTAAAAGGTCTTGCGGCGCACACACACACTCACAAGCTCGCAGTCATACCAGTGCAGCTTATTGCACTAGTTATTTTTATGATTTCTATTCATTATGGGATGCTTTGACAATGGGATTCATCTAACAGTCGTGCCAATAAAGCACAGCGAGTTGAACCAAATAAACCAAGATGGAGCTGAGGCGCAGGCTGTGTGCGAGGCAGAGAGGAAACGAGAGCGAAGGCTTCAGGGTAGCAGCGATAATGAGAGGAGAGTCCGGCTTCTCTGTGTGTCCGCGGTTGCCTCTAGCTGGCTATTAGTAGCTGCAGCACAACCACAAGGCCCTGTGACAGTCAATTAAACCTCTTTATCTGGGATGCCTGCGTCTCTTTTCTCTTCTTCCTCCTCCTCCTTCTCCCTGCTCTCTTTTCTGCATGCCCTTTCCTTCAGGTGTCTTTATTCTTCCTGCTTTCCAGTTCTTTCTCCCTTTGCTGCCTCCTCCTTGAACTCCAAATGAGCTACGTTCACACAAAAAAAAAAACTCCCAAAGGCGGCGGCTTGCCAGGCAAAATGGTGTTTACATGAATAGCCTTAACAAGACGGCTCTGGGTCTTGCATGAGTGTATTTGTGTGTGTGTGCGCCTTTGGTCTAACTGCTATCTAGAAACCGTGTCTCCTCTTAAGGCGCAGCAATGGCTGTTTGTGAAGTCAAACTGGGGCTAAGTGTCTTGCCTTTGGTGACTGATGGACTCGCTTACTGTACGGTATTATAGAAGGCAACAGATTCAGTAGAGTTCCATGGTGCACCCATGGCATATAGCCTAAACCTAATTCATTATTTGTTGAAATGTGAACTATTACAGCCTCAGGAAAGGCTTGTTGGCTAACATTAGCAACTGAACCTTCACCCGACATGGAGAAATGCTGTATTTCTGCATTCATTTCAGTTCAGTGTGATTTGTGTAATGTGAAAGGATAAACACGTTATTAGCTCTCAGCAAATGAGCTAAGAGTTAATGATGTCGTAGCGCTGAAATAAACAACGAGCCTGAGGAAAGTCTTGCAGCTTAAAGGTCCAGTATGCAGGATTTAGCAGCATCTAATGGTGTAGTTGCAGATTGCAACTCCGTCGCTTTACCCGTGACCACAGAACATACAAAAAACAGTATTTGGCTACATTCTAAGGTTGTGTCAATACAACTACTCTTATTTTCACATGATTATACACTAATAATAACATACCTATCACTATTATATTCCATTTCTGCCAAAAGATGCTCCTATATGTTACACACTGGACCTTAAAGAGAGAGATGTTTTGGTGGGGACCAAATCAGAGCTTAAAATAAATGTCCAGAATCACAACTCCAATGTAAAACTTGCGTTGCTTTGTGTCTGCTAGATGTGTACGTTTTTTCCTCAAACATTAGCCACATTGTTTTGCTGTAGTCTTTCAGCTAACTTATGAGCAAAACTCACTGAATGCATGTTCATTATGATAGGAGTTGGTTGACTTTGCTTAATGTACCCATCTGAAAATTGACTTTTGTCATACAACTTTAGCCAAATTTTAGTAAACAGAAAACAGTGGTGTAAAGCTCTGGCGCACAATTGTAAATTTTACAGATTCTATAATAATAAAACTGTCTACTGCTGTAGACTGGAGCTTGTTGTTTAACTGTCTATTGCCACTTTTTTTATTATAAATGCCTTGACTTCTCAGAAAATACTTTGTTATGGTACTACAAACCTTTGTGCAGTGTTTTGGGATTTCATAAGTCTTCAAACTCTGGTTTCCTGTATTGCATTTCATTCTTTAACGGTACAAATCCCCAGTTGCATTCCTAGTTGTGGGAAGCAGGGAGAATTGCAGGGAAATCATTTAGAGAGAAATTGTCCATAGTTGAGAACATTTGGCTTCCATTTTTCTTTACTGATTACCCTCTGTGACCCCTTCAAAATTTGCCACAGTGGAAGATGACTTAGGAAAACAGTTGCTTACAGCTTTACATACATGCAACTGATGCTGATCATACCTAACTAAATCGTACTTGATGACTTAGTTCAGTATGTACATATTATATGAATGTATACAGTATTGGCAACGTTTAAAATATGTTTAAACATATGGGAGACCTCAGAAGGTAATGAGTATACGTTTCTGTAGGTAAAAAAAGATCTTCTGTACCATAGAATGGGTGTTATTTTTCAAAGGTTGATAGAAAAACAGATAAAGTCACAGGGAGGAGAAGGTCGTCCTTTGTATGACATTCACAACCAATACAGCAACAGTGACGCTGAAAGAAAACATCAAAATGGATGATAATAGGCTTGTGAAGAGTTTGAACATTCAAGAGTCATCATATGTGGTAAATAAGCAGACGCTCCATATCCCAGCCTCTGTGGCCTCATTAACCACAACCATCAATGTCATATGGCGAGAGCAGTTAAAGAGAGGAAAGACAGCAGTTACACACTGGCTGAACAGAGCTTACATTCTGTCATCTGCTCTCCCTGCGTGTGTTTTGCATCAATATTGTCCACCTGTTTGTTTCATTTAATGTTTATTTTTCATTTGACCAGCACCACACAGGTTGCATATGAACCGCCGTAACAAGAATTAATCCTGTTGCCACATTTTGATTGGACTCCACACATAATTATTATTATTATTATTATTATTATTATTACTGGTTTCAGTGGTTTTGGAGTTTTAGCACCAGATGGCTTGATGCTGTTTCAAAAGGCTTTTAAACCGATGGAGAGAAAACCCAAAAGTCATTATTATGACATTTTGCGTTATTTTATACCATGAGAAGATTTAACACCTGCCATAAGACCTGCTGAGCATCATCAGAAAGATGCCTTCGTCTATCAAAATTATATTAACCAAGCGTTTCAAACACATTTTCAAAGGAGTAGACGGTGTTACAAGTCTGACTTAAACATCCCACTGATGTGCGAGCTGACGTTTCTGTCTGTCTTTTCATGGTTCATAAACCCGTTCTCCTCCCGTCTCCTGGTCTCCTCTGTGGTAGGCTGGCTGCTGTGACGCTGGGTTGTCACAACAGTTATGGTGTAGTGAGGTGATCGGTGCCTTCAGCTTCACACAGAGTAGAGAGAAAGGACGAATAAGAGAGAAAAAAGAAAAAGGCGTGGGGATGAAGAGATAAAGCAGAGGTCTTAAATGAACTTCTGTTTGCAAATTTTATAAACTACTGGGGATAATTTGTCTTAATTTAGCTTTATATCAGGCGTGGGTGTCGAATTATCCGATATCAGATGGAGAAGAGGAAGGCAGGTCAGAGGAGGTGGTGGTGGCGGAGAAAAGTAAGAGACAAGAAAATGGAGGGAAGACAAAGGTAGAAGGAGAAATACAAAAAAGTGTGCGTGTGTTTCAGTAGACTTGAAGTTACTGACCTGGAAGGACTTCCACATGGCAACTCTCAGAGTGTGTGTATGAATGTGTGTCTGTGAGTGTGTGCTCGATCATAGCGTGAGCAGCCACCTACCTGCGGGTTATTTGAAACCTTTCACTGCCGCTTACTCCCCCTGAAACATGTTCACACTTCTCCAGAACATCCACAATATAGAGAATAAATAATACAATAAACTGTATACGCTCAAACTGTATTGAGCGTATTGACAGCTCACCTTGAGTTAAGGATCACATTGCACACCCATTTACCATGGTTATGCCAACAGTACCAACAATTCAAGATTACATTTCAGTGTTTACATTTACTAACAATATAAATGACACTTGCTGTGACTCTAACACTTTACAAACTGTCCCCTTGGACACATTTTTCAGGTCTTTCCCATTATTACCACATTGTTGCATTTTTCAGTTGGTCATTGTTGGGTGGTGTTCGGTCACACACAGCATTTTGCACATGCCTTTGTCTGCATTCATTTCCTGAACAAAACACTTGAATTCTTGCAAGCAACTGGATTTTTGTTGGTTGCAGTGTCAGTAATACATAAAAAAAGTATACTTTTTAAAACCTGTATTTCTTTGCTATATTTTCCCATTTCTATTAATGCCACGCTTTTAAAATCTTTGGTTTGATTATGCGGTTTGTAAAGCATTTTGTATTCCCTTTTGTTACACCAGAGGAAGTTACAGTGTTGTCCATTAGCACAGGAATTTAAATGCAAATTCTTGCAAATTGTATTTGCATACCATCCCAGGGCACATCACCATACACTGCAGTCTTACTCCACTGGACTTATTACCTTTCTCATCAGCTCCAAGAAAAATGGAAGGAGGGCAAAGAGCAGCTACAAGGAATAGTTGTTTTTCTATAAATACATTTCTAATGGAATAATATTAAATATAAAGTTACACAGCTCACATTAAAACATGATAGAACGCAAGTAGGTATAAATAGCCTGTGTATCATTAGAGATAGACCTTTAAATTCACAGTGTAGGCCTACGTACCTTAAAGTATTCTAAAGTAGCTGATGCAAGTTATGTGCAGACACAGCATTTTGTGACCAGCAGTGTGGAGTTCAGCTGTGGCAGGAAGGATGGGGAAGAAGTATCCTTAGGAAATGTGGCATACTCACACTGTAAATCTTAACAGCATATCTTAATAAAATAATTAAATTAACATAACTTAATCCTCCAAAACGTTTGAGTCACTCATTCCCATTAATTAAACCTAAGTCAAAAATGAATCGTTGAAGTAATAATATGTGCAGTATTTTAAGTATTGGTGCAATAATTCCAGCTTAATTAATTGGTAACATGAACAAAAGTTTTTAAGTTGGTTAGGCTACTCATAAAACTACTTGATGATGACAACCTAAAAGATTTATCTAAATCAATACATTAGAAGTGTTATCTCGCAACTGTGCATTTATTTAAGTGGGGACAATAGATCCACTCAATTACTTTTCGGAGTGTACAAGGGAGCAACTAACAGCCAAGTTAGCAAAGTCTTTGGCCGAAGAATGTAAGAGACACGACTCCACATGAATGCTTATGGTGCTTTGTACCTGCTGAATATGAAAATAGACTACTGTTTGCAAACCCAAAGCAACTTTATCATGATAATATGTCAGTGTTGTGATAACAGCTTGGTCTGCATACCCGAAGTGGCCAAAAATGAGATAACGCTGCTTCAGCTTTCAAGGACAGAAGTCCCATTCCTTACTGATTGCAGTAGGTTAACAAGCCTACAGTTGCATCACCTCTTTTCAGTCCCTTTCAAAGCAATAATCACTGAATTGTGGGGATCAGTACAGGCAGGTAAAAGCTCGGATCACCTTTTCAATTTACTGATAAATGTACACAGATGAAAGGACATATAATTTATATGTTTTAATATACTTAGAAGTAGATCAACTAAATAGCAGTGAGCAGCATAATGTTTGTTTGAACGTATGCTGAGGGAATATAAACTGTAAAACAGGCTTTTATCTATAGCTCTTTTTCACTCTCTACCTCCATCAGTGACTTTTTCTCACTCCTTCTTCCTCTCTGCGTAGATTATACATGTGGCGGTGATGAAAATCCGCTATCAGGTCTGATTTTCTCAGCAAGCATCATTATTAGATGAGCACAGACTCATTTTAGCTAGGAGCCTTCTCTGGTCTGTTCACGGCAATGCAACATTCATGCAGGGGTGTGTGTGTGTGTCTATATCTGGCTATCTATAGCGGGCTCAGTGAGTTGATGGCTCACGACACCTGCACTCGCATCACCTGAGCCCTCGAGAGGGATGTGTGTTTGTGTGCGTGCGCTGAAATATTGAACACTGCTGCACACTTTTACTTCAGCATGAGAGCTTAAGAGGGTTACTTTAAGATGTGGGACATCTTTCTCACCTGTGGTGCATTTTCGTTTTGACTCAGACTGTTGCTTTGGTCTGCTGTAAGGATACAATGCAAGCTCAACTCAAGAAATGCTCAAAATACAAGCTCTATCACTGGCCCAGAATCTTATCAGGTCAATGAGAAATGATATGTAATGAAATGTCATTAATGGAATTACCTTGAGCAGAATATCCACATACAGTATGACAGAAATATTTTCGTTGACTAATTTTCTTTTAATAGGAAGTTCTTATACTCACACTGCCTGAATCTGATAGCTGTAGCTTTTGGTTGCTTTGCAGATCAGCTTTAAAGTTCACCCATATTACAGGTAAACTGATCAAAGTTCTACCTTACCAGAACCCAACAGGTCCTGGCAAAGAATTGGCTTTTGGAAATGGATGGGGCCATTGATAGTTTGATTTTAGTTTGGTTCTTCTTAAGCAGCTTTAGAAACAGTTTAGAGAGGAGGAATCAATCTAAATACTTTGGTCAAGTATTTTTTGTCAATTTTCTTAATAATGAAGGCCTCTACTACCAATCAGATATAAATATATATTTTTTTATCAATGCAAAGATATTAGAAATGATGCATCAGTACAGTTCATCCCAAATTGAATCCAATGCACATATTTTTAATCAGAGCAATCTCATCTTTTTGGATTTATTGACTGTGTATAATATAAACACAAAATTAAATTTGTTGTGTTGTTGGGCTTAAAAGCTGTGAGGACTTGTAGAGAATAATCCCTGCAGGAGAAACCAGTATAAACAGGTCCAGTCCATCTATGAAAGATGACTAAATGTTTCAGACACCGCACCCCAACAACGACCTAATGGGAACACTGTCGGATCCTCTAACTTTTCCTCTTTCCGTCCGACTTTCTCACCAAGTGAAAACAAAGTACTTTATACAGGCACGTCAAAACACAAGGCACATACATCCACCCACTCAGCACACACTCTCACACCATTGCCTGGAGTGTGCAGGGGAGCAGGCAGGAATGTCACAGCTATTACAAATCCTGTTGTCTCTGTCTCTGGGACAACAGCAGCCACCCAATTAACCTTTCGTCTGAAGGCGCACGCCCACGCACACACTCTGGCCGACGCAAACACAGACACACCACATATCAAGAACATTTAATTTGAAAGGGAGGCAGCGCCTTGGTCTCCCATTCGATTTCATGTTATCTCCTGAAAGAGTTCAAGTTGCGGGATTCCAGACTAATAGTCCATAACGTCACCTATTCCTCTTTGTTCCCACCCTCTCTTCTCACCTCTTTCAGCGTTCTGACAAGAAAACAGAGCAAAGACATTGTCGACAACTCCATCAGCAGATTCTTTTTCTGTTTGTACAGAACACGTTGAGTTTGTTTGTTCATCGCAGGAGTACTGCAGTGGCCTAAATACTGCATACTCAAATAGGGGTGTAGCACACTCCTCTGGACCCTGTACAAAAGTTTTCTCTATGGACAAGATACTAGAATGAACATCCAAGGCTATTCATTCTAGTATCTTTGAGTACCTGTGCTCAGTCCCCTTTTTGCCCCCCAGTCCTACACCTTTGTACTCAAAGGACATTATCAGAACTAGCTCAGGTATAATGGGATTTAAATGCAAGCAAATGGGTCGCCTCACTGCCTTAAATCAAATGCAAACCTGTAACCTGCTATCACCACCACTGAAAATGGTTATTGTCCATTAGCACCCAGTTGGAAAGCATGCAAAATGCTGATTTCCCCTTCACAATGCAAACTCTGTTGCATATGGGAAGACCCTGTGCATTCTTAACATGTTCTCACTCCACACTTGGTCAGTGGCCCTCCACTGAAAAATATGACACTGTAGGTTTCATTAAGCATTATGTCTGGATGTGTTAAGGCACAAAAACTATATAGTTTTGAGAAAACAGTCCCAAGTACGTTACATACCTTATTTATTTTTTATTTTCCTATCTATATGTGCAGACTTAAAAGCAGTTGCAAGTACAGTGTATTCCTCTAGTAGCTAAGTCACTAGGTCTTTAAAAGCACCATATGATACAAAGGAGGACAGTTTAGCTCTAGTCTGATCATGATTCCACATAATTGGTGCAGAGATACTGAAGGCTGCCTTTCCTCATTCACTCCTATACCTTGGTATTTTTAGAGTGATCTAGTTGTATGATTTGAAGTAAAGAGGGAGTTCACCAGTTAGAGCTCTATACAGTATATAAACAAAACAACTGTGTTACTTACTCCTCAAATAACTTATGTATGTTACATAAGTTAACTCACATACGTAACTTAAAATAAGTCAATTTTACTTTTGGTTTCAAACAGAACAAGAACAAAGATCTCCTGGGTTGTTAAAGCCATATATCCATCCCATCTTCTACATATGCAGACTTTCTGGCTCTTTATATTATATCTGGCAGGCATATCCATAAATAACACTTAAGGCTGGAGCCCTGCATGTTTCAAAAATATGCTAAGGGGCACCTACAGAATCATATTTTGACGGGCCTTTGACCAAACAGCAGTATTTCACAAATTGGGATTGAGACTGAGCTGGCAATATACAAAACATTATAAACTGGACCCAAATCCACATAACAACTGATCACTGTCTAATACTGGTTGTGGTGGAGGTGAGATTTTGCACAGACATGACACTGGATGTCATGTTTGCTGTAGTTTTCAAAATCTGAATTGGATTTCAGCAATAACCTTCATGAAGGTCAGATTAAGTGAATGACATGCATTAGGTGTACCTAAATTGCTACAATCAGTGACCTTAAAGACCTTTAAAGACAGCATACACACACAAGCAGACTGGGTATGGTGTGGTTCAAATGGTTAAACGCCATTTTGGACCATTTTCCATACAGACAGCAGAGGTGGCCCCAACTGGGCATCAACACATCAACAAACACACAGACAATATACTTTTATTTTCTTTCTGCCAGTGATGTAAACATGCCTGGCTGTTAAGGTAGCAGTATCTGCTGCACTAGTGGGACCTTCCTGCTCAGCCTTCCATGTGTATGTACAGTATAGCATCTTTCAGGCCAATAAAACCCCATAAATTTTTCAATAAAGTCATCATCTATTGTCATAGCTGTGGTATTCCCTCAACTGCGGCTTCTGCGGTCGTTCCCCTTGTTGTGGCAAGTTCACTGTCAGCCTGTGTTACATCTCTCCCTCCCGCGCCCTCTCTCTAAAAGGGATTATGTCCATCAACGGGATTGCTTTTGCATCAGATCAGCAGGACGGCTAACAGTTTCTGTCATCTGCTGTGCATGTGTCGTTGAATATGCGTATTTGTGTGTCTGCTGGTACACCATAGTTGCTGCTTGATAAACAGGCTAAGCCAGTGTAAATGTGTGCTGGGGAGTCAGTGGGTGACTCCCCTCCTGACTGACTCAGCTGCCTGTCCATCACCCTCACGGGACCGCGGCCAAGTCCTACATCACATTACTATTGAAACACACAGTGACACACATGCATGCCAAAAATGATCCACTTTCAAATGGAGTAATCTGCTTTCGCAGAAAATAAATAAAAATTACATCATAACTCAGTTAAATTCATCGCTTGCTGTTTTTTCAGTAAAGACGTGAATAAATCCACCAGCAAGGTTAATTATATTCTCTTATTTCCAACATGACTTGCTCAAATAATTTTCGAGGGGCGAAATTTAATTTCTTTCAACCTGCTGAGTGATTCCTAACTCATTTATAAATAAGACACTGAATCAAGTGGAAATAAACAAGGTATTACTGTACATTGAAACAAGGCAGGTCACACAGTTTAGAAATTAGTCAAGAAAATTGATTTGAACCGAGAAGAACTGCATTTCTGTCAACCCCCTGGCAGAATTGTTCACTTTTTTATAATTTCAATGTGTGACTGAACTGAGTTGCTTAAGAGGGATATTATCTGCAGTGCTGATGGGCATAACTGGAAAATGGGGAGGCCAGCATGTGTGTAAGAGTATGTGTATTAAAGAGGTAATTCAGCCGAACACAGCAGTCCATGTATTGGAGCCGAGTCATCATCATTTGCTTCTGCATTTCTATGTGGAAGTAACATGCTGGCTGTGTGTGTGTAGATGTGTGTGTGTCACATCAGTGTCATGGTACAGGAAATAGAACAGGTGCTCTGACGGGCAGACAGCTGGTAAGGTTAGCAAGGACACAGTTAGTGCTCACAGAAGAGAACACACAGAGCAGTGCATGTGAAACTTCCGTCTGCTTCTTTGTATTGTCCTCTGCTGCTGTTGCTTTATGTTACTATGAGACCAAAACGCACAGATTTACAGCCCACCATCAATTAAGATGCAGTCTTATTACTTCGCTGCCCAGAGAAAAAAAACATTTTATACATCTTTATTCTACCGACACCCCCAAAACACACACACATGCTCACACACGTTCATGTATGTGCGACTGGTGCTAACAATAAAAAACAACTAGAGACTCTTCTAATTGCACTATCCAGCCGATCATTAAGTGAAGATTGCATTCTGCCAGCTGAGATTCAAAGAAAGACAGAAATTCAATTAGGAGATAAATAGAGACAGAAAGAAATAAAGGAAGAAAATGAAAGACCATTGGCTAAAGCAGTGCTTGTCTGTCTGAACGAGTCATTTCATCAACTAGTTAGTCTTAAAATTGTATTTCTTTAAAACAAGTGAAAACGGAAATGTTTTTCTTAGTTTCTAATGCAGTGGCACCTGTTTGGAGGGTTACATGTCCAAACTACATGATGAAACAAGCATTTAGCTGTTGTTTAAATGATTTATATGAGAATCTTCTGATCTGCCACCTCCACGATTCATGTTTAGGCAACTAAAGCTGCATGGTAAAGGTTAGGAAATGAGGTTGGATATGAACAAAGTCAGACACTTTCCCCAACCAAACACCCCAACCTAAAGAGATGCATATATAAAGATGGGACATTGGCAAAACTAAAAATGCAAGTCAAAGTACACCCAAATCTTTCTGTCCTTTTAGGTAGTTCTCATCACTGTTGTATGTTCAAGTGTTCATTTATCTGATAAGTTTAGCTTTAATTAGTTATCTGATTCTTTAAAAAGGTGGTTTTACGTCATGATTGACAGCTGAGCCCTGCTTGCAATTGAGTTGGCTGGGTGTGTGAGCGGGACCTCGATACCACACGCCAGTCACTATACTGCACAGACTCTTGCTCCAAATGACGTCACCAGGGCAAGATGGCAGCGGCCATATCCAGGATGCTTTGTCTTAATTTTTGTACAATAGGAGGAATTCCTATTCACATGGATTCGGTGGCCCTGCTTGAAACTTAACATTTAAGGCAGATATTTCAAACAAAATACTACCAGAAACGGGAGGTACCATGAGCCATTGGAGGGCCTCCAATGTGAAACATCTGTGCTGGAAGTATCATTGACAGTAACTGAAATGTGATCAGAAGACAGAAAAATGATATGATATGATATGATATGATATGATATGAATGAAAATAATTATTAAGTATTTTTCTTACAGAAGAGAAACAGAGCAGCATAATTCGGTAGTTGTACTAAATAAGTATATGAGTGCAATAAGTGCAGTGGAAATGTTTATTGTACTGGATTTATAAAGAGAGTAGCTAAACAGGAAGGAAGTGTTGAGTTGAGTATTAACAGAAAACAGCATCAGCAGTTCAGAAAACAGAGTACTTGGGAACAACCAGTAGATTTGCATGGTAAGAACCTCAGTATTTGGCGACAGTAAATAATAGCAAAGACCGTGTTCTCCACTAATGCAACAATAAATAAGGCTTTTCATATACTGGCCACCAACAGCTGACTGTGCCATCTGAAAGGCTCCACTCAAACTCTAATAGAAAGACTGAGGAGTGGATTATCTGCCTGGTTATCACATGTCAGCTCCAGCAGATGGCTCGCCTGGAGCCAGAGGAGTGAATGACACTGCACATCGCTGAAAAACAACCAGTTGTACACCAGTTACAGCCAGTTACACCATGGCACAACATGTCTGCATGGTGTAGGACTGACATGATGCAGAAATAAATTGATCTGATTTGTGTGTATGTGTGTGAAGAGAGGGAGACAAGCAGTTGTCATCACCCAGCGTTATGCCTTAGCCAGAAAATGTGTGTGTGTGTGTGTGTGTGTGTGTGTGTGTGTGGGTGTGTGTGCGTGTGTGTGGGTGTGTGTAGGTGTATGTGTGTGTGTGTGCTCCAAGGTCCAGTCTGTTGTATCTATTAGATCTATGGCCGAGGCCTTGGCCTATACATCACCCTGGCCAGCCCTTCATACCCAACCCTGAGGTCATATATCTACTCTGTGTGTGTGTTTGTATGCATGCTTGTTTGGCTACACTTCTACACAGTTTACTCACGGTGCCGAGGCACTGAGACTGTTATGGCCCCCTCAGTGGCTATACCCAACACACACACACAACCCATCTACACACACACACTGAGCAGCCGTTGGTTGTTGAAGAGCCCCTTGTGCGTTCTTTTAGGAAAATGTGTTATTGAAACCATGGCTTTATGGTGGTTGTTGGTCTCACCAATGACCACACACACATACCAACACACACCCACACACACACAGCTGTCATTCATGGTCAATAAAAGACATGGTGTGTGTCTAAGTGTTAGGCTAATGGCGCTGCCACTGCCCACCCTGCTAGCAGCTGTGTACGTGTGCCCATCTTACTCTGATGTATGAGTGTGTTGTTATGATTCTGAAAATGTTAAAGGGTGGCCATGAGAGCACTCTGAGTGATTTTCTGCATATTAGCTTTTATTTTCTGCCTCAGAACTGCGAGCAGTAAACAAATTCTACCCAATAAAATCCATCTGGGGAAGACAAAAGACGGGACAAAAATACACTTGCACTTCCTAAAACCAGTCTCTCGTTAATTATCTCTGAGGAGGGTCAAAATCTGATGTGATGATGCAGCAGGTTTTTAGCTCAACGTGATTGTAATCGGTTACTTTAGGAAACTCAAATAAAAGTGACTCTACTTAGAATGATCAGCCACAAGATAAAAAACAGCTGCCATACACAATGTCCCCCTCGAGCCACCGAAAAAGCTCCCTGACCCATTGGAGCATGACCCAGATGTCTAGTCATCATAAGTTGGACCTCGTCAAAGTCGCTCGGGAAATTACGCTTTTTTTTCCCTCCTTCTAACAGATTAACTTCAAGAACTGACTGTTAACTCGCTGCCTATCCTACTGCTTGACAGGTGCCGTTGTGACGAGATGATTAATGTCATTCCCTTCACCTGTCAGTTAATGTTGTGGATGATTGGTGTGTACTGTCATATTTATTGCAGTTGCTGGAAAAAACACGAGATTCACATAAGTAGACACAAGTAGCAAAAACTATTTTCAACATATTCTAGTAATTTCCTGTATAGTATCATCTTTTGGGGGGGGAGTACTTTGTGCTGTAACATTTGTTTGAAGGTGCTTGTTGCTTTGTACTACTACCTACAGTATTTGTTGGCTAATGCTTGCTCTGCTACGAGTGCATCCTGAGGCGAGACGTCTAGCATTAGGGTAGGGGTTTGAAGAGGGAACTAACTGGGTCAGTGGGCACTATGATCTTCCAATGGAGGGAGGACCTCCTTACCCTTCCGGAAGTCAATTATCATTACTTCTGTCTTCGCAAAGTTTGAAACAAGGTTACCTTACATCTCCTTTTGGGCCCCCACCTCAGCTTTCATCAGTGTTACTTATGATGCTACTGTTGTGTCATCTGCATATTTATCTGCACATGGTATTCACAAGCATTGGTATATAGCGAGTACAGCAGAGGTGACACAGCCCTGTGGGGCCCTGGTGTTGAGGGTTTTGGACCTAGAGAAAATATTTCCTATCTTAACAAAAAAAATGTAATGAAACATTCAGTTTTTGTTGTCACAAAGAAAGAATCTATCTTGATGCTTCCAAAGGGATCATTTATCCTCTCAGGTTTCATTTAGGTCTAGTTCAGTCTAGGTATTGACACAATTCAGAAAACCATTTTTTTCACACTAGACATATTGACTTGTCATTAGTTGCAAAGTGCAGGTGTAACCTCACTTCTCCAGCGATGACAAGTTATAGTGTGCATTGTGAGAAAAAGGTCTATATGGGCCCTATGAATCTGCTGAGAGATATGATAAAACAATACACTGTGGAACCATGATCTTCAAAATTTGCGTTTGTGTTTGCTCCTTTGGCATCTTTTAGCTCCTCTGGACATCCAACTGTTTTGATATAGAATGCTCTTTGCCCATCAATTCAGTAGATTTTCAGCATTTCACTCTTGCTAAGGTGATGTCTGGGCTGAGGCTGAGCCTTTTGGGAGTACTGCTAGTGATGTTTGTGTAGAGACTTCAGTCGGCGTCAATTTGCAAGGACCTGCTGTCGCGACTTGTGTGTGTGTGCGTGTGTGTGTGTGTGTGTGTGTGTGTGTGTGTGTGTGTGGGTGAAGCTGTTTCTGTTTCTGCTCACATTCCTAGAGAGGTTTGACAGCAAGTCCCCAAAGACGCCACATTGCCTCTTCTTCTTCATCCTCATCCTCCTCCCTTTTCTTCCACACCTATCCCTCTATTTCTCACTTTTCCTCTTTTTCATCCCTTCACCCCCCCCTTTCCATCCTCCTTTCTGAGCCTTCATTTGTCCCATCCTCCCCCTCTCCCTTTTCTCTCTGTGCTTCAATATTTCTTTCCCAGCATGCATAGGGAATCCGACAGCGAGTCCTCATCTTTGAGTTCGTATTCATTGACAGTTCCATGTGGAGCCTCACAGCTCCTTCTTTCTAAGACAAAACAACAAAATCTGCTCCCCATCTGTGTGTGTGTGTGTGTGTGTGTGTGTGTGTGTGTGTGTGTGTGTGTGTGTTTGTGTGTGTATGTGTGTGTGTGCACATGTGGCTGGCTGTTTGGCTTAGACTGATATATGGATTTGCCAATATTGGCCTTGAACTAAAAATCCGATATCAGGCAGTCAGTAAGCTATCTCTGATATGACGCAGGATCTCTGCAGACCGTCGCCCGTCAATACGTTTTTATTATTTCATACAAGTTGTCTGAGCTGAAAAATCACTCCCGGATGCTGTGTGGGGATTTTTTTTCTTCACTTCTGAAAACCTGGCTCACCAAGCAGCTGCTCACCTACCTGAAGTGGCTATAAATACGCTGTTTTCATGCCCTATGATTATTTTTAATGTTGTAATGAATGCTCATTTTTCGTAGAATTGGAGCATGAAAACTGAAAATCTGGAGGTTAAACCCAACGATCAATGGGGGCAGCCAGACACGCATGATACATCCTCCGTAAAGGCAGAGAGGCACGTGCAAATGACACAGTAACCACAGCAACCACCTGCCACCAGGCTTTCCAGCACCTGTGTGTAAGGTGCACAGGTAGGCTGGGCTATCAGCGGGAATCTGCGAGTGTCAATTGTCACCCATTTGAGGTGAGGGACAAAAAAATCAAAGGCAGCTTAATGGGGGGTAGCACGGCAGGCGGCGCGAACAAGATCCTATCGGCCGGAAGGTGGATTGAGAACACTTGTAGAAACTGTCTGAGAGCAGCCTGTGCTGCAAGGTTGCATCATGAGCTACAATAAGAAAATCCCTGCCATGAAATCAGTTAAATGTAACATGAGGCAGCAGTGTGCATACTTCCTTTGATATCCACCAACACTCTTATACTGTCTTTTTTTTCTTTCTGAGTGGAATCTGTGCTGTCCTCTTTCCTGCTGTTAGTTATGTCTCATTGCACCCTGTCACGCCATCAACAACAGTCAAGATTAGCACTGACTGTCATTTTCTCCATACACAGTACTTGGTATACAGAGGAACAAAATTGTAAGACAACACTAAATATGTAAAAGAAATGTGTTTCCGAAGGCTTTTATTTGTGTCTGATTCTGGGAAAGCTGGAAAAACTTCCCCCAAACCACTGTGCCTCTGAACAATCACTTTAACTAAATCATGCATTTAGGCTATTTTCACTTCTATTCACTTTAACCTCCACACCCTCCCAACTTACATGGCATTTATGTAATGTTAAAAGCATGAAACATAAAATATAACACCTCAGATCTGTCATATTGTCGTATGTGAATATTATCGTCCACTGCGAGGACTGTGGAGTGTGGAGCAGATTCAACTCTCCAACAAGCCTGTTTGTGTGCTGATTTTGTTGTGCACATCTGTTTGCAGACATGCCAGCCATACGACAGATGAATAAAAGATGCCTCTGTTGACGGGTGACGATGAGACGGGCCATGCTTAATTAATATGTGAATATGGCGCTGGTTCTGCTCTGTCATTCTGCAGTGGCAGATGAAGTGATAGATGCATGATGAGCTCATCAGCATTTGAGAGAAAAACTTTTGTCTTCTTTAAAAGAAGGAGTGGAGCTGTATGTGGAGAGGAGCTATTGTGTGTGTTACTCTGGGTGGGGAGGGGCAGTGTGTGTTCTTCTGCAGCCAAGACCAGCAGCCTCATTTATCAAAGTTTTGTACATAAACCATGTGTACTCATTCTGAAATCAAGTCTATTGATTTCTTCTTGTGTTTAAGAAACATGTCTACATTAAAAACCACTGCTGACCACGTATACACAAACCCCCTACTGGTATACAAGCATGATCATAGCTTAACCAATTTCACTGTTGTCAAACCTGTTAGTATAATTAACAGACGGTTATGCCCGAAGATATGCTTGACCTTCTACCCACGACATGGGATAATCCATCATTATCAGTCTTTAACAAGGCATTTTAAAGGTATTTCTCTTTATTTTGAGGATAAGTAAGGCATATCTTCCCAGGTGAAAGTAGTTGTTTTAAATTTACACAGACATCCTGCTGATCCTCCTTGAAGCATGGGTTGCATATGACTCTTTCATCTTGTTTCTGTAATCCTGCCTCACTGAGCACACACAGCTCCATATAGGTACCAGATATCATCCAGTCAGTGCGGTTTGGAAAGCAAGAACTGCTGAATCTAGAGGATCTGATGATGAAAATCAGTTTCTTTATCAAAATCTAAATGAAACTTACCAAAGTATTTGACATATTTGATCCAATGATGGAGCTAGATGAATGGTCAAGGGATACATCTTTGAACAATTCGAGAACTTTATTTAGTTAGTTGTCCAGACCTCTCAATCTGAAACGAGAGGATCAAAGTTATTAGAATACATAGTTGGTGAAAACCATGAACCTCTGTACAAAATGGGATGGCAATCTATCAAGTAGATGTTGAAATATTTTTATTGAATAACTGAAACCTTTGACCTGCTTGTGGCACTAAAGGGAACAAACAGAGGATGTTAATAGAATGCATCCTTGAATATATGTAGCAACCTCATGGTGGTGCAAAGAAAAAGTCAGTGGATCACCAATATCATTAGGATTCATCTTCTAGGAACTGTGTATATAGAAACCATTCAATAAGATAAGATCAAGATATTAAAATCTGGACAAAGTAGTGGACTGATTGACAGATTGACATTGCAAGGTCACAAATGTATAATTTGGTTTCATAGGCATCCTCTCTCTTTGCATTTACCAGTCAGGACACTGTTGGTTTTTAGCCTACAGCCAGTCAAATAATTTATTTAAAAACAGTTTTTGCATAAAACAGCAATGCCACAGCACTAACAGCTAGACAGCAGATTGCATTTTGGCCAATGTGTTCTGCCTCTTTTGCTTTCCACACAGACTGTTTACCTGCATTCAACCAAAACCCGCTCAAACGTGATCGGTCAGTACTACTCAGAATACAAACGGATACCAGAATGCTTCCAATGCCAAAATCTCATCTCTACATTTATATTCAGATATCTGTTTATATATATTAAACTCCACCCAGTAGTACCTCAACCTCACTGTCTGTGTATATTGCAGTGTTTTCCCCAGCACAAGTAGCTTATGTATGCTCTATTAAATGGATGTCATTTACCATAAATTGTGTTTCAGAGCTGTTTCCTTTTGTAAATATGCCTGTTTGTGGCCATACAGGTGGGATCTCTCAGTGTGCGTGTCATACAGGTGTGCTTGCTTACGTGTGTTTGATTAATACCAACTTTGTTGTGGGTACATGCAGCTCTTGCGTATTTAAAACTTGTTCTACGCATGCTTTGATAAACGAGGCCCCCAGTTGGCAGCTGCAGTGCATGGTGGGTAGTCTGTGGGAGCTTGGGGTTTAATTGAAAAATTATCTGGCGCTTGTGTTTGGGTGTGCCTCAGCGCTGTGTACCTGCACGGATGCCTGCATGTTTGCTCACCTCCCTGTGGCTGCGCCTGTGAGTGTGTGAGTTCTGCGAGTCAGAGTGTGTGTGTGCGTGTGTGTGTGTGCGGTAGGTGGAATAATGAAGTGGATTATGAGTCGCTCAGCAGTGTGACGAGGAGGAACGGATCGATAGCTAGATATGTGCGTCAGAGTACAGCATGGAGAGGAGAGAGGTTGGGCCACGATGACATTTTGATTCTGGAGAGTGAAGGTGTGTGGGCGGCAGAGGGAGAGACAGAGAAGAAGAAAAATGGCGAGACTGAGGCGCAGCGGGAGGAAAAGCAACAGAAACACGCATTGTTCAAATCTCATGTTCATTTTATCAAACTTTTTACACTTACTCTCATATTTTAACTTCTTTCTGCCCTTCTTACCACTTCCCACTCAAAATGTACGAGGGCTTACGTAGGAGAGACAGAAGGGAGGGACAGACTTAGAGGCATACAGACAGAAATATGAGACAGCCATTGTAGCAGGACTCTCTTCCCCGACTTTCTTTTCTCGACGTCAAATCCGCGGTATCTTCTGGAGACAAATGGTTTTTAATCAGAAAAAATCCTCCCACCAGAGGTAGCCCGACACAGTCTGGACCTGACGGGCTTCACAAATCAAAGCTAAACCCTTCTTCTGCTCTTTCAACAGTTCCAGAATTCATTTTGGGTTTGTCGGCTCACATCTGAGGGATTTTTTAGCATTTTTTGTTTGCTTTGTCTTCTGTTTTTTCCGGTTTGTTTGTGGAAGTTTTGGCATGTACTCACTCTCGATGACTTGATTTTATTTTGGGTTTTCATCTGTTAGGGTTTGTTGGTGTGTGTGTGTGTGTGTGTGTGTGTGTGTGTGTGTGTGTGTGTGTGTGTGTGTGTGTGTGTGTGTGTGTGTGTGTGTGTGTGTGTGTGTGTGTATAAGAGAGTAAGTGTGGGTGCTTGAGTGTGTTGTGTGTGTGAGTCTATCTATGTCAGTTAGCTCAGTATGGAGTCTACAACTGAGGGGGAAATCTGTGGGAAAAGAAAGCTAAGCCAAAGTCTCTGCTGGACTCCACCAATGAGAACAGATCGTCTGAAGAAACTGGCAGGGGCCACCAGCCTTTTCTCTATCTCTCCCTCTGGATCTGTCTGGCATCTTGGATTCTCTCTTTGTGTCTCAAATCTCCTCCACCATCACTCTTCCTTTCTGTACATTACTCCATCTCTCCATTCAAGTTCAAATCTAAACTGGATCTTTTTGGCCCATATTTGGGTGATTTGGCGTTTCTTTGTAGAGATCACCTTTCAATCAAATGCTGTGATTTTACTTAAATGACTAAATAAGGGCCTATGGATGGCAAGCTCATGTTTACTGACTAATACTTTGCAGTTATTGCTTCTTATGCTAACGACACAGTCCTTCTACTTTTTCAGAAATAAATGTACAAAAGAAATAATACAGATGCTGAAAGCTTAAAAATAGGGCATCTCCTTACTTCCATAGCAGTCTGTCAGACCTAAGTTAATTACACAAGGGGTTTAACAATGAGAAAATGTCAATTTATTTAAATTTAGGCAGAACATCCCTTAAATATGTGACTTTTTCAGCTTGTGTCCTGTGTGATTAGCATGACTTTTTCACAAATGTCACCTGTTTGTGCACAAACAGCCTTCTGTCAAGGCGTGACACTGCATCATGTTTCTGACTAAAGTGTCGTAGAGTGACTTATGTCTTGGCAAGACACTGTATAGCGCTGGTGTTATGTTCACATGCTGAAGAAAGGATTCAGTTGAGGATTTTTCATCAAATCTGACTGGAGATCAGCAACAGTTGGCTATGAGAGTCTTGTAAACAAACGCTGGGTAGATTACTGAAATCGCGTTTCTGATCATCCTCCTTCTAGACAAACATTGCCTTTTGCACGTCTGCGGGATACACAAGCCCCTATTTTGGCATGGGCCATGGTTTTTTTTTTATCTGAACAAATGTGGTGTCCATCCATCAGAGGGAATAGTGGTCACACTCTTCTCAGTCACATGTAGCTAGATAGGAATAATAAATCATTCTTGTCAACTTTTCACACCCTATAGTATATCCCCTTGTATTTGCCAGTGTCATATGTACCAAGCAGCTCAATAAACTCAGTACATCTTATGTGCGAAAACATTGGTATAAGACAGTTAATCCTCTCCTAGCCTCAGGAAATATACAGTAATCCCCACTGTTATTACTTTCTTGTATTTCACAAAAATTCTGGTTCTAAGCCAAAGGGGGTTTTACTCAGCAGGATCTGATGCAAATAGCCCCTATACCATGAAAAAAGGTGGAGGGTACAGAGGAAGAAAACCAAATTCAACAGGTGGTGGAAGAACTGATCTTATCAAGTTTCAACCTGTAGTTTTATTGGTAAAAACAAATTAGCTGTAGCTGTAACTCTGTAGCTGGTTAGAGCGATTCAGAAATGGCGAGGAATATCTAAATACCCATAGAATGAACTCCTTACAGTCAGGCTTTCATTTGATATATGTAAAGTTTGAAAAATGCTCATACAAACAACACAATATCCAAGGTAACATCTTTGAATATCTGTGAAGTGGGACTGCCATTTGCAGCATTAAAAGTGCAGCAGAAAATCAAATGTAGCTTTTATCAAGTCTGATTAAGGATGTAAAGATAATCACACCAAGGGTGTATTAAGGAAGCTTCTGATAACTGATGAGTTAAACCCCTCTGAGGCCTGCTACAGCATTTCAGATGACTCAGTTGTAAAGATCCAGCCTGTAGGAGAGATTATTGTTATATCCAGCATTTGTTACATGACAGTTGGGAGTCTGCAATGGGTAGGTAATTTACAGTGTCTGGTTTTTCAAAAGAATCCAAACCAAATGAAGTCAAACTAACATGCAATTTGTTTGAATTCAGTTCAGCACAGCCTATTTAGCCTGATCCTATACTATGCTGAAGAATTGTATTGCCTCTGCTGCCTCACTTGAGTGAACATTAGCTAAAATCAGCAAACAGCCCTGCCTGTGTCAAACCCAAAATGCTTCGGCAACTTCTGTAGTTTGGTGTCAAAATTATTCGTTCAGCTAACCTGACTGCGCCATATGGTTTCTTACACTGAACCATCTGGGAAATCATTACTGGAAACTGCTTGGGAAAGGGCAGACACTTTCAAAAATGACTTGGCAGGTGATTGGATGAACCATCTGTCTATCATGGGAGAATTTCAAACTTCGAACCATATAACATAGTCAAGCTCTTATCGAAGACTGAGCTGACTGATTAGGCAAGAGGGTCCACAATGGTCAGCCCCCTTGCTGGAGTATTAGGCATGGCTTGTTGTGCCTATACGCTCTGAATTCTGAATTCGAACAGACGATTGCAGATTGAATAGTGGGGGTGGAATTTTTCTCTTGAGAGTAAATGTTACTAAGTGAAGAAAGATAATGAGAGTTACTGTTCCTTGTAATGCACTGATGGCAGAATCTGACTGTGAACATGTATGGTTTGTATTCTCATGTGTAGCACAAAGTCAAGCTAATTAACCTACAATGCTCATACACTTAATTTGTGAACACGGTGACTTAAACACCATAGTATACTTTAGAGTTACTGTATAGAAGCTAATCAAAGCAGCATTATGCAGGCTTGTTGTGTTAAATACACCTGCTCACTCAATTGAAATGATCAAATCCAGCTGCAGCAATTCACTTTAGACTGAACATGGCCACTCTTATCCTCTTCTCAGGTTTTTCCAAATCGTGACGACATTAGATCATTATCAGGCAGTGTTCCAGTCCCTAGTTTTGGTGTTTACTCATATCTGGATACATGGCTTTTGTGTTGATTTCCCTTGTCCTCCTCATTTCTCTAGCAGCCTCCACCAAGGCTCAAATTCTCACTAGCACTAGTGAAGTCTGAGGTAGTAAAGGCCAAGGAATGAAAAAAAATGGCCACTAAGAAGTGCCTCGACGATGCTAACCTTTACTCAGAGTAGCACAAATTGACAAAAAATAAGGAGGAGAGAAAAGAGCAGAGTGTTCCATCTGGACGAGTAACCTTTTCTCCAGCTACCAGTCAGGCGACTGGGATCAGTGTGTGTGTGTGTGTGTGTGTGTGTGTGTGAGATTGTGTGCATGTATTTACTGTATAAGTGTGTTTACGGGGGTTGAAATGCTTCTCTGCTAATCTGTGTGAGTGTGTGAATTTGTTTTTCCCAGCCCAGAGTGGATGGTATGAGTCTCTGCATTCACAAGTGCAAATTTCAAGTGTGAATGTGCATGTGAGTATAATAACAGGAGGAAGGAATAGAAAGTTGCAATTCTGTAAAATTATGCATGACAGTATGTATGGAGCCATCTTTGAGGTGAGAACTGTATGTGTGTGTGCAGGGCAGAGAGAGGCTGCAAGAGGCGGGCTGACATTTCCAACCAGCCTGTTTATGACTGGAGGCAACAGGCGGCCGCACAGCGACATCACTTCCTGGGTGGCCGGGGCCTCATTAGGGAGGAAAGGCTGACAGACTGAGAAAGAGAGAGAGAGAGAGAGAGAGAGAGAGATAAGGATGGAGAGGGAGAGAATGAGAGACTTTGTTACGAGGAGAGAAAAGGATTTCATGTAAAATGTTGATCTTTTGCACATCCGCTTTGAGCGATATTGTTGTTTACTTTCATGTCAATAGCATATAATTACTGTGAGAGGGGAGGAGATGTAGAGCAATAAAGGGAGACACAGGGAGAATGCCCCCAGATGTCACTGTCACTCATTTGCATATAGGTGAAAGCAGTGCAGTGTGAAACCTGAGAGGGAAACAATTCCCACCTTGTGCGATGAATGATGAGGTGTGAGTTCACCTAGATGTCTGGATTTTGAGGTGTTGAAAGTAATGTATATTTTCCCGAATTTCCTTGTTGACATCCACATCACTGTATATCAGCAGAGTTGGGAGATGCTGTCAGATGTTTTTCTTAAAGCTGGAATAATACATATTTCTTTTATATTAAAAATGGGGATGCTCTTAGTAAGAGTCCACAAATAGTTATCACCCAACTTTTCATTTTGCCTTTGCTGTGCAAGACTTTTTAGACTCTTTTTGAGTCCGGACTCGATATGTTTCTTCTATTGGATTTGTCTTGGACTCGTTGATAGCATTTGCAGTTGGTGAGGACCAAAATAGAGCTAAAAAGAGATTGAATGTTGGACTTAGATTCATTAGGTGAACGGAAACATAACAAAAATGAGTGTTTGTGTCTTCCGGACGTAGAAATAAGCGAACAAATTGGCCATAACATCTAAAATACTAAAATACCAGATGTTGCATTTTTAGCTTGTTCTGTCGCCCCCAAGTGGACAGAAAATCAAATAATGCTGCATTAAGATAAAGAAGCAGTACAGCAATATAAAAATGTTGCAGTATAGCTACACAATTTTGTTTGTATATCAAATGTAAAAGTACTCTTCATGCAGTGTGGTCAATTTCTGTGTGTGCTAATACTATACTGAATATGTTCTATTCTTGAAAAATGATCACTGATACATTTACTTGTTGTAGTTCATCACTTACTTATATAGTGTTGTAGAGTCTTATCATCTACAGTATACTGCAATGAATATGCTGATCATGTCTTATCTGCAAAGTAACTGGAGACAACAACTGAATGAAATACAAAATACAGTATTATCTGCATTAAGTCCAAATACCTCAACATTATACAACACTTCAGTGAAAGTACTTAGCTAGTTTTCACCACTGAATTCCAGTACCTCTCTGTCATCTTGTGGTCTAGATTTCCGGCAAGATTTCCTACAGCTCACATTCAGGCTGAGTTAATGCAAATGAATTGCAGTGACATCTCTCAGCTGATGGAGACAGAAACCGCACAGGGCAATTTCAGCCTTACATGATTTCCTTATTCTTCCCTTCCTCTTTCCCACCTTGTCCTTGAGTTTCTCATCCAGCTCATATAGGATAACATGGATAACATGTTCTGTCTCTTCTCCTGTCTGCTGTGCCAGAGCAGAGGGGCTGCTGATGCACAGCTCCATGGCTCTGAATCCATCCGAGTGCCTTCACTATAAAAGCGCTAAGCGGCTTATGCTGCTCTTATAAAGGACATGCATATCTGAAAGCCACCTCGCCTCAAGATTTTAGCAACATTCTGTTAGAGTCTGACCTATATTGGGGTTTGAGGCCCAGTGCTAATAGGGATGCATTAGGATGGTAGCTGACAATACTTTGAGCCAGTTCTTTATGCTGATATAGAGTAAATCTGAGCCATATAGTAGTCAGCGTTTGCCAGGGAATGTTACTCCTATCAGGGTGTGAACACATTCAATCTGAGGGTACTACTACCAGCATTTAACCAATGATTTTGCTTACTTTGAGTTGTGTTAAGTGGTTTCAACTCCACACTTAAGGCAGTGTGAGCTACTTTAGTTCCTCATGCATTCAGTATACTATTTTTGCTTACAATTTCAAAGCTACCTTGGTGAAAGTTCTCTGAAATTGTTTATGTTATTTTCCTGCTAGCTGTGCCACTTTTTTTCTGTCAGATTTCCCATTGTATTGATGTGTGATTAGCATTACGCTAAGCAGGGACAGTCAACACTGTACCCAATGGACTTTGTAAATATAAATACTTCTTTAATTTAAAGCTGCAATAGGTAACTTTTATAAAAATAACTTTTTGTCATTATTGCTGAAATTTTCAGTGCTCTGACAGTAGTACATGAGCCATGTGAAAAAAACTGATTCCTCTGGCTAGTTCTAGTGCTCCTAATGGCATTTGATACAATCCACCAGGCCAAAGTGAAAACAACCAATCAGAGCCAAGAAAGATGTAAAGAAACTTTGGTTTGGAGACTTGAAGGTGACGATGAGAATGAGACTCAACATTCACCCATCTTTTTGCGTTTGATTGGTTGTTTTTGTTTAGGCCCTGTGGATTGTTGCAAATGTCATTAGGAGCGCTAGAAAGAACCAGAGGAACCTGATTTTTTCACAGATTATCTGTCTCATGTACTACTGTCAGGATATATGGAAAGTTCCAGCAAATATAATTAAAAAAAAAAATACTACTGCACCTTTAAAGTAAGCCCTGGGCTGCTTTACCTTATTTGGCCTGGTATGACCAGCAGCATATGGAGGCTATTACATGCATGCATGTACTGCATGTCACACATAAATATTTCAGGGTTTTATTTCAAAATTAAAATTTAAAGACATAAACACACCTCACCAAATACGCTATATATGGTATGTTCTCTATTTTTCCTCCACTCTTTGCCAGAGCCTTTTTATCTTCAAGTGGCTGCATTATTCTTCCACTCTCTCTCACTCTGTCCATCTTTGGGCCTCCATCTTTATTTTATTACCCATCTACAGAACTTCACTTCCTATGCAGGCTTCATGTTATTCTGAAATTCCACTTTCAGTTTGCGCGCTCTTCTTCCCTGCCTCACTTTTTTTACCCCCTCTCTCATCACCTCCCACACTCCTTTTCTCACATTGTCATCTACCTTTCACAATCTTTATTCTCTCTCTTTCTCTCTGCTCTCACTAATGTATCTTACTTTCTCTCCGTTTGGTTTTTGCCACTCTGTTTTTATCTCCTGGTCTCTGGGGTGCAGTCCTCCTTGTATGCTAATAATGTTCCTGTGCTAAGAAAGGAAGCTGCTTAACCATTCACATCAGGACTCAATGCATGCACGCACGCATAAACAAACACACGCATGCTTGCACACACACGCGCACAAAATTTTGTGTGCATCCCTCCCTCCCCTCTCATGCTACAGTGAGGTTGCACAGCCTCACCTCTTGCCATCCCTGTCAAGCTTTTTTTGTCTCTTTTTTTCATTCACTAGGAGCCATTATAACAAACAGAAAAACTTGCCAAATATGATTTTCCTGTAATTGCTCACTTTGTCAAACTGCAACTTTGTACTTTTATTGTCCTCTCCAATGCCACAATTTTTAGTCCAAGTGTTCTGCTACACTGCCATTCAACAGCCCTGTATTATTCAGACTGTATTTCTACAATATTACATGATTGTCGTGCAATTGCCATGATTTTTTCAAGTAGTGGGTCAACAATCTTGGTTCTTTCAGAAAATAATGCACCCTGCATATAATCACCTAATGCATGTATATTGTTGAAGGTTTCTTGTTTCGGAATAGTTCCATACATATGTGATCTTAATCACAATGTTTGTTTCTGACCTATATTTACCACAAATCAGCTATAGTTTTCACTGCTGTCGACAATTTTCAAAAGCATACCTTTGTGCATTGGGATTCTTCAACAGTGTTCTTACATGTAATACATGTATGAGTGCATCCAGGAGTGACACTAGAGGGTTACCTACAGTGTCATTTTTTGAAGTGGAGGACTAATGACCAAGCATAGTATTTGACAACTTTGGAGTGAGAATGTGTTGGGAAGTCTTTATTTTTTATCTAACATTACATTACATTGTTGTATAATAATGTATTCTGATACTTTTTAGTTACAGCTGTACTACCCATGCTTGACCCCCTCCCATATGCCAGCTTGACCCACTCTTATTGTGTCTCCAGATGAGGCTTTGTAATTTCCCCAACCCTCAAAGTAATTATACAAAGATATCATCATAATAAAGGATCAGTCTTCTCTTAGTTTGACAGATGTGTAAAGCTGCCAGACTAGACAGTTTAACTTTTTGTTTTTCAGATACTACACTTTCTTTTCAATGCAGTCTGGGAAACGGAGAGTTGTTCTCATCAAAGAACTAAACTAGTGCTGCCTTTTACATCTGCATGTATTCAATTAGCAGTTTAGATGTTTTTTTCTCAAAAAGAACCTTCTTTTAGCATTTCCATATGTGTGCAGATATTTTATACTGTGTTTTGTCATTAATTACATTCCCCATTGATAAGTAACTTAAAACTACTTGCATTACTGAATTGTATTAAGACTAAGTTATTGACTACCCAATTTCTAAGTTGTCCAATTAATTTCCCTTTATCAAATTCTGTAAAAAGTTTTCAATGAAGCCCGTAATTCTGCCTTGTTTTAATTTAATCATTCAGTCATTTGTCAATTGATTTGATTCTTTGTTCAGTCAGTTCTTTCAGTCTGCTATTTCCTATTCACTGACATTTCACTTTCTCTTTTGGTGCATCCTGGAATAAAACGCTTGACAATATAGCAGCAGCCAAGGCCTAATCATTTTCTACATTTTCTTAATTACGGGCCATTATGCATTCACTCCACAAGGCTGGAATAGCTTGAGTAACAGTTTAATCACATCCACACCCACACGGAGAAATCGTCCCCACTCCCTCACCGCCTTCAACTCGGCAGAAGGAGGTAATCTATACCAGCTTGCCCTAACAGGCAAATCTGTAAGGACAGCGACACAAATTAACACGTGTTTGTGTTTGTGCGGCACAAGAAATATGAACGGCGGCTCATTTCATGTTTGAAGCTGACAGCATAATTTGATTTGCGCCGGGGGGCAGGGAGGGAGGGAGGAAATGGAGAGGAAGGGTTAGAGGAGATTTGATAGACAAGGAAGTGGAGTTGGTGAATGAACGTAGAGCAAGACAGGAAGTGATGGATGGATGAATGAATGGAGGGATGAATAGATGGAGGGAGATATAGCTGTGTTTCAACACTGCGTTGCGACGTATTGGTGTTTGAAATATTAGTTGATGTCTGGTAGAGTGGGGGGGGGGGTGTATATATAGCATTTACCATAAAATATTTACAGTAATAGACACCTGTGACTTACAGCCTGTCACATGCTATGTTAACCAGCCCCTGCTGTGTGTGTGTGTGTGTGTGTGTGTGTGTTGTAACGGCTGGTATATAGAATGACTATCAGGGCACTGAGTTTGATCTTTTCTATCTTTACATATTGTGTATTATTCCTCATTAGCACACTGCTACCAGTTTATTTCTTTGCCCGCCGTCAGCTGCAAAGACACACACATTTACCACCCTTTCTAGGTGTGAGCTGAGGCCTTATCTCCCTCTCTCTCTGGGTGTATCATTTAAATGGACATTTAACTTCTGTGGTGTCGGTTTACTTACTGAAGATAAGTAGCACCTTTCAAATGCAAATGCAGACACTCACACAAGCATGTGCACGCACACATCAGCTGTCTTTGTAACTGAATTAGTTAGTGGATTACAAAGGTAGAATGACTCAGACATTTCAGTCTTTCAGTTGTCTGCATTTGTGTGTCTGTAACAGTTCTCTAGACGCACAAAAAAAAAAACATCCCCCGTGCCATCTTCAAAGATCTTCCTCGCCCTTCTTCCCCCTCTAGTATCATTGGTACCACCTGTGTTTAGCCTACTGTTTCATGTCAAAATGGCTGCTGTGAAAAAGGTAAATTTTTTAGCTATCTGCCCCACAACTTTATTGTTACCAATGATTTAGATTTAATTTAAGTCCAATAGAGTCATCAGTGTTTCCACGCGGTGATGACATCTGTGTTTACCCTACCATTTAATGTCAGAATGGCTGCTATAAAAAAGGTCTATTTCCTACTCCTTTTTATTCCCACTTCAGTGCTTACTTCTTCAGTTAACAGGGCATACCGCTCTCACTGATAGACTTATTTGATATAGTGACACAGCCTGGAAAATCAGTTGCACTTACTTTCTGTATTCTTAAAATTAAATAGGTGTAATGTGACATTACCTGGCATATACTGTAGTATCTTCTGCCTTTGTAGCTTCTGAAATGTTTTTTTATTTAAGTGGGGAGATTTTTGTACTTTGACTAACAATACTTGTATTTTTGTCCACACCTGATCAAGGTATTAAACACAGAACACCTGCTGTGCATCCTGCACATGACTAATTGGGGAGTGGCCAAAAGTGCAATGCAACTACAATGGAACATAAAAGTGCAGCTGTTGTTTTCAGTTTGGAGACAGTAAAGACATAAAAGGCTTTAGATTTATTATTTAACTGTATTTATTCTTGTTAAAAAATTACTCTACATCACTATACATTATATTTTTATTTTTTATCTTTTGGCCACATACGTCATTTATTCATGTGATAATACATTTTTTAACTTGTCAACATGCAAACGGGGCACACCTGAAAACGAGAGCTTGGTCTGCGTTTGTCCCCAGTGCTGTCTAAATAAAGGTTGAATGAGTGAATATCCTGTAACTCCATATTCATTATTTCCAGTGAGAAATGCTTTGTGCCTCATCAGCATATTCCCCAGCTGGTTGCCCTCGGCGCGCCGTTGTCTTCGGGTTGTTGTACGGAGGGACCAGATATAGATGGAGCGCTGCTGAGGCACGGTAAATATTTGGAGCTGCTGTTGCTCCATTTGTTTTAAGCAGACAACCACAGACTGTAGGGCAGGGGAGAGCGGGAGGAGTGTATGGTAGATAGTGTATGTTTTTTTTTAATTAAACCTCACATATGATCCAGTCACTGAGATACTGTTAATTCCTTATAACAGATGAATATTTTTCAGAATCGTAGGGGAAAATTAATTTGTGTGCATCATTAAATAATTTCACTGCTATTCATGACATTAGTTGTATAATGTGTTCTGTAGAGACAACACAATTTTAACAAAAATATATGAAATATCAAAGTGGCCAAATAATCACTTATTGCAGGTTTGAGTCACAATTTGGTGATTCCTTAAAGAAAAAGAATACTCCTGACACCTGCCAGGCTCTGTATGTATGTAATATCTGACCAGTGTTTGTTCCAAAATTGTATTAATTAGTTTAAATGTTTTGTTTATTATATCTTCATTTTACTCAGGTCCCTTTGGTCATTCTGCCTTATGGAACCACTATCCCAGATTTTTTTCTTTGTGCTGTTTCAGAAGATTATTCACCCTGAGTAGAGTAATAATCCAGTGATACATGGAAGGGATTGCATTTTAACTCCCATTGTACTTTGGAGGAACATTTAGGCATGAGATAATCATATTTAACATACTGAATTTTAATGAAAATCTATAGGCAGTTTAACACTGCCATCTTTGTCCGCAGGGACTGCAATAGGAAGAAAAAAAAATCATTCATTTGGAACACACAATGGCGGGGTCTGCCAAACTGTCTTTAAACCTCTTTCTTTCACTCTTTCTCTTATTTACTCTAACTTTCCATTGCTTAGTCTCTTCCAGCTTCTCTCTCTAATTCACTGTGGGATCGTAGCTACATTGTTAAACTCTTTGTCTTAATCCTCCACTCTAACTTCTCTTTCATTTCACTTTCTGAATTTTGCCTTTTCTTTTGATTTCACTGACTGTAACAGTTTACCTGCTTCAGTGATGGTGTTTTCCTTCTTTTTCCTCTTCTTCTTCTTCTTCTGTTTTTATTCTGTCTTTCTTGACATCAAGAGTCACAAGGAAAGATAGTGAAAGAGAGAGAGAACATAGAGAGGATTATGGTATACAGACCATGACTGTGAAAAATAGATGTGTGCAGAGAAAGAAGTATTAAAAAAATCCCATCTTTCTCTTCTTCTAGCATTCTCTCTCTGGTTCAACAGAGATAGCGGGGATAAAAGCTGGATTCTTGGATCAGGGTTCACCTTAATATTGTCATCCCGGGGAGCTTAGAGGCCGAGCGGCCGTATCACAGTCTCAGTGATCATGGATGGTGGCTTTTAGCCAAACCTTTAGACATAGACACATATGATCTATCCTACACAGGGGAGGAAATGGAGCGAGCCTCACAGGAGCTGAAAGGTTGGTAAAACACAACATTTAGTCGCCAAAGACTGGAGTGAGTGGAATGTTAAAGATATTCCATCCATTGCTTATAGTTTGATCCTGTGACAGTGGATTATTTTACTTTATACGTGGTTTTACCTTTGTTTTTTTTTCTTTTATTTGTATTGTTACAGTTTGTTTCAACCTGTTTAAATTGAAACTGTTCCTTTTTAGCGCCTTTTTTATTTACCTTTTTTGTTTTTGCTATTGCTACTTTGTTGCAGTTTGTTGTGTTTCCAAACCTAAGGGTCTGGACCCCAAAGTGTGCATATACTATAATGCAAATTATCAAAACTAATAAACACAAACACACACATATATATATATATTATATATATATATATATATATGTGTGTGTTTGTGTGTGCTTCTGTCCGGGCATGACCCGAGCCTGTCCTATGGCATGTTGGGTCCAAAGCTCTAACCATTGCATTCTATAACAAAGCACATTACACATTGTGTATCACTGTATTCATTTTAACCTTGTCCTCTGCATGCTGCAGGACTCTATTAAAACATTCAAAGAAAAGTCACAAGCCCTGATAGGAAAATAGTCATTGGTGCAAGGTTATTCAGACAAAACAGACACTTACGCTGGGACACCGTAGTGCCTTCTAATCAAGGCAGGATGGTCAGTACATTTAAACCTCATCAAAGGTTACAATGTCCCAAGTAATCCAGCCAATCCAATTCAATGGTGATTCAGCAGTAACTTCCCTGCACCATGCTGTGTTTGCTAATATTCATCTCCTAACTCTTGGTGGAAAGCTCACTGGCTAAATACACACTGTATCCAAGAGATTTTCTCTCTCTTTTTTCTTTTCTCAATTCTCCTCCCAATCATCTGCTTTTGTCATTTTTACAGCAGCTACAGTCCTCGTTCAGTTCTGCCTGACACACTATGTTTGAAGTATCACAAAAACCATTAAACCCACTCTTTTTTTTGCTTTTTTCACCTTCACACTGTAGTCTTGGATAATTGCCTATGGTGATACTCATTATGATGATAAAAGCAATAAAAAGATGGAAGTATAAAACGTCTTTACCATAACGAGGTGTCCTTCATTATGGCGCCAACAAAAACACAAAGGTATTTGAAAAAGTGCACCACACGAATAGAAGGTTTCAGCAGTGGATGGATGACTCCATGCATGTATCTTATTAGCCAGAGCAGCTTTACTACCACATCTACTCACTGCTAAGAACCCAGTGTCAATAAATCTGTAAGTTCTGTTCCATAATGCTGCCACGGCCAAGAGAGCAGTAGCCACGAAGCATAAGTGAGTGCAAATAAGATCAAAACCACAGCTTCCCCTGTCTCCTTTTGTATGTATCTGTGTGCCCATGAGGGCTGAATGTCCTTGCAAGAATATAAAACAGGAAGAAAGTCCTCCAGTCTCTGACCAGGTATCTCAGAGGGTTCATTTGTTTAAAGATGCAGTAGGTAATTTCTATTAAAATATTTTTTGTCATATTTGCTGAAACTTTCATTACATCCTGACAGTAGTACATGAGACAGAAAACCTGTGAAAAAATCTGGTTCCTCTGGCTCCTTCTAGTGCTCCTAATGGCATTTGAATGAATCCACTGGGCCTGACCGAAAACAACCAATCAGAGCTGAGAGAGATAGTTGACTGTTGACTATCATTCCCAAGCTGTCAAATACAGACGCTTTGGGACTCCTGGGAATGAAGCTCAACAATCAACTATCTTCAAGCCTCCAACTCAAAGCATCTTCATATCTTTCTGAGCTCTGATTGGTTGTTTTAATCCAGGCCCGGTGGATTCTTGCAAGTACCACAATTACGAGCGCTAGAATGAGCCAGAGGAAGCTAATGTTTTATACAGATCATCTGTCTCATTTCACTGTCAGAACACAGTGAAAATTTCAGCTTTAATAGTTTTTGTTAATATCAGAATTAAGATTAGATTTAAATTAAAATAAAGGTTAAAGTACGTGAATAAAAAATAAGTCTTCAAATCAAACATGCTTGTTCTTGGTTCACATCTGTGTATTCACATTTGTGCTTCTTGTATCTCAACAGGTCTGTATTAGAGTTGTGTGGGTGTGTGTGTGTGTGTTAGTGAGAGACAGAGAGGGAGGGGGAGCCCTGTCCTGCTTCCCCACCACTGTTGGCGTACTAATCATTCTTCCTGCCTCGCTCTTTGTGATTGCCAGCCCATCCCCGCACTGCAGCTAAATTGAATCAATTAAAATCTCTCTTGTAGATGGTTGCTGTTGCTTCCACAAGATTAGGCTTTGATCAAGAAACGCACAAATAAATAAATAAGCCAGTGGGAAGGGAATAGAAAAAGAATGAACTCAATTAAAAAGTCAGCAGAGGGACGTGCCTGTCTGTGGGTGTCAGTGTGGATGCAAATGTACTATATTTGTTTGTGAGGGAGTGGAAGTGTGTTCAGCAGTGCAAGCTTCAGTGTGAGAGAGAGAGAGAGAGAGAGAGAGAGAGAGAGAGAGAGAGAGTGCTTATGTAGGCAGCCGGATGCTACTTGTGAACTGACGACTTCATGACAAAAAACATTTACAAACCTTTTTGCGTCCGCATTTGTGTGTGTGTGTGTGTGTGTGTGTGTGTGTGTGTGTCATCTATATAGCATCAGCATAACTTGTGCAAGACACAAAATTGACTCTTTACTACCCATCGATTGAATAATTATCAGCAGTTTTACTTTACATTAAGTACCATTCAGACGACTGTATGCCATTAGCCAGCTGTTATAAACATAACGTATACATTACGGTTACTGTAATCACAATATCATGTGCCATCATGCATAAGTAAATATTATGTACTAGTCATATTCAGTCATATCCTTGTGTAATGTGCAATACAAACATAAGACTGTTGATGCTATTTGGGTTTAACAAGTTTATGATATTGGCTTTTTATGAACTAATAGTTTACAGCCATGCTAGCAGCTGTGAGGCTGCAGTGCTTTGAGCTAAAAACCAATGCTTGCATATGCTTGCTAGTACAATGCTAACATGCTGATGTTCAGCAGGGGTAATGTTTACCATCTTAGCTTAGCATGTTAACATGCAGAAACCTTTGCTAATTAGCGCTGAACACAGAGTAGGCCTACAGCTGAGGCTTATGGGAATTCCATTATATTTGCAGTATTTGGTCATGAATCAAAGTGTTGGGGAAACTAAAATGAGCCAGATGATGGCACTATTAAAAACGTTATTACAGTTCATCCTGAGGGGAACATTTAACATAAAAGTCATGGCCATCCATCCAGTAGTTGTTGGTGGACCAAGCGACGGACATTGCCATCCTCAGTGCTAAGTACGAAAACTCTGAGGTGATTGATAGGATGCAGCTTGATTGTGTTCTTATTTTAGAATTACTCGATACGTCTGGTTGATCTGAACGGATTCAATGATACATTCTAAATGATAATGTATATTACTGTACAATGTCCAATAGATGGGTGTATGTGCCTTAACTGTAGATAAGCTTGAAGCTGACTCATCTTCAAGACAGACTTCAATTTCCCCTGTTTTGTCTGCTTTTTGGTAGCTTTTAACCTACTGTCAATAAGACTTTACAGGTTCTATTCACAGAACTTCACATTAAAGAGGTTAGTGTGTCAAAACAGTATGTGTTTTAGAAAAAAAAAAAAAAAACTGGCACTAGTGCTGTTGAAATTGGCCTTTATTTGTTTATGCTAAAGAATTATATGATACTGGTTTTCACCTTATCAGAAAAATGGACTAAAACGCACCGTACCTTTTCACAGGGCAATAATTTCATTATTCCTTTTTGCGGCCTATTACAGGAGTGTGTACCTCCTCAGAGGCGTTATTCCAGGTGTCTATACATGTGGCCTGAACGCATCCCTGTGGAACTGAACTGTCCTGTTGACTGACACCGGATAATGAGCACTCCATTTACTCAGGGAGCGGGACGATGCTGAGAATAAGAGCGTAAAAGAGGACGGGGGGGGTTAAATATGTGTGCGTAGGGGGTGCTGGGGGATCGTTCATGGGTGGGATTGGTGGGTGTGGGGGACTCCCTAGACGCCTGCAGCACGTAATGGAGCTTTTAGCATGGAAATCAGAGGGAGAGGTGGCAGTTGTGGGGAGGTGTTGGACATGAAATTGCTTTAAAAGACCAGAGCTCTCCTCTGAGTATACTTGAGGTGCCTTGTCTCGTCGGAACATTCATGCCTCGCTAGCTAGCACTAGATCTTTATGCAGCCGCATTGACAGGGAGAACCTGAGAGGTTTAATTGGACGGGGAAGGAGTGGTTCTGTTGTAAAGCAGGTTGGTGTACTGTGAGTATATGGACCCTTGTAAGGACTTCAGCATATGTAGCATATGTAGTACCTGTAGTATATTAGCTATCATAAAAGGCCATAGACATGTGCGTTGCTATGTTTCTGTTTTCTCCTGGATATTCCATCTTGTGTCTTATTTTTATAATTTTGGCCTTTGGTCCTATCGGTGATCTCAATTACTGTAGTGAGTATACAGTGTTGTCATAACCAATACAAATGTACTGCACCATTATGCACACGTGTACTTTTCACGTCTAAGCGAACGAAAACGTGACACTGACGAAATCCTCTGGTGGATCAGCGGGTCTATTACACGCTGTGGCTCAGGAGGTAGAGCGGGTCGTCCACTAATTAGAATCAGTCAAAGTGTCCTTGAGCACGATACTGAACCCCAAATTGCTCCTGATGCTGTGCCATCCATGTGTGAATGAATTACTTTCTGTTTGTGATGGCCTCTGCCATGCATGTGTGTGAATGTGGCACCTAGTGTAGAGCACTTTGAGTGGTTGGAAGACTAGAAAGGCGCTACATAAGTAGAGTCCATTTACCATTTACCAGTTCACAATGCGGTAGATGTGTGTTGCACTTATTAAAATGTTGAGGAATCAGTTATTATGAGGTCAAAACTGAGTTTTAGTTGTATGGTGTGCATAAGGGTCTATGTGGGGTGATAAAGTACATCAAGAAGCATTTTTTTTTCTATAAGTATATTCATGAGGCATTAGGGGTAGACTGTAATTATGAATGGCTTTTTGATAAATTGAAAGATGAGATAGTGAGATGCAGAGTTAGGAAAATTAAATCTGGATCTATTGAAGAATCTTTACAATTTTGCCTTATTTTTGGCCATTAAAACAAAAAGGGAACATCTCATATGTTTGGGCCGACTGAAGGGATTTTGAAAGTTATTAATTTTCTGCAGTGCATTCTTCCAACTGCTTTATTTCTTTACTCTGAGGAAACAAATGCATGTTCCTCTGCAAAAAATCCTGTTAGAATAAAGAGCTGTTTTCGCGACACATGACTCTTTGTCATCATCACCATCACCATCATCATCATCATCATCATCATCACCCTACTGTAAGCTCTATTTGGGGCTGGATCATACGTCTCTCTCCAAAATGAGTCTGTCTGTGTTATATTTAGCGTATCCACACTTTAAGTGGCTCTACAGGGTAATAACTCTTGTTTTATTGCAGCAAATTATTAAACAGCCAGGCTTGTTGGTTTTTCCTTGTACAACGGAGAAATGTGCCTCGTTATCTGCTGGCAGTTGTGCTCAGATGGTCCAAAAGTAGATTTTTGTTTATTTTATTTTAATCAAGGAGATCAAAAAGAAAATAAGTGGGGAAAAAATAATAGTTGTGTCCCCGGTGGTCTTTTCATTTTATTTTTTTCATTTTTAGGGATAATTAACAGCAAGCTTATGACTGTAAAATTTTTCTTTTTTCATATAATAAAAATAAAAGTCACACACTGTACTCTGCTCTAAGATCTGTTTGCTGATTGTCCTTTATCAGTTGAGCTTGTGATGAAAATGTGGGGGCAAAATCTACTACTGAGTACTTCCATAGCAGCAGAATTACAGAGAGAGCTTCTTTATGTCACAAGTACATACGTTAACTCCCCTCCTCTGCCTTGTCTTCCTGTCATCTCTTCAGCTCTCACAAAGGTTAAATTGGACTAACTGATCATTTGTGTAATGTATTTATAGTTTGAAGGGTGTAATAGCTCTTCTTTTATAACTTACTTGTACTATTTGCTTTGAACTTTACATTTACATTTCAAACATTCATTCCCAATTCCTCAAAGCAACAATTTGTTCATTGGAGCAGTTTTTGGTTACACCATTGCATTTTCTCCTGCTTTCAGTGATGAAAACTCATTGAAAAAAAAGGATTTTTAAAAAAGGGGGAACTCTTGCTGTTAAGTCATTTTTTATTCATAATTTTTTGTCATTTGTAATATTATCGCTCCTGAACCTGATGGCTAATAATAACAAGACGGAGAATAAAACTGAGTCTCCTCTGTTCTTTGTCCTATCGTGCAGGGTTCCTGAGTACAGGTGACCAGGCAGCCAAAGGGAATTACGGTTTGCTGGACCAGATCCAGGCTCTGCGTTGGACCAGTGAGAACATTGCAGCCTTCGGCGGCGACCCGTTACGTATCACTGTGTTCGGCTCAGGCGCCGGAGCTTCCTGTGTCAACCTGCTCACACTGTCTCACTACTCGGAGGGCAACCGCTGGAGCAACTCCACCAAAGGTAAAAATCAGCAGGGAACTCACTGTGGGATCTTCATCTACATTTAAGAGTGTATGCGGTACTGTGTGTGCACCTCAGTGGTGTGTAAGGCCACGTGAGTGCTTGGTGCTTGTTTCGGCTACATGTGTTAACATATGATTGACTGAGTGTCTTGAATGGCGCCTTTTGTTCTCATGTAGGAGCGCCTAAATTAACTCTAACTACAACATTGAGCTGCGATAATGAGACTCTGCCTGACTTTAAATACTGTTGTTTTTTACTTGGCCAAACAAACTGACTAATTAGAAAGCGTTTGGATCAGTTAAAATATTTTTTAAGGCAGGTAGACCCACGCTGTACATACATAATGTAAATGTAAAGCACTGGCCTATAGGCGACTTTCTCAGTCGGCTGTTGTTGTTTTTCACAAAGTATAGCAGTATAAACATTACAATGTGATTTGAGTTATCATCCTAACATGTGTTTGTCTGACAGCATTGTAGGATGAGGTCAGATGTATTGGAAGCAATAAAAAGGGTGGCGTCTAAATGTAGTTTTTTGAAGGTCCAGTGTGTAACATTTAGGAGAATCTATTGGCAGAAATGGAATAGCATATTCATAGGTATTTTTTCATTGGTGTATAATCACCTGAAAAAAAGTCCACTAGGGGTGTAACAATATTGATCTGGATCAATAAATTGATATCAATGTTCAACGATCCAATATATTCATACAAAATGTTTTTTTTGTGGCAATAAAGACAAGGCACTTGCCGTATGCAAACAATGCCAGTCTCAGATAAAATAAATGTCTGAAAGAAAATTTTCAAATTCTATTTTAGTGAGTCAATATATATGTAACTGATTGGGTATATATGATATCGTCTCCCATCGATCACAGGCCCCTGAATGTAATCAAAAACATATTGTGGTAGACTTTGTGATATCGGCAAATTTCATCTCATTGTCCAAAGAATTATTGTATAATGATGAAACAGGTGATTTTACGCCCATAGAGTATACCATGTTGAAAAACCAGCAGCCAAGCACAGGCAAACCAAACACTGGCTCGAGATAGGGTTTTTTGTGTTGTTGTTTTTTGCAAGTTTTGAAGCCACCGTACTGTCTCCTACACACTTGGAACAGAAGGTTGAGGCAGGGCTGTTGCTATCAGCAACAACATCCTCCACCCTGGACCTTTCAAATTTTATATTTAAAAGTCATAAAGAAAAATAGTTGGAAACGGAATTGCAAAAACATGAACTGCTTTCACTGCATTTCATCTGATCAGAGCAAAAGGGGAAAAAATAAATGCTAGCAATTATCAATGCTGTTTCATGTACAGACTCAGCTACCACATTCAGTAAAGGGATGAAAGAGATTTTAAATGTTTGTGTGATGGAACACAGAAATCTTCTGTGGACTGCTCTGACTGAGGTCATTTAAAGCATAAGGTTGGTGCTATTCTTTATACTTCAACTAATAGTATGAAAATACCAACACAAACAATGTGTTTAACCTTCTTTCTGAACTCTCTGGCTTCCCTAACCTGTCTGTGGCAGCTGTCTAGGCCCACAAGCCCATTGGTTCATTCGGAAAACTTTTTTTTGTTTAGTTTCTGAAGAATGTCTCAGTAATTTTCTAAAACAGCTTGGCACTGTAATTGTTAGCAAACGTCACTCGAACTGGGGGAAATAGTGCATTTTTTAGGGACTATTTTCAGTCATGGATTAAATCTAGTGCTTGTATTTCCTTAAATATGGCTTTCAAAATCTGATCAACTAGAAGTTGTTGGCATGAAGCTTCATGAAGGGTACAATATCATATTTTAGAGGGACAAAGTTTTAATCTATTTAGTTTTTCTAATAATTGTAATTTTTTACATTGATTTGATAAGGTATGCAAGCAGGTTTGACAACAGGATGAACAAGCTTTAGTATTTTTTACCTTTTTTGTAGGCTGAAAATGTCAGCAAACTTGTGAACTTGAAGCATTCCACTTATGAGACTGTGAATACCACAAGAGAGGGTCGTTCAATAGGAATCTTCTCATGAACACAGTAAACACAAACCCATTTGAAAGCATCACCCCAAGTATGTGTATACTTTTTACGTTATAATGAGTTCCAGAATCATAATTTGCTTCTTTTTCTCCTCCTTGCACCTGTGCTGTTTTTGTCTCCAGGCTTGTTCCAGAGGGCCATCGCCCAGAGTGGCACAGCTCTGTCCAGCTGGGCCGTCAGTTTTCAGCCAGCCAAATACGCCCGGATGCTGGCCCGTAAGGTGGGCTGTAACCTGGAGGACACAGTAGAGCTTGTTGTGTGCCTTCAGAGGAAACATTACAAGGAGCTGGTGGATCAAGACATCCAGCCAGCACGCTACCACATCGCCTTCGGGCCTGTTATTGATGGAGATGTTATACCTGATGACCCTCAGATACTCATGGAGCAAGGTATACATTCACTTTGATTAACAGCCATCAATTTCCAACAATGTTCTTGCCTTGAATTTACTTTTTTTAACAACCATCTGCACCATCGTTTTCCAGGTGAGTTCCTCAACTATGATATTATGCTGGGAGTTAACCAGGGTGAGGGCCTTAAGTTCGTGGAGCTCATCGTGGACAATGAAAACGGCGTTCAGGCTAACGACTTTGACTACGCCGTGTCCAGTTTCGTGGATGATCTCTACGGCTACCCAGAGGGTAAAGACATCCTCAGAGAGACCATCAAGTTCATGTACACAGACTGGGCCGACCGGCACAACCCAGAGACCCGCCGGAAGACACTGCTGGCCCTTTTCACCGATCACCAGTGGGTGGCACCAGCTGTCGCCACAGCTGACCTGCACTCAAGCTTTGGGTCACCGACATACTTCTATGCCTTCTACCACCACTGTCAGACGGAACAGGTGGGTGTCTGGCTAAAGTTACAAAATACTACTGGCTTGTTCTCCCTGGGTAAAGTTTTATATGTGAAGGTGTGACAGGTAATTATAGCATTTAATATCAGTTACGTCTACCGACTCTGAAGATGCTTTCAAGTATTCTGGTTTCAGATCTCTGAATCACCACCCTGATTTGGAATAGTCAAATATCACAAAAAGAAACTGACAACCTAATGAGGCTGAATGAATGAAGTGAAAGAGCCTATAGTTTGGTGCGTCTGTATTTGTGACTGCTCAATCTGTGCACTGATCTTAGGACTTACCAGGAACTAATTTTCCTCAATTAATTTCTAAAGTTGAGCATGAAGTCAAAACATTTTCAACTTTGCCTTAGTTTGTACCATTTATAGCAAACTAGGATGTTTTTTTGCATCTATGCACATCTTTCCATTGACTTTTGCATGCAATTGCACCGTCTCTGAAATTAACGTCTTTAGCTCGAACACAACTTGAGGCTTTCATTTTTTTTTTAATTGAACAAAACGCAATTGCTTTGTGACATGGTGGCAGATTGCCTTAAAGTACAAAGAGACAGTACTTCATTGTGGCACAAAACAAAGTCTGATTTTATTCCAAATACATGACTGTGACTACTCACCTAGTTTTACCCATAACTACTATCTGCATATTTTGTTGCTTATACACAACCACTCTCTCAAATTATCCAGTCCCAAAAGAAAGTGAGGAGTGGTGATTAAATCCCCACATTTCCTTTTCAGTGCGTGAGATGTACATCAACATTTTAGTTTAAAATTCAGCTCAAATACAGCCTGTTCCAACCCTTTATTTCTCATCCTGTCTTCCTCTGTAATACACCAAATAATGGACCAGAAATGGTAGGCAAAATAATATTAAAAACTTATCCAATTTTCCCTTTTCTCTCTCAAAAAATGGTGTAGTTTCCCAGCTTCTTCTTCTGATCTGTCTGTGTGTGTTGTAATATCCATTGTGTGTCAGCAGTAAAAATAATTCCTTTCAGTGTCCTGTATCTGTCACATAAATGTAATAACACTAATCTGATTTGATTCATCTGCCGCTCATTAGGTACCACCGTGGGCAGACGCAGCACACGGTGATGAGATCCCATATGTGTTTGGCCTGCCGATGATAGGACCAACAGAGCTGTTTCCCTGCAACTTCTCCAAGAACGATGTGATGCTCAGTGCTGTGGTCATGACCTACTGGACAAACTTTGCCAAGACAGGGTATGATGACACAACAAACATGCAACTCACTTTCTGTATGTTATCCCCATGGACTGGGACAGTGCCATCCTAACTCTGACAGAGCCACTGAGTTAAAATGTACTGTAAGCTAGTTTGAAAGTTTGTGCACCAACTATGACAATTACAACTATAGTAATAGTAGCAGATTTTGGTGGACTTTTTAAATATACTAGATTTTGACATCTAAATTTCAGGAGGCTCTGGCTTGAAAGTGGTTTGAGATAGAGACAAAGTGTAAATGAGATAAATATTGAGAATGACCTAGAGTTTATCTAGGGAGTAAATTTCCCCATCTAATTTGCATATTATGACGTCATATGGCGGCGGCCATATTGGATTATGTAATTTCCATGAAATACCTGATATTTTGAAAGAGAGTTGAACTTATTTCACCAGATTCAACCCCTTCCATCCATTTGCTATGTTGTCCACATATCAAATGAACAGGGGAAAGTAAATTGTAAGCCAACAGTCGTAAACTAGAACTATTACTACACCACAAAACTATTTTTATGATTTTTTTTCCGGTTTCTCACCCAACAGTTTGGATGGAACTTCTTTGAACATTTTGTATTGAAGCATGACGTATTTCTGAGCTAAGGTCTAAGTATGGGATGTCTGCCAACTAGTGGAGGGGAGTATGAATGAGATATAACACTCTATTCGGATTTGATTCAAGTAAGTTGGTTATAGTCAGTTTTCCCCAGTAAGGTGATTTCCTAAATGTCATACAAAACCTGGGGTCTGTATTGAGGGTAAGATATTCGAGAAACCTGGTTCCTGTAACCAGGGTATTGTATTCAAGAGACGTGGTTTCTGTAATCAGGGTGTGGTATTGGAGAAACCTGAGGTAGAATTCTCCTGGGGAACACCAATTTATTGGCTATGTATAGGGCTACATAAAGGGCAAATAGGGTCTCTAATCAGCTATATATCGGGTACACGCAAGTGTAAAAAAAACTTCAATAATCAGCGGAGGAGGTGGATAACAGAAGAGATAATTACACAGAGCGATGCATCCCTATATTTTAAATGATTCCATCCAACGTCTGATTGAACCCAACAAAAGTATCCTCTTGATGTAGACTAATTGTCAAATTCACACACCATCATGCTCCTCTCCTTCCTACACTGTTGGTCTGCTCCGACACAGACACACACCAAAAAACAAAAATCAGGACAGACACAGCACCTTCTTTCACTACTACAGTTAAAATAAGAAAGCCATGGTTCCAAAACAAGGTCAGAGGAGTTAGAGGAGTCTGATTACTGAACTGCTGCATGAGCTCTACCCGGCTGTAATTCACCATGAGTCTTCCTATCTTTACTGAAACAAGGTAATGGGCACTGAGATTACCTGGGTAACCTGATTACTTAATTACATGTAAATTAATTGAATGAACTCTAAGAGTTGCGCCACAGAAAAGCAGGAAATGTGGAAAATGTGTTCTATAAATTGCACCACAAATGAGACTTGGACCTGTACAGCACCTTTCTAGTCTTCTGACCACGCAAAGCACTTTTACACCACGTGCCACATTCACCCTTCCACACACATTCACTCAGTGATGGCCATCAAACAGAAACTAGCATTCATACACACACCGATGCATCGGGAGCAATTTGGGGTTCAGTATCTTGCTCAAGGATACTTCGTCATGTGGCACCAGGAGCCGGGGATCGAACCCACAACCTTCCGATTAAGGAACGACCCGCTCTGCCTCTGAGCCACAGCCGCCCTTGGTGTGTGTGATTCTGATTTAAAAGTATTCCCTAAATCATCTGCGTTGTGATTGTCTATGCAACCTGAAGCATGTTCATATATATAACGTAGCTCTATAAAAGGTCAGCCAAAGGGTTATTTAAGCAGTTTTTGTGGGCATGTGTTGCAGTCAGTCTTACAGCACTTGATCAACATGCAATTGCCATTACAAGACCATGAACTAATTGATCATTTAATTGTAATTTTGTTTCCTCAATATTAACCTACATTTGATGAGCAGGAGTAGTGAATTGTGCTATCATGTTTTATGGACTGTGCAGTGTAATTGGTATTCTATGTAGATACCCTCAACATATCTTCAAATACATTCTTAATTAATGGCCGTAGCCTGAAGAGTGACATCTCGCTGGGACAAAATTAAAATCCACCCTCCTCCCACCCCTTTCTGTGTCACGTTGCCTTTCAGCATATAGTCATGGCGGTAATTGTTTTTCGAGAGCGTAATGGGGGGACATTGGCTTTTTCTGTGCACTGCCCAGTAGCCCTGGGGGAACAGAAAGGCACTAATGATCTACATATATAACCCCAAATTGACGTGGAATGCCGGGTACCTGGGAGATTTATGCCACCAATTTGAATGGTTAAGCGTGTTCTTGATGAGGGTCTGGCTGGCTCCATATGCTGCTCTCAGACAATGGGGCGCTCAGTGGGTCTGAATGGGCTTCCATAGCTCACATAGCTGGCTCTGCTCAGATTAAGTATAAGTGGGTCTATCTAGCACAGGATCCAATGCAAAATGTGCTCTGTGAGCTTCTCTGTATATAAGAGGGGACTTCATATGGGGTTGCTGAACTGCATTTACAGTGTTATTCATTCTTGTGTTATTGTGGCTTCATTTTAATGTTTATCAAAAGTAGATTGTACATAAAATAGTAGCCATTTTGTAGCTTAGTTTATAGCACCTACTGAAGCATATGTTTTATGGAAATTATCAGCATGGTTGAAGTGCCTCTTTACCCAAACATATTCCTTGGCTGGAAGCTTCTTTTTATGTATGAATTATATATAAATATGTTCGCTCCCACTGAGACATCCATAATTTAAAAACTGTGTCATGCAAATCTTCTTTAGCATTTGAATAAAACTTAAAATTGGGGAAACTTCTCAGGTTATTAGCTTTCTTAAGACCTTTTCATTCATTCAGAATCTTTAGAACACCAATCATCTGTGAGCAATAATACCCCTTTTGACCTTTTTTTGATTTTATCAGGTGTGATATCTCAGAAACTGTTGATTAATATTTGATGAAACCTGCAGGCTGCATCTCACCACTGCATTCCAGTATTTTCATAATTACACTGATTAGCCTGAGGGAGATGCTACACTTAGGTCAACATTAAAAATTTAATAAACAGAGTCGTGTCTCGAAAGGTCCACTTCTCCTTCATTTTAGCTTTAGTTCTTCATGTCCCCTAAAGTAAACAACCACAAGGTGACATAACTATTACTGATTGGCCTGAAGAGGACTGTGTCATGCATGGGAGACAAAGTGTCTACTGTTGCATTGTTTCAAATATGCTTGTGTAACTGTTCTGCCATAAATCGTCAACAGATCTCACCTCTGTGAATTATTTTATTGAAAACTCTTTCCTCCTATACTCTTTTTGTCAGGGACCCAAACCAACCTGTCCCCCAGGACACCAAATTCATCCACACCAAGCCCAACCGCTTTGAAGAAGTGGCATGGACACGCTACAACCAGAAGGACCAGCTGTACCTGCACATTGGCTTGAAGCCCAGGGTCAAAGAGCACTACCGTGCTAACAAGGTACAGTTAAATATTACTGAATGCATCTTGTCTGTTTAACACTTTCAGTACTTATTACTGATGATAGCCATTAGTATCACGAAGCTGACTTACCTTCAATTGCGATAGATCACGGTGGTAACCTATGCTGCACAACTTAAAAAAAAAAAAAATACATTGAGACATATTTGTTTTTTACTTTGATCTAACTGTAGTCTTTTGAAAAACATCTAATTATCTAAAAGTCAATTATATTAGGTTATTATTATTATCAGGTAGTCATGCTTCTGAAGATGAATTTTTTCTTAGCAGTTTTTCATACGTCCGTAGTTTTCTTCTCTAGGTTTTATGATCTAAGTTGCCAAAATGACTACATTCTCCTCCTAATGTAATGCCATGCTGACTTTGGTATGCTCGTCTCAAGGCAGCTTTCAGTATCAGTATCCCTTAATTTTCTCTGCCACCTCATATTTTCTCTCCTCTCCTCAGGTCAACTTGTGGTTGGAGCTGGTTCCTCATCTGCACAGCCTCAATGAGGTCACCCAGCTCATCCCCACCACCACCAAGGTCGGTACTAAATCATCTATATCTCACCCTCCTTCTAAAAATTAACTACCTGAGGCGCTCCCTCCACAGCAAAGGTTTTGGAATAGACCCAAGCAACTTAAAAAACTATGATAATGCAATATTCAGATTGTTTGTTGACCCGACTCCTGTCTAATCCTGCCCTCAAGTGCCTCTTGTGAGCTCCTACTAGACATGATGTGGCATGTTAAAGTGCTACAAGAATGGAAGCTGCTTTTAAGTCACACAGAGGTGTTTACTATGAGTTATCAGAGGGATTCTATACTTTTTAATACCATAAACAGCAGCTCAGGTGTTATCAGTTAATACAAATGTAGTTTTAAGTTCAGTTGAGTTATAGGCTGCTCAGTCTATTGATACTGTTTGTGTAGTGATTGCTAAAAAAAAACAAAACATACATGAATCATTTTTCATAACTGAAAGCAGAATAAATGATTCTCTTCCCTAAGCAGTATAAGATGGGCAAGAGAAGAGACAGCACACTATAGACGGTATTACTTTTAAACCACTTTTAGGAGCGACTCTGTATTATCAAGTGATGCAAGTTATTACCATGATTTAAGAACTAGTGGATAATAATTTAAGAAGATACTCTGTAATCTGCAGGGATTTACATTAGTTTTACACACTATCTATGACCTGGTTTATGAGTAGATATTTGTGCAGTTATTAAATTCAGAATCTGAGGATTTGATAATGAGAAGTTGTGTGCATCCTCTTTTTTAATCTGGGCTGGCACAGTGTTGCAGTGTTTGTGGCCTCTGCGTTGTCTCCATGTTCTTTCCGTTGTTTTACTTCTGGTGCCCTGGTTTCATTCCCGCAGTCCAAAGACTAGAGTTAGGTTGACTGGTGGCACTAAATTGCCTGTTGGTGTTAATGTGAGTGTGAATGGTGGTCTGTCTTTATGTGTCAGCCCTGATTGACTGGTGAACTGTACAGGGTGTACCCCACCTCTCGCCCAATGTCAGTTAGGATTGTCTCCACACCCACCCCGGTGACCCTTTAGAATAAGCAGGTATCATTGATGGATTGATGGATGTTTTGAACTCTGATTTGATTAAAGAATAATATGAATATAATCTAATGTATTGTCCTCACCAGAGGAACAACAGCTCAAATACTAGAAGGAATAGTTCAACAATTTGGGAAATACACTTCTTTGCCAAGAGTTAGATGCAGAGATGGATACCTCTCTCATCTGTGTGCATTAATAGGGCTAGAGCAAGGAGATTATTAGGTTTGCATTGCAGACTTAGAGCTGAGGGAAACAGTCTAGTACTGTCCAGTTCATAAGGTCCAAAACCAAAAAACAAACTGCCAAAAACAATGGCAAGTTGTTGTTTGATAGGAACTTACTTTCTAAGTTTGGACAGAGCAAAGCTAGCTGTTTCCTCCTGCTTCAAATCTTTATGCCAAACTCAACTAGCCACTTCCTTGCTGTAGCTCCATACCTAATGCAATGCACACTCATAAAACACACAATTTTATTTTGAAAGAGGGCAAAAAATATCTAATATCCAATACAGGTTGGAAAGGTTGGCTGTAGGTTTAAAGGCCAAAGCTTGGCTTTCTATTTGGATGCCCTGGGCCTTTATTTTCCAAATAAATCTGATTAAAAGGTTCAGATTGCGTTAGCACAAGGCAGATTGAAGTTTCTCAGACTATACATACTTGAATATTAGCCTGGCAACCAGATGAGTTGGTGATGTTTCATTTGCTCTGGCAGATACATCATCCTTCCATTCAAAGGATTTCACCAGCCTTGGATACAGCCCATATAAAGCCAATGTAATATGATTGGTTGTAGGTCTATCCAATTGCATCTAGTCTGCAGATTCATCCTGGGCAACACACAAGCTACAAAGATCAGATAAACCTGTCAAACTAGGCAGTTCTGATTCTGTTCAAGTATTCACAAAAAAACATTTTTGTTCACTGTGTATCTGTAAGTTGAGAAAGATTGTGAGCAACCCGCCAATTTTTTCCTGCTAGAAAATAGACGTAGAAATTTCTAAATCCAATTGCGGCCCTTGATTGATTGGAGATCGCAATGAACTGAGGGGTTACAGACTAATTTGCATGTGGCAATGCTAATCTACTTCAATATTGTATAGACTCTTCATATCACATATATACTGACTATTGTTCTTTCTGTCTTCAGATTCCTCCACCTGAGGCTACCAACCGCACCCCGAAGACCAAAGTTCTGGTGACCAAGCGCCCTAACCCAACTCCATTCCCCACCGAGACCCAGGACAGCCACAACCAACCGCACCTGGTGGACCAGCGTGACTACTCCACTGAGCTATCTGTGACAATCGCCGTAGGAGCCTCCCTGCTCTTCCTCAACATTCTGGCATTTGCCGCACTGTATTACAAGAAGGACAAGCGCCGGCATGATGTCCACAGGCGCTGCAGCCCCCAGCGAAGTGCCGCCAACGACCTGGCTCACACTCAGGAGGAGGAGATCATGTCCCTGCAGATGAAGCAACACTCAGACCTGGACCGGGACTGCAGGGGGGTTGGTGACTCCATGCACCCGCATGACATGGTGCTGAGGACTGCCTGCCCGCCGGACTATACTCTGGCCATGAGGCGCTCGCCGGACGACATCCCACTCATGACGCCAAACACCATAACCATGATCCCGAGCACCATGGGGGGGCTCACTTCGCTCCACTCTTTCAACACCTTCCCCAGCAGCGGGCAGAATAACACCCTGCCCCACCCACACCCACATTCACACTCCACCACCCGGGTATAGCCTTGTGTATGCACCCAGCAGGCAGGACTCTGATGGCTGAGGCAAAATCTAACGCCGCTGCTGCAGCAGAGACTTAAGGCCGTCATGCTGACAAATGCAGATATGTCAGGAGCTGAAACGCCAGCCTGGAGTTGCCAGACACCCATGGAATTACACTGGGATTGTACGACAGCCTGTTAATACCTGAGGGAATATAGTCAAGGGATTTCTGGGGGTTCGGACCAGAGGATAAAAAAAAAAAAAAGAATAATTATGTTTTTGTAGAAAAATCAAAAGATAAGAAGAAAAAAAGTACAAATAAGGAGTTGAAGAAAAACAACCTTACAAGCTTAAACAGGAGGAGGATGTTTTTTTATTCTTATTTTTGTTCTGATATTGCAGCAAAACAAAGTACAGTAAACTACTTTTTCTTTCTAGCGACAGATATGGCCTTCGGGATCTTTTGACAAATGACTGCTTGACAGTATTATCTGGAAGCAGAACAGAGCATCAGACACGCCTCGGAGGTGAGAAGAGGGGAGCACTTTGTAAAAGACAGAAAACATATTGTTTTCCTTTGGCATCGCACTGCAGATTACTCTGTTTGTGGGGCACAGAGTAGATGCAGAGCAAACCAATTTAGGCATGTGTTAACTTCATAAATGGAGGCTATGTAAGATAAAGCAAAAAACAATTGTTGAGTAGGGCAAAGGAAGGACTCAAAACTTCAAGGATAAAAGAAACCCTGTATGCACAATGGAACCATTTTGAGGGGAAAAAAATGTCTACAGATACTTTTCATCCATTTATTTTTGAGGATTGGGAACAATTTTATTGTATAGAACCTATTTACATATCTAGATCTGTACACTAAGCACCAAGGCTGTTTAAGCCCTCTTCTCGTGGGGGGCGTCTATACTGCAAACCTGCCAGCAGGACTGAACCAGTGGGAAGTGGGGATCCACCTACTGGCTTTCTGGCAGTTCCAACTTCAACACAGAGAGCTGGGGGACAAAGGATAATTGGATATTTTAGCACGATGCGCATGACAATTTATCTGCTTGATGGCTGCTCTGCTGATTATGTCATTATTAAGAATAATTTTCACCCTCTCCCTTGCATTGGAGCAATTTCAGACGGATTTCCTGATTGGATTACAGGAAAATACACTCCCTCGCAGGACCATGGGAAATGCAGTTCCAGGTTGTGGATGTTGTGGGCTCGAGTTGGGCACAGAAAGGGGAGGGGCCGGGGATATGGTAAAACTTTCTTGCATAACATAATATAGCTTGAGTGGAGCTGGGCATATAAGGACTAGTTTTGTACTCTGTGTGTTGGTACTACTTTTTGATAGTGGTTAAATCACATTACACTGTATCAATCAAACTCATCGTACCTTCAGTTGAGATCAGTGTTCTTTGCTATTCTACCTATTGGACCACTTTACCGTATAGAAGTAATTACCTGCACTGTTTATTCCATTGCCCATTTTTCTTTTTGTTAACAGGAAAGTGTGTTGATTGAGTGTCACAGTGGATGCCCATTGTTATGAAAAAAATGGAAGGAGAAAGTATTGAATCTCTGGGCTATGTAGCTTTTCTTTTCTGTTATCCAGCCAGGTTCTGCAGAGCTGTTTAAACATGAACATGACTAATACAAGTCAAAGGCCAAGCACAGACAGATCACATTGAGTGGAACTCTCTGGAAATGCACAGCAGGTGGATGGGAGGAAGAGCTAGGGTCAGGGTAGGTCAATTCCCATGATGCACTCTTTATTTAGTTTTCATCATTGTTGGAGGCACATTGTGTTATGGGAAAGAAGAAGAAGACAGGCCTCCCTTAACAGCTGAGACCCACAGTCAACCCTCTTTACCTCTAACTTTAAAGAGCTACTACCTTTCTTCTTTTGGCCCCACTCTTTTTCTACTAAAGATCCTCTACTGTTTTATCTTTTATACTGAGCTGACAGGTTGGACTGTTTAGCAAAACGGTTTCCCCTCACGTCCACACCTCCTTCAGTTTACCGTCTCTTGTAAGGCTGTCTGCCATCGCTAACATCTTTAGGTCAGCGAAGCCTCGGTAGCTAACATCGTTAGCCACCAGAGTAGGAGTGTGTCATACAGCAAAGCAGACTGCAGTCGGATCCAGTCGCTTAAGAGTCATTGCTGGGGTAAAGTGGTGAGCATCAAAACAGACAGAGAGAGGAATACCCTGGATGGCGAGCCTATTGTGCTCAGATATAAGATCTGTATTCTGGCGCAGGGATGCCACTTGGTAAGCAGCAATGCTTGTCTCCCTGTTTTCCCTTCACTAAAGTGTATATGTGTAGGCCTCTGTTGTGAGAATACATCCTGCCCCTTTTGGCTGGCTCACAGGCACTGTGCAGTCATTCAAAGTAATGAGTGCAGACTACTGTTACCCCGTATAACACTGCAGCAGACAAGCTGGATGAGGGGATGAAATCTAGTCTGTCATAGGGAGTGTTGCTTTTTGGGATAAGATTAAAATTGAATAAACTAATTACATCTGTTGGCTCCAGATTGTTTCTCTGGATGAAATGAACCAGCAGGGCTTGATCTGGGATTTAAACACAAAAAGAAGATTCTGAGGCTATTATCACACATCATCCTCATGGGCCAGGGACTTTTTTTAATGCCCCTTTTCTATAAAAACAAGCCAACAACATAAAAAAGTGTGCATTTCAGAATCTGGTGACAATTTGTCCAGTAGGTTCTGTTGGCAATGCGTCGACAGGCCACTCACTAGCTTTCTAGCTTGAGCACTCACCTCGCCCTTTTACTGATTGCCAACGCACATAAACACACATGCAAATGAAAACACATGTGTGCAAACACCCTCACACAGAACCATGTGCTAAGTAATTAGGCCTGGGCTTTCCGAGTGTTTTGCTCTCTACTCAAGATATTGTATATAGACTAACACCCTGATTGCCCGCACTTGGACTCAAGATTTATATGTCCCATATAAAAAAACTAGATGACCTTGTTTTTGTAACCCAAGCCAATGGCTGAAATACTTTTCACAAGATGTGGAGGTGGACCTTGGAAGAAAATGAAATGCTGATGTTGGCTGGGTAGCCTACTGTCAGTGCCGCAAGACAATATAATGACCAAGAAATTCTTAATACATAGATCTTTCTATGCTGGGATCAGACTAGATTTCACGATGTGAAAAATTATCCTGTCCAAATTAAAAGCAATTCACAATATTATCCTGATAATCATCAATATGCTTCAAATCTTAAAATGGCCTACATTGAGTTAATAAACAATTTTATTGCATCACAGATGGGCACCTCATCTCAATGTCATTCTTTAGTTCAGAATCCAAGGCTCCACCTTGTAGCAATTCCAAATAATCAGGAATGCAAATTCGAACTGTATGGTAGCGAAATAGACAGCTTTTTTAAGTCACAAACATGAGGATATTCAATAATTTCCCGATAATCGAAATTCACCACGATTGTTTATCATTGCGAAACAAAAAAAAAATTAAAACCCCTTCCCAAACCAAAAATTTTTAAAAAAAATATGCCCTCCCCCAAACATAATTTATAAAACAAATGGGAAACATTCATGCTAAATCCATTAGACTAAATACCATTCTAGATCATGACACATCTGCATTTTTGTCATGTTGCACTACAAGACGCCTAAACCATAAACCTTTTCACTTTGAACGTTAGGACTGTAAAACTGTATTAGCTTAAAAAAATATATTAAACAGCCTACAGTAATTTTGTTGTAGTGAAAAATACAATTGACTCCACATTACTAAATCAGTAACATGCTGCTGGTAAATATGAAGTACCATCAAAATATCACAGGGATTTGGATAGTACATTAGTGAGTACCTGCCCAATTCAGACACCTCTCTCCAGAGAAATGCCATTGGGGCAAAGCAAGGGCCACCCATTGAATTAAACATGTAATTGCATTGATGGGTAAATAGTCACGCAATTGCAGGGCCATGCTAAGTAGCTGACAGCTGAGGATGAATGCTAATTAATAACTTGCCATGCGTTCAATTGTCTGATTGATGATAGCTGATAAATGCAAGCCAACTGTAGCGTGAGAGAAGTGCTGGTCAGCACCTGACATGTTTGAAATTAAAAATGCAAATTGCTAGAAGCTGCTCTGAGCTTCATGGATGGTGGCAGTTACTAACAAGGCTGAGCACTTGCAGTGAGTACATACAAACAGAACAGTCCTAGTTTGTCTCCTACAGAACAAGCAGTCCTGCTCGATCACCTGAGGATGTAAAACTAGATGGACAGACTTAAGAGGTGTTGGTGAGGAGGCGCTGCAATGACTCATGCATCAAGGGTTATATAAGTGAGGAAATGCATCAAATAGCTTTATCATGCCTAACAACTGACGGAGGAGAAGCATAGTCACCAAAACAGCAGATCATTAGTGAGAAAAACTGCAACTTTTGAAAGTGGAAGCATCGGATGACCTTCATAGCCCTGAAGAGAGGCTGGCTGTACAGATTGAGAAAGCTAATGACAGCGTAACTTATGTCACTGAAAACTTCCATAAGAGTCCTGGGAGATGGATTAAAGCTTGAGCTAGAAATTGAGTCAGCTACAGTAGACCTTAGCATGACTGATTGAAGCACTAGTTAGCCGCTGCATCCCTGATGATTGAGAAGAGAAAAGAATACACAGTTCCAGTAATAGCAAAGACTGGGAGGAAGCACTCACTGACAGAGAGGACCCAGCACCTTCAATGAGACAGAAGCATTTGTCCATTAGTGTCTGGATGCAGAAAAGTCATAGATAGATAGATAGATAGATAGATAGATAGATAGATAGATAGATAGATAGATAGATAGATAGCATGCTATCTGATTCATTGCTTAACAGGCTACTAGACTTATAGCAGTTGCCCTTGAAACTCTTCACAGCCCCAAAAATGGGTATGGATAGACAAGGCATCTGACATAGTCATTTCAAGTGAAATAATTTGCTCTTTGGCAGCAGTATTTGAGGAAATCTGCTTTTAATGACAAGCTAATGTAATCTTTTTCACCATTAACTCTCACTAGTGTTAATAAACTATAGGCTACATGTGGCGGGTCAGCTGTTTATATCTTCTTACATGTGGCAGTTAGTCAGGTATTGAAGGTGCCCTGTGAAGTTTTCACTATGAGGTTTTTGCAATGTTTTCTTGAAAAGTTAGTTGAAAACACACATATCAAATGCATTTCCTACCTCATAAAATTGTTTTGTGAATGTTTGGAAAGCTAGCTCTCCTCAGTTTTTTGCTCCTCTATAATTGTCATATTGTTAGTTTTTATTGTGCATTACCTTCCCCAGCTGTCAATATGCTTTGCTGGCCCATGCAGTATTAGAAATTTCGCCTCCATGATCCTGATGCGCTGGTACCAAAAAATACAAAATACCAACAATACTGGGATTTAGGCTGCGTTCACACTGCAGGTACAGGCGTCCCAAATCAGATCTTTTGCTATGTATTTATGCATATATGGCTCAGATTTTTTCATGAAAGTATGTTCAGCACAAATTACATGGGATATTTTCAATTCTGATTCAGGCCACTTTCATATGTGGTACCAATCTGAAACAGGTCAGATTTTTTTACAATGTGTCCTCAGTGTAAACAATCATGTCCGAATGCATGTGATTTTTATGTCACTCTAGATCTACGTTTTTTATGAGGGTTACTTCGGCACCGTGACCTGTTCACAGCAGAATCTGATCTTTAAGTAATAATAATAATAATAATAATAATAATAATAATAATAATACATTTTATTTATTAGCGCTTTTCTAAATACTCAAAGACACTTTACATAAAAACATAAAAGCAGCAAAACAACATCAAATAGTAAAACACTAAAAACACATCAGACTAAGCTAAACGTATAAAAAATAATGTTAACAGCCAAGGAAGCTAAAACAGAACTGAGTGCCAAGGCTTGCAGTGTGAACGCAGCCTTTCTCATCAAAACATTGCTCATCAGCGCCACTAGTGGTCAAAATCTCCACAGGGTACCTTTAATGGTGTTGTTGCTTGACCTCAGCTCACACTTATTATAACAACATTTATGCTTTGGAGCAAGGGCTCAGACTTCACAAACTAGTGCTAACAACAGTTAATAATGAGCAAACTAAAACAGAAAGAAATCTTCCTTTAATTTCAAACCATCTTGAAAAGTAAGAGCAGACAAGCTATACTGCCATTCACATTAACAAACATGTCTTTGATTTTACGAGACTGTGTTACTTTTATTCAAGGCAGCGGCAATTAACACTTCATTTTAACACTCTACATCTAAACTTATTTGTTGGCCATGAACAGAGGTCTTTTGATCAAACTACTTTATCCCATAAGACTTATTCATTAAAATTGACAAATTGACAAATATTTATTCATTAAAATTGACAAATATTTCTGAAATTCCAAAATTGTACTTAAAAAATTAACTAAAGATTTTACTCTGATCCCCACCCAAATGTCTTAATCTTTAACTAAAAAAGTAATCCTGTTTGAAAGGGGTCATATATTATTGAGAAACAAAAGAAATGCAAACTGCATGGGGAAGAAAGTCTTTGCCAAGTATTCAGTGTCCCCCCAGGACTCTCTACTTCTCTCAAAATGGGAAACACGGAACAATTTACACCATTGCGGGGCACTGTAGCTCACCACTGAAACCCAGTTTGCCAAAGTTCTTTTAAAAGCTCTTTTTAAAGGCAGGACAACTCACCCACCCACCCTTTGATAGAGGCTACATTGGGCCTTTAAACTAAGAACTAGTAACAGTAAAACACGACCGGATAGTTAAACGAGCAAATAAAATATGAAAAGAAGCTGAAATTTAATCGCAGGTTTTATACTGTTTATATGCTGTGGCAGTTTTAACAGCGAACATTATGATTATTTTTTTTTCTAAGGAGGAGGCTATAGCTTTTGTTTAAGTTCACTGGGCCATAAAACATCTTAAACATACACCTGTTTTTATGTCCTTTTTTCATCAAATTTAGTCTCTGGTTCATGACTGGATTCATGTTGGTGAGGCCATGAAAAAAAATATTTCCTCCAGATATTGCATCCTCGTCAAGGACACTGAATGGGTGCAGCATAGGATTTGTAAATGTTTAAACACATTACCTTCAGATATATATGTCAGCCCTTATTGAGTGTATGTACATTGATATTCATATGCTGATATTGTTCATTTTTCAGTTGAAGTAACTGAGGCTTGTACACACCTTATCCATCAGTGTTTATTTTCTGCAATGTGCCTAATTTGTGTTTCTGTGTTGAGATTTTTCATATTGTGTTTCTTTTATGTGTCATTTGATGTCTGGCTTGTCCTGAATCAGACTTGAATTTGGATTTATTGGCCATGTACTTGTAAGAGCGCTCATTCTGAAAACACATCCAAATGCCAGATGTAAGATAAAAGTCTGCCCCAGAGTTTTGAATGACTCTGATCCAAAGTCACTTTCCTTTAAAAAACTGTGTCCGCCATTCAAAGAGGGGAACTCCGAACCTATCCAGGTAGCATTTCTTCAGTCGTTTCTGTTTAAAACCCAACACAAGTATGTTTTAATGAGCCAGTCTAGCAGGGTAAGTATGAATCCACACAGTTTGGGACTGAAGACACTTAAGAAACCCTGTTCTAGGGGGACGCTTCACTTTTGTTCCAGTGTAAATCTGCCCTGACCATGGTCAACAGTCGGCCTGTGCTGTAGTGTACGGGAACAGGCGGGGAGGGGAGGAACGAGCACTGCGAATGAATGTAACGCAACGTGCCATTTTCTAACCTCAAATCGCAGCAGAGACGACGACAACCAAACCCTCAGATTCATCCTGAGAGGTGTTTTTTTTGCTAGCAGTCTGAAAACTAAAAGGTGGATTTGTTCTTTGAATGCCATGTGAAACAGGGGGGCACTATGTGAGCTGGTCTGGCATTTGTAATGTAGATTATTTGTCACTTGTCTTTCTTTCTGGTTAAATAGTAATTACTCTTCTGGAGCACAATAAATGATTTTAATATGCTGATATGTTTTTTTTCTCTTGTGTCTTCATTTACTATTTTCTGTGGCTGTTGACTTATTCAGTCGCTGAAGGATATATCAACTCTCACTCACAAGTAATAACTCTGGCAGTTTATTTGTGGGTAGATTAAATTTGTGTTCTACGAGTGAAAGCAGAACCAGTTTTGTCATCAGCAGCACGCACATTAAAACAAAAAGCTGATGCATGTGTAAACTAGGGCTTAAAAAATCCTCAGTGTCATATTCTCCACAAGCAACAGGGTCTCATTGCAATGGACGAACCTGGCCGATGGGAAATATTTTAAACAGTTTACTCTTTTCTTTTTTTCCTTAGGTTTGTGGTGTATGGCAGTGATTGTCAGACTATTTTTAAATAATGTACCCCCTGACCAGAGCAACACTTCTGTAAAAAAAAAAAAAAAAAAAGCTTATATAAAAGAGGTACAATATTATACAATACAATATATCATTGTGAATGTTTCATCTTCTGTGAGGTTCTACAGCATTCAACAATTTGAAAAGGGCAGAATTGAAAATTAAAACTACAGTGCTCACTGCTACCTGCAGTACTTCCCCTAGGGGAACCCCCATTTGAGAAACACTGGTGTAGGGTACATTTTGGGCATCCATACAGCCCTCGGCTTATTTGAATCTAGTAATGAATGTGAATATTTGATGTAAGGATGTTTTTGTTAGCTTTACATTAGGGCTTATTGATTTCTCTGTTCACATAAAGCTCCACTGTACAGCCCTCATCTGGGCCTTCAATTGTCTTCAAATTGTACGGTGGCCCTGAGAGCTCAATGCACTGCATTACAAAACAAGTTCAAATACAGAAAACAACCAAATACAGAATCGCTGCAAGTTGCAACAGAACTGATTTAATGTTTTGGGTTTTTTTTACTTTTTTAAAAAAGGTTATGTATACAAAATTCACTTGCCATTAGATGTCGCACTAGAGCTCCAGCATCTCAGACCAAACCAATGAAACAGAAACAAAACTCACCGAAACTGACTTTGTTAGTCTTTCCAACAATCACCAACTCTGGTTTGGTTGAAATAAACCCTTCATTTTAGTTAGATGCAAAAATATTTGTGAAAAGGGCTGCAAAGGTCGCAATGCAGCTAACGTTCTGGGACAAATGCACCAGTCAATGTATGTCTACTAAAAGTGCTTGTTTTTGCCACTGACGGGCTCTGATTGTTATTATAGTGTCTGCCAACATTATGGAAATAATACCTACAGAGAGCTTGTGTTCAATTCCATAGGTAAAAACTGTAATTTTACTTTGCATGTCATTGTAACATTGTAACTTGATGTGATGTAAAAGATGTTTTTTTTTATTTTCTTGAGTTTTGTCTATTTACATGTGTTTTCTTCAGTTAGAAAGCTACCTAACCCAAAGATCTTTAGTAAGCTACTCCAAAGCCTTGGGGCCCTGGCTGCAACCACTGCTGAAACCAACATGAAAGTACTGAATGTATTGTAGACAGCAAATCTGCCGAAGATCTCAGGTTATAAACAGTTACATTTGGGATTAAGAATACACTAATGTAGGAAAAGAAATCCAATGGCTCTTATAAGTTAATAATTCAATCTTTAAATCACCTAAAAAAAAAAACTGCCAATGGGGGGCAGCTAAAATTAGAGCAAAGTGTTCATACTTCTGGATTCAGTTCAGAGCCTTGCAGCTGTGCTTTGTACCGGCAGTAAATGATGAACACAGTTTTGGCAGGGACCAGAATGTAATGTATTACAATAGTAGACAAGACAAAATAAGGGCATTTACCTTGTATAACTCGCTAACCTAACCTTAGCCCGGTTTCAGACCTCTCACTGTCTCTGTCTCTTCCAGCAATTCACACGCTGTCGGCTGCTGCTTCCCTGGTGTGAACACAACCAACCAATCAGAGCTTTGTGTGCTGGATTAAGAGTGGGGACGTCATTTTCCTATGTCAGAAAAATGCTTATGGAATTTGCAATGTGTTTATGTCATTGACACAGCTGCACAAATTGTTGAAAGTGAACTTAAAGAAATGACAACTCTTAAATCAGCAAATTTCTTCAGTGGCAATGCGACGAGTTAAAGCTGTAGTAAGTAACCTTTATAAAAATAACTTTCTGTTGTATTTGCTGAACGTTTGACTATATCCTGACAGTAGTACATGAGACAGATAATCTGTGGAATAATCAGGTTCCTCTGGCTCCTCCTGGTGCTCCTAATGGCATTTGCAAGAATCCACCGGGCCTGAACAAAAATAACCAATCAGCAATAATACGGGAGATGAGAACAAAAACAAATGCAGGAATACGTAAGCTTAAATATTAAGTGTCACTTGAAGACGTTTTGTCAATTTCTCTTCATTCTGACTCCACTGCCTTTAATAACTTTAGCTGAATAAATTATGATTTTTTGTCTTTATTTCAGACGCTCTCTTATTTGATTTCCATAATGTTGCTTCCTGTAGCACGAATCAGGATTGTGAATCATTCAGTAGTGCTTATTGTTTTCCAGCATATGATGGCTTTAGTTATGTATTTCAGTGCCCTAACTCCATGATGAAGAGCTGTAAAAATTCAGAGCAGTGTGCTTTGTGGTTCTCCGCCTACGGACTTCAGGGTCTGTTTACGTGCCTTCGGGGTTGCAATGCTTCGTTATGTTTCCTCTGATCTTAACAACCACACCAATACAAGCAATATCTCTACAACACACACACACACACACAGGCAGACGCACAAAAAAGCTAACTTGCGTTTTGTTTTAGTGCTAATTGGAAATCAATCGGAATTCATCCTCTTTGGAAAAGGGTGACATTTTGCCGCTCTTTGCCAATGATTAGAAACAAATTATGCCAGAGACTGACTGACATTTGGGGAGCAGGCGGCTGTTTAGAGTGGAGAGTAAGGATCAACAGAGATGTATTTATGCTCTCTGCCACTGCTGCTGCTGTGTGTGTGTGTGTGTGTGTGTGTGTGTGTGTGTGTGTACATTCATATATTTGTCTGACCAAGGGCATACACTACTTTGGGCTGCTCAGCCAAAGGGCCCTGTAGGAATAGCTTGATAAGGGAGGCTTATTTACCATAATAATGCATCTCATCTCTGCACATCAAACACTCCTGCCTGGTCTGATAACCCGCTCTTTAATTTAGCACAACTGTTTGATCTAGCTGTGCTGCTGCTGTCCCAGGGCCATTGTCGCAAGCAGTACAACAGTTGGGTAATTGCTCTGTACTTCATCAGTGTTTCACAAATAGGACGGTTATGTAATGGCGGCGCACCTATAGCACAGAGCTCCACTGAGTTGTTGGACACTGAAGAATATGAGTGAAAGGGAAATTTCCAATTACATAAATTTAGAGAGTATTATACTATTCAATTCAGTTTTATTTGTATCGCGCCAACAGAAGTTATTGGAGGACACTTTTAATAAAGAGCAGGTCTCGACTGTACTCTTTATCACATTGTTTACATAGACAACATTTCCCATCATGAGCAAGCACTTGGCAACAGTGGCAAGAAAAAACTTCAAGCATCCCAGTAAGCCAGCAGCATTGGTGGTAGCAAGCCTATATACAGTATATAGAGAGGCCTATATAGAGGGACCAGGACCTAATGTATGACTCCTATTTTAGTTGAGTATGTAAGAATCACTTTAGACCTACAATAATATCAATAATAATACATTTTATGTCAAATCTACAGGGAGCCACTGTTTTTTTTTTGTTCTCGGCTACCATAGAAACACGGCAGTTCAACATGGCTCCCTCTGTAGATAAACGGCTTATTCTAAGAAACGAGCTGTTGAAAATGAAAACCTATAAGTATTATATTCCTCTTCTGCCAAAAGATCCTCCTAAATGGTACACAGGCAGAAACCCAGCCCCCAACCCTCTGTCATCTGCCTTGACTGGTTGCATCTATACCTTTTTATGTGGAAGTCAGAGGACTCATATAACAGGCTTGTTCGTTGGACAGAGTTGGTGGCATGTCAGGTCGCATATTGTTGTCACAATTGTTGCCAATCAGAAAACCAAAGTCAGGCCCTTAGTATTTATGGGACCAAATACTGGAGCTTGAAATGCAGTTACTTTCAATAATTGAAAAGTATACATCATCAAATATCTTCAAAATAAAGTCTATACTAGTGCACAGCAATGCTTTAAGCTGAACGCTAACATTATGGTGCTAACACGTTGATCTTTGGGCTGGTATAATGCTTACCATGTTCACCATCTTAGTTTATGTTTACTATGCTAATGCTAACATTTGCCCTAAACATGAAGTACAGTCGAGGCGGATGAGAATGTCATAGTTTTACAAGTTTTTGCAGGTAAACTGATGATGGTGCTGAATCCACACTTTTTAAAGCACCTGGTGACTTCAAGCTATGCGGACAGAAACAATAGTAAAAATCAGAGTTGTGCTAAGGGATTGGATGTCGGATCTGGAACCGGAAAGGTCAGCTGGGGTCATGGGAGTGGGCTGGCCAAGCCATGATAGCCCTGATGATGTCATCAAGGTAACTTTCCTAGACTTGCCAGAGTTTCTCCAGAGTCACAGGAGATAATTTACAACTGGTAACAGAAGATTTTTCACACACTACAAAGAGAAAAGTTACATTAAAATCCTTACTTTAGTTGGCAGTAATGGTTTAAAACACTGTGCATCCTATTCCCTCCACCCCTAAAAACCTATACTGCATGCACTGTGTTCCACTAAGTAGTGTGCCATAGGGTCATCAGGATTACTGGTCCTGACTCACCAATTCACTCACTCACTCCCTCAGATAATATGGTAGGGCTGAAGGAAGTCATACATTCAATGACAGAGGTGACAGGTGATGCTTTAGCTACTGAATTATACTTGATATTTTAAATACATAGTGATCATTGGTATTTTTTTTTATGATTTCTGCTCTGATTGTGACCCTGTGAGATCAAAACCAGTTGACATTTCAAACCATTGTCTTAATACCTTAAGGCTAACATATATGTGTATAGTTTGTCATAGCGTTTCTCCTTTTCTTTGAGCAGTTTTCACAACTTCAAGTTCCCTGGATGTGAGAAAACTTGGCGTGTTCAGCCTCTTTGTTTTTTACAGGCTGCTTTGTACTCCCTATGTGAGCAAGTAAACTGACCTTTATGTGCAAATTCTGTGCAGTGCCCCTTTGATTTGTCCCAAAACACATCTGAAAGCACCAGAGTCCACATGCTTTTTCCTGCTCTGTGCCACAAAAAATCTGATTTGAAAGGTTGTGTAAACCTGGTCGACAGGGACACTTGAATCCATCTGTTTTGAAGAGTTAATTTCTGGGCCTGCTACCACTCAAAGAGGCATGTGAATTTGCATGTCACATTACAGCAGATTAATGAATACTGGGCTTCTATTTTTTAAGATAGATTAAAACAATGAAATCATTAGCTGAAATTCCCTAGCTGCTTATTAGATATCCAAAATTTGCTCTGCTTTGAGGCAGATGAGTCACACTTTCCCCCCATAACAAGAAGTTTTAATCACTCTTTTGTTCTGTTCCTGACAACACACACAGCAAGAGCTTTGTTCATTGTCTATGTTGAATTTAATTGGGATTTGCTGAGTTTCTGCATCGCTTGAGTCGGTCCACTGGATGCTACCCTCAGGTAAGGCAATTATAATCAGCGCACTGTCTCTCTCTTCTTCAAGGCCCGGCTTCTTCTCAAAGAGCTCCTTGCGCAGAAAAACACACAATGGACTTGATCGTAGCCCTGTTTACAAGTTTAATGATCAAATACTTTTGGATTACAAATAACATCTGTTCAGCGCATTTGAGGTACTTTAAATCTGCAAATTGAGTCCCAGCATCATTGATCCTATTTTGGGTTTACACAGTGGCAGGTAAAGAGATAAAACTGTGACTGATGCTATTTCAGCTGTTAACAGATGTGAATGCAGGTTTAAGGCTCAGAAAAAGAAGACTTTTGCTGTAGTTAACATATGTAAATGCGGGCTCACTGAGAGCTATTATCACTTTTCCTTTTATTTATTGTTATTTGATCACAATGGCGTGCAAACATAGGCCCATATTGTCTGAGTTAGAGATAAGTTACTGTCAACACGAGTGAACGAAGCACTTCTCTCGTGTTTCATCCTATGTCTACAAGCGATCAGCCCGCCGTGATTGAACCAAACAAATTAAATCTGAGAGGATCTGATGCGTCTCCCAGCCTGTCCGTCGGAATATCTTTGAGCCTAATGAGATCTGGCAGTCGGCCTGTTCCCGTTGTCTCTCTAGAAGTGAAGAAAGTTGGAACTGTCCATAGTGAAGCTAATTCAACAAATCTGACAGCCAGGCTCTCTGCACCAACAGCACAGACTGTTGTATAGATGCTTCCTTCAGCACCTTGACTGATGCAGGGAGGCAGCAGTTTTGTATACCTTTGTTCCATCTCATGAGGAATTATGGATATTTCTTTAGATCATTAAGGAAATGGCCACCAGAATGTTTATTTAGAAGGGGCGGAGAGGAGGCAGCAGGGAGTTGAGGAGCCTGACTGCCTGGGGGAAGAAGCTGTTGCAGTCTGGTAGTCCTGGCCCAGTACCTTCTGCCAGACAGCAGGCAGGTGAAGAGTCCAGAGGAGGGGTGGGAGGGATCTGCAGACATGGTAGTTGTACAATGTCTGTGACTGATGTGACTGGTCTCATCCTCTAATTCTCTTTCAGACACATACCTGTAGAGTTAACTCTTTATTGCATGAAAATAATTCTTTGTCTTTATTCTGAAGTATATTTTCTTCTTCCTTAAATCGTGGGCACTGTGTTCGCTCAGTGTAATCCACTATAAAGCTCTTTCACTCCATTCTAAAAAAAACTTCATGCTAGACTAGAACTTAAACCAGATCCCTATTAATATATAATTGTATTATTATTAGTAGTATTGTTGTAGTTGTTGTGTTTATTTGCCATAGTTATTATTATTATTTTGTTCATGGTGTTCTGCTGTGGGGTACAAATCATGAATCTACTATCAATATTCAGTTGTACATTATTACATTTATTTACACTCGACTGTGAATGCAGGGTTGGTTGAATGCGATCTTGTTTGGGTACGAGGGTGCTGCAAGTTCCTGTCTACCACGAGAGATCCAAGGTTTAGACCCTGGTAGCGTCTGGCTTGGTTGGGACCAGTTTGGACCAGATTTTCCACATGTCCACTCTGGTTATAAAACAGAGCATCCAAGAAGCAGAGGGAGAGTTTATAGCACTGAATACATAATGACGATTAATGCTGCATATCAATTGCACAAAGTGTATTGGATTCCAGACAGTGTGGAGGCTTTTACACTCTCATTCCATCACTGCAGCTCAGAATAACATGAGGCAACCTTTATGATGATGTGGGGAAAAAAACTACACCGTCTGTTTTCTATTATGAGGAAAAATAATGTTAAATATTTGCCATGATTATAAATGCAACATTTCTGTGAGATAAGACCTTGGTAGGCATTAACTACGTTTTTATGTGCATCACATATTCATAATAGTTCATCACTGGACAAAAAAGCAAGACATACACTACAAAACCCAATGAGTTAGTTCAACTGAAACTGTTTAAGTTTATTAACTTAATTTATTAACAATAATTAAGACCCCAAAAGATATTTGATTTGAGTACAAGTAACACAGTAAGTGTTCATTGTAAAGGTAGCTTCTATAAATTACATTAATTTACCAATTCCATTTAGTTAATACAACTTAAAACTAAGTATTAGTATATATAGCATATTACACTCATATGTAGCATTTATCTGAATAAATTAAGAGTAACTCAAATGCATCTTCTTTAAACAAATGTTACCAGTTAAGTTGAATTTATTCAGTTTTCTTCCACTAAAGCAAATTATTACATCACCTTTCAAAACAGTTGACGTACAATAAAACAACGTACAATTAATCAATTATGAAAATGGGAGCCAATTCATTTTCTGTGAATTAACTATTCTCATTGTTCCTGTCAAGTTCTTAACAATACTTGTTTTTTATGTGACTAACGACAAATCTCTTATTAAGATATGCTGTTAGGCTTTACATTCTACTCACTTTACTGAAGACATAGAATAATTCCCACACTTGTATAACCTTTGATTCCTAGTGCTTTTACAGCTTATTCCACTGTAGGTATGTGATTCTTGTTTACATGTTATTTACATTACCGTAGTAAAACCTCACTTTTTGATGTTACTGTAAACACGTTTTCACCATTTCATCTTGTGTCAAATTTAGTACTCCACTAATGATTCTGATGTTGCTTGTAATTAAGAACCAATTTCAGTGAAGCCAGGTACCCCAAGAGAGCCAGATTAATCAGATCGTATTTGTGATACAGGCCCCAGGTCACCAAGTGGTTCAAAACTTTATGTTATGTCCCTCCCTCTCTCCTCATTTCTCAACAGTTTTTGTTTTGTTTTGTTTACAGTAATAAAGGCAGAACTGCCCTCAAACAATACATAATAATCCTAAAGGTTTTTAATGTCAATGTTCAATAGCAATGTGTGCATCAGAAAGCATTTGAAGTATTGCAATTTCAGTTTTGGGCCACCAGTGGCAGCAGCAAGCACACTGCTGGAAAGCACAATGATGGGACAGGTGTGTGTCGGCCATCTTTGATTTGAGCAGCATGGTGGAAGACAGACAACTAATGGATTGCAGACACCTGTTTGGGTAAGTGAAATCCAACCTGTTTACCTGTTACAATGAGAAACATCAGTAGAACCTTTAGTTTGTCCTTGTGGCCCAACTTGAGTTTGTGTCAAACACTTTGTATCAAATCCTCGCTACTTTTGACCCAAAGCAAAAATCAATAGTTCACTGAGACATTTAATGTGGCACAGTGGATTTCTCGTATTGAGAGTGTGATTAAGCAAAATCGATACTTCTTTATCAGAGGTTCAAATGAAAGCATTAATCCTGAGGCTGACCTGCATGATAAACTGTATACTGTTGAGCAGTTAAACACAGAGAGAGAGAGAGAGAGAGAGAGAGAGAGAGAGAGAGAGAGAGAGAGAGAGAGAAAATTCCACTGCGGTTGCTCTGACCCTTTTTGCTCAGATTTCTGAAAAGCATCACCATCTCTCTCACTCAGGACAAAGAAAATTAGTTTAGATGTAGTGAAGTAATTTCTGCAAAGATGACTAGTTTATTGCGCTGGGATCCAGGCCTCTGAGTGACGAGGCAATCTGTGATGTTCTGCCTTCTAGAAACTGCTTTTCTCCTAATTATCAAGTTCAACCAAAAAAGTCTATAGCTGTGCAGGCGGCCCTGTGAGGCTGTTATGCTCATTTAACTCTGGAAAAGAACATTGATTAAATGAAACAATGCAGAAGACCTCCCTGTTCATAGATCTAGCAGTGGGGCAAAGATGTACAATGTTGTTTGGTTAGATCAGTCAATGTTTCACTGACTCAGCTATTCATAAAGATTGTTGTAGGAAGATTTAAAATGCAAACTCACATTCTGTGGCAAATTATTATAAAGGATAAAGCAAGGCTCAGCTGCTTTGAGCTTAATGCTAACATTCAAATACTAACATGCTTTAATGCGCTGTTACCCTCATCCTGAGATTTATTTTCCTTTTGGCTAGGGCCGCACCATATGGTAAAAACATTATATTGCAATTGTATTTACAGATACTGTGATTGTGATATGATTCACAGTTATTGTGTATTGTCATTTGTCCATTATAAAAGTAATTTTCACAGACAAAATCTTTTTTTGGGGTCTGCACCAAACATGTTTTCTTTATTTTTATTATTAGTATTAGTGATATACATGGTACATCTGTGACATTTGACATCAAAGTGAATGGACATACATGCAATAGGGTAAAAACATAAAACAGTTACAGTTAAAAAAAGGTTGAAATGATTAGAGTTGGTGTGGGTAATGGATGTTGGGTAAGGAAGCAATAAATAATACAAATTTAAAAAAAAATGTATATAATATAAGAAAAATAGGCCACACCCCAGCCAGAAGTCAAGCAATACAGCTGGAAGCCCCAGCAGGAGGTAAGCAGGGAGGGCGAGTGATTATCCTCCGCTCCACTGCAAAACTACAGCTTCTGCAGTTTAGATATTTGACTCGGCCGTATTGTGATTTTGATAATTTTCAGATTATTTGTGCAGCCCTACTCTGACCTGTATATTATGTTATTCATTATGGTAAGACTAAACTGCCCTGGTTTGATCTGTTTCAGTCAGTGCTCCCCAATAAAGATCTCTTTAAGCAGTGCAGCTCAAGGTTCACTAACTTTTTCCCCCTATGAAAGTTTACAAAAAATCATTCAATTTAGTCTTTTCACTACACAATTGATTTCCTCAAAATAAGTATATGGAATTGATGAACACACACCTGTTATTTCATATAAAAAATACTGGTTTTGATTGAAATAGTGGTAAAACAGTAGAAACTCCCCAATGCTCAGAGGGTCATGTACTTTCAAACAGCACTGTATATAATTAAAAGAAAAAAACCAAAAAAAGTGCAAAAAACAGGGAGCAGACCGAGAGCGATCTAAAAAAAAATAAAAAATGGGCTCCACATTTCAAAGAGTAAGAGTAAAACCTGCCAAACAGAAAGTTTATTTCTTGTATTCCTTTCTCCTTCCTCTTTGTCTTTACTCCGTTCTCATCTCGCCTGAAAGGACACTAATTACAACTTGGCTTTCATTTTCAAAGCTCTAGCTATCGGTTCTGTCAGTTTTGATAACATTGATTGCTCTTGCTGAGATCTCAGAATAAGGCAACCCAGATTCATCAAATTTGGGGAGAAAACTTCCTGGTTGAACTTTGTGCTCCCTTCTTTGCCGGAGTTGTACACAAACACAACTGTGCAATGAGGGATTATTATCAGAGCTCACTTTCAGTTTTGCTTCTATCTAGAGGGGTGGCAGCTGGGGTGGACCTTAGGGTTTGTTGGCATAAAATACAAATTTGGGGAAAAAAATAAGTAAATATTTAGATTTTTAAAGACATTTAAAGCTGCAACCAGTCATTATTTTCATTATCGATTAATCTGTCAATGATATTCTCCATTACTTGTTTGCTCCATAAAATGTGAAAATGGTAAAATGGTTTCCCAGTTTGTTGTTTTGGCCACAGCCCAAGTATATTCAGTTTACTGTCATGGAGTACTAAAGAACCCAGAAAATACACATCTGAGAAGCTGAAATCAGAGAATTTGGACATTGTTCTTCTTAAAAAATTACTATTAGCTATTAAAATAGTTGGTGATTAGATGAATAGTTGATTAATCGTTGCAGCTCTAATTAAGGTACTCTCAATTGGGTTTTATTATATTTTAGTCTTGTAACTATATATGAACCTCCATTTTCTGTAACTTCTGTATGAAGTGCATTTTGGACAGTGATACGGGAAAAATAAAAAACATGAGTCATGAATGATAGGAATGCAAATTCAAGTTAAAAAGTCTACGATATCAAAACACAGCATAATTATTACAGGATACAAGCTTGCTGTTACTTAAAGTGCAAGTTTAACCTCATTGCATATGACCTTTAAAATATATATAGATACATGTGTTGAAGGATGAAAGCCAGAGCATCATCAATACTATAAACACACTTCCTCTCTTCTCCAGACAGCTTCCTGCCCTCCTCGGATGTTGGATCTCCAGGCATCCGCCGTCCGTCATCCCGGCCAATGCTGCACACCAATCCTCCCACAGGACCCGATAGGACAGGTACACAATATCTCTGTCAGCCCTGACACACAAGTCACCCGAGAGGGATAGAGCGAGTAAGGGAGAAGATGGTAACGATGGATGGGACGCAAACAGACAGCGAGACAGGGAGGGAGGGAGAGTCCCCGGAGAGGATGGTAAAGAAAGCATGAGCGGCACGCAAGGAGGTCTGATAAAAGAAGCGAGGAGACAGGAGCTGGAGAGGGCGTCTGGGAGAGCTGTACGGTTTGTCGAGGTTTAGAAGACGAGGGGCTTCACTGTGGCACTGAGGCTGGTGTAAGGGGGGCATTTTAGGCATTTTGAAATGTATGCCTAATCGGTGTCATCATGGGGCAGGTTCACATGTGCAAATTTGGTGTTTATATAAAAATAAACTTGCTTTTTTTATCCACTTTTGTGCAACAAAAATGTCGAGGAGAAGCTGTTTAGTGTGCTTTTTAGTTTTCAAACCGTAATTTTTACTGTAACCACAATCTTTTCTGAACCACAGAGGTAGTAAAAGTAGAAGTACAGATAAAAAGGCTTCAGAAAAAGTAGAAGTAGTGACTCAACTTATTTACTTGAGTAAAAGTAAAAAAAAGTAAGTAGTACTTTCTTGGTTTCTCTTGAAGCTGCAGTTTTTGTTTATATTGTTTATGTATAATAACTGTTGCACTGGGTGACAATCCCTTCATTACCATAAAAACACACTCTTGTTTAATTTCAGTAGTTCAGTAGTTCCAACATACCCTTTCGGACAGACATTTGGTCTTCTTACAAGAGGACCAAATGTCTGTTAATTCACACCTGAAAATAGTCCCCAACAAAAACACTATTTCATCCTGTTTGAGCAAAGTATCAAATCAACTATATCTAAAAAGGACATTTTACTTGGACAAAGGGCAGCACAATAAAACATCATAAATAGAATACAATAAAATAACATGGTAACCCCCCCAAAACAGTGGCGATAACATAAGAATTCTATACAAATAAATAAGTCAAGGAACAGATGGAACATATAAAACACAGAAGAGTGGAAAGTGGAACATAAAACCTTAAGGACACTGAACGGCCTGAGAAAACATGTGGCTCTTAAGTTTAGCCTTAAAAGTGTCTACAGAGGGGGAACACTTTGATTGAGAACGGTAAACTGTTGCAGAGCCTTGGGGTGGCTGCTGCGAACGATCTCACCCCTTAGCCTCGATCAGGGAGCATCTGCTCTGAGGATCTAAGAGATCTGGGGACAGAGGGGGCAGAGGAGCTCAGAGATGTACTGGGGCAGCTTTACAAATGAGTAATAGAACCTTAAACTTGAACATACTTGTTCGATAGCCAATTCAAGGACTCCAGTACAGGTGGTTCCAGATAGTAGTCTCGCGTCTGCATTGCAGTAATGCAGCTAAGAGGAAACGGAAGCCTTTAAAAGAGAGGAAGGTTTTGAATTTGGTGATATTTTTTAGGTGGAAAAAGCAAACTTTCAAAACAAAACAGAGCTACTGTACCAATCCATACATCCTTGTTTTCGCATTCAGTGAAACAGCCTTCAGATTGATTGCACCACCACATTAGCGGCCAGCGGATAACCAGCCTAAAATATGCAAATAGGCAGAATTTGTGTCCTCCTTTAATTCTTATTATCACTCCAGACTTACCCTGCATTGATTAATATCAGTATGCCATGCAGAATTTATTCACACAGAGTAACCCGGCTTCATCTTTAATGTTTTTGATGCGCTTTGGTTTTGTGAAATACTGCAGAGGACGGAAGCACAGACACCAAAGCTCTGACATTCTCACCCCGCCGTTGTTGTGCGGGTGCTGCATTTGCCTTGAAAACAATGTATCACCTGGTATAGAGACTCTTGAGTTAACAATTAATAGAAATATCAATCTTTAAAAAGTGAACACACAACAATATGACTGCTAAATAGAGTCATCAGAAGCTTAATCTACATGTTGCACTGCTGCGTTTGAAACCATAAAATCTTCCATACTTTGTTCTGTGTGGAAATGTGCACATCAGATGCTCCCAGTGCATTTCTGTCTTAAGCCAGAGGGTCACAGAGTGCGATGGCTTATGAAAAGTTGGTATAATAGACTGGAGCTGTCAGTCAGTGGGCGGGCTTCAGCAGTGTGTCTCTGATGTCAAACCTGAAGGAGGCGGAAGAATAAAGAGGAAACAGAAATGTGTGTGTGTGTGTGTGTGTGTGTGTGTGTGTGTGTGTGTGTGTATAACGTATATATATGTATATATATGTGTGTATATGTGTATATATGTGTGTATATGTGTATATGTGTGTATATATGTATATATGTGTATATATGTGTATATATATACATGTGTATATATGTGTATATATATACATGTGTATATATGTGTATATATATATATATATATATACATATGTGTATATATGTGTATATATATACATATGTGTATATATATTCATTCATTCAGCTAGCTTTATTTTTATTGCATGCTCTCCTTTAGTTTCCAAGGGCTAGAGGATAGAGAGGTCCCCGGGGAGGTTGAGGAGAGGCATACATGTATGCCAGAAAGACAAAGAGCATCAAAGGGAAGAGGAGAGAAGACAGAGAGAGAGACGAAACATGACAGAGGCAGAGGAGTCATCGCGAGGCGTCTCAGAGCTGTCAATCATGGCAGGAAAACCGGGTGGCTTGCTCTGAAGCGACCTGCAGAGTGAGAAGCGGAATGGAAATGAGGAGGTATTGTTTCCCATGGCAAACAAACGCATTCTTTTTAAATAAAGTTATTGGATTGAAACAGACTTGTGACAGACATGAGGTTAGTGAAGGTCAGATGAAACACAGGTATGAGGATGATGTTTGCATGGAGACTGAAGGGTGCGGGAGACGATACGGAGATGATGTAAGCATCTGCATAAAGTTTAAAATTTTAGGACGATTGGAAGAATTGTGTACGTGTAATCCACATGTTTGAGGTCCTGTCTCAATTCTATGGTCATAGATGAATACATTTAGTGTGTCACTTATTTTAAAGCTGCACTAATCAAGGGTTAGTTCAGATTGTTTTCGGTTTCTTGCAAATGCCATTAGGAGCACTCGGAGGAGCCAGAGGAGCGTAACTTTTTGGGCCTTTTTTGGTGGCTAAAATATGTTGTTCTGCTGCCCCCATACACAGAAATGCATTGCTTAGCTTGCTTACCCCTGTCTACTGTAGGTGGATCCCAATAAATGTGGGAGGAAAGTATGTTTGTATGGGACAATATGGAAGACGATACCATTGCTGTGAGGTTGTCTAAAATTCTGATATGTCTAACTTAACTTAACTTACTTGTGTGTTCAAACACAGCATTGTGGTGACAACCTGCTTTCTTAACAACCATCGAAAAAAAAACAGATTTCAGAAAAGCATCTGTCCTGCAGTGGTTTGACTTTTAAAAAACTAAAGCCAATTAAATGGATGTGTAGGACAATGGACAAAAATGGTATGCAGTCCCACACAAAGTCCGACACCTGGACACCCTAACTGTGGGTAATACACTGACTAAAAGTATCTCATTCAAGCCCACTTCTATCGATTTGAACCAACCCCTTAGCAGCCAATCAAATGACTGTGTTGTGCGAAATAGGTCACTCGTAGTGACAAACCCACAGGAAAATATTACAACTCTGCAGTTTTTCTCAGCTCTACTGAACTTTTTAATCTCGTTCAGCACATTGTTTTAGCTTTCGGGTGCACAGAATTACTGTTTGAGTCTCACGCACAACTTCATTACCAGCCACAGCAGCAGTCAGCTGTTTTCAGTGAGAAAGCTCTGATAAACTCCCTGTGCTCTACCTGCTCAGCACCAAGCAGCAGGCAAACAAAGGTAGAGCTGGATTTTTGTGTTAGTGGAGACCAAAATAGGTGGACACACAACTCTAAATGAATGCTTATGTTGCTCTGTGTCTGCTGGATGTTTACCATAGCTGCTTATAGTACAAACAATAATTTTATAGAATGCCAGTGTTATGTTTTCATAGTATTTCCCCCAAGTGGACAAAAAATGTCAAAGTCTGCCAGTTTACATCACAGAACACCTCGTGTAGGCCATTCCAAAGTGCAGGCGCCCTAATAGTCAAAGAGCAGTGTCCTTTAGTCTTGAGTGTGGACTGTGGAACCCAGAAGGGCCTTTCCTGAGGATCTAAGGCTGTGTTCTGGCTCATAAAGAGTTGAGGTCAAAAATACAAGGAGGAGCTGGCCCTTTTTGTGCTCTAAAACGTTATCAGTAGGCTCTTGAAATCAATTCTTAATCTTACTTGTAGCCAGTGCCGATGTGTTAAAACTGTGGTGATATGGTCTCTACATTTAGTGTATATTTACAAAATAACTTTTTGTTATGTTTGTTGAACTTTCACTATATTCTGACAGTAGTACATGAGACAGGTAATCTGTGAAAAAAATACACTGGGCCTGAACGAAAACAACCAATCAGAGCCGATGAGATTGAAAGACGCTTTGGGTTTGTGGCTTGAAAATATTTAATTGTTGAGTCATTCCTAGCATTGGATGACCGGTAATGAGACTTAACAATCAACTATCTTTCTTTGGTCTGATTAGTTGTTTTCATTCAACTATGGTGGACTCAGCTGCAGGAGCATTCTTTTTAACAGATTATCTGTCTTATGTACTACTGTCAGGATATAGTGAAAGTTTAGAGAAGTAGAACCTATGGCAGCTTTAAAATTTCAGCAGCATTCTGTACAAGTTGGAGACGTGAGATAGATTTTGATGCAGGTACAGAGAGAGTTGCAGTAGTCTAGACAGGATGAAATAAAAGCATTTATTACTTTCTCTAGATCAGCACAGGATAAAAACAACTTGATTTTTGATATATTTCATAGTTAGTGGAAGCAGGACTGCTCAACTCACTTTACCTGTGCTTCAAAAGTCAGGCATGTCTTGGACAAGCAGATTGCCATAGCCTTATTAAAAACATTGGAGGGAGTGCTTCATTTACATAATAGACATGTTTATAGAAGCCCCGACAAGGGCATTTTTGGTTAATCTGATGGCCCCTGTGGAGTAAAGCAATAATAATAAAATAAGAGCCGATGGCAGGCAAATATTGCTTATTTCGTTTTTTTTCTCGATTCTCAAAAACACTATTTATTTTTATTTTTAAACCCCCAAGCATTGTTAGCAGGGTTGTACGCATAAACTGAGGGTGGTGATGTTGGATGTTGTATGCGGATCCCACTGTTCTGGTTGCATGGAAAAGTCAGCATTTTTTCAGGCTTTTTATGCCTTTTTCTTGACTGCAACAGCTTGATAGATTGGAATCCTCGGGGTACCAGGGTAAGGACTTCAGCCTTAGTACATTGGGCGCAGGGCAGGCACTATCAAGTGAGCTACCAGGGCGCACCAAAGTACTTTTTCCACTCAGATTTTATGCATAAGATGGTTAGTTAAAATTGCAGTATATCGTCTTGCTGTATTGTAATATATCGCAATATATTGAATCGCAATCCCGTATCATGATGGGTATTGTATCACCAAATTCTTGCCAATACATATCCCTAATAGAAACAGCCAATCTTTACATTGATGGTCTTGTTTGTTTATGTTGGTCATATAGATACATCAGTATTAATTTGAGGCTGTAATATAACTAGTTAAAAACTGCTTTTAGTACACTTAAGCTTTCTTTTCGGTTATCTTTAAAGTGCTCCATAAATACAATCTGGTAAGAAAGAAATGTAGCAATCCACAATGGCTGGGATTCACACTTCAAGGTAGTAAATGTGGGTGTAAGCAATGTACAATTTAAAACATAATACACTGAAATGTGAAATGAAACTGACTTTTGTGTTTTCAAGAAACCTCAAAGATGTTCTTTGTTCTTTGGCCTGAGTGGCCTACTTGATGCGTTCAAGTGTTCAGTTCAGTGGTTCTTTGATTCTATATATTATATACTGCTTCTCAAGGTCATTAAGGAACACCAACGCCTAAGTCCTTAGTAATTGTAAATGTGCCTCCTGTCTTCCAAAAATGTATAAATCTGAGCTAGAAAGTTCCCTAGGCGTGTATTAAATGTTGGAGGATGAGCAGCATTATCTTTGTTTTGCTCATGTCTCACACAAGATTTTAATTTGAAGGTTGTTCTTCCTGTCAGAGCAGTAGTAGCCTGCAGGGTGGTGTATTGCAGGACTGTATTTAAATTTTTTGGATATTACTATATTTCCTATCTCATACCTCTGAGACTTTGGCTCTTTGCTCTGAGTATAGCTGGCTCATACCTTGTAAAACATTTGCAGATGCCTGTCTGCTAAATTAACAAGCTCGTCCTAAAGCTGCATTCAGCTCTGACAGAATGTACTGACATATTGTTATGGCTAACTAGGAAAAAGTTTCCTGTACAGATGCAGCAGACACACAGCAACATCAGCAACCCATTAAGTTTCCTGCCACCTGACACATTTCCATCAAATAATCACATTTTAACGGTCATTTGGTTGACAGCCCAGTCTCACTCCCCGGTTGTCAAATACTGCAGCTTAATCAGTGGCCCTCCGCTTTGAAATATGTTGTGTAGGTGTCATTTTCTGGACACGCCTGCTGTCGAAAGCAGGTGATGTTGAATAAAGAGCGAGAAAGTCTGCATATGGAGGTGGTGGGCTGGATGAGTGGCTCAAACAAATGCAGGATGTTGACCCAGGACATCACTGTTGGTGTCCCATGTGAAGTCCCAAGTAGTTTTTGTGCCTAATCTGTGACTGTTTCACACTAGGCGGTTTGATGATGTTCTCTGAATCCTTCATCCGGTTCAAATCTAGAGTTAAAAAGCACCAAGATATAGAGTGGTCAAAAGTCAATGTACACAGTGCCATATTTTGAAGAGGGCCACTGACCAAGTGGCAGTATTTGTTGGGAGTTGGGGAGCAGGAAGGTTTTGTGGGTTGACCAGCTCATGGTAAAAATATCTGTTCCTTCAGTTTGAATGCTCAACCTTCTTTACCAGCCACTCATTTACTGTGGCAATCTGTCACATTGGGGTGGTAACAACAATGCCATGTAGCTGAGGATGCTATGTCAGCCTGTGCACACCATTAACTGGACACCTGAGCAAGATACAAACCGATCTGAAACATATCACAGAACAGCCTTCCCACATTCATACATCAACATGTAACCAAGTGGGACTGATGGGGTTATATTGATTGCTAATGGAATATCTGTGTATTAATACCTGGAAAAAGCTTTTTATCACTCAAACAAAATTAATTCAACACAGCAACTCAGTGGATGGTAAACAAGGCCTGTATTTCACACTATGTCTGCCCAAAGCTCCAGCTGTAAGTGTAAAATATGTGTAACAAATATTGAATCGCTGCCAATACAATTCATTTGGATAAAACTCACCTGGTGCTGAATAATGCAAACAAGTAGAACCATTGTGTTACATACTAAATCTTGTTTACCAGACAGATTGTGTCAGTATTTTTAGTCCACATTTTGGGGAAAAAATATTTTTTTGTTGAAATATCCAAGGTGCAGGTTTCAACTGTGACAACAGTCAGTCGGCAAAGCCACTGTTCTCTCAAGTCTACGCTGCCACATCAAAAGGGATCCCCATGGTAGAGCAGTTTTCCATACGTGGTAACTTTGATGTCTGTGACAAAAGAGTATCCAACAGTTAAGAACTGAGCCATAAGATCAGGGAACAAAAGTGATAAAATTACAGGAGGAAACTGACATTTTAAAGGGGCCGATATCAAGACCATCAACACAATTAACACCTTTTTGGTTAGATATTCAGTATTTTGAGTTTCCTAAAAAATGTTGCTTGGTCTATGAAGCTCCTCCCCATACTTCTACTATTCTGTGTCTACTATAGCAGTGGTTCCCTTTGGGGTTGAGACCAGCGCTAGGGGTCACCAAAGCTTCATGGGCGGCTCACAAGGCCTTCTTGAATTTAAGGTATGTAAGAAAACTTTACAAAAATATATAAATAGTTGGCCTATATGTCACCATTTTGTTCATTTCTGTGAAGAAAACGTAAAATTAAAAGTAGGTGCAATAAAAAAGAAAGATTTCATTATTTTTTAAGATATAACATTTGAAGACCAGAACTCAAGCTATATTCACAGAGCCGTCATGCTCTACTAAACAGCCCTGTCATGCATGAGAAAAGTAAGCAGGTAAAACAACCAAAGAGCTAATAGAACAATGTTCCAGTGTCAGAGAAGAAAACACTGAGGAAACACTGAATTTGTCAAAAAAAGAAGTCATTTAAGTATGAATGATTATTAAATAGTAAATGAATATGTAATACAGACTGAGAGAAAATTCATCCAAATCACTAATTTTACAAAAACTTCCTACAGATACTGTGTTCACTGTTTGGGTTCATTGTACAGTTTATCAGCTGTTCTGTACTGTTATTGTTGTGCATTGAATATAATATGAAATATCCATAATATATGTCACTTAGTCAATTTATTCAATGATAGGAAAGGGCTCCCTTAAGTAAAAAGGTACTGAAGTGTTTATTCCCTGTGTCTGTTCAGAGTATTTGATATTGTAAAAGTCTGCATCATTGTGCGTTTTTTATTATATGTGTGGTTTAAAGCCCAAAGCACCTGGCAGTAAAGGCCTGTTGAGTATAGCCCATAAGATAATAAAAAAATTACCTGTTGGTAATATTTAGACATAATTAAATCAATAATTGGACTTAGTAGAAGGCATTTCAATGTGTTAATTTCTGTGGCAATTTTGTAATGGCTTTAATCTTGGATTTCCATTCTGCTATGAGTAGCCTCTAGGCACATTTTACTAGTTTCATCCAATTTACAGTGGTTTAGTTTCAATTCACCTCAAGTAAAATTAAAATATTTGTCTGAATGTGCTACTGTACATCCGTTGTCACTCAGAAAAGACAGACACTATGAATGAAATTTCATGTCATTAGGGGCACCCCGATCTCACCTGCTAGGGCAAGTACCATGTGTCAAGGTTGAGTCCGTACAGCAGCGGCCAAGGTTCGATTCCCGACCAGGCCCGCCTCTCCCTCCCCCGACTTCCTGTCTCCAGCTGTCAATAATTAAATAAAACAGAAAAGCAAAACAGAAAAAGTAATTTTGTGAAAGTGATACTCTATCCAAACTCCATCTTTTCTTTATTAAATACTCAGTCCCTATGGACTTGAAAGGTAGCCGTAAAACAATTTGCAGTCTTCGTTCTTCACAGAGAAATGGAGCTGTGGTCCTCTTGAATTCATTTCAGTTAGAATGAAATTCAATAATGATCAAAACCATGCATAGGAACACCTCAAACCAGCATCATCTGCTCCTCCACTGTCTACATTACGCTCAGTGTTAACTTCAGGCACATCTTCACAAAAATATGGCTAAATGTAAAACTTCTGTCTCTGTTGCACAGATCTGTGAAACCAATTAAAAGGTGCATGTTGGATTGAGCAGCACCTCCTGCTTCTACTTCCATAAATCTAATAAAGACATTACTGCAGCCAAAATAAGAAAGCTTATGGAGTAGAGGAAGCTGAGCTGAAGTTGTAAAAATTTGACTTAAAGGTCCAGTGTGTTAATATTTTCAAAACGGAATATAATATTAAAATGTATGTTTACGTTAGTGTATGATCACCTAACTATAGGACATTTTTGTTCTACCTTAGAATGATCTAAGATCATCTGCAATTCTGAATTAGTTAAAAAAAATTCACATTTGTTTGACATTGACCAAAACAAGGGAACAAGAAATGAGGAACACAACTGCAAGGGCATTTGGTGTTTTTTAAAAACTTAATTAGTTTTGGAGGACAAAAGTGATGTTTTAAAGGACCAGTGTGTAGGATTTAGTGACATCTGAAAGAAATCTGGCCCAACCCCACCTGAGCCCAAGGAACTCTGTGTTAGCCTGAACCACGGAAGCAGTTTGAGCCTGACCTGAACACAAATTTCCATTTAAAATAAATGAATAAATTACCTAAATAGTTTATTACAAGCTAAAGTAAATTACATAGTGCATGTAATATAGTGTAAATTATTATCAACATAAATAACAAATTCACTCAATTGTGGCTGCATGCAGTATTAATACATATGAAATATATAATATATATTTTAAATCAATTCTGTCTGAACCCTAACCTATGGCAGCAGTTTTGGCAGCAGCATGTCGGATCCAATCGGGTTCGGGCAGACAATCAAACCTCCAGCTCATGTCTGTATTGGACGACCTTTTTTATTTATTGAATCAAGAACCAATTATTGATCGAATCGAGACACAATTACCACACAGACCAAACCTGGAACAGGGTAGTGTTCCAGAATGGGAGTTGCTTTCTGGGGATAAGGCAAAGCCCAATAAAGCTGACTCGTGTTGGCTGCGCATGTACTGACTGGATAGCACCTAAAGGACAGTGCACAGACAGTGGGAGGGATGGGGGATCAAAAAGTACCCACACTTCGTATTTGCCCCTGCACCCACTAGCAGGTAAATCTTTTTTTTGTGCTTGTAAAGCAGTGGATCTTTGCTTGCAGTTTTTCTCTGGTGGAAACACAATAACAAGGCTTCAGTATGTGAACGGCTCTCATTAAGGCAGATTCTCCCTCAGTTATGATCATTAATTTTTCGCTGCAGATCATTAAACTGTTTTGCTATTTAAAGCAGTGCACAGTCTCTATTGATGTCAATTAGTGTAAAAAGTAAATGGCAATTGTTACATCCTGACCTTTATCCTATTTATGGACCCATGTACTCTCTATCAATAACACAAAGAGAACAGTGGGCAGTAATTATTGGCTTATCGGTTGTAGTATACACAAGTCATTTAGCTTCTCCCTTTTGCTGCTTGCAATTAATGGTTACAGTTTGGTGGGGGCACAAAACAGGGTCACATCAACATGATTTCTGTCTGAATCTCATCAGTTTGAACATTGTTGAATGGATTGTTGTTGTGATTCTAATCAGCCATTTGAGCTTTAATATTCAGAGGGCCAATTAATGAGAGAAATGTTTGGGTGTCATCAATTGCAAACAAAAGCAAGCAGAGTGATATTGCAATGACTTATCTGTTGCATTTAAGGCCATGACCTCATTAGGTGAGATGGCCATTTTCCCGATTACTTTCGGCTGGGAAGGCAACGCTAAAGCAACAGAAGCGTGGTATGTACGTGCAGGCGCTTGAACAGTTCGTGTTTTTAGATTTGTGATTCACCACAATCAGGGGAAAAACTACAAGGGTGGGGGCGCCCGGTTAGCTCAGTCGGCAGAGCTGGCGACCCACATACGGAGTTGCTGTAGCGGTCCGGGTTCGAATCTGACCTGCGGCCCTTTGCTGCGTGTCATCCCTTCTGACCATCCTAGCTGCCAGCTGTCAAATGCTGTCCAATTTAACACATTCATTAAAAATAAAATAAATGTAATGGTCTGTTATGGCCACATTTTAGAATAAGTGATCATGTTTAATGGGCAATATGTGTATTTGGAAAAATGTTTGAAGATTTGGAAATAAAACAATTTATTGATTTCTAATGCCACCTTTAGTTATTATTATTCAATACTTTACTAATGTGCCACAATAATTTCATGTTTTTGAGTTCAATTATCTTCATTTGGGCCTTTTCAAAGCAAATATTGATATGTGCTTGAGATGTGAATTAAATCAGCATATACACAGATCAGCCATAACAATGTGACCACCTGAGCACCCTGGTGGTCAGAATGTTCTGCAGCCCCATACCAACAGACTGCTCTGCACTGTGTGTTCTGACCCCTTTCTATCAGAACCAGCATTAACTGTTTCAGCAGTTTGAGCTACAGTAGCTCGTCTGATGGATCGGACCACACGGGCCAGCTTTCACTCCCCACGTGCATCAATGAGCCTTGGCCCCCCCAAATGACCCTGTTCTTCTCCTTCCTTGCAGCACTTTTGATAGGTACTGACCTCTGCAGACCGGGAACACCCCACAAGAGCTGCAGTTTTGGAGATGCTCTGACCCAGTCGTCTAGCCATCACAATGTGGCCCTTGTCAAAGTCGCTCTAATCCTCACGCTGCCCATTTTTCCTGCTTCTAACACATCAACATTGAGGACAAAATGTGCACTTACTGCCTAATATATCCCACCCACTGACAGGAGCCATGATAACCAGATAATCAATGTTATTCACTTCACCAGTCAGTGCTCATAATGTTATGGCCACCCTCTGGACACCCCATTCATTTTCTCTAGATCTGGCCCTGTACACAATCACAGCCTATAAGCAATAAGGAGGGAATGAAGCAGTTTTAAATAAATTATAATCCCTGTGTTTCTAGTGTATAGAAATGTTCTTAAAATGCTCAAAGTAAAAAGATTTTAAAAGACAGTCACAGACTGATTAAAATACTAAAAGTGAAGGCCATTAAACCACTAAAATCAAATGAAATTGACCCTCCCTAAGTCCCGCCCATTTTTGCTCTGTGTTCCAATTGCAGTTGAGCAAGCCTCAGTCGACATTCTCCTTTTCTGATTTAGATATGCTATGTGCTTGGCTCGTCTGTGTTGAAAATACAACCACATTTTAAACATAGTTAAAAGATCAATTTACATACATTTTTAGTTCGCCAGGTAGCTATCATTTTGCTAACATTAGCTAGCTAACTTAAGATGTAACCATGTTTAATCTTTTCATCATCAATGAGCCTAACACGAAGCTTATCTAAGTACAGGAAAGGAGAAAGTTGACAGAGGTTCAACCAATTGCTGTGCGTCATCATGACTCTCCAACAGCACCAGAACAGCTGCCATTACGCACAGCTGTGGCTATTTATAGCGGCCGTACCACAAATTCATCACATGTACCTGTGAATCATCATCCCGGGAATAATAACCCTAACTCTAACATCAGAAGGATAACCAATGGTTAATCTAGAGCTCATATTGAAACACATTTTATAAAGTGCTTCGCAATTCAGGATCAGGTGAAAAGATCAGTGACAGGGAAATATTGGCTCAAATGTACATAAAACAAATATTAAAAATGTTTCCCGTTTTAATCGACATTACACAGACCGCTTTGTACACTGCAAATGTAATAACCCATCCACTGAAATTATCTCACCTTTATATTTCATGTCCATCTCATATCAGATATTCCTTTTCACACTTGATCAAAAGCTTCATTTGACAGTGTTATACTGGCAGTGGAAGGTACTCTGTAAAAAAACAGAATAACAGTACAAATACTTATTTCAGTGTTAATTGTCCCAAATTTTACCTAATTTTAGAAATTAACCATATTGAAGTTAAATTAGTTTTGAACAGTTTTAGATTTGTGTTTTATGTGGAAAATAAATAGTAATTTTATGATTATTTACAGTTACATATTGTTCATGTTAACATTAGACATTTAATTCACAGGGTATTTTCGTAATTTTATTAATATTCTGATGTATTCAATAAAATAAGACCCCTGTAAAATTACAGATTTTCTTTTTTTTTTTTTTACAGCGTATAGAAACCACAATATGCCCACTATAAAGTATCACCTTAAAGCTGCCTCCAGTTAGTCAAAACCAAATATTTTATTGACTTCAGCCAATTCAGAGGAGTGGAGCAAAGCATCGATAACATGAGCTTCTGCTCTGTGTTTGGACGTTCTGTAACATTTGGGACTAACAAGATCCCCAGCCATTAAATATCTGTGACGTGATTAGTACTTTATTACTGCGGGGCCATTTCTGGCTAATTTGGTGTCCGAGGCCAGAAGCATGAATGAGAAAACATTCACACAAGGTTGACTGTGTTGTTTAACCCAACCCAAAGCCTTTTAGACAAGGTGCACCTGAAACAAAGAGGTTTCAGATCTGGCTTGGTATAGTACAGCAGAGGTCCCCACAGATGTGTTATCCCACTCATGCTATCTCCTACTTTTGATCAATCCTGTGTACGTGCCACAATTGGGCTTATGTGTAGGAGTTCTATACTAAGAGCTAAACAGAAGGGCTTCCTAACTGCAAGGTCATGCAGGGAAATATTTTTAATTTACTGTACACTGATAATGATTTTGTTGAGGTTGGCCTTTTTTATGAGGCTAAAATAAGTTTTCTGCAGCCCCTTGTGTATTGCTTTGTCACCGCAGTTTCTGCTACACACGTGGAAGGCTGAGCTACATTCCAGTGGTTGCAATCTGCAACTTTTACCAAATATTTTATTTATTTATTTTTTAAATGCCACTCAATCCTGCACACTGGTCCTTTAACACTGGCATCGCCAAGATGGTCTGACAGTTTTGTTTTTTTATAATTCAAATAACTCTGTTTATATAAAAACTACATCTACTTTCATCCCATGACTTTTCATACATGTGTTTTTTAAGAGGCAGAGGAAGCTGTGGTTTTATGGCATGCTATGGATAAGAACCTCATACAACACACTTCAAATTACCAAAACTATGCCTTTTAATGACTTTTGAACCCAAGCAAAGATTGAGTCTCAATGCATCTGGAACAGAAAGCTGCTGCATTGAAGTTCATGCTGCAATGATTGTGCTGACTGCCTGATCTTGTCCACATTGACAGTAGCTCCAGTACAAACTAGACCTTTGAGCAGTCTTGAGAACACTACCTACTATCTTGCAGCAGAAAGGATGGCTTTAAGTCCATGGCCTGTAAGCTGGAAGACAGTTCTTCCAGTACCTGAGAAGCACTAAGGGTCTGACCTTGCCTCAAGGAGGCCAGCAAAAGCCAAGACTTTGTCAGTCTGAGATCCTCATATAAAGAGACAAGGAAATGATTCAAACCCCTCTGCATTTAATGCAAGGGTGACCACAGACATGCTGCCTCAGTTAGACCCTCATCCCTCTGCCACTCAAGAGGGGCAAGTGACTATCAATAACTCCCCCCCATCTCCAGCAAATGAAACTAATCTGAGTCACTACTACTGATTTACTGATTTCGGAGCTTTAATTAAAGCTTTGTTCCTCATTGGCAGCAGTTGTGCATGTCAATAATCAGTTAGTGTGGGCAAATCTTAAATGCCCTTTGCACATGACCAATACAGTGTTATTGGCAAAATGAATGACAAAATTGACACTGACAGGGAAATTAGAAAATTAATGTTTTACCCAAGATTTTCAATCCAGGCCCTCCTACAGCCATTAGTCAAAGGGGGTTTCCATTGACATGTAGATTGACATTGACTGGAGGAAGTGTTCACTCGAAAGCGACAGTAATAAATGTGAGCTCACTGAAGCACAATGTTATTCAGCTCAACTGCCCAGTTGTTTTATAAAAGGCATCTGTTTTTATTTATGCTCAGACATTATAGAGATTTAAAACGGGATGAAGAGGGTGCTTAAAAATCCAAACCGTCATCTCCATAATCTCCAGCTCAGTAGGCTCCGCTGAAGTGAGAGAATGAAAATTACAGCCTGTCAGGCATCAATGACATAGAGAAATGGGAAAATGGTGGACTTTTAACAGCCTTTCCCTTTAGATACCTACAAAAAAACATTCTTGCTGGTCCATTTAACGCTGTGTCAGGCAAGGTCACTGCCCCTTAGTTAAGTTTGCTGGGAAATTGAACCCACATTTTCTTAACAGAAGATGAAACGGCGCAATAATTTAGGTGAAAGCTTAATTGAGCTGAGATTCTATAATGTAAGCATAGTAAAGGCAGGTGTGCATGCCCCGAAGCTATATGGAGAATAATATCCTTGTTCGTAATTCAGGCAGCTTCTGAAAAAGTTCTTGTACCACGGAAGCGAGGAGACTCTTGCACACTGTCTTGGCATGCAGATTCTGCAGGGTTAATTGAAAAATGCAAAGTACAGGCACTACAGATGCAAAGAGTCACTGTAGGTTTTTGAAAAATGATGTTTTCTTAAGATCTTTTGAAGACTTGCTCTGATTTAATTACTTCGCCGACCAATATTAATTTAAAATTACTTCTGCACTACAGAAGAGAGGACACTTGCACACAGACTTAACATGCAGATTCTACAGATTTCATTCAAACCCACACAGCAGGCATTTAATTGCTTTTACAGAATAAACAATAAAAGTGAGGATCGTGACTTTTTTCCCTCAGTCTGACCTAGCCGCAGGAAACATGAGTGGAAAAAAAAGGAAAGACATGCAGTGCTTTATGATAAACACATGACCAACTTATAGAATCAACAGCCCCATGTAAGGTTATGTCAGTCAATGGACTGTAATTTATCCGCCACATGCACATATATTGCAGAAAAATACAATAATATTATCTTATAATGCACAGGTCAAATCTCTTTATCAGCCAAATCTGATTTCAATAACATCAGCAGACTTGGTACCCTTTCACATCTTTCAACAGGGAGAAAAAAAGACTTTGAAGAAGTTACATTTCTTAATAACATTTGTTTGCTTGCACAGAATCCGTTGGGAGGGGTTAATGCAGGCCCCTTTTCTAGGATGGGCACTGCTTCATTCAAGGAGGACATTAAACAATAATGTTAACATTCTACACATATTGAGTGCTACAAAATAATATAAAAATAAGAGCTGTAAGTAGATATAACCTATTAGACTAAAACCTAATGTAATTTTGGATTGCACTGAAGGACTTCTGGGTAATTGAAACCTCAAGGTTCATCCGTATGTAGAAAACTGCACCAATTTGGCGGGGGATAGTAGCTTCAAATGACATATATGTAAATCTAACATGGCTTATATTTAGTAACAACTGCTGTGTAGCAGGAATGACTGTAGTGACTGCTGGTAAGGCACGTCTAGCAATTAAAGTTCAAAACATCAGATGTGATGGAAATGCATCTGCTTCCAGCTCTTGTTTGGCTGCTGAGCTAATGCTATAAGCCAGTTTCACCGTCTGACAGGAACTGCTGCTCAGCTCGAGGTGCTCCGGAGATCCCTGAGTAAGGTGATGAGCTTGAAATATCATTGCTTGTAAGTATATTTGAGGGATTTCAACTTCTTTTTACTATCTGCTAGCGTTCGCCGTCGGGAATTACATGACTGCTACAAAGCTACCATATGGGGACGTAAAATGGTGTGTGCAGGTGGTTAACGCTAGATGATTTATCGATCGACTGCTCTCTAGGTGGAATAGCAAAATCCATTAGAAAACACCAGCTTGTGATTGGGTTAGGGTTTATAACGGCAAACAGTTGGATTTTGTACTTTGTCTAACGTGACATATATCATGAAACGTTATTGGATGACAGCTGATGAACAAAAAAAACAAATTGTCCTGCTTTACCCTTAATTGTATAGGGACAACGGACCTTCACAGCAGCCATTTTAATGTGAAATAGTAAGGTAATAGTGGGTGTTAACAATGATACTTATTATCATTCCATTCAACAGCATAGTGTTTCTATTGTGCATGTTGGCTGCTGGGAAAAAGGTCCATTGGACATACAACAGTGGACTTTTATGTTTCTGGGGGTCAGCGCGAAAAGTACCCGGTGGATCAGACCTTGTTACGATATATTGTCTTCCTGTACACCTGAAATCAAGACGTATCCACAAATATTAAAGACCAGGAACATTTCCTGGATAGAACAGGTTCTCTGGACAATTCATTTTTATTTTTATTTATTTTTATTTATTTATTTACACATTAGAATTACATTAAAACGACAAAGATAACAAATGGTGTAAAGTGCAGGGAGAGGCAGAAAACCCAGATGGGTTTATTTAAAGCCTCCACCTAAAATGTCATAGTTATAAGGAACAGAAAATTGACATACAGAGAATATTATAACTACATAGAGTAATAACAAACTGATAATAGAAAAAAGAATATATAACATCAACAACAAGTTATAATGACAACAAAATAACAATATGAAAACAAAAATATGAACATGATATAAAAGTGTGTTTGTGTGTGAATTAGAATTTGAAGACAGCAGTTAAATGGGCTTTTAGACATCTTTTGAAACATTTTATAGAGATGGAGTTTTTTGCCAGATGGGAAAAGGTATTCCATAATTTGGTACCCCTAAATTTAATAGTAAATTGACCTCTGTACGTAAAAAATCTTGGGGGATGAAGATCTAAAGATTGGCGCAATTAAAGAATGCATGCTATGCTATCATCTATCCTCTACTGTAAACTAGTTTTCAGGCATAATACCTTTTATTTTCATCAAACTCTGTCTTGGAAGTGTGACAGACTCAATGAACAGGCAGTTTTTGCTTGTGAGCCCTGGTTTTGGCCTTATTGAAATTAGATTGTGTGGACTTAAATCCATATATGAAAAAGAAAATACAAACACTGCTAATTACGCCGGAAGGCCCAAACATGTTCAATTTTCCCCAACAAAATGCACTATTGAGCTGTCCTGGATTTTAAATTTTCATGCACTCTGGTGCATAGTGTGACCAAGCCATAGGCAGTAGTGTTTCTAATGCTTTCATTCATTACCAGATGGTGTCAAGCTCCACTAATGCCCAAGCTACAGATATAACTTACAAATGTGTATTTAAATTGTAATGGCAAAGGCACACTTTGTGCACGTCTCCTCATTCCCCCACTTACTCAAACTGTCAAAGCATTAAATTGAAAGTCAGGATGTCAAAATGCTCATAAAAATAACCACTTAGTATGACCCACTGTGGGGAACTTAATGCATGGTTACAGACTATTTCAAGGCTATTTTTATGCAATTGCAGTGTCGCTTGTAGTCACCACATCTGCCAGGCTTTCAAAAAGGCTTACTATGGATATTGACATATGTGTCATTTCTATGGCAGATATGTTAATGTCGCAATTGGCATGTTGCCTGGAATTGTTCAGATCCTGATGGACAGCCACTTTACAGCGGTGTAATGTACATTTTACTGTCATCCAGTGGTTCTGACACTTTCACTATCTGCACACCAAGGCCAGTTGGTTTAGTTACCAAAGAGCTGAGCGTCGTATATCATCCCTTTTAAGTTATGAGTAGGACATATTGGAAGATTTAGGGCACATACATGGCACTGAGTGTCAACTTTTAGATGAAGAAGAAGAAGAAGAAGAAGATATACTTTATAAATCCCCTAGGGGAAATTGTTCTTTTCACTCTTTTTTTTTATGCACACACACACACAGGCTGATATACACACTTCATGCACTGTGGACATGCAACAGGGAGAGAGATGGTGGAGTGATGGGGCTGCGCGTAAGCAGCGCCCCATGAGCAGTGCACTGGAGGTGACACTGGCACCTCTCCAGCTTCCAGTCCACACAGAGTTAAGTCGATGTTATTATCTGTTCATATTTTAATGGTGACCTTTACAGCTTTTCTTGTATTGATTTTCCAATTCGCTTCAGTCTTGACATTAGACAAGACAGGGAGCGTTTAACTGACCACAGATTTGGATTTTGGAGCACAAATATTTAAAAACATCCCTAATGACTCCTACACCCTTTTATGGTTTTATAACTATATTGTCAAGTTGTCTGCCTTTTGGTTTCTTTTCCCTTCAAATAATACTTTTTATTCAAATTGAAGGTTTACATTTTAGAAATTAATTTAACGTCAACTTTTGATACAGTATGCCTTACTTGATGTAATAAAATATAAAAAAATGATAATTTCATACTTTTTGGGGCATTTTCTCTGGTGTCTGATAATGCAGCAACCTTTCACGTGTCAAGAACTACCAAATTGATGCACATTAGTCCGTAGACCTGTATTTCATGAGATGTAGTCTCAGGAATCCACGTCTGATGTAGTTATGCCGTAACTGTCTATTGCCAGATTAACTGTGAAAAGTGTGAAACGTATGAACAAAACTCCCTATGCAGACTTTTTTACTCTTTATTCTTCTTATGTCTTTTTGCCCAAAAAGTTAACAAGGCAGATAATATTCCAAAGTACCAGTTAAACAAGGTGTTGGTCAGCACAAACTTGAAAACAGCGTGGTTAACGTCAAAGGATACTCAGGACAACTCACTCTTTCTCGTTTTATTTTTAGTCTCCTTCGCTTTGTTGACCTTACAGTCTAGTTTTGTTGAGTTGAGTAGTATGAGGGTTATTTGCTTGAATCTGATTTATTCAACGTATCATACATACACGCTGTGCCAATAGGACGGCAGCACTGTGCTGTAACATAACTTATAACTCATAACCAAGTTAGGTCAACTCATAACAGAGCTACAAAGTACAACCATACATTAAGCAAGCCAGGCTAATATGTATGCTGCTAAACATTATTGCTGGTCATTAAATCATTTAATATTAGACTACATTATAACAAGCATTTCCAACATTAAAAGGCCAACCCTCCTTTCTTCTGACTTTCTCTGCTGAGAAGTTGAGTGTCCACACAGGTTTTCTGACTTAACTTAATGAGCCGGCTTTGTCCGTAGATGAAAATGCTCAGCTGGCAAAAAAAGCCTGGCTGGCATCGTTTCCTTTCGCTGCTTTCTGATGACTTTATCTTTAAAGAGGATTTTTTTCCCCCTTTCTTCATAAACTTTGTTATTCGAGTAGTTTATGTTATCTGATTTTTAACTCAATGGTGCATTTGTTTATATATAAACAAGTAAAAAACTGCACAAATCCCTACATGCATTTCTGGCTACGGCCACTAGGGTGGTCTGTGAGCCCCTTGAACCGATGCAAATTGCACCTTTGCAAAATCCTACACACTGATCCTTTAAAATATTCTCAGGTATAGTATGTGTTCAGCTAAAAAAGGTGGCTTTAGTGCATTTAATTAATTCATGTTCCAATTACACACACATATTTCTAGTTATTCTGGCCAATACAGTCTTCCGAATTCTGAATAGAGTTGTGATGGAACTACAGGAGGTCTTAATATTTCCCGCCTCAACAGGTGCAACAGGAGAGTAAGCAGATGTCAATGAAGCACGGTGTGTACACATCCACACAGTCCTAATCAGGCAGCATAAGTGAAAACACCTGTTGGTGTACACCACATCATCAGAGTTGATGGCAAATGTGTTAGCATACAGTTGCCTACACCCAGCAGACTTGGAGAAACATTAACATTCATTCAAAGGCAAGTTTCTGGCTCATTAACGAATGTAAGTCCAATATTCAGTCACCTTTTTAACCTTTCCATCTCTACCAACTACTGAGAGAAAAAGACCCAAAACAGTGCTACACTACGTACACTAGCTCGTTGCTACATTTGTTGCAGTTTGGTGCTTGATTCATGAAACCTTTTTCTTACTTTATTAGAACTAGTGTCCTACTATGACTGGAAACCTGTAACATAGTGGAAACATGACTGCAGTGAAAGTACAGCCAACAGGGTAAAGTCAAACATAAACGTTGAGCTGAGAGATGCTAACAGGCTCTGTAGCTCTGAGCATTGTGCGATAATTCTTTGTGGGTTTGACAGCATGAGCGACATCTTTCACACAATGTTGATTCTGTCAGCTATTAGTCTTAGTCCTGTGTTAAATGGCCTATAGCATATTTTGTTGACGTCAGCTTATTAGGGACCGAGCCAGCGACCGCCGGAGGTCCCTATTGTTTTTGCTCGATTTCTTCTTCTTACCTATTATTATTATTTTTAGCCCCCTTTGACTGCATTTTTGCCCCCCTGAACATATACGAAAACTCAATTTTATTTGGCAAAGTTGTCAGGCCTGGTGAAAATGGGGATATTCTATGCGTCGCTTTCAGGTTGGCCACTAGGTGACGCTACTATCATAAAAAATGCGTTTACACTAATAACTTCTGCATAGTTTGTCGCATATTCAAAAACCTTGTATCCACGCGTTCGGTGAATAGAGCTGAATCTCACCATGTAAGCCCCGCCCATTTCCGCCAAGAATTTGTCTTTCTAGAGCGCGAAATGTCCATAAACTACTTCCATGTTCCTCCCATGCGCTTTGTCCGATAAGCACAAATTTTTTCACGTAGCATGTGGGGACTGTCCAAATAAAAAAGTAATTCAAAGAATTTTGATATTTAAAAAAATAGGCACGTTATAAAATTAACACTTCCTGTGGATTTTTCGTCAAAAAGGAAGTGGACCATTTCTCCACATTGCTATGTCCGATTGTCACCAAACTTGGGCGAACCTTTCGTGTTGAATTTGAATGAACTCCTTCTAGGGAATTTATCGGATATGCTTCAAAATTTGTGAGTACAGTCAAAAAATGGTGCTGATTAAAAGTTGTGCTATTTGCGCATGTACGTTAAAGGGCGTGTCCGTGGCGTGCCCTCAAAGTTGGCCAGGTTGAATCGAATGTCAAACTGTGATACCATTTCCGGCATTACTCAGACTTCCAGCTTTTTTTGCGTTGTATTTGAACAAACTCCTCCTAGAGAATTTATTGTATCTGCCTCAAAATTGGTCAGTACGGTCAAAAAACATTGCTGATTAAAAGTTGTGCTATTTGTGCATGTATATTAAAGGGCGTGTCCGTGGCATGGCATCAAAGTCAGCCATTTTGAATTCCGTGCTCATTTTCTGTGATTTTTCGTGTTGTATTTGAACAAACTCCTCCTAGGGAATTTATCGGATCTACTTCAAAATCAGTCAGTACAGTCAAAAAATGGTGCTTATTTAAAGTTGGCCATGTTGAATTTCTCAGCCTTTTTCGGCCATTTTTTGTGTTGTATTTGAACGAACTCCTCCTAGGGAATTTATCGGATCAACTTCAAATTTAATCAGCGCAATCTAAAGACATTCATGATTAAAAGTTCTGCAATTTACGACATTCCGTCAAACGGCGTTCCCATGGCGTTGCGTTGAATTTCGATCATTCACCATAAACAGATAGTACTCAACTTCAGCGTACAATGTCCAATCTCCACTAAACTTCACATATTCTGTAACAGTCCTAGCCTGAACACATCCTCACAACTTCAGTGTACATTATCTGATCTCAACGAAACTTCACGTTTAATAAGAGTCCCGCCCTGAACACGTCTACATGACAATATTCAGAATAGTGATAGCTCCACCTACTGGCAACAGGAAGCACGTGTTACGATGGCACATGACGCGGCCGCAGCACGCCCCAAGTTGCACGGAGTGCGAGGTCCCACCCAACGCTGCTTGCAGCTTTAATTTTGTTTTGTTTTTTAATTGAAGTTTTAGTTGACTAAAAGTCTGGGCATTGTCTTGTCTTAGTCAAAGGAAACCATAACTGTTAGTATAGTTTTAATTTTTTTGTCATCAGATTATATTGAACATTCATCTAGTCTAGGCAAAACCAAGATTTTTTTAATCTTTTTTTGTTATTTCACATAAGATATGATATATATATATATTTTTTTTTTTTTTTTTTTTTTTTTTTTTTTTTTTTTTTTTTTTTTTTTTTTTTTTTTTTTTTTTTATATATATATATATATATACCTTCTTTTGGATTCATAGCTTAAAAAATACAACCTACATTATTCTACGTCAATTTATTTGTGTTGAACCTAAATAAGTCTCTTCAGGTCTGTTATTCTTACCAGATATTTTATGGCCACATGGCTTCCCTTCTGACAATGCAATACATTTGAGTTTTTCTCTCAGAGTCATTGTAACAAAAGTGGGCCCAAATATCACCTTGTTTCTTTGTCCCATTTCTGACTTAAATTAGTTGGTGTGCCTGACTGTGCTCATTTTGTGTCCTGACATGGTGCAGAAACAGAACTACGGCGTAAGAAAAAAAAAACTGTCAAAAGTATAATATGTTTTGGTCATTTTAAGCTTAGTCTCGTCTTTTTTCGTCAAAAATATTAATGGTCACTGTACTTTGATGCCAACAGTTTCTTGCTTTGAATTAGGCAACTAAAATCAGAAAACTACCTTTTTATAAATACAGGGAACAAAACAAGTAATTTTTAATTTTCAAAACAAAATAAAAACTGAAAAAGGGGTTGTTTTTTCCGTTTTCTGTTTCTTATTTTCAGAACAAAAAATTAAATGGGCCATTTTTTTTCGCTTTTATTACAAAATCTTACAAAGAGCAAAATGGATCTATTATAGGTCAGGGTTTTTTTTCATCTTGTGGTTTTTATTTTCAAAATGTAAACAGGTAGTTGTTTAGTTTTTTATTCAAAAAAAAAGGAAAATGGGTTTGTTGTTTCGTTTTGTGCTCTTTATTTTCAGAACAAAAATATGTTGGCTACAAAGTACACTGACCTTTAATGATGTCGGTGCTGTTTTGTTAGCGTCTCATCTAAGATGTGGGGGAAAATAAAAAGGTCTTTGACGTAACATATTTAGTCCTACCGCTACACATTATACATTGTAATAATAATAACTTTTATACTGCAATCTATTGTCTTAATGAAAGAGAATATTACTTTCTTTTATTGCTGTGTTGCATTCAGTACTTCCTGTTGTGGCTACATTATCCCAATCTGTTGTCTTGTTTCACCAGAAAAGCACTGATGCACTATAACAACCAACCAATATCTTCACAGGATTAAATAAATTATGTTTTCCAGTTCAGCGATCTAATATAATTTAAATATAAATACAGTATCTTGAAGACTTGGAACCATGCTGATGATGAATCTAATTACGGCAGCAGAATGATTAAGGAATAAGTTGAATAAGTAAGAAAGATGAATTGGTTGTCACTGTAAACCTCCATATTTTTATCCACATCGGTTCTTTAAAATAGGCCAGACTGTTTCCTTCTAATTTAATGACATCTTGTACAACGTGGCCTCAGCCAAACACCTCCACCTACATTGTTATGATGAGCTGTGGCATTGTGCTCCAGAGAGCTAAATATAGCTTGAGGCTGCTAGGATGGATTGAAGGCGACGTGATATCTGGGAGGGAAATTACTTGAGCTTAATGAAGTACATAACTCATTGCTCACATGCTGCCCACTATATAGCACACTCTCTCAATCTGCGAGGACGGTTTAGAGGGCACTACACACACTTGTAGAGGGTAATAGTTCATTTTCCTGGCTGGCTCCTCTACTGAGACCTCTTTCCAGCTTGACCCAGTTTGTGAGGGAATATTATGACTCAATCATTACTTTTAATGGTTGTTCAGTCATGTTAAATGATAATGGGTTTTGTATATCCTGTGTCAGATGTTAAGGACCTCTTGGTAGGGCTAATGTAACTTCTCCTTGTTAAAGTGTCCACATATGTTTAGCATAGTATATATATGTTATGATGCGGTGTATAAAATAATATACAATTCAGCAGTGGTGGAAGAAGTACCCAGATCCTTTACTTAAAGCCCCTGCAAGGAACTTTCATTTGTGATTATTCTGGCGGCCGCTGTGGATAAAAGCGGTATCGTTTCTACTGCCTTTTTCCATTGATTTGAAGGGGAATCGACCTGGTGGCAGGCAGTAAGAATAACTTTATAGAAATAGACAGTTTTCTCTCGGATGGTCCTGTGTGTTTATGTAGGTCATAAAGTATACATCAGTATTAAATTGAGACTGTTTCATAACCAGTTTAAAACATGTAAGTATGAAAAACATGATGTCAGAATTCTCCATTAGTTAAATCCTTGCATTTAAAAAATGTAGAGTTCAAAAGGAAGTAAGTACAGATAAGTAGAGTTCAAAAGTATTATCAGCTAAATGTTATGTAATGTACTGTGAAGTATCATTGGTCCTTGTGACTGACTAATACTGATGCATCAATGTATAAGCAGCATACTGTTGTATCTCAGGCACAGCCAGTTTTACATATACACTAAGGTTTGGTCCAGTGGTTGTAAAGAGTAAAACGAAAGGTTGTAAGATGATCAATGGGGTAAAGGATGAAAAAACTACCTTTTGCCTCATTCAGTTTTATTTAGTTCTGTAATCTTTCCTTTTTGGGAAATATAGTTTTACCTAATTGGGCAAATTATTTTGGACCCCACCTTTTAAACAATTATTTAAAGTTGGGGTCTGTCATTCTGGAGAAAGATAGTTGATTAAGTCTCATTCCTAGGTCGTTAAATACTAACGCTTTGTGTTGCTAAAGTAAAAGTACCTCAATGTTGTACCTAAGTACATCACTTTAGTAAATGTACTTTCCATCACTGCAAATCAGTGCTTGACAGCCTCAGACAATGCTGCTACTCCTATTTTTTGGGCAGGTTTGTGAATCATTTCCCAACCTTCCCAAGGCTCCAAATGCTCCAAAATCCTTTTGACAAAGGTATTTGTACCATCAAAGGCACCGGTGACAAAATAAACCCACAAAGAATGTTTTATCAGAGCACCAAAGAGGGTTAGTGTAGTTTTTCGTAGGGTTAACCGTTTCCAAATGGTTGGGGTAGTAGATTGGAAGTGAAGGGCGTGCTCCTGGGCGAGAGAGGGGAGAGTGGATGAGAGAGCGGCCCTAATGCGGCATCTCATTACAACCTCTGTCAGGATCCCTCTATTCTACCATCAGCTCCCCTTAACTTGGTAAGAGCCCAACTGTCGTTTCGAGTGAGTGTGCCGCCAAGGAGGCATTTACAAATAAATGAAAAATGTCACATTTGATTTCACTCCTCTCGGACTGCGGCGCCTCAGCTTTGTCACAAACTGTCTTTGTTGTTCTGGTCTCTCGCAGGTCCCGCTCCCGGTCGCCGTGGATAGGTTCTGGCAGGTTCAGGCCCTCTGCGTCTCTCCCAGGGTAAGCCCGCAGACAATGACCTTCCCTTAATGTTGTTGAAACACGGATTCCTCCTTTTTTTTTTTCTCCCCCCGTTCTGCTTTTCTCATCCTTGTCCTTGAATGGCATGCAAGCGGGCAGGAAGTTGGAGCTGGTTTGCGATGACGGGGAAATAAAGAGCTGGTAAAATGGCGTGGCATGTCGTTTAGGGAGAGTCAGCATGGTATCGTCTTTAACCCTTGGCTTTGTGGTTCGCCTGGGATGCCCTCGCTATTGCTGCCGCCGCCACAACGGCAGGGAATTAAAGACACACTGCACCTTTTTGATCTCGTACGTTTGCTGACATTATTTTATTCTGTAATTTTGGGAAGGAATATCGCTTTGCTGTTTAGTGTTTCGGGATTGAAATCTTTTGATATTTCTGTATTTTCTTTGCGGCGCTGTATGGTGGCTTTTTTGTATTATTTTTAAGATGTGATTTATACGCAGGAGAATTTCTATTCTTAAACGCCTGTACTAGTATAATAAGATTTACCGTCATTATCACTGATAGCATTAATGAAATTAAAGCTTGTAGGTTTCATTTCGATCTACGAATGCGAAAATGCTTCGCTGAATACTATGAAAAATGGCAATATTCTGTTGAAATAACCTTTTTGCGCCAATAGATACGTCGGTCAAATATTTTTAGGCTTTCAAATTTGTACACAGTACAATGTTTACATTGTGTAGGTCTTTCAAACTACAAACATGTCAGTTTCCTTTTATCCCAGTCATTCATTTTACTGAGCAATCCATTGCTATGAGTTATGAAGCCATTTTAGATTGTACCTCACGGTGTTAGCCTGTTTTATCGCTTTGTACCTACCAAACAGTTTTCCAGTCGGCTTAAGGCATGTGTAATCTCATGGACGGTTTCACTTGAGCGCCATGACTCTAACAGTAATATCATTTTGGAAACGCAACCCGTGTGCTTCACTATATAGACAGACCTTTTATATATATATATATATATATATATATATATATATATATATGTGTATATCCCATAATATCTACTACAGCTTTCAGTCTTTACCGTAACAACACAACCTCAGCATGCTGTTGCTAAAGGCTCCGGCAGCATGTCGACATCAAACACTGGCACGTGTTTAAAGCTCCATTGTCAGATATAAGGCAGTCTATACGTTATTGTTAGATGTTTTAATGGCATGTTACGAGGACCCATCAGCTTGCAGCGCACCAACCCCTCTGAAACAGCCAAATGCTTGTTTTGATGTTAAAAATAACCACGAGAAATGTCTCTTCCATTAAGGATTACTTCCATCAGCCCGCTAATGCAGCCACTTCAAAGGGAAGACCTGCACACCGCAACTGCTTCAGATTTGTCATCCCGTTCTGACATATTCATACCCTGAACAGTTGTTTTGAGACTTGAAAGTACGTATATATGTATGCTTTTTTAAGTTTTTACAAGACTCTGTGCTTTAAAGCCACTTCTAACAACTCTCATAGCTCTTTTAACTATTATTGGAAAACAAGTGTGTTGTAGAGAAAACGCTTTTACTCACCTGCTGCCGCCCTTAACCATCTCAGCACATCAACTGGTGTATGCTCCGTAAGGGCACTCAGTGAGGTACCATTTGTAGCTTGTAGCCTGTTTTTTTATGGAGTACAAATGCCCCATGCAGGCTTTTTGGAATGGGTTGTTAAGCCTCTTTAGTAACACTTTAAAGAGTGTGTGTAGTGGGTGGGATGTTGTAAGAAGGGGGAAACGGACGGCCTGTTATAAGATCCTGAAGGCAGGGCGCCTCTGCAGTTTAAAAGCTGTTAATGATGCATGTCGCTCACCAAGGAATCAGTGGACCGCAGCCAGCAGGTTTCTTAGACCAAGCATGTGTGTGTATGTGTGTGTCTGAGTGGGACACCTGTTGTGCTGTCTTTAACCAACCTTCCATTAAGCAATGCGGATAAATAACAAGAAGTAAAGCCTTGTGTTGAATAGAAGTGGCACCAGTGTCTGCCGCTACCGCATGAAAGAAAAAAGCTGAAGAGCTGTTGATGAGGAAGGTTGTAAGTTGTTCTAAGTGATCTCATGGAGGTTATTAATAAATTAAGAGCATGCCAGGTGGATGCTTTTGGTTTTATTTTGTGTTTTTCACTTTGAATTTCTGTTGTCTCAAAGGCATGGCTGCAATAAGTGCAAATGTAGGTGCTTCTAACCTATCAGAGAAATACACAAAGGATATTGAAGCAGCAACCTTGGAGACATGTTCCAGGGGGACTCTGGGTTACGCTCATTCATTTACACACTTGGGAGCTGCCCACACAAACCAGGTCTTTGACTAGAGCCTCTAAACAGCTCTATCAGAGCAGTGAGGGGTTAAATCCCAGCCTTGAGGGGTTACATAGATTTATAGTCAATGTTCAGATTGTGGGTTCAAAAGTAAGGCTTGAAAGCATGCAGGGATGAGACGCTGAGGTTTCATTGCAATCACAATACATTCGTAGCCTCCTGAAGTTAATTGTTTTCCGGAAAATGAAAAAAAATCAGTTTGAGATGCAGAACTAGGAAAGCATAACCTTATAATAACGCTCACTGGGAATGTGGTTTAAACCCATGGCCTTTAGCAGTGCAGGCATCTGTGCTATTAGGGCTCAAATTATGAAAACCATGGTGGGTTGGACTTTAGAGGGGCGAAATAGATGGAAAGATACCAAGGCATGACATGTGGTCTTAGAGTCCTATCTCCTTATTGTCACATTATTGGTACAATCTATCTAACCGTTTTCCATACAGCCCATTTGTCAGGACTGATTCCTGTGTGCCCTGTAGCCAATTGCAGTAGTTTGTCACACACTCATGCAAAAAGACCAACCTCTCCCCCTCTCTATTCCCTAGTACCGAGGTCACTAATAGGCGGACCGCGGTTCGTGTCCAGACCCAACTGCCGTCCTATCCAGACTGATAGCCGATAAAATGTTTCTATTTTAACCAGTGCAGCTTTTTCACCCTTTATGGCACTGATTGATTTAGTAGACAAGGGAACTCACAGACCAATCACATGCGTTGTAAATCATCTCACATGATGTTACTTTGCCAGTCAAATCTATGCATTCTTAATAAGCATTTGTACTTGTTAAAGTGTTACCGGTAAGGTCTAAGTAGAGTTTCCAGGTCTGTGCATTTCAGAGTTGGCCATTTTAATAAAGGGTAAGATATGGGGGATACCTAACCCGATCTGACAATCCCAGGTTTAACAATGCTGTTAGCCAGCTCCTGCACTAGGACATATCTGTTAGCTGAATGAATAGTGTCAAATTTGAAGCCATTGAGAATCTCTCAAAGCCAGATCCTGATATTCTGCTTGTGCTACTGACCAAACTGAAAGCATTCAAAATCAGATAAAACAGAAATCAGGAGGCTAAAAACAAACACACTATGACATCTGTAATATAATAACTGAAAGTAAGTTCATGAGCTGATTGAAAAATAAAGTTTTGAGATGGTTTCAGTGGTTTATAGGTTAATGTTTCTGTATTGCTGTGGCGCTGTTGTGAATTCACTATTTTATTAACTTCAGGAAAAACTTGAGTTGTGTAGCCGACTAAATGAAAGGACAGTGCTACAGAGTCACAGATGATTGTTTTTAAAATGACAGACATACAATAGGGTAAAAAAGCAGAGTTAAACTCTGTCATGTTTTAAGTTTCAGCCTTACATTAACAAAATAAAATGTAAAATATCACTTTAAAAAGAAAAATCTACTTAAAACAAGCCCAAAGTTTTGAGGCAAGTTATATGATTCAATAACATATTGCATAAAGCAACCACTTTGTACTTGTACTTTGTACATGCATGTTAGTCAAAAGCACACCAATGCCCTTGATCATGTGCCCAAAATTCACAAAAAATCTATTTTTAGTTGACTGCAACTAAACACAAAGCATGAATAATTTAGCCCTAGTTTTAGTTTGTCTTGACTTTTACTTAACAAAAACACACACATTTAAGTCAAGTATTAGTCAAGACTTAGTATTTGCATTAAAGACAAAGTCACTGCTTGCAGGTTTAAATCCATCTGACTGATTGTAGTCTAAAATAACTGGTGCTGAAAATTGGCAGCAAAATAGGGTGCATTAGTGTCAATGGAGCTTTAACTCAAAAGTGTATCTCGTATGTGAAATACTGTAAATAAGACATCCAGACAGAAAACGTTCCAGTATGATTTACATCTGTTTTGACTTTTAAAACCAACATAGGCAATTCTATCAGTAAAAACATTAGTAATGACTAATCAGAAGGCTCACATATTAACCACTACACTTTACATCAAATTAGTTCACTATGTGAACACACATTATGTCAGACAACATTTACATAGCATCAGATTGTGTACTGCTGCATTTAACAAGTCTTAGATGTCAAGCCTTTTTCAGTTCCTACTCAAACTGTATATGGCCTGAAAATGTGAGGATCACATATAAATCAAACTGAACATGGAACTGAAGCTGCAGCACAAGGAAGCAGAAGAGCCACACAGTTCGTCACTGTCAGCATTGTCATCTTTAGTGATGATGAAGGCAGATTTGGTAGAAGACATGGCTGATGAATATCACCAAGCACGGTACAACATGCTCGGCGTCCTTAATGTTGACAAAGTCCTTGGTCGGTTGTGGAGAGGCTGCAAGGGTGTGTGTGTGTTTGGCATATGAATGATGAGTTCTATTCACTCAAGGTGACTTTTGAGGAGTCATCTATTTCTCCAGTCATTGTCTCCCATTACTTGCTCCAATGCACCACTTACGCTACACACACAAAAGCAATCATGGCCTGTTATCTGACTTTAAAGTATACTTCAACCTATATTGTGGAGACAATAAAAAAAGATTAAAAATCTTAAAGGTTTTACACTGAGAATAATCTCTGAATTATTATTTTTTTCTTTAAATTCAGCATCTGGATTGATCTAAGTATAGGCTTGTTTTACAAAGTGCTACATGATCTCATGTGTCTGCTCCCAGAGGGCATGTTCTTACTGACCCTTCCCTGCACTCTGCTCTACTTAATGCTTCCTATTGCTACAGCTGCCAGCTTCGATTGCTGATGTGCTTCAAAGACACCTACTGTGTACATAACTGATTACTCGTCAGATTGATGGTGATCTGTGCTGCAGAGCCAAGGGTATAAATACTTTTTCTGTGACATGTGCAGTGGTATTAGCTTCTTCCTCTGAATTGGCTTACAGTGGCTGGATAAAGTAGGGGTTAAGAACACCACTTGGAAGCTCTGCGATCTGAGTTCAAGTCAAAGAAAGAAGCGCGATAATGAGTGGGATAGGTTCGGTGGAAGTGAAGTTGATAAATGGGCTCAATGCGTAGTTAGAGTAATGTAAGGTGGAGTTTGGTGAGGAATAATGGTGATGGATAGAAGCAGTGCTTGAAGGGAGCCAGTATTCATCGGTACACAGTACCAGCACTTCAACATTTTACTCTTTGGTGTACAGTACCTTTTGCTTGCCCAATGGTCATTCTCACAAGCCAGTACTCTATTTAACTGCCCAGAGAACCTAATATGGGAAGGGCAACAAAAAACTGCACAACACAGGGGGCAGAACAAGACGTTCACCTTTTCCCATTCTCACGTTACGTTTACCTTCCAATAATTTGGACTGGCTCTATAGCACAAAGACAACCCGAACAGAATCAGACAATGACACAATAGAGCTTTGAAAATTAAATCCTTAACAGAAGTGGTTGTCCCCTTGGTTAAATAAATGTATGTTGTGAACATCAGCAATATCTCCTAGTATCTTTTATTCACTGTAGAAATGTATAATGTAATACTTAATGATTTGCTGATACCAGCTGATACAAACAGCAACATGTGATTAAGGGGAGTACTGGCACAAGCACTGATTAGAAGCAATGCCGGTATATAATCAGTGGACTGAGCTTCCGGGTGTGTGAAGTGAAGCCAACATGACATCCGATAGAACTGAGTCTTAAAGATAAATTACCTGACTTTTCACTTTATTTATTAGCTCAGTAAACTGTTTCCTAAAGAGTTTATGGTCTCACTCTCTAGTTTCAAGTCTTCTTCCATACAGCATGATGTTCATTTAGTAAATGATGGTCCCATTTAGAGTGAAATAGACCATAAAGCCGTGTATGCTTTAGGGTGTGGCTATCTTGTGATTGACAAGTCATTCTCAGTGAGTCCGTCCAGCTCAACGCACAAAACTCAGATCAAACTGTCAAACTAGGCAGTGCTGTGTAAATATGAATCCAGATTGTTACTGTGTTTTCTATTTCTCACCTAAAATAATTTCAGAAACATATTTTAGTGTACTGTTTATCTGTAATACCAATAATGTCACTGCCGCTGGCTCCAAATCACCAGCATGGCAACAGCCATAATGCCGATCTTGTGGTTTCAGAATGGTACACAAAGCAATGGCTGTGATGTCACATTATGTGGATGTTTTTTTAATTTATTTATTTATTCATATAATCTAAAGTTACATAGTTACATAAAGTACATGTTGTTATGGGGCAGTGCACATTAATGGACATTTCTGTCCAGGTTATCCATCCTGGCTCATTTTCAACTGCAGTCCCCTGGGCAGGTGTAATGACAGCTACAAAAGACACATAAAATACACTAAACAAACAATAGTTGATTTGGACCAGTTAGACAAGACTATTGGGGAGTCCCAGCCTCTGATAAAGAAGACACAAATGAAGCACACTAATAGGGAGGTTTACTGGACATGAAGTTGATAAAAGGACTACATAGATAAAGTAATATTGGGGAAGTAATATGTGATGGTTATAACATTTGGTTCAACAGACTGGTGAGCCACTTGATAAGTTGGTTTACAGCAGCTAGATAAAGTACGGGTTAACAACGCTGCTTGGTAACTCAGGGTTCAAGTCGCAGTATCTCCTCAGACGAATGAGGTGGTGGATGTATGAAGCGCAGAGAAAGAGTGGGATGGTTCGGTTGAAGTGAAGTTGATAAATGGGCTGGATGGATGTTTAATGTAGGAGAGGCAGGCAAGGTCAGGTTAAATCAGATTCAGCAAATGGTTAGGTGAACTAGTTGAGGAGTTTGTTAGGTATCAGAATGGGGGTTAAGAATGCTACTTGGTGGGTAGGGTTCGGGTTCGAGTCCAAGTCAGAGCACCTCCTGGTTCAGCAGATGTGAAGTTGATAAATGGGCTTGATGGATGGTTGGAATGATGTAGGTGAGCCAGTTCACAGCGGCTGGATGCCAGACGGAGCCCCTCCTCAGATAATTGAGGCAGTATAGGTTCAGTGGGAGTGAAGTTAAGGTGGCTGGATGGTTAGTGAGGCAACCAGTGCTAAAAGCAGGTGCTCATTAACAGTGATAGCAAAAGGATGATAACACACTTGCTATCTGGGCTTCATGAGCTGCACTACTAAGATCTGCAACACTATTTAACACTGAAAGGCAGTTACTATAATTGGCTGAATGACCAAACCATATTTGAATGTTGTTTGATTTATTGTAATCCCGAATGAGTCACTCAACTTCATACATTTGCACCTGTTACATAAACTCTCATTCAGATATATCTCTTAGGCACATGTCTGACCAGCATAATTCATTTGGCGTTTTGCGAAAAAGGCTTGTTTTGAAAGCAAGAAGTAACATCACTGTCCAGAAGAATTGATGTAATCCAGAATAGAAAAGCTAACCAATAGATTTCAAGATGCCCTGTAAACATTCTGACTTATTTGGCTGATGTAAAGCTTTCGGGAGTTCTAGCCCACAGCCTTGGCTGCCACCACAGCAAAAACCCTGTCACCTATCAGACTTAACCTGGACCTTTAAAACCCCCAGAGGCCCCTGATTAATGGACCTGAAGGACCTAATAGCTCTGCACAGACAGATTTACTACTAACCCATATAGTTTTTTTTTGTACCTGGATGTGAGATGATATTTTCTTTGCTTGAGGCAACATTTTCACTGTGTTGCACAACACTACATTGACACGAAGGTGCACATAGATTGCTTTTGGTCTCAGCCTTAAGCAGCAGCTTCCGTCTCTACAATCAGCAGGCTTATCAAATGTATAGTCGCCACAGTGCAGTCCATAACAACAGCTCGGAAATATATCAAAGCTGTGGGAAATGCTGTTGAATCATTCTGAGTAGCAGGTAATGGATACAGAATGTGCATCACTCACACATTCATTCATTCATTCATTCATTCATTATCCCTCCTCCTCTATGCACCTACCTAAGGATGGCATTGTTTGTTGATCTGTCCATCCAGAAAATTCAGAGCTGACATTTAATGACAACTGACCAGACTGGCACAGAAAGTGTTGGTATGGATATCCATACTTCTCAGATGATGATTACCATTCATTTACTGTGTATTTTTAAATCCAGTAACTGACAGAATGAAGCTGATACTGTCTTCCCATTAGAGTTGCTGTGCAATTCAAATGCTGCACTCTACTCAAAGTGGTTTACAAATGTGGTTGTGGGTCGAGGTATTCAGGAGTCTTAATGCCCAAATGGTGGAATTTCATGTTTCTGACAATTTTGGGATTTAAGTTGTTGAAAAGAACAAAGTGCAGAACATTAACATTAAAAAAATCCTGAATATAATCAGAGGACGAATATACAAATCAATGTGTGCATTGGATTTGATTCGTACCAATGAATCAGATAATTTTCTTTTTGACTTTATTGAAGAGTTACTGTAAAGGCCTCTTCAATACAGATCAGAAAACAGGTTTTCATCCCATGTGCTTGAACCTTTGACAGCAACAACAGTAAGACCTAACTGTCTTCTCCATTACAGAAATGTCATGTTAGAGAAATGTCTTGCTTGCTATTTTAGGAAATGCTGTTGTGAACTCTGCATTACTCAGGTGCCTTTCTTCCTTTTTATGAATAATAAAATGACAAAACAGGTCCAGGGGGACTATAGCAGTGCTATCACAAGGATTCTTTGATGTTTGGAGGAGGTCCTATGTTTTGCACTGGGCCATGTTCCAGGTTTACTGAGTCAGCTGATTAAAGGAGACCTATTGTGCTTTCCCTTATTTTTTGTCATATATATAATGTTACAATGTAGGATGTTTATATTAAATGTGGCCAAAGTTATTAAAATTAAATTTAAAGTTGGTTAAATAATGAAGGCAATGTATGTATAAGTAAGCCCCATGACCAAAAAGCCCAGGCTTCAGACTGCTCTGACACTGGAATAAGTTCGCAAAACACAGTACAATCCAAGCTGGTGATCTGTTTGAGTTTATTAGTCACATGGACAGTATGTAGAAGATTACAGACTGGATTTTTGACAGATTTTATTTAAATTGTTCTATGATATAATACAATATGCATGTCTAGATACAGATCCATAAACTTGTATTGTTTGACCACTGTGCTCATGATTACTCTTTAAGTTTTTGGAGGTTTGGAGTGCATGTCTCGCAGAAAGTGCTTTTTCGGTTGTGGAGGAAAGTAAAATATTTTCTGGTTTTCCCTCTGATATCCTCCAGCTGCTCTGCCTCAACTGTTATTTTGTCATTTTCTGGTGCACATGTAGCTTTACGTGTTGCTAAAGTAGCCGCTAACTACTGCTTCCTGTCTGCCATTCGCTTTGTAGATCAATTATTATTATTGTCTTGTAATTTTAAATTGATCACATTAGGGCTGCACAATTAATCAAAATATTATTTTGCAAATTAATATATATAACAAAAAAAAAAACTTGCTAGGCAGCCTGCAAAACCTGAAAATAGTTTGTTTTACGCAATTATTTTACAATTTATTTTCTACCCCTTGGAAAAATATACAGTGATCTGGATCTCAGTGCTGGTTACCGCTCTGCTCTTCAGAGGTGGCTGTACCCAATAAGAAGTAAGAATACTCATGTGGGCAAAAATCTGAATTGCTGGTACTTTATACAATCCAGTCACTGCTACAAATCCTGTTCTCCAGATGTAAGAACACATGTTTGTTTGGTACAGACCCCAACAAAAATCACATCCTCATGATTTTAATAGATTTTTCAGTGACAAATTTGTGATGCAAACATGATTTGATGACACTAATAGTGAATCAAATTGCAATGCCAGTATCTGTCAAAAATAATCACAATATGTTTTTATTATGCAGCCCTAGATCACATTTTGTCAGACAAAATAATGAAATTGTAACTTAAAGTGCAAGGCTTTCTTACATCGGTATTGTGTAGTAAACTTGGGGTTGCACAGCAAAGCAATTTCCCTCACCAGATTTACTGAGAATTGTCAGGAAAGCATTCTTTGTCACCATGTATGACAAGCTACAACATATCGATGCAGTAATCTCCCTCACAAAAGGTTAGCTTTGCATTATAATTGCCACTGACATTTCCCACTTAAATTGCACACAAGGGCGAGTGATGCAGGTGGGATCAGCAGTGTGCAGGCTGGCAGTCCCTTTTTCCGAGTCATTTTCTCTTTTATTATGTTCCCAGTGAATTGTACTTCTACTTGTATCAATTTTGTGTTTGAATATCTTCGGGTGATTATATGAAAACAGCTGTTTGTGCTGATTTTTGCCATAATATATTATTATAACATCTTCTGACAGTCCTGTGCCTGTTTGTGTTGAACCGTTTGGCCGCCTAATGCTTGCAGTCCTCTCTCAATCCTCTCTTTAGTCTCTCTTCTCTGTTTCTATCTTTTTCTATCAGTTTCTGCCTCTCCTACCCAGTCTCTTCTCGACCTTATCGCATCATACAATGACACATAACTCAGCAGCACACCTGCGATCCGTGACAGCTGAGCCCCTGGCCTGGTGCAGCGCTGTCACTCAGCTAGCTAACTGCCATTAAACAGCATGACCCTGCCGCCCCATTAGGCTTGAGTCAGATGGGAGTGTCAAACCATTCCCCCATGTACCTCAGTGTTTGGCGCCGCTGTACAGATGTGGTCTTGGTAGAGTTAAACCATAAGTGGAAGCAAGAGGCTTTTTAGTTTACAGTGACATTATAGAGGCTAAGAGCCATTCTTAGGACAAGGCGAAGCTGTTAAAAATCAAAATAAAAGACCATGTCATACGTAGTGTAGAAATTTCCAGACTTTTATAGAGTTTTACCATTTCTAAAAATTGTAATTTATGCAATTGATAAAAAATAATTAATACAAATTGTACTTTACTGGCATGATTCTAAAATGATATTACTGTTACTCTAGTGTGATGGAGCTACAGTGAAATGCTGCTGCACTGGAATCCAGGCCATAAAATAAAGATTACTTTATTGCTCAAGCACCGTAGATGTGATACAAGCAGATCACAGCTGGAATTCACTGACCTAACGGTACCGGGGATCCAGTGACTTCCCTGGCCGGCCTCTTTTATAGTTTAGTCAAGGGAAGGTTCCCGGCCCCTCCACAGAGAGAGTGGTCGGTAGGCTAGAAAGGTGCTATCTAAATGTATTTGTAATTAGAAAGCTGTTTGGTAGGTACAAAGCGATAAAACAGGCTAATACTCTGAGGCACAATCTAAAATGACTTTACAATAAAAGGAAATTGACACAATTTTAGTAGATTGGAAGACCAACAGAATGTACACATTGTACATATGTGACCTGCTCCATCATTTTGAGTCACCTTGACCCAGAAACACATTTTGAGTTTTCTTCATGGCTGTAAAGAGGAAAGTCTCAGCTTTATGGCGATACCAAAATTATTTTTCGACTCCAAAAATTGTATGAGACATGCTCTTCCAAAGGTCGACTGTCACCAAACCTTGTTTTTGAGAAAAAGGGCTCTAAAGATCGCAATCAACATTCCACCATATTCCAAATGAATTGAAAGACATTTATAGACAGTTTATATTCAAATAAATAAACTTACAATTCAAAGTGCTTTACATAATTATAATCAGAGACATTGTATGCTACCATCGGGTCAGCCACGAGTGGAATATCTTCCTCCTGGCCTTCGTCACACTCACTTTCTTCGCCATCACGATCGGAGCCGGCCGGTGTCGGTAGCGCGAAATACCGGAGGTCGAGCCGCCGCTGTCACTCTCACTCTCAGCTGCCGGTGCGGTGAAAAAGTCTGTAATAAGGTCGATCCAGTTGTCGTCTGAAGTAGCATGTCTTACAGGAATTGAATTTAAAAGTTGAGCAATTTCGTCGTCGCGAAAATTAATTTTGTCTAGGCTGTCAATCTGTCAATATGTCTCCGTGTCTGTGTCTATCTAAACTGACAGTTGACAGATGACGTAGATGACACAAACACGCTAGCCGGTGTTTTGAACTCTGACACCTGTTTTGTTTTATTTATGCTAGCTATATTTATCCTTTGTATTTTACATTAATTTTGACATGGTATGAAAGCTGAGACTTTATTTAATTAGAAACATGTAAAAACTGAAAATAGCCCAAAATTGTATTTTCTTGTAAAAACGTGTTTCTACACAAACGGGCCGCTGCGACATCCGACTCATTTTGATGGAACGCGTCACATATTTGAAATCCTATAATATTTGTCAGAAGGATCGATTGGTACAAAAAGGCTGCTGCATTTAACGGAATATTCTGCCATCCAAAAATCTTAGGTTTAGTTTAGTGGATGCTTTTAACAGTGATAATGATGGTAAACCATAGAATACAATTTTCTTGCATACGAATAAAATCTTTTAGTAATTACAGAAAAGCCATGATGCAGCAAAGGAAATGCAAAAATATCCAAAGATTTAATTCCCAAAACCCCAAAAGGCAAAGCGATATTCCTTTCCAGTTACAGAATAAAAATATCTCAAACACACAAGATCAAAAAGGTGCAGTGTGTCTTTAATCCCTAGCCTCTGTGCCGGCGGCAGCAATAGCATGGGCATCCCACAGGACATTTAAGGGCACTGTAGTACAGAGAAGTAGTTAGATGTGTTTAGACCAACCCTCACCAGAGTGGTTGCTCAGTTCATTCTTATTTGTTCACAGCTGTGTTTATGTAGTGTAGTATTTATTATGAATATGTAAATGAGTTATTTCACATTCATTTCCACCAATTACCTTCTCATTGGGTGGTAATTAGTATTGATGATGAGATGTCACCCTTTGCAGTCACCTTCTGTTTTCAGAGACAGCGATATCAACAAGGTTGATGGAATTACTTGTAGTGGGCTATGAGGCAATATGGCCATATTAGTACATTCAGTGTGCAAAATAATAGAGGAACAGTGGTGTAATATAGAGTTTCACCCCCTCCTGCTGTCTGAACACACAATTTGTCAGGCCATTGACTTTTCAAGGTGTCAGAGGTATTCCACAGACTAGCTGGCCAACAGGTCAGACTCTTCCAAAAGGGGTGTCATATTGGCTGGTAGTGACTCTCTACTCTGAAAAACCTTGTTCCAGTGTGTCTCACAAATGCTCACTTGGACAGAGATCTGAAGACTTGGCAGCCCAGTGCAGTGGGCCGAGATCACATCATGTCCACAGCATCATTCCTGGACAAGCTCATCCTCAAGGTGTGAGCAGAGGCGTAATAGTGCAAATACAAAGTGAGATAATAATAATATTTATTATTTTTATTAGTCAAATAATCAAAAGAAAAATCCCATTTGTTTTACAAACAAGTTATGGCTTACTGCTTTCTGATAGTTTGACGGATACATTTCAGTGTCAGTCTTAAAATGTGTGCACTTAGCATGTTTGGCTAAGCCTACATGATGGTGCATACTTTTTGCAGTTGGTGTCATTTATTTTTACACTTTTGAGGGAAAGCTGTTGCCCTTGATTCCAAGAGCTGGACCCACAGAGATGAAACTCTAACCGTCTCATCTGACTGTGGATTTTGTTTGAAAAAGTTGGACTGGGCATTAGTTAATTCCCTAGTACAAAATCCATGTCCGGAGGATTCACAGCGAGCAAGTGGGAATGTTTATGACATTGAGTGTAGCTGCTTCGCACTGCTTGTCTATATATTGCTTTACACTCTTTTTGTTATATCGTGGATACATACAAATACATATAGTATTGATATCAACACAAAAACAGTCCTCATTATGGATGAGTCCTTCTCCTCCTGCACGCTCTATCCAGGCACCACCCCTCGCCTTAACCAAATTACGTATTTCAGACAAGAGGGGGCAGTGAGAAATATGCACTCTGAACGGGTTTATGAGGCAGAGATGCAAAGCAAGCATTTCACTACAGTTGCTAGCCATGAATAACACTCTGTATTTCATCTCCACCACTCAAGAGGACCAGGTTTAGGTTGTCACCTGTCTTTAAAAAAACAAAAGGTCAGCCATATAGGCGATAGCACAAAATCTGGCTTTGATCTGAAACCAACTATAACATCAAGGCCAAAATCATAGAAACCTAATATCCATAGAAACCTAATTAAAAGCATCAAGAGAAGAGGCATGTGTCATGATTTATGAGGTAAATGCTTCAATAACAGGCTACTTGTGTGTATACTACTAACCAATGATTTGGGGCCAGTTGTAAAGCACTTTGTCCGTTAATGCTTTTTGGAAACTGTTTTGTTCACAAGACCTTTCTTATGCTCATGGTGGCAGTCACTCTACAATTTTGTCCATACACTAAGATAAAGAGATATACTTAATGCCTGTGTATGCATCATTTTAGATATGGGGACCTTGTACTGCTATAAAACTTCAGGTAGAACTTGTTGGTTTTACCACATGAGTTATTTATCTGAAAACAATACCCTTATATCATCATATTTTTCTTTTTTGATCGGGGCCAATTGTGTTGGAAACAAAAACATCTGACGAAGCACAATTCTTGAATTCACCTCACTGTGCTGGACTAAATGTATTCCCTTTTAATTTTGGTGCTTTAAAACCACTAAAGATGTAAGAACTGGAGCTGCCTGCACTCTAATACTCCACAGTCCCCGAGAGACAGAGAGGGAGTTCAGTTTTAGAAAGAGAGAAATAGGAATAATTAGAGACTGGAAGTAGAGAAAGAAGAAGAGAGTGATAGGAGTTAGATGTGAAGAAGTACAGAAAGAGGGAAAGTGCAAGATAACGCAGAGGGTAAAAATGGCATAATAATTGTTTCATCTCTAAAATAGTTACAGCATGACATGCTGTACCTATACTGGAGTATCAGCATGGTAAAATGCTTTTCATTTGCATCAGAAGTCTCCTAGCAACCACAGCTGGCTCCATGATGGAATCTGACTCTAATGGAAAGGATACTTGGGACTAATAGGATTGCCATTAGAGCTGAAAGGAAATGTCAAATATGTAATTGTCTGTGTTTTGACCAAGGAAGTGTCATTTTGACCCATTATTCTGTACAAGGAGGCTATTCGGTAATGTTTCAGTATGATGTTTTCAGTAAAACTGGTATGGTAAGTTACAACATATACTGTAGCTTGTGTTCAAAGAAAATTAGTTTACTTAACCCACAAACCAAAAGTATTTTTCTCAACTGAAAGTTTTCTTTTAATGATAATCTCAATGTCCCTCCACATACAGCAGAGTCTCCCTGGATAATTTAATGATAATAGAGGTTTAAAGATATATTTTATATATATATATATATATGAGATTTAGAACATTAGTATAGTAACAAACAACTACATAGCCAGTCTGGTCTATTTGCGGCTGAGTAGAGCAACTGAAACTGCTGTTTTTCTCATGTGTGTCTGTGAATTTAGGATTTATTTTGACCAAAGCAGAGTTGGTGATTGTTGTACATCAACTGGCGCATTTGTCCCCAAGGATTAATGATACCTGGTGTTGTGGCCATTGCAGCCCTTTTCACAAATATTTTCACATCTTTCTGTGAATTAAGGCTTCATTTTGACCAAAACAGAATTAGTGATTGAAGTTGGATTTTTTAGGGTTTTATTTTGTTTCTATCCCATTGTTTTGAGATGCTGGTGCTCTAGTGTGACATCTAGTGGCAAGTAAATTTCATTTATATAGCCATTAAATTAAGGCCATCAGACCTAAATACTACAGTACCCAAGCATCTCAGTAACCACTATTATGGAGTACCTTGTTAGAGGCATAAACTGGTCCTTGTCCTTGCAATCGGGGTCCTAACTTTGCTGAATCCATGTACAATTGTAGCTGAAAAAACATGAACCCATCAGCACTGCCCAGCAGATAATGACTCCCATTTCTGTTCAATTCTGGTGTCTTAAGTTCAGAACGGCAATCTGTTAATCATAGCTGTTGGCTTCTACAGTTTGAGACCTCTAATATGTCTGCCAAACAATGTCAGCCTTTAAACTTTCCCTGAACAAACCAAGCTATTGCTGTCTCAAGCTTGAACTACGTTTAAGCAGTTGGATATATATTAAATCCTGTGAAGTGATAAACTGTTGCTCTTTTTGAGCACAATTTGCAATAATGCGTGTCTCAACCGATGGAGTCACACTAGATTAATAAAGTACATCTCAGTGTATCCATTTTAATGCACAATATCACCCTTGAGATCAAAACCACAGTCAGATTTAGCCCTGCAGACTGTGGCTGAGGGGGCTGCTAGGTGCCATGATGCTAACTGTGCATACCTATTTAAAAAAGAAAGAGATTTTCGGCCACTAAGAAGATTGGTCGGTGAGAGGCATAATGCAGGACAAGCCTTTCTCTCTCAGGGGACCAGATAGCGCTCAGGGAGCTGATCAATGGTAGCGCTAGAGATAGCAGTGTTGTTTAGAGTGAGATTAAACAGATTAACACCAGTTGGGCATTTTTAAACCCCAAACACTTCTTAGATATCTCTAGGTTCAGCAAAGGGTTTTGCTTCAGATATGAGCTCCCTATTCTCTTAAGGCTTTTCTTTCCTCTCTCCTTTTTTTTCTCTCTAAGAGTCTAAAAGTGTTCACCTGAGGCAGCTGTTCAGCTTTTTAGTTACCTGACCCCCTTTAAGCCCACATTTAGCCAAGCTTACCTTCCTCTGTGGAGCAGCAAATCCTGTGGAGCATGTCTAAATTGAGAGAGGGGGTGAGGTGGTTGGAACACTGTCTAAAAATAATGTTTGCTGGCTGGAACTTCCCATTTAACAACACTTTTAAAAGTCCTCTAGAGAAAATCGAAAGTGGGAGGGGCCCCACAGGATTGTTGCAGTTATCAGTTGGGCATTCTTTGATAGAAAAGGAGTGTGGATTATTGTTGTCGAAGCATCAAGGCTGTTTTTGTCCCTGTCTAAGCCCACCGATAGCCATCGGTGGCCTGGCTAACCTGTCGATGCCGTTACCTTGCCTCTGGAGCTATCTGACACATACAAACACACACTAACACAAACCCGTGGCACACACACATTGAAGCAGCGAATGGGAAAGGTTGCTAAGTGAAATATTGGGGCAATGAAGGGTTATGGTGTACAGTTGAAGGTCCAGTCCAACATTTAGGAGGAGCTATGGACAGAAATAGATTATTCATAGGTATGTTTATATTTTTTTACGTGAAAATAAGAACTGTAGTTTTTTAGTTACCTTAGGGAGCCGTTTTTATCTACAGACACGGCGGGCCGCCTTCCATGGAGTCCACCATGTTGAACCGCCACACTGACAAGTTTATTCCTGACCTTGTTTTTGGTGGTTTGGGTGAGATGAGAGAGTTCCAGACTCAAACCATGCATGTCTTTACTGTGTTTTTACTTTCAGCCCTCATACGAGAGACCCTGCCGACAATGCCATTTGTGGCAGCAATTTGTTAAATAAAGCAATCAAAGTATGATCTTTTCTTTCTGTAAGGTTTATTACACATCCATAGGTGGACTCACAGCAACACCCATACACACCAGTATGTGAAGGCTTGAATGAGTAACAAGTCAAAGAGGCAGTACCCCTTTATCCCTGTTTGAGAGTCACTCTAACACAGTTGCACATTGTCCTGAGTTCTGGGGCAACAGATAGTGTAGCATGGCGATGGGTCTTATCATGTACTTAGTGTTTTGTGAAGTTTCAACATTCTGCTGTTTACTTGGCAGAGTTAGGAAACAGGGTAATAAGGGTTCATGCATGCAATAGCCTCTTGGAATGGTCTATAAGGGTTCATGATGATGAGGTTAAAGACTCTGGTAGGTTCTTAAAAATTACAAATGACTTGCTTTGGGAAGTGGGAGTACTGTGAATTTATCCTACTTCCACTGATGCAGAGGCAGCTCCAGTGCCTGCCTGCCCCACAGTAAAAAAATACATGGTTAGGAATGTATTGCAGCACTAATACTCTTCACCATAAGTTTTTGCAATGTATGTGTACAGTAAAATGCACACATTTCTACCTCTACCACCAGTGTTTACAGACTTTGCAGAATAGATTCAAGGTATTAAGACTTACACTGTACAATGGCATGCATTGTAGAGATACCTAAATAATGTGTTATTGATCGCTGGATGTGAATCATTGCCAAATAGTTGGAGGCCTTTTGTCACTTAAAGGAAGATTGGGTGCATGCATCCTCCTGACTGCAAACAATCTCTTGGACCATGATTGATAAAGACACCGTTCTGTATAGAAGATCAGCTCAAATAATTTAGTTTTAGGGGACAGCACTTCAAAAGCCATTACCATGAAGTGGTTGTATTTATCCTGATGTGAAATAGCAGATACTCTATCAACTCTTACATTTTTACGACGGGGCTCCCTTTCATAATCTCAGCTCTGCTCTAATGTGTTGCCCTAATCAGCCTTAAATTGTCATCTTGGTTTGATTTAACTCAGCCATAATGAGAAATCTGCCTTTAGAATGACAGTAGCCATCCATTTATCCTTTCCATCTCTCTTTACGTGGCCTCTCTGCACCTCCCCCGGACTGTTCAAATTGAAGTTGGAAGAGACAGCAGGGCTGGATTGTGCGATGATAAAAATATATATATTTTCCTGGACAGAATATTGGGTTCTTCATCATTCATATTGTAGGCTTATTAAAGAGTGTGGAGATTATTTGAAAAGTTTAATTCCAAGGGTTCTTTGAAATAGATCACTAATGGGCTTTGGTAAAATATATTTATGAGTTTTGTGACCGTGTTGACTTGATGGAAGCACCGAGTGAGGGCAAAGACTAAATGGATCATTTGCACAAGGAAAAGGTCCTTTGTGCGCACCAAGCATCACTCAAACTCCATTTCCCTCATGTCTGCAAGCGATTATCAAAGAATGAAAGTAAAATGAAAGCAGACCTATTTCCATTTAGGTCGTGTTTGGTTGCTGACATGTTTGTTAGGTCTTTGTTGTGTTTTAATGGGAATATGCCACAGAGTCGTGGCGTGGAATGGCGCCTCAGATCTCGTCTGTTTTCCTCACTTCACAATGCATTACTTTACCTTTTCTGCAGTTCTGACACGTGTTTCAGCCCGCTTGAATGTCAATCAAGTAACAGCGTCGTGATTCCCACTGGATTACTGCTCTGTTGGTGTGTATGCATTCATTTCTTAGTGTATGGGTTTGTAAATGTATTTGAGAGCGAGCCATTTGCATGATTCTTTCCTTCATGCTTGTGTGTTCAGGCACACAAGTCTGCATGAATGACTGCTGCTATTACTTAAATGTGGGTTTCTGTGCTCATGCTGCTGCTTGTGTTGCATTCGAAAGGGATACAAAAGCTGACAACCAACGGCTTCATTAGAGTTCTGTTTTGGGATCTGTCAGCAGCAGCCTGCTCTCCATTTAAAAAAAAAAAAAAAAAAAGCAAACAAACATCCCAAATAAGAAAGAAACCTTATTCTTTACTTCCAATACCATGGCTCTGTTATGCTTTATATACAGTATATGAAATGTGCATTTGCGAAAACAGACATTTTAGTAACAAATGTAAATTTCTAAATATGGACTGACTCAATAATTTACTGGGCATCGTGGCATTTTGCCTTTGTTTTGTGAAGCAATTAAAATATTTAGGGCGTATAGGGCAGTCTTAGAACCTGTCAACCCGGTCTATTCCCTTTTATTTTGGTTACCCAGGTTTCAGTCTTCTGTATTAGCTAAGTGGTGATGAGTACTGTATCCTACCACGTTGCTGAAATGAACGAAACTGAGGGAACAAAGGTATAAGGAAAGCTGCTTGGCAAAATGTTACATTTAGGTTTAAGTTAGTGTTAATTAATTCAGTTTGAAGCCCATAGTTTTGTGTTGTTTTATAACCCTGTATAACAGGAAAGTGAGCCTTGTTTTGAGCTGTATTATGTTGGTACTTTAACTTGATCATTCTATGGACTGTTGCTAGTTAATTGCTGCCTCTAACGTTGTGATTAGAAGTGACTTTTGTAGAGAGACTTATCGGTGTTTGATGATTTCCGGATAATGTGCTTCATTAACAATTGCTAACAGCTTTCTGAGTGTCCAAGAACTGCTGCTAAGATAATGAATGGCATTTTGAAGCTCACATTAACAGTATAGCCATTATATAAACTAACCAGGCCTCTCTGCACACTAGCACAGTTAAATGCTCTACTTTGCTAAAACAGTTGGTGATTTTCTAACAATTTGCTGAAATGATTAAGTTAAGTAGTGTCAATAGACCCCTTCAATGTTTGTAAACATCGAACGTCTAGGTTGGATGCGCGCGCAGCATGGGGTCAGAAAAATGGCGCGGCTAATAGACCGGCATACACACCACAGGACCGGGAACAGTACCATAATAAACTTGTTTTAGCTAATGGCCAATTGTCTGCCTGACCCCGAGCTCCTAACAGAATGGGTAGACAACGTTAGCCAGTGGCCAGATATTCACTGGCCCGCCATATACAGCTATCTGCTGGACAAGCCGAGTGTTTACACATGCGAAAAACTAAGAGTCTACAAATCGCTAGACGCTTATAATTACGTAGTCTGCGGGCATGTCCAGACGGTTTTATATAGCGACATAGGCGATGACTTTTGTGTGTTAAAAGCGGAGGTTTTACCGAGCCAGCGCCAAGGGAAAAACCCCCTATGTACCAAGCCTGGGTTGTGATCAACAAGCGGGAAGGCTACATCCATACTGCAAATTGAACCTGCATGGCAGGGTAAGTATTTATCACTGGAGACGGATGCACTGTAGACTGATTTCCTTGACTTGATGGGTTTATTTCCATAGAAAACCCTGTTGCACTAATACATTCCATATACACCTACTATTAAACTTCATTGCACTTGCTCTCAGTTCAACATAACATAGCATAGCCTAGCCCAGTCGCAGCTTACCTCTTCTCTGCTCTGCGTCAATAACAAGTGTAGCCTCCACACAATACCAGTCTGCTTTTCATTTCAGACAGAGCCAGTTAATCCATCATTCGTTAGTTATCCTCGTTAATCCATCATTCTTTCGTGTGAGAAAGGTGTCCTTTCGCTGTCACGACTACTAATCACTTGTACCCTGCATCCATCACCTTTCCTCCAGGGTAGCTACTGCTAAACTAAACTTGTGTCTGTCATTTTACCAGTTATCACAGAGCTGCGTGGAAATCACGTCAGTGTGTAATGAGGTCAAAGAAAGAAAAAAAAAAATACTCTACTCTACTACATGTCATTAAGACACATAACAAGCAACATGTACATAGTACTTTTTTTTTTTTTTCATAGTAGGCATGTTAGTATTATTTAGTATTTAGTCTTAGTATGTCTTATCTGCACACCCAAATTTGCTGAGAGCAAGTGTTAATTTCAAGACCCACTCATAACATGAAGGATAATGGTTAGACATGTAAATTATATGTAATCTAATTTCAGGCTTGGGTCATGCTGCAGTCATGCAGCTGCAATTTTATTCAAAATTGAAATCTGTGTTAGAATGGGATGGACAGAGAAACCAGCAGTCACTTCTGGAGAGTGCATGTGGAAAGACTTAAGCAGGAAAGAAGTTGAACCAGCTCCATTAAAGAAAATCAGCTTCCACAAACCAAAGAGGACAGGCAAGCTAGACAGACAGACCAGAAACGATCAGGAGTAGGTCTAGTGCCACTGCCAGAGCCACAGGCATGTAATAGTTGACAGAGCATAGATAAGATTCCTTTTGCCAAAGTTCATTTTGTTTATTTTCATTACTCCTCCCGAGTTTTTTTTTTTTGACATTGTAATGTCACATAAGGATCAAGTTTGTTCTACAGCCATCTTACACTGTAATGCATAAATGAATGCCATGCTGTATAGTGTTATGGTAGTTTGATTATGTGTAAATACCAACATTCTGGAAATAAGAGTATCTAGATCTAGATTGTGCACTAACCATCTAATATTATATATTATTATACAAATTGAGGGAGAGATAGACAATCATTTTGTTGTTGAAATGTGACTATACTGTACTGTAAATGTTCTATAGTGACATAATTGTCTATTTCCCCTTCCCCAGTGTTGACAGATGATGACATCCAAGAGTTGCAGATTATAGCCCCTGGTCTAGAAGTCTAGAAAATAGTGATACAGACACTGCATCCGATACTGATACAGAGGAACACTCAAACCTACCCGAGCCCTTGACTGCTTTGTTTGATGGAACACTCAGGGAACTCTCACCACAAGAATTGCAGGTGAAAAGTGAGGACACATTTCTTAGACTGAAGAATAAACTACAACCTCATCAGTGTGAAAGGCTGGAATTTGTCACACGACAGCAGTCAAAGGATTGGCAAACCTACAGGGCTGGTCGAATTACAAGTACTAGGTTTTATCGTGTGGCTACAGCTGACAATATCAGCAACACCTTCCTGAGTGAGATAATACAGTACAACCATACACAGCTAAATGTCCCATCTGTTCTTCAGTGTAAGTTCCTGTGGCCTAGTGGTGCGGCCTTCTGAGCCACACCTCGGATCATCACCAGATGGCATGGTAAGATGTACCTGTTGTGGCAAAGGTTTGGTAGAAATTAAGTGTCCTTACAAATACCGTGATGGTCTTCAGGGAAGCGCAGAGGACAGGCAGTTTTGCAGTCTTTCAATTTGAAGAATTCACACCCATGCTACTATCAAACCCAACTACATATGTTTATAAGTGACGTAAGCTACTGTGACTTTGTGTTGTGGACGAGAAATTAGGTTATAGTGCAACGCATCCTTAAAAACAGAGTTTCTGCAGGAGAATTTGTCAAAGGCAAAGGCTCAACATGCCTTTATTTCAACTGTGTTGCCTGAGATCCTAACAAGAAGACATGACCCTTCCTTGCGGGCACAGTCAGTCTGCAAAATCTGTGAAAGGCCAGATTTCAGGAAAATGATTAACTGTGCTAAGATATGATTGCCACTTCCATTACAGCTGTGCACAGATCAAAAGGAAGTCAGCAACTTGGTTATGTAGAGAATGTCAAAACAAGTGAAGAAAAGACTATTTTCTTTGTCAATGCCAGAAGCCAAGTGTTGACTAGTGCACTACCGTTTCACTTATGTGTTCTGTTACATTTCTTGAATGTATTTTGTTGTCTGTATGCAGATGCACATACATTTTTAAGACATTTACAATTCCATTTCATTATCCAGTAGCTTAAATAAAACAAGTGACCGCACTCTTCCATATTATGATTTTCTTCAATGGAACATGTCCAGAAACAATATACAAAACATATTTATATATAAATATTTTGACAATATACAAAAGTGATTGTAAAATAGCATTAATCATTAAACTAGTGTGGTCAAACGATTAAAATATTTAATCACAATTAATCGCATTAATGTCATAGTTAATTCGCAATTAATCGCACATTTTTATCTATTCTAAATGTCCCTTGATTTCTTTTTGTCCCATTATTTTTTCTCATTTTAATGCTCTTATCAACATGGAAATGTGGATCGGCTTGCTTTGTGCAAATGTTGTTTTTATTGAAAAATCATCCACTGTCGCCTGGCTTTGACGAGGGTTGGAGAATTCGCATCAGCTGTGTGTTTGGCCATCAAGTGGTATTTCAGACTGGACGTGCTGCGATGATAGCTCAGTTCACAACAACAAAACACACAGATCCCTTTGGTCTTGTCAATGGAACCATTTGGCAACTTTTTAAAATAAACTTTCCATTCAGAATATTATTGGCATCCATTTCGGCGTATCGCGCTCGCCATCCACTCAAAATGTAACGTCTACTACTTTTAAACAAGTGTGTGCAGCATGCCTGTTGTTTCTGGTCTAGCTAGATCCGGTGTGGTGTTGTAGTTTTTCTAACGTTACTAGTTGTTGCAACAGCATGTGAAAAAAACTACAAAGTGTGCTAGGCCAAAAAGAACATTAATTTTGTGATCAAAAAATTTACGCCGTTAAAATGGGTTTGTGTTGATGCTGTTAATAACGCGTTTAACTGACAGCACTAATTATTTTCCCTCATTCCAGTTGTGAAGCCTGATGTTATGATGGGTTGCAAAACGGTGATGTGCCAGTCAAAGTGAGAGTATGACAATAATGATATTTCAGTTATGCACCAGTCAACCATGCAAATGGCCCCTTAAAAATCATTAACCACCAGGAAATTCAAAAGACACCAGCAGACAACAAAAAACACAAAACACACAAGAACTTGAAGTCCACCACGGTGTATTATAGTCAGTGCTCAATGCAAAACCCCCATTTCAGCTAACAATGAATGAGTCCTTATCTCAACAAGAAAACTCCCCTTTACGATCTCAGGAAGCAAACAAAAATACTCAGTTTGTGAGTCAATACAACCATGGGCCAACAAAAATAAACTAAAGTGAAGCTTCTTGTGTCTTATAGACAAGCTATTGATTCTCCAACAACTACCTCCCGTAGTCTGACCAGTGCACTGCCGTCGGGTCCAGGGACTGGTCAGCCTGGGAACCCGGCTGTTTGGTGAATGAAAACTGTTCTGTGCTTGTGTGGCTGTAGACTCTCACAGGAGTTCAGGATGTGGCCCTCTTTATAGTGTTGAACAGACAAATGGGTCACAAAAAAAATAGCATAGCTGAAAATGTTTATTCTTGGCACCATGCAATATGTATTTTGCAGAGTCTCTGTTCAGAGGTGAAATGTGAGAGCAGCGAATGGAATTGTAATATATACACAGTATGTAATTCAAGTTTGATAGAGATCGCAGACTAATGCTTTTGTATGGATTGCAAATGCAGAATTTGCCCATGATTTATCACCTGCTTTAACACAAACAGATGTATGATACAAAGTGATTTACTGGTGATTCATTGGTGCGCATAGAGAGAATGCTGTTGAGTTACCTTTACTGTCTGCTGTGGGTGATAAATAATAGTTCTGAGTAAATCCTATATTGACACAGGTGTGGAATTATGCCTATACACCCCACAACCATATATTACTATGTGTGTACTAGATCTGGCATGTGTGTTTGCATGTAGGCAAACAGGATTAATTAATTGCATGTAGCCGAGACGGGGAGGGAATGCAGCCCATGAGTCTCCATGGTTTAAAGATGTGCTTGCATGCTACCTTAGCGACCTATAATAAAAGCCTTTTGAATAAAGTAATTGGCAGGCGGTCTTTAGCATGTCTTGCTTTGCTTTGCTTTGCCCTAGCCAGTTGGGGAACTGGGAAACGGGCCGGGAATCACAGGAAAGCTAACATATAGAGAATAAACAGCACAACAATTTTCTAAATTTGAAGGGGTTGTTACCAGGAGAGTTCATGCTCATCAGTTTGTCTCCCATCCATGTTCTGTTGAAGCAACTGAAACACTGCAGCCTCTGATTGATGTACTCTTCATACGCCTCAGAGTGGTGCTCTGATTGATAACGTGTGTTTCCTTGATGCTTCCCACAGAGATTGTGAGGAGGATACTTGTGTGGCTGGAAGTGGTGCTGTGGCCCACTCAGCTTTGACAGCTGTGTCTGCTGTGCAGGACGAGGGGACATTAGTGTTCTTGCATTTCTTTCAAAAACAATCTTGATGTATCACTTGTAATATGTGTAATTGAGGTTGTCCCCAGCTATTGGACTGTTAAAATATTTTATTTACATTAATATTTGAATTGGGGGGGTAAAAAAAAAAAATCATAAAAAAACTCTTACTGTTTACATGAGTTTTGTGGTGTAGTAATAGTTCTAGTTTACGACTCTTGGCTTACAATTTACTTTTTCCCTGTTCATTTGATATGTGGACAACATGACAAATGGATGGAGGGGGGTGAATCCGATGAAATAAGTTAAACTCTCTTTGAAAATATCAGGTATTTCATGGAAATTATGTAATCCAATATGGCCGCTGCCATATGACGACATAATATGCAAATTAGATGGAAAATTTACTCCCTAGATAAACTTTAGGTCATTCTCAATATTTGTCTCATTTACACTTTGTCTCTATCTCAAACCACTGTCAAGCCAGAGCCTCCTGAAATTTAGATGTCAAAATGTAGTATTTTTCAAAATAAAACCCGGTGCCTAAAGGGTTAATCAGAATCAGAATTAGGTTTATCGCCCTGTAAGTTTTTACACATAATATAAAAATCACACAAAAATAAGTACTTTTTAAAATATAAATAAATAAGGATAAGGATAGAAAGATCAAAACCTGTACAGGAAACAGGAGTGCATTAATGTATTGCATTTATACAGGGTGGGTATAAGAGTCAGTGTCAGTGGGGGGTCCGGGTCTTATTAATGAGGCCAGCTGCAGACGGAAAGAAACTGTTTTTGTGGCGTGAGGTTTTGGTCCTAATGGACCGCAGTCTCCTGCCAGAGGGAAGTGTTTCAAAGAGTTTGTGTCCGGGTTGGAGGGGTCAGCCACAATCTTGCTTGCATGCCTCAGGGTCCTGGAGGCGTACAGGTCCTGGAGGGATGGCAGATTGCAGAAGATCACCTTCTCAGCGGATCGAATGATACGCTGCAGTCTGCCCTTGTCCTTGGCAGTGGCAGCAGTGTACCAGATGGTGATAGATGAGGTGAGGATGGACTCGATGATGGCCATGTAGAAGTGCACCATCATCATCTTTGGCAGGTTGAACTTCCCCAGCTGCCGCAGGAAGTACATCCTCTGCTGGGCTTTCTTGGTGAGGGAGCTGATGTTCAGCTCCCACTTGAGGTCCTGGGTAATGATGGTACCCAGGAAGCGGAAGGACTCCACAGAGTCAACTGGGGTGCCACACAGGATGATGGGGGGGGTGGGGCTCCAAAAGTCCACAACCATCTCCACTGTTTTCAGAGCATTTAGCTCCAGGTTGTTCTGGCTGCACCAGGTCACCAGATGGTCAATCTCCCATCTGTAAGGGAGGTGTCCGCGAACTTCAGGAGCCTGACGGACTGGTGACTGGAGGTGCAACTGTTTGTGTACAGGGAGAAGAGCAATCACTTGTTCTTTAAAGCCACCAGCAGGTAGACAATTGTGGTTCAGAGTGAAATGTCTCAACTGATTTTGGGTCATCACAATGCCTAAATCATGTAACTCTGCACCAGATTTTCATCATTTTTGTGAACTTTATCTACTGCCATCATCAGATTAATATTTCCATTTCTCCAGCAGTTGGGTTTATCTGTCTAACAGCTTGATTGTCTTTACAGTGAGGATGTGATCCTCACAGAGCTGCTATAGTGGCTGTACACTTGGTCTTATTGTTAGCTGTCTGGTCTCAGAGAAGGCTGCATTTTGCTTTCACTGGCACTTTCTACGCAATGTTTTTGCTGTAAGAAACATCTGTGTTACATGTTATTAGGCATGTGCAGTTGCAGTTTTATGGCTGGTAAAAAGTAGTTTTGGTTGGTGATTTTGAATTTTCTCAGTTTACTGGTTACTGGCCGATGAGCCAAAAAGTTAATTTTAGATTCTGGATGTATATCATTCAAAATGGAATATCTTTGACTATTGGTCTAACAAAACAAGACATCTGAAGAACTCACCTTGGGCTATCACAACGTTAGTGAGCCCAAGATCAGTATATCAAAGCCGACGCAAATAAGGGTGATCATTTGAAAGTATATAAATTCATCCAGACTACTTGTGAGACAGGTTGTCCTTTATCCACATTTTCCACTGCTATCTTTGTATCCATCTCTCTTGCTCCTTGTCCACAATAGACCTCTGCCTCTGAACTAATGTAGCATTAGCAGCTCTGTATTACAAAGCTGTTCACCCAGGCCTTTTCTTACAGGCAGCTGTGTCTCCATATGCTCCCAGCATTTGCTTGATGCCTTGTTCCTGATTATTCTCCTTTCACCTAAACACATTTCCCTTTTAATGCATTTTTCCTTACCTTAATACATTTATTTTCCCTGGGCAGGCTGAGGCATGGGCTGTTTGAGCTCCACATATTGATTGTGGTGGGGAATTTGATGCCTAGAGACTTGCTGTTCTCGTCTCCTCTTCTCTCCTCTCTCCTCCACCCCGGGGGAGTTTTAAATGGAAACACATTACTATGAATCACACAGCAGGGAGCTCCATGATTGATAGCATTGCTTACCATTTACTAGTCACTGTCTGGAGATAAGCCCTGAATTTATAGAGTATTGGAAATCCTTGCCGCTGCTACATGCGGATTAGAGTGAGGAACGGCTCCCCCTGTACTGCCACTGGAGTCACCCGGTTAACAGCTTAAGTGGAAAGCAAGGAGCCCATTTTATTGTTTATTAAAATAATATTTAGTGGGGGTTTTTTTTCTGGAGTGTAACGCCTGGAGAATTGTGTGTCTGTGTGTGTGTGTTTGTGTTTTTTTATGGTGTATGGTCATTTGCTTTTACCTCTCCCTCCAACTCATTCTAAGTGCATCTCGGTAAAGCACTTTCTGACAAGCCACCGTGACTGCGCTCACCTTAAAAATCGCTGTTGCAAATCAGTTAAGGTAAATGGACTGAGGCCACACACCTGGTACTCTGTCTGTGGGCGTGTATTTGGTTCAAATCCAACATAAGTACATCATCAAAGAATGTGGTGACCTCAGTCGTCATACCTCAAAAGCAAATTACAGACCTATGGTCGTATATTTCAAAAGCAGCTTCAGGTTTTTAAAACCCACATACAGCTAATGGACCCAGGTTTTGCACCTTACAACGGGGTGCAGATGAGTTTTTTTTCATCAGGAACCAATTACAGACCTCTGTTTTTTGACCTCAGAAACAGTTTCAAGACAAGCATGATGGATCAGACGAGCTTGTATTTTAATCAACCCTCACAATCTATACAGGCTGTGTAAAAGCTTGCATTTTACGCACACTCTACGCAACCCAAAGTCTATTTTCTTCTTCTTCTTTTTTACATGCATAACTACTATTAGGGTTTTTGATGCCTCTTCACCGATCACTGGGTCTAGTTGAAGCTTTTAGTTTATAGTGTAGCCTTATTCATTTATCTTTCACCATTTCAATTCAACTTATTTTGCTGTTTTAGTCTGTACTCACAAAATACTTACAGCAGGTGAGCCACTTGTTGCGTTACACTGTTGCTTTACCTGGTCCATGCTTGTGAAATATCCACAGTGTCCACCAGATAATGTCACTCTCTTTCTGTGATTCTCTGCAAAATGCTAAAACTAGTCACTGACCTTTAATATACTGGGCAGCCAAGTAAAACTATATGTGGGAAAGACTAAATAAAACTTTTCTGTGTAATAAAATAAATGCATCATCTGATTGGCTCTCTCGATAACGATGGGTGGTCAATCAATCATAGCACCCTTAGTAACTACAGTAATTGTGTGTCCATTGCCAAAATGCTTGTGACCTAATCAGTACTGTGCCTGAACGCATCCTGTGTAGACGGAGACGGAGGACTGGAGCTGCTGCTGTCATGCTGCTTTCACTATGCATGCATTGCAGACTCGTTGTAGGAAGCGGTTTAAACAGGGCAACCTTTGTTCTCCAGAACCAGTGTACTCACTCCTGTTCTTGTGCTTTATAAGCAGTTTACACACCTCACTTTTACACAACTCATTTTAAAACAGCTTACAAATCAGGTTTTATACTTTTTAAGCAGTTTATAGACCTCAGTTTTTATATCACAGACGCAGCTTACAGATGTTATATGTTATACCTCAGATGGATTGGTTTTTGATTCTCGCAACTTTTTGCAGCCTTGAGTTTACCTACCACAGTGCCAAGTTACTGACCTGTTTTTAGACCTCAGATGCAGTTTACATAGAGTCTTTTGTACTTCTCAATCAGCATACAGACCTCAGTTCTTACACCATTGCATTTTACAAGTCAGAAGCAGCTTACAGATATTTCACTCTCCAGACCAACCTACCTGACCAGTTTTTGTTCCTTAAAACCAACTCTGAGACCTCAGGTTATACACATGCTGAAGCATAAAGACCTCGGCTTTTATACCTAAAACACATCTGAGTGATCTGCTTTTTTTCTTCAGAAGTCGTCCCAGACTTTGGCTTCATACCTTAGACTCATTAGCAGCACGCAGACCTGAGGCAGTTTTTATGACTTCAGTATTTACACTTAAAAGTAGCGAGACCTCTGTTTATTGACCTCACTGTACCTAAGAAGCATCTTGCACTTCTCAATTTTCCGTAGCTTACGCACCTGTTTGTCCTCCTCAGAATTTATCCATTTATTGCATCTCAAAGTTTTTATACTTTAGAAGCACTTTGGGGGATCTCAACTGTTATCATTCAACAGCAGCTTTGATTTGCTTTTCATTCATCAGTAGCAGTTCAAAGACCCCGGTGTTTATACATTTCAACCGGCTTCCCGACTTTAGTTTTCATAATTGAGATCAAGCTAACAGGCTGCAGTTTCTCTTCATCACAACCAGCTCGCAGACCTCAATTGCACAGAAAAAGCAAAGCCCAACATCTATAGGAGAGTGGTTCTCAAACGTTTTCACAGGAAGGACCCCTGAACTGCCACAATTCAACGATCCCCCATTATGTAAGATGTTGTCCCATGGCACCCCATCTGATAGGAGCTTTAGCTTTTAGATTTTTTATAATGAAAAGTGTGGAAACCCATCACCAAAATAGTCATACATTGTCAATTATGGATGAAATTATAGTGATAATATGTGATTCCAGTTTTTGCTGGGGGGGGGGCCCTGAAACCCTTTCAAGGACCCCACTTTTTATGCTTTTTGTTAATCACATCCATGATGGTGATGATGGTTTTAATGATAGTTAACACTTTTTTGCCTCAAAAGCAGACCTTTCAGACTTCAGGTTTCATCTAGTTTTCAAACCTTGGTAATATAAGCTGTTCAGAATAGAAAATTCAAAACATATTATATATAAGTAGAGAAGACATCTTTAATAACTTAACTTAATAAACCAGTGTGTATGATTTAGTGGCATCCAGCAGTGAAGCTGCAGATTTCAATGAACTGAATACCATGTAGGAGAAACTACAGTGGATGCAAAAGGCCCTCTCTAGAACCAGTGTTTGGTTTCTAGAAACAGTTCAACATAGTGGACTCCGTGGAAGGAGGAATCGCTCCGTCTGTAGATAAACATGGCCCATTCTGAGGTAATGAAAAAACAATTCTTATTTTCAGGAGATTATACACTAATGAAAACATACCTATGAATATTATATTCAATTTCTGACAATAGATCATCCTATACATACTGGACCTTTAAGAAGCTGTTTACTGACTTTTATATTTCAAAAACTAGCCTAGATGTCAGTTTTTATACTTCTGAAGCTGGTAACATCTGTTTTTATATCTCAGAACACAATTTTTCCACCTCACAACCATCTTGGGGATCTCAGTTTTTATACATCAGAAGCAGCTTACCGACCTCAGATTTCATACCTCAGCAGCTTGCAGAGAGGCCCTCACAGTGCCTCAGTTTTGGTAAATTGCTGGCAGATTTATGCATTGCTCTGGAGAGAGTCCAATTTTACTACATTTCAGAACCATTTCTTACCAAGCTTGCTAAGCTTAGCGCCACTGCAATTTATGTAATAGTGTGTTGTTCAGATCAACAGTCACGCTGGGCAGGTAGCCAGGAGGATGACTGATCAAAGCCTCCCCATGGCTGCACCCTGTGCCATCTGAGCCATTTCGTCGCATTAATATCCTGCTTCACTGTAACCGAACATTTGATTCGCACACGCTGATATTCAACAAGTCTACATTGCATTGTGCCAGCACATCACATGCTGGTGGCCATTTCTGCAGCCCACAACCCATTATTGAACATGACTTAATTCTCCTTGACACAAAGCCAATTCAGGGAGTGATTGTTTCACAGGTTCATCCTCTCTCCCCCACGCAGCGCAAGTGGCGACATGGTAGCGGCGGTGGGGGCCAGTATTAGGAGTTGAAAGACCACGGCTGAGGAGGAAATAGCTGTCAGGGTGGAGGGCTGGAGGGAGGGAGAGGACACAGTATAGCCCATCACTTCTGCTCCCTGAGAGACTTATTACAGAGGCAGGCCAGGGCGAGAGCTGGTAATTAATTTGGAGCGAGCTGATATTGGTTTTGATGCACCAGAGACTGACAACACTGGCTGTCTGGTGCTGTGTGTGTGTGTGTGTGTGTGTGTGTGTGTGTGCGTGTGTGCATGTGAAAAAAAAACGGAAAAAGGTTTGAGAGGAAGATGAGGGAGCGAGCTGAAGGAAAAGGAAGAGGAATGACAGAAGCGCCATAGCTCTCGCTTGCAGCAAACGTCAAAGCTCCTCTACAAAGATAGCCCATGGCGATGCATATTTATGCCTCCTCTCTTGTCCCCAGCCTCCCTGCTCCTCTGCAGCTCAAATACTCATCTCTCGCTCCCCTCTCTTTCTCTTTCACACCTATCCATCTCCACAGTCATCTCCCTCTGTCTCTTGTCCCTCTCTTCCTTTGTCATGAGTGTGTCATTCAAGTGGGTTTTTTAAATATTTTTTTATAATAATGACACTTCTCTGCACGGACAATTTTTAATGTCGCAGGATGGAAATAGGCCCGTTTTCCTTCAGTTCACCCATTTGGAAAGCTTCTGGACTACATCGCAGAAGTGCAATTACAGCGCTAAGCAATCGCAGAGATTGAAGGGATTTTGCGCTTTTACTCATGCAAATCCACTGTTAGGTCACGACTGAGGACAAATTCAAGACTGTTTTGTAGTGACTGAAGAAGAATGAGAAAAACAATTGGAAAAGACAAGTCAACAAATTGATTTATAATATTAGCTGCTGTTACTTAATATGGAGCCAGAACAGTCTCATAATGGATAAATGCACACAGAAATGAATAAATGCACGAAAAAGGACTCTCAAATGTATTTGGGGAGTTGTGTATATATATATATATATATATATACATATATGTATATATATATAATGTGTATATATATATATATATATATATGACCCGATACACAAATGCGTTTTCAATGCATACACAAATATGCTTCAATCCATATATAAGTAAAAAAAAAAAAAAATTCACATACAAAAATAAGATTTGTAAACATATTTGTGCTGCGCACACAAATATTTCTTGTTTTAAATATGTGCAATAAAAATTCATAATAATGTACAAATCGTCAGGTATTTGCAATTTTCATCAAATACATATTTGGAAGTTGTTACATTGATATATGAATTGTCAAACGCGCATTTGTCTCAGTGCTTTTAATTTGGAAACCTCCCTGCATTTGTGTGTGGAATTTTGAGACTCTTCTAGCGTGACTCCGATACACAAATGCATTTTTTTCTCAGGTCACAGGAGTCTAATTCCTGCATTTAGCATGCCATGTTTCTACAGTAATCCAGAACAGACAAACCAAACAGTAAGAGTCTCCAGTCTCACTGCAAGATGCCACCAAAGCCTACACACTGATCCTTTAAGCATTATAGTTAGGAAGAAATAAGAGTTTAGCTAGCGTTACCTAGCAGCTATCTAAGCTAACACAAACACATGAATGCATCATATTAATGAACTGAGTGACATAAACCTTTTATCGTCTTCACAGGCTCTAACTCACACTGTTCTCTCAGCTTCCTTGAGATCACCCTTGAGAGCTATCAGATCAAGGCAGGATCCAGTGACTAAGTGTAAATGGGGTCATAAGTTCACCACATGTATACTGCAAATGTACTCTATGAACTGTGAACACTAGCACGCAATGCAGCCACTTTTAGTGAACATCTGGGGTAACAGAAGGGCCACAGCACACACAAGGTTAAACATGCATAGGAATTCATTTCTTGTTGAACCTTCTTAAGAGCACTGTAAGAAATATGTCTCCTAATCATCATTACTAACCCAGGCACAAAGAATCTACTTTAATAATAGGCCATGAAATACTGTGAATTAGACAGTTTTGAGTTGTTGGTCTTCATTTCAATTCAGCCTATAAAAATTTGGGATTCACCCCCCTCATGTTGAAGAGGAAAAAAAGAAAAATCATTAGTCCCCCTCCCTACATTTTTAACTTTCATCTATGCCAACTGTTTATGAACATCCATTATTCATCAAAACACCCTAAAAACAGCATGTAAGAACATGGGAGTTAAGAGAGTCTCAAGCTAATGTTTTAACTGGCCTGGGAGCTGTCATCAGACGTCAGCAGTTAGAATGGTCATGAATCAGTGCTTCAACACTGTTCTCATCATGAATTCAGCATGTGAGAGAACAGAAAACTGTCTTCATTCTAGATATTCCAACCTACGAGTACTATAGACGCTAAATTTCATACAAGCGTTCAGTGCTGTAATGGTCCTATCATGTTTAAATTGAGCCATTATGGACAACATTATGGAGTCATTTCCATAATGGGGACTTGTGTTTGAAAGCAATTTGATGAAGCTGGTCAGCAATATTTAACAGACTGACAGGGCTGTCTATTGGCAAGAATCTGGCAAAACAATACATATCATGATACAGAGGTTACAATTCAATTTAATATATTGTGATATATTGTGATACGGTAAGCAAGGAAATATTTTTTTTTCCTTATTAAATATTTTAACTAAAAAACTTTTTAGGAAAACTATATAAAATTTTCTATATAAAGAATACACCACTTTTGAGGTCTGCATTTATTTCTGTTAGCAACACTCCTATCTAGCAGTTGGTTGTTTAAACGCCAACATTTATAGTGTTTTTGAGAATTGATTTTAAAAAAATATCGCAATATGACATTTTTCAATATTTCTCACACACATCTGTACCCATGTCTGTAAAAAGACTAAAATTAAGATCATTCATCCATCCATCATTTCATTCATTCTCTCACTCCCTTTCAGGGTGACATTGGACTGGAGTTGTATCCCAGCATCCATTGGGAAAGAAAGCAAGCAAGACACCCATCCAGGACAGGTCAGCAACTCATCACATGGCTAACCTTTGTTGCTTAAATAAAAAAACATGCTTTCCTGTCTGATTTGATTGACCTGATTTCAGTTCACATGGCGGGGACTGTTCGAGCGGGGACATTTCCTCAAACTGTCATACTTTTCACAATTTTACATTCAGTCACAAAACTCTCCTCTATCTCTGTCTCATTCTCCCACCATCTCATTCTTTTCTTTTATAAATTGTGCATCTAAGACAGGGCCCATGGTAGCGGTGAAACTAGGTCCCGGGCTTCAAATAGCAGCCCATTGTATCCCAGGGGCCCACAGCCGAGGAAAGGCCAAGAGAACCAGAGAGACACACACACACACACACACAGAGCAGGAGAGAGTGAGAGATAGAGGGCAAATTGTTTGATGAAAATTAATATTTGTCATTTGGTGCAGCAGACAATACCCTGTGGACACATACTGTAAAACAGGCATTGTTTGAATCCATTTTCTTTTGAAGATATCACTGTGTACCTAGGTTTCCAGCACAGTCGGGAGAATTTGGGTGCTGAAGTGTGTGTGGTGTGTGTGTGCGTGTGTGTGTGTGTGTGTGTATGTACACAGTTCCTGAACGTTTTCTTTGATGTGCTCCGGGACTGCTGGCTATTTCCCACTTTGTTTCAATCATTTACCAGGACTTTATTGTACACCATGCTGTGTGATGTCGTGTGTTTGAGCAATTTAATGACCTTGACGAGGCAAACGAAGAAGAAAACTGCCTCATTTCTTTCCCTGCATCAGAACCCGCCGTCCCATCTTCCTTTCTCACTCACCCACAAAACTAAAGCAATCGTCTTTTGTTGGAAGATCGCAAATTTGGATCTAAAATCTGTGAAAAGTTGAAGGGGTCTAACGGCTGTGAAGGTTGCATGCACTGTCAATATCAGTGTGTGACTTAAAGGTCACTCTGACAAACACTACTGAGAAAAAGATGTATGAATTGCAGTCAAAGATATTTGATGGTAAATGTGGAGCTTTTATAGAATAAAAAAAGTTCATTATACAGTGTGATACAATGAAAAATAAAAACTGATAATACTGTTTGAAAGAGAAGTTAAAGTTATAATTTTTGTATTTAATACTTTTCATAGACCTGACAGAAAATACTGAGCCCCCACTCGAACACAACTTTAGTTATTGATGTGCAAGATGTATGCATAATATCAATCTAAATATTATAGGTCTTGAAACTGCAGTTAGGGCCCTGTGTGCAGGAGCCACATTATCTTTTCAGTTTTTATTTTTCTTAAATTACCAGTGTATAGCATTTAGTGGTGTCTATTGTTGACGTAGATTGCAACCATTTGAAATACAGCCTTCCAACACTGTAGAACCAGACAGATCTTAATAAATGAACTAAGTTAATATAACTTATTACTCCAAAAAAATGTGGAATACCATGAATTAAACCTGACTCAAAAATGTATTGTTAAAGTAATTTATAATTTAATAATTTGCTTGAATAATTTAAATTTAAGTGGCAACATTTGTATAAAGAAGATGCATTTAAGTTTGTCTTACTTTATTCAGATACATTTTGTTAACACGTTAAGTTTGAAAGTTTTTTACATATGAGTGTAACATACTATGTAGTTTAACTTAATTTACCCAAGGTCCCTTGAAAAATACTTTAATTACTTGTACTTGCCAGTGTTTGGTTTGTTCCTTCCGGGCGGCCTCTGTGGAAGGTGACCCGCTCCGGCTGTAGATAAAAGACAAAAACAACAGCTCATTCAAAGGTAACAAAAACACAGAATCTCAACTAGTGCTAAAGTTAATAAGCTAATTAATTTATTTACCTTTTTGGTTATTCATTATTGGTTTATAAACTATGTATGCCAACTCTTTTACGGCTGCATCTTTGCAATTTTTAGTTCTTTTAGTTTTTTGTATTTAAAGACATACATTTTTCACTACTTTGGACCTTATAATATATTGAATTAATCAGTAACCAACATCGCTAACCAAATTCATAGCAACTTGCTGTTTTTAAATACTTTATTTCTATACAATATGTAATATAATTTTCAAATGCCTTATTACTGAATGCAACTTACTGTACTTCTAATAAGATTCTGAGTTTTGAGAATGTTTGAAATGTACCTGCAGAAATATAAATACATTTAATGTATATATTTAAAAAAGCACAGGTTAAATAAGAACATTAATGAAGGCACCATTCCATTTTAGGTGGGTCAGTAAACCCCCATGCAGAATACCAGAGCTCTGCTTAAACACCTAAACTGAATGCAGACGTCCTTCATTTGAATAAGTACACCTGTGAGAAAGACCTTTTAAAATGTTTTACAGCAGCTTCATGGTTCTGCAGGACCAATAAGACATCAGCTACCTGAAAAGAAAATAAGAGATAACAAAACAACAAGGCAGCTGTCAATATAGGAGAGAGTGCACAGCAAGAGAGAGTAACATGAGATGTGTGTGTGTGTTTTAGCTGGTGTAAAAGTTACAGATACACGTCTTTCAGTTGTGCGCTTGATGCAGGAATTGCTCATGTCCACATTGGAAGTGAAAACGAGTTGGTTCTAATGTAGCTGTTGTAACACTGCACCTATTTCCCTTCCCTTGTCGGCTCTGTGAAGCATTTGCGAAGCTCTACATCCCATGATGCCAACCTGCCTCAGTGTCTCCTCATAGTACCATAGCAGCCTTTAAACCGTGGAGACCACAGCGGTGCCACTGGCGGCGGCGGCAGCAGCAGCAGCAGCAGCAGCAGCAGCAGCAGCAGCAGCAGCAGCAGTCACACGCTTGTTCCGGCTGACATTCAGACAAGCCCCTCTAGCACACACACTCAAAAAGTCACTCACATGAGTACACAACCACATTCTACCGCCTGCATGCCTGGATGTACATGCTTCCTTGAACATACACAGCCTGAGACACATGCACATGCAGCCGGATCAATGACACTGTCTGACCAGGCCTTGCATTATTAATAACGTGGTTGAAGCTTTTCAACACAGGAGACTCAGCAGACGGACACTGGTGCCCAACACATCTATTCCAGCACATTCATGCATTTGTTCCAGTAAGAAAACCTTGTTTTTAAATCACAAAAATCTAATTTCCATAGCAATATTCTTTGTGTCACATGTCATCTAGTTGTCACTTCGATGTTAGATCCATTTTGACACTCAGAGAGACGAGTGTGGGCTGGTTATAACGAAGCGTCGGAGGATGAGTGTGACAGCACTGTCAACACCACCGTTATGTGGACGCATATCCAATTTGATGTAAATTTCTTTTTATGCTGCTCTGTGTCATGTTCAATGCGTCTTATTGTTGATCAGAAAATTGGATCTTGGAATAATAATAATCTATACAGCAGCACAGAGAAATACAAAGAGATGCTTCACAAGTAAGCATGAATTGAGAAAATGGAAGAAAAAATGAGGAGAGACAAAGATTAGCATTAGCTGGGAGATGAAAACCAGGGGTAAATCAAGGCAAGATTTGTTTTAATGCTCTTTAGCCTTCATTTACAGTAATGATATGGCTCGGCAGTGGTTAGGCACCAACCATCACCGCATTTGTCTACATTCACTGCCAAATTGTTATGGATGTATTTTTTCAGTCCTATTCATGCTTTAAAGCTAGTAGACTAGACTTGCACCACAATATGCATTGCTAGTTTAGCAAATTTTTTTTATTATCACAGAGAGAAGCCAAAGTCATTTTAGGGGCACTGTAAAGCATATCTTAGTAAGAAGTTAAATAAGCTAACATAACGTAATCCTCCAAAAAAAGTAAGTATTGATGATATACAGTTTGTTCCACTGACACATTTTCTTTAACTTTTTTTTTTACTTTAAAAAAATCCTATCATTAGGATTTTTCCATTTATGTTTTTATTTGAGTTTATAAATCATAATATGCAGAAGTATGCATCCAGAAAATTCTTAATGATCCCCCAAAATGTAAAGATTTATGTTAGTCACATAAAAAACAAGTATCGTTAACAACTTAACTACAACAGGAACAATGAAATTAGTTAATCCACAAAAAAACATTTTGATTTTCCATTAATTGTAAAAAAAAAATTGTCGTACGCCAACTTTTTGACAGGTAATGTAATAATTTGCTTAGAAGACAACTCAGTAAATTCAGCTTAAGTGGTAACATTGTATAAAGAACATGCACTCAAGTTATTCTTTCTTTATTCAGATACATTATGTTAACACATTTAAACAAGTTTGTAGAAATGCTACATATGAGTGTGAATGTACTTAGTTTTTACTTTAATTGACTGCATGGAATTGGTAAATTAATTTACACAAACTACCTTAACAATAAACACTTTATTTGTTACATGTAAGATTTTTATATTTTTTATTTCTGTGTTTAAATTGTTTAAGTTAATAAACTTACACGGTTTAAAGAAATTAGTTCCCTCAAACTGTTTGAGTTGAACTAACTCATCAGGATTTTCAGTGTGTTGGTATTGTCATTGGAATGGAATTTTTTGCCAAACAGAAATGTATGAATTTAAATTTGAGTGAAATGCAGAATCGTATGGTATACAACCAGGCGGTGAGGTGAATACAGTTCCATGGGACATTTAAAAGTGAAACAATTTCAACTGGTATAATTGAATAATTCAAATCCTGATGCTTTATGCCTCCAATTTATGAACATACAGAGCTAAGAAGAAAGTAAATTGGGAAAGAAAGAATTCAGTCTTTATTATTTTAAGGCTAAACTGTCAGGAAAAATCCTGCATGTTCTGTGCATGGGCTATGTTGCTTAGTAGCTAGCTACATCTGCACAGCATTGGCTGTCTGTGATCAGTCAACACAGATTGCCAAAAAAGCCCAGTCATATTCACAGCGTATAACATTTAGGAGGATCTATTGGCAGAAATGGAATATAATATTCATAGGTATGTTTTCATTAGTGTATAATCATCTGAAAATAAGAATCGCTGTGTTTTTGTTACCTTAGAATTTGCTTTTTTATCCGCAGAGGGAGCTGGTCCCATTCCATGGAGTCCACCATGTTGAACCAGAATAATTCTACAGGTCATAACCCAGGTCATCAAATACAGACATCAGTGTTCAGTTACCGCTAAATGCCACTAAATCCTACACTCTGGACTTTCAAGTTATTGCTTTGAGGGGATTGTGTTGGAAATTTAAAATTCTAGTAACTTAAAGTATTTTTCTTCAGTCAAATTGTCATTGTCCAGTTGAAAACTGGGAAATTTGTCGTTTTGTTTTTTTTTTTGTAGTAACTCTGGTGTAACAAATTGCTGGTAGAAAGAGAAGTGCCTTCATTAAAACTTTCTAAGATATATTGAAAATGTATCTGAAATAACAGAAAAGGGATTTGGTCATTCAGCTGCATCATGGCAGGGGTCACCAGTGCTGTAAAGGCTCGCCGTGATTTAGACAGTTTGGTGACGGACAATGAGAAAATAAAGTCCGGCTGTACGAACTTAGTCACATGTTTAAATTCATGTATGTCAGCTGTTAAAGTCTGACCGTCTGCTTGTTGTGTTTCCCCAGTGAGTTGTTTTTATAGACCATGTCAGCCATATGACATCATTGTGTTAATTGGACATGCAACAGCTCAGTAATATCCCACCAGAATGCTGAGAGGCTGCACACTGTGCCATGTTTCACACTGCTGAGATCATGATGACAGGCCACTGACGCCTCCGACCAAGACCTGTCTGATAGCCAGCGCAAATTACCATCAGTATGATGGTTTAATTGTAAGGTGATTTTATGCATGTGGTGTAAATGTATGATTGGGGGAGTTGAGTGGGTGGTTAAGCAGGCAGACAAGGGTCATTGCTGTTGGTCAATTCAGTTGAGGTCATCATGCAAGTATGTGTGCTTTAAAGTTGCACTAATTTACCTTTTTTAACTATGGATAAAGTGACTGCTTGCATCAGTTTGGAGGCTGAAAACAAATCAGTCAGGTACATTTTACGTTTCATACACTGACAGTGACAAAGAAGCATGGGCAGACTGATGAGCTATTAATGCACATAGCTTCTTTCCTTTCAGCAGGAAGACACTGAGTCAGTCTGAGTCATATCTACAGTGCAATGACTCATGTGGTAGATAGTGAATTTGTAACATCAATGCTTTGACCTCATTAGATCATCTTCATCAGGATTCCAGAAGGTCTTGTTCTGAACCTATGTCAGAGCTGATACATTCATCATTGGGTGTTCAATGTTCAAATTTCGGGTAGACCAAAACCTTTATTTCTGCCCACCGTACCTACCAACTCCTCTTCTTGCTCTCCCTCTTTTTCTCTTTACCTAATTCAAGAAATTTTGTGAAATGACCCTGATGTCTTTAAATGCCAGCTCCTTGCCCTAAAGTTAGACATCCCCTGCCAGGAGAAGATTAGCTGGAGCAGACTCAGCTGGAAACAGGCAGTAGTCTGAAATTACGATTGTGCTGTGAACGGTAAAGGTGTGGAGGGTACAACGGGGTGCTTTCAAGCCTGACAACCCAGATTTAGTTCTCATTTCAAGCAAAGAACTTTTCTTATTGAGTGAGGTTTTCAATTTCAGCGAAGGGCTTTCTATTTTTAACAATTACAAAAACATACTCCCTTTGGTCTCGCTGTATGCTACCAGAAATGAAACTTTGCCACTTTAAACAGGGTGTTTAAGCTGTCAGCTCATTATTCATCCTGCAACTTGTTAGTGTTGACTCATTGTATTGTACACTCTTTGTCTTATGCTCTCTAGATTTGTACGTGGATCAGTATTTAATCTCGATGAGAATGTGACACTCTTTATGAAGCTTTGCTTTTGGTGTCATGCTTATATCGTGCTTTCAGCCAGCTGAATATGTGTGAGCGGCAGAAAGAGTTACCTTTGTTCTGTTGAAATAACACATTATGCTATAACATCTCTGTACACATCTAGTTTCTTTGCTGTTGTCTGGTAATTCTTGCTCTCATTGAGAAGGTCATGTCAAAGAAGACAAATGGTGCTTGAGCCAGTGACCATCTGCTGCCATTGCCCTGGTGAACAAACTGAAAGGAACAGGAGTCCAAATTGGATGCATTTGGCTTTAAATGCTTTTCATCATGTCCTGACCTCACTCACTTTAACATATTTCCATCTGTAGTGAAGCCCTAGGGGCTCTCTCCTGTTTACTGCATGGTAATGATTCAGTCGAGTATGCCAAGGAATTCTGTACATATTGGATTATTCTGCATCCCATAGTTTACATCCAAACCAAAGTTCCATGTCAATGCAGGAAGTAGTGTGCCTTTTATGTAGCTGTGTGGAGGGTTGGTGTGGTGGATGAGTGTGTACCACTGACTTTTATGCTGACGATTGGAGCTCATGTCTTGTTGCAGGCCTTCAGTTGTTGTTTGCTTTTCTATTAACTGTACCCGCGACACAGTATTTCCCAATGTGTTTAGGCAACTCAGAGCACTTAAGGTTAGAGAAAGATTGCTATGGCTACATTATAGCAGAAAAAATTAAAACAATCCAAGACATTAATAGATTCAGTTCATCACACTAACAAACTGTCTAGACCGGATGCATTTCAGGCATGTTGTTGAGTTTTGTAGCGTCTGTACAACTTTCTCTTGTGCTTCTTTTTTCATTGAGGGGGGCACAAGTCTGTTACTGTCCATCATTCAACCTCCATTACAAAGAATTACAGCTGATAATGTGAAGTTGTGCAAGTGGCTTCACACAAGTCAGATACGCTTAAGTTTTAGTCTATAGTGGTTTCCCCTTTATGCTTTACACAAGTCATGCGTCTTTTCAGGCTTAAAGTGTAGTTTCCTTTGTCACTAAACTGAGATTGTATTCTGCTCTGAGCATTGCCAGTGTGTACCTGAGCACCACTGCTGTGGCTGTAGACAAGGTGTTCCATGTCAGTCTGTGCAAATGTTTCTTTTAGGGATATGAGCTCTTCTTGGTTAGATATTTAAAAAGGCAACATAACAACAATCTTTCTCTAACATTAGCCAAGTGTTTTTGTAGCCTAAACCTCACAACACATGGGATGCCAAGTTCAAGTCCTCGCTTGCACCACCATCCACCTTAACCACCTTCTCATTACTTCTCTAACAATGTTAGACTTCCTGGATTGGGGGAATAAAGGTTACCAGTGAACTTAATCCATGTAGCATTTATATTTTCTTCAAAATGTATTTGTCCACTCAAATCAGTGTTATAGAAACACACTTCTCGCAGGAGATAGTGAATATGGACAACTGTGGCTGTTATCTCAACTATGTGTCACTATATTTACACAGGTTTCAGCATTGCTGCAGGCTGTTGTATCAACATCTATTCTGAGTCAAATAATTTGCTAAAATGTTGCTTAGTCTCTCATAATATGCATTTGTGCCATCTAATCCATATCTGAGTTACTCTAAAAGCTGCAGGCATACAAAGGGTTGTGAGCTGCTCTGAGGAAGATTGCCGACATTTGAGGGAGCTGGTTGTAATATTTTGTCATTTCACATTAAATGCTGTGCTCTGGGATCATGGTTGCAGTCAAGTCAAATTAATGGCAGGCAGCTCAAGAAGCAATATGATCTTACCACATCATACGACTGATATTTTCTGTTCAAATTTAACACAATGGCTGCTGTTATTCCGGGACAGCTTTTGAATATTGAATTTCAAAGCACAGCTGTCTCCCACTGAGGCTGAGCTGCTAGAATTAAATCAACGGTGTTTCAGCATTCACATGCTTTTCTGTGCTCTCTGATAACGCTCCTAATTTAGCACCAGTCAAAGTCTTTTATCTTTAGTGACCAATCAAGCGTTGACTGTTTTAATTTTCAGCCCCATTGTGATATTGTAAGATCCATTTCACAGAGCAAAACTCAAACATTTACGGATGGAATGGTTGAGAGAGAGAGAGAGAGAGAGAAGAGGAGAGGGATAAACACATAAATACATTCTGTTTTAAGATATCAACTTATCTCATGAGCGCCACCTACTGAGCACCGTTCACTAACGTAGATGGGTGTGTTTGTGTGGTATGTGCTATAGCATGTCATCATGTGTGCGCAGAATGTATCATGATGTATGTTGCATTAAATGTGTATGAAGGAAGCTTTATTCTGAAGCTGCTCCTTATTTTGCATTATTGGATACTAGGCAAATGTACTACACAAATTGAATCTTTTTACAGCCTTTTCTTGTAATATATGGAATTGTTTTCAGCCTCTAGCCTCATTTAATAATCACATATATCAACTTTGCAACGGAAAGTGAGGCTTTTGTTACAAACCTATGTATACACCACTCTGTGTCATGTATACCTTTGATTGCAAGTACACATTGCTTCATTTTGAAGCCCACTGATTTGAAGTGTGCAAATCACCACTCTGTAACTATTTCAAATTTTGTTCTTGGTGCAAGTTTAATTGAAACTACAACATAATTACCTGACTGGCAAAAGTACAAATCCCTAAAATGAATACTAAAATGGGACCAGGTTCAAGATATTGTATTAAATATGAAAATAACTAACTCTAAAAAGTAATTTAGTATTAAGTTAAGTTAGTTCCATACGCGTAAATTCCAGCCCGATGGTACATCCAGTCCACAAAAAGAGGAACGTAGCACTTCCTATAATGGCTGAGTGTGTTTTTACGGAAATTACTGTTGTATTTCTTATGATAAACAAAGGAATAGTTGGAATGTGTGTTTGGTGGGTTGTTGAATCGAGGACCACGTGAGACTGTAAACTTGAGCAAAACTGTAATTTCACAGGCCCCATTCCTCACTTTCACTCTTAATCTGTAACACTAATCGCTACCGTGGCGTGCTTCATGAGAGAAGCAAAAGATGTACTGTTTGTTGAGTGTGTGGTTGATAGATTGCTCTTGTAGGTAGTGGTGGAATGTAACTAAGTACAATTACTCAAGTACTTTACTCAAGTTTTCTAAAGCTGCTACTAGAGCTGAAAGAATTAGTCAATTAACTGTGAGTAAAATTATTTTTTAAAGCAAAAACATATGAAGATGTGCTGCTGTTCCTTTTAATTATTTAAATGTATTAAGTCATTTTATTGAGTCATAATAATCTAATGATATTATATATAAGAGTCACAAGTACATTGTCCCATTATAGGGATGCACAAAGCATATTGGAGCAGATTAATTATCGGTCAATAATGGGACATTTGTTTTACTGTGCATTATTCCGATAATGAAGTTATGGCAGATAAATTATCCATAGATAATATTAACATTATAATAATATTAATACTAATAAATAATAATTCTAATTAATTTTCAATTCTTGTGCAAAACATTTGATGGGCTTTATTTTCTATGACAAATAATGTTTGAAGGTTTTTGCTCTATTTCACAAAAATATAAAGAGTCAGACTTGTTTATTTTTGTTGTGTTAACAATAGTGATTTCAGTTAAGTTTTGTTATTTGGTTATTAAATCATCCATCTTTGCCTACTACTTGCCTTTCTTATCCTCAGATGTGCATAAAGTACAGGTTATGAACATTTTTTAAAAATACAAGTAAAAAAAGCTGAGAGAGAATCTACTATTATGAGAATCCTTGCTCTCTTACTACAAACAGAAAATCTGAAGTCTCTGTCCTGTTCAGGTCACAGAATCACTCTCATCTCCTAATGTACTACGCTAACATACAGTTCCTTCTTTACCATTATATTAACATACACTCTAATTTTCAGTCCTTGATACTGCACTCCTCATTTAGATGCCAATCTGTTTCATATTTTGATTTTGTCATTCCTTGCAGGGGGAGGAAAGTCATCACCAGTAGCCCAACAGTAAGTGTTTTCTGTTTTATTGCATCTTGCATGAAAGTAGAGGTTGAGTTTCATCTCGCCCAGTATCTGCCCGCTCTCTGTTGCTCTCAGCTCTTTCTCGCTGTCCAACCCTGGAACAAATGCCCTATTGTGACTTTCTCCTATTGTCTGCCTCTCTCCCTCTTTTTCTTCCTCTTTCTTTCCCACCCTCCCTCTCCTTCTCTTCGTCCCGTTCCTCTACTTTTCTCTTGTAAGCCTTTAATGGTGATTAGCTGTGCCGTGCTGAATGTGTCCCTGTGTCTCCCTCACTCTCACTGGGAGTACAAGTGCTGTCACTGAACTCAGTCCTGCACTGTTAACTGAGCTATTGATTCACCTCAGATGAATGGTCGGGATACAGTTTGAGAATGTGGTTTAGGGATGCAAGGTAGAGGTGTGTGTGTGTGTGTGTGTGTGTGTGTGTGTGTGTGTGTGTGTGTGTGTGTGTGTGTGTGTGTGTGTGTGTGTGTGTGTGTGTGTGTGTGTGTGTGTGTGTGTGTGTGTGTGTGTGTGTGTGTGTGTGGGGATGCCTGAGTGCACTCCTTGTACCGATGACGAGCTGTATGTGACGGGGCTCTGGCTCCAACACACTGGTTGTTTCTTAATGTGGAGATGTGTTTGATAATGCAGTCACATGCACACACATGCACACACAAAGACACGCACTAAGTATTCACCCTCTTAGATCCCCATCAAGGAGCCAGGACAAAGGTTTCCAGTACAATAGAGGGGCTGGAGCTCCTTGAGCCTTCTTTAATACACGAAGACTTTACCCATTCAGATGCACTCATTCACCACTTTGAGTACATTGTGTAACCATGCACGCTGGGCCAAATGTACAGCTGTTTTTGCATCTGACTGAACTCCCTATGTTGTCCATTGCCTTCCTCTTGCAGGCACTTGGTACACTTTAAAAAAGAAACAAAGCACAAACAAGTAACAAGTTTCATGTTCATGTTGCACACATTTAACAAACATTTAACAAACATTTAACAAAACAGTTGGTACAATCCCTCTTTCAGGAACAGTCTTTCAGCCGGTCCACTGTTGTACTGACCGAGGTTGTGAAAACAGTCTGACACAAAGTGGTTCACACACAAAACCAAAATAAAAAAAATACAATTATGAACGTGAAAAGGGGAATAATATGTCTCCTTTAAGCATGTTTTTCTCTAGCCAATGTCTACAGGTCCAGGAAATGGTCAAAAACAAACGTGCTGCTTAGCCAAAAAGGAGCTCTGTGCATCTGCACTCGATTGCTCTTACTGAACACCTTGACCCGTCTGTGACCTTAAAAGTGTAATCTAGTGGTTTGAAATTGAGTTGAGATTACGACATTTGAATTTAGAAATCTGAATTTGAAAGAGCATAAAAAGTTGAATTTTTAGTGAGGCTCAAATTCAGTTTCAAACTAATAATAAATTCAAATTCAAATTATGCTATTCAGATTCAGTTTTTCAATACAGTTATTCAAGTTTAACAATACAAATTCAAATTATGCAATTCAGATTCAGTTTTTTAATGCAATTATTCAAGTTGAGCAATTCAGATTCAGTTCTAAATGATTCAAATTCAATTTCCACTGACACAAAAATCAGCCCATAGCTTTTGTCCACACAGTGTCGCTTGTTGAAAAAAGCTTACAGGTGTAGCATTACAATTGCTGACTGCTAGCACAGCTGCCCAGTCGCAAGCACTGAATACGTGTTTACGTTAGTATTGTAGTTAGTTAGTAACACAGGATCGAAGTGCACATGCGTTTTTTGGCTTACATTCACAATGAAGTCTTTACCATAACATTTCCTCCAAGGAACAGTCAAGTGTTGTAGTTGGCAGGCTTTTATATGACCGTGTGAAATTGAAAATACATTTGCAACACAAAAAATACTGTTTTGATGTCAAGCACTGTTATTTGACAGCTATAATTACCACTTATTTTGTCAATTTTTCATACGAAACTATGGAGGATAATTTTACGCAGAAAATACAATATACCAAAAAGTGTTTAATCAGCCTGTTAAATAGCTGGTCCTAATCCTAATTGAACTCTTAGTATGTATTAAAGTCAGGCGCAGTGGAAGGGTCAATTGGTTTTGCGTGTACCTATTTAAAATCTATGCAGGTCCTTAATTAGAGCTATCAAGACCACAATTAGATCTCAGTCATTTCTAATAAAATGAAAAGTGTATAAAATTATGTTCATTTTACTGACACTCACTGTTTTGTCATTTTAAAGTATTTAAAATGGCATTACAACTAGATTGCTCACGATTGAGACGGGGTGTGCAATAACTTCTGACTGTTACACCATTTCAAATGACAGAAAAAGATCATTTCTGCTGTGAAACGGGAATTTATAGACTAATTTAGTTACTTGTCCTTCATGCCTATAGATGGATGAGGCAGAGAAAAGGCAGCCTCCTCCACTGTTGGCCCATTATGTAGTCTTATACTTAGAAAATTATCATCTTCATGCCTAATGGCGTATAAGGACAGACAAGCCTCCTCCACTGTTGGCGATCTGTGGTTGACTTGGCAACATGACCGCAACTCATCATCATCCCTGCTTTTCAGCTTTTCACAGTCATAGCATCCCATGTCTGTTTTCTCTCTCTTTTTTTTTTTTTAAATTCATGATGATTTTTGGACTCAATACTGACATTTCGTTTGAAATTTTGACATCTTGGGACACTGCAGGTCGAAGATTGAGGCAGATCTGTTGAATGTGCCCCCCAGTTTAATTCAAAGTGTGAGTATATCCCTGTACTCATGCCTTGTGGCGTATGTATGTGAAACCAGACTCCTCCAGTGCTGGCAGTCCACAGCCTGCTTGGCATCCTGACCACCACAGCACATCATCCCTCTCTCAGCTTCTACAGCTCTTCTCCAAGCCATTTTTTTTAGGTTATTTGCCATTTGTGTTTATTCTTTGCCTTGAAGGCAACTTCAGTTTAAACTAACTTACTTAATAGATTTTTTGATTATGCATAAAGGCCAAAAAAAAAGGATCTACGTAATTTTACCCCCTAGCTCGTGTCTGTGCTGCTACTTTATATTCCAGCCAGCAGGAAACGATACTTTTACCCATCAGTACGTTTTGCTTGTTAGGGGCTGTAGGACTCTCTGCAAGGTGATCATTGAAAGAATATGGCCGGAACCCTCGTTAAAGGAATACATTGACATTCACACATTTAACAGCAGAATATCTCACCAACGGTGGAGAAATGGCTTCGATGTTCCAGCACAAAATAGTGAAATGGCATGTTGACATTGTTGCATTTGTCATTGGACCCTTCAGCCGTCTCGAACTGCATGCTAGCTTATTATCTTATAGCTTTTAGCACCAATTGGTTGGACAAATTCTAAACATTTTTCCCCAATAATGTGACATATATTTGGCTAAGGAAAAGGACCGCGCTGAAATTCCAAATGTCAAAATGTCCCTTAAAATGTGTTTTAGTGAGAATGACAAGGAGGCTTTCATTCAGTTTTCTCCCAGACTCTCATCTCTTTCCCTCTGTTCATATTCAGTGGCTTCTGCTGCACCCAAACTCAAAACCAAGCTTAATAGTCGACAAGGTATTATGCCCCTTTTCATTAAATTAGTTATCCAGCTTCTGTTTCTTACCCATCCGTTTGCCAGATGTTTTTTAATGCATCATCGTCAACTCTCTTGCCACCTGCTAAACTTTTTTCCTGCCAAAACATTGTGCGAGCCGGGCATTGAGTGGCTGTCCTTTCTTGTGAGGTTATTGATGAGTTGCTAATGAAAGGCCTATTAAAGGCGAGTATATTGATCCACTGAGGGTCCGATGACAGTATCATTGCAACAGGGACACAATTGAAAAAGACGTGCACTGCCAAGAGGCTGAAGAGCGAGGATGGAATGATCATCTTAGATACTGCTCCCTCGGTCTCGCTGTTTATTTTTTCAGTTAATATCTGTGTTACATTTCTCCCTGTCCCTCTTCTTAATCTCACATTTGAATGCATACGGCTGTCACTGTGCATGAAGTGAGTAACTGAGTCAATATCAATCCAGTTTGCAATGATTTATGCTAGCTTGATTCCTGTCCGTGCCATAATTTGTCATGGCCTTTCGTGCTCTGGAGGACCTCCTGCTTTTAAACCGTGCCCCCATTAGCCACCAACAGATCAATTGACTGGGAATGCATGAACAAACTAGCGATTGGGGTGAGCTTTGTCCTAACTGAGTGAAATTTTATCCACTGTGCATCAGTAATATGCTGTCCAGCCATTGTCTGCAATATTTATGGAGTTGAATTCATTGTTCAATTCATGGGCTGTAAGCAGGGAAATAGTGGAGAGAAACAGGAGAGAAATAGTCAACACAGTAACAGAATCTGGATCCATATCTGATCAGCACTGCAGAGTTTGACAGTTTGATTTGAGTTTGGTGCGTTGAGCTGGACGGACTCCCTCAGAATGACCTGTCTATCACAAGATAGCCACGCCCTAAAGCATACCCTGCTTTATCGTCTGTTTTATCCTTAATGTTGATAAATTAAGTGAGAAGACGGATCATGTTCCCCTGACAGTAAATGCATGCAGTCTTCCTTTTTAAAACCAGTGTTGCTTGCCTTAAGAAAGAATGCAAGTTTAAAACACTTCTTCAATGGCCTCACTTCTCAGACCCAAATGCTCTGTCCACTAATTATATCAACCTAAAAACTTGTGTTTATGCTATTTAAAACACTTCTGATTGTAGAGGAAAAGCTAATTCCCCTAATTCAATGTAGCACATTTGTTGAACATAATTTTATTAGAAGTTGCCATGACTCAAAAATATTGAGGCAAACCGTTCCCTTGTACTTCCCTTCCTTTCACAAAAACATAAAAACTGAAAAAGTCCATAAGAGCCAGGTGAATATTAAGCATACAAGTGTTGTCTTGTTGTGCATAGAAGGAATAGCTGTAACAGCAAAAAGATTGTTTATCCTCACTGTGAGATCACATTAGTCACAGTAGAGCACAAGATGCACACCTTTACACTTCCCTTGGACCGCCTCCCTTTATAGTTTCCATTGTTATTGGACTACAACAACCAGTTTCTTTCAGGCCATGCCCATATCCAGTGTCCAACCTTAAGGGAGGAGCTGTGAGCTTCACTGTATGACTCACTCTTCACACCTTTACAATGAATGCTATTTCAGAGCCAGATTGCTGTGATGTTGTTATATGTAGTAATTTGTCAAACCTGCTTATGTCCACAAATATAGACTCAACTGAATGCCAGGAACAAAACAAAACAAAACAAAAATGTTTTAAACATTACTTTTCTTTAAAGAAGTTTTAAAAATATACGTGTAACCGAAAAGCCAGTGCTATATGGAACAGATGTTAATATTATTAATCTATTAACACTGTAACTACCTATCCAGCCCTTTCAGAGAGACACCAGGACTTTGTGGCGAAAGGAAATGTGTTTAAATACTGAATGACATTACACTTCAATAAAACAGTCAGTTTATGTGCAGGAGTTAAATTTTAGCCTATAAGCAACCCCTGCCAGATGAAAACCCTGTGTGTCCAAAAAGCAAAATTTCTCAAAAGTTAGTGAAGAGACATGTTCTTTTAATTTAAAAAAAGGCAAGTTCAACATGTCTAAGAACATGGTTTGACATTTTGTGTACGTGGTTGGCATTAACGTTCCTCATTGCAGCTGACTCGGCAGGTTGAAACACTAAAACAGTACTTTTGTGTCAAGGTTTAATACCTTTAACAGGCATCATCAGAATTCAAGATGTCATAAAATGTGCCACAGCAGAAACCCCCATTAGTATTCATTCAGCTGCTAGATTGATCTCAATTACAACTTAGATGTATACAAATTCATCAACATAATTTAAAAGTATTTCTAAGATATGTTAATCAAATATCTACCACTCTAACACCATAATAATAATAATAGTAATAATAATAATAATAATAATAATAATAATGTAGTAACAAATTCAACTGAATGCTACTGCTTACAGGGGAAAATCAGGCAACACTTTAATTCCCCCTTTAGCCTTATATGCACACACTCAACATTTACACACTATGTTACACTCTATAATGTTTTATAATGTTAAGTTTTTAAATTGTGCTCAATTTTGACTTTCAGTTGACTAGTGTAAATTTAAATATCTGTTTAATCGACATAGAAATTAGTCGCCAAAAATCCCTAGTCTCCCAGCCTCCCATTTGAGTGACACAGGAGGAGTTTTAGTTGTTGATTTGATAAATGGTTTAAAATGTCATTAGATGTATTTAGTTCAGTACAGTTCACAGAATGGTGTGTCCTTTCCAAAGTTCCAGAAGGATTATCTAACAGTTAAAGGTGTTTGATTTGAGAAAACAAACATGGATAAGTATTAACCCAAAAAATAAACTAATTAAAGCTCAATGGAATTTTACTTCATTCCCACAATGAATAAACAATATCACTGGACTGCCTTATATTAGCTGTGTGTATGTGTGTGTGTCTGACTACACTTTCTAAAACCTAACCACTGTGAATTACAGCATGGAAACAGACACCAGTGCCAATCACAAACACACACACACACGCAGGCAACACACTGCCAAACAGGTTGGATGAGTGCAGGTAAGAGAGGAGGAAGGGCTATGCTAATGCCAGTACACACACACACACACACACACACACACACACAGGGAGAGAGAGACGCTAGCTTTCAGGCAAACTAAAACACAGCCAGGGCAGGCTAACAGGTGTAAAGGTGAGTGCAGAGGGCAGACAGTTACTGTAGACAGGTGAGCAGTCAGAAAGGTGTAGGTGAGCAGTCATACAAGTAACCAAGCAGTGTGTTTTGTGGGCAGTGTCAGCTCTCCCTGTCTGCTGTAGAAGAGAAACACTGGCAGCAGCTGCATAGAAAAGAAGCTCTCAGAACGGCCTTTATCCTCTACTGCCCCCTCTTCAGACACACACACAGACTGAGGCAACTACTGGGGCATTCAACCAGCTCAGCTCTTTCCAAGGTAAATATATAGATTTAGTTTGCTTACAGCTCAAGCACTTGCACTGTTGCACTGGATCTGTGAATGTGTATGCATGCCCTTGTTTTCTTTCTAAATTGAGATAATTAGTTGTTTTCTTCCATCCATCTCTGGCTGTGTTTACATGCTGCTGGTCAGTCTCTGGTTACAGAGTCATTCAGGTTAATCAGTTTACACGAACCTCTGCTGCTATGAGACTGAGTCCAGTAAACAAGTCAACAAAACTGTCCTCCTTTTAGAATGCAAATCAAATACACATGAGGGGAATATAGTGATGCATGCTGTCTTGTTTGACATGATCTACCCATAATGCAGCACGTGTTCAATGGTGGAAAGCAAAAGTGAAAGTAGCCACAAAAACCGTCTCACAGTTAGAGGTAAGCGGGAAATTGCAGTACAGTGTCATTTGGTTCCCGAGTAACCAAGTGATGGGAGCCGATAATGAGTGTGTAGGTGCACCGGTTACCATGCAACACACCACACCAGGCCAGCCCCGTGACTATGTGTATTTGTATGCCGTCCTCTGGAGGATCCTCCTCCAGTAACATTCAGTAACAGAGGACCAGAGGGGGGAGTAAAAGGACCTGCAGTACAATGTTGCCTACCTGCTGTGGTTTTGTCTTACCGTGTTCTGCATGTGTCAGGGGGTAGTGCGTACACACACATGTACACACACAGAGACGGGGGTTGGTATTTAACAGGTGTTGAGGCTGCAGGCATCTGGTGGCACTGTATCAGAGAGGGGGGAGGGGAGAGGGAGGGAGAGAATTTTAAATCTAAAACATTACTCATCCATTTAAATAAAATGAGCACAGAGGATAGCAACGCCAAAGAAATGAACACCAAAAGCAACCGTAATGAGAATGGTAGGATGCTTAGTAGTGGATTGTTCAAGGTACTTGTATCATGTTATACTACTTTTTCACCACTTTATTGTACTTTCAAAACATGATCACATAAAAATATTATGCATTGTTTTAGATTACACTACCCATCAAGCAGTTTAAGTTGTTCTTACATATTCCTGCCACTAGGGGGGTCGCTCACATCAAAACAAAAACATAAAATGAAGTTGTGAAGTAGCAAGTTGTTATCTTCATTGTTAAACAACCTAATCTTGTGAGGAAGAAATTCCATCTTGTCAGGCTTTAATCTAAGTGTTTGTGGCCAAACTACGTGGAATCGGAACAATCAGAGTCCTTTGAGAAGGTACATGCAGCTATTGGGGCTGGGCCGTTTACCTGGAAGTTATAGCAAATGGAGCCTCACTCGTAAATGTTTACCTTACCTTGAATAAAATGAACATTATTGGAAATATTTAGGATGATGTAAGTAGCTTAGGTTTTGCATTTTTAGACGTTTTATTGCGGAAATATTATAGCTTTCAGTAGACAACCTCTCCTGGTAAATGCCTTTTCACGTCTTTCAAACCCCACACGTTAGCCAAGACAGCCAATATCATATACATTGTTTACATTCTTGTTCCTCCCTAGTTCCACAATCATAAGAGAATGCTCCAAGACTGATGTGTATAGCATTAGGATCAGTTGGAACCACCAATATAGGTGACCTATGCAGACTGTGAAGACTCAGTAATAGCTCAGTACAAAATGAACCCTTAATGCACAAAGCCTGTCAGAATGCTGAATGAACAACAAAAATCACATTATTGACATTTACAAAGTAAAGTAATATGCTTTACAGTTGTAAAGCATATGAAATCTCCTAGCAACCAGATAAAATCCACAGAAGAACTGGCCAAATAATCTATAGGACTACAGAAGTGGCTCTCCATTTGTGGTAGTGAATAGTTTAATAATTCTAGAGGGATTGCACTGTTGGTCCGTCTACCATTTGGTGCAGAGTGAAATACAGAATCTTAGTTATTAGATTGCCATGGCATTGATGTATAGACAGCATGAGTCATTTTCCAAACAATAGAAACTTGCCTTGAAAAAGACCAGGTATGGTTAGAATTTGATTCAGGAAAAGGAATGGACCACCATCCATCCATGGTCCTCAGAAGATGAATCCTAATGACGTTGGTGATCCGATGTCTTTTCCTCTAGCTAGCACCACAATGTCCACATTTTTGGTTTTGAGCGAAATGGTCTCGACAACTATTAGAAATGTCATTGGATCAAGACAGTGTGTCTCATGACATCATCCTCAACTGCACTTTGTGTTTATTGCTAGATTACATTTCAGCAAATATTAGCACGCTAACATCACTAAACTAAGATTGTAAATAGGGTCAAAATTATACTTGCAAAACATTGGCATGTTAGCACTGTCATTGTTAGCCTCTTGGTACTCCAGCCACTACCATAACATCACAACTAATGGAGCGATGCCTGTGAGCTAGTTCAGGCAGTCAATTTGAGCTGCACTGCTATACACACGTGACACGCCTCACTCTCCATAATCACTAACCAAGCACACCCTTCCAATCTGGTGACCTATTTAAGCTGCAAACATTTCCCAGCTCTCCCTCCCTCCAATGCTGCCCTGCCCTGCATCCGGATTGCAGTCTGTCGTACTATAAGCCCCACCTCCACCCCCAGCATCCACCGGTAGGCTCCGGTAAGGGGGTTTAAGGTATTTGCTAATCGCTCCCAAAAATCTCTATGTAAACATATCTGTGTGGAGTTAAGAGGTCGGAGCCCAGACACCAAAATCTAATTAGTTATACTGCTATAATAAACATTTCAAGTTAGTTGTCAGTTGTCTGACTGCACTGCTGCTAAAAAACTTTTGCCCTCAACTTATATCCATCAAGGGTGTGGCTGTCCTTGAGTTGTTAAACACTGAAATTACATTTGTCCATATCCATACTCATGAGGTGACATTTTGTGCTGGCAAGTTGGCTAATAAAAGAAAATGGCATTGCTGAATATATTTGTTTTTGCCTCCATTTTATATGTATTTTTCTGTGTAGAGGTGACTCGGGAGGGCATGGAAAGTTTAAAGATGGGGAGTGACTACTGTATGGTTGACCAGCGTCTGTTTCATTGTGCCGCTGGGCTCATTTACATAATTTACTCATTTGTGTAGCCATGAGGGTCAATGAGGGTCCATGTGACGTAAATCTCATCTTCTGTCTATCAGGTGTCTGCAGCCCAGAATTTAAGGGACAACTACACATTTGCAGAACACGCCCACATACACACACAATAATGACGGGTATACAAATCCACCACCAATTTGAGTACATTGGGGCTTTTAGTGAGGCACAAGCACCAGAAGGTGTCGCATTACCTGAACAGCTGGCTGCTCATTATAACAAAAAGTTGGGGAAACAAGTAAAATAAGTTTTCTTTTATTCACTCAATTCTTGTTTTTTTTACCCAACGCCGGTGAAACTTCAGTTGCTGTTATTAGAATCCAAGTTTTCCCTGTGGAACTGGTGAGTGTGAGTGTGAGTGTGAGTGTGTGTGTGTGTGTGTGTGTGTGTGTGTGTGTGTGTGTGTGTGTGTGTGTGTTTGTGTGTGTAAGGTGCATGGAAGAAATTAATTTTGAAGCTTGACCTTTTTAACCCCTTCTTTCAGTCTCTTCTGTCAGTCTTGTCTGGATATTTTCACTCAAGCTTTTTATTATTCTTTGAGTGGAAGTTAACGCACACATCATATCTTACTTTAATCTTTAACCATAAAGTTTTAAATTGTTTGTATAAAAATCATTAAATCAGTTCTTTTTATGTAATTTTCCACTTTTTCTTTTTTGTCTTTTTTTGTTGTAATTCATATACATTTTCCATCTATTACTTTCTACAAAGCACTTGATAAATGCTCCTTTTTTACAAATGGTACATTGATATTTCCAGCTTCCTGACATTGTTATGCTCCTGCTGCTCTTTGATTTTCCCCAGCCCTCTTTTCTCCCTCAGCTTTTTTCTCCTCTTAATACCATCTGACATTCCTTACCTGCAAGCAGACGCGGTATCACCTGTCGTCTATTCACTGTTTTTTTCTGCAACACGATCTGATGTGTCTCTCAAACAACAAAAGGGAAGAGAGGAAAAGAAGGGGAGGGGATGATGGAGAGGATGGGAGGCTGGTCTGTGGCATGGTATCTCAGACAGTCCAGCACTTTCTTTGTTATCTGCTCTCCATGTGGGAGAAAAGCATCCCACCTTCTTTATTATCATCAAGCAATGATAAGGACGGCCCTGACTACTCATCTCTGCACAAAGGCAAGCTGATACCTCCAGGCTGTGTGTGTGTGTGTGTGCATGCATGTCTGAGGCCATGTCTTCATGCCCGAAATCACCAGGGAATATCCTTTCCTTTTATTCTCTTTTACGAGATAATAGTGTTGGTGTGATTTTGTTGAGGTTCGGAGATATCGGCTATAGCTCACCTCGGTACAATGGAGCTCAATGGCATTTGGATGGTGGTGTACAAAGCACCAAAAAAAAAAAAGAATTAAGTCTACAAGTCTGCACCGTTTATTTCAAATATAACAACATGGTTTCTCAAGAAAAAACTGCAGCCCTTGTTCAGTTTCTTCCTCCTGTGTGGAGAGTCAGTAGGTGTACTTCCAAAGATCACAATGAGATGCCTTACAGTGAGGTTTGTATATCAGATCTCTGGGCTTTCATGAAGCAGTTATATGACATACAATGGATGAATGAACAAATGAATAAACAGAAAAGAAAATGGCTGTGTAGGATTTGTGTAGTTCTTAATAGAGAGAGAAAGAGATCTGTGGAATATTGTGAGTCGATACATTTGGAAAGAACTGTGAAAATGTTAAGGAGAATTTCAGTGCTGGATGACACACAAGTATCTTTGAGTGCATGTGCAATTCAGTGAGGGCTCATAGACACTGAACATTGTCAGTCAGTTTGTGGGATCTGGAGGAGTTAGCATTGTTGGAGGTTGTTAAGAAGCAGGCGGTGACTCCATATGTATCAAAGAAGATATATGCTCGTTTACAGCAGGCCAATACCAAAGTAACCAGACTTGGAATGAAGTTAAGGGGAAACGGGTAGCCTAGTTCTCTCCAAAGTTAAAAAATAGAATAGGAAATAGAATAGAAATAGAAATAGAAAATAGGAGACTCATATTTTATCTTTTAACGTCATTGTTGTGCCATTATGTGCAATGGCTTAGAAAATAACCACCACCATCTATTTCTCTTGATGTGCCCAACTCCAACCAAATTCCATAATGAACATTACTACCAATTTTCTATTGCAGATTTTTTTTTTTTAATTTTGGTTACAAAAATCAACATTTCAGATGATTTATAATATTAGGTCAGATTCGATCTAAATTGGTGTTACACAATAGAATAAATTAAAAGGTAAAATACCCCAACATGCTTCTCGTAGTGAAGTGGTAAAAAATGGGGAGGCTCCTCGGATCCCAAATTCCCTTAATTGACAGACTTCAACTGTCACTCTGCCCGCCATGCTCAGATCTTTCACATATCGCATGTGCAGAAACTGTAAGATTATCTTGCTCTTGAGCTTTTGGAAGCAAGAGTTTCTCCCTAGAGTGATGTCAGTGGAGGACAGTTGATCCTTTGTTGTGCTAATTAAAACTCAATGAAACACTGTAGATTGGAAATAAAGAAAAAAACAAACAACAACAAATGCCTGGCCAAAATCCTCAGTGAAGGATCCCTCTGGGAATACAGGATTTTCAACTTGTTTGTTTTATGCACACAGAAGAGTGAGTTTTAAAGCACAAGCAAATATCCAATTAAAAGAAAGCTGATTTTTTTTGTTTTTAATTTGATTGTGGTATGTGCGTCTATGGAAGAGGGATTATTGTATTATCACACTGCTATGATTGTTGACCAGGCAGCTATCAAACGATGACTCCTTCTACTGTGTTGCCAAACCCTAACCTTTACCCTCCTCATTAATTCCTAGCTCTGCTTGCTGTCCCCTGAATGTTAATGTAGAGAAGAGCCACATCGAATGGTTTAAATATAGAAGACTAAAGAGAATACAGTAAAGGAACCATGTAGTGAACAGAGACAACTGCCAGACAATTGAAGCTGCTCTCGTGTTCCCTAGTGTGATGAGTGGAAACCAAACAATCTAGGAATTCAAAAAATGTCAACTTCCTTTTCACTCCTGTGACATTTGTTTTTAGAATACGTGATTGTCATTGCTTCAGCTAAAGTTGAGGTTATCTCCCTCTCTACTTGCTGTCTCACTCTCTCTTTTTCACAGTTTCCAGGTCACAGAAACATTACCCCGTCTGTAGATACTCCTTCTTGACTGCCTTTGCATTCCTAATATTTCACGTGCATTGCAGTCACAGTGTCATTCCGAAAGAAGGTACAAAAGTTCTACATGAAGATGGAATCTTTTAATGACAGTCTTTCAAATGTAGATACATTTTAATTGAAGTAATTGTCATCCTGTCCTATCAGCACATTGTTATGACCAACTTAAATACTCAGTCAAATAATGACACTAGGTCAGTGGCCATCTACCGAAAAATACAATGCTGCAGGTGCCCCTCTTATGTTCTTTGCAAATATGCATGGCTCCACGTTAAAGTTAACAAAAACAAATATGCAACGTCCGGTTAGACTTTTAATATAGAGCTTGTGTGGTTAACTTTGTAAATGGTTTGGTTAAGTTTAGGTCGTTTGGTTAAGTTTAGGTCGGTTAAGTTTAGGTCGTAAGTTTGGTTAAGTTTAGGTCGTAAGTTACATTGCGTACTTGACAATAACTTGAATAAAAATAAATAAATAAAAACATAACTTAAAGCTCCAGTGTGTAACTATAACTAGGTGATCTATTGTCAGAAATGGAATATAATATCCATAGGTATATTTTCATTAGTGTATATTCACCTGAATTAGGTGAGAGTTATCTATCCTTTTACCTTGGAATGAGCCGTTGAACCACCCCGTTTCTACAGTAGCCTAAAAGGGACAAACAAAACACTGGCAATCACTGCAAAAAACCCACTAGATGCCAACTATGTCCTTTAAGTACATAACTTGTTTACTGTACCTGATGTAACTGTTTGAGACATCCATCCACCCCACCACCTCCATATGCAGACTTTCTCCCTCTTTACAATATGTTACCTTACTTTGATGGTGGACCCATCCAGGAATGACACTATAGGGACAACTACAATGCTATATTTTGAAGTGAGGACCACTGAACAGGGAAGAAGTTACACCGGGTCGGTCCTACACGTCCCATTTACACTTGTCAGTTAAAATGTGTAGAATCCAGATGCTCTTCACCAATGCCTTGGATTGAATCTTACAATTTATTCATTCCAGGCTTACATTTTAGCTTATACTTTTTTTAAATGTCTCTAACATGCTTTTTGTAATGTAATTTTTATGGTTTATGTGCTATCCTTAAACCTGTGTCTTGTGTACTAACTCTGCATCTCTATGTCGGCCAATAGCAAACCACTACCAGAGGGTTCTCATCGGCTAGGTATGTACAGAGGTGATTGGCATGCATAAAATAAAGCATTCCATTAGGACTGCAGGACTTGCTGCAAACGAAGGCAGTGTCACTGCATTGATTAGCATTTGTATAGATTAGATTAGATTATGATCGTTTAAAGACAATGTACATTTTCCTTGATCTCACTTGAACCCTAGCTGACTGAACGATTTACTTGTTCCTCCCTTACTATTTCTATACTTTGTATGAAATTGGCTTGACAGTCAGACAGAAACGTAACTTATGTCTTTCTGGCTACTTTCTCTGTCTGCCTGTAAATTGCTGCCTTGAATGCTGCGAGCTGTAGGCGAGAAGTGAAAGGGAGCAAATGAGCTCTGAAATACCGACTCCTTGGTAAAACACGCTCGGCATGACCTTTAGTTAACGGACAAATTGAGCTGTGGCCAGAGCAGACTTCCGACTGGACTCGGGTGAACACTGCTGGGCACTGTGAAGGTGTGTGTGTGTGTGTGTGTGTGTGTGTGTGTGTGTGTGTGTGTGTGTGTGTGTGTGTGTGTGTGTGTGTGTGTGTGTGTGTGTGAGGGAGTGAGAGAGTGAGAGAGTGAGAGTGTCAGGGTGGTCAAGTGTGCGGAATGTTTGTGGCAAAGTTATTTAATTTGTTTATTTCAATTTATTTTTCATTTTATGTATATTTGGCGTGTGAGAGTCTTCTGAGTTTGCTGGCACCAAATAGAATGAGATGTTTGTTTCATTATCTCGGAGCGACTTGCAGACGTTTGCAGTCAGCCGGTGACCTTTGCTTCTCATTCGGTGGGTGTGTGTATGTGTGCTTGTGTGTTTGCAAGAAAGAAAGGGAGAGAGAGATTACAAGAATGAGCATAGAAAGCAATAAATCAGAACATAATTCAATCCGAATGTATTTTCATCTTTACTTCCATGTATTTACTTGTAAATAATAAGTATATATAATGTTCCCTTTATCTTTAATGTGAGAGTGTTTGTCCTTAATTGTTGATTAATGCAGAAACTGTTCTCAAAAGAACCAATGACCACATGCTGTCTCCTTATGCTGGTTTACAGTTAAGATTACTGTAATTTTCAAATGAGACAGATGGACAGCATTTTTGCATCATCTTCCTCATGTATCTCAAATATCATGATACAATTAGCAACAGTGTTCAAGTTAATCAGTCAGTCAGCATTATGATGAAGTCGAAAGCATTACTGGTTTTGTCAGATTTCCCAAGAAAGTTTTCTTTGTTCTTTACTGGCTTCCTTCTTTTAAGTCCCCAAACCTGAGCTTCAATCTCAAAATCACTGACTGTTGAACGGAGCAGATGGATGAACTGTCGTCCACTATAGCACATTCACACATGCTGACTGAAACTCATGGGTGCGACAGGCTGCCATTCATTGTGAATGAAACCTCCAGATAGCAGCCTGCTCATTCAAGAAGTCTTGCTGTGGTGATATCTGGAGAATTTGAAGAACTTGACTTACCTCGTGACCTGACTTTTTTTTCACATTCATACGTAAAATGACGCCACCTCTGCACAATCCAAGTCAGTAGAAAGTGTGTGAAATGACACATGCAAAGAAAAAAAGGCATAATGATAACATGCAAAATGAATTAATGTGTTATTTGTACACTATTTGGTGAATCCAGGCTGTATTGAAGATTATAAAACACGGCTGAGAAGCCTTCGGGGCAGACATGCCACAGCACTAAACACAGCAGCGAGCTTCAAGAGAGGGAGAGGAGTCCTCCAGCTTTGAGTCTGTATGTGCGGGCAGGCTGTTACTGTTAGGTGAAGAGAAGTAGCTGGTGACACAATACATCAGTGAGTTTACAGCCTCCCCAGGCCAACAATTGAGTTAGCAGTGACATACAGGGCAGATCTAGTAGGGTGGCAGCTGTCACCCATAAAAAAAAAACTACCTGGCCACTCCAGTTTGGTGTCAAATGCTGTCAAATTCAACACCTTAATAACACTTATAATTTAATTATCTGTTTGGGCCACATTTTAGAATAAGTTATAGGCTTGAGTTTAATGAAAAAGCTTCGTATTTGGAAAATGTCTGAAGGTTTAGTAGATTTTAGTATTCTAATAAAAACTCTCCATGTTTTCTGAGACTGTTTTTTAAAGTTAAATGCCAGAGTTTATAAAAGATTGAGCATGGCAGATATTAAAGTTAGGGAAAGATCAGCAGATGGTTATGGCATATATGCCAGTTTCATGGTCTATTTATGGGTAGGCAACTAACACTGGGTTTGTGGTTATTGGTAATGTGAACATTAACTGTTGGGTTTACTGTCAGATTGTGAAGTCAGCTCTCCACATGAAAGTCAGGTGTGCTACACGCCCATCCACCACCTCAAACGCCGCACCCTAACTCTCCCCCTCGTTATATAACAAGCTCCACTACTTTTTGGCACTGATTGGAAATAAATGTAAATCATGAGCTGATCTTCCAGAAATATTCCACATGATTCTTCAGCTCATCAATGTGGTGTGCCAGTTGTATAGTTTGTTAGCATTTGCACAATTGATCCACTGTTTGGAGTGGTTTTTGTGTAACAAACTCAAAGACTTAACTGAACCACCAAACTATGGCAGAGAGCAGCCTAGATGTTCCTGGTTGTTTAAAAGTAAAAACATTCCTAAAATGTTCAATATTTAGGTATGATTTGAATATTCATAAACATTTCTAATTCGTTTCCCAGTACAGCAATTTAAAATTAACATTCTATCTTGTGGCATGTGACTTCAGTCCTGCCAGCATGTGGAATAGTGATATAAAAGCTCCTCATTTCAGACAAGATTAGGAATGAACCGTCACATAAACCATTTAAAAAGTGAACTCCGTGATGTTTTAAAATCGTCCCCTCATAAAGAAATCAACAAACCTGAGTCACAGGTTCATGAAAGATGTCAGTTCCTGTCTCAGCAGGTCTTTGAGGTGGTTTGACAAGGCTCTTATGAATGTGTCATAGGATGAAGGAGACTGGATTAACCATTTGGAATTCATATTGGTGTTCAGAAGAGTTGAAGGTCAGTTGCTTCATAGCTGCAACAAAATTGTCTTCTTTGTTCTGCATGACAACCAAACCTCCATAATTATAATTTAGGATGAGACTGTAATGCATAGGGGGCATGACATTTTTATTCTAGCAGACTGATAGCTTCAAATTACTAATGTAATCATTTTTAACTTGTGTCCATACAAGGATGTTAGAAGAATATAGGGATGTAAAAAGCTGACTTGATTCCTTGAAATCTTCAAAATCTTCACTATAATTAAAATATTGTAGAAACAGACACACGTATGAAAAATTTAGCCAGGGTAAATAATCGGCTAATAATTTAAATCTATACACATACTGGTTACTACATACTGTTTTAAAGTGAGGAAACATTCACCAATTTGAGATAATACCAAGAGACCAAATTCCCTGTGTTTTTGTGTCTCTTTACTCGCTCTCTTTTTATATTTTTACAATTTATTTTAAGATTTTTTCAATTACTTTTGAGCCTTTACTTGGGCTGTACCAAGTTATCTCTCTTTTATCATTTAACTAATAATAATAAAAGTGCTCAGACAATTTTCACAAATGCCTTTTAAGGGCATATTGTCACATTAATGTCGGAGTGTGTTGTCACAGCTCCCCTCATGTTGTACTTAGTAAGATGCAGTTTTGAATAATTTTATTACACTTTTGAAAAAGTTTGAAATGATACTTGGTGTGTGGTGGGTGTCAGTCTGTGATATGAAGCATGTAATTATACTTCAAAGGAAATGGAAGTGAGTCTGCAAATACGGCACACTTGTCTGTGTGACAGCACACACTGTCATGTGTGACAACACGCCCTGACACGGAGCAGGTTGTCACAGGATGTGAAGCAGTCTTTCATCTGTCATAACTTCAACTTCTAGTAAATTATTAAGATTTTGAAAATGCCATTTTAGAGAAACCCTAATCTCTTTTTAAAAATGTATGCCAGTATTAAGGTACTGCTAAGAAATACACCAAGAAAAAGTGACAATTAGTTTGTCACTCTCGTGTTTGTGTATTCTGGTAGAAAACTGCTCTCGAGGCACATGAGACTAACCAAAGCAGGCCTGCTGTACATACACTCGTTACACACACATGCACACATGTACTTTTACGCATATACACTGATCAAAGACCACTTTGTGTCCATTTCCCTCCCTCCCTCCCAGCAGCCCCCCCCCCCCGACTCAATTTGACAAATCCATTAGGGGTCCATTACAGATACTTTATGAAAGCAGCCACATTATTTTTCTCTCAGCACTGAGAGGAGCACCATAAGTAAAAGCAGTGATGGTAATGATAATCCTGAAGGGGGTTAATGCTGTCCTGTATGTGTATGTGTTTGTGTGTGTGTGTGTGTGTGTGTGTGAGAGAAAGCTTAATTGTATACAGTTGGATGTGACATATGTACTGTTAAATCTGTATACCGAAGTCATTTCTAAACTTATATTTTGTGCATTGATTATATTTTCACCCTGAAAAACAATTTAAGATGCACAATCTTGAGTTAGCATCTCCCATCTACTGTACATGGGCAGATTAATCTGCTTTATATATCCCTTTTATATTTGGCCACTGTAATGCTCGACAGCTATGTGGTAGGCCCACAGCAAGGGCCCTTAAATACTGTTTGTATACAGAAAGGTGTTCATTCTTCTCGTTTAGCCTCACTAGCAGCAATGCCTATGGCAATGTTGGCTGGCACTTCAGTCCAGAACAAGATATGATGACAAGGTCCAGATTTCTTTGGTGAAATTTGGCATTAATATTCCTGGTAGGGTTTGTCCATTGTGGGCTTCTGTAGAGACATAGTGGTTAAACATGGCGGACTCAATGTAAGGTAAAGGGAATGAAAACGCAATGATTCCTTTATTCTGCCAATTATACACTGATGAAAACATACCTATGAATATTATATTCCATTTTTGCCAATAGATCCTCCTCAATGGAAATTAGACCGTGTCTGGCCGTCATAGTCTATGTAACTAGTGAGAAACACTGCTACCCCTCTGCAACCAGTTGAGCATTTTAATGGTGTTTGGGCTTTTAAACGGATTATAACAAGAATATTAGGCCCCATGTAAATGTAGCTATTGATAGTCATGCAGACAGTGCATACAGTGCTAAAGTCACTGTACAATTGAAGATCTCCAAAGAGAAGTGGAGGCTTCTTGGAAAACTAGACCTTTACTGAGTGGCTTCACCATCACTGCTGCTCAGCATAGTGTGAACTTGTGTAGTTCAGTATATCTCTGTTCAGTTTGATCCCTGGCAACATGACAGGAAATGCTGTGACAAACTGGGAATTGAGTCTGGGTGGTTCATCTAGGGACTGACTCAGTGATAGACACACACACACACACACACACACACACACACACACACACACACACACATGCATGCACGCGCACACACACACACACACACACACACACACACACACACACACACACACACATATGGCACCTGCCTGTGCTACGTGCTGGGGGATAAAGGGGATCCCAGATGATAAGTGGCGTTCTGCAGGATACCAGAACTGCACTGCCAAGTTGGACCACACAAACACAGACACGCTGAAACCCACACAGAAGACACACACAAACCTTTGTGCATGAAAATGTGAAAAAAATGACACGTCAGAAGTGAATGGATAAATAATAGTCTGACAGATGGAAAATTGAGATTTCTCTTAAAACTGAGAAGTGACGTTTGAAAAACCAGGCAATCTCACCTCACTGGTGTTGAAAAGACCTGCCACAAACAGGAAGTGGTTATTAGGTAAGCCGACAAGCTGTCACAAAACTCAGCTGAGCTGCACTTAATGTACAAAGAGGAGAGGCCTAAAGGTGCTTCTTCTCACCACATTACTTAAAGACGGGTTTTCATCCTTGTGAAGCTGCTCCCATCTGAGTCCCACACAATCTGCCCAGCAGACGACCAGATGTTTTATAAAAAAAAAAAATGTTCTCCTCACCATCTTGCCCTTCAGCTCCATCAAAGTCCCCTGCCTTCCGCTCACATGCCACAAACTATTACAGCTCCTCCAAAATAATGTCAAATGTACACCTCCCTGGGGACTTTCTTGCTGCTTTTACTTAACTTGACAAATAGCTTGAGTCAGATGTTGTGCTACAGTGGGTTAGCAGTGATAAAGCACCAATCAAATGTGTACAAAGTAGAAAACTTCACATTGGCACATAGTGCATACATGGCTATAGCAGCTCTTTTGCAGGCTTCATTTTCACAACAAAAATGGAATACAGGGATTCTGCAAGATTCAGAGAGCTACATTTAAGATCTTTGCGATAGTATTTAGCAAGAAATATAAATAATGAAAGAAAACCAGAGAGAGACATTCGCCCCCTCCAGACGGCTCGTCTGCTGTTAAGAAAATGGAATTACGGGTGAAAAAATCCACAATGCAAGTTGTTTTTTGGGTGATTTAACAAATAAAGTTAAGAGAGCAGAAAAATACAGCTTGTATGTGTCGGATACTTTCTGTTTTTCTCTCACTGTATCATAAAGAAGCAGGGCAGGGCAATGCATGTGCAGTAACAGACAGAGGTACGTGTGCGAATATCCACATCCCAAAATCGAAAACCAAATGCTTACTCAATAAATGAATATCTGAAGTATTCAGGTCCAGCTTTACCTCATTTTAAGCCAGAATTTTTTAACTAAAAAGCTCCCATGAACCACTTGTAAGAACTGAAATCAACAATACAGAAAATGTTCACAAACTGTAGGCATGTGGGCAACACTTGCATACTGCGGGCGAAAATAAATGGTGACATACATTTTAATCATAGACCGTATAATTAAAAATCCAAAAATGTGGAAATTGTTCCTGAAACCAGCAGCATGTGACGGCACTTAAAGCAGCCATGTCCTTAATTACCCATACATTTAAGCCTTGAAATTCAGTTGTACTGTTGTCATGAACGGAGAAATTAGCTATAGAGGAAAAAACAGTTTTTTGTGCCAGTGTTACGAGTGTAGTGTGTTTTGCCTCTGCTCTGTCCTGTGTCCTGTTCAAGGTACCGCCCTCCCCTCCGGCTGGTCAGGCGCATCTGCAGTGGTTTGGCAATCATTCTGATTGCTTTAAAAGAGAGACAGCAGAAGCAGACGAGGCCAGTGGGGCCAAACCGCTAGATAGCTGAGTGGTGCTGTACGTCCTTTGTGCGCTTTTCTTTATTACTCCCTCAGTAGAGGGAGAGCTGCATTCATATTTATTTGTTGGACCAGTGGTTGGTTTGTTTAGTTCATATTTTTTGTTAAAATGGTTGTCACTTCCTATTTTTAAGGAAGTTGTTTTATGTTAATATTATACTCCTCATTTACGATTAAAACGTTTAAATAAATAATTTTGTTAGTACACATAATTCTGTTTTCTCTCTTTCTTTAACACTGGGTTTATATTTAATTGTTGCACCTCTTTTCCGCTGGATCTTACAGCTGAGGTCGTAACAACCAGGCTGTAAACATGTTTATTTCTGCTGTAAAGTTGGGAATTTTAATATGGGGCCTTATGGAGATTGACTCACTGCTGTATCCTGCCTCAAGTGGCTGTTAAAGGAACTGCAATTTCTGTAACTTTCATGTTGCTTCAATTGCCAACTACGGAGGCTGCCGCTTGATTCTACTGCAAATACAATACAAAATCAATTAATTGCATCACCAAATTCTTAAGCCATTCCAAGGAATGTTTCTTTTAGAGTGCAATTATCACACACACACTGCAAAAAACATTACATTTAATATTATTGCACTAATTATACAGTTGCATTCAGCTCCCTGTTCCTGTCTGTTTATCTCATCTTGCTGATTATAATAATTACCATACAATCACAATGTTTGTGTGAAGCAGTTCTAATGAGCACCACTTAAACTATACTGTAATATGATTATGGTTAAATGCATTTCTGCAGTGTAATAATGACGCCTTGTGATGCTTTAGAAAAGACAAGTCAAGAGTCAGTCAGTCTCAATTGGTTGGCTAATTTGGTTATTTTATGGAAAAGCAGAGTTGGAGTTTGGGGCTTGCACCACATTGTAGTTTGAAACAAGTATAACATTAATATATATAAAGTTTATTCTGCTAAAAACAGTGTGTTATTTCCTGTTGAGAACTTTGTCTTTCCCTTTGCTCGTTGTTGGTATTCTTCCAGCTTTTCTTTGTCCTGCTGCCGAGTTCAGCACCTCTGACATCAGATTTATTAGACTGTCAGCGGACTCAGCACTACCTGCTTTGATACCTAGAGCTCATGTTGTGTGTGTGTGTGTGTGTGTGTGTGTGTGTGTGTGTGTGTGTGTGTGTGTGTGTGTGTGTGTGTGTGTGTGTGTGTGTGTGTGTGTGTGTGTGTGTGTTGTATTGCACTGTGCATAGGTGCAACTGTGTGCATACATAGGTGTGTGTGTGTGTGTGTGTGTGTGTGGAAAGAGTCTTGTATAATTGCATGTGTGTGCTACTGCCCACAGATGGCCACATGGTGTGTAATCAGCACCTGTACCTCAGTGTGGGAGTCACAGGTCAGGGATTGGAGCTTTAAGCTGCTCTGCGCTCCCACCAACACCACCAACACAACTGCCACAGCTAGTGGATTAAGCCATAGTCATCCCAAGGAGACAAATTTCTACCTGCATCCATCTTACCACCAGATCTGCACTGTGTATTCAGGTACATAAAGGAAGTGTGTGCAGTATTTTTGGTTTACCAGTTGCTCTAGGTGCATTGGAGTTTCATGTCTGCAAACATTTCTTAGTGGAAGGCTTTCTCTGGAGGCAAAAATAATCTCACTGGTTGACCTCAATGAAGGCACCAAAGAACCACATTTATCGGCTGAGGGAGTGCTTCCCTGTACTGGACGATAGACTCCACAGCACCGTTCACACTGTTGGCATTAAGTCAGCCTCGTTCAGTGTGGGTACTGGGCTCCTTGGGGACCAGAGATCCCCAGTGAGCAGCCAGAGGAAGATGTTATGCTGCAGTGAACACGTTGTTGCCACTGTGGCCCAAACCAGGAAAAAAAAAAGATAAAAAAATGGATACATGAATTTTTTTCAGTTCCTATTGCCTACATGGTAAATAAACCAAAAGGTTCAGTTACATTTGTGTTTATTCCCAAAAGAACCAACAGCAAATGAATGGACTTCCTGTCTCACCCCTGGAAAAGGCTATAACATTATCTAACCATAATGTCTGATACTGTGTTTTTATTTTTTACACATTAAACTTTTTATCAAAATATTTCAAGAGTTTTATGCCCATCCAAAAATGAAGTAGAAATTTTTTTGTTGCAAGCATAATTTATTTCTAAAATATATTTATATATATTTTTTCTCACTGCATTAGACCCCAGAATATCCATTGGTCAGTCAAGAGTACAGCACACCCTATTCCAAAAATAGTTCAGCTGTGTCTCTTTGCTGAACGTAAGCAATAGGTCCAGCTTTGGAGATGTTCATGTAACCAATTATTTTATACTTCTACAACATTATTATAGTATTTCCTGTTTCAAAAAGGTGGCTCAACCAATCAGCACATGTTGAAATTCAGGACATGTGCATCAGCTCTTCTGCAGGCTGCTGCACACTACAGCTACACATAACACCCTTTTCTGCACGAATTTGCCGAAAAGATAATGTGTATCTTCACAGAACTATAATTTTAGCCATAGTATTATCAGTTAACAGCAGTATCAGTGTAATATTTGCAAGTATTAGCCACCATTAGCTACAGGTCATACGAGAGCAAGTACATTTATAGGAGAAAGACTCCCAAGTTTACTAAATTGAGCTCTTATCAACAATAAGCAGAACTAATCTTCTTTCAAAAGTTACTGGTTCAATATTAAGTACTGTATAACAATTTACAATTCCTCAGTTACTGGTGTAGGCTCAATTTGCAGCACTACATGCTATTCTTATTGTAATTCAGTAAGTTATGCTAATTCATTTGTTGTTGTTAATTATTATTATTATTATTATTATTATTATTATTAAGTTGCATCAACAAGCAGCACATTCTAAAACAATGTGCTGGCACAGTAAAATGAGCACAGATTCCATTCAATTCAATTTTATTTGTATAGCGCAAAATCACAACAGAAGTAAGAGAGGAGGAGAAGAAAGGAGAGAGAGAGAGAGAGAGAGAGAGATAGAGAGAGAGAGAGAGAGAAGGACAGAGACAGAGGTAACAACAGAAGGACAGACACAGAGACAAAGGTGCACATCAACAACAGTAGCAACAACGACACTAATAGTAGTGACTGATGATGATAATGATGATGAACATGAAGAAGATGATGGCTACGAAAACAACGATGGGGGACAATGAGCAGTGATCATAGTAATAATAGTAACGGTAGTAATAGTAATAATAATAATAGTCATAATAATAATAATAACAATATCAGTGATATTAGTAATGGCTGTCAAGCAGGACCATGGCAGGAGGCTCCACCAGGATCCATGAGAACCTGCGAGACGAAAGCACAAGAACTCCGGAGGAAGAGAAGTGAAGTTAGATGCTGAGGTGTCTGTGTGTTTATCCTGTTAGATCTGAAATAAGTATTTTCTCATATCAGAAAGGCATATATAGAGTGTGATGAAAAACCACATGCAGTAGTATTTCAGCCAAAGAAGGTTTGTTTTTGCAACATTTGTACATTGTATGCTGACAGCAGGCATAAATTAATGATCAAGAGGCTGTCCAGATGTGCCTTCTTCACCCTGGCAATATGTGCACCCTCACTTGTTTCTGAATGGGAAACCTAAATACAGTACAGTATGAGTACTAGTGAGCTTCCTTTCTAGCCCCCTACACCCACTGGGGTTTCAACCAATAAGATTATTTCTGCTTGAAGAACAGCACTGCCTCTGAGAGATGTTTGGGGAAGTAAAACTCCAAATCTGCTGGTTTTCTGCCCTTTGCCTTACATGCCCCCCTGGAGCATTCAATGAATTTCCAAAGGAAAATAGATAATGCAGCTTAAGCCATTCATTTCACCCAAGCATGCTGCAATTTCAGCTTGCAGTGATATTTAATGGACACTGATGTTTGTTTAGCTGCAGCTAAATACAACAGGGTTTTACTTTTTCAACAAGCTGTGTTTAATTCGGTTCTCTCATCTGAAGTGTCCAATACCCACTTCAGCTCTCCACTAGAAACCCTGCAGGATAGAAGCACTGGCTTGTGTTAACAAAACTGTCTTATTTAGCCATGCTAGCCATGGATGGGTGGATAGATGGCAATGGCTGCCAGTCCACTTTATGATTACACAAGCTTCTATATACATTTGTGTAGTTGGAGATGTCTATTTGGTGCAATCAATGTTAATTGTAAACTAACGGACTACCTGCTGTGCAGAAAAATGCAGTTTAATCTGATAGAACGGTCAAAAATGTGGGATTGTTCAAACATTATGTTAACTTTTTGTTGCCTTGGTTATCCCGACTCATCCTCTAGCACCACCAACGGGTTGACATTTGTGAATTTGAGCGAAGTATCTTGACAAGCCATCTGATATGATTACAATGAAATGATAGACAGCTTGAACATGGTGAAGCAGCCAGGTGAGGCCCATAATACAGTCCTGGTACTATTACAGTAACAGCAGTGTGACTCTATTTGGCACTGGCACTGTGGTCTTTTCCCTTCAGTCTCCACCGTAATAGATTGATTAATTCACAATTAGCACCAGTGTTCAAAGTCCATCCTTGTCTGCTTCTAGCGGTGAGGAACATCTGTTTCATACACAAACACACAAAGACACACTGATGCTCACATGTACGCATAAACAAATCGAGGGCACACAAGATATGCACACACACAAACACATAGCCTTTGTAGGGGGTAAGACATCTGCTGTTTGTTGTTCACAAATTATTGATAGCAGTAAACAGAAAGTTGAGGGGAAAACAGACATTTCTCATGCTGATGAAATTTTCACGACCTGTCAGCCCATTCAAACCAACGCTTTGTTACCGAGCAGGACGGCACAACAACAAGAGACGCATCTCTACCACACATTTCCCACAGCGAGGAGAGAGACACAGAGAGGAGGGGTGTGACAGAGACAAAGAAAATACACAGCGAGGAGACCAGGGACAGGTGGAACACTTTATTCCAGAGCCCCTTTGTAACTGAAAAACCCCCTTCACTGGATGCATTTTTTATGGTTTTTATGCTATAAATGGAAGTGTAACTTTGACTAATGAAATTCCAACTGATATATTTTTAATCTTTAGATAAATATTCATTTCCTAAGTCATTGTTGCATAACACCCTTTCCACCAACATTTTAATGTGTTAAATATGTTTTTTTATCAAATAAAAACATGAGTACAGACACGGAATTTGACTTAGGAGATGTTTATTATGGTAATAAGGAGAATACATTTCCCATTCATCATAATGGCATGCTTGACATGTTGTGCTATAATCTAATTATCAGGGGGGTTTAACCATGTAAATGACAGTTTCTCTCTGTGTCTCTCCCCCAGATGTGCCCCTCTTACTCTCCAACATGTGGCCTATCATGAAGCCAGATTATTGGCACTTGTAAATAGGATAGATCAACAGCCCAGTATCACAGGAGCTATGTCTATATTGTATGAGTAGTGAGCTCTTTGTGTAGTGAGACAATAATTATGTTATGTAAAGTTTTTTCAAAAGATGAAGTTCGGAAAATTTGACATTTGTGACGTGGGTAAACATGACGTAAGGACTAAACTTTATAAGACATTTGCTCTTACCTTATCCATGGGTTGCATGTTCTCTGCATATTCTTGCATATTAATCTTGCTATCTATCAGTAATGGCATTTTTATGAGCTTCTGGCAAGGGGCTTGCTGAAGCTGAGTATGCTGAATAGTAGCAGTCATACACTTTTGCTTTGCTCGTCTACCTCACTTGGGTGGCAAGTTAACGTTAGCAAGTGAGTTGGCAGATTTATTGTTTATTTTGTCTATTTGCTCTCTAGTGTACTCCATTTTTGCAGCAATCAAGACAATATTACTAGCTTAGTTAACTGACAGGTCAATAGGACACGCCATAGGTCAAGCTGATAGTGGAGCACCCTCGGCTTGATCACAATGCAAACTACTTCTGGCTGCCTGTAGCGCTTATAGACTGTAAAATTTTAATTTTAATTTGAAAAGGTCATTACACTGAAAAATGACAATGTTCAAATTAAAGTTGACAGCACTAGTAGTAGGGCATCAAACCTTTAAGCAGGAGACCACTGTTTGGGTCCTTTCAGAGACTTGAGATAACTGCACTGCCTTCTCTTGCAGAAAGTTTAAAGTCTGTAATGACACCAACAATGATGTCATGGTGTACTACTACAGAGCAGTTTACAGCTCATTATCCCTATCTGATCCTATGTATCCTACCATTCCAAAATGGACAAAAGTATTGGATTTGAAGTGAGGTAATAAAGAGAACATAAATGCATGTATACAGATGGGTAGAATCACTATGTTTGTGATGATAATTATATCACACAGGGTGTTCCACTACAACCCTACAACAGGGCTTCTGACTAACTACAGAAGAATAGCTGACCAAGCTGGCATCTTCTTACTGACTGGGATTGCTTCAGTGTTGAGAAGGTGATTGTGAGCACAAAATAATTATGGCTCAATATCACCCCTTTGTTAGCAGTTTTGAAAATAAGAATCATGTTTTTGTTACCTAAGGTTGAGCTGTTTTTTTCCCGCTGCAGGTTACCTTCCATGGAGTTCACCATGTTGAATCCCCATGTTCTTGTGTATTTTGCAGCCAGCGTAGTTTCACCTTCGCGCTTGGATTGGAGGGTGAAGTGAGGGAATGTTGCAATCTGCAACTACACTACTAGGTGCTACTAAATCCCACACACTGGTCCTTTAACACCATCAATATTCTTGTGAAGGTATTTAATGATACCTTCTTTATGATTGAAAAAAAACTGCACTGCGTAGCACCAAATATTATTATCCATATGAAGAAGAAATATATCTATATTAACATTCCTTTCAGGACTTAGATGTATCACTGCACATACACTGAAAAAGAAAAAAGAGCCCACGGCCAGTGTTTATTACCAGTTCAGGGATGTATGTTAAGAATGTGCTCTACACAGCTTTGAAAAGCACTGTTGAGAATTTGAGTGAACTCAGAAACTGAACAAAACCTTAAAAAGCCATGCCAGACAAAACATTGTTCCCCTTTCTTCAAATGTTTCTCTTCAGGGTTGTTTACCTCTCTCCGCTATATCCTCCTGCTATTCCTGGCCTCTTTATTGACTCCTGCAGAGGCCTTTGTTATCTCCCCACTGTGCTGTCTGGAAAAGTGGCCACCTTAAGTGTTCTTTAGTGCCACTCCTGTTGTGGAGTGTATTTCTGAAACAACACAGGATAGGCAGGCTGTTTATTGCAAGAGGAGATATGGCAAGGAGATAACCCCTTATTTACAGGGGAAATCACTTAAGTACATATGTGTGTATGTGCCTGCCTACAAAAGCAGCACATGGAAACAGGGCACGAAGAAGAGAGTTGAACTTATAATTTTCATTTTATCCAACAGATGTTAGACCTAGAGTGAGGATCATGATGAATAGAACGAAGTAAGAATCCAAATATGTGACATTTGTACTGGATTGTACCCTATGATTACTTCTATGACCATCAACCTACTATACCTTAAGACATTTTTAGTTTTTAAAGATCACTGTTTGGGGTATTTTTTGCCTTCACTGGACAGTTTGACAGCTAAGAGGCAGACAGGAAACATGGGAAGGGAGTGCAGGGTATAAGATGCGACAAAGGTCCACAGCTGGAATTGAACTTGGGAATTGTTGTTTTATGGCACACACAGTAACAATTCGGCGACGAAAGTAATCTTATCCTTTAAGACATGGAGTGGGCTTCCAGGGCTTGGCTGCCTTCGCATGTATTTATATGAATGTACGGAAGAGTGTTGGGCTGCCAGGCTAAAGGTATGGTACGTGGCCTTACCTGTCTCCACACTGCCCCAGCACATCCACTGCCTGTCCCTCGGCCTGTCATTGTAGACACTTAACATGCAATATAACGCAATAACTCAAAACTTTGAATGGAAAATTTGGAAATTTGACGGTCCTTCACAGAGTCGTGGAACTCACAAACATCTCTCAAAACTCCAGTGTCCCACACCTGTTCTCACTCCATCTCAGAACCATCTGGTAAGTAATCTTTGGAAAGGCAGGCACTTTCAAAAAATACTTGGCAGGTAATGACCGTCTATCACAGACAAACTTCAACCACTCAGATCTATGAACCTAGTCAGTAACGTAGTCAAACTCTTACCGATGCCAGTTGGGAGAATGGCAAAAACATATTTTCCATTGAGAAAAACCTTTTGTGTCTTTCTTCGCTTTTCTTTCAATGAAGAAATACTCTCCAGTTCTGATATAATTGATGCTACTAACTTCTTCAGCAGCCGCCATTGTTGTTTTTTAGCAAACAGTCACTTCTCACACACAGTGACACACACCTAGTATTACACTATGCCCATAGCTCATGCTGTAGCTTCCAGTAGTTCCTTATAGGATGCTGATTGGTCAGAGCCACATGTTTGGACACAAATGCATTGCTTGAAGCCTGGCAATTTGGGTTCTCAAGTGAAGAAACACAATGTAAGCAATGCTATTGGACATCACACTCATTGTTTGTTTTGTCCAAAGAAAGGAAGAAGTAGATGTCATCAAACTGAAATCTAGTTGCTAAAGGGTGCTCGAAGGGAGACATCAATGGTATCCAATGGAGCAAAGCCTGTAAGGTAGTTCAGGCACTCAACTCAAGTCTGCCGCTACATGACATTCTCTTATCACCGCTTCATAGTAGTCAAGCCATCAGTGCTCTGCTCACTTTCTGCTGCCATGCCTGCTACCACTTTGCTCACCTGAAAGCTACACTGACACTTGCTGCTGCTGCTTATATAGAATTTCCTAAGCCCACCTTCACCCTAACATCCACCTGAAAGGTAGAGTCTATTTCCCCAAGGGGAAGATGTTATCATCACTCACAACTCTGTGCTGTGCTAAGCCTGTTGTTTCCTTGTGGGAAACAAAGAGGTCAGAGCCTAAACACCAAATATCATCACTGTATATATTCTGGTTTCACATGATAATCTGCTGTGTGTTTGATCACTAAAATTAGCATGTCACTGGTGTGACTGGTAAAATGGCGGCAAGAAATGAGTTCCTGCATCACCGGAAATAAAGAGGAGGAAGCGTTGAAAGGTTCATGAGAGTCCCCTCTGGTGGATGCAGAATGAGGTCAGACTTTTTATATGCTCCAGCCCTTAGAGAAAAAAAGCAGCTTATCCTGATTGGATGATCACATATACAGTCTTATGCAAATTTCATTAAGCTGCTCTGCTGAAATGTGAGGTCAAGTCTATAGAAGCCATATGAGGGCTCCACATATTAACTAGAACAAAGGGTTTTAGGATAGCCACCATAATTCAAGTTTTAACTTAAAACACTTACACACAGTAAAGCATTATAGCAGACACAGATGACTTTGGTGCAAATCCTTCCATCACATAATGGATTAAATTTCACATTAGGCTGGAAACAAGCTTGAATGAATTACTATTTTCCACACTACTATGTTTAATTAGTTTATCATTTTAAAGCCATTATAATGCTCCTATAATATTTGAAAGGAATTAATGTAGGAAGTATCCTGTAGGGATTAGTGAATTTACAGAAAGCTAAACACATTTTAATTTATTGTATAATGTATTTAAACTCATACTGTTAAAGAGGTGCACTACTCAGACTAAGAAAACAGTTAATTTTGTGTCTCTGAAGGAGTTTTGTTCTGAGGGAGAAAACATCCCGGATGATATCATCATAGGTGGTTGTTACTGTCTCAAGCTTGGGATTTAAGAAGCAAGGTTTCTAATAGAAAGCCTTTGTTAAAGAGTGGGTTTGTACAGTTTGAAAGATGTGTGCATTTTCAAGTCATGGGTGATCTAATTAAAAGACAAGTTGCATGATAGGAAGTGTAGGATCTTCTTGACCAGAAATTTGTCCAAAATCACTCCTTGGGTCACTCATTCACTTCTCCATGTGTAATAGACAATCAATAGTAACCTTTAAATTGAGATTTAGAAGACTTTATGTGTCTTATGTATCATCATTCACAGTGGGATTGTTAGGGAGTAGTCCTGTGCTTGCCATGAACACTTTTTTTTCTGTCAATTGAGGAATTTTTTAAGGCAATATGTAGTTAATTTACACTCACTGCATTTAGACACTCAAATAAATATGGTGTACTTGTAAATAGAGAGTTATTTCTGACACAGAGCTCTGTTTTGATCATTCTGTTTTAAATAGCTCTATCACAACTTTAAAGAAATACAATATAAATACCAAATGTTGGAGTATATATCATGTCACTCAGAATTGTATTTATACTTTGTAAATTGGTCCAAATTTGGATAAAGATTTGTTTGCCAGTGGCCTGTCAGAGGTGGTAATTTAGTATTCAGCTACACCCAACAATAATTACAGCAGTAGTAGTGGCAGGTTCATTTTCTATCTAAGCAAAAAAGTAAAGCTGTTAGTAAGTTAGGAAACTGACAAAATTGTTCCACTGTCCGTGTCTATGTGTCAGTTAATTATATAATTTCTTGAAATGCTAGAAATAGGCTAACTAAATGCCCTTTCTCAGAATCCAACCAGGTTTCACTCCCAGGTCATCAAATACTGCTGCTTGGTCAGTGGCCCTTAGCTTCAAAATATGACGCTAAAAACATGGTGAGACATGGTGAGAGTCACCAACAGACAGTACAAAACATTCAACGTTCAATATAAATAAAATGTTCAGTAATATATTTATATTATGCAAGGTTTTTATACCCGTCATAATGTAAAGTTATGACCGGTATAGACCTTATACATTATGGAAATTACATGGTTTAGTAGTCATTTAAATAATATATGTTCACACATACCAATCACAGGTCAAAACATTGCTAAATATGGCTGACTTATAAAAGCCTAAAGTGGTACTGAATGAAGAGCTATTTAGGAGCCGAAAGAGCCAACTTATTACTGGGAATTTTCATTACTACTGTTGATTTCCTGTGGGAAATTTTATTCATGTAGAAGTATCTTCATGTACATAAGTACCTAATCCTAACCAAGTAGTTTTTGTAGCTGAGCCTAACCAAACTGCCACCGTTCCACGTTAACCACACAAGCTTTATTTGGAAAGCATTAACGTTGAACTTGAACACCGAGACCTGTACATCCAGAAATGACACTAGAGGGATACCTACGGTGAAGGGATGACCCAGCAGCAGTGTCTGATGGGTTGGGAGTGAGACTATGTTGCAAGAGCATATCTCCGTAGTGTGGTGTGTTACATTACCATAAAACCTCTCAGGGATGAAGTCCAATATGAATTGTTGGGTGTTTGAAGCCTTTGACCTTTGACTCTACAGACTGCTGTTTCATATCTCTTACCAATGCTCAGCACTGGTTTCCTGACAAGTCATTTCCTAACATTAACCCCATTGTTCTTAGTTGGTTTAACTTAATAAAACCTTAACAATAGAGGTGGCAGTTTAGACATAGCTCTATTGCATATGTTTTGTAATGGGAAAACTTTCTAGTAAATGTGGGGCCCTCGAAATCTGAAAAAGGGAGCCAACAAACCTCACACTGTCTTTTCTTCTTCAACCTCCATTTCCTCTCACCACTCCTCTCTCCTCTTTTTCCCATCTCCTCCTCTCTCTTATGGACCCTGGGATTCTGTGTATTGTTAATAATTCAGCCGCAAGGATGGATTTTGGTCTTCATTTGCAGCAGGAAATGCCTTGCTTCATTGAACAATGCACTCACTCCCAGGCTCCTGACGTGTCTTCAGAGGCAGAAATAGGAAAAACCTTTCCCCCTTAGATGGCTGCTTTCAAATGCAGGGGAAAGAAAATGGACAAGAAAGACAGTAGCAGTGATTTAATGTTTCTTTTTTTTTGCGTGCACTGAAAACACAGGCCTCAACAAAGAAGTTATACTTTCACCAGAGGACATTTTCACTGCGCACGTACAAGGCACCGGAAGAACACGGGCATTTTTAGAAACATTGCTTTTTCCCCACTTTAAAGTGTTTCTCATAGATCGGTAGGTTTCCATTTTTTCCAATTTCATGACACATTTTCATATGGTGACACATTAGTATCCATCAGGTTTGAAGGGCAGGGCGATCAGGGAGGCCTGTCGAGTGCCGCGTGTCATACATTATAGCGCAGAACTCATTTCCTGCCTGAGTTTAACAATGTCTGTGTCCTCTGAGAGGTGAGACTATATGAGGGACACATCATGAGGTCGTACTTGTTTCAGATATGTGTGTCTGTGCATGTGTGGAAGGTGGAAAGAAACAAGACCAAATACAGCCAAATGGTAGTGGGTGAAATACACTGGTCCTCCAACATGACATTCAGTGTCACACTGGCATCATACTGTGGGGTTGTGTTGGGCTAAATGTAGCATCGTCTTTGATAAAAATAATAATACTTTACTAATCAAATACTCAGGAACATAACTCTACAATAAAGCTGTTGATCTGTAAATATTAAATATTGTATTTATTCTGGTTGTAACCCTATCTTGTGTGTTGCTATGGCGATCCAAACTGCATGCATATCAAGTTTGTTACCCACTCTCCTGCAGCGGGAAGGAGAAGAAGAAGAAGTCACACTTACTTTGAGTAAAGGTCTGGTGTTGCACTCTATAACTGTGTTAGTTGGGTACATGATACTGTTGTGTGTCCAGTGCTGCTGTCATTGTTGCCAAAGTTCAATGACTGACTGCCTCAGTCATTCAAATAAATGGCTTGTTTGTATGAATGGATGAGATGGAAGATATTAGAGAGAAAGGTACAAACAGAAAATCACAATATGGTAAATGGACTGTACTTATATTGCGCCTTTCTAGTCTTTCGACCACTCAATGTGCTGTAAACTACATGCCACACTCACCCATCCACACACATTCATACACTGATGCACTGGATGCAAGGTGCAAAGGAATCTAATCATTCACACACACTCATACACCGATGAGCAATCAGGAGCAATTTGGGGATCAGTATCTTGCTCAATGACACTTTGTCATGGAGCGTGAGGAGCCGGGGATCAAACCTTCCGTTTAGTGGAGGACCCACTCTACCTCTGAGCGGCCCATATATGTTCATGTTATGAAGACGAGCAATTTTTCAGCTGAACTGAAAGACTTGGCTTTTCCCATGGGGAACTGAAGTCATTGTAGGGCTCTCTTCAAAGCCACCAGACTTCTTTTTTAAAACAGTTACTTTACCTCGCAGAACACAGCAGCTGCTGGTCTACTGCTGCCTCAGTCGGTTAGTTAGTTTGTGTTATTGTGACACTTTGGTGAAGTCTGTCTGGTGATTTTAAAAGACAGCATAGATGGATATAAGATCTTCAGTTCCCCGTTGGTAAGGGCTGTCTGTTGGCAATGTAAAGTGGTGGAAAATAACCATTGCTTTGTGATAGATGCCACCAGAGTGGAGTGTTTCTGGGGATTGGGCCTCACTGATTACTGTACAAAAGTACTTTTGTAACTTCCATTTATTTTGGTAAAACTGAATCATGTTTTATGGAGAAAACAAGCATCTTGCGAATTTGTGTCAATGTAGACAATCACTTCCAGCCCTCCATCTGCAGTCTGCATCACAAGAACGCAGTCGCATGACATCATGTGCAAGCAAGCTGTTGTTACTGGGTTTATCCACTAAACCTCAATTCTAAATATACAATTCAGTAAAATCTATAACTGCAATCATTTTCACAAAATCCTGGCTCAACTGCAAAAAGGAAAATATCCCATGTATCTGCAGTATGCTTAAAGTAAAACAGAGGAAAAGCCAAAACCAATTAGTAGTTTTGTGTCTTGGTAGATCAGGAATCAGTCATACTTGTCAGCAGCCCTTTAGGCTCTGAGGACAACTGGAAATTTAAATGCCGAATCCCAACCCTAATCCAGCAAAGATGAAGAACATATGCCCTGAAGAGCTACTAAATGGACCTTGTTGTAAGAATGTTTGCTCAACAATATTATCCATTTGTAGCATATATGACATATTTGTATAGTTTGCAGGACTTCAAGACTTTAAGGCACATAAACAGAAGTACAGCACATAAATGCTGTTTTTGACCTTGGACTGAAAAGGTTAATAACATTTAGACAAACTGTACAAGCTAACGTTTGTCTTTGCATGATTGGCAACTGCCTATTACATCATTAACCATCCAAATGTGTTGTCCATTTACCATAGTCCAAAAGTACAAATTCCTGCACCATTCTCATATTTTACAAGTGAATTAACTGGTTACCATACAAGAGAGAGAGAAGTAAAACAAGGGTTTTAAAGAGTGACATAGACCAGTAGAGCCTTGTTTTCACTTTGTGCTCTCTGATGATTCATTCAGAGATAAAATATTTATTCTGTCAGAAGTAGAATAAACAATTGCACCATTTTCAGGCCATTTGCCCCCTCTGGCTATTAAAGACCGACTCAAACAAAGAGCAGATATCTTACATCAGCTGAATCAAGTTATAAATTACGGATAAAATTTGCTCTTGCATATTAAGGTGCACTGAGATTTATTCATGGGATTCATGACGAGTGAATGATGCAACACATCTCCCCTACGGTGGCCATCACTGTAGCCCTGGAGAGCACAGGCTGATTTGTGAATATACAGTCTACATAGTGTGATGACACAGTTTCATCACTAAACAGTCTGCCTCCTGTGCATTTATGAAGTGACAGCTATGAGCCTATTTACTGTCTCATTTACAGTAAATTGTGCAATTTTACAACAGTAATCTATCCTCGGGAACAAGCAACAGTGTTTCTCTTTACTGTTTTACTCATCTCAATCTGTTATTTAATGGTTCTGAGACATGGTTTTCTAGTTGTGTACATATTTAAATGTTCCTTTTGCACAGTAGTTATTTTTAATCATTATTGAACTTTTACCTCATTACCCCCACATTATTTTTAAAATGAACAATGACTCCTCAGAGTGCCACAGTCACAGATAATTCTCACCAACTCTGCTTCTTTGTGCAGCTATTTAGCCTCTTTGGTTTCATTATTTATTCAAATTCCCTGTATGGAGTCTGAGCTGCTCCTCAATCTACCTGCCCACCACTACACAGCGGACAACAGCGAAATTGAATGGCCAGAAACACGACTCCAATGTGATGACATTGTTGCCCGGCTGGATGCAAGGCATCATTCACTAACACAAGAAAGAAATACCAACTTCAAGGTCGAGTGTGTAACATTGAAATAGAAATGGAATATAATATTCATAGGTATGTTTTCAATAGTGTGTAATCACCTCAATATAGGAACTGTTGTGTTTTCATTACTTTAGAATGAGTCATTTTTATTGAGGTTGCCTTCTATTGATTCTGCTATGTTGAAACGCCATGTTTTACAACCTTTTAACATATTCATTTTGTGATATTGTGAGGGGTTGTTTTGTTCAGAAACAATGGATGTGAACCAACTAGGGCTGCACAATTAATTGAAATATTATCTAAACTGCATTATGGCAGATTTGCAATATCCAAATCACAGAAGCTGCATTTTTTTTTTTTCAGTAAAAAATGCATTTGTGATGCAAAAATAATAATTCCAATTGCAATCGTAGGGCTCTATCTTGCACTCAGCGCAATTGACTTTGTACACTGGCGCTTGTATAATTCCTATTTTGCACTCGACGCACATTGGAATTTTCCCTCCACCGATGCACGTCCTTAAATTAGGGAATGAACTTGCGCTCCGGGGGGCGGTTCAGTGAAAAGAGGAGGCGTGTTCCGGCGCAAACGTTCACTGGTGCTATTTTGCTGTTTCAGAAAACAATTCCGCCACAGACCAGGAAAAACCTAGTCTAAAGTCAGTGGCGCTTATTCAGATGCTATTTTAAGGGCGCAGACTCGAGGGGATGCGCCTGAGAGGCAGCAGCAACATTGCCACCCGGTCAAGACGGGCATTAATACTTTGCCGCATCCCAGACAGCTCCAGCATGAGGCGTGTAGTGGGTCTGGATCCTCTGCTCCTTGGTGTTTGCGCTGCTCCCTCCTCAGCTGGCCCTTGCGCACTGCTCGGCCCTTGCGCACTGCTCCCGAGGCCAGGGTCTTCTTCCTGCCAAGCTACGTTACATTGTTTTGATTTATTGTATGGCTGTGTTACATTTATTTCATGTCAATAATGTCACTTCTCTGTCTTTTACGGCCCTGACGAGAACGTCGGTCTCCTCGGCTGTGAACCGCTCCTGGCGTGCGCCTGGCCAATCCGCTGTTATAATAGCAATCCGCCATGGAACAAGCGTGCCTGCTTTTAAAGGGAATGTGAGATGACGCTCTGATTGGTTTTTTGCACGTTACGCCCAAACCACACCTATGACTAATGTAGCTACTTCAGACCAACCCATTTTAGATTTGCACCGGGCACAAGAGTCATTTATCCCGCCCACAAAGCTACTTGCGTTTTGCGTTTGATACTTGCGTTTCAGATCGGCAAGATAGGGCCCGTAGTGTCTGTCAAAATAATTGCACTGTGATGTGTTTACCATATTGTGAAGCTCATATACAAACTGTTTCTCACTGGCCTGATAGCTGACACTGGTCTTTACCCACTGTTAGGATGGGGAAATGGCCAACACCATGGCACAAGGCTACCAATATTGAACTGGGATTTGATTCTCAGTTTCCAGTACAACAGAAATGGAGAAATCAATACAGACAGGAATGTACGGTCAGAGATATTCCATGGAAATACGCTAAGCACAGTAAACACACACAAGCAAACTTAGAAGAAGAGGGTAAAGAAAGGCAGTCTGAGACAACACTACAAGAAAGAAACCCCTGCTCTCAGTTATCCTTGGAAACGTATGCTCATTGCATTTTTATTTATTTATGTTGTTGTTAAGTTTATTGGTTTGGATCTACATATTAAAGACTTTGGTACAGCAATACGACTAGACAGAGAGCAGACTATAAGCAGGAAGGGTGTGGCATCTGCTTATACGTAAGACTGTAGTGTCCTGGAAAGATGTAATGTAGGCGCTCAGGATCATCAAAACCACACACAAACACTGATGGGTTGAAGATGAAATATATTTTGCACAGTATGGAGACAGATCTGATACAGAATCCTTAAATGTACAAAATGTCTCTGGAATGTACATTTCACATTTGTAATATATTTCAGCAAAGCAGTCAACCAATAGAAAGCATTAAAATGCAGGAAGGAGAAACTAATCTCTAGCAAGGGTCAATGGTCAACATCAATATTGTCCATCTATAGAATCATAAGAGTCTGCTGTAGCTGGTTACTAGAATAGGATGTATTTTCCTAGGACCAGAATGTGCTTTACATAGCCTAACAGCAGTCAACCTCTAATGAGGTACTATAAACAACACAGTTACAAAAGCATGCAGAAACAAAATATAAAATGAATAATTAATAAATCTTAGTGTTGGTAGTGTACATCCATCCCCTTGTTAATGTAGACAATGCTCCTGAAGTTAGTTTGAATGTGGAGGTGGACAGCAAGTTTCCACCACACAACTTCAGCCACTGCTCGCCAGATGGTGTTTTACCTGCTTAGCATCAGTAAACTGACTGTCACCACCAGAGTCAGTAAGGTACTGGACAAATGTTGCAGTTCTGCTCCCAGTGCATACAGATCATTCCCCCTGTCGGGCCTTGGTACCAACTCTGTTGTGCTGGCACCTGCATACCAACCAGTTAAGGACAGAGAATAGCACTGAGGCCCTTACTGCATGGGATGTCCTCGTCAAGTCAGGCTCAGATATTAACCAGCATGTAGATGTTCTATCATCATATATTAACTTTGCTGTGGATAAAGAAATATCCTCCACATCCTAATAGTAAACCATGGGTAATGACGGAGTTACAAAGAACCTCAAATAAACAGAAACTGGATGTTTTATTGCCAGAGGTTGATAAAGAGGTCAAGCGACCAGTGAAACAGCAACGATTAGCCTATGAGAACGTCTTTGTCAGTGTCTTCACTAAACTATTTGTGGCATAACATTTATTCTTCAGCGTGTGTCACAAGGCCTGTCATACTTGAGCAAAAATAAATATGTAACTTAAATACTTACTGAACTCTTCAGAGTGGTGTTTCATATGCCAGGTGGATAGATAGCTCCCTCTTTCTCTATTTTCACTTCTATAATGTGTTACTCGCTCTATATCACTCTCTATTTCTGACTCATTAATTCTACCTCAATCCTCTCCTCTGTCTCTCTCTGTCGTCGTCTGCACTCTGAGATGACAAGTCCTCCCTCCTCCCCTTCCTCCATCATTCTTCTTCTCAGACACACATCTGTGTCTATATATGAAATGGAGGATGACTGACAGGCCGGCAACTGGAAATACCTATCACCTTCTTTTTTCCTAGCGGCTAAAGCCCTTTAAAAGTGTCAGGATGGGGGGTGTTGGTAGGCAGACGGGGGTCTTATCTTCCCCAAACACCTGTACCTGCTCCATAGTGCCATTTAAGGCCTCATCGCTGCATAAATAGGTGACAATGCTGATTTTTGTGTCCCTTTAAGAGATGCTGCAGGGTAACTGATTAGAGGACCCTGGGGATTGTGAACGCCCTTTTTCTCGAACCACATCTTCAATCCCAGGTCTCAGATACTTTATTCTTGGCACCCCTTTTATTGGCAAAAAATAAGTTTTGCTCTTTTGAAATTATTTTTATGATCTTCTGTGCTTGGTAAATGTCTAAGATACAGCGTTAGTTAACTTAGAACATGAATATCTTCTTTGTGCTCTGAGACGTATTATTATTGTGTCTTACTGTATTGGGTTTACTAACGCACAATCTTCTGCAGTCCAATTCCTAACTTGCAACACAAGAAAGACGGATTTCGACTCATGTGTAAACATATATCTGCATATTACAGCAGATTAACTTAACGTAAAAAAAACTGATAAAAAGCTAAATCTCCATCAGTCGATAGCTGATGGATTCCAAGATTGCATTTTGGCCAATGCGTTCCACCTCTTTTGCTCTCGACTGCAAGGCAAATTTATTTATATAGCTCATTTCATACACAAGCCAACCCAAGCAAAAGCAGAAACAAAACAAGAAACAAATGATAAAAACAATAAAGGCAAGCAGGCAAAAGCACACAGGATAAAAACTGTAAAATTAGACAGGAAACAAAAAACAAAACCAAAGTAAAAAATAAAAACAAACAATCACAAGCACTCAGAATACACACAAACTAATAAATAAATTTGATTTAAAAGAAGATTAATTAAAAGCAATGGTACATTGTACGCAATGGTCCCCGTTCTTTTCGCAGTTTGTTCCACTTTTGAGCAGAATTACAACTAAAGCCGATTTCTCCACGCTTAGTCTTGACTCTAGGAACAGCCAGTAATCCTGAGAGGTCTGCAAGGTATATACTGGGTCAACCCTAACCCCACCCCTAACCCTAACCCTAACCCTAGATCTGCTAAATATCTTGGACCTAAACTGTTCAGTGACTTATGGACAAGCAATACAATTTTGAAGTTGATTCTCTGAGAAAGTGGTAGCCAATGTAGTGATCTGAGAACTATGTTATATGTTATATGCTGCACTTTTTTGGTCCTTGTTACAACCCTGGAAACTCTACAAACAGAAACCAGAACGCTTAATTCCTTGCCTAGTGATTATGCATTCAGATACACATATGTTTATAGTGATCAGCTAACGTGTGATGCCACGTCCTGCTTTTGGTCAATTGTGTATCCATGTCTGCAGGTTAGGAAAAAGCTGGATACACTAATGTTGGATAAGAGTGCTTAGTCTGACTCCAAGTCCAAATCTGTACCTTTTTTGTTATTTATCATCATGAGCAGCAGAAATTAAGAAAACAATCTGAACAACAAAGAAAAACCATCATTAACAATCTGAGGTGAGAAAATCTCAGAGAAAAAGTGTTCAGTTGGGTTGAGATATAGTGAAGGCTGCATATAGTGAAGGAGTCGTCGCCAGAGCAGATCTACTGCAGGGGCATTGGGTCATTATCGGGGGGGCACTGCCGTTTGAGTGACTATGATGCAGTAGCGACATCATAGTCCAACACAGCAGAAATGCTATCAAAAACGAAACACGTTTTTCTTTTTTTATTATTATTCATTATTTTTAGCGACTTTCGTCTTGTTTTTTGTTGTTGTTCGTTTCCATATCATGTCACTTAGTCAAGGCTATGTGGTAGCCCTATGCACACAGTTTACGCAGTCACACACACAAAGACGATAATAAAAGGCAGAAAGGGGTGGGGTAAAGTTTGGCCCTCTCTCTACTCCAGCAAGGACGGAGGATCACTCAGATGACACACAGCCGAGAGCTGTCGTGGAGGCTAAATGGAAATAAATGCTGTTTACCCGCCTCTGACATGTCAGAAATAGTTTATCCACCTCTCAACAGTTTATGCACCTCCAGAAAGCCAGTAGTAGGCCTACTACTGGTTATAAACATTAGACAACAGCCTCCACCATCATCAAAAACACCCCTGGACAACATATAAGTAACATAGTTACATACTGTAAGCACATACTGAGGCACGCATTTGGGCAGCAAGTAGCCTATTGGACAAGCCACGCACCAGGCAGAAATGACATAAGCCCATATATTTTACAGGCAGCTAAGTATAAAACACAAATACAGATAGACCCAGCAAACATTCATCAACAATTCACCTGCTTAGTAGGCCTTATCATGAAAGCCAGGGCTGGCTTCAAGAAGTGAAATGAACAAACGACTTACCGTCAGAAGAGTTGCAGGCGACGAGTGTTGCTGCTGAACCTTCTAAGCACTGTGTCCTTCCATTCGCTTGTGCATTTGCGTGTCAAGTCTTTCTCGAATGCAAGCTGCTCCAACCTGGCCTTTCTCTCGTGTAGCATTGTGCGTCTGTGTTCCGAAAAAACATTTTTCAGAGTGGAGAATGAATTCTCACACATTGGTGTGGATGCGCCAAATGTTAATGCATGTTTGAAAGCAGTCAGCACACTGGGGCATGGCAATCAGATGGTTGTGGTACGTTGAGATGATGTGCTGTATGGTCCAGTCTCCCTCCATTGCTTGCTTTTGTGACATTAAAAACTCTTTAGCAACTTTGAACTCAGCGTCAATTATAATCGATTGTGACAGGTGAGAATATGCTTCACAGCTTTCACATCAAGGAAGTTATCGGCCACTATTGCCAGTTGTGAGTTGCGCTCGCTGAAGCTACGCTCCAGTTCCCCAACCACCGAATCAATAGTGTTGTAGTACAATCTCCAAAGTTCAGTTTCCAAGTCATCATCACCTCGGTGTCCTCCTGTAGGCCCCATAACGATGAAACCATCCATCCGTGTGCCTTGACACTGTACTCCAACCGCTCTGTTGTGAAACCATTTATCAACAAATGATCGCCCCTTACCATTGTAAACAGTTACCGGATACTGTTTTAACACAATTTGGACAGGCCTGTCGGTGCCGACATCATCAACCGATGTCCACTGACTTGGAGGACTTGTAGATCGTTGCTCTATGGTTGCGCTGGTTAAGTCTGAGGAGGAGGTCGAAGCCATTTTCAGAATCCATTTTTTGTCGATAATTAACTGTCTATGATATAGACGGACAAACTGTCTACCGTATTCTTTCCGATTCCAACCAACAACTTGAAATGGATTCTGCGCGCTGCAGCTCAACGCTACGTTTAAAAAGCAAAATCAAATGTAACAAGTTTACTCAGCGACCAATGAGCATTGACCAAGCCTCGTAACCTGCTATGCATGCACAACCAAAATTATTTTCCCCATTCATTTCATTTTAAGTTACAGTTTGCACATTTAATATTAAAAGAATAACTAAAAAGGATTTATTTTTGGCCACACCATGGCCTGTGGTAGGAGGGGCATCAATGACCACTAGGGGGGGCACAGGCCTTGAATGCCCCACCACAGCACTGACACTGGAAGGCTTTTACATATGATTCATTCACATTAGTTCCATACTCGACCAACCATCAGTGAGTCCTCCGGTAGCTTCTCATCATTATGTTTCACTCTTACACAGATCAGCCACCTGAGCACCCTGGTGGTCAGAATGTTCTGCAGCCCCATACCAACTGTGATGCAATGTGTGTTCTGACACCTTTTATCAGAACCAGCATTAACTGTTTCAGCAGTTTGTTAGATCGGTCCACAGGGGCCAGCCTTTACTTATAGTTTTGGTTCACTGACATCACAGCGACTTAGCACATATTGTAACTTGTATTCCTCACTTTCTTCCCCACACAGCTTTACACTTTGTACTACTGGGTCATTGTTAATCATGTCATGGCCAGCCGGCGCAGACTGACGCTATAAAAAAAAAAGCTCTTCCAGTCCTAAAAAAAATATTATGAATCCTCGTATAGCTTATTTTTGTGTCCCCTTACTTGAGCTTCACAAATAAAAAAAAAGGTTCCCTTAACACAACTTCCGTTTTTATTCACTTATATTATTTTTTTCATGAGGCAGTATGCTTGTAATCGCTCTTTTTTTTGTGCTTTTTTCCCCTCACGTCTACTATCCACTTCAACATGCTTCCAAGCAGCATCATGGTTAAACAATAATAATAATTATAAAAATAATAATAATGATATTTAAAAAGCATCTTTCAAAACCAGTTACAAGTTGCTGTACATTGCAAATATTAAAAGCTTAAAATAGGAAATAACAATATAAAAATAATAATTACAAACATTCAATGGTCAAACAGGAAATAACTATAACAACAATAAAAACTACACCGAGGACAAAAAACACATTGCAGGATAAAGTGCTTATGAAAGGTGACTTTTTAGCAGCTTTTTAAAAGCTATCAACTGACTATTTTTATAATTAGGGGATGGCGGTTCCAGAGGGTGGGAGCCACAACTGCAAAGGCTCTGTCACCTTTGGTTTTAAACCCAGATTTTGGGACCAGCAAAAGGCCTCGGTAAGTGGACCTCAGGGATCTCACCAAAGTCAGAGGACACAATAATTATGAAATATATATATAAGGTGGCACCAGCCCATACAGTGCTGTATAGGTGTTTACAAGAATTTTAAAATCCGTTCTACATTTGATGGTTAACCAATGCAGATTGGCGTAAGAGTGTAGCAGCCACATTCTGGACCAACTGGAGCCGTGATGATGATCTGAATGTTGTTTTACCCTTCAGTATCAGAAACTGAGGATTACCTCCAGTCTTCCAGTAGCTCTCTGTTGAAGCTTGACTGGGCTGACTCAGGCTGGACACCCAGGGAGCCTGTTAAATCTCTAACACTTAATTAATATGTTGATTTTAATTAGCTGTCACTGGGCTGAGAGGAAGCGGTAGTAAATGGGGGGTTTGTTCCTGGCAACCAAAGCACAGCCGTGGTAACTCTTAACAACACTCAAATGTATAAAATTGGTGTTGCTGTGTCTATGGATGTGGATAATGGGAAAACATAAAATAAGCTTTAGAAAAATGGAAACAACAAGCTGCCATCACTTTCTGAATAGTTCATTTGAGCCCATGAAACTTTTTCAGACTGCCTTTTCAAATAAGAGTTTGAATCCGCCCTGATACTTTTAAAAGTTATATTTATGTCCTTTTACTTTCAGCTTTAAAAAAAAAAAGAAACAAAGTTAGACAAAGCTAATTGTTTTGCACCCAGCGGGCCTTTCAGACGGCTCTGATGACTCCTTTTTAATGCAGTCATCAAAGTTAGAGACAAGAAAATTAGAGCGAATCCAATAAACTATTTATTTTTTGTCCAATGTCAAAGAGGTGCAATTTCCCGCTTAGAAGCTCAACTGTTTTATTTCAGACCTGTTAAATATTTGTAGCGGGCTGAAATCTCCCTTTAAAAATGACATAAATGCCCATCACTTCTTCTCCAGTGCTATTATTTCATTAAAGAGTGAAAGTGAAACTGCTTTGAAGCAATGTCATCAAAGTCAGGGAGTCTGTAGGGACAGAGCTGATTTACTGGATGGCAGGGATAAGAGGCTCTTAGTGGAGAGCAGTGCTTTGTGCTTTGTTAGATGCAGTTCGATGCTGCAGCCTGGTGAGAGACTGCTAATGAATGACCAGACACGTCACACAGTCTCCTTTCCTATGTTAGACATTTTCTCCCACATTTCATTTTATGCAAATCAGGGGGATCAGCCTGCTCTCACGTGAGAGGACAAAGCAAAAGTATGAACCGAGTTAGATCCTAAAAGAAGAACAGAATGAGAGAGATGCAGCGAACTGAACTGCAACAACTTACTGCTGGGATCCGTTACGCTTTCATAGTAAAGCTTGCGTGGTTATCGTTGTAAAATGGTTGCATTTTGGTTAGGTTTCGGCACAAAAACTACTTGGTTTGGACTAGGAAAAGATTGTGAGTTATGTTACCAACCTGACATAACTTACTTATGTTACTTTGAAATTGTTTACTTTTAGTTTCACACAGGTCATAAACTGAGTTAAAGTCCTGTGTTTGTTTGACCCAGCTATCCACCCCGCCACCTCCATATACCGACTTTCTCACTCTTTTTACAAAGCCACCTGACTTAGACGGAGAACACTAGAGGGGATACCAGCTTTATATTTTGAAGCAGAGATCCACTGACCAAGCGGCAGTATTTGATGACTTCGGAATGAGACCAGGTTGGATGAGTTGGTTCTATCCTTATTGTTGCTGAACTAGCAACTCTGATTATAGTGTGTCTGTAAGAGTCAGTCTAACTAATCTGCTGTTACAGAAAGTAATTTTGACCATTTCCAAATGCCATACAGGTGGGGCCGGGCTGGGACTCACTTTCAGGCTGGCAGTTGTCTCAGACCAGCTCACTTTAGGTCACAACCTATTGTAGTGGAGATATACTGTTTGTTTATTTATTTATTTATTCATTCATTCATTCATTAAATGAGGAAAACCTGCCATTCAGGTATACAGGTTCCCAGGCACAGCATAACCTAATGTGACATCCTGAAGGATTTATAAAATGATGTGTTTACCAGCTCTGTCACAGGCCCTTTCGCCCAACAACCAGCCAGGCCCATTGGGAAACTTTTGGTGTCCTCAGATTAGTTCCTCCATGCGGGCTACAGGAGAGTATGTGACAAATCTGGGATTTACGTTCTGCTTTAATAGAAGTTTTACTTCAAAGTTTATAATCAGGGTTGTCTATTTGATATGCAATCAAGTATATTACAGGAACACGATATTCAGCATCTCTAGAACGCATACCCTCATTCTCTACAGGTCTGTCTCTCTGTGTCTGTACATCACTCTCATGCTTCATGGCATCCATAAAGTCCTTTGTGTGAAACAAGAGGGATGAAATCAGGTTTGTCCTTCAGTTCCCTGCTTCGTGCTTTTCTTCACTCATCTGCTCTCTCTCTCTCTCTCTGTCTCTCTCTCTCTCTGATGATACGAGAGTGTTGGGCCCTTTGCCAAAAGTTAGATCTCAGTGGGGCCCATCCATATGGCCAACATGTTCAGCAGTCATTACGGGGCCATTTAACACGTCTAATTGTTCAACATTTGACACCTTGTCAAGACAATTAGTTCAGATTATTCCTGCATAAGACATTGTGATGTTGCTCTTGTCACAAACTGTTGGAGATTTTTTTTCTTTGTTGGTGGTGTGTGTGGCTGTTGATGTGAGTGAGTAATGGGATGATTGCATAACTGCCTGCTGGTTTGTAGTTATATTTAAATTTCTGCAGACTTTTTTCCCTCTATTTCTCAGACTGAAATCAAGTGTCTGACAACATCATGGCAAGGACCCGACAGAAAAAATAAAAATGTTTGGTACCTTTCATTTGATCCTGTGATCCTGTGTCTCCCATTGCAGCCTTGCAGAAGCTGGTTCTTTCTCCTCCGCCTCTGCTAAATATCTGAAAATATATATATATATTTTTTTACATAACACTAAACTGTCTGTCTGTTTGTCTCTCTCTCTCTCTCTCTCTCTCTCACCCCAACTGGTCGAGACAGACGACCACCCACCTAGAGCTGAAGGGTCTGTCCTAGGTTTCTGCCTTTTAACAGGCAGTTTTTCCTTGCCACCGTCGCCAAGTGCTTGCTCATGGTGGTACTGTTGGGTCTCTGTAAATAATGTTATAAAGAGTTCGGTCTAGACCTGTTCTATTTGAAAAGTCTCCTGAGATAACTTCTGTTATGAATTGGCGCTATACAAATAAAATAAAATTGAATTGAATTGAATTGAATTGAATTGAATTAAGCTACACTTTCTGTACTCCAATAAAAAAAAAAGTGCCTCTTCAGAACGAGACTTCTTGAGCAAGAGTTGGTTACACACACTGGATTGTGTGGTCAGACACTTATAATAACAATCTGAACTGGTCTGGAGCAAAAACTTGTAAATCACTTTTAATGACTATATTTTGACAGTGCGCAATAGCCCGCTAGGATTACGTCATAGCCCGTTTTGCAGATGCAGGATGATTCACTCTAACTCAATACTGCACCAAATTCAACCTGTCCCAGTTAGTCACACAAAAACACTGGAAAATAAGGTCCTGTTTAAAAATCTCAAAGTTACCCTTTAAGGTCTGTGCTGGAATCGGTCACCATAATCATTCCTCCAAGTGATGGGGGACAAACTCCACAGTGCTTGTTTTGTGTAAAATGACTTTCAGAGTTTAGCTGAAAGTGATGAGACTTCGATTTGAGTAACACAAAATGGGTATCTTTCAAAGTTAGTCTTTTTTTGTTTAAAATGTCCTCTTTGTGTATCCATGGACTGTGTTTACTAACTGCACTGCAACACAAAGATGAACTTGGTACAAAAAGACAGCAATGTTGAAAGACACCCACTTCATTTGAATAACACACACCGCTAACCACTCATGTTAGCTTCAGCTAAGCTTTAAAATGCAGAACGAGAGGTATTCATTTCGTCCCCCATCACTTACCCTGAAACTGCTATAAGGAGGGACCTCTTTGCATTATGAGGAGGAGGAATTTCTGCAACCTATAACTCTTTCAGTGTGCATTTGGCCATATGAATTTTGTATCTAGAAAGAGTTGAAGAATGTCAGTCTGTCCTTTTAAGACAGGGACGTACACAATTAGTTTAAAAGCCAGTTAGGGTTCAATATGCATCTTATGTAAGTGTGATGTGGAAACTGGAAGCCTCCAGTCCACATACACTGAGAATAGACTTTCTGGTGAAGTACATCCAGTAGATTAACTTTTGAATTGTAAAATATGTGGATATTCATATTCTGGATTTTGCAATGAGGGGCAAGGAGTCTTTAACAAGTTTTAATTAGGTAATTGAACTTTTTCAAAAAACCCATATAATTCCAATCAGTATTTTTATGTCTTAAAACATCTGGAGGGGATCTTTAACTTATTTTATTCTCTTTCAGAAGACTGGAAACATTTTGGGCAGCAGTGATGTAAAGGTTAGAAAAGGTAAATTTACTAGATTTACCTTTTGGGTTTGGCTAGCCCTTCTGAGGTGCCCATGAGTAAGGTCCTTAACTGTGGCAATGCTGAATGTGTGCAACTGTGTAAAGGGCTGAAAATGACAACATTCCAGAAATCAGCAGTGATTTTCATTATCGATTGATACATTATTCTATCGTTTGTGATTGTTTAGTCTATAAGATGTCAGAATCTAGAGCCTGGGGTGAAGTCTTTGAATTGCTTGTTTTATCCAGGAAACAACATAAAGTAAGAAATCCTCCCATTTGAGAAGCTGAAACCAGACCCTGTTTGGCATTTTTGCTTGATAAATGACTTAGCTCAGCTCTACAGAAGGTTTCTGTGTGCCGTGTCAGGTATTCTAAACAGAAAATAAATGAGAATGTGTGTCCTCCATGTGTTTGACGTCACTGTGTGACATACTACACAGTGAAAGTACATTCCTGCCAGGAGAGAAACATAGTCTAGGGAGAGAGGGGGGAGGTTAGCCCCTGGCATCTGTCTCTCTCTCCACCTCATCCACATTTTTAATCCCATCAACACTCCCATCATTCCCTAATCTCCATTCCTGTCTATTTATCTCTCCCTCACCCTCACTGTCTCTTCATATTCCCCTCCATCTTCTGTTTTTTTGGGGGGGATCTGACCGTAGTCATTACGAAACATTATTCTCCTCCCTTATTTGTTCCCATTGCAGCTACAATCTGTTTCTATGTCATTGGGAGTGAACAGGTCAAGCATAAAGGCTAATCTAAATTTCATTCACTCTGTCACTAGGGAGTTTATAATAAAGATGGGAGGCAGAGATTGCCTTATTCTCTCTTTATCTCTCTCTCTCTCTCTTCTTTTGCCATGTATTCTTGTATAGGTATATTGCCCTTTCCCTTTCTCTCTGTTCTATCTCCTGCTCGGGTGTATAAACCCTGTACTGTTGCGACCATGTTACTGAAGGACACCGTTTCAAAAAGCAGCGCAGCAGAGCAAAGCAAAAGCTTGCTTAGACACTGTCACACAAATGTGATGGTTTGGTTATGTTTCTGATCTGGTGCTGGAAATAAAAAAGTTTTTTATGAACAGAGACAGAAGCGCTTCAGGTTACTTAAGGTATGTGTCTTCATAAAGTCATAATTCATAGTCTGTCATTGTAAATGGAACCCAGGGTACTGCCTTCTTGGTCCAGAGTTTCTAGCTTACTGAAGGCTTCTAAACTGTCTGGACAAAGTGGCTTTTGTGGTTCTTAGGCAGATGCTGTCATTATTAATATTGTATAATATTCATTCACACTACTTTGGTCTGCCAACAAATGTAGCAGCTTCTGTGTAATCTGAAACAAATCAAGCAGCCATAAAAGAAGCAAGGATAAACACCAGAACAGTGTCTTAACTTCATAATTTAATATATGGATGTGTGTAGTCTGTAAAACTGTCTGTGTAAAACCGTTCATGCTAAAGGCCACATGGAGACTATATCAATTAATAGTTCTAACCACTTTGTGGTATACTTGAATCTTAAGTGAGAGGATTTTTTTCACCATTAAATTTGACTCACCAGTAACACTCCTAAAGAGAACAGTGATGATGAGCCTTGGACTTAAGGATTGCTGTAGAGATTTGAAGCACATCACAGAAGTGACTGTGATCTCAGTCTGCTCTTTTTCATTGACAATGTTTGCTCACATATACTCTATGTATGTAGCTAATTAATCATGCATCATTTTGACATAGGGCCCAAATATGGACAGTGAGAGCTGCTGGTGGCAACATCTGAGACAGACAATCATTATATTGCATTTCAGTTGGCTCCAAAATTAGCACTTGTCAAATGTAAGTAAAATTCTATGTTGGCGAATAAAATAAATGAGGCCTGCAACCATTGGCGGGTTGGTGAAATAGGCCTGCTTCAATACAGACTGGTAAAAAACACTGTACTGTAGGTACAGTTAGGCTGTTGGTGTACTAACCTAACTTTTTAAAAAACAACCTAACTATATCAATTCATATAATTATTAAGTGGTTGTTTACCTTAATAGACAGAGAGGAGCAGTGGGGGAGGAAGTTCTCAGATCTTTAAGTCAAAGTACTACTACACTCTCAAAATACTCTGTTCCAAGTAATTCCTGCATTGAAAATCTTATTTAAGTGAAACTTTGTAAGTATAATAAGAAAAATGTACTTAAAATATTAAACAAATTACTATCATACCATTATATCATTAGATTATTATTAGTCATGCATTAATGTAAAAACAGGCCTTAAAAATATTTTGGAGGGTAAGTATTTTAGTTCACGGGCCATTGTCAGTTAGATAGAAATGTTGGCATTTGGAACTAACTTACAGATTTGATAAGTTTAAAGTTGAATTGATTTGGCCTAAAAATGTGGAGCTTCATATACAAGTGATTTCGTGTATGTTTCCATATGTGACCCATTAGGTTTTGTTCAACCTGTATCGATGGGCAGTGAGATCAAGTAAAAAAGTGAGGTATGCCAACCACTAGGGTTGCTCAGTTCAACAAGGCTGTGCACTTTTCCTTTGAAACAATGGCATATTTTGTATCTCTGTGAATAGAGCCGCTCCAAAAGTGTTCTATGACTAAGTCAACGTTCAGCTGAATGGTAGAGTATGTCTCCGTATTGTGCATCAGTTTAAGACAGGAAAGACAGAAACACGTGGTGATTAATCTCTCTTGATTGGATAGGATTAATAGTCTTCACCACGGTACTCATCCCATCAGCCAGCTGTGCAGCTCTGGCGCAGAGAGTGTCCTGTGACCCATACGATAATAGTGACACCTAGGATTCACCATAGGAACTGCATTTTAATATAGTCTGCAGGCCAGATATCTATCTGTCTATAAAGCAAGGACTCTCTGTCTGTCTGTGTGTGTGTGTGTGTGTGTGTGTGTGTGTGTGTGTGTGTGTGTGATATCTCTGCAGATCAGGATCAGACTGACCTGAGAGTTTCAACATGGCTGCTCTGTGGTTTAAGGATGTGCAACGTCAGCTTTGTTTGGACTATAAAGATACCGTTAATAAATTATTTAATAAATTATTTAGAATTCCGCTAGCATTACCATAGCCACCATAGCCACGTGCGCACCAGAGCCAATCACTGCAGAGCCCTAATGTGTAGTGATTGAGATCCTGACCCACCAAACATTCTGGAAAGTGACGAAGTTACGTTTTTCACTCTAAATTCCATAATTATACATAATCACCAGCAGTAAACTGGACGCTGGACGGAGAATGTTTTCCGGTGGAAAGTAAACTGATGTCTCGGTCCGGAGGGCTGGCGGTCACAGTGATTTTTGATCGCAAACACTGAGAGTGAGTTTTTCGCTGGTGACAGATGCTGTTTTTCGGCCAGACATGTGACGAAGAGTCTGTAGGACAGGTGGGAGGACAGACAGGAGGACAGACGCTTCTCCACGTACAGCTGTGGTATTTTTTTTCCTCATGTAAGTTTCCAAAGACAGTTACAGTTACTACGTTACTGTTGTTTGGTCCTGTAACGTTGCTTTGTGGGACATTTCTCTTTATTAAGTTGAGTGAGAGACCTGTGCAGTTATCAGACTGTCTAACCGACACGCCCTCGCTCCGCGCCGTCGGTTTATCTGTTCACACTATTTTGGTAGTTTCCAGTTCATTTACTAGGCTATGCTACAAGTTAGTCTGTTTATGCTGCCAGGTTTCATCCCATTTCAGATGTAGTTCATTTTCTTCTTTCAGAATTTATATGCGCTCACCATGAGGTGTGGTACTTTCACATTAGTGGAATGGGGTTCAACTCCCTACAGTGTCCTTGCTAAAAAAGCTACTTAACCTCCCATTTTCTATAGCAATACATACTTCCTACAGGCACTGCACTAGTAATTGTAATTTTAAAATGACTCACAGGTCATGTAAATCAATGTGTCGGGTCACACATAGCCCATGGGCCGTAGTTTGGGCGCCCCTTGTTGAAATGCTGACCCGAGAATTGCTAAACTCATTTAGTTTTAATTTAATGAATAATTAACTTTCTGCCAAAAAGTTGAGTATAAATGGTATCAACATTCAAAACCATGTAATATTTCTGTGTAATTATAGAACGTTAACTCATCCTAAGGTGACCCTCACATTCCCATACATAATACCTGGGCCATGACCTTGGTGTTCTAAAAGGTAGCTATGGCCTTGAATAAAGCTGACTGCACTGAATAACAGTTTGTGTTTCACATTCGCAGCTCTAACCCAAAAAGTATTTTTGACTTACACGCTAACTACATTGCCCTTTTCCACAGCAGCCATATTTACATGAAACAGTAGGGTAATCACAGGTGTTACCAAAGATAGTAATTCTGGTCCATTTAGTGTAACAGAGCCTTTCCAGTGAGCCAACATGGACAATAGCATCACATTGACTCTGTTTTACCTGAATGGAATGGAGTCAGTAGAAATTAGTATCATATGTTTACTCTACTATTTCATGTCAAAATGGTTGCTGGGAGCCAAAGCTGTCATAGTATTGCTTTTAGCTACAAGACCAGTATAAACAATGGTAGACTATTAAAATTAAGAAATCTAAGAATTAAATATTGCTTCATTAGTAAAGTGCTCACAGTTCATACACATACGAAATCTTTAACAAGGGGCCATAGATTGGCTTTAAAGAATCAGATGCTTGATTAGGTAGTCCTAATAGACAGTGGATGGGGGTCAAGGTAATCTTCTTTGAAAAGGACTTATTCCTCGGATATATTGCTAGCTTCTGTAACATTGTGCTCTATAATTGCATTCATCCATCAGTTGTCAGTGAATCTTTTTACTTAGAGCAACCTTGTTTACAAAAAAAAATGAAATACAGAAAAAAGTGAGTACCACTTCTTTGAGATATTGTCACCATCTAAGAATCGACCATTGAATTTCTGTGAAGCAGCTAGATTCGCCTCTCTGTGATGCTTTAAAGTCATTTATAACATTCACAAATTGCGACACACTGCACAGGCCAGTAACGAGAAGATTCAGAGTTAATTCTGATGTAGTACTGTGTTTTTCATTATCAGCTCAGGAAGTGTTAGTGTGTGGTCATGTGTGTAAGGCATGTAGGGTACATCCTGCACCTCCGCCACAGAATCACGCCCTGAGGAGCATACTTAATCACAGGCACTTAAGAGAGCACATGGAGGAACACTTTACATTGTTACTGCCACCTTCAGGTCACGTCTTAAAAGCGCGTCTCTCTTCCAGGACAAAAGTGTTAACAGTATGCATGAATTCACAAAGCTGACCTCCATGTGTCGTGTCACCTGTCCTTAAGATGGGCCAGATGCGGCACTTGGACAAGCCTAATAATAGATCACTGAGATGGTGCTTCCTGTTCACAGCTACATTAGGAGAATAAGAGATCCAAGTTTGTACATTAACATATCTTCAAGAGAATTTATGTTCTTTCTTAAGTGCGTAAGTTAACTTAAGTTCAGTCAGACAACTCACGTTTGAAATGTTTATTACAGCAGTATAACATATTTAGATTTTGGCGTCTAGGCTCTGACCTCATCACTCCCTGCAGATATGTTTACATAGAGATATTGGGGAGTGATGAGCAAATACCTTAAACCCCAGTCAGAGTCTACAGGTGGATGCTGGGTGGTGGAGGCAGCAATAGCTAACAGAGCAGCAGGCAGCAATACGGATGCAGGGCAACAGCTGCATTGACAGAGCAGAGGGAGAGCTGGGAAATTGTGCAGTTTAAATAGACCGCCAGATTGGAAGGGTGCGCTTGGTTAGTGATTATGGAGTGAGGCATGTCATGTGTGTATAGCAGCGCAGCTCCAGTTGACTGCCTGAACTAGCTCGCAGGCTTCGCTCCATTTGTCAGGTATGTCAGGTATGTTACATATGTTTTATTCATAAGAGATGTCAACTGTGTAATTTAACTTACAATCTTTTCCTAGTAAGTACACTTAATTTATTTTGTCAACAGGTTCCATGAAATTGTATTAGGTTAGTTAAAAGTAAAAATGTTATGGTCATCTAACTTGATGAAAAAGTAATATAGTTACACATTTTTTGTGAATTGAACCAACTAAAAAAGTTACTTACAGACTACATATTTTACCTTTGTCCTTTCAACATAAATATTAATTTTAAGTACTTAAAAAATCAATTCAAGTTCAATCAATTAAATCATTAGGTTTTTATCCAATGCACTTTTTACTAATTAGTTTGACATAATTCTAGTTTGTCAACAAATGAATTTGGTACACCCAAAATATTTCTGTCATTTCCTTTATTATAGTTAACATTTTGCTGCACTGTAACCAATACAGTAACATTTCTGGCACCCTAAGCATTATGCAGATTAACTGACTGACAGAAAATGAATTGCCCACTACTTAATTTCTTAATCATTTGGAAAAGATGCTAAATTCTCTGGTTCCAGTTTCTTAAATGTGAATATTTTTTGGGTTCTGTAGTCAGTATGTCAGTACACTAAATATATTTGGGTTGCGGCCTGTTGACATATTCAATTCAATTTTTCAATTCAATTTTATTTGTATAGCGCCAATTCATAACAGAAGTTATCTCAGGACACTTTTCAAATAGAGCAGGTCTAGACCGAACTCTTTAACATTAATTACAGAGACCCAACAGTCCACCATGAGCAAGCACTTGGCGACAAGGGCAAGGAAAACTGCCTGTTAAAGGCAGAAACCTAGGACAGATCCTCCGGCTCTAGGTGGGTGGTCGTCTGTCTCGACCAGTTGGGGTGAGAGAGAGAGAGAGAGAGAGAGAGAGAGAGAGAGAGAGAGAGAGAGACAGACAGACAGACAGACGCACAGCAACAACAGTATTGGCAATGGCAGTCAAGCAGGACCATGGCAGGAGGCTCCACCAGGATCCACGAGAACCTGCGAGACGAGAAAGCACAAGAACTCCGGGGAAGAAGTGGAGTTAGTAACATGCATTAAAGGGACATGAATGAGTGCAGAAGAGAGAGGAAGAGAGTAGCTCAGTGCACCATGGGAAATCCCCCGATAGTCTAGGCCTATAGAGCATAACTAGGGATGGTTCAGGACTCACCTGATCCAGCCCTAACTTAAGCTTTATCAAAGAGGAATGTCTTAAGCCTACTCTTGAATGTGGTGAGGGTGTCTGCCTCCCGAACCACAACTGGAAGCTGGTTCCACAGGAGAGGAGCTTGGTAACTGAAGGCTCTGGCTCCTGTTCTACTTTTAGAGACTATAGGAACCACAAGTAGCCCAGCATTCAGAGAACGTAGTGTTCTAGTGGGGTAATAGGGTACTATGAGCTCTTTAAGATATGAAGGGGCCTGACCATGAAGAGCTTTATAGGTGAGGAGGAGTATTTAAATTCAATTCTACATTTTATAGGGAGCCAATGCAGAGTAGCTAGTACGGAGAGATGTGATCTCTTTTCTAGTTCCTGTCAGTACTCGTGCTGCAGCGTTCTGAATTAATTGGAGCGTTTTAATGGACTTATTGGGGCAACCTGATAATAAAGAGTTGCAGTAATCCAGCCTTGAAGTAACAAATGCATGGATTAGTTTTTCTGCATCTGTCTGTGATAGTATGTGTCTAATTTTTCTAATATTACGTAATGAAAGAAGGCAGTCCTAGAGGTCTGCTTTATGTGGGAGTTAAATGACAAATCCTGATCAAAGATAACTCCAAGATTCCTGACAGTGGTGCTAGAGGCCAGTTAATGCCATCTAGAGTGACTATATCTTTAGACAATGAGTCTCTAAGGTTTTTGGGGCCAAGAACAAGAATTTCGGTTTTTCTGAGTTTAACATCAGAAAATTGCAGGTCATCCAGGATTTTTGTCCTTAAGACATGTTTGTAATTTAGATAATTGATTAATTTCATTGGGTTTGATTGATAGATATAACTGCGTATCATCTGCATAACAGTGAGTTAATGGAGTGATTCCTAATAATGTTGCCTAAAGGGAGCATATATAAAGTAAATAGTATTGGTCCAAGTACAGAACCTTGTGGAACTCCATGACTAACTTTAGTATTTATGGAGGATTCATCGTTAACATGTACAAACTGAGAACGATCTGATAAGTATGACTTAAACCAGGTTAGGGCAGTTCCTTTAATGCCAATTTGATGCTCAAGTCTCTGTAAAGAATATCATGGTCAATGGTGTCAAATGCAGCACTAAGATCTAATAATACAAGTACAGAGACAAGTCCATTGTCGAAGCAATCAGAAGGTCATTATTAACTTTAACCAGAGCTGTCTCTGTGCTATGATGAACTCTAAATCCTGACTGAAAATCCTCAAATAAACTATTGTTATGTAGAAAGTCACACAACTCTTTGGCGACTACTTTCTCCAGAATCTTAGAGAGGAACGGGAGGTTAGAAATCGGTCTATAGTTGGCTAAACCCCTGGGTCAAGAGTAGACTTTTTAAGAAGGGGTTTAATTACAGCTACTTTAAAGGACTGTGGTACATATCCTGATAATAAAGAAAGATTAATCATATCCAGTAAAGAAGTGCCAATTAAGGGAACAACTCTTTAAGCAGCCTAGTTGGGATCGGGTCTAACAGACAGGTTGATGGCTTCGATGAAGAAATGATTGAAGTTAACTGATGAAGATCGATAGCAGAAAAACAGTCTAAATATACATCTAAGTTTACATTGACAGAAGTCCCTGAACTTGGAGAGCCACTGATAACTGTTGATGGCAGTTGGTGATTAATTTTTTCTAATAGTAATAATTTTATTATAGAAGAAGCTCATGAAGTCATTGCTACTTAAGTTTATGGGGATATGTGGCTCGATAGAGCTGTGACCTCGTCAGCCTGGCTACAGTGCTGAAGAGGAACCTAGGGTTGTTCTTATTTTCTTCTATTAGTGCTGAGTAATAGGCTCCTCTGGCATTACGGAGGGCCTTTCTATAAATCTTAAGATCATCTTGCCAATTTGAGCGATATTCTGATAATTTGGAAGAGCGCCATTTCCTTTCAGATTTCCTAGCTATTTGCTTTAACTGGCGGGTTTGGTGGTTATACCAGGTGCTAGTCTCCTATGTTTTAATAATTTCCTTTTATAGGAGCGATAGAGTCTAATGTTGATCGTAGTGGCCTGTAGCACTATCGACAAGATTATCAATTTCAGAGGGACTAAAGTTGTTATAGGACTCTGTTAAATTCAGACATGGCATTGAATTAAACACTGAAGTAATCTCCTCCTTAAATTTAGCTACAGCACTGTCAGATAGACATCTGCTGTAGGAAGTTTTGCCTAATGGCTTATAATCTAATAGTATGAATTCAAAAGTTACTAAATAATGGTCAGATAGGAAAGGATTATGTGGGAAGACTATTAAATGTTCAATATCAATGCCATATGATAAAACAAGGTCAAGAGTGTGATTAAAACAATGAGTTGGTTTATTTACACTCTGACAGAAGCCAATTGAGTCTATTAATGATATAAATGCATTACTAAGGCTGTCATTGTCAACATCCACATGAATATTAAAATCACCTACAATAATTACTTTATCTGATTTAAGGACTAAGCTTGATAGAAACTCTGAAAATTCAGATATAAAATCAGAGTACGGTCCAGGAGCACGGTACACTATAACAAATAGAACTGGCTGCAGTGTTTTCCAGTTTGGGTGAGAAAGACTAAGAACAAGGCTTTCAAATGAATTATAATTTAGTTTAGGTTTAGGGTCCATTAAAACGCTCGAATCATATATAGCTGCTACTCCACCTCCTCGGCCTGTGCCTCGAGGAATGTGAGTATTAATATGACTGGGGGGTGGATTCATTTAGGCTAACATACTCCTCGTGGGACAACCAGGTCTCAGTAAGACAAAGTAAATCAATATCATAATCTGATATTAATTCATTCACTAGAACAGCTTTAGAGGACAGAGACCTGATATTTAACAGCCCACATTTCATTCTCTTATTTTGTGCTACTGAGGAGTTGGTTTTAATTTTTATTAGATTTTTATGTTGAACTCCTCTTGTTTTTATTTCTTTAAATAGTTTAGGTGGTCGGGGACAGACACAGTCTCTATGGGGTTTTGGGTGGGTGACTGTTCTAAAGAAAGCGCAGAGAAGTGTGTAAGACAGCAGCTCTGCTTCCTGGTCCTAACTCTGGACTGTCAGGTTTTAGAGATAAACTTCGCCATATTCCTAGATAAGAGAGCCGCTCCATCCAAAGTGGGATGGATGCCGTCTCTCCTAATCAGACCAGGTTTTCCCCAAAAGGCTTCCAGTTATCAATGAAGCCCACATCGTTTGCTGGACACCACCTCGACAGCCAGCGGTGGAATGACGACATGCGGCTATACATGTCATCACTGGTCACATTGGGGAGGGGTCCAGAGAAAACTATATGAATCCACAATGGAAACAATTACTAGTTGTACATAAAATAAACCATGCCATTATTAAACCAACATTATGGTGCAGCATGGTCCAACACTAACAGTTATAAGATGCCTTAATGCAGCATAAAATCCAACACAACATCAGTTTATTTGTCAGAATTATACAATTTTCTTTACTGATTAATCGGTTGATCATTTTCTCGAATCAATTAGGTGTTTGGCCGACAAATTGTAAGAAAAGTGTGAAAAATGTTCACTGCCGTTTCCCAATGCCCAAGGTGACATTCTCAAATGTCTTGTTTGGTCCCAAAGTTATTCAGATTACTGTCATAGAGGACAACAGAAACCAGAAAATATTCATATAAGCTTAAATAAGAGAATTTAGACATTTTTAAAACAATTATTCAATCATCACAAACTAGCTGCATATTAATATAATAGTTGACAACTAATCGGTTCCACTAATTTAATTGTTGCTGACCAAAAGTCTGACCATCTCACAACACATGTGCTGCTATCAAACGTGTCAACTTGTGTTGCAAAATTGTGTTGTTTTTTTTTTGAAGTTTTGGGTATATGGAAGACAGTCTGACAGTCCAACTTCTTTGCATTCTTTGCTTCTTTGTTTTTGGAGCAGCTTGGTGTTGAAAGTCTGCAAAATATCCATCAGCTGTTAACAATTGAGCATATGTACCTTGGTTGAGAGTCTGTGAGAATCCACTTGAAGGAAAAAGCTTCTGAAGTACTTGAAAGAAGGCTTTTAGTTCCTGAGGAGAACAGGTTCAGTGCATAGATCACACCCATTAAGAGTTCACATGCAGAGGTGATGTCTCCCAAGTCACGCAGAACTTTAACACCCCCTCGATCACAATTCCAACATTGACTGGAGGAGTGGCGGCATCACCTCCCTCAACCCTGATGCTGTAGGTAGCAAGGAAAACTTGTTGAAGGTCCCTCTAAACTGACGTAGCATCTGAATCATCTACATAGGAGAGAAAGAAGAAAACCAAACTATGAAATCACAAACAGATTTTGCTTAATTCCAAACAGTAACTTGCATTTCCGGTTTCTCTTACATAATAATTTAATGACAATAGCATGATACTTCAAACAGTGCTACACATTCAGTACACCACCAGCACACACTACAACCTCAGTAATAAACTAAGTAACAAGGGTAGTAGTAGTAGTAGCAGAGTCAAATTACTAACCAGGTGTTCTTTGAAGAGGACATTCGGGTCTTCAGCTGTTTCATTCTAAAGAGAGACAGAAAACAAATACAGAAATACTTCAGGACTGCAAACATATACACCTCACATTGCTATAAGGATGTGAAATGGATGACATTTCAACATGTACACAATGACCAACCAACATTCACATGGACATTAATGGTCTGTGAATTAGGTCACATTCACAGATCTGATTTGTTTCTAACTGTTTGCTAGTTCCTATACCGGTCAAAATAGAATAGTCAACGTCAGCTTATAATGTTTTCTACCAACAGCAAAACATACCTGCAGAGCCTCCTTTCTTTGATGAGCTGGGCAGTGTGTTGGTCAAGTTGTGCAAGGAACTCTGAGAGAAGAGGAGCAGTAGTAAGCCTCACACATTCTGTTTCCACCTAAAAACACAATATCCACAAACACAACATATTATTGTTATGGTACCTACTAAGAACTTCTACTTTATAGTAAGACCAGAAACACACATTAGGCAGAAGTGCCCCGAAGCTCTGACTGCTTCCTTTTGGTGCCCATTGTTACATGTTACACAAAATGCTGAATATTTCCATATGCAACTGGAGTTCTGTGAGCCATTACAACTCTTCCACATACACTGTTAGCCATAAAAAAAAACTGATTATAACCAAGCATTTTGTACCTCTGCCACAGTGAACAGTCCTGGCAAGATAATCTTGAACTTGTGATCGTAGGATTGTCTCTGATGTTGTCTCTCTTGTATGCAAAGGTTCTGGCCATCTTCTTATCATTATGTCTCCTTTTGATCCCAAATAACAATGCCATGGTCCCTGGACTGCAACCTTTACAGTGCAACATTCAAATCTGGAAAAAACAACAACAAATGGATATTAGTAAAAGAAACATAACTCAAACACAAGCTCAGCAGTGCTGCCTACACCACATCAAAGAAGATGGGAGCATATAAAGGATATCACAACCTGGATCTCAAATTCAACATGTTAACATGGAGCAATCAACATACAACATCCATTACTTGCTTTTAAGAGAACTAGAGATCGACAATTATTTGTAGAATTTTTCCAGGGTCCTTACCATGACTTCCAGACACTCAACCCAATTAAAGAAAAAATACATAAAATAAAATTTAAAAAAAATCATAAGCATTCAAAGTAAATTTTAAAATTCTTCACAAATAGGTGGATGGTTCCTGCCCTACTGCTTTGAAATAACAGCAGAGTCACAGTCTTTTGATAATAATAATAATAATAATAATAATAATAATAGTTACTGAAAGGCTGTGTGTTGTGTTTGCTGTCACAGTAAAGAAATAAAAAGTCTCTGTTTATGTAACGTTAACTTTAGTACAGTATCTTGTGCTGTTCACAGCTGAGTTGAAGTAAAATAGTCTGAACTGGAGGTAAAACGTTCGGGAGGAGCAGAGCTAGAAGCCGCACACAATCAGATGATTTATGGCATTTTCTCGTATGATTTTATCCGGACATAAATAATGACTTGTAGCTGCTAGCTAGCGTTTCACAGTGAAGCACTAATTCAAGTTCATAAACACTACAAACGTAACGTATTGGTCAAATATAAGCAAACTTAATAATAAGACGTGAGCACAATGTGAGTTTGTAACGTTACATCAAGCCTACAGGTACTAACCGGGGCTTTACTTCAGTACGGGTAACGTTAACGTTACACTGACGGTCCGCTAACCGACCTGTTTTTACTAACATGCAAACACCTACGTTACCTAAGCATTTCCTGTACCTGCTTCACAATAAAAGCCTCCCGTTAGTTTGCCAATGGAAAAGCTTTTAATATGAAGCAGCAGGAGGAAGATGATAGGTTGTATTAGCAGTACCTTCAACAGCTCTGAAACGACAGACAGGGATCGGTTACCTTCCTGTAAAATAAGCCTGATATCTCAAAGTAACGTTAAACTAAACACAGACATATAAACAGAGCTGTCTCTGTGGTCACCATGACAGCACAGACTCCTTTAACTGTTCGGAGATAACAGGTTCTCGGACCCGCGGGATAAAAGAAGACCCATATGCAGCTAACACTTAACGTTAAGTTGTACTCTAAAACTCATGTTACAGAAGCACACCGAAAATATATTAGATGTATCACAAATATAAAATACAATCATACTCAATATAAGAATGAAAATATTCTCCTAGCTTGTCCAACGCAGAAAAGGAAGACCAAGAGCAAGGTTTCCGCCAAAATGAAGTCCTCAGACGTTAAGTGGCAATGTGTAGTATAAAGTGTTTTAATCTTCGTTTAGGTTTTTACAGCATCTGGCGTTCTGCCACCTTCTGGATGTTAGCAATATTTCAATTCTAATTCACTTAACTTAATTTTTTGTGATTAAACAACACATTCATATTTTGTACAGATAATGAGAGACATAATTACATGGACTTTATTAGAAAACAATATTTTAACTTAACAGATACATGTATTTAAAATAAAGTGAAAATAAATAATTAACATAGTGCACAACTCACCACATACACTTTTTTGAGTGTAGTATTTGTGCCCAAACCTAACCAAACTGCAACCATTTCACAACGTTAACCACTCAGGCATTTTTTTTAAAGTCTAACCAGGCATTGCATATTCATTATTGCTATCTTAGGTTGCGGACATTATATATTTATTCTTTAGAAATGATGCAAAAGGGGTCATATTCTAAAGCATGCTACTGACGAGGCAGCACTTTTTGATGAGTTGGGAGTGAGAACGTGTCAATACCATCAACAATCTCCACTGGCATTATAAAGCCCACACTGATAAAGTTATAGGTCTTTGCAGTGTGTTAACGTAGCCTACTATGTCCATATAGACCGCAGCCCCAACATGTAGCTGCATTTTTTTTAGGAGTGCCGTGGTAGCTTCAGCATAGCCTACAGCCTCACAGGTGAGTTGTATCCATGTGTAAAGTAATCATGTTTACTTTTTATTGCAGTGGAAATGGATTTGATAGGTGACAATATTTTTGGTACTATTGCACAGCAGAAGATTATTGATCCTTCATCTTTGCCCTTACATGTTGACAAATCACTGGCCTAGGAGAGAGCGAACAATTAGGACCGCTGCTAGTAGAATTCTAGTGACAGTATTTGCCTTGTGATAGGTGGCTCATCAAGAATGAAGTGCAAGGCAGGGTTCCCAACTGTTCTCAATTTTTGGTTTTGGACTAATTAGAACAAGTGGGATACAAGATTATTCAGTATACACAACAGTAATGCACTCGAACTGAATGAAACTACTCCATGAGCCCCCCCCAGAAGTCCATGACCTGTGTAACCTTCTCAGTGATTATGTGTCATGATGGATGTGACCAGGTACCTCTATTTAATCATACTGATAGTCATGATGGAGAATTTACTACCTAGAACTGGCAGCATGGCAGTGACATATGTTCACACACCCACACACACACACACATCACACACACACACACAACCACATGTGTGCTTTGCCAATACATAAGTCCCCTTGGAAACTTAGCTAGTAGGGCTACAGAAGCTAGCCATCTGTATGACAGAGGGGTGGGTGGGGGTTGGGGCGAGTGCACACTGAATTTACAGTCCGAACAGGCGGCTAAAATGAGGTGACAACAAGAGGAAGACCATTCCCCACTGTTATCAAAATGCTCAAAACCATTATTTATATTAACTCTGTAAGAGTTAAGGAAAAATAAAAGTACTGTTTTACAATAAAACCTTTGAATGAGGAAAAAAGCTGGAAATAATATACTTGTGCATTTAAAAATGTTTTATGTCAACCATAGATTTCCTTCCATGTCCTTCAAAATCGAATGCAGTAATCGAAATCACATGACAAATTAAGTACAATTTTAACACTAGAACTGCCATTTTGACTACAAGACTCCAAACTCTATATTCTCTTATGATAAAATGTTCAATTGAGTGATTAATGCATTTACTGTGTCAGGATATCTTTAAAAAAATGAAATAAAACCAAATTGTAAATTTTAAGTGTAATTATACACTGAATATCAATATTCATATCATTGAATATAATAAACTGTAATTAATACCTTGCCATAGACAAATTCATTCAACACAATTCACAACAAGAAAATAACGATTAAAAGTATCTTTGATTGATTTTATTATGGAACATTTTATTTTCAAAATGTATAAAGTTTAAAACACAAAACTGGAAACAAGCTGATTTCCAGGAACAGGCCACTCGCAACGTTTCTCCCTACAGAGACAACGGTAGTTGCTACCCAATCAAAAAGCAACTACAACTGTGGGACAATGTAACAAAATAACTTCTCTGCAGTCAATATGACTGTATAATAGGTATACATTATCTCAATTTCTTTCTTTTTTGTGTAAGTTCTATATTTAAGGAATAGTTAATATAGGGAGCATTGTATTTTTTAATTCAACAAAGTTATTGCACATTATAAGTCTGAAAACTGTAAACGGGCCAGCCTTCGCTCCGCACGAGCATCAATGACCCTGTCTGCGGTTCATCGCTTCTCCTTCCTTGCAGCACTTTTGATAGGTACTGACCACTGCAGACCGGGAACACCCCACAAGAGCTGCAGTTTTGGAGATGCTCTGACCCAGTCGTCTAGCCATCACAATGTGGCCCTTGTCAAAGTCACTCAAATCCTCCACACACAAAATGTTCACTTGCTGCCTAATATATCGCACCCACTGACAGGAGCCATGATAACCAGATAATGAGTGTTATTCACTTCACCAGTCAGTGCTCACAATGATATGGCTGATGGGTGTATATCATATCAAATAAAAGACCAAACCAATGAGATAATTTATAAGTGGATCCACAGGGTTTTATAGATTTGTGCAGAGTCCCTGCCCCCACAGTGTTCCAATGTGGTTACACATTACACCACAAAACACCTCTCCTCCTGTCCTGTTCTCCTGTCCAACATCCCTTAAAACATAACATCGAATACAGCTGACCCTAACCCTCAATTGCAAAGAACAAAGAGTAACTCCACCCAGGGTGCTGCTTGTTCAGCTTGTTTCACACGCTGTGTAACTGTGAAGTTGCTTTTCATCCATAGAATATCCAGTTTGGAGTTACTCTTTAAGACTTTGTTTGTATAGATTGTCAATTTGTCATGGTTCTGTAGAAGCATTAGGGGCATAAATATTAACTCATTCAAGGTAGGTTATGAGTTTTGTATATGGGTCTACTTAGTTTCTTCATATATTTTGATGAAAAGCGTCATGAGAATACAAGAAGGACATTTCCCCTGGAGAGTCTCCACCCCATTATGTATGGCTAGGGTTCAGTAGTTGATGGGCAGGCTTTAGAATGGAGGGCAGTCTACTTTAAATGATGGAGGAGGCTGCGCTCTTTCAGAGATAACAGCACAGACTCTGTCTGAGGGGAAGGCGACAGCAAGGCACTTGGCAGTCTAACAGCAGACATAGCCAAAACCCATGGCACAAAGAAGACCAGGTCTAGCATGTCTCTATAGGGAAGACAAAACAGAGTTTGTATGATCCATAAATTACCATAGTAGGAAACCATGTAGTACTAAGAGGCCCCTAAATTATGGATGTTGTACCTCATCATCTAAACTGAACTAATGTCAAGCTATAACATTATTAGGCTGTTAATAGTTGAGCATCTTAAAGAAAACAACTGTCAGTCTCAGCAGCTGGACCTACATGTTTAACATGTTCCGTTGTTTAATTTGAACTTCTGATATCTGTGAGAGGATATATTTCAATACAGCTCACGTTTTTTCGGAGGTCTAGCAAGAAAATTTGTTGCATCTTGTCTCTTATTATTATTATTATTATTATTATTATCATATTATCATCAGTACTATTACCACCATCTTGCAACTACAACTTCTTTGCACCTTACCTACCTTTTGTATCTTTTTTTATCTTTTCTATCTAAGTATTTTATTCTATTGTTGTATTTTATTCTATTGTATTTTATTGTATGTAAATGTACCTGGCTGCTATGACGACCCAATTTCCCTTCGGGGAATAATAAAGTCTATCCATCCATCTATCCATCTATCTATCTATCTATCTATCTATTAATATTAATTAGCCTCTCTTCTGATTGAGGAGCTGTTCCTCTAGCTAACCATACCCATAATGTGTTGAATACTTCTTGAAGTCTCAATCTCAACTTCTACTTCGCCTTGACCTATAGTTGCTATATGGCCATAGCAAATTCACACATATATCATAAGTCACTGAAACACTGCAGGCATGTTACACATGTTATAGTGCATGACCGCATGGACGTACATTCCAGAGGCTGTGATGAAAGCTTGAATCTTGTGAGCTTGAACACACCTGCCACTATCACTTCACAAAGTAATTTTTTTTTTTTAGAAGTTTTGTAGAACATACTTGATCAGAGTAGACCTTGCTTAGGTGAAACCAAGTGGGTTCAGCAGTACTGTAACTCAAATTTCTGATTCTAAATTCTTGCCTTTATGGGCTGAGGATCTTCAACATCAATATTAAAGCTGCAAGCAGCGTTGGGCGGGACCTCGCACTCCACGCAACTCGGGGCGTGCTGCGGCTGCGTCACGTGCCGTCGTAACACGTGCGGACCACAACATGAAAATGCCACGTAAATCAACTCAAAAACGCCACGCAGCGCTTACTTCCTGTTGCCAGTAGGTGGCGCTATCACTATGTCTGAATATTGTCATATAGGCATGTTCAAGGCGGGACTCTGATCAAATGTGAAGTTTTGTTGAGATCAGATAATGTACACTGAAGTTGTGAGGATGTGTTCAGGCTAGGACTGTTACAGAATATGTGAAGTTTAGTGGAGATTGGACATTTTACACTGAAGCTGAGTACTATCTGTTTATGGTGAATGGTCGAAATTCAACGCAATGCCACAGGCGTGCCGTTCGACGGAATTTCGTAAATAGCACAACTTTTAATCATGAATGTCTTTAGATTGCCCTGATTAAATTTGAAGTTGATCTGATAAATTCCCTAGGAGGTGTTCGTTCAAATACAAGGCGAAAAATTCCCCGAAAATGAACACGGAATTCAAAATGGCCAGCTTTGACGGCACGCCAAGGACACGCCCTTCAACCTACATGCACAAATAGCACAACTTTTAATCAGCACCATTTTTTGACTGTACTGACAAATGTTGAAGTAGATCCGATAACTTCCCTAGGAGGAGTCTGTTCAAATACAACATGAAAAATCACAGAAAATGACAAAAAAAATAAAAATGGCTGACTTTGATGCCACGCCACGGACACGCCATTTAATGTACATGCACAAATAGCACAACTTTTAATAAGCACCTTTTTTTGACTGTACTGACCAATTTTGAAGTAGATCCGATAAATTCCCTAGGAGTTCGTTCAAATACAAGGGGAAAAATTCACAGAAAATGAGCACAGAATTCAAAATGGCCAACTTTGACAGCACGCCACGGACACGCTCTTCAACGTACATGCACAAATAGCGCAACTTTTAATCAGCACCATTTTTTGACCGTACTGACAAATTCTGAAGCAGATCCAATGAATTCCTTAGAAGGAGTTCGTTCAAATACAATGCGAAAAGTTCGCCAAAAGTGAAAATCAAAATCAAAATGGCCAACTTCCTGTGGGGTATGAGGTATGGGTCCAAGATGCTTTTTTGTAGGTCTTGGCACGTTGCACGTGCCTACCGAGTTTCGTACAAATCGGTGAAACGTGGCGCCAGGGCTGCTTTTTTTATCCTGTAGGGGGCGCTACAAACACGACAAACACGATTTTTGGTATGTGAGCTCCAGGCACCAGTCTACACGTCCCCTGTGAATTTCATATTCATAACTATTACGGTCTCCGCACAGTGATTTACCATGCCACCAGAGCGCCACCCAGTGATGTGATTTTTTTTCCTTTTTGGGTGAGTCTCAGGGAGCCATGGGCAAACATCCTACCAAGTTTCATTTAAATCACACGTGCCGTTGCAGAGATATAAACTTCTTCATTTTAAAGAGCGCCACCTTGGTGATGGCCTGAAATTGTGCACATTGCCTAAGGAAGACATGGGGAACTATGGATCCAAGCTTGGTGTCAATCGGACATACCAATGTGGAGAAATGGTCCACTTCCTTTTTTGACGAAAAATCTACAGGAAGTGTTAATTTTATAGCGTGCTTATTTTTTTAAATTTAAAAAATGTTCAAATTACGTTTTTTGCCAGGGTGGTCCCCAGGTGCTAGGAGAAAAAATTGTGCAAATTGGACATAGGGTGTAGGAGAAACACAAAAAAAGTAGTTTAAGGACATTTCGCACTCTAACGAAAAAAAATTATAGGCAGAAGTGGGCGGGGCCTATATGGGGAGATTCAGCTCCATTCACCGAATGCGTGGACACAAGGTTTTTGAATGGGCGACAAACTATGCAGGAGTTATTTAGTAACCAAAAAGTCAAAATACGTTTCTCAATAGTAGCGCCACCTAGTGGCCGACCCAAAAGCAACGTATAGAATATCAAATTTTTCACCAGGTCTGACAACTTTGCCAAATAAAATTGAGTTTTTCGTGTATGTTCAGGGTGGCAAAAACGCAGTCAAAGGCGCTAAAAATAATAGGTAAGAATAAGAAACGAAGCAAAAACAATAGGGACCTCCAGCGGCCGCTGGCTCGGTCCCTAATTATGCTCAATGAGACGTGTACCATATCAGAAAACAGCAAGAGATAACTGTCTTGCTGAGATAAATGAGCTCAGAAACAATTAGTCATCCAAATGTCATAAGCATACAGATTCCCCAGTCTGGATTTTTTTCAAAAAAGCTTGCAAAACTCTATACAAGCTCATTCCAAAATCACCTGCTGAGGTGTTTGGTTGGCACATGGATACCCCTGGTCTTATTCTGCATTCCACATATGTGATGAATATTAGACATGGGAAAGATTCCCATGTTTACTACTTGCAACCATATCATCAGAGTCAGTGGTGTGAAGTTGTACATCCATTAAATTTGGGTTTAATTGCTTTGAACGATGGACTTTGTAAGGCATTAACCAAGGTTGTTTTCAGGCACTTAAATATTATTATGGAGGGAAACTGTACGCTACCTTGACCAAAACCACTGTCCAGGCAGTCGAATGCTCCACAGCAGATAAAACAACATCAACGCTAAACTTTTACACATCACATTCACTGTAGATTAAATCTATAATAATATAATCTATATGCCAGCCCAATTTTACTGAAGTCAAGTCGTCAAATATGGCAGCTTGATCAGTGGCCCTATGCCCTGTTAACTTTCACCCAGGAAATCACTATTTGAATTCCCTGTGAAACCAAAAGTCAAAGTTGACTTACTTTTAACATATGATACATACTTATTTTAACTCAAACTACAATCCTTTTCTAACCCTATCCAATTGTTTTTGTTCCTAAACCTAACTAAGTAGTGTTATGTGTGTGTGTTGTAGTGTTAACCTAACTAAACTTCAACCGTGTAGTCTTATTAAATGTGAAGTGGTTCTCAGCAAGCATTATTATTGCTATCTCAACCAGGGAAACTGATCCAAGGGTACCCACAGTGGCTTGGTTTGAAGCTGACAAAGCTGCTGTATTTGATGAGTTGGGAGTGAGAATGTGTTGTATATGCATACTATGCATACACACTGCACCAACAAACAACAAAAACAGACAAATCAGGATAGAAACATTGGATTCAAAAAGACTGGGTTGTAGATATGTCCGGTTGATTAGCTATATTTGCACACTTTTCTTTCTTTTTCCCATTTCCTATTCCTAAGTGAAATCTTAAGAACTGAAGCAGAACTAAAAGGATGGGGAGAAATATTAAGGAAGATGACAGGAAGGTGAAAGATTGAGGAAAACACTGAAGGAAAAGGGGAGTTTAGAGGTGAAGAAGGAACAAAAACGAACAAATAGGTAAGCGAGCGAGAGATTGTGGTGAGTGAAGAGGGAGGTACAGGCAGGTGGACCCGACAGATGGAAAGTTCAGACCCTGCTTGTTTTCCACAAAATGTCACAACTGTAAAAAAGGTTTTATAAAGCATCAATCACAGTGGAGCTGCACCTCCAGGAATAGTCATGGGGCTTCGGAAATGAGACCCCCGCATTGAACTGCAGAGGCAATCACCACCGCATGGTTCAGGTCAGTGCACTGCTCACAGAGAGGAGGAAATCTAGTAGTAGAGGATCTGAGAAAGAAATGAGAATGGAAGAGAATGCAAGGTAAAGAGAAGGGTGGGAATAGGACAGGTGGATATTTGCCATTAAAGCTGCTAGCAGCTCTTATGTTGTGCTGTTCTAAAACAGATTTTAGGAGATTATGCCGGTTTTACAGACATCGCTGGAGGTGCTTCTACACCCCACCAAAATGACTTGGTCACACGTGATAGAAGAAATAATGAGTCTTTACATTAAAACAACAACACAAGTCACTTTTCCTGTTTCGTCGTCCAAAATGACCTATATGGCCGTTTCGTAAACCATTGATATGAGGAGTTTTAAATCTGCCACTTGTTTGGTTAAGTTGTAGCACCCAAAACTTGGTTATAGAGGGTTCACTGTTGCCTGTTCAGGTTCTACATTATAACAACAGAGCTTTTTTATTCTTCTTTAAAGTAAGAAAGCCAGAGTCCTGCACCGGGTCGGGTAACCTGCAAAAACTTTATGTAACGGGTATACATATATCTATCTATCTATCTATCTATCTATCTATCTATCTATCTATCTATAAAGCATGAAATCTCTGTCTGTCTGTCTGTCTGTCTGTGTGTGTGTGTGTGTGTGTGGCTCAAATATCTCTGCAGATCAGGATCAGACTGACCTGAGAGTTTTAACATGGCTGCTGTGTGGTTTAAGGGTGTGCAACGTCGGCTTTGTTTGGACGTAGCCACGTGTGCACCAGAGCCAATCACTGCAGAGCCCATGTTGAAGGTGTTTCCGAGTTGTCTCCCCCTGTCAATCTAAACCCGCCGACACTTTCTAATCAGATGGATGCTGTTATATTGTGTAGTGATTGAGATCCTGACCCACCAAACATCCTGGAAAGTGACGAAGTTACGTTTTTCACTCTAAATTCCATAATTATTACATAATAATCACCAGCAGTAAACTGACTCCCTCACTCACAAGACAGAGAATGTTTGAACACTTTTCGCCGGTGACAGACACTGTTTTTCGGGCAGAAATGTGACGAAGAGTTGGTAGGACAGCCGGGAGGACAGACAGGAGGACAGACGCTTCTCCACGTACAGCTGTGGTATTTTTTTTCCTCATATAAGTGTCCAAAGACAGTTACAGTTACTACGTTACTGTTGTTTGGTCCTGTAACGTTGCTTTGTGGGACATTTCTCTTTATTAAGTTGAGTGAGAGACCTGTGCAGTTATCAGACTGTCTGACCGACACGCCCTCGCTCCGCGCCATCGGTTTATCCGTTCACACTGTAGGCGGTTAAAAAAATAATGCGTCCCTGATACTACCTCCAGAGGAGGATCAGGGACGGAGCGACATTTCCCCCCTCGCCGCATCTGAAACTTTCACACAGAGGAGGGTGCGGAGAATTGGCGCTGGATTCCCGAATCTCTGAGTCTGATCTCTCTCTCTCTCTCTCTCTCTCTCTCTCTCTCTCTCTCTCTCTGATGTATGCTGGCCTATATTACAGGACTAAATAATATGTCCTAAATGTCCCTGACGTCCCACCTTCAAACACAACCTCATTTGGCCATCAATGAAAAAGCTACTTAACCTCCCACTTTTCTATAGCAATACATACTTCCTACGGGCACTGCACTAGTTTATATACATTTGCGGGTAATGTGTTGTTTTTTCTGGAGAAATTAGAAATTGGTGCCTCGCTGATTATGTGGACGCAACAGCAATTGGTGATTGATTTAGCTAAATGTTAATTATGATTTTAATTCATGTATCTACATGTTATCACTGTGCAAGTAAAAATATGACTGTGTGTGGCGTGTGTGGCATGGGTCATGGGTCGGATTGCAGGTCTTATATTAAAGGGTTGGGTCCGGATTCGACTTGGAGATAATTGCAGGTAATGGGTCGCTTCCGGTTCTGAGTGGGTGTGGATTTGCAAAACTGGACCCGTACAGGACTCTGCATCTAGCAAAGCTATTTCAACTGCAAACCATTTGTTTACTGCATCATAGTAGTAATCATAGTAAATGACACAGTGTAAACATGATTACTTCAGCTATTGTTTACATGGCAAAGAATGTAAAAATAATAACTGGAGAATACTGTATAGTAAAAGTAGCATTCGAAGCAGCATTAATTGATTATTTTGGCCGCTTGGGGGAAGTGTAGCAAGCTGTCAACACAACATTATCACCTAATAAAGTTTATATTAGGATGATTTAAGCAAGTAGTTCCCTATCGAGGATTCAGAACTTCCAGTTTCATTCCACCAACTCCTGAGAAAAATATTAAAAAAACATAAAACAAGGTTATTAATAGCACTAAAGTTGCAGGCTATAAAACCAAAACAATGAAAGATGTGAAAATGCTTAAAGGCCTTGATGCGTGTCAAGCACCACCCCAAGCACAGATAGGAAGCATTGTGTTGCAGCTCGTCAATTTCCTGGAGCTGGTTTTGGTAACAGCAGATCTGCAGTGATGACAAATCATCCTTTGCTGTTACTACCCAATGCTGGTACAAATTTACAACAGCAGGTGGGATAGTTGTCCCCTTTAGTGGGATATAACCTGAACCTTTTCAACTGTGAAAGCTAACTGTACTTTTTTGCTTACTAAAACTGATTGTGCTATGCTAAAAGGTGTACTATTAAGACATGAGCTTAAAACCATTTTGTGGACACCACTATTTAAACTCACCTGAATAGTCTCCAGAGCAATTGCTCACCAGGCAGATATTCTTTTCCCATTATAATTTATCATTTGAGGTGCAGGTTTGATAAGAAACACTGGTGTCATTGTTAAAACATTTTGTGGCTGTATAGCAACTTAATGCTAATTCTTTTCACATTACCGCTACTTGTAGATCAGTGGAATACAGTGAAACCACTGGCAGGACTGTGGGTGGTGTCAGCTGTGTGCACCTGTGTGCATGTACGTCCTTGTGCAAGTGCATAAGACAAACAAAAAGGGGACCCATGCATAGAAACAATATATTGTAAAATATAAAATAAAGAAAAACAAAATACAGTAATTAGATTCCACAACTCGCTGTTTTTTTTTTTTTTTTTTTTTAATTATTTGGCCTCTACATATATCAAAAATTCTGCTTACCACAGTATATATTTATCCTGCATCAATCCATGTGAGCTATTGTGGGACACAGTGTTCCTTTGTGATTGAATGAGGCTTTTTATAGCCCCTGTTACACTGATTTTAGACAGCGTATGAAATTTTATATGACATGCAAAGTGCTTCAGGTCCCCAGGCATTTATGGACAAAATATTTTAGTCTGACTTTGCAGAAGTGTGAGAAGCAAAGTCTTTTATTGGAGAGGTGTGTAGGTGTGTGTGTGCATGTGGGGGTGTGTGTGTGCATGTGTGTGTGCTGTGTGTGTGTGTGTGTGTGTGTGTGTGTGTGTGTGTGTGTCCCATCTATGCATACAATCTGTGTTTGTGTGTTCTTAGGTTGATTAACAAGGAGATGCTCAGGGGCAAATTATGGTGGGTAAACAGGACAACAACATTGTATTGCTGATTTTACATTCCCTCGCAGTAGTGATGGCTGATCAAATGTAAGGAGAGTGTTATTTGTTGTCCCTTTATTGGTGCGGGACAGGTTCAGGGTTTTCAAAAGCTTGTTTCAAAATGCCAGATGGTAACTATACTTTATTTTCTCTGTATAAAAGAGAAAGTTTGTGACTTTTTAGGCACAGTGCTTTAATTCCTTACCAAGACTTCAAGAATTCAGAATTAATTTGAGAAACTACCTCAAAACTGTAAACACAACCCAAGATTTTTTATCGATACTGTGACCCGTAGTGTCGCAGTATCCATAAAAACTGCTCATATTTGTTTTTGCAGTTAGGTGCACACAAAGCAGGCTGATGTTTCAGCATTCAATGACAACTGAATGTTTAAGATTGTGAGTTATTAGAAGTAGCGCCTGGAGAGCAACTGGCTGTGATGGAGTTATTGGCAGCTGGATGAACCCTCAAATTGTCTTAGTTTGAATATTTCATTGAGCCTACTCATGCTCAAAGCATATGAGCTAAGCAATGTGATGAATTAATTCAGTGAAAGCTGTGCTGATAGAGATTTCCCGCATGAGACAATATCTGATCTAGGTTATTAACTGACTTATCAAGTCATTGTCTCATTGACAGAATTGTTCCATAGGAGCTCTATGGAACAATTCTGACTCTCTGCCTTCATTCACACAAAAGTGGGAACCACCTGACTACATGTTCACCCTGGAGGGCCACTTCCTTTTCCTCCATTAATAATGAGTTAATGGAGGACTAGAGTCAACAGCTCTGCTATACATGGACTGTAATGTGAATCATATCTAGTTTTTGGTTCAGCAGTGGAATTGAATGGGGATAGATCATAAACAGTTTTCAGGAACTTTGTGTGTTGTATCATGTTGTGTTGAACTCTTAGGTGTCCCTAATAAAATGAAAAACTATTTTTAAATTTTAATAGCTCACACAATATGTGTTTTTATCAGTGTGATACTGCATGGCTTTTTTCTTAATTGTATGAGAATTGCTTTTAAATGTTGTTTTCCACTGTTTCAGGGCTTAGCTACAAGACTCATTACTTAATAGTGTTTGTTGTCTCAAAGACCTCAGCTGTATAAACCAAGGTTAAATATCTTCTGGACTTCTTTTCCCTTTTTAATATCTTTATGGTTTACAACCTGTGTTACCATCTGACTACTTGTTTTTCTCACTCTTTTGGTCTCTGTAGCAAGTGTCGCCATGTTTACACATCTCTGGAATTACTTTGTTCACTACCACATTATCATAAGTGATAAAAAATTATGGCAGAAACCAAAAAAAGAAAAACAACCAAAAAAAAAAAACAGAATTTTCCTTTAATGAGCTCAATATCAGATATTAATCTGGAAACCGATACATTGTATTCTTTGCGGGTTACCCTTGGCCATCAAATACATTCCTCTTTTTATCATTTAGTCTATTATTGTTACCTGTTCCTTTTTGTTTTTTATTTTTTTAGAAAATAGAATAGCTTTAGAATCAGTACAAGTGAGCCCACTCAGACTCCATCTTACCTTCTAATCACAGTCCTTAAAGACATCTGGCTAAGGAAGGAAATATCAATTACAAACCTCTAGTGTGCTGTCAGGCACATTAGATGGGGAATCATGGCAGCTTTGAAATAAAGTTATTACCAAGGCAGCCATTTCAGCGCTTAAGAGTAAAAATTAATAATCAAGTTACTACGGAAGAAGAAAAAGAAAAAAAGAAAATGGAGAAAATTAGACATGAAAGACAGCCACAGGTTGGGCCACGGCAAAAAACGTTTTATTCATCGTCTCATCTCCGGCTTGAAAGCAGGCGTCTTTTGTTCTTATTCATCTCCGCTAACCCTCTACCTCACCCACACGCCCACTCTTTTTTTTTTCTTCTCACCCCTTACATAATTACACTACTGATATTTTTGTGATGGCTTTCCACCTTTCTTTTACAAATGCCCTGCAGGGAAAGGAAGTGAACATAACACATAAGAAACAAAACACATTTCACATGTAGCCTATACTGTAGCTTCACAGGGTGTTCTTTTTCCACATGAATATACACTGATCAGCCATAACATTGTGTCCACCTGAGCACCCTGGTAGTCAGAATGTTCTGCAGTCCCATACCAACAAACTGTTTCTATTAAATGTTTCAGCAGTTTGAGCTACAGTAGCTCGTCTGTTAGATCGGACCAAATGTTGCTTTAACTACTGATTGAAGTGGGTTTATCTTGAATTTCTGACAATGATTTCTGAAATAAATCGGAAGGAAACGAAAATGAGTCATGAGATTTTTTTTTTTTTTGTGCTTTACAAAGACAGACACTTGCACAGGACCTTAAAAATAGAAAAAGTTAAGAGATAATTAAAAATACAAGGAAGCAAATAAAAACCAAAGAGTTTCAAGAGTCTGAAATTGTGATATGATCTGCTGGACCTTGCCGGAGTGGAAGGGCAAACAACTTTCAACCGCACAACTACGGATCAATTGTTATACAGAGTACACATCTAGTTGTACCTTGTCCATTCAAGTTGAGTTTGTTTATTTTCAACTGGTCCTTCAGTTTAAGGCTGAATTATGACATTGACAACATGAAAATGCTCCTTGATTGACTGAGCACTCTAGCACTAGCAAAGTAAATCTAAGGAATCTTTATCTTTCAGCCTGCCTTTCTGTTCAAAATCTGCACATTCTCTCTCTTTGCATGCCTATTTCTTTCAGAGTCTACCTTATTTTTAAATAGTAAGTACTAAGGGCATTTGCTGCACTTGAGAAATCAATAAATAACAGCCCCCTCACTCCACTGCTCTTTTTTTTAACCAAGTAATTCCCGATGCAGTGGAGCAGTACCTCGGTAACAGAACGGCATGACCTCTGGCTCAGTTCAGGGAAAGCCCGCACACATTTATAATTAATGTAGATGAATTTTTACCCCTCTGGAATTTACTCATTGCCATTTTTGAAGAAGAAGACTGGAATGCTGGCCATGTAGTACAATGTGTACAACCAGATTTGGCATGCTTGTCCTTTAACCTAGACAACGTTTTATATATTGATTTCATTTCCTCAACTCAACCCAACCTTAAATGTAGCAGCTGAAGATCAGAATTTATTCATGTATTTATTTTTTTTGCAACAGTCCTATGGAGTTTGGACGGCATGATGATGTTATCGTGCTAATAGGGATGTTTTTGGACAAAATGACGTTGTTTTTACTCTTTAGGTTGGAGGATCTTGAGTTTTGACGGGTTGTTAAAAGACAAAAGGCTCACTCTCAGCATACCAGGCATAAAATACAGTGAGGAACATAATAATAGGTGAAATAATAAAGGCTACCTCTGAAATGAGTAAAGAGTAACTTACCTAATTTTTGAGTAACAAGTTCAAGACCGTTTGAAAGCATGTCATAGTTCTGACTTCCTGTCTCTACCTTTTCATTATCCTTCCTCTCGTCATGTATTTTTCTCTCTTCCATCTTTGAGACTTTATGTATAAGTTGCTCTCACACACACACACACACACACATGCACACACACACACACTCTCTCTAACACACAAATACACACACACACACACACTGACAGAAATGCACATCTACCCACTTTGTCCATCTGCAGGATGTTGAGGATTCACTGGCATACTCTCTGAGCCTTTATCTGTGCTATTTTCAGCAGAAGAGCAGTAAGTGAAGTATTGTAAGAGGTGATACAAAAGCGTCCTTCTCAAGGGAGGAGAGAGAAGCAGAGGAGAGAGTTTGTAAAATATTATTCATCTCCACCTCTTTCCAGCTCTCTCTCTCTCCCCCTCTCTGACTCTTTCAAGGCTCCTGGAGAACCCACTTCATAAGCTTGGACAAAAAGAATTTCCACTGTATTTAATAATGCAGGTAGTTCACAATTCCTCCATCTCTCATGTCTTTTTTTTTTTTTTTCAGGCCCATTGAAACACCAGATCCACTCCAACACATTAAGCGTAAGTAACAATGTGACACAATATCATGAATGCATTTCTGTTTTGCTTCTGTCTTTTACAAGACTGATATAACCAAGAAAGGATCCAACCAATAGGCAGTTTGTGACATTTATCTTTCCTGCTCTAAACATTTGATGCCATTTTGCAAGGAAAATGCCCTTGTGCTCAGGCAGAGAGGAATTGTATGTTTTCCGTGTACAAATAACCGGGTGGTTAATATGTGCAAGAAGCAGCAACAAAGTTCTACCTTTAGAAAGAAATACTTCAGTAAATAGTTGCAGTATAAATGGGACATGCAGAAATATGTCACAGCCGTTGCCTTACACAGATTTAATCAAAATAAACACTGAGGAGTGGAGATTAGGTGCTGTTGGGCAGAAACCTCATATGTCCAATTTTTCTTGTATGTTTTTTTTGTGTCCTTGTTTTCTGTGTAAAAATGTCATGTTAGTGCAAAAAAACCCCAAAATAGATGAAGTCCTTAGATCACGTGCATCAATCTGACACATGATGACCTAAACACAATAATTGAATTTGTTTGAGAACATGGGGCAAGGTTTTGGTGCATTAGTATTTACAGCAGCAGGGCAGTGTAGGTGGGATTTAATCAAAATAAACTGAAATGGCCATTACTGAAGGAATATGGAACATGTAAGTAGGTTGTAGGTAAAACAATAGAGGACCAGGGCCTAGAGGAATATTACAGTAATGGGCCGTCAACATGAATTCCTCTGCCAGCAAGAACACAGGGTCCAGGGAAATGCAAAGAGAATATCCTACCAAAAACAGAAAACATAAATAATACAAAGAGAAGTTGTAACATAGTCAGGTCCGTCCAACATGTCAGACCTTTTCCAACTTTTATTCAGATGGTTGTCTTTCTTTGCCAAATGCCATTGTAAAGAGAGAAACTGTTGAATGGATCAATAAGAAGATATGGATTCAGCAGCATTTGGGCCTTCCACAGTGACATCTCTATAACTCAGTGATAGTATGTGATAATGCAGCTTATTTCCAGACCTTTCTGCGCCCCCGCATTGACACACTGCAATTTAGGAGTCTGAAATGTCAACAGTGTTGTTTCCCAGTGGTGTCATAGATGGCCTTCTCTATGACAGTGTGTGTACACATATGATGGGCTGCCCACCGTACATCTGCTTGACTGCTCCATTTGATTGCTCACTGCAGTAGCACCCTGGGAAATGTTAATGGAGGGCAGTTAACGTCATATACAGTTCACCACTCGACCCACCATCACGGCCGATGGAGAGATGGATAAAAAAGGTGGAGAGATTTACTAAGTAGGGTTAAGGAAGGCAAGGAAGAACACCCACTGCAGTATTGAGGAGTCTGCTTAATTGCATATCTGTTCTTATACTTATTTGTGTGTGTGTGTGTGTGTGTGTGTGCGTGTGCACGCGCCTCATGTCTTTGTGACTGAAGTGTGCACTAATGTGTAAAGCATTTACATCAGTGTGAGAAGAAGGTGTGAAGCAGACAGACAGACAGGTACATCTTGTCCAATGGCCCGTCGGCCACTTTGGCTACTGTTGCTCTGTCACGCTTATCTCCCTCACACACACACACACACACACACACACACACACACACACACACACACACAGACCACTGCTCGCTCTGTTGCCTCCCTGACCTGAGATTGCTGTGTGCTGCTGCTCACATTCAGAGAACCATCGGCCCGTATACAAAACACACACACACACACACACACACACACACACACACACACACACACACACACACACAATGATTTATGGCCTCCAATACAGTCAATAAGAGCCATGGCCAAGATGAAGGACTTGCTAGCAGGACACACACACACACACACACACACACACACTGTTGTCCATTAGCTAAGTGTACTGGAGTGAGCTGCTTTCCACATTGACTCTCTTTATTACATTCCTGGTCAATGCCACTGTTGCCTCTGCTGCTTCATGTGAAAAAGTAAAGGTGTATATAACCTGTGTACAGTATATAAGATGGCATGTGGATAGGTGTGTAATGAAACCACTAGTGTGAGTACTTCAACCCGTAGCATTACACACATTTCATACAGATCGTTTTTGTTAATGTTAATGCATCACAACATTTGTGGGGTTAAAATTGGCCCGGTTAGCTCAGTCGGTAGAAGTGGCGACCCATATACTGAGTTTCTGCAGCGGCCGGGTTCGAATCCGACCTTTGCTGCGTGTCATCCCCTCTCTCTCTGCCCACCTTTCCTGTCGATCTTCAGCTGTCTCTATCAAATAAAGGCATATCTATAAAAACCACTGACATTCCAGATGATAGAATTTACCAATAGCATAACCTATTCTGATATCTCATTTGTGTGCATAGCCTGAAAGTGAAAACCAAGTAAATTATTCAAGGTTGAGTACAGTGTAGAAAGACTTATTTTCACTCCCCACCTTTCCTCTTATATATTGTCTTTCTAAGTCTTCTCATTTTTCTTCTTTTTCTATCTTCTATTGTCATGTCTCCTCTTCTCCTCCCACCACTGCTCAGTGACTTTTGTTTGCCTAATAAACACTGCAGTATCTCTTAGCTTGGAAATAAAATCAACTCTGTTTTAGAGCGACACAAGCTGTGCTTTCACATAAAACAACGGTCAATTAGACTTAAGACGCTGAGCCTCTTCCTGGGTCGTAAAACATGGATAATAATGAGCAAACCAAAAACAAGAAGCAAAGACACTTTCACTCCTCATCTGCAGTCGTTGGAGTTGTTACAGGGGATTGTTGAGAACTTTTTATAGTATTTGTTTTGTTTTCATTGTTATGGTTGCCTGTTCAAATGGCTTCCACATTAACTGGCTTGTTGACGGAGCTTTCGGAAGATTTTTTATTTCACTGCTAAGTTGTGTGCAAGTAGGTGTAATTCAGAGTTACAGCTTGGCCTCCAGACCTGCTTAGCAGTGGTTGGAAAGATAAATCTGATGGGTTGTGGCATGCTTGCATTATGGCTCTATGGACGGCATGAGTCAGTTGGTTGGTCTGTGACTTTGGTCCAAACTGAAATATCTCAACTATTGGATGGATTGCTATAAAATTTTGTCACTGGTTCCCAGAAGATGAACCCTGGCCACTTTTGTGATCCCTTGACTTTCCCTTTAGCACCACCACGAGGTTGACATTTGTGCTAACTATTTAATGAGTTTTCATGAAATGTTGAACATGTCCCCATCAGAGTGAATTGTCTAGACTTAAGTCATCCCTTAAATTTGCATTCAGCACCATTGTGTTCTTCTAATACTTTGGCTCATGAGCAATTACCTGGAAAACAAGTGGCATGTGTTTAGTGTTGATTAGAAAATGTTGGCATTCTTAACTAAACCAAAATTGTTCTAAACACTATACCTGCTAAATATCAGCATGTCAACACTGTCATTGTGGCATCAGCATTTAGCTCAAAGCATCACTGTTAAATACAGCCCCACAGAGACACTAGCATGGCTGTAAGGCCAGATTTACTAAGAACACGATGTTTCCTTATTTTGTTTTGTTGTGAAACACTGGTTTGCCTCTAAAAACCGACAGAGACAGACTGAGACGTGAACATACTGTAGCTCATTAGTTGAAGTACTTGCAACTCATAGGCAGTGAGTTGAAACCAAGATATGTAATGAGTGCGACATTTTTAAGTTGAAGTGCTCAGTACTTCTGTGGTACTGACCAAAATATCACAGAATATCAGAAAGTACTAAAGCTGGTATTGAATTGTGGGTTAGATTTGTGACCTTGTTTACCTATTCTTATATCAGACAGTTTCTGATTTGGAAAATGGAAAAAAAAAAAGGTTTAATTGACCATACGTCTTGGTATTGGTACCAAAACTCTGAGACTATTGACACCAGTATGAAAAAAGTACAAACGATCTGCTTACAAGTCAAAAGGATTTGGGACTCTAGAATAAGGTTTCAGGCTATTAGTAACAGTAGCGGTAGTCTCAGTAATTGTAGGCTTACAGTTAAGTAGTAGTACAAGTATCAGTAGTGGCACATCTCTGGTTCACTTGAGTGTTTGCCCTCGCCTTGAGGTAACATTGTTAGTGCTGTAATGTGATTGGACACACACTGGATTCTCATGTGACACAGTAAGACACACTCAGCAGAGACATACTGGCTGTGTGTGTGTGTGTGTGTGTGTGTGTGTGTGTGTGTGTGTGTGTGTGTGTGTGTGTGTGTGTGTGTGTGTGTGTGTGTGTGTGTGTGTGTGTGTGTGTGTGTGTGTGAGAGAGAGAGAGAGAGAGGGAGAGGGACTGGTCACTAGTGAATCAAAAGAGTGTAACTTGGAGTGGCTCAAGTTCTTCTCTTAAGCCGGGCGCTGATGACTTGTCCTGAGGAGCCTGACCTGAGGCTTAGCCCCCTCATCAAACTGGCTTAACTGGAGTGGCACACTGGAAAGATGAAGCCTGGTTGTAGCTGGGTAACACAGGCAGACTGACAGATCAACATACAACAAGTCTACAGCTTGTCGCTCTTCAGGTCAGCTCTGCTCATTGCTGTTTCCTAATGCTCGTTCACTCAGATCAACATTTGGTGTGCGTTATTTATTTAGTGACTACAGTTGTCAGATTGAGAGACAATCTTAATCAGTAGGATTATAATCAAATTATAACTAGTGGAGTGATTTGATATTTCTATTGATGGCCTACATGCATAGTTTACAAGACACCTACCAACAACATGATCATGTAACATTTTCTCAAAAGTTCAAATGTATGTTAGAGAAATGTCCCTCTGATCAATGACATGGCATAGATTTGGAGTTTAAATCCATTTATTGAATCTAACTAGATTTACCTTTCAACATTTGCAGTTAACATTACTTATCATGATTATAATTGACACAAACTCAACAAAACACACCATCCACTTGCAGTGTAGTATGATGTAAGAGAGCTATGCTTCCTTTACCTCATTAGAATTTGAATGAAAGTGTGAATTACTAGAGTTGGTAAAATCTTCTTCAAGTAATGTTCGTCCTAAATGTTTTTGTTATTTGACTTTTATTGTTATTTGCTAATAAAAGGCGCAAGGAAAACTAAAAGGTTTAATTTAATTTATTGGCATTGGGGCTCTGAGCTTTGTAAACCTGGGTATGTTGCCAAACAGGTTTCAGTTTCAGAATCTTCATCATCATGATCCATATATCTAAATAAGTATTTGAAATGCATTTGTTGATGTATGATGCACTTCAAGAGTTTTTGTAGTTGGCAAACGTATTGCTACATTCACTAAAGATGAAGATGTTTGACCACATTTCATGGCAAACTCTTCATTACATGGCAAAATATTCTGTGTATAGAGTTGGAAATTTGTCCTAAGGGCAGTTCCATCAGCAGATGTGATGATTTATGAGTATTAGTTTTTGAAATGCTGTGTGGAAATGTTGGACTAATGTCAACAAATCCCATGAAAAGATCAACACCCTCAATTTCTTAATCTGTCTCTGAATACTTAAATACTTTGTGACTTCCCTACCCTGTATGTGGGACTCCAAAGACTATTGAGTCCTACTGAACACATATATCTTGGTCAAAGTAGTGAAAGGGAGGCAAGTTATGGTTTTGCTCCCTACTTTTTTCACCATTTCATTCATACATTTGTTCTTCTTTTCCCCTAATATACCTGTCTCACTACTGGGTGACACTCTTGAGTTTGAATCCAGATTCTCAGAAGCAGAACCGTCCTGGCTGCATAGTGTTTGGTTGAATAAAATGACAGCAGCTATCCCTTTTCTATTGCCTGCCTTTATCAGCTTTAGTCAATCAGACAAACACTTCTTAGTTGGGTTGTTTTCACTCACTGAGGCTACTAGGAAATCTGTCTCGAAGAAATGTTTATAGAACAAATGTCTTCACTTGGTGTAGATTTTAGTAATAAAGAGTGGCAAATAAGTATATTTATATGAAAATGTTGTGGAAATTATTGTAATTTGGCTCAGTAGTTACATTTCTCTTCAGTGTGTTTGAGAGGAACATAGGCTCGTTTGATGTAGAAAATATAAAAACCAGGGACCATGACCAAACCCAAATAGTCTGTGGAAAGTGAAAACTCTGCACTTAAGTCGACCATAGACTTCCTCTATTGTATCAGAGAGAGGGAGACAGGAAGAGAGAGACTGATTTGGTGTATCTTAGAGAGTGTGTCGGCCGCTGACTCTGCTTTTCCCGTGGCTGGGTTATCTGTGCAGGGTAATGAATGGAGTCCGACAGAGTTAAGTTGAGATGAATGGATGTTCTGGATTCAGCCCACAGGCCTTATCATCACTGGAGTATGAAGGCAGCTATTAAACAATGCCCACAACATACGGTGTACAGGAAAGGACCTTTGGTGATTCAACAGTAAGATTGTTCTTCCTTTAACAGAGTGTCAAAAAAAAACATTTCTTCACACCTATGTTTCCTCTTAATATTAATCCACAATTGTGTCACTTTTGTTTGCATTTAGTGTTTCTCACCAAAACATGTCATTGCATCCTGAAGATTTAATAAATGTGTTTAATGCCTTTCTTTCATTTGCAAAGCCAATTTTTTGCATTCTTTACATTCATAGATGTATTATGGAGAACTGGATACAGCGTAGGTGGTCGGGCTCTGTTCATTCATATGAAAGCTGCACTTGAGTTAGAGCTTTACAACATGGTAAAAACATAATTATTTCGACAGATAATTTAACTTAAAGTTATTTCTAAAAACTATTAAAATCATGATGATGTGATGTTTTTTGGGCTCTGTACCAAACAAATATGTTTTTTTAAATCTGGAGAATAACATTTGTAGGCCAGGAAATCTCTTCAGAACTAATGCTGTTTTGTCACACATTTACCTTTATCAAAAAATTGCATCTTTTGCAATTTGTATTTTGCACTGGGATATATCGCAATTTTGATAGTATCTTGATATTATTTGTGGAGCTCTAGTGTGACTCCAAAAAAGTGTGAAATCTGGATATAAAATTACCTGGATCTTCTACACATGCCTCCACATTCAGCAGCCCATAAATCATGTAAGCAAGATACTGAACCCCAAATTGCTCCCTATGCTGTGCATCGATGTGTGAATGTGTATGAAAGAGTTAGTTTCTGTTTGATGGGCTTTGCCATCACTGGGTTGAATGTCTGTGAAAGGGTGAATGTGGCATGTAGTGTAAAAGCGCTTTGAGTGGTCAGAAGACTAGAAAGGCGCTGTACAAGTGCAGGTCCATTTACTATTTACCATTACACAACAGATTTCGGCTACCTTCTCTGCAAACTTGAATGGGATAAAATCATTTAATCATTCAACATGTTATTGGACCAAATGGAATTCAAATTAGTTAGGGTTATTGTTAGGGTTGTAGTGTTAAAATAATGTATCAACCGGTAAACAGTGTGAATAACATTAGGTCATCTTTACACAGTCTGGCCACTATGTCACTAGCTTCCAAGCCCGGCACACTTCCTGGGGGCTTGTTTACCATCACATTTTATGCATTTGGTTGCAGTCTTGTTCACTGCCTTTCTTGGCACATGTTTGTTAGTACTGTAAATAGTTTGAAAGCAATCTCAAAATGTGTATTGCACTGCCCACATGCATTTATATTAACAAACGGTGGACCTACTCTTAAAAACACTACTCCATGGCGCTACTAGTGGTCACACTCCAATTGGCGAACCTTTAAGCTGCATCCAGGGGACACTGGAGATCATAAACAACTGTTTAGACTCAGAGTTATAGGTGCAAAATGAGGAATAATTCTACACCTGCTTATTCAGAAACTGATTTTCTTAACCCTTAAACGCATGGGTGTTTTTTCAAATATTCTTAAATACCTTTGTTTTTTTTGCAACCCAGCATTTATATAGCACAGTTTAAGCCAATTAGTATTTCACAAGGACTGCTTTACCATGTCTGCTGATTGTTTAATGGGCTGAACAGACGGAGTTTCTTTGGTACATTGTATAACAGTATGTGTCTGCACCAATGACCCGTTTAAACCAGAAATACATTCAATAACATATACATAAAGGATGCCACCAAAATTCTATTTACAAGGTTTATTTAATAACTTCTGGATTGTGACTAGATTTCAATACCATGTGGGTCAAAATGGGAACAGTACATTTTCCAGTTTGTGAGGATTAGACACTTTTCTTCATGCAGGCCCACTCAATTTTAAGCTGACGCGACAGGTGTGTTTTTGCATAGAAATCATGCTTTGTGCAGCATCTTGAAAATCTTTTCAGGGAGACCAGGCTTTCATCTGACAAGAGCGACACTGAGTGCAATCAATTAGCAGCCTGCAACAATCAGCAAAGCATACTCACAGCACTGTGCTGGAACAGTAGTTTCTGATAATTGGTAGACTGTCCTCCCACTGATATGATGAATAACCATGATGTTTATGGAAAAGGAAGTCTCTAATATTTTGCTAAAGTGGGATCAGCGCCTCTTCAAATGAAACTGAAGAGTGCCTTTATGAGACGTAGAGAGGGAGAGAGAGAGGGGGATGCAGGAGAGATAGTGAAATATATAGTGAGAGAGGGAGGATGTTCAGTGTGGGGCTCATTAACTCAGTAGATGTAATCAGTGGGAGGGAGTGAGACATTTTGCCATCGATTAATGAGCAGCATGGGTAGTGTGTGGTGAGGCCATACTGTATGTGCACTGACTGAACTCTGTTGTCAGCTCTGAGGCTGTGATGTAACAATCTGTGCATGATTATCTATATATCTTTAGATATAGACGCTCAGGGGTGAAACTGTAAATTATGATGTGTGGGAGTTCTCATAGGCAGCGATTTATGTTTTTGCCTGTGGGTGCCCACATTAAGTGAATATCAGCAAGGTGATGATTCTCACAAAATCACTTTTACTGCACTTGCTTTAGCTTTTAAAATCTTTGCACAGGCGTAACAACAGATGATTACTGCTTCTGTCTTTGTTTATTGTCTATGAATACACCTTTGTTTTTGATTAATTGTGTCTAAAATCAATGATAAATGCCCAAGGTGATGTTTTCATGTTAACTTAACAACAATAAAGAATGGCAGCAAATCCTCACATTCTTGCATAGGAATCCAGGGAATGCTAGACCAATTTAATGAATAAAGAACTGAAAAGACGATGACCATGAATGTCACCTTTATCATCTCACTTGAGTTTGAATGTCTCAGTTTAAAAAATAAAAATAAAAGATGACTATATACGCAGCTAGACAGTACATCAATTGACTCACATTTTCATTTTAAAACAATGCAAAAAACAGTTGAATTGTAAAATCAACATCTAAACTATGAATACTTCTGCTGCTAAGGGCACTGTAAAACAAGCCCCTCACTCAATCTATACATGTGTAGAATAATTTTCCCATAGTATCCCATATGAGAAGAAGGTGCCACACCAAAAAGACATTGCAGATGTGGTGGTGTATCACATTGCCAAACGTGTCTCTTGTAGTTTTTAAGAAAACAAAAAAAAAGAAAAACCCTATTACAATCATAAATTTCTTTATTTTATTCTAAAATTTATTTTTAGGCCATATTGCACTGCCCTAACTATATATGTTAACATCTACTGTAGACAAATGAAGCGTGAAAAATCAAAAATAAAAGTTACTAAATACTGTGTACATAATAAAAATAGAAACTGTAAAGTATTTGAGAGAAAAGTACAATCAAAAGTCGTGTGGCTGCAGAAAGTGAGTGTTAGCAGCTTAAAATAGTTAAGGCTGGTCCACACAGCATGCATGAGCAGTCTGTGAGGGCTACTTTGCTGTTCTGCTGTAGATTAGCGTTCAGAGAGTGAGAATTTCTGGATTAGGGTTTTTCTGGGAACCGAGCATAGCTCACAGAAAAAATAGGCGAAACCTCGTCTCTCTAGTTAAGTGTCACTGCAGCTGCACCTGAGCTGTGCATCTCACGACAGTGTCGCTGCTCTAATCTGTTGAAATGGGTGCCGAAATAAAAAGCCAATACACAGCCAAAAAATTCTGCCATACGCAGACGCTGCAGACATGGGCAGATGTGTGGACCAGGCTTAATAGTACAAAACAGCTTGCAGCTATCCTCCACTGTAAATTTGTATAACTGTGTACCATGAAGCAGAATACTGCTGGGAAAAAGCACTTTCTCTTAAAAATAAGTTTAAATAAAATTAAACAATGCAGTTCTTCTCAAGTTCAGTGTAAAACATAAATGCATTCAAATTTAACATGGAATATACTATATACTGAAATATACAATATTGGCCAGATATATAAATATGAGCATATGCAGTGTAAAGATGATAAAAATTAAGCATGCACGTTTGTGTATGTACAGCATGCATCCCCAGCACAGAGCAGCCATATGGGACACATAATGGGCCCACCGTGTGGTGTCATCAAACTGACAGGACACGGTGATTTAGCCCTGCTGGAAGTGGATGGATCCATGCTTACCTTCAAAGTCATCTGTCTCCTGCTTGGTGAGAGTCTAAAAGCCCCAAGGGACGCAGTACAGCATGTTGGCCATTCAAGTACCTCTCAATTACTGCTTTTAATTTCCCTTCCACTGCTGGTCCGTCTCCATTAGCTGTGACATTTCTCTGAGATGTGAACTATATAGCTGCTTTTCTAGTCATGCCACAGTCCCTGTCTGCTGCAGAGATTTTGGTGAAACTGTGTTTTTGCACCATCATAATGGGGACAAACTGTAAGGGTGTAAGTTTTAGGAAGGCATTACCCTGCAGCCAAACTGTGTGGCAATTTCATTTAAGTTCTATAAAACCTTATTGCTCCTCAGGCTTATCTGTGGCTTCAAATTAAATAATTTGATTTAATGAATTAAGTTGTTTTGATTAAAGATAAGTAGATAAGATATGAGTGGTCATTTACTTTATTGTACTGTCTGTGATTATATTTATTTTGTCTGAAGCACCCACACTTTTATACTGTGCTACCATTTCAGCTAGTTTAATCTCTAACTAAATTTAAATTCCAACGTATCATGAGCTTTTAGTCCTTATTTGTACATTTCACATTTGACAGAATTATAGATATCACAATATCAGATATTTGCCATTTTCAACAAAACTTAGTTGTTTTACTGTTTGACTGTATTCTGTAAAATATCTGCTGTAGGCTCCAGATTGAGTTTCTGCAGTTGTCATGGATTCACTGGAAAGCCAATAAGTCTAACTTATTTTATTTACGACTTTATAATGTAATTCTGCTTCTCTGTGAAAGGATCCCCTGAAGTAGATTATTAACAAGGCTTCAGTATTTTCATATTAATTATACTAAGGCATCGTTATTGCCCCATAGATATCAGTGATCGCCTTATAAGTTTAATGTTCTGGTGTGAATCCTTTATATTTACTGCATCATTGTATATAGAGCAACACAATAGAACAGCATAACAAGCTACAAAGTTTCACTCACAAACCTACTGTTGTCTCAAAATTACCCAGCTGTAATCAAAAAGAAAGTAGCGCGATGAAAAAAGGCGGTCAAAGCAGTGTAACACAAAGCGGCACTAAGAGCAATTTTCCATTGCTGAATGCTAGCGATCAGCTGCACCATTTGCCCTATTGCTGGCATCCAGCAGTGTGATTACCACTTCAGCTGACAGAACTGTCAGATGCCTTAGTGTTCTATTAGTTAACTACAATTATAAAGCATTTTTATTTAAATGTGTGGAAATGGGATGTTCTGATGACCATGTGAAATATGAGTCTCTACCCCTTGATTCCACCAGACATGGATCTGTGATGTCTGTGTGCAACGCTGTTTTGTTCCGTCCTCTGCATGGCTTCATATCCCACCGGGAGACTTTCAGAAGTGAATTGCCTGCCAGATTTTGTTGATTTGGTGACTTCGCCTTGATTTTTGTGCTTCTTTCATGGGTTAGTGGAATACAAAATTAAATATTTTCTTTTTGTCTGCAGTGTGTTTTATTTTGAAAATGTATTGGATTCTCTATGCTGTCACTGTGTCTGACTTCCTGCCATGCTCAGTTGATTCTGTCAAAAATAGACCAGCCGCATATTCTACGTGAAGCAGATTGGAGAACTGCTTTTAGGACAATTCTAAAACGTGCTGCAGTGCTTCTGGTGGAATCACAAGCATTGTCCAGAACGGCAGCCATCAGGCCGGGAGCCCATATTGTAACCGAAGCATGACACAGCTAGCTCAGACAATTCTGATTCGGGTACAGTCCTATAAGGCACCACAGTTGCTGTGACACTGACAGTGGCCTAGATTACCAAGTGTGCATGGCGGCCAACTACCTTAAACTTTCAGAAGCCCCATAGGTGTCATATTTATTGTCTCAGTTGCCTGAAGTAATTTATTTTGGAAATTAGTTCATATTACCCAAAGTACAATCTTATTGGCAAGGTAGGGACTACTTCGTGTTATTACACACAACACCAATGGCATATGAGTTTTTCAAGGTTCCATACTCAGGCCTTGGGCTTAACATCTTCATGCATCCAGTAGATAATAAAATGGAAAACAGCTAAATATCTATAATTCACATATTTACATAGCAATGTCTCAAGTGACTATGCTCCCGTACATACACTGAGCAAATCAGTGATTAGCTGTGCTAAAATTGCCCCCAGTTAAACTAAAATAATATCAGTAGTAATCAGTACAAAAGATGAACACAATAGAGACAGTGGTCAACATCCACCTTACTTTCACCTGGTGGGTTAATCTTGCAATGATCTGACATGATATTAAAATCATTTGAGCAAGTGTACCCTCTTTCTGCAGTCCTCTCTGTATCTCTTTCTTTGTTTTTTTGACACTAGAAATTACATGAACACTTAAGGTATTTAGCTTTTTCTTCTCTCTAAAGTACAGCAACAATGTCACAGCACAATACAAAAAAAAGGTGTAAGAGAATATTTCTATCTCCCCAGTCAATAGCTTGGAAGGTGAAGAAATAAGAGGTCAGAAACAGAAAGGTAAAATATTTTTCCATCAGTTTTTCATTATTATTTTGTAGCATTTCTGAAATGGGGCGGTCATGAATTTGAAAATAAGGTTAGCTTCAGAAAAAATTGACTTAAACTGCTCATGAGATCAATGGAATCGTGAAAAATGAGAGAAATAAGATTCCTTCCCAGCAGCTCTGTCTGGGTTGCTGGGATACTGAGTTTAGCTACATGTCTCTGTACACACACATGCCCACTCACATACTCAAGCAAACACTTACAAATGACTAAACACATGCTCTCATACACAGAAAACAATCACATTTGCTTTAGTCAGGAAGTTAGAGGCTGCCATGTTTTTGCCGCTTCTTGTTAGGGAACATGTAAATCAGAAAGCCCTGTTTCTCACTTCTCTCTCTCTCTCTCTCTCTCTCTCTCTCTCCTCCTGATATGCCCCATGCTGATTTGGCAGAAAGTGACCAAATCCGTCCTATTAGGAGTCATCCATATCCTGTTTGGTCCTTTTCTGACATTGCAATTGTCCACGCAGACAGGGGACAGGACAAGTGCAAGAAAGGATTATGGTTTAAGAACACTTTCTTGGATTGTCAACATGGAGCATGCATACTGTATATAGTGTATGTGTGTGTGTTTTGCTGCGTTGGTGGTTTGGTGGCAGCGGTCCACTCATTTTTAATCTGTCTGTTTTGCTCCGCGGGCACTGTGGTCACGCACAATCTATTCAGTTCTGTGCCATGTCACACACATATGCAAACACTCACACACTCACACACACAAACGCACCGTATCTCTTCCGCTCAGCGCCATGCCATTTGGTGAGTGGTCACAGAGTGTAGACACAGGAGGTGGCAAACTGTGTCCCTCATGTTTGGGGCGTCACAGTCACTGAGTTCTCTTACAACTACTGCTTACAAACTGCTGATGGGCACAGTCACCAGGTAATGGGACGTCTACACACAGCTGTCACTGCTCATTCGAATGCAGAAAGAAATTAAGTGACAGTTAATGACTTATAACTTAAAGGTCCAGTGTGTAACATTTAGAAAGATCTATTGGCCAAAATGGAATATAATATGCATAGCTATGTATTCATTGATGTACAATGACCTAAAAATAATGGTTATGTAAGATAACAACCTTAGAACGAGTATGTTATATTAAAACATGCCATGGAGTCTGCCATGCTCCAACAGTTGCCCTGAAAGGACAAACCAAACACTAGCTCTGAAAAGTCTGAAAAGTGAATCGACTGTGAAAGTGCCTTAAAACTGCATTCTTCATAATGGCCAGAAGGGCACAACTCTACTGGCTACAAAAATACATTTGTTTGTATTCAACCCAATGGCAAAATATTCGTTCTTCTCACTTGATTTATTAGCTCAGTAAATAGTTTCCTAATGAGTTTACAGTCTCAATCTCTAGTTTCAAGTCTTCTTCCATACAGCATGCTTTTAGGGTGTGGCTATCTCGTGACTGACAAGACATTCTCAAACAAACTCAGATCAACCCTTCAAACTAGGCAGTGCTGATCAAACACAAATTAAGATTGTAACTGAATTGCCCGTTCTATTGTTTTTTTAGAATTTTTTTTTGCCGTTTAGCCGTTTTACCGTAATATGAGAAAGTTTGTAACCAGACAGGCTGCCATTTTTTCCTGCTTGAAAACAGTCAAAAATGTGTCAGTGGCGACGGCCATAATGCCAAACTTGAGGCTTTTGAAACATAAAACAAACAAAAAAAGCTGAACGTTCCCTGCTTCCAGCCTCTTAAATTTGAGAATGTTATCCTTTTCTCTTTTTTATATCACTGTGAATTAAATATGTTTTGTTTTAGTTGGATGGATAAGCAATTTGAAGACATCACCTTGGGTTCTGGGCTGTTGCGATGGGCATCATTCATGGTTTTCAGGCATTTTATAAACTGCTTAATCCAAAAAAGAATTATTTAATCATTTTAAAGAAATCATGCAGCCCTACAGCCAATACCATATTTTATCCGCTTCACTTAAGTCTGTTCACAGGTCACAGGTCCACACAAAGCACATAATGACATTGCAGTTATACATTTTTGATGCCTAATTTGACCCACCATGTTTTGTTTATGTCATGCATTTTTAGCAACAAAAGGCATTTACATCTAACATTTTGTTATACTGTATGTAGTATATATAACCGTAGCTGTTTGTTGTATCAACAGTAGTTTCATCAATATGTTGGATCTAGCACCCTAATCAGGTCACAATATCAGCTTGTCTGATACTTTATAACAAAATACACACCACACACATAACTTAAATTGACCTCTGTTGTCTCGGGGTGCTGCAAAAGCCTTAATCATAAAACCATGCATGCTAGATACCACTATGGGTAAATGAAACACTATTCTCATATATTCTCAATATGACTCAGGAAGTAAAAATAATTTGTATCTTAGTGGTGTTTGTTTTATAGTGGCATTTACAACACTATAAATAACCATAGAAAAAAGCATTTAGTATTTATCAATCTGATATCTAATTTATAACAGTAAATTAAGTGACAACCTATTGCTTAGATTGTACACCTCCTTGATTTAAGGTGATTTTCTTCATTAAAGATTTAATATTATGTACGCTGGGAACAGATAAGCAGACTGACCAATTTACTCTTAATTGTTTGTGTTAAATGCTCCAAGGCTGCAAATTACAAGAAAACAATCCTATTAGCTTGGGCCAAATGAAAAACAATTTGTTTGGATTTTCACCTTTTAAAATGCTGATAATGACTCTGAAATGATTAATGCTTGCAATTTAGCTGCTGTGCTGAACAGAATGGCTCGTCGCTCTACAGAGAATGAGAACTGAGGGAGTGAAATAAAATAAAATAAAATAAAATGAAATGGTTCTAAATTGGAAATTTCCATTGAGAGAAGAGAACTGGGAGCTGAAAGCAATTAACGGAATCAGAGGACAGCCTCTGTGGCTTCTTGAACTCTGATTAAATGTTCTGATTGCTAGAGAAATCACTCCCTAAGAGGGAGATCCATAGCTGCCTGTACAGTAAAGTGGCCTATTGGTAAATCCATTATCCTCAGAGACAGAGGTGTTTTTAGACAAACGCTCTTAAGGACATTGTTAAAGATCAAAGGGTAGTATTTCACAGATGCTACAAGCTGCTAAATGGCTACCGGGCTTTTTCTCGGTTGAGCCGTGGCGGCTCCATTCTGATGGTTTCCAGGCTTTTTTGCATCTGTCCCTAGATCGGCATGATGCTAAGGTTAGACATCCAAGATAGCAATGCATCTATCCATCCAATTGTCTGTCTGTCTGTGTTTCTAGGCAATCACAGTTGCAGCAGCTGACGTCCCCTGGGTCTTCCACCCAAATGTGTCCTTGAGCTAACAATGGATGCAGTCTGATGAAATTTTCATGACCCAGAAAATGTAGGAAATGGACAGTGGTGTGGTTGGAGTGACCAGGGATAGATCTGATGGAGGGAGGGATGGGGAGAAAGGAGTAGAAGTCTTGTAATGCTTGCCTAAAGAGAGATGCAGCGGGAAGTCAAAATTAAACATAATCCCAATTGGTTTCACTGCATCTACAGTCCAGTACACCAACCACAGGATTATGACGCAATGCTTGCTTTCATATCTGTTAAAATTCAGTGAGAGCAACAGGAAATGCCATTACCACACTCAACCCCACTTTTCTGGGAGTTCGTGGTGATTGCATTTTTGTTTTTTTAATTATCTGTACCCTTGTTTTAAATGCTATGTATGCGTTGACAACACATTCTCACTCTCAACTCGTCAAACACTGGTCAATGCCCATAGGGTTCAAAATATGACACTGTAGGTACCTACCTACCTCTAGCTTCATTTCTGGACTCACAGGGATCAAGTTACCATTAATAAACATGTAATGTTCAGTTACACTGTCAAAATAAAGCTTGCATGGTTGTGAAGCGGTTAGGTTAGGTTTAGGCACAGATACTACTTGGTTAGGTTGAGGAAAAGATCATTTGTGTTTGAGTTATGTTTTGTACCTGACATAACTTAAATATGTTATGTAACCTTGTAATTCCCCTGGACATGCTTTATAATGTTGTGTCTGCAAGTGTCTTCAGAGTGTCTTGCCTGCCCATTGTTGTTGACTTGTGTATTTTGTACTTAAAAAGGATACAAAATGCTATGTTTCTCAACTTCACATTTTCTCTAACCTGCGGCTAACAGACTAACCTAGTAATGTTGATGAAGCGTGAAATTCGATCTGGAGTCTTAACAGGGTAATTTATTTTGAAAATCTACCGGTTTCTCTATGCCTTTTCTCCTGCCAATGTGATCTTCTCTGAGCTGCTTAACACAAGGTTCGCAGCCTCCATAAAAAATGAACAGCAGGATATTCTCCATGTATGAAGAGGTGCCTCTGAGACAAGCTGCAGTGTTTCTGGTGAAATCATGAGCATTGTCTAGAAAAGGCACGATCAGCAGTCGTGCCGGGTGGAATTTGGGGATATGTTTACTTTCATAGCCTGCACAACTTAAAATAAGTCAATGTTTACTTTTGGTTTCACATGGGACACAAACAGCAGGCTGCTGGCTGAAAGTACTGTGTTTGTTTGACCCATGCATTCACCCTGCCTCCTCCATATGTGGACCTTCTGGCTCTTTATACCACATCACTTTGATGTCCACAAGAAACCATTAAGCTACACTAGTGCAACCAGAAATGACACCAGATTTGCACCTACAGCGTCATATTTTGAAGCGTAAGGCCTCAGACCAAGCGGCAGTATTTGACGAGTCGAGTGAGAACTTGCTGGCGTTGACACAGTGGTTACTTAATTTGTATGTTGAACTCTCTCAACCAACCTAATTCCGCCATTTTAAAGACTACAACAGGTGTTGATCTATTTTGCTTTTGCTAGGTAAACCTTTTCATCAAACAAACTATGACTATGGATTGTGTTGCCTCCAGCGTGAATGCACAGCAAGCTGAGTGGCATTTCCATTCCATTTCCCTCTGTAAACAGAAAAGGTTTGGGGCCATTGCTTATCCATTGAGCCTCAACGCTACCACTTTCGTTAGTGTGATTTTAAAAAAAAATGCACTGTAATAATCTGAATTTAACTCAGAACAGATAGGAAATATACAAGGCATTTCTTTAGTTTCCCTTAGCCAACACTGACATTTCCGTTTGGTTGGTTGTAAGGACTGAAGGGTGACCTTTTCGGCAGACCTTCCACTGCTGATGGAATGGCTTTGGCTGTCATGGCTCCCATTAACCCCTAGTCCCTGGCTTCACAGGGCCATGGCTCTGTTATGTCACGATAAAGTAAAAGATCATTCAAAGCCATGCACACGGCCTGTTCTACTTTTAATCAAACAAGCGTGCTGGGTTCAAACTGTGAGTGTGGACATGCATGCAGGAGATTAGAGGAGGGAGAAGAAATTAAGGGAGGTTATTGCACAAGACATGAATGAGGGCGGTTAGGGAGAAGAGTGAAAGCATCTTGGCCACTATGTTAATATGCTCAGCGGAGCGTTTATGAAATGAAGAGATGGAGGTATAAGTCAGTGACATTTTCATTAATTTGTTGTCAGGTAGATCCTCTCCCCACCGCTGAGCTTGACATATAAGGCTGCTCTCTCAAACATTTCAGATGAATTGCTCAACATGGAACTGCAGGGCTCGACTAGATGAAGAAATAGGGTTGGTGTGGGCACTGAACTGGCCTGTTAGATATGGATTACTCTAACACTGGCTAAAACCTTGCATTATTGCATTAGCATGTAATCTCATTATTGTAAAGAAATGGCTTCTCACTTTGAGTGCAATTTTTATGTGAGCTGAAAATAATCTAGCCTGTGGAGTGGATATGATATTAAAATCCACGTTTTAAAGTAAAGTAATTTCCAGTCTGTCTACACATTGATCAACTTTGAATGTGGTCTTGATGATGATTCTGTAAATTAATTCAAGTCAGAGATACGCTAGATTACAAATGAAGCACGAATAAATTGAATTCATGCTAAAATCTATCATAAAATATATTTTCTTTCAAAGCACAAACCACATCAGAGTCCACTATGAAGTAATGTGATGTACAGATTTGAAGGCAGCTGTCAGTACAGTTACTGTAATTCTTCCCACTATGCTGTCAATACCAGCCATTTGCTAAGGCTCTATCAATCTGTGTGGTTTTAGAGTCTTTCCTGTCATGAGAAGTGCAGTCTAACCCTGTTAAGTTACACTGCAGTAGTGTTGGGGGCCAAGCTGTTCCACAGTAATCCAATAGAGTTAATATAAGTCCTGCTAGTACATACGAGCCCCGTCACTGACCTTCAAGGAGTTCTTAGTGTGTCTAACTTTTGAGAGAGACCAAAGAGGATGCACACATGCATTGCAACACAGAGAAATCAATCAATCAGGTCAGTCAGTTTGTACGAGATATTATTTTTCTTGGCCGGCAAGCTTGTTTTGCAATGTAACTAGAAGAAAGCAAAATGAAACAATACAAACAGAAATTAATTTGCATGTCTAAAACATTAATTCTGCAGTTGCAATTAGTATATGCCTGCTTCATAAATATTATAAACAAATATTACACTGCAGTGTAATCAGCTTAAGAATTATTGAATCTTTTGTTATGTTAATTATTACAGCATGACATGATTGGAGTGGTAGTTTAAGTTTGTGTAAAGTGGAAAAGTAGTTGACGTGTCCATCCCACAGTTAACTAATAAGCAGTATCATTAGACCGCCAACTCAGAAAAGATAAAAAAGAAAAGCTAGATCACTACCTTTAATTGCAAAAGTAATTTGGTTTGAGGGCTTTTAAGTGCTTTCCTCTGTCTGTCTCTGTGCTCTCTAATTGGCTAGATTCACCTCTGCTCATTTGTATGCTTGTACACCTTTGCACAACATAATTGAAGCACCAAATGAACATTTTCCTGAATATTTATTTCACCATGGGACTTCCAACTGGTTGTCTAATGGCAAATCAAGCAAGGTTATTGTGATGATATAGGATATAGCACAACCAAGTGCTGGCAGTATTTTGTCTTATACAATAATATTTGATAATTAATAGCACATATACAGTTTTCTTCATACTTCATATTTGAAGAACTGAATGACCTTGGATCAGGAGGATTGTAGATTGTGTTTCTGTAGAAAACTGAATCCTTAATGACCTCAATTATAGCCTTGTTTTTGTGTATTGCTGTGTATCTTTTAACCAGGAGGTTTTTTATCCTATCCAATATGTCATATGTGCATAGGAAATCATTTTTGACCATGCCATGATGCAGTTTGCAGTAGCATAGCATGTTGTCCTTGTTCACCACTCTTATTAGCTCACAAAGAAACCTTCCTCTTTCCAGTCCCTTAGTCCTCCGTGCTCTCTCCCAACTCTCTCCCTTTATTTATGGCTTAATTTCTCCAGAGCTTCCCATGCAAAGGGGTCTTGTTGAGCACATTTCTTCTTCCTCCCTCCAATTGTCACTCGCTTGCTCTTTCATTGCTGCATTTCTTCCTTCACCTCGTCAGCCGCCTCCTCCCCCGTACATCTCCCACCAAGCCATTTATCTTTATTCTTCATCATTCCCTAATTTATGCCTCTCTCAATCCTTTATCTCTGTCAGTGCCATCTCTGCACCATTCTGTCTTCATTTTCCAACATCTCCCTTTCCTGTTGGGAATGTGCACAAGTCAATTTTCACACGCTCGACTGCTCACTAAATGAACATTCAGATATTTCTTTAGTGCTTTGGTGACAGATGCTATAGTGGTGCTTCCTGTGGTCAGTTGGAATTGTTTATCAATCAGGTAGATGATAAGAGCAGATGCTTACACTCGGTCAGAGATTACATTGTCACGCTAGCTTTGTCTTCGCTCTGATTCTTCTCTGAATTAGTTGTGTTGAAGTCGTGGTTCCTCACACTTAACCATGTAACTGTGGGATTTTAAAATAATAAATTTTTTCATGGTCTGTTGTAGTTCATTCAGTTTTAAGGATCTTATTATAAAACCATCCATCTACAGTACACAATTCTTGCTGCCTATTTGGGTTAGGGTTGCAGTGGCAACAGGCTAAGCAAAAGCTGACAACTAAGTCTCTCCAGCTATGTCCTACAATCTCGTCCTGGGGGATCCCAAAGCCTAGGCCAGATTGGGTTTATAATCCTTCCAGCATGTTCTGGGATTGCCATTGGGTCTCCACCCAGTCTAACGTGAACAGAATACCTCAAAAGGGAGGTTATCAGTAGGCATCCTAATCAATAGAACTGGGTAGCACCACTCATTGCCTGATTCAATTCCAATTCATAGGGTCCCAATTAGATTCGATTTCCGATTTGATTCAACTCAATTTGTTTGTGGATATTTCAGTTACATTACCAGTTTTGCTCAAGTGTGACAGATAATCTCAGTTAATTAATTCTCTAAATTGTACAAGGAACCCCCTAACCTGGTGCGTTATTAAAAATATGATTTTTTAGACAAAGATTTTAACCTGCAATGTTTACTGGCAGGTTACATGATCCGAGCTACATTGTAAATAAACGGCAGTGATTCGTTGTGGCTGTGTCTTCATAGCTTCTTTAAAACAGCTCCAACAGAGCACATATTTACAATTTGGGATACCCTACCATCCAACACCTCTCACTGTTTCTGCATTTTGCTGTGTTAAAGTTATGATAAAGTATCCACTGGCCCCTGTACATGTTCCGATCCGCAATGCCCAACTCGCTGCACTTTGCGACCAGAGAAAGTTTCCTAATGCTGGAAAGGAACAGCAAACACTAGTGGCTGGGGTCCTGCTGCGGGTCAGGGAATCTGGCTACATCCCAGCATCATACATAAAAAAAAGTACAGATAGACACTGACTCATGTCGCAATAAATACAAACGGTTTGATTCTCTGAAGTTCGGTTTAAAGCTTCACTCACAGGAAAAAGCATAAATTAAAAAATCTTATTAAAATTGTATTAATCCATATTGGATCATTCAAATGAATGTAAAATTGTAAAATAGTTTTTTAAGTCCAGCCCTTCTTATCAGATGGCTGAACTGCCTCAGTTGGCTCCTTTTTACACAAAGGATCAGCACTTCTACCCCAAGCTCATTCCTATGTCTGAGCTCCTCACCATTTTACCAAGGGTAGCCCCAGCCATCCTTCCAAGAAAACTGATCTTGTTTTGTTACTATCCATAACCATAGGTGAGGGTTGGAATACAGATTGACTAGTAAATCAAGAGCCCTTCCTTAAGGCTCAGCTCTTTCACTAGTCTGCTAATATGCCTGCATTGCTGCTGACACTGCACTAATTCACATGTTAATCTCCTGCTCTGTCTTACACCTGTGACCAAGACCCAAACTCTCTCACTACTACAAACATGATGGGAGCAAGTGTTTATCAGTACTTATCTCTTTACCCACTCCCTTCTGTGGAGTTCCTTTTATATTTGGTATCCATTACCACCCCCTCTTTATAATCACACCTTCTCCTCCACCATCCTTCCCTTCTTCCTTTCCCCTATTTCTTTTGATTCTCTTGTGTCCATCCTTCATGGTTTCCATCCATTCCTTTCCCCCTCATAAGACTCCCTTGGCCCCCATATTCCATCTTCCCCTTTTCTCTATCATTTCTGCCAGCCTTCCTTCCCCCCTCCTTTTCCAATTCTTCCTCTTTTGAATCCCTTCCATTTTTCGTCTGTCAGCACTGTAAAAATTCCCTCCATTCTTCCTCCACATTTTTTTCCCCATTCCCTCATCCCTCCCTCCTTTCCCTCTTTCTCCCAGCATGGGAGTGTAGCGTTGTCCTGTGTCAGAGAGGATGATTCATGATTGACTGGCAAGGGAGAAGGAGACGTATTAATCAAGGGGCGGCAGTAGAGCTCTGCCATAATGCAAATGGAGTGTTAATTGAGTGCTGGATGGCTTTGAATAATGGCTCTGGCTTTTCACTTCAATCAATGCACATCACAACAATGGGCTGACAGTGCGCTTTCACAATGTAGGATACATCCCATAATGCTATAAGGCTTTTCTTTTCACTTCTTTGTTTTTTACAATAACAGAAGGGAGGCTGTTTATGCCTGCATATTAGAGAGTAGATGTTAATTGAGAGAAATCACAGGTTACTGAATAGATTCTGGGTTATTCTCTGCATCTGTTTTGATATGCAAGTGTGAAATGAGATTCCAAGATGAACGCAGTCAAATGGAATGGAATGATGATATCCTGTTTATTCAGCATGAGGCTAAATCAAGAGAAATGAGCTGCCACAAGTTTGGCATTTGTTGCTGAGAAAACATTGGCTGTCTTCTCAATTTCACTGCTTTTTGTTGGTCATGAAACAGAGTATTTCTGTGTTGCAGCTCACTTGTTATTTTTATATCACAATCAAATGTAATGTAAAGGTGGTCGCTTTTAGTGATGAACTCACAGATATTGCATCTAAGTCTGCAGTTCCTCAGAGTTTTTTAGTTCCTTTAAGCTCACTGTTTTGGTTTTCAAGCCAGCAAACTCATTCTTATTAATCCTGTTTCCAGCTACAAAATGCATGTATGTGTCAGTGTTTTCAACTTGTTCCACTGACTTGCTGACTTAATTCCCCTTCTTTCTAGAACTATCCTAATTCTATGTTTCATTCTATATACTGGCACTGTCATTTGAGCTGCCCCAGAGTGGCCAAAAAAATAAATTAATACAGCATTAAGATGAAATTAACTGTAGTGACTCCCCTTTGTGTTTTGGAAATTGCCCTTGAAATTTGTGGTTCTTGTTTGGTCATGTGAAGGCACTGCAAGGTTCTGTTTCATTCTGTCTGACTGCTGCTGGATAGGCTAAAAGATACCATAACAGGCTGAATAATATAACACACATGCATGCAAACACCCACTTCACTCCATGTCAACAAACATCTGGCACATCCTTATCCCCCCAGCCCACCCCGTCCCTCACAGGAGACTAATAGACTCATTAGCAGTCTCTCCAATAGTAAACAGAATGCAGGAACTAACTGGGCACCGGTAATGCTATCCACCGCTACTTTTAATTACAAAGCATCAGGCTGCTAAATGAGCTCTGCTGAGGGACCCTGTAGGGAACACAGATCGGAAAACACAGGACTTCACCCGCTGCAGAGAGGTGCTTCTTCGCCATTACACTGGAATCCACAGAGTTAAGACAAGCTCCAAGGTGAGAAGAGGCCGAGGTGACATGCGGAGCACTGCTGCCAGCAACTGTGTTTGACTGCGGCACGCGATGGCTGAGAGAGAGAGAGAGTGCTCACAGTGAAATGATACTGCCCTTCATCTGGCTCACTTCTGGAAATTCTGTTAACATGGACGCCAAAATAAAAATCAAGACCCTCCGTCCATGCACATGCGGGCGGTGTGAACAAGCCGTAAGCAGGATGTGTGATATGTGGTAGTGCTCATCACTGAAAGCACTTCTATACTCAACTTGAATGTGCATAGATACACAGCTGCATTGTTCACATGCTTGCATTTGAATACCTCTGTGAGCTTGCTTTTTTTATGTAGTACATTTGCCCACAAACTATAATATTGTGACCATTTTCATGTTGTGTCAACTGGAAACAAAGGCATGAAATAAAAAGTCCCTTACCTCTTCCCAAAACCAGCCTAGAAGACAAACCTTAAAATGTGAAAGGCTGACAAATGAAAATGAAACTGACAAATTGCAATGGATCTCAAACCCCAAGTCAATAATAAGGTTGGGAACACTTGCCATGAGCAACCGCAATCAGTTTTTTTATTGTGCATACGGCAAGAGTGAATTCCAACTGACAGGATGTAATGATAACAGGGATTGTTTGATCTTGATGATGTGATGGAGGTGTGCTTGTTAACACGGACCACTGTAGGACCCTGTCACCTGCAGCTCTACATCTAACCAGTACATTATGTGTACGATTCCTCCCTGCAATATTAAAAAAAACACTGATAAGCATTTGTAAAAGCAAGTTTGTGTTGCAAAACGTAGCAAACAATAACAGTTGGCGCTTACTTTACTGAGAAATACAGTGCATTTCAGGCAGTATTTTGCTGAAGCTTTTAAGAAACAAGAGCAGTAGTTAGTGATTACTTTGCTTCGTTTTTGACCTCTAGTAGTGTATGCACACAAGTGATCTGCTACACAGTCTTGCTAGTGGTTTCCCATTATTACACTGATCAGCAGGTGGTGGTCAATACAATATAATGTATGCTGCAATGTGCCAACAAATGCGGGGAAGAAGAGAACTGCTAGTAGTTAAACATGATGAAAACAATGAAGGATTTAAAATAGTTTAAAAGTTATACATTTACAATATGTATAGCTTTGGAAAGATATAGTGGAGTCATGGTGTCCTGAGCTTTACTGTGGTTTTCTCATCTGTGTCAGTGAGTAAAGGAGTAAGTAAAGAGTTTGTGATTGATAGAACAGTGAACAACAAACTGACTGTTTCGATTAGTTTTTTTAAGCATGTGGAAGCAAACCAAGAAGTGTGAAAACTTTTCTGTGTTATTGGCTGGGCAGTTTTCATTCACATGAATGGCCGTCATCCTGTAATCCAGTATCCAGTTCTTATTATACTTCCATCCTCGAGGATTTTACAAATTAGAATAAGTGCTTTGCAATCAACTAGGAGATCCACAATTCGCAATTTGATCATGATCAGTGGGTTGGTACCCCTGCACAAGAGCACAATCGGGGCTGAATCATCACTGGTTGATGCCTCAATGTCTTCCTTTAAAACTAACACACACGAATAAAACATAGCAACATTTAAAGGTCTGTAGATATAAAGGCTCATTCTATGATAACCAAAACATTTACAGTTATATTTAAAAAGTTGATTAATGGCTATTGAAAACATAGTTATGCAGAGTATATAATAGTCAATAGAGCCTCCTAAATGTTATACACTTGATTAATTGTCTGTCATGTTAGTAAGCATTTTGTTATACATGAGAGAAACTAACCTGAAAATTGACCTGGAAAATTTAAGATAGACAATCAGTAATAATAAGAGGTTGAACAAGCTTTTGTAAAGTATCCCCACCCGGCATCTGTAAACAGGGAACACGTCAACACTGACTAATGTCAGCTGACCAGAACTAAAAAGACAGTGTTTGAATTCAGCAAGCAGCAAAAGATGAATGCAGCATGGTAGAATAATAAAAGAGAAAGAGACGTATACATATTGCTGAAGTAGAGGATCCATTAATCTTGTCTATATTTTCTACAACCTTCTCTAATTATACTGAATCTGCTTTGAAAGATGTGAGCTCAAACCACTAATCATTCTGACTGGACTATGGAAAGACATCAACCCAAACCACTAATCTACTGCCCTGCGGATGTCTGCTGCACATTTTCACACCACTGTCACCGCTTAGTTTTCAAATCAAGTAATCAAACCTGCCTTCCTGTGAATGTGCTGTAAGACTCAAATCAGGCTTATTAAAAAAAAAGGTTAAAAGGTGATTTGTTTTGTGTGTTTCGGATAGGTTTTCGGGTACTTAAACCATTTTCTGTCAATACGAATGCATACTGTATGAACTGAAGCTTGTCTGCATAGGACATAGAGACTTTTTCCGAGTGGGGACGCAGTGGGACGTCACTGAGTTGAGATTGAAACAGGTGTTGAGCACATGACTGTTGACGCGTCTGACTGTATTATAATGAGTTTATTATCAAGCTATCTGTTCCAGAGACAAGTCCTCAGATCCACTGATTGAAACACAGCTGGGCTGACACTGCATTTTCCACTTCACTACCCCACTACCCCTCCTCCTCTCTGTCTCTCTGTCTTCTTCTGGCTTGCTATGGCAGTCAAGAAATAAATAAATAAATAAAGCCATATAATTGACAGGATTAAATTAGCACATTAATAACCTGATGTTCCTCAAACACTAATTCCATTAATTAGCTTAAAATGAGATGTTTAATTTCCTTGTGCTTTAACAATTGTAATACCTTAAATGCTAATAGGGGTAGAGGGCGAGGTTGGAGGTTAGAGATGAACTAGCAGAGCAGAATACCTACATTATTGGGGAAATATTCATAGAAGTGACTTGTTAAACACAAAAGAGAGGGGACAATTAGTCTAATTTCCGGATTAAGTTTAATACTTATAATCGATACTTTGCAACCTTAATTTTCCTCTTGAAAGGATAACTCAACCACCTAAAAATCTTGCTTGCTGACCTGCAGTGGTTTAACATCTCCCCTGGCTGCAGTGAAGTACAGGTGGACTCCAGGGCCATGTGACATCACTGTTGCCTGTGGTTACAGGTTTAACAGAGCACACTGATCACACCCACACCAAATATTCAACCAGGGTAACAAAGCACTATTTTTTTATTTTTAAATAAGTTAGTAAAGTAAGTTAAGTTAGTCCAAGCCTTTTTCCAGCTATTCAGGAGGGGGTACTACTGTAGTTGTGTGGTGTTTCAGGTACAGGTGAGACAATGAAATTAGATGCAGGAAGTCCAGTTTGAGTAAAATATCTATAAGTTGTAAGGCATGTCAGACACTAAAACACTGCACAGTAGTTTATAAAGCTATGGAACAAGATTTTAGTTGTAGTAGTACAATTACAATCAGTCCATTACTGTCGATATTTTTGGACCTCTCTACCCAGTTTGTGACACTTAGCCCCAAGCCCACTGGTTCCTACTAAAGAGATAATTCTTTAAAAATGAGTCACAGATATATACTGTCATATTTTAAAAAACGGGAAAACAACTTGTAGGAATCAATGATATATTTGTTGGTTAGCCATGGATTTGGTGCACCAATGAACAGCAGCAAGGCAGTGTATAATATGGAAATGACTGAACATACAGTGCCCGATAGTAGTATGCAGGAGCATGTGATCCAATGCAACAGAGTGGCTCATTTGCGTGTTTTAAATAGTTTTTGAACTACTGAACAGATTAGGCTTTTCATGGGATGTCTTGACAGTAAAAAAAATATAGAATGCCACAAATATGCACCATGTAGGTTTTAGTATCATCATCATTGTATCATTAAATGTAAAAAAAAAAAAAAAGGAACAAAGAATTTGTCATACTAGTTGTTTTTGGAAAGGTCATATGAACATATTTAGCCATTTATGAGGTATAAGACATTGTATAAAACCAGTTGTAGTTATCAGTAGGGTTGAGCGAGTACTCAGCTGAAACGAGTCCTGGTTACTTACTTTACTATCATTAGAGTATAGTTTATCAGTATACTTACTTGTAAATTTAGTAACTGTTATTTTATAAACAGTGTCCTACTCTTGTGATCATAAACTTAATTTTGAGGCAGTACTGTAGTTTTCTAATAAATATAGCAACTTCTGATCAACCCATACCTATTTCAGACTAATATGAACAACTTCAGGTAGGCTGGCCTGCTTCTTGTTTAAGCGACACCCATGTGTGGTTCAAGCCCCACCCATTCTGAGTACACACATATACAGTTAATTTGTCTCTGCCCATAACTTGGCGTGAGACCTAGGTCAAGCGGACAACCCAAACTTAATCCTTGGTTGTTCTCATTGAGGACCACATCTGTGAATGTATAAGGCAGGGTTATATATATTACAAACAGTTTGGTGTTAATAATGACCCTATGTTGTTTATGATTGTTTCCAAATTTTACCCAGTAGCCCCGATTATTATTGGCCGAATTAAAAACATTAAAGCATGTGTTCAATCACATTGTATATATTAGCTATGCACTGGGAAAGTTCTTGGATAAACGTCAAAGTCAGAGAAAAACAAAACCAATTCAATTCAATTCAATTTTATTTGTATAGCGCCAATTCATAACAGAAGTTATCTCAGGACACTTTTCAAATAGAGCAGGTCTAGACCGAACTCTTTAAAACCAGAAAATCTAATTTGTTTTCACTTAGCATCAATGAGTACATCTGCTGTTTGGTGATATTCTGCTCATGTTAATGATTTAGGGTAGCATTAGCAGTAATCACACTGTTGCTCGGTTGTAGAAGGAAAAAAACTGAATTACACCTAACTGTAACAGGCCTAGAGTTTGTATCATAGCTATTAGACATAGCCCTCTATTAAGATTTAAGTCACTATTAACCTGAATAACAGAAGTGACAGACAATTCATGGTAACAATCTCTGTTAAATTCAATATTTATTACAATATGTCCTCATACAAAGAACTATACATATGTGACATGCGTAACACATTTATTAAAAGATTTATTAGGGAGGGTATTTTTTTCTTTAGCCACAAACCACAAAGACAGAAAATTATTGCATTATTAGTTGCACCTTTATGGGCACGTGGCACATCTTTGGAGTGTGTGTATGTGAGTCGTATCTAACCTAAGGAGAATTGATTTCTGAGATGCAGCAATAATTACATTCCACAAGAACAAATGGATTTGACGAAGGGCGACGGGCACTGTGGGCCTGCAGAATAATAACTGCACACCATTTTTGAACAGCCGTGACAATCAAGGTCACATCTTCAGCAGTGTGAAACCAAGAGGACTGACTAATCAAGATTCGGCGAGGGTTAAGATTTGCCACATTATTGGATGGAGCATGGGAGGTTATAAAATCATCTGTTATCTAACCTCTACAGGGGACAGCTGCATGATGGGACCGGAGCTCCCCAGAGTTTCAAGGGTTAGCTGACCACAGATAATGTCCCTGGGGACACAACAATGGCAGCAGTAGGAAAAAAACAACAGTTTTACCCCATATTAATGCATTTTGAGATTTTGCAGTACAGGCTAAATTTGATTGAAAATACCTCCAATTTTCAAATCAAAGAAGATTCAAGGCAGAAATCAAAAGTCCTTTACTCATTCTCTACAGTCTGGCAATTAGTTTGCTTGAAATTAGTCTTGAAGGTGACAAATTGCTGCCACCTTTAACTTTCCAGATTCCCAAAGTCAAAAGTAAAAACTACATTTTAGCTTGCATTGCCCATTCTTACCAACATTGCTATAAAATGTTTGAAAGGTTTGGCTCTCATTTAAAACCTACTGCTTTGACACTATGTATAATCCTCTGTTTGTCTTCATAGGATGAATGTACAGTTTTCTCCACAGTATTATTTTCTTTTGGTTGCTTAAAGTTAACCTTGGACTCCCAACCACCAATAAAATAGGCACTAATGGGTAAAGGATAGGATAAGAATGGTCAAATGAGGCTCAAAGAGAAAAATGCGTAACGTTTTGCAAAACTTACAAATATCTTCACAGGACTCAAACCTACTTTATAAAAATAGTACAGTAGCCAGAGATCCATCACCCAAACTTCTACACATTTAACTCTCTACTGTGCTATTTCATTGTCATACTGCTGCCTGTTTCTCACTATTTGTGCATGAAGCACATTATTAACATATTTAGAAATCATACATGTGTCCCAATTTTTTGGAGAAATCAGACTTGATGGAAAATAATGTACACCTGTTAAGTCTACAGAGAGTGGCCTCATAATTTTGTCATTTTCCGAATGTGGTGCATCTTTGGACAGCTCTCTGGGTTTTCTTGTGCCCACGATAATCTCAGTGAAAGCTTTTGAGGGCCCAAGGGTCCACAGGAAATGGAAGGCGGAGGTACTTGATCGTATTCTCAAGTTAGCTGTGGAGGGCAAATAGTTGAGGAAGGGGTAATTGAAGGCGGTTCATTAGATGCTGATCCAGATCCCCCCAGAGGGCCAGGGGAAGGCTGGAGGGAGTAGGATTCATGCTGGGCAGAGAATTAGATGGGGGATTTGCTGCAGGCTTCGGCTCCTCGGATGAGTCCTTACTCATCATACACTTGAGACATGCAGACCCACTCGCTAAGACCACTGTAATACTCACATCATTAGTTGAGGAATATTACTTGGCAGAGGGACTTAAATTTCTACCTTGATAAGGAACCAGAAAGTCATAGTAGAATTATAACTCTAATTCCTTCCTAAAACCCTTTATCAAGAAAGTTAAAGATAGAAGGTTTTGGCTTTCAATTCACCCCCCATCGCTGTCTTTCAGAATCAATCTGTGGTTTATTATTGTTGACATTCTTTTATGAATAATTATGTAACAATCTGATAAAAACCAAGCAACCCCAACCCATTAGTGACCAAACCCTTCCCCTAAAGAACCCATATACAAATCATCATATTCACATTAAATGAAAACACTATGCTATATTTACTATGTAAATTAGATTAAAGGAAATTAATTAACAAGGAAATACAAGATATATAATAATAAAATACAATTCCTTATTTGGTAAAGCTACTAAAGTTAGACCAAGCCTCGAGGGTTTCCATACTTGCCTCCATGGCAACTGCTCCCAGCCAAGAAATAGTCTTCCCACAACCACCTGCAAAATCGTGAAATGTCATTTTTATAGTTAAACATTAAACACATGAGATATAACATGGTAATTAATGAGCTTCAGGGGTGCTGAAAAACAGATTTTTATATTATTATTAATAAAGACAGGCAAAACAATATCATTATTATATATATGTTTGTGTATTTTTTTGTTTTCTAAAAGATCACAATGTATTTAAAAGAAAACCTTAAATTCAGATTTGTTCTTGACATATTTTGCTGAAAAGAATAATTGTATTACTTTTCTGGGTATTTATTTATATTTAATCCAGAACCCCCAAAATAATGTTTATGGCCATGACCAATTAACCAGCTGCTATGTGTATAGCTTCACATTTAATGGACAGAGATATGAGAGTGGTATCAATCTTCTTCTCCAACTTCATTGTATTTCAATTTGTAGCTCTACATTGTGCCAGACCGAATCCCAACAGATCTCACCAAGGTCACCATTCACAATAAACAAGTCTCTGAGGCAAATACTCTATCTTGAGCGGATGGAAAAGATACCTGGGAATACAACATGGATATCATTCCCTGTTGCCTATGTACTCTAGACCTAGTTCTACTCACTAATTTATGTAATGTATGTGTGGGGAGTAGGCATCCCCGAGACACACCATATGCTTACATAGCAGATCTGAGATGTAAATATAAAGGAAATGAAAACACTGGGGCTTCATATGAATTACTTAATTTATTCTGTGCTCAAACCCTGTTCTCCATAATTATCTATTATGAATGTTATGATTATGAATTTCACCATTCACCCGTCCATCAATCCATCCATCCATACTTCACAATTAAGACATGAATGCCCCAGTAAATATGCATCTTTAGTGCTGAGACAAATACAAAGTAAATTGTATCAGTGTGTTCCCCTCTAATAAAGCTGGAAAACATTTGTTGCATTCCTTGTAGATTTCACACATGGCATGTTCCACTGCGGTTCTGCATTAGGAGATCTTGAAGAATAAGAGTCTTTATAACACGCTGTTGGCATTTGAAGTTACGGTAGATTATTCATGCTTTTATTGTGAGAGGCGGCCTCTTTCAGTCAATGCGGGCAGTCATTTTTATGTCATTGTGGGTAGCAATGAACATTAAGCACCCACTACTGAGATAAACCTCGAAAATCGATCAGGTTTATTTATTGTTTTCCAGCCACATGTGATCTTTATTGAATCTCAACAGCTGCTCGAAGATTGCACTGGTTTCATCAAATGAAATGAAATCATGAAGAATAACTGCAAACTGTGTTAAGCTGTACAGTGCATGGATAGTGTTACCAAGACATTTCAATCAATATTGATTCAGTCACATATTCAATCACAATTTCACAGGAATTATGTTAATTCTGTGTAAAGGAATGTTAATATCAGTATCAATGAAGAATATTAAAGCAGCTCTAATCAATATTTTTATATTAACAACAGATCAGATGATTATGTACGTTGAAGGTGTTGCTCATAGTAATGAATCTTTAAAGGATTATCACATCCGCTCTGTGGAGCATTTTGGCATCTTCATGCTCAGTTTTTTTGGTCAACTGTTTTCGTTCGTTTTTTTTTTTTTTTACTTGAGTTAACTACACTCCTGCTCGGTATTTCTCTCACAGTCACACAAAGCTAACCATCTAGCTAGCTAACCTAGTAAATGGCATCAAAACAGGAAGGAAGTGGTAAAGAAGTAAAGCCCACCTCTTTCTTGATTTCATTGGCTGCAACTCTGTGCTGAAAACTTGATAATAATTTAACTTTTATGCAGATCTCAAAACCGCTAGAAAAACGTGAAATGTGGCCAGGTGCGCTGTACCATAGGAAAACAATGGATTTCCAAGTGCCACGTTTCTAGCATTGCGTCTCTGTGTGATCGGCGCCTAAAACGCTAGTGTTGTTCTGTCTGCAGGATGTGTACATGGGCAACTGTTTAATGTAATTGCTTATGCTATGTGCTTATTGCGCTACGCCCAAGTGGGTAAAAATTAGGCAGATTTATTGTCAAATCATAAGGATCCTGTTTCAGTTTTCAAATGGGATGTCATCTGGAACTGGCTCTGGCCCACAAGCAACCCTCAAGGATAAGCAGTTCATAAATACACTTCTACGCTTTCAAGAATAAAACCCTGCTCTTAACATTGTTGAGGAACCCTCTTTTTCCTGACCATCAGACATTTTAATGGGGTCTAAGTGGTTGCAGAGCTGTCTCTGGCTCGCTCTCAAAGATGAACACACCTGTTTGCTTGCACACAAGTGAATCCCCATTTCCTTGTATCACTATGGCAACAGCCAGTGACAGGAAAGGTAGGTGATGGTGAGTGTCCTTATCAACTAAGTGAGTTATAACAGCAGACGGCTCCACCATCTGCAGCACCCTCTTATTACATAACATTTACCACACATGCACTACACTGAGTGAGCAGTGCTTTTCCAAGTTGTGTAGGTAAACCACCGAACCCCACTTGTCGTAGAGAAACACACCACCTGTTGCTAGTTTGCCTGTCAGATTGGTTTTGTGAAGTCTTCTGAGTGAGTGCTAAGAGGAAAATCAAAGTGGATCTCTATGAAGTAAAAGTTGTGACGTTTCTATCTATCTAACACCTTGGAAGTGCAGTCTGGGGGTCTTTTTTCTATGTAGCACTTGGTTTCTGTATGAGAAAGGCTTTTTGACACACATAGAAACACAAAACAGCGTGTCAGTTTCTGGCTTCTGTTAAGTTTGACACATTGGTTTGATGTGTTATACCCCTACATGACCTTCCTCATCAGGATCTCTCAACTTCTTACCAGAGGTGAACCTCTTATATAATTTGGCACAAGTTATCTGGTTGTCCATATTATTCAATCAAAAAAGTTGGTGAAGTTTTTGTATTGTATGGTCCTATTGGAATGCTCTGCTACATTGCATTAGGTTTGCTTCAACAAAATTTTTTTTAAGTCAGACAGAAAACATTAATTTTCTCCTGCCATTTGATTAGCTTTGTTTTGTTGTGGTTTTGCTTTTAATTGGACCTGATTGTTTTTGTACATTAAGTATGTGTAAAGGCTTTTAATGCTCTTTTACATGGCGCACATTGTATCTTTTCTCGAATAAAATGTGCAATATAAATTAGTTTTGCTTTGATTTTTGCTTCTCTGCCATGCATGCAAACTCACATACACAGATGTCTTTTGATCAACCCATCAGCCTTTGTGACTCATGTTTACCTTAACAACCTCTGCATAGATTTTCACATATCACACATGGATCCCTGCAGAAGCATAACTCCAACTTTAGATGTCGGTGACCTTCCTCAATATCTGTCCAGAATGTGTAGAATTGCTGCTTCAAGCTGGCTGCATCCATACAGGCTGTGTCTTATACTCCAGCAGAGGGCATACTCTTTCTCTATGATGTCTATGATCAGTAAACAAGCAAATTGTTGGTCTCTTCATTGAAGCAAAATAGGGGAAAGTAGTCTGGTGTGCTAAATGGATAACTGACACCAAGCCATCTGAAAATTCATGTGTGGAAGCATTTTAGATTCAACACCATGAATGGGAAAAAAATCACAGCTAGAGGGGAAGGCTGTTTGCTCCTTTAAAATCACAATAACACTGCTTGTTAGCTTGACTCACAAGTGAACTAGCAGAGGCAACATGAGTGAACGGAACTACATCTTTTACAAAGTAATTGAGGATTAGGTTACACAGGTTGCAGGCATATTGACTAGAATCCATTATGTGTTCATTCACTCATTGGTTAGAGCTAGAGTGGTAAGCCCATACAGGTTATTTTAATTACTTTGAACTGATTAGACCTCCTCTCAGGACTGTCTGTTTTCTTTCTTTCTGATTGACATATTTGTTGCATTTGTTTGGACAGGGCAATTCCCACATGACCAATGTCAGTCTAAAGTGACATAAAAGTCTGATATGACTGATTTCATATTGCAAAGAATCAGACCTCAATCTTATTTGGACCAATATGAAAGTGTCCCAAAACGGAATCGAAAAGATTAGGTTCCATGTGATTTGGACTGTTCACTGTCATGAAAAAATCTGATCTGGATCACTTTGGCCTGCAGTCTGAATACGGTGTTAGTGGCATTAAATGGTGTAGTTGCAGATTGCAGCCCCCTCGCCTCACCCCAAAATATCCTATCTAGAGCCAGTGTTTGGTTTGTCCTTTCTGGGCTACGGTAGAAAAATGGCAGTTCAACATGGCGGCCTCTGTAGAGAAAGAAAAGAGAACCAGCTCCCTATGTAGATAAAAACATCTCATTCTAAGGTTACATAACCATTCCTATATTATACACTAATGAAAACATACCTACAAATATTATATGAATATTTTTCCATTCCTGCCAGTAGATCCTCCTAAATGTTACACTCTTGACCTTTTAAAAAGAAACAATAACAAACCCCACATACAACATATACAAGTCTATGGGCTTAAAATGTTATGTTCATGGTTTCCTTATTAGTGCTTTTTATTTATTTTGCTCCACTCACCTTTTTTGATCTTTGCTGAAATGACTGCATAAGATATTTGTGACCCAGTATTTCAATATTTGAAAACAAAATCCTTGTTCATAAGACATTAAATTACAGCTAGAGAATAGCAAGGGGGAACAAATTAAATGACAGAGGCTCCACAAAAAAGCGTAAAGACAGCATGCCTCATTTCAGCACCATATAGGAGAAAGCCGGGGTTCCTGGCTCCATATTCTGCAATAATCAATGCTGCTATTTTGTGTGGGAGATGTGACATTGTCTGTTCGAGGCACTGAAACCCGGCCTGCGTCTCCTCTCCTGTTATGCTTCATGGTCTCACACTGCGCTGCTTCTCTGGCTGGGCCTTTCAGCATCGAAATCCCATCATTTCTACCTAATCCTCATTCAGTCGGCAACTGCTGTTCTTTGCAAAAGGCAAATGGAATCAGCTGCAGCCATCTCTCCTAGCCTCTAACCACACCCCCATTCGTTATGAATCTATTAAAAAGGGTTATGCACTAATGGCATTTATGAAAGTACTGAATTAGATGTTCACACGCCGATGAGTAATACAAAGTGGTGCAAACAGATCCAAAATGTTAAAGGAGGAAAACACTGTGAGAGCAACAAAATATCTCAAAGAGCAAAGAAACTCCAGCATCATCCAGTTTTCCTTTTACTGTTTTTTCAAAGAAAGGCTATTTTTCTATGCAGTTGAGTAGAGGCAGCTGCAAGCATATAGGCGTGAAAACTCCACTTGCAAGCTGTTCTTATCACACTCTGCTGTTCCATCCCACTATCCTTAGATCAGAATCGCTCTCCAGAATTTAGCATGCTTTTATAGTCCTGTTATAGGCTTTATCCTCCCCGTCCTCTACTCTGATCTTCTCTTCTTTTCTTCTTCTTCTTTCATCTCCCCCCACTTCTCTCCTCACCTTTCCTTCTTTGATTATAGGCTCTCCTCTCCTCTGCTTTCAATAGCTTTCTCAAGTCCTCTATGGCTTTTCTTCCCCTATTTTTTGCACCATGTATGTGGAGAGGTATATGCGTTCTATGACCTGGTTCGAACAAGGCAGAGTATACAGCCTAGTGGTAGCAAAGCAATTTATTTATCTCTCTGCCTAGCTTGACCCCTTTTTGTGGAAAACAGATTGCCTCTAAAAAGTGTATTTTCAGGGCAAATCCAAGGTCCTGTTTCATGCGCAGGTAGATATACCATTCCCTCCCCATCAATGCCATGTCAAGGTGTTAGGTTAAGGACCCCCACAGGTTCATCTTGCAAATACAGAAGGCTCTGAGAAATATGTTTTGGCCGTCGGCTTAGTCCTAACAAGAACAGCAGCCAGTGCGTGATCCATATTGAACCTGTGCAAATCCAAAATGGGTCCTTCAATTTCCTTGTGCATCCACAGGATTAGAAAATGTCAGGTTTGAGAGCACATGATTCACTGTCCACAGTCCAGGCTGCTGGCAAGATATGTAGCTGTTATATATTGTGTTAATTTATAATGAATGGCATGGTGAAATAAAAGGAAGGAATCCTTGGTGGTGGTCAGTTAGAGACTTAGGCTTCACCACTTCCAACAGGTAAGTATAAGTCATCTTGCTTTGAATCTGCAGTATTCTTATGTGATAGGTATTGAGTAAAGCCAACTAGGTAAACAGGCACAGTATACAGTAAAACCTGTATTGGCCAGGCTGTAGCTGTGATGTCACTTGACACAGTATAAGTGAATCTGTGTGCCTGACCCCAGCCCGATTGAGTCATGTTGAAAGTGTTGTATGCACATCTCCACAATGTGTGTCAGTAAGTAAAGGCCTCAGCTTGCTTTAAACTAATTGGGCTATGCGTTGAGTCGTCCAACCACCGTCTAGAGGCAAAAGGGGCAAAAAGCCTGCAATCATATCATCATCTTGGATGTATCACACAAACTGACTAAAGGATAAGGCTGGCAATATTCTATATCTCTTTTGAAAATACCAGAACCAACAATTCATTAAGTTCTTTCAGTAAGCTGTGACTGTTATGAGTCTCAATTGTGTCACGTTGATGTTGATGTCCAACCAGTGTTGATGGTAAAAGTATTCAATTGAAGCAGTCAATTTCTTAGTGAATGCCATATTGACTAACATGATCAACCTGTGTTCTCCTGTTGCAAAATCTGTTGTTTTTCTGGCACCAGTGCTGTAATTTGACATGTTCAGCAACGTAGTTTGTGTCAGGATAAACAACTACAGGCTGTTTTAGCTTGGATTTCTAGTCTCTGCCTCTGGTAAGTCAGGGGGCTGTCACTCAAAAACATACTTGTTCTCTTTGCTTCTCAAAACTAGATATGTTTCCATCAGTGAAAATGTCATCCCAAAATACGATTCCAGTTGATGCTACCGTATGGACAAGGATATATTTGACAGTCTTTTAGCGAGTATATACAGATGAATAAATGCAGCATAGAGAGGCCGAGGCTGCGGCCGCATTAGACATGCAACAGGGTATAGCCAGCGGGGACCATCCAGAACCTAAGCTTCCAACAGGCAGTTTGGGTGCAATGCTTCCTGGTACATGTAGGCCTTGTCGCAGGGCTCTAAAAGCTGGAGAACTCAGCTTTTTTGTCAATTTAGCACAAACCAAGGAATTCATTCTTTCAATTGACTAGATTAACCATCAGTGCTGATTAGACATCTACATAAAACATAAAATCTCCATTTAAGCTTTCGTTTATATTCAAGACATAAATCAATTTAGGCAACTACGCTATACTTTAATTTCTAAAAAAACAACCTAGGGGACTATTTTGAGTCAAGGACTTGATACGCTATTTACAGCAGGAGGACAGTGTATGTGAGATTGAGTCAAAGTGAACTATAGAGCCCTGTTTGATGTGGCTTATTAATGTGTTTTTAATAGATGTTAAGATAGTAATTATAGCAGGCTTTGCATACCCAGATGATACTTGTTAGTAGGATTATTAATTAGTGGTTTGGGTTCACAGGAATTGTTGACAAATATAAAATATACCCTTAAAGGTGCATTCACTCCCCTGGACTACAGTGCGTCCTGAGCCCAGCAAAACTCTATAATGGAGTCTTAATCATTTTAATCATGACTGGGCAGAAATTCATAACACATCTTTTCAGCATGAGAGCAATCACAGTGTAATCTCACACTACACTGATAACTAAATGGTGGTAATAGTCATTTGTTCCACTAATTAAAAGGCAAACAATATATCAATCACAATATAGGATGAATTACTTTTTATTAATTTAAAGCACATTTGCACGGTTAAAACTTTATTACAAATTAAACAGAAAAATCAAGTCATACACACTGCAGTAGTGTGATACTTCTGTTGTGTCATTACATTTTTCACTATATTCAGTTCAGTTATCACAACAGGAAGTAATCATATTGTGCGACATTTAATTTTACTCTGATTATGTCCTTAAGCTAGTGTTCAGCTTTTCTAAACCATTAGATTTTGAAGTGGAATAATCAGGTTTCATTTAATCTCCAACAGTTCCACTAATCAGACCAGAACCAACAGTGGATTTATCCCACTTAAATATTTCTGGCATCTCGGGGGAGTTACTTAGCCCCATCTGAGTTCAAATTGCTTTGTGCTTACCTGGCCACATTTCTATGTCTTTGTATGAACATACCCTTAGATCCAGTCTCAACATGGTACCTCCACTCCATACACAATTACATAATGATTGTGTATAAAAAGTTCTTTGATCCATCTTTCGTGTAGGATAAACAGTTAGTTCACGTACCTTCACCATCTGACGGAGGTGACAGTGAATTCTCCTCCTGCATTTGCTGCTCAGTATCTAGTGTGGGACAGCAGATGGCAAACCTGAAGGTTGTAGCCCCTCCGCTGTACCTGCATGCATTATTCAAAGCCCATTGATCACAGGAAAAGTCCCAGTGTAGCCACATTAAACATCCGCTGGCTTGTTTGTTTATGCCTTATTTATGCCTTCAGAAAACAGAGCATGGTCCGATACTTGTACAATTAGTGACCTTCATTTAACCCTGTGTGAATCCCCTAGCATTATGTAACAGCCATCATTTTATTATGTCACCTTGTTTTGCTACATACTGTCTTAGAGGGAAATACATGAATATGGAATGCCTGTCATCGACCTCTGTACATATTGTACACCATAATGCACTGTACAGCATTCTTGTTGGGCTGCTATGATTTATCTTGTAGTAGAAAGTACTTGTGTACAGTCAGCTACAAGTAAACTTTACTGTGGTTGAATGGGATTCAGTAAGCTGCATTTATCAATCTCATGGCTTATATATTTAAAACGGAGATAAATTATAATATTATTTTGCAAGTTCAGAGCATTTTATGTTGATTTAAGCTTCATAGGGTATCTAAGTCCAGTGAGGATGGTGGCTGTGCCCAGGCAGATGTAATTATGTTTGCATCACATTGACTTTTTTTCTCCTTTGTCAATCTGCCTGCTCTCTGCTCGCCATTCTGTTGAGCAAGGGAGCGTTGAATGTATCAGGGCTAAGCAAGGTCCAGACCCACTTTGATTTTCCTACGTGTACACACACACAGCTGCTTTAAGGCCATGGTGGTGAAGTTGGGGTCATGATCCGTGTGATCAATAGCTCAATAGCCAGCAGGATCTCTGGAGGGTCCAGATTTCACAGTGGGTGAAGAGAAACAATACTGTACTCCAAGGTTTCAACCCTGCCTGCAATGAGCTGCTCCTTTCTTTTTGGAAACTTAGACAATGAGAACCCTGTCTTTCTGAATGCATGGCCCTGTTGAACTACAACTACTACTGTCTTGTGTAACATACTGTGAAGTGTAAAAGGGTGTTAAAGTTTAAAAGCATGTATAGGTTTCGAAACCTATATGTATATTATACATATATTACATATTTAATTTTATATGTAATACACATGTCTGTGTTGTAATCCTAATTTGATTCTCAATCCAACATTTACAAAATGTCACTCTTTTATGAAAACAAGGTCCAGAGGTTTGAGTGTGTTTGAGTCCCAGATTTCATAACACTTGGGCCTACTCATCATTAGAACACTGTGACAAACTGACAAAATTAGCCTAATGAGGATTTTGAGTGTTTCAAATAACAATAGGTAGTAGTGAAAGGTAAGTGCTTGCACTTTACTTGAGCATTTATATTTTACGCCTGCATTTTAGATTGAAATAGTTTCTACTACCCTGCAGTTATTTGGTAGCTTTGGTCACTTTGCAGAATAACAATAAACATGATATTAAAGACATGCATTGTTATAGCTTTAGCTACACAAATGTATGGAATGAAATGCCTACACCCATTACAACATTTAAAATGCATGCTTACACATTGCATCATGCATCAGTAGTAGGAATCTAATTTTATAACATACAGTAATTCTGTATATATAACACTTTGAGAGGCAAATCTGCATAATAAGTACTTAAACTAATAATAATAATAATAGGTTGCATGAAACAATACCTTTGATTAACAATAGATAAAATGACTAATATGAAAGTAGTAACTCATAGCAACAAACCAGAAAATTATCATCCAACTCTGCACTTTCGGTCAGCTCTATGAAACATTAGCATTTAGTTCACAGCAGGCAGCTCTTTACAGGAAAAAAAGAGCTCTGATAAACCCACTATACACTACCTACCCAGCACCAAACAGCAGGGAGACAAAATTGACAACTAGCTGGTGAACATAATGAAGTTGATGGAGAAAAAAGGAGAATGAATATTGGACTTACATTCTTTAGGTCAGAAACACAACTCCAAATGAATGTCGGTCTGTCTGCTAGATGTGTAAATAGGAAACTATTTGCTTACATGTTTGTTCCATCACCTTTCTGTTACACAGAACCATCTGGGAAGTTGTCGTTGGAAAAAACAAATTCTCAGCAGGTGACTGGATGAACCATCTCCATCTATCACAGGTGAACTTCATCCAATCAGATCAACTAACCTAATAACATAGTCAGAGTCAGGTTTCCCATTGAGAAAAGCTCTCAGTGCCGTTCTTTGCTCATCTTTCAATGAGGATATACTCTCCAGTTCTAACTGATACTGGCAGCATCTAGGCTAACCCCTATGTTAGCCTAGATGCATTAAGTAAATAACTAATTTGAAAAACATATATCTCATCAGTATCCTTTACTATAATTTACAGTCATGTTCATCTTTTCAGGGCATGATCAGGTTTCCCCTATACAATATTAATGTGCCCTTTAAAGCAATGCACAAATCAATCATATGAATCTTATTGTACTTCAATGGCATTCTGGAGAGAGGAGCTTTCTACTCTGCCAACTATTAGTCCTTGCTGGCATTAAACAGCATTTGTTCCAATTACCACCAAGATGAATTGTGGACCATCTAATCAATGGCTTTCAGAGGATTTCTGCTGCTATGATAAAAAGGCTAAGATTAAGGGCTAAAGGTTTTTCTCATGCTCATCTGTCATATTGAAAACCTGAGGGATGATGAGAAATCGGTTAAGAGGAAGTGATGCCATAATGTCAAAGTGGTCTTAATTATGTCACAGAGACACGATGAAGGTCTAAACATAGAATTAAAGAAGTAAATGTGACATGGTTTGACCTACTGAATTGATGATTTTTGCATACTCATTTTATGGATTGAATCAACAGTACATTAGCTATGCCACTCATATGCAGATGATTATCCACGTTATCAGCACACATAAACTGGAAGATGCTGATGATCAGTGACATGTGTGTGCATTCATTAATCTGAGTGGCATTTCCTCTGACCAGATTTTAAATAGCCTGTTAATTGAATATAAGGATAATGTACGAGGATTACTGTTTATCATTCCCATGTTAATTACAGTGGAACAGCTAATTAACTAAACAGCCATGTTGCTACATGAAACAAAGTACACCCACTTCCCTCTAACATTTATTAATTTGTTCATCAATTTAAATAGATTTTCCATGTTGCATCATATTTTGCTTCCTTGTTACTGCTTAATGGTTTATTATGGCCAACCAATAAAGCATGGAAGGGAGGAAGTGAACTTCTCTGCACTATAATTTCATTTGCTGTATTTGGTTTTCTAAAGCCAGTGATTAATCACAGGGTCTAGGCCAAATTTATCACACTCAAAGTGAGGTTGATTATTTCATTATGGAATTTCCAACGGACAAAAAAGGAGAAAAAAGTCCTTGGTCAAATATGCTTTTGCCATTCTGTTTGCCACCAGCCCACCTAACAAACACTCCCACCCCCTCCGCATTCTTGTCGCCTCTCATTTCTCTGCGCCACCATCACTCTCCTTCCCCTCCTCTTCCTCCACCCCTCCAGGGATCCAGCACATATATAAATTACAGTTTTGTCACAGTTAATTAAGGCCATGGAGAATTAATGACACCGATGTGAAAAGAGAGATCCTCTTTGTTGTTATGATGATTCTATTCCCTGTAGCTCGGTGGTCAAAAGTGTTGGGGGTTGTTACTCAAAAAAGTCATGTATTACACATTGTTTGTTACTCTTGAAATAAGTAATTTACTTAATTATTCCCTGTGGAAAGTAATGTTACACTGCTCATTATTACTTTTGCGTTGCTTGAGATGTATTATAACATATAGACATATTTAACGAGCCAAAGTCTCTCAAACAAACTCACTCAACCTTGTCCATCTTATTTGAAGTGTTCACTAAAGAAGTAGTTATACCTCATGAGGAGAAGTCTCATCATGGGCTAGATGGTGTCCATTCCATGGATATTGTAGGTAAATGGTTCATGCTCCATTCATGTACCCGATTTCAAATTATTCAGAATGGCAGAACTGAGAAAGAACCCGAAACACAATGTAGGTAGGTTAGAAACATGCACTGACAAAAACACTGTTATTATACATCATTATTATTATAATCATATATAGCCCCATTTGAGACTGTGTCATCTGCTGCATGGGAGACAGTACAGTCCAACTGAGTTTAGAGAAGTAACTGTGTGCTGCTTTTTTTTTTATCAGGGATGAGGACTGGTAGTCCACAGAAAGTGTGCTCGAGACTTGATGTGTTGTGGATTTGGACAAACATAGGGACTCTATAAGTGTGTAGAAGTCCAAACAATTTGAAATCAGATTTCTCCTTTTATTCTCTTTGATTAGTTTCTTACTAAAATTCGCACACATTTTTCATGTTGTCATTTTAAAGAACAAATGTGTGGCAACTGCAAGGTTTCATATGATATGTGTTATATAAGTTGCATATTAATGCCAACCTTATTAATCAAATACAGCCCCATAAAAAGCAGGCATGATATAGTGTGTAGAAAGTTTCACATATGAATACTAAAGGAGTTGAATAGCGCACGTGTGGCAACAGAACTGATTTGCCTCTTGGAGACGGTGCTCGCACAAGAGCACGGTGATAAAACACTTTAGACGGATAAACCATTTGATTAGTCAGATTGACAGATAGAAACATAAATTCAGTCAGCCTCCCAGTCAGTCAGTCAGAGAGATCTAAAGACAGTCAGTCAGAGGGACGCATACAAAGTCAGTCAGTGGGTCAAGTCAGCGAGACAGATGGAGATGAAGAGATCAAAGTGGGAGAACTAGATAGAGCAGCAGTCCAGATGGCCATGGAGACAGATCCCAGCCCAAGTTAACAGTGGCTCAGCCAACACATTACCAGACAGAGACGTCTCACCAGCAGCCAACTGCCCCGCAGCTCAGCAGGCTGGTTGCGGATGCCAGCTCTTTTCAGTCTGGGAAATGGGTCAGACCAAGACAATCACGGTCAGAGTTTGATGCTGCTTGGATCTGTTGCACATTATGTGTCTTTTTGTTTAGGCTGATAGGAACTGGTACTGTAGATGCATGCGTTTAACATATTTACACAGTTTTCAGCAGTCAGCAGCCAGTCAAATGCAGCAAACAGCATTCTTTCTTATCTATATTAAAGCTGCATTGTGCATGCTTTTTATGTAGAAATACAGCCTCAGACAGCACAGCTCTGAGTGTGATTAGTACTGTGAACAGTACAAATACAGATTAATTGTTAAAATGTTGAAATGTTACATCACTCTTTAACTTTTCATGCAATATTTCAATTAGCCAGCTAACCTATAGATAAAAAAGGAAATCAGACATAAATAAAATTCAACAAATATTAAAAATACAAATGAACAGAGAACAGATAATAGCTCTTGTATTTTATACAACAAGGACCCAGTTTGCTCTCACTTGCTCACCTATTTTGTTCATCAGGAAGAGACATATTCAACTGCAGACTGAACAGATTTTTTTATGAAAATGTAAAAATGTAAAGTCTCAAGCTACTTTAAATTAAGTAATAGTATGAAACCTTTGAAAAAATAACAAGCTTCCTCACCAAAACATATTAAAACAGATGGGATGGTGAAATAGAGATCACAAAGCCAATCTGATGTCCCTGTAACCCTCTTGAATGTGGGTTGGGCACGGTTTGACCTGACTTTGGAGATGGGTCTATCTCAGACTCAACTTAGCACAACTCGATGCATTTAAAATGGTAATGGCATTCTTTGACTTCTTTGTCATGGCCAAAATGGAAAATCCCTACACTAATGGTATCCTTGTCATTTCCCTCCAGTCTATTGACCTAAAATGATGTCTTTAAAGCAATAGACTCAAGAAAATCTTGGAAACTGAAGGGACATTTGGTGTGCTTCACTTGAGTTGTAGTTAACGCTTTCTACAATGGCCGCTGTTAGAAACAGTTAAAATACATAGTCTCCTCACATTAGGAAGGAATGTCCAAATCTTTTGAAAGTTCTTGATCTTCTGCCTTTCTTATTGCTTTAGTGCTGCTTGGAAAGCATGTACAGTTTGGTTGATTACACTATTTCCTTAAAGTATCCTTAAATTAAAAGAAATAGTAACAGGAATCCACTGCAGTGTCTCCAGCTGAACACACAGGGAGAGCCATGCTGTCCAGAAGAACTGACATCCCTCAATAGAAAGTGTTATTGGTCAAAATGCTGTTTCAGAGGATTTAATTAGTACCGGTTTCAGTGGGCAGCGTTAGTGCCATACAGTTTAAATGTTGATTCATAGAATTTCATTTGTACTGGTTTTTAGTGGGCTGGTTAGAGTTATGTGGTACAGATGCAGTATCAGAGAATTTCATTAGTATTGGTTTCAGTGGAGAGTCTGCAGTGCTGCTTCAGAGGCCGTTCCACTCTGCCAGCAAACAAGTCTGGGAGAAATGCTGATCTAAAGCCTGTATTCAAAGAATGTTTTTTAGAAGAATTCATGAGTCTGGCCTTTCGGATCCTGTAACGAGTGACTATGGATGCATAGTCCTTGATCCTCAAAACTTGTTAAGCATCTTGGCATCCCACATCTCTCTGAACCCCTCAGTTAAAGTCCTCCCCTCTCCCACTCATTCTCTGCTCATTTAATCAACCACAGCCTCATATTTTTCCTTCAAATCCCAGATACACTGATCACTTGATCTTTTTCTAACTGTCTGAAGACATCTATGCTTATGGCACCAGAATATCAGCTATACAAACATTTAAAAGGATCGATGGGTGGAGAAATCTCTCCAAAGAGAGGACTTGGCAGTGGTCAGTTCTCTAAGAGGGTAATTTAGAGCTCAAGGCCATTCTGGTGAAAAAGGATCTTATGTTGAAGAGTGTGATGTGCCTACAATATAATTATTAGTGTTGACTGAAAATAATAACTGTTGACTGTTTTAGAGCTTTCATTAAGAAATCATGTCAGGACTACTGTGTAGTGGAAAACCATTGCTGTTTGTTTGTTTTTAAATTTAACATACAGATCAAATTTAGTTACCCAACAATTAGAGTTAAAGCCGACATAAGTGTTTAGGGAACACTAGAATTTTGTTTAATGATCATAGATTACATTTCATCAGACTAGATGGTGCATCCCAAGCAATGGCCTATACCCACTGGATCTTGGCCTTGGACAAGGCTTTGTGGCCTTGCTGGCTACTTTTTCAGATCCATTTTTAACTCCACCCTATTTAATCGTGATTTGCCAGTTCCCCTTTGTCCTTGGATGCATGCTGTTGATGCCTGAATACTACCTATATGTCTGTTTTAAATCAATTCAGACAATCTGACAAACACTTATAAGGTTAATTCATAGTATACATGTCTGAATGTATGCTTGTTAAGTTAGATCTTAAATGAAGATAGAAAAGTGTGGTTCATTTTTAACCGAAGTATAAAATGATGTTGTGGTGTTCAATTTCTTTCTTATAGGGGTACTTGTGGTGGTACTTCTACTGTAGATGGCAGTTTTAATTACCAGTACAGTATATCACCCATCATAGCCTTAAGGAATACTGAGTAGTTATTATGTGTGTACAGTATGTGCATGTTTGTGTGTGTCGGTTGTTTTCTGGCTGAAATTACATGTTACCTCCTCTTGGGACACATCACTCTCATAAAGTTGTATTATAGGCCATCAGAGATACATGTTTATAATGTCACTCACATCATTTATTAGGTTATGTATATGCATGTCTGCAAGCATGTGAAAGGTCAGATCTACTGCAAGATAATAAGCCATTTTTCATCGATCTCTCCCCTTGTCATGTGGCTCTCACATTAAAGCTTCCTGGGTATCTAAAGGAAGTGTGTGTGGCACTGAATGACTGACACAGAGTGAGTGTGTGTGGTAAAACCTGACAAGACACAGAAAGAATAACAGGCAACTTTATAATGAAATAAGAAGCAGGCTAAAATTAAAATGGGTGGCATGATGAAGATCAATGCATTTGTAGAGGCCAGGTAAAAATAATCCCTTCGTCACATCCCTCTGGCCTCAGATTTGATGTTATGAAACAGCTCTCCCCCGCTGATATCTTCCACCCAGCCCTGCGGCCATATTCACAAAAGTCCTGACAATCCTCTCAGACGGTGTTTAACTTAGCCCAAAACATTCATTACAAGAGCTTCCAGCAGAGAAGTGATTAAGAGAGGTCTCTGAGCAAGGAAAGGGCAAGAAGTGAGGAGGTGAGGCTGAGCCTGTTGCTAGGTGTTATGCACAATGCCATCGTTTGGTGATCACAAGTATCTATACATGCCCATATAAGGCTGTTTAGGCTGCAGCTGATGCCCCATGTGATACACACATCACTAGGGAAGGCTGGTATATCTATTATTGCTGTTGTGTTGGCTTATGGTGCATGACTGTGAAATAGCATTAGTGGGCTAAAAGGGTTGCTTCATTGGAAAAGAATTGCAAAGAACTAAAAATGGATCTATAATAAGACTGAGAACAACCACAATATCAACCCTGCTCAGTCCAATCTATAGCACTGTATTAACCCCCTGATAGAAGATAATATGGCTACACTGTGGGCTTGTTTACAGTTGGTCTGCATGGACATTCATAATTCCGTACCCTGTTACCCATACTCGCCAACACTGAGTGGGTATGTGTGTCCTCCCTTCAGAAAAAAAATGTTTCAGAGACTTTGTGTCCTGTATTCTGGTGAATTTAAAAAAAATGAAAATAACTAATAGTACACTGCAGCTTTTTTTTTTTATCCTCGCTCCCTCTCTTTTTCTCTAACCCAAACCGGCCCCTAACCCACCTAGAGCCATGATCTGCTCAAGGTTTCTGCCTCTTTTTCCTTTCTGTTGGCACCAAGTGCTTGCTCCTGGTGGGAACTGTTGGGTCTCTGTAAATGATTTTATAAGGAGTACGGTTCAGAACTGCTCTATTTGAAAAGTGTCCTGAAAACATGTGGCCACACCAGGCTAGTAAGGGTGTTTAGGGACTCTGCTTTTGTAAGAGGGTTTACGGTATGCAAGGTTCCTGCTGGACACAAGATGTCTCCTATTTCACTGTAAAGTCCATTCTCAGTGGATGTACACTGGTGGATCACACCGTACAAGTACAGTAAATACTGGACCAGGATTGACCTTCAAACTATCTGTGTTGTCACAAATCCTGCTGGTAGACCCCACCCCCTAAAATCAGATTTTCAATGAGCACAGAGAAACTTTCAGCAGATGAATGTGAAAACATCCTTCTAGTGTCAAACTCTGCACATCAACAGGTTGTGTAAGGGAAGAAAAAAGGCATGAAAACTGGTACAAATACAGGAGAATTGTGACCCTGGAAGGAAACCAGAAGTGAAAATGAAAATTGGGAGGGTTGGCAAGTATATTGTTACGTACCCATTTAACACAGTGCAGTGTGTGGAGTTAGATATTTAACAACAGGCGTGAAGGTTTTGATGTGTGCCATTGGCAGCCAATGTGATGATGCGCCAAGAGTGCGTTTAAATGTAATTGCACACTGTGGCACAGACAAATCACCAACACTAAGGGTAACTCACTTCCATCTAAGTTTATGAAAGCTAGTACATTTATCTAGTGTTTCAAATAATTACAGAAACACTTTCAACCCCGCTGGCAAACCTAATTTGAAACCTTAATGCATCGGATTTTCCATGTGCGACTGTACATGGACTGCACAGATAGCACTAATACAGTCCTTGAGTTTGTATATCATTACTTCCATCAAGTCCATGTTTGGCCAACCAAATGTATTATACTCACCTTGTTACATTTAGTGCTCATTTATTTATAATGCTGTCTCTTTGTCAGTATGCATTGTCCCAGCCTTTTTATTGAGCCATTGGCCATGATATGACCACTCAGCCCAGGCACTGCTCACACTGCCGGTGGCGACTAATAGGCCCTGCAGGAAGGGCACTCTGCCTGCTGTGTGCGTACCTCATTTTGCTCCAAATACTTGAGGGAAAGTGTTCATATATAAATTACCCATTGCCTCAGGGTTGACTGAGATTTTGACGTTCAGTCATCTCTCTCTTTCCCTCTCTCTGTCCATCAAGCTGGGTATTACTTAATTTTTTACTCCTTTTTTTTTAAATGTATCTGTCCTTGTTTCTCTTTCTTGCTATGAGCAACAATGTTTTCCATGCAGCTGTCAAGCAGATTTTGTGGAAAAGTTTTACATTCCACAAAAACACCCCCGTTTCCACCAACGAAGTGAATCTATCAGATATCTGAACGTTGAATTAAAATCATACACTTAAAAAGTTAGAGAGGTTAATTCACTGTTACAAGTAGCATATCTTTCAGCACGTTTGTATTGTCCTGTAAAGGATTATTCGGGTTTATTAAAACGTATAAAGTAGAGGTTTAGCCATTTATTGTATGATGTTCTCATTCCCAGGGTGTCAGTTAAGTTGTTTTGCCACACCCCTCGGAAGCATACAGAAGCAAAATGTACATATTAGCAACTGCAGCAGGCTTTCATTTAACTCGAATGTAACCTGTTTGTGTCAGGTGGCATAGTGTAAAGGGTGACGAAGTCTGTAGAAGTAGGTGGGTGTGGTGGATGGATAGGCCAAACAAACCCAGGAATTTCCCCCAGGAGGCCAGAGGTTGTGTCCTGTATGAAACCAAAGTCAGCGTTGACCGCTGTTGGGAGTTACACATTATAAAGTAACAAGTTACTGTAATTGTACTACTTTTGGCGATAATAATGTAACTAATTAGGTTTAAAATGAAATAACACAAGTACTGAAGTATAAATAGGCTCGTTGTTACTTTTATCTTACCTGAATTAGTGGACAACTACAGAAATTGACACAGTGCGTCGGAGTGTATCGCCTTGATTGTCAGGTTTATGATCTAATGTCAACTAAGTGTACAGTGGCCCAACGCAGTTCAGTCTTTTCATCAAATATAATTAGGTCCAGAGCCTAGCATTTAGGAGGATCTCTTGGCAGAAATGTATTTCATTAGTGTATAATCACCTGAATGTAACCCTAACCCTAAGACAATAGTGTAACTTACAGGTAGGAATATTTATGGTTGCTGTCCTCTGGTGGTCGGGGGTATTAATAACTAGATGAATGTGTCCCACAGCAATACTATAATAATAAATCTGATAGCTGTGTGCATTAATTAAGAATTAAAAGATAACTGAAGCAGACATTTTCAAAGTAATGCAAAAGTTACTTTCCTTTTGTTCTAGAAGCGCCGCAGAGAGTAGCAGCTTGAGACAACACCTCCCGCTCCGCCTCATATTTCTTCGCCTTAAATCTTAATACTTCTTTATTCTTTCTTAAATAGCACTGTGTTTATTGTTGTAAATAGACCTCCAGTGTTGGTAGTTAATTTTTTTACTTTTTTAGCTGTAGTTGAACTTAGTTTTTTTAAATATAAACAATGTGTAGGAATGTGGACACAACAACTACCACACAACAAAACATCGGAGGTTATTCACGTGAGGACTTCCTACGGTATCGGGATTTACGTGTCACACGCCCGAGGGAGATCCCGGTGGAGTTAAAGAGACGAAGGAGAGGAACCAGAGCAGGCACGTTGGTGAGGACCAAGAAGACAGAGAAGCGGTGGAGACACAAGCCATGTCTTCCCTCGGTTGTCATGGGAAACGTAGCTGAACAACAAGATGGACGAGCTCTCGGCCCTGGTCAACGGACAGCGAGAGTATCGGGAGTGCAGCATATTATGTATTATGACGGAGACATGGCTGAATGACATTACACCAGACTGCTCAGTGGAACTAGACGGTTTTTCACTAGTTCGAGCAGACAGGAAGAAACAGAGCGGTAAAAAGTCTGGAGGAAGGCTCGCTGTCTTTCTGAACTCTAAATGGTGTAACCCTGGACATGTTGTCAAGAAGGCAGAAATATGCATGCCTGACATTGAACTGCTGGCCATAGGGTTAAGGCCATACTATCTGCCCTGTGAGTTTACGGCCTCTATTGTCGTCACTGTTTACATTCCTCCATAGGCAGTAGCGGCGTACGCCTGTGATGTCATCCACTCCACCGTTTCAGACCTGCAGACACGTCATCCCAGGGAAGCTGAAAGCCATCATGGACAACCCCTGTCATCCTCTCCACGCTGAGCTGAGGCAGCTCAGGAGCATCTTCAGCTACAGACTGACCCAGCCCCAAGCCTCAAAGCGGTTTGGAGGCTCATTTGTACCATCGGCCATCAGACTCCACAACGCCACAGCTCCCAATGCCTCCAGTAACTCCAACCCCTGCAGACAAAGACTGGTTTAAAACTCCTACCTACAACGCACAAACCTTTTGCACTTCTAATATTAATAATATTAGCAATATTTTTACTGTGATATTCTTTGTTTTCTGTTTTTGCGCTGCTTTGCCCTATTGCTGCTGTGAAAAAAATGAATTTCTCCTTAGGGGGATAAATAAAGGAATATCTTAATCGTAAAGTAGCTAATTACTTTTAAATGCAGAAATTGGTGAAATAATTAAATAACTTTTGAGGGACATAAGTAGTGATTTAATTAGTAGTTTTTAGGAAAATGACCAACACAGGCATTGATTTATTCATAGTTTTAAGGTTTTTAACATTATGTACATCAATTGTGTCATGTGACTTGTTGCTGCAGTAATGGCAACGTGACCTGCAATGTAACTTGTGTTACATAATACTCATTTTAACCAAATGATGATTTTTTCCTAAAACTAACCAAATTAAGCATAGCGTTAGTTCAGGCAGGCCACAAAGTCAAGCTCAGCTCTCAATTCAAGCTACATCAGCTGATCACAACTAATCTTAAACACACATCAGCTGACAGCTCAGCTGATTCCCTCCAAGCATTCAATTGGCAAATGTCATTCAGGGCGCCTTATTTAAGCTGCTTTAGCCTGCCAGCCGCTTTGCAACCCACCTACACCCCCAGCTCCTCCTTTTATGTTGTATCTAATTAATCAATGTAATTTTCTGATTGCCATTGTTGCTTGGTCTGTTCTGTACCCTGGGGGGTCTCTGCTGCCACTCTCCTTGTCTTAAACTTTTCTGTGTATGCACATGGAAGGGCAGGGAGGTGTGCTCTCCCTGCCTTAAGGTTTTTCACGTAGGCACGTGAAAGGACAAGGAGGTCCCAGAACAGAGCCATACCACCAAATGTAACATTCTGCTTTGGGAATAAAAGTTCTTTTGACAAAAGTGGTCCTGACTGAAGTAGTTTTGTTGCCTAAACCTAACCAAACTGCAACCGTTTCACAACACGTATTGAAAAGGTACAGACGCTAAAGGACACCTTCTGTTTCTGTATATGACTCTGAGGGGCATGACAAAATGGGGTCAGTGTTTGACAACCTGGGATGAGAATGTGTTGAATGATAATGCACTCTAATACTTGCCCCATCAGACTTCTTTTTAGTGATATTGCTGTGTTCCCAGGTCTAATTACTCTAGTTTGTACAGTTTTATTGTAATAGATATGACCCGAGTTGAAATAAACCATCATATATTATCTTTTAATATCAGTTACTCATTGCCATATTTCATAAGGAGATGGAAAGAAAGAAATTGTTGATAATGACAGTCAACCAGTCGCGCAAAGCCTACCATAACAAATCTTCTCCATTGTTGTTGATTGGATAGTTTCGGTGAGCTTAACAATGATACAATCTTAAGGGCATTTTTGGTCTTGATTTTGTACCATTTTCACCTTCTGCTTTTCTAAATGAATACATCATGTATTTGGATTGAGATTCTGCTAAGAGACCCGCTGTTCCTTTTCTTTTTCTCTTCCTCTCTCTGCGGCAGTGGTACTTTGTATCTCTGCTCTCACAAAGGCATAATCAATTTAAGAGTTTGTCTTGGGTCATTATTACCTGCTGGAGGACCATCTGTTCACTGGAGCTGGCTGAGAACTCTGCCAGGTAGACACACACACTGAAACACACTCAGGCACAGACACACACACATAGTCTGAGGGATTGCCAGGTAGATTTGGACCAGAGTAAGATGTGATATGTAGATTAAACTTAGCCATATGAGCAGAAATATATGGTTGTGTACTATAGTATTCATTTGCATATGTTTGTGTCTGGCTCTACTAATGTGATACATGTGTGCAAGTGCGTAATAAGGTGGCTACTGGGTGTGCAGCGTGTGCATGCATGTGTGTCAGGTACAGATGGTGAAGGCCATCGGGCATCTCACCCAGCCAAGTGGTTCAGCTACTGGTTAAGAGTAGCATGGCTAAATACAATTACACCCACAACCTTAACAACAGCCTGACTGCCTCACTGCTGATGCTAGTGTGAAGGGGGGAAAAAGGGAAAAGGATAGAGGTGGTGCAGGCACCAGCAGAAAGGAGTCAGCGTAAGATGGATGCACCTTTCTTGCAGTACGATGCAACTGAACAAACGTTCCATCCAGTTCTCTTTTGATCTTGAGTATGACGACCGAGAAAAGATGAATGTTTGCGTATTTTTCCCTGTGTAGGCTACTGTATTACTTTCCTCAATTATGTTTTGCAGTGTCTGTAACCTAGCAATCTCTGAATGAAAAAAAATACTACCAAAAGTTAACAAGCATGGATTTGAATAATACAGCTGTACACGTAAGGTTCTAACATAAAAACATTCAGCATCATCTTGGACGGATGTGGTAAATTACATTGGTGGGACAAATCTATCACTCGCTGCTGTTTGGCTGTAGGTAAAAAAAAAAAAATCCAAAATGCGAACTCATCAGTCTGTCCACTGTCTTGTTGCAGTTTTATCTTCCATTTCTTTCCTTTTTCGACTCTAAGCGGGTTATTAATCACCAGGCCAGACTCTTTCGGATGAAGGTTCACTTTTATTTTGGTACATCAAGCCTTTTCTTGGAGGATTTTGGCGGTTGCCTAGCGACCAGACTGTAATCATTGCCTACACATCACTTAGTGATTTGATTCATATTTTTACACTGCAGACACTGTATATAGAGATAGATAGATAGATAGATCCAGTAGCATACAAAATATACATTACATACATACATTAAACATACATTAAACATACATTAAACATACAATAAACTAAAAAATAAAATTAACTTATAACACGGAAGCTACAGTAAACAGTGCAAACAGTAAACAGTGCAAATGGAGGTAGAAATTGTCCATTGTCTATTGTCCTCCCTGCCTTGACTAAGAGCTGTTGTACAGTCTGATGGCCAGGGGGGGATGAGCCCGCTGCTTTCCTTGGACGAAGCCTCCTCAGCTCTCTGCTCACCTGATCCTTGGTGATGATGGTCGGGAGGGGGGTTGAACTGTCCATGGATGTGGAGGGTGGGGGTGGTCTGCAGTCTGAGGTGGTGACGTTGGGGGAGGTGATGGACATGGTGGGGGTGTGAAGTGGGCCGTTGCTGGTTGTGGGAGCTGGAGTATCAAACCTGTTAAAAAACAGGTTTAGCTGGTTTGCTCTCCCAGCATCCCCCTCTCCTGTGATGTTGCCCTTCTTCTTGCAGCCTGTGATGGTTTTCATGCCATCCCAGACCTCCCTCATGTTGTTGTGCTGCAGCTTCTGTTCTACCTTCCTTCTGTAGTCCTCCTCTGCCTCTCTCAGATGGACCTTGAGTTCCCCCTGTACGCGCTTCAGCTCGTCTCTGTCACCATCCTTGAATACCCTCTTCTTCCTGTTCAGGATGTCCTTGACATTACTGTTGATCCAGGGCTCGTTGTTGGGGAAGCAGCGTACAGTTCTAGTGGGGACCACAACGTCCATGCAGAAGTTCAGGTAGTCAGTAGTGCAGTGTGTGACCCCCTCGATGTCCTCACCATGTGCTTCCTGCAGGACGCTCCAGTCAGTACATTCAAAGCAGTTCCTCAGAGCCTCTGCTGCCTCAGGAGACCATTTCCTGAAGGAGCGTTTGGTCATGGACTGTCTCTGGATCTGTGGTTTGTACTGTGGCGTGAGCAGGACCAGGTTATGATCAGACTTTCCCAGTGAGGGCAGAGGAGTGGCAGTGTAAGCTTCCCTCACGTTGGTATACAGGAGGTCTAATGTCCTGTTCTTCCTGGTGGGGCAGCTTACAAACTGGTGAAAGTCTGGCAGTGTGGAGTCCAGTGTGACGTGGTTAAAATCCCTGGCGATGAATGCGTCTGGATGTTGTGTTTGCAATCTCACGATGGTGGAGTGGATTACGTCACACGCCTCTGCGTGCGCACGCGGAGGGACGTAAACACCAATAGCAATGGCATGGGAGAACTCTCTCGGCATGTACTAGGGTCTGAGACCTACCGCCAGCAACTCGATGTCTCTGTTGCACACGATCTCCTTCACCGTAACATGCCCCTGGTTGCACCATCTGTTGTTGATAAACAGTGCGAGTCCCCCTCCTTTGCTTTTGCCGCTGCATCCACAGTCCCAGTCCGCTCTCACTGTAGTGAATCCAGGTAGATCCACATTAGCGTCCACCAGGGTGTTCTAGGTTAGCCAGGTTTCAGAGAGTAAACTGCACTCCCTGAACGTCTTGTCCGTCCTCACAAGGGCAGCCAGCTCGTCAGTCTTGTTGGTCAGACAGTTCACATTCCCAATTACTGTTGATGGAACCGAGGGCTTGTACTTCCATCGCTTAGCCGCTAGTCTAGCCTCCAGGGTTTGATCGATCTTCGTCAGTTTCAGCAAGTCTTCAGTCCCCATCTTAATATGAACAGGGTAGGGTATCAGATGGCAGTTTGGTCTGATTATCAGGCAACTTATCTAACTTGTTAACTGCGGCTGCTGTTTTTATTACCACTTCTAGCATTTCCTGTTGCTGATTCTGCTGCTGCAGTGGGTTTCATTGTAAAGCAGCTACATAACATGTAACCTGCTTTTCCCCCAACATTATCGGCTGATTTCCTTCTTGTATAAATACGAATAGTCTTTCTTTCAGACTTATGTTTGTGATCCCATGCCCAATGTACTTTGGCTGGGCTGTGAGAAAAGTCCATTTAAATCATTAAAATTAAGCTTACATTTTGTTTGTTTGTTTGTTTGTTTTTTTACTTTACTTGATGGTTAATGGTGGAGATACAGTCAGGACAGAGTGGTATAGCATGCAACAAAGGTCCTGCACCTCAAATCCAGTGATGGGAATAATTACTAATGGCGTTACTTTTTTCAGTAACGAGTAATCTAATTGATTACTCTTCCCTTCTTAATAACACTGTTACCGTTACTGCCAAAAAATGCGGCGCGTTACTATAATTGAAGCTGTTTTTTTCATCAGACCAACTAGATCTCTGAGCCGAGACAAGCGCATAAATGCTGATGATTGGCTGAGGCTGAGTAAAATTTCATGGTAAACCAATCAGAGGTAGAGTTGGGCGGGTGTTCGAAAGCACGCATAGTCGGACACACAACGAACAACACAAGCGAGTCACTCAACGAGAGACAGGTATGGGGAGTTGTGCTGCATCTTATTACATTTGCACTAAAAAGAGTGAATATATTGTTTGAATACATTTTTGGTACATTGCTTAAAGACCATAATTTAATTTAGATTTATTTGTTGGCTGGCTGCAGCCTCTTGAAGTGAGATTGTCTTGTATATTTGTTATTTATTTTTGGTATAGTGCTTAACAAGCATAATTTCATTTTGCCCAGTTGTGTCCTGTTGAGGGGCAATAAATATCAAAAGTTCCAAAACATCTATTGTGTTATTTGTATGGCTCCACTATATAAAAATAATATCTACATACATGGCATTTGATTGGAGGCTAGTCTCATTTTGTCCCACAGCAACATTAAAATAGTTTAGATTTGTGTACATTGTTTCTGTTAATAATGTATTGTATTAAGTGTCCATTTCATTATAATATTCAGATTTATCATAAATAATTGAACATGCACATGTATTTTAACTTCTGTTAAAGAGGGGTGGAGGTGGGGTCACATTTGAGCATTTAAACATTTACTTGAAAGTAACGCAATAGTTACTTTCTGAAGTAACCAGTTACTTTTATAATTTCTAACTGAGTAACTAGTAACTGTAACTAATTACTTTTTAAAAGTAACTTGCCCAACACTGCTCAAATCAGAATGTCAAGGAATGGCAATGTTAAAAAAAGAAGAAAAAAAAAGATTATCTTATCTGCACATATAACTATGTGAACTTTGTGCTGCATGTTAGCTTGTCAGTAATTTTGGCAAAGTGCAGAAACAAAGTGTGGAGGTCTGGCTATGCAATGTATCTGTATCTATAATATGTAGTTTATATCTTTTTTTTTTTTGTTAAAATTGTTTTATTACATTTGTTTTGGAAAAAGGTATCGTTAAGGAACCGGTATCAAAGTCATTGTAACGGTACCAGTACGATATCCAGCCTTATAGTTACCTGTAGTGATGAAAGTACTGAGGATTATCGCCCGAGTCTGTAGCTCCCCTTGGCTTTGAGTGTCAGTCTCTCTCTCACACACACACCTACGCACACACACACACACACACACACACACACACACACACACACAGGTCATATAAATTATACTTTTTAGATAGACATAATATATGTAACATGTGGTGTATATATCATAACTTTCCCATAACCTTATATGTATGTACATGGCCTGTATCTGTCTGACAAAGTATGTCTTATATTTATTCTTTGAAATCCCATGCATATACATACATGTCATCATTACGACATGCTCAGTGTGGTATTCTTGTTTTTATGGGAGGGGGAAGGTGACACTGTGAGTGTGTGCTGTGACAGTGGCAGGTGATAATGAGTGATGTGCATTAGTGGTTCAGCAGTGTGATCCGGGCTAAATTTAGAATTTATTGTGTTTTTGTGTACAGAGGGCTTGAGAGAAGGCATGACTTTCAACAAAGTACAAGTTCATCATATGTGAGTCACAGGATGGGCTAACCTAACCTGATTTCCTTCTGACACTACAGTTGTAATGTTAAACACACACTGTAATAAAAAACACACAAACACTAGGGGATGGATGGCAATGTATAGCTAGTACACTGTCAGAGTTGTCATGTCAAAGTATCTTTTCATATAACTATAGGACAAGTACACAGAATATAAAGCAAGAGTGTAATGACAGTGACAATTTACACGTCATTTTATCTGGCCTCTGTGACCTTTTAGAGCTGTGCTTAATCACAATAAACACATTTTTTATTTTACCTTTAATTCACCAGATAAGTCAATTAAGAACCTATTTTCATGACGACCTGGCCAAGAGGCAGTGAAATGAGTCAAGTCAATACAACAAGTAAAACATACAGACAGCTAATGCAAGAAACAATACAGTTAAACGGATAAACCAGCACAATACACCAATCAGCCATACTGTTCTGCAGGCCCGTGCAAAACAAACTTCAATGCACTGTGTGTTCTGACCCCTTTCTATCAGAACCAGCATTAACTGTTTCAGCAGTTTGAGCTACAGTAGCTCGTCTGTTGGATCGGACCACACGGGCCAGCCTTCACTCCCCACGTGTATCAATGAGCCTTGCCCCCCCCCCCATGACCCTGTCTCTGGTTCTTTTCCTTCCTTGGACCACTCTTGATAGGTACTGACCACTGCAGACCGGGAACACCCCACAAGAGCTGCAGTTTTGGAGATGCTCTGACCCAGTCGTCTAGCCATCACAATGTCAAAGTCACTCAAATCCTCAAACAAATCCTCACACTGCCCATTTTTCCTGCTTCTAACACATCAACATTGAGGACGAAAAGTTCACTTGCTACCTAATATAGCCCACCCACTGACAGGAGCCATGATAACCAGATAATCAGTGTTATTCACTTCACCAGACAGTGCTCATAGGGTTATGGCTAATTAGTGTATGTACAGTATGTAAACAACAGAGATCAAAGTACTGTTGTTCCAGAGAAGTAGATTTAAAAGGTGCAGTGATCAGAACCTTACACATGTATGAGTGTATAAGTTATTAAAGAAAGATAATGGAATGAGGGTGTGCAGTTTTAGCAACTTCTGTAACTGGTTCCAGTCACTGGGAGTGGCATACTGAAAAACCTGATGGCGGAAGAATGTGCGGACTTTAGGGGTGTCCAAAGTAATGAATTTGCTAAAATGCAAATTGTGGTTACTGTTGGAAATGTTCAGTAGATCTGATTGGTCTGGTGTTGCAGTGATGAGTGTTAAAAGGGGCACCTGTGACCATGTGGATGGCAGTATGGTAAGTGACATCCAGTTTGTTTATCTGTATATGCATCTAAAGTCTGTAGGCAAGGGACCAAGATTTGGCAGTTTGTAGTCTGAGTAGAGAGTCAAGAGGTTGAACGCACTGGCTTAGAGCATAATTTGCTTCAGTACTATTTATGAATGCACATGATTTTAATGCCATTAGCAATTTCTTAGATTCCATTTTTGGCTTCCACAGTTAGATGTCCTGCCAGTAAGTTAGCCAAAATCCTACCAGCAAGTCAATATGTCCGCCTGCTAGACCAGCAAAGAGGCAGGCCTCCTCATGCCTCTGCACTTCTGGGCCTAAAGTCCTTCTTCTGGCTAAGCCAGATGACTTCCTGTCTTCCGTCTGCACACATTAAAGGGATAAAATAATTTAATGACCCAGCTCTCCAAGGTTTCCCAAAATGTTCAGTACCTAAAGAATCAAATTGTGATTAAACAAAGATTCATTCTGAGGCTTTGAGGCTGTGATTCTCAGAAAAAATGTATTCACCTTTTAACTGTTGACTTTCCTATCGTGTATGGGAAAAATGCTTTTCGGGCCAGTGTACATCACATTACAATGCCAAGTGTGGTCCTACTGGTCTTTGGGACTTGGTTCAAACCTTCAAAAGCTAAACATAGTCCAACAAAACTGCTAATCCTGGCTAAACTTTTGTCAAAGTGCAACGTCATGCAGGAATCACCTATGTGAAATTACTACAGAATATACATAGTAGCATGTAGCATGCATTGTGCAAATGTGGCTGTTAACTCCTTTGCAGACTCAAAGGAGTATCAACCACTACATGCTGCCGCTGTGTCTAATCAGCCTTTAGATTGGACTTCCTGCTTCATGTTTCATCCTCATCAGTACAACATGCAACACACCCACTCCGGTGCAGACCCTTGTGTTGTTTAGCCAGAGGGCTGTTGTCAGTCTGAAAAGGCCCTAAGTGCTGTCTGAAAGGCTCAACTCAGGGCAAAGAGCGTCCCTCTAAATGCCGCAGCATGTCTCTAGAATCAAGCAGTCATTCAGTCAGCCTAGTTTTATGATAATGTGTTCCTCTGTCAACTACATCACCAGCCAGCTGTTCACAAAATCAGTCTGCAAAAACTGAAACGTTGCTAACAAAGTGATTGTGACAGCGTGCAGAATTTTTTGGTCTTTTCACAGTCAGATTTTAAGATCTGAAGCCTCTTTTGTGCTCAGTTCGACACACTTTTATTTACAGCTACAGCCACTTGGCCTGGGACGACATACAGCTGATAGTGGCTAATGTTAACCACTGTTAGCAACCTTTACAGTATAGAAAACACTTTGTTTTAACAAGGACTCAACAATCTCAATCGTTTTATCAAAAAAGTAAATCAAAAAGTTACAACTTACTAGGAGACTTCCTGCATTTAATTTCATGCAGCAACTCCCTCTCAGTTAGAAACCCGAGGACTGCCCATTGTTCCAACGGCCCATTTTTCTGAAAACCCAAAAGTGAGAAAAATGTCCAATTGGGCTGAAAGCCCATTCGTCTGAAACCCCTTAATCCCCAAAACAGCTCCTTTGCTCCAAAGGCCCATTGTTCCAAAAATACACACTCTGTCTGGAGTTTTTGGCCCTTATGTTAATGTATTTTGACGTGTAAATGTAATGGTAACAATATTCAGGTGACCTTCATCATCACAGTAAGAATAAACACATGGTTAACATTGTGAAACACTCGCAGTTTGCTTAGGTTTAGGCACCAAAAATACTCGGTTAGGTCTGGGTTGAAATAAGTATGTCAGTTAAGTTACCTACATGAACGGTCCTTTAAAGCAATAGGCGCTTGTTTTGGGGATAAAAGGACAAATGGGCTTTTGGTTCAATGGGAGATTTCTGGGGCTATTAAATGGGCTGTTGGAACAATGGCATGGTACCATAGAACCTACAGTATGATAGCCTATTTACCCCAAACAGGTATGACTTATTTACTGAATGAGGTCAAAGGAGCTCCAAAGGGCTCAATTGGTTTAATCACTATTACTGTATTTTGAAATTCAATAATGAAATGTTTTGATCAGTTCTCTGTTCTCATCGTCTATAACATAGACAGTTTCTATTTACAGTAGGTAGATTTAGTTAGATCACATCTAACAACAAATATATATGTACAGATAGTATACTGAAGAACAAGGTCTTAGTAAATGGTGAATATCATGATTAGTGTATCCTGTTTTGGCTCTCGACATTTAAACATTTTGGACTATATTTTGTAGATGACTTTTATCCATTTCAAATGATTCCGATATATATATATTTTCTTTTATAAGAAAAGATACTGACAGTATTTTTCCAGCACTCCCAATGATATAAGCTAATCTTTCTTTTATTCCTGCCCACTCAAGTCCAGAGTGGATGGGAACCCCAAGCCCCAGCTAACTGATAGGCTTGATGTGTAATTAATGGTCTGACACTGGCTAATGAAGCTAATGACGCTAACTGCGCTAGCATATGGGCGCCCCATGGGGATCCACACTCAGCGCTCTAATTTAGATAAATGACGCCCCAGGTTATGCCGAGCTATTTGCATTTCATTTGGTGGAGGCCAAGGGAGAAGTGGGGATTAAACAGGGGGATGGATGGGAGAGATCAAACAGGAGAGGTGTTCGGGGTTGGAGGGATGGGGAGATGGAGGTGTTTACGCCTGTGAATGTGTGTGTGGGTGTAGATCCCCCCTTGGCCATGCATGATGCTGTTGTCAGATAAAAGGATTGGTAGCAGAGGGGGCTGATGGCAGCTGTCAGAAGCAAACAAAAAAAAAAAAAACCAACAGCTGTGTTGTGTGTGTGTGTGTGTGTTTTTGTGGACGCACACAGGTTTGTAATTACTATATATTGGGCCTTGGGAGACATGTTATTGTCAGCTAGAAAGTCTAAAGAGGAAAGAGAATGTTCTGTATTGGGATTGCATCATTGTAATTCATGAGAGGCTCCGCCTGTCAGAACAGTCAGCCACGTGTAAATTGTAATCTTCTTGTATAATACTTAAAGTAATCTCAAATGCATTTAGAGTTGTGATTTTTGTTTAAAATATAGTGGAAATAGTTTGTTTGGTATGAAAAGGGGGCCCTATTGAAACTTAAATTAAACTTAATGTTTTTGCTGCTTCATGCCAAAAATGTTTAATTAAAATTTACATAATTTTGAATCACCTCACATTCACCAGTCCCATGAGGGTTTTGTGCAAGATGTGGCATCACTAGCAAAAAATTTCATCTTCTCAAAATTACATATTCCCAGGATGTGGCATGTTAACAGCTGGTAATTCACAAAGACACTTCTGATAGCTGTCATCAGGACTAGGGTATTTTAAAAGATGCATTAACCAAATCTTAGATGTATGCCACATAGGATTTTGTGAATAGTTTATCAAATAGCAGCAAGTTTCCATCTGATATAGCTTGCTTTAGAGGAAAGTACAGTACATAAGTTGAGTACGGTGCCTAATTAATTCCAACTTTACAGAAAACATTTGACCGAATACATTTATCTCAAAGTCCTCTTCTGAACTTTTTTCTTGAGGTTTCAACTACATCCTTAATGGATGGAGCTCAGTAGTGATAACTTTCCAGAGTTGTAAAATGCTGTCTGAGAATTACCAATGGCAGTGTTTTGGTGTCTGATGAGCCTTCACATTTGTGATTCTGTTACTTGGACTGGACTTCGTGGATTGTATTTTATGTCTGGTCGGTACCTGAAGCAACACACCCGCACCAAACAACTTTGCTTTGTCTTGTCTTTAGGGTGTACTGGAAAAGATCATGAGTAGTGAAATGGTTTCCGGGAAGTACTGGCTACTTGGTAACTCGAATACTTTGGCTGAAAGTCCCACTGGGATACTTACGGTGGACCCCACTAAGCCAGGGTGGGATCCTCATCACCTACTCCTTGTATCTGTTGGCCAAGAGTACCTGGGCATGCTGCACCTCCCTCTCTCTATCCGCCTCTTTAATGAAAAGATTTGCTCTGCTTAGGAGTGTCCTTATCACTGGTCTTCTGTGTTGTTAGTGGTGGTTAGCTCACTAGTGTACTTGATGTGTGGGTTGAAGTTATTAATGTGCTTAAGGAATCTGTTGATGCTCTAAGTATATTACACTCCATCCATTGATGAAGACCATAAATGCAGTTGAAAAGGCACTTCCATTCCACTTGGCAGAAAATGTTTAGAACTGATGGATGTTAACATGGAATTTTACTTGCTTTACATGAGGTGTTATTGTGAGTTGGATATTTAATCAGACTACAGTGACCCAAACAGACTTTGTTTACCTGCTGAATGAATCACAGCCATCAAACAAACTGAAGCATTATAATATGATGTGCATTTGAATGTCACCAAAATAGTTAGTTATATGGAATACATTTGCTCATATGAAGGACATAAATAAAGAGGGCTGTCTGTATTGTTGTGTGTATGCATATGTGCGTTTCCATCCAGTATATGGGAAGCAAGAATCTTCTAATTAATTGATTATCAACTTTTTCTGTTTTTTTTTTCACCAACAAACATGGCTTATTTATTCCTGGTTTCTTTCTGATATGGAAACAGGAACCAATCAATGTCAACCACAAGTTGGATTCTGTATGTAATTTGCATTGTGAAACCAGAGAGTTCATTTAGATTTAAAAAAACAATTGCTGAAATTGACGCCATTAAAAATGGTAGTAAATTTAACATAATTTTGTAATTTTTATTTGTACTATGAAAACAAAATACCTAGTAAAAAAGTACTTCATCAGGAATGTTACTTGAACTTACATTACATCGAAAATGTTAACTAAAACTTAAATTTGTAAAAATCATTATTATTTAAGTAGCTTTAGTAATTTTAAGTGACACTAACGTAATTGTGTAATTAGGGCCCCAGCACTGACTGTGCAAAGGGCCTATTGTATGTAGGAATTATTATTCCAGTACAAAAAATCCATATCCTCACCTTACCTACCTCACCTTAACCTATTTATCCTATTTCTATCCTGTAAAAACCACAAGTGCCCTTGATTGTTGACTGTTTATTTTATGCCTTTTCTATTTATTGCCTGTTTTCACCGTGGGTCCGAGAGGACTGAAATTTCATCTGTGTTGTATGTGCTGCATGTATAGCATATTTGACAATAAAGCTGACTTTGACTTTGACTTTTGTGACTTTTTGATATCCCAAACCCAACAGGAAGTTGGCCATTTTGGATTTAGTGGTCATTTCTGGCGATTTACACACGTTGTATTTGAACGAACTCCTCCTAGGGAATTTATCAGCTCGACTTCACATTTGGACACAGCCATTTAAAGACATTAATGATGAAAATTGTGCTATTTGTGACTTTTCTTCAGAGGGCGTGTCCGTGGCATGGTGCCAAGTTTTGACGTTTCACCATGAAACAGGAAGTTGTCATAACTTGAGTGTACATTGTCCATTCTGTTCCAAACCTCACCTGTCTGATAAGAGTCCCGCCCTGAACACAGCTGTGTGATAACATTCAGTAATAGTGATAGCACCACCTAGTGCTGAAAGGAAATGTCATTTTTATACTTTTATGTATATCTTCCAGCAAATTGACCAGATCCAGCTGAAATTCTGTTAGAAGTCCTTTAGGATGATGACGATGTCATTTAATTAATCTTAAGAATCCCCGTAAAATGGCAACGTGGCGAAAATTAGCTTTTGTGTTAACATTTGAACAATATTTGGGGGTCTAAACATGCCGAAAACTCATGAAACTTTGCACAAAATTCAGTCGTGGCAATCGCTAAGGTACTGTCTTGCTCCCGCAGATGGGCGTCGCAAAATGGCTTAGCCACGCCCCCAGAATCAGCCCCCAAGACACGTAAGACCGACATGTACGAAAATTGGTACGCATATGTATCATGATCAAACAAGCAAAAAAGCCTGTTGGACCCATAACCCAAACCCAAAAGGAAGTCAGCCATTTTGAATTTCGTGGTCATTTTCGGCTATTTTTTCACGTTGTATTTGAACAAACTCCTCTGAGGGAATTTATCGGATGTTTGATGAGAGTCCCGCCCTGAACACGTTTACATGTCAATATTCATATAAAGTAATAGCGCCCCCCACTGGCAACAGGATGTAAGCGTTGCGTGATGATTTTGATCTGATTTCCGTGAAATTTTCATGTTGTGGTCTGCACGTTACACTTGCACATGATGCGGTCTCAGCACACCCCGAGTTGCGTGGAGTGCGAGAGCCCATTCATCGCTGCTTGCATCTTTTATTTGTATTTGCATTGTAAAAACAAAATACCTAGTAAAAAGTACTGAATCAGGAATATTCTTTAACTGACAAAACTAAGTTAGTGTCACTTAAAATTACTAGTGAAAGCTGCTTCATCAAGAATCTGTTTTAACTCACAAAATTGAATTTGTATTGCTTAAAAATGTTTTTAGTTCAAATAACTTACATCTGACATTACAGTATGGTTGTTTTCCATGGGTCAAATGAAAACATTAAGATCCAGACAAGTTTTACATTAAAAACACTGATAAGGACGTTGTTGATATTGTAAATCTAGAGTGTGTTTTTACGTAGAACTTATCCATTATGCCACCCACCCACATCTGCCTGTTCTCTTTTCCAAGATTCAACCAACATAGAAGAAGAACTCGTGACCTTCAGCCGTAATGGACTACATAACCTGTTGACTTATGGGTAATGCAGTTTTTAATGGACTGGCTCGAACTTTCAGAGCCAGGAATGTAGCGAGAATGAGAGCGGGAAGCGAGGGAGAAAACAAGAAAGAAAACGGGTATTGAGAGGAAGAAATACAAACAAACAGCTAGATAAGAATGTTTTGCTGTTATTGTTTTCCGTGTCTAACATCCTGAGACATGGCCTGTGGTATTCAGAAGATTTAATGCACAGGCGAGAGAGAGAGATCCATAAAGCCTCTACCCTCCCTCAACACCCCAGGGGAAGCCATCTTTAATTCATGAACACTATAAAAATAAAGGTTTTTCTCTGATGGCCCTGCAGCCTGTAACAAACTCTCACAGCTCCATGGCACCAGGCAGATGTTGATGCTGTGGTTATGGATGGATATCGGCTTGCGAGATGCAGGTTGTATGTTATGTGGAAATTAACAGAGTCTACCTTTGGCTGTGCTATTAAATTGATTCCAGTAAGCTGCATGTTGATTCTGTCTCTCTGCAGACACCAGGAAGGCACGTGGTTTTAAATGAACAGACTGCCAGCTATGTACCACTGCTGACTGAAATACAAGGAGCATGGCATTAATGCACTCTGTTTCACCTCATTGTACCAATAGAAGGGTCTGTCTGATGGTTCCATACTCATAATCTTGGTTTTGTGTTTTGTAATATTTCAGTCTCAAACTGTTTTTCCAACTGTCATATCTGTGATTGTCGGTACTCCAGCTTGTTAGAACAGCATAATTCCTAACTTTCAAATTGCTGCTGGGAAAATTATGCTTATGTTTTATAACAGTATAATTAAGGCAGTAGAGACACACCCACTTTTTCAACAAGCATGGCTGACCGTGAGGCAAGGAGGAAGCATGAAGTGCATTTTAATCTATGAATCATATTTTTAACAGTCAACTGTGTTTGAAGTAAACATGAGATGTTATTTCTTACATACATGTCAAAATATTATATGAAAGATTTATAGCTTTAACTATTGAAAAAATAATAATAATCTGACTGTCACCGGAATGAAAATAGAATAAATCTATAAAATAAAAAAAGCAGTATCTCTGTTCCGATTTGATTTTCTAATGAAACAATCAGTTTATAATGTATTCTATTGATTATGTATACAGAATATTCAACTCAGGAGACTTTGAACACTGGATTTCTATAAATTATTTAAATGTATGTATTTTTTTGTAATTACATGCACCATCATTTATCATATGTTATGCATAATGTTTTATATATTATTTTGAATGTCTCCTAAAAATATTTATTGTCTTTTTTACTGTCAGGTGGCTTCCCACATTCAGATTCTCTGTCCCTTGTAATGTACCTGTTGCCTTTAGCATCCGTTCAAATGAGTGTACATTTTGGTGGAGTTGAGATGAATCATACTGAACATCCTAGAAAAGTTGGAAAAAAGTGGAGGATGTGAAAGGGTTAAAATGGCATTTAAACAAAGCCACCAAACTCATTTAAATGCTGACTTCTATCACACACTCCCAGTAACTTGACATTTTGCCAGTAAGTTTGCACGTTCACACTCCCACACATGGGATAAAGCTTTGCATCCTGCAAGAATATGATTGTACCTCATTTGCCACTGACCGCCACAGAGTCTCCATGGAGACACTCAATCATTTCATTACACTGCTGTTTGCTTTTCTTATTTGTCCCAAGTGGTTCTTACCATTTCTTCCATTATCTGAGAACACCACCGCGGGACCCATCAGAGCATGGAGGGTTATATTATAATCTGCATGTGTTTTATTCATGGACGTGAAAATATACATTGAATGGTAGCTTTGAGGTTGTTTTAATATATAATTTACGTGGGATTATGAATAATTTGTGGTCTTTGCAAGCGTTTCCTTTTGCCCTCCTGGCGCTTCTCTCTGTCAGGGAGGAAGGAAAAGCCATAACTGACAGCTCTCTTCATGCTCTAACTGTGGCAGCTGACAAGGTCGTGTCAAATGAAATGATTGGTGAGGAGGAGTGTTTGGGGAAATATTCTCCCTCTCTGGCTCTTTGTCTCTCCGTATCTCTGACCTGATCACACTAAATGTGTTCGACAGCCTCACCAGTGCGCCGGTGTTGCAGTAATTCATGAATGAGAGGTGAACCTACTGTAAAGTAGTGAAAGATAGCAGATCCAGCCCATGACCTGTCAATCTGTTTGGAGCTGAAAGAGACAAGATGAAAGACAACTTTGTTCCTCAAGCCTGCATTTGTCTTCCTATAGGAGTAGAAGGCTTACGCAAATACGTGTGTGGGTGTGTGTGGGTGTGTGTGGGTGTGGGGGTGTGGGTGTGGATGGGTGTGGGTGTGCAAGTTTTTGATATCAGAGAAATCATTTGAAGGAGGACTTTATCCCAGCATACCAATGCTGTGGTTCCTCACCTCTTCAAAGCTACAGAGCTGTTTATGATTATGCAGAGTTGTGAAGGTCAAACAGAGCAGCTGTTGCATCAGACTTTGTATTCGTTATGCAGAATTTGTTCTTAGGCCTGGCTCTGTAAATTGCATTTAAAGCCTACTTTGATCTGCAATTGCATATAATGGAGGCAGTTGTGACTATTGAATGAACTACATAATTGATTTGACTTTTTTTTTTCTTACCTGCAGCCCGGCATTTCCTTTATTATTGGCATGTTTCCCCAGAAAATATTGATAAAACACAAGACATCTACCATCTACTACAGTGTTGTAGAGAGATATGTACCTGCAAAGTCCCAAATCAATGGGGGGAAATCTAGCTTAAAGGTGCAGTGTGTAACATTTAGGAGGATCTATTGGCAGAAATGGAATATAATATTCTTGGTATGTTTTCATTCATGTATAATCGCCTGAAAATAAAAGTTTCAACATGGCGTGTCTGTCATGTTGAACTGCCCTGTTTCTACAGTAGCCCAGAAAGGACAAACCAAACACTGGCTTTAATTAGGGTCTTTGGAAGGCAAGCAGTATTCATTTGGTAACAATCTGCGACATCACTACTAGATGCCACGAAATCATGTGATATATGCATTAACTTGACTACATATCAGGTTATTGAAACAAAATATTACAGGAAAGGCAAAACTTATTTTAAATTCCATTTCAGTAATCCTACAGCAGTATTTGCATTTAAAAATTTTGAGTATTTTGATTAGTATTATATGCTTTTAAATAAATGTATTTTGTGTTTTTAAAAATGTCCTTGCACTAGAGGGAGCTCGCGTATCATCAGTTCTGTAAACCATGACTCTGGTAGTTAAGATAGCTTCTTCAGAGTCCGTTGCTTCAAAAAGGTTGGTCAACAGAATTAATTGATTTTGCTAAGTTTCACCTTTTAAATGCTAGTGTGAGCGGGCATAACACCACTTAATTTATTTTAGCCACTGCTCAACAAACAAGATTTTTAAATCTCAATAAAAAACTGGCTGTATTTCTGAATACAGTCACCCACTAAATGGAAAACGATGCCTGTATTTCACTGTACGTATGTGCATCAAAGGCATGGCAAAGAGGGGGAGAGGAGTTTGTTTAAAGTGAACTTGCCCAAAGCTACAACTGGAGGATGTGCTTTGTTCTTACAGAAAGGAAAGTTTAACATAAAGAGCAATTGTGATACTATTGTCAGAATGTCAAACACAAGGCTTTTATGTAACATTGACAGCAGAAATTGTTATTTTATTTTGTAACAGCATATGGCATAAGATGTAGATTGAATGTCTTCAATACAACGCTTCCATTTTTAAAATTATCAAATGAAGTTGTCAGTGTCTTCCAATGTCCACATCTGTGGGTAAGGTTTGGTTACATGTAAGTTGAGGCACCTAAAACTTTAAAGTTAGTTAGTTGGATGTTTACCAATAAAAATCAAAGTTTAGTCTATTTTAACATTATAACAGTGCAAATAGCTAATCTACCGGAAGTTTTTGTGTTCCTAAAATTAACTTTTTAACACACACATTATGCTTTTGATTTGTAGCGGAAGTGCAGCTGCTCTGCCCCAGTCCTCTGAGAGGATGGGACTGTCACCTCGCTCTGGTCCATAACGGTGTACATTTAGCACTGCACCTGAAGTGTCAAGAGTTTCTTTGAGCTCAAAAAGCAAACATTTATCCAAAAACCACGATGAGGGAGGGATGCAGCCATATAAATTCAGTGACCCATCCACATGATTAATTGAAAAAGAACTTTAAAGTATGCTGATGTTTCGGTCACAGACATCAACCATCAGCAGCACCTAACTAGAAATGACAAGGAGGCAGCGGAGCAGCAATCAGAAAAGGACTAACAAATATCTTAGTCTAGCCCAGGAACTTAATGTGAGAAAATAGTGTTGAATTGCTGTTCTGGTGTAAGGCTTAGAAACGCTTCTTTCAAATGTAACTCTGTTCACTTTGATGATTGCCTGCTTGAACTGAAGCAGAATTCTCCAAATGATTCATGGAATCCTGTTTCTTTCAATAACTTTTGGTTAACTTTGACATAGAGTTTGAAGTTAAAAGAAGAGTGCGTAGGATTCAGTGGCATATGGGGTTGAAGTCTTAGATTACAACTAACTGGATGCAGCTCAGCCTTCCAAACATGTAGGAAAAACTACAGTGGCAGTAAAACTCTTTCAAAAAACATAAAAGGTCCTGTCTAAAGCCGGTGTTTGGTTTGTCCATTCTGGACTACTGTAAAACACGGTGGTGGTGTGTTCATTCTAAGGCCAACAATTCTTATTTTCAGGTCATTATACACTAATGAAAACATACCTATGAATATTATATTCCATTTCTGCCAATAGAGCCTCCTAAATGTTACACACTGGACCTTTAAACAAAAAGTCCCATTCATTTGGACTCAATTTGATGATTTATTAAGTTATATTGTCTAATCATCCTTCTGTTTTGTAGGTTTCTGTTGCATCTTAATTTGTCCAGTAATTTAGTGACCAAGTTACCGGCAAATCATAAGACATTCCCATCAACCTCAGCTGTACTTTTCTTTAATGCTAAATAGTGAATGCTGCATGTTAAACTAATGTGGCAAATGTAGTAAACATTACCTGCAAAACTGAAAAAGAATCAGTGTGATAGCAATGTGATGAGCATGTTAGCATGTAGACCTTAAAATATAGCTCAAGGCAATGCTCCGTTAAAAGTTTCAAGAGACTCTTCAGCTTGTTATTGTTCTGCTGTTTGTGAACATTTCCCTAGAAAAATACCGAAAGTTGCTGAGTGTAATTGCGTATGTTAGCTCTGCAGTGGTATTAAAAAAGAACCCAGAGGTATACTTTTTGCCATAACTGACTGGTGCTTTATTCTATCATGAGAGGAGAAAACACTGGGAAACGGGACAAAAAGACATTCACTTGGACCTCCCTTCTACTCTATTCTCCTTTACTTTCATTTACATTTATGGGAGAAAAAAAACAAAGATTCTACTTTAGTGCTGCAATATAATTATGTTCTAATGTACCTGCAGTAAATCCTTTAAGAGCTCTCTCTCCTTCTTCTTCTTCAGATCACATTATTGTCTTTGGCACATTGAGTGAAAAAGTGATGGGGATTGGGATTTACAGTCTAACCGTTTCTTATTGTAAATTGCAGTAGATCATCAAAAGATCTGCAGCGTGACTTTAAAGATTTAACACAGTAATCCCTTTGATTTGTGACTGAACATTATTATTTCTCAGAATTATTACATTGTACAGGCAAGAAATGTGTCAATGTTGCTAGAAAAAGGAGGGAGTAGAGGACAAAATATTATGCAATCTACATTTATATGCAAAAGGTTTCAAGCTTAATGATTTTGGTAACACTGGACAGCTAATATGAGCATCACCAATATATTGTAGTGTAGTATTATTATAGTGATGTGTTTAACTTGTGTCTCTGTTATTAGTAAGATTGCAGATTATTGTAGGGATGCACCTTTACCTTTAGAAATTAAGTAATTTCAATTAGGTCTCTGTCAATAGCCACCAAAGGCTATGAGGCATGTTTCATGATGGAGGTTTAAAAAGCACAAAAATGTCTGCCTCTCTACAGGCCAGACCTTATGAGGGGTTTAGTAGTTTGCATTTTCAATTGAGCCCTTAACACACATCTCTCCAAAAACTCCAGATTAAGTTCAGTGGCAACTGATTTTCTTTTTCTCATCCTAACTTCCTGTTGAAGAATGAAGGGGAAAGAAAACATTGACAGTACAAAAAATCTGGACTACATTCACCCAAGGTTATTATAGTTACCTAAAACTAAAACTAGGGGCAAAATACATTTTAGTTAAAAGGACCAGTGTGTAGGATTTAGTGGCATCTTGCTGTGACAATGCTGGCATCTATATTTGATGATCAGGGAATGAGAATGGGCTGTGAAGTGTGTAGGAGAAACTGTCAAACTCATGAAAAACACAAAACCTATCTAGAGCCAGAGTATGATTTGTCTGTTCTGGGGCTCTGTAGATAAAAACAGTTCATGCTAAGGTAACAAAAGCACAACAATTCTTATTTTCAAGTGATTATACACTACAATAGATCCTCCTACATGTGACACATTGGGCCTTAAACTGAAATTAAAATTAAAGTTTGCGTTTAGAACACAAAACTAAAACGATATTGTATACTAAGAAATAAATAAATAAAATAAAGGAAATGTCTTTAGTTGTGGTCTTTGTCAATTTAAACATAAGCATGAGAAGGCACTGGTGCATATGTTTATTGAGAATGAGATGTCTGCATGAGTCAGTGTGTTTGTATTTTACTAGCTATTCTGAAATTCTTGCCCCTGACAAATCCCTAGATTAAAAAAGCTAATACTGAAACTAATGAGAACTAAATTCAAACTAAACATTTTTAAGCAATAAAAAAATATATGAGCAAAACCACTCTAACTGAAACTAAACTGAGTTGAAAAAATAAAATAAAATAAATAAAAATAAAAACTAATGAAAAATCCCAAACAATAATAACTCTGCATTCACGTCAACCACTCAATCCTTACTTACTACCTCCACAGCCGTTCCTGCGTTTGCACTGGAAGCAAATATTCAAGCGTTAATGGATGTGTTAGTTGACACCAAAGCCAGTAGTCCATTTCTCACTTCCTAGCTGTTTTCCAAAGCAGAATGGAAATGTGGTGATGCTGCTTTCAGCCATTTTGCTCCATGCTCCATTTTGTTTAAGCATTCATTATTTTATTCAATGTTATTTTATTATTTTACTGTTTTTACTATGATCAATTCATTTAGTGGAGTATTTTGTAATTGTAGCTTTTATTATATTTTATAGCTTGCATTATCTTTTATCATTTATTATCTTAACTACCCAACTTTACTGTTGTCTTATTCAATTCCATTTTTTTTGTGTGAATTAGTCTCATAATACTGCTGACAAAACATCCTATGTTTTTGTTTGTTTAAAAAGGTGCTATAAAAAGAAGTGATTGATTGATTCCTTATCTATGGCATTCAGCCCCAAGTCCATTTGTTTCTACTCAAGACATAAATCTTTTATGTCACGTAAATTACATAAATAGGTGACAAGTGATAGTTTTATTTTTAAAATGAGCAGTAATTTCCTGAAACAGCTGGGTACTGCAAAATTAGACAAACATGAGGAAATGATGTCTTTGTTAGAGACTATTTTTAGCTGCAGATTAATATCTTTTTTTGTTTGTTTGAGTATTTGGGGCAGCAGGACGGTGGACATGGGACTGAGTCAAAAGAAACTCCAGTGTGTGTTCATGGTAAATAATGTCTGTACAACACTGAGGCTCACTGATGTGTTTTTTCACGGGATATGTCTACAATAACAAAAAGATAGAATATTGCTAACACATATGGATCCAATGTAGCAAATGTGTTTGCATTGTTTACATGTTGCTATCTTCATCTCTCTATCATATTAGATAATACAGAAGCATATTAATATGTAGTTTTAATGGTGAGCTGCTGAATTGAAGGATATTTCAGGCATCTGGAATCAACTCCTGAAACAACCTTCCAGCTCACTGTTGATATTTGTGGGCACTATTGGCCATTTTAACAAAATCAGGAAATGCATCTTAAGTGCTCAGTCTTTAGTGAGGGACTACTCCAATTTTGCACTAGTTGTTTTTTTTTTTTTTTTTATCTATGGAAAGTGGAAAAGCGAAGCAAACATTTGCAAAGGCAGACTCTCATGTATGGCCTTAGCACTTCCACATAGCATAGTGGACATAGTCATAAGAACTGTCAACATATTGCCATTGTTATTATTAGTCTTATCTATTACATTAGTATTATTGTTTTTAATCATACATTAGCAATGGGTGTTTTATTCCTTTAATTTTGTATCTTTCTATTTATTTTTTATTATTTCTCTAGTGTGGTTAATTTTGCTATATGTTTTATCTGTTATATCGTTAGTAGTTATTTTTACTGATCGGGTCTTCTATTCTTTGTATTCTACCTTACTTCTATATGATTCTAATTCTCTGAATTTATTTTTGCCTTATCCCCTCCTGAAATGTTTTTAATCCTGGTTTATTTTATTATTATTATTATTATTAGTAGTAGTAGTAGTAGTAGTAGTAGTAGTAGTAGCAGTAGTAGTAGTAGCAGTGTTGTTGTTGTTGTTGATAGACTAGCATCACCCCTTTGCTTTTTATCAATGTGTTATTCTTACTATCTATTTGTTTGACTTTGTTTTGCCACCATGCACACCAAACAAAGGATGCTTGCCCTCATCTTTTTCAATGGATGAGCTTGATAATAGTGATGTCCCAGCTGTCACTATTCGGTCTGACAGCTGTAGAGCACGGAGGGTGAGGGTACGATACATCTGAGACAACAATACAGTGAATATCTCCACCTTGTCCAAGAGCTACTCTTAGATGGGGCCGGGTTACAAGCTTGTTTTAGGCTAACCAAGGGGCAATTTGATCTATTTCTACAGTAGCAGTTAGCTCAGACAACATTCAGCCTGTGCATCCGTCTAAAATGAGTTAATAGTTGACTGAAAATGAGCGACAGTGACAGCACCAGTCTTTCTGAAAAGTTCAGAGAATTTCAAGCGTTTGGAATGGCTGCACAAAAATGTCGGAGCACACTGAAAAAAGACAGAAAAAACAATGCTATAAGCACACAAGCCCTTAGGATCTTATTCATATTTGCATATTTTATAAGGCAAAATGTGTCATCTTTAAGAAATGCTTCTCTATATAGCACATTGACTTCTAAAGTCAAATTATATGTACATACAAGAGAAGAGAGATACTGTAGTTACAAGGCTTTCACCCTTCAGCAGTCATAGGTATCAGGCTAACATCCCACTGAAGTGTGTTTGAAAGTAACAGGAGGTCAGCAGTTAAATGAACTTTTGTCCTGTTTTACTGAGAGGATCCTTCATCTGCATTGAGCCAGAAGTAATGAAAGTGTGGTGGAGCATTGAAGATTGATGCCAGAGAACTCCCAGACCTCTTTCCTCTGCTTTTTACCCTCTCTCTTTCATCTATAAACACTTTGTCTCTTCTTTCCCGCCTTCCTGTTTTTCAAATGCTTTGCTTTGCTTTGTGTCTCTGCCACTGCCTCAGTCTTTTTCTCCTCACTGCACCTCTCTTCCCCCCTTTCAGGACTCTTCCTCTAATTGTCTCCATCTGTGTATCTCGCTCTCTCCTTTCTGCCCTCTCCATCTCAATCTTCTTTTTGAATCTCCTTTCTAAAACTAAAGTGGCTACTCTGTCTAAACAAGAACAATTCAGCAATCACTCAGACATCTGTGACCTTTTCAGAGCTGAATTGATATGTAAATGTCACAATTACCACTATCACCAGTAATGTTTATGTTCTTGTGTAGCTGTGTGGCATGAGACTGGAAAGATCCAAAATGCAGTGGTTCAACAATTAACGAACAACAGTACAAGAAAATTTGAGACAAAATCTGTCTGACATGTAAAAGAGGTTAATGTGACATTTTCGGCGCGCTGCCTAGACTCAGCTGAGTGGTCAAGTGAGCAATGGCATCTTCTGGGTTATCAAGTGGGCACCCTCTTTCCTTAGTGTTTTGCTGATAGGCACACAACACCTCCAGAGGGATCAGCAATGAAATCCAACATCCCAGGCTCACCACCTAGATGTCATCTGGTCACTTCAGGACCCAGATCTTTTCTCTTTATCAAGAGCCACTAACTGCACTTTTCAGCAGCTCTGGAGAGGTCTGTGACTGCCCCAAACTCCTATCTCCCAGAGTAGCTGGCTATAAACCCTCTGCAGCCTACCTCAACGGTTCGGACCTTTCCCTTCCAACCACATCGCTGAGCGTCAGATGCTAGCTCAGAGTACATCAGTTTCTTGCGCTCTGAGGCCTCCTTCACTGCATCCTCCCAGGGCACTGTGAGTTTGATGATGCAGACAAGGCGGAGCGTGGCCAACCATAGCAAAAGATCTGGTCTGAGGTTGGCTGATGCGATCCTGTCTGGGAAGCTGAGCCTCCCATCTTTCAGTTGTGTGCCCCGCACAGTTGCCCAATATCTTGGCTCGATCCGGCAAGTCTGGCTTGACCTTCATCTTCCCTCATCTTTAGACAAATACTGTTGTCAGGCTAGGGTAAGGCTAGTCTTGTAGCCCACTAGGATATGCTTTAGTGTTGCTGGTGTAGAGCAAAGGGAGCATGTAGGTAAATTGTAAAAATATTAACCATTAGATTCAGTAAAAAATGTTATATATGTTGTATTAGTTATTATTGTGCAATTCATATGTGTGAGGAGTTAAAAGCAAGATGTGCATGTTCTGTAAATGTGCCCCCGAATGAGCCACTTTCATTGGAATGAATAGGGCACAATCTGGGAACACAATATCCTATTACTCACTGGTAGAGATTCTGACTTAAAGTTTTGTCATCTTTGTAAAGAGTGCCCCTATTTTTTCCAGACTTATTATCCTAAAAAGGGCCCCTATCAGGGCCTGGATAACTGAACTGGTAGAGCTGGCGCCCCATGTACCAAGGCTGAGTCCCAGGGTTTGGATCTGACTTGCTGATGGTGATGATGATATATACTTCTATATATATTCTTGGGGTTAGGTTGCCTTGCTTCTGCAGTGCACAGGAGGTGAAACTGGCACCTCTTCAGCTACCAGTCCACACTCCATATTGTGGTCTGTGGGACTTGAACCGGCGACCCCCCAGCTCCCAAGCCAAGTCCCTACACACTGAGCTGCTGCGTGTCATCCCCTCTCTCTCTCCCCCTTTCCTGTCTCTCTCCAGCTGTCTTTATCCATCAAAGACATTAAAGGCTCCTATCAACCAGTCAGCATAATGAATAAAATAAAAACATTTTCTGTTTCTGTTATCACTTCACTTTAAATGTTTTATTGTTAGGATTTAGAAAAGGTGCTTTCTAGTTTGAAAATTCATTTTCAGACTTCTGTTAGTTATAACCTTTGTATCTCTTAACACATTGCAGCAAAACATAATTAAATAAATGTAATAATTATTTGATTCATTTGGAAATACAAAACAGATGACACTCTTATAAGGTCTTCTTTTTATTTTACAGTATAATAAGGTGTGATAAAGTGTTACAAAAGCTGGAATTTGATAAATATCTTACCTCCTTTATCCAGTCTGTTCTCACAGGGCATCTAATGCCAGCAGATTTTTATCTAACTCTAATATAACTTGTATTATTCACTAAGCTTTGAACTTTACATCATTTTCTGCTTATGCTTCCTTTATTTTCATCTTTGCTTGGACTCCAGGTAATTTGAACTTGCAATCATTTGAATAAACCATCTGAAGTGATAATTTTTCACTGAATAATAGCCTATAAGCTTGACTGTAGGGGCATTTGGTTTTATTTAACTGGTTTTTGTGTGTGTGTTTTTTTTTTTTTTTTTTTACCCCAAGTGGTTATTGATTGGGCACTTCATTTGCCCATTCATGGTGGACTTTGATGATAGGGCGTGTAAAAGGGACTGTTAAACTTGATGACATACCAAGACACGAGCTGGGAGGTTTTATATGGCTGATCTCTTGTAAGATTCCACACACATACACACACACACAGTCTTCATGCATGTGATCCCAGCCCTGGTGGGGTTTAATGATGCTGTTTAGGAGCTGTATTGAAGGAGCTAGAGTTGGTTTAACTACGCAAAACACAATCACACATGCACACACACACACACCTTTACCATTTCTCAGTTCACATATACTCACAACACCCCTAAAGCTATGAAGTCCTGTTGCACACACACTAAGATCCCGTACTGAACTCTATGGCTCGGCCTAACTTGGGTTCTCTCAGTCACATTGATGTGTGTAAATGCATTGAAGCACCCTATGGTGCTTTTAGTCTTCATAATTGTTTGCTGAGAAGCTCTGGTCACTCAGTTAGCCCAAGCAGCTTTCAACCATTTGCAACCATAGGTGCAACAGTTGTTGCAGCCCCTTCATCTTTCTTCATCTTTGTAAAATCTCCTGAACAAGATAATAATCCTCTCCAGTGAGGATATGTTGGATCATATGCACATTTTTTGTTGGGTCCCATACATATATGGCATGTTCAGAGCGTGAAAAACTTCTCCTCAATCATTTCATTGACAAAAAAAACCTGGGTTGTCCGGTAAAGGAGTTGCAACTGGCTCAACATATGTCCCAATGTATTAGACGTAAACTGGCAACACAACGTATCAAGCAATCAAATACATATAAGAACCTAGCATGGGGTGATTCTACTGTTTACCTGCCAGCTGGCAATCACCATCTCAACTTTCCAGTGTTTTAGCATCTGATGACTTCAGACTCATCAGTTTGTTCCTCAAAATGCATGTATCCCATTTCATCATCACAGTGCTATTTCTGCTCCAAAGTTTGTGTTTGGGTTTAGGCTTAGGACTAGGAGCAAGCAGAGGTTTACTTGGGCTGAGGTTAGTGTTAATCACCAACCATTTTAAAAAATCCCATCCTGTTTCCATTGGTTAAAATATTAATGGGTGACTTCTTCTTAAAAAAATAAAAACATTTGAAATAAATAAATAAATAAAGCACTTCCTCTGCTTAATGGGAGACCCTGTTTGATGTTCGGGCTTGGCTTTGAGCTCAGTGTGTGCTGTGTTACTGTGCAACAGCCCTTGCCTCAGGAACCTTTTCATGATCCCATGGGGTTTTTTATGGAACTGTTGAACTCTTTCTTTGGGACTATTGCTGAAAATGGGCTAATGTTAAGTATAGAAATAAAAAACTGTAGAAACTGCATAAATGACAATATGATCCATTTGAAATCCAGGTGCCGACATGGCATACAGGAAGGTGTGTGATGCCCAGGGTGGCCCAATGGTAGGGGAGGTTCTGCACTGCTCTGGAGGTCTGGATCTTGACTGGGACCTGGACAAGGAGGAGCTACAGGAACAAGGACCCAGCATGGACCGCATGCAGATGCAACATGTAGACTGCCAGAGATCAGGTAGGATACACACTCACAATTTCCTATAACCTTTGTGTCGGTTAAGGTTTTAGACTAATTTTCTAATTAACTGAATGAAATGCACAATTTATAAATTTATAAATGCTTTCTAATCCTAAATTGTGATACAACAGCCACTTCACAACTCATAATACACAAAGATACAATTGTGTCATGTCATGCAGCTGATCTCATTTAAAGCAATTATGATGTGTTTATGATGAGGTGATTAGTTTGCTCTACTAACGGGAGAATTACAGCTCATATTAAATGTAAATGAATACTGTCTGATGTCAAGACAGTTAACATTATGTTTTTGTGAATTATTTATAAAACATTTGCTCACATTAATGATAATCACACAGCTCATAACTGTCAAAAAAATAGGAGTTTGGGAAGTAAGAAATATTACTCAAATGAGCTCTTTAGCAATGTTAAATGTCATTTATATATTTATGTCTGTACTTGCTGCTGTGATCTGCCTTAATGTAATAAGCATTGGCTTATACACAGCCTTCTCATGCCAGATCCATCATACATGTGTATGATCTTTTTCTGATGCATATCATATCAAGTCATATCATACGTCCTAAACATGTTTACAATCAATGATTCAGTGTTATTTGTGTTGATGTTGGTAGGTTTTTTCAGCATGTCAAAAGAAGTTTATTTCTCATGCTTTTGATATCTTAAAATGTGTTTCTGCAGAGGAATTCTTCAGAAAATCTTACACATAATTTGAGACAACCTGTCACTGTGAAAAATACTGTATTTAATGTGAGAAGTTTGCCAGTGCCAGCAGCTGGAAAAGTGAGAAACTTCATAAGTACCCTAAAGCTAGACTTGAGTTCCTCGGCTTTGAAGGACTCTGTTGTGAATTGTGCCTGGAGTTCTGTATCAGTGGCAGTTTTCTATCCTCACAAATGCCTTCTCAAGCAAGTGGGCTGATCGTTTCAAAACTCACAACTAAGAAATAAGTTTTTATTCCATTTCCCATTTACAGTTAGTTTCACCATTATTGTCTGTTGTTAGTAAGTTATACCCAACTCCAATTGTCTCTCTTGTTTAAAATTTCAAATGTCCTATGTTTTTTATGTTTTAGTTTCCCTTGATTATGCCTGATCAGTCCTTCCAGAAAAATGCTGATTGTTGCGGGCAAAAATCCTTGATTATGTGGCACGTTTTCTTAAAAAATGCGATGGAATATGCGGGATATTTATGCAATTTTATGAGATGAAATTGCGGGAACTTGCAAAAACTGCGGTTTGATGAAAAAGAGAAAAAAAAAGTGATTCCCCCAACACCCTGTTCTCACTAGGCTACTACCTTAATGTAAAGAGTCATTTCTTATTACGTCCTTTGATAAGCAAGCATACTACATCACAGAAAGTGCTGGGAATATTTAAGTTCTCATCTTGTTTTATTTCAGACCTTAATAAACACATGGCTCAAACTTACAAAACATTGATGAGTCAAACAAGTTCTGTAGCTTTACAAAAGGAATATGCTACAACTTCTGTAAAAATGAATAAATAAAATATAAATAAATAAAATGTGTGCTTCCTGTTTTCCAGAGGTAGCTATACAAAACAGACATCTTCTGTTAAAATAAGTGCTTCCAGTGCACAAAGTGCAATCTCTTACTGTAACGTAAATCTACATACTACTAATATACTTACAACTGTAAGGTTTTCATCGCAGGGTTTGCAGCTTTTCGATGATGTTGCGTAATTACGTCACTTCATAACGTTCCCATGGCAACAGGGGAAAATGGCTGCTCTTGTGTAGTAAGTAAACGCAAGATTTTTCAACTTTCTGCTAAGATATATGTGACTTTTTTGCAACAAAAATGCGGGGATTATGGTAGAGTTGGCGACCCATGTACACAGTTGCTGCAGTGACCCGGGTTCGAATACGACCTGCAGTATCCCAGGATTTTCCTTTATTAGGCCTAGTATATGGCTGCCCTCATAAAGCCTTGACCACCCTCTGGCCACCCCTTGTATAAAAGTCAAGCTCCGCCACTGTGGTTGTAGAGACATTATAGTTAAAACCACAAATGTCAACCTCATGGTAGTGCTGGAAGAAAAGTCAGGGGATCAACAAAATCAGTAGGCTTTGTAGTCTGGGTGCAATCTATGTCTGTATAAAACCAATCAATAGTTTTTCTAATGAATGTCAGTATGGATAAAAATTAGGAAGAATCTACTATGGTAATCATCTATAATGAGTCAACCTCTTTCAGAGCTTTATGTCTTATCTAAGGTTTCTTTTGCGAACTAGTCTGAACTTCTCAGTTCATTATCAAGGGGAGTTATTAATGAGTGCAGACAAAAACGCATCTGGCCACAATTGGATGGATCTACAACCAATCAGAGTGACACAACGTGTGACATAGCTCAGTTGGTAAATGAAACTTACCAATGATGTCTGAAGTACGGCAAACACATCTTTCTTATCAACAAAAGCTTATTTGCTGAAACAATAGTGAAATCTCCGCTGTTTGTATCCCCTTACTTCAGAACCAGAGTATTGCTGAGTCAGTTGAAAAGGATGTCCGGATGATCCTCTCTCCTCTCAATGCTGTTAGACCTGTAACACCGCAGATGCCTCTGAAGCCTGGGGTGTTCTCTCCTGGGGCCTCCAAGCGCTACAGTGACTTCTTTGAGAAGACGAGTCACGGCGTGTGCAACCGGGCTCATGCTGTAGAAAGCGAGCCCTCTGAGGCATTAGGTTTTGCAGGGCAACCACCCCTGTGGTTTTGTTGGGAGGGGCTTAACGGTGTGATAAGAGCAGCGGGGAGAGACGTGGAAGGTTTGCATTGTGTATGTTCAAGTTACCTACTGCAGCATTAAGTGCAGTTGTTTGTTCTTTCAGTGAAAATATACTGTCCAGTTTGTTTAATACTGATGTGATAGCGTATTCAGCAGCCATCTTGGTTGGTTGTGACAACAGCAAATGGGGTGATGCTCCTCTACAGTTGCAAACCTTACTCATATTTGATAACTAGAACTGTTGTGATTGGCACATCCAGATCTAGGACTGGTGGAAATCTTTCTGAATGAGAGCGGTGTCAGAAACATCTACCAGAGCAAATAAAACATGAGTTTACAGATTTATCTGGTTTTCTTTCTGCTGATAAATGGGAATCATATTTTATTTTGGACTGCTCATTGAGGGTCATTATCTTAGCTATAAAGTGTTTACACAGTTGTTATGGAATGTCTGTACCAAATTAGTATACAGCTTTGATGTTTGCAGGTTAATGTGACCCAGATGCTTATACGTAAATTAGCACATACACAAAATAATAATGTGTCTTTGCTCTTACGACTTGTTTTATTCTGTTGACTGGTTGGGACTGGTCTGTCAGGGTAAAAATTTTCCCCTCAGGGTGAATTGTAATATATTTAGTGACCCTGTCACTTTTCATGTAATGCCATAAGCGGGTAAAAAATTTATATTTTCCAATACTTTGATGACCAAAAACCTGCCAAACTAATGACATCAAATCAGCCTGAGCTGCACTTAGGGTTTAGTGCTAATTAGCAGATGTTAACAGCTTAAACTAAGGTAGTAGTTATGGTAAACAGTATACCTACTGAGCACCAGAATTCCTACATTATGTCAATAGCCCATAAACACAATATATTTTTTTTTCTCTTTTTTTTCTCTCTTTTTTTTCTCTCTAACTACTATCACTTTCAGGGTGTTCAGACCCTGGCCCTGACCCTGACCCTGAGCTGATGGAACCCATCCAGCCATCTGTCTCAGTTTCACCACATGGACGTTTTGAACGACTCCAGGAAGATCCGAACTACATATCCCACTTCACCAGGGCTCCGGGCCATAAAGGCCAACGACGACTCCACTGTTTCCTGCTCAGGTAATTCAAGGACTGCTGAAGTGGCTTAATAGAACTCAAGTCAGATATTGCTACAGGCACAGCAGGGTCATATTTACAAATTCTGTGTATTTCTGTGTGATCTGCTACAGCAGGATAGGTGTCATCAAATTTACTTTAAGGACAAGAAAACAAACAAACCAAAATAATTTAGGACCATGAAGCTGTTAAAAGTAATGTAGAATACTTACAGTCCATGCCACCATGTCAATTTGACCTCAAATAACTCTGTTACTCCATATGCTGCTTTTGAGGGGCAACCAGCCTTATGATGTCAGTAATTCTGCAACACTGAATGAGCATGTTGTTTGAGCAGTTATGTAGTTGTGGATTGGCCATAATTTAAATCCGTACATTTGAGATGTCCCTGTTTAAACTCTGACCAGTTGATGACCATACTGAGGATTCTGGGCCTTGATTTGCCAACAGGTACAAAAAAAACCTGCATTGATCATTCCAAGAAATTTTTCCTTTCAATATTTACTAAAAAATGTAAAAATAAATTAAATGATCTTGGCTCGTTACTTACAGAGGACTATAACAAAAAAGTGCACAAATAAAGTATACCAAGATTATTGTTTTTGAGTGTCTAACTGTACATAAAGGTCAGGCTAGAGTCATCAACAGTGCATGACAAGAGGCAATAATTGCCATTGTATAATTTCCTCCAACGCTTTCTTTGCTTCCATGCCAAAAATTAAAATTTTTGTTTGAATCTTATAGTCTTCCAGAGGATGACCTGTGTTGCCAAACCATCAGCCTCCTGACTAAGTGTTTCTTCCTCACTACTATACTGCTACACAGAGACAATCTTTGGAGAAAATACATTTTTGCCAATTTTGTATTAATTTAGTCATTAGGGTCATTCATTGCATTAGGTCTATGCAATGGATGGCTTGTCATGTCCTCTGAATCTTGATAGAAACATGGTACATTGATGGTGTTTCATAAGCCGCATTATGGAATATACTCTTTCCTCTAATATAAATTTGATTGGAAGTGGAACTACCTGAAAGTGCCTTCGTCTTTTCACTGCAGCAACCGCATATCATCTACCCTGACACTAGTGCTTGATTGTGCCTCATATCGTCATCGTGCCAGTATATATTTCTATCACCCCATTCATCGCCATTAAAGGACTGCACCAGATAGGGTAAGAGTGAGGCCTGAGTACCCCTAGAACATTCCCAGACACCCATTCCAATTGACACAGCACCTGCTAGTATGGAAAGGTTGCATGTTATCTAGATAAGCACCACTCCAGGGTGCTTGAAGTCAAGATCTGAATGGTGCCCTTAGGCATTAAGCCACTAGCACCAACACTGACTCAGCTGCTATGAAAAGGTAATAGCAGCCAATCGAATGTCAAACTGCCCATCAAGCACAAGCACTGTCTTAGCTTTAAGTCGGTAGAAGTGCCTGAAGGACTCTGTACTGGTCAGTGTTTCCCCATTCCTACAGGAACAATTTCTTACAAAGGTCCATTATATCCAGAATTTCTTGAGCAAGAGTTCATTCTTGACCTTTGAAACAGTAGTTTGATGAAGAAATCTGAGCTCAAGATCCACTTACTAGCTTTTTCCAGAACATCTTCCTAGCTTTCTTATACTAAACAACCTCCATCTACTGGGGAATACCACAAGATGCTTTTGAAAGCTAAAAAAAGAAACTAACGGACATAACATAATCTCTTGATTTACATCTGACCTTTCCTCATTTTTCATAGATACTTCCTGGCAGAGTAAGAGAGAAGTGCTGACAAGAACATGTTGAATAGAAAACACAAACACAAAACAAGGCTTAAATGTCTAGAATATAATAACTTGCAGCATGGATGGATTGTTTTTGACACTGGAGACCCCTATCGCCTACCAACAATGTTTTTTTCTATAATCATGATGACAATCCTTCCATAAACCTTAACTAAGTAGTTTTAATTGTCTAACTAGGAATCTGCAATCACTTACAAACAATGTCATTCTTCCGATCTAGGGATGATAGATAAAAAATGCTCATGGGTTGATTTGGAAGGCAATAACAGACAACTTATTTTGTGGTTTAAATGTGGTTTTGTGGACTTTTTGATACAGTTAGAGAAAAGTGAGAATATTGGTGATTAAGATAAGATATTCCTTTATTTGTCCCACAATGGGGAAATTCCAATTTCCGATTAAGGCACTAAAATAAGTAAAGAGAAAGATCAAATTTGAAAAGAAAAGAGGATTTTAGGAAGGAGTTGTTGGAAAAGCAAATTAATGGAGTTAAGTTGAAGGGATGTTCATAGGAGGTGACAGAGAGGTAGACAAACAAACAGAGAGGATCATAGTTTGATGCTTCCTATGACCTAAGATCAGATTTACATCTGACCTTTCCTCATTTTTCATAGATACTTCCTGGCAGGGGTTGGGGTTTTTGTCCTGGGTCTCCTGATTGGCTGGTTCGCTCACACACCGGCTGTCAAACCACCTGTTCTTCTATCTGACAGCTCAGACCTGCTTGAGGAGCTTCTGAGGGGAATCACAGCTGACAAAATAGATGCTCTTCAGAGGTAAGCTCCCAACATGCACTTAAATAAAAGAGAGAGAATTGCACTTTTGTTGTGGATACACAGTAGAAAGAAAGACCATAGGTGGTGTGTGACTTTGTGTGGAACCACACACTCAACAGCCCTTTTCCAGCCCAGGCTGGCTTCACAGTAAGAGAGAAGTGCTGACAAGAACATGTTGAATAGAAAACACAAACACAAAACAAGCTTTAAATGTCTAGAATATAATAACTTGCAGCATGGATGGACTGTGCAAACTAATTTATCTGTTATTTTTGTGGTTGCTGTGTTAATGTGTCTGGTGGTAAAGAGAGTTGACAGATAAAGACGAACCACAGTGAGAGTCAAGACAACAAATTGTTGTATTTGTTTTACAAATTTACAAAGCATGAATCACCTTTTTGAATCAGAAGATTGAGTGACTAAAACAGTTTGGATTTACTGATTCTTTACTCAGGCTTCAGTAATTGCTTTCCAGCATAATTTCTCTCTTTTTTATATTAAAAATAATTTGAAAGTTCAGGTGAATGTTTTTTCTAAAACTATAATTGGTATTCCAATTTGCTTCAGAATGCTTGTCTGGCTGCTGACAGTACATTGACTCATAATTGTGTTGTGTTAGTCAGTGATATGCAATCCAGTAGAACATTGACATTGATGCAAAAATGTAAATCAAATAGTAACAATAACACTTTAACAAAGAAGGCAAAGTCCTCCTTTTTAAAAACCTCAAGAATATTGGCATATCCAATGTCATCAGAAAGTGCTCCATTTGGAGTAATGCCTAGGAATATCCAAACAGAATATGCTGTATGCATGTTGTAAGTCTCAGCCACATTCAATTTTATATCTCCATTAGGCCTTTTAATATTGAAAGTTTCAGTCTAACTCCTTTCAATCACTCCCACAATATTCCCCTAACCATAACCAAGTAGATTTAGTTACCTATACCTAACCAAATCCTACTCATGGAGACAAAGTGTCCAATTCTGGCATTGGAGACCACTGTTTACATCTCTTTCTTGTAACCTTGACCGTGATGTAAAAGCTTCCTACTTTGTGACCGCTTCCTGTCTGCTACCAACAGTTCACAAAGGTTTCTTGTTATCATGAAAATTAAATTTGCCTAACCTGAGCCAATGTATGTTTAATTGCCTAAACCTAACCAAACATTAACCATAGAGACCATATAGACGGTGTCCAACTTTGACACAGTAGTTTTAATTGTCTAACTAGGAATCTGCAATCACTTACAAACAATGTCATTCTTCCGATCTAGGGATGATGGATAAAAAAAAAATGCTCATGGGTTGATTTGGAAGGCAATGACAGACAACTTATTTTGTGGTTTAAATGTGGTTTTGTGGACTTGTTGATACAGTTAGAGGAAAGTGAGAATATTGGTGATTAAGGCACTAAAATAAGTAAAGAGAAAGATCAAATTTGAAAAGAAAAGAGGATTTTAGGAAGGAGTTGTTGGAAAAGCAAAGCAGTGCTGTTATGATGGAGTTAAGTTGAAGGGATGTTCACAGGAGGTGACAGAGAGGTAGACAAACAAACAGAGAGGATCATAGTTTGATGCTCACTATGACCTAAGATCACCATAAGAACAGTCTGACTTTTTGCCTTCTAGCCAGGCATTGATCTATTTATATCCAAAGAGAAAGAAAAATATAGTTGAGAGAAAAAGGAAAACAAAAGATAAAGTCTCTCCACCAGGTAGCAAATCTTTTTTCTAACACTGATACAAACCTCCGTCAACCCGAACACTGCCTTCTCCAAGCCAAAGGATCACGGGATGCCTGGGTGTATGTGTCTCTGTGAGATAACTGGCTTTGCCACTGAACTGAGACAATCATGTCACCATGGTTTCCCTCTCTGAGTTTTCCACACTTTTCATTATTTATTTTCTCATTTATATTTCAAGGTGCCAGAAACACCCCCATCCACTCACCCAATACCACCAAAGACCCACACACACACATCTCAAACATGCATGAGGATGATGGAGTGATTCTTTCGGTTGATGAATGACAGCAACAGTTACTAATGAAATGAAATGCTCATTTTTACTATCTACTAGTCCTCAGTTAATTATACATAATTTATTATGATTTATTTATCAGTGATCTCTGTCTATTCTGTGCCTGTTGGAGAATAGCATGAACTGTAACTGAGCCATTGTGGCCTGTAGTTGACTTTTACTGTACAATGAGCCATATTTTCACAAAGTAGAGGATTAAATTGGCTAATTAGAGATGAGATAAAACAGAAACCTCTAGTCAAGCAGCAATATGAGGTCATGTTATGGTTTTGGACCTTATGAACTCTTAACCGACATTATTTCCTTTGTGCTATGGAGCAATATAGACACTGCACTTTCAGTAATAAAACAGAAAGATACAATAGTGCCAGTAAATCTTGAGGAACAGTGTTGCTATTGTCTGACTGGTGACATGTTAGGAGTCTGTAACCTAATGACTATAGTCCTGTGATTGGATGATTGGATTATTGAATGATTGACGCAGCTGCTATATGTATACATATTGTGTTGAAGTGTCATGCTGCCTGTATACACGATGAAGGTCATATAGACTAATACTGTGGCTGTGGCTGTGGCTCAGAGGCAGAGCGGGTCGTTCCTTAATCGGAAGGTTGTGGGTTCGATCCCCGGCTCCTGGTGCCACATGTCGAAGTATCCTTGAGCAAGATACTGAACCCCACACCCCAAATTGCTCCCGATGCCGTGCATCGGTGTGTGAATGTGTGTGAATGTTAGTTTCTGTTCGAGTGAATGTGTGTGAAAGGGTGAATGTGGCACGTAGTCGGAAGTCTAGAAAGGCGCTATACAAGTACAGGTCCATTTACCATTTAATACGTGGTGTAAATATAATACTATTATACTACTATATATAATATTTTTTCAGGCGTAAGCAAGACAGTTTGTCCCTCATTGTTTTCAAGTCGCACCTTCCGTAAATGTCCCACATTTATGTGTGCAGACCTTTTTTTCTATATATTCAACTTTATTAAAGGTCCAGTGTTTAGTATTTAGTGGCATCTAACTGTGTAGTTGCAAATTGCAACTCACTCGTATCACCCTCCCAGTCTAACTGAGTGAGAGAAGCTATGGCCGACAAAAAAAAAACGCAAACAGATAGCCAGTGTTTGGTTTGTCCGTTCTGGGCTGTTAAAACATGCCGGTTTAACATGAAGGCCTTCACAGAAGGTGCCCCGCAGTGTCTGTAGATATAAACAGCTCATTCTAAGGTAAAAAAAAACTAAGTGCAAAACCCCACAACAAATGATTTTACCCTATTAAAAACATTCCTTTACCTTATAAGGAGCCAACAACCCATGTTACTCTGTATTTAATATAGTTTTCCTTTAGCCTGGCAATTCTGTTTACTTTATCGGGCGCAGAAAACTGAGGAATAAAGCTGCCTGAGTTACTTTGTATTGAGTCTTGGCGAAGAGAGGCAAAAGTGAGAGTGAGACAGTAGCAGACAAAGTTGAAGAGACACATAAAAGGAGCTATGAAGACAGAGAAAGACCTGAAAGGAATAGAGGTAGACTAAGGAAATGATGGCAGTGGGGGAGCTTTGCATGACTATTCAGAGGAATCATCTCAGTGTGAATAAATTGCTGTTTGGTTTGTAGGATTCTCATTACGTGATTTATTAAATGATTATATATTATATATAATGGTTGTATCTGCCTGAGTAGCTCTATATTCAACAAATAATAATCAACGTGTATTGTTTAGAAGAACGAGACTGTCTATAGCGCAGATAGATGACTCTGCTTGTGTTTATTATTTTATATTTCTGACTCTTTCTTGTTTCTCAGCCAAAGGGTCTTCACTGTTTCCCCTTAATAGGGGTGTCAAGGCAAAACATAGCAGACTTTTTTTCCAGCTCGTCACTGTAGAAACTTTATGCATCCAATTCTTTTTCTATTTACACTTCAAAGAGGTGTGCAAGCATGCAGAGCTACTTTGAGAGAAACTGGATTAAGTTCAAATCCCTAGAAGATGGTTTCCCACTGCTTGTATCTTGGCCTGTCTAATGCTTATCTCTCCAGCTAATTATATACTATAATAAATTCAGTTTTACATCTATAGGGAAGTGCATCAGAACATTTCATGGTTTTTGTTTCTCTGCATGTAGTTCCAAATGTCTACAATTGCATTTAGTTTGAGAGTTTTTACAGAGTGCTTTTAGGGGTAATCCTTGAGATGATGTTTTTAAGCCCTGTGCTTTAATTGCTACTGATTCTGGCTGGATGATGTCTTGGGGTGATGGATCTTTATCTAGCTGATATGGCTTTATCTGGATGATATATATCTTGCTGTTCTGGCACCAGGACAACTAGCATCATGGATCACTATATTGTTAAGCTTGGAGTCTTGCGGCTGTGTATTATTTACTTGTTCCTTGATTTTTCTGTTTATATGAAGACATACTCTCTTGGCCACTAATCAAGCACAACATGGGCCTCATTTGACCAATGACTAGATGGATTATAGTGCTAAATGTTTGCTCTAGTTTTACTTACTTGCTAGCTACTTCCTATGTTTTTTGTGTATTTAGCATGGCATTGTTTCCTCCAATAATATATTTCAGTGATGACTGTACCTGTTGCATTGGTTTAATACATTTTACACACCGATGAGCCATAACATTATGACCACCTGAGCACCCTGGTGGTCATAATGTTCTGCAGCCCCATACCAATAAACTGCTCTGCACAGTGTGTTCTGACCCCTTTCTATCAGAACCAGCATTAACTGTTTCAGCAGTTTGAGCTACAGTAGCTCGTCTGTTGGATCGGACCACACGGGCCAGCCTTCTCTCCCCACGTGCATCAATGAGCCTTGCCCCCCCCCCATGACCCTGTCTCCGGTTCTTTTTTACTTCCTTGGAGCACTTTTGATAGGTACTGACCTCTGCAGACTGGGAACACTCCGCTATATACACACTCCTGAACAAAATCTTAAGACCGCGGCAAAAATTGCAAGTATTCGCATTTGTGACGCGTTCCATCAAAATGAGTCGGATGTCGCAGGGGCCCGTTTTTGTAGAAACACGTTTTTACAAGAAAATACAATTTTGGGCTATTTTCAGTTTTTACATGTTTCTAATTAAAGTCTCAGCTTTCATACCATGTCAAAATTAATGTGAAATACAAAGGAAAAATATAGCTAGCATAAATAAAACGAAACAGGTGTCAGATTTCAAAACACCGGCTAGCGTGTTTGTGTCATCTGCATCTTCTGTCAACTGTCAGTTTAGATAGACACGGACGCGGAGACAGATTGACAGATTGACAGCCTAGACAAAATGAATTTTCGCGACGACGACATTGCTCGACTTTTAAATTAAATTCCTGTAAGACATGCTACTTCAGACGACAACTGGATAAACCTTATTACGGACTATTTCACCGCACCGGCAGCTGAGAGTGAGAGTGACAGCTCCGAGTCTGACTCGGATTTCGCGCCACCGCCACCGGCCGGCTCCAATTGTGATGGCGAAGAAAGTGAGTGTGACGGAGGCGGGGAGGAAGATATTCCACTTGTGGCTGACCCGATGGTAGCATACAATGTCTCTGATTATAATGATGTAAAGCACTTTGAATTGTAAGTTTATTTATTTGAATATAAACTGTTTATAAATGTCTTTCAATTCATTTGGAATATGACGGAATGTTGATTGCTATCTTTAGAGCCCTTTTTCTCAAAAACAAGGTTTGGTGACAGTCGACCTTTGGAAGGGCGTGTCTCATACAATTTTGGAGTAGAAAAATAATTTTGGTATCGCCATAAAGCTGAGACTTTCCTCTTTACAGCCATGAAGAAAACTCAAAATGAGTTTCTGGGTCAAAGTGACTCAAAATGATGGAGCAGGTCACATTTTGCGTTGGTGGAACGTAACAAGGTTGTAAACTTTTGATCAGCTGATGACCAGCCGGTTTGAGTTTAAATGCAGTTTTCAATAAATTGCCTACTCTATTTTATTGTCTCTTGCTCCTGTTTCTTCTTTTTGCATTTTGAAGCTCTACTTACAGCCTGGTTACGTTCCACCAACGCAAAATGCTAATACTTGTAATTCTTCTCCCAGTCTTAAGATTTTGTTCAGGAATGTATATATATGTATGTATATATATCTAGCTAACTACCATAACCAGCTGTATGACTGCTACTTAAAAAGATTGGGTCTTCAGATTTGGCAAAGGTACACACATTCTTTACTCAAGTAAAAGTTAAAAAGTACAAGATCTTGGTTTCTTTTGAAGGATCTTGGTTTGTTTTGAAGGACAGTTTTTCTGTGCAAAGCTAACTGAAAAACTTCAAAAAGGGTCTCCCTCTCGACTGCATCGTCTTGTTACATCGTTAGTGTTTTACGTTATTGTTTTTGTTTGCATCATGTTACATCTGTAATGCATGATATGCACCAGTTTTTATGTTGGGAACAATAATAAGAATCCATTATTTCCCTCAAATGCATTAAAACTAAAGTAACAAGCCTGTTTTAAAAATGTAACAAGGAGAAAATACAGATATTGGTGTAAAAATGTAGGGGATGAAATAAAATAACTGTCAAAAGATTACTAGTAAAATACTTTAAAAAACTAAGTGCACTAACAAAGTATTTGTACTGCATTCTTTCCAACCTCTGTGGGTCTAATTTTGTCTGAGTGAAGTTCGAATTTTATTTGCACATGGTGCTCTTTTCATTGACTGTTTAGGCATGGCAGCTATCTCTGTTAATGCTTCTTCTATATCTGTCTTATATGTATTTTTTTAAACTAGAAATGTAAAAAAAAGTAAAATATGAAGGGTCTCGGACCCATTCATTAACACTTAATACCCTTTCAAGCTACAAAATTAAATTTTTGTTTAGAGGAAAAACAAGTAACCTAAACAATGTTGAGGTTACTCAAACATTTATTTTAAGCTAAGTACATCCTGCTGGAGACAAAGCTGGCTAGCATGAAAGTTGGCACCACTTGTTTTCTCCTCCTATGAATATTTTAAAAAACTAATTTATGTCTTTAAATCAAACAAACAACTGAGTCCATATGCAGTAGTTGTTTTATCACTAAACCAACCAAAAAATCTGTTTGGATGATCTTCTAACTCACTAGTGTAGAAAACTTCAGAAAGGTCAGTTACATGTAAATGTTAGTGCACTGCTGGAAGATTATAGAAGGTATCCATACTGTAGCAGCTGTGCATAAAGTAACCTCAACTTGGAAAACTTCACTGTGTGCGTCTGTCAAGGTTACACAATTGAACTCAAAGTGTTCAAAAAGCGTTCATGAGCAACAATTTAGCAACATCAGCCAGAGAGTAAAACAGATATATGTATATGAACAGCTCTCTGTAAAAAAAATTATATAATCAAAGAAAACACAGAATAAATAACTGAACATTGCCCAGCCTGGAGCCTCAAAGTGGAAAACTGTTTATTCCACTTCAGCTTATGCTCTCCAGCTGATTACACCACTAATTGACTTTGTCCAGTTTAAAGTGAAAATCTGTAATTTATTCTGACATTTCAGATGAGCTGAACTCTTTGCAGAACCCAATGACAAAGAAGGATTTCAGAAGATTTTGTGCAAGAAGGCTGAAAGTGGGCTGAACGTATGAGTGCTTATTCAGTCATGTCTCGGTAATGTCACTGGAAGGTCTCATGGAGTTTGAGCTGTTTCAGACACTCATCACTGATGTGGAGTTATAGTAAATTCTCACCCTCTGGATTCAGCTGCATTTCTCAGAGTCCAGATTATCTCCAAGTATTTCTATCTCTAATCTTTTTGTGTCTTTCAGCTCATTATTTTGGTTTAGTTTCACTGTTCTGCAGGAACCAGTTTCCAGTGGCAGCAGGCAGCAAATTTCATTGATAAAGGTCTGATAAACCCACAACTACCTTCCCAGTGCCAGACAGCAGACAGAAAGAGTTAGCGAATAGCTGGTGAACATAGTGGAGCATTTCGCAGCTAAAGAGACAGATTTTGTCCATACTCAGAAGTTGGTGGTGACCAAAACAGAACTAAACCAAGTTTGAACTTAATGTGTTGTCACCCATTGGTTGTGAAGTACCGCTTCAAAGCCTTGGGTTTGGCATTATGACTGTCAACATGTTGGTTTTTACGAAGTCCGTGGTGAGTTGAGCTGCCCTCATGTGCAGTTTTGACTGTTCTGTAGCAAAAACAGTCCACTAAAATATGTTTCTGATACGATTTTAGGTGAGAAATAGGCAATGCAGTAACACAATCTTGATTTATATTAGATCAGCACTGCCTAGTTTGACAGTTTGATCTCATTTGGTGTGTTGAGCTGGACGGACTCACTGAGAATGACAATTAATCAATGTTCCAAAGTTTCAGAATTTCCAGACTGTGTGTGTGTGCAAGCTAACTAGCAGCAAAGTCACTGTTGCACACTTTTTTTAAGTTGTGAAGTATCAAGGTGCTATGTGTGGAGAGGAAGGTGAGGATAGATGCGTTTCTTCATGGCGATCAGTAAATCTCCATGCTCCCGTACACTTTCAACAATAACAGTTCATAGCAGGGATAAAGTCTGTCCATTTATTTTCAACTGACACGTTGTTGGCAAGAATTTGGTTTTTACTTGTGCCCCTGTCTGTGTGTGTGTTCACATGACAATGAGAGGCAAAATTGGAGATAAAGTGAGCTTGAAAAATAGAGCAACAACCATGGATTAGTTACTTTTTTAGAATATTATTGTGACTGATGTTATAATGTAAATTAATAATCATGAAAATGGCATGTCATGTCACTCACAGAAGGTATTGTAGTGGCTATAATAAAAGATAATTTTATTCAAAAATTGATTAATTCATAGGAAAAGGGATATATGAAATGATAATCAAGTGAACAGGTGGTGGAGATCTTGGGGTTGGGTTAATTAGGGGTGTGGTAGGGGGGAGGAGTGGTAAGGGAGACTGAATTCTGGGTGGCTGGCTCTAATGATGGAAAGACATCAATGAAGACATTTCTCAATGTGGTCTCAGAAGGCTGGCTTTAATGCGGGTCTTTGTCTGAGAGGAATGTCAGTGCCTTAGGCCTTCAAGAGTGAGATGGCTAGTTGAAGGTGACACCCTGTTTTGTTTGGGTTTTTTTTGGCGGGGGGCTTGAGGAAAAAGAAATGGACTGAAGAGAATATATATGTACATAATAATGTAGATGAGGTGGTTTGTGCACATCCTGGATATGCGCAGTGTGTCTCCTGCAGCTCTGATTGTGAGCGGTGCCCCATTATGACCCATAAGACGACAGGTTCTCATCTACCTTCACATCACTGCAGCTCATTTCACTGATTACTTCCTCTTCTCATTAAAGTAGTGTTAATCAGTGAAATCAGCTGCTTTAGTGACTGATTGCAGTGACTCTCTGGCCATGATAGCACAAGCACTTTTCTGCATCAGCTATTTGTGGATGAAGTAACATGAGCACCTTATATTCCAAGGCCTTCATGTTTTTTACCCCCTATATGCTGTATACTTGGCTACCACATATGCTTCAATTATAGTTCTGGTCAATAGTAACACTCTATATTAAACTGCATGTAACCATAGCAACAGTACTTGCTTCATATTACTCAAATCTTCCAAACACAGTCTCAACAAGATATTTAATATTAAGTGACAATTGCAGGGCTGTTTGCATTTAATTACATTGTACAGGTGTTCATTTGATTGTGTTCAGTCCACCGTAGAGGTGATCTAACTGTTCTAGATTAAGTTGAGTAGATTAAAGGGGAACCCCACTGATTGCAGACATCAAAGTCTGTTTACAGGTCTTGGGGAGTTCTACTTCACATGTGGAAAAAGCTGTATGAAGCTTTTTAGGACTCCAATGGGAGCTGTGTGAAGTCGGATAAATTGCCTAAAGTGATGTCACTGAAGACCAAAAGTTTGAAAATGAAAGGAAATGTGGGGGTGTGAAAAATGAGTGTATATTCTTCATCTTTTGAGTTCTTTAAAAACACAAATAAGTACCACTGCATGTTGCTGCAAATACTGATGAATAATGGTTGAGTCCCACAATGATTCAGGTGAATGAACCAGTGTCCTGTAGAGTGTAAGTAGATCCAGCAGATGTAGATCGATCTATCCAGCGAGATTCCTCCTATATGGGTGGTAAACACCAACTGATTCTCACAGCTATAAAGAACGGCCTGTTGTATACACTAACTAACAAAATTGAAATACCTGAGAGTACAACTAGCACCAAAGCACTGAACAGTACAGAAGAAATACTATGCCAATTAACACATTTCAGGGTATATCAGCCAAATGAACTTAATTGGCATTATGAGTACTATAAATGCTTTTTACTGTAACTTAATTTTCCAATGTTTTTTGTATCTAACAATTTCTGAAATCAGTCCAGTATTAAGTGAGAGTGACGCAGTCGTGAAACAATATTACATTATATGAGAGTAAGTACTGAAGTTTCCCTTATTTATTATTATTTCATTTACTGACATTTTATTGACTGTTGTCTTTCTTCTCTAATTTTGTGTTAACCTGGGTTACATAAAGCATTGAATGTGTATACATGCATGCAGACTTGCATTTTGCAGTATCTCTGTGCCTGGTGTTTGTATGCATGTGGTTGGCTTTGTGAACTTGAAACACAGCCCTTGTCAAAATAACACTGTGACAATATGACAGCCATATCAGTAACACTGCATTAGCTGTTCCCAATAACATCAGACTATGCAATATAATGCTGAATAGATGAATACAAATCCAGCACATAATAAGTAAGACAGCATCCGAACTAAGACATTATGCAATTTGCAGCAGTTACATTTAAATTATTCTAATGTTCAATGTCCCAGTGTTTGGTGCTGAAATATAGACGAGGCATATTTTATTCTCATGAAGATGATTTCTTGCTGATACAAAGCGATTGGGGGAGGCTGGGAAAGAGCAGAGAGGAGGCGGATACACGGAGACGGCAATGAGAGAAACAAATGAAGATTGAAAGGGTGAGCAGGCAACAGGGAGTGAATACAAATAAAGAGAGAGAGACGGCGAGAGTATCTTGCTCAAGCAGCATGTTGACTGGCAGTGTTTGCCGCAACAGGGAGAGGAACTGGTGACAGGGATTTTAAATTATGTGCTGGATTAAAACGTTTGTGCTACAAACGTTTATTTTGTTTTTTTTATTGCCCAACCATTAGATTTATGTTTGATGTCCCCTAAGAGCAACATTTTTTACCAAATGGTCATCATCATCTCCATGAAACGGATCAGTTCCACTGATGGAAGAATGAGTGATATGGTTGAAAGGTACATAAAAACTTGTTTTGTCACTTGACCTTGGAAACTATTATTTTCTCAAGGTATAAAATGAACTATAATAAGATATTTTGATTAATATTTCACATGCACCCCACTTAAATACCCCACCATAGCACTGTATCCGTGGCGTAGCTGGTTAGCAGAGGAGCAACTTCTGTCATCTGTCTGTGTATACAGAGGATGAGTTCAGCCATACTGTTGAGTGTAGGTTGCAGAGTCCAGACAAAATAGTTAAGCATGTAAAATGGAGGAAAATAGACTTGAAGATGAAAAATATGCTCTGGGTTGTGTTTATGCCAGCTCATCCTCACCAGAAAAACAGCTGTATAGGTGATTGTGTAAAAGCTTTAAATGGCTGTAGTAATTATGACAGGAACAGTATAAAGAGCGACAAAGTCCTCAAAGGGAGGCAATCAAGGTGGATGTTTTGGTAAAAGACGTAAGTTTGAAGTTAGGTAACATTTCTGTTCTATAAGATGTGTACAGATGACTGATAAACATGGCTAAAAGGCCTCCTATGTAGACTGTTGATGTGTTTCAGGTTGGTTAGATAAAAATCTAACAACAGGAAGGCAAAGGCTATATGCGACCAATAAGGAGTCAAAGAGGTTCGGCCCAGGTGCCCTTGTCCTTTCCTGACCTTGAAATTCTCTTTGTCCATCTGTGTGGTATTTTGGTGCAAGGTGAGTCTTCAGGTCAAATGAGGCAGCACAAAGAGAGTTGTTGGTATTCTGGTGGAAAATGTGTCTTTGACTTTACTGTGAAAATAGACGTCTCAAAACCAACCCTGTTTCTGGAGCAAGGTCGATCTGCTGCCACTTTGATGATTTTATTAGCAAAACCAAATTAAAGTCAAGTACTACAGAAATACCAGAATAATGCTTAAAATGTAAATACACAATTTAATTCAAATTCTCTCCAACCAGTAGACATAAAGTGGGAATAATTCAGTCAGTTGCTATTTATCTTGAATGACTGATTCTTACAATATGTTGTCCATAGCTGCTTTGTTCGGTATGAAAAGTTTCTCCTTCAGTTCATTAAATCCCTGCAGACGTCTGACAGTAGGACAGATATATTGATAAATCTGCAGCCAGTGATTTGAGAAGCGCTGCACTGGAGCACAGTGCAGTTTGTATATGTGGTGCTGTGCACACATCATGCATCAACAATATAATTTTTTGGAGAGGCTGATTCTTCATTAGTTGAGCTGTTGTAATGAGAAGCCATGATGTGCTGTTTGATTGATAGTTGTTTATAAGCCAACCTGTTTTTAGCACAGGTTATTCTCCTTCTGCCTTGCTTTGGCAGTTATCTGTAGTTTCCGTCGTGTTCCCAATATGATTTGCATGTGGTGCTAAGAAAAGAGTAATTTGTCATGTGGACCTGCGGGTCAATCATGTTGATTGCTTTTGATCCAACTTCATCTATCATGAGTCAAGTTCAAAACAGAAAAGAAAAATCACACATTATACTAAAAAAAAAGTCTGAAAGAATCAATCACATGAACCTATCCATATGAAGAAAAATGGAGAAAAAAGTGTCTACATCAGTGGTATGCAGATGAAACAGTGGACTAGAAGGAATAAATCATCTGAGGGCAAGTCTTGGTCAAAATTCACAGAAAGACTGGCCATCTGCATCGTGTATAACACTGGTTTGTGTACACTAGCATGAACAGAGAAGAAAGAGCAAGAAACAACAGGAATAAATAAGAGACTGAAAGAGTTGATAGGTGCATGTTGTGTACTGCTCAGCCAAGGCAGGGCTTCGTTGCGAGATTACACACTGCTGTGTGAAAGCTGTGGTTACAACACAGTGGGTACCAGTGATATTCTGTGTGTGTGGGTGTTTGTATGTGGTCACTTATTTTGTCTGGTTTTTGTGATGGCTGAAGTTGATTTCCAATTTTTGATTAAAGAAATAAGAATGAGTATAGCCTTAGAGTAACATTTTTACTCAGAGAAGAATCTCATTATCCTGTTTCCACTTGTCTATCTCTTGCACACAAAATATACCAAATCTTGAATCTTCAACATAACTTTAACATAAGTGCCTTGACACATTAAACATCTATGACCTTGTCCACCCTTGGTATTAACTTTTTTTATATTCTTTGTGTTACTTTACACAACCTACATTTTGATGGGAATGTGATGGCATAGAAACATCTATTGTCCCGGTCAGAAACCTCACTGGTAGGCTTTGAAATATCAATGGCACTAATGGAAACTTCATTGCAGCAGTCAAAGTTGTCATCACTGCTTACTGGTGGGAACATCATTATAGCCCGCTGGTAGAGGTAATGGTTATGAAAATTCAGTCAGGGAGACTGCTCTTCATATGTTTGCTTTCTCTCCCTGATGCATTTTCTCTGCCTCTAACTGAGTCAATGTAGTATGGGTTTTTCCCCTATTAACGTTACAGGATTATTCACATATATGGGATAATATTTTCAGAGTCAAATAAGCCTATAGGCTTGCAATGTGGCTCTGAAAGGTTTTCAACATGGTCCTTGGTTAGCTTGGATTTACTATAGTTAGAATGGATTCTAATGGCGACACTCAATACATAATTGCTTCATTGACACAGAATTAGAGAACATATGAATTTGTGACAGACACATTGATTATGCTAGAGTAATGGACATGTTGATCATTTTCACCAAGAAATCTGTACCACAGAGAGCTCTACTCTGTCAGGAGTCCAGGCACACTCCATGGGGTTACCAACTCAAGACAGGGTCTCTCTTAACTTTTTATCAATTAATCTGTCTTGATTAAACATCCCATCACATCATGTGGTAATTAATTACATAATTTCCCCTCACTGACACCCAAAGGTAGAATTGTTATCACCCCACGTGAGAACAATCATCATCATTGGAATGGCGCCGACGACAAGTCGGCAGCTCCTATCATTGTTGTAGTTTTAGTGTGTTTTCAGTGTTTTTAGCCAGTGTTTTTTTTGCTATTTTTAATTGTTTTCTTACTTTCTTACTACTTTGTTCACGTCGCCTAAATACTTTTTTGCCGTTTTTGAGCACTTTTTATTTTTTGTTTACGCTGGTCTCCATGGCAACGGGGAGTCGCATTGTTTTCACCCGCGACCAGATGATCGCCCTGAGGTACCCGAGCATCCTGACTGGAGAGAGACCCTCCATACCGGAGGAGCTGAGGAGACGGTGAGGCTGCAGAGCGGGGGTTAAACGGAGGATGAAGAAGAGGAGCTTTAAACTCTTTATCCCTGCAGTCATCACTGGAAACAAACGTGGCTACACGAGCAGATACTGGACTCCAATGTCACCATTCCCGGCTTCCAGACGCTTCGAGCCGACAGGGACACCACCGCGACCGGCAAGAAGAAAGGAGGGGGACTGGCCATGCAACAGGTGGTGTAACCCCGGGCACGTTTGTGTGAAAGAGCGTGTCTGCAGCCCGGACATCGAGCTTGTCGCCGTCGGACCAGGTCCATGTTATCTGCCATGGAAACTTTCCAGTGTTATCGCCATCACCGTCTATATTCATCACAGGGGTCTTCATCATCATCATCATCATCATCATCATCACTTTATATTCCGCAGTCTGGGAAAGCAGAAGCAGCGTGTGACGTCATCCACACACTACAAACGAAACACCCGGAGGCCTTCATCATCATCACAGGGGACCACGTTTCTCTCTCATCCATACTCCCAACCTTCCACCAGTTTGTCACATGCACCACCAGAGACAATAAGACCTTGGACCTGCTGTATGCAAATGTTCCTGTTTTTTATATCTGTAGCCTATTTATTTTACTCAAATGTTGCTGTGACAAGTGAATTTCCCCATTATGGGATTAATAAAGTTATCTATCTATCTATCTATCTATCTATCTATCTATCTATCTATCTATCTATCTATCTATCTATCTATCTATCTATCTGTTTCTATACATAGAGTATAGAAACATCACCAACAGGAGATGAAAGCTGATCATCACTGAGGTTAAGAATCGTATCACGCTTGGTTAAAGTAATCAATCAAGTTAGAAAAATAAAAACTTTATTGGCATGGTGCTTACAAAAACAACAAAGTTACAAAGTGCTTTACAATGCAAAACAGGATACACAATGATACAAGACCAAAGGCATCATGAAAGTTTGGTAAAGGAGCACAATAAAGCTAAAAGCATTATGATATCATAAAAGAATAAAAATATGAAAACACAGCAAAACATCATAAAAATGTCTTTAAATAACTACGTCTTAAGAAAAGATTTAAAGTCGACGCTGGTTTTGCAAGCCTCAGACTGAGAAGCGGGAAGTTGTATAACAAAGGAGTCTTGGCAATAAGATGTGTTTTGAGAGCCATGGAGAGGACCTGCCTGATGGATTGAGGCATCATTCAAGCTCATAAGGATCAGCATCAGAAAAATCTCCTTTTTAGCTTCAATCAAGTCTTTAGCCTTGCTAGTGGCTTTATAGGCTGTATTTACAGCGATCTGCCATAACATTGTGAGCACTGACTGGTGAAGTGAATAACACTCATTATCTGGTTATCATGGCTCCTGTCAGTGTGTGGGATATATAAGGCAGCAAGTTTTGTCCTCAAGTTGATGTGTTAGAAGCAGGAAAAATGGGCAGCGTGAGGATTTGAGCGACTTTGACAAGGGCCACATTGTGATGGCTAGACGACTGGGTCAGAGCATCTCCAGAACTGCAGCTCTTGTGGGGTGTTCCCGGTCTGCAGTGGTCAGTACCTATCAAAAGTGCTGCAAGGAAGGAGAAGCTGTGAACCGGAGACTGCATTTTCTTGTCTTTGTTATAGTTTCTATCATATTCCTCCTAAATATTTGCCACCTTTTGGTTTAGCAAAGACAGTGACAGGTTAACCTACGCTTGAACCATTTGTGTGCAGTGATTGACACCAAACACAGTCCAGTAATGACAGCCTTCCCTGCTTTCTTCACAGTCATTGCATGAAAACTAGATTTTTGAATAATGCCTGTCCTGCAGTGGTTTGACTTTTGTAAACTAGAACCAATCAAAACGTGGGACAAGGAATAAAGATGCTGTGCAACATAAACTGGAAAACCTCTTCACCCGACGCTATCATGGTTAAATATGATCCACTGACAAATGGAGTAAATGACTACAGTAGTCACCTTGTTGATGAGCAATTGTAAACAGTGCTAACTTCCATCACTGCATTTCCAGTTTACAGACTGACTTTGTGGTTCAACTTTGACCCAATGTACTATTGTGCAAACAGTTTTACTGATGGATTATTATGGGCATCTCGGTTTTACTGCCAAATAAAGTGATTTATGTCTGACTGCTACTCCCTTGCCCCATTGCATTTTGTTATAGCAATGTCATCGTGCTCTCAGATTTCAGCAATTAACTAAGTACAGTGTCACCACAACCAATCTAAACAATGTTCACACCTACATCAGTAAGAACATATTCGTAATACAAGAATTTTACTTTAAACCAGACTATATTGCATGGAGGAGCTAGCTGCAATCCAAAGAAATGTAATGCTCCTGCTCTTGGTGACAGAAATAATTGACAATGTACCCGCTATTATAGCAGTAACTTGATACAGAACATGTCAATGAATGCAGTATGGCTTTAAGGCAAGCATGTCATCAGGTTATTCATTATGCAGCTATCACACAAAGACACTGATTGGATCTTAATTGCATGTGTAGATGTAAATGTGCCCTATGACACTGAATGTCTTCACAATCTGCGCAGCGAAGATATTTCTCTTTTCTTTCTTTTATATGTGTGGTTTTGTATTCTCTTTTGTACGTGTTATACAGTAGAGTTTGATTTAAGCTGTGAAGCTTTGTTGCTCTCAATACAGCAGCAAGCCAAATCCTATTTTGAAGAATGCAGGAGTCAGAATATAACATCCAGTCTCCTGGTGCTTCAAATAGCACTGTGAATAACAGTGGGCCTGAACAACCCGAACAAAAGAACAAGTGAAATGCATACCATAATTGAATTCTACAGTGTAGACCTCCATATGCATTAACATATTGTTGATTGCTTTGAAGGTATAGCATAACTGCTGTGAGGCTGATAGATGCAGTAGCAAGGCAGAGACATGCAGAGCTTGTATGCTCCCAACTTCAAAGATAGCTCCTCCATATTCCGGCCTTAAGCATGTACGGTTGAAAACAATAGTAAAATAACAGACTGTGAAAGGCAAAATAACTGCCACTGGCTTTAAACAGAGGAATGAGCTTATATTATTATATTTAATGTCACTGAGTTTTATATAAAATTGTGAGGTTATGATAAAAATCATAAAATTGTAAACTACCAGTGCTGAAAAGTACTTCAACCTGCAAAGCTGCGGCCTTTTTAACAGGTCTACTCATCATTTGCCTTTCAGAAAAATTTCACACCAATACTGGTGCTCTCGTATGGATACACTGATGCACACAATCGCATGCGTATCCACCAGCACATTCTCACTCCCAACTCGTCAAATACTGCAGCTTGATCAGCGGCCCTATGCTATAGATACCCTTCAAGTGTAATGTCTGGACGCGCACATGTAGCATAATGGTCTGATGTGCTGTCGAAGTCAGCTCACGTAGTATAAAGAGTGAGGAAGTCTGCATATGGAGGAGGTCAGGGTGGATGGATGACTCAAACATAAACACAGGAGTTTCACCCAAGAGACTGCTGTTCATTTCCTGTGTAAAATAAAAAGTAAACGACGAGTTATTTTAAGTTAGGGGGCGTGGCCCTATGCCTACGGGCCACTAAATAGGTGCCTCTTGATCAGTCACTAGCACTAACCAGTAGAGGGTGGTTACTGCATTTTTTTATAGCAGGAAATGTCTACTTCGAATTGCATTACACATACATTTAATTTTTGTTTTCAGCTGAAAAAAATGGTTTGGGGTTTTATCAGGTACGTAACATTAGTAACAATAGTAGTAGTTTTTGTGCCCAAACATAACAAAGTGCGACTGTTTCACAAGGTTAACAACGAAATCTCTATTTTATCTTTATTTATAAAAGTCTAACCAGACATTATATATATTCATTCTTGCTAACTTGGCTGGAGAGCCCTTTACATCCAGAAATGACACTCTTCGGATACCTACAGCGTCATATTACGACGTGTAGGGACACTGGCCAAGCTGCAGTATTTGACGAGTTGGGAGAGAGCTGTGTTGGTATCCACTGTCTTTGCTGCTGTCTGCATCGGTTTTGGCTATTGGGACACTAAGAGGTTGAAAAATAAAATCGTCTAATGCTGAAGAACTGAGCCTTCAGCCAAGGGCTGTCTGTTCACCAAATGTCTCACAAACATAACAGACAGGGGTGAAATTAATATAACAGTATAGATGAATGTCTGTAGTCTGAGCTTCACCACAGTTAGCCCTCAGTTACCATTCTTTTGATAGCATGAACAAAAAGAGTGCAGAGATACAGTATGTGTCAGTGCCTTGATCAACCAAGTAGCTTTTTCTACTGCTGGGGGTCAGTGCATTACAACCAGCTGTCATACCAAATACCTAAAAGGAATGATCATTCTAAAATCCCCCAAATCAAGCAGGAACTCCTACAGTTTTGAACTGCGATGCAACAGAAGGTTTTTCTGATCCTGGGCTCAAATTTGTTGCAAAGCTAAAAGGCACTATGACAGTGAGACTCTCACTGCTCTGAATTCTTTTTTGTTACATCTCACTGTCACACACACAGACAACTACACACGTGCACACAGAACACACACAGCTTGTTGGAATTTAATTGCTTTTTACAAACCAGTACCTGGAGTTTCACACTCTAACAAGTTTGAGTGCAGTTAATTGTATTTTTGTCTGTGTTGTGTATTAGTGTACGTACCTCAGTGTGTATTTGAGTCAGGAGGATAAAGACAGAGCTGTACTATCCCTTGTGAGTGCGTGATACCTGCCTTATTTACATGGTTCAGTCTCTGCCTGAATTGTCAACTTGTATGTAAATTAGTGGAGGAGAGGAGCGAGCAGTTAAAGCTAGGCACTGCACCAGCCAACCTCTCCCTGCCCTGATACTGACAGCCAGCTCTTGGCTCTCTTGTGAGAAAATCCCCTCCCTTAAATGAATGTAACAGCATATTAATGTACAGGACACTGGTCTTTGCTGATTGTCATTGACTTGGTTGAGGACCAAAGTATCTTGATTGGCAAAAAACTAAAGCAACAGAACAAGCCTCAAAAGAACAAGTCAATGCTTACTTACAGTTTATACACCGTTCAGCCATATCATTGTGAGCACTGACTGGTGAAGTGAATAACACTGATTATCTGGTTATCATGGCTCCTGTCAGTGGGTGGGTTATATTAGGCAGTAAGTGAACTTTTTGTCCTCAATGTTGATGTGTTAGAAGCAGGAAAAATGGGCAGCGTGAGGATTAGAGCGACTTTGACAAGGGCCACATTGTGATGGCTAGACGACTGGGTCAGAGCATCTCCAAAACTGCAGCTCTTGTGGGGTGTTCCCGGTCTGCAGTGGTCAGTACCTATCAAAAGTGCTCCAAAGAAGGAAAAGAACAGGGTCATTGGGGGGGCCAAGGCTCATTGATGCACGTGGGGAGTGAAGGCTGGCCCGTGTGGTCCGATCCAACAGACGAGCTACTGTAGCTCAAACTGCTGAAACAGTTAATGCTGGTTCTGATAGAAAGGGGTCAGAACACACAGTGCAGAGCAGTCAGTTAGTGTGGGGCTGCAGAACATTCTGACCACCAGGGTGCTCAGGTGGTCATGGTTTCATCAGGAATCGATTAACGACAAGCGTCCTCCAGACGCAGATCACCTATTGATGTAAAAATGTTGATGCAAGTTGTGTTTTTTGGACAGCTTCATAAAAGTTTCTGCTGAAGAAAGTCAACAGGGACACATACAGGGAGCTATAGAAACATAAAAAATAGTAGATTAAGTAAATAAGAAAACAGTACTAGAAAAAGGGTAATGTAGACAATTCTTTCAAGTATTTTTAATAGATAAATATAAGCCCAGGATTTCCTCCTATAAGTAATGTTTTTATTTTTATATAAAAAAAACAAAGCAGCATTTTTGTTTGCACAAATTAGAAACATTTTTAATTAAGATTTGATATTAAGTGTTTATCTTATATGCCAGAATTGTGTTAAGGTAAACAACTATTTTTGCCAAACAAATAAAAAGCATGCTGAAAATGGCAGTCCCTTCCCTATGTGGTTGTACCAAAAACCATGACCCCATAACCGTAATGTGAACGAACCCATGAATATCATGAACCATTGCTGTGTATATTCTACAATTTTATTTTACCAATTATGTTTGAATTATGTTTCCTTGCAATGTTTTTCCGAGTGTAGGCAGCTCTTCTTTCACCTTTCCCCTAGTTGGATGGTGGACATTGACACCAGAGACCAAAGTTTGTATGAGTCCCACATGCTCTGGTTTAGGAAACAAAAGCGCATGTTGTGTTTGTTTACTATAACAACAGTAACACTATAACAAAGCTGAATTATGCTGTAGTTGCTAGGAGCAGATATCGTCTTGCAAGCACACATACTGTAGGAAAACATATGAATATATTTAGTATCAATTTGCAGCAAATTTGTTAGTAACGTTTCATCTTTGTGTTAATAAATCACAAAATCTGGGCAGCATTATGTTTCTGTCAAAATGCATTTACTATTGCAAATTAGTTGCATATGAACATCATTTTCTCAAAGACAGGTTTGCATGATTCCAAACACACAAATCTAATCTTAACCACCACTCAACCACAGAAACCCTCAAGGGCAGTGGTACCAGTCACAATGGGACCCCTGCATGCTCAAAAACTGGGCTATATGTTACAAATCACTGCAGATAATTGTTTTAATTTATTCATGTCTGTGTGCCTCCTAATAATTACTAAACCTAAATCAATCACTCACAAATTAGAACTTGATCCAAATGATTAGCAAGGCAGGTTTATTTGTATAGTACATGTACTCAAGGCTGAGAACAGACACATCACACAGAATAAGAATAGGTCTATAGTGAAAGGTCACTAGGAGACAGTGGCATAATTAGTCCTATTCTTTCTCAAAATGAAGACATATCCCTGAACCTTTATTAGAGAGGATGAGTCAGAGCCTTCCTCCTTAGGAACATGTCATTTCACTGCTTTTAAGTTTGGCCTTCAAAGGACAGGTCTAAATACCTAAAGTCTCCAGTATATTGATCCCTTTAAAGCTTACTCAGTTTCTGCACTCGTTCCTCCACTCCATACTGTATGACTCTATAGCCTCCACTCCTCAGTGAGAGGACATTTTAAGAACCAGGCCAAAAGCACATAGTGACATTCAGCTGAAGCTAATTTAATGCTACAGCACTCGTACTTAGGAGAGTGTGTATTTTTCAAACATTCAGTTTGTATGTCATTCTCCCTTTGTTTTTGCAGGACTGTGTTCACTGCTCAGTGGCCCCTACAGATGAATGCATACACACACCTCTGCTCCACACAGAAGTGTTTCCACTCATTTCTATTGGCTGATTAGTCAGCATGAGTGTAGCTTGAAATCCTGATTAAAACTGGGACAGTGCTGATTGTCAAGCCTCTGTCCTTGCCACCATTATTAGACTGAAAGTTGTTCATGTCAGGAAATACAAATGTTAAAAGTGATGGCTGCAAGTAAGGTTGTACAGGCACCACGAGAGGTTTGATTGCTTTGATCAGTTATTGAACTTTCTCTTTGTGTGTCTCATATGTTGTAAAGAAAGTTGCAGCCTTTGAAAGAACAGGGAAAGTGACAGTGGGCAGACCATGATGTTCAAATGATATGCCTCTAGCCATGCAGATTTCTAGTTTTGAGATATCTGTGTCAGAGATTTCTGCCTCCTCCCCAGTACAATGTTGGTGAATGGAATTTCCTTTGTGGTGTTCATGGCATTATACTATTACAAAATTAAATAAATAAAAATAAAATAAAAAACAAGACAAAAAGTCTTCCCCTAGTGTTTAAAAAGTTATTTGACATACCGTCTGGATTATTATCCCCAGCAATGTTTTTCTAATGTAAGTAGCATTACAGTACATTTATTTACCACACTGAATTCATAGAGAAGTGGTGAATGTAGATGATAGGTAGAGTGCAAAACATAAACACCGGAGACCAGGAGTCCTCAGTGTAGTTAGGTTCAGGCAGTACTTTGTTCAAGGTTATGAAAAGTCATGGTTTTCCTGAAATGTTAACAAAATAAATACTTTGTCTAATGCTCAACTCTATTTAGAATTTCTCTATACTTTATCAAGACCATGCTCTTACCTTAACCCTAACCAAGTGTTTTTATCTCTTTTTGTAATTATTATTGAATTGTACTGTAATATCCTTGATGTTTTGGCAATATTATTCACATCCCATTCATGCCAATAAAGCATACTGGAAAAAAAAAAAAAAAAAAAAAAAACATGTATTGCCTAAAAAACATTAAACATTACTACCTCTGCCATTCCTCATGACAGAAGTGTACGGACAGAAAAGGCTAATTACCAGCTATGACCCAGGCTAAGCTAAGTTACTGTTTCTGACAACCATTTGGATCCCAGATCTAGTAAGATAACACTGGACCTTTCACTAACAGAGACCACAGCAATGAGCATATGGAATTAGAATGGTTTATTGCACATAATGGATAAAGGTGAAGGGATTTAATAAACTGTAGGAGGGATGAAGGGGTGGGGAAAGGGTTGAGGGATGAGGGGCTAAGGGTCCAGGGATGGGATGACCAGATGGGGATGGAGGGGAGAAATTAGGTTTGTGGACGGACGGAACGATGGAGGAGTTAGGGTGAGAAGGTGGGAGGGAACCCCGTGGGCGTTGAGACTCGGAGTGGGGGAGCCGTCTTGTCTTTGCTCTGCATTAAAGCCCCAGTGATTCTTGTATTTGAATAAGAGAGATAGAGAAGGGGAGAAATAAGAAAAAGAAAAGGTTTAGGTGGAAGTGATGTGAAAACTGAGGCAAAGAGGGAGTGAACGGATAAGGTGCACATAAGTACTTTTTGTGCTGAAATTAGATGAGTTTAAGGCTTGGTCTTTGTTCCCAAACTTAGTTATAAAACTTTCAGGGATGTGCATCTCCTTCACTGAGGCTGATGCAATACACATCTGGATGCATTGCCAATGACCCGATACATTAACGAGGGATACAGTGTGAAACAACCATCAATGTGATGTGATACAATTAACTCCTGTTGCAATGCACTGCAATTAGACACAATTTGATTCAGCACAATGTGATCCACCGCGATGCAGTGCAAAGAAATTTGATTATATGTAATTAATATGGTACAGATAGTTTGATTTTATATCTTTGGTTCTTCTTAAGCAGCTTGAGAACAGTTTAGAGAGGAGGACTTGGTCTAAATATAAATGTACTGGTCACGTATTATTGATCTCATTTCTGAATAATAAAGTCATAGGGCCACTGTTAATAATGATATATTAGTAGCCACAAATAAATGAATTTACGGAAATACTGTAAAATAAAATGTTAGGAACGATGCACCCCAAATTGATCCCAAATTGTATTCAGTCCACACTTATTTTGTACAGTCGCATCTTGAACTTTTATTCCAGTGCACCAATGCAAACCAGTGAATCTTACAATCCCTAAAACCTATGGTAACATGGTTTACTTTAATTTGATTAGTAACTGTTTTAACCAGTATCTCTTTTTAATATTTACCAGTATTTATGTAATGTGTGTAACATGGAAAGCAGAGTGTTGAAACGTGTTCAACCAGCACCCAGCTTTTCCACTTAGCCTCTGAGCTGCAAAAGACGACACCATTGAGCATCTGTCTGTGATATTAGTTTAATAGACTTCACACTGGCTTTTACTGGAAAATTTCTGTCTCATTTCTCAAGGCTTTGAAGGATTTCTGCACCCGGCCAAGACCATGGCCCAGAAAAAGCTGTTTAATGTATGTTTTGATGTCCCTGAATTTGACATCTTATTTCCCACGACTTGTTGGGAAAGACTCATCACTGCAGTGGGTATTTCATTGCTCATGGGACACATTTGTGACTCACTAACATCGTCTGATTCACCGGGGTGGGTTTTATGAAACACGCATTCCCGCGCATGCTAACACACTTCAGGATCTTTCTACATGGGGGTTTTAACTTCTCTTCAACTGAGTGAAGTGGATGAAAGTATAGTCTGATTTACAGTTGAAGCGGAGGCAGAGTGGATTCATGCATTACCTGAAAACGGTGCACTCCAGCAATTGAGGCATATAAATGTCAGCATTACTGTATCCATTTTACAGTATATGCTGCTATAGTGATTCCACCTACACAAAAGCGTTTAAATCGTAAGCATTTTGTTTTGTTTTTTGTTGGGATTTTTTAGATTTGTGAAATTGCCTCACAGCAAAGATTTGGATGACATTCTGCAAAGGCCCTGGATCAGTCTCAAAACTGGGATGTTATCTTTTTACATGGAACATGCTTTAGCCCACTAAGCCTGGTAGAACAGGCACATTTATTTTTTTTTCTTCACAAATTACATAGATTAAAAAATCAAATCAGCTGCCTTTATCAGTGCCTTCTAATAGGGCTCCAAGCCCAGGAGTAATTTGTGTAATATGAATACTTTTTCCAGACCCAGATTTCACAGGGACAAGGTTGTCAAAGGCCACTTCCAGTCAAGCTATTGTAAAGTTCATGTAAGAACACAATCTGTGCTCTGACAGGAAGAAAATTAGTGTGTGCATGGAATGATTTGAACCCTGTCCCCTCGAAATTACATTTCTATATTACTAAATTGTTTTCATAATCACAATGTTTTGACAACGTAATACCTTTCTGGGTTATGTTCAGAAACAATGTTTTTTTAAACACTATCTTGTAATGTAACGCAGTGGAGCCGCATGGGGGTGGTTGTGGTGAATGGCCAGGATCTATCACACCACTGTGCAGGGTTTGTTTCCAGAACCCTGCAACAAAAGCACTAAAAGGGTTAGGGAAAGATTGATTTTGGTTAGGTTTAGGCAAGAAAAGCACTTTGTTAAGGTTGTACAAATATTGTGATTTTGGTTGCATATTAATAAAAAAATTGTGTCAAGTCAATGCTGACTTTGGAATAATGTTGCTAAGGAGGTCACTTCGAGTGGATACTATTGCAAGATTGAAAACAAATTAGACATTCTCAAAGAACATTTTACTGATACGCTCAGTATCAACATTTTGCAACTTGCCAGGTATGTTGATTACCAACATTTTCATTTGATGTCAATAGAAAACTGTTATTTGCTGTTGCAAAGTACTTGTCTATAAACGTAATTCCTAGCAGAAATCTGCATGATTTACATCATCAGTGTAATTCTTGCATTGTTAGGAGTTTTTTTATTTTTTTCAAGACAGTTGTGGAAGAAGGACACATACAGCAGATTTCACCATAGCAAGAGTGGTAAACAGCTGTGTCTTGATGAGGAAAGCATGAAAACAGGTCAAAGTAAAATTGTCTTAACATCAAGACATATTGAGGTTCTGTTTAGATTTTTCTTTTGATTTTGCTCATTTCAGATGTAGAGCATTTAGCATCCTTTTAGCCTAACTAAAAGAGGTGGCAGGTGGTAGGTGGTACAGTGGTCAGTAATTTGGCCTCACAGTAAAAAGGGCCTTTCTGTTTAAAGTTTGCATTCCTCTTCCTGTATAGGTTTTGTCCCACAGGGCAATCATCCACTCTAAATTGCCTGTTGTGTGAATCTCAGCGTGAATGAAAGTCTGTCTATGTGTTGGACCAGCTCAGGGATAGGCTCTGGCCCTATACAGCCTTTGCCCTGTACAGATATAAAATATGTATGGATGTGTGGATAACTAAATAATTTAACCACTCAACCACTAATTTTTGGTGATTTACTGTGAATCATGGTTGTAGTAACCTACGGAGCCCCCCTGGTGACATTGGATAAAAAAAAAATAATGCGTGGCCACACATTATTATCTTGTGGCCACGCATTATTATCTTGTGGCCACGAGATAGTAACGCGTGGGCACGAGATAATTATTGCAGTCATTTCCATGCAGAGACTGTTGATTGTTAACATGGCCATCAGCATATTCCTTGCGTTTAAGTCCATGCATTTTGAGCAGCCGAATTAAGTGTCTCTTGCTAAGAATTACTCCATGCCTAACTGCAAGTGACTGAAGTATGTCATTGTAATTCATTCCTATGTTAAAATAAAATTTAATTAATTCAAACTTGTCCATGTTAACAATCAACAGTCTCTGCATGGAAATGACTGCAATAATTATCTCATGGCCACGAGATAGTAATGTGTGGCCACGCATTATTTATTTTTTTCTCCCATGTCACCAGGGGGGCTCTGTAGTAACCTTCCCATGGAAGCATCACAATTTTTCACGATTTTTCCTGGCATCTTAACAGACACACTCCAAATCCATAATTTTCTACTAAATTTAGGTTTTGATTTTTGTTTTAAAAAAGGAAAATTTTAAGTGTCATTAAGATTTATTACTGGGTTTAATTAAGGCTTTATTATGGCCATGGATATGTGGTTTAGATAAGATCACAATTCAATAAATCACAACCTGTCAAACTGAAAGTCATTCTGAAGGGATTATAGCTTGCTCAGTGTTCACAAAATGTTAGCCTACTCTTACTATGCATGTATTTGAATTTGTCTTTTGTGTGTGTGTGTGTGTGTGTGTGTGTGTGTGTGTGTGTGTGTGTGTGTTTGACAGACAGAAAGGTTTTGTTTAAGGTCAAATGCCACGGCTGATCCAAACAATCTGCAGCAGGGCCGTGGTGCATCTATGACATGTGTCATATCCTATTTATTATCATAATGTCAGGTTGAAGGAGCATCAATCCAGTCACAAAGGTCAAGAGTTCAGAGTCCAGTTGCGATTTAAAGTTTAGAGAGGCAGCACACTATACAAAGTATGTGTGAAGTGAAAAACGTAGTGACCTGAACAGAGGGGAGACAAACATTACCACCAATATGGGTTATACCCACAGAGCAGTTCTATATACAGTACATATAAGGATATAATCTGCTGCATTACATCAAGCCACTCCCATTATTATAGTGACACAAGCTTTGTTATGTCATGATATTAGTTATTATCTTGTTTGGCTTAATAATATAGACAGTTAGAGATAGGTAATATATCATATTACCATATTATTGCATATTATTATTTAATAGAAAGCTATGTAGGAGTGAGTGACTGCCAACACAGATTAGGCCACAAAGTGATTTTAAGAGGCTCTCAGTACATTATTGAGCCATTGACATTATAAAGTCAGTCCTCCCAAAGTATCCTCAGTAAAACTTTACTTATTTCGGCAATCACTTGCAATGAGCCACCTGTATCAGTTTTCATGCTGTGGCTCTTTCTTTATGAATCAAGGTGTATCCGCCCACTTACCGAACAGAATGAGGTTAAATGATTATATAACTATGTTTATATGTACTATATAACTATGGTTATTGTAAATCAATTAGTTAAAGCTAAATTAGGTCATGTATTTTAAAAGCATTTTTATTATATTTGTTGAAATTCTCTTTACATCCCGACAGATAATCACTTTCAATAACATCAATAACATAAATGCCCTGAAATAAATCTGGTATCTGTAGCAGTCGCAGGCTGTATAGTATAGTATAGTAGTTGCAGTATAATTTCTCCTTTACCTACGACAGCGTGCTCTGCTAAACAAAGCAAGAAAATAAAGAAGTACACAAGAAGTAGAAAGGGCAAAAAACTAAAAGTTTGGATAAACCAATAGGTTAAACCAGAGTCAACACTGGTGTGGCTTCTCAAAGACTTTCAAAATCTAGCTTTGAAGTTAAGAAAATAAAATCAGGGAAAGATAATCATCCTGGTAAAATGATGCGGTTGGTCATGTGTGAATGTATCTTACTAACAAGTATTGAGTGTATCAAAACCTGATTCCTCCATTGTGCCATTAGCTTTAATGTTGTCAAAAACTATTAAAAACATCAGTGAGCCACTCTGTTGTGCTGGGTGACATGTTCCTTCATTACCATGAATACACACACACACACACACAGTTTATTTTTACTTAATTCCACGTCCTGGTGCTGGAAATACTCAGGCAAACACTAAATAAAGAGCCAAGTGTCTTTAATCCACCACTGAAAATTGCAACAAATGCGGTATTTCCTCATGTTTGACTACCATTTGTCTCCAGCTGTTTTAGAAAATTTGTTGAGTCCTTTAAAAAAAAACCTTATATTTGTATGAGAATAAATGGGCTTGATGCTGAGAGCCACAGAGTAGAGAAGTGTAAAAGTACTGAGACGAGGACTAAGACATTTTTATTCTTGGTCTTTTCAAGGAATTTGTTGATAATAAGAAAAACATAGAATGACACCAACCTTATTCCTCAAATGGACACATACTGTGTCCTGCAGAATCTAATGTGACATAATACCTAAGCATCTTATATGCATTATACCAATATACAACCACTATATATAAAGCCACCACTTTCATTCTGTGACTTACACATATAATACTTCCAACCCGGTATCACGCCAATCCACGATGTCTTGTCTTGTTAGCAATAATAAATATACAAAAAAAACAGGTACGTAAGTTATGTTACGTACCTGACAAGTCAACGAAACCTTTGGTTTCTCATGAGGCTTTAAGATCCATCCACCTCACCTCCTCCAAACATGGACTTTGTCTGTCAGTTTATACTACCGCTGTTACTTCACTTTCATACACGCATGTACTTTTCACGTGTAGGCGGAATGGCAGGTATATTCCATGCTTTAGAGTCAGACTGGGGCATAACTCACATTGCAAGTACAGGTTCATGGTGATTTCTTTATGTACCAAAAAATTTGCAGTATGTCTAGAACTCCTGGACATTTCATATGTTCCATTAAAAATGTATGAATTAAGAACTTGTTGTGCAGGCACTGATAGAAGCACTGGAAAAAGGTTTGATGTGGGGTCCATTTTGACTGCATACTGTATGTATGAGCCAGCGGACGTGTCAGTCGGATGTTGTATGCTGTGGGAGTATCTCAACCTCCTGCTGCTTCCTTTACCTTTAACTGGTAATGAGCAGGCAAACTAAACAACATTTAACAGTATCTGGATAGTTTCCACATTATGATGAGCGAGGCTAATTGATTGTTTGGTTTCCAAACTGTCACTAGTAAACAGACCCGACAGACAGAAAAGATTTTTATGAATGGGGAAGCACCCCATGAACATTTAGAAATGTATATAATGAGTCTTCATTATGAACAAGTTTCTGATGCAATCTTTGTGCAATGTCACTCTGAGTAAAAGTGAATTAAATGATATTTTAAAGACATCCCATTAGCTGAAAGCAGTGAAAAGAAGAAAATCCCACATCCAAAACTGAGCAGTCTGATTCAAAGAAGAAACGGCTTAAATTCCTGAATATCAGTCCAATTAATTTTACGCAGTAGCTACAAACTAATCCAGACTGTCTTTGCCATGTTGGCAAAAGCCCATAGCAAGCATGTGTTTAAAAGAGAGAGAAAAAACATAAAGGAAATTTAGATAGAGAGCCCTTCTAATGTCAGGTTTGGCAATCAGAACCAAGTCTGTGCTGATAATAATGCTGTAATAGTGGGTGCACACAATGCGATAATGCAGACATGCACTGAATATCCCTCACCGCTTCAGACAAGCTTTGTGTGTGCATCTGGGGATAGATTTGGGAGTTTGGAATGAGTGTCTGGTCTGTTTTTGGCTCTATTCTCTATTCTCTCTGACTGTGGGATGTTTCATATAAGAACGTCAAAAGTCTCCCTTGCTCTCTCGGCTTTACTCGAGACATCCCATCCCACTTTTCTCCTTATGTAACACCCAACATCCATCATTTCTTACACCGCTGTGCTAAGACATGACGAGACAGACAAATGTCAGTGTTGTGTGAGCTGATGGGAGGGAGTTGTGTTGTTGCAGAGATGTGACAAGACAGTCAGACATCAACTAAAAGGTTACACGACCAATCAGCCCCGAACATGGCTGAGAGCTGCCACGACAACAAATCAGCAGTGTTGATGAGGGCTGGTGCCTAGAGGCGCTCAATGGGGAGTGTGTGTGTGCGTGTGTGTCATTTGCCATCAGAACAGATGTCTCTGCTGCCTGTCATTTTGATGTAGACCTACATCAAACAGTTTTCCTTGATGGCTGGTGACGACAGTGTGACACGTTCCAACTAAATGCTTAGCTGCTGGTGGGCACACGTTCTGCTGATGGCTGCGGTTTATAAGGCCGTCGGTTCTTTTTTTTTTTTTTTTTTTTGCTGTAAAAGAAAGTAGGTTCCAAAGTTTCACAGTCATTAGTCTTTTTTTTACTTTTAGAAAGCATTTGGAATTTCCCTGGCGTAATTTCTGCCCCGGCACGCTCACAGAGCATAAATAAACAAAACGTTGGTACAGTCGTTTTGCAGAGCTCAGTGCAAATTACAGTGGAAAGTCATTTATCTGGAACAAGTGGGAATAGAGGCTGTTAAGATGGCTGAGAATCGTTCACTCATTCAAATGCTCACATATGAGGCTCGAGTAGATTGTGTACCATTTGGTGAACACTTGAGTTTACACGGTAAAAGCATACAGCGTTATTACATGTGGCCCCAATGGGATGCCATCTTGCCTCTGAATGCAGCCATATTGTCTTATGTTTTTATTCAATTTGATATAATTTATCAGCTATGCATTCATGTTCTTATACATAAAGCCCATGTCATAAACAGTTCCCATAGGCTACATGTAAAACAAACACATGCTTGCTGTACACATATATTGTCTTGTTATGGGGTCTGTTGTAAATCAAGCATGATGGGAAACATGTTTGCATCTATAATTGTCCTGTTTATAAGTCATTAGAATATATTTGCACAGCAGAATGGTGTTTTAAGGTTGGCTGTGTGACATTCAGATAAATGAGTTTCTACTGTTTCTCCTTATTCATTATTAGGATTATACCTATAAGGCATTAATCAAGGATTCCCTTAACCAGTATATGCGTCCACTTACTGCTCCGCTCTGCCCCCCGTGAGTTCCTGAAGTCTCAGACTCCCCGGCTGGGTAATTACCAGAGCTTGTAATAAGCTGGGGACTGAGACATTAATGTAGTTTAGTTCTCGACGATGGAACGTGCTGAGGCGAGCCATCTACTTTCAATTACAGTTGCGCGCATGTGCGCACATCATCTGACAAGCTTTGCACGCACTCACATACACGTATACACCTCTCCTTGGAGTGTGAAGCCTAGACGTAATTACTTTGCCACAGTGCTGTCTTCCGCAGAAGAGTCCCTCTGATCAATATTGGTGTTAGCAGCCAGCATTAGCAGCTCTATACAGTGGAGCTAACTTCTCCAGGGGATTCTATTAAAGCTATAGATCACACTCCTAAGGATTCATGGAAGGAAGGAGATTGTTACAAAATATCCTTCTTAACAAGTTATTTAATCTGGTATTGATTTATAGTTTTTAGAGGAGGGTGGTGGTTTTTTAAAGTTGTAATGAAAAGCAAGAAAATGAAATGGCCGTTTATAAGGTCAACGTAGCAAAACGAAGGCAGTCTAATATTTTAATTTACTTAGTGTGTAACATTGAGGAGGATCTATTGGCAGAAATGGAATATAGTTATCATAGGTATGTTTTTATCAGTGAACAATCTACAGACCCACCCAGCGTGTTGCCTTCTGTGGAGTCTGACATGTTGAACCACCATGTTTCTACAGTAGCCAAGAACGGACAAACCAAACACTGGCTGTAGGGCCTTTTACATTTTTTGAGAGTTGTTTTTTTTCTACACACTTAATAGCCCGTTCTTATTCTCAGGTTGTCAAATACAGAAGCCAACAGTGTTCACTTAGCTGCAATCTGCAACTTCACCGCTGAATGCCACTAAAACCTACTCACTGGTCCTTTAACCCGGGCAATAAAGATTAACATTGTGTACATATGGAACAATGCTAGAGCAATGCAACATATGTGCTGCATACAGGCCATTTAGTTAAAGCTTATTTTCAGCCATTGTTCCTGGATTTGCTTTTGCTTTTTACTTTATTTTTGGCCTTTTATTGACTTTATTAGATAGTAACAGCCAAGGATAGACAGGAAAGGGGGGGTGACACGCAGCAAGGGGCTGCATGTTGGATTTGAACCCGGGCCGCTGCAGCAACTCTGTACATGGGTCGCCAGTTCTACTGACTGAGCTAACCGGGTACCCCCTGGATTTGCTTTTAAAACAAAAAGATTCAGGAAATAACGGCATAGCTGATAAACAGACTACGTACATGTGTCTGTGTACTGTACAAGACATATACAGTAGGTGTCTGTGTGTGTAGGTATATATGTATACAGTATGTAGGTCTACATGTGTGAATCCGAACTCATTCACATCTTTGCTGGTTACGCTACTGTTTTCTAACTTTTCTATTAAAAACAACATTGTTATTATATGATTTTGAAACTCTGCAGGGAACACGTTTTGCTCTAGTTCTAATGGCTTTGTCACAAGGCCTTTCATATAATTAAATATTGTTGTTATTAATTGTAACTTTATAACATTTACGTATAAAAGAGAACTTCATGAAACTAACCAAACTGTTTTTTTTTGTAGAATCTGACAATAGTGCTATTTTCTCAGTCTCTGATCCATCATCTTTGATGTAGCACTGCATTTGCATCAATAGCACAGCCTTGCAATGATAATTATAACACTTTTTTGGCTAAGGTTTCATGCTCATTGGCTGTAGTTTGTGATTCTGTCAAAACATATTGTGTCAAACTGAGAGGTGTTTTTAATATTTTGTATACTCTTATTGATAGTCTATAAATAAGATAAATAAAATAAATAAATTACAGTATAGCAGTATGTGCAGTACACAAACAATGTAAGTCTAACATCTGAAGGGATGGAGCACATTGTTAGTTTTTAATAGAAGGTGAAGCAAGGTCTACTCCAGGCCTCATCACTCCATATCTTTCTCATTATCCTGTCTATTGAGGCACCACTTCAAGCTCCGTGTTGGCTGATGTGCAGAAATTCCTTTATCCTTTATCTAACCAGCTGTCTCAGATAATTACATAAAGTGTATGTAACTTTCTTCTGATGCCCATGAGTGAGGTGAGCATTTATGGGCAGAGTATAGGCACATAAGACGGTGTATAAGTGATCCATTTTGTCAAAATCGATCTTTATAGTTTTACATGATGGCAAACAAATGAATATAAATATCAACTACTGCATTAAGTACTGTATGTGTCAGCTTATTCTTGAAATACAGCAATAAAGTACTTATTTTACAATACATGGTACATTTATTAGAAGAAGCAATGGAAAATACAAGGGCATTATTAAGCCCAACTTCTTTCAATTGCAGGGCTCTAAAATGCACTTTAAAACGTTTATTGAGCTCATAGCTCTTCATTGGCTAACATTTCACAGTGGTGAGTTGTAAATGAGACTAACCCTGACCTAAGCCAAGTGCTGTTGTACTGTTGTCTTCTCTGTCTTCACAGAGGCATTATAGTGTGAAAACTTGAGCTAAAATACATAATAGTGGCAAAAGTGGCAGATTATACAGAATACACACAATCATGTGGAAAAGGTGGGATGTGGAAACAGTACAATAGCAGTATGCCTTTTTGACTTTTTTTTCAATTTAATAAATGAGTCAAAAAATGAGAACAAATTTCAACTCTTAATTTCTAAAGAGTTTCAGCGACCCCTAGTGTGAGTTAGAACCCCCAGGTTTGGAACAAGTGGTACAATATTTTCAATGTAGTGTTTTAAAAGGCACATACATGTATGCATTCAAGCACATAGACGGTGGAATTCACATACAGCTGTCAGCTTCCCTCTGTTTCACTATCAACAGTTGGTGGTATCAAAGACTTTGTCGCTCTTCATACTGCACTTCATATGTGCGTGTACTATTTTGGGTCTCAAGCAGAAAAAAGTTTGGGAACCCTGACTTCAGTGGTAGATCACATGCTAATGATCTGTTTTACTGTGTAATTTTGTACTGTGAAGTAGTTACACAAAGAAAACTGCAACAGAATGACCAGATTTGCCCCCTGTTCAGTAGCTTGGAATTTTGCCTTCAGGGCTAATTGGGCTGGTTAGCTACTGACCAAAAGAAAGTATTAAAATCCTTTTATGTTATAAAATACTTTTGTCTCAACATTAAAGAGCCATTGTGGTATGAATAAAGCATAGGATGTTATTTCAGAATAGAGAGAGGGAAATGATCTCTGGAGATAAAAGATGACAACATATGTTGGATATTTCAGCCTTTTCAGGAACTCTAAAGCACAGAAAGAGGTCTGGATGTGGAGGGAGACAAACAGCATAGCATGAGCTCTCTCCCTCTCCCTTTCTGGCAGTATCTTCTTTAAACTTGAAAGAGAAGGAAGAAGGAGGGAGAGAAGAAAGGAATTTGTGGGATGAATAAGCGAGAGAAAAGACAGTGTGAGGATGGAGAGGGAAGGGAGGAGAGGAACACCCACCGGGAGAGAGAAAGCAGGAGAGACACAGACGTAAATGGGCCTCAGGAGGATATCTGAGAGTGACAGGCTGCTTCTACGACTTTACTGTGCTGTGGGTAAACTGTCAAAACACTGACTGGTCCACCTGGCAGCCCTACCCTTCCTCTTTCTTTCCCAAGTTTTATTCTTGCTCTTTTTTTGCTACACCCCCACCAAAAAAGAAACTTCCAACATTGCACTGGCTGCCAGATGGAGAGAAAAATAAGAAGAATGCAGAGTAAAAACAACAGTTTTTATTTTCTATTTATCACATATACATTTCCATTTTTGTGTTTTTCTATGTATATAATATTATATTTTCAGAAACCTGGATAAGCACTTATTCCAGTTTTGTGAAACCTGAATATGTCATCTGGAGTACACTGATAGAAACCAAGATACAATGCATACTCAGCTTTCTGATCCCTTCCTAACATGTGTGCAAGTAGAAGTAGTTAAGTAGTTTTTTAGCTTTAATTTGTCAGTTCAAAGTGAACACAGAAAGGTCATTCGGGTAGAGAAGGAATGGGGAAGAAAACAAATGTTCCTGGCTGGAATCAAAGTGAGGATGTTGTGATTTCATGGTATGCATCTTAGACTTGATCAGGGATGCCCCAAATAAAAATGTGTTGAAAAATGATGCATAGATGATCTACATGCTGAAATAAAGGAAGACTGACTGACACCGGTAACGTGAAGGACAAATTGTATAGTTGCATTACTGGTGATAAGCCAGAGACCAAAGTAGGTGCATTCATTTTTTCAGTCTTTCAACTTTCATCTTGAACTTTATTGTCCCCAATGAAAAATCTGCCTTGCAGCCAAAGTGAAACGAAATGTGATACAGAAATGTCAGGGTTGCTGGATGTGGATGATTCATGTCCTCACTGCCAATGAACAAAAACTTCTATCAATTCTTGCATGTTGCAGGTAAATGTTATATCACAAATGATCAAAATAGGGATGAAACTCAAAACTGGGACAATAGAGTGAATAATAATGTACTCAAGGGAGTGACTGTTAGTCTACACTCCTGGAGAGTTTTATTGTTTGACATTTTTCTTGATTCTTCTGGCTATGATGCTGCATTTAGATGCTCCCAGCAATGCCAAAATATATTTTCAAAGTTGATTTGGCTATAGAAAACATCAATGGTAAATGTCAAGGTTAACTAGAGCCAAAAAGTTGCATGGACAGTCACACAGGAATACTGAATACATTTTTCCATCCAACTGTATCAATAGTTTACCCCACAATGTAGCCAGATTTGCTCTTATGATCCTTCTGGTGCATGCAAGCACAGGCCCATTTAAAAGAAGCACATGACATTTTGAGGACCCCCTTGAAAACAAGATGGCTTATCTCAAGGAGTTATTTCCAACATTACTTTAACTGAATATCAATATGTTATAATATAAAGTAAATTCACTGTGCACAAAACTGTAAAGGATTTCAGAATTAGTTACATCTAGTGGTGAAGTTGCAGATTGCAACCATTTAAACACGGCTCAGTCTTCCAAGTGAGGAGAAACTTTTTGCCTGTCCTGGCCTACTGTAGAAACATGGCAGTTCAACTTGACAGACTCCATATAAGAGGACTTACTCCCTCTGTAGATAAAAACAGATCATTCTAAGGTAACAAAAACAACAATTCTTATTTCCAGGTGATTATACACTAATGAAAACATACCTATGAATATGATATTCCATTTCTGCCAGTAGAGCCTCCTAAATGTTACACACTGGACATTTAAGCCAAGAGGTCTGATAGCTGTGTTCCCAAATGAACTGAACCAGAGGAAAGAAAGCCTCTGTGCTTTGATATGACTTCTAGAAGCCTTTAGATGTGAAAACACCTTTAGATTAACTCACAAAGTGGCTTGATGTCATTATTCCAGAAATTGCTTGCTAGACTAGATCAAGTCAGCGTGTTCTGCTGGTTGGTACATCATTACTGAATGACACCTGTCATGCTGTTTTAATCGATCATCAGACTGCTGAGAAGACAGGGACATGTTGGGAGAAAAACAACTGATTCGCTAAAACCAGTTGAGGACACTGAACAGATAGAAGTCAAGTAAGGCTGATACACTGGACCAATCATGGACTTTTGGTTAGAGACGGGGAAGCATCTGAAGGGTTAAAAAGGGTGGGTGTGGGCAGTTGCAAGTTTTTGCACTGAAGTGCCAAGTCAAGACTGACAAGTCCCAAATCTTTTGAGTTGTTTTTCTGAGTTTTGAGTACGCTTTTCATCAAATGTACTGCTAACAGAATGGATAAAAGAAAAAGATCTTTTGTGTAATTTTTCTATCTGACGCTCAGTAATGTTTGTTCTTTATGGTTCTCTCCTGCAGCTTGATGGAATGCTGTCAGATTGGTTCAAACTAAGTGGATCTGGGGAATTAAGTGTCAACTTGCTAGGAATTAATAGTGTTAAAATAAGTTGTTTTAGGAAATGAAAGGAAATTAACTGATTTAATACTTGTTAATGTTTGGGCAAGGGGGGAAGGTATCAAGCATTTTCAATTCAAAAGGGTCAGGTCCAAGTGAAGTCCAAGTCAAATTGCAAGTCTTTTTTGATTTTGCCAAGTCGAGTCTAAAGCCATCAAAGTGAAGTCTGACTCAAGTCTAAGTCATGTGACTTCAGTCCACTCCTCTGCTAGGTACAGGTGAATGTGAATCTGTGTATGAGTGTAAGCCTGTGTTTATTTCCTTAGCCTTGTTAACGTTCAGGAGGAGGTTGTTGTTTTGACACCAGCAGGTCAGCTCCTCTATTTCCTTCAGATAGGCTCATTGTTATCAGGGATAAGGCCCACTGCTGTGTCGTCGGCAAACTTGACTATGGTGTTAAAGTTGGAAGTGGAACACAGTTGTGTGTCTACATGAAGTCCAAAGGGCTCAAAACGCAGCCCTGGGCTACTCCAATTTCAAGGATGAGAGTGGATGAGGTGTGAAAAAATAAGTACATTTACTGTACATGATGTTTACAAGTATAACTTGTCTATTGTGGTAACATTAGCTCTAAATAAAAAGCTGAGGTTGATGGAAATGTAGTTTTGTATAAAGCAAAGTCTTGGATGACGTGACATGTTGACCTAATGACAGTTCCCCACCAAAATTCAAGGTATTACAATTCACCTTCTGGGGAACATAACATCTGTACCAACTTTCATGCTAATGCTTCCAATTCAGTGTTAACCGAAATGTGAACCTGCTAGTGGTGTCACGTAAGAATTCACTACCAGAGTCATTAGCATCCAAGGACCGTTAATTACTGTAATATGTTTCACAACAGTACATCCAATAGTTGTTGTTGTTGTTCCTCCAACCCCAGCAGATAAAGACTGGTTTAGAACTCCTACCTACAACGCACAAACCTTTTGCACTATTTTTATTTCACTTTAGTAGTTGAATAGTTTTAGTTTTTTAGTTTTAGTCAAGTTTAATTTTTCTGCTCATATTTTGGACTCCATGTCCTACTTGAACAACAAATAATGTATACACTTTAATGTATAGTTTTTTTTATATCTTCTAAAATTAATAATATTAGCAATATTTTTACTTTGATATTCTTAGTTTTCTGACTTTGCGCTGCTTTGTCCTATTGCTGCTGTGTCAAAATGAATTTCTCCTTAGGGGATAAATAAAGGAATTATCTTATCGTATCTTATCTTATGTTTCCTAACTACATTTGATTTCCAAACTTCTCAGCTCTCTGATATTTTGTAGGTTAATAGTAGCTGAGCAGATATTGATTGGGGGTGTTTGTGCAGTGTGAATATGAGCTACAAAGAAACAGCATAACATCTTGGGTTTAAAAGATTAAAGAACTTCATCGCTATCAGTCTCCCCAATGCCCACGGCTAGAATAACTTCAAAAAGCATTTGCATATCGTGCGTGCATGCACGTGTGCCCAGGTTTTATCATAATGCCTTATGTTTTTCATAACCCGGGGGTGCATTGACTTCAAACAGCGCCAGGTGAGAAGTGACTACAGTGCATCAGTGGGAGGCACAGTAGAGGGTTAAGTGTTACATGGAATATGAGTGCATGTTCTGCAGCAGAAACCCACTCCTCAGGGCAAAAATCACAGTACATCCATATCATACAAATAACATCCAGCCCACACACGCTCTCTCACAGCAACTTTCTAAATGATGTGCTTTGTTTCATCATGTGTGTCTGTCAACTTCTCCTGCCTGTCAGAGAGAATGAATCTGTTAATGAACAGCTTCAGGTTGGAAAAAACAAGTGCACTCGAAAGGCTCAAGAGTGATTATATCAAAGTGGAAGCAAATGCTTTTTTTTTTTTTACAGTTCATTTAGATTAAGTCAGGAAATTGCATGAGTAATATCTTCCAAAAGTACTCGCTTAAGGAAGCTGTCTTTCAACTTGGGAAATTGTGTGCATGTAGGTGGCAGGAATGGTATTCATCAAGAAGTGTGAATTTGATTTTTCACTGGAAAATGCTATATTTATTTTTAACACGACCACTGAATAATACCTGCCTGTAGTGGTGTCAAATAGCAACAACTTGAAACATGAGGACTCTGTACAGCGCTGGTTCTCAAACAAGATTGCTGAAATATAATTTAAAACATGTTTTGCATTTCCTGTAATGTTCTGTTTCAGCATTAGCCTGCTAGGTAGTCATGTTCATTACATTAATTCGAGCTAAAATGTGATGGCAAGAGTAAATGGAGGTAAAATGAGTGGTTCAGAAACACTGCAATCATGGCTCCAAATGGGAACTATTGGGAAGAGAAGTGTGGAACAGGCCTATTACTTTCCTACCAGATTAGCTCTGGATCTCAGAACCGGTTCCATTCAGGATTCAGCAACAATCAAAATTACACAAAATTAATAATCTTCAACTGTCTGTAGCTGAATAGGGTCGGGTTAGGGTTAGGATGCACTATGGGAAGAGGGCAAGCCGACGGAGGCAATGTGATGCTTTGGGCGATGTTCTGCTGGGAAACCTTGGGTCCTGCCATTCATGTGGATGTTACTTTGACACGTACTACCTACCTTAGCATTGTTGCAGACCATGTACACTCTTTCATGGAAATGGTATTCCCAGCTGGCAGTGGCCTCTTTTAGCAGGATAATGTGCCGTGCCACAAAGCAAAAATGGTTCAGGAATGTGGGAGCTGGCAGTAAACATGCTTGCAGATTTAGCTCACTGGTGCTAGTTTCAGATCATGTGATCCTTACAGGTCGTAGCAGTCCCTCTGGATTCTGCCAAATTCTGAGGCTGCTTATTATATTTTCTGTGCTCCCTAAAGAAGATATGTCTGAGTGTGAAGTAATATTAGTAAAAATACCTACCTTAAATACTAGTGGTGTGCATCGTTCAGTATTTGATTGGATTTTGATTCTTCAGGTCATGATTTGATTCAAAATCAATTCCTAAGAGGAAGGTTTGACTCAAACTGCTGCAAGAATCCCTCACTCACTCACTCATCCACAAGTTCTATGCCACAGTCTGTAACCTGTATTTTCTGATTAGCAGACTGTGTTACTATGGATGTCATTCTGATCATAGGTCTGTTCACGTCTCTTAAGCAGATGACACACTTTTTTTAACAGAAACCCTTTTATTTCAATACAATTATTATTGTCTTTTTCTATTATCTACTTCACCATATACTTCACGTTTGTCTTGTAAAGCTACTTTTTCAGTCATTAAATCAAAAAATGCTTGCAACTGCTGCCTTTTTTGAAGATGGACTACAACTAATTCTAGCATGTGAGTGCTGTAGATTTTCCAGGTACTGCACTCTCTCTCTCTTTTGTAGTAGTTTTTTGTAGTTATTTGTATGTATTCAAAAGAGACTTAAAGGACAATTTGTATTGTTCTCTTTATGTTTTTATTACAGTTTGCTGTGCTTTTTTGTAAACATCTTAGACTTGCGACCTGCTTCCTGGGTGTTCATTGGAGGAATATGTTCATTGTTGCCATTGCATTTCTTCGGAGCACTATAGGATCTCTGGTAGATTACCATGAGTGTACCTAGCGATATGTGTGCATGCGCCAGTGTGTTGACTATAATAGAAAGAACTAGATAAACCTTTACACAAGGATCAATGATGGTGCAGAGGATTATGACTTTCATGAGGCTATTAAAGCTCATGATACTGAGCCATACACAGTCACCATAAGATATGGAGCCAGGAAGATGGAGGGATTGCAGAGAGGAGGATAAGCCATATGAAGAATCTTGTAAGAACTGGAAAGAGCCTCCTTATCTGAAGCTAACACACTCACGTCCAGGATGTGTTGGTATTAATGATAGAGGCTGACCTCACAGTGACATGTGTGCACATTAAGCTGGAATTTGATCGGGAAAACAAACAAAATTTGTCTGGGCTCTTTTCCCCATGCTCACAGTTAAGGTTTTAATTACTTGTATATAGGTGGATTGGTCCAGTGTTTAACATTTAGGAGGATCTGTTGGCAGGAATGGAATATAGTATTTGTATGTTTTCATTAGTTTATAGTTTACTAGATATAAGAATTGTTGTGTTTTTGTTACATTTGACTGAGCTGTTTTTATCTACAGAGGGAGCTGGTTTCTTTTATGGAGTCTACCATCTTGAACCACCATGTTTCTACAGTAGTCCAGAACAGACAAAACAAACACTGGCCCTAGATGAGGCCCGCTCCCTATTTTTGCAGCCACTGTAGTTTCTACACGTTTGGAAGATGATCAGTATTCAGTTGGTCGCAATCTGCAAATTCACCACTCCATGCCACTAAATCATACACACTGGTCTTTTAAGTGCGAAATACAGTCTGAGCGTGGAGTTGTTCCAACTGTTAAGACTATATTCTATATTTCAATTCAATTTAACTACATATATACTAACATATAAACATAAAATAAACAAAATGTAATACATGGACAACAAATTAGAGCTACGCATTGCAGTTCATAAGTCCAAATAGATTAAAACACATACAGACATTTGTTCCAATGTTTCCAAAGACAAAAGGAGTACCTTTTGTCACTTTGTGTAGGCTCTAGGCCAGGAGCCAGGTGCATCCCTAAGGATGTTTTCTGCTACCTTTTTTTTTTCACTATTATTTCTTGTAAGCCTGTATTTATGAAACCTTTTTTTTCCTTTGGGCTTTTATTGCGCCTAATTGATAGTGACTGCCGAAGGGACAACACACTGCCAGGGGCCAAAGGTCAGAGTCGTACCCATGGCTGCTAAAGCAAGGAAGCTGTCAGTGGCTTATCTGTGCATTACATTGTGGGACAATTGTGTATTCAACAGTACACTCAAAAATCACGTTTGTAGTATGCATAGCTTACTCACTTGTTTTTAGTGTACTCATTTTTATTACTTTTCATGTGTCGAGATTCTTTTCAATTGTACTTCACAGGCTGCGTCTCTCAGGTGTGTCTCACCATACCAAGTGTGACATCAGGGGCTCAGAAGGTAGACTCAGTCATCCACTAGTCAAATGTTTGACGGTTCGATCCTCGGCTCCTCCTCTGAATTGCAAGTGTCTTTGGAAAAGATATTAAACCCCAAATTGCTCCAGATGGTTGTCCCATCAGTGTATGAATGTGACAAAAAGCGCTTTGAGTGGTTGGAAGACTAGAAAGGCAGTATATAAGTGCAGTCCATATACCTTTAACATCAGTTAAACCTCCAATCTCCTTCTACACACAATATGTCCTACTTTTCCAAAATTACAAATCAAAATGATAAATTAAAGACACCAACATGCATCACCATCAGCGGCTCATTCATCATCTGCTTGACTACCAGCTAACTAGTTATGTCCAATCACAGTGATACAGGTGTACAGCACGCACATTATAATAGCACTAGCATGACCACAAGTAAACTTATTACTTCAAACTAAATTGAATTGAATCACCAGAGAGAAGGGAAATCTTATAAAAAAACAGGAACTTTCTGTGTATTTAACCTTCTTTTTCATATGAATGCAGTCAAACGTTAGTGGCTGCATATTCCCCTGGCTGCAAGTGTCCTCAGCCACTTATACTTTTAAAACCCAAACACACACATAGATAAACTATTTAAGGTGGCTCCCTGCAGAGAAGGTGCGAGCTGTTAAAATGTCACTGGCTCTTACATCAGCCTGTGCCCCGCTGTTTCACGGTGGTTACATGGGAGTATGAATGGAGATGCACACGTGCGTTTTCTGCTTAAAATATATGTTTTCTGAGACATACAAAAGGCTTTTTGCTTATGGCAGCTAAGGTTAACATGATATTTGACACATCACGCAACTTTTACACTATTAAGATGAGATTTTTTAAATATATTCTTATACTTTTAATTTATTTATTTTATAATAATTGAAGTTTTTTGATAAATAATAAATGATAAACATCTTAATCTATTTTCAAAGGCAGCACTACATACAGGTCTATAACGTCTAAAGGTCTGGCCTCAGTTTGGAATATGTGCACTGTTGACAGATGTAGCAACACTCTAAATATCAAGGGCAGAATTGAAATACATGAAAGTGCAGCACAAATTTGCCTCTCATTTTACTCACACTCATAATGTGTGTGAAATCATTTGATTTACCGAGGCAAGAGCTAATTACGCATTCGGCTCAGATCAGCAAGCTAGTAAAAGACGTCAAAATATTGCCTGATGCACTAATAGAAATACTCATTAATTACCAAACATTCCAAAATGTTTGCAAAGGCTGCTATTAAACTCCACGTGAGCAAAGTTATTTGTGCATCTATTTCTTCGAATAGATTATAATAATAGTCTTTGGTTTGTAAAATGAATGCTGTAGGAGTAAACAAAGTTATAAAATATGGAAAAAAGGCAGCCAATCCTGGCACTGATATGCTTATATCTGCATATAATCCAAACACACTTTTTTAATAATTATTGTGTTTTAATAGCATACCGTCAATGTGTCTATCATAGTTTTTATGGTTATTTCAAAATGTTGACAAAGGAGCAGTTTGAATGCTGTGAAAAAAAAGTGTGTTTGTTTAGAGAGATTGAGATAAAAGTGTGAGTGAAAGATAATAATGGAGCAAGAGAGACTGAATGTGTGGATAGAAAGGAAATAAGCTAGACACTGAGGGAAATACAGATAAAATAGATGAGCAAAGAAGCAGGAAAAAGGAAGAAAATGTGGCAACATAACAAGGGTCAATGGAAGAAGAAGCACATGAGTGAGAGGCACATGGCAGAGTGAGGGAGGTATTAAAGGTGTGATCGTATTCAACATTCGAAGCCACCCCACTGGGATTTCTGAAGGGTTAATAATCAATGCCAACACATTGGGCTGGGCCAATTAACACACAGCTAGAGATCCTCCATGACCTGGTTAATGGAGCGAGAGAAAGCGAGAGGAGGGGAGAGATTGATTTTGTTTGAATGGAACTGCAACACTATCTGACTGGAGAAGAAAATGGCTGTTTTGAATTGCTGATGTTGCTCTTAAATAGTCTTCCTTAAATTGGACGATCAGGCAATCCAGGCAGTGGGGAAAAAATGGTGTTCAACCCTCACAGAGGATTTGTGACTTTCCTTCCATCACAGTTGAATAAAGTACATAGATGTGTCTGTCTTCACTTTCAACTAACAGAAAGGGTGGGGGAAATAACTGAAGCACAACTGGTGGATTGCACAACAGTTTTATGTCAAATGTATTAAAACTGTCCATATACAGCAAACCATATTTGGTACACTTTTTATTGTGTGTCCACTGTGCTATAACTGAGACCTAACAATATTATAGATAGATAGATAGATATCAGATCTCCAGACCGAAAAGATTGAAATATGCTGTTGTATTTGATATATTTCATTGTCAGAAATGGAATGTCATATTCATAGGTATGTTTTCATTAGTGTATAATCATCTGAACATAAGAATCGCTTCATTACCTTGAGTCTGTATCTACAGATGACGCAGGTTTCCTTCCATGGAGTCTGCCATGTTGAACCTCCATGTCTCTACACTGCGTGCACAATTATTAGGCAAGTTGTATTCCTGAGGATTAATTTTATTTTTGAACAAATACAGTGCTCTCAGTCAATCCAACATGTTAATAAACCTTAAACATGAAAAGGGGGTTTTGGCTTTCTCAGGAGAATATCTGTTTGTGCACAATTATTAGGCAAATATTAGTGTGCAAACTTATTAGGCAACTAAATAAAAAACTAAAATGTTCCTATCTGAATTGTTTATTTTCATTTATTAGAGTAAGAATAACAAATAAACAACTCAAAATTTACAAATAAGCACTTCTGACATTTTAACAAATATTTAGTGACTATTCAATAACTGACATGAGCCGTCCATCCATGGAGTCTGTTAGTTTCTTGATCTGTTGATGATCAACTTTTCATGCAGCAGCAACCACGGCCTCCCAAATGCTGTTCAGAGTATTATTGTCTTCCCTCACTGTAAATGTCACGTTTAAGAAGGGCCCACAAGTTCTCAATGGGGTTTAGGTCAGGTGAGGAAGGGGCCAAGTCATTATTCATTCATCTTTAAGGTCCTTGCTGGCTAGCCACGCAGTGGAGTGCTTGGATGGATGTGATGGAGCATTGTCCTGCAGAAAAATCATGGCCTTCTTGAATAATGTAGACTTTTTCCTGGACCACTGCTTGAAGAAAGTATCTTCTAAAAACTGGCAGTAGGTTCGGGAGTTGATTTTAAGTCCATCTTCAACCCGAAATGGTCCAACTAGCTCATCCTTAATAATAACAGCCCATACCAGTAGCCCACCTCCACCTTGCTGGCACCTGACTTGAAGTGAAGCTCTGTGCCCATTAGGGATCCAGCCATAGGCCCATCCATCTAGTCCATCAAGAGTCACTCTCATTTCATCCATCTATAAAACCTTTGAGAAATCTGTCTTCAGATATCTCTTGCAGCAGCCCATAACAGTTAGTGTTTAGATAGGGACGCTTACATTTTTTTGCACCGTAGTTTTTCTTACATGCTTAGAATGGAAGGGTAAAGTGAGGGAGTAGCAATCTGCAACAACCACACTGTTAGATGCCACTAAATCCTACGTACTGGGCTTTTAAAACAAGACTTAAGTTGATATGCAAGATAAAACTGTATAAAAGAGACTTAATCGATGAAACCGTAAAATAAGGGGGTAAAAAAAATCAATTAGTGGCATACACACATATAAACACACTACACTATTATTTAATTTGGGGTACTTCAAAACTATGCAGCTAGTACATGTGTGAGTGAAAGACTCAAAATCCTTAATTCCAATTAGCAAAATTGTGACTGAAGGTACCCCATGGAGCTTCCTTGTAAACAAATACAATTTATGTTCACATTCAATGTTTTCTTACCAAAATGCATTCTGTGTCCTTGAGGCTTTATAAACTTGCTGAACACGTTTTCTTCCTCATTAAACAATTTGTAAAGGAGATTTTTTCAGTATTTTAAAAACCTGCATTTTTATATCCTTGTAACTAGCTAGCAGCCCTTCCCTGCCTTTTGCTGGTGCGTTGCTGTTTCCTGTATCACCCATATGCTTGTATGCAGCCAAGCATGACATTAAAAAAATCTGAGACCTGCTCATCAAAACATTCCTCATTAGTGCTACTACTGGTTCCATGGGGTACCCTTCAAGCTGTGTTAATAGATTTATGTCTGCAACTTGGGGCAAGTGGAACAAATTCAAAACACAACAATGACACGTTATCACCCTATAAAGTTGTTTTGGAGAATATACACACCAAGAACATAAAGCACAACATTAGCATTTATTTGGAGTTGTGTTTGTAGTTCTGGTTTTGTCTCCACCAACTCTTAAGTAAAATATCGCTCTTTGGCTGCTTAATGAGCAGGAAAGTGTGTCTGTCAGCTGTTTGCTGTTTGATGCTGGGCAGGTAGAGCACATTGAGTTTATCAGAGCTTTTTCACTGAAAACAGCTGCCTGCTGTGGCTGAAAACAGTGCTGATGAGAGCACCGGAAATCAAAACGATGATTCAAAATTAACTAAAAGGGCTCCATGGCTCCTGAGGAGAACCGCATAGTCAAGTGATCATTTTCTGTAGGTTCATCAAGCATCCCTTTCACATTATACAGTCGTTTGATCCATTGTGTATGTAAAATATACTGATTACTGCAGCTTTAAATTAAACTTCCTATCATTGACAATTTCATTGCATAGATTTCTAACTTACTGCCCTTTCTGCAGAGTATACAAAGCACTGACTGTAACTTCAACTTCTCCTATACAACCGCTGCAAGCGTTTTTGAATTTTTGTGGTGCAGTATAACCCTTTGGTTTACATTTGGATTATTGATTATGCTTCAGGCAATTAGCACTGTGTACTACAAGGTAGGAACTACAACTCTGGAAACTGTCCTCATTGAAATGAATGAGGAGTTTACATGTTTTGACACAGTGTTCTTCTCAAGCAACCTTCTGGAACACCCAGCTATTTTTACATCACTCCACCTTCTAGGTGCGAGGGTGTTCCATGTTTTACTTAGTAAATCTGCTTAACAGATACTCTGTGTATGTTGTCCTGGACTTGTCTTGACTTGTGTCTAAAAAAGGCTGTATGGCATGAATTTTTATTTTAGGAGGAAACAAATATTTCACCCCAGTTTTTGGGAGCTTGGGGGTCCCTGATAACATATCAATCATAAAAGGACCGGAATGGGTGTAGTGGGTCCTCTTCTCCTCTTTTCTTCATACTCCCCAGCAATTGTGGAACTGGGACGACCTCTCTTACGCTCCAGATTCTTGCCACTTTTGCACAGGCTTTCGGCAATATACGACTTGAACGTATAAAGCTTCATCTGTTCCTCTTTTCTCATCCCAGTGCTGCTGCAGTCTCTCCTGTAGAGCAGCCAGGCAGTCACAATGGTCATGTCGATAAAGTGGAACATCAGCCGGTGGTACCACTTCTTCGATCTGATTTTGTTGCGGTACAGTGCAATGAGACAGTCCAGCAGATCCACCCCACCCATATTCTTATTGTACTCTCTCACCACAGCAGGACTGGGGACTTTGATGACTTTCTTCTGCTTGCGATCCCACCTATCAACCTCGGTGACTGGGTGTGCGCCAATGTAATCACTGAGCAGACTGACTGAACGGTTATCATACCACTTCACAGCATGCAAGGTGGTTTCTCCAACCATGGCCGTCTTCTGTTCGAAAGAGCCACGTCCAGTTCTCTTCAACTCAGCATCACACATCAAGTTGACACCTGGTAGTCTGTTGCCACGAACAGTACCAGTACAGTGAATTCCCTGCTGAGCTAGTGTGAGTATGAGAGGGACACTTGTGAACCAGTTGTCAAAGAATAACTTGTAGTTCTGCTGCGTGGGTATTGGCTGGGCCAGGCGAAGGACAACATTGCCACTTGCTCCTACATCTGGCAGCTCAGGGGGTTACACAACTCTCCCTGTGTAGATCTCAAAATTGTGCGGGACACCATCAGAGCCAGCCAAGACAAGTATCTTGTAGCCCCATTTTTTTGGTTTTGATGGCAGGTATTGCTTGAGTCTATTTCTTCCCTTGAAAAGGACCATCTGCTCGTCTACAGCCAGCTTCTCACCCATTGGGATGGTCTGCAGCTTCGAGGTTAGATGAGTGACCAGTGGTCGGATTTTGTGGAGTAGGTCAACATTTTCTCCTTGTCTCACCTGATTGTCGTTGAAGTGCAGGGATTTTTTGATGAACTCCCATCTGTTGAGTGCCATGGTGTCAGCTACCTGGGACACTCGGGTGGCTTTGTTCCAAAACATGCGGGTGCCTGGTAATCCAAACAAGGACATGTACACTGCAGTACCCATGAACTGCTCCAGTTCTTTGGTAGTGATGTTAAGGGGCTTGTTGGTGTCACATTGAATGGCATATAAATTTGACTGCTCTACAACTACTTCCAGAAGGTCTTCAGAAAAAAACATCTTTAAGTATTCGTAGGGGGACATGATATTGTCTGATTTTGGAAGGCTGGCCTGCCATTCTGGGTAATCAGTGATGTTGGCACTGTGGGATGTTCTCCGGGGCAAGTGTGGAACATCTTCCTCTGATGCATCATCACCAATTTGATTTTCCTCTTCATCCACAGATTCGTTGTCATCAGATAGGCCATCTGTTCCAAAAGGGAAGATTAAAATTAGAATAGGTCATATACCTCTCTTCACCCACCCACTCACGCACGCACGCACACACACACACACGCACACGCATGTTCATTACATACTGTATGTTACTCTACTGACTGAATTCTGATCTCCTTATTCTCCCTCAAACCTGATTCTTGGGTCCACTCTTCCTCACTGTCACTCTCCTCAAGCTCACTGTCCTCACTGTCAGAAGGAATAAGCCTAACTGCTCGATCATCTTCCTTACACCCATAAAATGTTTGTGCATACATTTCCTGTGAGTAATAGTAGATAGTAAAGCAAAAAAAATTGATTATGGTGATAACTATGCATCCCTGCACATCTCCATCCATGAGAATGTTTTTGTTCAAACAAAAGTGGTCTAACTGCGCAATGTTGCCCTGAGGCAACGAATGGAAAACTACCATTTTACTATATAAATAAAGACAAAAACTGTCTTTACTTATTCAAATATGCTTCTTCACATATTCATGTACATCACAGATATTATTTATACAAATTTATTCAAATTTAAACATGTTAAAAAATGAAATTTATCGTACCTTCTGCTAGCAGTGTGTCCAAGCCGGCGATGGTTCCAAAAAGGACTTTTCCCGCCACAGACAAAAGGTCAAACCGACGCCCACCTCAAATTTCATTGGTCAAAGACTTATCATCAGACTTTTAATTTGATTTGTTACTTTTAAAAAATGAAAGGGGGGGTGTGTGGGCCAAAATAGTGGTTTGTTGCCTGAGGGCAACACCATGCCATAGAGGGTTAACAATGTGAACTTTTCTGGTAACCCAAGTAACAATAGCCGTGCTTCCATAAAAGTTTATTGCTGATTTTGACCAAATTTTGAGTACTTTGGTAAAAGAAAATGCAAATTAATGCTTGTTTCCATCAAGTGCCACTATGCTATTATTAGGAGTTTCACTGAGATAAGCAGTAGGTGGTGTAGGCTTGAGAACCAAAGGAAGAGGGTGCAACAAGATGACATAATAAAAAGAGTGCCAGTTGAACCTCAAATAGTTCAAAACAATGCAGTAAACAGACTATTATGGATGTATTAGAGACCCATGGTGATGAGGAGACTGTTGGAGTGGAAACACCTAAACTTATTTGAAAAAATTGTTTCCATTAAGCGCATGGAGTCTTTTTCTCAAAAGGCAAAAAACATACTTCAAAATGCCCATCAAAACCATTGATGGGAACACAAGTAGTGACAATTACAAATGTTAGCTTAAAGGTCCTACATTTTATAAATGTTTTAATCATGCAGGCTCCTCATGCTTTAACCTATATGGTGTGGGCAAGTTCTGTTCTATTCCATTTGTCCGTGTGTGTTTGTTATATGTAAGTGTGAAGCAGAGTTTTATTCCACAAACAACCAGATTTTATGAAACAAAACTCTGCTTTAGCCTCATTTTGTTGTATCTCTCTTTTCAGATGTTTCTAGTCTCCAAGTTGCAGGTGTAAACTCGCTCCCTGATACCACAACACTTTAACTTGGAAGTTTGTGTCAATTAAACTAGGCTATATCGTATTGCTTTTAATCCTCCCTATTTCACGCTAGAGAGAACAGTCAGTTGCAAAGGCTTTTCACAGTATATTCAACAACCTGCAGGAAGGCTGTTATTTTGACATCAGAATAGCAATATCACCTGAACTTTTTTTAGTTAGCCTGGGTTAATCTATCAATATGTCCACCCATCCATTGTTACAGATGTTTTTTTTCTTTTCTTTTTGCTGTGTAGTACACACATATTCTGTTTCCCCTTTGTAATCTTTTGTTTTTCACGTTCTTTGTATAACCACTAACCAATTGCTGGCATTACATGCTTTTTTCTATCTAGCTGGAATTTATTTGTACTTTTTTTTTTTTTTTTTACTTTTTTTTTTGGCTTTTATTGCCTTTATTTGATAGGGCAGCTAAACAGACAGGAAAGGGGGGCAGAGAGAGAGGAGATGACACGCAGCAAAGGGCCGCAGTTCGGATTTGAACCCTGGGCCGCTGCAGCAAGGACTCAGCCTCGGTACACGGGTCGCCAGCTCTACCCACTGAGCTAACTGGGCGCCCCTATTTGGACTTTTTTCTATTTCAAAAGGTAATGCAATGATAGCATATAGTGAACAGTACATGAGCATGTAGTAGATATTAACAGATCAATAAATGATATCATGCAATGAAGTCTTTGGCCCATTTTGGTTTTGGAAGGGAAACAAACCAGAACATTAGGAACAACAGAGTTAACATCATCTACAACTATCTTCTCAGCTTGGTCAAAGTCTGGCAGTTTACATTTCCCAGTATAATGGATTTGCTTAGGCAGTGGTGTAATCCAGAGTTTACTTATTTTTCAGTTGGCCTTGCATATACCCACTTCTAAATCACCTCTGATGCATCATTAATTCAGTGGTATGCTACAACTCACGTTTATCCCTAGCATGGTGAAAGTATGACATGCCCCTATTCCACCTCTGATTGGCTAGTACTCATTGGGTTGGTTAAATCCAATTCTAGGAAAGAAAATATGCCTGCAGCAAAGCAGTTGTTCCAGGAGACAGTTCACAAAAGAAACTACTGGTGCATAGACTACCTGCAAGGTGAGAGAATAGTTATCCAAGGAGGAAATAAGGAATAGTTTACCTCTTCTGTGGCTAATGTTAATTTCATAATGATCCTAAATCCATAATCCTAAAAGTAAAATACTTTTTACTAAGAGTATACCCAGTTCTCCAGGCACCACGACACAGCTACTTTTAGGACCAAGATATCCTAGCACACTTCTTTCGTTAGGCCGTGAAATAAGTTGTATGTTATGTTTAAGCCTTGATCTTAAGAGATAATTCGGGTTTACTAAACTTTGCAGTTATTTTCTTAGTTTTGGTCATCATTTCTATAATTTATGGTGATAGGTTACACTCTTAAAAATGTAATCCGATACAGTTACTTATTACCTGTTAAAAATTTTAGTCAGTAACCTTATTCAAGTATCACAATATTAAATCAATTTTGGATTACCCTCAACACCTACACATTATTCTCATAAAGAAAAGAAATATCAATAAATACTGATGCAAGTGTATTCTATAAGACAGAGAAATGTTACCTTAGAAAAGAAAAAGGAAACCGAGATTTTTAACATTTAAAATGTTTCCACTGCTCAGTGTTTTTTTTTTAAAGAAAATCTGATGTATTTTAAAATTGTAATCTTTTTAATAATCCCCATTTTTAAGATAATATTGCTGTCCTGTCAAGCTGCAGTCAAACATATCATTTTGCCTCACAACCTAATGATTCACCTGATTTCATCAATAAAGGAACATAAGTGACGGATATTAAGATTAAATGCATGCACATTTATTTAAAAGTTTTATATATAGTATATTTTCCTTATTTGACCTCACTTCATCAACCTTAGTTAACATGAGCCATCTCCTAAAGCTTCCAGGATGGGCGAGATCAGGCTGTAGTGCATGACTACTCCGAACAGACACGTACCGTACCGTCTGTGTCACAGGGATGTACGTCCTACAGCCATGCTCATATCTGATTCCGGCATTCAAATGTGGATATCCCTAACATCTAAATTCAAAGTGAAATTATAAGATTGTCCCTTTGTTGTTTGACATTCACCTTGTGCAATTTTCTTCAGCTTGGTTATATAAACAAAGATAAATCAAAGCACCAAAAGGGGCAAAATCCCAATAAACAACTTTTTTATCCAAAGGATTAAGTAATTGATAAGAAATGGTCTGCTTTGGCAAACAAGGGACTCTTAGAGAGATACCAGTCCCATGTCTTTCAAGATAGAATCAATGTAGATGAAACTAGACACAAAATGTGCTGCCAGCATGTCAAACTTCCATACTGTTGTCATTACCGTCCCAGTTATATGTATCACAGCGTCCCAGTACTGACAAGGGTAAAGGCACTTTGTTTAAATATTTTGAAGGAATGGATTTATTACATATGATTCAGATTTCTCTTTTTTGTGGTTTACAAATTACTGCAGTATCTATAAATTCCTCACATAGAATTACCCCTCCGTTACTTTCTTCTCTTCTGTGACACCAGGTGTTTTATGCATACCACTATCAGTGCCATGTTTTTTTACATTACAGTTAGGTGTCAAATATTTCATTACACCACAAAGAAACATTCTTAAGTCACTCTTTCTCTTGGCATACCTCTTATGTTGGAGCATGTACTGTATGTCAGCTTGAAATTCAGTGCCACAAATTGATAATAATGCAGTATTCTGTGAGAGTGGGGGTGTTATTCTATTTCATTGCACAAATCATACATTTCCTGCATTTCCCATTGTATGTGTGAACCTGCTTGTGAGCTTCTTACCCAAGTGTGAGTTGCTTTGATTTGATCTTGATGTGTGTTACAAAGTCAGCTCTCCCAGCAGATTTCCATACCTATGAAAATCTTTGCCTTAACGAATGGATGCTATGTGGGTCGGTGACAGGTTGTGTTTATTTCCTTGTAGTGTACTCCTTAGTATACGGCCCTCATTATGTTCAAAGTTGATTAAACCTAATGAGGTAGATTTGAATGAATAAGTTACCATCTCAGTAATGTGAGAGGGTGCCACATTACAGCTCCTCACGTTATTCTGCATGTGAAGCATCATTGTCAATCACACCATTCATTTTATATATACATATAATATAATGTATGTCTTGCAGTAAGTATTACATTTGTGAACCGTGTAATGCAAATTTTTTGTCTTTACTGTATCAAAGAGCTGTTGATTCAATTCTAGGATCATTTTTGAAGCTGTACTTCGCAGCATTGTATTGGATCTTTTTTTTAAGGTTAAACCTACACATCGTGAGGCATGAAATACTGATTAATACATTTCCAAGCAACCTTTTGCTCAAAAATGACTTGAATCTATGACATACTACCAACAAAAACTGAACATAGAAGTATCGAAGTAAGGAAAATAGTATTGATTGTAATTGTATTTGAAGACAATATATACTGTGAAATGTTTTTGCTTACCTCCTAAAAGTGTATATAATTTACAGAAATAAATGTACTGAATGTTATGGTCAGTAGTTCAGTGCTAAGATCAAATCTAAGCCTGAAGTTGTTTTATTGGCATCAGAAACATGGAACAGCAATCCGTATCAACAAGGGAAGGCCACGCTCTAAAACGGCTGCCGCGAGGTGATTCTGAAATTGGCTCCCTTTCTGAAAATGTTTAATCATGCGTTTATGAAAAAGTGAACATCATTGTCACATATTACCTAGACTATTGGATTAAATGCACAACGTCCTTTTTCCGCCTTAATCAGAGATACCAGATAACCAATAAGGTGGCTAACACGCAAGTTTCTCAATACACTGTGCTCTATTATAAACATACCATATATGTTATTAGTTATGTTGTTAAGAGTAAATTATGTCACATTACTTTTATCTTTTGATCAGATCATTCGATGTGATCAAGGACAGGACCTCAGCTTAATGTGTGAGGGCACAGCCTCTTCAGTAACTGTATACGGTATTATGCTGACAAGATCGTATAAACCTATAGGTTCAATACATTTGTAATTTACATTATAATTTAAATTACAGTATGTAAAAAAAAAAAAAATTCAGTTTCTTAATATAGCATGCAGTGTCACCCAGTAGGATCAATTACTATCTTCAAATTATCTATTTGCATTTGAAGCATAAACCTTGAATGCACTGCAGTTGAAAAGTAATTTCACTCTTACACAGTTTTTTGTTCAAAGATAATGTCCACATGAGCAGCCAGGGTGGCCTCATATTTTACAAAACCTATCCCATAACTGAATGTCTGCAGCTTTTATTTCTGGCAAAAAGCCAACATTGTGTCCAGCAGCCACTGTGTGTTCTGTGTAAGTGTCCTTGAATGTGACACCAAACCCCCTCAGGCGGTGTCAGCATTTATGGAGAAATCTGCCATATGCTATTATTATACCCAGGACAGGTACAATCTACTGTATATGTGTAAGTACACAAATTGGGCCCAAAGGCAGGCACCTTAGCAGACATGACAGCTATTATTAAAAGACTTATTGGTGACACAATAATACCAATGTCTCTATGTGACCACCTTTAATTTTGTAATTTATATTAGCTTTTCCTGTTGGCACCTCACACAACTATGTCCGCATTACTTTTGTTTCTTTAAAGTTTGTAGGTGTCAACAGACTGGCAGCACCCAACAAACCATAACCAAGGTAATTGTCCTGCAAATGGGAAGGTGAACAGGTTAGACAAGACATGGCAGGAATGCTAAAGCAGGCAAGACAATTGTGACAAATGAAATGGGGAAATTGCCTTTTTCTTTTTCTTTTAATATACACACAGACTAAATAGAGGATGAGGTGCACGCTGAGGAGACAGACAGAAACTCACAGGGCTAATGAGGGGATGAGCAACAGTGTGCAGAACAGGAGAATATACAGAGGAAAATGCAGGAGAGTGTACAGGTGAGGAAAGGATGAGGGTGGGTACATAATGGAATTTGACGAAGGATCCTCTGTTGCCCAGTTCTAAGGTTCATAGGAACTTAGGACCCAGGGAACATACATAGACACTCCTACATGATTATCTCTGATGAACACACATACTACAAATATACCTGTTTTTTTCTAATTCAAGGACACACAGACTAAATGCAGTCCCAATTTTTTAGGCTGCCTCGATCAACAAAACCTTGTCCTCACTTGTCCCACTCCCATCTCTACATGTGACTGAAAAATCATTCCTTAAATTTGGAGGATAAAACCCAGTGCGGTTTATAATCCACAGCCATTAATCTATTGTATGACAACCCGTTTTTCTCCGGCAATTCATGTCAGCCAATGAAGTTGGGAAATATAACGGGGGCATGTCATTTTTATCTGGTATACAGATACAGTGTTCATTTTGTTAACGAAAACTATGACGAAAATTATTTTTCCATGACTAAGACAAGACGTTGAAGAACTAGAAATAGATTTTTGAATTGTATGTTTTAATGAGAGGGAACTAAAATAGTAGTGGTGGGCTGCATGATATTTGCCCCCGTTGTGCGTGTACTCTGTAAGAACAATGCCACCCTGTCATTGATCGACATGTCATGTTGTAAATGACAAAAACATGATGGCTTCAACGCAAAAAACGATTTTGTCAGAAAAAAAGGGTCTATCTATTGACACACTTTATTTATAATTTGGCAGAAAGGAAAACACAATGGACTGTAGTAATAGGAGACGGGGATATGCCCTGTGGCTTCAAATTTGGAGGGAATAATACAAGCAATCTGAAGACACACTTGATGTGGCGCATGATGCTGTTAAATTCTACAGAAAGTTAATGAAGTGTAAGTCTTAATGTTACTGGGCAGTCGGCTATGTCAACTTGTGAAAAATTTGCAAACTAACTAGGTTCCTTAGCCAAGTTTTTCTTGGCAAAAAAAGCTTCAAAGCTTTCGAGCTTAACATTTTGACTAAAAGTTGACTAAATGAAATTACTTTTGTCAACTAAAACATTTTGTGTTGTTGTCGACTAAAACTATGGATAACTTGGATAAAAATGACTAAAATTGGACTAAAATGGGCAAGCACTGTCAAAAGAATTAATTTTAAACAGCTGCCAAAATTAACACTGGTATTTAGATGTAGTACTCATCAGTCACAGTTAAAAAGAGCACATTTGTACACTTGTAATGTATTTGGAAAAGGTCAATGAAGAGTGTATTCGTTGGATGGGTATCATATTAATTACAGCAATAATAAAGAATAGAAGACATTGGGATATATTTTCCAATAACCTGATAATTTATTTGCCATGTGTTTTTAGAAGGCAAAACTTTTACTGCAAACTCAAATATCATGAAACTCATTCCAGTGTGCTTCAGGGATTTACTCTTTGTTCAGTTGAATATTTGATTTTCAGGTAATAGGGGCTGCTTGAACATTTAAATCAACTTTTGGTCTATTGGTCTCCTTTTAGGAGGGGAGACAGGTTTTTTCTATCAGCTCCTCAGTTATATTAGCTGTATTTAGCATGAATTTACACTTTGAGAGATAGCATGGATGTACCTTTGGCAGCATCAAGCTCGCAGGTGTAGGATTTTTCTTTTTTTTTTGTCTAATTTTACAGTTTAGGCGGCTTTTAAACTTCGTGAGCAATTTGAGCAAAGAGCATTTTGTTAACAATCCCTGCTGAACTTAAGGTATTCATTCTGTATAGACCTTTAAACATCAAACACTTTGGCATGTCATAGCAGGAGATGCACAGGTGTGAGTAACAGCATTAATAAAGCTGTAGTGCGCACTACTGTAGTGCGCTGCAGCCATTTTGACATGAAATGGTAGAGTAATCACAGGTGTTACTAATGATACTAATAAAGGTTCTGGTCCATTTAGTGTAGCAAAGCCTGTCTGGTGAGCCAACGTGCACAATAGCAGCACACAGACTGTGTGACCTGAATTGAACGGAAGCTTAATTAGTAACATTGGTAACACCTGGGTTTACCCTACTGTTTCCTGTGGAGAAGGTCTTTTCGAATGGCTTACAGAAAAAGCTATAGCACAGACACCTGTGTTTCCTGCTATTCAATCATTCTGTCATATCTTTCTTCAAAACAGTACAATTGTCCTTTAATTTGGATGTAATAATTTAATTTGATGGCATGTGTTCCTGACTAAGATATTTTGGGGCTATCTCTGAGTTCACAGAATTTCATTACCCCACAAAAATGGGTTTAATGAAAAGCAAAGGGAGGGGTTAAATTCATTTGTTGGTCAGGGTCCTAACATAACATTAGATTTGTACAAACCAGGATCATACTGGCTGTAAGTGGCTATTTTTCTTTTGTTTAAAAATCCCCGTTTCTCATCTCCTGACTGCCCTTATTACCAGGACTCAGAGAGCAAAATGTAATATTTTGTTCAGGAGGGTGTCGAAGGTTAATTGCACAGTGTGTGTGTGTGTGTGTGTGTGTGTGTCTGTGTGTGTGTGTGTGCGTGTGTGCGCACATCGCTGCTCAGCAGTGTTGCTGGGGTGCGGCACCACTGGACCTGTTTTACATTCAGTAAGAAACAGTTCTTTGACTGCTGCTTTATTCAAAGTCAGTGTGTCTCTGAACTCTGTCTTCATTTATCACTGCTGTGTTAGACTCACGGTTGCCATACTATCCTCGACAACACACACACGCTTAAGAAATCAAACACGGTTTCACACAGGAGAAAGATAGTGCCCTGTTGTAATGTCGGTATGAGTAAACCATATAGATGCTAAGCCATTATTAGACATTGACTATTTAAAAGAAGAGCCAGAGGAGAGGAACAAAATTATTTCTTCTTGCAAAAATACTATTTGGTGGTTTATACAGTGACTTACTATTTATTATGATGTTATTGTATGTAGCCTGATATATTTAATATATTAAAGGGAAACTGAGTAGTCAGAAATCATATTATGGGTGGGCACAGAGAAAATCAGGTGCAGTAGGTATAATATATGTGCAAAAATAGGCAGCTACTGAGTCACTGGTGTTTAATGTGGCACCAATGCCAATAAATGGGGGGAAAAATTAAACCTGATAGTGGGCATGCCAACATAACCTCTGGCACTCCCAAAACTGCAGCATTAATGTTAAACCATACCTACAGATACACAAGCCAAAAACGCAAGTAGTAAGACAAATTAAACCGTCTATTGGACACACAGTATACCAGCTATGCACTTCACTATGCAAATGCTTTGGGAGGTCCATCCTTACAACAGTAGCTTAAATTAAATAAATAGCTGTTTAAAAGGACATTATCAAAGACAGACCAATGCCTGATTTTACATTTAGAGCTACTGTGTGCTTGTCTGCTTTTGCTGTTGTGGATGCGGATTGTGTGTGCACTATACTATTCCTTGCAGTCATTCTTGACTTGGCGGGTCTGTTATACACTTACTTTGGCTTGAGACTTGGCTGTAATACCAGGTGGCTGCCATTGTGTGTTTCATTCCAAACAAACCATACCGAAATTGTTCAATTAACATTAACTGAATATAGGTTGAATGATTACTGGTCCGTCAACTAGTAATACTGAGAATACTTTAGTTGTACTTTGGTGTCCATCTTGAGCAACACTGCACCAGAATCAACTCCTGCCCTTGTATCAGTGATTGAACTGATGGACTGTTCAAATTCCTCCCTTCTGAGTTATACTATATAGCACTGCATAGAAAAGCCAGTGATGTGTTGAATCTTCTTTATTGGCAGCCTCCATCATCACTTAGATTCCACCTTAACACCAGCCCTGGCACCTGAATAAAGATTTCCTATCATGGAGCCCGAGCACTGGCGCCACGCTCTTAAAATGTGACAAATGCAAATGGGATGAGAGAAATCAAATGTGACTAACGTGTATGGAAACAGAGAAAATCAATTGTCTCCTGAACAAATGGATGAGCTATTAAAATGATTGTGTGCTACAGGAATATTTTATCCTCAGCAGCTGCCAGCAGAGGCAACAGCGACTCATATTCCAAGTCGGCTTGGCTAAAGACAGCACACAAAGCTCCCACTAAGGCAATTAGATCCACTCTGCATGAGCAGAACATGTGATTTATCTGCTTGCTTACATTATCATTATAACAAGCATAAAGAGTAAAAGTGTTGCTGAACAAAGAAAAATAAGTGGAATTTTTCTGGACTAGTAGAAATGTGCTTTGCCAAAGTTAATTTCTCTTTTGTCTTCGAAACAAGATGGTGCAATGATGCTAAATACTTGTTTTTGAAGCAACATTTCCATTTTCCAACTTTAATAATACAAAAGCTTTTGAATTGCGCAGAAATTTAAGCTTGGGAGCTAGGGGCCAGACTTTGAACTGTTGTTTCATATCACGATGAAGGGACATCTCTTTTCCTCGCCCCATTTGTCAGAGATATTGAGAATAAAGAATTAATTAAAGCTTAGATGCCAAAGAGACAAGATATGAAACGGGGAAAAAAAAACTTTTATGAGACAATTGCATCTGGCTGAAGTGTGGATAAACAGTTTTTCATCGTTCTCTATGGGGTATAGAGAGGCTTCAGAGGAGAGGATTCAATCAGATAAAAACAGTCGTGGGGCTTCAAATGCAGCCTGTTAACACTTCAAAACAATCTGAGCATCTCTGCAGGCATGGGAAAGGTTACACAGCATGGAAATAACATAGATTTACTTGTTTATTTGAAGATTTACTTCTTTTAGGAGTAATTCCCCCTAAATAAATACAGATGATGTACATGATATCCATGCTCGACCTTCTTAGCTGGAAGCAAATGTCATGAAGGACAGCCATCTGCCTTAAAACAGGATACATCTCCACATCATATTGATGGGAGGGTAACCTTCTAAAATGACAGGTTTAGTGGAGTCTGAAACGTGGATCCATTAAAGTTTTAATAAACTAAATCACAAAATGGCACCGGCCCACAGTGCTGAGTGACCAGTGTCCTTCAGAAGAATGGAGACATCATACATTCTCCCTGTTTGTCCTGACAAATTCAGGTGTCAGATTTCCACACTTGTGGGAAATCTTCACCACACAATAAATAATAAACAAATAGGAATGGAAAGCAAACACCTCAACACCACAGACTGAGCACACATTTGCTCTGTTGTCAGTGAACATACAAGCTGTTACAATAATTCAAATACAGACTAATTGATACTTCAAAACCCCTCCCTCAAATAGTTATTGTCCAATCAAAACTCAGCAACCCTGACTGGGCACTGCCAACCGGTCAAGCTTTGGATTTCTCCACATGGTGAGGCACTGTTCATGGAACTACATAAAGTGATACTCAACCTTTAAAGGTCTAGTGTGTAACATTTAGGAGGATTTAATGACAGAAATGGAATATAATATTCATAGATATATTTTCATTAGTGTATAATATTAGTGTATTAGAATGAGCCAATTTTATAGATGCTGCAAGTTACCTTCCATGGAGTCCACCATGTTGAACCAGCCTGTTTCTACAGTAGCCCAGAACAGACAAGCCAAACACCAGCTCTAGATAGGGAGTTTTGTGGCCACCATAGTTCCTCCTACACACTTTGCAGCCCATTGGAGATGCCACTTAACAGTATCTTTGTCAGCTCTAATGTAAGCTGGCATGACTGGATAGCTAGTTATAGCAATAACATAGCCTTACCTCCAAGGCTAAGGGGAAGCATAACATTAACTACATTATTATATGAGCTTGTAGGGTTTTTTAGCTAAAACACTGTTTGGGACTGACACATCCGGTGTCTGGGATCTGATGGAACACAATGCTACTAGTTTAGGGTAATTTGAGCTGCCCCATACTGCTCTCTCAAAAAATAACTTTTATATTTATTTCTATAGTAAACATCTGAATAGTGTTTTGTTAGAAAGGAATATTGTCTAAATTTTTCCAGGGCTAATTAGCTGCCTTGCAGCATACTGTGTCCCTTTATTTCCATGTCAAATACATGAAATATCAACTGGTGACGTTTTACCTGAAGGCTATTTCATAAAAGCAGAATTTAAAAAATCAAGGATAACTGAAAAAGCGAGGCTTGACCTAGTCCAGTCTGAGCATCCTGGCTGAATAGGAAATAGCTCAACGTACACGTCCCAAACAGATAAGATCACAACAATAGCATGTGTTCATAAACCACCCTTGTTCATCTTCATACAATATGTTGGGAAGTTGCAGTAAATATCAATACAATATGTTCTATATCCCTTTGTGTTGTGTCTCTCCTTCGTCTGTTAAGATAACTGAACATTTTGTGAGTCTCGAGGCATTGTCAGCCTTTATATCTCATTTGTAAATCCTTAATAAGCCATAGATAGTGCTCACTTTAGATAAGCTTGTGCAAAATACTTAATTAACGAGTAGTAAGTGCTTTGTAACTGTGAATTCCTGCATTAATCACTGTTTATAGGCCATCATTAGAAAATGAATTTGTTGTGAGTTTTATAGAACATCTTCTAACACAGTCACTAATCATTAATACATGTCTGAATAGTGGATGTGCAAGTGTATGCAGAAATGTACAGTACAATGAAGAGTAAAACATTTATAACTGTGATTATAAACCACATAGTAATGACTATTTACAGCAGAATCATGCTTTATAAATGATGAATTCAGTATTTACTAATCCATAACTAATGTGCTTATCAATGATGAATAAAACATGTTTAACTGTGTTTATAAACTACATACTAATGTGTATTCATGCGTTATAAATGATGAATTCAGTATTTATTCATGCTTAACTAATGCTTAATAGTGTGTACTCATTATAAAGTGTTACCCATTAATTTAGTTTTCTTTGAGTTACCAGTTCCTGGGTGTTGCTGCTGGAGGTGTCTCTTGGCCATCAAAGGAAGTGCCGGCTGACTGAGGGATGCCTAAAAGGGGTTGGGAAGATAATTGGGCTGCACCATTTGAGACTGCATCATAGAGAGAGGCAGTGGTTTCTCCTTGTTTGAGTTTTGTTATTTCTTTGATAATTATACTTTTTGATATTAGCATTTCAATATTTTTCTTCAGTTAATATTAGGCTGCGTTATCTTGTAATTATTTGAGGTTATTGTAGTTTGTTTAAATGTTATGTGACTTTAGTTGGCAAAATCAATGGTTGCTGACACCTGTTTATGTCTAAGTCTGTCTGAAATGAAGGAACCGTTGTTTCAAAAACTACCACAAACTTGAAGTTGCAAATCTGTCAGTGTACTTACTGGAAATTACATATATTGGAAAGCAGCAGTAACTATGGGGGGAGCAGCTAAACAAAGGGTCAAGTGTGAGTTACGTGTAAAGGTCTGCTTAACAGCTATTTGCAGTGACACTCGAGTTGTGACGTTCACGGAGGAACCGAGTCTATTGAACGGCTCTTTAACATGAACGATGGGAACCGAGTCGCAGTTGAGAGCTGTGTTTTTGTTAAATCGCTGTCATACACACAGCATGCACACCCAAGCTCCTCCTTTGCTACTCCACTGATAGGGAGAGCCTGCACAACAAGGGGAGGAGCGCAGCAGAGTACACGTGGGGTGCTAATTTGACATTCAAATTTCGCATGACGTTATCTGAGTTGTCTGACACAGTGGCATACTGCCTTCACGTGAGTGCAGAGTGTCAGTACTGCAGCTACAATGAGCCAAAGAAAGCGTAGTAGCATTTGGATGCACATTTCGGACGAAGAAAACGGCAAAGCAAAGTGTAACATCTGTCAAAATAATATGTCAAATGAAATTATAATCAATATTTCAAAATAATTCAAACTCAGATATGGTGGGATGTCTAAGTTTGTGTGATTCTGATCCAAACCTTACCCTATCATTCCTCCCAGTGATTACCCCCAGGCTAGCTTCTTAAAAATAAATAAATATAAGAATGAGCCAGTCTTTTGAACAGCTCTTTGAAAGGAACGGCTCCTCAAGTTCCGGCTCCCTTCAAAGAGCCATAAATCCCATCTCTAAGTGACATGGCAGGGTCAGGGGTACATTGTCTTGCTCAAGGACATTGTCAGAACATGTCTAAGGATGTAAACAGCCAACCTGGGAAGTCTAAGTAAACCCAAAGTAGCAAATGCAAAATACAATGTAAATGCAATGTATAAAAGGAATAGAAGAATCATTTCGACTTAGAGGAGCTACAACTACTTTGGTGTCAAGAAATTATACTTTAAGATAAGATTAGATAAAAATGTATTGATCTCCAGTAGGGAAATTGGGTTGTTGCAGCATCACAATGCAAATTAGTACAGATAAGTAAAGAAAGTAGGAGAAATAAATAATTGATATAAACAAAACTAAAATAAAACAAAATAGAAATCTTACAAGAGCATTTGGAGACAAAATTACAGGTGAAGTGACAATGGTGTGATAGTAAGATATGAGATATAGTATAGTAAAGTGAAAAGTAGTAAAGTAGTAGTAAAGTAGTGTTATAAAGGGAATTATAACAGAGTGTATTGCCTAGTATAGTACAGCAATATAACATACACTGTAAAATTCAATTAGTTATCATTACTTCTGAACTGTTGCAGTTCCACTCTGGCTCCATATGAGGGCGCTCACAGGATGAGTGCAGAATGAATGGAGCTCTATGGAGCTATACCCCTCAAAATCCACTTTTCTCAGGATATCATTTTTTGTCTAGTAATTTGAATGTGGCATTCGAAAGGGGATGCAAAGAAATTACACATTGCTGGGTGTTTTTTAGAGTCACTTATTTGCTTTAAAAAGATGACGTCATACACATCGTACGGCCAGAGATACTGCTTTCGGAAGCCTTGAGTACTGTTGCTCCTGCACTCCTTTTCTCCAGGCCAGCCAATGTTGACATCCCAAAACTTCATGTTGTTGTCCACAACACCTTGCAGGAGTACAGAGTAGAAACCTTTGCGGTTGTAGTAGTCAGCTGGGTTGTTAGGTGGTGCCAGTATGCCAATGTGAGTGCCATCCACAGCTCCAGCACACTGTGGGAACCCACATCTGTCGTTGAATCCTTCGACTATTTGTTCAAATTCTGCAGCTGAAGGTGTGTGTAGGTATTCTGGCTTTAGGGTGTCGTTGATGGCAGCAACAACTTGTTGGGTGAACACACAAGCACTCGACAATCCAAAGAGGTGAGAGATAGCCTGAGATTGGTGGCCAGCCTCCACAAGCATACAGCCACACGCCGCTCCATAGGCACTGCCTGTCGGTATGTTGTATCCTGTCGAGTCAGCCTTGGACGAAGACTGTCACAGAGAATATGGAAGGTGGTTCTTCTCATTCTAAAATTGAGCAGCCAATCTCTTTCTGTCCAGTTGTCACATACATGCTGCCACCAAGCATGACATCGTGGTTGGACCCAGATATTCCTGTAAAAGATAACAAACAATTAGTTGATAATTGTCATACAATAAGGGAAAGGGTGGATAAAAGACATAGCCTGTCCCTATGACTTTCCATTGCTTTAAGGCCTAAACTCAACAATAGGCCTATATTTATTATATTATTATTATTCATTATTTTTCAACTCTTTACTGTTTTGAATTACCCATGTACAGTCATTGACTGTTATATTAGATTAGATTAATCAATCAATCAATCAATCAATCAACTTTATTTCCAGACTCAAAGTCCAATAAATACACATACCAATACAAACAACGGCACATACACAAACAACAACAGGACAATTAAAAAAGGCAATGATACCAGTGTTTCCACATGGATGACTGGTATCGCACAGTACTAAGACCAGGGTTTGACAGCAGCATAATGATGAGGTTACATGAACCATTCAATCTGCAAATAAATTTGTGCATTAGGTTTCTCAACAATGCATGGAATGTGTTGACTCCTACCCTACAAAATAGTTCACTTGCACTGCTCCACCTGGGTCTTTTAAGCAGTATACGCAAACCATCATTATAGGCTATCTGGAGCTTCTGGATGCTAGACTTTTTAAACTTGGTCCATAAGGGGGCAGTATACAGAGGAGTACAATATGCTTTAAACAAGCTTATCTTAACTTTATCTGAGCACCAGTGGAATTTCCTAACCAGCATGTTAGCTTGTGCATATAACATGCGGCGCTGCCTATAGATGTCATCATCATCACACATTTGATCTGTGATGATGTGTCCTAAATATTTAGTTTTATTACCTACAGTTAAAACTTGCTCTGCCAGGTAAAAAGATGGAAAGTTTAAATCCTTATCTCCTTTTGTTTTACAGATCAGAACAACACTCTTTTTGCTATTGTATTTAACATCACATTTGACACCATACTCAGTACATATGTTCAGCATCTCTTGAAACCCAGCACTGCTAGGAGAAAAGATAGCTAAATCATCAGCATACATAAGGTGGTTTACCAGGGTGTTGCCAACCATGCATCCTGTTTTACTGGCTCTTAGTTGGTCAGATAAATCATTCATATAAATATTAAAAAGGGCAGGTGAGAGTAACCCCCCCTGACGAACCCCATTACCCGCGCCAAATGGTGTAGACACTGCATTCCCCCACTTGACCTGCATGCTCTGGTTAGCATACCAATATGCCAGGATCCTAATTATGCTATTGGGCACACCTCTTTGGCTGAGCTTTGAAAACAACTTCAAATGATTGACTCTGTCAAAAGCCTTTGATGCATCAATATAGCAAATTAAAACTGAAGAATTCTGTCTTCTATACATTTCCACCACTTCCTTCAGGGCATAGATACATAGATCAGTACCATGCTTAGCCTTGAAGCCAAACTGGTTGTCTGTAGTATCAATATAAAAACTTAGTCTATCTAATAAAATTCTTTCCAGGACTTTGGATAACACACTGGCTAAAGCAATTGGTCTGTAGTTATCCAAGCTCCCCACCTTGCCAGCTTTGTCCTTGATGACAGGCACCAAGGTAACAGACAACATGGAGTGCGGCAATAGACCATGAGTCATAAAGCCTGTAGAGCAGATTGCAAGAAGAGCTGCAGCCCTCGGACTTGCAAATTTGAGGTGCTCTGCAGTGATCTGATCTAAGCCACTTGCTTTATTATCAGCTAGCTGTGTAATTGCTTGTTGCACCTCCCTACATGTGATTCCCACTATGTCACTGTTGGCAACATTGCCCACTTTGTAGAGATCACTTTTAACGCAATTGAATAGCTCAGAATAATGTTGCTTCCACAGCTCAGCTATCTTGTCGGCTCCAGAAACTCCAGAAAATCCTCCAGATTAGATTAGATTAGATTAGATAGATACTTTATTCAGCTTCAAGGGGAAATTCACAGTTTCCAGCAGCATCCACAAACTGATAATAATAATAATAATAATAATAATAATAATAATAATAATAATAATAATAATAACAATAATAACAAGAGGAGGTCAAATTTAGAAGAACTAATAGAATAAAGTAGAATAAATAGCTAAATAACGAGCATTGGGTGAGTGTCCTAAGGTGCATGGTCAAATCCAGTGCTTGAAAGGCCTAAGGTCTCCTCAGTCTTTCAGTGGAACAGGACAGTGACAGCAGCCTGTCGCTGAAGCTGCTCCTCTGCCTGTAGATGGTGCTGTGCAGTGGATGCAGTGGATTGTCCATGATTGACAGGAGCCTGTTCAGCGCCCTTTGCTCTGCCACAGATGTCCGTCTGTCCAGCTCTTTGCCCAACACAGAGCCCTTCCTCACCAGTTTGTCCAGACGGGACATATTATCTGATGTCTTTATCATCTTTTCCTGCCCTCTTTCCCTATCAGTCATTGTAATGGTAACAATTACCTTACTGGTCTCTCCAGAAACGAAGTCTCGCAGGATTGCTTGCAGTCTTCGCCTCCTTTCCTGTCGGCGACGATATACTTTTTGCACTATGAGAACGTACATTTCTCTATTGGATTTTACAGTGTAGTAGAAGTATAATACAGAAATATGACATACGGTAGTATAACATGGTCTATAGTAAACACAATGTAGAGTATATTACAGCAATATAACACAAACATAGAATAGAAAAGTCTGGCAAATATAATATGGTATGGGTAGGGAGGCCAGGCTCTATTCAGATTTGTGAAAATCTGGGGGGTCTCTAGAAGATTTACAATATACTATTTTTGCCATGCATTTCTTTTTTATATATCTTCATTATCATGGATTATGTGTCTACTTAGGCTACTATTGATGTGTGATTTGTGCATGAGGGTGACTCATCAGTAATTCACTTTAATAAAAATAACTGCTATTCTTGCCATCACTACTGAAGCATGGCTGCGTAATATCATTAACTTCAGATCAGAAAATGTACGTAAAATCAACTTTTCTAGTCCTACTCAGTCCAAATCGCCATTATGCAGTTCATCTATCTGTAGCATAATGTGCCTCACGTTCAGTCCAAACTTCCGCGATTGTTGAAAAAGTGAGCTCCCACGATAGCCATGATATAGTCTGCACACTGTCTAAAATATAGTGAATAATAGCGTCAGCCCGACAGTTCAGTAGAGAGACAATAGAGAATGGCATGACTGTCTGTGGTGACCAAACGCTGTGAAGAAGTGTGTGTGTGTTTGTTGTCATAGACTGTGGTCTTCACTGTGGTTGTACAGTCTGATGGCAGCAGGTACAAATGGGCGCTGGTGGCTGAATGAGTTGCCCATCTGCCACTGCTCTTTGTGAAAGGGGGTGAGAAGGGTTTTCCAGGATGGCTTTGATCTTGTCCTACATCCTTATCCTTTTGGCTTTTCTTCAGGATTTATAAAACTTCAACAATATTTCTCAGACTAAGCAGGAAAATTTCCATTCATGGCACCATGCAATGCTGATGTCCAGTCTGTTGCAGTCTTCTATTGCTGATCTCTTCAAGACACTGGGCAACCCCACTGGGTCTAATTTTCTATATTAATCTTAACAAACATAACAAGGGACGGAGTGTAGTTGATCAGTGAGTCACAGTTTGTACAATGTGTTGACCAACCAAGGCAGAAATCAAGTGTTCAATGTTCATAACACCTACACTCACTCGGGGGGATAACCATGCACATTGTCAGACAGTCTCTCCTGGAAAGCACTTGTGGTGTTCCGCTTGGCTGTTCACATAAAAACTGACAGAAATAGTTGTTCAAGAATGACAAAAAAAAGGCTAGAGTGAGTGAAACCCCAGCTCCTTCCTCACCTCCTCACAGCTGGCATGGAAATGGAATGAATAAATGAATGAATTAAGTTTTATTATTGTAGCGTGCATGCAATTATGCCCAGTTCGTATGAGCTGACAAGACCCAAGATATGATCAAGCCAGGATACCGCATATACATTGTCAAATATCAAATAAACCTAAATCACTCACAGAGCCTTTCTATATATTGCTCAGGAGTCACATTTAATTAGAATTAAATGTTGCCTCCTGTCCAGGCCTTTGAGAAAAAACAAACTTTAATACATCAAAATTAAAAATCCATTCCAATTTTTGTTTAGCACCAGAATATTTCAGGGTTCTGTTGCGTGTTTTGAGGAACATTGATTCTCTTAGATCGTCACAATGTGTGCAGTACAAGAAAATAAGACTGACTTTCCACTCGCACAATCTGCTATCCTCCAGATTATTTTTTGAATCAACCAACCTCAATGGCCAGAGGAAGAATACCAGCTGTCAACTGTGCAACCTAAGATCTTTGACTTCTCGATAAACATAATGCAACATATAATTCATGGCCAAAATTCTGTTAGATTTTTTATTTTTATTTTTTGGGAGTATGCCCTTAACTTTGGCTTTGGCAAAACATGTTCAAACCATTTTACTTCAATTTCAGCTTCTTTTTTTTTTTTTTGAGTTAACATTACATGATATTTCATGCTGTAATTATGCAACATATCCACCTCCTCAAAAATGGAATAAATCTCTTTTTCCCATGGAGATCTGTGTGCTTTACTCCACATAATTGGTTGGACACAGCCCATAGTAAGCCAACAACAAGAACTTGTGATGGAGTAGAGTGAAAAAAAGAATAACAATAATGTCCACAAGACTACCAGCAAAAGTGAAGTACAAATACTGAAGACAAACATGATCCACACACAGGTGTATTACCTTGTGGCCACTTATTAAACCCCTTCTAGTGTGTGTGTACAGACTATGTTTGATCAACATCTTCCTCACTTGTAGTTTTTTTTTTACACCTCTACCAATTCCACAGAAGACATTTAGAAACACACAAACAAATCTAAAACTACAGAAATGGCTATTTTCCTTTACCAAAATCTTTTCATTTTTCATTGTACATGTATTTATTTATGCTTATGACATATTTTGTCTTTCACAAAAAATTAGCTGAAATATGCTAAAATGCTCAAAAGAGCTAAGAAAATGAGTGTGTAACCCAGCTGCAAAAAAAAGGTCTAAAATAGAAATGAATACAGTTATAAACAATCAAACAATTGATTTAGGTTTTAAGTTAATCCGATTATTTCTGTTACCGTGGTTGTAATAACCTAGTTTTCCCGCCCCTCGCTATGACTGACAGGACGTTTTGGGGTGTGTTTTGGCGAGCAGGAAGAGGTGTATGTGACCCAGAGAGAGAGAGCCTGAAAGCCTCAAGATTGAACATTAGGTAGATGTTCCATGGAATAACGTTGAGCTTCATTAGAGTTGAGAAAGTGAAACAGGCTTCCTGCCACATCCATGAGATTCATCCTAGTTAGCTGCAGTTCACATCCCTCGGTAAGATAGCTTCTCAGGTTTGTCTGCTAGCTGTGTGTTAGTTACTAAGTTAATTCCAGTAACTAGGTTTGCTCCATGTAAAGCTACCTTTAGTATTTTCTGTGGTTTATGTTAAATGTTTAAAGGGAAACATTTTGATGCTTAAAGTGTTCATTTCATAGTAATATTCCCCATGTTACTAAAGGAGTTAGTGTGCAGTTTTTAATGACTTACTTCTCATGTTGCCAGATAATTGAGTGATTGGCACTTAGTCAGTGTTTAACCTGATATTGTCATGATCTGGTATGATGTTGTACAGCATAAAGGAAACATAAGATGAAATATAAGGAAAGCAGAACAGAGACTATAAGCCTGTTTGGAAATGCAGGTCAGGTCTTTTGTGTGAGTGAGAAGATCCAGTGAACAGATCCCAGTAGATGGCGAGCCACCCAGCTGGATTACCAGGAACCCGGATCTACATTGCCACTGAAACCGCTGGATGACTCTGCCTTGTGGTAGGATCGTGCCAGTCACTCTGACTGGTCCCAGCTAGATCGAACACACAAACCCTTAAAGAGTGCACTCTGAGTTCTCAGACTCTATCAGATCAAACCCTCACCTGATCTGAACTCAGCACTAAGGACAATTTATTTTATATTTGTGGTTGAACGGGCCCAGTTTTTATTTTCCATATTAATGTGAAAGTAATGTAAGTTAAACTGCTTTGCTATTCATAAGCTTCACTAAAAGCTTCACTAAATTCACTTGTGTTGTGTTTATGGTTATTACACTTGAAACTCAAAGTTCCTCCCAAACTTAGAGTAAGGTGTACTTACCCAGTAGTGGGTTACAAGTGCTTGATGATTAACTGTGGATTTGTCTCTACAAGTAAATCCCTTCATATTACACACAGTCATTTAATCCATTAAAAGTACTGATCAGTGCCATTTTAAAGGAGTTTTTCTATTTTCTGTCACTTCTGAAAAAATCAGAATGTTTGAAATCTTGTCTTTTTAGTGTACTTTGTAAATAATTTATTTATTAATTTATTTTTACATTGTTGTAGTTAAGCTTTGAATACCACCAGTATTGCAGTGCGTGGGTTTTTTGTTACACGACTGCCTAACATCAAGGTCACATGTCCATCAAAAAAGACAGAGAAACATACATCCATGCGCATTAACTCACAGCCATGCCGATCAACACACACGCAAACAGAGAACACACTCAAAGTCCCTTGAGACACGAGGTGTCGTCAGAACTGGGCCTGAGTCCCAAACCGCAGGGAGTCCTTCCAACAGCTTGGCTTATAGATGAAGGTCTCTGTGAGGAGACACATACGGAAATGCACACACTCACGCTCACGCATGAAAACACAGCAGCACACACACAGCCTCCTGCTGCTGCTCCTGGCGAGCTATGAGACGTGGCCTGCTGACTAGAGAATAGCAGAATTGTGTATTTGAGCCATCTGTTGCTGAGACTGATATAGCTATCACACACACACATGCACATACTCACACCACACACAGAAACAAATACTTTACACTACACACATTTTTACCATGCACGTGCAGATAGACACCTAAAAAAGATTATGGTGATACTCAAGACACTTAAAACTATTATATGGATCATTTCCACATTAAAATATCTAAAAATAATGTTAAAGCGTTGTTATATATTTTTGTTAAGTTTTGTACTTGCATTATCCTAAATGTTTAAAGGCAGAGAGATCTGTAATTTTATTCTTCTAACTGCATTTCCTTGCTTGCCTCTAGTTGCTAACTCCCTGGTAAACACAGGATATGTTGAATAAGCCACAGAGTGAGGAAGATAGATGGAGAATATGACCAAACATAACGTGAATAAAACTTTAATACAGTACCTAGTCTGAGGCACGTCAGATAGATTTTCATCAGCAATGGTAATTGTTTTAAGGTAAGATTTATGAGGATATATTGGAGGAGGCCATATTGAACCACCACTAGGTTCTCCTACACACTTCAAAGCCCGTTCTCATTCCCATGTCGTCAAATACAGACATTTCACAAATAAATCTTTAAATAAAACATGTTTTTAAAAAAGCAATAATAATAATAACAATATTAACATGAACACAATTATTTCAGCTAATATAGTATGAACTATATCATTTGTAAAGCTATATAATACACATGAGGTTTCCCCAACACCGCAAAATATGTAACACAGCAAAATAAGCCAATTTATGCAACAATATGCTTAGTTTGGTGACTACAAGGCCAGCAGTGGGGGTAACCATCTTGGAATAATGCCTGAATGTTCCCAAGTCAAAATAATGGAACGTTCTCATGTCTCATGTTGAATTTTAATTATTAAAAATTTAAGATTGCTATAAATTGTTTCATCTCACTACATTGAAGTGTAAACAGAGTATTATCAGGATTGTCATTTCTTTAAAATTAAAAATCAAGAAATCCAGGAATAGAAAAAGGGATCCAGCCCCAAAGAATGAAAGAGACAGATTATGCATAAATGGAAATTCAAATACTAAGACCTTTCATGACTGTGCCTCCATAAATGTTTTAAAAATGAACTCACACCTGAGAAATAAAATGCCTATTTTCCTATTACTTGCTTTTATGGCCCCAAATAGTGACATCTTAAAAGCACAATTGGGTTTTTTGTTTTCTTTTGTCAAAGAAAATTGCATAAACTGTATATTTGAGAGCACATTTTTTATTGAGATATCTTATCTTCTCAGGCCCAGGTATTGTTCCGTGCTAGACGGTGCATTTATGTTTTTTATTTTTTTCGCCAAAAGGCTAAAATACCATTCAGGAAACGTCTTTATTGCTGAACTTTTGAGTCCAGTCCTCTCACAGTCAAACAATAAAGAGAGTAAACATCAAGAACCAAACAAACCAGCAGAGGAGACTCAAATAAGGTCTGGATCAAAATATATTGACCTGTCTTTCATGCAATTAGGAAAACAGGAATGACAGAGACTGACAGCTCCTGTGAGGGGTTGAGTGTGTGTGTGTGTGTGTGTGTGTGTGTGTGTGTGTGGGGTTGAGTGTGTGTGTGAGGGGTTGAGTGTGTGTGAGGAAGGAGTGGAACTGTAACGCTCACTAAGCTCTAGAAAGTAAAGCTATTTTAACTGTTATGAAGACCAATTAGGGGAATCATTGCCATTATTCTAAGTGCTAAAATAGATTTTTCTACATTTCAGTCTTTGAAGAAATCTTTTAACGTGTTCCATTTTAAAGAACATTATTTTTTGAGAATGTCATGTGGTCTTTAATTGAAAACCTTGTGTGATGTGAATAAAGCTGTCATGGTTATGAACTTCTGTAGTGAAGACACTGGGATGTTACTGTATATGGCGTTAGTGCAGGGGCTATCACTGAGTTCACACCGGGGTGCCGGCCAGAACACCAACTTAAGGCTAATTAATGCTCAGAGGTCCACAATGAAGAAGCAGGTGATGGATAGTGCAGGTGGTTTAATATCCTCTTGCTGGCAATGAGGTCATGTGGTTTTTCTATAGCAAAAGAACAATAACAAATACACAAATGAATAAGAATAAAGCTCTTAATCACTAATAAACATAATAAAGGAGTACTGAAACTACTACATCCCCACAATAACAGTCCTGAAACACTCTTCACCTGCCTTACTAGCATATTAACACACATATAAACAACATCACATGGTAATATTTAAGTAACACTCACTGTAAGCATTACACTAGCGAGTCGGAGCGATAACAATAACGTAACACGTGACGTGACGTACACTCGATCAGAGGCAGGTGAGCTAAATGCTACAACTAGCTCAAACAGTGACCACATGGCAAGTGTGACAGCTACACATCAGAACAACAGAAATAAACTATAGCTGCAGCAACGTAAACACAGTACATCAACAATATAATACTTTCCATCCACGCACAGACCACTTGCCATGGCGTTAATTGTTAATTGAACCGTGAATCCCTCACTGCCGTCTCACCGGAGCACACACCTCTCTGACCAAGTACCGTCAGTTACGCTATATAACCAGCAGGGGGGCGCTCTTATATGAGCTGACCAACCCTACATCTATGAAATCACACACTAAACATAATATGTCCCAACTTTGGGGCCTTTTCTACAACTTCATCGTATCTGTAAAATATAACAGGGTAGAGAAGCTTGTAGGTTGACGGTCCGTGTATCTTTTGGTCATTGGATTTTCCTTTCAGTAACGGGTATTAAAAAACAGAAAACGAGTGGTTATTTGATTTTCGTTTTAAAATGCAAAAATTGAAATTGAAATACAAGGCGTTTTTCTTTTTCATCGTCAAAAAGGGATGAGCGAAATTTCAAAAATGATTTGATTTTCATTTTCTATTTCATATAACAAAAAATAAAATCACTAGAAAACAGAAACAGAAAAAAGGCCTGTTTTTTCATATTCTGAGACCGGATGTTGTCATTAACAGGACGGTGCTGTGTAGAAGAAACAGTAGGCCAGTAGACTGCGGTCAATCCAGCCGTGAGTCCGATCTCCGTGGTCAAATCAGCCGCACTTAAATTTAGAGTGTACAAGTATTCTCAGCATTATGGTAAATGCGGAGAAACAGCGTATTTACTTCCGGTTTTCAAAATAAAGGTATTTAGAGCCGTAAGCTATAATTAAAATATGTTACATTAAAGTGTTATGCCCCTGATGAATAAAAAACACTTTATATCAAGTATCTTTACTGCACCAGTGTGGAGAAATGCCAAAATAAAAGCCTCATATTTATGCCTCCAGAGATTGCATATTTGACCATATTTGAGGTACTGTACAAACATATTGCTCAGTGTTTCCTGGCTACTGATTGTATATTTGACTTTTACACATATGAGACTACAAACATACTTAATATCAAGCATTTTTACTGTACCAATTTGGAGAAATTCAACAATAAAAGTCCATATTTGTACCTAGTTTTTTTATTGTTGTTGTTTTCCAGGTCTTTCTCAAGTCTATCGGATGACAGCGAGGAGGCCCGAGCCAGGTACCTCTACAGGCAGTGGGTGGGACTCGGTTTGACGGATGTCCGTCTTTCCAATCACACCGTTCTGCTTAGCCTGCCCGGTTCCACACCCAACACCATCACTGACAGGTCTAGTCACCAGTGTTTCCTACCAAACGGCATCCCCTGCGACCAGCGTGGACCCAGTGACCTCCCGAAACAGCGCTTCTCCTACGCAGCCTACTCCACTGTTGGAAGTCTGCAGGTACTGTTCCATCACCCTGTATTGACATTTCCTAAACCAAAGGTTGCTTCACCCTCCTGGCTGCTGCACTCTCCTCCTGCTCCTCCTCCCCCTCATCACCTTCATATTGTCAGATTGTCCAAGTCCCCGGCCCCCGGCAGCTGAAGGGTCATCATTAAAGGTCATAGCCAGAGGTTGTAGCTTTAAATGTTATAGCTTCGCCAACCACAGTTCAGGTTATAAAAGCATCTCTGTGCTATTATTTTCAGCAGGTCAGGCAAGGATAAAGATGATATTTATAAATGTATTTGCAGGTAGAATGTCGAACTGATTTGGCATAAAGGAAAGAATCCTTAAAAGTCCTTTTTGTGTGCAACTTGTTTATAAAACCATTTCAAAACCAATTATCTTAGGGGCTAAAAAGCTGCAATTTCAAGGCTTAATTGATTTGCAATTTAAGGCATCATCTAAAGCAGAATGCGAACTCAAATACTGTATAAGCTCATTCATACTTTCAGAAATTAAATCTGCTGCAAACCTGAATGTATCCCTGAATGTCTTTCTCATAGGTTTCACCTTGTTGAAATCATCACTTCGGCATAGTTGAAACATGTATAATATAATTTCCATATAAACTTTCAAAATGACTTCTCTAAAGCTGGGACACCACTGACCATAGACATGTATACATACTGGCCTTTAAACAAAAGCAGGGAGCTGCGGTTTTTCGAGATAAGTAGATTTGTTTTTGTCTCCTGTTACTTAGACTCTTAATAGTTAACAGGTTATATATAGGTTGATTTTTGTGTCAGTAGAAACTGAATTTGAATCATTTAGAACTGAATCTGAATTGCTCAACTTGGATAATGGCATTAAAAAACTGAATTTGAATTGCATAATTTGAATTTGTATTGTTTAACTTGAATAACTGTATTGAAAAACAGCATAATTTGAATTTGAATTTATTAGTTTGAAACTGTTTTCCAATAAATTTAAAACTGAATATAAAAAATTCTGAATTCACTTGCAACTGAAACTGTATTAGAGCCTCACTAAAAATTCAACTTTTTATGTACTTTCACTTTCAGTTCTCTCAATTCAAATTCAGTTCTCTAAATTCAATTTGTGTGTAGGCTTACACGAATTGAATTACTTGCCTTTTGGAAAATAATTAATTGTCATAATATTTATAATAATCATAATTTTTTATACAAATGATAACACTTAGGCGCTCTAAGTGTCATCATGTTTTGCTGTTATTTATGGTCACACCTGTCTGTCATCTCCTCTGCAGGGCAGAGGTCAGGATTCAGCTCCACACACAGCAGACAGACATCAGTGCAGTTAACTTGAGTTGAGATTAGCAGGCGTGCTGTGATTGTAACAACAACTAGGGACAAAACCGGTGTAAACGTGGCTTCTCTACTTTTATAGTTTTTTTCTATATCAACTCGAGTAAACTTCTCTTGGGCTTTTCTGCTCTCCGTGCCACCATAAATGAGACGTTTCCCAGCAACGAGCTTAAGTGGCCAAAGCAGCGTCCATGATGTATTCTGTGTCTATGCCACTGACAACACATGCATACATCACACTAGACAACGTGTCCCGAGGTGAAATCCTGTGACAGCACAAATTCTCATCCTTCCTGTACAAAAACAGAAAACTTTAAAAGCAATCCTTTTAAAAACAGTGTGACTCATGCTACAATTTTTGTAGAAAAGGAAAAGAAATGAACTAAAAAATACCAATACACAGTGATTGAACTAAGTGAGGTCAACTCTGGCTCTGCACTGAAACATAGGGAAGTGAAATATAAATAAATACCCTCTCCCTGACAGCATGCTGCATTATATTGCCATTTGCTTGTTTTCTGACTGAAAAACTGTCTTCTGCTACATGTTCCCCCGATTTCAGATGCAAGAATGAAAAATTATTACAGTGGTTCCCAAACATTTTCTGTTAGGCCCTGCTTATTCACATGCTGATTAGAATTGTCTCAAAGTAGTTTACACCCACGATGAGCTATTTTACTCTCATCCCCCGCTGATAAAATTCATACATTATTTAGGAAACTATAATTTTGAGGGAGAAAGAGCATAGAAGCTGCCTCCAGACTCTCCTCCCCAAATATATACGGTTGTACTGGCTGTGCAAGCGTCTCATTACCACCCATATTTACGATTGTTAGGCGGCGACCTCTAGTGGCCGTAGTAGTTATGACGGTGAGAAAGTCCGCATTGGTGGAGGTTGGGGTGGATCAAACAGGACTTTATATTTTAAAAAAGTAATTGTGACACTCCCCTCCATTAGTTTTTTCCAATTCCTCTACAACCTTGGTTGGAGAGGTCTGGCATGAACTGCTCGCTTCAGGTCCCACAACAGCATTTCAATTGGAATCAGGTCTGAACTTTGACTGGGCCAGTCCAGTTTTGGTTGTTTTTGCTGCAATGTTTTGGATCATTATCATGTTGCATCATCCATTTTCAGCCAAGCTTTAACTTCAAAACTGATGGCTTGAGCTCATTTTCAAGGGTTTTACAATATTCCTTAGAATTACTGATTCTTTGGACTATGTGGAGTTGTCCAGGTCCCGAGGACAAAAAGCAGGCCCAGATCTTAACATTCCCACCACCATGCTTCACTATTGGGAGAAGGTTCTTTTGGTGGTCTGCAGTGTTGACTTTTCACCACACATACTGGTTTTGGTTGTGACTGTTAACTTTTAGACTCATCTGTCCACAGAATGGACTTCCAGAAAGCTTTAGGTTTCTCCAGGTGCAGCTTTATTCTTTTTTTGTGAGCAGAGGCTTGTTCCTACAAACCTTCCATTAAAACCGTGTTTATTGAGTTTTCTTCTTATTGTGGAAGCATGCACACGTGTCCCAGATGCAGCAAAAAATGTTTTTTCTTGTGGATCTTGCAGATATTTTAGAAGGTCGTCCATTTCTAGATGTTCATTTTCAGTGCTTTCAATTGTTAATGATCTGCTTCACAGTGGACTGATGGATCTTGGAGCTTGGATTTGTTTGGGATGAATGTATAGCTTTCCTTAGACACATGTGCTGTTTCTACCCTCTTCCTGAGGTCCTCTGAGATGTATTTTTGTCTTGGCATGATTGACCTGTATGGGTTCAGTGTGGTAAGACTAAACTGACCTGGTTTGGTCTCATTTCAACCAGTGCTTCACTAAAGATCTCTCATTTCAAGGAGATAGAAGTCGGGCAGTAAGACCTTCAGTGAGTTGAAGTACTTCATAAAGGGTTGCCATTTCCAAAAGATTTTCTCAGAGTTACAGTTATCAGTTTATACCAATCTTTTTTCCAGTTTTAGAAAAAAAACCTTGACATCCCGGAGCCACTGAGAGATGGATGGACTAGATTTCCACTAAGTGTCTCATTGGAGATGAATATAATACAGTCCTGAGGGCAATTAAATAAAACACAGGGCTTTCACAGAGGAGACAACTGTTCATGTCCCGTGTAACCGCAAAAGACAACATTAACTTATTTTTACATAACTTATGTAGACAAGTTACGTTTCGTATGAAAGCAAAGTTACTTACTTATTTTAACCAGAAAATTATCTTTTCCAAACTGCGACTGTTTCACAGTGTTAACCACGTTTATTATTGTTACCATGGCAGTGAAGGTTCGGTCATATATTGTATTTTTGGAGTCACTGGAAACTGGCCTATTCTCTCATTTACTTATGAGGATGTGTAAAGGCCACATATTTGATGAGATTACTGTTAACAATGTTATCTAGTAACTTAATGCATCTGGATCTACCTGTCTGATTCATCTCGGCAGGTGACAGTGATTTATTGATCGATCTCACTGAGCATAACAGTAGACGCAATGCAGGTTTTTTTTAAAGGCCTTTTTTTTTGGCCACAATGAGGTGGGAATGTGTGATGAAAAAAGTCACCACACAAGCAGAAAAGAACAGACAGCTCTGCAGGTCTGCATCAAGCATTAAACTTCTTTGATTTTGTACCTGTGGTATTTGGAGCTATTGGAGTCATCTTTTGCTTAAACATTACTGTTGACAGTCCTCTCACACTGTCAATAGGGTGCATTAAAGAGTCCTTTCATAAGGTCAACAAGACCAAAACATTCAACCAAACCAAACCAACCTGCTGTAACTCCAAGCCCCTTTAATTCAGTTTCTAGAATAACATGGAAAATAAATAAAATAAATCAATGTATACAGTTATTTATATACATATATTGACACATATACACCCAGGAAATAATTCTGTAGTGCATCAGCAGATGATATGGTTACATCTTCACAGAAAAAGAATGATGATCTGGCTGGGTGGATCATCTCAAAGTACACTGCTCTTAAATCTGAACTCTACGCTTCCTTTTGTCATGACTGGCTATTTATCTCGTAGGTAATACGTGTTTCAGCAATAAAGCTGAAAACAGATTTAAACAAAAACAGAAGTTTGAAGGAGCTAGGTTTCCGGCCAGTCCAGTAGATTTGAACAACTTTGGCTTAGCCCTTACAAATCAAACTCAATCAGACATCATTCAATGATGTTTTCAGCAATAAAGCTGAAAAAAATATATATTGAAACAAAAATGTTGATGGCAGTGAGTTTTTTTTTTTTTAAATTTTTATCTACAGAGGGAGCGGCTCCTCATCTACGGAGCCCGCCATGTTGAGCTGCTATTTTTCTATAGTAGCCCAGAGCAGACATAGCAACCACTGGCTATAAGCTCAAGTTTTGCAGCCACTGTAGTTTCTCCTGCAGTTCAGTTGGTTGGTATGCAAGCTCACTGCTAGGTGCCACTAAATCCTACACTCTGGTCCATTTAATATCACCTTACTCAGAAAGACCAGACTGGAACAGACTTGGTCCAACTTGATCCTAGTCAGTCTTGATGCCCAAATCAGAACTGTACAACAGTCGTCTGTCAACAAACTTGAAATTATAGTTAGATGTTATTTGTAGTAAACAATAAGCAAAAAAAACTAAACTGTACTTTATAACTTCAAAGATTTAAATGAGTTATTGGAGTCATAAATCTTACCAATTTCCACATTTGGGAAATGCATGCTTTTGAATGCAACTCTTCATATGGCACAAATGCACATTAAAAAATGAAACCATATATTCCCAAGGTTTAAATGGGTCATACTCAAGAGGATAATTTTTTATAAATAGAACAGAAGGAGAAATGTTCTTGGTAGGGTGCCTCAGGCCATCTCTTACAGACTAGAGGTAGTTCACACACATTATACATTACACTTAGAAAAGAATAGACTGAGATTGGAACAACATCAAACTCAACGCACAAACCGTGAAAATCTTCAACATGGTATTTGCATCTTGCTAGACGCACTGTAAATCTTGTCCGCCATCCTTCAGGAGTGTGAAGGTTAATGGAAGTCATTATGCATGTAGTCTGCCCATGCCCCCCAAATCCCCCCCCCCACACACACACAAAGAAATACAGTCACACTATTTTTAGAGGGTTTTACTTCTCTGTATCCCAGGAACAGAAAAAGGGGTTGAAGGAGACGCTTGTTATTCCCTTGAGCCCCTGCTGGCCCGAGGGCAGATGAAAAGTTGGAGTGATTCTGTGAATACCAAGTTTTCCTACTCTTTTCACTCCCGCCCTTCTCCCCTCGTTCTCCTTTCTTTGCTTTGCTCGATCCATCCAGCTGTCCACTCGTCGGAGTCTACCCAAAGGAGGGTCACAGTCATCCATCACCAGATTATTTCCTAGCTCCGTTCCTGCACGCTGCCTTGAATTAAGCGGCAGTTTGCCGGATCTAAACATGGCTTTCACACAATTAAATATGGCGTTTGTGATAGATGGATGGCGGCCTGGAGCAAGTATACCAGGCTAATAAGTCCTGCTGTTGGTGGGACTGTTTTGCTGGTGCTGCGGGAACTATGCTCTGACAAACACAAACACAAACACAAACACACACACACACACACACACACACACACACACACACACACACACACACACTCAAAAGAAAGACAGAAAGATCAAGAAAGAATATTGTATTATTTTCACAATGTGGGCCAGAGGAATAGAATATGACCAAGTTTGTTGTATGTAATATTGCAATATGCAAATTGTAATAGAAAACCAAAATGGATATATTACACACATTTATTTGTAATATAAATATATTGGCTGCTCACATATCTGTTCTCACTTTTCATGTAACCAAATCCTTCAGTGGCAATAATAATAATACATGAATTGGTCCCTAGTTCTCCTGATGAGTTGTGGTATGATGTGTTAGATTAGAGGGGGAGGTATAATAATGTAGATGAATTCAGGCATCTATATTTTCTTTTGTTGTTCTTGAGATTGAGGAGGGGTGAATTGACTTTTTCTAAATATGAGTTTCCAAAGTCTGTGCACATATCTTAGTTAATGTGCTTGCACCAAATAATAAAGTAAGCAATTTGTGCACACAAATATTGTAGAGCAGGATTTTCAACTTGGTAATGGTAAATCTTCTAGCTTGGCCTCCCAGCAGCATATAAGTACTTTGTCACCACTTAAGCTATAAAGGATGTCTTAAAAAGCATAATCTTCCTCTGTCTTTGTGGAGGGCTCTAAGACTTTACTTTTTCTCAGTGAGGACTGTAAAATGATAGCCAAGGTTTTAGCAACGAGACTTGAAAGTTACCCCAAGAAGTTCATTCATTCCATTTTTAACAACTTCATAAAATTAAGTGACTACAACTAAATTTTAAGTAAACATTACTTAAGAATAGGCATGGGAGGGTTATGATTATCTGGGTAAATATAATTGTGATACACAATATTATCACAGTAATCATGAAATAATACTTATTACTTTTAAAATGGCACTAAAACATACTGGGATCTCTTTAAAGACCTTACATGTTGTTGAGAAACACATATATTTGTAACATCACAGATAGGCACCACATCTCCCTGTTCTTTATTTTGCTGCAGTTTTGGAGATGCTCTGGACCAGTTGTCTAGCCATAACAATTTGGAGCTTGTCAAAGTCACTCAAATCCTCACGCTGCCCATTTTTCCTGCTTCTAACACATCAACTTTGAGGACAAAAAGTTCACTTGCTGCCTGATATTTCCCACCCACTGACAGGAGCCATGATAACCAGATAATCAGTGTTATTCACTTCACCAGTCAGTGCTCACAATGCTATGGTTGATCGCTGTATGTTGCATTGTTATTAACAGTTACATATTAGCTCGTTTTTTAGGAAATTGCAGCAAAGTATGATACCTGTTAAATAGGATATTGTATAAATTCTCCTTTTCTGTAGTTAAAGCAGGAGAGAGGCAGCTATTCAGTATCCACATGTACCATTTTTTAAGATTTTGTTTAATAAAAATCTCTCAATAGCCTACTGTTAGCTAGCACACAGGTCAGCATCTTTAATAAAGGTCAAGTAACCTGGTTTTGGGTCAGTGCATATAAAAATGATATTCACTCAGAATAAACAGAAGTTATTGGTAAATGTAAACAGTAATTCTGATAAACACATTACAGTGAGCAGTAGTTAATGAGCAGAGGGAAGTGGAGTTACAATATTTAGTTGTAACTTGGTTATTCACACACAGTTGCACAGCGGCTCAGTCATAGGGAATCAAAGGCTCATGTAAACAGCTTAAGACCTTAATGGATTCTGGGATAGATGGGTCACTGTGTATACAGTAAGCAACAGTCACCAGTATCACTGAGCAACACCTCTGTCATGTCTGTTGGACACATTGGATATTGTGGTTTTGACACTGTATAATGTTTATATGGGGCTGTTACTCTAATCCTTAGCCAAACTGCCACTCTCCTAAAAAATGTATGTTCTTTATCTACTAATTCTACCTCAGTACATTGTAATGTAGCTTCTATAAAGTTTTTTTTTTTTGTTAATTTAAAGAGTAATATGGAATGTTTTATTCATTTGGCATAATCCGGCATACACAGGATACATTGTTATTTTGGTATAATATACACTGTAGGAAAGGAAACAACCTGTAAGGTTCTTGAAGAATAGGAATGGATGTGGAATGTGACACCAGAGACAGACCCAATTGCCATAGGAGCTGTAGGACTTGTAAGAAAACAGTGAGAAAATACACAAGCAGCATCCCAGGTGAAACAAGCATCTATTAAAGTACAGCAAATCCTCCTGGCACCATACACATTGACCAGAGGGCGTTATCCATCAAGTGAAGTGAGAGACCAGCCTCCCTGTAGAGCCAGAGGACCATTTGGTCACATGTGGAAATCACAAATCATTATGCTGATTTGAACCACTTCGTTGAGTTCAAAGATGCTTAGTCTATGAAGTGCATACAGTTTTTTCTTCTCTAAGCTAACCTGTAACATCACTCTTCAAATTCATTCATTAGGTTCCATGGTATGTGAACAAATTGCTGTTCAATGGCATTTCAGTTCCTACAACAATAGAAATCCCTCTTAAACTATTTAAATACTCTTTTTTTCATTTCCACATAATAATAATATAATTTTCCACCTTATTGGAAATTATCAGTAAAAAAACGGCAAACTACTACTATAATGAACTCTGCTGTGTTCAATTTCTGTCCACTATTATATGAGATTTTTGTTTCCATGAGTATGAGTGCCAAAGTATTGTTTGATCTAAGTCTGTAAATAAAACTTGTCAGTTGTTCTTGACATGAATTATTAATGCAAAAGGACAAATTCAATTCGCCTCAAATTCAGCTGGATGCAAATGACAAAGTGGAAGGCAAGCTAGGGGAAAGGCACAGGCTTCATTACGTGACTCTGCATCACAGCATCAAAAAAGTCAGTGATGCTTTTTAAATGCTCACTTTAAAACATTACAAGGATAGGCTATGGGGAAAAACTTCTGACTAATTCAACACAGCTATAGTAAAGTACTTGTCCTCACCACCCTCCCTTGTCCTCTTCCCTGTCTTCTCTTCTTTCACCTTTTATGTCTTCACTTCTCCTGTCTTTTAGATACATTCCCATCTTTGTCCAGTGCACTTGTGAAGAACTGTTTTTGAATTTTTAATACTCAAGACATATAGACAACACTGACATGGCAACTGCCCCCTGAACAAGGGGCAAGCTCTTCACGCAATTGCACTCACATACTCTTGCATTGCTACAGAAATAGTACAAACTGTTTCTAGGTTGTACATGCTCATGTCCTATACTGAATCTCATACTTCAAACAAATCCAACATGGTTGAGGAAGAAGGTTTATCAAGGTTGTTGAAATCACAACAACACCGGAAAGAAGCAGGAGTGGTAAAGGAATTTTATGGTCGATGAAACAAGGAAAATCACTACCCCTACACCACATTCCAACTGGAAAATTAGAGAACATCCAGGAAGCGTGAAGTGGAAGGTGGCTTATACCCTACTCCCTGGTATAGTGCAGCAGATTAATGGCATATTTCAAGAGAATCATTCAAATTGGTATACAAGCATGAAATTTGGCACAGATACTCTCTAAGGGTCACTTTTTGGGAAAAAGGCATTGGCCACCCAAAAATTCAACATGGCGGCCATTTTTTCAAGATGGCCGCTATTTCTGTCAAATGTTCATTTTGTGAAAATACTCTCTTAAGAATGTTTTTTTGGAAAACCGTGCTTGTCCCTCAAAAATTCAAGATGGTAACCATTTTTCAAGATGGCTGCCATTTCTCTTGAATCCTTACATACATTTTTCAAATGGTGATGTTATCATCAAATTTGGTACAAATATTCTTCAAGGAACATTCTCATGGAAAAAGGTGTGTGCCACTCAAAAATTCAAGATGGCGACCATTTTCAAGATGGCCACCGTTTCTGTCAGAGCTCAATTTAATGTGTTAAGGAAGGTTTTGTTTAATAGAGTGAACGTCATTACACAACCAGGGCACACTGGTGTCTTCACTGCTGTGGAACTCAGCATGGGGTTCAGTGTCAGCTGATCTAGTTTTACTTACACTGTAGTTCTTGACTAGTAGTAACAGTATAGCTAAGTTTAGTGTCCCAAAGTTCCATCATATTGGTGCAATTTCCTGAGACAAAATGATAACAAAACAGACCTCTTCCACTTTCTGGCTGCCAAGATTGCTCAAATGACTGTGCCAAACAATTGTTGTAACCAAGGGACCCGATGTCTTGTGTACATCTGAAACCTGCCTCGATCGTCTAGACAAATGTTTCCATGAGGAAGCTGATAGCCGCATCTTTGTACATGCCAAACATGCCACAGAGGAGGGCAGCAAATCCATAATGATCAAAGCCAATGACACTGATATTCTTGTTATAGCATTGAGCATCTTCCCATCCCTCCAGGATCTTGGTCTCCAGCAGCTGTGGGTTGCATTTGGGCATGGTGTGAGCCTACGGTGGATTGGTGTTCATGACCTGTACCATGTTATTTGGCCGGTTAAGACCAAAGGCATTCTATTCTTTCACGCCCTTACAGGTTGTGATACTGTATCAGCCTTTCGCAACAAAGGCAAAAAGACTGCCTGGCAAACCTGGGACATTTTCCCTGAGGCCCCTCTCATCTTCAGCAAACTAAGTCAATACCCTCCTGTTCTGACTGATAGTGACCTGGAGATCCTTGAGAAGTTTGTGGTCCTGCTATATGATCGATCAAGCACAGCTGTTAGTGTAGATGAGGCTAGACTTGACATGTTTGCCCGAAAGCAGAGGCCATATGAAGCCATTCCCCCAACAAGAGCAGCTCTGCTTCAACACACTAAACGTGCTGCATATCAGGCAGGCTGCATATGGGGTCAAGCAACCCAGTGTCAGCCACAAGCGGAGAGTCCTGCTGACTGGGGATGGACCCCCCCCCCCCCCCCAAAAACCCCCCCCCCCCCCCCCCCCCCGGCTCCCCCTCCCCCAATAAAAAAAAAAAATTAAAAAAGCTTGGTGAACAATGGGGGGTCTTCTGGAAAGCAAATGCACCAGTTGCACAAAGTTGTGAACAACTAGCCAAGTGTGGCTGCAAATCAGAGTGCCGTGGAAGATGCAAATGTTTTAGATTGGGTTTCACTTGCACAGAACTGTGCAATTGCAATTGTGAATAAAAAAGTAAGTAGCCTTGCGGTGGGCCGAGAGCCGATTTCCTGATTCTGGACCGTGATGTATATATACATCTTCCTGGATAGGTTGACCCCAATACAACACTTGCTGACTGCCAAGCAGGGAGGCATTGGCTACCATTTTTAACAGTCTTTATTATGACTCAGCAGGGCATAACCTCTCAATCTCAGGTTGGACACCCTAAGCACAAGGCCTTTGAGCTAGTAAAAATGTGAATAGAACTTATGTTTTTTCTTTTTCAGTCCTTCCTTTTAACTCAGTCCCAACAGAGTAAACTATTAAAGCAACACCCACCTTGAATTTTTGCGATTTCCTTTTTCTAACTGTGTGGCCGTTAGAGTATTCTTGCTAACATGCATGTGTGCATCAGTGTACATACTACCGAAATGACGGCCATCTTGGAAAAGGTCTCCATCTTGAATTTTTCCAAAAAGTGGCCTTAACAGAGTATTTGTGGCATATTTTCTGGTTCCCATCCTGAATTTTTACTGGCCACTTCCTTTTTCTAACAGTGGCCCTTCCTCTCTGTGGACTGCACCTTGCCATGGTGGAGAGGCTTGTGTACTCCAATGAACCTGAGAGCTATGCCAGCAGGGATTTTATATCCCTGGCAAGTTTAACTAAGCCGGACAGGTCAAAGGAGAGGAGGCAGACAAAGCAGACATTATGACAATTTGACAGAAATGGTGGCCATCTTGAAAATGGTCGCCATCCTGAATTTTTGAGTGGCACATACCTTTTTCCAAAACAGTGTTCCTTGAAGAGTATTTCTGCCTAATTTTATGCTTACATCACCATTTGAACAATTGAAATAATTAATATTCGACAGGAACGGTGGCCATCTTCAAAAATGGCGGCCATCTTGAATTTTTGAGGGACAAGCATCTTTTTCCATTAACATGTCCTTTAGAGAGTATTTGTATCAAATTTTATGCTTGGATCACTGTTTGAATAATTGATATAGTAGGCATTGAATAGCAATGGTGGCCGTCATATTGAATTTTTGAGTGCCAACACCTTTTTCCAAAATACTGGCCCTTAGAGAGTATCTGTGCCAAAGTTCATTCTTGTATACCAAAGTGAACGATTTTTTTACTGATCTGCTGCACTAGTAAAGAAGAATGGGGTGCTGGCACCTCAAACCACTAAGGGTAGAGAAGAATAAAGCCAGAAACAGCCTGGACATTCCCTTTTTCACCTTACCAAAGACAGGAGAATGATACACCTCACCCCAGGTAAAATGCCTCTGGGCGACATATCTCCCACTGAGACAGCCTTAGATTTTGTGTATTTGAGAGGTTAGGAACTTATTCCACCTGATCTTTATTAGAAACTACTTTTGGCCTTCTGCTGTCAGGGGCAGATGGGTGTATGAGGTCATCCACTCCACTACTATCAGACTAACGACAAACGTCAGGAATAGGGGAAGACTGGAATGTTGATCACTTTTTTAATATACTGGATGCTGCTGCTGTTGGAGCAGAAGACAATGGCCAATATTGAGTTGGTCACAACTTGTCCTTGGGGACTCCTGTTGCGGAAAGGTCTGAGGATGCAGGTGGGAATACAGTTGCTCTAAAGCCTTCTTTACAGGCCTGGCATATGTACACATACACATACAGGCCTGGCATATGTACTACAGCGTTTTGGGTCGTTTCAGTGAATCCGTGTGGACGCAGATATTTCTGGAAACGACGCCGTGTTTACAGAGATTTTTTTCGAAACGACATTGTATTGGGTGAGGCCGTGTATTCGTGAGGACAGGCCCTCAGTTTCTTTGCCACATTTCATCATGTGTATTGTTTACTGAGTATGTACCCCAGGTGGTACTTTTGCTGTTGGCGAGGGGTACGTGAAGAGATGAGTAGCTCAATTAATCTGAAGAAAATTGAACTAGGAACGGGCATTGGGAATTAGCTGTCGCTAAAAATGCTTTAATATATTGCTTTGGATAATTCTAACACAATTTTGTAAACTGTATCTGTCCCTATCAAATAAACATTACATGATATGAAATTAATAAGTGATTTCATTATAAATAATTATATAATGCATCCACATCTATAGCTATAACAATTCATTTGGTTGGTTCCTGGATGCTTAATGTTTGGGCCAAAGAGGAGAGGACAGAAGAGGACTCTCTGGAGGGCAGAACAAATTATTCTTCCCCTGTTAACACCAAAGGCTTGGGCCACCAATCTGTGGCTGGGCCCAGGGGATTTCATTGGAAGCTCAGGAAAGTGAATGCAGGAGATGGTTGAAGGAACTGGTGAGGAAGCTGTGTTGACAGTGTGGGACCAATGTGACACTGGTTTATCTAAATCTATTGCTTTAGAACAGCAGGTGGCTTACCATGACTGTATCCTCCTTGGAAGGTTATCCCCTGTCCCTCACGACTCTACAGGTGAAAAGGAAAGATACCCAATGTTTCTGCTAGTAGTTGATTATGGATTTATCTGAAGTCAGGCACTCTGCTGAGGCTGGGAAGATGCATCAGGGGCAGCAGTGATGAGTGGGCTGTTCTTCCTTGTAGATCTAGGGTTGTCCTTGTCGTAGTTACACCACCACACCAGCATTTACAAAGAATATGGTCATACCATGAAAGTTGCTATGGCTTGGTTCTACTCCCAGTACATCTCTGGTACTGTATCCAAGGTCTTTGAGCAAAACCCTCCTTATTATATACCATCCCCCACATACTCTCCCTCCCTATACAATACATCCAGTCCTACGCCTCCTTACCTTCCTTACATCTTTCAGGTTTATCATCCGCCTCCACATGCATGAAAACATCCCACATATGCATTCAACCATTAACACACATTCAAACCACACTGCCAATTCTAAGTAGCCAATTACAAATAGACCATTGTGGGTATTTATATATGTACATATATACATATATCACAAGTTGTACGTGTGCTTTTTGTTCTGGAGAGCATACTAAATAGACCCAGCAGCCAAACAATATGTGTCTAAAAGCATACAGGTAGCTTCATATGCATATGTGCACTTGTGCATTCATAATCACAGAGTAAACATTTGCAGGATTTGCCTCCTCTGTGTAAACTATAACTGCCTTGTTGGAACAATCTACACTCTCTCAAAAATGATATGTTAATGAATGATTAACTATATCCCAACAGAATAAACTAAATATTAACTAAATTAATCTGGAAGCCCTGCTACATTATTTGGCTTTGTCAACTTATATCATTACATCTTTCAATGGTGAATAATGAAATACAGATATACATCTTTGTTAACGATGCTAAATGTGCTTCCAGCCTAGCAAAATATCTAATTACAATTGAGATATAGAGTTAAGGGCAATATACAGTCAGAGACAGTTTCCTTATCAGACCAAAAATAGATCTTCTTGCATTAACTACACTGCTAACTTAAGTCTAATGTCAAAGTTAATAGACAGGTTTTAAATTAACAAGACACTTGAACTGCCTAATCCTTCATCAACCACAATCGTTTAATATAATATGCTATACTAATAAGATCTGTAATTATGGTAACTAGCAATATTTAGAAGTCAGTGTTATGTCATCATACTTATCTCCACATAAATCATGGCTTCTATGAACTATGCCTCTTAGAGCATAATGAAGTTCTTGCAGTTTCAAGAAAACAGTTTTCCCTCATTAATATGTAATGTACTCTAATGAAATCATCTCTATTAGGCCAGCCTGCAGCGTGATTATGCATATTCTGCAGTTACTGTCAGCAAGAATGAATTCTCAGGATTGTGACTACATGCAGTAAAAACAGACACATCGTGATAACATTATGATCTTTATGCCATTTACAGTGGTGGAGGTCTGGGGTCTTTACTACCCTAACCCTTTAAACAAGAGTATGATCCCATAATTGTTGCTGAGCCACTCTGTGCAGCAGCTTAGTGGCATTTCTGTTTAATTAAAGATTGGTAGTCCTGTGTGCGTGTGTGTGTGTGTGTGTGTGTGTGTGTGTAATGCAAATTATTACTTTAGATCTCTGTCCAATTGTAAAAAACAAACAAAAACAACAACAATTAATTAAAATAGTGTTTCTAAGTTGCTTTGGTTGGAGTCTGTTCTATGGGTTCTACCCCATACCCATGCTTACTGTCTACTGCATGCACAATATATCAAAAGGCAGCCAATACAAAACAAATTAAAATACAGTTTAATTATGTCTTCAGTTTATTTTTTCTGTTAATTCTTGTTTGATATTCATTTATAAGTACCTGGTGGCAAGACTCACCTTTATACACATTTTGTACGGTACATTTCTTATTTACCATTTGTTTTAAAGTTTCAATAATGTATTATTTCAATTCAGCCAATTATTTCAACAATGCATTATTTCAATTCAGCCAGCCAAATATTGACAAATGGACACTTTTTGCTTAAGTTTGATATTGTAGGGCGCCCGGATGGCTCAGTGGGTAGAGCTGGCGACCCATGTACCGAGGCTGAGTCCTTGCTGCTGCGGCCCTTTGCTGCGTATCATCCCCCCTCTCTCTGCCCCCCTTTCCTGTCCATCTTCAGCTGTCACTACAATAAAGGCAATAAAAGCCCCAAAAATATACTTTAAAAAATAGACTTGATAGACTAGCAACGAAGATCACACTAGCCCGTACCTCAGAAATTGTCATATTAATGAATCTTACTAAATTTTAAATGATGGAGTATCTGGACTTGCCCACACATAATCCTGTATATTCCTATATTCTATTCAAGCCAGATGGTGATTTTCTGCCCTTTTTATATCTGGTTCCAGCATCATTTGATCCCTCCATTTTCTGGGGGGGATTTTGTATGATTTGACAACTTGAATAGCTTTTGTGTCCCAATAAAACTATCTCTCTCGAGGTTTACTGAATTTAAGCCTACTGCCATGTGCAGTAACTGGTAGTTTATGATTTTGAAAATGGCTTTCCCAACACTGGCCCTCCTATAGTCTGCCTCCCCTTGTTGTCTGACACAATGACAATGTGATTGTGAAGGCACTTCATTTACTTGATGTGATAAGAGTTAATTACAGGCTGGATTTGAGCAGCCTTCAATCAGTAGACTGCCGAAACAATCCGTGACCTCCTCTGTCTCCTCCCTGCATGGCTGCTATTCTTTTCTTTACCATGTTCCCCTCCCTTCACACACTCTGTATTTAGAAAGAGAGACTGGGAAATGTCTTCACATTCATTTTGGTGGAGATTAAGTAGTAGTTTCCCTACATACCGTATCAGGGCCCATATTTAGCCAAGTGCTGTAACTACAAACACTCCTACTTCAGAGTAGGACTGAAGATATGTTTATAAAGCTTCCTGCCCTTACTTTCAGCAAGGAGAGGGACTCTAAGGACAGTATGTGACATTTTAGAATACTTGTAGTATTGGTAGAGGTTTTACTGCAGGTGCTGTGTGTTATGTGTAATGTTATATGTGCAAAACTATGATGCCAAAATGAACAAGTAGCTTAATCTCATATTGATCTCAGGGCCTGTCCTCACAAATACGTTTTTCTCGATTCCGGATAAATACTTTATCGTATCGGCCTCGCGTCCAGACGGATACAGCGTTTTCGGGGTGTGAAAACTGTATTTTTTGGAAACGGGTCCCAGAATGGGAAAATCCGAAAACGCCGGATTGCCCGGAGTCGCCTGGACTGTGAAAACGGATTAGCCACGCCTCTCTAGCCTTTAACCTCAGCCGCCGCCGCTAGACGCATCATAACAACAACAACAATGGCAGACTACTACTACTCGTTTGTAAACAGCGCATGCTCCATGGCTTCTTTTCCGGTTTTAGTGTACTGGTGTGCCAGCGTCACAGCTAGGGTGGCCATTCGTCCGGCTTTGGGCCGGACAGTCCGGCTTTTAAACACCCTGTCCGGCTGCAGGCGCAGCCTTAAGATGGACACTCATTTGTCCTCCTTTTGAGAAAATAACTAAAAAGGCTACCTCGTTAGTTTAATACTTATTGGCTAAAAATGTGTGTCAAAATAAGTAATTTCATTGGTTACATTTTCATCTGACCTTTCAACACATGGCTAATTTTAATATTCAAATGAGCCATGTGCCACTTGATCACCAGTTGCTAGGTTACCACCAGGCTGTAACAAAGCCTATACATCTGAAACAGAAGGTGCTGCATTTGTTTTCCCCTTTATCTATCCAGATAAAAACATTAAGAACAGTTTCTGTATGATGTTTATTAGACCTATGTAATCTGAATTGGAAGGGCACGTTGTCATGAGCTGTATCTTGTATATTTATTATTAGCTATGTGGTATGTGTATGCACCTTTATGTAATCTGGTGGAAAAACATATTAAAATGTAAAACTGGATCATACCAAACAAATACCTGCTTGCGTGTCCCAGTGTATGCAAAGTGTCCTCCTTTTTGATGTGAAGGAAATGGACACCTTAGTCACAGCGCCACATACAGGCCTGGCATATGGGTCGTTTCAGTGAATCCGTGTGGACGCAGATATTTCTGGAAACGACACCGTGTTTACGGAGATTTTTTTCGAAACGACATTGTATTGGGTGAGGCCGTGTATTCGTGAGGACAGGCCCTCAGTTTCTTTGCCGCATTTCATCATGTGTATTGTTTACTGAGTATGTACCCCAGGTGGTACTTTTGCTGTTGACAGGGGGTACGTGAAGAGATGAGTAGCTCAATTAATCTGAAGAAAATTGAACTAGGAACGGGCATTGGGAATTAGCTGTCGCTATAAATGCTTTAATATAATGCTTTGGATAATTCTAACGCAATTTTGTAAACTGTATCTGTCCCTATCAAATAAACATTAAATGATATGAAATTAATAAGTGATTTCATTATAAATAATTATATAATGCATCCACATATCTATACCTATAACAATTCATTTTAGGTTTCTTAATTGCAACAAAGAATGTGCAAAAACTAATTAGCAAGAGAGCAGAGGAGATAAAATAGTAAAACTAATGGATAAATAATTGAAATAATTAGGAAAAAGTTATAGATAGTCTGGTGAAATAGATCACTATAAGTAATTAATAAATTAGAGTTAGAGTGTCAATCTTTTGCCAGTCAATGTACAGTTGTGTTTAAAATTATAGCAGTGTGTTTAAAAATGTGAGTAAAGCTTACACATCTTTATAATAGTTTCTATTTCTATGCATTGGGAACACTGCACATTATATTCTACATCAAAACATGAAGAAAAATTTATCAATATTTTAATTACTTTACAGAAAATGAAGAAGAATTAATATTGGGCTGTTCAAAAAAAATAGCAGTGTCTGCATTTTTTATTACAAACTCAAATATTTACTGTATAAACATCTTTTTAGCATTCCTGTGAATCACTAAACTAATATTTTGTTGTATAACCACTGTTTCTGAGAACTGCTTTACATCTGTGTTGCATGGAGTCGACCAACTTCTGGCACATGTGAACAAGTATTCCAGCCTCGGATGATTTAACAACATTCCACAATTCCTCTGCATTTCTTGGTTTTGCCTCAGAAACAGCATTTTTGATGTCACACCAGCAGTTTTCTATCGGATTAAGGTCCAGGGATTCAGCTGGCTACTCCATAACTTTAATTATGTTGGTCTGGAACCCAGATGCTGCTCGCTTACTGGTGTGTTTGGGGTCATTGTCTTGTTGAAACACCCATTTCAAGGGCATTTCATCTTCAGCATAAGGCAACATGACCACCATGAGTATTTTGATATATGCATCTGGTCCATGATCCCTGGTATGCGTTAAATAGGCCTGACACCCTAGTAAGAGAAACATCCCCATAATGATGCTTGCACCACCATGCTTCACTGTCTTCAGAGTGTACTGTGGCTTGAATTCAGTGTTTGGGGGTCGTCTGACAAACTGACTGCGGCCCTTGGACCCAAAAAAAACAATCTTACTTTCATCAGTACACAAAATGTTTCTCCATTTCTCTTTAGGCCAGTCAATGTGTTCTTTGGCAAATTCTGTCCTCTTCAGCACGTCTTTTTTTTTAACAGTGGGACTTTGCGGGGGCTTCTTGCCGATAGATTAGCTTCACACAGGCATCTTCTAATTGTCACAGTACTCACAGGTAACTTCAGTCCGTCTTTGATCACCCTGGAGCTGATCATTGGCTGAGTCTTTGCCATTCTGGCTATTCTTCGATCCATTCGAATAGTAGTCTTCCGTTTTCTTCCACGTCTCTCTGGTTTTGCTTTTCATTTTAAAGCATTGGAGATTATTTTAGCCAAGCAGCCTATCATTTTCTGCACTTCTTTATACGTTTTCCCTTCTCCAATCAACGTTTTAATCATAGACGCTGTTCCTCTGAACAATGTCTGGAACGGCCCATTTTTCTCAGGTTTTCAGAGAGAAATGCATGTACAACATGTGCTGGCTTCATCCTTAAATAAGGGCCACCTGATTGACACCTGTTTTTTCACAGAATGAATTACCTCACTAATTGAACTTCACACCGCTATTATTTTCAACACCCTCGTTTCAATTCATTATTCAATTACACAGACTCAGGAGCATGCATATCATGAATGTTGGGTCTGTTGGTTTTCTATGACTCTACTACACCTACTGGTAAATTATTTGCCATGTAGAAATATAATTTCTACCAAAAACAGTGATTGATCTGGTTAGTCACGTTGGACTGCTATTATTTTGAACACAACTGTATGAATGACAGTTCAACATCCATTATAATATCCACTTTTATAGGAATAGTTAAATAACATACAGTTTGAAATGAATTTAAATTAACAGAAGTCGCCATGTTGCAGTTGCAAAAGTTGACGCAGATATTTTGCCAATCATTGTAGTTTCCTGCATAAAATGTTGAATCATACGTCACCAAACTCACATCCTTTTTTCTAGTTTCAGACATGTGTGACATGAACGTCTCACATTTACCCTGTTCAGTGTGATTGTAGTCTCACTGGAACACTTTGCCTTCTAATGCCTATTTTTGCAGCTTTTACTTTCTTCTGCAAAAACATGCCTATAAACATTGCAAAATGCATTGCAATCTTTTAGAAAAGTTGCTGTGAAATCTAAAATTGTATCCAGAATCAGAATCAGAATTAGATTTATTTATGTTTAAGTTTTTACACATAAAGGAAATTATCTTTGTGGATAAATGCATATAATATAAAAATCACACAAAAATAAAGTACTTTTTAAAATATAAATAAATAAAGATATTTTTCCCCAGCTTCCCATGCTGTTTCCTCTCAGACAGGAAGTCTGTGATCCACCTGCAGGTGGAGTCAGGCACAGTGAGCTGGGAGAGCTTGTCCTGTAGCAGAGCAGGGATGATGGTATTGAAAGCAGAGCTGAAGTCCACAAACAGGGTCCTGGCGTAGGTTCCTGGGGAGTCCAAATACTTGAGGGTGAAGTGCAGGGCCATGTTTACTGCATCGTCTACAGACCTGTTGGCTCTGTAGGCGAACTGCAAGGGTTCCAGGAGTGGGTCCGTAATGGCTTTGAGGTGGGAAAGCACAAGGCGCTCAAAAGACTTCATGACCACAGAGATGAGGGCAACAGGTCTGTAGTCATTGAGTCCTGTGGTCCTTGGTTTTTTGGGGACAGGGATGATGGTGGATACTTTAAAGCAGTTGTGTTGAAGATGTGAGACAGCTGGTCAGCACAGTGAGTCTGGTCTGGCTGCTATGCGGGGGTTCTGCCTCTTAAAGAGCCTGTTGACGTCCCTCTCCTGGAGGCAGAGAGTCGTCACTGTGGTGGAGGAGGAGGGATTCACAGAGGTATGGAGTTGTGAAGTGGCCCCAGCTTCTGCTGAGCTGGGGGAGGGGCTATTGAGGGGTGTCGAGGGGATGGTGTCAGGACTGTTCCTTGTCTTTCGAAGCGACAGTAGAACAAATAGTGCTATCCATTTGTCTCGTGAACTCGGAACCCGAGTTGGAAAATGTAAATCTCGCAGCTATCTCGCGACGTTTCACCGAGACACACCCCCTTTTGGTCGGAATTGCAGCTGTCCACCTCGGGGTACCTCGCAGTACACCGAGCTAAACGGGGGGGCACGTACGACCCGCAAAACAAAGATGGCAGCGCCCATATTGAGATGTATTTTCTTTGTATTTGTACTACGTTGGTCGTTTTAATGTCGATTTCAAATGCTCTTACACACTTGTTTACATTGCTGCTTTAGTCCGATCACCAATTTATGCATTGCACGGTGTTGCCCTGCGTGCAATACAATGTAAAGTTTTGTTTTCGAGCTGGTTTGCTAAATAGGCTAATGTAGCTAACAATGACACTAGCCTGCCACTGCCCCTGGTGGCTCGAGACAAACACCACAGCCCTTATTGAAATTGAAACAGGCGAAAATGGCAAATTATTATTGAAATGTAAGACTTGTAATAACGGAAATACTTGAAATGTTAGTGTTTCTGTAGAAAAACATATTATAATTTCTCATTGAGCTTGTTTAGAAGAGCCACAAGCAATAACAAGACAGCTGCTGCACTTCTTTCCGACTCGTAATGCCCAAAGACAAGTGGTACAAGCCAGGCAATGACGTCACGTTCTCGCAGCAGAACAACTTGGGCTCCGAGTTCACGAGACAAATGGATAGCACCATCATTCAGCTCGTTTGCCAGGTGAAAGTCATTGATGGAGTGGGGGGTTTTAGGTTTGTAGTTGGTTATCTGTCTGAGCCCCTTCCAGACAGAACCAGAGTCATTGGCTGAGAACTGGTGTTTGAGTTTCTCAGAGTACTGACATTTAACTTCTCTCACTGCCTTGCTAAACTTGCACTTTGACTCCTTAAACCTGTCCCTGTCCCCACTCCTGAACACTTGTTCCTCCTGCAACCATAACTGACTGAATTTGGCAGTGAACCAGGGTTTGTCATTGGTATAACTCACCCTGGTGCGTGATGGTATACAGCAGTCCTCACAGAAGCTGATGTATGACGGCACAGCCTCTGTGAACTTGTCCAGACTGTTGGTAGCAGTCCTGAAAACATCCCAGTCAGTAGAGTCCAAACACGCCTGGAGATCCTCCGCAGCTACACTGGTCCACTGTTTTGATGTCCTCACAACAGGTTTACAGGGCTTTAATTTCTGCCTGTATGAGGGAATCAGGTGGACCATGACGTGGTCAGAGAGGCCCAGTGCGGCGTGGGGGACGGCGTAATATGCTCTGCTGACTGTAGTGTAACAGTGATCCAGTGTTTTCTCCTCTCTGGTCGGGCATTTAATAAACTGTCTGTATTTGGGGGAGTTTGTGGCGCCATCTTAGGTTATATCTGGTGGCAACAACCCCAAGGGCCGCAAAATCCTGGGGGGACTGTTATTTGGTACATAAATGGTGGTGTTAATGAATTGGCACTGGAGTTCATCAGACTACTGGGCTATGGGGGTATGTCTTATCACAAAAGGTCGGGAACCACTGGTTTTCCAAAACCTCGTTAACATATCAGACTGCAGGTAAACGCTGGCAGGCCACTCTGGCCACTATTGGCTTAAAAAATTAATGCAGGTATATACAGATTAAAACAGTAGATCATTTGACTGAGATGCTGGTGGGCCAGTAGAGCACCTCTCCATGGAGCACATAATATCTTCTACTTTATGTGCCTTCTGTAATGTAATGTGGCCCAGTGTTGGGAAATACACTATGACAATACAAATGCACCTCTCAAGTATTATAGCTCTACTGTAACTTGTAACCCCCACTAAGGGTTGCCAAAGCTTCAGGGAGGGTCGCAAGACCTTCTTGTTTTTAAGGGGTGTAAGAAAACTTAAAAAATTGAGACAGTAGTCCTAAGTCTCAGCATTTTGTTAATTTCAACTGAATGGAATTGTTATTTTTAAAGTTTAGATTATTATTTAAGATAAACTTTAAAGATCTAAACACAAGCTATATTCACAGTGCCTTCACTCAAGTCAAGTTGAGTGAAGGCACTTGGCGTGTCAGAGAGGATAAAACATAATACATAATACAGAGGGAGAATTGTATAAAAAGTTCTTAAAAATATTTTAGTTACTCGTTGTAACACGTTGACTATAATATGAAATATCCATTAAATGTCACTTAATCGGGGTTGGCAGTTTACTCAATGATAGAAAAGGGCTCCCTTAAGGAAAAAGGTTTGGGACCACTGCCACAGACCTCCCTGAATTTTCAGTTCTTGGCTGGTGAAGTGAATATGTCACTTTGTCAGGGGCTGACAGTTTACTCTGTGATTAAAAAAGGTTCCCTTAATGAAAAAGGCTGGGAACCACTGCTTTACAATAAAGTGTTGTTGGTGTAAGTTGTGGGGACATTGGTTTCGGTAGACATGGCATATTTTTTCCTCTGCAGCTGCACAAAGTCAGTAAAAAACAGAAAAAAACAGTATTGTAATAAGATCATTGTCATCAAGCAATCAAAAGGCATTTTCCTCTCATGTTGTCTCATTGTCTCTGCCTGGTAATGCCTGCCTAACAGGTTAGGAGCTGTCCTAAATATCGACTGAGACAGGACTAATTTAAGTTAAGAAAATTTTAATGCTTTTACTTGTGGTCAGAGTAGAACTAAAAATATGTCTTCTAAAGTTAAGACTAATTTTCTTCTGATTTTCTGTTATGATGTGGTATGGATGTAGCTTTACTCATCAGCTTCAGGAGTGTAAGGAAACTCCAGTCCCCCAATAAAGGATTTCATCAGCAGGACTTTCACTGAAGAGTTTTAATCTCTCACAATGGACTAAATGCTGTTTTAAAAACACCAGAATGCTATTGTGGCAGACAAAATGTTTCTAACTTTCTAGGGTAGAAATGGTTGAATTAATCAAGTCCAACACATACTGCTCTGTTCATCATCCTTCAAAATCTCCACCAAAATCTAGTGTGAATGCCTGGCTGGATTAAGAAGAGAAATTCATCATCTCAACAGGAGAATGATGCTCACAGCTTCAGCCAGACAGAGGCCGCTTACACTGTTAATTTCATTATCTCGCTGAGATGAAACGAAAGGAAAAAAAGGGGAGGGAGGAAAGAGAGAGATGGATCTAGTTCAAGCAGCACCATCTCAGTGCGTACAGAGATTCTCCTGTATTTCAATTTGCTGCGTCTTGTACTGTTCCATGGTCTGCAGTTTAAATGAAGGACTTTTATGATGCAAATGCAGGAAGGAGCGATAAATCTCTCTTGCTCTCCTCTCCTGGGCTCTCCTGATGCAAAAGATGTGCGCTCTCCCCCTCTCTCTTCCCCCATCTCTCTCTCTCTCTTTCTCTCCCTCGCACATCTAGGCGCTCTTCCTCGCTTTCTCTCCACTGCAGCATCGCGTTACACTCACCCCCAGGCCACATGAAAAATGAATCAGGCCCAGGTGATGCAGTGAGAGAGTGGGGAGGGGGAGAGAGAGAGAGAGAGAGAGAGAGAGACTCCAAAAAGTAATGCTTTGACTTTCCTCAACAACTTCTAGGTCAGTTTAATTTGATAGATGCTAACACTACGCTCAGACACAGAGACACATGCGCATACACACAAAAACAGGCACAAACATGCAGAAATGCCAACACACACTTTGCCAAAGTAATTCCAGTGTGTGGTAAAATAATTCTGTTGTTCGTCAGTGCCATGATATTGATTATAAGGACTAGAGCAGAAATTATTACATGCACAATGGCAATTCATTAAATCACTTCTTAAAAGTCTATAACCTTTGTCAATTGGAACATCTTTATTGTTGGTTGTTTATATGAACAGTAAAGACTGACCATCTTATCATGAGATATCTGATTTTTCCTATATATACCAAACCTTTTTATTTATTATTTGCAGAAAAATTATTTGTTGTTCATCCAACAAACTACCTATCACAGTCTAAAGGGGAATTTTAAAAGGAATGATGGTTCTAGATAAGCAAACCAAATTGATGGGGGCGAAATCAAAGCAGCAGAGGTTGAGCTATCCAGACTTAGTTAATTAGTCAATCTCTGGATCCTTCATTTCCCACAATGCAACCCTGTAGTGTCCTCTTGTTTGCCCCTATGTGGCTACATTGTTAACATCATCTTTCAAACGCTGCAACTCCAAGTTGTTCATGAGGCTTCTTCTTATGAATTTTGTCTTTTCATCATTTCTTCGTCATCCAGATTATTTTCTCACACTTTAAAAGAGCCTCAGAGGATGTTATGCAACAGTTTTCAGAGGCTGACTAGTACTCCCAATCAATAGTTAACTGACACTTAATAGTTGGCAGAGTCCCTTAACATGGGCAGCCAAAGATGAACTTTCCCTGATAAAATGTAGTACCAATTTAGCAAAGTTAAAACTGGACTGCTCAGACCAAATTTAAACCAAATCTGTTAAAGCAATTCATGTTAAGTCTTGGGACTGGGAATTCAATACATGTCAATAACAGTAGAGAACAACTGATTAACTGTACAATGAACCCAAACAGTGAACACAATAACTGCAGGAAGTTTGTGTAAATTGATCAGAGATGAGCTTTCCTGATATTTGTAGGAACTCTGAATTATGGATATTTTTTCTTTAGAGCCATACGTACTTAATAGGCTTCTTTTGTTTTACTTTCTTGACTGTTTTCTTCTCCCTGATGCTTGGCCTTGTTTTATTAGCTTGAACAAGGCTGTTTAGCCGAGAGTGAAGGCTCTGTGAATATATCTTGTATTCAGGTCAATCTAAACTAAATTCAAAATAACTAGTTTTTTTTAGACCCCTTAAAATCAAGAAGGCTTTACGACGCCTTGTGAAGCTTTGGCAACCCCTAGTGGGGATCCTGATCTCCAGGTTGGGAACCATTGCTCTATAAGGGCACATTTTGTTCTGAAAGTATCAAGGTTCAATACCCTGCCTTAATTCAGAGTGAGGCCATACACAGAGAATGGATAGGGCACAAGATGAATATAGTATATAAACACACATTTCTCCTTACCAGGGGGAGGTGGTGGATGTCCAGTATGGCAGTGTGGATGACCTGAGGAGAGCCAAAGACAGCCTGAACCTCACCAACCAGATTGCCATGGTCAAGCTTGGCCAAGCGCCTTTGCTATACAAGGTAAGATGAAATCAAAGCTCTGCAGAATGCCACTGCTCTGCTCTGCTCTGCTGATACGTAGATACTAGAGCTGTACTTGAGATCTACCTGATACTATAATCCTGCAGTAGGAATATTCACCCACTGATGAATGAGATCTTTTGATCTTTAAAATAAGTGCAAGTGCAAGTGCAAGGTATGGCAAAGAAATCAGTTCCTAAAATGATTTTGGGTGTTTTAATATACTTTAATGCTACAGCTCACTACCCTTTGAAGAAACCAACTCCAGCCTCCTGCACAGGGATTTGTACACTGAACTGGGCCTTGTTTATATGGCTAGTCATGCATCACAAATTCTTTAAAATATTTTTGCCATAAATTTATCATACCTGACTCCTGTATCTGCAACTTTTCAGTGCAAAGATGTCTGAATCCATTTTCATAGGAAAGAACATTAGCGATGCATTGATTGATTAGGCCTGTTCCCGCTTGGATGTGTGCCACGTTTAGCTCAAAGCAGTTTTCCTATCAATTAGAATATGACAGAAAAAATATAAATTCCAATCCAGTTAATCAAAGCATAAACATCCACTTACATTTTAATTACTGATGAATGTATCTTCACTTTCTATTAAATTAACAGTAATTCAATTATACAAACCTGAATACAAACTCCATGTGGACTGTAATATTGAGTAATGGAAATGTATACTGTACAAGGCTTCTGACACAATCATATCAATGTATGTCAGTTGACTGAATAAATACTGACAACAAATTATACAGTGTTGTACTGTTGATAACATCTTACGCTAGAGGTTTTGATGTAAGGACTAGTGCAAAACCTATTTCAACCAAAAACTCTGAAAGCACCTCCATTACTTCTTGCTTTGTGCAGTAAACAAACCTAATCTGACTGTTTGTGGTGAAAAAGGTGGATATGTTCAATTACTAATATTGAAATGATACATTTTGAAAAAATATATTTTGCGTCTTACCACAAGCACTTAACACAACAATTAACTTCAAATATGTATGTATCAAATGTCAAAGAATTACTATGTGAAAAAACTAGAGTTTTGGATTGTATTGTTGTTGTCACTTTGCTGCCCAACTTTTAAGCCAAGATGGACGAAACTTCTATAAATGAAATCATCAGAATCAGGTTTAATTTATTCATCATTTTATGCACTGATGCGCATTCCTTTGAAGGGTTGTTTTTCTAATTGAGGTTATATGAGGTATTTATCTAAAGTTACCAAACTGTAAAAAAAACTGTAATTTTACCTTACATACAGGAGTTACCAGTCCACCGCTGTCTCCATTAGTTGGTTTGTATGTGTTATTGTGTGACTTTGGTGTTTTAACACATTAGTCCAGATCCAAACTAATGTTCAGATCGAAGCAGCGGTAGAGCATCTACAATTACTGTTTTTCTCAAAGGAGTCTGGTGGTTTGAAGAGAGCAATGTAACGGCTGCAGAGCCATCCACAGCACTTCTCATCCCCATATTGTATAGTCCATCCTCGGATGTGGAAATAGTAGTTTGACAAAACAATCTCAACATTTACCCAGTGCTATGCACACAGTCTATATACCTGGATATATTTTGCTGTTGAAAGTTCTGGTAAAAGCTACTTAGAGGACCTTGTGTCAGGACTGTTGTGTCAAAATTTCACTTCTAGCAGTTTAATGAATACAGGCCCTGAATTTACCAAAACTATTTTTATCCTTGTTTCCTTTGCTTCATTCATTGAACAAAACTCTGCTTCTGAGTGTGAGGTTAGTGATAAATGACAGGCTAATGAGCCATTTCAGGAGTAAATGGAGGTTACCAAAAAAAGCAGAGTGAAATAAAGAGGGGTCACCATACTGCATTTACATTTACCCAGTTAGACTCTTAAAACTCCATTAAATGAGACTGCGCCTCCTGTCACATGGGACCCTTCCAGCAACAGGCTGCTGACCCATTTTTCCTCCTCGCCCACAGTTTGTGACAAATTTGATCAGGTGTGCTTCATAATGTCTGTGTGTCAGCAGCTGAGAGAAATGATCGCCCTTTACATATAAATGGGGACGAATGATTGATGAGCTTTGTACTCTCACTAATGAGTGTGTGACGGTGACTGCAGGCTCAATGTTATACATACAGTGAGGTTCATGTTTGATACACACAGGTTTTGACCATGTTAGCTTAACTCATGTAGTTCCATTACAGTTTTTTACTCACATTTCTCAATACTGAGTTCACTTTTACAAAACTTTCCACACGGTCAGCAGGGGCAATCTGATTAACCAGCCCAAGTGCCAGCCCTTTATCCCCACTTCTTCCACTCCACACTGTCTTTCAGAGGCTGTAGAGGGCTCCGTTTTAAAGCTAGAGAGAAGATACTATACATATATATATGAAATTAGATGACCTAATGCATCCATTGGTACCAGCTCCAAAGGCTAAATTTCAGCAATGGCATACCATTTTCAAAGGGATCCCTTTACCTCTGACCTCAAGATATCTGAATGAAAATGGGTTCTATGGGTACCCACAAGTCTCCTCTTTGCAGACCTGCAAATCATACTTTAATTTGCTACATTCTGCTATAACACTGAGCAAATATTAAAATTTTTCTAGATTTTTGTCCACTAATCAGAAGGTTGTTGGTTTGATCCCTGGTTGCTCCCACTGTATGTCAAAGTGTCCTTGAGCAAGATACTGAATCCCAAAATGCTCCCATGCTGTGCCATCGGTGTGTGAATGTCATACAGTTTCTGTTTGTGATGAGCCTTTGCTATCACTGTATGAATCTCTCCCAGCACAGACTGGTTTACAGCCCATCCTGGGATGGTTTTCACATTTCCTTCCACCTTGCGATCCATTCCTCAGTCCCATAGAGGAATTATTTTCCTCATGTGGAGAGTTTATGAACACCAACTAGATGATCAGATGTCCTTCTTGGACACAATGAATGCTACACGTGTGGACACTGGTGGACCTCGTTGCCCCCATGTTCAGAAAAGCAAAAGGACCCTCCAGGGTACTCTTACAGTTGAGAAACTATGATAAAGTGGTCGTTAGGGTGCTAACCCTAACCCCGGCTAAGCTCCTTGATATACAGCTCATTCTCATTGACATCATCACGTGTGTGTCTTTGTAAAATAAAGGGTTAAATAAATAATAGCTCCCCATGTGTTTTATTATGAAGGCGTAGTTATACTTAAAAATAAAACAATTTTATTTTATGATGTACAATAAGAGTTAATTCCGAGTGTTTTTGTTACATTAGGGCATTGTAAGAAACTGTAATGCAAACTAATTTGACTATATATTTTTATTATATCAGTATATTGCAGTGGGGTGGTTTCTGGGGCTTCAGACCCGAATCTTGTAGGCTTTTAAAATTCCCCTTTTTTTCATTTCCCTCTTGTTTATCTCTGAATGACCCACAGCAAATGTTCTATTACTGAGGAAATATGGCCATCTATTACAGTATTTTGGCATATGGGGTCACATGTAGCAGACTGATCAGGTAAACTTTCATTCTGTGAACTCTACTCAAGCATAGTTGAACAGAAATATGTTCCAAGATTAGTAATGCTGTTTACGACAAATTCCTACTCTACCAATTGTATGTAACTTCAAAATAACATCAGAGAATTTTGGCTTCTTTTAAGGGGGAAGAGTGAAAATTACTCCCAACATTTGTTGTGTTCTGGTTTCAGAATGATGGAGACAGCTGGAGAACAATTAGATACAAATAGGATGTATGTGCAACAAGATGATTTTAAGCATTCTGTAATCTCAGATGACTTGAAAAAAAATAGTGTATATAGCTGCTGTAAATGGGGAAAACAAATCTCCCCAGGGGAGCATGCCCCTGGCTGCCCCCAAGGTTTGGGCTAAGCCCTGAATGTTTACAACTTCTGGCTCCATCCCTGCTTCTCATTATAATCTGTGACTTCCAATCGCCACAGTGTTAAGATTTGTGAACATCCTTGTGAATGCCATGTGCATATGTTTATGACTACTGCCACCATGTTATTATAAAAGAAAGTGTGCAAAAGTATGAGTTACCACATATGAGTGCGTGTGCGTCTGTGTGAATGTGCAAAAGTGTGTGCAGACCACACAGTTTGCCTACACGGTGTGTGTGTTGCACATGCATGAAAACCTCTGCACTAACACGTTTTATTGTAAGTGGGTGATTTTGTGTGTATTTCCTGTGTGCATATAAGTGGAGAGAGTGTGTCAATGTGTGTGTGTGTGTGTGTGTGTGTGTGTGTGTGTGTGTGTGTGTGTGTGTGTGTGTGTGTGTGTGTGTGTGTGTGTGTGTGTGTGCACGCAGTGTCCCTGTTTTCCAGTGAAGGACAGAGTTGTGATGAGAGGAGAATGACCGTGGCTGGTGTCACATATTCAATAAAATAGTCATCTACGCTCATAAAAAACAAGGACGCTACATCTCCCATGGACAACAATGAAATACTGCTCTGCACAGTGGCAGCTGCAGCACACTTCGTCCCACCCAGCAACTCTTCTCTATTATTACCAGTGATGTTGGCTATTTAAACAGCAACACAGTGTGACCTTTGATCATCATGAAGAAAACAACCAGTCATATAAACAAACATTCCCTTCATGATAAGCAGGATGTCAGTTCTTTTTTAATAAATGGACATTCATCTATCTGATTAATATTAGACGAGAAGCATTTAACATATAGCCAGTTGTGGTGTGAGGAAAAAAATAAAGCAAAGGGGGCAGTCTCAGAGAGAAGCAGCACTCCTTAGTACTACTAGTAGTAGTAGTAGTCTTTTATAGTCCACCAAGTTTAGTTTAGTTAGGATTGGACAATATGGAAACATTTTTTCAGTTGTAACTATTACAATTTCATGCATCAAATAATTAAAAATTGGGTTCAAAGCTCATTGTTTTTTAAAATAATAATGACATAAAAAAAAGTTAAATACGGAATTAAGTTTTTATAGAGAAGAAAGTAAATTTTTAATGTCAGCAAAACTTTTTAAAGTTGATTTCAAAACTTCAGCATTTGAGTTTGACTTAAAAATAGAAAAACTGAAGATAGTTGGCTTGAAATTATGAGTTTCTTTTCTTTTTAGCTAGCTAGGTAAAGTAAAACGTTCATTGTGCTTCGTTACTTCCCAGCTCTGGTGTTTACATTGACATCCCTGTGCATGTGATCCCTACAGTTCATAAAACACTATACATTATGATAATACTTATCAAATGCTGGTGGAAACAAAAAATACTGTGTGTCTGCCGGTGCAATAAGATGATCTCAGATACAGTACAATAACTCATGTTTGACCAAACTCTGTTTGAATTATTATAAACGTTATATTTGTGTGTGTGACAATGGATCAAGTGACTAATGTAAAAAGGGGCATTCTTCATGATGAAGGTTCTCTGACCTCCTCTGTTCAGTCTTATCACTCTCATCTGTCCTATTTCAAGCAGCAAAGGGATCTCTGATAAACAGAGGCTAATCTACCTGCTCAGCACCAAATGAGAGACAGAGTTAACAACGAGCTATAGCATATACCCACTAAAGAGCCAACCCTGTTGGAGATGTGCAGTATGTGTAAAGAGGTTTTTTTGCTAACAAGTATCCATTAAAAATGTTATATGTGATAATATGTCCGTGTGGTTTTTAGCTTGTTCCAAAACAACCAACTGGTTTTCAAGAAAAAAATCTATTTTAAAAATCTATAATTTTTTTATTAGTGTGTGTCTGTGTGTAGGTGTGAGTAGTCACTGTATTTCTCCTGCTCCCATTAAAGTATTGTGTCACATATTCTTGCACTTGTCTGTGAGAGAATGGATGTGTCACTCTCTTTTTCTTACTCATCGTACCTTTTGTATGTTTGTGTGCGTCCAGCTATCCCTACTGTCTGAACTGGGTTTTGGAGGTGTTCTGCTTTACATTGACCCATGTGACGCTCCCCCTGGCCGACGCACCTGGCATCAAGCCTTCAGAGTCACTCTCAACCCCGGAGGAAACCCTGCCTTTGGTGAGTGTGTTTTCATGTGTAAAATACAGTTCTACCAAGTTGGGGAACAGACAGGAAAATGTTTTTTTCTTCTCTGTGCTGTATTTTATTTATTATTATTATTTTATGACACAATTTGTTTAAAAAAAGTATCCATATTGCAAAGATTCTGGAAAGTAAGCTCTCTAAGACGGTGGCTGCTCTTCCATATTGGGTCTTTAAATATATCAAACTGCAGACGGGACAGGGAGCATCCTTGTTCAAGTCCTCAGCCCTTCGACAAAGGAACCATGACTTAATGCTAAGAGCCACCGACAGTGGCTAAGACCACACACCCTTCATTACCTTCAACAGGACACCAATGGTCGTACCGTATCGTTCTACCAGTACTTATAACTCTCCTGTTGTTTCTGTGGTTATTATACTAACCAATCATCATTCACAAATTTATCAAAACCTATTTTATTAACCTCGTGTTTCATACTATCATTGACTGCAGACTCCTCTTAACCGACCAGTAGGGGCCACAAGTTATTAACAACTGCTTTGTGTTTCTGCTAGGGCCAACGTATGTGGGGATCATGCTAGTGGTGGCATTTTCACTTTGAGATTGATATTTTACATCACTGGTGTTTTGGTATTCTGTCCAGTTTTGCACACCAAGGTAACACTGCCAGCCCTGCACTTCCTGTTCCCCAATCACATCATCTGTACACTTATACACTAGTTTGTATAATGGTTCTTACACAAAGAACTGCACTACACACAACACTACAGCATATACAGCATAATAATACTGGTGAAAAATGGGTCTTTTACAGTCAATATTAAAATCTAACATATTCATAGAAATATTACAATGCCCACATTGAATGTGCAGTTTATCCATATTTCATAGTACTACACCCTTTAATGTACAACATGTAATTTCTGCCGCTAAGTGGTCAACAATAACAAAAGACAACATTTTATGACATCATGAAATAATATTGGATCATGAGTGTCTTCACCACCATGGCTGTCATTGCAGTCAGCTTCTCCCGGTTATGATTCCTTCAGTGAAGGTTTCTACTGGGAGGATTAAAAACGGTAAAAACACTGAATAAAGCAGTTCCACCTTAAAAATATTGGGGTTTCTCCCACACTGTTGGGCAGACAAAGGACATCTTGGTGGGGTTGCGAGAGATATATAACAGCTCTAGAGTTTATAGACATTTTAGTGCAGAAATGTTACATATTATAGTGTATAGTGTTAAGTTGACTCTACCTTTTAACACTATGATAAACCAAAAATATACATTAATTAATAGAATTAAATTAAAGTCGTACAAGCCACTTTTCTTAACCAAAAATGAATCCATGAAATTCGCCATTTTTAAACCTCTATTGAAAGATAATTTCATTATTACTACTAATTTAAGCATATCTCAGTTCTCTTTGGAATCTTTTCAGTGCCTGAAACTTACTCACATTTCCTACCTTGGCCTCAGGCAGAGGACGTTATATCTGTCTTTGTCTCTGTGACTCTTTTCTACTGTATTTAAATCACCCTCCCAAGATGGATGACCTCTTCGACACTCAGTCTTGTCCCCACTTCCTGTTTTTCTGCCCGGTCTGGCCAATAGGGACGTGTCATTACCGCTGAAGTATCTTTAGTCCTTGTAAGAGTCCCAGTACCTCAGTGGCAAGACCCAGTAGAGCCCCAGCAGATGTCTGGACTGCTGTGTGAGCATGTGTAAGAGTGTGTGTGTGTGTGTGTGTGTGTGTGTGTGTGTGTGTGTGTGCGTGCGTGCGTGCGTGCGTGTGGGGGTGGGGGGGGGGGGGATTAAGTGGAAGAGAGAGAGAGACAGATGCTGGCTGTCTAGTCTCTCACCAATCACAATGCTCTCAGGTCCCAGGTGCTAATACAGCTAAGAAGAACAGAAGATGTGGAAGGACACCTCATTACTCATATCAACCATACTTTATTTAACTGCCAGACAGATTTAGATTTAGATTTTTTTATTACCCAAAAATGTTTTGGGAAATTAATAATAAGAAATGTCTTGCTCGCATGTTCTACCAATTAAGTTTTCAAACTGGTATCAATCTGCAATTTCCAAGTATTTCATTAAAGATTAAGGAGTCTCACAGTTTTCCTACTGTACTTTTCCATGAAAACACCTGGAACTCTTCTTTTATTGATTGATTGATTGAGGGGGGGCATTCCTGTGTGTATATATATGTATATATATATGTATATATATATACATATATATATATATAAATGAACCCCAAATTTTTGACCCAAATTTTTATTTTTTTTTCTGCAGTAGCCATTCAACGTATTCACATTCAGTAATAACCTCTCAATATATATTATACTGGTAGTGGTGGTGGAGTCCGCCATTCCCACACTAGATTCAGATTCAGAACTAACCACAAGGGATTCACAGGACACAATGCATGCAAGTGGTCTGGTCAATTGCTCTTATTTTCTTTTGTCATATAGTGTGAGTATCCCTAACTCACAATACTAACCATCATTACAACAATTAGCCTTCCAGCAGTGACATGACTGAACTGCAAGAGAAGTCTACTCTATTGGAAAAGATGAACATGCGGTAGAAGTGTTTTTCATCAAGAACACAACCGTCTTACTAATGCAAAGATAAACATAATCATCCCCAACATGTAGGTTTGGATACATGGCACATTTTCATTGGTACTGTATGAATGTTGTAAAAGATTAAATACATTATTCAGTTAAATAGGACATAGGAACTAAGTAGCTAAAGCACATGTTCTCATATCATGTGCATTTTCATTACATGTGAAAAGCAAAAACTCATATGTATAAATGTGAATATATATCACATGAGGTTATGTCTTTATGTCCCTTTCAAAATACACACCTCACTCACCATTATTCCATTGTTGTTTTTCAATGTGACGATACCACAGTGTTGTTGAAGGCCTGGCCTGTCGGACAGACGTAAGTTAAAGTGAGTGTCACTGCGTCTCCTGGTGGCAGGACAGAAGAAGGTGTGGATTCAACATGACATTTGCAGTAATTTCAGGGTGGGCCTGTACTACAATCAAACAATCCCATGCAATTTACTGAAATGTAGGCCACTTTTCTACACTTTATGTGCACTTATGTTTGGGAGAACTGAGGCATTATCCCGCCGTTCTGTGTGACTGTTGAAAAGCTGTTGCGCCGCACCTGTTTTGCTAAGTTTGAAATGCTTCCACCTGGTGTTTTAAGAGCTTTAAAGAACACACTCAGTTCCCTATGGTGTCAACAAAACCTCTCTTTTCAAATGGAAAAAATCAGACACAAGAAGCTGTCAGGAGTGCTCCCCAGTGGAAATGCTGCCAGTGGAAGAGCTGTTTAGAGTAAATGTAATTCCACTGTTTGCCAGGGCTCTGTATAATGTTCCCCAGACTTTCCCCACCTCTCAGTTATTGTTTGGACTTTGTTGTCTTCCTCTCTCCACCCCCTCCTCCTCCTTCCTCAGCTTGTTAATTTGACTGTTCCTTGTATCACTGCTGTGTTTTCATACGCTGCCTGCTGAGACAGCCACAGCAAATCAAAGCCCCTGCCATCTCAGACAAACATCTCTCCCAATTCTGTTATGTAGCATGTTATGTATATGTGTATGCATGTGGGCGTGTGGGGGTGTCTATGTGTGTGTAAGTGTTAAAGAAGAACCGACTGTATTTGCATGCATAAACACGTGAATAAGATGGAGGAAGTGTGTATGTTTGCGAGCCTGCTGGTGTTTATTGTATGTGTAATATATTCATGTATATGTTTTCCGCATGTTTCTTACAGGTCTGTGAATTTCATGTGTAGCTCCGCTTTAACGAAAATAGAAAAAAGTAAAGTTGTGTGCAGATTCCTGCAGAGCCCACAGTGTTTGGTTAGATATCATCGGCAGGTGTTCGCTGTCAGGTTTACTCCACGTTGCTCCAGCATTCATCTAGTCATGTGCACCATGCTGCTGTAGCATTCATTTATTCTTGGAAGAAATGCCACAGCTCGAACATTCTAGCCTGCCCTATAGCTGTCACTTGGTATAAAGCTGAACCATTGCCAACAGAAAAGTCTTTGTGACTTGGAGACACACTTAAAAATGACTGAGAAAACTTTGTTTTGTTTGATTTTGTGTATCAAAGCTTGGTTAGCAGTTTAATTTGGAGAACATAGACAACAACTTGATTTGAGGAGCACACGCTTGATGAACGTTTATCACATCATGACTGTGGCTCAGGTGGTAGAGTGGGTTGTCCCTGGCCCTTCCCTCTGTATGTCCATGTGTCTTTGGGCAAGATGCTGAATCCCAAATTGCTTGCATTGTGTGTGAATGGTTAGTTAGTTTTTAGTGAGTAGTTAACACCTTGCATACCAGCCTCTGCCATCAGTGGATGAATGCCTGTGAATGGTTGAATGTGACATGTAGTGTAAAGCACTTTGCGTGATCGGAAGACTAGAAAGGTGCTATATAAGTGCAGTCCATTTACATTGACTGGAAGTGAATAGTGGGGCCTAAAAGTGGCCCAGTTTAACGAATAAAGTCTGCTAAAAATTATATTCCACACACACTTCATAGGAATAAGGACAGGCTAGATGGTGGTCATATACCCTCCTGAACAAAATCTTAAGACCGGGAGAAAAATTAGTGGAAGTATTCACAGGTTGTAAGTAGAGCTTCAAAGCGCAAAATGAAGAAACAGGAGCAAGAGACAAAAAAGCAATAGAGTAGGCAATTTATTGAAAACTGCATTTAAACTCAAACAAGCTGTTCATCAGCTGATCAAAGGTTTAAGACCAAAGCCTTAAAAAGTTCAAATCTGTGCAAAAATCTGGCTTTCATGTAATTTTCTATCAGGTATTCAGACTGTCATGACCCCCTGATGGCAAAGGCAAAAAGGCTTTCTGTTTTTGAACGTGACAGGATTGTTAGGTTACATAAGAAAGGCCTCTTGCAACGCGCCATCGCTGCCGAGGTTGGACACAGTAAGACAGTCATTTTACATTTATTAAAAGGTCCTGAGAAAAAGTCAAGTGCTAGACCCAAAAAAATATCACCTGCGCTGAGCCGGAGGATCCAACGGGCTGTCCGTGAAGACACAGACCGATCCTCGACCCAAATTAAGGCCCTTACTGATGCTGACTGTAGCCCAATAACCATCAGACGGCATCTGCGACAGAAGGGCTTAAAGAACACAAAACATCTTCAAAGGCCATGTCTCCTCCCACACCACAAATCTGCCCATTTGGACTTTGCAAGGCAGCACCAAACATGAGACATTGAAAGGTGGAAGAAAGTTTTATTCTCTGATGAGAAAAAAAATGTAACCTGGATGGTCCTGATGGCTCCCAACGTTACTGGCATGACAAGGAGATCCCACTGGAAATGTTTTCTACTCAGCACAGTAGAGCAGGCTCCATCATGATCTGTGGTGCTTTTTCCTTCAATGGAACAATGGAGCTTCAGGTTGTGCAGGGACGTCAAACCACAGCTGGCTATGTGGAGATGTTGCAGCAGGCATCCCTCTTCACTGAGGGCCTTTGTCTGTGCGGTGATGATGGTCTTTCAACAGGTCATCGCTACATTTCACAATGCCCGCCTGACGAAGGACTTTCTTCCAGGAGAATAACATCGGTCTTTTGGACCATCCCGTGTGTCCCGCTGATCTAAATCCCATTGAGAACGTTTGGGGATGGATGGCAAGGGAAGTTTACAAAAACGGACGTCAGTTCCAGACCATGGATGCCCTTCGTGAAGCCATCTTCACCACATGGACCAACGTTCCCACCATCCTCCTGGGAACACTCGCATCAAGCATGCCTCAACAAATTTTTGCAGTGATCAACAACAACAGTGGGGTTACTCACTACGGAGTCCTTTTTTGACACGTTTAGTTCTGTTTTGGACTTTTTAAGGTTATGGTCTTAAACTTTTAATCAGCTGATGAACAGCCTGTTTGAGTTTAAATGCAGTTTTCAATAAATTGCCTACTCTATTTTTTTGTTTCTTGCTCCTGTTACGTCTTTTTGCATTTTGAAGCTCTACTTACAACCTGGTTACATTCCACCAATGCAAAATGTGAATACTTGCAATTTTTCCCCCGGTCTTAAGATTTTGTTCAGGAGTGTATTAAGACCAGAGTTTTTCTCCTGCATCATGCATGCAGATTAGGCTAATAAAAGACTTTGGTCAACCTTATTGCCTTGTGAGCCACAAAGCTATGTCTATTAGTGATCTGTGGTCAATATACAGCTTGTGACCAGTTAAATCTAATCCTGAAGAAGTAGAATTATTCAGTTATCACTATATGATTGGTTTTTGTCCATCATAACAATGTGGCAATCTGCCTGAAAGACATGTTCCAGACTTGAGAGAGCAGAACACAAGAGGGAAATAGACACTTTGTTCTCCCTTTGTGGAAAAAGAGAAAAATAATTGTTTCTGGCACCTTTTCCTTATCAGACTCCTTGTTTCTAGCCGAGTTGCCCCTTGTAGTGAGGCAATTTCCTTTATTATTTGAATGTAGCTGCTGTGTGTGGTTTGCCTTTCACTGATTTCTTTCCATATCCCCTTCTTGTGTTTAACAAATGAGAACTGCTGGTCATCAGCATGTGATTTCTATTTGTACGTGGTGTCTTTGATGTTATACACCACTGGTGTGTATAGCTATGATTGCATAATTATGTTAAACTTTAACATGCAGCACCTCTTTCTTAGCCCTCCGCTGTTGTAGCCGAACAGAGAATGTTTAAAACCATTTTCCTCGTGTTCATTTTTGAATTTTTCGTTGGCAGGTGGGTATTTTCACTGGGTCCCTTGGGTTATTTAGAAACCTTTGCTGGATTCAAATGAACCCAGTGAATGGAACATGTAGTCATTAGCATATTGATTTAAATACAAGGTTGTTATAAGACATCTATTTTTTTCCCCGTTATATGGACAATCATTGCCATGGTAATGTGAATAGAGGAATGGAGCAACGGTTGGTCCACTATTGGATGTCAGAATGTGTGATTGGAGTATCTGTGCTATTTTTCCCTCTGGTGAAAGAAGAACAAAATAGGTATTTCTGTAGTCAAAATCAAACCCTGTTTCTCAGATTTACTATGTATACTAGTGAATGTTTTGCAAAATAGCTTTTGGTGGATACGTTATTGATGTGAATCATTTTCACGGGCAACATTTTTTTGCAGTCCAGAAAGGGTTGTACAACATGAAACTTGTAGAAGGGTAGTTGAAATGATGGGGGGGGCATAAGACGTTTAAGACTTTGACAGTGGAAAGCAGGGAATCCCCAATGTTAACTGGACAATTGGACAATTGTGTAAAACTGCCCCATGTTCCCTGTCTCTTTGTGCTGACTATACAAGTAAATGCAAAGGTACCCATTAATACAAAACGAAATTTGACCCAAATGGTTAGCAAGAAGGGACGACTAGAGCCAAAAACGATGGTCGACATTGCTTAACAACAGCTCAACAATCAGTCAAGAGTCAGCTTTATGGAGCTTTATATCAAGTTTCACCTTATTGTTAAGCTGTCCGGCTACAACTTGCAGCCTTACTGCTTTGGTTCACACTCGCTGCTCACAAAGCGTCCTTTTGACATTCATCAGTGAACACAAACATGACTCTGATTTAAAGATTGTGTTGCTCTATAACTGCTAAGTGTAAATTTGCCACCATTTCCCCATATCAACTTAAAAGGTATGATCAATAAAAAGGCAAATGTTAATCGCAGGTCCAAGCTGCAACCTAAAGCCCAGTCACCTGCATGAAAGTCAGATTCATCATTAACCCATCCACCACCTCGACCTCACTTTCTGCCTACACTACATAAAGGGCACACCTGCATTGGCACTTAATGTTGGCATTGGCATAAATTTTGAGATGCACAATTCAGAATGGTTTATTCTAATGTAACCTCTGTAAAAACAAAGAGTTTTTTCTTGCCTTAGTTTAGGCGTTTTGGATAATTGTGTTCCGTTAAATTGAGGTTTGAACTCAACCCATGATTTACTTTTGGGTTTTTTGAAACCTGACTTATGATCATAAAAAGTTGCATAGTTTGTTTTGCGTCATCCATAGGGGAAGAGTTTTATTGCAGGCTGCTTGAACATTGCTAGTGGAATAACACTCAACTTTATCATTCCTGCTTTTATGTTTGCACTACTGTTTGCAAGGTAATACCAATGCAGCATCAATCTCAAAGTGATGGGATGGCAGTTTGCATCCCACAAAGTCAAACTTTACAACAAATTGTTTCAATTTTAAGGCAATTTAATCAGGATAACAAATGGAATTAGCCCACGCAGTTTTAATGCAGGAGTATTCGGCATGTGAACACGCCTGATCTTTCATCTTGTTTCAAGGTGAAAAGAAACTTTTAGTCAGTTCTCATCAGGAATTAGCTCACACAGTTTTCAGAAGAAAGTACTTTCTCTGTTCATTCTGCTGAGAGTTGGACTTTGTTGGATTCATTACAGTTAATTGGCTGTTTAGTGGGACACTACTGAACAGTTGAGTGTGGGAGCTGCAGCTGTAGCATTAGCATCAGCACTGGCTGAATTATGCATGGAGGTTAAAGCTTCTGAAAGCTTCTCCTTATGATTTATTAATGTCTGCTTGCAGATAGGAATGGATTAGGTCTGCTGCAGGGATACCAAACGATGACACATTCACAATGGTCACGGCAGAGTTATGTTACAGAACCGGATGGAAATGAAAGCTAAAAATGATATTATTCCATCGACTTCCAACATTTGTGAAACAGTGGGTGCTCACACAATTTAAAGTTTCATACATGGTGTGTGAGACAGGCTCAGAAACTGTGGGAAGACACATTTCTCACCTTGGGCAGTTATGTTGAACTACTTTATGGTTTGGCACAGTTTGATTGGCCTGCTTAAAGTTAAAGAGCAGCATAGTTCAAAACCAGGAAAGCATGGGGTAAAAATTCAAACCAACATTTGGTTCACAAGTTAGAAGGATATAGCGTTTGTCTAACACAAACTTTGTATTGTAACTATTTGCTAACATCAAAGGATGCACGTACTGTAATGTTATAAATTCTTGCAATCCATTTCCTTTAAATGTGTGTACAAATTCTATTACTTTAGCATCCTTTAAAATGTTCTGATGAAATATGTTTTATATGTAGAAAAGTATCCTACACATAGGGAATTAGTTTGGACCAGGACTGCTTGTGCAGTGTTTATTCATCCCACAACATATCAGCTGTATGCCAGTATGTACGCATTGCACATCAACATTATTGAAAGTTGAGCGCCCACTCATGTGTTTCAATTAACTATGTAACTACACCACTTGCATTTTGTCAGAAAGGTCCCATATTATAGAAAGTGAGATCCCCATTTCGATTTTAATTATAAAGCAGGTCTAGGTCCTATATAAATGCTTGGTGGGGCAAGGAAAAAAATTATTCAAGCAACATTTTTACCAGTTATTGATTGATATGTTCAGTGTACAGTGCTGCATTACGTTTTATTTGGGGGTTTTCGTACACATCATTGCAGTTCGTATAAGAAAGTTGGTTTGTCTTCCTTACACAATCGAAGAACGAAACACTGGTATTTCTGGTTTCAGGCCATATAATACGAGCTGCCTTCTTATTTATGTTCTCTACTGACTCCAAAAACTAACAGTAGAAAGTGAAAGTTCTCCTTTCCATCCTCATTTTGGTATGGGCTACAGAGTCACCTTAAACTAGATTATTTCATAAGCATGGAAGAATACAAAAACAAGATTAGGGACTATTTGACTGCTTGGTTATTATGTCACAACTGTACAGTCATTGCTCTCAGCCATGCCCCCAATCACGACCCACCTAGACCCACCATCCTGGGCTCCGTTACTTGTGGTTGGCTTGGCCTTGTGTCAAAAAAAAGAAAAAGAAAAGAAAGGCTCATCAATATCAACGCAACAAATAACACAACCTGTACTTGCTGTGGCTGAGAGGGGCGATTTTTGTGACTTAAAACCACAAATAAATCTTTACAAAACTCAAAACTTGAAACAAAACATGGGAAGTATGGGTAATTTAAAACAAGAGTACGGGTAGATCCTGTTGACATGTACCAGTACTTAAAGTCCCCCTCCAGTCACAACTATTTCCAGTCATAAACTGCGTTTCTCCTTATGTTCCTATGGTGGGATGTTTGAGCTTCACTATGCAGGATGATGTATGTGCACTAGAAGGATGTTTCGCATTCAATTGCAAACTCATGAATTGTAGAGTTTTTAATGAGGTAGAAGGAAAAGATGCCTCTTAAGGAATTTTTTTTGTTCCAAGCAGATTATTTCTATATACACGTCAGGAGGGGATCTATAAAGAAGAAATAAACTGGCACCAGCTTTTATGGGTTAAAAAGTATAATTCTCTCAAACCTACCATCACAGCTGGGTGTGGTCAAATGTCTATCAACTCCACACATCCACATTGTAACATAGGCTTTCTGTAGTCTCAAAGCCAACAAAAAGTAACCATGAGGATGTCATCAGGCAAATTAAAAGTTTTGCACCAACTGTGTGGACTTAACGTGCTATATATTTAATAACCTGATGAGCAAGAGGGAGGTGTTTTAAGGTATTTCCAGCGGTGAAGAGCAAGGTTCTAATACCGAGGCGCTATAAATGTACACCATAATCTGTATTTTTAATCATGCTGCAAGTATACATCATGTACAGTCCTCAGCTCACTGAGCCACCAGGATCCCCCTCACATCCTCAGACTTTATGGTGTAATCCTCTTGTACTGTCACAACAGCTAAATCTGCCACCTATGTCATACAGGATCCTATTATCTTCCCTTTACAATCTAAACACTGCTGGAGCCACCTGACATCATGTGAGACAGATAGACAGGTACATCCTGTTTGAAATTCCTGTCACACTGGCTTTGCTGAACTTTGCCTTCCAGCCTATTTCACGGCTGATCCATCATGCATGTCAAGTGTGTCTGTTTAACCCACTAAAGGACACAGTTGGCCTTCATTACACAACTTCCTGCCTCCCGAAATGCTTTGCTCTCCAGTATTTTGCTGTGATTCTGGCGTTAGGGTTTGTGTGTGTGGGCGGTTGGGGGATGTTGGATGTGCAGCAGAGCTTCAAATTGGCTCTTCTTGCCTCATGTCGAGAGCCTCGGTTTTGTGAGGTAATAGACATGCAAATAACACGTGTGTGTGTGTGCAAGTGCGCACGTATATTTCCAGGCGGCGTCACGTCTCAGCACTCGGTCAATAACATTATGGAAATGTGCCGTGGATTCTTTAGGTCCCACTGTTTGAGTTGGATAACAAGGCAGTCCAATGAGCCTGTTAGTACGGCGACAGTGACAGAATGAGGTGTTTGTATTGTCACACACTGTATCACAGCGCACAGCAGCAGGGAGAGGCGGAGAGAGGAAGATGTACTGTTGACACATAAAGAAAAGGCAGCTAGAGAGATAGAAAGAACAAGTGATCAAAGTTCTACACTCCTTTTCCCTGTTTACTCCATTTACCAAAGGAAACGTGTGCAAACACATTTTCCCTCTCATTTTCTGTCCTCGCTTTTCTTTTTTACAACTGTCAAAGTTTCCGTTTGTCGAGTTTAATTGCTTATCAAAACCAGCATTGCACGGCTGTGTGAATCCACTGCAAGCCTGCATAATTGAGCGCTCTGAACTCCGGTTTAGTTCTTGCTCCAGCACGTTAACGTAGCGTCTCAGGCTCACTTGAAGGGGATGGGTGTAAACAGTGTTTGCAGAGCCCAGCATCGGTCCTGTTGGTTTTCCGATTTAACAGGGTGACAAATTGAGATGTGGCTTATGTGGAGCGTGTTTGCTTAATTGTGTTGACATAATTATTGTCGTTCTCAAGACAATTTCTCCGCCCAAAGGGTTTTTTTTTTTTTTTTTGTGCGCCATTTCAATGTGCAAGTGTGAAAGAATAAAGTCCAGTGGGAAATTTGAACATCTGTGTCTCACTGCCTCACTATGCCCAGGAGAGAGCTGAAAATAGATGGGTTGCCTATAAGGAATCTGTTTCAGCAGGTTGAATATCAAAAAGAAAAAAAATATATAACATATGGTTAACCTGGCAATTACTTATACTTTTGTATAGTTGCAGCTTGCACTCATTACACTTGAATAAAACTGTTCTCCGTAATTATGTCGTCCTTCATGGGAGAACGCATTTAGAAAAAAAACAGCAAAGGGTCCCTTTAGGACACCATCAGCTGTTCTCAGACCCAGCCAGTTGCAGTTTGGTGAAATGTTTTCACTGTTTCTGTTTTGTATTTTTTAGATTGTTTTCCCCCAATAGGATATACACTTCTAGAGCAAGAACTTTAAGGATTGATGCAGGCTATTGCTAAAAATGTTGTGTCCCTGAAAGTTCTGATTTCATGAAGCATTAGAACAAAAGCTATTTTTTGTCTTTTGAAGGCAGATTTTAAGCCTCCTGAGATTGCAGGACCTCCTGAGCCAATTCAAATAGAAAGATGATTTACAAAAATGGCATTACTCACTTATTAAAAATGCATGAATCTTTTTTAATGCATTTTTGTTGATCACATTTATATCTATGGTTTTACCCTACTGATACGATTTGCTCAGGTAAATGTGTCCGATACTGTACTGACAGACTTAGGCTACGTTCACACTGCAGGCATATGTGACCCATATCAGATTTTTTTATGAACAGCACAAATCCTATTTTTTCAAATTCGATCCAGGCCACTTTCATATGTGGTTCTAAATCAGATACATATCTGATGTTTTTCAAAGCGACCTCAGTCATGTCGCATTTCATCCGACTTTTACGTCATTGAAGTGAGACAGACGTCACAAGTCTGCACCGGAGGAGGTGGAACACTGCAATATCAAAACAATGGACAAAAGCATGGCAGACACCGTTGATGGAGCTAGTCAGAGGAAAGAAAGTGAAGTTTTGGACTTAATTAGTATTTGGGGTGACAATTCTGTTCCAGTTTTACTTCCGTAAACACAGCGTGCTGCGTGTGACATCACGTCTTCTTCTGCACATGCAGGTCATTACGGGGCCGTAGACCGTTCACACTGGAGTCTGATGGTGGTCACATTTAAATTATAATGTCAACAACCAAGCAAAAAAATCGGAATTGAGCATTAAGACGTAGCCTTTTGTAAAAAAAAATAAATAAATCCAATGTCTCAAGCAACTGTTGACTTTTAAATAATGCTGTAGTCACTATAAGTTGATAGTACTGCAAGATTACCTGTTTTGCCAGAAAACAAATCAAATATGTTATATATAACATGTTTAATATGTAATATATATATATATATATATATATATATATATGTATATAGGTATATTTGAGCGAATTATCTTTGGAGTGAAGTCATATCAGAACAATGGACAGCAGAGACACAGAGAGAGAATGCTGCTTCATTGTGCTGAAAAATATAGAAAAAAACTAGTAAAGACCTAATCACACAGGAGGCTGAGTTGTGAAAACATGTTTGATAGGCCACGTCCGATTGATCGATCTAAACATAAAATTAAAGACGAGCAATGGGACAGAATTAGACAAGCGGAGATGACATGAATTCATGAACAGTGGATTTTCTACTTGATATTCTCTGAATTTCTCTCTGGAGCCATCGTTCTCCATTCTCTGTTCAGCAGCCTATAACAAGTCTGTTTTTCCTTCACGGGGTTTAGTCGTCTCTCCCCACAAAGTAAGCTAGATTGAATGGCAATAAGCACTGAGGCAGAATTAGTAACCAAACCCTCTATTTTCGCTGCAGTTGCCTCTTCTGGCCAATTAAGCCGCATTCCATTCCCGCCTTTATCTTTTCTGGCCCTTGCTCCCTGCAGCTCATTTGGGATGAGAAAGACACTTAAGTCTGGCCAAATACAAAAGTGTTTTACCCAACGAGCATTTGTTATGACCAGGACTGTGCAACTTATATACAATCTGAGACTCCTCCATGAAGGTTATAATGTGTTTTTCTATTTCCAAGAAAAGTTCCTGGGAAATTATTAGTAATTTGTTAGGAACTAAATAATATGTTACTGTTTCACTTCCCAACATAACATCTGTTTCAAAGCTTGCTCCATGCTTCTAGGAATTAAATTAATGTGGATGAGTACTGAAACCTTTATTAAAGCAGCAGAAGGTCATTTTTTAAAAATATTCATATTTGCTGAAACTTTCACTATATCCTGACAGTAGTACATGAGATAGATAATCTGTGAAAACATCAGCTTCCTCTGGATCCTCCTGGTGCTCCTAGTGACATTTTTGTATGTTGAGTCTTATTCTCAGGGCATAAAATACAGATGTGTGTGAAGCCCTAGGAGATTCAACAATCAACTATCCTCAAGCTTCCAACCCAAAGTGTCTCTATATCTTTCTCGCTCTGATTGGTTGTTTTTGTGGATTCTTGCAAATGCCATTAGGAGTGCTATAATGAGCCAGAGGAACCAGATTGTTTTCAGCAATATTCACAAAAAATCTCTTTGTACAAACTTTATTTTGATTAATTCTTTTTTATTGAGTTAGTATAATAAAAACGGTAATCACATTTAAATCCTGTAAAATTTCAAAGTCATAAGTGGACGTAGGTCCCCTTTTCTAGCCTGGTATGGCAACATGTTTTTTGCACATAAATGCAGGTCTTTCCACTTGAGCAAGTTATAAATATAAACTTTAGTCAATATGGACATAGTACACACCGTTAGATAAACAATTTCATAGTATTTCCTATCCCTTTGCTAAGGAAGGGTTTTGTGCAAAAGAAATTAAAGGCCGACTGATTGAAGGCAATAAAAACCTGGGCTATCATAAGTTTTACTGAAAATAAAATTAATGCAATAATTCTTCAAAATCCCCAACATTTGAACCTTTTATTTGAAGAACACTAACTCCCTCCAAGTCCCCAAAAAAGTACAGAGCGTCCTTAAATTAAAATTGGTCTTCAATGGTAGCTACAGTCTAGGACAGATACAGAGGCAAGGGCATATATTTGCATCTACACAGTAGGGACATGTCTCTAATATATAAATATTGGTATATTTGAACGAATTATCTTTGGATTGAAGTCATATCAGAACAATGGACTGCAGAGAGAGAGAGAGAGAGAGAGAGAGAGTGAGTGAGATGCTTCTACACACCTCCCCCTGCCGGTGTAGGGAAATGCAAAACATATTTAGAGCTCTGCTAGTATTACGTTCTTATGTGAGTGCTCTGATTAATACATGTTTCTTGGATTTTGAAACAGTAGCCCTGAGGGCTTATATCCACATAGCGTCTATAATATAGACGCTTTATGTTGTTGCTATGTAGCCTTTATGAGGCTATTGCTTGGTGAAATCAATGAGTTTTAGGTCATGAAAACAATATACAGTCAGACACACAGCCAATGGTCAAAGAGTTTTGAAAAATCTTGAACAATTTTAATTTATTACAAGTATTATTGTAGTATTATATAGGCTAAGTATCTTATTTACAATTATTGCCAATGTTAAAATCCTAAAAAGCAGTATTGTTTTCTTTTTGGTTCTTCAGAGCAATCACTGAGCACTGGCATTGTGTCAGTAGCTACCTCAACAAATACTTGCAGTGCCTTAAGGCTTGGCTACGCTTGCAACTAACTAGTTCATAAGATATTTCTTCCTAACAAACCTAAGGGTTAATGTGTTTATACCTGTTCTAAATGGCCACACTCAAAGGCTGGGCACAAAGAGAGAAGATAGCCATGAACGCTTGTGGACACTTAGTCTCTCCTCTTTAATCATATTGCATTTGTCTAAAGACAAACTAAAGAGATCTTGAAAGCGAAGAACAAATCCTATAGATGTTATCACTTGGGAATATGCACATGCACACATAGACCTCAAAGGGGCCTTGAGCATCTGTCGTTTTGCCTCTAAGAGAGAAAGTGGCTTTTTAATGGCATTTTTATAGACATGTATTGTATCCAAATTTCGAGTAATTTGGGAATGACGCAATCTGCTCCACAAAGGTAAAAGACCTTAGCAGAATGGAGAACAGAAAAATTAGTTTTTTTGTTCAACTAAATGAATTCTCTGCAGAATATTGGAAATGTAGCAATTCTTTGTGTTTTTAATTTAGTTATTTATCTACAAAAAAAAATCTAATTTGACCTTTGACCCTTTTTTGGAAGTTAAGGTAGTCTGCCTTTGCATTGTCTGCATAATGATAAGGGGTCCCGCCAAAGCAAAAGGCATTAACTTCCATTTGATCACTCACTTGGTTAACTACAACCATATACAATGAATATATGATTATAATGACTACATCTACATAAAATAGAGTGATTATAGCACAGTTAGACAGCTGTTTGGTTTGGTTTGTCAAGTAGTTGCCTATTTATCTATAGCTTTGTTGCAGCCTTTTTTACCTTGGTTTTGGCGTCTGCATTTCAAAGCCACCAACATTTCACCTTGACAGCAACACTATTCACTTTAAAACTTTATTCAAGTGTGTGTCAGAAATGCTTAAATGACAGATATTAATGATCACTGTGCTAAAGTTAAAGAGTCGTGTATTATGTAACACCGTAACTCCAGAGCCTTAACTGCAGATTACTTAACTCAAATTGAGTTAAGGTTAGTTTTTTTTGTTGCGCATCAAAGCAAAGTTATTTATACAACAAACAAAAAAAATGACTCAAGACATTTGTTCACATGATAAAGCAGATCTTGAAAGTTCTTAAAAATGACAAGAACTCATTTTCTAACTTCAAAACTGAAGTTAAAGCCTTTTGCCTTTGCACAGCAGTAATGTGGTCGAGTTCTTGTAAGTCTACCCTGACCTAATGACTCTCTCTCTCAGTTCTTTTAAGGAAAACAAATGAATGGAAACGAATATCATAATTGATCATTAAGATCACACTTGTATTGACTGGGGTCTTCTGGTAGGCATACAGGGTTAAACAGTAACTGCATCATTTTTGATTGTAGGCTAAAGTTAATTGAATAACCTTTCATTCCACTGCATTGTTGTAGGGTAGGCCTATGTATGAAGATAAGAGGGGCAGCCATGCAGCCAGAGGAAGTTTATTTGTGTCAGTAGTATAAAGCTGAGCTTCCGAGAATGGGTAAGAGTTGGGCTTATTAACATGTGAGGAAACATTACTGAAATACACTTCATTTCTTTTGCATGTAAATTAATTGTGTTTGAACCAACTTCAGTTACAGGTTTGTTTTAGATACATAGGTTTTTGATATCCGTTTTACAGTGTTGTGTTTAAAGTAGTCATTCCAGGCATGTATTTCTGTATTTGCAAATATAGGCTCCATGAATTTGGGTGCCTGCACCTCTAACATCCTCTCATCAGATTGCTGGTTTCGAAAAAACTTCAAAAGCTGTCAATGCTGACCCCCAATACATAATCCATACAAGATTTTTGCTCTATATAGTCCAGGTTCCTACCATATCATGAAATGATAGGTCTAATGTTAGGGCAGCTTTTCATGACCTTGAAAAGGGATATGTAGAGAAAAAAGAGGACTCCTACAACTACCAGAGGGGAACTCATAAGCCAGTCCATAACAATGCGGCCCACACCCCCTCAGCAGGGCAGCAGGATGGGTCCAGCTGAGTAAATGCAGGCTCACAGGGCTCAGGTTTGATCCTTTACAGCCACACACACACACTGAAGCATGCTTGGGTAGGACACTTAACCTAACACCCCAACCAGGGGGAGGAAAGAGACTTTCCCTCTTGGGGTTGAACAAAGTATGTCAAACCAAACAGTGTGTGTTTATCCCTCTCTGACTCATTTCCCATGTCTGTCAGTGTCATTATGTCTCTCTCTCTCTCTCTCTCTCTCTCTCTCTCTCTCTCTCTCTCTCTCTCTCTCTCTCTCTCTCTCTCTCTCTCTCTCTCTCTCCATAAGCAGCTTTAGAAGCACCACTCTGAGTTGAAGCCACTAGCCGAGCATGTCTTCCCTCCGGCTTACACACCAACTGCAATGGGTCAGACTCTTTTACTGTGAGCCTATCTATACGGCAAGATAGTCCGTACAGTATCCACTTGTCTTTACTGTAGGGATTAAAGCCCCACTCCATAATTGCAATGCAGTGGTGCCCTCTTGTGAAACAGTATTACACCACTGCTTGCCTTGTTTATGCTTTAATTCAATACAGTATAACGCAAATCCATGATTTAGAGGGACAGACCCTTCTGCATGAGAACAGATTGTATGCTGTAGCTACACTGAGCATGAATTTCTTTCTTTAATTGTAGTGTTCGTCTGTATTTTCCGAGTCCGTAGTTCAATGTAGAATTACAAATAGGAGTAGTGAATGCATTATGAAGTGGTGAGGAGAGACTGCAGACAAAGGCTCCTTGTTTTACCAATGATGTATCATTTACATACACACAAAAAAAGATCTTTGAATCTGGTTTCAGGAGACCCATATTCATGCACCTTTTTACAGTGTATAGTACCTTTCCTGTAAATTAGAACTGCATCTATTTTGATAATTGGTTAATAATTTGTCATTTTTATAGAAAAAAATTCAAAATTCTCTGATTTCAGCTTCTCAAACGTAAATATTTTCTGGTGTCTTTAGTCCTCTATGACAGTAAACTGAATATCTTTGGGTTGTGTACATAATAAGACATGTGGACTTTGGGAAACACTGATTAACATTTTTCATCATTTTATGAACCAAACAACTAATCAATTAATCGAGAATGTCATTGACAGGTTAATTGACAATGAAAATAATTTTAGCTGCAGCCCTATAAATCATGGAAACCATGAAAATGAAAAGGTTAGTTTGCCCAAATTACAAAACACATTTTCATCCTCAGCTTTATAGTTGCATTTAGCCTCTTTTATTGGTTCTTAGATATCTAATAATGAAGATAAATTTAATATTTTGTGGTATTCACAGCACTGAAAATGACATTAAGCATTTGACAAACTTTTATTTTCATATACATTGTTCTGGGTATTAATTTGGGTAAATCACAGATTAGCTGTTAAAATTATTAAAACTACTGTCTACCAAAAAATAGTCCCCATGAAATCTGTTGTGTGTATTAGAATGACAGGGACACATTCTGGAAAAACATGTCACTGTTTTTAATTGATTTTTGGAACAGTCAATTATATTATATAAAATACAACATGTCAGACTTGGTCAGGAATAGAAAGATAATGTCCTGGACCTTTTTCTGTTGTTCTTGTTTTGACAGTTCTCCAACCTTGATCGAGGTTTCCGGCCAATCAGAGAATAATAACTTACATCCCCCAAAAACTAGATCATAAAAGACAACACTATGAACCAAATTCCATCATGAAAGCATAGATGGATGAGATACTGTAAGTCACATCTTCTGTTGTTTATGAACTGTGGCACAGATTTATAATGTATGGTGTGACAGATGCCTTTAAGCTCTGCTGGATATTACCCATTGAGTGTACATGATGCAGACACGCTGTACTCACAGTTCATACATACTGTATGTTTACTCAGAATGTATTCTAAACTGCAAAAATAAAAGTCAACGAATGCAGGACCAGTATCAGGTCATTTCTGAATTTATAGTGCAAGTGCAATACTTTTGGCATTTAAATCAGTATTCCCACATATGTGCTTCCATATTACCATGGAAATTGTAGCAGGCTAATTTCGCTTTAACCTGACTCGTCTCTTGAGGTTGCACACTGCACAGAATGCTGCCAAGGGTTGCCATATTCACATACTGTCAAGTGGAAGTAATTTCAAGTGGCATGACCTGTGTGTTAACATGTATTGGTGCATGTGCCTATGTTCACTGCTGTGCGTAACACTGGTGTGTTGGTGCTTTCTTTTTATTTCCTAGTGAGGAAATAATTCTTGGCCATAACCTCTGTATTAACATTTCTGTAGTCTGAATAATGCACACTGTTGGCATTTGATGACTTCTGCCTGGCTTTCATACCTCGTTATCTTTCCTCATGTAAATGGAAAGGAGACCTCTGGCATGTTGCTTCAATTTCACTCTTTGCACTGTATGCATTTAGATATATGCTTTTGCAGTAGACATATTTTTCTCATTCTCAAAGAGCATCCTTTTTAACAGGGTATGATGATGCAGTTGTACTATAAAGTGATGCATTTAGACACATTGGTCATTTAAAATGACAAAATTGCCTGTCCGTCACTAGATAATTTATCTCTAAATGTATGGATTGGTAAAGAGGGAGGTGCGAATTAAATTGTGGAGTCAGAATTATGCTATTGCATACACTAAAACCAAAAAAGGAAATAACTGCTGCTCACCAATAATCTTACAAGCTCATCATCTTTGGTGAACTTTGCCAATAGCAAACTGTCTCAACAGTGCTGACGTGCCAAGTCTTTCTGCCTCACCTCCTTCTGTGGCTATTAAACTGATGTAATTAAAATGTTTCTTTTCCTATCACCAGACATATAATGGGGACAAATCCTCCTTTATTGAAACACTCGTACACACTGGAGTTACTATCACCTATTCAAAACCTGCTTCCAATTTTTACAGAACATTGTCTGGTTGTCATGAAAACGTGTGTTTTCCCTGATGATTACAGTAGAGAAAAGTAAAGAAAATACTCAATGGAACAAACTGCTGTTTGTATCACCAATACTTAAAACAAGTTTTTATTTTGACGGTTCATTGTTGAGTTGGGTTTAATTAATGGGAATGAATGACTTTTTTAGGATTCAGTTATGTTAGCTTACTTCTTTCATTTAAATGTACTGTTTGAATTTACAGTGTAGTGACTTTTTTCACAAGTTTAGTAAGTAGAATATTAATTAGCGAATTCTGCATTGATCCCATCTTTTATTACCAGACCAAAGATCCTGAGACAGTGCTGCCCACAGGGCTCTGGAGTCTTGTTGGGTGGAAGTGGGTGCCACAGAGAGAATGAATAAAAAGGAAATGTGTATAACAGTGACCAGCAAGCAAAGTGTTGACACATTGGAGGATTTAGCAATGTATTAAAAATGTAAAAATCTAAATTAAAAAACATACCAAACATCACAAAGTGACTGTGTATGAACAGAACAGTTTGTGGTACTGTGGTGAGTCATAGCTATGTTTACAACACAAATGTTGTTTTCCCTTATGTGCAGTGTAAGTGAATGTTGAATTAGTTAGACATCTGATTTAGCACTCTGCACAGATCTGTGGTGAGTTTGTTCTTTTTTTAGCCTAGTCTTTATTAAAACCTTATTAAGCTGTTTCACATCATCGGATGTGATCATTGAACTGTCTCCTGCCCTCCCTGAGTGAACGAACCTGAGTGTCCTTTTGTAAGAGGTGATAACTGACCTTTAGTACGGGTCCTTGGGCCCTAACCCAAGGTGGCGTTGTCGGTAACAAATAAAATAGAAAAGATCATCTGATAACTTAGTAATCATCCCACCCTCGTTTCGCCACATATGCATAGTGTATATCAATGATAAATTGACTGAGAAACTTAATGCTGCAGCTTATTTCCTGTCATAAACCAATGGGGCAGTTGTTGCCTGAAAAAACACAGGGAAAATGTTCTTTTTGAAAACAGAGAACTTACAACACACAGTCAAATGTTTCTGTTTTGCACAGAAGAAAAGTTGATCCTTCTATCAGACTTTATTTCCTTTAGCTAATTCTGCACCAACAGAAGGACATTGTGCAAAATAAAGTGAATTAAAACTCACTGAAAGAACATTTTATGAGTGTTATGACTCAAATAGATAGCCCTGTCTGACTCTACTCTGAGCTTGTAATATATAGCTCTTGGTAAAGCAGTGCTCTCTACAATCACAGATGAGGATACACAATATATCAGAATCAGTACTGGGTCTATCGCCAAATAGGTTTTCACATACAAAGAATTTGTCTTGGTATTTTGGTGCGTTACAATTAAAGGACCAGTATGTAGGTTTTGTTTGAGCTAGTGGTTAAGTTGCAGATTGCAACTAACTGAACTCCACTCGCATCTGTATTTGTCAACAGGCTGTGAAGCATGTGGGAGAAACTACAGTGGCTGCAAAACTGGCGCAGAACACTAAAGGCCTTTTCTACAGCCAATGTTTGGTTTGTCTGTTCTGTACTTGTTGCTGTGTGTTGTTTTAGGTGGATTCGCTGGGACACCTCATCCACACAGACACTCCGATTAGAGCAATGCTGGACACAGTAGAACAGTTAACGTGGCTTTAATGATGAAGCACGACTCCAAATTACATACAGCTCAGTGTTTCTAGTTTACTGCTTACAGTTTGACTCTATTGTCTGCACTGTTTGAGGCTTTACATTGGTCTGATTGACTCTCTTCTGTACTGGTATCTGCAATGGACAAACACAATATACATGAGAAGGTGCTCTAGCTTAATGAGCACATGTTAACTTGAACTTAGCTTCAACTTAGTCAACAGTTGCCAGTCAGTTAGCACATTAAACATCGAATAAACACTGCTACACAAGTAACGTTAGCCTCTATATTCGCCACTTCATTTGCATATCAAAGAACTAATTTGCGATCATTAACGGATCATTACAACCCGTTCATCACAAACGCAGACAGGCCTCAATGTAAAATAAACTAGAAGGCCGTGAACAGCTCAATATTACGTTCCCGAGGACCCCTTAGCTGCCCAACGAGGGGCCTGATGTAAAAACAATAAATTCAGCACTGAACAGTTCCAGCACAAAAACACAGTAATAATAGGGAATTTACAGCAGTACTGTAGATAAACAGCTCATTCTGGGGTAACAAAATCACAAGGATTCTTATATTCAGGTAATTATACACTAACGTACAGAAGCCCTAAAGGGCCATGCATTCATACATTTTATTTCCTCCGTTTTCCCGGGATAACGGGATAATTTTCTCAAGATCTCGAGATAACGAAACTTTGCTTTCCCAAGATAGCGATATAATTTATTCAAGATCTCGAGATAACGACTGTGATAACTGCGGTCAAGCCAGCTGTGACTCCGAACTCCGTGGTTAAATCAGCCGTACTTAAATTTCGAGTGTACAAGTATTCTCAGCATTATGGTAATTGCGGAGAAACAGCGTATTCACTTCCAGTTTTATAAATAAAGGTATTAAGAACAGTAAACTATAATTTGAACCTACATTTAAAATAAAATATGTTACCTTAAAGTGTTTCATGCACCCATGATGAATAAAAAACATACTTAATATCAAGCATTTTTACGGCTGGCTTGACCGCAGTTATCATATCACAATCATTATCTCGAGATCTCAAATGAGTTATATCTTTATCTCGAGAAAACAAAGTTTCGTTATCTCGAGATCTCAAGAAAATTATCCTGTTATCTCAGGAAAACAAATAAAATTAACTCGTTATCACGGGAAAACGGAGGAAATAAAGTGTATGAATGCATGGCCCTTTAGGGCTTCCGTACTAATGAAAACATACCTATGAATATTATATTCCATTTCTGACAATAGATCCCCCTAAATGTTACACACTGCACCTTTAACAGAGAGAAAATAAACAAGACAAAAAGCAAGTACTGTGAAATCAAAAACATGAATATGAAAGTAAAAAGAAAAAAATACTAATATGAAGTATTATTATAGTAGTATAATAAAGGGTACAAACAAACAAAGTACTTTACCCAATAAACCTCTGTTCATGTCCTGTATGAAACCAAAAGTACAGGTCCAAAAGGTCCAGTGTGTAACATTTAGGAGGATCTATTGGCAGAAATGGAATATAATTTATGTTTCACAGTTGTGTTTTTGTTACCTATGGCGTTCGCCATTTTGAACTGCCATGTTTCTGCAGTTGCCCAAAAGCGACAAACCAAACAGTGGCTCTAGATAGGAATGAGAGGCTGAAGTGACAGAGTTGCAATCTGCAACTACACAACTAGGTGCCTCTAAATCCTACACACTGGACATGAATCAGAATCAGAATCAGAATCAGAATTTGTTTATTGCCAAGTAGGTTTTTATGCCTACGAGGAATGTGACCTGGTGCAGTTGGTGCATAAAAATATATACATATACAAATATACAAATATACAATTATTCAAATCACACAGAAATCACACAGAAAAATAAAGTACTTTCAAAAAATAAATAAATAGATAAAGATAAGAAGAGAAAGCTGTGCAGAAGAACGTGGGTGCATTGATGTAATGCATACTTTATATACAGGGTGGGTATAAGAGTCAATGACAGTGGGTAATCCGGGCCTTGTTAAGGAGGCCAGCTGCCGACGGGAAGAAACTGTTTTTATGGCGAGACGTTTTAGTCCTGATGGACCGCAGCCTCCTGCCAGAGGGAAGTATCTCAAAGAGATTTTGACCGGGGTGGGAGGGGTCAGCCACAATCTTACCTGCACGCTTCCTGGTCCTAGAGGCGTACAGGTCCTGGAGGGATGGCAGATTGCAGCCGATCACCTTCTCAGCTGATCGAATGATACGCTGCAGTCTGCCCTTGTCCTTGGCAGTGGCCGCAGCGTACCAGATGGTGATAGATGAGGTGAGGATGGACTCGATGATGGCGGTGTAGAAGTGCACCATCATCGTCTTTGGCAGGTTGAACTTCTTCAGCTGCCGCAGGAAGTACATCCTCTGCTGGGCTTTCTTGGTGAGGGAGGTGATGTTCAGCTCCCACTTGAGGTCCTGGGTAATGATGGTACCCAGAAAGCGGAAGGACTCCACAGAGTCAACTGGGGAGTCACACAGGATGATGGGGCGGGTGGGGCTGGGTTCTTCCTAAAGTCTACAACCATCTCCACTGTTTTCAGAGCGTTTAGCTCCAGGTTGTTCTGGCTGCACCAGGTCACCAAATGGTCAATCTCCCATCTGTAGGCGTACTCATCTCCACCAGAGATGAGCCCAATGAGGGAGGTGTCATCCGCGAACTTCAGGAGCCTGACGGACTGGTGACTGGAGGTGCAGCTGTTAGTATACAGGGAGAAGAGCAGAGGAGAAAGAACGCAGCCCTGAGGGGATCCGGTGCTGATGGTCTGGGAGTCAGAGACATTTTTCCCCAGCTTCACGTGCTGTTTCCTGTCAGACAGGAAGTCTGTGATCCACCTGCAGGTGGAGTCAGGCACAGTGAGCTGGGAGAGCTTGTCCTGTAGCAGAGCAGGGATGATGGTGTTTAACGCAGAGCTGAAGTCCACAAACAGGATCCTGGCGTAGGTTCCTGGGGAGTCCAGATGCTGGAGGGTGAAGTGGAGGGCCATGTTTACTGCGTCGTCTACAGACCTGTTGGCTCTGTAGGCGAACTGCAGGGGTCCAGGAGAGGGTCCGTTATGGCTTTCAGATGGGAGAGCACAAGGCGCTCAAAAGACTTCATGACCACAGAGGTGAGGGCAACAGGTCTGTAGTCATTTAGTCCTGTGGTCCTTGCTTTCTTGGGGACAGGGATGAAGAGAGAGTGTAGACTTTAAGTTAATGTATTTATAAGTTTTGGGGATTTTAAAAAGCCAGTGATAGTAGTGTCTGCAGGATATTGGAGGCTTGAGAGGGCAGTTCTCCTTACCCCAACATGTCTATAGTCATGTCTCTTTATGCCACTTCCCTCTCTTCTTCTCTCTCTCCTCATCTTTCTCTGTTTTGGCAGACACTGACAGTAAGTACACCAGGGTGTTAAGAGTGTCATTAAGCTTTCATTAAAACACCATCATCATTAGAGAAGGATTAGTTATTCCCTGGATCCACCACTTCAGAAACTCAGGAATATCAAAACACAATCAAAGTCAATTAAAACAACAATGTTGCCGGCCCACTGAGAAGCACCAGTTGGCTCCCGTCATCCTTTTCCTTTTTTTCTTCTTTTATTTTTGAGTGAGAGACCGTCTTTTTTGGCACTAGATGTGCCTGGAACTATAAACAACATGCCAAAAACATGTTGGCAATGAGCTTGTTAGCATGTAAAAACTGGATAAACTGGATAAACTGCATGCGCACATACTCAGTAACACAAAAAGTAAGAGCCGTGTTAAAAAGCTTAACATGGTGCACACACACACACACACATATAATATACACTCATATTGTAACAAGGCCTCTGCAGGTTCACCTATGGAAAACCTTTTTACTTCCTCTAGTCTTATTGTCTTCTTGAAGAGGGCTGCAGTCTTATAGTATACTAACTTAAAGTAATTTCAAAGATTAAAGTGTGTTTAGGCCCTTTTAGCATTCAGAGAAGAGTTTACCATCTGTTATATCCTGAAAAACTGCACCTAACTTTATCTTTATTCTATTTTGGTGCCAATATGCTACCTGAGTGGCAGTACTGATGCCGAAACAAGTCTTCACCATCTCCCTAGAGGGAATGATATATTGTTTGGTGTGAAACAATTTGACCCTTCAGGAGGTAGAGTGGGTCATCAGAACACTGAACATGGACTCATCCTCGCTCTGCTGCTACAATGAATGGATTCAGTGCTTGGCACCGAGGGTGGAGGGGCTGGTTGCTTTCAGCATCAAAGTCTGAAAGCACTGGATATGTGGTTAAGTAGGGTAAATAGTTTTCAAAATTTTACTCCAACCTTACAGCTGTGTAAAACATTGATACGACACACTGTCAATGAAGTTGGGCAATTTAATTTCGGAGTCTGAGACATCTTGTTGCTGCACAGCCCGGGCTCACTCTGTCAAATACTGCTGCCTGGTCGGTGGCGCTTTGCTTCAGAATATGGCGCTGTAGGTGCCCCTTAGTGCCATTTGTGGACATGTAGGACTCCGGCCTCAAGTGTCATTCATGGACGCACCTGCAAGATGTATAACGAGAATGATAGTCCGTATATGGACGAGGTAGGGTGGATGGATGGCTCAAACAAAAGCAGGACTTTCACCCAGGTGACAGATGTCCATCAAAGTGACTTCTTTCAAGATATATACCTAAGTGAACTTACATAAGATAAGTAATGTACCCTACAATATTTCCTACAAAATACAGCCAAGTTGTGGTTAAACCTAAGGAAGTGTTTTTTCTGCGTAAACCTAAGGAAGCACCAAAGTGCAGCTGTCTCACATTAACCATGCATGCTTTATTATGAAACTGCGCATTCAGAAATTATGCTAAGGGATACGACAGTGGAGTAAGAATGTGTTCTGCGAATATATTTCTTTTTTTATAACATATTCTATTACTGGACTAAAATAAGGACTAATTTAATTCAGTCCAGTTATTTTAGTATCCCAGATGGGAAACTTGATTTGCAATCAGGGGCACAAACAAAACCATAATACAACAACAACAATGCAAAACATTTCATATGTAAATAAGATGCCAAAAATTAAGCATGGTTATTGCACTTCAACCAAGGTGAAGGGGATGGTTTGTACTGTCCAGTGTGAACCTGTTATGTATTTTTTATATAATGCTTGTTCAACAGAAGCTTGATAAGCTGCTCATGCTGCCTTCCTTAGCAGCAGGTTCGGTTGCAGTTGTGTCATTGAGAATTGTCACTGATTGGAGAAAACAGTAACCAAACATTTAACTATGTAGTTATCTGGGGATTAGAAAGAGGTCCACATTGAGAATGGCTGACGGCAGACTGTGGCATAGACTCTCAGTTAATATTTCAGTACTTACCGAAGTATATTCTTCTGCACTATAAAGGTATCAGTTTCAGTACTAGCCATGAATTATTATGTCTGGCTGATTGTCACAGGCTCATCATATTCCTGAACAGCATAAAACAAGTCACACGAAACTCATCCAAACCACTGATTGCTTCTTTTAATTCTATGTGATTTATTCAAATGTCCCTAAACAGCTCAGACAAGGAGGATCAGACAAGAATAAAGGTGCTCTCATCATTCAACTTTGAAAGATAGAGATGTTTGAAAGTTGTGGGGATGGAGTAAGATCAGTGCAAGCAATTATACAAATTGAATTTGTCGCACTCCTCTTGAAACACTCGACAGAGAAAATGGATTTGTTGAATAAATAATTTCAAATATTAAATTTCTAAGACTCGATTGGACATTGAATGCAAGGGCTTGAAATCTGATATGCAGTTTGTATTGAGTTTAACTTGAAACTTAAATTCAGTTTCTTTCATTTAGATTTAGCTTTGTGAAGGTCAAAGTAAAGCACTACTTTCTGTACCATTCGGAAGAAAAACACTCTTGGCTCTCTTTTTACAAGTCCTGCCCAGGTCACATATATAGTTATTTTCCCTGCTGTCCAACTGATGACTCCTTTTCTTCTAATTTGTATTGTTGAGGTACAGAATAACTTTGGTAGATGCACCTCCGAAGGACAGACTTTTATTCCCCAAGAAAGAAAGATAAAATAAAATAAAGAGCTTCTGAGTTCTGAGATCAGTCTGAAGCTAAGCCAGTGCACATCATACACACGGACGTGTGTACATTGCTTGCTAGCTACATCTAACGTCCATACAGTTGCTACGTTGGCTGTTTGGGGCGAATAAGCACAGACTAAGAAGAGATGAATGCTTGGGCCACCACGAAGCTGCCGTCTGATACCTGTTTACACAGTAAATTTGCTTGATAGAAATTCACACCTAATGTCTGGAACTGTGGAATAAAAATAATAATAATAATGTCAGAAACAATGCCATCTAGAGTCCCTTTGAGGGACACTGACATAATGAAGAACCGACTGTATGTGATAGGATTTTTTGCACATACATGAACGAGCTGCCAAAGGCAAAGCAGGAAAACAAGGAATTACTACAAACCAAATGAAACCAAAAAATATGAATAATTCTGTCTAATTCATTAAAACAGATTTAATTTTGGTATTGTGGCTTAGAGAAACTGAACAAGTCCCTTTCTCTTCTCAGAATCTGCCTCTGTCCTTATGTCTCCATCCCTGTCTCTCATTCTCAAGCTCTGTCTGCTGGCGCGAGCTTAGCAAAATGTCTAATAGTGAGGTGTCACTTATTCACGGAGATGAGAGGGAAGGACCCTCCTGCGGTGCTTATTAGCTGTAATGCATTCCTCTGCTCTGCTTTGATCACTGTGGGAGACCATGTGATGCTTCCTGCCATCTCATTTGTTTCATGTCTAAAATGTTCAGTCTCTCTATCATCTGCCATTCATTTGTCTCCATCTCATTCTCTCTTACAAATATGCATATGTACGCTCACACTGACACACGAATGGCTTGACTGAGCCAGGTCTTGGGGCTACATGTTGTATCCGATGTCTGTCTGAAGTGGAATAATATGTTTTGTATGGCGTGTTATGCTCTAGGGTTGGAATTGTTGGTCTGTTTATCTGTCTGTCGGTCAGTCAACCACCACCATGGTTCAGACTGAAACATCTCAACCACTACTGAATGGACTGTCATTAAATTGGTACAAATATTGATGATCATAGAATTACACAACAGATCCATATAAAACACTATGTTCTTAAACGTACAATATGTAATTTCTGCTGCTAACAATAACAAAAGATGAAGTTTGATGACATTGTGATATAGTGTGGGATCATGGGAGTTGTTCACCACCATTGCTGTCACTGAAGTCTCGGTCATTGCAGCTTCTTCTTGTTAGGATTCCGTCAGTGTTCAGGAAGTTTCTACGGGGAGCCAAATTATCCGCCAAGGTCTCCTCCTCTCCAAAATAAACAGACCCATCAGTGGGTCTGTTTATAAGAAAAACAACAACAAAAAACAAAACAAAAATGTAGCGTTGTTTGAAGGAGCTACTAGCAGCTGCATCCACATGCACTGTCGTTGCCACAGCAACTGCTCCTCTCTAAAGCAAACGGACCGTCTGATTAAAAGCAGTAAAAACACAGAATAAAGCTGTTTCACCTTAAAAGTCAGTGTTTTCATAGGACAAAGGACATCCTGTTAGCTGCTGCTAATGTTAGCTCAGCTCTGATAACTTAAGATCCAGACATCCAATGACTAAAATCCTTTATCTGGTTAAAATATAGTTAAAAACTACCAAGATCTAAAACATGCACAGTAAAAATGTGGCTTAAAACTGGATAAAAAGTAAATTCAGGACAGCCTCTGGCCACAACCACAACGCTGTATGCATAAATTGACAGACGACCGGTGAAACGCAGTGTTACCTGAATATTAATGACAGATTTCTCTGGGTTTGAACATTGTTGGAAACATTTGGGATAATGTAAGTGCACAACTCAACAAAAACACAGGTCTAGTTTTTATAGACATTTTAATGGAGAAATGTTGCATATTACAGCTTTAAGAATGCTGAATGTTCAACTGAGAAACTTGATGACACCAGTATGGCAACAGTGGAGGGTGAAAGTCATGTGAATGCAAGCATAAAGCAACGTGCTTTAGGTTGAGGTACATGTTATACTACGTTACCATCCCAGGAGACTTCTGCCATCTCAGCTACAGCACATAAACCTCTTGGGTAAACCTTGCTGTCCCAGTAGTTTATTTCTTGAAACAGGTATTGGTTGTGGCACAGTGACTCACTGAGGCCTCTAAGCATTGCTTCACTGTTGTCACAAAGACTTCTTCCAGAAGAACATGCTTTTAAACAGTGGAGTACAATTCGTAGTACATTTCCCCACCAAGGCCAATATTTATACAGCCATTTGTCTTGCACTGTATGCCATATTATCAATAGTATGACTAGGAACACATACCAAAGAACCCAGAAAATAAGGAATACTCAGAGTTTCTTGAACCTTGTTGGCACTGGAGTTACTGTGTGCCATTATTATTACATTACACTATCTACAAATCAATAATGAAAAACATCCATTATAATTTGTCATTCAGTTAGTCTCCTATTGAGCCTTTAAAACATATTTCATAAAATGAAAAGTAAGATTCAGCCTGAGGGTTGATATCTTTCCACTCTTTAGCTGTTTAATTCACTTAATTTGGCATATTGCTGCCTGATTGGAGGAACATTCTCACCCAATTTGAACCTTTGTTCATTTTCTTTTAAGAAAACCTTTTCTCAGCTGATACAGTATTTGGCTGTTTCTCTGATGTTATGGAATGCAGCATGTTGTAGTTGTTCCTGGATTTCAGCAAAACAGCTTAATTTAGCTCAGAACAAGTTGTTAAATGATCACATCCTTTGGCAACTTAACAGTGTTAATTAACAGGCCGAGGATTCAACACACTTGAACACTGTTGCAGCATAAATAAATGATTACAATAAATATATCTGTGTGTGCATGTGCATAACGCAAACTTACTCATGCACAAGTATGTATAATAAAAAATATGTATCTCAACACAGAAGGAGTAATGTCTGAAGGGTGGCTGTTGCTCTGGAGGTAGAGCAGGTCGTCCACTAATCAGTAGGTTGGTGGATCGATCCCTGGCTCCTCCCGCTGCCTGTTGAAGTTTCCTAGAGCAAAATACTGAACCCCAAATAGGTCATATTTAAAACTACCTCAATAACAGACTATGACCTTTGCAGAACTCTTTAATCATGTTAACTATGTTGGGATTTATTTATTTTTAATATCCACAAAGACCTGCACAAATTATTTTTATGATAGACCAAATAATTTCAAGCCTAGCAGACCAGTTTCTCTCTGTTTTTATTCCTCCAAGAGAATTCATCTTTAAGTCTTTAAGACTCAACATTTAAAATATTCACCATCATTCCTCTGTGCCATAGATTGTCCAAACACTGTTAAAACATACCAGTGAGCCACAATGTTGAACTGACATGAACACACACAGTTGGTTTATTCTAAGTCCGTTCTATATTCACTATCCTAGGGCCACACATACTTACCAGAACACCAAATAGTCCTCAACAAATGCACTATTTCCTCTTGTGCACTGCTGTTTGAGGAAATATCTGAGCCTTTGAAATAAGGAAACTTTATATTTGTAATATATCTTTAAATACTCAAATGGGCTTGGGGCAGAGAGCCACAGGCAGGAAGTCATTACATTGAGAGCTGGACAAACACAGTGGTTTCCAACCCTTTTCCTTAAAGGGAGCCTTTTTCTATCATTTAATAGACAACAACCCCTGACTACAACCTGACATATTTTACAGATATTTCATATTATAATCAAAACTGTACAATTAACAAATAGTGAACTCAGTAACTGCAAGAAGTTGGATGGATATACAATTCTTCATCTGTATTGTGTATTATGTATCATTTTTAACAATCATAAACACTTAACAGGCTTCTTTTTTTGGACAAATTCAGTGTTTTCTTGTCCTTGACACTTGGCCATTGTTTTACTAGACAATTTACTTGATCTGCGTTGTTTGAAGGAGATACCAACCACTGCACCTACATGCCGTTGCCATAGCTGTTGCTTCATGACAGTTTTTCATCCAAGTGGTTTGATGATTTTCTGCCTGGCCTGCACATCATGGAGTCAACGGCTGGTCTTGCCTCTGTGAATATGTCAAGATGTCAGATGCCTGCACTAGTCTACACACACACACACACACACACACACACACACACACACACACACACAAAGAAACACTGGCCCTATAGAGCCAGTCTGTCAATCCAGGTATCAGTTAATATCAGTGTCCAGTAATGGAAAGACTGATTTACAGAGCGTGGACACTGCACTGGTATTGATTTGTAGAGTTCTCGCTCTGCTGAACATTCAGAGGATGGAGGAAAGAAAGGAGAAAAAGGGCTGAAGAAGGTTCAAATCCAAGAAGAAAAAAAACAGTAAAAGAGGACAACTCAAGGAAGACAGTGTGTAAGGAAAGGTGGAGAGAGACGTTTAACACTTTAGCTCTTTAGGCTTTTAAAAAAATGTTTCACCACTAATAGTTAGCACTCATTTTCATATAGCTCAGTCTAGTTAGAGTTAGGCCAGAAAAAAAGAGGAGGTCAGAACATGGATAAATGTTTCACTACCACACCGGCTTGTGTCTCAGCTCCCAGCAACAGTCAGCTCTGGTTCCACTATGAAGATAATCTGTAATGAATTTAGCCTTTGACTATAATATTCTCTTAACATTGCCTCAACTTGACCAAACTGTAACCACAGAGGCAGCCAAGTGAAGTTCACAACCTTTCTCCCATGCCAAGAAAATCATATTTCCTGTTCATTTTATCTTTTGCCCTTTCAGTTTTGGTCTTGGTATGTTTTGTATTCTATTATGATAAAATGCATTATTGGTTTCTAGTAATATGTGGGTAAAAATAGTGGTGATACTGGAACTAATATACTGTATGTGATCATATTAGATGATAGCTCACCTGGGGCTTCCAGAGCAGGGACCCTAATGGGCACATTACTGGGTCCTGGCTCTGCCTCTGACATTAAATCAAATTTAGAAAAAGATTAATTGTATTAATAATTTTTTTGTCTCTCTATCCCTACAAAATAAGTGTTGTGATCCTTTTTATCATTAAACAGTGGTAATTGGCCGTGGCTGCAAAAAAACTACAATAAGCAGTAGTGTTTCATACTTGGGTGACATTGCAATGTACCTTTTTACATCTAACAAAGGACTTTTTTGTATGTATTAATGCCACACTTACTAAACTTGAATTGTGGTTTAAGGCAGTGTTATATGTTCTATTTTGTTTTGCACGCCTGACATCTTGGCACTGTAGCCTAAGCTAGCAAACCTGTTTCACTGTCACCATCAACATCTGCCGCTTGTTCTCAAGCCGCAAGCTTGTTTTAATCATCATTATGTTTTTATCCTGGCCTTTCAGCTCCCGCTCTTTCTATTCTTAATCTTGTCTTTTTTATGTCTTACTCACGTCTACTACTAAGTGACCTCAAACCGTCTCCCCCCTCACCTCCTGGCAGTCAAAAGTCCCCATATTATGGAAGTGTAATACTGAATATTAGTGGAGTACTGCTTTAAATAACCACCTTCAGTCAATGTGAAAGTGCTGAGTTGGGCTGGATCCAGACAAATGCAATCCTTTACTCAATGTTTGTATAGAGACCGCGCTGTAGCAAATGTAAAAGCTACAGCAAAAACAAGTTTCCACCATTAAAGATGACGTAATAATAATGACATCGTCAAGTGTTTGCCAGTAAACAGCAAGCACAAGTAAACTTCCCCAATACTACTCCTCATAATGACTTCAATCAGTAAATTAGAATAGAGTGGGAGAAGATGAGGGCCAAAACGAAAAGTCCAACATCAAAGACAATCGCTCTCAAGCATCTTTTAATGAAGGGTTTAGAGATAGTTCTGGAGTATGTGGTAATGAACTGCTGTGAAAGTGCAACTATGGAGGGTCCTCTTCATCTTTCACATTTTGTTTGCGCCTCAATATTGATCCTCTCAGAAAAATACTCTTTTACTTGTCTCTCAAAATCAAAGCCGTTCTTGGTACCAGGAAATGGAATATTGTTTTCCAAGACATCAATTTTTAAAGCTGAAGGCAAGGATTAAATAAAGGGTAAACATCTATTTTTGAACATAAATATGGTTCTAAGTACGAGGGTGAACGAAATGTCATGTTTATTATCTCCTTCTTTTCAGTCACACAACGCCATACACCATTGTCAATACTGACATATTAATGACCCACATATTTTGAGCATTCCCAGACTTTTTGACTGGGGGGTAACACACTTATACCAAATGCTAAAAGACTGCATGGTTTTTGCCCAAAAACTTAATACAATTAGCATAAGGGGAGCATGTCTGCAAAGGGGAGACTTGTGGGTACCCATAGAACCCATTTTCATTCAGATATCTTGAGGTCAGAGGTCAAGGGATCCCCTTTGAAAATGGCCAATGCCAAAATTTAGCCGAACTTTAGAGCATTATTAAGCTTCCCTCCCTACAGCATGGTTGATACCAATTTTTGTGTCAGCTAGTTGCATATAATACTAGTACCTCCATATAGGTTTAAAACGCAGCCCGCTTCTGAAAGAAAGTGATGACCCTTTGTTAATGATTTCCTGGGATCATCATTCACTAATGACCTTCTGCCTTTCCAGGTTTTGTTTTCCTCTCTTTACAGTGTTGCTCCAATGTAATAGGTCCACTGGAAAATGAAAGTCAAACTTAAGTTCCACCTGAGATCGTTTCCTTGCTACCTTTCTTCATATAGTGTACTCTTTTCTGTTATGTTAGTAGTATATATAGAGTTTTTACTCGTGCACATCCATTAATTGCAAACAGATACGTTCAGTTCACCGTTCACCAAATACGTGGGCATGTTCTTTTAGTTTAGGGGGTAGTGCCTTATGGCGCTCCTTTCCCGCTGCTCCGTCCGACGGGGGGGTTTAGTGACAGGAGCGGCACTCAAAAGCAGCAGCACTTACACAGAGACAGACAGACAGGTCGCCTCCGCAGCAGTGCGGACAGGACAGAAACTAAAGTATCGATCCCATTACACTGGTATCGATCAATATCAATACCAACGTTGGATCGATATATCGATATTTTGGATCGATCAAATGGTGCAAATAAATGCTTTCCCGTCAAAGTTAACTAAAGTTGTACTATACAAAAACGACTTGCAAATCCACCAGTTGCAGCAATTCTATTGACATGAATATATTTAACTGCAAAGCTTTGCCATTTTAATTCCTTTATTGGTCTCTGGGTTGTCAATAAATCTACAGTTTTGGACTGGTAAAAAATCAATAGCTTGTCAGTTTGGTCAGATGACGGTTTATAAGAGTGGATATAAAAATGGAAAGTAATGGCCACGTAATCAGATGTATTGAAGCATCTTAGTAACCAATCAGAATAATACATGACTTGAGAGGGACCTAAAATAAAAACCAATATGTAAGTTACATTATCGTATTTAGTCCTCAATTTTAAGCAGTTCAGGAGCTACTTAATAGCAGTTTTCAGCTATTCCCCCGTTGTCCTTTTTCCTACCCAAGCTCTGCATCTTTCTTCCCCTTTGCTCGTCCTCTTTCAACCTTCTCTTCTCTTGTCACTTCATCTACTATTGCCTCCTCTCTTCTATCCTCTCGTACATTTCTCCGATGTTGTCCAGCTGTCTCCTGACCTCCCTTTTCATTTTTACTTTTTGACTTATTTCTCCTCCTCGATTTTCTCACCCTTCGCCTCTTCCTCACCCTCGCCCTCTCCCAATAGTCTTGTCTTCCCCATGTCGTTCATGGATTATTAATTGTCTTGTGGAGGTGGAGTGCCACACTGACACTCTGTCGACCAGCCACAGAAAGCTATTGACTAGAAGTTTGGTTCAAAGAAACCACAAGGGATTTTTCAAGGGTTGCTGAACTTGTCCTCACAGCTAAGGTTACAATATAGATTATTCACAAACTTAGACAAAGTATGGATCAGCTGCAAGAGAAGCAGAAAAGTAACAATATGCTTAAGTTAATGGGGTATACAAGATGCAACTGGCTGAGGAAATTAGATATTCAGGACAAAGGATGCATGCCTTTGTAATGAGTTATGACTTTGTCGGTTATGGCTGATTGCAGCTCCCATTTGTTTGTGAAGATATTGTATTTTAACTATGACAAGGGCAAGAAAATGCAACATCACACTTTATTTTTTGTGTCAGCAATTCATTTATTCCTTAATCCTGGCAGTGAGATCGTTATAAAGAAACTGTAATAATGGTCTTGTGAAATTAAATTAGGATACTATGAAATTCAGAGTTGTTGTGGGAGAAAGGTTCCAAATATAAACTGTAATATGTGTCAGTTAACCAAGTCTATACACCGATCAGCCATAACACTTACAGGTGAAGTGAATAACATTGTGGATGAGATATATTAGGCAGCAAGTTAACATTTTGTCCTCAAAGTTGAGGTGTTAGAAGCAGGAAAAAAAGAAAATCTACATGCAAAAACAGCTGATGCCCTGTGATCAAGTATGTAAAAACCACAGCCCAACCTGATGTCTTTAAAATGTTCTCCAACCAGTCCAAAACCCAAAGTCTCAAAGATAGTTTATATCCCAAGTGTATGATTTATATCCCAAAGATACCTAAACATCATCTAAACAGACTGCTGTATCTGTGAACTGATTAATTCATACTAGACTATAATCCAGCTGTAGTTCAGTCATAGCTACCCATACCAGCAAATACTTTAGACTACCCCTATATATTTGTCTTTAGGAAATGGCTTTACTTTTACATGTTTTGCAGTTTACCTTGGTGTGCCATTATATTGGCCAGATGTAAAAGTCCATAAAGACATCTCACTTTGACAGGTTTGCTTGTCCATTTGCAGGTCCCAGTCCTCATGTCAGTGTCTCTGCTGAACATACTTATGAACCACCACAGGAACTACAACCATCTGATTCCTAATTCAGCTTCACAGTCTGGACTTAACCTCCCGGAACAGATACTCACATTGATGATATGATTTAACAGGGAATATAGCTAATGAGGCCTTTAATCACCTATTGGTTCCTTTTACAGGGTATGCCAAAAATGTTCAGTTTCAGGTTTAGTTTTCGTTCTTTTTTTATGTGTGCTTTCAGCAGTAAGTAAAAAGTGTTATTTACGTTATATCCCAGAAAGAACTTGCTTATCGCTCTAATCCAAAGTTGGCCTTTTCCCCAGCTTTCTGTCATGCCACTAAGGATGTGGTAAAACCCTATTTTGGCAGTCTTGTAAATAAAATATTAGATACTTCTAGCACTGATATTTTTCTGTTGAAAACATCCAAGGATAGTATGAGATAAGCAGCACATGGTTTGTATTGGAAAATCTCATATTTGTGCAAGACCCTTAGCTATGGTAACAGTCACAGTGCGCATGGGCTTTCAGTGGAGTAAAATCACAAAGAATTACACATTTCTCCAACATGTAAGTAAATCTCATGTCTTTGAACATGAGATCAAAAATGTAAGACTCTGCGTTTTAAGTTAAACAGTTGAAGGTCATTATATTCATCACATCCAGTATTATGTTGTGTGTATCTCACGTACTCTATGCATTCCGCATGAACAGAACCTGCATGGACCTAAAGCGAGGGTTAGTGTCTTAACAAGGGAAAAACAGCCGTGCTGCCCTCAGCATTGCCCATATTGGCTGAATGGCTCCACGTATACAAAACCTCATCTCTATTAGCACTAGTTTCAGAGGGTGGAGGAGAGAAGGAGAAAGAGAAGGACATAATAACAGTTAGAATGGAGATAACAGGTTCCGAGAGTCATACACACACCTTTATCTGAGATGAATTCAACCTGTAAAGGACAAGCAATATCTCTGGTAGCTAACTAACAACACTGAGATAAGAGTGCAGTCAGACTGATCAGGCTCTGCTGCCCATAACAATTACTGAGAGACGGAATAAACAACATCCAAACAAACAACATCATCATTATCATGTGACAGAAGGGTGGTGGAGAAAGGCGATAACTAAACCACTCGCATGACCCCTCTTTTAACATGGCTATAAGATTTACAAAGATGAATGAAAACTAAAATAGTGTGTGACCTTGTGATTACCTGTATTTACTATTTATTTTATCTTATTTCACAGAAAACAAAAAGAATACAAAATAATAGCATTGATACTGTGGCCAGCTGATGTTTAATTAACCACATTAGGCCTTGCAGTATCTTCTCAACTGAATGGATTGTCTGCCCTAACTATGATCTTCTTTCTTTAAAATATATTTTCCATGTGATTAAGGTCTGAAAAATCCTTTTTACACCAACAAAAGGATCAAAAACAAACTTAAGGTCAAAAGTATTAGACATTTCTACAAGCAGTGGTGGAAGAAGTACTCAGATCGATGGCTTATAGAAATATCTACCAGAAATATTTCGTCCTAAATGCTGTCAAGACAAATGAAAATAAATGAAAGTAGGATAGGAGTAGACTAAGATGCAGAGTGGTGCTTCTGACTTTGCTGTAGTTTTTTGCACAGTATGTTAATGTAATGTTGTGTATAGTGTAGACTTGTGTGTCATGATTTGTACTTTTTTGGATGTTTTGAATGTTTTTGTGAGTTGTATTTTTATGAAAGTCTTTGATTTTATGACATCTTATGGTGAAACCGAACAAAAATTTCCAAACTGGAAAATTACATTTTTGTATGTGTATCTTCTACTTAAGTAAACGTAGTAATACCGTAGTGTATAAATACAATGTTACAAGTCCCAATTCATTCACAATCTTTAGTAAATGTACAGTATTTTCATCAAAATATAGTATGAAAGGTATAAGTACTCATTATGCAGAATTGCCGGTTTCAGAACAATTTAATATTGGATTAGAATTTTCGATGCATTAACGTGTACATTAGATTAATTTGTTTTTAATGATGACCTTATATCCTATATAAACTACTGGGTAGTTTGTAAATCACCCCTGTGGGGATCAATAAAGTCTCATCTAAACTTAATAATACTATAATAATAATACATCATAATTTATTATATTTTGTACTATTGGTAAATCTGCAAAATAACTAGTTAATAACTGTAGCGGAATAAAAGGTACAACTCTTGCCTCTGAAATATTGTGATGTTGAAGTAGACAGTTGCTGAAAGTACAAGTACCTCAATTATACTTAATTATACTTAAATACTTGAGTAAATGTTAACTTACCGTAGTTATATTCTGCCACTGTCTACAAGAGAGCCAAAAATGTGTTTGCAGGGTTTCACAGGTACATATAATTGTCCGTCAAAACAATAAAAAGAGACACTGTGACTGAATTAATCAAATGTAGCATTGGAAACATATGGAATTCCTCAAGGTTCTACTTTGGTTCCCCTTCTGTTACTGCTGCATTGAAGAATTGAAATTCCAGTACCTTGTGCAACAGAAAACTGTAAAATAAATATATGGTTCTCTTTTTTTCTGACTGCTCTGCCTTCACTCTGGTTTTTGCCTTGATTTCCATTGATCCTCTTCCTGTATTTGTTCTTTCTAGCTGAGGTGTCAAGAGAGGCGGTAGGAAGTCTGACATCTCTGTTGGTTCAGCCTATCTCTGCCTTCCTGGCAAAGACGTTACTGTCCTCTCCATCCACAGGGCAGGGAGACTCCTGTATTCCTCTCGCCATGCCTCCCAATGCTGGTAAATACACAAAATACACTATGACAAAATGACTGTTGCATGAATTATATGTATCAATCACATATATATCAATCAATATTATATACAAACACATCATCTAACAGTCTCAGATCAAAAAGATCAAGTTCACAAATTAAATTCCTTAATTAAATTAATCAAATTAAATATTTAATGAAGACAGACTAACACATGCACAGTCTCATCCTCATCATTTGTTTGTTTTGTTGTTGTTTTGTAGTGAAACTGCTGTCCTTTACATAGAAAGAAGAGAGGTTCAAGGTTTTTATAACAAATAAAATCCTAAAATGTAGCGATGTTTGAGCGAACTACTTGCTGCTGTATCTACATGTGCCACCATCACAATTAGGGTTAGGATATCCCCAGGATTCCTCCCTGTGGATTTATTCCAGCAATGTCCAACAAGGTGGACGTATGCATATGTATCTTTAAATATTAATTATAACGCCTCAGGAGCCCAGAACCCCCAGGGTGAGCTGCAGGACGAGGCTGAGGAGAATAATGTCTGGACTTCGCTTAGCTCACTGCCTCGTCATTCTCCACAGTAACAGAAAGCGATATTCATGTCAGCATGTAGATTTCATTCTGATAAAATGTGTTTGGTACGATAGCAGTCTACTTAATGTCCTGCTGCATCCAGTTTCGAGCTTTGGTATCCCTTTCAATCATATTGACTACAGTAGCAGGGCATGCCACTGTTGATTCTAGACTTTCTGATCTTTGACTCAGTTAAAAGTTGAAATGATTAGTTTTTAATATAATTGTGAAAAACATAATCTGCAACTATTCTGATAACCAGTTAAATGTTGAAGACATTTTTCAAGTAAAAATACCAGGCATTCCCTTGTGATAGTTGTGTGTGAAGATTTGCTACTTTTTTCTCTCTCTCTCTTTCTTTGAAAACATTGTCTTGGACTTTCAGATATTTATCAGGCTTTTATGAAGGCACCTTTAGTAAACAAAACAAATAATTGATCAATGAAAACAAAATCAACAGATTATCCTTTTACACGCTCACTGCACAGGGACATGGTTTTTGTTCATATTAAAGCATGACATTCTTGGATATGGAGGTAAGAACGCTGGAAAATTCAAGAAAGTACACAAACCAACAAAATACCAAATTATTAACATGAAGAAAGTTTAAATTGTACATACAGGATCTTTGTTTTCATATCACCCTGCTCTATCTAAATGAATTAACGTCAGCACCGCCTACCTCTGCTAGAATATTAGTCACACTGTACGATGACTCATTGACCATAACCTGGAGTCTCCAGCAAACACGGCTTGGCTGAGTCACAGATGTGGCCTGAATGCCTCATTTCCACTGCTGTAATGTCCACTGGAAGTGTCTCATGCAACTTCACAGTCGTTGTCTTTCTTTTTCTCTTATTCTCTACGACATTTCACACACAATGCTTATACAGGACAACATGTTAAAACCACTATTTAAGTAGTGTTCTCCACAGGATTAAGTTAATATATATTACAGGGTTCATGAGTTGGTAATATGTTAAATATATTTGAGTTGCTTTTAGAGTACAGGCTCTCTGATGTTTACACGCACAAAGTGTCATGACGGCGCGCCCCAGTAGCTCACCCGGTCCTGTCCCCTCTCTATCCCCTGCCTGTGTCACTATGCAAAATAAAGCAAAATGCCAAAAAAAAGAGAGAATTGTCATGACAGCTGCTTGTGGTTATATATTTTCAATGTATACACATAAGTTAACAGATACAAATTAGATGACAAGGATAATCATATCGCAATCAGTGAGTGAACCAACTTTAAATTCATATTAGGCAAGTATGAGTGATAACTGAGATAAATATGAAGGATTAGGGGTGCTGCTACCTGAAGAGAAGGTCATTTGCCGGGGCAATCACAGTTTGTGTAGGCAGTGCCAGCCCGTGGCATAAGCAAATGCTAAGGGCGCCGTCCAACTTTCAATAGTAGTAGTATTAAAAAAAAATAAGCCCACATTAATTTAACTGTATAGCAAAGCCTATTAAATAATAATAAGACTTTATTAAGCCCCCCGCCCCCCCTCCTCCTCTACCTGCTCTCTGAGAGATGGTGGAGTTTTCTGACGTCACCCCAGAAACCATTAACAATGGCAAAACCACCAAAACTTTCCGGTGCCCAGAGAAGGAAAAAAAGAAAAGAAGAGGAGGAAAAACGCGACAAAGACAGAGGTAGAGTAAAGATAATGTGATGAAATGATTTGTCTGTTGCAGAACGATAGTAACCTTTAGTCTAACACGGTTTGCTAATCAGTAAATAGCGTTTGCTCGTTTTAATGTTAGTTCATGTTATGGAGGGGCCGAACAGCTGTTATAGAAAAAAGTAGTACTCCCACCTTATATTTCTCAGGGACATTTGTAAAGATTAGATCTATTCAGCAGGTGTTTACACTTGTCTACATTTTTATTTGTATTTATTATTGGTTAGCTAACGTTTGCTCTGCTTGTAACAGTCACACACCTTTATATATTAGAGTTGTAAGCCTTGTTGTTTGTTGTGTTACAGTTCAGTATGTTCTAAAGTGTGTTTATAGTGTTAAACTTTACATCCATGTTAAAGTGCACATCATTAATGTTAATACATTCCCATCTGTTATATTATACTGCAGTTTACTGCTTCTTGACATTCTGCTCATCAGCATTTCACTGTAATGACAATGAGATTAAATCTAATCTAATTTGCATATCAGAAGAAATTGCACTGTATATCATTCATGTACAGTACAGTGAAAGTAATGCATCTCTTAGGTTTTTCATTTTTATTATTTAATTTTTTTATTGGAATCATTTCTGTTATTATTAGACTGTAACACCCATCTCTTCCTGTTACAGTGGCTGCTGCTGAAAGAAACTTCTCCAAGCTCAAACTCATTAAACCTTACCTGAGATCTACTATGATGCAAGAACTCAGTGGACTTTCCATCATAAGCATCAATTATGTGGTCTCAAATCAGTTGTCATAAGATGATGTTATAGATGACTTTGCTGCAAGAAAGACTAGGAGAGTACAACTGTAGCAGGTCATGTGAGGATGACTAGGTGGTGGTGTAGTTTAATTTATTTTATCACTTGTTTACAGTTTTTATTTTGTAGGTAGTTAAATTTTATACTTTGTGTGGGCTATTTATATTCCTTGTATTATTTATTTCTAATGTATTATTTTCTTGTTGACTGTTTTGATTGAGCAACTTGTTTCTCTAAAAATGAAATAAAATGTCAAAGTTTCTTATAGTATATGTATGTATATAACTGGCAGTGGAATTTATTGCGATGCAAGGGGGGAACCACCTAAAATCTTGCCTAGGGCACCAAATTGGTTAGGACCGGGCCTGTGTGTAGGGATGAGCTAAAGGAAGTCAGGCTCACGACATACATTGGAGAGGAGAAGGAGACTCTTGGTTGAGGCAGTAAATTGGCTCAGATTCTGCAGAAACAGGCAGCCATGCACGCTGTGGTAGTTTGGGCAGAATAGAAGACAGGTCCAGTTTTAGGGAGATTAGAGAAAATCAGGTCAGCAATACATTTTACATCAATCATAGATTTAAAAAAGGTGTTTATATGCACGTACTTTCATAAATAAATTCCAAACTTTAGTTTTAGCCTTTCATTCACTCCACTCCAGAGTGGATTGATAGATAAAAAAAACATTACTTAAACACTTCAACGTGGTGGACCACTAGCTACTTCAAAGTTCAAAGTTCCTATTGATATACAAGATTCTTTTTTTCTGTAATCATGACCAAGATCATTACCTAACCTTATAATTTTAACCACGATGATAAAGGGCACCCTGGACTTAAAATAGTCATTTAAACTCAAACCAAGATGTTTGGCCAAACTTTGCCAAGTTGTTTTGTTCCTAAACATCATCATTAAATGTTTGGAAGGCTTTTCAACCTTTCAAAGCAAAAATCCAAGGTTTTTGTTACTGAGCTTCAAGAGCCCATATCTTTTGACCTGCGGATAAAGAAAGAGCAAGAGGAATAAAGGTAAGCAGGCATGCAGAGAAAGCATTTAGTCTATATGTTACAGGCAGTTGTACCTGTCACCCAGCAAGCTGGTCAGTGACTCATGTAGAATGTTGCTCTCACTCCATTATTTCAAGTCTCTCCCAACCCAGTGCAAAAAAAAAAAAGTCCCCCAAAAGATAAGTATTCATAGGCGTTTTATATATAGACCTGCTCTCTAACCCTTCTTTTATTACATTCTCTTTTTTATTGTAGTTGCATGCCGTCTCTGCTCTTGTTATTTTGTGCTGTTTAATTACTTGAACTATTTTTATTGCATTACATTTTGATTGCCTTGAAATGTGACTTGGGTCTTGGGTGCATGTCGTGGTCACGTCATCATAAATGAGATGCAGTTGGTAATTAACCTATCGTGAATGAGGTGAGAGAAGAGATGCAGGGACAAGCTCTTACTGTAGGGGCCAACGAGACCTCCCTTCACACAAAAGGAGAATGAATAGACAGATGGTGGGATTAAATGTAAGAGATACTTATTTTGATTGGGGTTTCAACATTCCTCCTTGAAAGCAAAGAAAAGCATTATAGCAAAATTAAATCGGGGCAGGGCATTACAGATCCTCATGGTAAAAATGACCATAAAATGCTTGTGAAAAAATTACACTATGTAAAAGTGCTCCTACAAAACAGGATAGAAATTAGCAAGTGCAAAGTAATTTCTCTCCCAGGAAGGCTTGTCTCATTTCACATAACCCACATAAAAAAATAAAGCAGAAAATATATTATAAGAAAAATAAATGAATAGATAAGAAGGCATTGAGGATATTTTCCTATTCTAACAGGATATTGCTCGGTTGAAATATCGAAAGAGACCAAACAAGAGACAAGAAGATGGAGGTGAAGAAGGTGATATTGGTATTGAAGCAATGGCTTAAAGAGCTGGTTCAACCAAATTTCACATTTTCTCACTTAGTTTTGGTGGTATCCAACCGTTCGAGATATGGTTTTGTTGTGGTCCTCACAACATTGAAAATTACGTTTAAACGAGACTGAGCTTATCGCCATGCTAGGAGCTTTTGCACACAATATTTGTAGTTAAATGCTAATATAAGCATGCTACCCTGTTTTTGTTTAGCTGGTATGACTTCATGACAATCCATCTACTTCTACCTCCTAATGGTGGTGCAAGTCAGGGGAACAACAAAGTCGTTAGGATTCATCATCTGGGAACCGCTTAATATATGTAGCAAATTTCATGATAATCCATTCATGGTTGTCGAGATATTTAACTCTGAAATACAAACGTTAAAGTAAAAGTAGTAGGCCATCCAACAGTTGTTGAGATATTCCAATCTGAACCAAAGTGGTTGACCAACTGATGTTGCCATTTATAGATTTCTGTCGTTAGCATGGCTAAAACTGCAACAGGAACATGACATCACTAATCCACAGACCTCACTGTGAATAGTAAAGTACTTTCCACTGAAGATTTTGTAACAACAAAATTACAAAAAGCAAAAAAAGCTTAGTGCATTTTGTAATTTGAGAATCATCCATTAAAAATGTCAGATATATATAATGTAGAATGTAGATTGGTTAATGATATCACTCATATGTTTCCAAAGGATTGGCCTACACTAAGTAGATTCTACACTGGTTGTATTCAGTGTTCGAAGATATGACCAATACTGTTTTACTTTTTTGCCAGTGGGGACGTTCTTTGAAAGACTAATCATAGCCAGCAATGCAGCTACATCTCAGTTATAAGTCTGTACAATGCCTCTACATGTGTCTAATCAGCCCCTTTTCACCTTTTCATCAGACTAGGTTGTCTGTGCAAGACGTTTATTATGACCCATATTTACATTTACTGCTAGGTGGCAATCTGTAGTGGCCATAGTAATTATGACGGGAAGCAAAAGAGGAAGTTAGGTGATTGAGAGTATGACAAGTCCATGACAATACATGACAAATGCACCCAGACTTTTAAACAGGAGACCAATGTTTGTGTGAAACCAAAAGCCAGCATTCACTAATTATGTCATACATAACATTACTTGAGTGATATAATTTACATACTTTTTTTAACCTCAACCATGTTCTTTTCTTAAACCTGACCAAGTGGTTTTGGTGCCTAAAGCTAACCAAACTTTGACCTGATGACTAAAGTACAACAAAGCCTGTCACTGGAACTCTGCAATGGTCATATATGTCTTTTTGGGAGTCATTGGTCTAACAGCTATGTCTCCGCTATTAGTTTATGAAATTTCTTGCCATAATGTCACAGATTTGGTAAAATCTTGCAGTTTTGTCCTGATCGTGTAAGGGTACCAGAGATAACAGCCGTAGCATATTGAGGTGTATGACTACAGTATGTGTGCTGGTGTCTGTGGTTAGATAGTGTGTATATGTGTGTAACAGAGAGAGAGAAAGATGAGATGGATATAGTATTACAGGGTAATTCCTGCTTTCGAGAGTGTAAATCCCCTCTTATCTCAGCATCATCGCCGCAGGCCTCTACCACAGTGCCACCTTCTGCTCCTTCACTCCCTCATTCTGAATGCTCTGTCTTTCACTTGAACCCCCACTCACTCATACCCCTCCATCCTACTCCAGCAGTTTTTGGGGGGTTATGTGAAGGAGTCCTCATCTCTTGTTGCCAGCATGTTTCCCCATTGTATGTGTCTACGGTCTGTCCATTTCCATTTATTCCCCTATAAATCCAAGCAGCTGGTCACTGACTGGAACACTGCTTTCTGCTGTTTGTTACCCATGTTGCACAGATAACAGTCGCACACACACACACACACACACACACACACACACACACACACACACACAGTTTGTCACTGTCATGCACCCATGCTTTCTGGGTGAGTCACACAGACAATCAGTGATGCACCCCCAAAAACCAGTGGCCAAAGACATGAGTACAATTGATCCTTAAGCGTAGTGGGGCAGTGCATTTGTGTGCCACTTTTCCCTAGTATTGTTTTCAATTGCAACCTTTAAGCCTATGGTGTTAGTGCTATTTCAGAAAATTTCAGTGGTATTGGATTTTAAGGTTTTTTGGTGTCAAAAAAGTATTTTATTGACAGTTTTAGCCAGTTACAGGATTGTAGAATCTTATCTAAGTAGGATGAGTCTGGCAATGGATATTGTTCGTGTGTCACAGGATCTAAATTGTGTGTCCGAAGCTGTTCCAGCTCTGGCAGAGGTACTGGTGGTTTTGGAGTGCACATTTTGAATGTGTGTGTGCCCGTTTCTGTTTGTCCCCACTCTGAAGACAGGCATCCGTGTAGCCTGACCATAATGTACATCCAATGGTTCTGCAAGGTAGGCTTCTTTTTGAAGTGTTTCCATTACATCAAATGAGTTCGAAAGAGGGAGAGAATGGCCGCAAGAAAGGGAGAGAGACAAAGGGGAGACAAAGAGAGAGAGCGAGAGAGATGTAATCTGTCTCCAATCGATTGGCTGCACCTCTGACCACTCTTGGGATCCCACTATCATTTGTTTCCATCTGTCTGCCTCCTTTCATTTTATTTCTCTCATTTTAATACCTTTCCTCCTTATTTTTCTCTTTTAATTCCCATTCAATTAAGGCTGACTGTATTGGTTGGCCATTGGTTAATTGCTCAGGGGCCCTCCACGAAGACCGCCAGACCTTAACGAGATGCTGCGGTCAACCTCACAGTACTCTCAACATGCATGTGTGTGCAAATTTGTGCCTCTATCAGTATTTTTTTTTCTTTTTGTCCGTGTGAATATTTACAGTGATGTAGTAAATATTGGATCTTTTAAGACTCTTGCTTATTTATCAGTTTGATAGTGATCATTATTATGTATCCTTGCTGTGCAGCACGCAGGCAGACATATTGTAATCCTACATACTTTATATTCCTTCTATTATTATTATTCTACACTCATTGTTGCCAGAAAGCTCACCTTGTGGCACTGCAAAATCACTTGCAAAAGTTCATAAATACATGTGGCTCATGGCAATGTCATGGAGGGTTGTTCTCGTGTGTGTTGTGTTTCATTCAGTCATGTCACCTCAGTGAGCAAGCTTGATAGCTAACTGGCTTATGGACTTTGGATAAAGATTCAGTCTGTGAACTGAATAGTTGAACAGAAATACAGGTTCTATAGCAATGTTGTTTATGCCGAATTGCTACCCTTTATGTTATGTAATTTACAAAAAATTATATCAGATATTTTTTGGAGATCTTTTTAGGTGGTAAAGTCATTCTCAACATTTGTTGTGTACTGGTTTCAGAATGATAAAGACTATCTATGATGAACATAAAATAGGATGTGGGCTGTACGGACTGTATTTTTTTTCCTGGGCTACTATAATGTTTTTGCCAAATGATTCACAGATTGTTAGGCATTTTATTCACCCAACAGGCTTGAAAAATAGTGCATATAGCTGCTTTAAATTAAGAAAAATCTCTGTTTGGACACAAGCATATAGTTAGGAGCCCTGTTTGAAAAAAAAATTCATTTACACCACAGGATATGTTGAGTATTGCTGCTCTCTTTAAATCTTTTTAAGTATATTTTCTCATCTGAATTAACCGTATGTGTTTCCTTATGTCCATGGACATGTATCTGTATGTGTTTGTATGTGTGGGTGTTGTGTCTGAGAGAGCATGTCCACCTCTCTCATTTTTTCATCCCTTTTAGATTGATTAATTCACTGAATACACCCTGTGCCCATCAGGCCTTGGGGCTTTGGCTCTGACTCTATCTGAGTGGTCTGTCTGTTGACCAGACAATTATCAAGCTAGTCAATCACTACCTTGAAGGCATGTTGCAAGCCCTTGTTTACTTTGGTAAGGCTGAATGATCGTACACACACATTAACAGACTTACACACAAACATACTTACAGCTTTATGTTCATGCATGTTCATGCTTCTTATCTGAAGAGAAAAGGGACTGGGGGAAGTGTGACTCCGAGTCATATTGCCCTGCCGACACCTCATAAACCACCACTTAAGCTTTTGATTGGCTAAGTTGGCTCATCTACAACTATTACATTTTTATTTGTGATTAATTATGGTGTTCTGATAGACCTTATTAACAATAAAAGAAGTTTCTCACAGCTCCTAAAAGTTACCCTTCACATTAATTGACCTTCACTCTAGATGCTTGTGTGAAATACAGGGGTTTGCTACAAGTCAGACACAACAGCCCGTGGTTACTGAGGTCAGCCACTGTTTTTTGGCGCAAAAGTCCGATTTGTAGTAGGCGTTCCAGTTCATTCCAAAGGTGTGGGATTGGGTTGATGTCAGGGCTCTGTGGAGACTGGTCAAGTTATTCCACACCAAACTGGGACTGGCTTTGTACACAGACGTATTGTCACGTTTAAAGGTGGCCTCAGTCATTCTGTCAATCAACCATCTTTCTCCAGAATGACTGACCCCGCCTTTAAACGAAAAAACAGCCTTCCCAAAAACTGACACTATTGAATGCTGTAAATACCATTCTATACCTTAGTATTGACATTTCTCCCAATTAGAACTAGGTGTCAAACCCAAATCATGAAAAAACAACGCTAAACCAACCAAAAGCACACAAAAAGCAATGTCCACATGCTACCATGTAATGGGTATATTGATAATGCTCAAGTTGGGGCATTTAGTTCATTTTTGGTCTGAGGTCTGTACACTACCACTCAGATTGGAGTAGGTTTCTTATAATCTTTAATATCAACCTAAATCATAAAATAAGGATCAGGACTCAACAGTGGAGGGGCCAGTGGTACCAGTTATGTGCCATTCATCCCCTTTCTCTCTCACCCACGCACCCACACACACACACACACACACACACACACACACACACATTCATCTTAAAACCAATTAAGGCTGTAGGCAAACTCATAGCTGAAGAATGTGACTTCAGCAAATCAACTGTGCCTGAATTCCTTCTTTGTCTCATTTCCTCCTCTCTTATATTTTCAGCACATGCAATTCTTTCTTACTCTCGCTCTCTGGCTCTCTCTGTCTCCCACTCAGAACAAATGCCAAAAGTGTAACAAATTTCCGTGGCAATTACATTGCGAGGCCATGGAGGGAGAGGCGAGCGAAGCAGAACAACTTGAAATGGCTTTATAGAAAGGACTCCCAGGCCCTTTAATTACACCACTATTGATTGCTGTGTGCAGGTTTCCCACATTTACTTACTGCTTTTTCTTTTCAACTCTGCATTTAATACCCTGCAGAGAACGGCACTGAGATGCTTCTGAATTTAGACCCAGTGATTATATATCAGCTCTTTTCATTAGGTGGCACTTATGGTTTAAATGTATGGGTCCATGGGCGATAAAATCAGCTTCCTTTATGTGATTCATTTCTTGTGGCAACAGGTTGCAAAGTTGTTGATGCCATCACCTCTGAAATATGAGTATTACAGTGTCTGTGAGGGTGATGACGCTATTACCAATAAGTGCAGGTACTTCGTCATACACCAAAGTATTAGACATATTGAAGTAATTTTGGACTAATGATGGTGCCAAAAACTAGTTCCTCGAACAACCTACTGGTACAGCCTGGTTTTGGTCTCTTTTCCCCGTTCCTGACAACTGTGTGAATTTTCTATATAACTCACCTGTAAATTATATCAAGTCTTAAAGGTCTAGTGTGTAACATTTATTGTCAGAAATGGAAAATAATATTCATAGGTATGTTTTTGTTAGTGTATAATCACCTGAAAATAAGAACTGTTGTGTTTATGTTACCTTAGAATGAGCTGTTTTTTTAAGTCATTGATACATTTTTTATTTGATTCATTTGATCTTCTAATCTAACTCCCAAGAAGAAAGTAATTAAATGTATTTCCCAAAGTGAAAATGAAAACTATTCCTTTTCCAAACCCTAGGCAAAGTAGCAGATCAGAAAACGCTGATATAAATTAGTTTTGTAGAAATCACGTAGGTTGTTTTGGAAGGCAATAATGCTTTTTATAGTTTTAGTAAGAAGACTTGTTAGCAAAAGTTCTTTTTTAGGGTCAGTCATGTATGATGTTCCTTGGAGCAGACAGAGGTTAAGTATCTTGTTTAAGGGCTTTCTTCAGAGACTGAGAGGCTGTGCAGGGGGATGACCTGTGTTCCTGAGAGACAATCTGTCTAACCACTCTGCCACGCTGCTGCTTACAGGGGAAATCATGAAATCTATCAGGAGAAAACGGCACAAAAGCACTGGACATTGTAGCACTTTTGGTCACAGCACAATTCATCTGAGTCTGAAGTGAGAACACATTCTATCACTGATACTTAGCGATTCACTGTTATTATTTTAAGAGCAGCAGGTAGAAAATCATGCAATCTCTTGGGAAGAACCCACTGAGAGGGACTTTGGAAATATCTGCTTTCACAATTGATTTAGCCTGTGAAAATCATACTGCAGTACACTTAAATATTCTCACAAACTTAACTCAGAGTCACCCCTTACCTGTAGAAGCAGCCCTATCTATAAACCCATTCATCATGAAGTGGAATTACTCCATGACAAATCTCTCTCTCGCTGCTCTCTGTGCGTACGTCTGCAGATTGAATACACAAACGGGCCACATGTTCCATCCCTGCTCTTTAGCCAAAGTCATTTGTGCCAATGTCAAAAGTGATAAATGGGTTATGTGGCGCCTATGAGAGAAAGCAGTGAATTTTTATAATGTATTAAACAGGAGCGAGAGGGCGAGGAGACAGGCAGGGAGGGACGGAGGACAGGAGCGGAGCTGGGAAAGTGGGCTGTCATGCTGTAGTGCTGTGCTGTAGGCAGGGGACCTCTGTCACACACAGTTTGAGCCCCTGCTTCACATCTTTACTGGCGCCTCGTCTGTATTTCCCTCAGATATCCTGCCATCAGCCCCCCTAGAGCTCACAGCCGTCCAGCAAGGCAGCAGTGCTGGCAGACACAATATCCAGTGACTGCTCTGTCAAATGCATCTTATGGCGTGGGTGTTTGAGTGTGGTCTTGTTTTGCTGTCTTTGTGAGAGCCAGTTTGCATTTTAGACCTTCACATGAAGGACATTGTTTCTGTTTGAGGTCATTTTGGTTCTTCCTCATTTATTTTTTTTGTTTTTATTTGTATTTTGTTTTCAGTGTTTCTCCCCAATACACATTGTGATGGCTAAAAAAAAATGTACAGGATGCATTTCCTTCCTCATCAAACATTTTTCTGAATGTTTTGAAACGTCAGCCAATTACCGCCACCCAACGTTGATCAGTAGAGCGGTGTGAATATGTGGCACAGCTTGCTTGCAAGACTCATTTGGATTACCGCTCTTTGCAGTCAGGAGGAATGTGTATGCGTTACCTGCATACTCATGCACATATATACGGGCATTCCTAAAAACCACAGAATGCAAACAAAATGGAAATCTGCTTATCAACCAACACGTTCTCACTCCAAACTCAAAACAGGTTGATTTCTCCAGTCTGTGCCCTTGACCGAGGCACTTGCTTAGATCTGGATTTGGTCCCTGGACGCTATACAGTGGCTGTCCACTGCATGCTGATGCTGAGGATGAGTTAAATGCACTATACATTGTGCTGTGTATGATTGCATGTGACAGTAAAGTTGATTCTATTCGATTCTAACTTGTCAAATAGGGCCGCTTGGTCATTGGCCGGGACCTTCAAACTATGACAATGTAGGTACAACTTCCAATCAAGTTAGCAAGAACTAATATGCAATGTGCAGTTAGAGTTTCAGAATAAAGTTTGCATGGTTAGCACTGTGAAACAGTTTAGGTTACATTACTGGGTTGAGCCGAGTACTCGGCTGAAACGAGTATCCGGTACTTTTTTACAAGCACAAGTATTATACAAGTGATATGTGATATATGTCACTATCCGCACATGTGATGAAGGAAAATCCTCACTGGGTAGCTAAACTACCATTAACTACTTCTGTGACTGGCCAGTTACACTCAGAGCTCCGCCTCCTCAGCCACACGCACTGCTGCAGATTGTCTGTGTCCACAGGGATCAACATCAGCTCGCAACTTTTCTCTGCTTCTACACCGCCATTTACATTCACCTCGCTCCTACCTCGGTTTGTAAAATATCTTCAGCTGAGTTACATGGAGAACTCACAGCAGACGTGGCGTGGCAGTCGCAAATCACCTCTTCTACCATAATCTGACATTATCTCAGTAAAATAGCTTCACTCAGCTCACTGCTTACAGGTCAGTCAATGGCTGAATATGTATTTCCATTTTGACTCAACAACCAGAGCTGTGCACCCCACCACCTCCATATGTGGACTTTCAACCTTTTTTACACTACGTGATGACAGGCGCACCAGGTATGATGCTATAGATACCTACAGCATCCTATTTTTAAGAGGAGGGCCATATTGCTTGGTTCACCAGTGGTCAAAAATGCCACAGTGTACTTTTTTTTATGGTCTCTCTTGGTAATTCTTGTAAAATGTTGATTCAAACATTACCTTAGAAACTCTGGAAAATAGCAAACTAAGGCAAGGTTTCTTGAACCCCATTCATTTTCAAATAAAGTGCTTTTTTTTTCCAAAACAGTATAAGAATTGTATATTTCCACTGTCTCTTCTGAGTAAGAGAGTCAATTCCAAATGCATCCCATTGAAAAGCTCCTGGAAGGGAAACAATTGTGCACTGCTCTTTATTACACATGTGGACGTTAACATCCAACTAATTAGTCCTCATTATTTAAGTATTTATTTATTTATTTATTGTAATTTTTTTTAAATGTCAAGCAAAAATCCCATTGTTTTTTCCCAATCTGGCCTAGTACATTTCATGACAAAACATCTATGGTAATGTTTTGAGAAAACATATTGTTAAGTCTTACCAATCCCTTATCCTTATATTGTCATCTGGTCTCTCGTATGATGGATTTGAACAATTTTTGTTCTGCTGTGTGCAAACCAAAGGTGGTTATTGCATTTATGGTAGTTTTTCATCTGAATGATATATTGTATGTATGTGCGTGCGTGTCAATGCAGTATGTTCCTCTCAGCGGTTAATGATGTATCGCCTTGCCCTATTTGAGACAAAGTACGCACACAGTACTTATAAAGAGAGGTTTCTTCTCAGAAATGAGCTTTTGTGTGTGTGTGTGTGTGTTAGTGTGTGTGTGTGTGTGTGTGTGTGTGTGTGTGTGTGTGTGTGTGTGTAGGTGTGTGTGTGTGTGTGAGAGAGAGAGAGAGAGAGAGAGAGAGAGAGAGAGTGTGTGTGATTAGAGCTCTCATCCACCTGACATAATCCAATTATTCCTTGAGAGTGAGACGGACAATTTCACTGAAAGAAATGTGTGAGTGTGTGTCTTTGTGCTTATTGTACATATACTTTATCATTTGGTGGTGTCAGCTAACCTGGTTGATCCATTTCTATCAATTTTAACATGACAGCAAAGAAAATCATATCATGACACCAGTAGTAGTCATTTTGTTATACTTCTTCCCTTTATCTTCCGTTCATATAGATGTGCAACCCTGTCTTCACAAAATACATTCAAATGTAACTAATTTACAGTTGGAAAATATATTTTGTGGGAATCTTGTTAAATTTAACCAGCATAACAACAACATTGATATTGATTTTATTTATTTATTTTTCTAAAATGTTAGAAAATAAATCCACTCTTATGGCTTGTGCATAGACAGACAGAAAGACTTTCTTATTGCCAATGTACGGAGCCCCTAAAGGGACATGGGAAAAAAAAAAAAAGAAACGTTTCTAGTGCGCACTAGATACTATCTTGTGCGCACTAGATACTATCTTGTGAGCACTAGATACTATCTTGTGCGAAACGTTTTTTTTTGGTTTTTTTTCCCATGTCCCTTTAAGGGCTCCGTACCAATGAATGTAATTCAGTGAGCAATAATGTTTCCTACAAAATGAACCTGTCAGAATATTATTTGTATATAGACATTGTTAGTGGAAGATAGGGTTGAGATGTAATCACCAAAAAAACTTTGAGGCCGAAGTGGCTGATAGTAGAGTTGTGACGTTCACGAACGAACCAAATCTATTGAACAGCTCTTTAACATGAACAATGGGAACCGAGTCGCAGCTTTTCTTTTTTTTTTTTTTTTTTTTTAAATCGCTGTCACGCACAGCACACAAGCTCCTCCTTTGCTACTCCACTGATAGGGAGAGCATGCACAAAAAGGGGAGGAGCGCAGCAGAGTACATGTGGGGTGCTAATTTGATATGCAAATTTCGCATGACGTTATCTGAGTTGTCTGACACAGTGGCATACTGCCTTCACGTGAGTGCAGAGTGTCAGTACTGCAGCTACAATGAGCCAAAGAAAGCGTAGCAGCATTTGGATGCACTTTTCGGACAAAAAATGGCAAAGCAAAGTGTAACATTAGTGGTTGGCGGATAGATCCAAAATATTGATATATCGATCCAACGTAGGTATTGATATTGATTGATACCAGTGTAATGGGATCGATACTTTAGTTAGTATCTGATAGAGTGTATGAGTCAGTCACCTAAAACAAACCTGTTGATTGGTTATATTGATTTTTCCACCATGCATTTAAACAATAGTTAGTTGCAGCAGAGCTTGTAATCCATGCTGTTTCTTATTTACAGTATGACCTCTCTGAACCCAGTGATTACCATATCCATGCTCAGGGAGTAATGGGTTACATATTACGGAGTTATGTACTCAGGATACAGAAAAGCTGACTTTATTTATTAGGTCAGGTCAGATTACAGTTATATTTAATAAAAAATGGGATTATTAGCAGGATTACAGTTTTAAAATACATCACAGTACAGTCGTCCAGCTGTGAAAATGCACTATAGGTCTTTGCCTTAATTTGCTTCAGGAAAAGTTTTTCTTTAAAAATACACTGACACTATTTTGATGCTAAAATCTTGGTTTCCATTTTCTTTTCTGAAGTTACATTGTTCTGCTGTCTTATAGAATACATACGTTTCATCTTCTTTTCTTTTGTATTTATCAGATTTTATTTTATTATTGAGGCAATCCAAAAGTAACGGAAAGTAATCAAGTTACGTTACTTTAATATTATTGATACTTGGATTAGGTCACTGACTACAGTTTTTAACAGGTAGTTAGTAATGGAAAGGCATGACTTTATGAATGCATGAAAATATTCATAAAGTCTAACATTGTGTGGTCAGTTATAGTTGATGAATGTATGTAAACTTGCCACCATAGGAACAGTGGTTACATAACCTTCAGAATGAGCCACAACGTTACCGTGTTTGTGCACATGCTTTATAGGTGTGCTCCAGTACTTAAACTAAACATATAGCACTACACCTCTGGTGATTACTAACAAAATATGTGCTCAGTATGCTCATGTGTCATCGCTCTTCTGTCATCGCTATGGGGACAAATTTAGATTCAGTCTGTTTCAGCAGCTCACATAATGATGTCTGTTTGGCCAAGGCTGGTCAAGATTAGCATCAAGTCTGACATTACTCACAGAGAATTTGAGAGAGGTTCACACAGAGGTTTTTCCTTTCTGTAGCTCATCCTAAAGTCTGTCTTTTCTTTTTCCTAGAACGCAAGAAGATCACTCTGACTGTTGGAAACCAGCAGTCCTCCAAAAAAATCTACAACGTTGTGGGATACCTGAAGGGAAGGCGGAACCCAGGTTGGTACAAATGCTCCAGAGGTTTGTCTCAAAGCAAAAACTGTGTCAGTATTTGACAGAGTAGTGACATGGCCCTGCATTCTTTCAGCTTGTCACTCGATGTAGTTGAAGTCTTGTTTAAAGCTGATTACTTTTAGTTACATTTTATAAAATGTCATCATAATTTTAGTTTGAACCTAGTTTTAGTCAACAAAAAACATATATAATTTCTTGGTAAACTAAAATACTGTCAAGGTTTAGCTTCAGACCAGCAGCCAATATGCTGGGTAACATTAACTGTTAATTACGCCAACATTAATCTTGCACCGATTCCTCCAAATAAACACACAAAATACAGTCTAGACTTAATGTAGTATTAACAGTACACCCACATTCAGTCCTTTAAATAAATGTAACAGTAGCTTACAGTACTGACAGTCATAATGTTAGTGAAATGCAAGATGCTGCATAGCGTAACAGTAAAAGCAGCTACATCATCTTGTGAAGAAATCCTGCTCTCGTTTTGGTGGTGGAGATTATTATTTTGCCCATCAGAAGCACTTAGTGTCATCCTGTAGACATGTGTAAGTCATTAAGGCTTTGCAATAAAACAACAGTTAGTTAATTTGTCCTTCCTTCTTCCTATTGTTTAGTTTTTATACATTAAAGAAAATTAACACGTTTTAATATACTTTAACTTTTCAAAGGTTAGAGAAAGAAAAGTAAGTTAACATAACTTAATCCTCCAAAAAATGTGTTTAATAATAGTAAGTAGTTGACCTATTTTTGTTTTTTTTTGAGTTTATAAATCATAATACGAGCAAGTATGCATCCAAATAATTCTTAATGATCTGCCAAAAGATTTGATGTTAGTCACACATAAAACAAGTATTGTTAACAACTTAACTACAGTTGTTATTTATCTGAGATTAGTTGTTAGAAAATTAATTGGCCACCATTTTGATAATCAATTAATTGTAAATTAAGTAAATTCAACTTAAGTAAGGAACAAGCACTTAATTAATTCTCATTCTTACTTTATTCATATAAATAAATACTGTTAACACATTTAAATAAGTGTGGAGAAATTAGTCTATATATGAGTGTAATATACTTACTAGTTTTAAGTTCAATTACCTGAATGGCAACTTGCTTAATTTAGAGTTAAATTTAGAGATAAATTTAATTTATCCATAGACACTTACTTTGTTACTTGTACTTTTGTTGTTTTATTGTACTGTATTTTTCAACCTTTAATTGTTTAAGTTAATACGTTTAAGTGGTTTAGGACAATCAGTTTCCTTAAACAGTTTGAGTTGAATCAACTCATATGGTTTTGCAGTGTACATTGCTCTGAACTGGAGACTGATTTGTTTCACTTAAGGAGAAAACAGAACCAATCAGCTTTCAGTCCATGGGTGTTTATGGTTATCGTCAGACAGAGCTCACATCCTCTATCTTTTATATATTTATGTATAATGCACTTTTCTTCTTTGATTTGTAAAACTTTATCCTTGATCAATGTCCCTGTGTCTAATATTCTAAAACTTGATCATACCAATTTAAAAGTATAAAAAAAGTATATATATAAAGTGTTTGGCGGTACAGTGTACTTTATTGCACTGGTGTTCTCTCTGGTTTCTCCGATTTCTTCTCTTTCTTTGTTCCGATAAGTCAGTGTCCACAGCTATAGTATACAAGTTGATGTGATTCAGTTTGAAAATTAAACGTAACTTGCCTCTAAAATTAATATCAGTGGCTTTTCTTCTATAAGTGCCTGTCATTTTCAGCGTGTTTCAGAAGAGTATGAAAGAAAAAAATCAACACTTCACACATTCGTCTTTCAGTTCAGGAACAAATTACAGGAAGTAGATGTACAATTCCAGTGTTCCATAAATACCCTCAGTCTCAAGGTGCCTTTTAAATAGAGGAGGCGACCAGAATGTTCATGTGTTCATGACCAGACATCTGAACTGCTTGCTGGTCAGACAAGGAGAGCAGTTTGTGGCTGTGACAAAGGACTGCAGACAAACCAACTGCTGCTGACAATATAATGTTCCTACATGAAATTGAACTTTTTCAAAGAAATACTTGTTAATGAGCTTGCTATATTAAAAAAGCTATATTAAAAAAGAAAAGAAAATCAAAAAATATATAGCAAGGATAAACATGGAAAGATACTAAGGATAAAACAGGTCTTTAAATAATAATATGAATACATTAGTTATTAAATGGACTATGCATATTTGAGGACTTGAATATATATTATGAAAGAAGGCACAACAGTTCAAATTAGCATATTAATGATTTCTGACAAGATGACTGCAGCTTACCTAATAAGAAGAACTCAATAAGAGTCTAGGTACGTACTGCTTGATCTATCTTCCAACCAGCATTCTGCAAAGAGCTGTGCTACTGTGATTTGGCTAGTGTTTGTCTCCTTTGTTGGTTTGGTTGGTTAGTTTAAGGATGAGGGCGGAGATGGTAAGGGTTAGAAAAAAGAGTCAGGGTCTCTGTATAAACACAAAACCAGCACAGAAAATGGCCTTCTTAAAAAGGATAAAGGCCAAAAGTATGAAGGTTAGGGTTATGTTATGGTTAGGGTTTTGCAGTTTTTTGGTCCGATTCAGGCACTGCCCAAAAGTCCAATGTCTACTAACCTTTTACCTCTGTTCTTGCTCTCCACCAACTATTGCAGGAAATATCATCTGCCTTTTGCTGCTGCATAGGTAGTGTACAGTGGATTTATCAGAGCTTTTCTTTCTAAAAAATAGCTGCCAACTACTGCTGTATAAAGGTTGGTAAGAGCAGAATATGAGAGCTGTAAATGCACAACAGTGAGCGAACTAAAAATCTCTGTATCACTATGTAGAAATGTCTGTAAAAATGGCAGCTGTGGTTGCCAGAACTTTACCATAATAAATATGGTAGAACTTTTCTATTACTACAGTCAAAAGATAATTAGTACTTTTTACCATCAAAAGAAGTTTTGCCACATGAAAAAACCATACGTAAATTTACTTTATTAAAAAATAAAATCGCCATAAGATATGATGGTGGTTTTCTGTGCGATTTACAGTCTGTAACTGTACTAATAACTACTTTATTCCATTTCAAATAATTTAAAATGCTGTATACATAAAGATTTTGCCATGAGATATGACAGTGTTTCACAGAAATTGTATTTGACCTATTTGGAGTTTACAGTCTTTTACAGTCATGGTTTGACAGACATTTTTTACAGTGCTCTTTGAAATTACACTTTAGTAATTTAATTAATTCAATGATACCTTAAGTTGTCCTGGTATCTCTTTGTCTTCCCATCCCTGTCTTTTTATCAGTTTATTTAAAGTCAAGGCTTCTTCATTATAGCTCATTAATGAGATGCACTGAGTGGCTCATAAAAAACCCTTTAATTATCAGTCAAGAAAAGGTTGAAAGGTTCTGGAAGTAACATACTAGTATATGTCTTTTTTATGTTCTTTCTTCGTTTTCTCCTTCCGTACCAGTCCTGTGTCAGCTCAGGTCATTTCCAACCACATTATGTCCTATTTAAATGGCAGCCCAACCCCTTCTGCTTAGCTGTTTTTGCCCTTATCCTTTTTTAATTGTCATTCTGCAGAAGAGACCCTTTATCTTGTCCTTGCCTCGCCCCCACAATCGTCCTCCTCTCTCCCTTCTACTTGTAGCAATGCATTGCTACTGTACCTGTCCTGTCCAGTCGCTGGTGGAAAATTACCTTGCTGATTTACAGTGTGATATTAGGCAGCCATAATGGGCCACTAAAGCAGATAATACGGGCCACAAATCTCTGGAAGGAGCGACACTTTAACTGGTTGTTGGCGTTTGATCGTCTGTTCCGTGCTCATTTATCTCAACCCTAAACCGAATGAATATTCACGCACATTAACAAAGTATGTGAGTCATGGAGTTGTATGAATTTGTGCATTATTGCTATATGCAAGCAATGCTCACAAACAATGTTGTTTGCTTATGTGGGGAGAGAAAATTCTAAATGAAAGCAGTCCTGTTGTTTCACTCTGAATTGCCCAACTCAATTAGCACACAAATACTACACAGTCCATGGCAGGGTACTGAATACACTAATTTAAATAACTCACAGAGAAATATGTTCTTACACAAGCAGTTTTGCAAAACAGATTCAGCAACATTGAATAGCAACAACAAATGTAGGAAGTGCATTCACTGATTTAAAATAGAAGGCATATTTAACTTACATTTATTTGAATCATATTGCTACCCTATTTACAGACCATTCCAGTTGTTTTTTTAAAGGTCCAGTGTGTAACATTTAGGAGGGTCTATTGTCAGAAATGGAATATAATATTCATAGGTATGTTTTCATTGGTGTATAATCACCTGAAAAGAACAATTGTTGTATTTTTGTTTCCTTATAATGAACTGTTTTTATTTATAGATGCTGTGGACTTCCATGGAGTCTGACATGTTGAACTTCTATGTTCCTACAGTAGCCCAGAAGGGACAAACCAAACATTGGCTCTAGATAAGGGCATTGAAGTTTTTCACTCGTTCCACGGCCACCGTAGTTTCTTCTTTGAGATTTGAAGGGGAGGGTGAAGCGACAGAGTTGTAATGAACAACTACACCAATAAAAGCCTTAAATCCTACAGTGGACCTTTTAAATGGAATTTAATGACTGAAATGAAACACATTTTTTTGTGTTCTAACCAAAGCCAACTGATATTGGTATTTGGAAGTTAAAACAATCCAATACTAACAATAATGCAGTTGAAAAACCAACTTGTCAGCAATTTCTGGTGGATGCTGTCTCTAAACGACCTCAAACCCTGTACGGCATTTCTATACTGCAATTTCTTGTTACCAGTTGGCCAACATACATATGCTGAATCTGCAATAAATAAGCTCAAATCAGCAGATCTTGGCATGTTATCGGGCTAGTCCAGACGACTCATCTAATACGAACTTTGTTGAAAGCATACTGAACCCTTTGTAGTTCCATGTTCCAACTTTGACAATCACACAGCTTCACTGTTGAAGCAGAAGCACACATCCTCCTCTCATACTGCCAACAAGGCCTTGTTATTAAATTTACAATTTTGGTTCTAAGATTAGCTTGTCAAACTGCAGGGTGAATGTAGAAGCAAAACAGGAAGCTGTTGCATGTAGACCACATTACATTTGTGATACCGACTATACTCGCTAAATTGTTGCTTAAATGTGGCCAACTGAGCAGTTCCTACTGAATCCTTTACAGTGGAACAATAAAGTGAAAGAATATCAAATTTGACATGGAGCCCTGAATTTTAAAGAATGTAGATATGTAAAACATTAGCTTCAAATCAACATGCCAGCATCAGTTAGTTTCACTTACAATACCAGATTCCCCTAGTCAATGCTAATTTAAAGAGTTCATTTTTACAGAAAAACGCATACAAGCACCTGACTTATGGAGCATTTCTTTTTCACAAGACTTTGTGTGTACAAATGAAGTTTACTCGGAAGAAAACATGACAAATGCTACAGACTACATTGAAAGGATAAAGTGTAAATCCATGGAGTGGCATGGAGTAACAAGCGGTCAGGTCCAGAGAACCGTACAATGGCAGAATAAAGAAAAACGGTCACAGATCATGTCAAAATACCAGTGACTGCACATTGGCAGAGTGTCGCTGCTACAGGGATAGACTGTATACATACAGAACCTACGCCACATTAAGGAAGGGTCGCTGCAATTAGAAGCTCTCACCTCTGGCATCCTGCCACATATGAGGGTGACTCAGACGTGTACGTTACTCCTAGCTTTATAACTGCTGCACTCGGCTTTGGTAGGCCCGGGTCAGGTCCATGCATCCACAGCTCATGTGGCAGAGGCATGGCACATTTGTGAGTGAGTGCATTTGTCCACCTGGCTCTGTGTTTTCTTCCCGGGGAGAGGGATCTGTGGGCCTTGCCTCCTGTGTGTCATGGATGTCTGTGCACCTCAGCAGGTGTGTGTCGTTGGGTTTTGGTCTTTCTGATGTTAAACATTATCCACAGAAATGATCAAACTGTCATGGTGTATAAGTGGACATTTTTTCATAGACATCACAGTAACTGGATTGGAAACTTTGTTTAGAAAACATCTGGCGAGTTTCAGTACTTTGACGTTAGAAATCACCAAGTTACAGAGCCAGATAAGAGTTTGTGGCAGGTGCTGGTAGGAAGATTTTTGTTACCTTCAGATAGAGCTAGGCTTGTTGTTGCACCGATTTCAGTCTTTATGCTAAGCTAACTGACTATTGGTCATCTATTTTCTCTTGAAACTATGTTCATGATAATAAAGGAACACAATAGTGTGTTTTTAATAATTTTAGAAGAACTGTGGAGATTCGTGCTGACTTTGGATACAGACACACACACACACAGTGAGATCGAGAGCTGGATTATCTTTTTTCATGGGATTATTTATAAAAAAACTGGTGCCTGCTAAACCATTAAAGGTTTATCCGGGCCGCTAGCAAGAACACCACTTCATGGATTAACTAGCTTTTATTATTATTATTATTATTATTATTATTATTATTATTATTATTATTATTATTATTATTTATTTCTTATAAATGCTTCATTTAACATTTAGTGTGTTAATCCTTTTTGAGTAATAAACACACCCATAAATGAAAAAATAAAGCAAATTGTATTTTCACATGTGAGTGATTTGAAGCAGTTTACAGTAATGGCTGATTCACCCTGGAAGCTGCTAATATATTGTCAGACTCTGAGGCTAAGCTAGCAGGCTTCTCTAAGCACTTCTTTTCTCAAATAAAGTCATCAGCGCTCTGTGTTGGAGTGATGAGGTTCACTCTGTTCTTCTCTTCGCCTGCAGGAAGCTGCTTTGTGCATCTATACTCAGCACGGTCTTTGTAGAAAATGGAAGCCGTACAAAGAAGCCCGGGGCATTCATGTTTGTGCGTGAATGTGTTTTCTTTGAAAACCATGCTTAAGCCCTGTTCTTGAATACTAGTTTATGAACTATAGTATTATACAGTTTCCTTTTATAATTCTCTATTTATGAGTCATTAGTCTAGTACAATGACCTCTATATATTAAAGAAAATGCATGAAGGAGAGGCTTTATAGGGTGTCTGGATTTATTGTTCATTTCCATACAAAACAAGTGTCACGGTACCAAGAATTAGAACTAGAACATTTGAAATGAATCCCTCAATGATCACATGTGTCCCTGAAGTTAAATCCAATAAAATAAAACAGATTTTAAGGTGTCAAGAGCGGATAAGTTCTAAAAAGCAGTAAGGAGGACAAACAGCCACAGCACTATGACCTTATATTGAAACCTTTAACCTCACTTTTATTCATTACATCCATTATTAGGTAAAGTATTGTAAATTAGTGTTTTTTGCATGTACAATTAACATTTGTGTACATGTATTTATTAAACACAACAACAAGAAGTGTTTCCACTTGGCTTTCATGAGGATTCTGTTTGCCTTCAGCTCCTTAAAAGAATAAACTCAACATAGAAAGGATTGCTGTAAGTTTGTTCCACATCTGGTAAACTCACTCAAGTGTCATATGCCCAGGTTCTCCTACCAACATCTGAATTGAGGAAAAAGGTTGACAACCACTGATCTGTAATTTTTTTTTTAATTATCAAATTCTATCTTTCGGCCACAAATTATTCAAAATATCACATATTATATATTACGATTTAATAAGAATGTGGAAGCAAACTGTATCTCCTGCGTTGCAAAATGTGGACTCATTATATGTTTTTTTCCCTCTAAGACTCCTGTGGGGCTCTGTTAACTTCACATCATCTACTGCTCTTTACATAAGACAGCAGCACTATGTCTCCCTTGACGAGAACTAGAAACTGCCTAGCAATACGTTAAGCTATTGTCTCTTGATTTATTAAATGTGGACACAAGTAAAATTTATAATAAATATGGCACAGTGGCAATATTCAGCTACAAGCAAATAAATAAATGCACATATTAACCTTCACTTTTTTATTTGTTTTCAGATCGCTACGTGCTGGTTGGCAGTCGTCATGACAGCGACCAGGGAGGCGGGGCTTCGGCTATTATGAATCAGCTCATCGCTGCACTGACAGAGCAGACCAAGCGAGGATGGGTGCCCGACCGTACTACTGTGTTTTGCTCGTGGGGAGGCTCAGCCCTGGGGAACATCGGGTCCTATGAGTGGGGAAAGGTCAGCAAGCACAAGAGCATCTGCTTTATTAAATGTCAGCTTAGGGCTAAAAAGGTTGTGGCTTCTGGAATGATTTGAACTGAGGCAGATGTAAAAACACAATAAATGAAAATGGGTACTGGCATACTATATTGGAATACTGCACATAGTGTATAGGGATCTCCATACATATAGAGAAACCTTTTCATCTCTTCAGAGCTGGAGCATGTTAGCAGCTAACAGCTAAAACACTAAACAAGAAGATGATAGTGTACTGATACATGAATACTGGCTAGTTGGAATGTGACTGCGCCTTGTATATCATTTTTTAAAGTGGCCACAATTAATTACAAGAATAAAGAGGAGAGCCAATCAAAACGACTGTATTCTCAGTTCAAGATAGGGTTGCTGCAATCAGAACATATTGTTTGGATTGAGTAGGTCTCATTTATGATTCATTATTCTAATTCCCATATAACCCAGTCCTGATGCCAATGATAAAAATGCGTAGTTTACGACAAAAACATGTTTTTCAAATTAGAATGCCATTTAGGTTTTAATCTGATGGTTTGAAATGAGATGAGCAACAGCATAAGACAAAGAACGACAGGACAATAATGTGATCCGTAGAGCTGGAAAGGACACTTTATGTGGACTTGAGATCATGGTGATAATGATAACATGACCAGTGTGATGGCAAAAATGATAGATTATTATTGGGAGTGAAATGATGTTAGCCTCTGTGTGTGTGTGTGTGTGTGTGTGTGTGTGTGTGTGTGTGTGTGTGTGTGTGTGTGTGTGTTCCTCTAGGATAACAGTGTTGTCCTAAAGAACAGTGCAGTGGCCTACGTCAGTCTGAACTCTCCAGTTAGAGGGACAGAGACTCTCAGAGCTACAGCTTCTCCAACACTGCTGCAGCTCACTTCAGATATACAGAGAGTAAGTATAACTGCTACTAGCACTGCTATGACTGCTAACATCACTGTCGGTATCCCTCTGGTGTCATTTCTGGACGCACCCGCCATTGAACTTAGTATTAAGAGCAAGAAAGTCTGCATATGGAGGTGGCAGGGTGGATGGATGGCTCAAACCAACCAGACTTTTACCCCAGAGACTGCTGTTCATGTGAAAAAAGAAGTAAACTATTTATTTGTAAGTTGATATTTGTAACATACTTATTCATGTCCTTAAGTTACGTCAGCTACATACTTATGACCTTTTCCTAAATCTAACCAACTTTACATATTGTGAACTTGACTGCGGAGCTACGCGTGACAGAAATTACACTAATGACAGGGATTCCTACCGTGTCAGTTTACCTGCTAATACTGCTCCAAACTTTTCTTATGCTGCTACTACAGCACACCTTAGATATGGAGCATAACCTGCAATACTATTAGTGTAACTCATGGCTACTGTATAACAAGCAATTTTCTTATATGACCAGTTATATACATGACTAATGGGATTCTTCAGACACATTAACTAACAACAAAGCAAACATTCCGTCAAGATAACCCTCCACCATCTAACAGACAAATACATAAACAGCCACAAATAACATACAAAAAGATATCACACAATAGAAATACAACAAATGCACTAACAGAACAAACAACAACAAACAAAGGAAATGTTCAATAGAAAATGGCTAAAACCTGCTTAAGGTGTTGCTAGATGCTGTCACAGGTTAATTTACATGTGCGGCACTGCATTACGTAACAAATGCCATACACATATACCAGAGATTATTTTTAGTGAAAGCAGAAAAAATCAGGTTCCCACTAAACTGACTCTTTGCTATTATTATTCTGTTTCAAGATGCTGCTATGTGCATCTAAATCTACCTCAAACACCTGTTCGAGGGCTGTTGTACAGACTGTGGAATTGAAAGATCTTGATCCAGACCCTAGAATAGACTCACTGCTGTAAACTCTGCATGAAAAAAAGTCAAGTTACATCATTTAGAACAAAAGCATAGGAGAAGTTCTCTGGACAAACGGTGGGGATTAGTAATTGGTTGTTAGGAACTCATTGATTCTTCACATTTCTGTCTGGCAGCTGGCTGAACGTGCAGCTGTTCTCTTCTACTCAATGAACTCTACATGACGACATTAGTGCACATTGACTGAGGACTATTGGCATCTCTCTCCAAGGGAGAGGAGCTATGATTTGTTGAGAGGTTGTTGTTTTTTTTAATGTCACTGTAATTGTCTTAAGTTGACAAATTTAGTGAGAAAGTTGCTAAGTTGGAAACACTGGGCCAAAATCTTCAGCATTTTGAGGAGATACAAGGACTGATGATGATGATGAGGATGTAACTGAACGTGTTTGTTAAAAGATGCCTAATGTAAGGTGCCTTCTGAGTGTTTTATTATTTTCACTTGGCAGCTTACTACATGGATTGCACAGGCACTATTATGTACACTGGGGACCCAACTCGAAAGAGGTGTTTTTGAGTGCAAAAAGTGTGAAATTAAAGCCTCTGTGTGTGGAATTTGAACATGTCTCTCTACTTACATTTAGAATGACTCTAAAATTTGTGTAGTGTAGATTTTATGCAACATTAGTTAGACTGTGTCTTGTACACTATAATAGTATACAATTACTTCAGTTATTAATTGCCCCCTACTTATAGACAGTAACTAGCAATACTAATATGTCTATTACTGCTTGTACATCTACTTAAATTGCTACTGTGGCTACTACTGCTACCACTGAACTACTTCTACTACTATTACCATTAGTAGTAGTAACATTACCACTACAGTTACTATTACAATTAGTATTTTATATATATATATATATATATATATATATATATATATATATATATGACTACTACTGCTCCACTGTTACTGCCATTACCACAACTCTTGCAGATATATAGAGGCTAGTAGTGTACTCAGTATACAGAAGTACTCTTTTAGTAAGTAAAAGTAGCAGTACCACAGTGCAGAAATACACTGTTATAAGTAAAGTCATGCATTTAAAATTTTACAAAATGTAAGTAAAAATACAAAATTATTAGCAATAAATATACTTAAAGTACCAAACGTAAAAGTCCTCATTTTACAGAATGGCCCATTTAAGAATAATGTATATTGGATTATGATTATTGAAACATTAATACCGATATGTGCATCACTGGTATTGTAGATCGTTAATGTGGGGCTAATTTAAATTAATTTATTTCTCCCTGGGGATCAATAAAATCACATTCTCAATCTGAAAAGTAATCAGTAACTAAATGTATCTAATAAATGTAGTGGAGTAAAAATACAATAATTGCCTCAGAATTGTGGTGGAGTAGAAGTATAAAGTAGCAGAAAATAGAAATGCAAGCAGTACAAGAAGTACAAGTACCTCAAAACTGTACTTAAGGAATCAAGGAAATGTATTTATCATTATACAACACAAGATTGTAACAAAATGAAGTTTGCACTTCCTTCATGCTACATACATAGAAAAAGATTATTAAATTCATAGAATAACAGAAAGAAGTACATAAGTATATTACTAGAGTAAATTTACTTATTTACTTTCCACCACTACTAGAGGCTAACTAGAAATATTAAAATAATTCATACCCAAGTGTGTATATATATATATATATTTAGCCATTTCTAGTATATGATATTTACCAACACATCTTTAAGCTTTATTATAAAATACAGTAATAAAATAATAAACATGTGGAAACTTTAATAAGATATTGTAAAACTGAAGACATACATCATTTAATAATGATTCAATAATTATAGAATGTTGGACTCACAGTTTAACTCCATAATATATCATATTAGCAAATGTATTACAGTTTTTACTGCTGGGACAGTTTGCTAACTTTCTTACCAACTCTGCTGCCCCTATATTAGGAAACACCCTTTTGACTCCATGCTTATTTTACTTGTGTCAACGTTCCTAATTTTGTTCCACTTTAATCTCTTCAGCTCGTTGTTCTGCTCACGCTCTCTGTGTGCTCTGCTTCCGTTCACCTGCCTGTCACATGGTAGTTAACACAATAACGAGAGAAATATAATCACAAGAAATGGGGAGACTTTGACTATTATTGAAAGTATGTCGCCTGTTCTGTGAGAGGGGGAGGATGACACTCTCGATATGATCTAGGCTAAATAAAACTAACTTCACTCTCACCCCCATCCCACACTGCACATTCACACACAATCTGGAATGGCCATTCTACTGATTAAGTATAGCAGCTCTATGATTCAGCCTCCCAAACTGTCTCTTTATTCCAACCTGGGGGTGTTTTGCAGATATGTTAAACCCTTGCAGACATCCAAACTTTCACCATCTCTTTAAACTTTGAAAACTTTTGAAAAAGAAAACACACACCTCGTCATCACACTCTCTCATTTCTTTCCTCTGCCTCCACTGCCGCCTCCTCCTCCTTTTTTTTTGTTTTTCCCCTTCTCCCTTAAGCACTACATCCCTCTCTCTCGACATCCCTCTCTCCCCACCTTGTGCCCTCTCCTTCTATCACTTCTTAATCTCCTCTTTCATCAGCAGCAAAGCACTGCATCTCCCCACCCTTTCATTTCCCTCATTAAAATCTCCCTCGCACTTCTCCTCCGCCTCCTCTCTTTGTCTCCTCAGGTTATGCTATACGGCATTTTTATTTGTGTCTTCAGGTTAGTCACCCATCCTCAGGGAAGATTCATGTTCCTGCCAGGCGCCCAGACAGGTACAAGAGGTCACGAGTGGACAGATAGTACAGCGTAACATCCCTTTATTCCCCCGCTCTACCATAAACTAACTAATTAGTAGGAATGGTCCAGTCTACCTGTGACATTCAGCTGCTGCAGCCTCTGCCAACGCCACATAAAAAGAGGAAGAAAAAAGGAGACAGAGAGGAAGTAACTTCTGCTTTTGATGTTCTTTAATGAAATATCTTTGACAGAAAAAGAAAAAAACTCAGACAATGTGCTCACATGCTTGAGATTCTGCTTGTGCTAATCAAATGCATTCATTCTGTCAGGCTTCATGTTAAGCTTTTCATGCTCATAGCAGCAGCTTTAGTGCTATCTTCTTTAAGGAATATGGTGTACATAAACCGTATGCTCAGGCGTCATTCTTCCTGGTCATAAATACCCAGGGGACATTAGTGCTGCTGTAAATACTGCTGTAGGAAACTTACAGGAGCTGCTTCAGTCAGATTGGCTCTCTCTTCATTGCCCGAGGACAATCCCTCACTCAGCTCGACACTTTTTCAATTCAAATCTTGTTACCTACATCGGAATTGGCTATATATTGCTCCATATGCCCGCTTGGATTGACAGTGCGTCTACCCCACCTGTAAATTTCACACTGTTCTGTCTGAAAGCTGTCTTTGCTGCTGAAAAGCTCCATTTTTCAGATACAACAATAATCACCAACAGATTATTTAAAAGGTATATACTGTATATGAGATTTAAAACATCACACAGCAAACAACTATTTGCTAAGTAAAGATATAGTGGAGTCATGGTGTGCTGAGCAGAGGATGACGTCACAGTCCCTCTGTCTGTGTTGTTCTCTCAGCCTCTCTGTGCTTTGTTTACAAATGCAGTCTGGCTCGGTTCCTCCGTTTCCAACTGAGGGGAGCGACTGAAGCAGCTGTTTATCTCATTTACGGTGGTGAATTAAGGATTTATTTTGACCAAACCAGAGTTGGTGATTGTTGGAAGAGTGGAAAGACTAACAAAGACTGTTTTGATGGGTTTTATTTTGATTCTGTCTGCTTAGAATGAAGTTACGATGATATGCAAGTTAAAATTACTGTTTTACTGGTTTAACAAAAGCTCTATCTCTGTAGGGATCCTTTCCATAATGTTGTCAGGCACTTAGAATAACAATCGGAGTCTGTCAGTGGCAAAAACAAGCACTTTAGTGGACGTACTTTGATGGGCGATACATACATGGCTACAATAGCAGCCTGTTCCGTGGTTATTTTCTCATCTAACTTAGTGAATTAAAGGTTTATTTTGACCAAACCAGAGCTGGTGATTCTTGGAAAGAGTTTCTGTTTCTGTCCAGTCTGAAGTGTGTTTTACGATTTTCTGTGTGGTAAAATGACTGGTTCTGTATATTTGTGTAGCACCCACTGGTTTGGTTTGAGATGCTGGTGATCTAGTGCAACATCTAGTTGCAAGGGAATTTTGTATATATAACCTTTGATTATTGCCCTCATTGGTTTAGTTCTGGCTGAACCAAATAAACAATGCTGTAATAATGCATTATGCAGCTGAAGAATATATTGCTGATATATACTATACTATATTTAGTGTACCTACAGTTAGAACTCCAGAAAGAGAAATTCAATGTCAGACCTTTCACAGATCTCGATTGCTGCCTGATAATGCTGACAAGCACATTGAGAATGTAACTACAACCATCTCCCGACATGCACTTTGTCTTTAGGAGGATATTGTCATCAGTTCATTTTTCCGGGTCATTTTTTTTGGTAGATAAAGATCTGTTATCACAGTTCACAGTATCACAAATCAACTACTTGCTTCAACTGATTAAGGAAATTGCTGTTTGTTTTTCTGGCTCTGGGGAAAGAAAGATCATGTGCCTATTCTTTATCACTCCTACAAAGCTTTGAGTAGCCAGATTTCCATCCAAATTGAATACAATTTCTAACCTAATTTCCATAAGATCAGCAGAAGAATTAGTGCGGTACTGTTATGCTAATACAAATAGTTTTTACTGAGTTTAGCTAATTCTCCAGTCAGGTGCCGTTAAACCAGTGCAGAAGAAGACAGCATGTGGAAAACATGATGAAAATATGCCATTTATGTTTATGTATTGAGTTGAGGACGGTTACAGTCTCCTCATCGCTTAACACAGATCTGAAATCGCTTTAGTGAAGAGATTGGAGATTACCAATTGCACTTGGAAATTGAAACATTGAAATATTTCCTTCTACTCAGGTTTTCCTATTTTTTTTGGGGGGAAAATGCACACAAAGCACCGATAAAAATGCACTTACTGGCTGATTTGTCTTTTGTCTTTATATTTGTGTACAGAACCTTTATGGTCCCAAGAGTGTTTTGGTATGTCAACAAATCTAAAGGGATAAAATTCATGTTTACAGCTCTACAGAATAACACTGAACTAACCAAAGAATCCTCCAGGAGTCCCTCCACTCTGTTTACTTTTTATTTACCCCTGTCTCATCTCGCCATCTTGTTCTACCTAATTGTCCATTCGATGGCAGCTGTATCTCTGGCACACTCCATCGCTCTATTCATCATCTCAAGAGTCTCTGAGCTGCCCCAGGTATGCTCCCCACCTCCCAATATTTAGAAACAGGTCTAAGCATGTCGTTAATCATGTTTGTGCAATGGCCGTAATACTTCCTACTTATCTTACTTTGCTGTGACCTGTCTTCCAAATCGAGATGCTGCTGCACTGATAGTTTTGGAATGGGTGCTTGGGAACCAATTATAATACAACTGCATACTTCTCTTGTAGGGGGGGTAGATGGTCAGAAAGAAGGCAAGTGGAAGATAAAACAAGGTTGGAAAGAGAAACAAGGGATCTTTGGTGGCCGGAAGAATACAAAACAAATGAAGAGGAGCTTGTGCTTTAATTGGGTATTGTTCCAGAGATGTATGTGTGTCTAGTCTCCAGTCGGACTGTGGGTGGCTTGTAGCAGGTACTGCCATTTGAAAACAAATGGTAATCAGCAGACAGAGCATTGTTAGACTGAAAAAAGAGTGGAGTGGCAAATCCTTTATCCGCCCTCTCTCCAAGAATTGGTCATTGAACTATGCAGTTGTGTGTTTGTGTCCACAAGTGTTTCTTTGCCCAGGTGTGTAGATGAACGTGTTTGTTTGTGCATTCTACAAGTTTAGTTAGCTACTGTGGTGTGATTTAAACCCCTCTGTGTGGGGACCTAGGCAGTTTATAGTATATGCTACTGTGTGTCCCATACTAAATAGGCTTTAAGTCATTGTTACATGATTCCACACTGCCTCCTCTGTTGTTCACATGGAGCAATAATGCATGTTTGACTGAAACCATGCTATTTATGTTGTCATTTTTTAATTTGGTGAGATTTTTCTGGAGCACCTACTTTGTGCTATTAGGGCACAATCAGAGACCACTGCACCACCTGTATGTCAACAAACACACTGGTTTTAGATAAAATGTTCACAATGTGCTCTACACATGATATGCTGGCACATATCGTATATATTTACAGGCTGTTCTCTAGCACCACATAGTGGGTACAGGAGGTGACATTTAAATCACATGTAGTTAGGTATGCTGTTAGGAAAAAAGGCTGTGGGTTTGGATAAATATTGAAAAGGTAAACGTGTCCTGTCACATTGAAGCTCTCCTGAAGCCTTTAGTGGGTATTTTTCCCTCAGGTTTGAGATATATATCTCTTATCTCTGGAGGTTAATATTGTGGTGTTTAGAATGAAAAGAATAGGGATAAAAACATTGACAGCAACTTCTCTTTTCTCGCTGTGAACAGTTTGTTTTGATACCATTCCGCCACAGTTCCTTTTTCGTCTTTTTTTACTATTCCGTTGGTGGATACCTTTACTAATATTACTTTGAATAACTTTGCAATATAATTCGTTTTTCCTTAGGTCAAGAACCAAAGTAGAGTCAAATGTTTTCCCTTAAAAGTATAAAAAACATATGTCAATGATATATCATAAGTGGTCAAATGAAGATAATTGAACTAAAAAATGTCACATTATTGTGGCACATTCGTAAAAGTATTAAATAGAAATATCTAAGGTGGCCTTAAAAATCAATACATTATTTTATTTCAAAATACATTTTTATTTTTCCATTTCATTTCATCTTAAGCCTAGCACTAGCCTAGCCTAGTGTTAATTTCTGTTTTTTAACATATTCTTTTTAAAATGAATCCCAATGAATGTGTTAAATTTTACAGCTTTTGACACCAAACTGGGGTAGCTGCATTGTTTACATCCTCCTAGAATGTGCTGGATTGTGGTACATGGAAAGTTGACAGGGGTACAGCGGCAGGCTTTGTTGACCTATTAGGACATATTCAGTATTGAAATGTGCACTTTGATGGCAACAACTTGTGATTGGGTCACAATTATTTCCTTTAAAGGCCCTGACAATACTATATTCTTACTCAGCTTCTTACTATGAGGAACGATGTCCTACATAGTACAGTTATAGATTACAGTAATAATCTACCAAAGTTTAAACCGCTGTGGTGATTTCACACGAGTGATTCTTCCATCTAAATGTTCTTCCTTGCTTGCTCTTACTGGTTTAAAATAGGGGTGGCTCAAATTTTCATAAAAATACAGGTGTTTATTTTTTAACTCCATAAATTTCTCTATTGCTTATTTTGAAATGAACATTTGATATTATACAGCAAAACTTTACAGGGCCTTTAAAGAAAAAAATAACAATAAGAACAATTGTGACTGTTTGGCTCAGCTGCTCCTTTGTGTTCTTACAATGGTCATTGTCACACCTGCTTACATGATGTCCCTGTTGCTGTCTTCAACTTTAATATACATTTACTAGGCCTATAGCATGCATTGGTAGATGTTTTCACATGTTACCTTCTCCAGTCTACCAACACATTCACAGTCAAGCTGAGTGATGTGATTAGAGAGGATCTTCAGCCACCAACAGTGTAATGAGCACATACTGTAACTAAGTGCTGGTGATGGAAGAAACACTGATAAAACACATTCCCACTAGCCACACTGGTGGCCTTAATTATTTCAGTGTGAATCAGAACCCATTATACATAAGTGTCTCTTGCAGACACACCACGGCACAGCACATCCCTTTAGTGACAGATTTCACCTGTGATACACTTGGAGGAACATATTAATATCTTAGTATTTTCTCAAAGCAACTACAGATTTATACTTCAGAAACGCCTGTTTCTCAGTGATTCTGTCAGACTATGTTCTCTGTGTTTCACTTTCTCCCACACCCACCTGTCTCCACCATATTGACATCAATAGAGTCCGGCAGGCACATAGTATTTTGATGCAGAATCCTTTCAGAAATAAACAGCCGCAGTTGTAATCCTTTCAACTGAGTCACGGCTGATTAGAGTAGGAGTGATGTCCACGTTTTTTTTTTTTTCAGTGTCTGGTTCAGACTGAGAAACAGGGCAACATCAGGGCATTTAAAATGAGCAGAGTTCTCTCAACATTGCCAACAACTTTGAACAAGTGTACTATAATTTTAAATCTATAAATACATAATGCTTTATATATATGCAACATTTTAAAGCAGTACATGAACATGTCATACATGTCATATATGTCATAAACACTTTATAACACTCTATAATGATAAGTGTTTATTAGCATATCTCTTGAGGCTCCTCAACTCCCCCTCTGCACTTCACCATAAATAAGTCTTTTTTGTGTGTATAGCAAAGAGACTACTGCTTGCATGTTGTTGTACAACCCTGTGTTGTAGAATGATAAATAAATCAGCATTGAACCTTGAACCTGGAGCTCCTCCTGTGAAGCACCCATAAGTGGAGGTGGGTGTATAAACAGATAATGAATGGCAATAGAGTAAAATACAGTTATAATAATACATAATATGTTTTCTTAAAAAATGTCAAGGCTGGGTACAACCACATTACAGTGTAATATGAACTATTTTTTATAGAACTCTATATAAATGGTTCAACATTTTTTACTGTTTTGAGCTGGGTTTATTTAGCATGTTGGCTCACAGGGGTAAGAATTCAATTGTGTCATTTCTCATGTCTCTGTTTTAGGAATAAGCTGGTTTTAGTCTAATAGTCACAGTTGGAGCTGTCAGAAGTAGATCTGTAACAGGTCTGGGACCAGTTGGCTGCAAATGGATCAAATGTAAATATCCGCCAAAAACTGGTAGTTTGTTTTGCTGCTTACGCTTGAAATTACCCCAGTGTCCATGGGATCCAAAAAACACTATGGAGATCATTCAACATTGTGCTTACAGAATAAATACATGTTCATTGTCACTGGTTAAATGTAGGTGAAAACAGGTGACAAACTTTTTTATGATTACCATCACTTATCCATAAGAGAATATTTTTTGCATACTAGTCTTGTATGAATACAAAAACCTCTACCACCTGACTTAATCCTAAAAAAGTATTTTCCCCCAGAACAATAACCATGCATATTTAAATCATCCACACAATGTATCTCAAATGCCTTACAGCTTTGAATGTTTCCAAAATGTTGTGTTTTGAACAGAATTTGTATTCACTGTGACGAATCATCCTCTTGTACTCGCTTACTAGAGTATGCGCTGACTGGGAAAATTACGGCAGATATTTTAATTGAATTATGACACCATGACAGGCTTTCAAACATGAAGGGATGACAATGGGCTGGCTACAGAATCACACTATAAATGGTAAATATGAACATCATTCACATTAGGGAATATGCAAGGGAGTCTTAATTTATATGTCTAATTGATATGTTTTCACACATAAAACCAGTGGAAAAGAAGCTCATAATAAATCCCCAGAATGAGTCTCTGACTTTATGGTTGCGCAGCCATCCAAGATCGACAGCACACTTGGCATAATGTTTGAAATAGTACGCTGTCTGCAATCTGTTTGAATTACCACAGTTCTTGTATTGTCAGGAAAGGCATTGTGTGACTGCGGCAGGCTCCATGAATAGGCATAATCATGAGGAGAAGCCACTCGGCCTCAGAAGGTATTTATGCGACTGTCAACGTGGCCCTTCCATCACAGTTTCCTATCACAGCGGCAGAGCATAAGTAGAAGTATGAAAATGTGTGTTAGGTGAAGAATGAGCACTGTCATTACTCGTGGCTGTGACATTCGTCAGGTGCTGTGGCACGATGCATTTGTCCAAACCATGCAAGGCCAGGCAAGACTTAGTGTTTGTAATAGGTTGAGGCAGGTGTAGTAACGTGGCCAGAGCTTTCTTGAGATTCATTTCTGCTTAATAGATTGCCTCTAAATGAATTAAAGACAGATTACAGCCTAATGTGTGTATAACCTATGGCCCTGGAATATACATAATTACTCTTAGGTAGGATTAATCAATGCCTATTCCCTAAGTGCACTGTTTCTCTGTGGGCAATCTTCTGCAAGGTGGACTTTTAACCCACTCAGCAATCGTTTTATCAATTGCTATAGAGAGAAAAGGATTTCTTCACTGTGAGTGGGATAGGCATTATACAGCATGTGGGTCATGCAGAATCTTCTGTGTATTTTACAGTACATAATGCATTACCCAATTACTTGGAGGGATACGATTTATGTACATTACTATCTGTTTTACTGTGTATTTTCCAGTACTTATTAATAATCATTGTTTGCTTCTTTGATATGATCATGGTTTACATTCACTTGTACTCTTCTTCTCTGTATTTGCACTTAAATAAAGAGTTACTTTGCACAAACAGATAAACACAATTCTTAAAATGAATAAACCATTGATTGATACCTTGAGTGCACAATAAAAAATGTATGAACATTTTTAAAAATGGAGACACCAGTTTGATTGATATTTCCCAGATTGCACCAAAAAACAAAACAAAAAGATTTAGATAAATAAATAATAACTAAGATATCTGTTTTGGCAAATGAAGCCTTCATAAAGAGGATTGTCCACAGGTTCTCTGGTAAACAGTGACACCTGCTGGACGTTCAGTTATAGCAGCATTTCAGTTCCATTTCCTGTTACACAGGAAGTTCTCAATAAAACACACATTGCATCTCAGATGCGTTGGTGTCATGATTGTCTGCTCAAGACGGCTTTGCTTGCTAGTGTCCTCCTTTTTGCAGTGAAGGACACAAAATGACTAGCTGAGTTTACTGACAGGTCAATAGGCTATGCCGTAGGTCGAGCTCATAGTGGGGCGCCCTCTGCTGGATCAAAAGGCTAATTACTTACAATGGTCTGTTGCACTAATAGACTTCTTGACCAAGCCAAGGCATCAATATGTTTTTTTCCCCTCAAAACAAAGCCAGTGAAGAAACGTGCTTGTTCAAAATGTATGCATGTAATGGTTTTATACAAAATGCATCTAAAACAGGCATTGACATTGACAATCAGTGTTACTTGCAATCATATGCCTGGCTGCCAAAACTCATCTCAAGGCAATGGCAAAAGCATTCTGTTTTTCAGAATCCTGACTCTGTCTCTCCCATTTGGATTTTTGACGAGTATCTTTTTGGACTCAGTCTTGACCCAGCCTCGACTAGTCCTGGTCTTGACCACGGCACTGGTATGTAACTCTGTCTTCCATTACGGTCAGTAAAAGTGATTAAGACAAGACCGACAGAAAAAGACTAGTTGTAGACTTTTTGTATTGGCTCTCTCTGTCTTCCTCTCTCCCCCTCTGTCTCTCCCATTCTCTCTCTCTCCCTCTCTTTGTGTCTTTAATATCCCAGTCACTCATTTCTGGATGGCTGGGACATGCTTTTCAGTTCAACAGCTGCAAATGGCTTTTCCAAAGACCACGGTCCGGAACGGAATTATTATTATTATCATCTCACACATAATGCAAAGTTGTTTTTTGTCATTTGGCACTTTGTTGTTGCTGTGGATTGCATTCTGATTACTGTGCGCCGCCACTCTCTGCCACCCTCCACTTATTTGATGTGTCATAATGCTGATGTACGCTGAGTGTACAAAATGTTGGGGCCACTTATTATTTTGAGGAAAATGGGAGGAATTATTTTATTCAACTATGGTCATGGAAATATGGTGTTAACAAAGGTGAGGACAGAAATAAAGACTTTAAAACCTCAAGGAAAATACAATTCTTTGAAAGATTGTTTTATGAGTGAGCTCTGTGACTTTGGTTTTATACTGTGTTTTAATTCTAAAAACCTCCAAATCTTCTTCCTTAACTCAAACCTCTTTTATCCAATAGCCTCAATACTCACTCCAGAGGATTATCTAGATTCAAGCTTTTACATCCAAGTCCAGCAAGCCATTCTGAGTAGCACATATGATTTTGTAGATTGTGAGGTATTGAGTGGTAAGCTGAGATCTCGAAATGATTTCAGTCTCTCCTTATCATAGCAGACAAAGAAATTAAATATTGATTCTCGGCGTGGCACCATAGGCTATAATTACCCATTCTCTCTGCTCTCTCTCACTCTTTCCCTCCCTGCTCACTTGTTTATTCTCTGTGTCTTCCCGTTGCCTCCCCTTTTTTTTTTACACCTCTCTTTTCTGTTATTCCCTCTCTGAAGGACTCAACTTTCATTTTGACTGTCTCTGTTTCTCTTTTCCCCCTCTGACACTCTCTTTTAATGCACTGCGTCTGGTTGTAAGAGAGGGAAAGGAGAGAGGAGGTACACAACCTGACTTTAAATCTTCTCTGCAGCTGATGGAATGATAGTCTATCTCTATATATAATCTTACTTTGTGACTTAAGTTGAGGTATTTTTCTCTTTTCTCCATTACTTTATTGTTGGAATTCAAAGACTGCACAGGCCTTTTTAAGGGTTGAGTGAATGCCATAACCCCAGGTCACCCAAATTCTCTCAAAACCAGCCGTATATTTTCTTAAATCATAGTCTGTTGAAAACAGGTGGTCAAGCCAGGGTTTCATCCGACACAGAAATCCTAAAATATTTTTTCCTTTGAGATACAGAATACAAGATTGCAGCCAAAGTCAAGAGGAACTATTTTATATAGGTTGGATCCCTGTAGGGTTTACAAACTAAAATACCTGCTGGGTTACAGCTGCATACAACCAAAGCAATTTAAGTAAGTTTTACATCATTTTGTGTAATAGACCCACTGATCCTCTACAGCAGTGGGTCCCAACCTTTCTCCATAAGTGACACTATTTCTATCCTTGAGTAAACTGACGACCCCTGACTAAGTGACATATTTCATGGATGTTTCATATTAGATGCAATGCATCAGTAAAAGTACAGAACAACTGATAAACTGTACGATGAGTGAATGAACCCAAACAGTGAATAACAATAATTTGTGTAAAACGGGTGATTTGGATGAATATTAAGCAGATTAGTTCCTTTGTATATTGCGTCAGAAATTAGTTTTCCTGATAATTTTAGGTAACCTTTTGTACAATTCGACCCCCAGGTTGGGAACCATGCTACTGGATACCTTGTCAGTGTCACGATTTGCCTTAACTAGACATAAAAAATACACATGCGCATGAAAGAGCAATATCATCTGTAGTATAAAGAGCGACAAAGGCTGCGTTTGGGTGATTGCAACGGCATAGAAAACATTGCCACGATGTCATGACAGCTTATATATGGGAATTTTCAGTATTTAGAAATTAGGCAACCTGCTGGAAACCAATAAAATGACTTTATAAAGGTAAATATTTATGTGGTACTTCTCCTTACATTCACAAAACTTTTTACTTTCTACATGATGATAGACATCTGTTGGCTTTAGGTAGCTAAAGGCCTTTTCAGATGGAAGTAAGCCACTGGAAGTAAGGTGTTTCAGAGAACAGTGGTGCCGTTGTCCCGTTGTGTCTCGCAGTGCCTTAAGGACACATGGAATGTCTGGGATAAATGGCAGCTAGAAGTAGCAATAATGGTAGTAGTTGTGTGCCGAGGCAGGGAGTTAGGCTGTGGCACAATCATCTTTCAGTGCATGGAAAAATATGGACAGGCCAGGAGAACGAGACCACCACCAGGCCAGCACCAAGAGGCTCAGGAAGAGTTTCTGCCCTCAGGCCACAAGGTTCCTACGGGAGGACACTGCCTAAGACTGAACCACCAAAGTTAAACTTAGTCCACATTTCTGCTGTGGCCCATTTATTAGGGCCTGCCTGTACAGACAGAGACTTATATATATATATTGATGGCCTCATCTATAGTAACTATCACTGTAGTGTTTTTCCTAAGCATTGACCCAGGGAGAAACTACTGTAAATTGTTTTAGCTTGTGGATACAGGATGGACACTCAGTTCGATGGCCTACTTGCTGACAAGGTGGATTGCTCAGTGGTGGTAGTGCCTTTTCTAATCACAGGAATTCATGCAAATCAAGTTCAAATGAAGTTCATCCGATATCCTGGTTTAGCAGCAACGTTCCAGTAGAATACAGAGGTGAGGACATGCTGTTGTAGCTTGTATTCAGTCTGATGACAGAGTGACTGAGCCTGTACAGTGGGTGTTATTCAGTATGATATACAGTATGTACCCAGTAAGAAATCCAATGCAACAGCACCACAACTAATATGATAAAATGCCTAAAGTTGGATTACCACCTCTTGCACACAGTCTCAACTAAACACAGAACATTAAGAGCTCAGAATGGTAGGATTTACTGTAGGGCTAGTGAATTGGATTGCATTAAATTGTACTGTTTTTGCTTTCATTGTGCCCACCCCTTGTATATAGGCTGCCGTAAAGTCACAGGGTGTTTGTCTCCCCCTTTGATGCTGAACAGCACAGTGTGGACTGGAGTCATTACGACTTAATCTTGATTCAGATTTAGAAAATGAAAAATTACTTGAAACATGCAAGAGGCACATGGTATGCATATCTCCTATATAATAGGCCTATTATAAATTCAAAATATTGCACTTTCAGAGAAAATTGTTTTATGTTTTTGTTGTTCATTCAGTCTGCACAGTTTCACTAAAAGCAGCTGAGCAGTACAATGGTACCTGTAAGTCAGTATGCTAGTATTAGGTGGAGTCATTTAAAGATAATCATACAGCAGCAGATTGTGTCCTGGCTACAGGAAATGAAGCACACCCATCCAGACTTTGAGTCTTGAAATGGCCACACATTTGTGTGTGCAATCACAGATGTTTACTGTGTATGAGTGGTAGCCACCAGTATACAACATGATACTGTTCTCTGGTGTTTATAGGCTTATGGGAACTAAAGGCTTGCACACATTTTATGCTTAGACACATGAGAAGTTTAAGATGATAAATGCAGAAATAGGAGTCACTGAACGGTCTGATGAGTATGAAATTGAATGGCCCTGACAGTCACCACATCTTAACCCAACTGAAGATTCATCACCCATTGGCACTTTATTATTTTATTCCTTTCTGCAGTACATGACTCATGTTCCAACCTTGTGTAAAAAAAAAAAAAAAAAAATGTATTGTGCTGATTCATATTACACTCCTTTTATTTCAAGACAGTAACATATCTTACAGTGTTAAAGCAAATGTCCATAGGATAATCAGCCCGACATAGCACCAGACTAACCCCGGCTCAGCTCGACTGACTTGTGAGAGTGATTAAGAGTCATTTTTAAAGGGCTAAATACTAAATATTTTTTTTATTTTGCATATTTACTATTACAGGGTTACTGTGGTTTGTTTTGTGTCTTTTTAATCGTAAACTTGAGATGAAATTAAAAATGCTTTTATGCCTTTTAGATTACATCCCCGCTCATAATGTATACCTATTTAACAATTTGTCCAAAAAAACCCCAACAATTTCTTTGTATTTTAATATCAAAATCAATATGCGACCATCCAATGTCAATGAATAATATCATGACATCCACCCATCAGTCAATCTTCTTCAACTTTTGGCACTACAGAGATAAATGTGTGCTGTTGCTCAATCCCACTGCTGCTGTGGGGGTAGGCAGGCTGGAGCATCAGTCCTCTCATCAGTGAGAAGCCCTCTTGTATGGAGTTTGTGATGTTTGCAATGTTTGTGTTGATTTGCTGTATGCAGTCCATGTTTCTTTTAGAGGACTCCTCCATCAGCTCCAACATCCTCCACTTAATCTGAAGGTCCTCTAGTGCTACTTGGTCACCTGTGAGTTTTCGTTTCAGCCTGTCCCCTCTGTGGTTGTTCAGCCTTGCCTTGAATAGAGCAGAGCACATTTCTCCTCATTATAATGCAAACCAAGTTATGGTCAAAGCTACGTATGAAAGCAACACACCTAATACACCTACACACAGAACGTGCACCTGCCATTATACTGTTCCCACATCGTTACCGTATCACAGCATATAGTCAGCTCGTTAAGCTTTAAATCATGAACATACCCGGAGCAAATCCCTGCGCTGCTTTATGACCGCAGAAGGCAGACTTTCAGATCTTCCTCTGACATCTTCTTCCTCCATGTCAGCAGTCTCGAGGCCGGCGTCGATGGCGCGTGTAGCAGGCGACCCACCCCATATCTCCTCACACAGTGAAAAATACAACAGAACGACACGGCCCTGGCCCCTGCGGCGCCCGGTGTCCAGCGCCTGCCTGTACTTCGTCCGGATACTTTTCAACTTGGCGGTAACCTGTGGCTTTGTGACGCTCTTGGCATCATGGGGGAAATCCCGCTCCGTGGAGGTTTGCGGATACTGCGCCTGAAACTCGTCCATAATGTCGGAGTACTTGGAGTGGCAAGACTCCCAGTCGACATTTTCTTGCAATTTTGTTGTCTTGTAGTCCAATGTGACACGGAGCAGAAGTTCCACTTCATTGTCGGTCCAAACAAAAGACTCTCCTCTTCCTCTCAGAGTGGCGCCGGCCATGTTCGTCCTCTGCTCGTGTTACGAGCTTGTTTGTAAACAGCGCGTGACATTTATGCGCATGCTCCATGCCTTCTTTTCCGGTTTTAGTGTACTGGTGTGGCGGCGTCACAGCGCCACATACAGGCCTGGCATATGTACTACAGCGTTTTGGGTCGTTTCAGTGAATCCGTGTGGACGCAGATATTTCTGGAGAGGACGCCGTGTTTACGGAGTATCTTCGAAACGACATCGTATTGGGTGAGGCCGTGTATTCGTGAGGACAGTCTAGCTAGCAAGCAACAGCATGGTTGGTTTCTGCCGGCCCCGAGGGTTTCTCGGGGCCCCGAGGGTTTCTCGGGGCCGGGTCTCACTCATTTCATCCAGATCGTCTGGGTAAAAACTGGATCATACATAGAGGAGAGAATACTTTCTAGTTTTCTCTCTGATGTCCTCCAGCTGCTCATCCTCAACTTCACTAGCTGCTAATGTTAACTGACTCAGCCCTAGGGCGCCAAGAGCCAAACCCGGCAAGAAAGCCACCTTGGTGCTGTTGGTTTGGAAACGGTCTCTAGTTAATATCCTCTATATGACCAACACAAACAAGAACGTCAGCAGAAAGATTGGCTGTTTTCATATGGATGTTCTTAAAGCCTGCTGCTTTGGATTTGCCTTGTAATCATTGAAACAAGGCAGTAGAAACACTACCGCTTCTGTCCACAGGGGCTGCCAGAATCAACACAGAGATTCTACGAGCTGCTTAATATTTCCCACACAATGGGTTTCATTTTTGGCAGCCCAGAAAAGTGAATGTCCCTTACTGGCTGGCATACTGACACACATTGTTGTAATGTTGATGTGTGAGTTTACATATCACGCATGAATGTGTGCAAATGACAGTTGGAGGTGGCCCAATAGGGCACTCTTCACCTCACCTCACCCTGCCAGTGTTGCCAAGTTATTGACTTTATTTGACCCAAGAGTGCAGAGACAGATGTCAGCTACTTTCAGCACTGCTGCCTTGTGGATCTGTAGTCCTCACTGCTTGGCGTAGCAACAGCTCTCTGGGTTGACAGCTGCCCTCAGAGAGTGGAAGTGAGCAGTATAACTGCAGCCTGACTTCACCAGGTAACTGGGTTGCGTATGTTTGTGAAAAGTACTTGTTTCCGGAGCTGCACTTGCGGTCGGGCAAGGTGTCTTGCCTGGTCTTGTTTTACTACAATCCTTATTATTAAGTAGTCGATGCTGTTGCGTATTGTTTTCTGTGCTGTAGCTGAAGTTTAATTTTTTGTTGGTTTTTCTTTCTCCATTTAGTCACAGTGGCTATGAGTTCTCCTAGGAACCCCAAATGCATCAGTTCCTGTTTGTAGATTAAAACACTACGGACTTCACATATACATAACTTTGCTTGAATTCCATACTAATGGGCTGCTGTAAATAAAAAGAAAGTTGAATATACCAAGCAGTACTGCAATAAGTTCCCCATTAGGAATCTCAATCAACTTTTAAATTCTGCACACATGAACAAGCATTTATTGCCACCCTGTTAACTCCCACAATTAGCCATAAGTGGGTAATGAAATGCCCCTCATGAATATTGATATGTGTGTAAATGTTTTTGCCCTTCCTTCTTTTAGTGGGAGTAAATGGAAGAAGTGTAAGATTAAGAAGAGACATTCCCTTGTGACACCACAGTACACGTTGGCTGGATGAGGCAAGGTTGAAGGTGTTATTTACTGGCCGCCATTCAGTTAGAGTGGGAGCATGTCACAGCAGCAGTGTAAATAGAATAGGGTTGACAACAGTGTGTCAGTGACAGTGGTGGGTATGATTGGACACCAGAGCTCTCTCCCCTTGACAGACCTTGATAAAAGCAAACTCTAATTAAATGCAATGTGACAGAAGAACATGGTGACACCAGGTGGCCTCAGCAGATGTGGACAGTTGAGATAAGCTTCTAAATGATTGACTGTTGCATTCTGTTTAATTCCACTGCCCACTATGCTCTCTCAACAGTTGCTGTATAGCAGCCTTGTTGTTCTTTCAATTAGGAATAACACCAGAAAGTTGCCAACCTAGATGACAAGTGACATAGCTGTGGAAAGTGTGTCAAAAGCTTGAATTGGATTATTAGCCACGTGCCAAATGTTAATAACACCCTCACCTCACCTCACCTCACCTCAAAAGGCACTGTCATCACTAGGTTTAAGCAAGGACATGCAAATTGCCAAATCAAGTAGTGTACAGTGTACATACTGTTTATTTCAACCCCCAACCTGATAATGGTTGTGTATCAGGGCTTTTGCTATGTTCCTGCTAAGTTTTACCACTGCTATTACATGAAATCATAGCTTACAGTCAGCCCTGCAAATACGGACAACACAACCAAATACAGAAACGCTGTGCAAATAAAGTAAAAGCAATATTCATTTTATTGTTTATTCAGTCTGTGCTTTTGCTATCTGTGCTGTAAAAGCCCAGAAAAGATCTCTGAGAGGGGTCCATAGGTGGTGTAGCAAAGTTGTATAACTTATTTATATAAGGAGGTAAGTATGAGGTATACTGTATGTAAGAGATGGTTTGTACAGGTGTCCAGGTTCTGTCAGCATACGTACAAAGATCATGCTTTCTCTGTGGCTTTTAGCAATTGGTGTAAAGTGTTTAACTGAGTAGGTAACCATAGTTTTGCTCCTTTGTTGTGAAAAAAGATTGTGAGTTCTTCCTCTTTTTGCTCAGGCTTATGTATTGCTCAGGCGTCACATTGCACAATATATAGACGAGTGAAAATGTAGACAATGAAACAATGAAAATGAAAATGAGGTGAATATATTGAACACTATGGGAGAATAGAGATGGTTTTAGTAGGAGGTTTATGTTATTTTGTCATTTTAAATTGTTACCCATCTGTATATATTTATTTATTTATTTATCCCATGAGTGTTTGTGTATTATTTTATGTGTGCTGAGTGCTTGCAGATACAGAAACACACTGCAAAAACACAACCAATGGAGACATGTGCTGTCACTAGATGACCAGAACCCAGACGAGTCTGTTGTGCACCAAAATTGGTGGCCAGCAGATATATTAGAATAGTAAGTGTAGTAAGTATTAGTGTATTAGTAGTAGTATTTGTTATTTCCATTAGCTTTTTGCTTGTTACTGGCAGTGGCAGTAGTGGTTGTGAAACATGTAATATCTGCTACAAAGTGAGATAGTGTATGGCACTGGTTTTAAAACCTTTTTCATTAATGTACACTTTTTGAATTATGTTTACAGCCAAGTACCCCCTGACCTGCACAAAACAGTTTTGATGAAAACAATGCTTAGAAAGAGGTACAGTACAGCACTACACCATCAGTGACTAAAATGCGTCATTAGAATCCTTCATGGCAAACCAATTTTTGTCATCTTCCACCAAGACAGCATTGTGGTTTAATTGAACTGCGTCTTTTAAAATGAAATTGCACAAAGGGCTTGTGCTTCACTGAGGATCATTTCAAGTACCCATTATGCAGTACTCTATAGTACCACCATTTGAGAAACACTGGTGTAAGGAAGCTCCAGGGTCCAGTTTACATCCAAAAACTACACACTGTGGCGCCCCGTTAGCTCAGTGGGTAGAGCTGGCGTCCCATTTCTGCTTTCGAAATTCGAATTTAGCTTGCCTTTGGTAGGTTTGACACTGGTAAAGACAGTAAAGTCAAGGTTTGACGTTTAATGGGATGTAAACGTAATAAAAAACACATTTTTGAGTATTTATTTATAGCAGAGGAGTGGAAGTGTTCATAAGGTTTCAAAACGATGTCTTTGTTTCAGTAGATATACTTTCCACACATACACACACATACAGTAACAACTAACAGTAACTCGTGTTTATGAATGGTGTGAATTCCCAGGAACCATCTTAATTTCCCATATTTAACCCTTATTAACCTGTAACACTTAGATGCTGAGAAATTAACACACATGCCATATGTCTCATATGAACAAAGCATTGTTCTATTGCTACTATAAATCTCCAGTTAGTTAAACACAAGCCATGAGCTGATATTTCAGGCAGTTTAATTTATTTACATGGCAGCAATTTGTGTTTTTTTGCTCTTCTAAACCCCCTCTCTCACCTTCCCACCAGTGAATTTAACTCACTGAGTTTTTCTTTGTCCTTTTTTGTCCTCTCTTTTAGAGACAGTTGCTGAGCTGCATTCGTGGTGGGAACTGCCCCGGACCCAACGTCAGCTCGCTGCAGTTGCCTGGAGATGTGAACTTCTTCGCCAACCAAATTGCTGTGCCCACTATGGAGTTCGCCTTCGAGCAGACCAAAGCAGAAGAGGTAAAACAACAGATTTATTTATTTTTTTACTTCCTCTGCTGTCATTTTGCCTACTGATCACCCTCCACTTTCAGACGACCCTCTTATGGCTGTACTTGAATTTTAAGGTGCATAATCACTGTGGAGAGACTGCATTGAAGACACAGTCATACCTAGTTTCTCAATTACTGACAGAATTTAAATGGATAAACTTCTGCTTCAGGCCACCACTTATTTATCTTTGTCTTTCTCGGAAGTTAAAATCCCTCTCTCGCAAGATACACACAGCTGTCAGTAGTCTGAGTGTATCATTTGTTGAACAAAAGTGTCATCTTTTAAAGAAAAAGATACGGACAGTATGTCAGTGCAGTATTTGTCCAGTTCTGACACATTGGGGACTGGATGTGATAACAACAATCTGCAGCCTTTAAGACTAATAGTATTATGTAGATAGAAAAAGCATCAGTTTCAGACTCAGCTTGACATGCAGCATTATGGATTAAGTCTCTATACAAGCAACAAATACACATCACAGAGCTAACAAATTATGCATACCCCCATTTACTTCCATTAAAAATTCAGTATTGATGTTTGTTGTATTGCCTTTGGGTAGAAACACAGAGATTTAGCCCCAGCTAAGTCTGCCCACTCAAATTTGGAACTTGTGGCTAGGATGGCAACTTTAAGCTTAATTATTGCAAGATATCTTTATGATGTTTATCCACCCTCAAGGCATCTTCACAACCTGAAAATAATAAGTAGTGGAGGGTGAAATGCACAGAACTGGCTTTATTTGGGGGAAGAGACAAAACCCAAATTGAATTAAAAACTGTCTGATACATAAATATGCTTGACTCTGCAAGGGGAAAGTCCAGTATGCATACATTAGCATTAAAATGGAACTGCTGTGTTACAAATATGTGGGTAATCCAATTTCCTGTTTTATTTTATTTCTTTACTGAGACGTTAGGCTGTCAGGGCTGGAAGTAGGGGTCACATAGGTTCTGTATGGATTTCATGTATAATATGTTGTTTTTAGAATCGGGAACTGTATTTATCAAGCTCATCTCAGTATCACAGGAATTGTGCTGAAAGTGATCCTAGTACTAAAATCACGCCGATATTGCAAGATGATGAGAGAATCCATTTTGCCAGGCTTCAAGCGATGTGCTTGTGTCCAAACCATGGTGGTTCGGATCAATCAGCACCCAATGAACTATAAACTACTGGCAGCTACAGCATGAGTCTGGGTGTAGTTTCACTCTAGGTGTGTCCTCGATGCTGCCAGCATCAGTTATATCAGTATTTCGTCATTGAAAGAAGAGCAAAGAATGGCAGCTCCTCTCCCAACTGAGTATGAGTGACGTTATACGGTTCGTTGTTCTGATTGGTTGAAGTTCGCCTGTGATTGACAGATGGATCATCTAATCACATATCATATTTTGGTGTGCCCTTTTCCAAACAATTTTAATGTTTATGCTTTAAACAAATAGACAAATAATATTGCTGACTAAGTTATATTTATATATATAAAATTACATTATCTAATTAGCCATTATTAGTGCTGCACCTTTACATTTATTGTGCAATATTGTACATTTTGTTGGTTTTATTCCATTTATTTGTCCGGGACTGTGTACAAAAACAATCAAACCTCCTGCTTACCTATGTGTCCTTACAGCAACAACCAGGGTTGGTAAATACATTGTCACAAAATAACCATATGTCTTCAATGAATCTTCTTGTATCTTTTAATAAACCTCATATTCATCACTAAATACTTCTCTTCAACAAATCTTGTGCACAAGTGCCATCTCCTGGTGACTCCTAACAGGATAGAATACCTGTGGAGCTCTCCTAAGTATCAGCTAACCCACACAAGCTGGTCCGCTATGTACTTTTCACGTATTGGTGAGGCAAAATGTGACATTGGCATGGTATCCTCTACACGCTTTGGTGCCTTACTGGAGTCAAGTTAGCAATAATAAATATCCAACATCCAGTTAGACTTTTAAAATAAAGTTTGCTAAGGAACATTTCAGGTCACTGAAAACTACTTGATTAGGTTTAGGCACCAAAGGTCTCAGCACCAAAACTACTTTAATTCAATTCAGTTCAGTTTTATTTGTATAGCACCAATTCATAACAAAAGTTCTCTCAGGACACTTTTCAAATAGAGCAGGTCTAGACGGTACGTATTATTATAATTTATATTATAAGTTTAGGCACCAAAAGTCTCAGCACCAAAACTACTTGGTTAGGTTAATGCACAAAAACTATTTGGTTAGGTTTCGGCACCAAAGGAACCTTCCTAAGCGGATTGTGTCTCTCTTTCTACTACGTTCATCCTTTTTTCCCGTCATTATCCCCTGCTGGTACTGCACCGTTGTACATGTGTACTTTAACGTCTGACACAGTATCGTCTAGTGGATTTCATGCTTTGCCATGAAACGGGGATGTATCAGTACAGATAGGATTCATTTTAGAAGTTTATAAAGGTTGATAAAATAGCTTTATCTCTAGGCCTAAGAGGACCAAAACTGCATCAATCTGAGAATTTTGGTCCAGGTTGGACAGATTTTAAACTCTCAGACAATTACTAAATACAGGCCCAGGTAAGTTAGATATATCTTAGATGAACTAAGATGAGTTGTGAGAAGCAAACATCCTGTAGGCACACAGCAAGTTGGTATTAACAGAAGTGAGTAGAACAAGGCCTGGATTGGTGACCTGCATGCATTATCACATTTATAGAACCTCCCACTCTTTTCTCCTCTTGAGCTATAGAGTGACCTCTTATTGAAATAGTTACATTTTCACAATGTAGACACAGTTATATAACAGAAGTGTCTAGCAATGTATCACCACGCTGAACAGTGATACTGTTTTTAGAATTTGACAGCCTCAGTGGTTGTCTGTTTGTAGCAAACGTCTGTTTGTAGCAAACATCCTCCAAAACTGATCACTTCAGCTGGACAGTTTTTGTTCAAACTAATTGCGCTGTGTGGGCCAAAAAGTACGTTTTGAAAGGCAGATGTCTTTGCACCTGGCAACATAATCATTGATAAAACTGCTTTTGTCAGTTTGTATTGTTTTGCCCAAAACATATGCCACAAATGGAGCTCAAAATGCAGACAGCACTGTCAGCTTGTGAAATGTTTAGCCCAAATTCCTCTCAGTTATTTTTAACTGTTGTATCCATCACATTTTTAACAGTACTGTATTAGTCATATCTTTCATTGTTTTCTCCCACACACTGAACACAGATTGTGTTCTGCTCTTTGTTTTTCCCACCATGACACATTATTGGTGTTGTCATGGTGAATGGCCCTTATTTTAATGAGAAGGCTGTTGAGTTGTGATACTTTTTTCCTGAACTCCAGATTCTCATCAACCCAGAAAGACATGCTGTATTCACAGGATAGAACTAGTGGAATGGTGGAAAGTATTCAAGTAGATTTTGTCAAATTTTGTGGTACTTGTACTTACAGTATATCCATTTTGTGTCACTTCATTCACACTCCTCTTGGCAGTTATACAGCAGTTACTATTGACTTTTCAGATTTTTTATGTAAACATATGGTAAACCTATAAAATAAAATACATTGTAAAAGCAGTTGTTACCAACCTTTTGGCTTGTGATTCCATCCCCAAAACATACCTAGTTGAGGTCCTATGCCATGATTCAGATATCTAGGTTGTCAGCAATTCTATCAACAAGAACTTTGTCCTCTAAACTTAACAGATAGTTTCATTTAAATATTGATTTGAATTTGTTTGTTTTGTTCTTTCTTCTACATTACAACCCTTAATTTATTATAGTGGTATCCATCTTATGTTTATACAGAAAGTGTTCTTAGAGAAATCCTAGAGGTAACACTGCTATTGTACTTACTGCCCTGGGACTTATTTAAGTATTTTCATGATGTGGAGCACTGGGATTGGCGTCAGAGGACACTAATGATAAAAGCATAGCTAATAGAATGGACATGAGATCTGAACGGGTTTAAGTAGAATCTGCAGATTAGACATTTGGCCCCTGAAGTGCACTAAATATCACGCATTTCTATTTCTAGTAATGTAAGATTATTTGAGGGATATTTTCTTTAAGACGATAAATATTTAAAAAAGTTCTCGCCATTATTGAGACAGAAATCTGCGAGGGTCAAAGATTAAAGAAGACACAGGAGAGAGTGACCTGAACTCTTTGAGATAATTTATCGAAGCAGATGCATATGGCCCCGACCACACAAGCATCTATTTGAGCAACTTCTGCGTTGTTCAATATTCCAGACCACTATATGTGATCTACTGTGTGTGTAATTGTATTCATTCATCCTCATATGCCCAATAAACAGAGTTGTGGTGCTGGTAATGTGTATGAAAACCACCAGATGTTATGCAGCAGTGCCACGGTGTTTGTGACAGGAGTGTGGTTCGTTGAACATTTGTTTTCTCGTTTAGCATCTGTTTTTCTCTCACTGCATGAAAGTTTTCTCCTCCGTGCACTAACGTTCCCCATGCCACCCTGTGATTATTCACCCCCTGCAATAATTTTACAAAGTTTGTTTGAGAAAGTTGGTTGAGGCATCACAAAGATGTTAATTTGTACTGGAGTGACAGTATGATGTGTTTGTGAGGTGAGGATGCAAACTTGCAAATTGTTTTGCCTGTATAGATGTGAAATAGGTCTTGCATTGCATTGATAATTTGAATGGTCTGAAATTTAACTTGTTGAAAGCTGCAGAAACCCTGAAAGAATGACATCACTGGAAGAAAAGTTGGCCGGATGAACAACATAACCATCATATCATTATTATCATTCATCGTGATGTAACACAATACTCCCCAAAAACTTCTTCAGCACATCTTCCTTCACCACTGTGCACAGAAATCTGGCAGTAAAATTCCATCCTATTGGTGCCATGCGTGGGAGTTGTCTCTGACATATGTCATGGAGCATTGGCTTTGGGGACCTGGAAAAGAACAGGTCGGTGAGGTGTGAGAAGAATATTTGACATCCCCTTATCTTTGCTGCTCCTAGGTTTAGGGCCACATTCGGGTTCAGGTGGGGAGAGCAAATGATTAATAGAGCCAGAGGATCTTCATCTAGACTTTGGCATGTACTCTGTTTAGACCGGAGGCCATTACTGCAACCCCCCCCGCCCCCCCCGCCCTGGACTATTCTAGTCCTCCAAACATGCAAGGACCAGGACTGCGACATCTTGCCCTCCTGCCTTCTGTCACTTCCTTAAACTTACTGACAGCTCTGTAAATGATTGGTATCAGTAGACCTATCCAGAGTAACAACAGTAATTTGTGCTTCCGTGGTCTCATTTTTAATTTCTTCTCTCTCTACATCGGCAATAGCTGTAATTATGTCATTTTACATTTCAACCACTTGCCACTAAACACTCCCAGGCTGTAATACAAACCTTTGTTGTGTTCAAACAAAAGGAAAAGAAGCTCCACATAATTGCCACTGTTATTTGACTCTGTACCCTCAGCAAGACCCCTAAAATGAGCTCTCTGTGGCAAAAAGACAGCACAGTTAATCCTCTTCAGTTTGTCCTCGATTTATCTCACCTGTTTATTCTGCATTTCTATTGCCCTTCTGTTGGTTCAGTCAGTCCACCCTGCAGTTTGTAATTGCTGTCCAGCCCTAAGATGACTAGAGACTTGTGTGATTTGTGAAACCTCCATGACATCTTCTCTGTTTTGAAGGCAAAATGTCCCAGCAGTGCACTTCTACCTTTGCTTGACAGCAGTGAGCCACTGTGTTGCACGTAGTAGAGGTCATGGACAGAATCCAAAACAAACCTGTGAATTGATTTTGACAGAGAGAGACCCAGTCCAAAGTTAGACCTGATCCAAATATACCTGAGGATAATTAGACCTGATCCAAAATGTGGTCAACCCAAACAGACCCAAATACAGAGAAAACATCAGCACTGGCAGCACCCAGTTTCCTGGAAATTATGTTTAAATACAAATAATTTGTTTATAAATAAGATTTGAAGGAAACGTAATGCAGAGCAGATTAAATGTTTTATTAACAGAATAAGGAAATGTTATTGATTAACACATCTGGCAAGTAGCAATAATGGTGATACTGAAGGTATCAGTAAAATGTTCTCAGAGAGCATATTTATCAATATCCGCTTATAGTAACTACAGCATTATTACCTGTATTAGACAATCCTGCATTCAAGATGTACAACCAGTGCCAACAGTCAGTGCCAGGGCAGGAAGTAGCAAGGCAGGTGGTTAGGGTGTGGAGGCTTGATTGGATGGGCATGAAGGGCATTTGACTTGATGCAGAGAGACAGAGATCTTTTCACAAACCTGCAGTTTATGTTTGCTTGTTTATTTACAGCAACCATGATCTTTTCCTATCCCTTAACAAGTGTTTTAGTTGCCTGACATTAACCATTCCTCAACCGTCAGTTACCATCATTACCGTAGCAGACATGAGTATGTATTGTAGAAAGTGAGAATCTTAAAACTTTGTCACTGAATGTAATCCAGGGTGTTGCAATATTGTTGTTTATTGGAGACCCAATCCCAGGACCAGTAGCAATACAACAGGCTGGTACCAAACTAAATTAGATTAGTTTGTAACCAGCACAATTCATGTGCCTGAGATTCTTGGAGACCAGGACACAAAAACCCTCTAGCTCACACCTGTCGCATTTACTACAGGCTGGCTTATGTTCAGAATGGTGCCGCTGAAAGCCTTTATTGCATAGTGACAGGCAAATATAGACAGGAAAGGGGGAGAGAGAGAGAGAGAGAGAGAGGGTGACATGCAACATATCAACATGGTGGCCTCCACGGAGGGTAATTCCAAGTACGCAACAATTCCTATATTCAGGTAATTATACTATAGAAACATACCCAATAGATCCTCCTTAATGCGACACACTGGATATTCAAAAAGGCAACATTTTGTGGTAAAATCAAATAATACCAATAGAATTACTGCATCAGCTTTCATACTGTCTGCTGGATGCTAACTGACGGTTAGCAAGCTAGCTAGCTCGGAAAAACTATCTGTGACTGACTACCACTGGCCTGGTTCCAGCAGCCATGTTAGCAGTTCGCTCACTGTCTAACCCTGCAAGTGGTCTCTGCATTTACAAGATCATAGATCCACATAGTTTGTGAAGATGCACTGAATTCTCTGTGCTGCTTTTTGGTGTGAGCAGATTTGTTTAAGAGTAAATGACTGTGTTGAAGTTTCAGTGTAGAATGGCTTTAATGTGACCCCAACAGTAATTCTGTATGAGGTACTGCTTGCAGTTTCCCAGCCCACAGTGTGATCAAGCATTAACCTGTTTTCTGTCGAACAAGGGGAGTGGAAAGTAAGATACATATTATACACATATCCATAAACTTCACTTAACGCATTTTTTACAAGCTGCTTTGAATTTGCCAGCAATTTTATCTCCAGGAGTATATCAGGCCTTAATTTATTATTCCCTCTTGCTGCAGAAATACCATTTTATTACAACAATTTACAGTGGCATTTTTGTCCATTTCAAATTGTATTCCTTAGCCTGCATACTGGGCTGTAAAACACAGTAAATGGAGTCTTGTTAAGTAGCAGTAGATACCTGTCAGAGCCTCCAACCATCCTGGAAGTCTCTAGCTGATGAGAATCGATAGAAGGATATTACATCTGCATCCAGCTCTCCCCTGCACAGCTGTCAGGCCAAAACCCCCTTTGGTGCTTGTAATGGTGATGATACCAGGGAACAGTTACGCAAGCTAAGGCACACTAACACACACCCATGTGCAGGTGTGTGTGCACGTATGCACATCTCCATCTAACACGTCTTACTTGAGTTCATTACATCGACAACTTTGAAGATAGGGATGAGTGAGGCTGAGTGAGCATATGAATGAAGTCTGTAGAGTGGGTGGAGGAAACAGGGTGAGAGTGAGGACAAGGAAGAAGGTAAGTAAGAGTAAGGTGATGAGTTGTTAACATCAATAAATCATTACCATATTAAATTTGAGACATTAACACACACCACATACCTCTGCCAAGTGGACTCTAAGTTTCTAGAGGACTCTCAGTCTTTAGAGTGCTCTACACTGCACTTTTCAGTAAGAGTGCCTTACCTAAGATATCATCAGGGTTATTTTTTCAGACTTTAGAAAGCTTCTCCAGAGCCTGTGAAACATTTTATATAATATCTTCTGTGGCTGACAATTATGGTGCTTTCCATTTACTGTGGATGTCCAATGTCAGACTGGGAACGACATTGCAGAGTTGACTGGGTTCCAGTACAATAAGTCAGACAACTCTTGCCAGGTTAGCCATTAGCTATTATTATTATATAGCCATTGTTAGCAATGCAAGTTGATAACAATGCATTATGCTGTCCACAGACAGAATTTGGACAGTACAGTATGCACAACTGATTTAATCAGAAACAACAGACAGAAGTTCTAATAAACAGTACTACAATTTTTACTCAGTTGACGTGCAGCAGCAGTCCTGGGTTTTGAGTTTGAGTTGGTGAGATTCTTCCGACTTTCCTGTTTGGAAATCCAAATTCAGGGGGGCATTCCAGTTTAAATTTCTGACTGGAAACTTGGATTGCACCATTATACCCCATGACTGATTTCTATGTGTAAAATTGGTAGAGTGACCCTTTATGTAGTCCATCCATCTATCCATTTTCTGTTCCCTGACCAGGGTCATGGGGGGCTGGACTCCCAGCACACATTAGTTTAGCACAGGGTTAACATATATGTCATCATTTAGACACATCATTTACATTCAATGCAATTTGTAGTTCATCTATGTGTTGTACTGTGGGAGAACATCGGGATGAGCATTGTAGGGCACCACTTTGTAGGGTGTTACAGTGGTGTAACTGTATTAGTGTAATCAACTAATTTTGGCTATCAAAGTTTATAATTATCAAAAGATAATAGAAAATGACCTTCAAGTGCCTCGGACCACCACCCTTTAATAAGGGAAACGATAGCCAATAATTGATTGATCAGTCTCATAAAATTACACTAAACTATTAATTCAGAAATTGGATTAATAATTAAATGAATAACTACAACCAGAATCACTATTAAAAGTTAAAGTGGAAGGCTTTGGAGTTCTGCATAGAAGAGGTTGGTATCACCCACTCTTGTACGAAATTAAATAGGCCAGCATGTAAAAACACAAGCATTTATTAAAGGAATAATAAACGCAAAACAGAGGAAAATACATTATAAAAAGGTCTGTGTGTGTGTGTGTGTGTGTGTGCGCCGCGCATGGGGGGTTGTGCACCAGAAAAGGTGTGTGTCCTTTGTCCATTTACCAGATGTTTCAGCTGAGTATGAAACACGTGTTGGTGAGAGACCAACGGCAAACTCGTCTACTAACCAAAGAGTATGGAGGAGTGGGAGGGTTTGAGTTCCCTCTCCTCATGTGTGTGCTGAGGTTGAGGCCGAATATACGTGTGTGTGATCGTAGATTAACCCATAAGAACCCAGACCCATTTCTCCTTGAAGGAAAATTATGGGGGATATATGACAGACCAAGTGGAACTCATAGAACTACATTTCTGATGTTTTTTTTTTTTAAATGTCAAATATTTGTTTTGTGACATATAAGTCACAATGGGCGTTTTTAGTAAATAAATATTTTATTAATACCTTAGTAATTTGACATTATATTTTGTTTATATTTCTTCAAATATACTTTAAATTGAACAACAGGGCATATATTAATTCTAAATAATTGAAACAGTGAAATTAATTGGGTGGCCTATTACCTTTTTTGTTACGGTGACACAGACGTCGCATCAGATTTTCCATGACGACTATGGTTAAAAGCCCGATGTGACGTACACGTCACAGCAATATTTTCGTAACTTGTTTTATATTATTTTGTTCAGGAAATATGGTCAGAACAGGTTAAATGCAATACAGGACATACTATTAATGTATTAGAATTGTAAAATGGGCTTAAACTTACCTTAGTAAGAAAAAACAAGCGTTTTGAATTTAGCCACTTCCTTCATTTCTGTCATTTCTGTAATTTCTGTCACACCGTGGGTGCCGTCAAAAGGGAGTTAGTTGCATGCAAAGACAATGTCTGTGTGAAGCATAACATTAAACTAACATCACCTTAACACTGTCCCAGAGACGAGTTACTACAGTAACCTGTGTTAATCAGATCATCATCACAATACAATAACATAACCTGAATAAAACACATCAGTAACATTAACAGTAATTAAACAGTTCTTGCTGAGCCGTTATCTCTGTTAAGTTATCTGTCTATGCCCAGCGATGTCCACTGGTGCAGGTTGCAAGAGGAAAGGCGTTTCACTCATTGCTCTGCAGAGTTAACGACTCGGCGTTAATGTTGCGTTGCTCCGGTAAAGTCAGCTGGCAGACTTTCTCTTTACAGCTGCAGATGTTGACTCCCGTCAGCGGTGCGCTGACCAGGGATCACAGGAAAAAGCAGGAGGAGTTTTATCACCTGGACATTGCGCGTCATCACGCTGCATCAGGTTATAGTCACAGGAAGTGACCGAATGAGGTGACAGGAAGTGACCCGTCACAATAAAAGTCCTGTTACCACTTCAAATGAATGAGTTCATGTTTAAAGGTCTCCTTTGACCCTATAGCCTGTTAAGAAAAACCCATGCAGAGACTACATAAAAAGCATTCACATTACGCATTGAAAGGCCCCAGTCGGGCTCCCCGGTTTGCTCAGTCGGTAGAGCTGAAGACCCATATACGGAGTTGCTGCAGCGGCCCGGGTTCAAACCGACCTGCATCCCTTTGCTGCGTGTCATCCCCTCTCTCTCTACCCATCTTGGCTGTCACTATCTAATAAAGGCATGAAAAGGCCAAAAAAATAACTTTAAAAAAAAGAAAGGCCCCAGTCAATTGGTAAATACCAAGGCAGGACTTTCTCAATTATATAAACAAAACTGTCCCTGAACGCATCATGTCATCTCAGTGACAGTGGTTACTGTAAAGTTTGAATATGTAATGGTCCAGAGTTGGTTTTGACAGGTAAAAACGTTCTCTGACTCCAGATTTAAAATTGACTTAAAGTTGGGGTCAGTCAGTCTGGAGAAAGATGATTGATTGAGTCTCATTCTCAGGTCATCAAATACCAGCACTTTGGAAACCCAAAGGTGGATCACATCCCACTCCAAACTGGATATACCACAACTACTAGAGAGTAGTGGTAGGCGATACCGCAAGATTTGGTATCGATCCGATACCGATCCAATACCACTCAGTATCGCCAATACCGATATCTCCGCTGCTCCGTAATAAAATAACACGTTTCAACGGGATAAATGTATTATTTCAAGGTCTTAGCATACTTTATACTTTATTGAGTTGGCTAAAGTAACAAATGACCAGTTGCACTTACAAATATATATTAACTAATGCCGAAGATGACCAAAATATTACTTTCACCACTATTATCTACCTGGATATTCTCTGCCAAACTGAAAGGCCTCTGTTAATGACCGCTGCCTCTGGATTGGTGGTGTGGGTCTGTCAGGGCCAGGGGGTGGGGGATTTCTCTCATCCCCTCGACTAATTTCCATGTAAGCAGACGATAAAGTACAGTCTTGCAGTAGCTGACTTGGCAGAAATTATTTATATGCTGTTTGGTCCAGTTAACATTAGTGGAGAAGATGATCATCAGCACTTTCTGTATGTCCAGCATTTTATTTAGCTCTCTAAATACTGATTGTCCAGAAAACTGCTACCAATCTTTTCATTGCACAGCAGTTTGTTTATAGTAAGAGATTATTTATCATCAAGTGCCTTAAATGGTCTCTGAGTCACCACTTGAAACTGCAAATTAGAACATGAAAAAGCTCTTTTTCAGCCGTTCAGCCAAGGGTTATTTTAACTTTTAAGGTTCATCTGAAGTACAGCTTAGGATAGCATGAAGTTTGGATCAAATATTTATCATTTCATTTTAATATCTACATGCACATCCTTTTTGACTTTCCTTACACCTCTGTGTCTACATCTTTTCCTTCATTTCATTAGAATTGTGGGAATAAGTGTCAAAAACCACAAAGGTTTTTTATGTGTTATCTAAGTGTGTGACTGAATCTGCTTGCATATAGAATTCAGTGTCCATGCTTCAGCCTGTATTTGTCTTTCTTTCCTATGTTCCAGCTGAAACACCCGGCTAAACATACACAGCATGCCAATGCTGTCTTTCTGTAAAAAATATTTAGCTTTTTAGGCTCCACTCCACACTAGACCTCAACTCCCTGGAATTCAGTGTGTGTGCTTGTGTGTGAGTCAGTGTCACATATGTCTCTGGTGAATAACAGGCTGAATAAGAACCCCGGACTTGGACCAGATATATTTGGCTGGTTTGGTCAACAGCTTGAGGACAGCTTATTTTGATGCACATTGGAAAAGGTTGATGGAAATGTTGAATTTGAAAAGTCCTTTACTTGAATTACTTGAAATTAGGCTAAAATGTGCAATACATTTGATGGAGACACAGTTACTGAAGTCATAGACAACAGATTTCTTTTCAGGTTGACAGGCACAATTATTGGGACTTTGCTTTTCCCGAACTACACTTGGCAGGGATCGCTTGTCAAATAGGGTGATCAGAACCCTGCTTTGAGGTGGGGTGACTTGTTTGATGGTTTAACACTCCACACACACATGAAATGATTCCTCCTTGAAACATCACTGTTGGAGTAGCTGTCACTCCTCCCTCCTGCCAGCCTGATGCACGTCAAAGCCCTGCTGAACAAAGTTTTACACTGAATAAGCCTCATCTGTGGACATGTGTGACTGACTGCTCCCTTTACAAAAGGCAGTTGCCAGATGTTTCATCATTCCTACTATACTTTGAGAACAGTCTGTTTTAAGCTTAAACTCACAATGTACAGTTACTTATCAGCTCAGCTGACAGCTGGATTTGCCTTATCTGAAATCCAATATGGCTTTGATTCACAAAATGCTTATCAAAGAAAGTGTTAAGTAGAAAGCCCAGAAAGGTTGAAGACAAGGTAAATCTTTTTTTCCTACTAAATCTTTTCTTCTTATCCACTTATCTGTATTGTGCATCACCACCCATCCACCAGGGATTCTAAACTGGGTGCTAATCTTAGGGTTTCCATTACTATTTCCTTAAAGGACCAGTGTGTGGAATTTAGTGGAATCTAGCAGTGAAATTGCAGATTGCAGTCAACTGAAACCGCTCGCCTCAGCTAAGTGTGTCAGAGAAACTACAGTGGCCACAAGAAACATGAAAGGCCCTATCTCAAGTCATTTTTTGGTTTATCCATTGTGGGCTACTGTAGAAACATGGCAGACTCCCTAAGAACCTGCTCACTCTGTAGACAGACTAATTCAAAAGAAAGAAAACACATAATTGTACACTGATGAAATCATACACTACTACTCAAAAGTTTGGAATCACCTGTTATATTGATGTTTTTCTCCTATTATAAAAGAGATAAAAGCTTTTTTTTTACAATACATTAAAACTTTTTTAACAACAATGACGTCAAACTCGTCTGCTTGCTGGGAACTTACAGCAAGGAAGAGTCATAGCAGAGACGAAGGAACAGTCCAAAGCGTGGATTACACAAAGAAACTCAAACTACTATAACTATTCTCTTCTACACTGTGTTCAGAGATAATAAAACAGCATTGGAATCAATAAAGGAATTGACAAATTGGACTGATAAGTAGAATTGATAATGTTACTGGTATCAAGAAAATCTTAATTCATTTCCATCCCTAGTCTTTAGTTATTCCCCTGGCACCCATCCATCCATCCATCAATCCCTCCGTTTATCATTTTCCCTTAAAAAAAACCAGTATCCTCCTATAATGTCCAATTCTATTATATATTCTATGAATTCCATATAATAAAGATTAATGTCAGCCCAGTAAGGCAAGTAAATCTTATTCAGAAAATAAAAAAGTAGGTAAACTGATTTAAGGTTTTACCCTCCACTGCACCCCGTAGTTATTAATCTTCATCACTCCTCTCTCACTGTTGTCCCCTTCAGTATCTTCCCCTCTTTGTGCATCAACCACACCACTTTAATAGGAAATGAAAGCTTCTCTCCTTCTCTCTCTCTCTTTCTCCTGCCTCAGCAGCACCCAACTCTCTCAAACACACACACTCATACACACCCTCAACAGATGTTCAGTCCAATCAACTGGATTAGAGGGTTTAGTATCGATATCAATTACCTCCTCAGGAACAGACGGTGCCAAAATTTGTCCCTAGCCAAACTCCTAGACCCTCTGGATTCTGTGGAGGAGATGATGGAAGTGAAAGAGGGCAATTTCATTTTTTTATCCTGTACATTTTTTGTGCTCTTTAGAGAAATTTCCCATTTCACGTTTCATTTTGCTCAAACATTTTGTGAGCAGAGAAATTATGCCATTCTTTCGGAATCAAACCTGTGTTTTTTCAGTATCTCAGTAAATGCACTGCACCCATGTAGAACCTTGTACCTCCAAAGTCACTATTCAGTCTTTTTTTCATAAAGTACGCATTGACATTCAATTCCAGTACATTTTGCTACCGCTGATATTGTTACTGTTTCACATTCTTTTTATGGTAGAAATTGTTTAATGTTGTACGACATGTCCAAAGGTTCAAATTCCGATTGAATACATTTGATCAGCATATTTAAAGTCTAAAACATTCCAGGAGCTCTATTCTAATTTATTTAATCTTCTGTTTTGATCCCACTTATACAACTCGATGCCCCAGCATCCCAGTGTCATCAGTTCTAGCAAAAAAGTCGTATAGTCATGATTTTTCATCTGTTTCATCTGTGTGGTATTGTGGCATAAGTGTGGAAGGAGAGGCCTCTCCAACCAATAGATGTGTTTAAATCTGCTTCAGAATGTTTTATTTGAAAAAAGCAGGAATGAGAGTGAATCAGTTTGTATTTATCTATGAATGAATGAGTGATTCTTACAGTATCGGTTTTCCACAGCAGCTTTATGCTTCAGTTCATTAAATCCCTGCAAATGTCTGTAAGTCGGACAGGTCTTACATCACATGCAAAACCAGGCAGCTACAGAATAACCACACACCTCTCTCCACACATCAGACTGGTCAATTACAGCTCAGTGTTCTGCCTGTTTATGTGGGAGACGTCAAATTAACAGAGCTTATTAATCCTGCGCATCACAGCCTCCTTGTCAACTTTCTTTTTGGCAAAAAAAGCGCCTCATGTTTAATTTATGACATAGAATTTGGAATTCTGTTGATTTGACAACTTTATTAACATGTTTTTATAATTCATTTCTATTGTAGTGGTTCTAATTAATTGTTGTAATTGTAAAGACGGATTTGTGGTGCTGTGTTCACCTTCCAGATAACAAGGGTTTCCTGAGGAAGTCTCTTTCATTTAGTAGATCGTAGAGCTGCTGTTGTCATACTTCACTGTGAATGGCTTTTCTGTTTCAAAACTACGAGAGCACTAATGTGACTGAGAGTGTATTTATTAATCACCCCTTCTGATCTCTATTGCACAATATAGCACTTTGTCCTGCTGCACATACATGAACCAAAATAGCAGGTGAGTTTGGAGATGCCCACATTAGTCTGTGCAGCCAAGACCTATCATCTGCACTTGTTGTTGCTCTTGTGCAATTACAACCTTCAGAGTTTCTCTCAGATGGCGTCAGTTTGCATTTACTGTAAACCCTTCAAAGTATGCTCTATCCTTGTGACTAAGGGATCTCTTAGAGAATTTCTGGAGTAATAAGTAAGTTTAGGGTGTTCAAGTAGAAAGGACCAGCTAAAATAACAGGTAATTACAAGCAAGATAGCAAAATGGTTTGACAGTTAGACAACTGCTTTATAGACTTGAAGACACGGGACTGGACAATGCTGCATGTCACCATATGTTTTAACATACTGATTTCCTGTTGTCTGAGAGCTCATCATATTTCTGTAAATATTTGCCCCGAAAGGGTTAAACCTAAATATGGGGTTTGTCCCTTTATTGAAACCCAGAGGATTTCATCAGTGTTTTCTTACTCTGATCTTCCTATGAAATTATTATTTATTCATCTGACTTAATAAAATCTTTCAGTACCAGGGATAATAAAATTCATCCTGCCTTCCTTGTGTTAGGAATACTGTATAGCCTAATAAAACTTTCAGTTAATATTACTGTATATTGCTTTGTGAGTGCTGAGACAATATATGATTGATGATTGTTTTATCAGTATTTTTAGGCATTATGTGTATTAAAATTTTTAAATCCTTTTTTAAAAAATTTTTTTATAAAAAAAAAATATAAAAAAAATTTTTTTTTAGGTTTTTAAAAAAAAAAAAAAAAAAATCCATATTTTATTAAAAAAATTTTTTTTAAATTAAAAAAAAAAAAAAAAAAAAAAAAAAAAGCCGCTTTTTCCTTTGCTGAGGAAGAGCTTGTTTGTAGCATTGCATTGACAGAACTATACAGATTGCATGTATTTCTGGCTGATAGCCTATTACAACGCAAGCCACACCACCTGCAGTCTGGCCAAACCAACAGCATTTTGACTGCAATATGGTAGTTATTTCCGATCCAGATAAGATATCCACATATAGATCACATCTTAATGCCAGGTGTAAAGGGGATCTTTATTTAGAAAGCTTCTACATAAAAATCTAGCACCACATGATAATTACGTACCATGTGGTGTTTTTGATTACTAAAAGCACTATGGAGCAATATTTTTAAGAGTGGATCCCAGTTTCTTGCACAAGGACACATGCACGTGCACTAGGGTGAGACAATTCCCATTCCAGCTGCTGGTTTCACAATATTGTTAGTGTTAGTGAAGAAACATAATCGTGTGCCTGCAAAAAAAAAAGAAGAAGAAAACTTCCCACTGATAAACGATTATTTAAAAAAAATGTTTTATGAGGAAAGCAATGCATTTGACATTTGTCAAGAAAAAAAAAAAAAACAACCTCCACACACATATAGGCTGGAGTTATATGGCCGGCTGACTTTTAAGTAGTGTGACCATGTGTCTGTGAACCTCCAGATGTGGTGTGGTGAATTAGTTCATTTACATATGTTTTTTCTGTGAGCAGGTGGGTTTGGGTTCATTGTGAGAACATGTACAGGTTTCAATCCAGCTTTTACTGCAGAACTCGCCATATTTAGCATAAATTATTTGTTGCATCTGTTGTGTTGCTGATTGCCAACTCGCAGAATTGCTTTCAATTCTGGCATCAGTACTTTTGGCGTGGTAGTTATTTCCTGTTTCTCCTTTTCAGGATCAAAAAGCTTCTGAATAAACATTTAGATGGTCACATTATCCATTCAAGCCAACTATCTCTTTTCTTAAACCAGACTAATGCAAAATTTTAACTGGTTGTCAGTTTGTTAAATCAGGATGTACGAAAAACTGTGAGATGCACAAGGTCATTAAATAAAGAATTGAATTAACAATTAACTGAATAAATGTGCATAGAAATAACATTTTATTTAAAGTTTTACTGGCATTTTTATATAGCTGTGGACTGGGATATAGATGAGGTCAGGGAGGAATCTCCATCATATTTAAGGTTTATTTTGCCTCAGTTGAAGTACACTATCTCAAACAAACTCAAATAAGCACAGCTGCAGAAATACACAAACTCTCTGCCTCTTGTCTCTGAGAGTCAGCTCCATCGATGCTCAATCATGTTTTGTTGTTTTTTATTATTATTATTCTGTTTGAAATTACACAACCCATTCCCATGTCGAATGTCTCTAAATGGGAGAGACGGAGGGCATGAGGCCATTTGAAGTTCAAACTCATAACCCTGTGGCAAATTTTTTACTTGGAGGGAGGCTGGCAGGTGTAGCAGGGATCTCGACAGACCCTTGTCTCTGTGCGACTCTCTGGGTCAGCTAACTTGGCATATTTGTGTATGTGTGTGACTGTGCATGTATGTGTATGAGCAGGCATTTATAAGTGCATGTGTTGTCATGCATGTCTTAATACTTATCTCTGGGTCAGCAAGTTTGTTTACGTCACTGTGTCTTCAAGCTGTATGTATTTATATACATGTCTTTGCATATGTGTTTTTAGTGTGTGTGTGTGTGTGTGTGTGTGTGTGTGTGTGTTTTGGTACTGTGTAGTCAGGTACAGGGTACAGGGTGCAGGAACAGTGTCCTTCAACTGCTCTGTGTTCCTCCTCACAGCTCAACAATGAGTGTAATAGGATCATGCATGACTGAATGCATGCAAAATGCCCCAGTGCCACTGCTGTCTGTGTGTGTTGTCCTGTCACGCACCCCTAACGCAGACTGACAGGCCAACATGCATCTAATTTGGTACGCTGGAGGATGCTGCAAGGGCTGGGATTCACTTGAAGGGAATGGGCAAAGACACAGCACACACATTGCCATAAATACAAATTCAGTACATATGGATTTCTAGGACATCAGTGTAGAAAACAGAAGAAAATGTATGCTCAACCCATGAGATCACTGACACTCCACAGTATTCATAGGGGTCTGAATTGAAGACCTTAAAGCTGCACTGATCAATAGTTTTATATGTCAGTGGATTAGCTAACTGTGTTGTATATTTGCTTTTAAATATGAAGTCAAAACATGACTACAATATATCACAAACTGCAGTGTCCCTCACTTTAAACCATTCTAGTACCTTTAGCTCATTGTTTTTGTTCAGTCTCAGCAAAAAAACCATGGCAGTCCATTTGCATTGTATATAATACAGTATGTATTTTCTAAGTGAATGTGCTGTAGACACCACCACTGACATATGTCACCATTATATAACATATATGACGTGTTGCAGTACATAAACAAAATCACCACATTGTAGCTAAAGAATCCGGCATTCTGAAGGGCGAAAATACAGTGGCAGAGTAGAAGTCTCTTACTTTCCATTCTGTCTGGGTCTCTTATTCTACATTAAGGTTAGACCTGGCTCCATGGAATATAATCCTGTGTTTCAAGTTGGACAACAAACTTGGTAGCACATGTACTAATACGTGGTTATAAAATCATACTGCACTGAGAACAGGCTGCACAACACATGGTCGGTTGTAGTCATTTGGCAAGTTTCCACTGACTGATCTTCCTCCAAAGGTACACATGCATCTGAGTTTAATGACAATGTGGTTTGGCTTCCTGTAATGCACTAATAAAATGGTTGAACACCAGTTTGGATTGGCAGTCTGTAAACACTAACATATCCATCCACTTGTATGACAAATCAAACCTTTCTGTTAACAAGACAACACTACACAAATAAAAAGACACCAGTTCCCGGTGATAGTCTGCCAGACATGTACAGTGCAGATTATTTAATTGTGCTGTTGTTGTTTTGATGGTTTGGGGTGCACTGTATATAAAAAAACCCCTACTGTTTTTGCTCTCTATAGTATTCTCACTCTAAGGATTCTCAGCAATAAATTTTTAAAAAATTCGGCATTAGAGGTGGCAAGAAGTATATCCACTGAAAAGTAATTGAAAGAAAGTGTTTATGGTCGGACATATGTTTTTTATTTTTTTATTTCTTTTATCAGTGGCCAGCCTACTGAATTAAATTGGAAAGGCTTTTCATGAGTTCCTGCAGTCTCATGTTCCTCTGCCTGGCACCCAACTACCAAATATCTAAACCTAAAATCTGTTTCATAGGACCACTTTGTACTTGGGCAACCTCAAGATAGCAGGCAGAGATAATTAATGCAATTTAAAAAGTCTTTAAAAAAACTACAAATGCTGTTAAGTAATGTAAGTAAACAGAAGCTTTTCTGTTTCTGTGAGCCAGAGATGAAGAGGCTGCTGAACTTCTTCATCTTAGGCCCTGTTTGCATCTGGCATTACTATGTGTCTTGGGCAGGGGTAGGGAACCTGCGACTCCAGGGCCATATCCCCTCTCCAATGGCTCCCTGCTTTGACAAAATATTATATGGAAATTAATAACAGCTATTTTTTAACATTTTAATTCATCATTGTTGTAGGCCTTCAGTGAATCTTACATTCTCCTATTATAAAAATGTGTAGCCATCACACACCAAATGTTTTAACATTTAATCTTTTTCCAAACTTCGATAGTGGAAATTAGTTCCATCCAGTTTTCATATTTTGTGTTCATCTAGTATTTTAGGGCTGGGGTATGCTTCAAATGCTACATGTTGTCCAACCCTGTCGGAAGCCAAAAGTGTAACATGAAGGCAGAGTGAAAAGCTTGCAATCCTAAACCTTTTTCAGACATGCATACCTTAATGTTAATCTGACCCCAATTTCCACATGTTGGTCTTGTGTCTGAATAAACACCCCGGTCACTTTGACGTAAAAGTCATGATGGCAGTCTCACTCTCAACACAGTACAAGAATGCACAGAGATTAAATGCAAGCCTTGTATCCCCTTTTAAGATGACTCTAATAAATGTATTATCTCCATCGTGGTCTCTTATGTACAAAATCAGTTTAATAAAAGAGAAAAGAGTGTGAAAGACCAATGTATAAGGATTTAAGGAGATCAGTTGAGGTGCAATTAAGGCAAAAGAGATAAAAAAAAAAAACCCTCTTACAATTATAATCTAACAAAATATCGCAGCTTAAAAATCACCTATGTCTGAATGACAAAATGCCAGATAAATGAAGCCAGCAATGTTACATACAGTATGTACAGTACCTGTGTTTACCCTACTATTTCATGTCAAAATGGCTGCAGTGAAAAAGGTCTATTGCTGCATTAGGTGCAGTTGCCTGTCAGATGTCAAAAAGTAAAAAAAAAAAATTATGTATTTAAACTGAAAGGCAAGTTCAGTTCTTCAATTTACCAAGGACACATTGTGTCAGCTGTTACTGTATTGATGATGGGTACATGTAGAACCTTGAATGGTGTATTAAATAATGCTTTAACCTTTTTCTATTATGATGTGAAACCAGAGGAACAACTCCTTAGGAAAAAATAAAAATCTGTACACTTACATTTCCATCAACGACTATTTTACCAACATCAAGTCCTCTGGTAAAACTCCTGACAGCTGACCCAGTAGATCCTTTCAACAGTCTGAACCAGTGGACCGTGCATATATGGGGGATCTCTAAGTGAACCTGTATTGAGCAATGTGAAACAGAGCATTGGCAAATGAGTGAGCTCAATGAACAAAACCACATAAACAAAGGTGTTGGAAGGAGAAAAGTGGCTGAATTGGATGGGGTGTAAAAAAGCTAGAAGAAAGAAAATAATCAAGTCTGCTCAAATGTGTTCATTTGACCTCAAGAGTGAATAAAAAAATACTCAGATTCCACGCTGTCAAACTTGGAAAATGTTTGCAGTGGTCTCCCCTGTTTAACTGTCAGGACATCAGGAAACCTGTGATTAATGTCACCCTGCAAGGACCATTTTAATGTGAATGATTGTTAAAATTGTATGTTATAGACTCAAGGGCATGGAACACTATTGTTCCCAGTTCAGAGTAAATCACATTGAAATGCGTCGTCTACATTGAGGCAGTTTTGCTTCCTATTTAGTGTCCTTTTCACAGATCAGCTGTTACAGTCCTTGCCATCTGCAGTGCAGCTGGTTCAGGTCTTCTGTTTTCAGTAGGCTAACACTAAGCTAATTCCTCACAGCCCCATTAGGTAACTTTTCTACCTAACAGTTTCAAAATCATTTTGATGCTACACACTCAGTCTTGTAATAGGGTGAATGTTGCCGCTGTCATTCCCACTCTATGCCCTATATGCCTGCTGTTGCACTATGTCAATTTGGTCTCTGGGTTTGGACTAAGGCACTAAGTCACACTCAACTATGTCACTGATTTTTGTGAAACTGGATCATATTTTATGGAGAAAATATTTTCTGGTTTTCCCTCTAATATCCTCTGGCTGCTTTGCTTTAAAGGACGCAAATTTACACTAGCTGATAAAGTAAGTTAACTGCTAAGCTAGTTCTGTGCTGCCCGACCTGCTAGCTCAGAGCCCCAGTGACTGTTGGTATATTTACACTGCTAGCAAAGACGCTTTGGACCTCCGGGGGGGAGGAGGATTTCAGCCCCTGGGTGAGGGGAAGCCAGTGGAGAACACTAACTGGGAGTGGGGCCGGTGTTGTGCCAGTACCAGAGCCGGGCGATCAGGCTCAGCAGCCTCTGCAGACATGGCAGAGGCAAAATGCCCTCAGAGGTAATTGTGCCAAATCGCAGCAGATACCAAAGCTTACATAGTATTACTTTATCATGCTGCCAACAAAAAACTATATGTATATATATATATATATATATATATATATATACCGCATGATCAACCTAATTAACCTACCATGCAGTTCGTACTTTAGCCCCAAAGGAAAAAAAAACTTCTTTTTTTTTTTTTTTTTTTTTTATTGAAAACAGTATATACATACAATACACAGTATGTACAACAAAATGATAACATCTACAACTCCCATAATGCTTTGGGGGCTATTAATTGTTCCTGTTTGCAAAGTACCCATGGATGTAGAGACATCACTGGATTACGTTGATACTGAAGAAAACTTGTGATGTGCTCAAGCAGAAAAACAACCAGAGAGCATTAAAGAAGACAGCTGAAGAACAACATAATGTGTTTGTGTTTCTTCATGGCTGGTTAGCTTTCAGTGCACAAACAGAATATTTTATTTAGTTATTATAGACATTTATACATTGTTTACAGTTATTTATTATAGATTTGTTTCCATTGTTCATTTTCTTGAGTACCTATCTTCCTTTTGAGGGTAAATGATGGCCATGTTCGCTGAATCAAGATGTAAAACTACAGGTTTCAAAAGATCCAGTGTGTTCCATGTGGTTGCCCCCCCGAACCAATACTCCTCCCCAATGGCATGTTTATTTGTAAGCATGCTTGATGGATCCAAGGACCACACCCCAAGCATCCTATTGTGGAGGTGCAGGTATTTTTTTGCTGTTGTACACCAGCCAAGGCAGCAATGCAAAGTGTGTTCAGAAATACTTTGTTGTGCTAGAGTGTAGTTCCTCAGTCATATAGTGGAGTAGTGATACAGTATTTGTTGAGGCCTTAGCCCTGGGTTTCTCCATGGCCACTACCCACAAAGCAATGTTTTGATGAGCTGTGTTGTGTCCGGGTCCATTCATTGTGCGCCTTTGAGACCATTCCCTTTGAAATGGCCAGCAGCTCTACAATCATGGTGATGCTCAGAACCTGCACTCCAGACACCCACCATCATGCCTTTTTCATGGTCTGTTAGCTCAAGCTTGAGGACCACTCTAAGTAAGCCATTCACATGCAAAGTAAGAGTGAAAATGAAGTTGCTGTTGCATGCAGCTGTTTATGTAGAGACTGTTGCAGATGGAAAAAGAGAGCCCACTTCCTCTGCAGAGGCAGAGTTTGTGTCTGGGATATGTCTATTGCTTAGTTCCTCTGTTGGTGCAATTTGTCTTGTGTTATCTTGGTGTCTGTGATGGTTGTAAAATGTTCAAAACTTTATATTTTTTTCTTGCAACATTCAGTATGATTTAGCATCTTTAAAGCTGTTAGCTGCCCCATGTTGCTGTGCCAACTCACATGGTAAAGAGATTGCATTTGTCCTGTCTTGTAATGCATTTATCTTACAATAGGGCCATGCACAGTTCAGTGATAGACCTCCATCTTGCATCCATCCTGCATTAACATTGTGTAAGCGTTATGAATTAGTGGAGGTTATTTTTTAATCATAGCTGGTCCCTTATTTCTCACTTCAGGTATCAGTATATCTCTTGTCAATCTCAGTAACATGTAATTAGCCACTTACACACTAGGAGCAAGTGATTATGCTTTTCTCATACTTTTTTTCCATTAAAACCTATAAGCCTTGTTTCCTACAGGCTTTGTTTCAGAGTTCTTACCTTTTTTCTTTTTTTTAATTTCCATTTAAAGTTTACAGATCTGAGATCTGACAACAGTATCTTTGATTCCTTTTTGCCATTGATATGGCATTGTCTCTTCAAAGTTTCAAGAAGAAGAAGAAGAAGAAGTTTTTCTCTTACTTTGTGGATAGCCTGTGCCAATGATTGTTTGTATTTCAATTATCTAAGTTAAATACACCACAGTGTCACCATAGAAGGTGATTATGAGCAGTCTGTACATCTAACATACTGCCAGATAAAACAAAGTGATCTTTTACATACATACATGCACATGCTACAATAATCCATTCATTTTCCAAGTGTGAGGCCACTTGTAAGATAACTTAAGAACTGACACAACTGAAACAAAATTGCTACGAGGAAAACAGCTTAGAGCCTGGGCCTTTAATCTTCCTCAGGGCTACAATTGGATACACTTGTAGAGCCTAGAGCAGCCATGCTAGTCACTCTGGTCATGTTCACTTTGTTCTCTACCTAACTAGATACATTACTTTCTTTCATTTACTTTGTTATATAGAGTGATGGTGGGCTATACACTTACTTACAGAACTGCTGCTTATATACAGCCTTGCATACTTGATGAATTCATAATCAGTTGAAATGTATCCCCTGGCCTCGACTGGAACTCCACTGGAGCAGCTGCTCATGAGATGAGAGTTGCTGATTTGTTCTAAACAGTGATCATGAACGTCTATGTTCAGTGAGCTATCAGACCAAGTAACTTATTACAATAATACCCCATGTTTGGAATGGTATAATTATTTTACATTAATGATAGTATGACTTCAGTCACTAAGGGCTGGACATTTTTTATAAACATATTTTTTTAACTCTTCTATAAAATTAAACTTAAAATGTAGGGTTCAAATTCCTGACTTTTCACATGCTAGGCAAAGAAAATTGAAATGATGTCCAAACTGAAATAAAAATGGCACAGCATCCAGGGTTGCACTTACCTTTGTATTCACATGCAGCTGAACAGTGGTGCTATGCCATTATACTCGTCATCCACCATAATACATCTTAATTCAGAATAACTGGTCTCAAACTATGTTGTCATAATTCAAGATTTTAGGGGTACTTTTTTATTCTGATATTTGAAACAATTAGAGTCACAGTTTTCGCTATACCTATGACTAGCTTCCAGAATATCTGGGCTTTATCATTTATTCCTAGTTCAGACCTTTTTATGTAGCATTTATTCATATGTTCTATAATCTGCTGGACCCCTTGATAGTGATTGTGCTGTTCATGCATGTTGCAGGAGAGCTGCAGTATTGCTACTGCAAAATATAGTTGAGTATTCCAAAATTTGCCACAGTTTGTATTTTTTATTTTGTGTCCCTGCCTCAACATCAGATGCAAGGGTGCACCAGAAACCATCCTCTCAGTCCTCTTATCCTTCATTAATGCTGCATGGATTTGCGTAAGTGCAATGGGGGGATATTGAATAGTGAAATCCTACAACAAGTACATCGTTATCATTGATGAGGTCAAGTTATTTCCCACCCACTCAACTCGACTCAAATGCAGAGTGAACCAGGCGCTGACTTGCTAATAGTACAGCCTTCATATATCGCCTTAATTAAAATGTGAATGGACCCCAGCTTGGATCTGCTACTAGTTGACTCTGTCCATCCAGATACTCTCAATAGCACAATGAGGTTGCTGCTGCCTCTGTTGTTTCCTCAGTGACACCCAGTGGTGAACTATCTAGACAGACAGGAGACAGAGGGGGAGAGGATAAGCTGTGGATATAAAGAGAGCAAGCTAGAGGGACAGAAAGAGAGAAACAGAGTGTGTGCTTACTTTTGGAACCCCAGCAGAGTCCAAATGAATATCTCAACACACTATTGATCCAGACACTGTCACTCCTATTCTTTATCTCAGCCCTTCCACCTCCCGCTCCCAGTCTCTCCATCTTGCGTTCTCTTGCTGTCAGATTGAAATTTGTCTTGTGTTTTGCCTCCTCTCTCTCTCTCTCTCTCTCTCTCTCTCTCTCTCTCTCTCTCTCTTTCTCTCTCTCTCTCTCTTTCTCTCTCTCTCTCTCTCTCTTGCTCAGTTTGTCCCTTGCTCCTACAGTGCCCCAGGGTATAATCAAATAACTGCCACTGAGATGGAGTGTATCAGGAACTGGCATGCAGTTCAGTATGTGTGTGTGCGTGAGAATGCTCTTTTACCTAATGTCCTCACAAAAATAGAAATATCCCTGAGGGCTTAGTTACTGGACAGGCTGGGTTTAGGGTTTGAGATTAGGTTGAGGGATTTTTTAGTCTATGGTTGTAGACAGTGTTTCCTGTGATCTTTTTGTACTGTACTTCATAGAGATTATGTCAGTCAAACACTTCAAACTGCTGCCACTGACTCATCACTTCCTGTGCCCCACAGACTTTTCACAGGCAGGATCTGCCAAACCTGCCAGGTTAGTTAGAATTAGATATCTAATATATAACACTGCAGGTTATCACAGGTAAAGATGGGATATACTGTAGGATTGTTTAATGAAAGAGCTCAAGGACATATACTTATGTATGAACAACACACCAATTTTAAGTCATTTTGCATGTTATCACGAGTGTCTCAATTTCTACTGACTTATATTGTGCAGAGATGGTATGTGATTTTACGCACAAATGTCATAGAGAAAAAATGTCAGGTGATATAGTATGAAGAGCAACAAAGTCTGCATATGAAGGAGGTTGGGGAGGTTGGACATGTCAATCAAACACAGAACTTTCACCCAGGAGACTGCTGTTGGTGTCCTATGTGAAACCAGAAATCAAAGTTGACTTATTTTAACTTTTTCTTGCTTTATTGTCTAACGTATTTAACTTATATGACGTAACTTATGCAAGCAACTTAAGTGACAAAACCATAATGTTTGCCTAAATCTAACCAACCATCTAACCTAGTTTTGTTGCCTAAACCCAACCAAACTGCGACCATTTCAGAAGGTCACCTGCTTATTTTTAACATGACGTCAACGGCCCCCTGACATTGTCATTTCCTGCGTGTCTAAAACTCATAAAATATAATGAATACCGTGCTGTTGGTGCCAAAGTGTGTCATTTAATGCTGTCATAAAATGGCATCATATGACATGAGTGACATGACACTCAACACCTTTAGAATAAAGTGGAATGCCAATTGTTCACCAGACTTCATCGCCCAGCAGTCATACCAGCTCATTTGAATGGACACCATATTGGCTATCATAACCGCAATGCTAAAACAATTGAATTAACACTTCCATGACAGTGTCAAAAGTCCTGCATATAAACGTAGTTAGAATTTATAACAGACTTGTAGAGGTTCACCTAATGAAGTGGCCACTGAGTATAAATAATGAGGTGTGGAATCGTCCAATGTGAACGTAATTCCAAGGATCCAGGGCTGTATGAACCACTTGTTGTGTTTTTGGCTTCTTATAAGCCTTCAGACTTTATGTATTAGTTGCTTAAGTGTGTTTCATGGTCTCACTGGTACTGTGGGGTAGTGCTATTGGGGCTGAATGGGAGTAAATCCCTGCAGCCAGAATCGTGTAGAAACTGTTCCCTAAAGAGTGGTGGGGAGTGGAGTGTCCACATTCTTTTGGCCATGTGGTGTATACTGTGATTGTGTGTGTGCGCGTGCATGTTTCAGGCCTTCAGAGGAAGTTTGTATTGAGAAAAATAGAGACCATTAACCAGGCTTTACTTGGTTCTGCTGCCTAATCAGCCACTAACTCCCCTAGATCCTGCCGCAGTAATACCAGTGCCACAGAAGAGAAGACTGAGGGAGATAGACGAATAAGAGACAATGAGGGATAAATGAAGAAATTTTGGGGGAATTAGAGATGAAGAAGAATGGGATGATGAGAAAATGCTGCCAAGTTGAAGACAAGGGAAGCTGTGGGGAGAGAGACTGTAGGTCATTGTCAGTGAAGGAATATTATAAGTTTAAAGCAAAAATTACTTGATTCGAAGAAGAAACTGTCTCCATATTTGGTTTCAAATCTGAAGGGTTCAGCTTCACACACTGTTGGTTTCAGCTAAAGTAACCCCACCCCACTTAATGCATAGATGTTTGTGCTGTAGACTTTAACAGATTAGTCAATATTTGAGGGCAGGAGACCACTTTTTTGTTTTGTTTTTTAAGGACGCAATAATGCCGAACTCAAGTCTTCAAAACGGTATTCCACAGTCCAGTGTGTGACATCGCTCTGGTTCTAGACATGGTTTTAAAAGAAGATCTGAATTCTCCATGAACATGAAAAAAAAACCTCTCACAAGAATACAAAAGAAAATAAAACAGTTTAAGGATGGATTTTGAGAGTAGTGACACAGTTAAAAACCTCCTCCCACTCACTTCATCCAAGGATTAAAACATTTCTCCCTGTTTTTGCTGTGTTTGTGCTCAACCCCCCACTAAAGTCGCCTACACTTTTTAAACACTCACCCATAAAGCTTTGGCTAGTGTTTGGCAATCTCTATACACAATCTGCCCTTCTCTTTGGTTTGTCAATTTGAGCATGTGTGTCCTTGAATACTGATGATAGAACTTGATGAAATCTGCCATTTGTTTTTGTTGTGCTTTGCCTTAGGCTACATGTGTAATTAATCATTACCACCCAGGGTAACTCTCTGCTAAATTTCTAAGTCTTTGTTTCAACCAGCCTGCTGGTGGGGAGTACTGTGTAAGAGGGTACCTTTTACATTTTAAATGTCAGGTCTGTTTCTTTGCCAAGTGCTTGTTATGTTGTGGTTTAATATTCTGATTTGGTACATTTCAAACTAGAACTCAGAGAGCAGATACCTGTTTGAAGGCTAGAGGATCATCTAAATTTGTTATTTTTGTACTGCAACAAAAAATGTATAGAAGTCAGGGCTCCAGACTAACTTTTTGCATTGGTTGCACTGGTGCGCCTAACTTTTTATTTTAGGTGCACCAGCACAAAATTTAGTGTCGCCTTTAACGCCATAAGGTCACCTTTTTATTGCTCTCCATAACTTTCATATAATGTGAATGATTTTTAAACAAGAATAAGGTGTAGAGAAATGCTTGTCTTAATTTGAAGCACAAAAAGAAAAATAAAGTGTTTAAAGTGCTTCACTGAGCTGAAATTGAACATTTCAAACTAAAACACTAAGCAAAATAAAATATTTCCAAATAAAAGAGGACCTGATTACTACTACCTGCCGCTGAAATGCAGCTGGGAGAGGGGCCACTTTCTCTACACACTTGTCACGGCATATCGTGTGTTTTTCAATACGAAACGTTGTTGACCCGCTCACGAATGCACTATTTCCGGCCATATTCTGACCGCACTCCTGACAGTACACGCAGTGCATTGCCTTACGTCCTTTGTTGTACCTCAGCCAGGGAAATTGTTTCTGCCAGTCCTGTCTGAAGGAATATATTTTGGCCTTTTTAATTTGGGTCTCAGAGCCGGGCTCTATCCCAGACTCGGTTATCTCCTCCTCTGGTTCCGAGTCTGATGCTGTCGCCGAAGGACCGGGGCTTGGTATCTTACCAGGGACCGAGGGCTCCGTGTCTTGACGGGATGGACTCTCAGTAGTGGGGATGGATGGGATTATAGTAGTAGGGCAGGTTGTAGGCTTGGTTTTCTTAATGAAAAAAACTTTCAATATTTCTGCCTCTCTTCATTTTCCCTCGTTTTGTTGCGTTTATTTTATTTTTCCGTTTCAGTTAGTCAGCTACTCTCGCGCTCCGGTCGTGCGCAATTTTTAAACACACACAACTTAGCGTGGTGAACAGGACCACAGCCAATCAGAGGCAAAGACCCGCCCGAGCTCTGTCTCTTATTGAGACTATTAATTATTCGGTCACAGGAGAACACAGAGAGATGGTGCGCTTGCGAAATAAATTTATGTTTTCACCCGGGCAGCGTCAGGTGCACCAGTGCGACCTAGAAAAATTATTAGTCGCACTCTTAAAAAATTGGTCGCACTCTGCCCTGGAAGTTTTGAAGTGAGAGACAACCTTTGGGGAATACATATATATCTAGAAAATTATATATATGTTATTATATGTACAAGGATGGATAGTACAACAACTAGGTGAAATGTCATGTGATTTCAAAGGACTTGTATGTGTGAAAAGAAACTGGCCACTGAAATCTCTGTAGAGCCGAGGGGAACAGAGACCCCCCTGTTCCCCTCGGCTCTGCAGAGATTTTGTTTAGCTCCTTTTAACTCATTGTTTTGATTTCAAGGCCTGCAACTTTTTGGGTTAACTCACACCGCTCTCATCAACCAGCTAAAGAGCAGGATATTTCCCTCTGGAGTTTGTAGAGGCCGAAACAGAGCTAAAAGGAGTGTGAATATGGGACTTGGGTTTATTAGATTGATAGAAACACCATTCAATAAATGCAAGCGTTGCTCCAAATCTCGCCATACAATGGCTGGCAACCTTTTCAGAGTTTACCCTGTCTCTCGCCTTATGTCAGATTGGCTCCAGTCCCCAGCAACCCTGAAGGATAAGTAGGTATAGATAATGGATGGCAAACATATTTGTTAATGGACATTAGAAGCAAATGAACATACTTTTTAGAAGAAAGTTGTGCCAGATCATGAAGTGTCAAAACCATATTTTTTCCCCAGCTCAGTGAAAATCTTTCACTTTTGGAACCTGGTAAGAACGCCACCTGGTGGAACGAAGCTAAAGACTACTGGAGTTCTTCAGAAGATAGAGAGGAGAGGAGTTTACCCAGCATGGCCTTGTACGCAAAAATATACAAATTGAATTGTCCACGTAGACTTAGTGATGGCTAGTCTACCAAATCATAAAGTGTACAATGATGAGTACCGAAACCAGAGTTAGTTATAAAAAGGTGATTAATATAAAAGGTGAAGAGCACTAGAGGCAGCATGCATGTAGACACGTGTAACATCACCATAGTCCAAAACACTTAAAAAGGTAGCCTGAACAAGTTTCTTCCTGGCCTTATTTTGTAAGTAAAATCCAATCCTTAATTAACTCATGGTCAACGGAGTCTAATGCTTTTGACAGATCAACAAATAAGGCAGCACATTGTTGCTTCTTGTCCAAGGCATTGACAATATCATTTAACATCAACTTAGTTGCCGTAACAGTGCTATGCCCTACTCTAAAACCTGAATGTATATCCATTTGAATGTTGTGATCTGCTGGATATTGTTTTAATATGTCTAAAATATTGTTTACTTGAGCTTTCAAAATTTTTATAAGAATAGAGAGCCTGTGCATTGGCTCATAATTGTTAAGACCCAAAGAGTCTCCACCCTTTAATGAGGAAAGCATGTAGGCTGCCTTCCATAATTGTTGGGATTGAATTTGTTTGCTATAGGCCTAGCAGTAATTTCAGTTGCAGCCTTTTAATAGGAAGGTTTTCTGGTCCTGGGGACATTTGGGGATTTATAGCTTTGGGAGCAAAACAGATATCCTCTTTTGAAATGGATCTGAAGACAAAAAGTACTGGTGCTGTTTCAGTGCTGGAGTTAGAGCAATGAGGACCTGTTCTGGACTCATTCAAAAAACAGCCAGATGATACAAAGTGTTTGCTAAAGTGCTCAATTATGTCATATTTGTTTTTAATTTCAACTGAATTTACAAAAATATGCTCAGGGAGATCTGAAGGGGAGTTTGAACAGGACTAGACTTAATTTGCTTCCAGAATTTGGAATGATTATTAAAATTTTCAGACACAGTTTTTAAATATTCATTTGTTTTGGATTTTCTGGTTAAGCCTGTGCATTTATTTCTTAAAATTCTAAAAGCAGACCAGTTAGCAGGATAATTTGTGGCTCGAGCTTTTACCCATGAAACATTTCTTTCTCTGATCATATGAACTAACTCTTCAGTGAGCCATGGATTATTTCTCCCTCTAACCCTAAATTTCTTTAGAGGAGCATTCTTATTACACATAGCTGTAAAGGCATTATGAAAACATTCCCAAGAATTTTCAATTTTCACGTACAGACAAATACAGTTGTACAGATTATGAATAAAAGCCTGCATATAAAAAATGTTTAAAACTTCTTTTAGAAATATGACAAGGTTTATGAGTAGGTATTTTGTGTCTCTTATACAAGCAATAGCACAGTGATCACTGACATTATTGCAGAATAAAGCTGTTGTGTGTTGTTGATGTGTATTTATGTGGCATGTTTGTAAGAATGACATCCAACAGTGCAGATTTGCTATGGTCTCTGGGGTTGATTCGAGTTGGATTGTCAATAATTTATGTGAGATTTAGAGAATCAGATAGATCTTTAATATCACCAGAGGCAGGAGAGAGCCACTCCCAATTAAGGTCGCCCAGGAGAATTACCTCAGAGTCATTGAGGTTGAGTAATACATCATAAAGTGTGGAAATAGTTTCTTTTGTGGCGGATGGTGGTCTATAACAGTCAGGGGTGAGTCCTTGAATAAATAAACTTTCAACGCCAGTAGTTCAATTTTTTGACTTTAGACAATGTCACTTAGCTTAAAAAAGTTAATTTAACATAAATAGCAACTCTGCCCAACTTGCCTGAATGATCTGCACTGAAAATATTGTATGCATCAGTGGCAATCATATTATCTGGAATTGTTGATTTAAGCCAGGTTTCTGATAAGACCATAATGTCCATGTCCATTGTTAGCATGTGCATTTCATTTCATTTCAAACTTCTGACATTAAATTGCACGATTCCAAGTCCAGTTCTATTTTAAAAGTCACATGGGGAAGGTATATTTTGCAGTGGGTTGTGAATTAAGAGAAGAATGATCTGCTGTTTGGAGATTAATTCCAAGTTTTAACTGTGGTCTAGTTTATGTCAGATTTGGGAGCATCTGCGGTTGTAGTACAAATCGGAAGTGAAAAGAAATACAGATTGTGTAGATTGAAGTATATCAGTATGTATAGACACACATTTAAACAATGGATTTCTACTGTAGTTGTTAGACTCAGTTCGAGATGGTTAGTTGTAAATGTTAACTGGCAGGGTGGACTTTCCAACTGTTAATTATTCATCTTATTTTACAAGCACGACTGGCTGTCGAGCACCCCTCCTCCCCCCAGTTTTAAACCCTCAGTTTTACAGTGAGGAAATCCAATTACATCCAGCACCTAGAAAGACTGGGAGACAGAGAAAAAGATACACAAAAGAAAGACTGAAGAAGAAAAAGAGGGGGAAAAATCAATGACAATCCAACTGAGGTGGAACTAAGCTTGACAGTACAGCTCCTTTCTTAGCTTCACACACGTATTGTTTTTTCCCGGAGTGATAAAAGCGTATGACTGTTTATTTCACATGAACTCACCACATTAACCTCAAACACTTTTAATGATTTTTTTTGTTTCTTTATTCATTCTTTTTGTTTATCCCTCTTTCCCTACTTCTGTTCTCCACTCTCTCTTTCCAGCCTTTCGTTAACTCTGTCTTTCTCCCCTCTCACTACTTTCATCTCTCTTATGTGTTTGTGGCTGTCTCCCTGTACACTGTGTGTCAGTGTTACCTGCTGCTAATATAACGGTTATGATTCACATGTCATATTTCAACTTTTTCTATCATTATTACTGTCCTTCATTCAGGAAAGTTTTAGTTTCTTGTAATGGTCTAGTCTTGTGATACCAGACAATTGTAGATCTCCCCACCTACCAATCGTCTGGGGATTTCTAGATAGTTGCTCAAATGGCGGCGAAAACGGCCACTAACAAATGTATGGTCCTTACTTCAAGAACACGTCTTATCTGAAACAATGCTCTCCCTCCCATTGTCCTCTGTAGTGAAACAAACTAGATATACAGCGAATCAATTTGTAACACAGAGAGCTTTGTAAAACACAAAAAAATGGATGTCCTGAGCATTATATTTTACGACAGTGTTTACGAGCACACCACTTCTGCTTGTGACTGCCCTAAAGACTTTGGATTGGTTCTGCAATGCAGGTTTTCTTTTAAACTCTCTAATTGTTTCCACCCAGTTTTAGCAACAAAAGCTGAGAGAAAGTCCTGAGTTCCTCAGCATTTAGAGATTGCCTTGTGCTTCTCCTAATGGTCTAAATACATTTTAGCAGCTTTTCAGCTCTTCTCTGACCGTGTGGTGTATCATAATCATAACAGGCCAGAGTGTGAACTCTGTACGGGGTAAATGGCATCTGTTGCTAGCCTTTTCAATGTGTCCTCTCGACCATATTTGCAATTATGTCAATTTGCAATTATCCTTGAGTCTGTTCAGACTAGGTCTGCTTGTCATCAGATACCTAACAAGTTGGGTTTAATTAAACAAAATCTATCTATTGTGTTTGTATATGTTTTCCATGGATCTATTTCACTTTTAGATTGAGGTCAGGATTTCAAGTTCTTCTTTACAGGGGCATTGTCATTTTAAAACAGGAGTGGGCTTTCCCCAGGAGTTGGAAGCATGCTAGCCTAACGTATAAAATATCATTGCATATAGCAGAATTAAGATTTTCTGTAAAGGTCCAGTGTGTAACATTTAAGAGGATCTATTGTCAGAAATGGAATATATTTGTAGGTATGTTTTCATTAGTGTATAATTACCTGAATATAGGAATCGTTGTGTTTTTGTTACCTTACAATGAGCCATTTACATCCATCAACCATATCATTGTGAGCACTGACTGGTGAAGTGAATAACACTGATTATCTGGTTATCATGGCTCCTGTCAGTGGGTGGGAAATATTAGGCAGCAAGTGAACATTTTGTCCTCAATGTTGATGTGTTAGAAGCAGGAAAAATGGGCAGCGTGAGGATTAGAGAGACTTTGACAAGGGCCACATTGTGATGGCTAGACGACTGGGTCAGAGCATCTCCAAAACTGCAGCTCTTGTGGGGTGTTCCCGGTCTGCAGAGGTCAGTATCTATCAAAAGTGCTCCAAGGAAGGAGAAGAACCAGAGACAGGGTCATGGGTGGCCAAGGTATAGTAATACATGTGGGGAGTGAAGGCTGGCCCGTGTGGTCCGATCCAACAGACGAGCTACTGTAGCTCAAACTGCTGAAATAGTTAATGCTGGTTCTGATAGAAAGGTGTCAGAACACACAGTGCATCACAGTTTGTTGGTATGGGGCTCCATAACACTGGATCAGATAAGGACTTTTGCAGGTTTTACATCCACTTCTCCTTTTGAGCTTGGTTCAGTCAGGGGGTTTTTAGTTGGTTGGAATCTGCAATCTCACCGCTCGATGCCACTTAATCCTGCACATTGGTCCTTTAGGCTAAGAGGCCTAGCTCAGATCATGAAAAACCAGACCAAGAGCACACAGCAGTATATGGACAGCGGTGTTCACAAGAAATGCAGATTTGAAGGAATCTAAATCAGACTTTAACTGGTCTGAAATAAGACATTCAACCTATGATTAAAAAATCCTCACCACTTTCTGCCGTCTTCATTTTAACAACCTGTCAAATTACAACTTTAAAAATACATAACTGTATCTTTTCCAGAATAATACATTGTTTCAAGTACTGTAGTCTATACTGTGAAGGAAAAGTGCTGTGGATTACTTTCATGCTGGTTTTGAAGTGTCTCCACCTCCCTGTTCTCTCAGTTCTTACTTTCATCAGTTGTCATAACGGCTCTCTATAGAGGTACTGTCTAGCCTATAAACACTACATTAATGATTTCAAACACTGCTAGCATAACTTTGTCAAAAGAATGCCTCAAAAAGACAGTTTTAGTCTTTTAGGTTAGATTTAATGATGTAAGTGTTTACAGAGTGGATAAAATAAATGTACTTTCAAGGTGCACTTGCTGCACTTTATAAGTGGGTAATAACTCAATCAAGGTGATGGAAAGATACATTCTGTATGAATTAATGTTTAGTGGTCTAATCAGAATTTTCATTTTGAACAATAAAAGGTAAATCCCTCAGCCAACTGATTATTCCTTGACCTCTCTGTGTGGCACCACAAGTCACAGTATTATTACCAGCAATCTTGGGAAAGTACCAATGTACCAAGGAGTTTTTGAGTTACTTGAATTAGTAGTTGTTGAATTAGTAGTTGTTGATGCCATAATGTCCACCCCCTGAAAATGCCAGATTCATATTAGAAGTGTGTTGTTGACTTTAGAAAATTTGGGTCAAAGCTTTGGCTGCAAAACGTCCTGGAAATAGTGCATGCACTGGAATTAATGGCCCTGTTCTATGCAATGTCTCAGTGAGGTTGTCACAAGTCTATACCAGACTTCTATTGGCAGTATTTTCATCACCCTTAAAGAACCAAACCAAACAAGAAAACAGACCAGAGTTCATTTAATATGCACCAAAAAGTTTAGATGTAAAAACAAGCTAACACTACTAAGATGTCTTTATCTACTACTATTTAGATCTAGGGTAACCTCACTAGGCAGCTAGACAAATCACAAGATCATGAGAGAATCCATCTTTCCAGGCTTCAAGCTATGCGTTTGTGTCCAAAACCTGTTGTACATTGTCTGACTGTGAGTAGTAGTAGTTGCTCCTTTACCGCTGTATGATTTGTGAGTCAGTCCAAACAGCCAGTTTTAGTCCCAGTATAGCTGGAACATCTTGTGTGATTTCCAACTCCAACCAGTGTTGTGCTTTTGGTCCTTGTGTTCACATGTTAGTGCTCTCTTACCCTGTGGTGCTATCTTATGGCCAAAGAAAGCCATGAGTTTCCCTGAGCCTGCCTCTAACACTGAGTGCATTAAACGCTGACAGTGCATTGCAGTCATCACCTGTGTCCAGTTTAGAAGTCGCAACTCTCTCATTTATTCTCAAGCTTTGAGTCCATTTTTCTTCCTCAGATTCTCTCTGCAGACTGCATCACTCTGATGTGTTTTTCATGCTCCACTTTGTGCGATGAACATATCATTTTCACACTCTCTTTGCTCTACTGCATGCACTTCCTTTCCATGTTGGTGCTGCTGACTCTGTGATCTACACATTTTTGCTATATGATTTTTCTTGTGGCATGATTTACATGTTTGGCCAATTGCAGGACTGTTTTATTGTTACATGTTTAAATGAACATTTACCTGCAACTTTATTAATTTTGTTCAATATTTCCTGTGTTGGCTTTAACCTTTTATTCTTTTGGCCTTAGTGTTCTTATTTTGTTCACTTCTATTTCGTCCGTCAGTGCTTTGACTTGACTGGATGTAATCACACTTGCGCAGCAGATATTAATCACTTTTTCTAGTGTCAAATGTGCTTCTGTCAACAGTAAGTCTCTCACTTGGTCATTAGTTATGCCACATACTATGTCTTTGTCACGTACCAGAGAGTCTTGCAGCTGTCCAAATTCAGTCTTTGACTTTTTTGAATCTCTGACAAGAGATTTCGACTGGTTCTGAAGTTAGAAGTTCCTTACTAAAAGTTGCAGTTTAGTGAATATGTCCATTTCAGAGGACTCAGTGGTAAGATAAGATCCTTTGTGAATAGGGCCCTTGATCTACTGTGTCAGTACTCAGCATTACCACTTAAATTTAAGGCCTACACTGTTGAAATGCTAAAATATTGGACATATAATATTGGTCTTAACCCAACATTTTACATATTCTTCATGCTAGGTATATAAAAGAAAATCTAATCTATGCAATAAATTGGTAAGAGACATTATATTGCCACATCCTAAACAGACTCTCCTGGCTCTCCTTAAACTGAGAAACTACCCCTGTGGAAAAAGTAGAGAAAGACATAGCTAGGAAATGCAGGAAATGCAGAACAACAAAGGGTTATTTACCTGTTCAAATTCCTGAAGTCTATAGGTTCTTTAATGTCTTTAATGTACTGAAATCCAGTTTCTTCCCTGAGGTTCCTGAGACAATTAATTGATCACTTAGTTCTCTCCTGATTTTGACAGCAGACTATGCATTTATATGAAAGTCTTGTAATGAAAAATTACAAAGATGATTTTCTTTGTTTTATGATGAGTTTATGTGCGTCCTCACTCATTGTTGTCATGGATGAGGTATCATTTCAAACTGCTTTCAGTCTTATAAAAAATATTGTGTCGCACAAATGCTTCCCAGACTGCAACTATATAATGAGATCTAAAAATACTGATCTCCTGGGGACGCCCGGATACCTGGTAGAGCTGGTGCCCAGCATACAAAGGCTGAGCCCTTGCTGCAGCAGCCCAGGGTGTAAATCTGACCTGTGGCCCTTTGCTGTGTGTCATCCCCTCTCTCACTTCCGCCTTTCCTGTCTGTCTCCTGTTGCCCTATCTAATAAAAGTAAAAAATAGAAAAAAATAAATGTAAATACTGATCCCTGCCCATTAGACGGCACTCCAAACACTGCAGATTATTGCCTAAATACAAGGCTGCAAAGCTGGCTGTGACTATAACACAAATACTGTATTGGACAGCAGCAATACTGCTGGCAGGGATACATGGATGGATACATGTGAATATAAGTAGAAGTAAATTCCTAAACAAATTGGCACAGTGTATTATTTCCCATGACCCCTCTGGTTTGAAAGAGAACAACAATCCTTGAATGTTGAACATTGTTGGTGCAAAACTATTGTCACTGTCCTTCGCACCAAAGAGGCACTTCACCGCTAAAGTGTATCGGAAAGGCTAACACTGACTGAATGTTTTGTGTGTGCGCTTGTGTGTATCCTTCTTTGTGTGTGTAAGAGAGAGGAAAGAGTGTTTCTACTATCATTTTGTGCCAGCAGTTTTTAAAGTTGATTTGAATAGTTGGTGTTTTCTCTGTTTCAGCCTCTAGAACAACGTCAGCATGTAAAAACTTATTTTTCCATTTGCAATAGAAATTTTATTTTGACCTAAGGTGATTATATCGCAATGTTCAAAAACAAAGGCAAAACAAGTTGTCAAAAAGGTATTTGCTAGCAGCTGGGCTTCGTCATGTCTGTATCCATCTGGAAACACAGTTGCACATATTATAATCTTCCACAAAAATACTATTACATCAGAGGACAAAGCACAGAGTTGGCCAAAGTCAGTTTGAGTTTTACTATATATGCCAAAATCACAAATTTGTCTCCCAGAGCTGTAATCTGTACAGCATACGGCACCTTCTATCCTTAGAGCTTCAAATCGATTAAGGAAAAAGAAAGTGAGAAACCTCAGAAAAAGCAAAAAGGAGGCAGTCGTACAAAAAGCATTGTATGTACAGGGTAGATGAAGCCAGCAACAGTCGGGCGTCTGCAAAGTCATTGCATGCTGTAGATGTCAAACAAATTGCGGTATGAAGCGCTCAGTATTTGTATAACCAGTTAAACTTTAGGTCTACACTGTTGCTGAAATGTTGGACTGAAATCAAGTCCTAACCCAACATTTTACAGACTTTCCATTCTAGGTATATAAAAGAAAACCTAATCTATGCAATAAATTGGTAACAGCTATTATATTGCCGGATCTTAAACAGACTCTCCTGGCTCTCCCTAAACAGATAAACTACCCCTGTGGAAACTGTGCACAAAGTCATGATTAAAAAAGCAGACACAAGATAGGACATGGAGGAAATGCAACACAAAAGAGGTATCTGTTAAAATGAATGAAGTCTATATTTACTGTTTGTGTTACAAAATGCTCTCAATAGAAGTAAACGTTCCTAAACACATAGATGTTTCAGAATGTACTTTCTTTCCCCATGGGCTCCTGGTGTCAAAAAAACAATCCTTGAGTAATGAGTAGAACACCTTCTTTGGTCCAAAACTGTTCTTACTGTCCTTCATGCTCAAGAGGCACTTCACCGATAATGTGTATCAAAGTTGGCCTTCTGATACACTGACTGATTGTTTGGTCTCTGTGTGTGTGTGTGTGTGTGTGTGTGTGTGTGTGTGTGTGTGTGTGTGTGTGTGTGTGTGTGTGTGTGTGTGTTGCTGATTTAAGTCCAGCATGGACCCCTGTGGCATTGTGGAGGTGCCCTCTGACATCTCTCCACATTAACTGCATGTGTATACATGTGTTTGTGTAAAAACATTAATAATCAAGTCAAAGACCACAACATCTCTCTACCACAGAGACCTGAAAAGATAATCAACTACACACTGAAGATTCACAGTATGTGCAGTGAAATGCAGAGTGACACACTCAAAAGGCTGAAAACTAGTGTGCAATAAGAATGATGATTAGAATTGGGGTGAAAATAAGAATTAGAAAAACTAATATAAAGGATTAAAGATAAAAAATATATGTAATTTATGCATCTTTATATAGAGTATGAATGTAAAGTGAAAGTAACATGTATGTTCTGTACATAATTAAGTGCAGAAGATTCAAAGAGGACAATGCAGTGTCGAGAAGAGAAACTTTTTCTTACCCACTCTGTGTTGGACAAGAGTCAAGCATATCATTCCAATAGAATGAGAGGCAACAAACGATGCTAAGAGACAATGCAAGAGCACTTGTAAACAAAGATTTGTGCATTTGATTTGATATGCATTTATTTTAAATGTAAATACTGTAGACAGTCGTGTTCATTCAATTGTGTGAAGCCAAAATTGTGATCGCGATTAATATTGAATTAATTGTGCAGCCCTAGTATAGCACCAAATCATCAACAGAAATGATGTGGGACCCAACAGTTTCCACCATGAGCAAGCACTTGGAAACGATGGCAAGGAAAAACTTCCTTTTGACAGACCCCAGCAGACCCCAGGTGGGCGGCTGTCTGCCTTGACCAGTTGAGGTAGAGAGAGAGGAAGGAACAGAGAGATCATCGTGGGAATGCTTCATCTGTGGTGGTGTAGGAACATGTGCACTCATGTTCATTCATTAACCCCTCATTAAACATGTTCTTGCACAGCATGCACGTATTGTCACTCGATACTGTTATGTGATGTTTTCAAAAATAACCATTTTCAATCTTCCAATTCATCAAAATGCTGATTTGATAAAAATCCATGATAGTATTTTTTGTCAAATAATGATAATCATCCAGCAAGAACGAGGAGAGAAAGTTCAAGCCTAAGATCAAGGCACAGACATGGTCTGTACTGGGAAAGATGAGGTGAGTGGTAGATAAGCGCTACAAAGGCCTCCAAGTACAAAGTGAATGGAACTCTGGTATCTTTTATCTCTGTCTTTGTTTTAAGGCTTTAGCTCTCCAAAACCCTTCATCCTGGCTCTGTGAAGATCAGAACAGAGTGCTTGATTTGGCCCGCTGCTTAGCACCCCGTATCCATGGCTGATGGCCCTGTAGCATACTGGGAGCAGGTGGATGCTGTGGAGAGTTTATGTAGTGTGTGTGTGTGTGTGTGTGTGTGTGTGTGTGTGTGTGTGTGTGTGTGTGTGTGTGTGTGTGTGTGTGTGTGTGTGTGTGTGTGTGTGTGTGTGTGTGTGTGTGCGTGCGTGCGTGTGTGTGTGTGTATTTTCTTATAGCAATATATTTTCCACTGGTAGCATGTAATGTCGCTGGGAAATGAATTTTAATGTGATTATAGGAATTTTCTAATTATTTTGACAACCTAGGTGTTGAGACAATCCCTGTGAAATTTGGTGCAGTCTATGCTTTGAATTCAGCTCTCCATTCCTATATCTGTAGTGTGGAGGTGTTGGGGTGTATTGGCAAGTGTTCTTTTTCTGCAAAGTATCACCTGTCACTGGCACCCACCAGCAACTTTTCAGCATTTTTAAAATCTTGCTAACCCAAGCTCCAAGCAGTGTTTTACTCACTGTCTGGGCATGGCCTATTTCCAGTATGGGGATGGGAGAAACTCCCATTAAGCAGTACTTTAAGCCTGCAATAACTGTGTTTTGCTGTAACACAACATTTAGGGTAAGTTGAGAACAACTTGTTTTTACACATTCAGCAGTTACGGAGCCACATTATCATTCAGAGTTAATGTGAAATTATGAATTAATATGCATGTTTATATTGGCTTAGTGTGTAGTTGTATTCAATATGTAAAAGTAAAATGAAAATAACATGAAGTGTACACAGGATTCACAGAGGACAAACCTTTTCTCACTGTGTTGGACTTCAGAGACGTTTGTCATGAACACATGAGTCAAGTGTATAATTCCAATAGAGGGAGAGGTAAAGCAATTAATTGCCACACACAATGCAAGAGCAGTTATGAACAAAGATGGAGTCAACACAAAGTGGTCGCCTCTAGCTGTTTAGCTTTCAAAGACCATTTCTCAGGGCACTCCTACACCCATAACCGCCAGTATGATCGAACAGAATTTAGCAAATGTATGTGAAATATTCAGCAACTGTGTGTGTGTGGTGCAGAGCAGGACAGTATAGAGCTTTTTTTCTGAAAACAGCTGCCTGCTGTGGCCGTGAACCAAAACCAAGAAGTTGTTGCAGGACAGTCAAACAATGAATGGCAATAAACTATAAAGTTCCATAAAACCGCGGGGCAATGCAGATTCATATCATAATTCGTTGTAGGTTCATCACTACAAGCAACAACTTTCACACTTTGTCATTGTTTCATATTGTCATTGTCAATATCATAAAAATATTGAATATAACTGTTTTAAATGACATGATGTTACAGTTGATGCAACTTCTTTGCTGTTTCTTGTCCCTTCTGCGCGTTATAGCTTCCCTGATCCTGTACAGATAGTTTGACAGTTAGTAGTTCAAGAGGAGAAAACATCATCTTGTTCTCTGGCAGTTATCTTAACAGTGTCCAAATAATTCTGTCCTCCCCTATATAGAGCACCATAGGGCTGTCTGACAATCCTTTTGCTTCTGTAACTCAACAATTTCTCATTGAGCTTTTGTGTAAACAATCTTTCTGAATGAGTGAAGCATATCCTCCGGTTTAATATCCATTTTCTTAGATAAAGAAATAGCGGCATGCAGGGTTTGCGGTCAGGTCAGGATGAAGCTACACATCATTCACACAAAATTCAGAAATATGGCGCCTTCCTGTAAGGTTGTGCGGAGGTGTGGCTTTGTTTATTTGTGCTTTAGAGAAAAAACACTCTGGAACAATCAGAAAATAACTTTAATTCTCTGCATTGTTTTCACTACTGTCGCTCCCTCTCATTCTCCCATTCTCCCATTCATTCTTTATGTAGCAAATCCTGCATAGTATGCCTTTAACAAAGATTAATTTGATTGCATACAAAAAAGTTATTGTAAGATGGTCTCATCCATCCATGGTATGCACCAACACTCATCTCTAATGCAATTTCTTTCAACTTTCAGCTGTTGTTTCACCATTTGGCCTTCTCTACCCTGCTGTTATTGCAGCCATGTTTAACATGTGACAGTCTACTGTTTATTGGGAATGGTGTTCATGACAGTAACATAAAAACTAATATTAAAAAAGTACTGCATTTAGCTTCAGTAATTACAAATAAAGTCTCAATAAGGGCCCACAACTTATCTTTTAACCAAATTTGTGTTCGTCAACATGGCCAGCTTTTAAACCACTCATCATTATAAGTAGCTGCAGAGGAACAGCTTGACCACAGAGACTGACAGCTGCAGAAATCTCTTGGGTTCAAATAGCCCTTGAAGCAATGGTTTGTGAGAGTGCACCACCGATGTAACCATGTGTTTGATTCTAATTCTTCTCTTCTGAGTGTAGGCAGTGAGGCTTCTTTTTGGGGAACGCTGCACATATTCAGCTTGACATCGACATCAGGGGCATATTTTGAAGCAGCTGTTGCGCTCAATAATTCACATATTTATTCAGAGGCAGCACACAAAAAGGCTTCATAAAACTTTCTGCTTGTGCCATCTTGGAATGCGTAAATATGTGAATTATTAAGTAAAACTTCTATTCCCCATATGCGGCCATATTGCGGCTGCCATACTGACTGATTAAGATTGCTGGTTAGGTGCATTCCACATTTTAGCTGCTTTTCATTTAACCTTTTCCTTTAAATTTTAAGTGTTTTTATTCGAGTGACTTGAAAGCTGCATGTCTTAGCTTGTCTACATATTCAAGAACTTTGGGCAATCAATTTCTGAATGATGATGAGAATGATATAAAACACCCTGCTAATCACAGTTCTGCTTAGTTCAAACTCAACAATCATAAGGCTCAACAACATTTTTCCCAGCTAGTAAACGCACAATCAGGTGTCAGGCATTTGTAGCAACACCCATGGTTTTCAGGATACTTTCATATCTTCTAAGTTAATTGATTCTTCTTTATCTTCCAAACAGAAATTGACAAATGTGACATATTACCCTACTCACTGAAAAAATCTGCCACATATCCATGTTCATATTCAATGATTCTGCACCTGACAAAAAGTTCTGGGCATGGAATGGGATGTAGCATATTAAGATGGTAAATGGTAAATGGACCTGTACTTGTATAGCGCCTTTGTAATGCTTTTACACTACGTGCCACATTCACCCTTTCACACACATTCACTCAGTGATGGCAAAGTCCATCAAACAGAAACTAACTCATTCATACACATTCACACACCGATACACAGCATCTTGAGCAATTTGGGGTTCATTATCTTGCTCAAGGATACGTCGACATGTGGCGGCAGGAGCCGGAGATCGAACCAACAACCTTCCGATTAGAGGACGACCCGCTCTGCCTCTGAGCCACAGCCACTATAACACACAATTTATATACATAATCTTTCCTTTACCTTAAAGGACCAGTGTTTATAGGATTTAGTGGCATCTATCGGTGCAGTTCCAGATTACAAGCCCCTCGCTTCACCCTCCCCTTCCAAGTCTGTGGGAGAAACTATAGTGAAACTTGCAATAAACGTGAAAGACCCTTTCTAGAACCCATGTTTGGTTTGTCCGTTCTCAGCTACTGTAGAAACAACTATAGTATAATTGCCATACCCACAATCTTTCCCTAACCATAACCATACTATAGTTGCCATGTACAGATATTGTAGAAAATGAGACTTCTAAGCTCTTGAGAGCAACTCAACTTCCAGTTGAAACCCAGCTGTCTAGCAACACCTAGTCTTCCATCACGGGAGGCAGAATTTCATATAGGATGAATGAATTAATGATTGGACTTTTATAGAATTTGTCTTGGTCTGGTTTTCAGAAGGTATGTTAAATATTAAAAAGATACTACACACATTATAAGCCTATTTACAACAAATACATGTTAAAAGTACATTATCATTGGGTTCATCAGGAAACTCTAAACTTCACCAATCCATGCAGGATGAGAATGTCTGAAACTAGTAAGATACACTGGAGTTGTTAGATATTTCTTAATTTCCAGGCTACGCTGAGCAGAAATTGAGTGTTTGAACCTCTGCTAGTCTTATCTGTCTACTCCTTAATTTGACTCCATGGAAGGAAAAGGCAGCACAGTGACTTTAAAGTCACAATGAGTGATGCTTTGTTTTGGGACAGGTAGTTTTTAGGTTGTGTTTGTGTGTCAGCATCTGGGACATGTACACTGTATATGTTGTGTATTTGACAGCAGAACAAAACGTAATGGCAGCCCTGTGGCCTTAAGAGCCATGTTTTTTCCTGTCAAAAGCTTGATAGGTCACTCCATTCTTTACCACTCTTAGAATAGAATAGGACAAAGTAGAATAGAAAGGATTGGAAAAGTGAAGAGAAAAAGGGGTAAGCTTTGTTTCATTCCAGTCTGGACTTTGGACTCACATGGTTCCACAAAAATAAAAAGGTTTTTCAATGAAATAAGGGTTTGACTTAAGAAGACAGGAGACAGAGATTAAAAAGATACTGGTCTGGTGTGGTCGTATTTGACAATTGCTTCTTCCTATCTCTTTCACCTCAGGCCACCAGTTTCCTGTCAGAGGCCCAGTTTTCTGCTGAGTTACCAGAGACACTGGATCCACTTTTCAAGTTCCATGAGACCATTGCTAAGGTAGGACCACCAGAATTACTCCTACTTCTACCAATAAAATCTCTTATCACAATGACGGGCATGTCTCGTAGTATGCAAGTATTGCCAAATGCCCTAATCCCAGCCAAATGCTATACATTTCTGGTTGATTTTAGACACAAAATAAAGATTTACTGTTGAGTGAACTTGAATATTTACAGTATCTGCCAGTGGCTGGTAAAACCCGAGCCAAGCCAAAAAAGTAGGGAAATTCTTCAGAGGATCAAAATAACATTCAGTCCTGGTTCTTCTATCAGTTCCAGTAGCCATCTGTAAGTTGTGATATGCACCAAAAAGTAAAAAAAAGACAAAAAATCAAATTATTCTGCAACAGACTATTAAATATTATTACTCAACTCATCAAAATTGGAGACGAGAAGAATGTTGAAAATATACTCACCAAGTGGTAAACATGTCCAATCTGGTAGCCTGAAAGATGTCTTTACCAGCGGCAGTACTAGGTGCATTGCTGCGGAGCTGCACAACACCGCGAGCAAAGAAGAAATCCTGCACCGTCTTTGATTTACTCCACCAAAGAGGTTATGTTTTTGGTGTCATTTGTTTGGTTTTCTGTTTGTCAGTAGAATTATGAAAATAATTCCGGCCCGATTTTCATGAAACTTGTTGGAAGGGTGTAGCATGGGCCAAGGAAGAATAAAATTTAGGAGCAGATTTATAGTAAATATCTTTCCTGTACAGTTTAGATCTTTCTATTTTTATCTTGATTTATTTATATTTTAAAAAGTACTTTATTTTTGTGTGATTTTTCTGCACCAACGCACCAAGGCAAATTCCTTGTACATGTACAAGGAGTACAACTTACTTGGCAATAAACCCAATTCTGATTCTGATTCTGATTCTGATTCTGATTCTAAATATTAAAATAGATAACTCTGAGTAAATAATGCTTCAGTTAAGTCACTTGAAGGAGCCAGAATCGGTTTATCTCATGTCAACTGCAACGTTTGATGTTCACATAGCAGTGACTCCAGGAAGGTTCATGATAACTTTGTCAATTACCAGCTTCCACTTTCCAGGCTTAGAAACGTTGCACCTCTCACTGTTATTCTGAGACCCCTGCACAGGCATAATCCCTGGTAGTGTCATTTAGCTGTTGCCGGGCAACCGCAAATCCAGCTGCTGTCAGCCACTCGTGTAGCAGATGAAATTAGGAGGTCTTTAGCAAAGTGAAGCATTAAAAAGTCACCACCCATTTCATCTGCGTCTGTTGAAGCTGGATAGTATTTATTGATGTTCACTGGAGATGAAGCATGCTGTATGGGAACAATCACTACCGTCTTTACTTTCAGTTAAGACTAGTACAGCAGTTCTGACGTGGAAAGCCCTGCCTCTGAGAAAAACTTGCAGAGATGAGTCAGTCATTTTCCACTCAGGGCTGCACATTTTTCAAGTAGTTTGAAGTTCTCTAAAAGAGTTTGTTCAGAAAAATCTGAACAAAACACTGCTAAATATGGATCATTATTTTCTTCTTCTTTTAAGATCTGTATCACAGACTATACCTTTTTAAAATAACCCTGACTGTTGGGAGAAACTCTCATTGCTTATAAATGCCACCAGTTCACCACAGCTACCGCCAATGCAGGATTGCTGTCACAGTTTACAAATTACATAAGACACAGTGACATTTACATCATCTTTTTTGGAGGCCAGGCTCTAAATGAACACGCTTCATTTTGGTCCTTACCTTGGCACCTCAAATGTGTGAAATTACACTTAGTTTACAAGTACCGCACTGGCAGGAGCAAGCAGGAGAAGCTGCACAGCCAAAACTCAGTTAGCGAGGATAGTAGCTCAACCTACTACTGTGTCTTTTCAACCGCTCACCCCCCTCTTTAGATAAACAAAGGGAACTTTATTCAATATTGCGGAAAGCGGAGGAGAGGAGAGATGTAGTCTAATTTGGGTTTGCTTCTTCTAGAACATGGGTGCCATCTTAGTCTTGTAGCATTCTGTCTGTAGTATATTGCTGTTTGATGTATACATGATCCAGAGTGTGACTTTAAATGTATAATAATTGGGCTGTGAATGTACTGTAACACCTGTTCTGTTTGAGACTAAACCCAGGCTGCATTTCAGTGCAAAGCAGATGCTGTTTAAACTTGTTGGTCCAAGCTTGTCCTCCTGTGTCTTAGAATCTTGGTAGAATCCTTCTTAATTTATAATGTTTTATGTAGAATATTCAAAATATTTAAATGTTTCCTTACTTTTTATATATTGAAAGACCACTACGTGGGATTTAGTGGCATCTAGCGGTGAAGTTGCAGATTGGAACTAACTGAATACCGTCCAAGTTTGCAGGAGACAATATGATGGGCGCAAAACTAGTGTTAGTTATTTTAGGGTAACGAAAAAACCCAACCGTTTATTTTCTGGTGAAACTAATGTGACACTAATGAAAACATACCTATGAATATTATATACCATTTCCATATTGATTGAAAGATCATTTATAAAACTAACTTTTTCCAAGGTTAAAGCTGCATTAAGCTGGTGTCTAACAACCTTTTGTCCATATAACTTAGTTTGGTGCATTGGTATTATTTTGCGCATGTTGTCCCTTTCTTGCTGCACATTTTGTCCAGTTGATTTAGTCAATAACACTGTGTGTGTGTGTGTGTGTGTGTGTGTGTGTGTGTGTGTGTGTGTGTGTGTGTGTGTGTGTGTGTCCAAAGGCCTGTGGATGTCTATCTGTCTGTCTGTCTGTCTGTCTGTCTGTCTGTTTGTCTTTCTGTCTGTCTGTCTATTGAAAGATTGGCAGAGAAACACAGTAGATTTGCTTATTGCACCACCAGCAAAGTCTTCCTTTTCAACAGTTGAATATCCATTATATCTGTGGTCAGCTGTCATTTCTTAATGGCCACAAACACAGCTGCAGTATTTGAGCTAGAAATCCTCTATTTTCCATAATGCAGATCTACTGTAAGCAAATATGGGTTTAAATGTTGTGTATTCACGGTATCAGCAGTGTACAGTGTTGTGTCCACTATGCAGGCGACCTTCACGTCCATCCCATCCCTGCTGGCTGGTGATTGCTGCTGCTGGTTGGCAGCTCATTTTTCTCTCTTGATGTTTGTTCTTTTTCTTTTCATTGGACACCTCCCTCATTTTTAGCAGTAACCTCTAAACCAAGACATAAAAAGAAAAATGACAGGTCATTCTCGTCACTTGACATGCACATGTACGGTATCGCCAATGTGGTTTCAGATTTGACTGTGGAATGCTGCATATGACCCCCATCTGCAACATCTATGGACATGGGTTCAAGGGGCTTCTGTCTCCAAATTAAAGGACAAAATACATCATTAGTAACTGCTCTTCTTAATGATACACTTCTAATTTGAAACCTCTACCAGTAGGACAGCATCATTTGTATGTGCCTTCAAATCACTGTTGAAAATTAAATCTATTTTATGATGTGACAATGATGTGATCAATGCTTTTTTTAGGTGTAGGCACAAACAAAACTTGCTTAGGAAGATATTGAGGTTTTTAAGTTGACTTTTAAGAGGAAATAGGAAAGAAACCCAAGTCCCACGTTTTTGTGGACCACCCAACCACCCACACCCTCTGCTTCTGCTGACTTTGACTCCATAAAAACGTGTTTTCCTCCTTTGCTAGCAACAGACAACAGTTATAATTCCTACGGCTACTTATGTCATTGTCCTCAAGAGTATAGCCTCCATTATTCAGTATCATTAGATGTTGTAGATTGACAATTCAATCTGGTGCATGGCACGACTGGAGGCCCTCCCCATTTAGGAGCCTGCACCTGTGGAGGATGTGCACTGGCAGCTGAGACGGTGCAAACCAGGCAAGGCTCAGGGGCCGGATGGCATCTAGGCCCGAGTCCTGAAGGACTGTGCCACAGAGCTCTCTTTGATTCTCTAGTCCATCTTCTGGGAATCCTACAGGACTGCCTCAGTACCCACCCTCTGGAAAACACCCACTGTCATACTGGTGCCCAAAAATCCCCACCCCTCAGAACTAAACCACTACCGGCTTATCGCACTCACCTTAACAGTAATGAAGTGTCTGGACAAACTGGTACTCAATTCCATTCTTCCAATTGTCGGACCACATTTGGACTCCCATTAGTTTGCCTATAAGGCCAAAAGGGAGACTGAGGATGCTGTGGCATGTGTCCTTCACTCCCTCCTACAACAACTTCAATCACTCTGTAACTTCTTTGTCAACTTCATTTCTGCATTCAACACTATTAACCATCACCATATGATCAGGAAACACACTGTCCCCCCACTCCTCATCCACTGGGTATACAGCTTTCTTAGCTACAGACCACAAACTGTCAGAGGTGGCACTGTAACACAGTGGTGCACAGCTATCTGCAGCTGAACGTCACAAAGATGAAAGAACTGTTAATTAAAACTTGCAGCACCCACAGCACAGACCTCAACTCCACTCACAATCCCACCTGCATCAATAACGAAGCTGTTGAGATGATGGAGTGCTTCAAATACCTTGGACTCACTCTGGACAATAAACTGAGCTTTAAACAACACACCACAGACATTCACAAACAGAAGTTTCTTCCCTTCTGCCATAGCATTACTCAACAAAACTCCCCAGTAGCCATTATGTGTGAATACCTGAATGTATGTACAAATGTGCTGTGTTTAGATGTCTATCTTGTGTTAATGTTGTGTGTGTATGTATGATATTATGTACAGACTGTGGCAACAAATTTCCTGGAAAGGACAATAAAGAATCTATCTACAACATACAGCCCTTTTGCATATGTAGTGTAGTGTAACACAATCTAATTAGTCCACTAACTAATCCACTCACGTCATATTTGCCAGTGTTGATGTGTGTCCATTAAAGCAGTGGTTTTATCACACCCTAGCTTCTGTATTGTGCCTGTGTGACAAGGCCGGTGCATGCTGCTCTTTAGTTCAGCACCATGGACAGCGGCGTTGGGTTTCTGGGCCTGTGCTCTGACTTTAAAGACCCTGCACAGGTGTTTGCAGTTATTCTGATTGATTAGATCTGTGCTCAGGCTGAAGCTGGGTGGAGCTATGTTTGGAATGACGAGGTAACCAAACATAATGTGGTTTTAAACAAGTAAGTTGTCCATGGTTGCAACAAAACAGGAGTGGGAAGGAAATGTCGATACACACCCATAGAGTCCTGAGAAGAATCTGAATCACAATCAAAACACCTGTGTGGGTGGACTTTATTATTTATATATTAACACTGAAAAAATGCTACTGCATAAATAGTTATAGTTAAAAAGGGAAAAATCCAAATAGATGAAGTGTATTTTGGTCATTCTGTTAAATTCCCAGGTATCACAAACCCATGCTTTTTGTGTAAAATATGGTGACTTTTTTCTTTCTTGGAAAGTCGCACTAACCTATATGCCCTCAAATGTACCGATTTAAAAACCTGTAGTAAACATTTGACGGTGCTCAAGGTAATTTTGGTTTGAGTTACAGTTGTTGCACACCGAAACAACTAAGTTAACAAACACCTTGATTATGCTTACAAGAAAACTGGTGGATCGCACCAGCAAATTACAAGAAATGAGAGGATGCATTAATAATTAATGGCAAAATCCCAATAGGCTCAATGAACAGTAAATATCAATTGGATTACATTTATATTGCACTTTTCTACCTTAACGGACAAAGAGCTTTACATTATTGCCTCTCACTCACCTACTCACACACTAAAGGTGGCAGAGCTGCCATCGTCTGCCACTCAGGCTTCAGTGTCTTGCTTATGGACACTTCAACAGATGATCAGGAGGGGGCAGGAATAAAACTGGTACCCCTGATGCTGTACAGCTCTCTGCAATTTGAAAGTAAAAAAGTGACCAACAATTTAGTCAGTAATGGGGAAGTATAAACCGTTATATTTTTTACTTTCCATTTCATTATTTAACCAACCACAGTGGTATTATTTATTTATTCAATTATATTTTTGACTCAACTGTTAACTTGAACCAATTATATTTTTGACTCAACTGTTAACTTGAACTGCCTTATGTTGGTTTCGGGGATCCATTCTACCCGTGCTATTTTGCAAGTAAATCTTACCAATCCAATTCTGCTCTGACATCCCAATCTGTGATATCACAGCAAGTGTTGGACATTAGCTGTGGGATGTGTCTGACGTGTGGTCTGATGTGTAATTATACAGTCAGAGATTCTGCTCACCTGCTGCCACGGAAAGAGAAAAACTGTAGAATGCCTTATTCAGATGCTATGCAATTGTTTGTTGTTGCCCTTTTTAATGATTTAGAATATGATTTGAAAATTAATTAAGCCTTTATGGCGGTGGACAATTGTTCTGTGCTGTTTTATTGTCTTACTTCATTTTCTTTTCCCGCAATCCAGCCTCAGTCTTTGCCAGTGTTTTCTCCTCTTTCTCCCACTGTGACTCTCCCTCTCTCTCCTTCACAGACACACGCAAACACCCACCCCCCTTGCTCTCTATGGACTGGTGTATGTGCATTGTTAGTGTTGTAGCTCAGGGACTGTGCCTATGCTCTGCATCCCTGTACTCATTTGTCAAGTGCGGTTTTGGACGAAGCTTGGTTGGGAGGGTTCAGGGTGGCAGGTGGCAACAGCAGGCATCTCTCTTTCTCTCCCTTTCTCTCCCTTTCTCTTTTTCTCGCTCTCTTCTTGTCTCCTCAACTCCCTTGGCCCTTCTAACTGTCTCTCAGTGGGCAGTGTTCTCTGTGTAGCTAATTTGTTATGCATGACGTTGTGTACGAGTTGGCTTCCCCTGACTTGGCGAGGCGAGGCTGGCATTGATCAAGCCAACGGATGATGGATAGCGCTGGCACACTCCTTTACTGGTCCCTGCTGCACACTGCTGGGCATACACATTAGACTTTGGAGGGTTTGAGTGTATGTATGTGTAAAACATAGGCTTTATGCCTGAACGTAAATTTCCTTGCAAGTGAAGATGTTGACATGCTCCAAGCTTATGGAATCCACATTACCCACATACAGTATCAGTAAGAGCCACAATACGTCATTCTTCTATGTAACTAATTGAGCCTATCCTCACCAGAAAAAGAAAACATTTGCAGTCATACAACCTATGCTTCTTGTGGTCTGCCTAATCCCCAGTTGCTTTGGAACATGTTGAGTCCATGCCATTGATACCCTAAAAACTACACCATCAAGTTTTGCCACCAAAACATCTAAGCAGGAGAAAAGTGTTGAGGACAAAAGACTTATCCTGCCTCAGGACATTAATTTTCGTCAGGTATTTTTTCTCGTCCCAAGACATTCAAACTATATTTACAAGCAATTTACAAGTATCATTGAAATGGATTCCATGTCCTTGTCTTTGAAGAAAGCACAAAGGGTAGCGTAAAGGGAGATAAAAAATTTAAGAAAATTGACAGGTTAAAAGGGAGATGGTAACAGAGCAAACAGACCCACAAATGGACACGGGGACAGAGGGAGAATGACAAAGTAGCATATAAGCCTGCAAGTATAGATGAAGGTGATTGCAATAAGGAGTAAATGCCCCAGATCCATCCCAGAGGGAAATTGATTGGCCTAAACAGGACTGAAGTTGCAGAGAGAAATGGAGGAATGGATGATTGAACCAAAGGAAAAGAGAGAGAAAAGGGGCAAATAAAGCAGTGTTAAGAGCCAGGAAGAAAAAGCAGGAGGCTATAGGATGAAAGAATACAGAGCAGGAAATGACAAAGAAACAAAGAAAACCAAAAGAAGGCAGTAGTGAGAGACACATATGCTGGAAAGAGCTTCAGATGCAGGGTGGTAAAGATGCTGATTAGGAAGGATACATTTTATCTTCAGGTCTTTCTTCATGTGTCGGACAGACAAGAGACAGTGCAAGACAGAACAGGTAGAGAGTGATGAAGAACATTAGTGCTGGAATGATTATTTGACTGACAGAAGACTAATTTACAACAATTACGATAAACTCTGAAGTCATTTGTCACAGCAAGATGCAAGATATTAGCTGCTTACACAGTGTTGTCGTGTTGAGTTCTGTGAATCCTTTACATAACGTTCAATTCATAATTTAAGCCAAGAGCAAAATTAATACATCATCCAAACACTAAGGTACAGGGTTTAAATTATTTAAAGCAAGACAATAACAAAAGTTATTTTATTAAATGCCAATAAAAAGTATGCATCCAAATATATAATATAAAATTATATAAATACTGTATATTATATAAAATATCATTTGAACCTGGGCTAGGTTCAAATTATATTCTGTGTGATCAAGTCAGGTAGTGTAGTGTCCCATTGTATTGCTGCAGGTCTTGGGTCTGTGTTTCAATACCCAAGTGGATCAGAGCGGGCTTGCTGTCAGCTGCTCGTTAGTTAATAGTGCATCATGCTGCTGCCAGTTTTGGTGCTCTATCTCACATTTTGATTAGGGTCTAATTATCTATATCTGGGTCTATTTGGGCAGGGTCTGACTGTCCTTTTTCTATGTAATTTATGTCAGGTTCAAGTTGGTGTTCTAGTTTCTGAGCCATGGAACACCATGTCTGAAGACCACTAAAATGCTCAATTATGAAAAAAGCCCAGTGTTTTTGTAAATAGCACCAGTTATATAATTCAAATGTCTTAAAAATGCCGGCCTCTAAACCAGATTGAAAACCCACTATTAACCAGGGTTAAAGAATTATGAGCAGTCACACTTTGCCATATGTTTTCTTATTTAACCTTTGTAGAACATTGGTTGGAGTTATCCACCATTAGCATGACCTCTGTCACTCAAAGAGACATTATACTTCATGTAAGCTAGCAGCTTTCTGTCTATTTCACTTCAGTGGCGTTTTGAGTGTGGTTGTCTCCACTGCTGTCTCCTCTGAGCAGAGACAGCCCCAACCACGGTGAAGCTGCTCCTGTTCTCTCTCTCACACACACACAGAGCAGAGCGAAGGAAAGACAGCGAAGAGTTGATAATGGCTGTTCTGTGCATAAAAAGCTTTGTGAGTAGATGTATAACAGCTGACCTAGAACAAAAGATCAGATTGAATCAGTAAAGCTCAACATTGCCAATACCGATCATTCAAATAATGCCTTGATCTGATCTCAATGATCGGTATCGGCGGTACATCGGTACATCCCTAGTAACTTATGTTTCCTCTATTGTAAATTTTGAGTGTTTTTTTTTCTGTCTAACTCATAGGTTTTAGTGTAATGAGTAGACTGTGCCATGAGACACAAGGGACAGGGACTTAAACACTGGGTGCTATGAACTAAATGTAACCACTGGTCTACTACACTGTGGTACTGCTATGTGGTAGGCATGTCTATGTTGAGAAGACAACCCCATTTTGGAGAAAGTAGCGCAGTATGTCTAAATAGAAGAAAGAAAGTTGAAATGGATTCCAAAAGGGGTGGGAGTTCAGGATCAAGTATCCAGCATTGCAACAGTGATGTTTTTCATGTTAATATTACTATTGTAATTCATTTATTTCTTTATAATTTTGTAAGCAGAAGTTACCCATTTAACTAAAGTATGTGTAATCTGATTACTGTGTTCTACAAAGAAAGATGGAGGTTTTTGTAAAGCTGATTTCTGTATAATGCAATTGCTTCCCAGCCTTGTCCACTGTGTTCTCAATAAATGCTTAAGAACCGGGATCATTAAAGCAGCCATAAAATGCAGATTATAGTAGAGCAAAAAGGTGATCGGAGAATAGAGGCTTTTCCATCCACTAAGATCAAAGCCATGGCTTGTGTATCGATGGATTGGCCTTTTCACTGTGCTGTTGCTTATAAGGCATAAAGGGTGACACCGTGGCCCCTCAGACCTGTCCAAGGGGTCGATAGTGAACTATTTGAAGGGCAAACTATCTAATCTATAAATGTATTTCAAGCAGAAAACCCAGCACTACTACACTGCCAGTCTTAATTACCACTGTGTTAACCACTTGACCAGCCAGTTACTGGGATTTACCAGTGATCATTCAATATATTCTGTAGGGTAAAAGGTTACAGTGGATTCATTTACAGCATAAATATCTGTCACATCTTTTATTTTTGCACACTGTATTATGCTATTATCTCTGCTCCATCAAGAAATTACAACTTTGTGGGGAAAAAAATAGAAAGCAAAATCCGTAGGCCCCTGCTTCATGAAACTAATTTAACTTTAATTCATCTCCATTAAATTCTCTCATTTGAATTCTGAGCGGCACTATTTATAATCGGAACACTAGGGTAGACAGCAGTTTCACATACAGACTGTACAAAAACCTTAATGTTTTTTTTTTTTTGTCTCTCTTAACAAAACTCACACTAGTGTTTTAAGACTGAATAACTTCCACATTTTCCTTCATCTGTCAGAGGGAGCGATTGCCAGCTATAATCAACCCAAACATTGATACCTTTACTGTCAGTTGGGTTTACTAGATCAGCTCGTTAATTCTTCTGTATGCAACAACCATCTCACCATAGTTTATATAACATAGGTTTTGATGTATGTATAATGAAAATATGGATGTATTGTATGTGATCAGGCTGTATGATGTTTTAATTATATCTCCAAAAGTAACTGTTGTTGCACTTTCTTTTCGCTGTGTGATACAAAGCAACACCAGGAAGTTTCACCTTGACTGAATAAGAAACTATGCCTGTCTAATCGTTGTGTTTATGCTGTTTCTCTAGCAGCAAGAGGTAGTCCAGGGGGGCTTCCTGTCACATCCACAGTGGTATCTAGTAGAAATGTCTTTGCTATGTGTGTTACTGAAAGGGAGAACTTACGTTTTATTCACTATCAATCGTAAACTTGTTGGAGAAAACTAAAGCAGTCATTAGGTGACTAATCGCAGTTCATGCAGTCTCCATGTGGTATGTCTACTGTGGTCCAAGGGAGTAGTTTTTGAGGTGGTAAGTAAGTAGCTTTATTAATGCAGTACTTTCAAGAGTAGAATATCAGTTCTTCCCAAAATAAATAAGGCCTCCTACATAAATACAAACTCAGAAAGATTAAAACACTCTAAAATAAAGATGGGTCCACAGTGACCACAAGTCTAAAGGGAGACAATTCCAAAGTTTAGGAGCCACAACCTCAAAAGCCCAGTTTCCTTTAGTTTTAAGCACAGAGCAGGGAACAACCAATGAAACCTGATCATAGGACCTTAGAGACCTGCTGCTAGTATAGGTTAATGTTGGTTCATGATATATGATCACAATATGCACGTCCTGTAGCACATCCGCTACATCAAAGCCTATACAACAAACCTGTAGTGGCTATGTGAGAAGGCCCTGAAGCCACACCATAATTCTTACGGCACAAATATAAATCCTGTTTAACTAATTTAACCTTTTTCAGCCTGGTCACAAAGTCAAATGTAGTCAGCCTTCTTGGGATCTAGGATCATTAAAATGTATTGCTACTATTATAATGAAGGGACCCACCGTAAGTAGGTCTGCCACCTGTTATGGGGGGCAATACTCACTGAAGGATGACCAGACACCTGCATAATACAGACCTCACAATCCATCTTACCACCACCCACTCTCTGCCAATCCCTTTTTTCCCCTCACTGTTGCTCTCTGTCCTTGCCTTTGCTGTATGTGGACACTCTGTTATGGCTCTTGTTCATGCCAAACATTGCAATACCTACATTAATGTCACTGTCAAGTACTGCAACCCTATACTAATTTGTGTACATACATGCACATACAGTACATTAAAAATAGTCTTCCACATTCATATACACACATTATTCATGCATACACATGTGAGCTCTAATCATAGCCATACTGTGGGACTTCCACTTTAAGCTCAAAGCACTTGAACTAAATGTGTGTAGAATGGGAAGGTACAGGGCATGTAATTAAACTTCCCCACTCCATCGAGGCAAGTTATTTTGGGCCTGGTTTGGGGACAGATTGGTTAATATATCTTTTAAAAATTAAGTGCCTCTGAGTCATTCACCTTTATCGTAATTTCTGGACTGTCACCTATGTGACAACACTCAAAACAGACAGGCCGGTAGTTCTTAAGTGCTTTAACCAGCTCAAGGATGTTGTTTTGAAAACTCCTATTTCTGAAGACACCCAAAGATTAACATTTGTCCTCTATCATGGCCACAACATTTCAGCATTCTATACAAATCCACGTAAGATTTAACTAAATGTAGATCCTATGTAAATTACATTGCAAATTACCTGCTGTTAAAACAACACCTTTTAACATTTATTATCCCTCTGCTTTTCAACACATGCTAGGCTATTGAACAGGTCATACTTAAAAAAAACTTGTGCAAATAAAGATTTCATTATTCACGTTTTATCCATTTCATTGCTGGGGGGAGGGTCCACACATGCTCCGCCCCTCTCTCCTTAGTGAACATTGTTGCCTTGAAGATGCTTGCTGCATATAGACCATCTGCAGTTCACAAACACCAGGTATCAACAACTGGCGTGGAAGAACACACCTATGTTTTAAGTCATGTCTCGCCTTACCTGGCTATGGTTACTATGACAACAAAGGTCATCTGACAAAACCTTCAAAGTCCAGTGTGTAACATTTAGGAGGATCTATTGGCAGAAATTGAATATAATATTCATATGTATGTATGTTTTCATTAGTGTATAATCATCTAACTATAAGAATCGCTATGTTTTCAGTACCTTAGAGTAAGCCATGTTTTTCTACAGATGCCACAGGTCACCTTCCATGGAATCTGCCATTTTAGATAGGGGCGTCCAAATATTTTGTGCATTTTGCAACCACTGTAGTTTCTCCTTCGCACTTGGAAAGGTGGAGTGACAGACTTGCACTCTGCAATTACACCACTAGATTCCTAGCTAAAAAAGTGCCATGCTATTTAATCTCATGAAATTATGTTGCAAATACGGATTCAACAGAATTTAATGAAATACTTACTAACTTTTCTGGGTAACCAAAACATAGGTGAAGAAAAGCTATATAAAAAGACATTAAGCTACATCAATATGAAATCAAATATTAACATAATCTCTGAATATCTGGCCATCCTAGTTCAAGCATGCCAATGTCACACCCAAGTAGGTCATCTCATTTACAGCTCACACACCTGAAATTTACTTGTGATTTTATATAAATGACATTCTATTTATTGACTTTACATAAAATTTCTGTGCGAAAAAGTTAAAAAAGAACAAAGTTTCTAATATTCTAGTGTTTCTAATACTATTTGATACTGTGGTCCCCATCGTTGTGGCTGTTGTTGTCATCGTCGTCATCATCTTCTTCATGTTCAACATCATCATTACCATCAGTCACTTCTATTAGTGTAGTTGTTGCTACTGTTGTTGCTGTGCACCTATCTCTCTCTCTCTCTCTCTCTCTCTCTCTCTCTCTCTCTCTCTATCTATCTCTCTCTCTTCTCTCTCTCTGTCCTCTTTTTCTTTTCCTTCCTTGCAGCACTTTTGATAGGTACTGACCTCTGCAGACCGGGAACACTCCACAAGAGCTGCAGTTTTGGAGATGCTCTGACCCAGTCGTCTAGCCATCACAATGTGGCCCTTGTCAAAGTCTCTCTAATCCTCACGCTGCCCATTTTTCATCTAACACATCAACATTGAGGACAAAATATTCACTTGCTGCCTAATATATCCCACCCACTGACAGGAGCCATGATAACCAGATAACCAGTGTTATTCACTTCACCAGTCAGTGCTCACAATGTTATGGTGGATTAGTGTACAGTCAGCTGTCTGTGACAGCAGGTCTTGGTAAAAAGGCCTGGCTGTACACACTTCAAGTCGTGCCCATGTAATTCCTTATTTGTGGAATGACATGGCTCACTGATGGTTTGGGTGTGGATTCTTATCACTCTGGTCCGTAGAAAAGTTCATCTCTGTCTTGGGGAGAAATTCTGCAAGCTCTGCAATTGATTCCAAGTTATTTTAGCAGCAAATATTCACAACCTGCAGATTTGAAAGGTGGGACTTGTGTCCTTAGATAGCTGCATCTCTGGTCCCCCGGAAATCCCCTCCCCCAAAAAAAAAACCAAAAAAAAAATTTAAAAAAAAAAAATAAAAAAAAAAAAAAGATAGAAACCATTTTAAAGAAATAATGAAATTAAGACAAAAGAGAAATAAAGTAATTTCAATGTAAGAAAAGACATATCTTTAAATAATGCTACTTCTTTCTTCATATCAGTTAATGTGGAATGTTAGAAATATAACATGCAGTTCTTAAAATGTTTTTGATGTACACTCCTCAAACTGTGTGTAGTTTGAGAAGAGAGACAGGAACAATGATAATAACTGTGCCATTCAATCAACCAATCAACCAGTAAAGAAGTGCTAGAGTCAGTCAGCCAACCAGCCACACGTTCAGTCTTAACAGCCCGGTTTACGACAGCCTGCTATAAAACATGAGTAGCTGACAGCTACAGTCACTTCTGTCTGACACACCGTGGAGTTGCTATGACGTTACTACAGCAGCAGCCTGCATCGCTGCGTTGACAAGCTCCTTTATCACCTGTTAACAGGAGGTAGAGTTTGTGTGTGTGCACGCGTGTGCACGCGTGTGTAGTTCTTGAGAAGGCAGTGAAGGAAGTACAAGCTAGCTGTATGGATGTGTTGGCTAGGTGTGTGTGTGAGGTTGTTTCTATAGCTGGTTGTGTATGTGCGACAGAGACAAGCATGAGTGTGTATGAGAGCTGACAGAGGCGTCCAGGTTGACAGCCTTTGTAATGGAGGAGAAGGTAATTTGTTAGACGGATCCTCCTCTGCGGCTGCCTGCACGTCTCTCTTGGTTCATCCTTCTTTCCATCGCTCTCCCTCCATCGCATCTCCTGTAAATCTCTCTCAACCACTCTTTCTTTCCCACTTACCCTCCATCTCTCAGCATCCTTCTTGTCCAGTGCTCCTCCTCCATCCCTCTCTTCCTCCTCCCTCGCCCAGCTCGGGCCCTCATCCATCAGGCCTAATGATTAAGCTGCTGCCCTGCTCATCTGAGGCCTTGCTTCATATTTCCCAGAGCTGAAAACTGGCTTTAGCGGAGCAGCAGCAGAGCATGCAAACTGAGACCTATCCTTAATATAAGTACAAGTACTATTAAAGAGCAATCTTTTTTAGCTCTTTGTCAAAAATTGTATGTATAAAATGTATGGCTTAACCACATAGCGATTTCTTAATTATATATAACTGTTAAAGCTGTTCACTCAGCTATTATAGGACTGGTTGTGGTTTGTAAGTGCAGATACCAAATATGTTGTGCCAAAACTTCATAAGTGACCATTTAACCAAGTAAATTCCCCAAAACTATGTGCTACAGAAGCTGACCACCAACACTGTTTGCAAAGCCCCCTCATCCAAACAATGATTCAATCTCCGACCATAACGAGGCACAGAAGGTTTGTCAAGTTTTTTGTGGTGTCTTTTTTATTGCATTGCCTTTAAATCAATATTTAACGATAGATGTAAGGTTTACTCATTAAAATACCTCAAAAGATTATATATGTTGTTAAATTGATTGTCATTGTCATTTCACGATGCGCATTTATTGTCTTTAGTTACGATAGCACAGGATATTTTGAATATGTCAGAGGTGAGGAAGGAAGCTGGCAAATATGACTTAATGTAACAAATAAACTTTATTATTACCTCATCCATGAACAATTTCTGCTTGAGCAATGGTGCTTGTTTAACATTAAAGAAAGCAACTTCCATGATCCCACGCTACTTCACTACATCATCAAACTACCTCTTCAGTTATTGTTTTTATTTGAGAGTAGTGGCAGAAATTTGAATCCAGTATTTGTTAGATTTTTCTATAGTTTTTTAAACATTTCATTTCAAACAGTCATATTAGAACAAATCATATTTTAATGACATTATTTCTAATGTTCAACTATAATAACTGGGCTACCTGCTCGATAAAATCAGCTAGCATCAGCCTGTTTATGCTTCCAAAGACAATATTTACCAGATAGAAATGAGAAGCATGTAGAAGGAAGAAGGTGTAGGTATAGTAACTAAGGGGGGTAGAGAAGTCTGTGTGAACTCTTTTGTGAAGGAAGGTGAGAAGATCAACTCCATGCATGAAAGCAATAGCAGAAGTAATTCCCACTGGAGAGTTCCATTAGGGATTAAATCACAAAGCATCCGTAGCAGATATCTTAGTAAACACCACATTTTGGATGCCATCTGTCCATTTGTTTCATCAGGATTCCTGAGTTCTACCTTTGAACTGGTCAAACCATATGTATAAAAAAATTTTTAAATCAATAATCAAAGCTTGTGTGACAGCCATTGACTTCATCAGGTACTATTCCAGGCTTGGAACTGAGAACCAACTTGTTCCCTTGTCCTCCTACTTTGAAAATGTCATGCATAATATCAGGTGCAACATTTTCTGATTATATAATAACAACAGAAGATTCAGGAGGCTATTCCTTTACAGACCAGTTTAAAAAGAATTGTTTGTCTACAGTCCACAGTAGTGCTCTTTCCATCATCTCACACTATACTAACACTATTTGCTGAAACACACTCTGTGTATCACAGGACAGAATTAAGGCTCAAGTTATCACCCCTAACTTAAGATACACAACACGTTTCCTTCCCCAGGTCTTTCAGCACCTCAACAAGGAGGTTTCAAACATTATCATTTCCATGCCTGTCTGCTTCATCAGTCTTGTAGACTGCAACCAATAGCACAGAAGTGAGAGGAAAGGAGTTCAGTGACGTATGATGCCAAACAGGTGTTTGTGTGCAGTGATTGGACGTTTTCACAATCATTGTGTACAAGACAAGTGGAAGTGCCAAGCTCTTAGAGAAATTGTCTTTTGACCTATATTTCCATGCCTGAATTGTTGCAGTCCATCAGCTGTACTGGCAGTTTTGTTTCTCCATTATCTCCTAGAAAATACCAGGAGTTCTAACAATTTGTGACAGTAGGGGTGAAAGGGTTACTTCTTGAAAAGTCCCTAACAGGAATTTTTTTCCCTGTCCAAATTGTCTGTTGCACGTATGAAAGAAACATTCATTCGAACTCACTTTTATATCTAAAGGGATTTATCTTGTCTTTGCAAAGCTTCCACCTGTGAAGCTTCTGTCTGGTTCCAATTCTTAAGCTTGCAATAGTGGCGATTCCCAAAGTTTAAAACCTTTTCATCTAAATCTTCTTCTGAAAAACAGAAAATGTTGTACATTATGTACAGAATGTATTAAAATGGTATGACTCATTGGACATTTTCATATTTTGTTGTTTTAAATGTTTGCTTGGAATAAAATATTTACACAAAACATAAAATAATGACTTAATAGGGGCCTTTAAGTCAGGAACTTCGTGTGGCACTTTACCTCATTTCATTGATTTCAAGGGGAATCTGGCAGGATCATGACCATTTAGAAATAGCCAATCTTCTCATTGATGGTCTTGTTTGTTTATGTAGGTCATATAGAGGGCCACATTGAGAGGGCTTATCCTTTACATTAATGGTTTACATTTACATGGAGGAGGCAAAAGAAATTGCATTGGTTGTGTGACTATAACAAGAAAGATGAAGCTATTGGGAAAATATGGCAAAAGTAATACTTCAGAAATCTAATAACAGATGGAGCTGCTGTTACTTGTTGATATGTTACTATAATGAAATCACAACTTGTGTTATGTGTTGATACAAAAAAAACTGTGATATAATTCTAAAATACATTTAATGTCAAGCCTTACAAGGTGTTAGAAATGTTGAGAAATTGTTCGTCCTCCATGGTTTATACATGGTTTTGTTTGAAAACGTTGGATGTCAAGCAGAATGAAATTATCTGCAGACTATAGAGGCTGACAGCTGTTGCCAGAGGGGGCAATACTAGAAAAGTTTTTTAATCAGATCAGAAGGAAACATGTCCAAAAGCATTGGATATGATTGAGAATGCTCTCTGACTCTGACAGAACTTATGTTGGAATTGTAGCGCTGTCTGTTTCCATTTTCATTATCAGCATTTCCTTAGCATGCTCCGAAGCGTGCACTCGTTTTTAGAAGTGACAATGACTAAAATAACAGCTTCACTGGTTTAAATGCAGTAAGGTGCACTGAAAATTCTAATTCATTCTATACTGTGACATCCAATAAAGCCAAATCACATTTATGATGCATCTCTCTAGTTATGTTCCTATCACAAGACATTTTAACAACAATGCAGCACATCCACAGGAATGCAAACTAGAATGTGAAAAAGAATTCTGCTTCAACCTACTGCTGCTGGTGCATGAGATTACATAGAGAACATAGGTGAGTCTGTTTTGACGCTCATCATACGCCCTTTATGCTACTCTTACTGGGATACCTATGTGATTCTTCTGTGTGGTTCACTGTGGAACAATATTATTTAGCTGGTTTAAATTGTATCATAATCCAAATCTTTTGTGCAAGAAACACCAGAGACAAGTAGATTTATCGCTGAATTACCTACAGCAGCAGAGGATTTAATGGTATCTGGTAGTGTAATTGCAGATAGCAACTCCCTCGCTTCACTGTCCCCTCACAAGCGCGAATCAGAAACTACGGTGGCCGTGAAAAACACGAACTGTCCCATCTAGAGCCAGTGTTTGGTTTGTCCATTCTGGGCTACTGTAGAAACATAGCAGCAACATGGCAGCCTCCATGGAAGGTGATCCATGGTGTTTGTAGATAAAAACATCTCATTCTAATGTAACAAAAACCCAACTATTCTTATTTTCAAGTGATTATACACTAATGAAAACATACTTTATATGTTTATATTATATTCCATTTCTTCCTAAATCTTACACACCGGACCTTTTAATGAGCAATCACTACAACTGCCAATTGAAAGAATTGCAAAATGTCTAGAAAGTTGATTTTAACTTTGAGAGCTATATCACTAATTTTAGCATTAGGGTTGAGCAAGTACTCGACTGAAACAAGTATCTGGTACTTTTTAGGAGTACGAGTAACATGCGTATACTTGTTATATTTTTTTAAAACTGTAAATTGTTCTCTTACTCTTGTGATCAGAGGAATCGCTCTGAGTCTCATCTCAATGCCCATTTCTGCTTAAGCTCTGCCCATTCTGAGTATGGATACATATACAGATAGTTTAGTTAGTTGACCAGGTACAGAGAATGGTGTACTCACTTATCTCTCTCTAGTGTTAACCTAAATAGATAACAAATATTTAAAAATCTATTAAAGGACCAGTGTGGAGGATTTAGTGGCATCTAGCAGTGACGTTGCAGATTGCACTCTGCTGGCATCTCTATTTGACGACCTGGGAATGTGAACGGGCTGTGGAGTGTGAAGGAGAGTACACAGTGGCCATGAAACAGTTCAACATGGCAGACTCCACATAAGGCGTCTGTAGATTAAAAACTGCTTATCATAAGGTAACAAAAACAGAGCCATTCCTATATAACTTGATTATACACTAATGAAAACATACCTATGAATATTATATTCCATTTCTGACAATAGATCCTCCTAAATGTTACACACTGCACCTTTAAATATAGATGCCTAAAAAACACAGAATATTTTTTAATTGCAAGAAGGGATGACTGAATGTGATTTTAGCTGGACTTTAAACTTGCAGTTCTAGTGAAACTTGCACTTGTGACTACTCTCATTACCAAAGTTGGGTGTGGTCAGGTGTGGTTTGTTGTACATATGATCACACCCAACTGGTCTGTTGCATTACAATGCATTGTGCAGTGCTGCAGGGTGGGGACAGAGCATGCAGCAACTGCTAGATGGTGCACAAATCACTTTCAGCCTGGGTGTAGTTACTCTTTCAGATTTACTGCAGTGAACCTATAGGCTGTTCTTTATTGCACTGCTGTACTTTGTTGCATTCGATGCTCCTGAAAGTCTTACATGTTTGCTGACCGACTGCTTGTCATTTCCCCTGGATTCTTTGATAGCTCCAAAGATTCACTGAGTCCTCTCCCCATTTTGCCCGTGTTAATTATTTTACAGAGTGAAGAGCTGGGCCGCTTTGATGCCAGAAGATGTCTTTCTTTCTCTCTCTTTGCATGAATACTCTAGTGAGCCCTGTCTCCTCTTACTCCCACTCTGCTCTCTCTCTATTAGTCACTCCCGCAATCTGCCCTGCAGTGGTGTTACAAGTCCCACTAAAGCCAATTAAAGGAGCCAGAAACAAATTTATAATTTGGCAAAATGGCACTTAAATTGAAATTGTTAAAAGATGTATGCGAATCTAAACCCCACTGATGGGTTCACGCTGCTCTCCTTCTCCTCAGGGGGATGGAGAAGAGCATGTGCCCACTCATGCCCAAATGAATGTGCACTCACATCAACATACATGCACACAAACACACAAAAACGACTTTACACACACTAATATCACAAGGCCATATGACAGACGTGTGGCTGTGTGTGCACTTTTTAACATCACAGCACAAACACACACTTGCAGTAGGCTGTAGGCTGAGCTGGCAGGTATAGCGCTCTAACTTTCAAACCCCATGTCTGATGAATTATTAAACCAAAACATAATGCAGCTCTATTCCAATGGTGTCAAGAAACACCACTGGATGAACACATAGCACAACAGCCCAAGGCTTCTTTGCTGCGATAACAGGACTATACCTCTGCTCTGTTTTTGTTATTATGTGCTCGGTTTTGTATTCCCCTCATGCTTTCTTTTCTTGTTATAGTGGCTAGTGTATCGCTGTCTTCTCCAACACACACTTTCACAACAGTGCTGAAGATGCAGAGGATAAAACATTGATTGGCATTATGATTTAATCAATAGACGGACATGAAAATGTGATGCGGCTGCTCCCCGGGTGCTGTTGATGGAGACGAGTTAGATGTTTGAGCGAGAAGGGAAACGCCTCGGAGACCCAAAGATACCGGCACACACACACACACACACAGTGGCCCAGCAATAAGATGTGTCGGTTGAGTCAGTGTGTGTGTGCTGTCATTTAAAATAAAGTATTTCTACTGGGAGTCAAAGAGGAGTTATCAGGCTCGAATGATTGGCAGGCAGGGGAGAGGTGAGGTTTTCATTGTGTTTGCTGAGGATTATGAATGTGAGAGAGATCTCATTCCCCCAAGACCCGATCTGTTGTGCATGTGCATGGATTGTGTGTGTGGGGGTGTGGAGGTGCGGGTGTGTGTGTGTGTGTACCGCCATTGCTGTCACATCCGATCACGGACCATCAACCCAACGGAAAGCTGACATAACTGTTTAATAAACACAGGCACCCCCCGACACACACACCTACACACACACACACACACACACACACACACACACACACACACACACACACACACACACACACACACACACACACACACACACACAAAGGTAGAAAACTTTAAAGAGACAATAAGATCCCCCCACCACACCTTTCCATCAGCTCTCCTTATTTGTATACTGATGACTGAAGACACCTTGCAAAAAGAGGTATATATAGGTACCGGTATATAGATTCTCAGAATCTAGCTTAAAGGATTGCTTCCACTTTTGCGCAATTTGGAGTATTGGTTACTTTTTTATATCCTGAATATGCTACACTTGGCACACAATCTATAGTTGTCTCCAGTCCTTTATATTAATGTAAGAAAAACAAGAGACCGAAATGTAATGCTAATATGTTTTATTATTTGAATTATACAATTAGTCAAGTAATCTATTATTGTCAACTGTTAAATTAATCGCCAACTATTTTGATAGTTGATTCATTGTTGAAATGTCTCAAATGTGAATATTTTCTGGTTTATTTAGTTTCTATGACAGTACACTGAATATCTTTGAGATGTCGCTTTGTTATTTTATGGACCAAACAATTAATCAATTAAGTGATTATTCTATAATTAAAATAATTGTAAGTTGCATCTCTAATGTCGTCTTGAAAAGAGTGTTTGCAAAGCTATAATCTCCATCCAAGTTATTAATATTATGTTAATCTCCATCCAAGTTATTGATTAGAGTGTTGCTCAGTTTGAATTTGAGGGGAGCGCTGCTGGGAAATATGTGAGGTTACATTCATTGCTTTGTTTTTGTTTTTTTGTGCTTATTTTGACCAACTAAATTTCCTTATTTGGATAATTAAGTCAAATTTGCTGAAGCCAAACTAGCATAGCCTATGAACACCCACACAGTTGTGAGGAGCCTTTTTATATAATCAAACAAATCTGTGCAATTTTCTGGTGAAATGTTTGTGTAACAGTTGTTGCATTTGTTTAACTTATACTTGTCTTTTGTTGTGTAACACATTTTATTTCAGTAGTGCATGAGTTGTTAGTTAGCTGCCACTTCTTATTGTTGGTCACAGTAGCAGTGAGTGCATGTGTTAGCATTGACAAGTGTTAATGTGAAGCCTTATGTAGAGCAAGTGATCCACCAGGGACAGGGATTTTGTTGTCTGTGTTCTCATCACTTTAAATCTGGGACAGTCTCCCAAAACCTGCCGTATTCTTCACTTCCTTCTGCAATGCACACTTCAATTGACTCTGCGTCGCTCTTTGAGTTAGCAGGAGCACCATATGTTTCCTGCGAGCACAAAGAACATGTGATTCTTTTAATGGCACTCTCCACTCTCACTCTTTCCTTTCTCTGACATTTTTTCCACCTTTTCCTCTCTCTCATTATCTTGACCTCTTCCTTCCCTTTCACCTTGTTTCTCCTACTGATCATCCCCCTTCTTCCTCTGCCTTTCTCCCTTATCTTTTTGACTTGTACCCCGACTTCCTGTCATCTTCTTTCTTTGTCTCCTCTCCCATCCTTCCTCTATCTCCCTTTTCTCATCAATTTCCAAAGCCTTTTCCTTATATCCTACACCCCCCACCCTCCTCCTCTTCCTGCTTGTCTCTTTCCAGGTTAGGTGATCCCTGACCTCTATGTACGACAGAAACCCTCCCTCTCGCCCTTTATAGCCCTGGTAGATATGTGGAACATGAATATTCACACTGGGCTCTATGTGCTGTGCATACTGTGCACTCTGTCCAGTTATTATACTTTTCCTCTGTTGCTGTCAATTTTTGTGATGTCTGTATGAAAAACAGGTGTAGTTGTTTGAATGCTGTAACGTGGGGACATGTACAGATTCGGCGTGGGTTGATTTATTCAGAAAGACCTGCTATTGTTTTGCTGACACACACATCCAAACCCCGGTGAGACAAGCTTTTATACAAACACAGCAATATGGAACCACTTGGCCTGGAAGCTGTGCGGTGAGAATCAAGGTTGAGTGACTTACTAGAGGGCACAGCAGCAATTCAGCACCTGGTTGAAAACTATGAACATCCAGTATAGTACAGACACAAAACACTAGAGAAATGCAATCTGCACAGTGTAAATAGCAGCCTGAGTGTGAGTGTGTGTTCTTGCCACTTTAAGGTCAATAGAAGGTCAGATTTACATTTTACAAGAGAAAACATACCAAAATCAAATCATTGAATCATTTTTATTGTTGGAGTTCAGTAAATGACTAATACAGACTGTATTTACTCGGTATGAGCAAATAAATACCCAGAACACCTTTTTTTTATTGTTTTGTTTCTTTATTATAGAAAATGCATAAACTGATTAAGTAAAGACTGGCCTGCCTTTTTGGTTGACCATGTGTAACCTTTAGACATTTACTATAACTTGCTGCAATTCCTTGTGTCCTCAGTAGGGCTTGAAATTGACTTTTCAGATACTCATTTTAAAATTACAGGCTGTTCTAAATTTCTACTAGCCAAAGCAATTTTCTTGACTGATACATTTTAACATATATATATTAGAAAATCTGTGTCATGCCATTTCAGTGAACTCTTTAATGCAAACTACACTAAATTAATCTAAATTCCAACTTGAGACAGAATCCCAAAATGTTTCAGTATTACAATACCTTGGTGTTCATGTAAAAGCAACCTAATGTGACTTTGAGCAACTTTATTTCCTCAGTTGGCCATGTCCTGCATTCTCCACAGGTGCACCTGTAAAAGTACAGGTTATGTCAGTGTGACAGATACTGTCAATTCGCCATATATGAACAATAGTACAGTAAAGTTATCTGAACAGTTTACAGTTTATTCTGTTGCTCAGCTTGTGTGCTATAATGATTACAGACCTGTACGTATGTGAAGTTTAGTGCTAATTAGTAATATTTAACAATTAATATTCAGATATATATATCAGCCAATATAATATTTCACAAGCATTTGTCTATAGTGCTAATTTCCCACACTGGTTGTATGACACAAAGGCGGCTGTAGTCCCTTTATGTTACTCACAAAACAGAAACATAAATACCAAGCATGGAGGAGCGGGAGGGTTTGAGTTCCCTCTCTTCACGTTTGTGCTGAGGTTGAGGCCCAATGTGTGATCTCTGATTAACGGTGCTGAGTTGAAGGGGGTTAGTGGGATGCGAAGACGGAGTCTGTGTGAAGCATAACATTAAACGGCAGCTGTGGCTCAGAGGTAGAGCGGGTCGTCCACTAAACCGTACGATCCCCATCTTCTCTCACTGCATGCCAAAGTGTCCTTGAACAAGACACTGAACCCCAAATTGCTCCTGATGTGCATCAGTGTATGAATGATTAGTTTCTGTTCTGGTGAGCGAGGTGAGCAAGAGATTCAATTTAGCCTCTTATGCTGTAGTTAGGCCTACATCTTAAAACCTGCACCTCTCTAGTGCGGCTAGTGTGTAACATTTAGGAGGATCTACTAGCAGAAATGGAATATAATATTACACAGGTAACATGTTAGGTTTATGTTTTTATTAGTTTCACCTGAATGTAGGAATCATGTGTTTTTGTTACCTTACCTTGTTACAAAGTTATGCAACATTTATTGTGAAAGTCTAATCGGACCTCCATATTTATCAATGCTAACTTGATCATGGCAAGAGGGGCACCTACAGTGACATATTTTGAAGCGTAGGGCCACTGACCAAGTGGCAGTATTTAACAAGGTGGGAGAGAGATCATGTTGAGGTTTTCTCCTGTGTTGTATGATTCACAGCATACTCTAACCCTAAACCTAATCCTATCCTTAACCCTAAACCAGAGCTAAAGAGCCCCTCTTGTCGTTTTGGAGCATTATGGTTTCACAGTAAATTACAGCAACACTGGACAAAGAGTAGTTGATTAAACATTGTTAAATCAAATTTAGGTGTGTTTCTGAAAACAAAATAATTTAATCAAACATGCAAATGTCACAAAAAAACATTTGCAACAGCCCAAGGCATCTGTTACAGAGCTTGAACCCCACTAGTCACTCGCATAGGCACAACTGTAAACCTGTAAACCAACACAAGCTGGAATCATCCACTACACACTACACTCTCACCACCAATGAATGAACCTGCACTCTACAGAGAGCTACAGTGTGTAAAACCTGAAAATAGAGTGAGTGCAAGTAGCTGTTGAACTCAAAGTGAAAAGCTTCAGTGTATCATTTTTAAAAATAACTGTTTTGTGGGATGATTCAGAAAATGAATACAAAAAGAACTAAATAACAAACTTGCTTGGAGTTTTAAATACTCTCATGTTCCTTTCTTAGTATAATTGATTTATCTAGTGCAGCTTTCTCACAAAGCTGTTTGGTATGCTCATTTGTGTGCAATTTAAAAAAATAGAGGTTCATTGTAGTTTGTCCTCTTCACTAACCTTGTTTTTTGATAGACATTTTGCGTTTTTGTACCTGCTTGTACTTGAGTTTTCAAAATAGAAAAGTGACCCTTGCAATGTGCTTGAGGCTGTGTAAATTCAGTGGAATGAGTCCCAAACAACACTTATGTTTGCTCCTACTGTTATTTATGCAGTCTTCCTATAAATTTATATGGACAAAGCAGAAAGGTGCACTTCACTGCAGAGTGCACTATTATAGATGAGTGGAAAACTTTACTTTCTGCTTCTTTGATAAGTAACCCTCAAATGTGAAACTGTCAATTACATCAGTAACACACACGCATGCTTCTGTTCCCTGTAAAAAAAAACAAGTTAAACTGCACAACAATTTGTCAATCTGCTGCTGTCTATATTTGTCTATATTGTTTTTTGACCCCTCATGAAGCACACACACACACTCCCTCACACACACAGATACAACCATCTGCTGCTGTAATGAGCATGGCTCAGCGCCGCCATTTACAGTATCAATCTTCCAGGCTACATATGTCATGCAATACCATGCGGAGACAGCAGGCGGGGGAGGGAGAGAGGGAGGGAGGGAGCAAGCCTTTATGGTCACCAAAGTGTGAATTAATTAGCACCATGTCTGAGGGTTCTCGTTCACCAATATGTCACGCTCTATGATCTAACAAGGCCTGGAGCAGATAAAAAGCACAAGCTGAAGCAAAGTCACTCTCCGGCACATCCTTAACTTGTCCTCCAGCACATGAGCGGAATGGAGGAAATGAGTTGTTTTTAGACTCTTCTCCTGGGAATATACATAGTGTCCCACACCTTTTTTGTTTCTGGTACTGAAGGTTTTTTTTGACATTATGATTATCTGAAGATGATAATGATTATACAATCTAACTGCTGTGTGACAGGTTAAATGTTTTCATGTCTATCTATATTTCGCCTTCACTTCACCTTTGTCACACTCAATCGTGGGTAATGGAGGTTTAACTCTGCGTTTATCCAATTAAAGCTTCGCCAATTATGTATGTCCATAATTGCTTGTCTCTGGGAGGAAGATTTTTTCTTTGATTTTGTTCTGTGTCAGTAAAATCATTGTGTGTGTTTGTACCGCTGATGGGACCATCTGTTATTAAAGCTCAGGCTCGTTGAAGCAGGGAAAAGATATCTTCCAGAAACCAGCTCATTGCATGTCTTATGTCTGTAAATATTAGTCCTGGCTCTGTGCATGGGTTCTGGCTGCATATGAGTTCTTGCATGAACAGCAGTGTGTGTGAGGATTTTTTATGTATTAATGAGTATAGAGGCTTTGCAGTTGTGCCAGAAATCACCAGAATCACAGCAACTATATCTGGGAACCTTGTGAATAGCATTGAAGAATTGTTTGTGCACAAATAAGATCTTAATGGCGCTAAAAGATAAGTGTTTGGACTCCTTTAGATCATTAGTATGTTATTTAGACGGTTACTGAAGATGTGAGGGAAACTCAGGGTGCTATTTGCATAGTTAAAACCTTTTTTTTCCCTTAATTGACCAACTCATAACACTAACTGTAACATATGAAGGATATATTTTCAGCATTAAAAAAGATATATTGGAATTGGGGGGCCCTGCCAGTGGAAAATGGTCTAGCGAGACATCAAATAACCCATGCAGTGGTTCCTAATCCACCAATTTTAGACCCTTTCACTCCTCAACACTAAATGATGTGGGACATTAATTTTATCCACAGCTCACCATTATAAGAGCAGGCACAATTAAAAGTATGACCTGCAAAATCCAGACCATATTATATCACAGACTGCTGGAAGCTACAGATAGAAAAAGAACTGAAAGACTTTGAAGATTTCAATATTGTCTGAATAAAAACACTACCTAGATCAATCAATTTACTATACACAGCATTAAATGTTGTCACAGAAATGTGTCTACCAGTGTTTGAATTCCACTGTGGCTTTTGGGGAGCCCTATTTTTGGGGGATGGGAGGGTAATGGACACAAAAGTGTGAACCTGGTTTGTGGAGTACCGGTTTAAATTCTCAAGTTTTGGACCTATGGCCATCGCCACCAGTTTTCTTTGGAGCCAGCAGCAGCGGGAAACAAAGGCAACTTTTCTCATATACAGCACAATAAAATATGTTTCTGAAAAGATTTGTGGAGAGAAATAGTCAACGCAGTAACAGAATCTTCATTCATATCTGATCAGCACTGCCTACTTTGACAGTTTGATCTGAGTTTGGTGCATTGAGCTGGACGGAGACGAGCACTCCATCAGTCGTTTTGTTTTGAAGGAGGACATTACTTCAGAAGAGAAAAAAAAAACATATATTGCTGGGCTCGGTTGAGATATTTGGCAAGACCAATGGTCAAGTCCAAGTGCAAATACCAACAAGTCCAAAAAACGTCTAGAGTTGAGTACTACAGCACTGCCTTGTATATTACCCAAAGTAATTTGACACGTTGTTGACATAAAAATATTGATTAGTGCAGCTTTAAACTTGTATAGGAAGTATTAACATTGATTCAAAAATTTGAAGTTATGGTCATGGCCTGGTTAGCTCAGTCAGTAGAGCTAGCGACCCATATACGGAGTTGCTGCAGCAGCCCGGGTTCTAATCCGACCTGCAGCCCTTTGCTGCGTGTCATCCCCTCTCTCTCTACCCCCCTATCCTGTCTATCTACAGCTGTCTCTATCAAAATAAAGGCATGAAAAGGCCAAAACAATAACTTAAAAAAAATAAATAAAATTTGAAGTTGATTTCAGTCATTGAGTCGGATCTGTTTGCTTGAGGCATGCATTACTGTCTGTGGTCTTTTTTTATACCTTCACTGTAAAAAAAAATCGGACATTTTCAAATCCCCCATATAGAAGATTAGAATAAATACTTTTAGCTTTTATTAACAATACAATAATTTGCAATAGCATGTACACTTTGTTAGAGAATCCAAAAAGATAACAAGATCCTCAGACTTCCTCCCAGTTTAGTGTTAATTCAAGGTGCAGGTGCATGCACCCAAATCACTGACTTACCTGAATGTCTGTATTCTGTGTATACAGAATCCTGTTTATTTCCATCGTTTCTACATATTTTGCATCAATAACATTCCTTAATAAGTCCTTTTGGCTTTTTATTAGCGGGTGAGTGTGGTTGTGTTGGATCTCTACTGCTGTCTTTCCTCCACTGTGGAGTTTCACAGTAGGCAGTCCTGCTCCTGCTCTCTCTCACACACAGAGCTCACAGTGGAGAGGCAGACAGCGAGAGAGAGTTGAAGATGGCTGCACCGTGCATGAAAGCTTCTCAAGTAAACCCTGCCTCCTCCTCTGGCAAATCTAAATACCCATTTGGCTATTGTGCTATAAAAAATATGTAAACACTTGAACTGTGAATGTTGAGAGGAGCGCTTCTCTGGCACTAGAGTGCAGTTTGCTCTTGGCCTAGGGGCAGCAGGCGGCTCATTGTCACAACAGCAGCGTAGCCGCCAGCTGAACCCCAGTTCAATCCAGCCCACAGCTTTTTTTAAATTCCCTCTGCTCCAAGACTTCATCCTGTATTTGAGGTGGAGAAAAGGCAGAGATGTCTTTGTCCCCTCAGCTGTAGGCTGGTGTTGACCCAGCAGGCAATGCCGGAGACTCTGGAACCATGGTATTATAAAATCTGATGCTGGAATAATAATCACTTCAGTCAAACAGCTTCTTTAGCCAGTCTACCTGCTGTGTCTGACCTGCTATCTCAACTTGTATGCCTCGGTGTTCGACCACGTCTGGCAATAGTGTTTATATTGGTCCAAAAATGAAATACAAAATAACAATTCTCAGCGTGACCCCCTTAACCAGAATTACTGCACAGCTCAGCAATGTTCCAAAGAGGTTTGACTTTACTCTCAGTCAGGTTGCCTAATGATGACGTCATTAAAACATCTCATCCTAGAGAATCTTATGAAATGCTGTCAAATTCAGCGTGCTCATTTCCCATAAGCATTACGGCTATAATTGCTGTTAGAAGTTAGAGAAGAAAAATATCTCTCAGAAATCTTAACCATTAGAGCAAATTGCATCACAGACATAATAATGTAGTGAAAAAAGAAATGATGGATAATGATTGTCTTTAAACACAATTAGTCACACTTATTATATTATATGTATTTTCCACTTTAAGCTCCTCTGGCTCTGCTCGTCGCTTCTGAGGAATCCTACTTCAGATATACTGTATGTCAGATATATGGAGGAAAATTCATGCCGATTGACAGCTGCTGAAAGTTTCCTTCGATGCCACCATTGTGAAAGCTTTGCATACACTGCCACCTCACCATATCCTGTAACCAGTTCCACGGCTTGCCTTTGCCCAACTCGTGGGCTCATTAACACTATAAAACCATTTTTAGCTATGCTAGCAGCATCTGGGGATGGCAATTAAGGTCTGTCTGTTGGTTGGTCTAGCACTGTGGTCCCAACCCGTTCTCATTCAGGCTGTCAAATACCCATGCACTTTATCATGCCCCCATGGACTTACGAAAGAACCATATAACAGTCCAACTCTAACTGAAGCCACTCAGGAGAAGAGCAAAAACATCTTTTCCATCAAGAAAAGCCTTCAGTGTCGTTCTTTGCTCTTCTTTTAATGAAGAAATACTAGTTCTGATATAACTGATTCTAGCAGTATCTCCGCTAACCTCATTAGCAGCCGCCATTGTTGTTTTCGAGCGAACTCACTTCTCACACACTTCGTCTCACACACACACACACACAGCATTATATCACGTCAATAGCACATGCCACAGCTGCGAGTAGTTCCTCAAAGGACCAGAAACCACTGTGGTTCGGATACAAGCTCATAGCTTGTGATTTTGTGATCTTGTGAGTCCATCTGCCTCACAGGGTTATTATCATTCTGCTACAGGAGGAAAAAAGCACAGCACTGAGCCCAGAATGCAGCAATGGTGGCCTTGTAAACGCTAACACACAGTTATCGGAAGGGGAGGAGAATTCCGACTGAACAAGTCAGCCAACATTGCAGGCTTATACCCACAGCCTACTTCCTGTGAGTCAGACTAGTCCTCAGGCAACCTCAATTAGTAATAGCAGCAGTGCAGACATTTACCCATGTGAAAATATTTTAGAGTACCACTTTATCACTTTAGAAGCTACACATGTGTACTGCAATGTTTGTTTATGCACTCAAGCACAACTTGAAAAGAGAAACTGAACACCACCCCTCCCACTCCTACTGTACTTTACCGTGCTGCATCTATTCATGTGCTGTTGTTACATAACTTAACTACATAGTTTATGGTTTATTCATGAGGCCTATTTTGGCCCAGAGAACTGGGCGTCCTGAATCAGAGGAGAATCTCTCCAGCTCTTCTCAGGCCTCGGGGGAAAACAGGCAGGCAGGCGAATGAGATCGCAACCTCGGACAGAATTACCACTTGAGAGAGAGAGAGAACGAGAAAACGATCTCCGTCACCTGCTCGGCTTCTTCCATCCACCCATCTGACCATCGTCACTTCATTTTCTCCCCTGCTTCATGTGCATACAGGCGCCTGTGGGGATGTGTGCTAAAGTGCTGCACTGCTCTGAATGTAATGCTGCCACTCTAGATGTCTGCATGCAAGTATTCATGTAGACCGGCACTGCAAATGATGCTACCAATCTGAATAGGACAGGAGTTGGCTGAGAGGCTGTGTCAGTTGTGCGTCACTGAGAATACACTATAGCTACTGTGTGTGTGAGCGAGCGAGAGAGAGAGAGGGAGAGGGAGAAAAGCTAAGGTAGCTAGCATGTCACAGGAGAGCCCTCTGCTGTTTGAAGTACCAACCACTCTACATGTCCTCTATTGTAGTTTTCCAGTTTTGTTCTCACAGCCAGTTTCAGAATTCTCCACTTGTGCTTATCAAAATTCAGTGTCATTGAAGATTATATTTGTTAGTTGTTTACACTTCAAAAGAAGTGGGTGTCTCCTTGCTTGTCTCAGATACAATTGTTCCCATTCTTTTTCATTCACCTCTTGAATGTAAAAGAATTACTGAAGAGGCTCCGCACTGTAAGCAACATGAGAGGATAAGTAGAGAGTGAACACATGGCCCTTTACCACTGCAGGAACTTTTAAGGAACGTTTGCTGTTTTTCTGGCATTTTCAGTCTCCTTTGCCAGCTCTGCAGCTCTCCTTTACAACATCCATTCAGACATTAAAGTCATGCAACAGTAAATACGAAAATGAACATCAGTTGTTTCATCATTTCACCTGAAATTCAATCAAAATTGTTGTTCTCAGATTGCAATCAACATACAGTACAATTGGAAAAAAAATGCAGCTAAAAAAAGCATTCTCTGCCATGGTCAAAGCGTCTAAGAGCAGTATGTAAACCATTCAGAAGCTGAACGCACATCATGCAAGAGTTTTTATAGTTTTTTAAATGGATCAATGGGCCAATAGTATTTCTTTAGCCCCCAGAGTTAATAATTGAATGATTACAACAACCAAAAACATATCATTTAAGCTGATTATACCATATTCTTGCAGTTTTTGATGTTTCTCAAATGTAATGTTTCTTGCATTGTTCAAACTATTTGTGACAGAAACTTACCTTGGTAAGAGTGCTCTCAACCACTACCAACATTTTATCTTACCTAAGAGAAGTTGAATGATTTTTAATTCTGCTTTGTGAAATGTGATAGAATAAATCCAAAAAGTACCAAGTCATCCCTGACCCAGACCAAAGCAAACACACACAGTTTAACCTTGGATGAACGGGACCAATATGTGATCACAATCACACTCAAACCCAACACAATCAGACCTTGTTGACTATATTTTAAGGTTTGCTTGAGATTTTGTTGTGTTTAGCTTAGAGACAGGATGTTATAAAGAGGGAATAGAAAATGCAGCATGAAGAGAAAAATAAACTATGCAAGGATGGAGAGTCCAAAGTGGACAGGGAGGAAGCGAACACAAAGATCATTTGGGCAAAGGTCAACTGAGTGGGTGATGGTTTTCATAATGTCAACATATTAAAAATGTATGTAACAACATGCTCCAGCCCAACAAATGTTAAAGTGACATTTCAGATGTATCCTGTGTTGTTTTTAGAGTACATTACAGATGATATTGACTCACAGACCAACATTCATATGGAAATAAGAAAGAGAGAAAGAAAGAAAGAAAGAAAGAGAAGCTTTTTGTAGTCAACTTCATTCAGTCTTTAGTTCCACCCTGTATCTGTCTTTGTTGTGCTAATAATGACTTTTATCTTTAACTTTACTGTGCCACTTTCTGGTGTGACCTGGCTCTTACACCTCTTTTTATTCATTTTTATTAATATCTACAGATATGCATGAACTTGGATATCTTCCTTCTCTGATATACTGCATATAGGTTGTGCTCAGTAGTTCGCTTTTGATCAGCTCCAGTGTGCGTAGAGAGTGTGCGCACAGAATCAAGTTCCACGACATGAATCCTTGCACCCTGTAAGAGTTTGTGACGTTACGTTAAAAGACGTACTTGTACCAGTTCCCACACTGTCTTGTACTTCTTTGCTACTTGAGACTGCTTTGCTACACTGTGCACTCAGCATTGAAAGAGCTATGCCATTGACCCCAAATTATTTTTTAAAATTTAAATTTATTTGATTTCAGAAAAGTATAATCCTCCACGTACCACTAGTGGTATGTCTACCGCAGTTTGAGAACCAGCAGACTTGGGGGGAAATGGTTTACATGTATCAGAGTTATGTAAGCAGGATATTTAAAAAAGTAACTGTTAACCTTAGGGTCAGCCAAGAAGCTGCAGCTATGATATTTGACCCTTGGCCAGATGAATATACGTTAAATAAATCATTCTTCTGTCGTCCCCTATGCCAGGCGAATTCACAGAGACAGTGACAACAGGTGAATGGTGCTTCTACCCTGGAATGTAACTTAGACAGATGGTAGTGATTTCATTATATCTAAAATGTCAGGTCAGCAGAGGGGATGAGGGAAGGAAAGGTCATGACAGGAAAGGAGGAGAGGAAAAGAGAAAACATGAGAAGAGATGCTCATGCTAGTCTGTTCCATCTTCCACTCCACTCCCTCCAACTGTCATATTTCTTTAGTTTGGATTGTCTTTTACTTTCTGTTATGTCACAGCCTCTTTTCTGCCTTTCTTCCTCCATCATTATCTCTCACCATCGCTCCCTCTCCTCTCTTCTCTGCCTCCTTCCCTCTTACTTCTCTGCCTTGGAAAGAGACGATCCAGAAATAAGGCCATAAATAAGAAATCAACGGCCTTTTCTGTCCCACCACATTACAGGCTTTTGATGTATGCTTTCTGCAGTAGTATTACTCACCGGCCTCAAATCAATGCTCTAATCTTTCCCCCTGCCAGATTGATTTCCGTGGCAGTGACAACAGCACAGAGAGGTGCTGAACAGATCTGTACACTGTAGGCCATTTCCCAAATACTAGCAAAATAGTGTTATATAGGCACAGCTGCTTAGGTAGATTAAGTAAGATGCCAGATATCACATAGGCACAGAAGTGTGAAAGCATAGTATACCTGATTTCCAGTTTTTGTACATCTTTAAATGTCAAGTGTGTAACATTGAGGAGGATCTATTGTCAGAAATGGAATATAATATTCATAGGTATGTTTTCATTAGTGTATAATCACCTAAATATAAGACTCATTGTGTTTTTGTTACCATAGAATATCTTTTATCTACAGAGGGAGTGGGTCCTCTTGTCTGCCGTGTTGAACTGCCAGGGGTGGAGTGAGGGGTTGGCTTCTGGGGCTCCAGCCCTTAATGTTTTCTGAAAAGCCCAAAATCTTTTTAGGCTTTATCAGTAACTTTAACTTTATGTCAGTTTCCCTCAGTCTCTCTGACTGGACCGGAAAATTGATGTAGCAGTGTTGAGGATTTAGTGGCATCTAGCAGTGAAGTCGCAGATTGCAACTAACTGAACACTGCTCACATCGTTATATGACGACCACGGAATGAGAACGGGCTGTGAAATGTGTAGGAGAAACAATGGTGTGTGTAGATAAAAACGGTAAATAAGGTTAAAAAAAAAAACATTACAGTTGTTCTTTTCAGGGGATTATACACGAATGAAAACATACCTATGAATATTATATTCCATTTCAGCCAATAGATCCTCCTAAATGATACACATTGGACCACTAATACTGTCTCATCCACTTGGGGGTTGTGTGTGTCCCCACAGTGTTATGACCTTGCAGACAGTCTGCAGAAAAGAGGAGGAAAGGAGAGCAGAGAAAATAACAATATATCTCTATGTTGTTTATCCTACTATGCTATTCCCCAAAGAAATGTAATATGATTTAAGTAAATGTTCTTCTGTTGGCCTAATTCAAAGAATTAAAGAGCACTTTGCTTGGCATTGTTAGTGTTTCTTTATTGTGGCAGGGAACTCTACTCCGGAACAGTTTAACAAAAATATTTGTTAATTATTTATTTTCTGTGTAACTATCGTGTTTTTTCTAAATGATTTTTAATCATTCTATTGATTCAACTGACTCAAAAATAGTGCCTATAGCTACTGTAAATTGGAAAAGAAATCTCCCCTGAGGCATGACCCAGCCCCGCCAACCTATGGCTAAGCCCCTGTGGACCGCCATGTTTCTACAATAGCCCTGGATGGACAAATCAAACACTGGCTCTAGATAGGGCCTTTTGCATTTTTGGAAGTTTCGCAGCCACCATAGTTTTTCCTACACGCTTCGAAAGGAGGGTGAGGCAAGGGGGTTGTAATCTACAACTACACTGCTAGATGCCACTATATCCTACACACTGGACCTTCAAATTCAGGTTTTAGAAGGCAAAAAAAAAAGAATTGGCATTTAAATTTATCATTTTTCTGTAGTTATACCTGAGGCGGCTTCTAAATTTGGTTGCACATCTATAATTTGGCAAAAACTTTTGTGCTCATTCAAATACATTGCATACCAATTGTGTTAAACCTCCATTCATTTATTTAAAAAAATATTTATTTATTTTTTGTCATTTGGAGGCAGCACAGAAAGTTGCAAACACAACACTGACTAATTATCACTTGATGATAAAAATTTGCATATTTAAATAAGACTTTGTGTCACCATTCAGCAGCTATTAGCAAAATACATATTGGCACTATTGGATCCTGATAAGCACCAACATTGAGACCTAATTCTCTCAACAAGCACATACACTCCTTAAAAACTGAATGATTCTATCTACCTCTACTCTACATTTTACATTGTGTGCCTTCTTGTTGGTTTTGGTTACCTTTACTGCACAAAAGTAGGTTAGTTTGTGACATAATAACAGGAAGATGCCGCTTTTCTTCCATTGGAGGGTTAAAGCTTTGAAAGGGTCTGGCTATGGCATGAGGTGGGTAGGAGTGAAGAGCAGTTAGAAAAATCACTTTCAATATGTTTGTCCTCTTCATGAAAGCAAAGAATACATTAGATCCCATGACAGACATTGGGCAAGTTAGAGGCCCTCTGTCATCTCCACCATGGCTTCAATCTTTACAGTAATCACACTGAGATATTACAGATTCACCTGAAAATAATATATTGATGTTTACAAGCAACATAGCATCCGTGAATGGGAGAGGCTTGACTGAGTGCTGTGGCTGTTTCCTCACCTGACCCTGTAGTGAGGTTGCTGGCAGTCTGCCTTTCGCTCTCAGTCCGGTCTTAGTCAGGACGACCTCCAACACATTCAACCTGTGAGGGCCTGGAGAGTGGAGTGTGTGTGCATATATGTGTGTGCATTTGAGTGTGCGATGTGTGCCCCTGAGTGGATGAACTGGGTACTGAGGTTATCATCCAAGAGTTTGCTCAACTGGAGACAGACTTGAGGCTCACTGGCCAGGAATGAACCAGGTCAGCTGGAAAACACATATACACACACACACACACAGAGAAAGAGAGAGAGATAGCCGTATTGCACACTGACCTTTACTTTCTCTGCTGTTCTTCAGCTATGGAGCAAAAGGCCCTACTGTGGGCTTAGGACATTTTATACACAAGGGGAATTCAGTGTTCCTTACATAATGCATAAAAGGCATTAAATAATAAGCTTTTATATAAAACTATAGAGCATAAGACATTAGACATAAGACACAAATTTAAAGTTTAACATTATATACCTGTACCACCTGGTTTATTGCATGTGATAACCTTCTCTTTCTACTTTTGTTTGCTCCTCCTTGTCCCCTGTCCAATAAGGCAATGTAAAAGTATATTGAAAAATGTAATATGTATATCATTTGATAAAAACACGAAAGCATAAATAAAAACAAGGGCGATCAGAATGAAAGGTTGGAAATGGTCTGTGTCCTCTTTACTACCTTTCCTACAGAGAATAAAAGTGCCAAAGAAGGCTCAGATTCTTCTAGGATGCTGTATCTTTGATGTGTAAATGAATGTGAATCATGCATGTGATGTCCTTGGCTGATAAAGGTGATTCCAATTACAGTGTGGTACTGAGAAATTCAATTTTCTTGGAATACAGCGAGTGGTGTATTTCCTGTGAGGATGATACAGCTGTGGAAAAAGAGGATCAATACATCAATAATCCCAGCTGTGGTTTTTATACAGAGAGGCTGATTAGAACAGCGAGCTGCAGTGATGTTATACTCAAGTAAAATTCCAAGTCGAAGGCATGCCAAGTCCTCTACCTGCAGAGTGCGGCCGAATCTGCGGCACTGTTTGCATTAAGGCGACAGACACTTCAGTGTGAGAGCAGAGCCAGACAGACACTCTCTGTGATTTGGATGATGCTGCTCAGTATGAGGTGCCAGCGCAAGCAGGGATCTCCATAAATGTTTGCTCACACTGCAGCCAAAGTTGTCCCAATTATTTATTTATTTTCCTCTCACATTACAGCTGTTGTTTAATCAGTTTAAAAAGCAAAAGGTTGCAGAGAGTCTCAGATTTCCAATTTACAATCTGGACCACGAAGGGGCACTATCAGATCTGAGGCCCCCGACGCCGTGGAGGACAAGATACGACATGAATTGACTGATTGGTTAGCTCTATGTTCCTAAGTACCAATCAATACCCAAAGGCACACAACTGAAAGGTGTTGAAAACAGGCAGAAGTGTGCGCATATAAATGGGTTTTTATTTTGAAAATAAGTCATATTGCCTCTGAATACGGGTTACATCCTTGAAGAAGAAGACTAGTGTTACGTAAGAATGCAACAATTTCTTATTCAGGATTATTCATCACACTTCTTTACAGTTTGTTTTTCTTCCTCTAGGATCTGATGCATTGTTGTGTTAATATCAAAGCAGTACAGTCCAGGCACAATTTGAATCACAGGTTCAAGTCTGACCCTTGGCCGTCCTTTGCTGCGTATCATCTCCTCTCTCTCCCCCCTATCCTGTCATTCTTGAGCTGTCCTGTCCAAAAGCAGGCAAAAATATAGTCCCAAAAAACTATTTAAAGAAAGAATACAAAACACATACAAAACAGATTTTTCTGCCATAACATTTTGGTGCATAGAAATTCTAAGAATGGGGTAAAAATAAGTTCCATGCAGAAACATTTGGTAGTGTTGGAATTGGTCAGCTCCTAAATTATTTAAAGGCATACTATGCACTTTTCCGGTTTTGTCAAACAGCTACCCTTAGAGTCGCTGCGGAGTACTTGTATTTAACGTTAACTGTCGTAAATACCACTCACCAGAGCCGTCTCTATATACGGCTCTGCGTCTCTGCACTCACGGCCTGATCCCCTCCCCCTTGTATACCGGTACATGTTCAGTAGGATGGAAGCGTCGGACATCGAACAGGCAAAGATAGACTCCGAAGATGTCTACTGACCAGGTAACGTCTGAGTGATTGCCTGCTAGTGTCTTCCATTGAGGCTGCTTCGTATGTCGCTGATGTATGTGACGTCGCGCCGTAAAGCAATTCGTGATTTGGCGGGGCGCCACCTTTTACACTTGCATTGCTGGTTCTGCCAACGGCGTCCCTCTCCTGCTTTGCTATCGGGATGATTCGCTATACTACGAGTTTGTTTACCATCGAAATGACTTTGAAGCTGTTATATTAAGGTAAAAATCTTGCATAGTGTGCCTTTAAGAGGGCTACAGAGTTCTCTTAAGTGACCAACAGAGGCAGCAGCAACACTCTTTCCACATTCTGGAAATGTATAATAATACTAAGAGAAGCATCCCAGGGAAGTTGTTGTTTGAAACTGTTTGGAAAAGGGGAAGGACTACTCGGCAGGTGATTGGATGAACTATCTGTCTATCACTATCCATCCCAGATCAACGAAAACATCTAAAGTAGTCAAATTCTTATTCATTTTAGTCAGTCAGAAGAAGAACGAAAACATCTTTTCATGGAGAAAAGCCTTCAGTGTCGTTCTTTGCTCATCTTTCAGTTAAGAAATACTCTCTAGTTCTGATAGAACTGATGCTAGCACCCGCCATTGTTGTTTTTGAGCAAATAGTCAATTCTACCACAGGCTGTGCCGGTATATCCTCATAGGACGTTGATTGGTGGCTCACAGTGAAACCTGGCAAGATGGATTCTCGTGTGGATTCTAGCGTATTCTTGCAAGTCTACCTGCCTAGCAGGATATGATGATACCCAATACCCACACTGAAAAAAATATAAAAATAACATGATGTATTCTGCATGAAAACAATCAAGTGGTGACATACATGTGAAATATCACATTTTTGTCACCAGTCATTTTTGTTACGCTGGAGCATTTACAGCATTTACAGCAGTATTTATATCAGTATAAGATCTGCAACATGTATTATATTAGCAGAGCGGTGAAATACTAGAATTCTTGCGAGTTTGAAAGACAATTAATCACAAACTATAGAAATGACAAATTAATATATAAACTGACTCTGTTATGTGCTTACGTTGCAATGACATGACACATGAATGCAGTAGTGGAGAAAATCAAATAAGAACTAACTTCATTCAAATCTTTTTTGACTGTGTTTCTACAGATGACAGCAGAAGCCATTCTCCGCCTGGTCAACGATCCTGTGCTGCCATTCTACCCTCTGGACATTGCCCTGGATGTTCAAAACAAACTCAAAGGTACCACTGATGACGACATAATGGTGGTGGTGATAAACTTTATTTAATCTAGTAGTCTGACTGAGATTGAGATCTCTTTTCAAGAGAGACCTGAGAAGACAAGTGCACACAAGATTCATAAAAAAGTATAATATAATATAAAAATAAATAAATTGCCAAGGATGATGGACAAATCTAGCTTGAAAGCAGTTTGTTGTTTAATCCATTTAAAAGGTGCAGAAGTCATGAAACTGGTTCTGTGAAGATTAGTCCATACATATGGAATAACGAATCTTACATAGTTACTGGATCGTGTGTAGTTACAAGATGGCAAAAGAGATATGAGGTAGCATGGATAAATTTCAGGAGATTTTTTATTTCTTCTTGTCAGTCAGGAATTCCATCTTTGAGACACAGAGCAGGGATGACTACGATGTGTGAAATTAGTGAGAAAGCATGACGCACAATGATTTAGCTCCTGCTGATGGGGCAACATGATCTCAGTAACCAGTGTCGACATACAAATGGATAGAACCATAATTTTATGATGAAGAACAGACAGACATTCTTTTTTTTTGTATTTTGAGTCAAATGTTGAATATGAATCTGGAATGCTGCTTTCAAGCCAGGTTTTGTAGTTTAGTTAAGTAGGCTTTGTGTTTAACTGTTGAGTGTTGGGTCGCAATTACACATAACGACACACTGTGCCATCCAATGTGTTCAGGCCTGTAGTAACATTTTTTACAGCGATGCAGTTGCATACAAAGTAAATAGAAAGATGTGAACAGATGTGTTTGTTTGTGTGATTCTGCACCGACCAGCAAATAACAAGAGTCTTGGACTCTAGACATAACACTGCAGTGTGCACAGTATAGTGTGTGTGTGTGTGTCTGTCTCTGTGTGTGTATCTATCTGTTTGTGTGTGCTCAGTGGCTCCTGTTTTGGACTTCTATGCAGAGGCATAACTCATCTCCACTGTCCAGCCAGCCAGCTTGAGCATCAACCCCTAATACCCTCCCCAACAAACACTCACACACACACATAGCCTTTCCCTCCCATAAGAATGATTTAGTGTTGGTTCATGTGTTAAACTGAACATATCGATCTCTCCTCTCATGATTCCACAACACAGTGACCTTGATTCATGCATTTGTAAAATTTTAAGTGTTCAGCACCTTCCCTCGGTCTCCTGTACAGCAGTGCCACCACCCCCTCATACAATGGCTTCATTAAAGCTGCAGTAGGTAACTTTCATAACATTTGTCTTGTTTGCTGAAACTTTCACTACATCCTGACAGTAGAACATGAGACAGGTAATCTGTGAAACAATCAGGTTCCTCTGGCTCCTTCTAGTGCTCCTAATGACATTTACAAGAATCCACCGGGCCTGAATGAAAACAACCAATCAGAGCCGAGAAAGATAGTTGATTGTTGATTCCCTGCCCTGATAGGTCACCTGGTAGAGCTGGTGCCCCTTTTACCAAGGCTGAGACCTTGCTGCAGTCATGGGTTTTATTCCAGCCTGTGCGCCTTTGCTGCATGTCATCCCTTCTCTCCCCCACCCCTTTCCTGTCACTCTTCAGCTGTCACTAACAATTAAAGGCAATAAAAAGCCCCCCCAAAAAATCCTCCAACCCAGAGCGTTTTCATATATTTCTTGACTCTTCACAGATTGTCTCATGTACTACTGTCATGATATAGTGAAAGTTTCAGCAAACATGACAAAAAGTTATTTTTATAAAGGTTACCTACTGCAGCTTTAACTTGCACAGATTTGGTCATTTTTTACTTTTAGAGCTTTAATCAGGCCCAAAACATCTGGCCCTGGAAAAATTCCATGCAAGCCCAAACCGAGCAACCAAGCCCGACCCGAACCCAAATTTTTACTTTAAAAGAATAAATAAATAAATAATTTTACATTTATTACAAGCTAAAGCAAACTATTTTGTGCAAATAATATAGTCCAAATTATTATCAAAACTAATAATTAACAAATTCACTCATTAATTACAGTTGAATCTGTAGAGAAAGACTGACTAGATGTAAATGTATTATAAAATATCAACATCATTTGCCCTTGAAAGATTATTTGGGAACATACTGTATATGTAATACATTTGGGGTGCCACTACTGTACACCACCTTGCCTAGAGCTGGATATGATGTAGTGCAGGTTAGGGGAACGACAAATCAAATAATTTTTAATCTAAATTAGACGTAGATGTCCAATACAGGTACATGTTACATTTAGGAAAGTGGTCCTCAGAGCTTTACATACATTTATTTACTGTATATATTTATCACCCAAAGTGTTCAACCTGCAAAGTAAGAAGAACACAGCACTTTTGTCAAGGTCTGACTTAAACCCCATGTAAATTTACAAATATTCAGCAGTTAGCATGCTGCACAACCTCTCAGGCCTTCTAAACCAAAATCTGCTTATTCAGTCACAGTCTAAGAGCGTGCAGAGACTCTGTCCTTGAATATTAAGATGACCTTTGAAAGAGGATGCACAACAGGGGCTTTGACACATTTAGCCTGCTTGCAAACTCAAAATGTTATGTTACTTTACGCACCAAGAAACATCCACAACCCAGGAGTTGCCAAGGTTTATGAATAGATAGTCAATACTGTGTTTGAGTTGCTCCGTACCATATAAATTGTGGGTTTACAATGAGAATGCACACTGTACAAAATTAATTCTCCATGCTCGAGGTAAAATAAATCTATATACCAACGTCTATCATCATTTACGCATTAAGATCAGAGATTGAAAAAGCAATGGAGGCAGAGAGACGCTCTCCATCACATGTACCATAGCCCCAGTTTCAAGTCTCATTCATTGTACCACTCAGGCAATTGCTCAGTGGCTCAGGTTCACTGGCTCTGTCTAAGCATGTAAGCACCGTCCCATTAAAGCCTAGATTGAGTGGTTATGCTTCCCTGTCTGAGACTAATGGACAGATTATGACCTGAGAGAGAGATGACTGATTATTATACCTGCCTGTAGCCTCTGTCTGTTCCTTCATCACTTTGTCCCTCATTGTACCCCTATTTCTGCTCCCCACATTCTCCCCTCGATCAATTCAATTCAAAGGCTCTTTATTGGCATGAAAGATACACCTTCTTGGCAACTTTGCACATCATTGGCAAGATAAAGAATGGGTGCCACAAGTGAGCATCATTTCATCAAGGCTAAAAGGCCTCATCATCCAGCCAAAACACAAATGACAAAGCAGAATTACACCATTAATTAGCAAAATGATGTAATCCAGCTTGACTTAATGTTTCTGTTGGATCTGTGCTATTTAGAATGCTGGTCTACAGTATGAAGGTCAGAGTGTTTTATTATTCTTGGTTATTACCCCCCCCCAATTCCTTACCCCACTGGCTGCCAGAATTCAATAAAAAACATTGACTGTATCAAACAAGGTGGGTAAGACCACAGCAGCCCCTTCCCAGGATATCAATGTAGCACTGTATTCTAGTCCAGTTTAAGCTCATGTATGAATGTACAAGAACAATACTACAGGTTGACCTTCCTTCTCCTCCGTGAGACAACCTAGCATGATCATCAGACTCTTTCTGAACTTTCAGGGCAATAGGGCTGAAGATTGCCTAAAAGATTACGATATACCAATACACAGTACCCGAAAAGCTCAGCTGTCAATCATGACATAAAACAGCCTTTTTATAGCTTTAACTAACGTAATAAAACCAATTTCTAACAAAAATGAAAACTTGAACATACAGGAGCATGATCAGAAGTATCTAAAATGACAGAAGCCATCTTTGGGGAAAATGTATTTGACGTGTACTTGACTTATTGTTTAGTTGGCCTGATGTCCCATCTGCTAACATGGAGGGTTTATTACCTATACTGCAGCCAGCCACAAGGGGGTAAGATATTTCAGCTTCATTTCTGGGGAGCTGACATCCATCTTCACTGTCCATCTTTAATGCACTGTACAGTAATCTGTGAGCTATAGGTTCTACATTTATCCCTCTCCTTTCTTTAGGGCTGTTGTAATAATGTCATCTATTGATCTTCAACAATTCCAAAACCATGATGATTTTCTTGGTAATCCACAGAATTGGAAAATACAGCAAACAAGATTAATTAAGATAATTATTCTCATGGATTGTGCCATTTTACCAAGGTGTGAATGGGGCCAGAGTAGTGCTGCATGTCATTTTTGGGCTTGTGTTAAGAAATGAGGTCGCTAGGGAACAGGCTTTATTTTAATTGCAGCTACTTTATAATACACAATTGAACATGATGTCCCTACACTTCATCTCCAAGTGTCATTTTCCTTATGCTTACATTTAGTTTTACTATTTTTATCAGCTGTGTATAATCAAAAAGAGGCTGCTTGTGACAGATTTTGGGCTCTTTATTGTGGTTATTAAGTTGGTATTAAATTTAATTCCAGGTGGCATTATAAACGTCTTTAAGTTATAAATCTGACTTTGTGAAACGTGCAGATACTCTCAATGCTTTATACCGAGCAGTTCCTGTACAACCAGAAAACAGGTGGGAGAGAGCTTTTATCTCCGCTGGTTAAAAATACAGAGAGGCACCAGATGGAGAGAAAGAAGAGGAGGAGGAATTGGACAGTGAAATAAATACTTTTTGATGTGTGTGTGTGTGTGTGTGTGTGTGTGTGTGTGTGTGTGATAACAGATAGTGAGGCATGATAAATAATTCCTGGTGTGTGTTAGGATTGCGTGTGGGTTGGTTAATGGCAGTGGTTGTAGGGTAAAAGCTGGCATGTAGATAGTAAAATCTGAACACCTTATAATTTTAACCAAGATAAAAGGACAAAACAGTGAGAGGAAAGGGAGGATCAGCCAATGATTCTGGAAGTATTTTTCTACACAAAAAATTACCATTTCACAGTTTACTTTTAATAATACCTTCAATGTTCCTCAGCATAGAACCGCAAGAGTAGAGGTTACTGGATAATTTAACAAAAGAATGGGGTTTAAAGCTGAACTACACAACATTTTTATGACCAATGGCTGAAATGACTCTACGTTATGTGAAAAGTGTCAGTGTGACGGATCTACAGAACCATCCCCAGACTCTGCAGTTCCCCTCAGCTCTACAGAACATTTGAACCTCTTTCAGCTCATTGTTTGGGGTTTGCAGCTTGCAAAGTTTGTCATAATCTCTATAAACAGATATCTGCATATAAACGCAGAAAATGCAGGCAAGGAAAATGTTTAGCATTGGAAGTGTTCTGGTTTCCGCTGTGATCCAAGTCTGACCAATCACATTTGAGCGGGCTTTGGTTCCATGCAGGTGAACAGTCCATGTGGAGAGCAAAAGAGGCAGCAGCAAAATGCAATATCAGAACCGATTTTTATTTGCTAGCTTTTTATTAGCTCTTTTAAAATATGTTTACAGAGAAATATAGAGAAATGTTTATAAAGAAAGGTGTGCACTTGATGAGGAAGAAGACGGGGAGTTAGTCTTGACCCGGAAGAAGACAGGGAGGAAGTCTAGACCCGGATATCAGTTTTCCAGATATCCTCTGGCTACACTGGAAGCCCTGAAACATTGGCCGTTGCCTCCAGAGGCTGAATTGTCATTAGACAATAGCCAATGGGCTCCAAGATTGGGTTTTCCATAACAACCTCTAAGTTGAACAACTATAAGGGGATAATATGTTTATGATTACACCTTGTTCTGCTTCCAAAGAAATCACTGCAAGAAGTCACTGCACGTTTCACAAAATAATCTTAACTCTGTGTCCTCTTACTAGCCTCTTCTGGTGCTTTCAATCGTAACCTTCATCATTCATTGAAATTAAAGGAACACAAAATTTCGACTTTGTTACAGTAACAAGAGTAAATTCGTTATTTGTTACTTCTACCCCTGGTACTATGTTACCCATAAGCCTCAGTCACCAGTGCTATGGAGTTGAAGCCAAATTGTGCAGTTTTGTCTTTGATGTAATCCAGAAGTAATCATGGCACCATTGTTGCAAAATTATTCCAAAATTGACTCCAAAAGTATGATACTGCTGAATGTTTTATCATGTTTCTACAAAATATATTCTAAATCTTTAGCTCGCTATTAGTGGCACAGACGCCCCGGTGAGCAGGACTTTGACTCTCGACCATATGTGCAAAAAAAGCAATCAATGTCCAGAAAAAACTATAGTTATTTAAAGTGTTTATGTGCCCTGCCTGTATTTGTAGAAGTGTGTGTGTGAGTAGGATGTTAGTGGATGTGATGAGTGTGCTGGGACAGTATACTGTGAGGGCACATGTTGTGTGTGTGACTTCATGTGAAGTCTACACATGAGTGGTTGGTGACGCATGTGTTTTTTTGGGTCTATTCAAAGATTAGTGCAAGTATATTTTAGGGGATGTGGAATGGCTGTGTGTGGGTGGGTGGGTATATGAGTAAAAAAGGCTTTGTGTGTGTGTGTGTGTGTGTGTGTGTGTGTGTGTGTGTGTGTGTGTGTGTGTGTGTGTGTGTGTGTGTGTGTGTGTGTGTGTGTGTGTGTGTCTGCTCTCTGGGTGTTTTAGAAGCCCCCTGCGGCAGAGGACCAGTGATATTTAATGGATTTTTCACAGCCGGCGTGGAGCACTGCAGTATTCATGACTGGCAGTCATGGAGGGGACTCAGATCAAACAACCAGAGCTAATTGAAACCCCCAAAAACCTTTTGTTCAACTTTTTTAATCACCATTCTCCTTTCTTTTCTCTTTTCATATAAAAGTGCCTTTGGTCTAGTCTGATCTGACATAAATCTCCATTAATTTACTGTAGTGATAGCACTCAGTAGCAGTGCTGCCTTTGGTCCTCTACCAAAGAAAGGTAGAGCTAGCTGTTGTCAGTGGTGGGAATTACTAGAATACACAGAGGAAATCAAAGTAAATGTGTGCACCCATATGAATGAATTATTTCTTACATCTGACTGGATGTCATTTAAAACCTATTGTACATTTTTGAGTTTTAATTGGGTATGTCTCAGTGGCAAAGCCAGAGAAACCACATTCTGCTGTATAATTAGATTGACAACAAGAAGTTTGGCCACTTTCATGAGTGGCTTCATTCACTCTTGTCATAAATTCTCCAAGTCTCTAAACTCTGCTGCATGGACGAACAGCATTCTTCCCATAGATATTCCCTCATTTGGTGTTTTGATGATGGCACTGTCCGAAGGCCCAGTCATATCAGAAAGGGCCACAGCAGAATTGTGTGCATCTTTGTGAATTATGTGGTTGTAATGACACTACTCGCAGGGCTAGTTTTGCTTACCCAGCAGCCAGCCGGGAACATGCTAGTTGATCACAATAGTTTTACAAGCAAGCTTGCCAACTGTCAGCTTTTGAGAGGTAGAGTTAAAAACTTAGATTAGCTAGTTACCCTAGCTGGTCTTCTAAGATCACAGATAACAAGAAGTATGAGGGGCAAGCAGAGGTTAAGAAAGACCTGCTGCTGCTTCAAAAGTTACGTACACTTCCTCTTAATCTCAATATAACAGTGTGAGAACAGTGATGGGGTTTGGGGGAATGAGGCTTCAGCAGTCTGAGGTACCTACCAAAGTTTAAAGTCTTTTTAGTGTGAAATTCCTTTTCTGTCTCTATGGGATGTCTCCTTGCTGAGCCATGGCTCGGCCCTGTCTCCCTGAATAGAAATAACATTTGTATACACCTAATTTGCAAAACCAAATATGTTTTGAGGGAATTGTAATGCCAACTGAATTACAGTTTAAATCAACATAATAAGGAACTCCACATAAAGGGGTTTTTTTGTGGGACACAGCACCAGTTATAAACTTACACGCACTGACAAGCCTCCTCATTGTAAGTTATTTAGAATGCATTTTTGCATGGAACAAGGACTGTGGGTTTTGTCCCTCATCTTTCACAGTGTATTTGCGCAGAGAGGATTACTTCGAAGCCTGTGTGGAGAGTATTCAGCATCCAATAAGTCTTTCATGGTACACATGGCATGGTGTATTGTATTATTACTTTAAAAAGCAGAAGCTGTCCTTTAAAATTCTGTTGTGAAATGGTAAGGAGCAGGCCTAATGACTGAATGAGCTGCTGGAGTCACTGTCAAAGGAGTCTGTCAACATGGTTGCTTTGCATGGAATATGCATTCATGCATATAACATGTATATGGATTTGCATTTCAGTATGCATTTGTTCAACTAAATTTAGAAAATGAGCACAGTGAACACAGACACCTTCTATGTAGGACATGATTAACCACGGTAAAAGGAAGCTGTGCCTTGTTTGTACTGAGTAGTATATTTTGTAAACATATACTATAACTAATTAATAACATAATGTGTGTATAACATTACAGAATGACATTTAGAAATGTGCTGGAATAGACTGGAGTGAATAAGAGCTGTGCGACACTAACCCCTTACTTTCATGAACTAAAAGCCAAGAATCTATATTTTGACTAGAGTGCCTTTCCAGCTTGGCAGTTAGTTAATGTGTGCTTCTGAAACCATTTTCTTTGGCCTCACTCATTCATATTAATTCAGTTATACTATTTCTGCCTCCAGAGTTGTCTGCTTCTGAGCAATATTTATGGAACTAAAACACCAAACTACATTTGACACTGCAGGATCGTCTTACAACTTTAAATCTTTAAATGTTGCAGTTAGTTTTTAATTAATTTCTTTTGATTTTTTCCCCATTTGTAATAGATTCCCTACTCTATGTACATTTGTCCAGTTATATGGTAAATAGAAGAGGCATGTTTCCTAAAAGATTTCTAAAACATGTAGCCTGACCTTGACTTCAATTAACACTTTTCTTTGAACACATTTTGAAGTACTTGCATGAACACAAATCAGTGAAGTTAAATATGATGGTGGTTCAATTATGACTGTCCAATCAGTGATCACCGAGGACATAACAGCCAGCAGTATGAACAAAAGGAATAATAATAATAATTCACCATTTCCTTTTACTAAACTATTTTATATCCTCAAATAACCTGGACCTGAAGTATTAACTACTCTGTGCTATCAGTTCCACACTCATCAGCTGAAAAACATCATTAAATTCCACTTTACTGTACATGAAAAGCTGATAGAGTGCAGGGACTGTTGCCTTACAGTACGAAGGCCTTAAGGTGCAGAATCTCTGTCCTGGTCTTTTTGTGTTAGTCAAGGATATTTCCTCACGTCCCCTCTCATTCAGCCCATGCTGAGATGCCACCTATGTGACTTTCTATATTAGTTCACCCACATTATTCCATTAGCACACTATTATAACAGTACACATCAAACTACAAGTACATTGACAGGTCTTTTAAGGGAACAAAAGCACAAAATGTAATATTTTTGAAAAGAACAGATATGGATAGTTGGTTCTGCTCGGAACCAGTTCCAAATTGATTAGAACCAGGGATTGATTAAAATGCTTTCTAATTCACTGATACTACATACTGTACCTCCATCTACAGACAGCAACAAGCATATGAAGGGTTACAGCAATATCTAATCATTGCCTACAAACAATGTAAGTTCAGTTGATATGTCAAATCAAAATGTTTTTCATTTCCACTGTCACATAATTCCCCAAAATCAGCGACTGTAAAAAGATAGCTACAAAGAAAGGTCCTGGGGCCGGATGAGTATGCACCACATATTCCCTATTTCCCACACATAAATTCTTACTTAGAAAATAAGAACATGCAGTCACGCATACTTCAAAAAAAGCAAACACATGCATTTCTGGAGGGAGTTCAGTGAGATTTGTGGAAATGGAAATATGAGGTGAGAGGCAGAATCTAATATGCAGCGTTATTCTTTCAAGTTGTTAGTGAATTTCACAATGTGTTCATGAGTATACACAGACATTTAAACTGGGCTAAGATTATACGCTTTTATTTCTAGGCTTGTGTGCTTGCTTTTAATATTCTTTTTTATATATTTAGCTTTTTGCATTTTCTTTTCTCATCATTTTCCTGTGGCCTTTTTATGTGATTCTTAATTGTTAAGCACTTTGTGTATTTCAGTGTTGAGCTACAGCCTACTACATTACTGATTACCTCCCAGACATTTGATGATGATGATTGAGATACAACATCAGTACTCTATGATAATTTACATCTTATGATTCATGAATTATTGATACTGTATATGCTATAAATAGCACAGCTGTGTATCTGGTGCACGTGAGTCACATTGACTTATATTTGTTATGCATCTGGCCCCTGGTCTCTTTCTCAGAACTGTAGGAAAAGGTTTCATTTCATGCATAATAAAAACATAAGGGACCAGGATGGATGGATGTAGTGGTATCTAGCGGTGTAGTTGCAGATAGGAGAAACTACGGTGGCCGCAAAAGGCTCTATACACAAGCCAGGGTTTGTCCATTCTGGACTACTGTAGAAACATGGTGCTTCAACATGCAGCCTCCATGGAAGGTAAACCGTCGATAGATAAAAACAACTAACTTCAAGGTTTAAAAAAAGCAACGATTCTTATTTTCAGGTGATTATACTCTAATGAAAACATACCTATATGAATATTATATTCCATTTCTGACAATAAATCATCCTAAATGTTACACACTGGACCTTTAAATGAACAGCAGAAGAGCCTAGCACATAGCCTATCTGTAGGCTACAGGAAAGGAGAAAGTTGACCGAGGTTCCAAAAGGGACCGGACTGAAGAAAGGAGCAATTCAACCTGCACGACACCCAACGCCAACATTCAGAAACATCTGTATATGGTGGTGTTCTTGAAAGTAAAAATATTCCATCGAATAAAAAACATCACCCTAAAGCTTTCTCTCTTCTCTCTGCCACTGTTATCGCAGGAGGCCAAGTCCCAACTGTATCCCCCAAAACAAATACACTCACACACGTCCCTGTGTGTCAAAAGATGTGATGGATTACAGCAATCAAACAATATTTCATGAGTCCCAGCTGGCTGCGAGGAGCCAGAACCATTTAAATTTGTAGGAGAGAACAGTTCCCTTTGTCTATTTTTGTCCCCACTCTCTTCCCCTCTACTCTCCGATGAGTCACAGTCTGTTCCCAACCTGAGGTGACACGCTCTGATCCAAAGAGGCACAAACACACACCAAGGTCTGTTGTTTAAGACCAGTATCTTACATGTTAATAGTTTACAGTCTCTTTTTGATTCAAGTAACGACTCTTCATATTCTCAAAGTCAAATAAACTATGGAGAGAGCCCTTTCTACACCAATCCTAAACAAATGTACAATCCCTAACCTGACAAAAAGTGCAATTCTTGTGCACATAAACCTTTCACACCTATTAATAGTCTTACCTAGTCTACTGCTCTTCTTTTTTCTATTCATTATTTTCGTTTCCCAGCTCTCTCTCACTCCCAAGATTTAAAATGTGGCCCTATACTTCAAACAGTGTCACTGTAGGTATGCTTCTGGTGTCATTTCTTTCCCGTCTAGTGCAATGTTTTGTCTTGCCATTGAAGTTGGGTGATGTAGCATGAAAAGCCATAAAGTGTGTGTGTGGTTGGGTCAAACAAACAGGAATTTCACCATGGAGACCACTGTTCAAAGGTAAACGCTGACGTCTTTCTTAACTTACGTTATGCAAGTTATGTTACTTACATTACAGATGTAAGCAGACATACTTTTTTTAACACAAAGTAGCAGATGAGGAGAGAGCGAGAAAAATATGATGACTATCGCCACCTTTATACCAATACCAAATAGTAAAAAGACAGACAAGAATCACTGTTAAAGGAGCAATTTGACCTTTTTTCCGCATAACTAAACACACCAGCAATCCAGTATCTGTGTGTACCAATAATGTTTTAATGACCATTTAACAATGGTGTCCAAAAAAAAAGCTGCAAAAGTGCCCTCTTGGATGTCCGTATGGTAGATAAAACAAGATAAAGTGTCCTCTAGGGTGTCCTTGCAGTGGGGAAAATGTAATGCAGTGCCCTATCAGCTGCCCTACATAGCAGACAAGGAGTTGGTCTCTACATGCCTGCCAACAATTTCCTGTGTGTTTTCATTACAGAGGTGTAGTTACAGCCTACTTTAAACCTGGGTCAGATAAAAAAACAATTTTAATCTTAATAGGGATTTCAAACTGTTCCACCACTGCCATTTGATAGCACCGCCTATGTGTGACATGATGTAGGTGTGACAATAATCTTCCAGTGAGTGGCTAAATTTGTTCTGCACTCATAAATCCAGTTGACACATTTATATTTAAATATTAAGAAAGGATCCAGTGTCACAGCACAGCAGTTGAAGACTTGATGGGCAATGCCTCACAATGGACAAATACCTTTTCACATATTGTAAATGCGGTAGAGTATTTATTGACCTGCAGAATTGAAAACAGTGGCATTATTGTGTTTGTGTACTGTAAAAGCATCCATTTCTGACAAACTGAATGTAAAACAATTAGAGCTGAACACCTGAACATGAACCTTTGTCCTCATGCAGACAACAACACAACCGCCGTTCCAACACAGGCCCATTGGATCCAGCCAGATATCATTTCATAGAGCCAAGAATACATGGGCCAATTAACTGTAAATGTGAGATAATTGATTAGCAGTGCCAAATGTACTGTATAACAAGCCAGCTTTGTGTTGACAGGCTAATGAGGATAGTCGTGTGTGTGTGTGTGTGTGTGTGTGTGTGTGTGTGTGTGTGTGTGTGTGTGGCTGGTGGAGTAAATTGAGTTTCAGTTAGAGGTAAGAAAGGAGTAGAGGGTCTGTTTAATTTAGTGTATCGAGTGTATGGTGGTTTGGGGGTTTAAAGAGAGACAAGGGAGGAAAGCTTTAAATTATGTCCTGAGTTAACTTGTTTGTGCTCTGTGCTCCAATAACAGCTGAGCAAGCCTCAGTCAGAAGCTCGGGGAACTTCCTCCTCTCCTGTACTTACATATGTCATGTGCTATGCTTTTCATCATTTGTTAGCTAGTATGTTAATGTTTAGCTAGTTCAAGATGTGACTATATGTTGCGTCTTTTCAACAGCCTAGTGCATGGCTTATGGAAGTACAGGAGAGGAGGAGTTGACCGACATTCTGACCGAGGCTTGCTCAGCTGTTATTGGAGGACAGAGCAAAAAGGGAGAGACTTAGGAAGAGTCAATTGGGTGTTTGTCTACGCCAAAAGATAGGCAGCTGTTTAATTCCCATTATATTGGGATACTGTCGGGAAGTATCAAAGTCCAATTTATAGGAATAGAATGATAAACACCCAAAACATGCATCATCTTTAGTTTACTGTTAAAAAGGGAGTTTGTATTCACCCTGACACATTGTGTTTTTGTGAGGTGGACCTTTATACAGCCAGTCCCCAAATACCCTTCAAAGCATTACACAGGTTTTGTGTGTCACAGAGATATTGGTTTATTTGTTAAAACCACAATGAGCTTCAACTTGAAACCACCGCTTCTTCCTTGTAATTTATGTTTTCTACATATAGTTTTGTTTTGTACTTTTACCCAGTGCTTATAGATTTAAGTCAGCTACTTTTTCTGGAACAGACAGTAACCTCAAAGTTAAGGTCAGTTTTTTCATGTCTCTGTTCCTCTGTCTCTGTATCTCCCTGTGTATGTGCCTAGAGAGGAGCATGGTATCTCAGCCCCTGCTGTCCTCAGCCTCCTCCCTGAGAGAGCACGCAGCTTTCTTCCAGTCAGAAACCATGCGGCCGGCAAATGACCCGAAAGAGCGCGACCCCTCCCACGTGCGAATGCTGAATGATGTACTCCGTGACCTGGAGAAAAGCTTTATCATCCCACAGGCGCCGCCTGGAGTGTACAGGTAGGAGACAAGTTACTGTCTCAGAGTTGCAACAGTGGTGTGTTGTGGTAAGAGGTAATGGGTATACGGTCAGGAACACATACACAAACTCTTAAAATGTGTGAAATTATGAAATCTTGAATACAGTTCAATTTCGTGTTTGACATCTTAAAGTCCCTTCTGGCAATGTGTTTCTTGGTGTTCTGGGTTTCTGGTGAAAAATTATACAGGTCATGCATACTGTGTTTTTATGGGTCAACAGTTCCTTTTTGTGTCTTTTTCCAGTAATGAAAATAGTCTTATTTTCCATTCCAGTTAGCAGGTCTAAAATCTGAGCTGAGTAAATTTTGCTGTCATTTCAACAACAGTCATTTCAAAAAGTTTTTCCACCTTTGGCACTGTCCCTTTTAACTTGATAAAAAAATATAGGCTTGCTTTCTTTTGGTCCAGTGTGTAACATTCAGGAGGATCTAATGTCAGAAATGGAATATAATATTCATAGGTATGTTTTAATTAGTGTACAATCACCTGAATATAGGAAACTTTATGTTTTCGTTACCTTAGAATGAGCCGTTTAAATCCACTGTGGGTCACCTCCCATTGAATCCGCCATTTAGAACCATCATGTTTCTACAGTATCCCAGAATGGACAAACAGTGGCTGTTGTTAGTACTTTTCACATTGTTCACGAGTTTGAGAGTGTAGAGTAAACTAGCCAACAGTATAAAAAGAAGTTAAAATGAGATCAACCTCAAACATCTACAGCAGTAAAATGAAACATACACATTAATGCAGCAGTAATATTAAACCAAAAAACATCATCTATGATAGTAGAACACTGACAGGGAACATTTTACTGCACAATTTATTTATTTTATTCTGATAATACTTAAAGCCCCTATAAGAAATTTTAATTTTGTGTTGATTCTAGCAGCCTCTGTGGACAAAACTAGTAGTGCTTCTACTGCCACATGTAATTGATTAATTAATTAATAAATTAACTATATAGAAGTAACTAATAATTCTCACTGATGGTCTTGTTTGTTTATGTAGTTCATATAAAGGTATCAGTATTAAATAAAAGTCTTGCACCAATTCTATAATTTATCTTGAATGTTCTGAAATGAGCATGGTTGCTTTAAACTTGATTTTACTGTACACTATAAAACCCAGTGAATTAGTTCAACTCAAACTGGAAACCGAATGCCTTAAATCGTTTGAGTTTATTAACTCAAAGAATTCAGGCTTGTAAAAATATTTAACCTACTTTATGTGACATCAAATCTTTGTATTTCGGGGGATCATTAAGATTTACTTGGATGATGATTTATAAACTGAAATAAAAACAAAAATTGAAAAGTCTTAAGCATTATAGCACAGTGGGGCTTACATTTTTGTCCTGATATGAAGTCAACCTAAAGAAAGTAAGTATACGGAACAAACTGGAATTATGTCATTATAATTATTATATATTATATTAGTTATTACTTCAACAATTCATTTTTGAGTTGATTAAATTCATGGGATTGAGTGACTCCACATTGTTTGGAGGATCAAGTTATGTTAACTTACTTCGTTTATTAAGATATGCTGGGTTTACAGTGTATCCTTTTAAAGGCAGTTTGATCATTCATTGACTGCCTAAATAAAGAAGAGCTAAATGAAGATTATGTTGTGTTGAAAGTGTGTATCCCCTGGAGTTATGACTTGATCCCAAAAGTTATTTTTTAATCTGATATGCTGCCATCAAATAGGTAATTAAAGGGGCCTTTATTTATTGTAAACTATTTAGTGTGCAAAACCTCATAGTAAGGACATTAAGGCCATTTTGAGCACAGTGATTATACTGGTGGCCCACTGATGCTGAATGAATGGAGTGTAAACCTGGCTTATTCATAACGAGCTGGCAGACAAAGAACAAGGTGGTCGGTTACACCTGTTTGAACACAATGGCCTGTAGCATTGGCCATGATTCATCCAAACAGTTCCTGCTCTGCCTGTGAAACATTTGGAACACACCAGTAGTCATTATGGGACGGCAATTCCTGAGGCCAAACCCAGAATTTCAATTTGCTGATCACATTTAGAGTTACAGTGAGGGCACTGTATGGAAATTGTTTGGGTGGGAAGGGAAGCTGAATCTTATTTCTATTAAAAAAGCATCACCAAACATTTAAAAAATTTTAAAACATTTTTTGTTTTTGTTTTATTTAGCAGACTTTAGATCTTGGCACATACTCTCCAGATTCTGACTTTGTCTTTGGTATCAAAGTATGTAGGTGGTTGTTGCTGGTACAGTATTTTGCCAAAGCAGCAGGACTTTTCATGAGGTGTGTTTGACATTCAGCAGTTTCACATTCATCCATCTTCACAATATGAGTTGTGCATTGCAGTTATTTATAATTATATTTATATTTATCACAATGGGATTTTGAAGGCTGGCGGTATGTGTGACTTCAGTATAGATAGAAAGTGCTTAACTGAAGTTAGTCACCATTTCAAAAGAGCAGGACAAAAGGCCAAGATAGCTTTTCAGAGTTTTTCTCCTCCCACTGTATACAAGAAGACTAAAGACTACAAACTGTCAGTAGAAAACTATTTAACACAGAATATGAAGCACTCACTTCAGCTCTAGGCTATTTTTGTCAACCAGTCTGGTCTCAGTCCAACCCATAATATGGCCCTCTGCTTTACAATTCGAGGATATGTAAGACTCCAGCCTTAAAGGACCAGTGTGTAGGATTTAGTGGCTAGCCGTAAAGTTGCAGGTTACAACTAACTGAACACTACTGGCGTCTGTATTTGACGACCTAGGAATGAGAATGGGCTGTGAAGCGTGTAGGAAAAACTAGGCAACCTACAGCGTCTGTAGATAAAATCGTCTCAAAAACACAACGATTCTTATATTAGGGTGATAATACACTAATGAAAACATACCTATGAATATTATATTTCATTTCTGCCAATAGAGCCTCTTAAATGTTACACACTTGACCTTGAAACATTATTTATGGACCTGCCAGCCAGATGTAATATAAAAAGCCCAAAAGTCTGCATATAGAGGAGGTGGGGTGGACATCTCCAACCCAGGTAACCACTGTTTGTGTCCCGTTTGAAACCAAAAGTCAAAGTTAACTTCTTTTAAGTTATATACAGAATTGTATATAACTTAATCTTCTCCTAAAACATAACCAAGTAGTTTTTGCGCCTTAACATAACAGAAGTGTGACCGTTTCACAATGTTAGATATGCAAGCGTCAATTTTAATCTCTAACCAAACTTTGTTGCATGCATCCCCCAAAAATAAGAGCAAAAAATAGTTCTTAAAAACACAAAAACTAAAGAAAAGTATACCGCCTAAAAGTAAAACAAAATAGGAAGAGTGGTGAGTTTGCATGGACCTTCCTGTGGGTCTGCGAACAGTCCAAGGTGGTAAAATCCTCACTGTCCAAGCCCCTATGAGATGGGCAGAAAAGGCGAAGGAGGAAAAAAACTAGAGTACTGATGGTGGCCTCAACAGTAATAATCCTACAAACATACACTTTTACACAGAAAACGGGAGAAAATACATAACGCTCCCCCTTTTCTGACCCCCTCTCCCTGCCCTAATAATTTTCCCACAGTCCGTAAATCACATGCAGTCCTATACCGTGGCAGCCATGATTTAAATCCCCCGTCAGCCTTCTGTCTTGCATTGGGTGCATCCACTTCTTTTTCATCTTGTTCTACATACGGAGCAGAACAGCAATAATGCAACATAAAACTTGAGCTTCACAGTGAACACATATTTATTCTCTCTGGCAAAAAAAGGGAAAAGAGGAATAATTTACAGACAACCGTGTTTGAATTTTTTCCCAGCAGCAGCTTTTCAGGGCAGCGCAGCAGTAATTCATTGGCTCTGCACGGCGAATGTAAGAAAGTGAGAGCTCCAGATTAGTTGGTGAAGTTATTTTAGTCAAACTGTCCAGCTAAAGAATAAACACAATAAATCATATCAAATCACATTTAGTTGGAGGACAGCTGACCTTGACTGATAGTGGGGACTTTTTCTCAACAACTATATTTCTATCTCATAAAGTAACACCTCTGTTCGGTTTGATTTCAGCATCCTCAGTGTCTGGTACACACTCTGTCTTCCCCCACAGCACTTCAGCTGTCTACTTTTCAACGAGATTCTAACGGAATAAATGGCCTCTGCTGTTCAGTGTTATTCACAGTTTATGGCAGTAATAGACATGTTAATTGTCCTCGACTTCCATTAGCATCCAAGCTAAAATTAGCTGCTCCATCATGCTCGGAAAGCATTAAGGCTTAATAGCACTCATTTATAAAGGAAGTTACCATTCCCCCACAAGACCAAGACAATTAGACTATGAACACTGATGAACAGTCTTTAACATGTTTACTTTGATGGTTTTAAGCAACAAAACCTATAAGGTAGGTAAGCACATATATGGATGCTTATGATTTGTATTTTTGTGGCATGATCTTTGTGTTAAGTAACCTCTCATTAAATTGCACACTGAACCTTAAAACTAATTCCGGATAATGCCATCTACTGTGTATCTCACTGCTATGAGCTATAGTGATGGGTATTTGGTAAGTCAGCGCAGACCTGTAAAGATTTCAGCTCAAAGACACAGTTGCTACTGACACTGGAATGAGATTCAGGATAATAAGTAGTCTCGGTCACCAACAGGGTAAGTTGGTGGTCTCGCTGTGTGCTCTGAGGGGTTCCAACTCTGGTCCAGTTTTAAATGCCAAAGTTATACAACTGTAAAGCTGCTGTGTTCTTGCTTAACCTTGGAATCAATACTCTGGAGAATATTACAGTGTGCATTACACTGTATATTATTTTGATCAATAATATAGATAATTTACAAGATGGGTAACAATTAGAATATTGTATAGCATTATCCTACAATAAAGCCAAATATATTATTTAAATATTTAAATCTGCAGAATTTCAGTAAATCATCTCATGTGTCACAACCCTTTGTGTCTTTAAACTAACATTAGTAGTTAGTGGCAGAGTTCATAAGTCAGTATTCAATAAGCTCTCCATAACATTACAAAAATACAAAACATACAGCCCAACATTTTAACCTAAATCAAAGAATAATAAATGACAGCTCAGTGGCTTGACTTAGTTGGATAGGTGGCACAGTTTGTCTGTAAACAGAGCCTTGAGCCTGGCCACAAAAGGTGTGACTGCCAGGCGAAGGCACTGATCCAAGTACTGAAGTATGAGCATACACACAATGGATGCATATCTCTGTCCATTCCTCTTTGTATTCTCTTGTTCTGTTCAAGAGATCTTGAAAACTGTAATGACATTATGCTTCCTATGATTGAATGCAGAGTGCTCTCACAGAAATTGGTGAAAGCCACACAAAAACTCTGTGTAGTGTTCTGCAACTCAGCGTACATACTAAACGCACTGCAGTAAAAATATTCAATCACACAAGCAACACTGAAACACAAGAAAATGTACCCATACATAATGTTTCAGTTTTAGGTTAGGTTTTAGACGTGATGAAGACCTCAACAAACCCTGACAACACCACTCACACAATACATGAATGCAACTTGTGAATCCACACAGGACAATATTAAGGATATTTCCCCTCATATTTAAAAATGCCTCTACTTTGGGTTGTGGAAAGAAGCTACCATACAGACTAGGTACTGACATCACGTCCTCTATAGCCAGTTGGCACAGGGATCTTGAGGAAATGTCAGGAACCAGGCAGATTGTAGGGGACAAAAAGCAGATACTGGTGTGGGGGAAAGACTTGCATTGGAACTATAACTCACCTGTTTACATTATATTAAGGCTTAATGTTATGCATAATTAAGGACTTGGCCACTTTGAGTGACAGGTGGGTGCCAATCTGACACATAATGGCAGCCTTTCATAATATGTCACATAGAATTGTAATGTAAATTAGATGCAAACCTAGGCAACCATAGGAAGATTGAATCAAGTCAAAAGCTCCACTTGGACCTTTCTTCAACATGTTTAACAAATAGGATATTCTTGTAATGCTATAAATCCACTTTACATTTAACACAACAAACTCTCTCTCTTGTTGGGTGTTAATAATAATATCTTAGATGCAGTGAATGTTTAAGCCAAATGAGGTACATGCCAAGGAAACTTTATTTAGCTTGCATGATATATGAGCATTGGAATTGCCTCCAACTGCAACTCAACAATGATAGGAGTGAAACATCAATAAAGTCCAGCCTAACTTGTTCTTTTCATTCACTCATGTTACATTTATACCACAGGTTACGTGTTTGGCTCCAGTAGACTTTATCTAGGCTTATAAATGCAATGAACCTCACTGGCTGGTTAAAGTGACTGCAAAGTGTCACACCAAGGAAGAACTGGATCTGATTGATATTTTATTGGTGAAAGACTTGGACTGTGTCTTCCAAAATCAATATGCTGATGTCTAAATCCAATAAGGTGATCTCCCACATATGGACATACTGTATATGTTACGCTGAAACTGATAACACGATAAATCAGCGTGTTCCTGCTCATAGAACAGAACCTTCAAGGTTTTATTTGAAAGCTGACATACTCTGCTGGTTTTTAGAACCAATATGCACACAGAAGTTCCATTTCTAGCATGCAAACATTCAAAATCAGTATGTGGAGCTGCATATTGATTCTGGAAATTCCATACTGGAATTGGATAACATATTTTGGATGAAGGACCTGAGAATGTGACAAAATTGGTATGCATAATAATGCATTTCCACACAGAGGTTTCATCTCCAGTATCTTAAACCAAAATGCAAAATCCAGATGTAGAGCTGCCTGAAACTGGAAATTTTGTATTGAATCAGGAGGGAGGTCTTGGTACATTAAGTTTGAATTGTGATTTGGAAAAGTGAATAGCCTTGCAATGTGACATCCAAGAATCAATATGCTGGTGCGTTGAAATGGTTTAATTTCCTCTATCTTAAACTAAAATCTCCTAAAATCTGTATGTGGACCTGCTTTATGAGTTTAGAAAATATTGATATTTGAGGGCAATCTTGGTTTTGGACGTTTACATACTAGATTTGAAGTGTGACTTCAAAAACCAATGTGCTAATATTCCAACTTTCACATATGCATAGAGAGGTTCCTTTTCCAATGAAAAAGATAGCACCCAAATCCAAGCATATTGGATATGAATGGATTCATATGTTTGTTTTTGTTTAAATGCATCCTTCTATCTTTGGGATGTAAAATACCTGGAATTGGACTTCCAAAATCAATACCCTGACTTTATCTGACCTTATCTTTAAATGTCCTATTGCAAAAGTGAGGGTTAACTGAAATATTTTCCCTTTGAAAGTAAACCTTCTCACAAGGAGGTACCAGAACACACAGACACTATGCAGCTGTCAGTGTAGAATGGATGCTGATGCTCCAGCATGAGTGACACCTGGGACCACTAGACATAGTTTAAACCCAATTTGTTGTGTTGGGGAGCAGGAGTCTGGCTCTATTAAGAGTGGATGTCAGGCTGCCGAGGGCCACACCAATCGATAGCAGATGTCTTTATGTACACTCTGCTTCAGAAAGACTTCTTTCTTAACTGGATATTCACAGACAGACGGTGGATGACAGTCTGTTGGTTAGAGAACAGACAAGATTCCGTTGGCTCTGATGCACTTTTTTCCATTTTGTTTTTTGTTTGTTTCGTTTATGTTCTGTTCTGGTCATTGCAGTTCCCAATATTTTTTTATTAGATTCATTTTTTAAGTGCCTGACAAGTTTTACATTCTATGGTTTGCAAAGTGGAGGTACGCCAATCTCCACTTTACTTTACGTCATGGTTCTTAGCTACTGCATCAGACTTTCCAACTAAATATCAGATGTAATGGTATGATATATTAACATGATATGTCGTTCCTGTACCTCAAAATTTCTGCCCCTTGAAGTTTGTCATGTATCTTCCAGAACATTGTTCTTGGAGTACATTGAAAGCCACAAGAAACCAAACCATCAAACAGATGGACACATTAACTCTCGAATGATGTCTCTCTTTCCCTCTCACACTCTTGACTGACTTCTCCACACCTCTTTATTTTCTGTCCGGTTGTGGCTTCCCCATAGCTAGCGCTGTTGGTTCATTTGTTACAAAAATAACACTAGCTCAAAGCTCTATAGCTGAGCCTCACTGTTGCTGTCTTTACATTCATTTAGAAATGCAAATAAACAATAGGAAGTTCCTATCTTTCTATTAACAAAGCAATACCTAAACTCATGTGTCCTATCCTATCTCAGACCGCCTATTTTATCTTAAGAAATCACAGCTAGAACTGTAAACTCGTCATGCCTGTTTCTGTACACTGTAATGCAATAAGTTATTTTTTTTAAGTAACACTAACTTAGTTTTGTAAGAGACAGAAACATTCCTGATTGAATATATATTACTAGGTATTTTTATTAACTTTAGTTAGTTTACTTAAAATGTCCAATGTAATCCATTTCAACAGTTTTTTGGTTAAATTAACTAATGTGGTTTTTCAGTGTGTTTAAATTATAAGACTGCCTGTATTCTATACTGAATATAACAACAACGTCTGCCTCACTTTGCTTCTCACTAGCTTCTCACTAGCTAGCTAGCTTGCTATAATGGACAAGAAAAGCTCAGGGGCCCTATCTTGCCGATCTGAAACGCAAGTATCAAACGCAAAACGCAAGTAGCTTTGTGGGTGGATCTCGGGCGCTGTTGCTATTATGCCGGCGGGATAAATGACTCTTGCGCCCGGCGCAAATCTAAAATGGGTTGGTCTGAAGTAGCTACATTAGTCATAGGTGTGGTTTGGGCGTAACGTGCAATAAACCAATCAGAGCGTCATCTCACATTCCCTTTAAAAGCAGCTACATTAATTCAATCCTAAATGAAGAAAGGAATTTTTCCTAAAATGCAGTTGTTGTACCAAAAATGCTAAATGTCAGCCTAAACTAAGATAAGATAGGATTAGGAGACTTAGGAAATTTCTGTTTCTGCCCCAGAGACCTATGTTTGAAACAGACTGATGAAGCCAGCAATTTAACAGATTCCCTGTCTGAAAAAGGCTTATGCCAGCCCTGTGTAAACTGGTGTCATGTCCAGGGATGTGTCCTTCCTTTTGCTCAGTGTGTGCTCAGATAACTGCTCAGCCTGGGACCATAAACAGGATAAGCAGGTACAGACAATGGATGGATGAGGGTCTCAGTGTTAAAACACCAGGCTTTGTATCTCAGCTGCCAATGACCAGTGGGTAAAATGTTTTTTTATATAGACTTGTTTCCCCAGCAAAACAAAACCATCCTTGAGATTTATTTGGTTTTACAAGGTTAGAGCTATGTACAGGACGTGAGCACAATACTGACTGATAGCACAAAAACTCTACTTTCTATGGGCAAGCTCATTCAAGCACTTCCTAATGCAAGGCAGAGACATTCTCTCTGTCTGACTCTGTCTTCCTTTAGAAATCAATTTTATTACTGACTCTTCACAGTAGGGATGTTTCCAAATATTCATGCAATATTCAACATAGCACAAATGATTCATATATTACAAAAATCAGTTCTGTACATATTTGTTGAGTATTATTCGTATTATTGAGTTTTAATATTCTGCCAAAAATCACTTGACTAAACTGCAGTTTGTGCATGTTTTAAGCTTCTAAATCACCGTCAAATCATGCATTCTTCAAGTTAGTGCGGATCATGTTCCAAAGCTTACAAAGTGAAATCTATGTAGTTTTTCTCATCCCAGTATCCCAAGGAATTGCAGCCATGTAGGATGATTCAGAACTTCACGATTTACGTAGTGTCAACATTCGGTGCCAATATAGGGGGTGAGGCAGAAAGTTAGGGTGTGGTGGTCGAGGTGGTGGATGGGTGTGCAGCATCTCAGGCTTTCATGCAGCAGAGTTTGTGTCCCGTCACAGATCTGCAATCAATGCTCCCATTCAGTTAATGTTAATATTAGCTACAACCTGTAATCTTTTCCTAAACATACCCACATCCTTAGTTCCTTAACCCTGACCATACCTTAACCTTAAAGCTGCAGTAATACATATTTTTATTAAACAATGTGTTGCATGACTATATGTAACTTGAAAGGCATTGTTTTTATTTATCACTTAACTTTGCAGTTTCTCTCAACTCTACTGAACCTTTTAGCATCTTTCAGCTCTTTGTTTTGGTTTAACTGCTCACAGTTTAACTGTTCACTCAGTCTCCCAGCACTGTCAGGCAGGCAGCAGTTTATAGAGAAAAAGCTCTGATAAACTGACTACACAACCTTCCCAGCAATAAACAGCAGCCAGACAAAGTTAGAAAATAGCAGGTGAACATAGTGAAACACTAAATAGCCAGATTTTCTCCTATCCAAGAGCTAAAAGGGGAGTGAATGTTGTACTTAAATTGATCAGGCACAACTGAAAAGGAATGCAAATGTTCCTCCATTTCTGCTGCATGTGTAAATTGGTGACTGTTTGCTAATATGTTAGCCGTATCAACTTTACAACTCAATGTTGTGTTTCCAGCTTGTTGTGCTGCCCCCAAGTAGCCAAAATCTGCGTTTTAGTGACCTAACGTTAACTATAACCACTTTCCCCTAACTTTAACTATATCGTTTTTCATGCACAGATATTGTAGAAAGTGAAAAGTAATGTAAATCATTAAACATAATCTAGTGTTTTGCCAAACCAATGGCCCTTTCTCACAGCAGAAAGCCCAGGTATTACTAAGCAGCAAAATGGAATTCCGTCCTTCATTTTGTCATTTGCACCTGTGTTGTGGCATGTCAAAAACGTTTCCACTAAAAAAAAACGTTTTCCATTCTTTTCAGTACAACTTATATCAATGTCTGTTCTTTTATTTTTGTCAGTAGTATTTTATCATGGTATGAAAGTGCCGACTCATTTGAAAGTCTGCTGCTGACTTATGTGTTTGTATGCTGGTCAGAAATCAAACTTATGAGAGCTGGCTGCCACATAATGCATTCATGAGCTAAAGTATGTTGCAGCAAAATAGATACAAAGCAAACATGGACATTGTGGTGAATGTGACAACTGCTTGTATTCATTGATTAACCTTTTTATATTAATTTACTTAACTAACAATGTCAACACATATTTATTAGGAGAGCCTGAACACCCTACTCACAGGAGCCTCACTGGGTCGTATAATGGTGTCATATGGTGGTAGATACAGAATCTTCACAGTGCCCTGACTTTGAGTCTAAATTGTGTGCTGAAGGTCAGTGTTCCTTCACACCCTACAGCTCACGACCTGTGTCTTAACAGATGAAGAATCACTCCATTTACTCTCTAAGACTCTCTGTTGAGCCACTTTAAGAGAAATCAATGTACTTCAGCCCCGAGGAGAGCAACACTCTGAAGTCTCTGCCATTCTGACCTACAAATGACTACTCTGCTACCCCCAAAGGCTCGTCTGTGTTTATATATGTGCTTTGCTGTGTGTTTGTGTGTGCGTGCGTACCAGTGCGTGTGACAGGAAGACAAAGAGACATAGATAGAGGGGTCTTTAAAGGACAATAATTCATATGGTGCGGCGTGTTTGTAACTTAGTTGCGGCAAAAACTTAAGCAGAGGTCAAAATATGAATGAAGAGGTTTTCATATTTCACATTAGTCTCTGAGTGTCAAATCCGAGCAGTTTAGCATAATTTGGCCTGTAAATGATAATTGGCTGCAGGTTGGCTGGCTGACACGAAACTTTTTTGTGTTCAAGCTTCTAAAATCCATTTGAATCAGGACTGAGATTAACATGCTACTCTTGACACCAAGAGTTGCTACATACATATAGAACGGTAGGGGAAACGGTAGGGGTAGAGTAACATAACACTAAATCTACTTGTTTGATTTAGTAAATTATATGTATGGCCACTTTTATTTGGTGTTATTTGGAACAGACTTATATTTTATATTTTCTAATTTCCACTGTTCTTCAGTTATGCAAACTTTAAACTTCCTCCATATTTACATATTGGGTTGATAAATTCAATATAGCATACATTTTCACAGCATTTATTGCTTTGTACAACAAAGTCATGCTCCTAGTTTGAAACAGAAATATTGTTTTTATTCACTAATTAATTCCAGTTTTCCCGTCTTCTCCTTTAGTGTAAAGCAAATAAAACCGAACACATTCCGCAGATTGTTCATGTTAAAAGTTAAAACTTTCTTTAACAAAACAGGTAAATAAATAGAGGTGGACGCACAAACTAGCAAACACACAAACCTTGAGACAAGTGAAACATAACAAACACACTGCAAACAAAGAGTAAACGAAAACAAAGAGTAGGGCCTGTGCGTGAGGATATGGTGGTGAATGTGTTGGTGTGATGTGAAAGTCAACAGAGACTGGCAATAAACTTGTCTGTGTGTGGTCTGTGTGTGTGTGTGTGTGTGTGTGTGTGTGTGTGTGTGTGTGTGTGTGTGTTTGTTTTTGTGGGACACATTTTTGTATCTTGTATGCTTTTAATTTGAAAATCCACAGTGTTGCTTGAGGGTAGCTAATTGATTCAGAGCAGCAGTGCTGATCAAAACCAGATTGATTCTACTTTGAAAGATCCTATCCATATGATTTAAACATATACAAATAATCTGCTTCAATAACATCTTCTCAAAAATCCAGAATCTATAAATATGTAAATGTATTGGATACAAGATGTCTCCTACTAGAGATTTAAGATCAGCACAGACACAGACTTTCAGCAGATGAATGTGAAAACTAACTCTGCACCTACATCAATCTGCACAGTGAAGCTGGAAGCTCAAACATCCATGTGAATTAACGGTAAGAAAAACAGACTTTTGACTGGAGAGGGATTTATACAAAAAACACATTCAGTCAAGATAAAGTGGCAAAATAAAAGTTAATTGAAAGAGTAAATTGAAAATAGTTTCATTCAGTTTAAGCTGCAGAAGGTATTTTGAACACACACAATGCAAAACATTCCACCTATTTCTCTCCTGCTTCTTATCACTCCACTAAGCCCCTCCCCACCAAACCCATAAATTTGAACAGCAGCAGTTGCCCTATGAAACCTTGTGCCCGCTCTCCACCGCGACTGCCTCAGCAACACTCTGCCTCAGCGGCAAGGGACAAGAAACAGCTGAGATTTCTCAGGAAGTGGGGCGCCATATCATTAGAGTGTCACACCAACCTCAGACACAGAGAAGTCTGTCAATAGTATGTCTAAAGTGTATAAACTGAGCCAAGAGGAGCAGAAGTCTAGTTTTCTCTCCCGCCAGTTGAATTACAATATGCTGAAACATTTGTGTGGCATTTCTGCCTAATGATGGCAAAAAAAAGCTTCTACCCCAGCTTTAAAGGACCAGTGTGTAGGATTTAGTGTCATCTAGTAGTGAAGTTGCAGATTGCAACTAACTAAATATCACTTGTGACTGTATTTAATGACCTGGGAATTAGAACGGGCTGTCAGGTGTGTAGGAGAAACTACACAGTGGCTGCGAAACTAAAAAAAACATGCAAAAGCCCGATCTACAGTCTGTGTTAGGTTTGTCCATTCTGGGCTACTGTACCACTGGTTTAAAATGGTGGACAACTGTAGATAAAATTCCTATATTCAGGTTATTATACACTAACCTGCATTTATTTGTGACTTTACATCCACCATGATTAATGTGTCCACCAACACCATCTGGAGGGGAGGGGTTGGGGTGGATGGATGATCGGTTCTTGTCAGATCACATCTTTGCGGCCGACACTATGCAGATTGTCCCAGTCGTTGAGAATCACTGTTCTAGACCCAAAAAAATAAAAAAATGCGTCATGCCTTGTAGCGCACACGAAATATAAGACATTGTTATGCTATCTCCTGTCTGTCATCCAGAATTAATTCACACATAACTGTCATTTGGAGTTGTAACTTGAAAAGAAATCAGAATGGGGATGCTGTGGATTTAAATGTGAAGAAGGTATGTTAAAGCTAAAACAGCATGTTAAGTTGTCCTTTGAATACATTTGATTTACACAAACCGTCCTTCCAGTGCCAGTGCCCCTTATTGGTATTCTACGAACAAAATGGAAAAAAGAATATTTCAGGTTTCAGACTGACACTACTTATCCCATTGAGTAAAATCCTCTTACACTTACAATATGGCATAAGAATAAAACCTTTTGACTAGTGCAAGCTGTGGCCAAGGGCAAACCTATTATCTGAAATCATCATTTTAAAAGACTACTGTAACTATAGTTCTCAAGTCACATTCTGCTTCTGCTACGTTATTCATTGACACGCTCCTCTTTCTTTCTCTCTCTTGATAGGAACCTGTTATACAGCCTTCCAGGGAAGACTCCTCAGTTTTCTATCCTCAGGTTCTCACAGGAAGCCGCCCTGCATTGCAACGTCACCAGCAAAGCAGTCAAACGCAGCTCTGCAGAGAAGGAAGTAATTTGCCACAGCACCATGACCCAGTCTCTGTCTCTCATCCTCAGGGCCATCCGGTCTGCTGAAAGGCTGGTGTGCTTTGGCTTGGACTTGTTTGAAAATTACCCAAATGATAGAATATGATCCTGACTGACACACGCCCACCAGTGAGCTTCGATGCACTCCAGAGCAAAAACTGCCACTGATCAAGTCTATCAAGTTTAAAGGTGCAGTATGTAAGAATTTTAGTTGAAAACATTAAAAACTTTGTTGACAGAACAGTTTTGAAATTATGTCATCTAGACATCTATGTATTGTGTTACAAGAGATATCCACTGAAGTTAGCATGTTAACCAGCTTTGTGCTTTAAGAGGCCATAGTTAGTGGCTGTAGTCAAACTGGCCCCCGTCGGTTTCAGAGGCTGTGTTCAGTCCTGAGAGGTTGGTAAGCCCAGTTCCATTGCCTACACCAGTTCTAGCTCCCAGTCTGGTGCTGCTTCCCACCAGCATTCCCCACTGGGCCCCTCTCCCCAAGGCCTGTACACCTCTGTCTGCAGTCCAGTGAAACACCAACACTCTCCTGGTGCTCTGAGCTCCCAGACCGGACAGAGTCAGCTCATAGACATAGATACAGCTAATAGGACGGGTTACTATGGTGATATACAGTACCCTATTTATTTCAAGTATGAATTTGACAGGTGGCCAATTCTTACATATTGCACCTTTTAAATAAAATGCAAATATTAAAATACAATTGACCCTCCAAACGAAAACCATGTCTTACTCACTCTACAGTGCTGGAAAATCTAAGAATCAGAGGGAATCCACACATTGACACTGCTTACCAGAAAAGAGATTTAAACTCCCAAACCATCGCTTATTCCCATGGTTCCACTCTTCCTCAGTAACTAATATTGAATCAGTGACAACAATATGCAGTCCAAAATATAGTGAGAAGTTTTAGACTTTTTGAATGGTTTTCATATGATGTATTGTAAAAAGAAATCTGTTTTCTGATTGATGAATGTATTGAAACTAACTAATTGCACACTAGCTCTTAGATATGCAAATAATATTGACACAGTGGGGTCGTTCAAATTGCACTATATCTTCTTCCAATGAAAGTACCTGTAATAAGAGGCAAATCCCAGCACAGGAGGTTTTGAGAAAATACTTGTTATCTGATTAAGGAAAATGTCAAAATATACGTATTCTGTCTGTACAGGTGTAGCCATGTTTACGATAGAAATGTGTTAAATGATACACACACTAGGAGTTGGGGGTAAGCTGAAAAGTCCTTGACCATGTCCAGGTTAGGTCATTGTCCCTTTGTGATGCTACTTGTTTCCATAGGTTGCTCATAAAGGGACATTGTGGTATTTTATAACCTGGGTCTTATTCTTGTAATTGTGTGTCAAACTTTGTACTCACCACCGACAATGTAGATATACAGGAAACACAGGGTATATCGGAGCAAGCAGCTTTCTAAAACTTGAATAAAATATTAAGTATGAACCAAGTGCTAGCTGAGTAACCAGGTAGCTATCCAGTTAGCTACCAAAGCTAATCCAGGGAGGCAATTTCTGTGTTTCATTTGGACTCTGAGACAAGTCTTAAATTATTTACTGTTAAACTTCATTTAGAAATCTTTGAGAGGCTCATGCAGTTTGCCCTGATATGCACTGTTTTTCTCAAGTTGTTCTTCATGAGTCGGAGATGGGAGAGCAAAGATTGCATTAGAATGGTCAAAGTCATGAGATTATGGTTAAAAAATAGGCTACTGGAATTATCTTTGGATTAATTATATAATTGTTTTACCTGACAACCGTACAATTCTAACACCCTATTACCCATAAGGGCCTAGTTATGCAATAAGCCATTCTACGATCAGTGTGGCATTTTATGGCTCGCCACTTTTGTTAGAGCAATAACTCGTATTTAAAACACAGAAACACAGCTACTCAAGGAATCGCTTGCTTAAAGCAATACAAATGAAACTGAACTTTTTCATCCTGCAGTGTAGTGAGTGAACAGCATCTAAAAGTCACTCATCACTGCAGAGACCTGGGTTCAATACCTGGTTACCAATGCCTCTGGCTTGACCTGGAGCTCCAAATTACACCCGCAGTAACTGGCAGTGCTTGCAGGTGGGAAGCTGGTGGGGGACTATGTCCTTGTTGTTCACACTAGCTTCTCCTGCTGGTAAAACTGGTCCAGCTCTTCACTGCCAGGTGAAAAGAAGCAGGTGGTGATGTCCTTTGTAGGAGGCACATGGTAGGTAATCTGTGACAGACCAACAAGGGGGGTTGGCAATGACAGAGACCAACAGCTAAATATGGGAAACAATGGGGGAAAATGATAAAGTAACATACTAATATTTATAGACAAACATGGCTGTTATTAAACATTAACATCTTGATCATTTCTCTCATCTAGTCTGAATCACACCATACTGCTAAATGCTGCCATACTACTTGGCTACCCATAAAGTCCTGTGTAGCATTCATAACAATCATACAGAGTAGATGTGGCAAAACCCCTCAAATGTTTTAGCATAAACAAGTGAAATTAAACAGCATCACAACACACAGTAATTCCAGCTGGATGCATTTACAACCATTATGCACTGTTTGACAATTGCGCTCTATCTCCACTTGTCATTCTCTCCCATTTTCTCAATGACTGTGCTGCTTCCTGCAAACTCTTAATGTTTTAAGTGGCAACAGCCAGTGTTATCTCTCTGCGTCCTCTTTCTCTTTATTCTCCTCACATTCTCTTGCTAATGAATGCCGCCATGCAGTGATCTCTCTCATTGTGCAGCAGTTTGCTCTGCTCATGACTAGAGATTTAGGAATCTAAGGTGGATGTGCTGGTTTTAATAGCCTGCACAAACCCGAATAGAGACCTGAGCAATGAATCTTTTTTTTGTTACTGTTTAATAGCTAATTATTAATATGAAATGGTATTCAAAAAACATTATTATTGTGAGGAAGAGCATTAGTGTTTGTTGGTTTATGGTTCTCGAGCTGTAACCAAATCGCTCAATATAACCACCCAAAGCTGCAAACCACAGTTCAGCAGCTCGAGCAATCCTTTCAAATTACAGGGAGTCCTGTGATTCAACATTTATATGAAAACTACTGGTAAATGGGGCTTCAGGTTTTTTGTAGTTAGGCATGATGTGTACTAGAGTAGTCTTTGTGTGGAAAGAAATGAGTAGAGCACTATTTTATAATATCAAAAAAAAATTTCATACCTTAACTTGTTTGTAATAGTTTGAATGTGATAGACTTTTTTAGCATGATGGAAGGGTGGGAGGGCATGGGATGGATTTCGCAGCTTGTAATTTCTTATTAAGTATGAATTTTTGTAGAGTTTACATACTTTTAAAATGTTCTGAGAAATGATTTAGCATCTGGAAAGACACCAACAGCATTGTTTGCAAATTGCTTCTTTAATTGCCCACATAGTTGGTTTATTCTTGGTGTTTCCACAGTCATAATGATGCATTCAAAAACGTTCATGTTTAGTCTCAATAATATGGTGTTTCTTTTAAATGAATTACATCTCCATTTGAAGCAAAGATTTGATACGCAATATTTTATAAGGTAAATTGATCATTTGTATTTAATTGTCCAGTTTGCAGAACTAATTTTAGAAAATAAAAACTTTTCAGGGATCAAAAATATAAATGTTCATTGCTTTAAATCATGTGCCTTTTATCAGAAAAAAAAATGCTTTAATTTAGTAGTATGTCAAATGGAATACCAAAAAATTGATTTAGCTCCAGATTTTCATCAATATGATGCACTATGAGAGGTCCTCTCCTCTGAGCAGACAGTCAGCTGTAGAATCTGATCTATTACCCACCACTGTGTATTTAGTGTACTGTAAATGTGCTTTTCACTAGAACTAGTTGACGCTAGCATTAAAGGGATAGTTTGAGTTGTATGAAGTACTCATCCATAGTCAGTGTATTAGTTACAGTAAACAGCAGTCAGCCCACCCCCAGCTTGGAGAGGCAGACAAGAGCATGCAAGCTAAACCATGTGCTGCTGTGGCCGTAACAAAACCTGCTTTAGTCACCTAAAAACAGGCCCTTCTAAATGACTATCCCTTTAAAGTGTGTTCAGACAGCATGCAAAGTAAGTTTTAGTGGCACCTTTGTTAGCTAGCTACAGTCGGATTGGCTGCCCCAACTTCGCATGAAATTTAGGTTATGTTCAATCTGAATGCACCTTTTTACTAGCAATGTTAACAATAACACGAGGCTTTGCTAAAAGGGACTAGTTGCTAGTTAACAGTGTAAAGACAAAATAACAATAACTGTAACTATCCTGTGTTGTATTATCATTCCAGAAATTCAGTCAGTCCAGAAAACGCTGAGTTGCTTAAATAGACAAAAAGATGTTGGTTTTAAATATATATATGTATATGTATATTATTATTATTATTATTATTATTATTATTATATTAACAGGGTTAATAAGTAATTAGCCAGTCACCACTTCCAGGAAGTCAAGTTATGAACACTAATCAAGCCCACAGGAAGAGCACCAGGCTTTGATTTGACATAGTGGCCAAACTGTACAGCAATGGTTAGGTTTATGAAATTGGTTAGGGTAGAAATATCAGGGTAAGCCAATCAGAGGCAGAGTAGGGAGGGACATGCATGGATTCATAATCTGACTTCCGGGAAATGGTGACTGGCTTTTGAATTTAAAGTTCACTGATGTGCTTGGTTTCTATGTCAGTCTTGTAGGACAACTTTTGCCATTTTCAAAACACACTAAACACACACACACACACACACACACACACACACACACACACACACACACACACACACATATACACACACATTATATTTAAAACTTTATTTTATCTTTTTGTCTATTTATCTTATTTGCTTCCAGGAATGAACCAGTGGTACGCCTACTATTGACTTCAAATCACCATCTTGAATATGAAAAAACCAGTAGGCTATGTTCCCCATTTGAGAGAAAAGTTGCATTGTTGCTCTTCGTTCATTTTATAAAACCAGTGAATATTGTGTATCGTCTTATAGTAAGACATACTGTATATTGATGCTGTCACTGTGGCACAAACTTAACATACTGTAAGAAGCACCAAGTCCTGGAGGGGCACCATCAGGTATTGCTGTAGGTGTCAGGCATTTTAGTAAAGTCTGTCAGTTTGCTGTATTGTATCATCATTCAACCATGTATGACATTACATACTATAGCATGGACATAGATATAAATGTGTGACAAAGCATACACTTTATAGATTTCTAACATTTTGAAAATTGATTTTGGTTCCAGTTGGCCTGATGTGATACAGTATAAAAAGTCTGCCTCACAGCATGACTCTTCAGCATCTGTTTTGGCTATTTAGGTTTGTACTTGCATGATAATACATCCATCATACTCGCTCAGTACTGTGCTATGACTTCATGCTTATATGTTACGCTGTTGTACATAAAGATCTGCTCAAAAATGTTTTATTATCTCTTTTAGTTGGCTTAATTAATGACTCGAGGTAACTTAGAGAGTACAGGTACAGGTATCCACTATTCTAAGGTCAGTAAAACATAACTTTACATAAATGTGATGATTTGGAGTACAAAATGAATCATTGCACAAGCAGGGCCTACCTCTAAAGAGGCCTCAACTCACAGGTTGAAAAAGACTTGGCTTGGTTGACCCATGAGCTGTTTACTGTGTACAGTATTTATTTGGACAGTTGGAGTAGGTTGACCTAATATGCAATGTTAGATCATTTTTAACAGAATGAGACAATCCTGGAGGCTGCTGTATTGTGGCATTTGCACAAAATTGTTCTCTGTGATGTTACTGTTTCAAACGAATTCTCAAATGAGCCTTTGCATTTACGCAGAAGTAATGCTCACACTGTACTCTGTTAGTAGTTTTCTGAATTGTACTTTTAAAAACCAAAATAACAAAAAAATCTGAAATAGTTTGTAGCATATGAAATGTTTTGAAATGTAACTTTTAAATAAGCTGACTGTGACATTCATTCAAATTGAACACTGTTGTTAATTCAATCATCTGAGGATTCACTATGGCCTGGTTTCTGTATGCATGACAAAATAACTTCAGTAGTTTATGCAGGGATTTTTCTGGCATGTTTCCTTTCCTCTAAACTGTTGGAATCTTGTTGAATTTTTAATGCAATAAAGAACATTTTAAGCATCTGCCTTTGTTCCTGTGAGTGCCACAGACTGTATACAAATAATGTTGTTTTTGCTGACCCCCAGTACTTTAACAAAGTATGTGTCTGTACATCGTGACAACGTTTGGTGTGGTTAAAGGTGCAACACCACCACCAAGGTCAGACCTCCCTCTTGCTCCTCTCCTGATATTTTCACATCTAACTCAGTGAATTAAAGGCTTATTTCGACTGAACTTGGTGATTGTTGGAACAGTGGAAAAACCAAGGTTCTGGTGAGTCACAAAACTGTCTGCATGGAGTGGGTAGTGATTCAAAAAAGCCTTTAATGTCTCATGGCTACTTTGTCATACTTACAAACCACAAAATGGCCACCTCATGGGCTACATGTTGGCAAGTAGTCACATGATTAGTGCAGACAGGTAAAGTTACATGATAAATCCCACACATTGTCAGGGCAAAACAGCAATAGACAGAACTGTTTCCAAAACATCATCATTCATATTTCACTTTTCAGTACATACAGGACGTTTTCTCAAGGACCCAGATGCCTAAAAAACAAGATGACAGTTGAAATTTAGGTGAGTTTTATTTTGTTGCTTATTTTAATTTCTTGATATACTGCTGTAGTCTGTGAATTTCCTACTATCATCAATAAAGCCTCATCTGATCTATAATATCATATCAAGTAACTTAGGTTATGTGGTGGAGTAAAAAGTATAATAATTAACCTCACTGCAGTGTAATGGAGTATAAATATAAAAAGTATAAATAGCATGAAATGTAAACACTCGTGTAAAGTACCTCAAGATTGTAATAAAGTACATGCGTTATTTAAGTATATTATACTTAGTTAAAGGACCAGTGGATTCAGGATCCAGAGGATTTAGTGGCATCTAGTGGTGAAGTTGCAGATTGCAACTAACTGAACACTACTGGCGTCTCTATTTGACGACCTGGGCATGAGAACGGGCTGTGGAGTGTGTAGGAGAAACTACAGTGGCTGCGAAACTCACAAAAAAATGCAAAAGCCCGATCTACAGTCTGTGTTTGGTTTGTCTGTTCTGGGCTACTGTAGGAACAAGGCGGTTCAACATGACTCCATGGAAGGTGACCTGCGACAGCTCATTCTAAGGTAACAAAAACAGAATACGTTTTATTTGAAGGTCATTATACACTAATGAAAACATACCTATGAATATTATATTGCATTTCTGCCAATATATCCTAAAAGTTACACACTAGAGCTTTAAATAAAAATAATATATATATAATAAATAAAAAATGGGCAAACAAATTAAAAATATGGCCATAAAAATAAGAAATGTCATTTTTGGAAGAAGGTTATATATACATTGATTTATTTCCTGTGTCTCTTATGAGCCCCCATACTGTAATTCCCAGTCAATTCTGAGAGGTTTTTTTAATGCAGCACTGTGGGACCATTACACTTCACGTTTATTTACACCCCATGAGTTGCTATAAAATCTAAAATAAAAAGGGCTGTATTTGTTCACTTCTGTCTGGGAACCATTAGCCTTATGGCTACACTTTCTGATTTAGTGAATTGAAGCCTCGACGGCTCTTGCATAGAGAGTTCGCCTGTAGAATTTGTAGCTGTGGATGCTGCATGTGACCCAGGAGACTGCTGAATGTATTCTCCCCATCACTTACTTTAAGTTCGTTTTCCCTTTACCGTACTGCTGAGGCCGATGCTCATCCACAAACCCTGAAAGCACCATCAGGCGCGTGCCGTGCAGCATCCGGAGGACCGTGCGCGTTCACGCGTTTCGAGAGACAGAGAGGGGCGGGGCGGGAGGAAAGAGGGAGCAGGAGTCAAGAGGAGGAGGGGAGGGGGGAAAGATATGGTAGTGAAAATGATGGCGACCGATGCAGAGGAGATAAGAAACCAAACAAGCCCCTGCCCTATCCCCGACAACAGTCTCAGCACTCTGTCCATCAAAATCACGCGGAAAAACCAGGATAGACACTGGAAGTTGCGGTCTATTTACCTGCAGTGCTGTGAGTACCGACACACATCACGACGTTTAGAGTCAAACACCGGTACAGGCCACACAAGACCGGTCAGAAAATGTTGAAAAGTGCGCTGCCACACTATACTGACCGACATTTGGTCTCTCACAGCAGAATAAATGTACGCTTTTCTGAAGAAGCGAACCGACATTACACGCGCTGTGGAGGCGGACCAGGGCTACAACGCTCGCGAGGACAAACATGGAGAAATAGTGGGAAATAAAAAATAAATAAATGTTGCGTATACTGAATTAAAGATACCCTACCTAACAAAACATGGTATTTAATTAATCATAAGGGTTCGCTGTTTAATTCGGCACACATTTAATGAACCTAGTAGTGGTTACCTATCTCAAATTAAAGCGTTTTAAATGCCTGCTTCCTGTTTCTCCCGAACTATTTCAAAAAGTTGACATTTTTGACTTACTGAACAGCCGCTAGGATTGGATGTTTGCACTTAACTGCCAGATATGTTCTCTAATGTTGTTTAAAAAGATAATATTAATATTAAGTTCACTGCACTAGCCTAGTAGCTAGTGGCTTGTAGGCTATATTCCAGGTGACAAATGTAATTTTAACCCTTTAATGTTCCATACTCAGTTATATTGTAACCCTATTTAACAATGTCTGCCAAAACATTCCCAAAAACTCAATTTCTTTGTATTTTTATATCAATAGATGATCATTTCTTACTGTAAAACATATCATAACATCCACTTGTCAATCAATCTTCCAGCTTTTAGGACACAGAGCAAAGATTCATTAGTTAGCACTGCTTTCTACCAGAGCGCTGATTACTGTACAAACACACAACTTCATCACTAATTCAGGTGATACTGGATCATATTTTATGGAAACAAAGTGTGAGTCATTCAGACTTAATCTCCCATACATAAAGCTTCTTTTTTTATTCAGTATTTTGCAATTACTTTCTTCATGTTTCCACAAATGTGTGCTCTGTAGCCTAGAGGTTCGTTATCCATTAAGCAGCCAGCCTTAATATTGTTAGTAACACCTGTGCTTTTCCTGCTAGGGACCTAGAAGTGAACAAATAATGTGACACCTTGTTTATTGTTTACTTACAAATATTTGCATTATTAACATTAATCTGCTGAATATTTTCTCGCTCCTGGGCCACAGAGTGAGAGAGCAGCAGTTTGATGATGTATATGTTAAATAATTTAAACTGACATATCCTTTAATAGAATTATTGTTTAAGAAAGCGGCCTCTTGATTACCATTGCTTGGACATATCAGTGCGAATTCGGTTCACAGTCCACATAGACAATTTTAATTTATTAATAATAATAATAATAATAATAATTTAATTTGAATTCCAGCTCAAAAATTCACTATATCGGCCAGCACATATTGTTGAATTCTTTTCCTCTAAAATCAATATTGGTATCAGTCTTAAAATTCCCATATTGGTTGGGCTCTACTGTAAAATGATGAATTGTTGATCAATTCCACCTGATCAGGACTACACTCAGTTCCCACTGCTTCACTTTTATGTGTCAGTCAGCTTTCATTTTATATCCCAGTGCGATTGAGAGGAGATTCACTCACATTTCATAGAAATAGAAAAGGAGCAAACTTAGCTTCACGTCATGCCGGGCTCAGTGGGCCTTACAGCTTCTTGCTGAAGCTCCTCACTGACAGGTGAAAATGAGCCACTGGTGGTGAGGCACATGGCAAGGGAAATTGGCTGTTCCACATTTAGAGAAATAGGGGAAAAAGTAGATAGTTTTGTTGTCAGAGATTGTATTTTTGGCAACCTGTGCAGCAGGTGGTCATTTGTGTGGCATCACATGTGAGATTTTTCAGCTACTTTTTGACATAAACAATGTATGTAATGCTGTTATGTAGTCAAGCTTGCCTTGTGACTCAGAAGTGCCAGACTGTAGGCAAAGGACAAATGGCTGAGCCGTCAAAATCCAAATGCCATTAAATGTCTGTTAAGGTCACTTTGTCCATGTTCCTGTCTCACTCATTGTCTCTGACTATAACACAAGCTATTGAGTCATTATACTACATGCCTCGGCAGCTGTGTGAACACAGACAATATGAAAAGGATTATGATGACATGTCTAATTACTGACGCCATATGTCGCCCAGCCATCTTTAGAGGGGCGGTGGGAGAGCACAGAGGAGGATTGAAAAGAGAATCGTGAAAAACGATCATGCTGATTTAAAATGACAGCGTATTTCTAGTGATGATGGGAGGTCCGTAGAGTGCAAGTGATAGATTTGAATGCGACAGAAAAGGGACCCGCCTTGTCAATACAACTATCAGCATGTGGTGGCAGAGGGGCTGGTTGATGGTTTTTATTGTCATCGCAATAAAGGGTCTCACAGCAATGGACTTCCTGCGGTTTTCAGTCCATTACTGACTGTCAACAAATCCTATGACAGGACCAGAAAAAACAATGTAGTCGTGCCAGAACAGAGATGAATATTGTATTGAGTTGTTTGGGCCATAAAATGTCAGAAAGTAGTGAGAAATGTTGATGACTGTTTCCCAAAGCCCCAGGTCATATCTTCAACCCACAGTTATTCAGTTTACTGTCATAGGGCACTAAAGAAACCAGAAAATATTCACATTGGAGAAGCTGAAATCAGAGAATTATTTCACAAATATATGAATTTATAAGAATTATCGATTGATTGTTACAGCTCTGTGAAACATATTTAAAAAGACAGCATGATAGGCTAACAGTGTAGGTGTGTTGCTGTGCTGTTGGACAGATGTGACCAGATGATGAGAAGATAGATGTAACGATTGCCAGCGCCAGGTGATGACAGCGAGGAAATTATGTGACTGAATGGCAAGATGGTGTGAGAAATAAACTACAGGACTAAACATGAAAAAAGTAAAGCCAAAGTCATACAGTCATAACTGTACAACATTTTCAGCACAGAGAAAAGTATGCAGTTTGCATAACATCATTCCAGTTGAGTAGTAGTAATGATGGGGTACTGTGTGTATGTTCACATTCTACCTTGTCTTTCGATTTCTCAGTGTATGTTGATATCTGCAGGCGGGAGGGGGGTAGTTTTAAGATAGGCAAGGTAGAGCGGGGGGGTCAGGGTCATTTGCTATAATGTTGCCTTTGACTCTCCACAGCAGCGAGGTAGCACAAGTCGGTTGTGTGAGAGAATGAATGATCTCAGAGATGATGTGTGCAGTTCTGAGAAATGTATTTTGTTCTACAACTGTGAGTAAATTGAAAAAGCAGATGGAGCAGTAGAGGGGGACCGGTTACAGTGAAAGCTCAGCTGAGATATCACGGCTGCTACTAAAGTTATTTGGGTTTGCATGTGGGTTTCTTGCATTCTGGCTTGTATCTGCTTTTCTGAACCGTCCCTGATCTGGAAATAGAAGGTGTCAATCGATATCTTTTGTAATTTTGAGAAAGCCTTAAAAATGGCTTAAGATTGCCTTAACATCTCTTTGACACAGTATTGGTAAACAGTATGAGTCCCATAGATGTATTAGTTATTTTTATTGTTGCACTGTCATGGTCACGGATTATTTTAGATTGTGCTGATGTTTGTCAAAAACCGAAAGTGTGGGCTGAAGTCACATGACAGTCCATGTCAGACTTGAGTAAAGAATTTGTTACGACTCTGCTTTGATTTTAATACATTTAATTCCAATGAGTCATGACTTCATGTGAGATTGACAATGTATGCCAGTCGGCCATAACATTGTGAGCACTGACTGGTGAAGTGAATACCACTGATTATCTGGTTACCATGGCTCCTGTCAGTGGGTGGGATATATTAGGCAGGAAGTGAACATTTTGTCCTCAACTTGATGTGTTAGAAGCAGGAAAAATGGGGGTGCCCAGGTGGTCATAATGTTATGTCTGATTGGTGTATAATTAGTGGACAGAGCTTTTGGGTCTGTAAAGTGAAGCCAACACTGATATGACTTTAACATGCATTCTTTCTAATGGCCAAGAGGGGGCAGATCCATGGCCTGCAAAAAATATGCCAATAGTATTGCGTCTTAAGAAAACCTTAGACTAACTTAACTTGGTGCGTAGTACTCTTTTTCATTACTAAATAATTGCTTCTTTTTTTTAATATATCGCTTTAGAAATGATACGTTCAAAACAGGATTAGAATTTATATTTCAAATAGACTTTAACTAAAATAAGTGTTTCTAGAGCAGGAAGAGTAATGTTTGCTACAGCAAAGTCACTATAGGAACTCAGTATTATCTCACTGGAAACCAATCATCAATCAAGATGTCAGTAAAATAAATAACACTCCTGACAGCACAGTACTGAGTGAAGTTTAGAAAAAATGAAGAACACAGACATCAGTCAGTATCAGTCATTCTCATTCATCCTGTCCTCCTCTGATGTGATTCACTGCCTGCAGGTACCACTGGTGGAGAGCAGCAGCCCTGAGAGACGGTGCTGCCATCTCAGCAAGTAGCTAAGTCTATAGACAGACTATAGACAGATTTCAATTTAGCTTGTTTGTAACACTTCACTATTAACCAAGCTATCATGCTGTGCCTTAGTAAAACATAGCGGCGGTAGGCAAGAAACTGCAGGCAGAGCAGATCAAAATATCGCTTCTCTACATGTTTACATGTGACTGCTTGTTTTGGCCTTTTTTGGTACGTACTAGGCTCTGGCTCTGACTCTGACTCAGATTTAAGATGAGACTATCTCTGCCTGTGATGTTGGGCCAGGGTTTGGCATCTCAGACCCAGGGACAGGTGGTCCAGACACAGCAGCCTATATCTTGATGAAAAAATATCAATAGTTCTCTTTATTCTGAAATGTTTAAAGGTTGAGATGTTGCTCCCAATTTCTCTAATTAGCATGCAAGGAATGTAGGAGAAGTATGGGGAGCAGTCTAACACATGCAGACACTGATATGGATGGCACATGTGCAAGGCTTAAATAAAATCTCACTATATGCTGACAGAATCATCTCTAGAAAATATCTTTATAATTATTGTTCAGAGGCAAATGTCTGCACACGTTGGTGTTTGTTAAATATATATTTTTTTTATCAGACATGCTAAATTTCAGATGCACTTGACAGAAGTTTGCATGTGCAACCAAAATGGCCGCACCCTGGAGCCCTGGACTTACTTGTCTTTACGTGGGACTGGACATGGGACTTTGGTTGCCAAACCTTGAGAGCTACTCTGTGACAGACACCAAATGTTTTACCTTGAAAGAGTCTTTGTCAGCCCTGAGCAAAAACATCTTGGACACTTTTCAGACTGCCAGTTTTGCAGTGATATCATCGCTTTATACCCTCTTTGTATTAATTGGAGATTTTTTACTTTTCATATTATCTGAAGAGTAACTGTTGACTTTTCACCTGCACAGCTGTTTGTGGTAACTATATCTTAAATCAATCTCTGTTTGTCTTCCTAGATTTCTTGACCATTGCAACAATATTGGGAACTGGAATCTTAGGTGAGTACTTCCATTTTCTCACTTAAACATACTTTTTAACTGAAAAAACAGGCATGTTTCATCCAGCTAATATGATAATAAAAACTTTGGTGAGCTATATTTATTCTTTGTACTGGACTTCCTTTTAATAATATCAGTTTATTTGGAACATAATTAAGCCTCTGTCCATCTCTTGGCTTTCATTGGCAGAGCACATTTGACTGTGGTTTATGAAGTGTAGTTAACACCAGAGAGATTTTTGTAGAGGTGGAAATTACATGGGGCATTACATTTAACTACTTTGTTTTCAGCAGGGTCTTCATGTAGTTCCACAAAGGTGGAGCCCTTCCAAGTTAATACTTGTTCAATCACTTAAATCTCATATTGGAATCAGACCGATCCATAAAAGTTAATGGTAAGTTTGAACCAGAATGGAAAGGAGTGTCTGTGAGCAGAGACAGTGATAGACAGGCAGGAAGATGCTCAGACAAAAAGTCAGACACCGTCTAGCACGTCTTCAAATCTAGTGAGGTGGGAATCAAATTCAGACACACTTCAACATTATTTCAATGTCTAGGTCTTCCAGTGACGATAGCCCATGCTGGATTGTTGCCTTTCCTCGTCTCGTTTCTCGTTGGCTTCTTTGTCCAGGTAAGTAACACAGCTCAAAAGCAGCTATTCCATGAAAGATAACCCATTCACTAATGCTAAGTAAGACTACTAGAACTCTAATGCCCAAAACAAGAGGCAAGGAGAGGGGTACCTGGGTTATATGCACTGCAGTGTCCTTCATATAGCCTTTTCATTCATATAATAGGAGACTGATCACCACTTTTATATAAGAAATCATGGATTGCATTGCAGTTTCTCCTCTTGTGCTCAACCTAAGGCCTTCAGATACGGCCTAGCACAAAGACAGAGTCAGGCAAGTCTGTCACCAACAGACTACACTGAGAAAGCAGTTGAGATGCAGTAGGATTTCCTAGTCACTCTGTTCTCTGTCTGCTGTAGAGGCTGATATTTTTTTCTAGAATCCTGTGGGATGGGAGTCCGTTTCACTATTCATCACGTGACTGGGATGGGACAAGGAAAAAAGTAAATGACAGCAGGTGGGACGGGAATCCTGAATCAGTCAGGTTAGAGAATATCTATGCCAACATTTAAAATACAGTGATCAATTAGCCTGCCAACCCCTGCCAAAAAGTCAGAATCAGATTATTCTCCAGCTCCATCCTCTTTCCACTCAGTGGACGCACCGTCAAACAGCCCCACTCTCAGGATGGACACTCCCTGAAGCTGACTGCAGGGTACCGACCGGACTACAGGAAGGAACTCCACAGTTGATTTTATTTTTGTAGGGCAACGGCCGTATTGAGTCTTTCTTATCGTAAAGTAGTTTAGCCTATGCAATGTGTGCATAGTTAGTTCAAATGAAAATGATTAAATTGCCTAAAGACAATAAACACAACACAAGAAGAACTCAATGTTGTATAACGAAATGAAAGTTTACAGTTCCATTATGCTACACACATTGAAAAAGATAATTATATTGAAATAAATCAATATATACAGTTATTTATATACATAGCGGTATGTACATGGTAAATGGACCTGTACTTACATAGCACCTTTCTAGTCTTCCGACCACTCAAAGCGCTTTTACACTATGTGCCACATTCACCCTTTCACACACAATCACTCAGTGATGGCAAAGTCCATCGAACAGAAACTAACATTCATACACATTCACACACCGATGCATGGCATCGGGAGCAATCCGGGGTTCACTGTCTTGCTCAAGGATACTTCGACATGTGGCACCAGGAGCCGGGGATCGAACCCACAACCTTCCGATTAAGGAACTCTGAGCCACAGCCGCCCCATACATACACGGATACACCTAAGAAATCATTCTGCAGTGCATCTTTTGAATTTGCGTCTGTGGGAATGTAGACAGCAGCAAAAAGATAGTGATAATACATATATATATATATATATATCTGATGTTGACCTCAGTCTGAACGGTCATGACGCATTTCATCCGACTTTTACGTCATTGAAGGGAGACAGACGTCACAATTCTGCACCAGAGGAGGCGGGACGCGGCAATATCGTAATCATCATCATAGCGCTGCGTGTGACGCCACGTCTTCGTCTGCGCATGCAGGTCACTACGGGCCGTAGACCGTTCACACTGGAGTCTGATGGTGGTCACATTTAAATTATAATGTCAACAACCACGCAATAAAATCGGATCTTGGCAAAAAATCAGTCCTTCCAGAAAGTTTTTTTGTGATTGTTGCGGGCAAAAATCCTTGATTATGCGGCACGTTTTCTTAAAAAATGCGGTGGAATATGCGGGATATTTATGCAATTTTATGCGATGAAATTGCGGGAACTTGCAAAAACTAATGAAAAAGAGAAAAAAAAGTGATTCCCCCGACACCCTGTTCTCACTAGGCTACTACCTTAATGTAAAGAGTCATTTCTTATTACTTTCTATGATAAGCAAGCATACTACATCACAGAAAGTGCTGGGAATATTTAAGTTCTCATCTTGTTTTATTTCAGACCTTAATAAACACATGGCTCAAACTTACAAAATATTGATGAGTCAAACAAGTTCTGTAGCTTTACAAAAGGAATATGCTACAACTTCTGTAAAAATGAATAAATAAAATATAAATAAATAAAATGTGTGCTTCCTGTTTTCCAGAGGTAGCTATATAAAACAGACATCTTCTGTTAAAATAAGTGCTTCCAATGCACAAAGTGCAATCTCTTACTGTAACGTAAATCTACATACTACTAATATACTTACAACTGTAAGGTTTTCATCGCAGGGTTTGCAGCTTTTCGATGATGTTGCGTAATTACGTCACTTCATAACGTTCCCATGGCAACGGGAAAATGGCTGCTCTTGTGTGAAGTAAACGCAACATTTTTTAACTTTCTGCTAAGATATATGTGACTTTTTTGCGATGAAAATGTGGGGATTATGAAATCATGCAAGCCCCCCAGCCGGTCTGTGACTTGGGACTGCAGTTCCCAGAGATTTTGCATGGTGTAATGGCACAGGTGTTTCACATTAGGATTCATCAAGTGAGCCAGTTCCTGTTAACTCCTCACTGAAAGCTGGCTCCATAAATCAGTATGGATACATTTGAATGTGTAGATGCTTTTCCTATCAAATACATAGAAAATATATATATTTTCCATTCTATGTCATGCAGGCTTTGCTTATCTACCTGTTTGTGGAACTTCTTCAGAAATGTCAGGTGGTTCAGCTGGAATCTCTGAAGGTAAGCTGAACAAGCTCTCTACCTGCATTTTGACTTTTCAGGCTCCGTTGGTAACACAGAGAACACTTGATACAGTAGGAACACATTCAAGAGCACTAATGACAATGTAAGACATAACTGGCGCTCATTTGCAGAAGGGTTGAGTGAACAAAAATTTAAAAGATGATATAGGACAGTAAATTCCTGAAAGTCAAACCAGACAATGTAAAACTGAAAAAAAAAAAAGTAAAAAAATGAAATGCACAATATGGATTTGTTTTCAGCCAATATGATATTTTAAAAATAAGTAACCCATAGTATTTACACAGCTGATGGTAGGAGAGGCAATTTTTTTTATAATTTAAGATTGATTTGTGTTGATCTTAGACAGGTGTCGCCGAATGTATCTCGATGGATCAGGTGGGCGTGGAGGATCCGGCACCCACAGAGGACGAGGATGAGGACGAGGGTGAAAATGCAGAGGCGGGTAAGAAACATTCTTTGTAAAGCATTTCTTCCTTATTAAATCTTCCTATTAATTCCATTTGCCTTCCAAATATTTAATTAAAATTAGTTCTGTCATTTAAACGCGTTAATAACGGCGTTATTGCAAACCCATTTTAACGGCGTAACTTTTTTTTATCGCAAGATTAACGTTCTTTTTGGCCTAGCACACTTTGTAGTTTTTTTCTCATGCTGTTGCAACAACTAGTAACGTTAGAAAAACTACAACACCACACCGGATCTAGCTAGACCGGAAACAAAACAACAGGCACGCTGCACACACTTGTTTAAGAGTAGTAGATGTTACGTTTTGAGTGGATGGCGAGCGCGAGACGCCGAAATGGATGCCAATAATATTCTGAATGGAAAGTTTACTTTATAAAGTTGCCAAATGGTTCCATTGACAAGACCAAAGTGATCTGTGTGTTTTGTCGTTGTGAACTGAGCTATCATCGCAGCACGTCAGCACACAGCTGATGCGAATTCTCCGCCCCCTCATCAAAGCCAGGCGACAATGGATGACTTCAGACAGAAGCACTTGGATACCACAACTAAGAACAAACTTACTGCAGCCATAGCTAAATGGGTGGCTACTGCATGTCGGCCTGTTAACGTTGTGGAGGACAAGGGTCTAGTATTTTTGTCACCCTTTTATTGATGGACAGTGTTACATTGTGTGAGAGATTATTTGCTCCAAGTGTGAATGTTAGTGTGAAATTGAACACTACAGTATGTGCCAATGTTGTTTTCAATAAAAACAACATTTGCACAAAGCAAGCCGATCCACTTTTCCATGTTGATAAGAGCATTAAAATGAGAAAAAATAATGGGACAGAAAGAAATCAAGGGACATTTAGAATAGATAAAAATGTGTGATTAATTGCGAGTTAACTATGACATTAATGTGATTAATCCCGATTAAATATTTGAATCGTTAGACAGCACTAATGAAAATGTTTTAAAGTTAAAATAACCATTGTGTTAGGGTTTACACCAGTAACCTGCTCTATGAGAACTTTATTCATTTGTGGTTTACACACAAATTGGTCTGCACAAAACATCTTTATTCTTCATCTCCTGCGTATTTAAAATGGAATTGTATCTTCTTAGGCTACCTTTCCTCTCATCAGGGCCTACTTAAGCTTCCTGTCACTCTGCATTTACAGTACAATCCAATCCAAAAAAAGCTGTCGACTGTTTGTTAAGGTTTCAAATAGCCAATATGGCAAAGCACACGCCTGCACTCACATGCAAACATGCTATGTCATATGTTACTTACTAACAAAGATTACACAGTGAGAGATAGTAGTGGTACAGCGTCTAACAAAGGGATTATATACAAATGAGGAAGTACGACAAAAATTAGTTTCCAAATTGTTAAAAGTTTTCTCTAAGTAGATGAAGAGGTGTTTTTTCTTTCAGGCAGTTTCAAAACTAAAAGGCAAGTCAAGTAACAGTGCAAAAGTCCACACTGTTGCAACACACTGTATTGAGTTGCATCCTATTGCACCATAACCTGATGCCTCGGTACAAGGCTGATTTAAATTGTATTGATCTGATGTTTGGGATCACTGGTTGCACAGTGAGAGATTAATCAAATAGGCCTCTGTTGGCGAGATACACACCCCCTGAAGCCTAATTTGTAAAAATCGTATTTATAAGCATCATTTTGAAACATTCACCGGAAAAGAGAACACTGAGGGTGATGGCAAGTTGCCAGGTTACAAGTTATTCCTAATTCTCCCTGTCTGTGTTTTAGCATATTTTAGTTTTTCAACCGTTTTAATTTGACGTAGATGCTGTAATGCAGAGGTCTCAAACTCGAATTAGCTTGGGGCCACTGCTAGTATTGTCATCTGCTGGGCCACTGCAAGTATTTCCCATTACTAACATCATACTTACAAAATCATGCCACTAGCATTTTCTATACATTTCTATATGATAATTTGATATCCTGGAAAACAACAAATGAAGGACTGACACCTTCCCTCTTTTTATCAACTGTTTGCACACATTTGCAGGCACCTTTGACCATTTTTTAAAATATAATTGTGTTTTTATTTTAATTGTATATATTAATGGGTACTTTAAATTGGTATGAACCAACTAGAAAAAATAAATTTTGCGCCTGGATTATGATATATTTTTGACATCATGTCGTGGGGCCGGGTGAAGGGGGGTGGTTGGCCCGGAAATGACCCCAGGCCGGCAGTTTGAAATCCCTGTAATGCAAACTCAATACTTCCTCTATGTTTACTTGATTAATTCAGCACAATACATTTCCACAGCACCAATTCTATCAGTATAGCTATATAGTCCTATCATTCTCACCACTGCCACGCAATCTTTCTACTCTTTATAATCCCTTTTACGTCACTGTTTTTTCAGTGTGTTTGCAGGGGCATTATCTCCCTCTTTCCTGGCATGGTTTTGATTTAAGTGTTGAGTCACGTTGATAGTGCCTTAACAGTGGTTATTAAAACAATGTACTGTAAAAGCAACTGGAGTTACAGTAAATAGTGAATAGATAGAGTTTTTCTGTTAGAAACAAATGTTGCAAAGTTCAGCAGATTGAGTATGACTAGACTGTAGGGATGGTAAGATTCACTGGTTCACATTGACGCACTGCTAGTTTAAGGGCGTTTTCACACCTAAAAGTCCGGACTAACGTTACACATACATTTGATCCCGTTATTTTCAGTTTCACATAGTAATTTTGCTAGCGCACCAAAGAACTTTCCATGACATACCTACGGCATGTTGTCACCACGTACGTGTGTTGCGTCTCCCTTTTGATTGGTGAGTAGACGGGCGTGCGTCTGACGTTGGCGTGTTGTCATTTTGGCGGGTTGTCTTTTCCGTATGAATGAAAATGAATGAGCAAATCCCGATTGCGTTATTATGGTATTACTACCAACATAAACATATAATCTCCTCCTCTCCCCACGTACTTCCCCGACTCATTTTTGCTTGTTCTGGCGGGGGTTTTCTTCCGTTTTTTTTCTTCTTCTTCTATGGTACGTTTGCCTAACTTCCTGTAATTGGTCCGAAAGTCCAAACCATCAAAAAAGTGTTTTCATACTGTAAAGGAACCGAACCATGGTTCAGTTTGATCCAGACCGAGACCACCTCATTAGTTCAGACCAAATGTTGGTCTTTTGATCCGAACCGTGGTCCGTGGCACCTTTCTCACCTACAATTTTGGTTCGGACCAAATGAGGTATGTGTGAAAACGCCCTAAGATGCAATCAACTGATTTTATAAAGTGTGCATCGGATTCCTTTTTTTCAAACATATATTTATTGATTTTGCACATTTAACACAATTAACACACATACATGCTGAACCTTCCCTAAATTTGAACATTAGTATATAGGCAGTGTATACCTTTAACAGTGATTAATGTACTGTAGAAGCAACTGGAATTACAGTAAATACAGTTTTTCTGTTAAAAAGAAATGTGCAGCAGATTATGACTAGAATCTGTGGTACTGATGGAATGAATGCTGTGAAAATTGAAATGTTACAGAATATACTTTAACCTCCACACCCCCCTTTTTTTTTAGTTTTCCCAGTCTTTATTAGCAACTGGTCTATATTTGTCCATGACAGACATTTGAAAAAGCCACTGTCTAACTTGAAAGGTATTTATTTCCTCAGTGGTGATGCATTCATGGTAATATAATTCAGTAGTTATCATACCTTAAACACTATTTAGTGTCTCTTTAGTGGTTTTTATACAATAAAACCCCTTTTAAGGTGAAAAATCCAAGCATTGTCACCTTATCCATGGAGCATTAGACTTCATTCTGTGAGAAGACTGAATGTGTGCTTGGGTTCTCTCCTGTCCAGTGGCTCTCTGACTCCAGTTGCATTAAATAGTTGCCAAAGGTGCACATCTATCATACTGTATATAGGTGAGTATGTGTGCATGCACCAGTGTAGCTAGTGCTTGCCCTTTGGATGAGCAACAAGCATGACAAAGCCATCTTTTATATACAGAATAACAAAAGTTAAAAGTTGTTTTTCCTTGAATGTGCGAAGATCTGCAGAATAAAAATAGCAAAATCTTGTTTTGATATTCCTGCACACTCGTCTAATTTTATCATCTACATTACAAGCATCGTGTGGCCAAACACTATCCAGATATATTTACACTCTCAGACCCTCAGGGAAATCAGACAATATGCAGAAAACCTTTCAACCGTGGTTATTGGTGGATTAGCGATGAGGTTTATTTTAGGATGATCCTGTCACTTACTAATAAAGTGTCAAGCTCGCTCATTACAATTCTCAGTGGTAGCCATACATACACACATGCATTACTGCCTATTTTCAGAGGTTCATACATAGAAAGAAACACACATTGCACATATCCACAATCAATGACATTCATAGCTTGACCTCGTTTTCTAAGAAATGCTGTCATTGATCACACCCCTCCCCCGTGTGGCCTGGAATAGAAACTCTGATAATAGCTGTAGATCTGTCATTGGAGGATTATGACTGATAAACATTCATCGGTCATAAAATGCCTCAAGCATCAAGCACTGCTCTGCCTTGAATCTGTGACTGATCTCTCCAGGTACTGTATGTGTGGACAGGGTCAGTCATAGATTGGAGGTAAATGCTCCACAGTTTGTTCAAACTCTGGAAATGGAAAGGAAAGGCAGAATAAAGTACTTAATCAGGATTTGACAGTTGCCTACTTTAATCTTTGAAGCACTTTATGCAGTCAATGGTTTATTCATACATAAATGTATAAAGAGTTACTGGAAAGAAAATGGACTATTACACATATTCCCCAAACACAACATAACTCTTGAGGCTATCTCTGAGAATACCTGCTTCTTTTTTTTTTAAACTTTGCTTTGATCCTTTTCCTGTGACAGGAAAAGTGTTTGAAACATTTTGTTTGAACTTGTCCAGTGTGCTCGAGCGTAGCCTACAAGCAATTTATGCTGAAAGCTTCACAAAGGGTTTAAACCATGATTTAAGAACGGATTTATAATCATATGGACCAGTGGCTTCTTAGGCCTACACTGCTTAGCTGCTTGGGCTATCCCACTGATAGGAAAAATTATATTGTATAATGGCTCATTTGTTGTCTATGTAACTTGCCATATCTCATTGTCAGTGATAGGCCTTAAATCCATGGGCACGTATCCGTTTATATCACAGCAGCCATTTTTAAATGTAACAGTAGGAAAAACAGGTGCTAACAATGATGCTAATTAGGTTCTGTTTTATTAAGTGTAGCAGAGCCTTTCTAGTGAGCCAGTGTGCACATTAGCAGCACCCTGACTCTGTTGTAGTCTTGTACTATTGGCACTGCTAATAAGGGTAAGAATATTTACTCACCAGTTACTTTGAAGATTAAGTTAACACATTCAAAGTATAAAATGTGATGCATTATTATAAACTGCGCAACAATATATAAGGTAGTTGAAGTTACCACTGCTTCAACCAGCTACAGCTGCTATTGCAATACCTCTTATACATTTTTGCATCACTAAAAATAATCCAATAATTTAATGTTGCTGTTCATACTTGTTGCTGTAAGTGAAATCGGCATTTTGGCTAACTTCCTGTCCGTTCTTGCAGTTAGCACCCCCCCCCCCCCCCCCCCCCCCCCCAAAAAAAATTTTCCCCCCCCCCCTTAAAAAACTTTTTTGGAGTTTCTTTATAAAAAAAAAAAGAGGGGAAAAAAAAAAAAAAAAAAAAACTGCAGAAAGGAGGGAGTGGAAGAGCCATGTTACTGACTGAACACTCTAATATCAGTGATGGCCAGAATGTAGAGATTTCTAACACAATAATAATATTATAATAAAAAATATTACTGCATCTTTAATTGCAATTTGCTGATAATACATCTGTACTGAGTAAAATTGTGAATGCAGCGCCACTGCTTTTGCATGTTATACATTGGACTTTGTCTCCATTAATATAAACAAGCCATCATTATATAATCAAATAAGACAAAAGCACCTCTCACCCATAAAAGCTGCATGTGCATGCTGAGCAGTTGCTGGTGTAGAGGACTGGCACCTATTTTATTTAAACTCAAGCACTGGCGCAGATGGTGATGGCGGTGTGTTTGTTTCCATGTCCTACTCTTATATAACGGTTTTCTGCATTGCCATTAATTTAACATGCTTGTTTGCCATAAATTTAATATGCTTGTTTTGACTATCATGTTTAATAATGTACACTCTGCCAGGACCACTTACATCAAAGTTATTACACCATAAACAGGCAGTACAATTATGATTGGCTGCATGGTTGTTGTTCTGGAAGCTTTCCGTCTGTCCATGCAACCCCCCCCCCCGGGTTACTTGAAGAACAGAACCTGCTGTGACAGCTGTACAGCTGTAACATTGTTCAACTTCAGATAAGTCCGCAGTGTAAGGCAGCTTAAATAATCTTGCAATTAATAGTTTAGGATGAATGACATGGTGGAGCTGAGGTTGGCAACAAGGGACTGTGACATAAGCATGGTTGTAGCCTGATCATCTAAACAAACCGTTGATCGTCATTCTTTTCAGATTTATTTACTACTTTTCTCATCATTTCTGTCTCTATCTCCAGAAAACATTGAAACAAAGAATCCATGTTCCCTCCGTTACTGAGGGGTTAAAAGATGGGAAGGGATCATTTGGGGGGTAAGGTGGCCATATACCAACAAACCAAATGTGGGGCAAAGAGTATGTTTGTCTGAGACATTTTACCAGTGCTCAAAATCTTGATATACTGTCTGTCTAACTTAAAGGAATAAACATTTTTATTCTGGCCCGTAGCTCGTAACATCTCTAAGCTTTACCCTCTGGTTGAGTCAGTAGTACACAATAGACAACAGCATGTGAAAGACTCAACAAATCTATTTTATTTGAATGCAAATTTCCCACTTGCTCACGCAAGTTAATACAGTAAGCATAAAAAGAAGCTAAAGTTTCACAGTTCTTATAATGGTCTTGTGCGATAGTCTGTAGTAGTCGCCTTCCACCAGCTTCATCCAGTTATAAGCAATTTCCCGCTGTTTGTTGTAGCTGCATTTCCTTTTCTGTGTGAAAGTATCTTTTTCTTGTGATGACAGCCTTCCCTGCTTTCTTCATAGCCACAAAAACCATTCAAATTATATGTGCGACAAGGGATAAATCAAATCTTAGGGTTTACAAGAATTATTTTTTGCTTATAAAATACTGGATATTTTCACCTCTCCAGGACTCCTTAAAATGAAATCTGTGAAGAAAGACTCACTTCCATGCCTTCAGTGAGGCCAAAACCTGTTATCAGGGGTCACCAGTCATCGCAACATGTTCTCACTTACAACTTGTCAAATTTCCCCACCCACCGCCCTCCGCTTCAAAACATGACGCTGCAGGTGCCAATTTAGTGTTGTTTCTGGAAATGCAGGGCTCTGTGGTCAAGTTAGCAAGAATAAATATGCAACGTAGCACAAAAATTGATTTACTTTTGGTTTCACATAGGACACCAGTCTTCTGTGATTGTTTGAGGCATCTATCCACCCCACCACCTCCATATGTGCATTTTGTTACTCAAAAATGGCACTAAAGGGATAACTACAGTGTTATATGTTGAGGCAAAGGGCCACTGACCAAGCAGCAGTGAGACTGGGTTGGTTATCTACATTTGGGAAGCACTGCTCTAAGCTGATGTCTAAAAATGAATGCCGTTGACCGTATTTGTCAGCAGTCATTGTTCTACTTTATTTGAGGTCAGAATGAGAGTCTGGATGATATTGTCATTAGCTATAGGTCATTCTGGGGTCAGTTTGGGATTGAGTGAATTCACAGCCTTATACATCCGTCTGTCTGTGTCTTTCAGATACCGGTTTACTACAGTCAGATGGAGTAGCTTTGCACAACCAAGCTGAGTGCCTGCAGCCCAACCTTCATCTGCTCGGCTACATCTTCCTCTCCCGGCCCATGAGCCACGCCTTTAACTGCATCCTCCTCTTCCAGTTGTAAGTTACCATGGTGATGATGAAGCCCATAATTTAGCAGGATCTCAACATAGCAACATTTACCAATCAGACAGTAAATAACCATTAGAGTAGAAGAGAGTATATGGGTGGATGTCCATTTGTGCTGTATTTTAAGTTCAACCTCCGTCATTATGACTGAGCTGTTTTTAAAGCAGGCCAGAAACATGAACCCACTGAATGCTAAGTGTTGCTGTGCCTCTGCTAGATACGTGAAAAAGCAAATGTTTCTTAAGATGTTGGAGTGAAACACAAGCTGGGTCCACCTCTTCTTCAATTTATCGTGTCTGTAACTATAGCAACAGATTACCACAGGGGTATAAATTCATTATATATAAACACTGATCAACACAAGTTTTATATTAACACTGAAAACTAAATTAGTTAAAATACACTTTGTATTAGCTTCTACATGTTGTAAAATATGATTGCTTAAAAAGTCCATGCTCAGCTGACTTCTAAGTGAACTTGGTGGAGACACCCTACAGGGTCTGAAATACTGTAACCCTGTGCAACAAGAAAGCTCGTCTCTGCAGCTTCCAGCAACTGACCCTTAAATAAAAAAGGAGGGACTATTTTATTACCCTAATGGGCAAAACTATGCTCCCTCTTTATTACACTTAGTGTTATCCATACAGTATGTAAATAAATTCATAAATCAAACTATTATCATAATAATTACTTGGTCCAGAAGAATCCATAAACTATTTAGCCTAGTTATCGTTTCTATAATTTTTGACATTATTTTTGTTTCAATAGTGGTATCTATGTACCTGTAGCTGTAGGCAAAACAGTGTTTGTCTGACTCTGACTCTACAATAAATATTAAATAAATGATGGAATTGTACTTAAAGGTTAGCCAGTTAGCAGCATTTAGAAAAACTTTAACTTCAAACATATTTTTGTTGACCTACATTATGCCATCATTTTGACATAAGTCATAATTATGGGAAAATACAGTCAATACAAAAGCTGTTTTATTTATTTCTTGGAGGTGGTGAAAATAGGCTTCCATGACTTGTTTTAAATATAATGTGGACAAACAACAGTGCCACAGATCAATACAGACTGAAGCTAAAATACTGACTCCTGACCTGTCACATAGTTTCTGTTATAGCCCAAGTCTATCCTGCTGGGTCATTGTTACTGGAATACAGTGCAGTATCCGAGCATGTTTAATGTAACAATGTTGGAGAGACCTGTAGTCATTTCATTTTCAGTGTTCTGGAGTAGGACAACTACTTTCAACTGAGCCAGACTTGTGTTAAAACTGTCCTTGAGGTTTAGACTTAATATCACTTAATATATCTGCTGCAAAGTCTTGTGATATTGTGAGTTACAAGCCTGAGCCAAATGCTGATAAAATATGATCATTGCTGCAGCATCTGCAGTCCACCCACTTTTTAAGGTGAACACTGTTCACAACTATTTTCACTCACTGTTTTCTGTCCTGTGACCGCTAGTATATTACACTTTGCATTACACTGAATCAAAAGACCGCTGTGGTTGAGGTAATGTTCTTAGTGCCGTCACCGCTCGTACAAGTATACGTAGTCTACAAACTGATGTCTGATGATTGTGTTAATTATTAATTTCTCAAGTAGTCCCAACTAATGTTGTTTTGGCTGACTGTTTGGCTTTACTTTGAAAAACACTGATGCATCACCCAAAAACCTGTTTAGGACCAGCTGTGGCTACTGCAGACATTCTACGCTACACTAGCCTGGTAAAAACAGTAGCTTTAAGGAAAGGGTTGTGTGTCGACGTGTGTGTCCTTACGGGCGCAAGGGAGGGGGACAGGGCTTTTAGCTTCGCCGGTGGAAGGTCTTGTTATCAGTGTGCAAGCAGCTCTATAACACCTGGCCAATCGATCGTTCCCTCATTGTGTTCAAGGAGGCTTAGTGATCGATCAATGCCGAGGCTCAACTGCACACACACAGATTCACACAGACACTGCACAAAACATGACCTGCAACTTTTACCCTTGGCACCCCTTGGTCTTTATGTACTGCCCTACATGGTGGAGCTGTTGTACCACACACACACACACACACACACACACACACACACACACACACACACACACACACACACACACACACACACAATGAATGCATGTAATTCACAGTGAACATGCATTTTAAATAAGTTAGGAATACCAAAACTAATTGTTTAATGACACAAATTGTAATAATTACCTATAATTATTTCATATTAGAACAGTATTAGTTTAATAGGATATCCATTAGCACCAGCATAAGCATTGGCTATTACTATTGGCTACATACTGTACATGAGTATGTTTATTAAGGGGAGACTAGTCTCAGCAGAATCCTCGTCGCTGTCCAGATTCTTTGAGAGCTACGTCAAAGAGCAGAGCCATTTTTGCCAAATCTGACTGTGAACCATTTGTTATAAATTGTCAACTACTTGATGTAATTTTCTCTCACTGAACTGAAATATGCGGCAAGAAATGCCGAAGTTGTTCTGGAAGTTCATGGTGGACTACCCATTCTTATGTATTGTGTTAGGATGGATAATTTGAAAATTGATTCTGTGTTTCACAGATTCTGATTCTTCTCTCTTCTTTTTAAATGTTGTATCAGGCATATCAGAGTTTGCATACTATTACAAATTAGATGGACAGTTTTTACTTGTTGACTGAAGATTGACCAATAGTAAAGTACTGTGGTCTCCCAGCTAGGGATGTCACAATACCAGAAATTTTGTAGTTGAGGCCAATACCAGTGAAATTCCAAGATTCACGATACCAATGCAATGCCACAGTATAAATGCCAAACTCCCAATCAAGTCTTTTTGCCCCCAATCCCCATTTAATATCTGCTGATAGCGAGTCCTGATCCAGTACTAATATAGGTGAATAGGCTCTGCATTGCATGAAGAAAACAATTGCCTGCAACCAAGCTGTTCCTTGTTTTTTATTTAATATTTCAGGTGTTACAGCATGTTACGCTGGAGATATAAAGAGGGCAGGAAGGATCATTATGCTCATTTTTGCCGGACAAGGTTCCATATGTCTAGAGAGTTGGGGAGAGCGTCTGAGTCCAAATTAGCAGGAAATATGAGTTTGAGTCCTCACACAGCTTCTTTGAGGTCACATGTCCTCTGTTCTTTGCTAAGTTATTTTTGTTCCAAAATACGGCTGAGACTGCCATAGATGAAACTTTCTAAATTTGTTGGCGTTTCCTTTTAAAATTTGAAAGAGAGGAGATTTGAAAGATTGGGTGTAAAATAACCCTTAGCTGTCTGGAGAAACTGCTAATGGATTTGCCCTCTTAACAACCAACTGTTGAGAGATTACAGAGGCTTAAAGTTATAAGGAACAGAACAGATGTTGAGCCACAAAAACCTGTCTTGTCATTCACTTTGGATTGAAGCCTGCAGTGAAAACACTGATTTCTAATGTTCAGCAACATCCGGCTCACTTATGGAGGCGAAGCATTTTGCAAAACGATTTCTGGCTTGATGTCAATGCGTGATGTTCAGAGTACATGGGAAATGTACAAGCAAAACATTTGCTTTGAGTAGCCCCCAAAGGCAACTTTTGTTTTGAGCAAATCTTAAATAGAGAATTTGTGGAGGATCAAGGCTCTGCGCTGCAAACAAGGAATGATTTTAAAATTAAATCTCATAGCTGTTCATATAGCCTCAGGCACTAAGATGAGGCAACATCTTAATGTATGATAAAACAGAGGAGTGCTAGCCTGACAAGTATTAGTCAGTGATTGGTCATCATCTACTAACAACCTCTCTTTCTCTCCTTTTTCTTACCCCCTTTTTCTTTGCCTGTCTTATTTCTCTTTTTTCTTTCTCTTCCTATTCTTTCTCCAGTATTTCTATTGGAATCAGTTATGTGTTAGCTGGCAGTGAGGCCTTTGCTGCTCTTCTTAATGTCAGGTAAGTAACTTATGGTGTACAGTTACATGGGTTGGAGCTGTTTAGCATTTATTCAATTCAATTCAATTCAATTTTATTTGTATAGCGCCAATTCATAACAGAAGTTATCTCAGGACACTTTTCAAATAGACTAGGTCTAGACCGAACTCTTTAAAACTTTAAAATTTATGGAAAGCTTATATTATAGATATGAATTAACATGTAGGTAGGACATTGGAACCAATGTAATCAGCTAGATCAGGGCAGCCCAAAGTGGGGGTGACTTTAAAAAAAACCAATTCTAATATAAATTGCTGTGTATTCTGTTGTACTGTTTATGTGAGGTACAAATGTCCTTTAAATATGTAAAATCCTTAATAATGAATTATTTTGACATTATCTTTGAGTGACCCTTCGCGCAGGAAGTCAGTCAATTAAGGAAACTTGGGATCCATTGACTATTTTGCATCTTTACAATACACTACATTAACATGCCATTAAAAATCAAAATGAACCACCACACACTGGAATGACTGGAGTGATTTTATTGGGAGTGAACAATGTGTTTTGCCTGTAGCTTGTTCAGGTTTGCTCAGTAGTGAAGGGACCTGAATAAGCTACAGGACACAAACTCACAGTGAAATCACAGTAAAGTCATTCCAATGTGTAGTGGTTCATTTTGATTTTTTTACAATACAATAGGTGTTCGCTTTAGGCCTGTAGCCCACCATTAAGTTTCACTTTAGGCCCTCCTAGGGAAAAATTGCAGGCAACGTAAACGAGATCATTTCACTTTCATGCTCTGTTAGTCTTGTTTAACTACAACAACACACTGTCCTCTTGCAGATTCAGAGTGATGTTCAGGATTGACGCTTTTACCTCACAAATGATATTTGGCCAAGAACAGGCATGCCGAGTGTATGTTAATGAACTGCTGCCTTACTGTTACTAAGTTACATATCTCCCGTCAGCAATGTGTGTCATTTAAACCCACAGAAGCAATGGTCTTTATGGGCTAAAAATGAGAAGCCTGCTTATCTAAATTGAATAGATTTGTTAGCCTAAGAGCATAGAGTATCCTGCTGTTTTATCAACCAGAACCCTGGTCCAAATCAGAACTGGCTCTTGGGATTTCTAAGGGGTTTGCAAAGGGTTTCTCTACATATAAATATTCCTAAGGCTGACACTGTATTAGATAATGATTAAAACTTAAGAGCCCAGTTGCCCCTAAGGACATTTTTAGATAATCTTTTGATAGATACAGCAATTAAAACAGTTTTAGAGGCTGGGTATTATCCAAATAAACAACAAACTATAAAATGTACTATTTTTTAAGTTTTAGTTAACTAAGTTTTAGAAATTACAGAATATAATTCTGAGTTTGGTTTTCTACCTACATATAAATCACATTGTTTTTAAGGTTAGCTGCTCTTAACGGTGTGTGAGTCATTCAAATTTGTATGTAAGGAAACTTCTTTGAGCTGTGAAAAACATCACTGAAAAGATAAATAGTATGCAAAGAAAATCCAAACATCAGTGCAGGTTTTCAGACTGTCATATCAGAGGTGGATTATTAAGAAAACCCTTCTGTCTCCAACATCACTGACCCTCAGTTTCACTTTCATTTCTCAAAAAGCAAAAAGTTGAAAGTGAATTCAGGGTCACTTCAGGGAAGTGTTGCTTAAGGATACATGAGCTCACAATAAAATCTTTTTCTTCGAATTGAATTTTTTAAAAACTGATGCAACCCCAAGAGATGATAGCTGCCCACTAGAGTGGGAGGCTCTGAAAGCGTTGCACCAACTTACAGCATTCCTTTTAATTAAAGCAAACAAACACACAGCAGAGATGTTTCCTGCGGCAAAAATATTCCATTATCAGATGGTGAGGATTTTTTTTCTCTGTGTTAGATGACTAACCCTAGTCTGAAATTTAAATCTCTACTAATGAATACTGAATGAATAATTAGCTGTAGGCCTTCTCACCTGTCACGCACTTCACTTAACACTGTGGCCGCTACTTTCAAAAGGGTAAACTGGCCTATTTAGTCAGTATTTCTAAATGTATGAATGTACTTGATGAAATGAATCAAATGGTTTTCAGACTGTAGCTGTCTGGTCCTCAGTACTTTTGGGAGACATGTTCTGTACAGATAACAGATAATATGTTGTTGTGTTGTTTAAGCCAGACAATTTTTACTGTGCTGTCGGGTATATGGATCACTTTTTTCCCACTGAAATGAAGATTTCAATTCCAAGGCTAAAATAGTCTATAAGTAGACACAGCGATCTCACCTCAGTCAACAGATACTCAGTCACAGTCAGTACATTTAGTCAAGCGCTGTACTTGGTCCAGTGTGTAACATTTAGGAGGATCTATTGGCACAAATGTAAATATGTTTTCGTATAATCACCTAAAAAATGGTTGTATTTTCTTTACTTTAGCGCAAGGTCAGGCAACTTGCAGCTCTTCAGCCCCTCTCCAGTGGCTCCCTTTTGCTTTCACAAAAAATTCCAAGGAAATGAATAATCGTTTAATTTATTGTTGTAGTCCTAACGTGATTCTTACATTCTCCATTTGTATAATGTGAGATTTCGTCATTAAAATGCGCGTCATACGTTATGTCCTGACCTGGAAACTTTTCCTCCTATATTTTGCTGAACCTCAATGGTACTGGCCTTGAGTTTGCCTAGTTAGGCTAGCTATGGATTCCACATAAAGAAAATGGAGAATTGAGAAGTGCATAGATGGATCTGTTTGCTTTCACTACCAGTGCTGCTGGCTTATGCTTGATTTGTGGTGTTATTAATGCCAGCCAGCTCTAAAATGCTGCTTACGCAATAATGCATCAAGAATAATAATCAAATAATACACAGTAATATAATACTCAGAAAGGGGTACTTTTACTTTTATACTTAAAGTATAATTTGCTGATAATACTTCACTGAACAAACCACAGCTTTGGAAGCCAAACACTGGATAAGGATTTATTTTAAATGTGTTTGAAGTGTATTTATATGTATTTATGTTCAGTTTTGACTCTTGGCTGTTTCCTGTTATAGTAGAATTTCACGTTTATGAATGAGGGTTCAGAAGTCGATGTGCAATGGGTGCATGCAGGGTCAACAGAGAACAGTGTAGAATTAGGGAATCTAGAGAATCTATGATTAATACTGCACATTGTCAGTCTGAACCAACATATGGCTCTTCAATGTTAGCCTATAAATTTGATATGAAGGACAAAGAGTCCAGGTAAACAAAGTTGCTCCTTCTTATTCTAGAAATCTCTTATCTGTGCTCTGCTGTGTTCACATTGTGATGGTATTGAATGTACTGCATGACAAACCAGATGTTGTTTTCAGCAGGAGAGCAACAGTTAAGTCTACCCAAGTTGATATTGTATCGATCCTACAGATACAACAGTAAAAAAAAAATTTTTTCCCTTTCCCATTATAAAGACAAAATCCTGCTGAAGGATATGGCCAAACAAATTAAGCTGTAAATATTGTGGGCCTTCTCCTTGTATGCCCTCTTCCAGTGAAAATGTTGTATATGTTTAAGTTGTAATGGCGTGAATAGATGTATTAGCAAATTTTACTTGGGTTGAAAATAAAATATAGAAACTGATAACAAAACTGGTGTAATGAAAATGACAGTTAGATTTGAAATTCTTTTTTTTTTCATTGTGCTCAGCATTTTCTTACATAATTGGTAGGTTTTTATGTCATCAGCCACTAAATTATCACTTTCTACAAGGAAAGGACTCCCTTATTTGGTTTAAACTAAGTAATAATTGCTCCTCTTTATTGGTATTTTATATGAATTGAAATATTAAAAATAAGTAGTGAAAGATGATTCAAAGTTTTGGTCAGTTTAGGCACATTGTACCAACTGTATTAATTGTCAGGCGTAAGATTATAAGATTTAAGTTCACCAGCTGTTGAAACTGAATTTCAGTAAGCTTTAAATCTTACAGATCTCTGTGGGGTTTGTTTCCAAGACACCCACTATCCTGCAGCAGCGGGATTGAAAGGAGAGTTTTTGTGCAGAGACCTGCAGTAACCTATTGATTGCTGCCCCTGGGGAGGAGGAATAAGGTGGTTTATCCAAAGGAGGCTGCCGAGGTTTTTTCACTCCAGTAACCCTCCCTTTCCACTCCCACAATGCATCACAGCATCTCCCCTGGCGCTGAGCAGGCGGTATAATAACGAAGCACCCAGGCGTTCCAGTGAAGCCACCCGACCGACCTGCAGAGTTTGAATAATATTATTTGGGTTAAGTATTTACTGGGGCATGACAAAATAAATTAGTCCTGTTAACTGATAAAGGTAATTATAGGCTTGGGAGAGGGAAAGAGGAGGTGTGAGGTGGAGGGGGAGACAACAATTACTTGAAGAGACGGCTAACGGCGCTGCATTGATTCTTGCTTCAGTGACTTGAGAGTGCTGTAGGAGTTAGTCAGCGACACCCGTATGATAATGCACTATTCAGTCTGAATAACTTTGGTTTAAATCATTGTCCAAACAATGGACAGAGCTTCCAGGTCTCCAATAGCATGCAGTGTTTTTGGAGAAATGAGCCGACTTCTCGCTTGATTTATTCGCTCAATGAACAGTTTACTGAGGAGTTTATGGTCTCAATCTCTAGTTTCAGTCTTCTTCCATACATTTACTAAATGATGGTCTCATTCAGTAAAATAGACCATAAAGCAGGGTATGCTTAAGGGTGTGACTATCTTGTGATTGACAGGTCATTCTCAGGGAGTCTGTCCAGCTCAACGCACCAAACTCAAATCAAACTGTCAAACTAGGCAGTGCTGATCAGATATGGATCCAGATTCTGTTACTGCGTTGTCTATTTCTCACCTAAAATCATTTCAGAAACATATTTTAGTGTGCTGTTTATCTGTGATACAACATTGTGTGATTGTGTTGTCTGCTGTGGATGAGTAGAACCTGAGCATCCAATGAGAGCAGCTCAACTCGCAGTACGTCACCTGCCGCTGGCACTGACAAACTGTCGACGACCATTACGCCAAACTGGAGGCTTCAAAATGGTACTCCACAAACCAATGGGTGACGTCACGATAGGTTCACACTTGGTCTAAAACAGTTTGCTGTTTTGCTTTTATGATGTGTACACAGTATTATGACAAAGATGACTTCTATGGGGATCATAAATTGATTATAAAAGAACTGGCAATCACATACCAATTACTCAACAGTGGTTACAATAGTCTTGTTACTGGCTCCCCTTTGTTAAAGCTGCCTTCAGACAATCTCATGGCCTCCACACTCATATGTCACTGTCTGTATTTGTCTCATGTAGAAACAGAAAACAAGACATTATGGTTTAAAAAGCAGCCAGCTGACAGTTTGGAGCTATTTACTGACCACCAACAGCTCCAGTGGCTGTGAGCGCTTCCCTGGAGTGCTGTGTGCAGTGAGGCAAACATTTGAAGTTGAGACATTTTAAGACTTTTTTTTAAAGATCAACAGACATCCTGTCCACTGTATCTGTAACATAATGACCTTTGCAACTGCACTCCAAAAAATTAAAGGACTTATTTCTATTTTGTCAACTAAGTTCCGTGCAATTGTATTGTAACTTATACATGTGACAAATGACTTTATCTTGTTCTGTTTGAGCACCTAACTTTTTTTTATTTATATTCTAAATGATTTACATTTGTGTTTCTACCATCATCCAAATATGTTGGCCCAACAACAGAAATTTAGGTTGATTTAACTTGAACCAGTGGATAAGACTTAGTGGCATCTAGCCATGCAGCACGAAGAAACCAGTGTTTGGTTGGTAATGGCGGTGACATGGAAGGCGACCTGTGGTTTCTGTAGTAGGGCTGCACAGTATGGTAAAAACGTCATATTGCCATTATTTTGACAGATATTGTGAATACAATGATTCATGATTTGTGTTGGAAGGATCATTTTTGCATCACAATTTTAATTTTCACTGAGAAAACTATTAAAATCATGATGTGACATAATGCTGTTTGTCACACATTTTACCATTATAAAAAATGACCTGGATATTGCGCTTGGCGATATTGCAATTTCAGTAATGTTTTAAGTAATTGTGCAGCCCTATTGTGTAGATATAAACTGCTAATTTTTAGCTTACGAAAACAAAACTATTCAGGTGATTATACCCTAATAAAAAACATACTATATTATAATACATATCTGACAATAGATCCTCCTAAATGTTACACATTGAGTTGACTTCAGGTGCTGGAGTAAGAACAGGTGCCACATAAAAATGTTTTTTATTTAATATGTTCTGGACAATGTAAACAACTTTTCAACATTTAAGAAGCTACAACAGCTACTAAATTTCAATCCAATCCAATCCAACTTTATTTGTTAAGCACTTTAAAACAACCAAAGTTGACTAAAGTGCTTTGGGCTAGTATCTTAAAACCAATAGGTTTGGGTAAGGCAAAGGTACAGAGCCCTCTATTTAAAAGAAAAACCCAGAAAGACTAGATCGAAACCTGGTGATGTAAGACAGAACTGTTGACTTAGTAAAGGTCACATACCTCTTCATCTGTGAGAATGCATGAACATTCTTGGACTATCTTCCATGTTTAAACTGCAACAGGCATTTTAATGTGTTTTCAAACCTTACAGCTCACACGCCAGATGTTGCTGTTGATAATGAGGACAGCAGACAGGTGTTTGTTTTGTGTGGCTGTACTTTGGAGGAGGTATTCCTCACTAAGGTTACAAAGCAACCTTTATTTTTCTCACATCTTTGATATCAATACTGTTTGTGTTTATTTTTTATCATTCAGGTAATTAGTGTGTTGATGAGAAGTGTGCAGGTGACAGGGGTAGAAACAGAAAAATCATTGTCACCTTCATTCACCACATTTGGAGAAGACTCTGCTCTTTACAACTGTAGGTGTTGTCAGTGGATCATAGCAGAGCTGGATTCCAGACAGATGTTTGTGTTGTTTAGGAGTTCCTTTACACCAGTGTGTAGGATTAAGTAGCATTTAGTGGTGAGATTGCAACCAGCTGAATACCACTTGCCTTCCAAACATGTAGGGAAAACAATGATGGCTGTAAAACTCGCGAAAAACTCTAAGGGCCCTATCTAGAGCCAGGTTTCCTCCTGAATGATCCTCCTGAATGTTCCACTCTGGACCTTTTTTAAATGTGAACATAAATAATAAAAGCATTTACATGTGTGACTGCTTGTGCTTTTTTTCTCCGCAGCCACATCTACGTGATCCCGGCCTTCACCTGGATTCTAACTCTTGCAATCTTACTGGCCCACACAATCATCCAACCAATCACGTCTCTGCTTACCCTGCTGAAAGGACTTCTGCTCATTGTCACGGTAACAATTATTTAGTTTTATTGTATAAAATATTTTATTTTGTAATTTTATTTTTATAATAACAATTTGTCTTCCCAAATAATGAAACTGATTATTTTCAGTTGGGAAGAAGACTGGAGGCGTATTATTGTAATAAGAGCATAAGTATAGAGAAGATTGTTAGGAACGACACTAAAAGTTTTGTTCAATGTTAATTTTAAAAAAACAATAGTGGTTCCAGGTCAACCAGTCAGATAGCACATCATTTATTTGTCCCATCGCATCACAGTAGGCACTCCTGAGATTAAATGGCTTTAACTACCATATCTGTAACTAGGAATGTCCCAATCAAGTTTTTTGGTCCCAATCTGAGTCCTTTCATATGTTTTGGAAACAGAAACACTAGTGGTGCTTCTGTTACCTTGTGCGCAGCCTTTGATCAAGTGCACATGCTGGCTTACAGGAAGCACACAAACCTGACGAGAGACCAGTTTCATTTTGGCCTGTCATCAAGTCACTCAGGAAATTAAGGTTAATTGGCAACAGCTGATCAACTGCCATCGATGTTTGTCATTTAAACTTGTGAAAGTGGCGGTCCGCACCAGCGAGTGTTTTGTACTTTTGGCTAATAAGAGAGGAGACATAACAGATTCATTACTATCACAACAGAACAAAATCGCTACAACACTAGCAGGCTGAGGCAAAACACAGTTAATAAAGGATAGAATTTGGATTTGTTTTATCTTAGCCAATACCAATAATGGACCTTTACCAAAGGCCATCAGTGGTCAGAAATAACTACTAAGACTTTTAGGATTTTCTCCCAATTTTCTTGCACCAACCAAACGTCTCTGTACCTGTACATAGATTGGTTTAAAGGTCCAGTGTGTAACATTTAGGAGGATCTATTGTCAGAAATGGAATATAATATTCATAGGTTTGTTTTCATTAGTGTATAATCAGCTGAATATAGGAATAATTGTGTTTTTGTTACCTTCGAATGAGCTGTTTTTATCTATAGGCGTCACGGTTTACCTACCATGGAGTCCGCCATTTCGAACCACCACGTTTCTGCAGTAGCCCAGAAGGGTCAAACCAAACACTTTCTGTAGATGGGGCCTTTCACATTTTTTGCAAGCTTCACAGCCATTGTAGTTTTTCCTACACGCTTCACAGCCCACTCTCATTCCCCGGTTGCCATGTACAGACGAGAGCGGTGTTCAGTTAGATGCCACTTAAATCCCTGCCATGGTATACTTTATCATTTTTAAAAACAGAATCCTGCGAAAGTAATAGTTACCCGTGACAGTGCTGCCATCATCATGTCATGAATTAAGGTTTGAGAAAAGGTGCACAATCTCCCACTGAGGAAAATTCAGGGGCAGTTTACTTTTCCTAGTGGGGAGTGGGAATTTCACAGTGCCATTTTATAATCAAATATACTCTGAAACTGTGGTCTTTGGTCTCTGGTTCCAATATTAAAATACCATATTCCTGCTTGGTATCTTAGTCTTAGAAGCTTAGTAGTAGAAAATAGAAAATGATATGGTTTATTGAGGAATTTTACTCTCTTCCTTCTTATTTGATAAAAACTGAATGGAAATGTTTCAAGAATCTTCTGTCACCTTCACGCTTCACACTTCATAGGTTTTTCAGCTTTGTCTTCATCCACTCCCTAAAAGTGTATATCCCTCGGCCTTTTTTGATGGATGTCATGTCGCAAGGACTGCCGTGTTGGCATGCGAGGTCATGCTGGCAAAATGGATGGAAGTGGCATTGTACGCTGGTCACCTCATGCAGAAGCCGTGGTGCTTATTGAGCTCCCACTGTGTGTTTGGTGGTTTTGGGCTGTTTCAGGTCAGTGCTTGCCAACATCAGGGAATGTCAGCCTCTCAGCTGGAGCTCTTGAAGGAAGTCTTTAGGCTTGGACCAGAATACATTTAACACTATCACATCCCACAAGGTTACATCGCCTCAAAGAGTTGTACAGCTAGCTGCTACTTTTCCTCTGTTAGGTGTTAGCCGACACTTTGATTGACACCCTGTCTCTGACACTACCTACACAATAATACATTAAAGCAACGAATTAAAGGATATGTTCCATTTTCATTTTCAAGACAAGTGTAATTGCCTGTAGGTGTGAATGGTTGTCTGTCACCGTATTTGACTGGCAACTCTACGCAATGTTCTCAGTGTCTCTCCCAATGTCAGCTCCCTCCACCCTGCAAAAAATAAGCATGTATAGATAATGGATGTATGCATTTATTACTTTTAATTTGACTACATTACAATGTGGTCACCTCACAGTGTGATTGCCCCCTGGGTGCTCACAATTGAGCCTCCATTTTGGCCTAACAGGGCCAGCAAAGTAATTAGGCTAGAAGATTTGCATTTGCAGAGGCTTTTATGGCAGTTAAGAATGCAGAAACTTTCCTGTATTTAGTGTGCTGTAGATTAGATCTAATGTCTTTTTACTTCAACTTTTTCCTAGTGTGAAATAGGAAACCCCTAGAGCCTCTTTATGATCAGATACATGATAACTTTTCAAAATTGCAGCCAGTCAGTGATGGGAACTATAAAACACCTAAATGTGTTATGTAGCGTTTGTTATTGCTTGGTGTCTCAGTCTGAAACTCTACCAGTTCGTGTTACTGTAACTCTCTCCATCTTCTCAAAACTTTAGACTTAAAATAAGAATTGTCTCAGTCACTAGAAGAACTGCTGACACAGCTTTCCATTGTTTTTCTACTGGGCTCGCCTCTCTTCGACTTTGCCATTTTTGTGTTGCTGAAGAAAGTCTGTCACAATTCTTTCATTACATAAAATCCTTCCCAAGGACAGAGCTTTCATTTTTCTTGTATGCCCTCTAACTTCCTAACTGTTCCTCTGCACTTTGTACATATATATATATATATATATATATATAGGTTTTGGGATGAACATCAGAGCTGTCACAGTGAGCCAACTTGATGTATAATTCTTTAAAGGATAAACTAACTCTTATTCAAAGCAAACCCTAACTGTTTTATTATTTCTGACTGCTAGTAACACAACTTCATTGGCCTTAGATTTGAGAAACTTGTGAGACTGCTGCAGCTTCTTAAAGATCCAGTGTGTATTATTTATGAGGATCTGTTGTAATAAAATGTAATATTCACAGATATGTTTTCATTAGTGTATAATCACCTGAAAAAAAGAATCATTGTATGACCTTTAGAATGAGCTGTTTTTATCTACTGAGTGAGTGGGTGTTGAATTGCCACTTTTTTTACAGTAGCCGAGATCGTATAATCCAAAAGAAGATTAGATAAGACCTTTTGTGTTTTTTGGCCATTATAGGTTCTCCTACACACTTGGAAGGCGAGCAGTGTTCACTTGGTTGCAATCTGTAACTTCACTGGTAGATGCCACCTGATTCTGGACACTGGTCCTTTAAAACAAAGTTTAGTCGAAGCAATATTTTTAAGTCAAATGTAATGAAATATATGAAATCAAAAGTGTATTTACTCAAAAAATTTAACAAAACATAAATATTGGTAGGATAAACTGAATGCAAACAAATCGAGTAAACTGTACTAGATCCCATAAGGAGGCTATGCCCATCACACTCCAACACTGTAGGCGGCTGACCCTTTACTTTGCACTTAAGTCATAAAATGATATGTAAAATTTGCGTGTAATTGAACTACTTAATGTCAACATTTTAGGGATTGATATTTTTGAGTTGAGTGGAGTTCTGCTTGGTGTTTAGTCAATCACTCTTGCTGCTGCCTGTCTGACATGTGTGAAACATTGCTGTGATTATAGCCAAGTGGAAGAATCCATTATGTTTTCTCCTAATGTTCGCTAGAACAAAAAGAGCTTGAAATAAAATCGGTTTCCACTCGTTGGTTTTTAATTCATTTTTCTGTCAGCCTTTCGCTTATCCTTCCATATCCTGTCTTTTAATCTCGTTTTTCCAATTATTCTTTTCTATCTCTAGAATCATTATGCAGTGCAGTTTTGCCATTTTAATTTTCTTAGCTGTACTCACAGTAGCAACAGATGATTGTTATTGTTACCCCATGACAACATCTTACTTTACAGCTAACATGTAAATTATAGCAATGGGGGAGCAGCAGAGTTCAACTAAACCACTTGTGCACATTAATGAAAGAAAAAAAAAAAAATCTCACATCCTCTGATTTACAGTTTATGTTTAGCAGCTGTCTTCATCCAAAACCCCCCCCCCATCTCATCATCATAGGGTTAGGGTTAGGGTTAGGCTCGTCATAGCAGGCCATCCCCCAGCCTCCAACAGTGAGTCAGACCCCACCCAATCCCTGTTCTGTCCCCTGTGGCCAATGCAGTCCCAGCCCCGCCCCCAGAGGTGGCAGCAAAACACATTTGGAACTGCTCTGTCCTGTAATTTTCACGGACGCAACTGAGAGAGTATCATAGTCTGAACTCCATCTCGATGGCGTCTGTTTCAGTGATATTTCAGGCTGACTGTGGAGCAGTTGGATCGGTCTGATCACTGGTTTGACCACCGCAGCGTGACATTGGGTTGCGTTTCTCCAAAAGTTGATTCTGTTTAACTTCCTGTTCCAACTTGTGCACCACAGGTTACCGTGTTCTGTTTTGTTTGTTTTCCTTCGGCATCCCCTTTGTCTGCACACCAGTTTTCTTTCTTTGACACTGCGGTTCAGTGGTTTGAACAGCTGTTTCCAATCAAAAGGTTTTGAGTTAAAATGTCACTGTTGGTTGACTTATTTTGAGTCACAGACTGTGGTTCAAGGCGTGAGGGTGCATAAGAACAGAACTGACTTAATTGTTTTGTTCTTGTTGATTGTTCTTCTCAGAGAAATCCAAGACCGGATTGAGTCATCACAATGTTACAAGAAAATCACGTGAGAGCTCACTGTGGGGCAGACCGCTGCAGTTTTTCTCAGTGATGCATTGTTCCCCAGACATAAAGTATGTGCTGTATGTAACAAAAGAGCAGGTGTAAAAATACAGAATAGATATAAATGTTGTTGAGAAAAGACGTGTGAATTAAGTTTGAATCTACAGGGATATCCGTAACATTAGACGTTCAGTAAGCACACCACATAATTATCTAGAGAGCAACTTCACTAAAAGAACTAATAATAAAGAAACTGAAAACCGATTCTTAGAAAAAGAATTAGAAAAAGAGTAATATTAAATGTCAAAATAAATTGAAGGAGGAAAAACACCCCACAAATACGTGTTTAAAAGCCTTTTCAGAATTTATTAAAAAGGTATAAAATGACTACCCAAATTGTTTACATTAATAAAGAGATTTTTCTTTATTTCCCTGAACATTACTTATTTAATCATTTCATTGTCTTCTTATTTATTTATGACCTGGTCTTGGGAGTTTGCTGATCTGAGATCCCTATGCTCTATAATATGCACTGAAGCACTACCATTCCACTAAAGTGAGCGCACACACATTTTTTTCAGAGTGCTTCATTGTTCTTACTTCCAACTTCATTCATTGACAAGTAACGTTATATCCCTTATTAAAAGTCTCTGTTGGCACAGTGTTAAACACATACTGTAGTCCCACTGTCCACTGCCAAAAGATGTCCTTATCTTCTATTCAAAACATCTAGTTGGGCAAATTGTTGGTGTGGGTTTTTATTTTGTTTTTTCACTGGGAAAATTAACTATATTTTTAATTAGAAAATATTATCATTATTCAGAATTGTTATATACATGTACTTTTCCTCTCACATACACATCTGAAACGAAACTCATTCACATAGAGTACTGAAAACCACACACATACAAGCACAATGCTTTTACATACACTGAAACACTCACTCAAAAAACTGAAAAATGATATGCTCACATACACAACTGAAAACTGTTGAAAAGCCTTCACACATACCTGTAAAGTTTGCTAAAAAGCTCTCATATAGTACTGTGAAAACCTTTCACATAAACTATTGAAATGCTTTCATACTTCATACTATGTGCACATACACATCAGAAAATGTTCCTCTCACATATCGGGAAACCAAACTCATTCTCTACTGAAAACCTCACACAGTCAAATGCTGTTACATACGCTGAATAGCTCTCAGCTCTGAAAACTAGTGAGACCTTTTACATAAACTACTAAAAGGCATTCACACATACTAGTAAAATGTTCACAGATATACAGCTGAAATGCTCTTATAAGTCTATCATAGTAAAATATCATTCGTACAGTGTGTATTGAGGCCAGTGTTTTGTCCCAGAATGCCATAGTGTGGATGAAATAATAGATGTTGGCTTTAGGAGAAGAACTATCCATACACCAACATCAGATCAATGACTTCATCCCTCCAGAGCAGGAGGCAGCCAGTGGAACCTTTATAAGTCCCTGAAGGATCTCCTGTCCTTGAAGTACAATGGAGAAATTGGACAGATTGATTGATTTTAGATTGCATGGATAGCACACACACACTCTTAAAACACTATAAATGATTTCATGTACAAACCCAAGCACATACTCGCTCAGTTGTCTAACCTCAGCTGAGTCTGTCATTTCTTAGGCCAAGTTTTTAAAGGAGGTTGACGAAATCATTTCGACACCTCAAAAACTACTTGCTAACTGCTGCGGTTTGTTGGGAGGTTGTTACATCTACGCCCTGTAGGTGGAGACATTTACACAGGAACTCACTCACATGTATCCGCATGCACACACATACACACACACAATATGAGAGAAATGTGTCCTAGAGCTAAGTCTCAAACAGGGAGGGAGGCGATAAGATTTAGAGGTTCACTTCTGGAGCAGGGCAGTGAGAGCCATTCCCTGTACTCTGCATCAATATGAGAGAGAGCCGGGCAGCAAGGCCGACTGCACCAGAATAAAGAACACTATCGTCAAGCACCAGCCTTTTATGGCCCAGCAAATGTGATTTTTCTCTTTATGGCTGAAATATTAATGTTTCTATTTTGGTATACTTAGAAAGAAAACAGCAGTTTCCAGTCCTGAGCTGCCAAGACAGAAGGGGGACAGAGAGAGAACGGGGGATTTAATAAATGATGTCATGGCAAATAAAAGGGTGGGTAAAGTATGACCTTCAGTCAGCGAGTACTATAAAGAAAAAGCAGAGCCAATGTAACAGACATGAAAAAAATTAAGATTATTTTAATCCCATTTCTTACCATTTTTACTGGCAGAGCATCCATTGATGTACTTTCTATTTATGACTCGCATCAACTGGGACTAAAGGTAGCCTTAGTCAAACCGAGCAGGTTGATCCCTCCTCTGTCTGGCTAATCGTTGGTCAAATGTTCTCCTTTTCTCCAAAGACTTTTACAACCTTTTCAACTGAGATATAAACAATCTCCCACTCTCTCTCCAGCTCTTCCTCACTCGTCTCTTTCTCACATTACGCAAGGTTAACTTCTTTCAAAAGCACACCAGTTTAAAAACTCAACGGACCACTAAGTAAATTCATTCATCAGTCATTATCATAACATCAAAGATTAATGTTACACATAAAAAATTTACATCGCTAACGTTAGCTAGCTAACTACATTTACATACATCATCTACACTAGGTGCAATATATCTCAATATGCTTGCAGAGGTTTTGTAACTGTCCTGTCATTTTCATAGATTTTGGTATAAAAAGTGACCAGATGTGGCCAGGCATTGTCACTGGAAGCTGCCTCCTGTTCTGGGTTTTGGTCCGTCATCATCGCATCTTGGTCAGAAAACAGGTGGTGCTTCTTTTTCTTCCGAGCAGCTGCTTGGCATCTGCTGTAAAGGTGGACGAGTTGTAATGAAGATATAAATGGCAAATGTAGCAAAATAAAAAGTGGATTATTTGCTCAAAAATATACTCGAGTAAAGAGTAGAAGTACATTTGAGAAAAGGCCTGTTTTTATTGTGCGTTACTTGTAATGTGTTACTACCCACCCCTGGTAAGCATTAGCTTTGACAATTCTACATACACTGCTGGAATAGAGTTGATGTAATTTCTTAGTTTTTGCTCTTAGAGTTTGACAGTGGGATTGGGTTTGCTGAGGTAGCAGCTTCAACAACAAGCTGACTGCCAGTGGCCAGAACTCAAGCCCAGCTCTTGTACATTACCTGGCTCCAGTCTGAGAGGACCAGTTCAGGGACCTGCTTTTTACCAACTGATGTCAGGCTGTGCAATGATTTGGGCTTGGACCATTATTATTCCTGAAAGAAAATGCTGCAATATTCTTATTAGTTTTGAAACTATATCAGCCTAGCCTTGGATTCAAAATCGCAAAAACACTGCCTCAAAACCTCTGCCCATGTCATTGTCATTGCCATGACAGACGAGTGACATTTTGTGAGCATAAAGTAATTGTTAGTTTCAGCATACTTGGCCTTCTGTTCCTGACAGCCTTCCACTCCCTGTTCCATCTTGTATTATTACCATGTACAAAAAAATATTTAAAATCTTCAACATAAGATAAAGAAATAAGGTGAGCAACTTGGTAGACTAATAAAATACCCGTTATCCCCAGCAGAACTGATTAGTGTGGTCTAATTTTATTGTGTGATGTTCTGAAAAGAAAAATTATAATGACGTTGGAGGAGTGAAAAGGCAAAATTTGACAAGACCCTGTTGAGGGTCATATCTTCCTTCCAATAGTCTCGGTTTCTTGCAGGGACCAAATACCGTAATACTTCAATTAAAAAATAAACGCTGGTTTCACGTAGATGCCTGGTCTAGATTTTTTGGATTCTTTGGATGTATAAAACCTCTGGAAGCCCACCCCGCCACCTGCTTGACCTGGTTCTGAACTGCTTGGATCACCTATGTGAAGTTATAACTGTTTTGTTAGATAACGCATTGTTAGATCAGTTAGATTCTCATGTTCAATTCATTTGAAGGAAACCTTGAGCACCAAAGTAAAAAAACAAACAAGTTACCTTGCTAGCTTCAAATTCGAAGGTTGACTAACAGTATTTTGATACATGCTGCTCTCTGTCTGTGCATGAGGCTGGCCTAGATGCACTGTCTCTCGCTCTCTCTAGATCAAATGAATGATTCGTAATTGATATCTTATTCAATAGCCTTATTTTTAGTACATTTTTAAGTAATATTATAATATACCTTTTCAAATAAACTTTAAGATGTAATAGTATTTCCCATCTGTGCTGAGGAAGACGTTCGTGCGAAAGGAATTGAAGGCCTGTCCCATATAGACACCTGTTCCGAATATAGGCAGGTTGACTTCAGTAATTGAAGCTAATAAAAGCCTGAGCTATTAATTGAATTAGACGCTATGGTAATATTAGGATCTCACTGAGCTAGAGTCTGATCCAGATGTATCTGGTGTGGGGGACTTTCGAGGTGCCACTACAACCTGCAAGGCGAGGGTCATGTGACGATTTAGTAACTGAGCTAAAAATATTGCTAGCAAGTTAATGTTGTTAAAGTAACAGAAAGTACATATTACTGCTACTGTTGAGTAAGTAGTAAAACACCATGATTCCTTTTTAAAAAGGCTTCATATCAGATAGATGATTATTGTGCCTTGCATAAGCAAGCACGATACTACTATTCCCCGTGCTTATTATTATTCTTCCGTACGTTTTTCGGCGCGCTACTCCTCCCGCAGCTTTTGTCGCACGTACACAAAAAAGGTATCAAAACGTGCGGCTCGATGAGGACATTAGTGCTATGACTTTTCTAAGCGTTTCGCCAAGCGGTTTGCCAACAAATCGCCAAAAAACGGTCCAAAAAATGAATGGGTGTGTATTGCGAGAACCTTCAACCGCCAGAGTGCGTGACATCATCGCTAGAGTGTGGGGAGACAGAAAAAATTGTAGAAAAATAAATTTGTAAACTGCTCTCAAGACCACAAATGTCACTCTACAGAAATAATTTATAGATAGAAACGTAGGTAAATCCGTTGGGGTCGCAGTGATACCACTGCTGAAGCTGTCAGAGAAACAGTTTTGGCGGGAGACGCACTGATGCGCCAGCAACACCCTCTCCAGTCCCATCTACTCCCATGTTAATTTTAGAGAAGAAATGTTTAAAGGAGCTCGTTGAACCTCTTCTCTCTCAATCTTCCCAGGTCACATTTTTTAACTTTAGCCACTGAAACTCGGCAGTGCTACAGTTAACAAGATGACGACGCTCACGGTGTTTTCGGTTTTCATTTCGGTCGTTCCTGGCCATGGGTTCGAGGGGATTCATTTTAAGTGTTTCTGTCTCTCTGAGGAGTTAGAGACAGAGAGAGAGCGTGCAGCTGCTGTGGGCTCCCCCTGATTGCCACGACAACCAAAGCCTGCCTCTCTCTCACACACACACACACACACACACACACACACACACACACACACACACATACATAGCTAGCTACAGAGGCTGACAAGGCATTAATAAGCTAGCGCTAGCTAAAGATAATTAGAAGGTGGCTAACAAACAAACAATTTAAAGCTGAATGATTTTAATATTAACACAAAATAAGAACAATACACCTTAAATATTTTACCCTACTATGAGCTGTTCCTTAATTTACATTAGCACTCCTTCAGGAGCATAATACAATTTAACACCTTAACCAAAGCTAGCACTTAGCTAGCGATTAGCAGTTAGCTAGCGATTAGCACGTAGCTAGCGCTAGCTTTGGTTACTGTGTTTATGTGTGCTAGCTCTAGCTAGCTAGCTAAAGAGAATTAGAAGGTATTAGAAGGCTAATTAATTAAAATGCTTTGCTTGCTAGAGAGGATAAGCTACTAATGTGCTAGCACTCGCTAGCTAGAGAGGACAAAGGATTACTGTGCTAATTAAACGTCACAAAAGACACTGAAATTGTTAATTAGCCATCTATTTCAACTTGTTACACATGACACAAGTAATACAGATTTAGTAATGTAATAAAACATCAAGTTAGATTTATTTTGTGAGGAAGAAGACACTCAGACTGTTCTAACTGCACTATTGCTTTCGGGCTGAGGGTGGTTTTTCAAAATAAAAGTCTACAACATTCATTGTACGTTAACAGGTAGGGGGTCTGGTGGACACTTCTAAAACTTTAAAAAACCTACACTGCCTATGACTGCACATTAAGAATAGTTTTCTTTCATAATTATGTATTATTTATTAATATAAATATTGTTATCAGTGTTATTGATACTGTTAGTTATTATTATTATTATTATAACTACATACTTATTATTCCTATCATTGTGGTTATTACTTATTTAGTTACTTTACCTATTTTAATTAAACCATGACGCTTCCTGCATTATCCCAGGACAATATTATGCCAAACTCCATTTAAGAAATACCATATATTAACAATTATTTGCGCTTACATAAAATCACATAACTGTAGAAACACAAGAAAAAAAACTCATCATATCTCAACAGTCTTCTGGTCAATTCGGCATCAAAATAATACATAAATACTAACTTTTTGGCCGACTTTGTCGCGTCAACTGCTGCTATTTCCATTTGTTCTCTCAAATGAACACACACATGTTGAAAGCTTCATCTGTCACATACCTAAGCAATGGTAAACTACTCGGCAGTGTCAGTAATGTATGGGCCAGTGTCACGGGCCAGAGCAAGGCACAATCAAAATTTCTTTAGGAATTTTCTAGTTGATTATACAATTGTGACTTTTTTTAGTATTTTACTTGCTGTTATATAAGTATAACAGGGGCCTAAAATGAACAGCTTTTTCCACATTAAAAGTCAGGAAATGTATGAAAATGGACATTATAGCATTTACCAGGATTTCCGACCGTTCTCAAAACAAAATCAATGCTGGCGTCTCTTTGATTGCCTCCCTTCGCAGGCGAATAATCCTAAATAAAGCAGTCTATAATTTATTCCAGTCTCCAAACACTGCCCTCAGGGAGATTTTTCTCCACTGCAAAAAGCACTTTCAAAAAGCCAAAGTTAGATTACTGCATATAGCCCCTTTTAAGTCAACTTTATGAAAAGTGAATGTGAAACCTTGGCAGTAAACAACTTATGAAGTTGAGTGATGTTTAGTTTGGAGGTCTATGAAGAGGCAGGGTGGGGGACATGTAAGCAGTCCCTAGGGTAACTTGTGTTGAGTGGGATTGATTCTGGTGTGACAAAGGCCAGTGTCAGCAACCTGATGGCTTTCACATGGACACATCGTCAGTTTGTTTTCTTTTAGGATACTAACAGTAGATCCCATACACACTATTGCACCCTTTACACATGTGTAACAGTGACGTTCTCAGTGGAAACTTCATTTTGGGGAGCATCTGTTTTAATTAACCCCGTCACTTTGGGTATGCTTGTATGTCAGAACCCCCCACTTATTCTCCAGTATTCTGGCGTACTGATAAAGGTGTAACTTGTCCCACTTGAGGGTGCAACAAAGCTAACATGACAGTCAGGGAAACAGACTGTGTCACTTACCAAACTTCCTAAAGCTCAAAATTTCACACTTTGCATCTAAGTCTCACATTTTTTTTCTTGGATATCTCACTCAAATGTTTGAACTTTGGACAGAGCTATGTTGGCTTAGCCTTGTGTTTCCAGTTGTATGCTATGCCAAGCTAACATAATGTACTTGCCTCATAGCTCTCGAGGAGTGTATTTCCCAAAAAAGTCAAACTAATTACTTTTAATAATATTCGGTCCCACAGATCCACCACAGAATAGATATGAATCAGGTTAAGGCTGCACACACACCAAACCTACACCCTTGACTCAGGGGGTCTCTGATGGCAGACTCTGGGATTTTGGCCATTACACACATTTTATGGAAGCTGACTTTGGCCTTTATACACAACCTTTTCAGGAGAATACTTGAGGTAGCTCCCAGTCATATCATCATCTCCATCTTGGTCACCAGGGAACAGCAAAAAGCACACATGCTGAATAAAGTCACACCTGCTTCTCCCATATGGGACTTCTCCTTTCTTGTGAAAATGAATTTTCTTCTCTTTCCTCTCCTCTCCTCTCTATGTTTTCATCCAAATCAATGAGCTGCTCCAGCAACTTGTGGCTTGACATCTGACTGATTGCCTCACACAAAAAAAAACTCCAAATAAAATAACAAAATGAAGCTGATACACCTTGATAAGAGCTCTATTCAGCCATTGTGAAATAGGCCTGAATGAAGCTTTGGCCATTATATCAACCACGCATAGCAATGTGAATGAACACACACACACAAACACACATACACACACTTTTTAAATGAATCTCATGCACCAAGCTGTGGAATTGTGTTGGAAGGTAGATTATTCACGGAGAATCGACTACAATTTCACGGCTTTCTGGAAATAATTAGCGTGACATTTATTCAAGCTTTATAATTGGTTAAGACTCCAGACCCTCACCTCTAATGAAGTTGTCATTGAACCTTTAATGCTGCTGGCTCCCATGACAGCAGGGGGATATTGCAGCCTGGTGCAGGGCGGTCAAATCATTTGGAAGAGTATAATGCAGTGAGGTTTATGGTGTGTGTGCGTGCGTGCGTGTGCGTGCGCGTGCGTGCGTGGCAAGTAGTTAAAGTGCAAAATGCAGTCCATTCTTCGTCCAAGCCCTAATGCAACCTGCCCATCATGTGATGATGAGACAATTTCTCAAGGTTTTTTAAAGAGGCCTCTCTGATGTTTCAGTCTATATAAAAAGAATACAGGACTTTTACTTAGAAGTTGTTTGAAACCAGTCATCTTGTCCTATTCCTCATCACTTTTCATCTCCTTTCCACTTTTCTCAGTTCTCTTCGTCACTCCCTTTCAATTTCGTGTCTTGAGTCCTCATCCTCACTGCTTCTGCCTTTCTCAACTCTCCCTTCTATCTTTGCTTTCTGGATTATCCTTTCCCTTGAAGAAGAGCTATTATTAGTTTATTCACTCCTCTCTCTGCTTTTCCTCCTTCACCTCAGTTTTTCACCTGTGCTTGTGGAATAGTTGGCCGCTGTCTTCATCCCTAGAGTCTTCGCATCTCTCTGTCCATTAGGAAACAGACTACAGTGTGTTTTTGTTGCACTAAAACACAATGATTACTCTTTACGCTGTTTCCCGTTCTGTTGCACTCTTTTTTTTGAACATACACACACAGACTGCACTCACTTACCTCCCTAAATGTTGCACAGGTTTCTTACTTCACTGCGGTAGGTGAGTGGTTTCACCAAAATTTGATGGAAGTAACTGAAGGCGTGTTGTAGTTGGAAAACTGCTAAAGAGTCTAATTACCATGAATGGGTCTGAACAGTTGAATGTACCTCAAGAGGTTTGAATGTAGATTCCAACTGAATGATAGGATATAAGATGACAAAGTGTAAAAAGGAGTTTGAATAATTGGAAAACAGCAAAAGGATCAATAATGTTAAATGAAGTGTAATCTCAGAGATGCATTGCTAATGACTGTGAGCTCAGCTAAACTGCTGGATTTAATTTGCATTAGTAAATTTGTATTTAGTTTAAATCTTAAAAAATACTTGAAAAGTGTCTGTCTTTCTTTCCGTCCGTCCGTCTTTCTTTCTGTCTATCTGTCTCTGTGTCTTTCTGTCTGTTTCTCATTCTCTCTGCCTGTATGTCTGCCTGTCTCTCTGTCAAACTGGGTTAATTAGCTCGTCTCAATCAGCTGTGTGTTGCCAACTGCAGTTAAGCGTCGCCATGGTGATAGGACTGCTGTGTCTCCTGTGTTTAACAGGCTTCATTTAATAGAGATTTTAGCTTCGTTTCCATTCAGTACACACTAATGGAAAAGTCTTAGAAGAGCTGAAATGTTCATGAATTTCGATCTGAGATTGTGTCAAAAATATGAAAGGTATGAAAAAGATGCCAAGAGGTCCTGCTTGTCATGAACAATTTAAAGTCTGATTGGAGTTTCTATGTCAATGTATGAATTTGTTTAGTGGGGATTTGAAAAGTGAAATGACAGCTAAAATTTCTCAAATATGTAGAATATTTGAGAGTTTGAATGGACTTCCTAGCTGAAAGTATGAATGAGTAGTTGAAATTTCATGAAAAACTGGGAATTCTCCATATTAATAATAATAAAGAAATGTGTATAGAAAAAAATATGGTTGTGAATGCTGAGTCAGTGATTCAGTTGTCAGTCTGCTACAGTTGCCTTACTAACTGGGGACTCTGCCTCTTGGTGCGATTAGTCTAAAGACGATTAGTCTAAAGACATATATATCAGGTCCTCATACTGCAGTCCTTTTAATTCATAGCTGTTTATGCTCATGCTATAGTACAATTGGGGAACTATGAAGAATGTGTACTTTCAGAGCAACTCTATACAAAAACAGTATGTATGTAAGAAGAGACAACATTGTGTGGACTGTCTGAAGGCAGACATTTAATAATAGTAATAGTGATATAAACTAATACTTAACAAACTCATTTTTTTCTTTAATGCATTTTTTTCCTTTGTGCGTTTGTCTCTACAACAGGAAGGAAAGCATCCCAGCTGCTCCCAACTTGCCAAATGTTCAGTATTGACAAGACCAAAAGAATCACAAATGCTTTTGTACCTACATCAGTCACAATGCTTAATAATGAATCATCAAATATCCTCATTCACTGTTTGTTTCAGAACAAAAAACTAAATGTTTATTTGATATTGCCTACATGACAAATATATTTGTGTTTATCTATGGAGCCAGAATGGTGACTTTAAAATTTGGCATCCAAAAAAAAAATGTGGCATTGAAAACAAAACCAGTAGGGGAGAGTGGGGTAAGTTGAGCCAAAGGGTAAGTTGAGCCACCCCTTGTTGCTAGGAAAGGGTAAAAAACATTGATCATGTGACCAAATATTTAGGAGGAAGGCATCATTTCATGGAGTCTGTGAATGTAAGAACCACATGGGTAAAGTGGTTGGATATTTATTTCCAAAAAATCATTTTTCACTCTTGAAAGTGAATTTAGTCTATCATAAATTTCATGAGAATTGTGTTTAGACCAAAATATATAATTTTAAATTAGTTTTATACATCAATTGTGGTATCTATGAACTACAACATGAGCTCATAAACCTAGCATAAAAGTGCACCATTTTAGCTGTGGGGACTAATAAAGTCAAAATGGTAGCTCTGGGGTAAGGTGAGCCATTTGGCCAGGGGTAAGTTGAGCCGGTGGCTACAGCCAAAATACACTTAATAAGTGTATCCAAAAACATATTCTGTGTATATTCCAAAAACACAGCTCTCTTCCCAAGCGCACTTTAAGGCATTCTCACTTGTTTTCTTCTAAGCGCACTTTAAGGCATTCTCATGTTAAAATGTTTTTTCACAAAACAGCTGTTTAGCAGTAATATGCAATAATAATAAAAAAAAAAGTTATTGTACCTGTTACAAATAAATAAAATACACATGAATGTGAAGAAGTGAGTGTTATTTAGGGAGGGAGAAGGTGAGGGAGTGGTGGGGTGGAGGTGGGGAGGAGGGTAGGGGGTGAGTAGGGATACGGCTCAACTTACCCCGCTCCTATGCTCAACTTACCCCATGAGCCACGAGACCATTTTTTGGACAAGCTATATTATCGAAACAGTTATGTTTACACTCATTCTGCTTGTTTGAAGGGACGCACAACATCCTGAAATATATGCAGATATATTAGTTAGCAACAAAACTATGATTGCCTTGATGTAGTGATCCTAAATATGAAAAATGGCTCATCTTACCCCACTCTCCCCTACTAAAAAAAGGAAACATTGGCATTGAAACATTTATATTGAAAACAGTTGTATAGGCATTGAAACAAGTATTGGCACTGAAAAAAGAAACTAATTAAAATAATTAAAATCTTAAAATCTTACTATTTTATTTTATTGGGATTTTTTTGTATTTTTCAATGACAATCTTCAGACTTTAGCAATGCCACCATGCCGGAGGCTTCAGAGCGGACGACGGGTTCCGGAAAAGAGACGTACTTCTTCAGTGGGGCGGACTGGGACAATAATTCAGCCCAAGAATTTGATACCATCCCAGGCCACCACCACCCAATTAACGCAAAACACCAAGAGTGAGTTAGGTTGGGCGCCTACTGATGTAAGAGTGTAAAATAATAAAGCAAAGGCTCCACATGCGCCCACACACAGCTATTTCTGTTTCTTTCCCCTACAAAATAAATGTTTCTGTTCACTAATTGACCATTTTTATATGCATTGGCTATGTTCATATAACAACAAATATGTTCTTAATCTCAATGGGATTTTACCGGGTTAAATAAAGGTTAAATGAAATAATATAATACAAGGATTTCAATATTCATATAATTTATTATGTTGTGTCTATGTTAGTTACACGCAACTTTGTGTGTGTGTGTATGTGTGCCTGCAGTGCTGTGACAGAGAGCCTCAGAAAAAGAGAGGAGGGGGTGTGTCTGTGCCCAACGTTGCTGCTCAGTCTGTGAGCTTCAGCAAGGCAGATACCCTAATGAGCCCCACGACGGATTGTTTATTTCAAAATCAAGCGCGACCCAAACCGAACATTTGGTCCCGACCATCGGCAATCGCTGAGCGGGCCAGTTCGGCGGCCAGGCCACCAGGAAATGTCCCGGTGCTCCCGATGGCCAGTCCGCCACTGAGTCTGCCGATATGCAAATTATATGCAAACCACGCTTTACTTGCCCCTCCCCTCAACGCCCAAACAGTGACAGAAAGTTGAAACTGAAAATCAGTGACACTGAAAAAAAAGTGACAAGAAGAAAAAATCTGAAGATTGTCATTGAAAAATACAAAAAAATCCCAATAAAATAAAATAGTAAGATTTTAATTATTTTAATTAGTTTCTTTTTTCAGTGCCAATACTTGTTTCAATGCCAATACAACTGTTTTCAATACAAATGTTTCAATGCCAATGTTTCCTTTTTCAGTACTGGTTTTGTTTTCAATGCCAATTTTTTTTTTTTGGATGCCAAATTTTAAAGTCCCCGTTCTGGCTCCATATTTATCTACTTTCACTTGATCTTGACTTCAACAGAATGTCTATAGCCTATGTTGATACAAAAGGTGTGTGTGCGTCTGTGTGTCTGTCTCAGGTGGCTGTGACATTTGCGGTGGGGTCTGAGGTTGGCCTTCAGAGCAGCAGTGACTTCAGTCAGATGGGGAAACCTTTCCTAATGGGAACAGTGGCTCTGGGTGAGAACCAGCTATGTACAGTATTGCTCACTGTCTTTCTATTTGTCATCAATAGAAATAGACATCATTTCACCTTTCTGGGCCTCTGAATGTCTTTCTTTATTCCTGTCCATGCTCCCTCTTCTACCATCCTTTCTTTTTTCAAGCCAAGAATAATAATGGAAGATATTCCCCCACGCACCAGCCACCTGTAATTAGTGTTGCTAACCAGATTTGGAAAACTAAGATGTGCCAAGTTCACAACAAAGTGCCCAAAATGTGCTGCTCCATTAGAAAATACAAAGATGGAGAAGCTCATTTGCTCAAGACTGAGGATCAGCTTTGTGGTCGTATCATCAGATCTGCAACCATATGTCTAGGACAGTCGGGTGAAGCCAACTGATCCAAGAAAAGGACTTTCAGTTGGCCTCAAGGAAGGAAGGGAAAGCGGGGCTCGGCTCCGGCAGTGATCAGCAGAGCAGGTGAACTGCTGACACTGACTGGGGATTTTGTCAAGCGATGGAAAGGGCAATCTGAGTAACTCCTGAACCCAACCAGTACGTGTCTTCCGTGGATGAGACAGAAGTGTTATTGAGATTCACCTTAAGATGCTGAGGGCTCTAGACATTGTTGGGCTCTCTTGGCTAACATGTCCCTTGAATGTCGCAGACAATGTGGAATGGCATACAAGGGTAGTGGTTAAAATAATGGATCTGGGAGGTGTGCTCCAATTGTCAGGGTATCGCACTGCTCAGCATTTTTGGTAAATCATATGCCAGTGTACAGGCAACGACCAAACTTCCGATCCTTTGTCATTTGAGATGTTAATTGTTGATCATAAATGCCCATCCAGGGGTCCTTAGGCCATTGCTTTGAGCCATCTGGTCCTTAAATAATTGAATAACTGGAGTGAGAGCTGTGTCACTGACTCTGTGATTTTCATGGATAGGAGGGTAGACAGGGGTAGGCGACAGTCTATTTGGGGACCTCTGAATTGCTTTTCAGCTCTTTACAGATGATGTGATTCTGTGGACTGAACCGCGATCTTCAGCACACACACGGTTTGCAGTCATCTCCAAGACTCCATGATCCTCTGCTGGAAAATGGTGGATTACTCCCTCCAGGTTGAGTATGAGTTGCTGCCCCATGTTTAAGTACCTCAGGATCTTGTTCTTGAGTGAGGGTAAAATGGAGCATGAGATCAACAGACAGATTGGTGCGGCATTGGCACTGATGTGGGTGGTGAAGAGTGAGCTCAGCTGGAAGGTCAAAGCTTTCGATTTACAACTCGATCTACGTACCAGTGTGTGTATATCCATCACTCCCATCTTTGGGGCCAAGGACACCCACACAAAATCCACACCAGAGGGAAACTATTTCCATCGACAACTCTGGTAATATTGGCAACAAAATGAGGCACCAGAATCTGTGTTGTGATTTGGTCCAGTAGATGCTGGTCGTATAGGAAGGTATAGGTTTTGGTACCCAAACCTAGTCACCTCGACCCAGCCCTGGATAAGCAGCAAATAGATGGATGGACCATCAGCATGCACTTTGACTTTTGAATACACTTCTACACATTAGCTGTTGCAGCATAACAGGTTGTTGCTCTGTTTCATGAGTGTTTCTGTGGCAGCACTGACTGTACTTCTACCAGCATTACCAGAAGTTGTATCATTACTTCAGAGGACCATTTGAACATGCAAGCTGCTTTGTAGTCATGGCTAGTTGTGTGGAACAGTATATGGAACAACTTCAATCATTTTATTTAGATGAGTTTACCTCAGAATTGTATTCTGTTCAGGATTTGAAAGTCTCTCAAACACTATTCAGGCTCTGACGGGACTGGGCTTATTCACTGAAATCCAGACTAGTACAATGCTTTTAGGTCAGCTCTATCAAGCAAAGAAGGACAGATTTCACTGCAGCTTATATAGCTGATCAGTAAAAAGTCAAAAAGTAGAACAATAACAGAAATGGCAGACCGTGAACAATGGAGGAAAGTCTAATTTATACTGATATGTATCAGTATAGATCACACAAACTATCAAGAAGTATTTTTGGTATCTGTAGATTTCCATGATGAAAAGTTTACATGTCAATATGTATATGTTAATGTTGGACAATATGGCCTAAAATCTGTATTCTATGTGTCTTCAGTTTCATAATGGTAAACTCCATTATGATTTCTCTCTTATGTTAGAGATCAATAATGCCAGTAATTTCATGCATTTGATTTATTCTGCAGCCGTACTAAGGTACCTGTAATATGATATAATCTTTCAAGCATGATATTGCTAGAAATGTGTTTAAATCATGTTAAAAAGAAGCCCACAGGTAGACATACTATATGAATAAAGATTGCAAAAACATTTTTGATAAAGTTTTGTCTCCATGCAATAAAGAAAACATGGCAAATAACACACACTCTGTAAGACTGACCTGCCATTGTGTTTTTGTGTCGACAGGGGGGATAGTAAACGTGATGCCTCTGCTCTTCTCGCAGATCTCTCACAACAAAACACAGGTAAATCTGGTCCTCTACTATACCCTGCACTGCAAGTATGCATTTCTGCTGCTGCAAATGTCATACTCTAACATACTCTGAAACACTACAGAAGGTATCATCATCTCTGATATAATTTGTATGTTTTAGAGTAATTGTCTCCAAAGTGTCTTTGAAGATACATTAAATTGCTTTTGCATTACATTTAGAGATTTTGAATAAAACTGTCACTGACACTCAATAATTCTCTTCAGTATTGTATGCTTTATGTGATGATCTGATAATTCAGCATTATTGTCAAGCTTCACATTTCTAGTACTGCAATTATATAATCATGTTGTCTTATTGTTTTACAAACTTCTGCTTGAGCAGGACGTTGGTCCCCATGTACTTTATTTTCTTTGTGTCCAGATCCTGTGGTTTCGGAGAGCAGTGCTTGGAGGTCTGACAACCTGCACTGTGCTCAACATCCTCTGGTAAGCACATCATTCTCTTACTGTTCTGCTCTTGAACTCCTTTATTAATAAACCTCCAGACAATAAATAGTTGTTAGCTTAAATTCTCTTTTGTAGCCATGTTCTGTTGCACGAAAGAAACATGTCTGATTGTATTGTCCTAAATGAAAAAACCCATCATGACAGAAAATTCAGGCCAAGGCCAAATATAAAGAAAACATTATTTTACACAAAATACCATGTACCAGTTTTTCTGAATCTAGTCCTGAACCTTGGCAGACCTTTTTCCCCGGGAGAGCATCTGGTGTATTGTCTCCCGGGGGGAGCACAACAGCTTTTTCCTGTGATTGACCGACACAATGTCTCCACAGGGCAGAGGGTCAAGGATTGTGGAGGCAGGTAATCGGGGGGGCTTTGTTTAGGCACAGTAATCATTAGGTTTAAGCTTCCATATGTTCCATCAATCATAAGGAGGTTGTTTACTGTGTGGAAGTTATTATATATATATATATATATATATATATATATATGATTCTACAATTATTAAGAGTTCATTGTGCAATGTAATAGTAGAGATAACAAAAGGCTGCTTTATGTATAGCAGATGTGAAACTGCTTGGTTAAGATAAAGGCTACCTACAAAGTGCGACTGGATTGAAAAGGTACCTTTTAGGCCAGATGTGGAAATTCAGAAAATTCAGCTTTTAAAATGTGATAGACCGTGATTGACGTTGAGCAGCGTGGTCAGAAGATCTGCCGGACCATCTGGAAGACAGAGACATTGACTTTGGCAGGACCCTCTAAGACTTTCAGCAGAGGTTTGAGGACAGCAGGCAGTAATGGCAGCCAGGATGGTATAGCAAATCTGGTCCAGAGAGAAAGGAGGCCATCTGGCGTAACAGCCAGCGACACAGGACTCCTGATGCACCAGAGGGACCATCCACAATCTCTTGAATCCTGTTTTGCAACTGAAGAGCCTAAGACAGGTGCCTTTGGCTGGGGGGGGTGTAAATATGGTTAGCAATCCTAGTGTGGCTATATGAACATAACAAATGTCATAATGACGCTGATTCTGTTATTTTGTTTGCGGGTGTATGTCATAGGATATATGTGTGTGCGTGCATAGTCTTTAGCTGCTTCATTTACATTAGGTAAACTAGCTGCATATGGTGTTTTATTGACAAAGAGAAATTAATCATACACAAGACACTTTCATATTTTCTTCCATTGTACACACACACTTCTAGCAGCAGAGAGTATTCATAGAAAACATTTTGCTTTATTGGTGGATATTTGGCTATGCATGTGTTTGTCTCAACCAGTGAGAAAGAGCAGGTTTCATTAGAGAGAAAGGAACAAATTTTGGGGACACTCCTGAGTCAATTTAGTAACCATGGGGAGTTCTACTCAGCCTGTGAAAACAGTTGTTTAATGTCCTTGAGAAGCTTTGTCAAGTTGGAGAGAATTACTCAGGAATCTCAGCTTGGGCTTGGAGACAACAAACCGCTTAATGGAGAGCCTGCATTACCTGCTCCACATAAGGAGTTTAAACAACAGCATAATGTACCAGGCAGGCAAGGTTTTCAGAAAATATGCTACCTAGTTGAATTATGCGAAGTGTAGGACATGGTTTCTCAACTGATGGGTTGCAACCCACTTTTGGGTCGCGGACTCATTCTGAATAGGTCTTAAGTGGCTATGTATTTTATATACTTAACTATCTGATATTAAAAAAAGGCCATGATGATATTGTATACGTTAACTGGTCTATTTGAATAATACATTTGCTTCTATCAAATGGGTCACGACCTAATGACCATGGGAAAATGTGGGTCCCAAGGTGAGACCAGTAGAGAGCCACTGGTGTAGGATACAGTGGGTTTCATGTAAGAACATTTTCGTATTCTGATCTTAACTTTCTCTGACTTCTTTTTGTTTGGTGGGCTTGTTCGAGTGTGCCACGTGAGATTCAGCAAACACTCCTAACTTCAGATTTCTGTGTAAATCACCTGCATAAAAATGATGAATGCTACCTGTGCGCAAGTTTAAACCTTCATAACTAATGCCCCAATAATAAGGCTACGCCGCCTGCCCCATGTGTGAGATCAACAAAGGAAAGTCTATTTTTGACAGTGTCAGCAGTGGTATTAGAGGACCTTCTTAAGCTAAGGAGTGGGACAAAATAATGAATGCTGTTCACTTTTTTCCCGGAGTTCTTGTGCTTTCTCGTCTCGCAGGTTCTCATGGATCCTGGTAATATCTCCTGCCATGGTCCTGCTTGACTGCCATTACTAATATCACTGATATTATTATTACTATTATTATTACTACAGTTACTATAATCCCTGCTCATTGTCCCCCATCATTGTTGTCGTCGTCGTCATCTTCTTCATGTTCATGTTCATCATCATTATCATCATCAATCACTACTATTAGTGTAGTTGTTGCTACTGTTGTTGCTGTGCACTCTCTCTCTCTCTCTCTCTCTCTCTCTCTCTCTCTCTCTCTCTCTCTCTCTCTAACCCCAACTGAACTGGTCGAGGCAGACGACCACCCACCTAGAGCCGGGGTCTGTCCTAGGTTTCTGCCTCTTAAAAGGATGTTTTTCCTTGTCGCCGTCGCCAAGTGCTTGCTCATGGTGGGAACTGTTGGGTCTCTGTGAATAATTTTATAAGGAGTTCGGTCTAGACCTACTCTATTTTGAAAAGTTGTTATGATTTGGCGCTATACAAATAAAATTGAAGGGATGGAAGGGTGTCAATGGGAAGTCTCCAATACGGAGATAGATGAACGAATACGTGCTGTAATAGGTGATGTTGCATTGTCAGGCATTGCAAGACAACCCTAATCCCATCAATTGCCAATTCAAATAAATGAAGATATTGATAGACTATATGTGACCTGCTCCATCATTTTGAGTCACTTTGACCCAGAAACACATTTTGAGTTTTCTTCATGGCTGTAAACAAGCTTTATGGCGATACCAAACACACTCACTTTCTTCGCCATCACAATTGGAGCCGGCCGGTGTCAGTGGCGCAAAATCTGAGTCAGACTCAGAGGTCGAGCCGCCGCTGTCACTCTCACTCTCAGCTGCCGGTGCGGTGAAAAAGTCCGTAATAAGGTCGATCCAGTTGTCGTCTGAAGTAGCATGTCTTACAGGAATTGAATTTAAAAGTCGAGCAATGTCGTCATCGCGAAAATTCATTTTGTCTAGGCTGTCAATCTGTCAATCTGTCTCCGCGTCCGTGTCTATCTAAACTGACAGTTGACAGATGACGCAGATGACACAAACACGCTAGCCGGTGTTTTGAAATCTGACACCTGTTTCGTTTTATTTAAAATTGTATTTTCTTGTAAAAACGTGTTTCTACACAAACGGGCCGCTGCGACATCCGACTCATTCTGATGGAACGCGTCACATATGATTAATTTATAAATAGGCTATATTATAATTTGAAATGTACTGTCAAACAAGATGTCAGCGTATTTATGAGTGTCATTTACACCGATCCGCCATAACATTATGAGCACTGACAGGTGAAGTGAATAACACTGATTATCTGGTTGTCATGGTTCCTGTCAGTGGGTGGGTTATATTAGGCAGTAAGTGAACTTTTTGTCCTCAAAGTTGATGTGTTAGAAGCAGGAAAAATGGGCAGCGTGAGGATTTGAGCAACTGCAGCTCTTGTGGAGTGTTCCCGGTCTGCAGAGGTCAGTACCTATCACAAGTGCTCCAAGGAAGGAAAGAACCAGAGACAGGGTCATGGGGGGCCAAGGCTCATTGATGCACGTGGGGAGTGAAGGCTGGCCCGTGTGGTCCGATCCAACAGACGAGCTACTGTAGCTCAAACTGCTGAAACAGGTAATGCTGGTTCTGATAGAAAGGTGTCAGAACACACAGTGTATCACAGTCTGTTGGTATGGGGCTGCAGAACATTCTGACCACCAGGGTGCTCAGGTGGTCATAATGTTATGGCTGATCGGTGTAAATAGGAAACTCAAAATTGCTTTATAGTAATGCAATATACATTCCTTTTGTGAAAATTATGTGTTTGGATAATAGCAGACTAATTTCCTAAAGTTCTCCTATATCAGTCGTACAAGCCACTTCTTGCATGAGGCCCATTGTTTTTGAAGTTTTACTCCAACTAGGCACTACTGGAAAATTCAGGATATCTCAGCTGCTTGATTTTTACAATTCTTTGTCTCAGACAAGGTTCATAACTTAAGTACATTTACTAAATTGTTGGGCTATTCCTTTATAACCTCCCTTCCTTTACATTGCTTTATCATATCACTTTTTACAATTTTTCTTCCACCACTATACTGATAATGCTCATCAATAAACATATTTTTGATCCTCTGACACTTTAAGTACATATGCTACCCCAGCCTAAGCAAGACTGACACCACACTAAACTTTGTCCAATCTACTAGGACTCCACCACACAACAATAGCTTTTGTGTGGACCAACACTGCAATTTTAATCCAAATGCTGCAGGTATATATGAGGTATATATGCAATATCCAGTCATTTCTGTCTCGGTTCAGATCTGCACCCTCTCTGACCATTATGCTTTGCACCTTGTTTTTATCTATTCTATTGATTTTTGAAAATCAATGAGAACAATTTTGATGTTACCAAAATGCCAGAATGTTAAAATATAAAAATAAAACAGGCAAGCACAATTTAAACTCAAGAAAATGCTCTGTTGCAGTGCTGCATGAGATAGTCTTTCCACACCCATGACAAATTTCACTGAGCTGTACCCAGCAATTGGCTGTATCTGACCTTTGGTGTACTTTACTGATCAGCTTCTGGCAAAACAACTTACTGCAGCTCCACACAATAAGTCTCTCTCCTCTGGGATACTTCTCTGAGATTTATGAGCTTCAGGCTGCATTTTCTTCTTTTGTGTCCAACCTACACACCAGATTCTGAAAGCAGTGTTCCGTGGCAAAATAGTGCTCTATAATGGCAAGTTTTTACACAGGGGAGCTCCGTTTATCGATTCACAATAACGCTTCAAAGTGATATCAGTGGTCTGTAAACAGGCTTCACTTTCTCTCACCACATATACAGAGCCCTTTGGTCAATACATGCACTGTAAAAAACCCAAACTGTTCACTTTTAGGTCAGTAAATATGTGGTTAGATAAGCTTTAAACTACGTGTTCTTTTTCACATGGATTCTGCTCTCTAACAGGATTCTCTGTGTTTCATTTTCAATTTGACTTGCATTATATGTGGTGTACACTAACCATTGCATCCACTTTTATTGACTCTAAAGAACAATCTTAGTTATGATACCTTGGGCTTTTTGATTTTTTGTTCAGCGTCAGATTTCAACACTGCAACCCCTGACAGACATATTGTATGTGACCATGCCATGCTTTAATTATATTCCCAATAGTAACTTTGATTACATTCTTTCTTTGAGCATCAATAGAGCATGGATGAAACTAGCCAAAATTAAATGTAGTCACAGTAACTGACAAAGTAGTCATACCTTCCCTAAGCTTCCAGCACCAACTATGTCATAAAGACTCACAAATTTCTTAATATCTGAACAAGAAATACCTCCTGGTGGCCCATTTGTTGATGGTGTCATTTAGTGTTTTGCTGCTGTCTCTTGACTGTCCATGAAGACCTCCATTGCTGTCTAGTTCAGTAACCTCTCCAGGGCTTTTGCCACAGCCACTCAAGCCATTGTTGGAGTCTGGCAAGTTGGACTTTTGTCACCCTCCTGTGTTGTGCCAGGAAGGCGTTGGAGTGAGCTCCTTACTCAGTGCTTCGTTGTCTAAAGCCTCTGAGACATTCAAGCAGCTGAAACAGAAGTCAGCAAGGCCACAAACCTAAGACAAGGCATCAATCCCTGACCAGCCAAGCAAACGTCAGCCTTTAAGAGAAGAAAGAGGTTCTTTCATCTTCCTGGAAAGACAAATTTCACCTGCTGCACAGTCCTCATGCTTCTTCCTAGCAGATGCACTTCCCACTGAGGAGACTTGTTCTCTCTAGGTCACAAAGCAAGAGAGGCCCTATACTGTAGTATATCTTATTTATAATATGGCCATAGGCTCTGCCTTGGCTTGCTCACTGCCTGCAGGTAACACAACAGTGAATATCTATTAGAATTGTGTTTCTCTTCCAGATCAGCAGAGCCCACTACTTCTGCTACCCTGCCACTCCACAAAGCATTAAACATCAGTTGATGCAGTAATAAGGGCACACCCCCTTTTCTGGGTCTCATATTTTCAAATTGACAAAGTGTGCATTAAGGGATCATTATATTTCAAATTATGTACGTGTTGGATCATCAGACAGTGCTTGGAACCCCCTCTACCCCAAAATCCTCCAAACATCAGAACTGGGGCTGTATCTGAGAATTTCTGTAATTTTCAAAAAGCGACAATCTGACAGGCGTGCCCACCTCATGCAGTAATTGGCCAGGTAAGCAGAATTAAGAATGCAGGCAGGATTTGAACTTCTTCTTTTTCATTCTTCACACAACTTGTGTGTACAAACCATGAAGCCTTTAGGGAGAGATCCTGAAGTCTGCTCTTCTATCAAACTTGTTATTTTCTAACATATCTTGGTCTTGTACATTTAAGTGTGTGGATTTTTAAGGACTAGAGGTTCAACCCAGAATCGTCTTACCTGCGTGAAATTCAAACAACAAGTGCGAGTAATCAGCATTATTGCCCACTTCGGAACATTGTGCATACTAACAGCATGTCTACACAGGGGGTGTGCCAGTCGTGTGATTTTCAGTTGTTCCTGTTAGGCATGCATCTGACCGAACAGACACACTTCTATTTCACTGTATGGCCTGGCTCAGGTTAAACCCAGAATGAATGCCATAGAACTTTAACTTTATTATCCAGTCAGTCAAATTGCTGACATTTTGCTAGCTCTGGCTGATGTTACACTACCAGAAATCAGTTGTTCTTTGTCACATGAAAAGTAGTTGCCAGGGCCCAGTGGCAGTGATGTGTGTGAGATTTGTAATATCAGAGTAAGCCAATCAAAGTCAGAGTAGGGTGGGTCATGACTTCTCCTGTTTTGGGGTTAATAAATTATGTATGTAATTTATCGGTGCATAGACTCGCATACTCAACAACCAACATTTCAGGCTATCAGAGGCATTTCTGATACTAGTATTGGAACAACCTTAGTAAATTGTAGCAACAAACTTCAAGAAATATGTTTTCAAGAGTACAAGGTTGTAGGATCTATTTACAACAAATAAAAACAAAGCATTCAGTCATTCATTGGAAGGACTTCTAGCTTACTTTCTGTCACACACCTTTCCACTAGGTCCCTTTGTGTAGACTGCCAGAGAATATAAACATTTCATATTATCTAATAGCTCAAAACTATGATGGAATAACTAAACTCAAAAGTTTATGTAATGCATTTGAATTGATGTTATTTGTCCTTCAAAAAGCTTGAAGTGTGGCGCAGTTTGTCAGTATAGGTTGACTGAAATCAGCATGGCTTACACTGCACAGATGCAAATCCTCCTCTCTCGCCTTGCTTTCTATCTGCTCTCTCTCTCTGTTATCACAATACTTCTTTTTGGGGGTCCTGTTCTTGCTTGACGTCCTGGTAAGCAATTTCCTCTGCCTCCATTTTTTAGACCATAATTTTGATTGATAATTATCGTTGGGGACATAATTCTGTTGAGTCACCCAGTAGAGTGAAAGACTAGTAGAATAAAATAGAAATGGTGTGTTGTTGGGTGCATTCAAGCGTAGCCACAACAAATGAATGGATAAATCTCTCAGAGCTGCACTCTGCACTGCCGATTCAAAGAGACCAACAGCCTGTGCCGCAGAGAGAGGAGAAAACGTACTTGTCCATGACTTGCTTTCTCTCTCTCCCTGCAGCCTAACTTTATGGCCTTTAGCTTCAAACAAAGAACTTGTGATTCATCCTCTTTTTCTCAGTCTGCTTTTGTTTTTAGAAAACCTTTAAAGACTAGCTGTACCCTAAAGGATTATCAGGCTGATTTCCACAAGACGTAAACACTTTGACAATCCAAGGGGAAATCCCTGTTGGAGCCATGGTTGGCACTTCATTGCCTCTCATAATACACATATCTGAGCTGATAATAATTGCACATTTGACATAGCAGTTGACCTTACAGTCTCAGTTATAGGGCTCTGTCTTGCACTCAGCGCAATTGACTTTGTACACTGGCGCTTGTATAATTCCTATTTTGCACTCGACGCAAATTGGCATTTTCCCTCCACCGACACACGTCCTTAAATTAGGGAATGAACTTGCGCTCCGGGGGGCGGTTCAGCGAAAAGAGGAGGCGTGTTCTGGCGCAAATGTTCCCTGGTGCTATTTTGCTGTTTCAGAAAACAATTCCGCCGCAGACCAGGAAAAACCTAGTCTAAAGTCAGTGGCGCTTATTCAGATGCTATTTTAAGGGCACAGACTTGAGGGAATGCGCCTGAGAGGCAGCAGCAACATCGCCACCCGGTCAGGACGGGCATTAATACTTTGCTGCATCCCGGACCTCACGCTCCAGCATGTCAAACCCGGTTTGCTGCAGGAACGGGTGGTCCTCCGGCGTGTAGTGGGTCTGAATCCTCTGCACCTTGGTGTTTGCGCTGCTCCCTCCTCAGCTGGCCCTTGCGCACTGCTCGGCCCGTGCACACTGCTCCCGAGGCCAGGGTCTCCTTCCTGTGAAGCTACGTTACATTGTTTTGATTTATTGTATGGCTGTGTTACATTTATTTCATGTCAATAATGTCACTTCTCGGTATTTTACGGCCCTGACGAGAACGTCGGTCTCCTCGGCTGTGAACCGCTCCTGGCGTGCGCCCGCCGTTATAATAGCAATCCGCCATGGAACAAGCGCGCCTGCTTTTAAGGGGAATGTGAGATGACGCTCTGATTGGTTTATTGCATGTTACGCCCAAACCACACCTAGGAGTAATGTAGCTACTTCAGACCAACCCATTTTAGATTTGTGGTGCAAGAGTCATTTATCACACCGGCATAATAGCAACAGCGCCCCAGATCCACCCACAAAGCTACTTGCGTTTGATACTTGCGTTTCAGATCGGCAAGATAGGGCCCATTGTGTTTATATAACTTGAAATAAGATACCACAAACACTAGTGAAATCTATCGTGATGTATGTGATTCTGATTCTGTGATCTAATGTGAATCAAGATGGGATCCTTGACCTAAGCACTCTCACCACAAGCTCAATTTAGTAGCTTTTTTTGAATTTGTTTGATAATATCACAAGATCTTACTAGACAGAGTTTGCCCCATTTTGGAAATGTATTTGTTTGGGCAGGCGGGGCTTTTTATTGCCTTTAATGGATAGTGACAGCTGAAGAGTGACAGGGAAGGGGGAGAGATAGGCGATGACATGCAGCAGCAAAGGGCCTCTGCATCAAAGACTCAGCCTCGGTACATGGTGAACTACCAGGGTGCCCCAAATTGTTGATGTTTGAATTTCCATTTTTCTGAGGACTTATAAATGCTTGTCTAAAAGTTGAGACTGAGAGTTTATTCTTGACCCTGGAAACGGTAGTCGACAAAACAATCTCACCACACAGTCCATTGAGTAGTTGATAATAAAAGATGACTCGAGACATGAGGCTGCCTCTTGCAAAACACTCATGATCAATTCTATAGCATTTTTTTTGTTTTGCTGCTTTTTCAGAGCCTTTTCGATGATATTTTTCAGGATATTTCAAGACAAATTATCTAAATGTTTTTGCAGATATGTAGATATATGTTGGATTTCACAATAATGTAGTAAACTCTGGCAATTCAAACCGCATTCTTTTCTTAAAAAGCAAATCTCATCAAATTACTTTTTTCTGACTGGACACATGATGATGATTCAATTTGCACATTTAACCCCTGTTCATTTTACAGTTGCTAGATCACATTCTGGACACTGGAGAAGTTCAGAGACAGCACCAGCAAAAGGTCTCACCTGCACAAAATAGTTGTTTTTAGAAAAGAGATGTGACACCCTGAAATAAAAAAATAAATATATATATATATATATATTTAATATTCAACATTTAGTTCCGCAATAGCAGTAATAATTCATTTTACTGTTGCTTTAGAAGAACAGAAGTGAAATTGAAAGCCAATTAAAAAGCAAACTGTTCAAACTGTTGGAGATAAAGCTGTGTTTTCAGATTGACACGTAATTAAAAGGTTACCAGATATAAATGGTAGCCTTGGGCTAAGGGGAAAATGAGAGTAACATGACAGCATAAATGTTACCTTGCTTGCACACCGATTTTATCATAAAATGGCTTGTTAACACACATCTTACATGGTGAACCTTTTAATTTGCAGCAGGGAGTTTGCCACCTTTGTCGACTGACCAAAATCATAATGACAGCACACTATCTAACTTGCAAAAATACGTTTCAGTCAGGACTTTTGTCAAAATATCTTATATTCCAAGCAGAATTTTACATTTGGCGGTATGGCTCTGTTCTGGGACCTCCTTGTCCTTCCGCGTGCCTACGTGGAAAACCTTAAGGCAGGGAGAGCACACCTCCCTGCCCTTCCATGTGCATACATGGAAAAGTTTAAGACAAGGAGAGCGGCAGCAGAGACCCCCCAGGGTACAGAACAGAGCAAGCATCAATGGCAATCAGAAAATGACATTGATTAATTAGATACAACATAAAAAGGAGGAGCTGGGGTGGAGGTGGGTGCAAAAAGGCTTTGTAGAGGAGCAGCAGAGATAGGCAGGCAGGCTAAAGCAGCTTAAATAAGGCGCCATGTAGATGTTTGCCAATTGGATGCTTGAGGAAATCAGGTGAGCTGTCAGCTGACTGTGTATGGTATCCAATGGGAAGCTTAGAGGAATCAGCTGATGTATGTTTATGACTAGCTGTGATCGTATGATATAGCTGTAACTGAAAGCTAAGCCTGACTTTGTGCCCTGCCTGAACTAACGCTATGCTCAATTTATTTCGTGCCAGACCTTCATCAGGCAAATAGTTTGTGACAATTAGAAACCATCTTAAATAAGGAGTGGCTATAAGTCTGCAACTAGTACAACATCAATTTACTATATGACATTCTCCAATAACATGCATGGAGCTAGAAAAATAACTCTCTCAAGTAACAAACATAAATGTACCCAAACAATCTTACATAGAATTGAAAATTTAATTATCAAAAACTATCAAATAAATACTTAGACTCAAATTAGGGCTACATTCATAGATGGACCTGTAGAGATGCATTTACATGGCAAGTGAAAGATTCAACAAATTCATAATAAACTACAAAAAGCTCTCTCAAGTTTGAGTAGTCACCAATCCTAGGTGGTAGGGTGACCTGAAGAGATGTGATGGATTGCACAAGTATGAGATAATCCCAATTGGTGCATTATGGTGCAACTCCGGTGTTACTTTGGGAAGAGGGCGCTCACCTACGCAAATAGATTTGCAAAGTTTTGTTCTGTTTGGAGAAATCATATTAACGAAAGTTGTAGTTGACATCAGAGAAAGTAAATGGACAATAAAAAGCCAAAAGATAAATAAATTTAAAAAAACAGATATATTCAAACGTTTCAGCAGAAGCAGAAGATTCCGTAAAATTCTCATTGAGGTCTAGATCTGTTTGATGCATGTCATCTACAAAGGCAGCACTCTGCTGTGTACATCAAACTGAAAAGATGTTATGGAGATCACTTGTATTAGATGTTCACTTCATAATGAGCGTATTTTTTCACCTTATTATTTGATGCAAATTTAATGAATTCTTCAGGGAATTATTTAAGCATGAGAATGTGATGTTTTTCACAAAGTAAACCTCAGGTTTTATAAGAAGGATTATTGCTGTTTTTTTACCTTATGATAATTACTAACTGAATATAGTGTTGTTAAATCTGCAGCCCCCGATCTGAAAAGAGCCACACCAGAGCCATTCACTGTGTTTTTGTGTGTGATTACATCAGGCTGCTACAAAATAATGACACACTTGAGGTCGATTATAACAAAATAACGGTGTTGTGCCTGTTTATAAGGGAATCGTCAGATTAACGGAGCTCATTAATCCTTCATCAATGCCACCTTTCCAACTTTCTTTTAAGCAAAAGTTGAGTTTCATGTTTTATTCTTGACATGCATGACTGTGCAAGCGCTGCTGAGTTAGTTATGATATGAAGTGACCATTTATGACGGGAGATTCAACAGAATTAAAACTGAAAAATCATCAGATTGATGCGATCATATAAACACCAACATTGTTTATAATTGATTTCTATCATCATTGTACAAATTAATTGTAATAAAACCCTCACTATCTGCCTGTGGCTGCAGATCTGTGAAGCTTTGTGTTCATGTCATGCCACTCTGCACCTTCCAGACAACAATATAATTTCCACGATGAAGCGTCTTCTATTTGTTGAGCCATTGTTGTCATGCATCACTGTGACTGGCTCGGCTGTTTCAGAGCTTTGAGACTAGTGATGTGACCGGCTGAGATTGTATTTATGAGTTACCACATCCTTCAATCTATATTTCACTTTTTTTTTTTTTTTTAACTTTGCCCTGCCTGCATGTTCCAAAATTGCACTTGAAGGATTAAAAAAGGGCCCCAAAACTTCAAGCAATTAAAGATAGAAATCAGATAAAAAATTGTTAATATGAATTGACATTAGAGAAAAAAGCTAAAATTGTATTCAGTATAGGAGCAAACCACTTACACAAACTTACTTTTACCTAAAAAACTTACTCAAATTTTTCTATGTAGGCTTTGCTCTTGCTATACTTCCTTTAAGAATCAAGCGGCAAAAGTTTCAACAATACACCTCAAGGACTATAGAGTACAAAACCCAGTAGACACACAGCCTTGAGAGATGTTGTATGCACAATACGCAAGGAAATGGATGCCAGTGTCAAGTACAGGAAAGTATAACTAGAACAGGAGGAGGCTGTGGTTTTGGAGGAAGTAAATCATCAACTACTGACAGTGTTGTCCAGCAGGTGGGCAAAACAGTATAAACAGCAGCAGCAGTGTTATAAATGAAATCATCATCAGGAGTGAGACATTGTCAGTTTCTAAAGATCGCCTCATTTTCCTGATTGAGCATGCTTTATGATTCAGTGCTCTGCCAGAACTAAGGCTGTGCTTCATTACAGCTTTAGTGCTATGGCTCAGTCGTGCTGATAAATGTCTAATTAATTCATGATGGCGTCCTTGTGAGACTTAAAAGTAGTAAGTCTCTGTTTCCACGTCAGGCTTGAGGGCAGTGTCATTCTTATAAAGGGAAGAAGTGAAACCAGGCTGGGGAAAATGACTGCCTTCCCTCCAAAGTTATTCTCTTGGAAAGTCTCTGAATTAAAAAGGGCACCCTGGTAAAAGTGAAATCACCCTAGGACCACCCAACTTCTGCTTATACGTTTTAGCTCTTTCTACTAAGAAAATGAAATTAATAAATCAATTAGGTATTTATGTTTCTGAAGAGTTAAAACGGTTAAAAATCCTCATTAAATATTTGACAAGGATTAGGATCATTGGGGAAATGCTATTTTACGAGTATTTCTCATAGACAACCCCCCTCCTCCTTTCCAACACTTGGTACGTTCCCCCTGGTCTGGAACACCTGCAGGTTAAAGCTGCTGTTGATATATAACCAGTTGTCGGTTTACACATGCAGGGTAACAGTATCATTCATTCGGAATGTTTCTGGCCACCTGTCCAATATCCATTCTCCTTTTAGCTTTTGATTTGCTCTCCTGAGGGAATTATCGGACTGAGCCTTGTGGTTAAATTTGTCTGTCTGCTGTTTGGTGTTCAGCGGGTAATGTACAGTGAGTAAAACAGCAGCCTGCTGCTTTTGGAATCAAAGTGTAAAAGTCATAAGTCAAGTGTAAAACTGCAAAACTAAAACAATGAGCTGAAAAATGACATGAAATAACACACAGCAGTGCTCAGGGGAACTGCACAGTTTTGGTTGATAATTCTCTGTGGGTTCATCTCTGCCCGTGAGCCTGTTCACAATACACAGTCATTACATGCATTGTTCACATAGAAATATTGAATAGTGGCAGTGGACAGGGCAACTAATCTCAAACCATTATATAGAAATCTACCCATTATTTATAATCCATGAAAATGGTTTGATCCTTCTTCTTCCACTGAAGGATTTTTGCTAAAATTACCTGTCAGGGAATTTTTGGGATGGCTTGTGGTTACATTCGCTCCATTGGTATCGTCATGTGAGCACAGAACCGCCAGTAACGCTATAGCCGCTTGTGCTTGGCCCCCTCGGCACTATGATTGAATTTACCATCGGGCCCTATTGACTGCCTTTTTTTCAGTTTGTGTTGTGTTAAATCCTGTCCAATGTTTTGCCCTTTGAACCAAGTAAGCAGTCAATAACCATTTAAGACGACCTTGTAGGTTTAGCTTTATAGTGAACTCCATATATCCCAAGGAAAACAGGATCATATCGGTTCAGAAAACAGAAGTATTTTTTAAACTGTTACAACAGTAGGACACCATTAGTGTTGAATATACAGACTTAGACAGGAAGTGTTTTAATAGTTTTTAAAAGCATCTGCTTTGTAAGAGTGTTTAAAATGGTCTTAAAATGTCTTATGTCATCATGTCCCGATTTGGAAAGAGTTGGTGACAGGATGGACTTTGATTTCTTGTAAAATGAGTTGGAGCTGGCATATTGACAATGGCGTAACATGGGTGGAGGTCTATGGGCTCCAATAAATGAATGTTTTTATCCATGTGATACTAAGGGCCCATTCTCATTTCATTTGTGCCTCCTCGTCTCCTCTCTCCTCCATCGTCCTGTCAGTGACCCAGAAATCTGACAGAGGTGAATCTGCCTTTCACTGTTTGTGTAGCGCCTCACAAAGTGCTGTTCTAACCGAATTCCTTTAAGACGTTTCACCTTGATACAGGCAGTTACTATGGTAACAGCAAAAAAAAACTGTAACACACCTACATAATAAACGGTAAATTAACAGTGTTATGAGACGCTGTTTAATTCGGCATATACTTTTATCCATCAGCACTTGAGAGACTATGAGAAATAATAATAAAACAGTCCGCCTCTCATTTCCAGTGTCTTCTCGCTCCTACAATAGAGGCTGTAGCGAGTTGAGGAGACAAAATTGTCAAAATGTTTACCTTTATGGATTATACTGATGCCAAATTGCCAAGAAGACTGTCAACATATGACGCCCTTTAGCTTGTGTTTCTAGAGTTATGTGTTGTTATGGACACCTAAGGAATTGTTGGTATGTCATATTTCTTAAAGTGAGTTTGGATCAGTCATATTATGTATAAATATAATATAATATAGTACAGAACACAATGAAAAACAAATATTCTTATATACAATCGTGCAATAAACTGAGCTTTATAGGGAAAGAGCAGCTTAATGGGTCATGATTTAAATAAAATTTTAGGAACACTGTTCTGCTCATCTGATATAGCGGTTGGACTAAGATGCGAGGAGAGGAGGTGGGGAGAGGAATTGAGTAAGTACAAATTGGGAAATTAGAAAGGCCTTAATTCTGCTTTGCTTACTGTGTGTGTTTATGTGTGTGTGTTTGTGTTTCAGGTGCTGGGCTGTGCTGGAAATTGTCCCCCAGACGTCGTTACCAGAGAGGCGGACGGCAGGAGAGACTACAACCCAGCCCGACTCCAGCAGCCTGTCTGGTCCTCACTCCGCTGTCTCCCCTCTGCTGTACTCCAACATCTCACTAGAGGAGTGAGTCTTTACTCTGAATGCTATCTTGTCCACTTATTCACTTCTCTACTTGCTCTATGTATCTCTAGTGTTCAGGTGTTACAGTTGAGTCAGTAAGTGGGTATATACACTCAGATTAGATTTGGCTTCTCTTCAATGTTTCCAAGTACCCCTAGGCAACTGCAGAAGTACCCCCTGCGGTACAAGTACCCCTGGTTGGGAATCATTGCTGTGAAAGATTGATTAAATAATGAATTAGTTCCAATGGGAAACAACATACTGTTCCTTGTTAGTGCATCGGTCTAGAGTACAGTTTACCCTCTGTTATCTTCAGGTATATAAGCTTTCGGTGTCTTCACCTGTAGTCAGTTTGGATTACAGTTTTACTCAGTGCAGTTATTTAGTGCAGATGTTCAAAAAGCATTGCTATTACCTGATCAAATGAACCAAAATAAAGGAGTGAATGCTCCAGAGGTCACTCTGTGGTTGATGAGAACAAGCCCTTACATGATCTTGGGAGCAAGCCAAACCATTGATATTGGGGCAGAACAAACCCTTAAAGCAACAGGGGATTTTCAATAGAACATTCTTAAAACTGATTTAAACTCTTTTATTGTTTGCATTTTCTGCCACAAAGGAGTAGACTGGCTCCTCAGTTGGAACTCATTGCAAAACTATTACTGCTGGTTTGAAATTGAATTTGACAGTTTATTATTTTCCTTCTAAACAGGAGTTGACAGACAATGTAAATCCGGTAAGGTCCCCTTACTAGCTTGTTCTGGGGCTTTCAACTGTATAACATGGTCCTCATAGGCAGAGGTAGTTTTCTCAGTTGTCATTGATTTGGATTTTTGTATAAAGAAATCCCTGATTTTGACAGCTTCCTGGCTTAAAGTTTGATGTCACTTTATTCTTGACCTTGGAAACACCAGGAACAGAAGTTTACTTACTTGTTCTGGAGGTCAAAACTGTTGTGAAAGATTGAGAGACAGACACAATAATGGATAGTGAATTGTAGGTACAGATAGTGATTTACTTCAGGGTCACACCTAAAGAAAACAGCTTATCAAAACAACGATTCCAAGCCGTCCTGTTATCTGAAGTAGAAGGACATATGGTCAAATAACATCCACTGACATCAGCTCAGTCCTTTAATAGTTCGGCAGGCATGGAGCTCTTTTTATACCATTACACTGTCCACTCCCATTTTGAGATCGTAAAACAGTTAGCTTTTTGTCTTCAGAATTGTACACTATGCTATTCCGTCGACGCCCAAAGGTGACAGTGAGGATACATCAGCAGAGAACTGAGTGAATGTGCACAATTAACAGCTCTTGTACTGAATATGTAATTATTTCAAAGCATCTTTGAATTGTAATGGCTCCCTGGCTCAGGCCTTCCCCTTCCATTAAATCCTCCTTCATTCCACTGATTTGCAGAACAACCATTTTTCATTCTGATTGCTTGGCATGAATTTTTATTTCTGTGTTATTCTTTCCCCCCTACCGATCACCGCTCATTGTTCATCTTTTTAAAAAGCAGAGCTCCTGTGACCCACATGGCTACAGCAACCTCAGTGACAGGTACTCTCCTCTCCCTGCTCGGCAGAGCCGTTGCTTTCAAAGACCAACATTGCCCCCTAGTGGATTCTTATAAACAGTTTGAAAAAAGCTGTCAGGAGCTCATGGCTGTTACACTGCTTCAAATCCCAATCCTCTAACCTTGTTCCCCTCATCTGTTGAGTCTTTTAGAGAAGCTATGTGCCTTTAAAGTCATGTTAGGATGAAGGGGGTAATAACACAGATAAAAGTGCCTCATGTGTTCTGTCACTGGGCTCAGAAACAACAGTTTGCTTTTAGACCGTTTTCTAAACACTTGGGATTCCTGGAGAGTGTTTTTCTTCAGATACAGGTGATTGGAGAGCAGTTCTATGTCTGTAAATGTTTTGGAGACAAATTGCACTGTACACATTGTACGCAAACATGCGTACTCTCACCTTTATGCATCGCTGTAGCACACATATGGACATACGTCTGTTCATATGTCCGTGTATGTTGCATTGTCCCTGCTCTTACTGTATTTACACTGTGTTTTAGAACATTTCAGCAATTTACACGCTGCATTTGTTTTACACTTATGAGCAAATGCAGTTAGCCATGTAGTGTTGTGCAGAATTGGTTAGTCTACCTTGCAAAAATGCGGGCTCTGTTGAAGTTATGCCGGATAATTGAAAGATGCTGTTTAACATTTCAAAGCTGAGAAACCAAGATGGCCACTGAACTAAAACTAATCCAGTTTAACCAAACTGTTTTATGGTACACTTTCACAAGTGACTTGTCCCACAATTAAATAAAGAATTTAGTTAATTTGTTGCTTGTTGATTAGCTTTTTGATTGTTGAACAGTTTATGCTCTACAGAGACGCTAAGTTAAGTTCATTAAAATGAATGATACAGAAACATAGCAGTTAATTATTAATCAAATGAAATGTCACTAACAGAATTTTCATCTGGAGCCACAGATACTGAGCGATGCAGTACTGGAGAAATAATGGGGGAAACAAATGGGGGCATTTATGGTATAATTTTACTCTGAATGAAAGGATTACCTTGTTTTCCAAGTAAAAATGGGAACAATAGTTGACAATCGATCAGTCAGGCCTACTTGTATGACAGTACAGTCTGGGTTTGCTTTTATTCATTTAGAGACACCTCCAGAAGGATAGAGAAACTAAGTGCTATGAAAGTTTATTTACTATGTAAATATTGATGATGTAGATCTATCTGTAAAAATTTAGAAGAAGAAAAGAATCTTAGAAATGTTGTAATGGCTAGAACATTTTCATATAGTAATAACCCCAAGATTGATAAAGTCCACAAAAGTCATCAGAGATTTGGTCTAAAGATGACTTCACCTTAAGTACTTTAGTCCTGAACATGGCACTTTTTTAGTCTTACACATAAAAATTGAGTCAGCCTGGACAAAACTGAGATTTTGGTTGATTTTTGTCATGTTAACATGACCTCTGCAGTAAATTCATCCTTTATTTGATTAATTTTACAGATGAAAATATAAAATAGTCAATGTTACTGTTGCAGTGGCAGTCCATCAGCATTTTGTTTTCCTTTGGCAGAAATGGTGGCCTCCAAACATTTTTTGCTGGCAGTCTTGCTTTGGGAGTTGTTACCCTACTGAGCACAGTGAAGGGGAATTTAATCATCATATTTCTTGAAGTAGTTGTGTGAGAAGCTTTGCAAGCCAAAGATAAAGTCAAAAAGTGTGACTGATGAAAGAAAAAAATTGTATGATTCAAGTTTTTTTTTCATTATTTGAAAATGTAACTGACATCAGACACTTATAAAATGTTGCTACGGATGGTTTTCTTTCACCACACAGTCCAGGCATTCTTTCTTTCTGTCATAGCAAAAAACATCATTCAGTCTAGTGACAAGTGAAAGGCTGAGGCAGATAAAAGGAAATACTGAGAGACACACACAGACACACACACGAAATTTGCTGCAATAACTCAGTTCACAAGTTAAAGTACAGATGAAAAAAAATAAGTTTCATATTATGATTAAGTCCAGTGTCAGTACAACCATACTACTTGGAATAAAAATGATCAGAATTATAGTTTTTGCAAAATGAATTCATTATGTTTGTAGTCTCAGATTGTATTGTGCTGTCTTTCTTCTAGCCTTTCCTTTTCACTTTATGTCCATCCTTCCTCTTTTTCGTCCTCCTTTTTAAACAGGTTAACAGTCAGAAAAAGAAATACAGCAAAATCTTCAAAATCTCCCACTTAATGTACATGTTTACCTTTCAAAAGGCTTTCATACCCAGTCCTGTTCTTCCTCATCTGTGAGTCATTTAATCAAAAATATAGCTAGTCAGTCAGTCCATGTTATAAACTGCAGGACACAGAGAAAACTGCAACAAATCTGGATTTAAAATAGATGTGACAACTGCTTTTGACAGCAGAGTACATGTGGCATCGCTCATACTTTCCGCACCAAGGTTAGAAAACACACCACACACTGCTGTGAGAGCTGTAACCTTATTCTTGTTCTTCAGGATGGATGATGAGCCTTGCATGCTTTCATTCAGGCCAGTCAGAAGGATACGGGTGTCAGATGTTCCGGCTCGGCAGGAGGCACAGTCTGAGACGTGTGCAGCACGTCAGCAAGTCAGCACCTTGCCCCAAGACCGCCACCTGCCATCAAAGTACAGCAACAGGTGGAAGACTTCCCAGCCCAGTTCTATGCATATTTCTATAAAATGCTGAAATGAAATGCCCTTGCTTTGATCATGTTGATCATCTTAATTAATAATTTGACAGTTGAGTCTTTCAAACAGCTGTAGCTTGGCTGTCTACATGGATCATGCTTTACGCTCAGATCTTTTTTGCATCATTATAAAGCCCTGGTTGCATATGCATATTTTAGTTCCCTTCAGTTTTTTTTGTTTTCATATACAGTGGGTAAAATAAGTATTGAACACGTCACCATTTCTCAGTAAATATATTTCTAAAAGGTGCTTTCTAAAATTTTCACCAGATGTCGGTAACAACCCATGCAATCCACACATGCAAAGAAACCAAAATAAATGATTTCAGAAATTAAAGTTATGTGTAATAAAATGGAATGACACAGGGGAAAAGTATTTAACACGCTTACTGAAATTTATTTAATACTTCGTACAAAAGCCTTTGTTGGTAATGACAGCTTCAAGATGCCTCCTGTATGGAGAAACTAGTCGCATGCATTGCTCAGGTGTGATTTTGGCCCATTCTTCTGCACAAACAGTCCTCAAATCTTGAAGTTTCCATGGGCCTCTTCTATGAACTCTGATCTTTAGTTCTTTCCATAGATTTTCTATTGGATTCAAGTCAGGTGATTGGCTGGACCATTCTAGCGGCTCTATTTTCTTTCTCTGAAACCATTTGAGAGTTTCCTTGGCTGTGTGTTTGGGATCATTGTCTTGCTGAAATGTCCACCCTTGTTTCATCTTCATCATCCTGGTAGATGGCAGCAGATTTTTATCAAGAATGTCTCGGTACATTTTTCCATTCATCCTTCCTTCAATTATATGAAGTTTGCCAGTGCCGTATGCTGAAAAACAGCCCCACACCATGATGTTTCCACCTCCAAACTTCACTGTTGGTATGGTGTTTTTGGGGTGATGTGCAGTGCCATTTGACCTCCAAACATGCTGTGTATTATGGCATCCAAAGAGCTGAGTTTTGGTCTCATCTGACCAGACTATATTCTCCCAGTATTTCACAGGCTTGTCTAAATGTTGTGAAGCAAACTTTAAACGCGCTTCAACATGCTTTTCCTTTAGCAATGGAGTCTTGCGCGGTGAGCGTGCATACAGGCCATGGCAGTTGAGTGCATTACTTATTGTTTTCTTTGAAACAGTTGTACCTGCTAAATCCAGGTCTTTCTGAAGCTCTCCACAAGTGGTCCTTGGCTCTTGGACAACTCTTCTGAAAATTCTTTTCACTCCTCTGTCAGAAATCTTGCGAGGAGCACCTAGTCGTTTATGGTGAATGATGTTCTGATGCTCACTGGAACATTCAGAAGTTTAGAAATCCTTCTGTAACCAATGCCATCAGTATGTTTTGCAACAATAACAATAACATCATGAGATGTTTCTTGTGAGACACCTTTTTATAGGCCATCAGTTGGGACTGAACCAGCTGATATTAATTTGCACTGACAAGTGGCAGGATTGCTTTCTAATTACTGATCGATTTCAGTTGGTGTCTTGGCTCCATGCCTATTTGCGCCTCCCTTTCGTCATGTGTTCAATACTTTTTGCCTGTGTCGTCTCACATTATTACACATAACTTAATTTATGGACATCAATGGTTTGATTGCATGTGTGGATTGAATGTGTTGTTACCGACATCTGGTGAAAATTTCATGTCAATAGCACCTTTTAGAAATATATTTACTGAGAATAATGGTGACGTGCTCAATACTTATTTTACCCGCCGTAAATCATTAGGGCTCAGAGTTTCTAACAAACTCAGTCAATGTTAGCTGGCTAGCTACAGCTAATGAAGTCTGTCAGCAACTGTTGGCATTTCAGTCAGCATGCAGGCTTTTAATGTGCAGTGCTGTTTTTTTAAGGATCAGAGCGCACCTATGATGCACGGTTCCGTTGTGGCTTGTTTTGAAGGTTAGTTTACATACAATAATCAGCTATAACTGACCGCACAATCTAATAGGGTAGGCTAATGAAACAGAGCTCTGCCAGCTTTCCTCTCCTGCAGACATTGTGGATGCAGCACAATCTGGCCATGTTTAACAGGCAGGTGTTTCTTTGCAATGCACCACAAATAACGAGACAAGTGAAAGGGTGGTTTGCTGCCTTTTAATCATCAGTAGTTAACATTAGCAAGCTATAGACCGGAGGGAAACTGATTTAATTCACTGTGCCACACCAAGGTTACCAGCAGCTGCAGAGAACTTTTAAGGTGGAATGTTTTATTGTATGTTACTCAATACACGAGTTGATGTAGTGAACCAATGAACACAGCTTAAATGTCAATATGACAACTGGGACCATTGCTTTTGTTTTTATTGGCTCTCTTTCACGATATATGCTTTAGTGATGATTGTATCTTCAAGTGCTTAAAAAAAATGCGTGGGGGAGTGTTGTTCGGGTCCCGCAGTACTGCACCTACGCTTCTATCTAAAATGAAGGACCCCTTGTTCTGAGTTATAAATCTGCCACAGTTATCATTATTATAAACTGAATGTTTGATTGGAAAGCTTAACAGGAACGAAGGGAGGCGTGGTTTAGTGAAGTGTTGCTGACTGCAACATGTCATTTGATTCAGGATGGAGTTTTCACTGGCAGCAGCTTCAGTGGAGAAAACAAGTGGTAAAATGCTGACAGAGGACTCTCCTTTACCTCCTCCTTATCACAGCTGCTCTGTTACCACGTAAACCCTCACACAGCTTGTCCACTGAAAACTCTGCAATTATGAAGTTATTTATATAGTCTGCTGATAGCTGCCCTCTTTGTCCCGTCTGTCAGTTTTGCAAGATCTCAACAATTTCGTCACACTGCTATTTCTGACGTTTTCCTCCCATTTGCTTTCAAATCTTAACTGTGTCGCCTCTCCGTTTGTATCTGAAAGTGGAACACTAGCTATCATTCTCAAAGCTCTCTTCCTTTCACAGTACTTGTTCAATGCCTGCCACAAAAGCTCTTCCCTGACTGTACGAGACTTATTGGCTTTGGCAATTTGAAACCCCCAAAAAGATGCACACAGTGCTGTGTCTTTGCCATTGCCTGTCTTTTTAATTGGTTTTGTCTCCTTTGTCCCGCTGCTGTGAAAGAGAGAGAAAGGAATTAGAATGTGAAGCAGATGTGTGATTGTGGTGTGTTGCTTGGATGTTGCTAATTCAGGTCCCATCTGATGCTTCATGAAGCAGTGCCTCACATGCTATATATAATATAATCACTGTCTGACATTGCCTTACACAGTCACTCAGAGGTTTAAAGTGCAGTGTCTTAGAGAGCTCAGTAAACATAGTTGTTTATATAGTTTGTATAGTTATTCTGAATATGTTTGCTGAGAATCAACTTGGTGTTGATGTCTTACCTTTCTTACCTAGAAATGTGAAAGAAAGTATTTTTAACATTATGTGGCAATCTGAATCCTAGTTAAACACTACTTTACAACACTAGAATTTCATTATCTGACAACCCTCACTTCTCTAGTTCTATTCAACACATGATGTTGAGGTGAAGGTGAAAGCAGCCATGGATACAATTATTTGAATCATTATTTATTTTCTTGTGTATTAAATTATAAAATTCGGATTTAGGATATCTGACTAGGAAATTCTTAAGGACTAAAAGTCAAACTCAATTTAAATTAACAAACAAGAGCCATCATTTTTACATGTCAAAGACAATTTACTAATCATGATGAATACAACTCCAACTGCTCTAGAAGAGGTTCGACTAGTCTGAATAAAACCTCTGATAGCTTGGAAATGACAAACGTTTACCAGAAAGTCTGAGTTCCAAGCTAGAGGTGTGCTGGACTGTAATGGGATCGAGTGGATTTGGAGCTTAACCAAAACTAGGGACTGAAAGTCAGTATATCTCTGCCTCTGCTGCTTCTGTTTTGGCCTTTCTCTCACAAGTTCCTCAACTTCATTGACCTGTGATACGAAATCATTGGAGTACTTTTAACCATAAATGCGCTGGAATGAAGCATCTTGCATATCTAGCACATTACATACCTTATTTGAAATCTACACTGACTCATAGATCAAAGCTTCTATGAAGATTGTATCAGGAAACTGACTCCAGATGAGAGAAGAAAGCCAGATGTTGAGAGAGTTGAAGGAAACAGAGTGCAGAACAAGAGCTGCTCTGGAAGTAATACAGCAGTGCAGGAGAGAAAAAGAGAGAAGAGACAAAGATTACAAAGGCATAAAGAGAGAAGTGAGGAGGCGTGAAAGATGCAGGAGGCTGAACAGAGGGAGGAGAAGGAGAGGAAGGCAAATGAGCAATAGGCCCTAAAGAGAGAAGAACAAGAACAACTGAGAAAAGAGAGGCGTCAGTGGAAGAAGGTAATGATGGTGGAGAAGGAGACGACAATGAGTGATCTGAAAAAGGAGCAGCAGAGAAGGTGTGAGGAGAGTGGAAGATGAAGCCAGCTTTAAGTGCTTGATAGCAATATAGTAATCCAACACTCTGAACGAGAACGACTGAACGAGAACTAGCGCTATAATATAGGATGGGTGTTACAGGGACTGTGATATATACAAAGATATGGTAAGATTGAATGATGACATAAATGATTGCATTAAAAAGTAAACGTATGCATGGTGGTGCATTCTTCATACTTTGATAGTTGTCTAAAAATTGTTTTAATCTATCACTTTGCTTACAGTATCACAATATATTGCAATATATTTAATCAGAACCCCGGTTCATAATACATGTCACCAGATTCTTGCTGATACCCACCACTACTAGAGTTCAGTTAAATGTCACATTTCACAGAAATGGCCTTGTTGAAATAACAGGGATCATAATCTTTCCTTCTCCTTGCTCTCACATCATGAAAGCTCAGAGGATCACCAAAATCTTTAGAACTCCTCCCCCAGGTATCATTACATGATTACTGTAAACCAAATTCTATAGCAGTTTGGCCAGTAGTTATTGAGATATCTTTCTGTGTTGGGTGGGCTTTACTGTGTGTAAAGTGAACATGATATCATTATCCTAATATTTATTTGGTCATTTTCACAAGCCCTACTGATTTGGCAATTACACACAACCACAGTGGCTGTGTAATGGATATCATGTACCTGCACTGTTTGCACCATGAGCTCATGTTTTCTAAATTACAGGTCTTTCAATTGTTCACACCTGCCTTTAGTGTGAAGGTCTCTGTTCTGTTAGTTGGCCTGCAAAAGAAAGCAGAAAGAAACAAACTAATGAAACCTACAGCACTTTACAGCAGCAGTAGACAAATGGACAAAATTAGATCTTAAAATGGAAACACTGATTCATAGGTTTAGCCCTGACCTGCCATATGTTTTAGTACAATTTGTGCCTCATTTAATATTTAGGACAATATTTTCCCCTACTGTAGTATTCTTGTATCTCCCCAGGAGATCCCTCTGCAGGCTGGGAGCTGGCCAGCTACAGAGAAACAGAGAGAGCCAGGCTCTATTTCAATGACTCCTAATGAAGATTAATTCATGGAGAGGGCAGCCCTTTATAAATGATAGTTACTGTTATAAGTGTAAAGGCACAGACAGAAGAATTGAATGTGAAACCACCATGAAACACCATGAAGCTTTGTGATGCCACTTTTGCACACACAGGTGTGTGTCAGTACAAATTGATTTAATTTGAATCCAAAGTTTGATCTGTGCTATTTCTGTGTCACCTAACCCACTTTAATGTTATTGTATACAGTATATTATATATATATATATATATATATATATATTGTGTATGTGTTGTTTTCCTATGACTATAATTCACTGTACACTGCTATCTCCATCACTGTGTCCCCTAAAGACCCCATCCAGTCAGAAATCAGTGTTCCTTCTGGCTCTACAGTGTGCTGTTTGAATGCTGTCTGTGCAGAGTCTGACACTAGAAGGATGTTTTCACATTCATCTGGTGAAAGTGGAAAGTTTCTCTGTGCTCATTGAAAATTAGATTTTAAGGGGTATGAGCATGATTTGTGGCACAAGATAGTTTAGCTGTAAGTCCTGGTCCAGTATCAACTTGTACAGTGTGATGTAGAAACTTGAAGCCACCGGTGCACATCCACTGAGAATGGACTTTACAGTGAAGTAGGAGACCTGTCCAGCAGAAGAAGAATACTTGTTTAAGGATTTTAATGATGAAATTATACTTTAGACATTAGACATATCATTCACAGTTCCAAGCAGACTTTTTGTGTATAAGTATGTCTTGTACATGTCTGGAGGGGATCTTTAAGTGTCCTTCCAGTACTCTGAAAACTCAAGTTGCCCTCTGTGAGGTTGACCCTCTGAGGCCCGAGGGAGTGAGTGAACAATGAAGCTGCATATACTACTAAGCATTTATTGCATGGTTGTGAGAACCAGCATCATTTGATATTAAGAAACTTTATTTTAGGTTTGTGAATTCAAGTCACTCCAAGTTGCTCACAGAATGCAGTCTCACGTTATTTTTCTTCTTCTAAAAATCCAAGTTTACCACCTTTAAAGGAAACAGGGAAAATCTTCAAATTCTAACATTAAAATCCCACTCTCAGCAGCTCAGCAGTAATGGCTGAGGGACGGGAGACCACTTAACTGCACTCTAGTGACCACCTGACTACAAAGCCTCCCCCTGTAACAATCAGATAAACTAACATTTCTCCTGTGTTTGTTTTCTCTTTAGGTCTGAGAAAGCGGGCGAGATTGCAACCATTCCACTGACTAAGGTAAGACTCAGAACGTCTTTCGTGTGTTTGTACTAGGTGAGGTATAGGCCAGAAGACATACCGGTATTGTTTAGTTTAGCTTAAATACCCTACCACTTGGCTGACAAGGAGTATTCATAGATTGATAGATAGATGAATTAAATTGAATATATAGGAATTGGGGATTGAGTCATGGCGATCAGTACAAAAAGAGAACATCTGTAATTATCAACTAAAGGGAGTGTGTTTGATTCTATTCAACTGAAAGAGGATGCATCAGTTTAATATTCCATGGGTGCTTCATATGGTGCAGTCTTCAGACACCTGTCGGCTTATTCACTCAGCAGCTTTTACACGTCTGTGCCCTGGGGCCCGTTGGCTCATCATCTGTCCATGCCTATTCAACGATGTATTGCATGGGTTGCTACTGGAACCTTCTGCTGTAGTTTGTGGTGGAGAAAGTCAAGGTCATTTTCTGCAGGTACCTGTAGAAAATGACTTTAAGGGTTAAATTAAGCCTCATATCTCACTTCTTGAAGTATCTTGTTAGGTGCAATCAATGTGTTTCCTGAGCCTCACAGAACAGTTCTGCTATTATTTTAACAATTGTGCCAGTCCACAGTGATGTGCATCAAGAGTTAGGTTTTGTTTTTTCTTTCCTCTTCCTCTGGCAAGCTTTGTGAAGGACAGGAAGACATTCAAGGAACTCATTCCCCGATGTCTATATGTTGTGGACGTATTAACTATATCCATAATGACTATTGTGCTATTGTGGGTGGCATCTTTTTTTTTCTTTGTTTTTCTTGTAATTTCAATTTTCTTCCTGAACTTCATGGACTGTACTTGCTGATATGAGTCAGCCTGGTAAAGACCTGGCTTGCTGCGTACAGCACAGCTGGTTGCAAAGATGGTGATGCCATAATAGAGGTTGGAGTCAGTGGGGATTGAGCACTTAAGCACCGCTGACGTCCTGTGTCTGTTGGACATTTGGGGTTAGTTTTATACTCCATCAGATGAAATGCTGAAAAACTACTTAGGAGGGTTGTATCGAAAAGTAAAACATCAAAGCGTTCTCTCCACATACATCCTGTAGCGCTTTCCACACCACTTGAACAGGTGTGTGTATGTGTGTGTGTGTGTGTTTTGATAGAATACATAATCATTAGAAATGTTGGCTTAAACCAAGATTGATTTGTGTAGTCTGAGAACATCAGAATGGATAATTAAGTGTCTTTTTCACTTAATTTGTCTTATAATCACAAGTGATGGTAAATTATTTTGTTCCTCTTTTATCCATAGAAACCAGTTGTCACTTCTTAATGCAGTTTAGAATGTCTAATATCCATGCAGGTTGTTTAGTTACATATTCTCACTTTAAAACCTTTAACAGCTTCATAAAATGTGCTCATTAGACAGCAGTAGTACCTGTTGGTAGTGGTAATCCACTGGATCTTTGTTGACCTCCTCTTGTATTGTCTCAGTCTTTGTTGCAAAGTGGTAAGGTAGTACCTCTGTACTGTAAGTAGTGGAAGTATTTAAGTAAAATCCCATAATACAGTAAACTTTTTGTGTGTGTTAGAGGCCTACTGTAGTGCTCCTAAAGCCACAGGCAGGGCCAGACAGTGGTCTGTGGTGAAATCAACTGCAGCGAGATGTAGTCAGCCTCTGTTTGGATCAAGCAAATTCAATTCAATTACACAGGAAGCAGTGTTTCTACCCTGCTAACAACTTCCTGGGTTGCTAATAGAAACATGCAGCAATTAGCTGCAGTTCGGCCGGGCTGGCTGAGAGACTAATTGGTAGTCAGAGATCGAACAGTGGAGCTTTAGCCCTCTTAAAGGGAATGTAGTTCAGGAGGATTTAATGTGTTTCAAGTATATAAAGTTTCCTCAGCTTAACTCACAAAGAGCGACTTGGGTCCAGATCCACTACAGATTCACCCTCTGACTCTCCGATAAAACTGGTGACGGGACCCAAGTTGATTGTGTCCATCATGAAAATAAATGTTATACTAATGGAGAGTCTGCAGGTTTTCAACCAAAGTGGTGATTTCAGTGATGAGCACAACTTCAAAGAGGCAGCTAATCAGTGAAAACCATGAAGCTCTGTGGTCAGAACAATAACCTGCATAGATCAGAGAGTGATGAAAGCAGCTCCCTCAGCTCATCGACACGTAGTATCATTTTAATAAAATGCATTTCAGCATACCCAATAATCATAGCAGCAACATCCTGTAACTGTCAAACGTATAAACAAACATTCCCTTTCTGAGCATGCTATTTTCAGAACTTAAATTAGCCTGAAGATATTCTAAAGTACCAAAACGTGCCCCCACCTTCTTCCTTGTTGTGTCCTCATTTTCAACATCCACCAACATCCATCACCCTCCCCACCAACCCATGTAGATTATTAATGAACGTTACAGGGCGTACTCCTGGGTGGCTGAGCTGATCCAGGTCTTCATAGCCATCAGCGTCACTGTGTCCTTCCTGGTGATGGGATCGGCCATGAAACACACCAGTAAGTTTACTCCTGCCTGTGTGTCAATCAGTAATTCACCCTGTTAGCATTAATGCACATTTGCTGTTGCTGCCACAGAGACAATTAGAATGAAGAGAAAATTGCTAGGGTTACTTTTACTGTAGTAGAAAGAAAAAGTGTAATGTAAATACTAGTAGTATGAAGAATTAGTACTAAACTCAGTGCTAGAGCTATTCATTTTTTCTCTTTACTATGGAATTGTAATATTTAAAGGGACATTCACGTGTGTGTGTGTGTGTGTGTGTGTGTGTGTGTGTGTGTGTGTGCATATATACACATTTATTGCATCACAGATTGGCACCTCAACTCCCTGTTGTTTATTTTGCAATCTATACTATTTCCACACATCTGGTTCCCTGTGGAGTTTTTTCTTTTTGTTGTATGTCAATGAACCATAGGAGATTTTTTACATTCCAAAGAAAGGTGGGAAGAAGAAGACTACAAGCTAATAAACATGTATGCAAACAATACAAACAAACAATACTGGGTTTAATATGCTTAGAAAAAAGAAATGCATTCAGCTAGTTTATTAGACCTCAAGGATACACTCAGTGTGTTTTTTGTGAGTGACACTGAATGTCAACATGTTTACAAGAAAACTCCACAGGGCCCCTTCAAGCTAAGGCTGGCTGTAGCGTCATATTGAATGAAAGAGTGGTATCGATCATCAGATTTCACAAAATATAGAAGTATTCCTTTAAGCATCAGGTATAAAGTGTTTTGTCCTGACTGGTTGTGTTTCTTTCAGTTGATGGCCTGGTGAACTCGCTGTGGAGCAGCCAACTGGAGTGGTTGTCTAAAGCCTGGGAGAGAAACCTGCCGAACAAACATCACATCTGCTCAGCGAGAAGGTGAGTACTCACAAAGGGTGAGAGTGTGCGCCTTAAGGACCTTCAAAAGTGTGACCTTTATATAATGATTAATGTAGGAAACCGCCAGGAAATCTGAGGGGGAACACACTTGGGATGACTGAAAAAGCCCAAGAATAAGCAATAACAATTGAGGGATTTTTCTTATTTTCAGTACACACATCAGGTGAAAATAAGAAATGCAGTTGAGTCTCTTCATCATGTGTGTCTGTGCGAGAGGTACTTGAGAGTTAGAGGTTATCTAAGGTTTGATAGAAGTATACGGTCAACACACATGCAAATGTTTTTACCTTCTGTCTGACTAATAATAGTTGTGTGCAAATGTTATTTATATGAAATATATAGATATGAACCTGTCGCATGTGTGAACTGTTTTAAATAAAAACCGTTCCATTTTTACTGCTTATTCGAGGGCGTTTCTACAATTTTTTGTAAACAGCAGTAGTCCCATGTGCCCAAAGACTACATACAGTATAAGGAACTGTCTGTATCTCAGAAACTGCACAGAGTACAAACAAATATTTGATATCTATTGACTCGTAAGTTAAATGTTACAGATATGCACACATATGCAGTGTGTATAGTGTACTGTTAGATACTTTCCCAAAGTATGTTGCAAATTTAAAGACCAATCAGAACAATGCTCCTTATCATACTAAATATAGTGTTTGGGCACAAATTGGTTAACCTGTCTTATAAACATCACTTTTATGCAGCCTTACGTAATACGTATGTACCGTTGTCATGGTTTTGGTAATAAGAAGCAACACTTCCACACAGGGATTTTCAGTTATTCTAGATGGTTCCAGTTAAAGTTGGTTAGAGCTGTACTTGCGATTATATGGTGGGATGTGATATTTGCTTGAAGGAAAGCCAGCGAAATAATACCCTGTTTACATTTACAACAAAAACAAATCTGAAATTGCAATTATTATGAATATATATGTATATATATACACATATATTGGTGTAACATGCTAAAGATTTCAAATAAAATGGGAAAAACACAATAAAGCAGGAGTAGACATTCTAACGCAAAGGTGTAAGTAACATTGATGGCTGCCTTCGGTTCAAGTGTACTAATAGTAAGTCATGTCGGTGAGCCAGCATGTACAATAGCAGGGCACTGGGACTGACACACCTAAATGGAATATGGTCAATATTAATGTTATTGGTTACACCAGTGGTTCTGTCATGCATGGTAAAATATCATCTAAAGCTGTCGATAGAATGGAGCACATAGATCTATTAAAGACCTACACAAATGTTGTCCCGACCTCAGAGGGACGGACTGCGAAGCAAGTTTGACAAAGGCTTTCTTTGGTTAGCAGTCCTAATAAAACCTAAACCTACAATGAGAGATAATGGGCATCACCAACAGCGCTGCCCCCGACTAAAGATTTTCCTAGTAGTAGTCATTAAATAAAGTCAATAGTTGACTAATGGTAGCACGTTTAATATGAATTTATTATTAAAATATGTAGACAGCTGCCTGTTAAATGATAATAGAAAAAACATCTCGTTGTTGCTGCAAACACGATAAGAGAGGAACGCTGGCAGAAAATCCACTCGCCCCAACGCACTGTCAATGCCTCCAGTTCATTTCTAATGTGACAGCTGCAAATGTAAAGCATCCAAGCATAACGACACATCCAGAGCGGTGTAGTTGATAGATCAGAGGTTAGATTATAAACCCATCCAACCTTTTCCCTCGGCTGAGGATTTCTATTGCTCAGTGAGAATACTGTCAGGACAAGAAGTGAAAGGGTGATGCTTTTTTTCTCTCCAGCATTTTCAGCACATTTGATCATTCAATAGGCGTAACAGGCTGTGGGGTTTCTGACCCCACACTGAATGATCTGTGGGGTTGACTGGCGTGAATGAGAGCCGGTGAGCTAGCTAGCTAAACAGTTTTTGCTAAACTGCTAACCCGTCCAAGTTCTTCCAAGTTCTTCCTCCTCTTTTTGATTGTAGCGTGCATTAGTTAAGAAAACGTTGAAAGATTGCGTCAGATCTGTGATATGGCTGATGGAGATGCATGTGTGTGGCTGGGTGAGGGATCTGTCTCACCAAGTCATCTGCAGCTTCAAAGTCAAAAAGTAACAAAGAGCCCAATAAAGCCTGTGTCCAAATCCAAAAGCTGGAACTAAAAGTACTCCAACCTCCACCTCAGAAGACATTTTTAAAACTACAAATCATTTCATGCTGCAGCCGAAGTTAATTAGGCTACTTATTATACTACTGTCTTATCATAATTTCAGTTTAAAGCGAACATAAAATCTGTATTACACTGTATCTGTATTAGAGTCACTGCTCTTACACCATATCTCCCCAAAAGTCAGTCAAACTTATTTCACAGTCTGTTTACTGTTGGGTTCTCTCTCTCTGCCCACCACTGGCTGTCTGACCGTCCCGGTGTGTATTATCTAACCTGCAGTATATTTTCTATCTCAGTGCGTGACGTACCATTAATCTGAAACCGTTTTCAGATCTGAACTTGGACTTATTAAGTTGATTTCATACTCCTCTGTCTTTCTTGCAGCATGGCTAAAGGATTCATGTCGCTTCTTGGGTTTACTGTCATCTTTATCGTGTCAGTGTGTGATCCCAGGGTAAATGCACACACACACACACACACACACACACACACACACACACACACACACACAACTAATGGTGATGATTGCAGAAACTGAAGAACATCAGGATGCTCGTGTGGAGAATTGCCAATCACCAGTTTTCTTTCTCTCTCTTCAGGGTTTCATTGTCATGTTGGACAAAGTTGTGTCGTTCTCCCTCAACACTGAAGTTGGACTGTTTGTCTTCATCATGCTGAGAGAATCCAGAGAAGACAGATTCCAGTGAGTACTGTCAGCTACAGTAAAGGAGCTGTAATCACTTTTTGGCAAATACAAAACTTGGGTTGTAATGTCTTTTTAAATGTATTTCAACAAGCACAAAATATATGTATGGCCCTTTAAAGGTATTTCAGCAGGTAGATAATGTAAAAAATAAAATAAAATACAGGCAGAGAGTGGGGTCTCAGAGCCACACATGTAGTGGGTCATAAGTGATAAGAGTCTGTATATTGTTTCTTCAGTATGCTCATAAGTACGAACTTCATTTCACTGGTGTCCAAATTGTTTAAAATGTCATAGTTTTTCTGAAAAGAACAGGTGGATTGGTTAAGGAGAGAGTGTTTAGCTGCTTCCTTTCTAATTTCTTCCAATAAAGTGCCGCTGTAGTGTTTTGGCATAAAATGGTAAACTGTTGTTGTGGTTTGGCCTTTCGTTTGTTGTTTTTTGTGCTTGAAAATGCAAACTTTAAAACCAGAGGGGCGATCCTTTGGAAACGCCACCCTTACTGTGGCTGTGGAAACAGATATGGGCCCACTTCGTCCGTGACTGGTTTTCAGCAAAATACACCAATGCCTTCAAAAATATTTTTTTAATGATTTGATGATGATAATGATTTTCACCAATCAGAGGTTTCTTGAAATTTGTCCAGGATTAGTAACAACCCCATCCAGACAGAATGATTTATTTGTGAGGGTGAATTCGCCATGTACTCTTCCTGTTTATTCTCACTGTGCTGTGGAGGAAAGCGTTTGTATGCAGGCACAAACAGGACATTCCAATTTTCCTATAATTAGTACCAAATAACAATGAATGATGAACCTGTGAAATAAAACCTAAAAGCTGTTTGAAACACTGAAAATCAAGTTGTCTGAGTCTGAATGTGGAACGCTGCAGAGCTTGGTCAGTGAGGAGATTAAAAACAAGAACAAACAACATGAATAACATCTGTTGTGCAATAGTCCACAGTCAGATTTGTAATGAAATGTTCTGTGTCTCCGGTCCTTTCAGACACCTTGCTGTCCCTCTGCCAGTAGGTGACTGTGTCTTCAGCCTCAGCTGGATGCTCCCCACCTACTTCCTGTTTGCAGTTACGTACGACGTCCTGCAGACTCTGGCGGACGTGGCTCATTACCTGCATTTCTACAGCAACAGTGAGGAAGCACACAGCCACAATCTGACTGGGAGTTTAACGGCAGCCAATCTGTCCGTCCTGCTCTGATCCTCAATCAGCCAGAAAACAGACGGACCAGTAGGAGTTGGAATTGCCAAAAATCAGATGCTTAGCAAGTGCTTTTATATTGTATTCACACTTATCAAGCTCTTGATACATTTTGAAAATGTCAAACATAGGCATTATTTGTTTTTGATGGAATGTTTTTGCACTCTTTTTTTCTTTGTTCACTTGCGGTGGCCTCGCTGCGCATGCAAACTGTAAAATGTTTTAGTTTTTCCAGTAGTCTGGAAACCACCACACAGCAGGGGCCAGATGTATGAACGAGGCATACGCACAAAAAAACATCAAGTGTCTCCACCTCATGCATAGTTCAGACCGAGTGTACCTTTAAGGTGTAGATCAGTGGTTCCCACTAGGGGTCACCAAAGCTTCACAGGGTTGTGATGCCTTCTTGAAAACTTTAAACAAAAACAAATATACACATTAGGCCTGTATCTCAGTATATTGTTCATTTCTGTGAAGTATTTTATAGTTTAGATTATTATTCAAGAATAAAATCAACATATATTCACAGAGCCTCCGATAAACAGCCTCCTGCTGCATCTGTAAAATACACAGTATGAACATGTGTCAAAGGAAGAAGCCTATTAGGGAGGTATGAGGTTTTTAAAAAAATTAGGGATGTCCCAATCAAGGTTTTTTAGATCCGATCAGAGTCATTTGATATGTTATTATATACCATCTGGAGGAAGTTTCTCTTCTGTTCTCTCTCTCTTTCACACACACACAGCAGAGCGGAGGGTAGAAACAGTCAGAGTTGATGATGGCTGTACTGTGTGAGAAAGCCGATACATCGGGACATCCCTAGTAAAAATACATGCAGGCATATTCACTTCCACAATGATTGAGACTTTTAAAACGGAACCACGTGTTCACACAGCTTTGTAAATGTGATGAAATGCAGTTTTACCCCTGAAGAGTTGAATGCGTCTGGTCCCTGCTGTTGTACAACGCTAAATATTCAAGTTTAATAAAATACTAGATAATAGACTATACAGCAGGTTCAATGCAGAACACTGTTTATAGAGAATACAAATTAGATTTAAATGAACTTGTATATTATGTATTATGCTCAATTATTATAAAAAACTCTATTTAACAACTGGGGAGGAGCCCCAGGGTCGGCCGGTGTTGAGTGTATTTGTCTCCACATCAGTATGCACACTGAAACACACAAAGTTAGACTGCAGGGTTCCCATGTATGTTCACAAGCCTAGTAAGCTTTGGTTCAAGTATGAAGTCTCAAGGTAGAAGATGACATAACACCCAATAGAGATGAAGAGGAGTTATAGCGAAGGCCCACAGAGCAGCACAGGTCTGTTACATTCCCGTATGGGGGAATATATTATGCATTTTATTTATTGGGGCTTGTTTTTTGCAGAATTGTAATGTTTCATCATAACCCATTAAGGGTATTGTTTGGGTTTTTTGATGTGGGGTTGTGTGAGGTACTTATCCAGTCTACAGTAGATGGTGGTTGGCACGGACAGGAGCAGCAACACAATGTATTCTAGCCACCTAAAAAATCCTCAACATCTCTTTAAAGGTGCAGTGTGTAACATTTAGGAGGATCTATTGTCAGAAATGGAATATTCATAGATGTGTTTTTATCAGTGTGTAATCAATATATATCCTGACTATAGGAAGAATTGTGTTTTTGTCTCCTTAGAATGAGACGTTTTTATCTGCAGGTGCCACGAGTTGCCTTCCATGGAGATGACCGCCATGTTCCTACAGTAGCCCAGAACAGACAAACTAAAAACTGGCTCTAGATAGGGCCTTTTTCACGACTTTCGCCGTCACTGTAGTTTCACCTACACTCTTCACAGCCTGTTCTCATTCTCAGGTTGTCAAATAAAGACGCGAGTGGTGTTCAGTCAGTTGCAATCTGCAACTTCCCGACTAGATGCTACAAAATTTTACGCGTGTGCCATATTAAGACTATTTTTACTACTTTACCTTGCCGTCAGACAGGAAACTGAAGCACAGTAATTTCACCTCACAGGAGGTAGGTATGTGGCTAAAATCCGTCTTGCTGCTGTCCACCGCAGTACATTGCTTATCTTCTGTGCTCGTACTCCTGTCTGCTGCTCAAAACTATGGGCTTGCTAACCGCCATCTACTACTTACTATGGATAAGTACCTCATACAACCCCTCTGTATATGATGACATTAATATGTAAGATATATACATAAAACTTCAGCAGTAGTAAAAATGACATACTGTTAAATAAACTATAATAAATAAAAGTTAACAGAGCATCAGTACCGTTTTAAAACCCAGGTGTAAATGCTGTTTCCCACAGTTGAGGCAACTCTAGAAACGGCTCTGCAGCCATCCATCACTCCCAGGCATTCTCTGTACGCTGAACACGCAATATCATCAGGGTTGGGATCAATGATCTTTAGCCCACTTTTGTTATGTTTTATTCTTATCTTTGTTTAGAATGCTCTCTTGTAAGATGTTCTCTTAAATTTGCAAAAATAAGATTTTGGTGGACACTGATGAAGCCAATGGGTACTAATAAAATCGTGGATATGAACAAAAATAAGGAGACATTTGTTTGTACGTTGCTTCCTGCATCAGGCCCAATGTCAACTGTAAGAAATATTCCTTTCTCTCTCACTTTACAAACGTGCACTGAGAATAAAGCGTGTCCCTGGTTCTGCTATCAGCACGAGGGAGGTTCAAGCTCTTTCAAGTCAATGTTTTATCTGTCTATAAAGCCTTTCTTTTTAGTGCTTTGACATGAATCAAACATGGAACCGTGACTGACTAACGCCACTGTCAGTCGGGCACCGACACTACACAGCATGTCTACACACACACAAATAAAAACTCAAAACTCTTATCAAAATATATTTTATTCTGGACTTTTGTTTCACTGATCTGAGTTAAATGATAACAGATCGATGCGATGCGAGTTGCAGAGAGAAAACAAACAGAACAGAAAGGCTTGGAGACCCCATGGGAGAGATGCTGCTAGGCTGACAAGGACGCTCTGTTGTGGCGGCACAGATAAAGGCTGACTCAGCGACTTTGACCACGTTTATCCAGACACACTGTGTGGCACAGACCTCAGGATGGCATGAACGTGTGTGAGATATTTTCATAACTGTTGACTCTAAATAGGAACACATGGAATCTCTGTAAGTCTATTAGTAGAAATGTCCAATTTATTCCAGGGGATACAGGAGAAAATAAAGTCCATCTGTGGTTGTACAAACATTTCTCAGAAGCAGCGGGGCTCTGGAGGCAGATGTAATGTTCGTGGTTGAATTAAGCTTCAACTTTAACAAGCTGAAATAAAATGTATAATACATGGTGATAACTTTATTTTTTGTCCGACTCATTTTGAGTGTGGAGGATTTCATTAGCCTTTCACTGGGTTCTAACATTACCGGAGAGAACAATGGTCCTTTGGCTCCGGAGGTTTAACTCAAGTATGGAATAATATCGGTGCCTCAATGGTGAGTGTGTGATGGGACATTTTAAGCACAGAAACAGATAATCCCCCTACCCATGTTTTATAGAGTGCCTCCCTACTTCCTAACTGAGCAGTGATCCTGCTGGTGAAGACAAAACAGCCAATCAGAAATCACCCACTTAACAGATTGAAGGAGCACACAGAGAACGTGAGGATGCAGAGACACAGATCAAGTGCTCAAGGGTGTGAGAACAGAGAGAATCTGAGAGAGGACAAAGAACCACACAAACTAATTTACTGAGCAGAGGATAAGCTTTTGTCTTTCCAATTAGTTTGGGTGATGATGGTTTATTAAATATAAAAAAAAAAAAATCAAGTTTTCTGCACTCAGAAGGTCCCATTGTGCACTGACAATGTAGGCACAAGTTTATTCAACCAATGAGATTGTATCTGCTTCCAGAGCAATTTTCTCCACAAAACATCTGCGACTCCCAACTGCAGCAATGAAAAAAGGGGAACCAGAAAAAGTCCCTAGTCTTGGCTCAATTGAAAAAAATTACAACTTTATTCAATTTAAAGACTTACGCTTTTTTTTTTTTTTTTTTTGGAATAGTCTTATGTGTAAGCCAAGAGGAGTTTCAGGAGAACGTCATTTCCCCAAAAATATTCAAGCAAAAGAAAAATTAAAACATTTCTTTATTCAAACATAGACACATTTAGTGGTAGATTTGCTCCTGGGAAAACTGCTCCTCCCCAGGCAAGGTGCCTTCATAATGACGGCTCAGCTCAGTAAGCCTTACATTACAGGGTCAACCTTTACCGTCTGCAATAGCATCAAAGTAACAAAAGAAAATCTTTAAAATTTATAGAACATGTAAATTAACACTGCCAATAAATCATCAATTCACATTTGTTTCTCAAATCTACAAAGAAATTACAAAAATGTAACTTGAAATTTGTCTTTAAAAGAGTATAAAATGTCTCGTCAGAATAAAATGTGAGCAGGAGTTTGATGGAGGAGGACCCAGAATGGAGCTGAGGGCAGCTGTAAATACACTGCCGGTACAGCTCGGCTTTTTCTGTTTCACTGCTTTAGTTCACCAAGGCTGTCATGTTGTGGGTCTTTTTAAGTCTGGTTTGTTTGTCCTTTTTCACTTCCAATGGGTTCTAAACAACACAAATGTAGATATCCCCACACATTATGACAAGTATCTGGTAATAAAAACAGTCCAGATATTGCTCTAATGTTTTTGGACTTGATTCTGAACCCGTTTACCAGGGATCAGCAAGTAAGACTGAACTGGCTGCGTCTCCAGCCATGAGACTGTAGTTTGTAGTAGTTTTGTGATTTATGTCTGAAGGGGAAAACATACAGAATGCAAGGCCTGTCTTTCTCTTCCTATGTGAAGGCAGTCTGTTGACAGTCCCACTGAAGCCAGAGCAATGTGCTCGCTTGTGTTTTAAAAGAGTAAAAAGATAGCAGAAGACTGAACGTGAGTTACAGAGTGTGAGCTGCTGTGAAACGACTGCGTTATTGTTTGAATGAAACCTTCAACAGAGCAGAGCCAAAGAACACAGTGGACAAAGTTAGCAAAGTGGCTAATCTGAATGACAAAGACCAAACTTTGGTCCAAATAGAATTTAAAATTCCTCAGTGGTCCTGGCATTTGTCCTGTTCAGTCTTTACACGGCAGTTAGGAGACGGAAACATAAAGAGGCGACCTCAGACCGCTACGGCTTAACTGAGCCAGGCTGGGTCTGAAATCTCTCCCTATATGGTGCACTATGTACGTTTATCTCAGTGTGAAATGTGTACACACACAAACACACACACACACATATATATTAGGGCTACACGGTACAGTAAAAACGTCATATTGCGATGAACTCAACAGATATTGTAATGTGATTTACGGTTACTGTGTGAAGGATCAGTTTAATTCTCACTGGAAAAGTATTAAAAGCGTGACGATGTGCAGCTTATCGAGGTCTGCACCAAACTAAATGTTTGACCAGGTCGTCACTGCAGCACTTCATTATGATGCTGTTTGTCATATTTTACCTTTTATTGCACTTGGCCATATTGTGATTGCATAATATTTTGATTCATTGTGCAGCCCTAATATATAAAGCGCTCAACAGTCCCACTCTCTGATAGCAACACTACACTGCTGATGCAACACAACAGTCCCAACATCTGAATGTAGAGTGGACAATTTCATGTCTAACATACAGGGTCCGCAGGGTCTTACAAATTCTAACATCCGATGATCTGAATGCCTGAAAATGATTTAAAGTTACCTACAAAGTCACATTTTTCAGTTGCGCCTTTAAACTAGTTTAACTTTAACAACCACAAAACCAAACTGCCGTCGAACCAATACTGACTTTCCTTTGTACCTTTTTTGCCAGCATGGATGTAAAATAGGTCTTAATAACAATGTACAGACATACTGAGAGACAATTCAATTGCAGTGATACGGAAACTGAATTGTGATATCAGTGTGAAAATGAAACCCTATCTCAGAAATAAAAGAGCCTTCTATATTTTATAGTTTCTGTCTAATTAAGTCTGTTTCTAGTATGGTGACTTACATGAAATTGTGTTTTGATTGTATCGTTACATCCCTAATTCATAAAGGACTTAAAGTCTGCAGAACCCTGTATATCGAAAAGGGAGTGGGGGGGGTGATTCCAGACAGTTTGACTGTCTTGTAATGCTGCGTTCACGTCAACGCTGTTCAGATTTTTGGGCAAAACACTCCCAGATGTACATACCAGAATAATGCTCTACCATGAATGCAGTAGCAGAGCTCAGCTGGGCAGTCTGTAACATCTGACCTTTTCCTGTTTCCTTTGGCTCTACTCTCGGAGGTCGAACTCACTCGCGTCTTTTAGGCAGAAAGCTTCCACCTCTGACAATCTGTAAAAACTGGGGCAGTTAGCTTTGATGGTTTGAGGCCTTTGAGTGTGAATGAAATTACTGTAGATGATAAGAGTTACCTCACTGAAGCCTTCATCAGCATTGTACAGGAGGACACTATGCATAGTGCACCTCAGGTATTGAACTGCTGGCAGAGTACAGTCTGTAATCAGAGTGCAACCTGTTGCTTCACCTACCACTCAGAACAGCCCCGAACATTCAGACAAGTGGAAGTTGGCTTCTTGCCATTTCTTTTAAACTGCTATGGCCAAAGAGTCCAGAGAAGTGTGGGTAAACCATCTAGATCAAATAGTGCAGAGGAGCTGTTTTTAAAGCATCTAGATGTGCATCATGTGTGGCAGGCGGATGTACGGGGGAGTCCAGAGTCCGTCCTCTGGAGAAGGCGACACATTACTGACTGCATTCTGACCCACTGACAACGGCAGAAAGCACTACTGAAACACGTGAGAGAAAGAAAGCCTTTAGGTTTGCCACATTGAGACACTCTCTTGGTGTGTGTATGTGTGCCTGTGTGTGTGTGTGTGTGTGTGTGTGTGTGTATGATCTTCTCCAATTCATAAAACTCTGACCTGGCCAGCCCCTGCCCCCCCCCCCCCAAAGATTAAAAAATATAAAAACATTGAAACAAGAGATCTGAAATTTAAAAAAACTAAGTGCCATCCTATTTTATGGTGGAGAAGTTGATATGTCTGCACAATGAGATCCAACTAGTAACAAAGATCAACACTTTTTTCATTGTTTTTCATTTTGATGATGATGAGCATGGTTTAAAGATCAAAAAAGCAAAATAGCTTCCAAATTTTGGTACATATACGCATCTGGAACTTTTTTTTGTCTATCAGTTTTTTCTTTTTTTCACTGCGTCCCTTCTGCATCTCTGTAAGAGTCTGCACAGATAGAGAGGGGCGCGTCCGTCCGCCCGTTTGTCCGTCCATCTGTTTATCCCTGTGTCTGGACCTGCTGTGTCGGGTGCTTGCTTCCTGTTCCTGTTTCCTGCTTCCTGTCTGTCGGTGGGCGGGGCCGTAGTCGTAAGCGTGAGCAGTACGCAGGGCAGGCAGGGACAGTCATTTGGCTATGTACACATTCATGGTCGGTCCATGGCTTCCAACAAACAGCAGCACTATTTCCGAAGGTCTAGTACACACACCTGGGACAGAAGAGGGAGGAGATGGATCACAATCACAGCTACACACCAGCAGACATGCATCCAGACAGCCCCAGGTAGACTTACAGATCCATCTGACGCGCTGGCTCCCACTTTGTCCCCTGCTGCATTCCAGCAAACCTCGAAGATTCCCCCCGTCCCTCTGTAACTGTGGACTAAAGCGCCCGTCTGCGGCACAACACATAGAAGCAGAGAGTGAGGGGAGATAACAGGCAAAACATTCTTTTATGGAAACTCCATTTTCCTTTCTGCTCTATTGTCACCAATAGTGTCCATAAAAGCACAGAGTGCAGCAGGAGGCTAAAAACAGCAGTGATTGATTTCTTTGGCCACTCGGGGGCAGCAGTTGTCTGTCTGTCCACCGACTTTGGTTCTGCCTGCTGCTGGAAACTGAGTTGCAGGCAAAACCAGAACAGTGAGCTAAATGATGCCAAATGCTCAACAGAGGTGAACTGTAAGGTCGGGTGTCACCGTGAGCAACCATTTACACATTGGAGCCATTGTTAATATGAAGTATTGATGGGTGCAGCTTTAAAGAACTCTCTCTCCACTCTGTCACCAGCTGCTTACAAATAAATGTACAGGCACACACCATAACAAAATGAAAAGCTGAGATCAGTCAAATGACTTATGTGTTTCCTACCTGTGTATTCCAGATGTGCACACATTTGTCAAAGGAGCCGCTGGCCAGATGCCGACCATCGGGGCTGAAAGCCACGCTGTACACCGGCTCCTGGTGTTTAGTCAGCGTGTGGATGCAGATGCCTCTCTCCACATCCCAAAGACGAACTGTGGAGTCAAACGACGCACTGTGGAGGTAGGAGACAGACACACGGGGTTATAGAGGAGCTGATCAGGACACTGTGTTCGCTCTTAAAACAAGAGACAGATGTTTTATTAACTTGAAGGCAGAAATGGTAAAGACTGTATGGTGAAAACTAGGGCTGCACAATTTTGGCCACAATTATAATCATGATTAATTACAGTACTATTATGCTGTTGCACTAATACTGTGCATTAGGGCTGAGGGATATGGTAACATTTTCCAACCAGCCACTGTCTTTTATTTTAATTTATTAAAAAAATATATATTATTTGTATTATTATTATTATTATTATTATTATTATTATTGTTATAAGTATGCGTGCTGAGTGAGCACTCCCTAACCCCTGGGGGGATGAGTGCAGAGTTTGTGCAACAAGCTAGTTTTAACAAAATAAACTGACCAAAAGTCAAGAAAGGAAAAACACATATTCTTCATTAAACAGAAACTACAACCGTACAGCTTCTAAATTCAACTTTCTCTCTTATACTGAACTAAGACCTTGAAAATATTGTGGCTCTCTGCACTGTCGCTACCCTCGCTCCTCTACCCACTTCATGCCTCCCCTCTCCTCGGTCCCCATCTTCTTCTTGTCTTGTTTGGAGCCTCTCTGAATCACTGTATAACTGTATTTCTTGTCATCAAACTAGTTGAAATAAACTCTTTTACTGCACTAAGATGTGAAAATACACGTCACTGAGTGGCTCTCTTTCTTTGGAAGGAGACCATTAAATTAGCAAAATAAAATGACAAAAATCACCCCAAAAAACAACAGGTGATGTATTCAATCAACCCTACTGCGCATTACGTCAAAATAAAAAGACAACTTGTGTTTCCCCAGTTAAATGCTTTTAATGTGAAGCATCATTAACACAGCACTTTATCCCAGAATAAAAGTATGCAGAATGCAGGCTGTGTGTGCACAGCGGCATGACAGCCCACTAAAAGCGTAACCAGAGCGTCTCGATCACCCGTGGTGGCTGGCTGTTAGTTTAGGAAGCGTTTCATTTGATATGCAGCAGTGTACACATTGTAAACATAATTTATTGTGCAGCCCTAGTTAAAACCAAAATGTGTTTTTTTTTAGTCCAGCTCACAAACAAAATACTGTAAAACAGTGCTCCATTTACCTCACATTATTTCTGATATTTGGTCATTAGATGCTAGAAACAGGCTAGAAGTTTGAGAAGAGACAGTCCAGGTCACAGTCACTAAATCCAATTTATCAGCAGGAAAACTAGCCAGTAAGCTAATTGAGTAAAGCAAATGAAGTCAACATTGAAGTACAAACTGCTACACACACAGCTTATACTACACTCATTTATTGTGTACAGCAAGCTCAAAGGCCAGAGTAGGCTCCTTCTCGGGTATCTAACTAGCATACTGATGTTGTATGTCATAACACATGCAGACGCTCACCTGGCTAGCATGAGGTTAGCACTAGGATTGTTGGTTCCAGGGCCAGTGGGACTCCATTTAATGGTGTAGATTTCTTTACTGTGGGCCTGCAGGTCATGGACACACGAGTCCTGCTTCATACTCCAAATCTGAAACAACACAGAACCCCAAAGTAAAAAAACTTTATCCTTGATAAACTGTCAAACTGTAAGTGCATTACTTACAAAGTGTCACCTGGTCCTACTTCCTAAGACCATTCAAGCAACACAAAGTTTTGGCTTTTTACAGAGCAGCAAAATGTTGGGATAGCATCTTTAAATGACATCAAGAGCACTTCTACCAAGTGTACGGGCCAGTGAGATAGACTTTAAATAATCTCCAGTCATCATGAACACATCAGAACTTTCTTTATGGCTCTGCACTGTCAGCCCAAGGGTAGCAGCAATAGTGATATTAATGGCACAAGGTGTCCAATATTTCAGTGTCGGCTCCCAGCTCACCTTCAACGTCATGTCGTCTGAGCAGGAGGCTAGCAGGTTCCCTGTGGGATCCCACTTGATTGCATTTACTTCATTCTGAAGAGGAAGAAGAGAGGGATGAAGGGGCGTCTGCTTTCAACAAGGACGCCGTTTAAAATGAAGGTCTAACTGAATGCAAAGAAAAGGGCTAAACTGATGTTGATGTCATTTGTTATTTAATGCTTGTAATAAATACCCTCAGATCTCCTGTGGGTGCTTTGAAAACAAACCACTTACTGTGTGTCCCTGGAATGTTTTAATGGGTCTGTCCTGTCCCAGTTTACAGACGTGGATACACATGTCTGTACTACAGGAGGCAAACGTGTTGTTGCTCTGCCAATCCACATCTAGTGCTGGAGCTGTGGGAGGTAGGAAGATGGATGTTAGCAGGATCAAAAATATACTGTAAGACATTACATCAAAAGGTCAAACTCTGTCACAAAGACAGATGCTGTCCTACCTGAATGGAAGGGAAACTGTTGTTTGGCTTCTCCTGTGTGGGCATCCCATATGATTGTTGTCTGGCAGGACACATGTACATGTACGGTTAATGATCAGAGGATACATGATGATCAATATGTTGACAAAATGATTTAGTGAACATCCTGCTTCACCTTGTCTACTCCTGCACTGAGGATAAAATTGCCTTTTTTGTTCCACTTTAGGGCAAAGATGGGACCTTTGTGTTGGCCGAGTGTACTGGCCAGGTTTCCTGTGGAGGAGAGCACACAGACAGGGAACAAAATCTGTAAGTATCAAATGTGGAATAAGGCTCTTAATAACACAACACAAAAAATACACTGCAAACCCAATGGCGGGATGAGAACATGCCTCTAGGTGGCAGTGTTGATCAAGGTTCAACAACACCATGTGGCAGAAATACCACAGCACAATCAATACTTAGCACTTAGTAATATAAACGTCTTCTATACAGATATTTGTATATTAAGAACAATCATTTGAAAACGTTTCCCTAAATCTGTAATAATGCAGGGTTTCCTTCACACTCATGTTGAATGAATTAAAGTCATCTCACCATCCTTTGTCCATATTCTGGCAAAGCCGTCATAGGAGCCTGTGGCTAACAGTGTGCCCTCGCTCTGTCCGAGAGAAAGAGAAATAAAGATTAAGAGAGTGTGTGTGTCAAGGCCAGTTTGGAGTTGCAGTATTTTTCTCACACAGTCTAGGCTGAATGAATATTCAGCTGCTAATAGAGGAGAGGCCTGTGTTTTCCATCAGCATGGACGCTTTCCAGGAATTTTTTGCCTCTGCCCTTGGCTCAGGTTTACAATCTGTTGGCTGAACTGAAGGAAAATTCCACTCTCTGATACCCTTCCACTGTTAACAGTTATGTTCGGAGTGCTCTGGGAGTTCCTCTGTGATTAGGTGTTTGTTGTAATTTGCCTTATTGGTATACACCAATAAAGCAGATGAAAAAATATAGATAAAACCATTAAAACTTTGACTGTAAAGTATCATGGAAAATTCAGAAATATTTCTACCACACACACAACTTTGACCTGCTCCCATATTGTGAATTGATGTACCCATACAGGGTGACACGTGTTACATCAAGTGTGTTAGCGTGCTTACATTCCAGTCTAGTGAGGTGACATCTTTGTTGCTGGGGACATCCTGTCCTCCCTCTCGTATGCAGTGTCTCAGGACCAGCTGTGTGGAGCTGCTCGTGCTGTTCTCACTCAGATTCCAGATACGAGCTGTTGAATCACCAGACCTGAGACACATGGACATGTTTCTGATGGTCATACTGGGCCTACTAGTTGTTAGACTGTGGCCACATAAACCACTTTCCCCTTTAAAGTCATTTGTCAGCAAGTCTCTCCATTATTTCAAATTGATTTTAACAGTTGTTTAATGTGACGTTGCCATTTTTCAGCCCCATTATACGGTAGCTGGGCATAGGTTGAAATATCAAGAAATCTGACCCAAAATTATTTCAAATGTAAAATTGAAACATGTGCAAAACTTTAAGCGACTTGTTTCCACCTTTAATTACCTTGTAATCATAATTTATACAACTGAAATGCATAAAACAACACAATCTCATATTATCACACAAAGATTGGCCAGTATCATATGCATGTGTATATAAATATTCAGTATTAATAAACAAGCCAACAGCGCTCTGTACAGCATGCAGTGTCTCTCCTGCCAGCTGCTGACAGCTGAAGAGCCGATCCCACAGCACGGTAGAGGAGATGCTGTTACACATCTGTTTAAGCAGGAGTTTAGCCCGCCAGAGTCAAAAAAACATTCACTCTGCTCCTTAAAAAAGACTGGCGTAAACTCTGTAAACAGACTGAAAGTAAAAAAAAATATATGATGCACTGATTAATTCATTGACAGATAATGAACCACAATTAATTGTTAGAAATACCAAGCCAGTTGCTTCCTATCACCTCTCCACCAGGACAGTCCTAATAAAGAAAGGCATGAAACCCCAACTAACACATAAGCATTTAAGTACTGTTCACTTGTGTGAGTTATAGAGCAAGAGAGAGAGAGAGAGAGAGAATAGTAGGACTAACCCCGATGCCAGCAGATCGCTGACTGGGTTCCAGGCACAGATGAAGACCTCTGATTCGTGGCCCCTCAAGACCATGGCCTTGTTCTGGGGAATCTCCACATCTCCGTCCACCTCCATCAGGTCTGCGTGGTTGTCTGAGCACACACAGCGAGATGGCAGCATGAGTATAAAGGTATATTTCATTTCTAACATGTATTATAGAATATTTTTGTCAAACTGCTACTCTCAAGGTCAAAAATGACCTTTCATCCATAATGAAAGTGCTGCTTATTGCAGGTAGCGAACCTTCCCTGCACGTCCTTTCCTATTTGTAAACACATTACTCACTAGCTAAGGCGTGGGCTCCGTTCTCCTCCCCGTTGGCAGTATTCTCTCCATTCTTGGCATTGCCAGCGATGCTGCCTCCGGTGGCTGATGTTGGTGCTGAAGCGGCAGCCTGCTGCTGGGCCATTTTGTCCCGGTAGGCCTGCTGCCTCGTCTGAACAACGTCAGGCATCACCGCATCAATAAGGGACAGAGACTCTATGGGCCGCCCATCAAATAATGTGCCGTCCTACAGAGTGGCAGAAATAACCAGTTAGAGAGGAGACACAGGAGAGGAGAGCACAGTTTGTATTATCTTGTTAGTGTCCCACCTCATTGATGCTGACTTCAGCCTCAACGTACTGCAGGCCCTTCTGGATGATGCTGATGAGGGCAGCAGGGGGAACCAGAGCACCATTTATGTTGGACTGGCTGATGTGGCTCTCTATACCAAATGTAAATGCTGAGTGGGAGAACCCTGCAGAGGAAGAGAGGGAAGATATTTTGAACATTGAAAGGCAATGAATCACAGGAAAGAATATTTCCCTCAAATTATTATTAACACAACATAATTTATTAAAGGGTATACACATTTTGTGTTTTACCTACTGCCATAAAAGTATATTTCTTCTTACACACTACTGCATATATTCTTTTCAATTCAGGTTCTGGAGGTTACAACAGAGATTGTTTGTATTGCAACCTCTGGCTACAACTGCCACCCAGCATACTAACTGAACTGAATTCCCACCATCAGACATCAGTGTTTTCACAACAAAAAAATGCCATTAGCACATCCATATAATGAAGTACAGTGTGTGTTTATATCAGTTATAGCATTGTCCAACGCTCATGATGATTCTAATTTGTAAATGGAAGATGATGGGAATGTCCTTTTTAAACCCAACTTAGCTTTAACACGTTTATTACATTCACAAAATAGATTCCAAATACTTCAACAGTCATGTTCAGCCAGTACTTTTGAACTTATCAAAAGCAATTTCACCACATCTGCACCAGCTGAGCTCAGACCCTCCATTTATGAAAAATGCACAACATGATAACATGGATGGACCACAACCAAGGCCTGTACTCCACAGCCGATAAATCAGCTTATACAATCACATATCTCTCACAGACTGCTGATTGCACATAGCTTTTTATCTGCACCTCTTAGGTGTTTGAATGAAAGCTGGGACAGCAATACCACCATGGAAGGATTTTCTGATCATCACATAGGCCATCTGTGTCTTCTTACCAAATATATTATGTAATAAATATAATACGGGTCAGGAAGGTAAGTTACAGACAGCACAATTTTCAGTGATACACAGCAGCTGCAATGAGTGTCTTCTGCAGTGATATGGGGGGTTTGGTTTACATAGCCAACCACAGTTAAAGGTTACTGTCATACCAACAGAGCTCCTCACACAAAGGGCAGGAAGCTGTTATTAATGTATAGTTAGCCATACTTGTAGACTGAATTCACTCCTAATGTGCCGGTCAGCACTTTGCATGGCAGCAACTCTTTGTAAAGCCTTCAGCAATGTTCTTGGGGTAACGGTTCTGTATATATAAATGCAGTCTATTTACCATCTGATTTAGTGGTGGATGACTGGCCATTACTCTGTCCCACTGTATGGTTCATTCTGACTGAGTGGAAAGAACTGTACACACACTGCAGACACACTGTGCTGTTCATACAGCTCTACATGTATATACAACTCTGCACTACACTGTGGTGAAAACACAATGTGTGTAGGTCAGCATGTGCTATGAAAGGCACAAACCAACATGCATTTTTCAGGTGCCTGTTAGGTGCTACACCAATATTACAAGCATATTAAAGTGAGTTAGTGATAATATGTTCTTACATTTTATTTATTTATTACATTTTAGACATGATGGAAACAAGGAGTTGAGAGAATACCTGACTCCTGTAGGTATCTGTAGACCAGGAAGTTGACCTCATCACTGCTAATGCTCATCTTTATTCCTGTTACACCATGAGGTCAGCACGCACACACCTAGCCTGGAAAACAGAGAGATTCATCAGTGAAGGGAAACATCATTAAATCATTAACATCGCTACAGCTCAATGCACATGATACATGCACACAATAATATAAATAATGTGACAGCAGTACAGTATAAATTCAATTCAAAACTAAAATTATTATGGAAATGGAAGCTGTTGAACTGTTGAACTAGTATATGCCAAAGTCTAGTCTAGTTTAAGGTCTACTAAAATGTGTGCAATTATAAAAATACAACATTTTAGTTCTTACTTTTTAAAAGGCTCATATTTAATGGTCTTCAGATAGAGCAGTTAGTTATATAGTAAATGGCAAAACATTTAAACCTGCTCAAACTTTTGCTGGAATGCCATCCCGCAAGGAACTGTATTGGCCAGTCAAATACGAACAAGCACACACTCTTGGTCGATTACTTTGTAATGTGAACTCTTTATTTCTACTGTTGCCTCACAATCATCACAACAAAAGATAAAAAGAGCACTGCCATGGTAATTTTCCAGAGCAGTAAAATCCTGTCTCAGAACATTAATAACCCCTTTGCAGTGTTTCTGTTAAACTGGACTTCGACGATCATATTGCATCTCACTAGTACCTGAAGCAACAAAGTCCCTTTAAGTAAATCAGTTTCTGTCTTAATGCCTGCAAGTAAAGTTTTTTTTTTTACAGTTCTATCCGATTCCAATTCCTGAATTTGATATATGTCGATACTGATGTTGGCCACATTACAAGTCAGCCTACACCACGTTGTTTCAAGGCTAAAATAAACTAAGAACATATTAAGTTAGCCATATCTAGTTAACTCAGTTGCAGACTTGTGTTATGTTAAGGTGGGTTCATGGTTCAACACAAGCTCCGCCTGTACGTCTAACAAAAACAAAAAAAAAATGTTTTTGTCTATGGGCTTATGTCATTATCCAGCATTATTAGGTTACATATTTATCATAAAAACATCAGATTATGGAAGCTGGATTGGTGGGGTCAGTCCTATATCTGATGAGGGCGCCAGCATCGACATCCAATACCAATGTTAGATTGGATCGCTCCAAGTCTTTCTTTTACTGGGTTTTTTTGTTTCACTATCTTAAAGTAGGGTATTAGGCAGGCGGGTTGTCCACTAATCAGAAGGTTGGCAGTTTCGATCCCTGGATCCTCCTGCTGCGTGTATCAAAGTGTCCTTGAGCAAGATACTATACCCCAACTTCCTCCAATGCTTTGCATTGGTGTGTGAATGTGGATTAGTTTCTGCTTGTGATGGCCTTTGCCATCAGTGCATGAATGTGTGTGAATGGGTGAATGTGGCACGTAGTGTACAGTGCTTTGAGTGGTTGGAAGAATATAAAGGCGCTATGAAGTCCATTTAACATTCAAAGTGTGCTTTCTCAGTCCCAACCCGATTCTCACTCATAAATCACTGACCTCCAAATCATTGAATGCACTAAATTGGGTACCAATCCACTACAAACTACTTAACTGAAAAATACAAGGGGACAGATATCACCAGGACTGGAACACTGGACAGGACTCCTGTGGTAGGACCTGTTTGGTTTGTGCAGCCAAGCACATGTCAGGGGATCATGATTCATTTTGCTTTTGTCTGTGACTTTATGAACTAAGACGGTTGGGAACCACAACTTTAAAAGCTCACTGAGAGGCAGAGAGCCGGTTCCAAATACGGACCAGCTCAAAGCCCATTTCCCCTGAGAATAATCAGCCATGTAATGCCTGGAGCTCAGTGTCTGCAGCCCCCTCTCCCAAGAGAAGGAGACTTTCTGTGCATTTAATGGCATTTAAGTGGATAAAACACTCTCCGGGGTACTGTGAGCGCTGGGTTGCATTTCATTTCCCAGGATGTTAGACTTTCGTCGTCTGGCACAGCAAAACATTTAGTATGACCTGTGGCCTTTGCCCTGCAGAATGTCACACTCAGGGGACCAGAAAGTAGTCAGGATCGGACTGTGTTAACATTAATAGGTATTAATGATCTTCAGACAAACTAACACGATAAACAAACTATATTTTCTTCAGGAAACTGTGATCAACATTTTTCAACATTTTGTTAGTTACAGCCCTACTAAAGTAACTCCGGAGACCACGGACAATTGCTGCTCATCTGTGTAGTCAACCAACACCACCACCACCACCACCACCACCACCACCACCAACAACAACAACAACAACAACAACAGCAGCAGCAGCAGCAGCAGCAGCAGCCACCAGACTCAGAGCCAGTTGCATCACCTAGACAAGAGAATAAGCTGCCATTGCTGAGGCTGTTGAGAGATCTGTGCATGACCCACGAGACGGGCAAGAACTCTGTGGTCAAGACAGCAGAAGAGGAGTTGATACTGGCTCACCGATACTTATCTGTGTCTCTAGTGAGAGACAATTGTGTTTTCCATAGACATCTGTAAGCCAGCGGGTTGTTGTGAGGGTCAGATATACAGAAAGTAGACAAACTACAACAACGCGCCTTAGATGAGGATTTCAGCTCACAATTACAAACACTGTGACACAAGTAGCTCAGTGCTGACTGGCAAGATTTCATGATGTTCAAATGAGTCGTCAACCGCCCCATGAAACACCAGCATTGCTGACATACTGTACTCTTAATTAGGCCATTATTAAACCAGAAGCAGCTGTCGGGCTGCTTTCACTTCCAATTTACAGAGGTTCCACACTGCAAACAGTTCAGCTGCATATTAGCTTTAAAGCATACCACACACCAGCCAGTTAGTGTGTGTTGATGACAGAAATGTATGACAGCCACTGTTGAAAATACTGCAGCAGGGTGAAAATAAACTCCAATAAACTTCTGTCCAGTGCCAGTTCATTAAGACAGACTTGACTGGCTCTGAATCTAGAGATCTCTAGTTATCCCTCAATAGAAATAAATACACCGTGACCAGACACATGCAAACTGTTATGCAATGCAGTGAAACTCAGGAAATTATTTTTGAGGCTGTAGCTTATGATGTGTATTAGAGAGCAGTACTGTGTGTTATATATCTTTGAATCGCCTTGAATAAGTGGGAATGATATCAGTAATAATCATTCAAAAGATATGCCCAATTAAAAATCATGACAAACAATGACCATAGAGTTGAATCAACACACATAAATACATTTGAAAGAAGTGTTTGTGCAGGGTGGTTTCGATTGTTCTGTAAACTCCACTTCAATACTGCCTTAATGCCACACGTGGCTTAGAGCCAATGTTCAACATCCTGACATCTGACCAAATTCAACTCCAAATGAGAAACTGAAACAAATGACATAATTACAGCTGAGTTGTCAACTGTCTGAGGCAGGGTGGGGCAGAAATTCTCTACATCACCACTGAGACTTGATCTAAACTTGATAGTGTTCCTCTTAACCTCACTGTATGTGAGGGGAAAACAGCCAAGAAAAAGTCTCAGTGAGTCGTTTTTTGGACTTACGGAAATGCTATTTCTTGCATTTTGTTTTTTCTTTCATGTTATATCTGCTTTTCACATTAAAAAATCACTATCTATGAATCAGGGATTGCATCTGACCAACTCAAAAGGTAGAAAGGATCAGATGTCTGGTGCTTATAAATCACCCAATTACAATTATGTAAGCAACCATTTCCACACTACACTGACATGCAACATTATGTCCATTGCTTTACACCGTGTCTACACAGCCTGCATAGCAATAGAACATTTACACACAATGTGAGCTGTTACCCACCCTGTAGCCAGGATTTCTACTGAATTTAAGCTTCCCCTGGCATAGTACAATATAAAGTACCTATAATATATGGAGCGATCTGGCACCTAAAACAAGTCGTCTAGTCTCTTGTTCAACCTTAAAACCTATGTTTGTACATTTATTTCTGATAGCGATTGTGCATGAGGGCATTAGTTTTTGTTTGTAAAAATAATGAGAATGATGACAATTGGTTTGAGTTCTCTGGTTATGTGAGGGGAGGTGCAGTGTAAGCTGCAGTTCTTTTTTGATCCTAGAACTGGGGGTGCCAAATTCAGTTTTTTTTTATTTTTTTATTTGACAGATAATAGCTTTAAATGAGCAATTACTAAAACCTTTGTATGTAATATTTGTCCCATGTTTGACTGCTATCAGCCTATTGGGAATAACATGGCATTCACCAATGTCTGTGGCCAATGTTTATCTGTTGTGTCACATCTATTGTGTGCTGGTTAAAGGTTGTATTGGTTATTTGATGTGCTCCATGCAGCAGTACGGACAGTGAGTGGCTCTTAAGCTCAGCGTCTCACATCTTGGATGAAAAGAGAAATAAACTGAGCTGCAACAAGGTGTTTAACTTTGTAGATTTCTTTGTTTCCCTGGCACAAAGGGTGAATAATCAGAACAAAAATTCGGCACTGGCATCAGCCAGTTGTTATTTCAGTTCGGTATTGAGTGCTACCCTGCACAGTCAGAGGAAACTATACAAAGTGATTCTCTCAACCACCCCATGAAACACTAGACATTAGTAGAGACAGATTTCTGATGTCATGGTCTGTGGTGGTGGGCACAGATTACATTCAGACGGCAGAGCATCCAAACACAACAGCAGCTAATTTGATCAATACACTTCAAACAAGATGGGAGGCAGAGTAAAGAGTAAAGTAAAATCACCTGCTGTTGTGTTCGGTTGAAATGAAAACCTGCAGACTGTTGAGTCACAGGTCACTAAGAGCCTCTGCTCAAATCCCATCTGACAGCAGCACTGCCCGGGGAGGACCACAGGTTTGTAAACAGAAAGCTGCAGTTCCCTCCACCACATCCCACTGCAGTGGCGCTGTGGAGCCACCATCTGCAGCCAGCATCATCTGTGTTGACAGTGTGGGAGAACAGAAGGGGGATGGTAGAGGAGAAGGGAATCTCTGTCTCTGCATTCTTCCCTCCGCTCCCTCTCTCTCTCTCTCTCTCTCTCTCTCTACCCTTGTGACTGCTGCCAGTGGCAAACTGGCCTGTACAGTAAATCTTAAATCAAGTCACAGCTCAGAGAGAGAGGGAGAAACAATCAATCAACACCAAAGGAAAACCAGGACATGACAATTAAATACATGCAGCATACAACCCGTTACCTAACCATGGCGTGTTACTGACAAAGACTGAATTCATATTGATGAGAGTGATGGAGGCTCTGTCCCTCACAATATGAAATCAATATCACTAAGTAAATCATATTTGTCTTGGGTTATCAGCCGGCATACATAATTCATTAAGTCTAACAGAGGCTAATGAAACATCCAATCAAAGGCTTTAGCTCACTCAGAGAGGTGTGATAGAACTGTAACAACACCTCATCTAATATAACTTGCTGTCACAACACATTTACCTTTCTCTACATCAAATGTTATGCTTAGCATTTTTTCTTTGTTAGCAAGAAAGCAGATGTGATAACATGATAAAGCATGTTATCGCAATAAAGCTGGATGCCACTTTTTCTTTGATGATGAGGGGTGTAAGAAAATATTGATACAATATGTGATATTTAGTTTTGTGATATTGTATCGATTCCTAAACCCACAATCGGTAGACAGCAGTGCTGTGGTAGTATGTGATTGGTAATTTTATTTTAAATAACACTAAGGCATTTCTTATGTTCTTAATGTTAAGATCAACTGTTACCATTATGTTAATGGAACAGTCTACATGTTTGAAAGGGCCTCTTTAAATGGCAGGTGCATGCCCTGAAACTCAGCTAGAGTTTCAACTGCCACTGCATCGTGTGTTCTTTTGTCTCTCCCAGTCTGTGATGATAATATCCACCATGTAGGTTTCATGTTCTCTGAAGGTTTTACTGCATCAGTACATAAGGCTGTGGTGGCTGCTGCAGTGAGTCTACTCTGCAGGTGGAAATGGGGCTCATTCCTATTTAAAGGATCTGTCTGAGACCTGACGGTTTGGGTCTATTTTCAGAAAGTAGCAGAGAGAAATTCAGGCAGCGGGGGATGGGATGGTTTAGGGCTGATATTTTTCATAGTCTCTCACTCTAAAATGCATCCAATTGTCCTGTCCCCAGTTAGAGTCACACATGAAAAATAGATTCTCACTTACACTGCTGCCACAACCAGGCACAATACGCTCTGAACAAAAGCCAGAGATGGTTTATACCGTCAGCCTGCAGCAATCCACAGCTATGGCTATAAACCTGACAAAAGAACCGCAAATGTGCAAAATGGGGAACTGTGCTACGGAAGTATACCTATGGTTACACCAACCTTGTTACTCATTTAAGAAAGTAGTGTGGTTCAAGGGAAACTCCACAGCTTTTACACATCAAAGTCTGGTTACAGGGAAGTCCTACAGCATTTGTTACAAGTTGTAGTTTACATCCATGTCTGTCTAGACACGTTGAATGTATGTAGTGAAGACTTTGAAGGATTTTCAGAAAACATAGATTTTTTGGCAAAATGGCAGTTATCAATATGGACCGCAATAACAATATATATCATGACATAACACATTTTCTGTAAATTCCATAAATAAATAGTTTATATAAAATGACCACATGGAAATCTTATTACATTTTCAATTATATACTTAATATATAAAATCTACAAATAGAATATACTTATATTTGATTATTTTTCTACTTTTATTTAGAACCTTTGTGCAAATTTGCAATTAGGCATGTAACAAAATATACAATAATAACGTCTCAGTGTCTCCCACATAAGACTGTCCTTGGGCAAGCCACACAGGTATAACATCCAGCAACCCATTTAAGAATTTAAACACAGACAGGGACAGACACAGAGAGAGAAAAGCGTATCTGGTATTCAGATACAGTGGATGTTTTACAACAATGGACTGAGTAAAGAGAGTGGTCCTTGGGGCCAAATCAATAAAAAAAAAACCTAGACTGGACTATGAAGCCCCTTTCGGGAAGGAACAGAGACTGTTGCTTTCTGAAGCGACTCAGATCCTTCAGTGTGTGCAACAGGTTCCTGCAGATCTTCTATTGGTAGGTAGGAAGGTCAGGTGATCAGGTTGGACACCAATTTAGTATCCGACCAAATGTGAAATCTGGTCACAACAATCCACAATAACCATGATAATGACATATCTAATGGCAATACGCGATTGGCAAGCTACTGCCATAACCACATGTGACAGCACATCACGTCATGTTTACAATTTGTCTTTTAAGACAGGAAAGACTCCCAGAGTGGCGAGGCTGAAGAGATGTGACACAGCAGAAACGCATATTGCTGCTCAATATCCGTCAGCCCATTACCCCACAAGAAAAAAGACATTTGTGTGAAATGTTGCCATAATTAGCATATGAATCCATGTTTGTGAGGTCACTGTGATCTTGACCTTAGACCATCAAATTCTTATCAGTTCATCATTGAGTCCAAGTGAACATTTGTGCCAAATTTGAAGAAATTCTCTCAAGGCCTTCTTGAGATACAGCATAAAGTTCTTGACATGAATGGGACCGATTGATGGATCGACAACCCAAAAACTTGATGCAATAAATGTCCTTCAGTGATATCACTTTATTGCGGGTATACCCATAACTTCGCTCTGTGTGCCAGTGCTCCTAGTAGCTGTATACCAGCTCCTCATTTACAGTGGCTCTCGATTCCACTCAAACTTTACTGATGCACAATATTTTACTAGTTTACAGTTATACTTTATAATACACAGTGGATTCCAATGTACGTAGGAACATGTGTGTGTGTGGTATCTAAAATTATAATTAAATGATAAACAATAGTGAGCCACTATAAACTAACATAAACCAATACAAACTGTGACATTGACATAAATTAGCCTTAGCATGCTTCAGTAAGCAGTTAGTTTGTCAACTTAAGTTTACTCAGCGCAATATTAATGGGAAAAAACTGTCAGTAATCCAAAACAGCTGAACAACATTCCTTATGGTAAATACAAATGTATACTTGCTCATGCATGCATACAGTGTTCATTTCTTGGCAGTCCCGAGTGGAATAACTATCTAGACTATGCAAGAACAATGATAAAAGGACCCCTTGCTGAGTCGTCTTGCCCAATGCCCGACAATCTTTCTTCATCTCCCTGGCTCATAACTTGTGGGAATTCAATACAAGTGTATTAGCAGATGAACTCTTCAGGAATCTAGCTCTTAGCTAGCACTAAAAAGTGAGATACTGATTTTGTTTGGTATTTTCAGTAGGGTTAGGGTTATACAAAAATTATAAAAACTTTACAATTTACAGATCTAAGCTTTAATGCTAACTGCAGCAACGTAAGTTAAGGCTTTTAATTCCACTGTGCAGTTGTGTAAGGTGCAATGACAACAGAAATTAACTCCAATCTGCATGTGGCTCCCCTCCCCCTCTCCAGGGTTACCGATCTGCTGACAGATTGCATTGGCAAGCCTAGCTCTGCCTCACATGGCCTATGTGAGGTCAGCAAGGCTAGCTGTCTGTTGGTGACAGATGGTAGCATGTAGGCCTTGCCAACTAGCCTCGCTTGATGGGCAGTTAAACCTGCTCTAGGCCCCTCATCTCCATCCGAATGCAGCAGGTCAGCGAGGGCCACTGAATCAGTGGTGGTGATCTCGCTGTGAGCCGCTGCGCTGGCTCGGATTAGAAGGCCTCGCCTAAATCAGAATCCCAATCACTCCAAGAATCTCTTTAAAAGGTCGAATCACATATCAGGAACAAGTCATAGCTTACCGCTTACTTTGCAATTCTTATAGCGGGACTGGACACCACACTGCATGCTAGCCCAACAGGTGTGAGTGGACATGCCCTGCAAAGTAAAACCATTCTGGTACAGAGGTATACCAGTTAACACTATGGGTGAGATATGTTGCTTTGCAGTCATTGAGCTCAAAAAACCCAAAAGAACTACAAAACTGGTAAATACGTAATGACGTAAATCCCCTAAGCAACAGCTGAGCAAGAACATTGTCACTCATTTTAATTAGTTAGATTTCATAAGTTTGGAGTGATTTTTGATTCGATCAGAGCAACATGAGAGATGAGAATCCCACCTAATAGATGCAGAATGTATTCCTTACAGAGTTTCTACAGGTTTACACTTTGATGACATCCGTGATTAAAGCATTGTTTTCAGTTGTTTAGCAGGTTTTACGGTAGTAAGCTGGTAATCCACATACCCTTACCTAACTAACATCTATTTCCAGTAACAGGCTGAGGAAGTGGAAGCAGTGTGACAGACAAACAGGATGAGCCAATCTATTGACAGCTGGGGGTATTAGGCGATCGTGGGTAGGTGTGAGTGAGTCTTGGCATTACCTGTGTAAGCACCAAATGACCTGTCAGTGCAGCACGCTGCTGTGATACAGAGCATAAAGGCTTAAAATTACCCTTGATGCAGCAAATGTCTGAGTAATGTGCATGCTCTATAAAGCTTCACAGCTCCCTCGTTTTGTAAATAACTGACAGGTGTAGAGGTTGGTTGGGATATATGCAAAAATAGATCAACTAAGGCTTCAGTGCCTTTATAAAACTGTTCTCAGTACTGCCCATTCAGTTTTATTTCTTTCACAGATTACTGAAATGGACATATAATTGGCTCCTATGAGCTTATTGTTTTAGAAAACTACTGCCCCTCGAACTGAGCATCCAAATAAGGTTATGCTAGAACAGTGGGCAACTAATATCGATTTTCAGTGGCCGATGTATGAAGATGTATTAGAGTTATAGTACGGAGCTCTAAACTAAATTATTCACCCCCTTCCCAAAACTCACAAAGGGGAGAGCTCACATGTTTCGCAGCAAAGCTACCTGCAGATGTGTCTGCTCACGTTTTTTTTTCAACAGCATTGTAAACGCAGGCATGTGCCGATGCCGATTATCTCAATGCCCTGATTAATTGACCCACAGACTGATTGAACAGTGAACTCAGTAACTGCAAGAAGTTTGTTTAAAACGAGTGATTTGAATGAATTTTGAGCATCTTAACAATCATACATATTTCTTCTTCAGCAACAGATTTTTTTTGACAAATTCAGTGTTTTCTTCTCATTGTCGCTTGGCCATTGTTCTATTACACAATTGATTTGAACCAAATGCTGAGATAAAGGCCTACTGTGTACAAGAAGGCTTCGTGACCCCCCATAAAGCTTTGGCAACCCCCTAGCAGGAGGTCCCAATACCCAGTTTGGGAACCACTAGTTACTGACTTTGGCTGGAAAGTTAAAAAAGAGTTAAAAAAAAAAATAAAAACCCAACTACTAAATAAATAGTAATGTCCAATGTGTGTAGGACTACTATGAAAAAAGAGCTAGACTTGTATTTGTTTAAAGGCCTAGTCACACCAGAAAGGGCTGCATTTTATCCACACATCTTCATGCTAGAATGTGATGTAGTGACTACTTGCAAGGTTAGTTGGTAAAGTACTGTAGCTGGAGAGCCACTACTATACAGTCACGGTAGCTCACCCAGCTTCCTTCTACTTTCTATGAGCTGGGCACTTTGAACATATTATCACATTATAATTAAATGATGTACAATGTTGAGAACACACACTTTATACGAGAAACATATTTCATACAATCAAATCCTGTCTCATGACTGTCTCCAAACCATGATTTATAATTCAGTATCCTTGCCAGAGATGTGGACAAATAGGAAAATAGAGCAGTGGCAAACCTTATCTCACCCAGGCTTTATCTCTATTTAACCATACTAAAAAAGGACTGAAAAGGTTTCAAGCGTCAGGGTTAACAAGGGACAAGCCCTATGCAAAAGGTGTGGAATTATTGGCTTCCTTTAGGACACACTAGAGGAGAAGCATCTGAAATATTTGTGGTATATTTTGAGAATGGGGGCACACTCTGGGAGAGGCGTAGCGTACACGCTAATTTCTAGGCAAACTGCTGCACTGAATCAATACAGAGGGCTGAATCGTTTTAAAACAAAGACTTCTTTCTTCTCCTCTCAGCCTTGTGGGAGCAACACAGTTTTCCACACAACTGCATCAATAAAAAATACAAAACACATCCTAAAATCAGAGGCCATGTTTTCTAATGACTTCTGGCAATTCGGGAGAGATCTGACATCCTGCCAACTTTCTCCTAAAATCAGTATGTGAAAATACTAGGAGTCAGTGTGAAATTAAAGACAAAGTTGGGGGTGAAAGGTTTCTGCAGGGCACAAACAAATTGGGGTTGTTGTTAGTTTTAAACTCCTGGCCTAAATAGCTCTGATTCTACGTCAGCTCAGTATAGAGCACTCCAAAACACCAGCTGCACAAAAACAACTCTTGGGGATAAAAACACACCAACAGAGAGAATAAATGCACCCGTCTGTTACACACTATTTCCTGTGCTATATGCAAAATGACTTGGTTCTTGGTTTGCACAAGTTCACATAGGCTATTTATGTAGCACACACACACCGATGACAGAAGATCTACAGTGCTGAGTTAAGGCATCACGAATGAAATAAACCAGCTGAGCTGAGGGCTCTACAGTGAGGAAAACAAAGCCTTCCAATAAGGCTGACCTGACATCAACACAGCTAGTCGCCAAAATGGGTGGCAGCAGCAGCATAGCTGTCACAGCAGAGCATCTTGGTTCAATCAGACAACCAAATGAACAATGCCAGTAATTCGGGCAGAAAGTGACCATCGCCATGGAGACTGGCAGCTTCTACAGGTCCTATCCTGCAGTGTACATTGTGCACTGCTGGGTAGAGTTGACAGGAAATCTGCTGGATTCTTCAACAGTCCAAAACAGGAAGAGTGCGCTGTTCTTCCAGTGGAAACAGAACTAAAGCCTTCAAACTTTCTGGCAATCACAGATGGTTAGAGGAGCAAAAGTTCCTTCCTACATGGATGTTCTCCTCAGTAAAATAAGACAATGAGCAGTGTGAACGTCCTCATGTGGCATTTACAGCATTGCCACTCTTTTTAAGAAATCATTTTCCATGCGTTTTCCTGACGATACAGGACAGCAGTTGCTCACAAAAGGTCAGCATTTATGGACACTCAGTGTTAGTTTGCTTTCCACTGTTCTCATCACAGCCAACAAAGCAGATTGTACTACCAACAGTTGAGTTTCAAACTAAATACATAGGCGATCTGAGTGTGGGGCAAAAACACATTCATTTTTTAGGACAACAGATTATTTCCAGGATAACAAATTTGGTCATTTTAATCAATTTCCAGGTGTTTCCTTGACTGGAAAACTAGTCTCTAAATCTCAAGGTTTTCCAGGATGTGTGGGAACTCTGCGTTTAGTGAATTATTTTAGTTTGCTTGAATTTTTTTGCAGTGTGAAGAAAAACCCACACCATCCTGTCCTGAATCCCAAACATGGTTACATGACTGTGATGTCCCAAGTTTAAGGACCCAGGACCAATAAAGACAAAGATATAGGTTGAGAGAAAACCTATAATTTCTTAGCCAGCAACTGCCTAGTTACTCAGACAAAGAAGCCACTCACAAGTAGCACATAATACAAGCCATCAAAAATGCAAATGCAATCTAAGAGAGCCATTTAGTGGGACCATAACCAAGGGTATTAGTTTTGTGAAAGGTAGATGTTTTCGTGAAGCAGCAGGAACCATTATCAGTTAGGAACTAATGACAGGTTATTCAAAAGCCATTATCCCAAAAGGATTAACTACAAAATCAAAATTGCCTTGCCTTTCGAGAGTTATGGATATTTTACATTTCAGGCTAAGAAACAAACTCACCACAGTAGTAAGTCTGTATGCACCACCAGTATGTTCAGTCAGGGCCTTGTACCATGGGCTCAGAACCTGCAACAACAAGAAGTGGGAGACTCAGTCAGAGGCTTCTGAGTTACATTAGATGAGAGAAAACAAAAGTATTTTGGTAAACACTTTAGTAAATTGGCAGTACTGTCGCATCCAAAGTCAAAGGTCAATTTGTGTAATGACAAAAACAAGACCTGTGACAAAACAGAACTTTAGGTAAATGTGAAAATTGCTCACATACTATACTTGGAAGGAGCTCTGGCCCTGTAAACTGAATTTAAGGAGACTGAACAACAAAATATACAACAGTCTTTCAAATGTGGTATATTTGTCTTCATGAGGCTCTTTCCAAATGACACAGGAAAAGGTTCTGTAATGTCTTTTACATTTCTAGTCCCCCTTTAGAGCGCCTCTGGTGGTGCTTTGGATCAATGCTTTGGTGATCAGGTTCCTTCTAGTACTAGAACACCCACAAGGATGGTCATGTCACGGGTGAAATGATAAGGCAATTAATCAAAACAAAATTAATCAGAAACTATTTTAATACCCAATTACTGAAAAACTACTTTTTAAAGTAAAAATGTCAATCATTCTCTAATTTGTGCCCGGTTAGCTCAGTCGGTAGAGCTGGCGACCCATATATGCAGCGGCTCGGGTTCGAATCCGTCTTCCGGCCCTTTGCTGCATGTCATCCCCTCTCTGTCTGTCCCCCTTTCCTGTCTATCTCCAGCTGTCTCTCTTTCAAATAAAGGCCAAAAAAAAGTAATACTTTAAAAAAAAAAATGTTGGTATTCTTTGTCTTATGTGATATAAGAAGGGGTTTACTATATTTGGGACTGTTGGCTGAACAAACCAAACATTTTTTTATTTTAAAAAGGGACATTGTGTAGGAATTTCTCCCATCTAGCGGTGAAATTGTATTTGCATTCAAACGAATAGTTTGGCAGTGACAAGCGCCTCTGGTTTCAGTCATGTGACGCTGGCTCTGAACGAAAACGCGTTGTGGATTAGCTAGACAGGTAGGCTAGTGCTTTATGTCCCTCTCGGCGATTATAGTTTTTCAAAATGGCGGAACGACATGGAAGCCTCCATGGACTTGCCCGTCCAATGTATATACAGATAAGAAATTCTTCGCTTACGAGGATAAGTCAGATCATTGGCAGAGGTAATTTTACACCAATGAGGACACATTTATGAATGAAGACATTGATTTTAGCTAATAAAATACTTAAAACACTACACAATGTCCCTTTAAAATTGGCACATCAGTAAAAAATCAGTCGCACTTATTCCTGCTGATGATGTTGTGTCAATAAACAGCAATATTCCAGCAAAAGGCAGGGAAGAAGAGGGCTGCTATCTGGCAAACTAAGGCTGCTCAATTTATCGAAATTTGATCATGATTACGATTTTGGGGCCAAACGACCTCAAAACTAATAAAATCGGGGGGAAACGATTTTCTTTTCATTTTCTGTTGTGCAACGTTGTATAGAAAAAAAGCTGTGTCCCAATTCAGGGATGCAGCCCCTGTATTGGGACACAGCCACAGTCACAGGCATGCCTATTTCAGTCAGTCACGTTGTTTTCGTTGGAACAGGTAACGCGTAACAGTAACAGGTAATCAGTGTTTCCTCTAGGATTTTTTGTTAAAACTTTTTGTAGAGATTGCAAGAGTGCACTATGACTGTCAATGTAAAAAAGGAGACTTACAAATGTTTATGGGGAAAGGAAAGTGTAACTGAGGACTTCCTTGCAAAGTGTTTTTGACAAATGTCCAATAAATGCAGCATGTTTCTGAAGTTTAAAAAAATAATCGTTTGAATAATCGTGATTTCAATTTTGACCCAAATAATCGTGATTATGATTTTTTCCATAATCGAGCAGCCCTATGGCAAACAGAAGTAAACAATGCTGGTTATAAACTACGCACTGTGAATTACTTCTTTCTTCCAAATTATGAGGAAGGTAAGGCATGTTTGTTAGGTGTACATGACACACACAGTGCTTTTTGATGAGACACGTAAAAGTAACCAGACACGAGTAAAAGGGCTAAAAGCGTTAGCCAGCAGTACATGGGGACTGAATGGTCTAACCATGTGACTGACACTCATTCAGAAGTGTGAACAATGGTTCACCTCTTCAGTCTGAGGAAAGAGGACAACACACCATTAGAGCATGTTCACTGCCAACATTTACAGCAAGTGGCCACCACACATCTGCCAGGCAATGCATTGAAAAAAAAATCAATCAATGCAGCTTTGTGAAGCCTATAATGCTTCTTTATGGTGATACTGTGTTTACGTTCTGCTGTAATTAAGGCTGCAGGCTGAGGTGGCGTTAGAGTGTTGCTGGATTGCATAATACTGTGAAGTGCACTGGAAATTACTGACATTAGGGTTTTTTTTCCCCCAGGCTCACTAGCTCCTTCCCTATTTTCCCTGACCTTGATTCCTTCTGTGCCTCTGTCCTTCTAATCATCCAGTCCCTTGATTCCACTGTCTCCCTTCCTCCTGTCTCTGCTGCCTCTCTTTACAGCATTGGTGAGGCTGCAGAGCAAAGGGAGAGATAATGTTACCACAAAGAAAGAGTAGAGAGTAGTTGGGTGTGGCCAGAGAAAAGTGTTGAAGGTTGCAGATGGCTTGCTGTAGGACACGGCCTGGTATGGCAGGAATGAGGTTTGTAAGCAGCACAAGGCTGTCAGAGATAGTAATCTCTTTGATAGCAAACAAAATATGAAACACCTGTGCCTCTACCTCTGCCTTCACCAGTCACCCTTTTAACAGGAAACAATTAACACCAACATACTCTTGTATATGGCAGCACCCACACAAACATTGATCAATTTCACTCTACAAGTTTATTTTATTATAAACAACCTATCCTCTAATTAGGCATGGGATGATATGAAAACTTCATGTCACGATGATCTTGGCCAAAATAACTGCGATACACAATATTATTGTGATAATCATAAAAATATACTACTTTAAAATGGCACTAAATGCTGGAATCAATTGACCTTACATTTAGTTAAGAAATATATATTTATTGCATTACAGATAGGAACCTCATCTCCCTGTTCTTTAGGATCTATACCATTTCCAAACTTTTGGATTAACATCCAACAGGCAAGCCGAGCCTTCAGCCACAGTGACACGATTAGGATTTTGGAATGACGTGTGCTCCTCTTTGACCCCTTGTTCACAATAAATCAGGAAATCAATATAGTACTGTACACTGGCACGATAGACAGCTTACTGCTGCTGTTAAATAAAAGTTCAAAAAAGCTCATGCAGTGCAGTAACTGGGCAGTCCCGCCAGGATTATGCAGGCATTTCTTGGGATCGTTACAGCCCAAAATGCCAAATTTCACAACAGCTTTCCCAAAAAAAATTGAGATGCAGGTTGCAATGTTTTTAGGCATGTTTTGCACTGAAATTCCGGTAGAATGTGAAAATTGCCAAAATAGTATATTCGTTCATGTATAATTCATTACAAATCAAAGACAACTTGTTCCAGTGATAATACAATCACGTACAGAGTAGGCTAGAGCAACCAGGACTATACGTCATAAGCATGCATCCACAGTCATTGTGTCTTTATTCCTCTCACTGCCAGAAGGGGGATACAAAGTGAAACACTGCAGGTTTAAGGGAAATTCACAAGTAACCAATACATTTTCTTTTCCAGAAGAAAAGCTCCAGTTCAACTAAGTGATAAAGCAAGACACCTTCGCTTGGCACAGTTAGCACTTTGACTTATTGAGATTATAGAACTGGAACACCAGCAAGATTTCTTTCCACCCAGCACAGCTCATTTCAGTATTGGCACTGGAACCATTTCAACATCTGAGTACAAGTCAGTCTTTTAGCTAGTTTGTTTATCAGACGAGGGGGTAGTCGAGCAGGTGTAAAACAACAATCTAACACTGGGCATAAGTCCTGTATCAGTCAGGCTCTGATTCTTAAAATACCCAGAGCGGTTTACAATACAGAAAGGAACAAAAAGGCTTTAGCTTTATAGAATAAAAATACAGACCAATGCCAATTGATTAAAAAAAAAAAAAACCCTTGATGTATAATCCCAGATACTGACCCCAGAGATCAGCCTGAGACAACACTATCCTGGAAAACATATGAAAGACAACACCATTCGTCATCACGTCAACATTCACAGAAATCCATTTAGATTAACTTAATAATTCTATATTACTGTCTGTACATCATTTACCAAACCATGTTTTCCAAGACTTCTGATCTCATCTTCTATGCACATATTGTGTGTAAGCCTTCAAGATTGAGCCTGAAGCCGCTCCAATCAGTGTGCTGATGGTCCAACAAAATACATCAAGTGCAGTAACCTATCTAGCTTTACTATACTATATGTGCTACTGTTGTTTTCTTTTGTTGCCGGCAGCTTTGTTGTTGGTTACTGTCAGAAGAGTGCTAGCATACTAGCAGGACTGGCAAGGAGCCAACAGGAAGCAATCAGTCGGCTTGGCTAGAGGAACTCTCTAAACGTGCATGCTCTCGAAAACCATAGCAATTTATGTAAACCGGAGACAGACTCCAGTACGTGTGCTCTGTAAGCCCCCAAAATTGGTACAGTTGCTTTCATTGCAATGTATCTTGGAGCTTATTATCCAGTTTTTTTAAATTTTCTTAGGTACTCTCTCACTTTGTATTTAGGCAAATTATTGTGTAACATACACTATAATCCACGTCAGACACAGCCACCACAATCATAAGCAAGCCACAACTGTAACATCACACCTTCCTAAAGACATAAAATCACTGCTCCTTTGTAGGGAGCTTATTGACCGCAGGCCTTTCTCTCAGCAACGATGCCACATCATAAACACGGGTTATATCACTAAGTACTCTTAACACCACATATGCATGATGAGATCAGTCTTCTTGTAATACTGGCCGATCCAAAGCCGTGAGACAAGCTCAACCAAAGCATTGAACTTTTAGATTTAACCCTGCTTTACAGATAAACACATCAACTTCTGAAGCAGTGCTGAGCTGTAGCTATGCCTGACAAAGATGCAATACATCAGAGAACTGCAAGGATCCCATGACATTTAGCTGGAGTTAAATACACCTCGGCTTCCTCTGTCTCATGAAGCGCACAAGCGGGAGAAAGCCAGCCAAGTAAAATACTGACTCAAAGTCACAGAGGGCTCGTTAGAGGGCGAGACGGGCCACTTTGGGCATTAGCACTTAGCTACGTTAACTATGTTTTATTTTGGAAATTCATAGTGCAATAATGTTGAACTGTGGAAGATGGCATGCTCATGATCTGGCACTCTAATAATTAGTTCATTGTATATTATTGATATCAACTCTGCAAAGTTCATCTGATCCATCATACTCCTGCTCCTAATATGAATATGTAGTTACTTGTTGGAGAAATGAAAAAAAAAAATCTGAAAATACAAGAGAAAGAAGACCAGTCCGCTGGAACTGGTCATTAAAAATCTAGATAGAGACAGAGTTTTCAGTTAATAAGCTAGTTAGCTAGCAACAGCTGACAAAAAATATCAAAGGCTGTCAGCTAGAAATAAAACACCTGCTTTTGTATACGTCTGTCTTCGATCAGTTGTAGTGGTGAGCGGTAAATCTGCCACCATTACTATTATAAACGGTGCCATGCTAGATTGGAAAACCTCAAGTGCTTAGCAATATGATGTATGTTTTTTAAAAAGCAGAAAGAGCACTAGATAATGGGGAAAAAACACATTTAGCAGGAACAGAGGTAGCAGGCGTGCACAGATAACAGCAGGTCAGTTGTCATACCTTCAGGTATCAGTGGACACTCTTCCACTGCACAGGCACAATCCCTAATCTGAACACAGGAACAGCACTCTAACAAAAGCACCATTTTTTCAGGACTAGTGCTTCTGATGACAGCTTGGCTTGTGTTAAGGCAACTAGTCGGTTACAAATTACCATCTCTACAATGCATTTATATTCCAAGCAAAAGCATGAAGCTGCCTTATGATAATGGCTGCATTTTACCTTGTACCTTAGTGTGGTCTGCTCCCTCACCAATTAAACCAAGGCCCATCACACTTACTTATAATGTGCATCAGAGTCCTGCATGTGTCCAGTTTTGCAAACACGCACGCACCCACCCACACACCCACCCGTGCTACACACAGTCATATTTTTACTTGCACAATTATAGGTAAATGTAAACAAAATAAATAATTAATTAATAATAATTAACCGTTAAGTCGAATCAATCACCAACTGCTGCTGCGTCCACACGATCAGCTGGGCACTGATGTCAATTAAGCTCTGTCTCAGTTCGCTAAATAAATTTAGTTTATTTTTACACATACCTGTACCCGGGAATTTATATAAATCTTTGCAGGTATCTGACGAGTAACACGCCAAAATGTTGTGTAAAAAGTAAAAAAATATATTGATGTGAATCTGTGGGTACTCTGATGCGCACACTTCTTCTATACTATACTGTTCCAACTTTTTCTTGGTCAACAATTGTTAAACATTCTGATCTGTCCGTAACAAAGGACCACTATATATACTACAGTTTCATATATTTCTAACACAGCAACAGCTTTGGGAACATCTGCGATGGAGTACAAATTTGTTATTGTAATTTGCATTTCCAACCAGAGTATGCCAATTAGACAGGGTTACTGCAGCTAGTAAGTTCATAGATCACACAGCAAATTTGACAATGCCCATCCATCCATGTTAAGCCACTAAACATCTCTACCAATGAACAGATCTAGATTTTATCCACCAACCAAGTCAACTGTCTACTTCAACAAAGTAAAAACCTTAAAAAGAAAAAATATTTTGCTTCCGGTACTCTCTTGGATGAGAAACAATACTTACTGGTACCTAAATTAGACTATATAGTTTAAAAATAACAGTAAATGTACATTGTGCAGCTCTACTACACTCCCATTGGCTGAGCCCATTCTCAGATTTTAGTCACACTGCACAATGATACACTATTGGCAAAATAAAATGTGTTTGACCAAAACAGTACTGCAATGGGTCACACAGCCAGAGTCAGCAGTCCACAGGCTGTTCAACTGTTCACACTACAGGATTAAATCTGCGCCCACTGTGCAGCTACAGCGTGGCGTTCCCGCGTTGGCGGGTCAACCCTGTCCTGGAAGCCGCGGAATGCCCACTGTCCCTTTGTTTTCTTTGTGGCAACACGGGGACACCAGCTGGGTTGGGGCGTTTCCATCAGCAAAGTGAGCATTCCCATGATATTTTACTATTGAATGTAATCTTTGTGGGTCAATCAGAAACACTTGCATCAAGGAGTAGTTGACCATTTATAGCAAATGGATATACATTTAGATTTGGCATTTGAGGGAACGCGCAAAGAATCTGAACAGGAACAAGGATTCTGCTCCCATTATTATAAAAACAGTGAATATTAGTTCATTGAACAACAAACAGCAATTGCATGAGTATTAGTAGACAGTGACAAGTGTCAGGTCATAATGGCTACACTGAACACTGCATGAATATATAATAACAGCTGTTAATGCAACGTTACTTCAGGTGTCATATAGCCTAACTCTTCACAGCAGACTGTGAAAAGCTAGTGTTAGCTTAGCAGCCAAGTCAGGCTAAAGACAACTAAAATAGCCTAAAACTGGACGCCTCCAAAGGGAGTTTAGGAGCTGCGGAGACAGAAGCCACGTGATGACTGGTGGCTAACTAACTAGCTAAGTTAAAAAACAGGCTTGCTGCTTGTTAGATGTTGGTCCACATAGAACAGAAATTCAAGCAACTCACTACAGACAAAATGGAACTGCCCCAATCTCAACAATGTATTTAGACTTTTAGCTGTAAACAGTGGGTCATTCATGATTTGATCAAAAGCGTTGATAAAGACAAGAAAAAAAATGATGAGCTTCCAGAATGGTCACAATGGTGGATCACTCAGTATCAACTGAGCATTAATCTAGCTCTCATATTGGGTTATCATCAATACCTGTATCTATTGTTATGTTCTACTTCGTACGCCTCTAATTAGTATGGCCAGCTAAACTGTGATATGGGATTTCCCCAGAGGTTTAGACGCAGGCTGCAGGATACAAATCATCATCCTCGGTCACCCTACAGCAGAGAGGAAGAGAGGCTGCATGCCTGTTAACAACAAACCCTTAAAGGGGAGGGTCACAGAGCACAGACACATTCTTCACAATGTTGAACTTGACCCCCGGGGTTGCCACACACACACACACACACACACACACACACCATGTGACTGCTGTCAACTGTGCGTGTGTGCATGTGAGCTGGCCTGAGAGTGTACGCAGTGTGTGTGTCCCTAAAATGATCTACTCCTTTAAAACTGTTTGAGCAAATAAATCTTCACAAATTATACAACTCTTTTGCATTTTATTGGAACAAGTACAATTTCATTTCTACTCAGTTGTATAGTCATTGTGTGTCAAAAGATAATAAGCACAATTTACTAATGCACCTTAACGCTTACAATTTAAAACCCGTAGATATTGGGCAGAACAATGTTGCAGTTTTTATTACAGGTATTGTGATTATTTTCTATAAATCTTTTTTTTTTTCCCGGTGTTCTAGACGTCTGCCAGGCATAGTTCAAGGTACATTATATAACAATGCTAGCTGGTTATTTTTCTCAGCAGCCAGATGAAGAAAAATCCAGTTCAAAGTAAACCTTATCTGCCTACACCAGTTTGTCCTGCTCAGGGTCATGGAGGCTGGAGCCTATCCCTGCACACACTGGGTAAGAGGCAGGGTACACCCTGCCTGGACATATCAATGGACTATCAGAGTGCTGACACATACAGATACACAACCATTCACACTTATTTAGTGTCACCAACTCACTTAACCTGCACGTCAAGCGGGAGACCCAGAGGAAACCCACACAGACACTGAAAATGATCCTCATAATCCTTTAGCTCTAGTATATAAACAAGCTGGTCTTGACTCGCTCATGTCTTCCAGAACAATCTGGTTTTATGTAAAATAAATTATTTATGTAAAGACTACACAATATCAGCTAACAGGATGATTTTTAACAATGCATCAGCAGGTTGGGACTTAACCCGTTTGAGGCTGTACTTTGTGCTGTTATTGTACTGCATTGTATAACACACACTAGTTAAAGATACAATAAGTAATTTCTGTCGCTACGGGGTCTCTCACATCAAAACAATAACAAAAAAAACAAAGTTTGATGACACTGAATGAAGCAGTTTAACCTTAATAGTGTTTCTCTCCAACAATGTTCAGCAGACAAAGGACGTCCTGGAGGGGCTGCGAGTCGAGCTGCTGCTAACGTTAAACTGAAGTCCTTCATCTGATTACACTATATATATATATATATAGTGTAGATATATATATATATAGGTCGATCGATATATATCTATATATATCTATATATCTATATAGATATATCTATCGATATATATATAGATCGATATAGATATATATATCTATATATATAGTTAACCAAGATCTAGAAAGTACAGCGTAAAAATGTGGCTTAAACCTGGGTTAAAAGTCAATATGACAGCTTCCGGCAGACAGCCACAACGCTGATGCATGCAAAGGGAATTTGGCATCATTGACAGGCGACCGGATTTATCTGGGTTTGAACATTGTTGGAAACATTTGAGATAATGTGAGTGCACAACTCAACTACAGGTCTAGTATTTATCAACATTTTAATGCCAAAATGTTATATAATATAGCTGTTTTTACCATACGTCACTGCTACAACCAGTCCATTCTGATTACCAGCATCACCAAAATTATGTTCAGGAAGTATGTACTCGTAATTAAGGTTAGGTTCAGTTACATTAGAAATCACAGCTAATATCTCTCCTCATCTTCTCACATGTACAGGGTCCAGGGCTGTTCCATATTTGTGTCTCTTCCTCCTCATGTCAAGCTGTTACCTAAGGAAGACATTTTCACTCACTGCACTTCTTTGTCCATTTTGTCTTTCCCTTTTCAATTCACAACACTGACAAGCACTGGTTACATAACTGTACTACTCTAACCACCCTCTCTGTGATTCAATAAGGCCAACTAATCAATGTGTCCTGTGTAGATAACATGACTCAGCTGCCTACTCTGTAAAGAACCATATTCTTGTGTCCTATGCTCATCATTTGCACTGGAAATGCAACATTGAGGACAAATAAGCAAACCCAGTACCAGTGTTCACATTATGTTTCAAATGCCCTTCTGGTCACAGCTTAGCTGCACTATAGAAGATTTAAATGAATATGTCTAGCTTCCTTCTCACTCCTTATGACCAAACTGAAGCTGCAAAAGAAACAAGTGACTATACAGACTGAGTGATTTCTCTTACTGACTCATTTGAAATTGTGGCATCAGGTACAATACAGTCATTATTGGAAACCCTGCTTGCAGCACAGTCAGGGAAAATGGGCCAATGTAAGGACGGTCAACAACTTTGTTGGTTAATAAAAGGTGGTCTTGCCATCAGCTGTCACATACCAGATTCTAGCAGATATAATATCAGATTTCATGCATCTTCGCACTTTTCTGTCAAGCATCAACTCAGGATATTGTAAAATGTAATGTCATTCAAAGCCTTCCACTGTCATATTATTTATCTTTAAAAGACAAACACTGCTCAAGAATTGACACATCCATAACTGAGGTCACAACTGATCACTTCATTGTTTTCACGAAGCTTTTTACTACTTCCATTCCTTATCGTCTAAGATCTAAGATCATCTGTTGCTTACACCTCCCCAGCTACCAGCCCACATTCTCGTACGTGCTGGAGTGGAACCGGCCACCCTCTGGCTCTCAAGTCCTTATGGATCATGTTTTGGCAGGATTTAAAGCAGAGACATATTTTGAAATAGCTAAATGCTACATTACACACAGCCAATCAGACCTAGGGCAGTGTGTTAGCAAGAATTTGGCGATTCGATATGAATCGCAAACCACATGTGTCAATTCAATATACTGTAATATTGTAAGCAACACAACATCACCATGCATAAATCTGAGCATAACACTTTACTTTTTGTGCTAGAGCAGTGGGAGCTGTGTGTTTATCACGGACCCTGTAATGCAATATAGATGGAGCCTAAATGAGGAATTTTATTTACTAAATCGAATGACCTGCTAAAATGTTCAGCACCAGAGCACAGGGGAGCCACATGCTGCATCTGATCAACCAACTAATTGCTGAGACTTTTTTGACCAAACAATTCACTTTACATGTGCAGGTGGGACCCTGTTTTTAATGTGGGTCATCTATGATGGACACAGGAGCCCTTTTTACACCAGAGCCCAACCCACGTCTGATGAGTTGCGCAAAAAGGATTCCTTCAAATACAAAAATACCAGGTATATCTAGGGAAACTTATCTCCTACAGTCTCAGTGAATTGTGTTTTTTATGTTCAGAGGGACATCCTCATACACAGCCAAAGTCACACTCCACTTCTGGACTAGCCTCACTATATTTATGCATATAACATTTCTTTCAGTAGTCTGAAAAGCTACAAATGACATTGGAGTTTCTGTTAAAGTTTCTAAAACAATGTGAACATCCACCTGTCCTAACATCTGTCAGCATTTAACAGCTACAGATTACGTACATCAGTGACCATGAAATACACTTGATTCTGTGTGATTGGCCGGTGTCCTTGCATGACACACTCAGCCTACCTCAGTGCACAAGCACAAACGACGAACGGAGGATGTGTTATGAATACTTCTTGAATACACCACAAAGACTGACACCCAGCTGATTGCTGACATGCACATATGTTGTGCACTTGCATGTGAGGAAATGACTAGACAGTAGTCAGTGATCGTAATCCAAACCAAAAAAAAGCTGATTAAATATTCTTGTCATACAGTTGGAAAGAAAGGTGCACGGCTAACTGAGCAAACTAGCTAACAGCAGCTAAAGTTAACAGCAACAGCAGTTAGTGGACACTTTAGCAACTAATAGTGATATCTGTCCATCAGGAAACCTCAGTAAATCACAGAGTTGAGGCAGAACAGATGGAGGACGGAGGATGTTTCGTGTGTACTCCATCAACAAGTATCCATTTTGCTTGTTGTTGTGGCTTCTTCTGGTTGTTTCGCAATTTAATATGACACCGGTTTTACAACTGGGGTTTGGGGATAGAATATTTGAACTTTTATCATACATTTTGGAAGTTGGAACAACCAGGGCAGAAACGGGATTGGCTGTGATTGGTTGTAATTTATAGTGATTCTAGTTTGATCAGAGATTAATTATCAAGCCTTTTTTTAATCTATAAACCTAAAGAAAAAGAATTACTCAGATGGGATTCCTTAATATAATCCTCTGAAATTGGGGGTCCGTGGTTCAATGTGCATCTACTGTAGGGGTCCTTGACATGAAACATTTTGGGATCCCCTGGTGTAGGTCTTCAGTGTGGCCCAGGACACATTTGCGTACACACTGCTAAAAGAATGTGGCCAAATGTGGCCCAGACCACTTCCCAATGTGGTCTGACACATCTGATCTCAATGAGTCTGGGGTACATTCACACCTGTACTTAAAGCTGTCTGTCAAATTGGATCACCCAAGAAAGATGTTAAAAGGTGTACAGATGTAAACAGGACCGGAGCCTTTTCCTTATCTGGGACTGGTACATTGTGTCATTGACATGAGCTTCACAAGGTTGGCAAGTGGCCCTCCTGGGTGTGTGTGTGTGTGTGTGGGGTGTGTGGGGGGGAATGCATGTGTGCTCACCCCTCCCCCACACCGCCCATGGCTTTGGAGCAACCAGCTGCAAAGCACTCTAAAAAGCTTTGAATAAGATTTACTCAAAAGGTAATAAAATAATATACAATATAATGACATACTGTGTACTTTGGCACATTTACAGTATGTTGGTTAAACAGCAACATTATCTTACACTGTGGAGATAACTATGGGCCTGTATACACAACACTTCAAACTGGTAAGGAACTATAGGATAACGTGCTAATATTGCTCAAACTACAGTTTCTGTTTTGATTTGTTGTTGTTTTTTTTTAACATTATTGTAACACTGAAGTAGCTATCAAAACAGCTACAAAGTGCATTCAAACACAAAGTCATGAAAGTAAGAAATAAAAGCATCAATCCATAATTCAAAAATATCTAAATGAACTAAAATAAAAAAAAAAGTGGTGGTTAGTAAAAAGTTAACATTGACAACTTTACACCTCAAATGAATTGCCAGTGTTGATGTAAAACATGGAATGTATGCTATAAATGGTTCCTTTCTGGTTGAGATTTACAATCACTGAAGTGTTTTTAATTCAAAGCTAAGTTGCAGGAAGGAAGCGCGCGCGCGCTCACAAACACAAACCAACCACGAGAACGAACACATGCACCGTGCGCGCGCATACTCACGCGCTGACGCTGCCCATCCCCCACCCCGACAGAAAATATAAAAATAAACGTTCAAAACAGCGCAATAACCCGCCCAAACCTCCTATTTACCGCCATAAGTCATCACTCTATACGGGGGCATCATTTATAACGGCAATAATAACGTAAAATGACGATAAACACTCACCAAAAGCTCCAAATCACACAAGGGGGGTGCCTTCTCCTCTGTGCTCCTAATATGGAATCTCCTCCTCCTCCACCACCGTTGTTTTCTGGCTCTAATTAAACCTCGAAAAAGCGTTATAACGGCCTTCAGACCCGGCCAACCGGTGCTAGGAATCCCCAATGACCGATGTGTTTTGGATACACGGGCATATATAATGATAAATCCCCTTAAAAATGAGCTGGATGGACAGTTGGGTCTAGATTGTAGGTTTGCTCGCTAGTAGAGAAAAGAGCCAAACGGTTCAGTAGCAGCCAACGGCTTCAGACTGAAACACAGAGCAGCTGACCTGCCAGGCGAAAATGAGGTAGGCCTGAGCTCCTCGCTGCAGGAAGCACACTCCAGTCACATAAACATCAAAATGGGTGTCGCAGTATGGAAAAGGATGGTGTAGTCGGGCTGGGGTTGGCGGCAATTCTTCAAAAACAACTTACAAATATTAAATTAAAATACATTTTAGGCCAACGTGGCCAAGCTCAATATTATGATTAATGCATAGTTATTTTTGTATTGTAGCTGTAGGCGTGCTTGCCGTTATGATTGAAAGCTACTGATTAAGGAAAGTATAGACTAACATTTTATTTAAGTCTTACACCAAAATGATGTAATGTAGTTGTTTATGTTTTATATTTGGACGTTTCCATTGCCTAAATAAATAGTAATAAAACCAGTAAGCGGAAATACTTTTAAAGGTCCAGTGTATAAGATTTAGGGGGTTCTATTGGCAGAATATCAGGAATATAATATAATATGTTTTCATTAGTGTATAATAAAATTAGAATTGTTGTGTTTTTGTTACCTTAAAATGGCGGAGTCCAACATGTTGAACTGCCATAGTAGCCCACACTACCTCTAGATAGGGCCTTTGACCTTTTTTTTGAACGTTTCGTGGCAACTGTAGTTTCTCCCACTGTAGGGGACTGTGAGGCGAGGGGTATTCACTGGGTTGCAATCTCACCACTAGATGCCACTAAATCCTACATGTTGGACCTTTAAATTATGGAGAGTTCCAGAATAACTGGACCTCACTGCTTTATGGCTGATGGGAATGTCAATCATTAAGCAGGCTATTTGGTTTGTCCTTTCTGGGCTACTGGCAGTTCAACATGGCGGACTTGTAGAAGGGGACCCGCTCACTCTGTAGATAAAAACGGTGTTACAAAACACAACAATTGTTATTTTCAGGTTATACACTAAAGAAAACATACCAGTGAGTATTATATTCCATTCCATCAACAGCTCTTATTTATTCCAAGGAATTTATTTGTAATTTGCAACATTCAGGATCTTTTTGAAATGGTTTTCTGTGACAGTAGTAAACCTAACAAATATGAGTGATACGAAGGAGGAAAGCGGTGGCCACGTTGGTGGTGGGGTGGTAGAGCTGGGGGTGGAGGCATCTTTTCAATGTAAACAACATCAAATATGGAGAGACTGGAGCGGGAGGCTTTGCTAGAGAGATGCAGAAGACATACTAATGCACATTCTGCGGGCGTAAACAATGAAAATAGATTACTACTCATACATGCATGTTTGCATTAACTCAAAGCATATGCCTATCAACACACACACACACACACTACAGATAAGGCTGCACTGATACAGACACACAGACAGAGAGCCCTTGGGGAGTGTGTGCTGTGAGCGTTTGCGTGGCTGTAACAGGAGAGTGGAGGATGGGTAATGACTTTTAAACAGGGAGGGGGGGCAGCAGTATTTCCTCAGCCTGTACTTTCACATGCCTGGGGAGGTTTGTAGTACAAGAGAGCCCTTACAAGTCTGATGGTGGCAATCATTTTGCATTGTTCTCATCTGAGCAGTTTTGCCTGTACTTGTTTAGTTTTTGGAGTAAACGCAGCCATCGCAGCAATGGTTAAGTAATTGTGTTGCTTTTGTGGCCCATTGCTGCTGAATGAATGAGGAGGAAAACAGTGAAGTAGAAACAGCCCCAGTGTAGCAAATTGTGAAGCGAAGCACCTCAGGGTGAGGCAGACCACTGTCAGGGGTAATGACTTTCTGGGAAACCACAGTACACACACATCTATATGCAGCACTTAGTGTTGTCTTCTCTTCTGTTGACTCTGTAGCAAACACACCTCCCTCCACAATTACTACTAATGAGTTTTTACTTAGATGTAAGTGTCTTATGAAAAATACAGTTCTAATACTAAATGCTAAACAGGGAAGTCCCCCTCCAGTCCAAAATGTGTTTTTCAGTGTGCTGTTTGAATGCTGTCTGTGCAGAGTCTGACACTAGAAGGATGTTTTCACATTCATCTGCTGAAAGTAGAAAGTTTCTCTGTGCTCATTGAACATCTGATTTTAAGGGGCGGGGCCTACCAGCAGGATTGGTGATATCATTAATAGTTTAAAGTCCAATCCAATGAAATAGGAGACATGTTGTGTCCAGCAGGAAAACTAAAGAACCTCTAGCGCTCACTAATTAAAATATTGATGAGGTTGTTTCATCAATACACAAACAAACATTTACATGGAGAGTATTAAGTATAAAAATACTCAAGTAAGGCACCTCTAAAGTACTTCATGAGTGAACAGTCCTTTTAAATATTATTACATTTGTGTTTAAAATCTTGAATCTTTACATTAGATTCAACATCCAAAAATACGTCTTATATGTATTACTATTATTAATCATATTTTTATAAGCATACACATTAGAATAGGGGAGGTCAGGATTAGTAATTGAATTTTTTTTTTTTTTTTATGTTTTTTTTTTTTTATCATCTTCCCTGGCACCCCATGGCAGCCCCAAGGGGCCCCCCGACCCCCACTTTGAAAAACGCTGGCCTAGACCAAATGTGTAGGCGGTGGGGCATGCATTGTGATCGGACCTCAGCCAGGTCTAAATTCAATCTGTAAAGTGTGCTAGCAAGTCTTCCCTCGCAAAAAGCTATTTAAAAATGAATGACGCCTGTCCATGGCAGCACTTCCTTTGACCTGAGACAGCTGTGTTTGACAATTGATTTGCATATTGAAATCTGATCAGTGGGGCAGAATCGACTTCAAGTCAACACGTATTCGCACCAGGTGTAATTGCAGAAGCCCATGGATCAGATGTCATTCTCCAGATAATGTAGATCCAGTTACAGACCACATGTTTATTGCAAGTGGGAATGGGGCCTTGAATAGAATCGAGCCATCATTAATGCTATTAATAATGCCTGTGCCTTTCCTACTATGACAAGCAAAAGCATAAAGTGTGTTTTTGTAATGAAAAGTCTTTGAAAACCAAAGAAAAACAAGGGAAATTTTTGAAGAATTTTACTAATATATTTGAAATTGACAAGTAAAAGTTGAAATCATTTGACTACCACAGGAACTGGCAGTGATAAAAGCAGCGTAATCAACATCCAAAGCAGAGGGATTATGTTTGAGAGCCGATTTATTAAGGGTACTTAACTTGTGTATTTGTGTGGACATGCACATTCCTTTGAGTGTGTTTTCCAGTGACAAATGAAATCAATGCAACAAAACTAGTTTGAAAGGAATGACGCTGTAATCTTTGTGTTGTCTGTCCCAACCAACACACCACATGGGACTCTCGTCACCTGATTTAGCCAGGAGGTATTAGATGACAGCTCAGAAAAAGAGAGTAATAAGACTGCCTGATTCTTTCACACATGTTTACCTGGAGTGGAACAGTATGAGTTACAACCTGTAACTCTGAGATTCCCCTTTGGAAAAGACTATGAGGAATTTCTCTTCTGCCACGTGAAGCTTTGTTAGCACAGCTCGTTATGTACACGGGGGAAAGCTGCCATTAAAGAATAAGGAGAACAGAAGAACAGGAACGGGTCAAACTGAATCACATTTGTGTATGAATGTGTATCTTATATCCTGCACACCCAAAATGGTCACAGGTAAAACAATATTTCTGACCACGGTTACAATAATAATACTAGAAATACACACTCACAAAAAGAGGTATAGGAGGGGGAGGAGGTACATTTTTTATTGGAAAATAATATATATATATTTATATATTTGTGTACATAAAAAAAAAAAAATATATATATATATATATATATATATTTTTTTTTTATACAAAAGTTACAAAGTTCCAGATTTGTATTTGTAGTTTTTGAACCATACATTTTTGGATTGTTAAAGATGGATCTCTCCCTTCACAAAGGTTGAATTGTGTGCTTCAGTTGACTATAATGTGTGTGTATTGCATTGTGCACTTCAGCGGCTATAATCAATATTGTCATAATAATGTATGACAGTGTGTGATGTGAGAGGCCTCCTGATGAACGTACATTATCAGCCGACTCAGCAGCTTCCCTCGGCTTTATGGAGCTTTATAGTGTGTTTCAGCTCATTGTTTTGCTGTCTAGCCCAAAACTTTACTGTTTTGGTTCACTCTCACCGCTCTCATTTGCTCATATGTGACTCAGATCTGACTTTTTCACAGCAGTGACAGCAGCACAAATCACATGGAATCTGATCTCTTCAATTCTGATTTGGGCCACTTGCATATGTGGTCCTTATCAGATACAGGTCTTAATGTGACCTTAGTGTGAATTTTCATACACTCTGGGTTTACAGTCCACATGCGGGTCACTTAAGGACTGTGACCTGTTCACACTTGAATCTTATATGTTATATCTGATAATCATTCTCTGCATTTGACACATGCATGTTTTAGTGATTTGGTGTGTCATTAGAAGGATCCATCACTGATATGCTAAACTGGATTCAATTTACTTTTGAACTGCTAAATGCTATGTGTGCCATTTGGTGCTAGGCAGTATAGTATATAGGAGTTTGCTTTTTTTGCTGAAAACCCTGTGTCTGTTGGAAACGAAGCTAATGAGAGCAGCAAGACTGAATCAAAACAGCACAGTTGTGGATCGTAAAACCAAAACAATGAGCTGTAAGACACTAAAATGCACTGTAGACCCAAGAGGACCAGCAGAATTGGGTGATAATTATCTTTGGGTTTATCGCTATGAGTGACTGATGAAACATTGTTTAGTCCAGCTTTAAACTAGTATAACCACAAGGGTCGATATTTATATCATATATCATCATATATATATTATATGTGTGGGCCATCCATACATATCTGCTGTCCTCGTCCGCTTCGGAATATCTCTTCAGTGTGGACATCTCAGTTAGCCATGCTTTCATCTCTCATTACATATACTCTTCTCCTCCATTTTCTTAAGCTAACTGGAGAACCTATACATATACACACAAACACACACAAACACACACATGCCCTTCCTTTGGCCAGTTTTTTCAGTCATTGCACATCTAACAATAACAGCCTTGGCCTTTAAAAACCCATACCAGCATTATACTATATCCACTTCAAAGGGCGTGTAATACTTCACTCCACCTCTGGCATATTTAGTGCTTTGACAATGACAAGGTCTCAACAAAGCATGGCTCCATTATATGTCTTCATAAGGCCTTACAGTAATGGCTGTGCACTACCTACGGAGCTATAATTTACCCTCCACAGTGAAGACTGGAATAGCATGGTTGGCTGTTGCTGTTAAGTGATTAAATTATTTAGCACGTCAGAGATAGACAGAGAAAAACAGATATTGTATGAGTGTGTGTGCAGGCTTTTATGTGTGTTTGAAAGGGGGAGAAGAAAAACAGAAAGAAATTACTTTTATGTATGCGCTTGTGTGTGTACGAATGAGAAAGAGAGAGCGGCGTGGTGTGTTCCGCCTCATCAGGCTGATAAGACAAAGAGCCTGGTTGGTTTAATAACCCCATCGATCCCAGCTCACCTTGTTACACATTAACATTTACAACTAGGAAATCCAACTCAGACAGTTAAAGACTCTCCTGAGTGGAAGGGAGATGAAAAGACAGAGAATCTTAAAGGGAGGAGGGGAGATCACCAATAATAAATCCCAGAGTGTGCAAACAAAGCGGAGTTATAAAATCTACTCAGTGTCAGTTCTGGTGATTTTGGCTGCTTAAAATGAGAAGTTGTCTTCCCCTGAAACTCCAAACACCAATAATTCCCAATAACAGAGAGGAGAGGTATTAACATTGGAGAGCTCTCTGGAGGTTGTGCTGTATAAATATTATAAACCAAGGAACTGTGGCTATTACGTCTCTAAGGATGCCAATGTCTGGCAGTCCATCATTTTGGTCCAGACTGTAATATATCAAATATGGGATGGATTGGAACAAAATTTGGTTCACAGGTTCATGTTCCCCACATGAATAATTGTAATAACTTTGGTGATCCCTTAGCACCATCATCAGGTCAACATTATTGATTTGTTCAATACTTTATTAGACTAGCAAAACTATTCACAGCCTTAGCCGTACTTTGTCTTTAGTGCTAATTAGCAGTCCTTTTTTTCTGTCTCTGTCTTGTAAACATTATACATGCTATACATACAGTTAGCATGCTGATATTAGAATCTAGTACTCAATTACAGTCAGTAGCCCTAGCGGCACACATGCCAAAATTGCACCATGGGAGCTATGGAACTTCTCATTCTACGTTTTTATCAACTTTTTATCAGATTTATCAGAACACTGTTTGTACTGATGATTCAACTAGCATAGTTTCATGATGATGCAAACCGCAGAAGTGCTCCAATTGTGAGTCACATCACATTGTCTATGGGAACCAGGGGCAACCAATGCCACACAACTCCATGCTGTGGTTATTAAAATTAGGGTAGGTAACGTTTATTCTCATTATCGATTAATCTGTCAAGTATTTTCTAATTAATCAGCCGTCAGTTCCCAGTGCCCAAGGTGACTTCGTTCTTTTTATGTTTGACCACCATTCCAACACCTAAAGATAGTCAATTCTCAACGATTTATAAAACGGGGAAAAATCAAATAGTGCCGTTTGATAAATGACTTCAATCAATTTTCAAAAGCGCTGTCTCGTGTATCCTGAAATAGTCTGATAATCTTGAGCACCAGCTCTGGGCGCCGTCAAATACATCCAAGTCATGTTGTATGACAGATTATGATTGAGTTCCATAAATAGAGCCGCTCTGTGGGGAACACTTTGACAAAATGGAGTGAGAGGCTGTATGTGACGGCTCATGAAAGGTCTGCAGGAACAACATGCACAGTCTTTAAGTGCGTTGTCATTGTGTAGTTTGTTTTTAAGCCCTCTCTGCTGTAAGATTTTGATTTATATATAGACTCCAGTAATATGGATCCTTGCTAGATGTAACCTTATGATAATGAAATGTCAATGAAGGTACACCTTAATATTTTGAAACACTTTTCTTCGCTGACTTTAAGGTACCCGGTGGAGTTTTCTTGTGTACAACTACAAAAAAGCATTGTGTGTTAGTTATGGAGTTACAGCCAGCAGCTGAATAGCTTAGCTTAGCATAAAGACAGGAAGAAGGGAAGGGGAAAGCCTAGCAGTACAGTCTCTAACATGTAAATAAGTTAGCTTTACAGGTACTGGTATTTGATAAACTACGATAATCTGCTGCTACTGTAGCTTTACAGACACAATCTACCACCTTGTTTCTGATTGATGTTCAATTATAACATCTCTTTCAGAGCTACTAACTATTATAAAAATATTAACTGAACAACAATGTTGGCAGTACCTCTTATTCAGCCCTAAGTGGGGTCTGCAGGTATTCCTTTCAGGCTGCATACATCCCCAACAACTGTTACCAATAGGACAGTTGGTATGTCGCCTGAGAGGTGTAATCCAGGGCTAAAAAAGACTGCCAAGCACTTGCTGCTGCTTGTTAAGGTTATTCATTTGAGTGTATGGTAATGACTGAAATCAACTCAGATGAATGTATCGACATTTTGATCATTCAGATCCTCTATCATCTGGTCCATGGGGGCTGGACATTAAAGGGACCCCATTTATTTTAGTATGAGGTTAACATAGTTTAAGATCAAGATAAAATACAATCATGACTGAATGTAGACCTCTGCATGAATATTTAGTATCCCTTGTGTGATGTAATCATTTTCTCACAGAGTTGCTGTACAAGTGTCTATTTTGGAAGACTATAAAGATGGTGCCTGCCTACTGTAATGTCACTGACAGTGTATTGAGAGGTCAGTGACTTGGGGGTTCAAAGTTCAGTTTATTTTAACTCTCGCTGACAAAACAACTTCTCATAGAACTCAGGGGCCCACAAGAGCTTCCCTCTATAATGTGAAATGCTATTTAAAGCAGTTTGTTCATAGCAACACAGTCCTGTGAGCTGCTGTTCATGGGCTTTAGCTTTTAAGGGATCTTCAAAGCACACAGCACTGCTAAGGTACAGGTAAGATAACTTAACTGTATTCAGTTTAACAGACGGCCTGTTTATGCGTAAACAAGACCTCTATCACTGAGCTGTAAAATTCTATTGTTGCTCCATCAATCACACTGCCAACATCCCCCCATGTTACTACAGTTGACATTCACAAATGTACAATAATCCTCCACATATTGGACACTGTACAAGTGTACAGGTCATATACCATAGTGACCTCTGTGGTGGGTACGCTCACTAGAGGTGGCGATACTCCGTAAGAAGTAAGGGTACTCATGTGGACAAAAATCTGAAGTACCGGTGAGAACCGGCCCATTTCAGGTACTGATTGAAGGAATGGTGTTCTTGTTCTTGGTTCTCGTTATGTGACTGTTTGTGACAGCAAGGAGACAAACCTAAAAGACTGCCAAGAAAAAAGGGGAGTTTGGGAAATCCTACATCAGAGCAGAGTTTTAACTCCACCTTTTAGTATCAGCTCAGCTTGCTTGGAGGTACCATGGAGATATTAATCCTTCAGGTACACATTGCTGTGTATCTGACATTATGGAGTCCCATCATATATGGTTTGACATGTCAAGAAGTAAACACTGTTTCTCAACAGCAGACACTACTTATGGTCCCATCCCAGTTGCATTGACTTGATACCAGTCCAAAATGGCCCCAGCTCACTTGAATGAAACATGGACGTTTTTTTCCTGTTTCAGGGTTTGCTACCGTGTAATGTGGCTTCCCACTGTGTGTCTCCCTTGGTCCATAGACTTTACACTGGGATGACATCACGCACCTTCCTAGACTGTAGGGAAGTTTTGCAAATATAAACTACTAATCCTGTTTGCAGCTCTAGGTGACCTGTCAACAGTTTTACAGATGTCAATTTTATAACGGAGGTCTACAGGGAAACCTTTGGGCCACAGGGCCACTGGGACAGAATGGCAGCAAGGCTGAGTGGTGGTGCTGTATCCTTGTAGCCACAGTGGCAGCTTAAAAGTCTCTGTAATGTCTTATGTAAAATATACTTTATAACTAATACTTCCCTGGTGGAAATACCCAAACAATCCACTGACACTCAACAACAGAACCTTTGGACTGCAGTCAACTTCACTAATTGATGATGTCTAATGAAATATCTGTGAATTTCTCCTGCAAGAAACTTTGTATTAGAAACTGTTTTCAGTACAAGGTCTTTCATTGATTTCCAGCTATGCAGAATCGTCTACCTACTGTATATCAGATTTTGTTCATTCTTTATGTTTTCACACCCCAAGGGCAATACAGTATTTACACAAGGATGAGCTGAACAAAACAGAGCTGAAGGTGCTCTTTGTGTAAAAGCAAGGCCTCAGCTGAAAGACAGAAAAGGTGAAAAGCCTTTGGAATGGGAAGCATACAGAAAGGTTTCTGAGGTGGGCAAGGCATGACCAAGAACTGTAGGGTGAATATCAAATAGTGTGTGGGAGCAGTTCAAATGAGTGAAACTCAAATCATCTAACTAAAGCCCTTTTATACACTGAATAGGCAACATTGTTGGCTTCATCTGTCTGTAAAAGTAATTGCTTTTGGTCTTTCAAATACTGTTACGTAAATCTTCTCTAATGACTCTATTCAAACATATCAGAACTGCCCAACACTCAATTTTATAATGCAATTTACAAGTGAAAACAACATGCATCCACTGTAGTGTTTTCACATTGATCTCATAAGATGTGCTTTTAACTTCAGTGGTGTGCTACCGACTATACAAAGTCCTACTGTATCCTGTAAACATTGATATAAGACGTTTTGTTCCAAGTCCACATAGCGTTAGCTGTAACCATAGCTTAAATGGCTGGGAGGACCTACCAGTTTCCTAAGCTTGTATTTCATGTGGAAAGTGGCTGGGTAACGTTAGCACTGATACCCACAAGATGTTAGTTTTAGCAACACTTGCTGAGTCACCAATCAAATACAGTACTGACATCATCAGTGGTAGCAAAACATTCACGCCTCCTGGAGAACACCAATGTAGAGGGCGCTGTCACTGCAGGAAAATCAATAACCTTAGAATGAGCCATTTTTATCTACAGACGCTGTGGGTCGCCATGGAGGCCACCATGTTGAACCGCCATGTTTCTACAGTAGCCCAGAACGGACAAACCAAACACTGGGTTTAGACAGGGCCGAAGGGTAGTTTCTCCTTCATGCTTGGAACAGGAGGGTGAGGCGAGAGCGTGGCAAACAGCAACTACAGCGCTAGATGTCACTAAATCCTACATACGGGTCCTTTAAAAGCTTGTACCAGTGTAACTGCAAGTTATAACTGAGTTCAAAGCATGCACTTTACTTTGCTGAACATTGTTCAAATGCATGCTTCACCATTTGTGATTATGTTTCTTACAACCATTCTATGAAAGCCATTGTCTACTATCATTTTCTTACAATATGAACATCAGTAAGCACTTGCTTGGGTGCTCTGTGTTACATCATTGTTATGAGGTATTGCAGTATGAAGTTGCACAACAATAATTACAGATTACACAACACAATACATTAAAAATTTCAAACATAAGTACGGTTTAAAACTTGGTTGAAACTATCATATGAAGTACATGTTATGTTGTAAATGGGCTTAAATCAGGCCCTATTTCTAGTAAGGTGTGCCCTATAGTGTTTCTTACTGCTTATTTAGAAATAGATACACACACGCACATATATACACATATTGTACTTTAAATATGTCTAACAAATAGTAAGCAGTGTGTTCTTGCAGGCGAGGTCATTTTACCAAAAATGGTATCTAAGCTCACTTTATTATTGTTGGCCCTCTCTGTATCTCCTCTTGTCTTACTGCCCATTATGTCCATCTCAGTGTCTTGCTACTCAGATGGAATCATCCATCTCTACACAAGAGGAGAGAGAGAGAAGTGGGGGCAGGGTAGAAAGAAAGAGAGAGAGAGAGAGAGAGAGAGAGAGAGAGAGAGAGAGAGAGAGAGAGAGAGAGAGAGAGCGAGCGAGCTTATTGTAAACTGTAAGAGGTGTGCAGCAACTGGGACAGATTATGTCTGCGGAAACGAGGACTGCAGGATCCCACCCATCCCCCACACCACACACACACACACACACACACACACACACACACACACACACACACACACACACACACACACACACACACACACACACACACACACCAGAGCTCATTTGTGCCTGGCTGGTCACCTCACTGCAATAGATAGATTCCACCCCACCCCCTATCCTCTGCTCAGTCATTCAGACCTGGGAGAGTCAATAACAAGCTGACATCATCATTGGTTTTGTAGGATACAGTGCTGCCTTTATTCTAGCAGCCATATGAGAGAGAGAGCAGCATTTTCTGTGCCACTGATGAGGGGCCGAGCGACCAAATGCAGGTCAGAGAGCAGAGGTAGAGATAGGTGGACACAAGCAGAGAGAGAGGGAGAGCGATGGCGGGATGGGGGAGGGGAGGAGCTGCGTGGTTGGCCATTGTAGTCTGGCTGTATCAGTGGCCAAGATGCATATCTCTCTCACACACACACACACACGTACAGAGGGACACCCTGGCATGCACATGTACACACAATCACACATAAATAAATGTGCATACGTGTATGCTAACATACACACACGAATACACACACCAAATTTGTTTTAATTTGAGGAAATACGGTCATTTGCTTTCTTTTCAATAGTTAGGAGAGACAGTCTTCATTAAACATCATTAACCACATTATACTGGCTACTGCCTACTGTAACTCCATAAAGACTCCAAATCATTGTTTTTACATTTCTCTCCATGTAACCTTTGGGTTAAACAAACAAGATACATTGTTTACATTAGTCGGCTTTACAGGTATAGTTTGAAAGAAAGAGAACTAGACAGGCAGTTTACCTCTGCCTCGTCTTTATGCTAAGCTTTGTTAAACACATCTTAACTCCAGGTCAAAGCGATAAAGGTACCTTGTGAGTGTTTGACTACTAGTAGCGCTAAGAAGCAATGTGTCAAGTGTGCGAGCATGCAGGCAGCGCATCACACTTGTGAAGTGAGAAGAGCCATTTTGGGCATCGCTGGTTAAAGACGAAAAAATCCAAAACTGCAGACATAAAAACCTAGAGAAATGAACCAGGGCCAAAGTGTTTTCAGACAAGAAACATCCAAAAAATCAAATCCAATGTGTCAGGTAGAACATGGCTGAACATTATGGGGATTTTATAATTTGCTGCTTAAATCATGGAGGATTCAAATAGGATTGGAACATTATCCCATATTACTTCTACACTGAAAAATTAGCAATAGGAAGACAGAATAGGGAAAATAACAGCTCTATATGCATTCCTGCCGCTAGCAGTAGAGCTACAACCCAACGTATGGAATAGTGGCACTATTGAGCAATGTTTCAACACGCATTTTGTTTTTATATAACCTGCTCTACTGTGACATGCATTAGAGCTCCAGATGAACGTGCTGGTATTAACATGCTAAGAAAATGGCACTGAAGACTGAAGGCTTGCAAAAATGGTTGAAATTTGGGATTCAGACATATTCAAAAACAGATGTTTTATGAGCAAGGAAATACATTCAGCAGCTTTACCTCAAGGATGACACACAATGCAAAATACTGAATGTGAATGTGTGCGAACAAAACTTCATAGGCACCTTTAAGTATGGAGCTGACGGATACATGATTAGCCTTGCTTGTTCCTGTCAAGGTTAAACAAAGAAGATACATTGTGCCAATTAGGCAGCTTCAGATGTGTTGGTTGGGTATTTTTCATCTTTGGACGGAGGTAGGCTAGCTGTTTCCTATACAGACATAACATCCATCTTCTCATCCCACTCTAGTAAAGAAAGCAAATAAGCCTATTTCCCAGTTTGTTCAACTATTTATTAAAAGACAGACACACACACACACACACACACACACACACACACACACACACACACACTCAGTGTCTCAGCCGCCCTGCCCCCATCACACAAGACAGACAGACATACACACAAACCCTGTGCTATGTGAATGCACATACACTCACACACACACACACACACACACACACACACACACACCACACACACACACACACACACACACACACACACACAGACACACAGCCTACACAACATTCCAATCAATTCTCCACACACGGGTTCAGCATTCCAGTATGGTGTTGCTTTCGTCCCACAGCACACAGGAAGCTGGGTGTGTGTGTGTGTGTGTGTGTGTGTGTGTAAAAAGCTTTAGAGGTTGCTATGGCAGGGGCCCTGCTGAAAGGCTTTCTCTGTCAGATCAGCTGCCCTGAGCTTAGCTGCTAATCCGTAGCTGCAACACTCTGCCTTCCCCAAACTGAACTCAAAAGTCTGTTTGCTCCAACTTGACCAGCAGGGGGCGGTAGGGGCTGCTATAAATAAGGCATTTTAAAAAAAAATAAAAATGTTGTGTTGCCTTTACAGAAGACAATAGTTTACAGTAAACAAGGTAATTTAGCGAAGAGCTGCAAACAGCCCTAAAACAGAAACACAATGTGAGGAGAAAACAATGAGCAGCAGATTATGGTTCTTTCTTAATCCTAAAGAAAACAAGAACAAGTAAAACTACTGAGTATTTGCATAGGAGGAAATGCAGGAATAGACAAAAGTAAGCTCCAACAAACTGTCAACACTCTTGGTATATTTATTTAGAGCTGTGTTTTGGTGGTTGGTGTGACATAACCCTAAATCAATGTACCAGAAGTGTTGACAGTTTTTTGGAGCTCGCTTGTGTTTATGTCCAACTGCATATAACAGAAATGACTCCGTCTGTTATCCCATGATACAAATCTTGACCCAGAGTAACATACAGAGTCACAGATGAAATCACAGGTGGGACTAACGGTGCATTAACATGCTCCTCGGAGGGTTCCAGAGTTGGGAAGTCACACTTCCAACTTCGGTGTGTTCATGAGCTGCATGATAGCATGACCTGCCATCGGATCTGGTTCCCCCTGAAATCAATGAAACTAGGTGGTAGAAACACTACCACTTTTGTCCACAGGGGTCGCCAGAATTACAAGTTCCTGCTTTACGTCGTAATATGGAAACAACATGGACGCTACAACAAGATGGGTTATATATTATTTCTCAGTGTTTAAACAGTGAAAAGTCATTCAAATACGCTCAGTTTTATAATAGTAATTTCGTCCCAGACTTGTTGCTTCACAAGTACATTCCCTAAAACCCCGAAAATATTGCTTTACCTGACTTGTTATCAGAGTTAATGCTAATAAATAACTTTTCTAAATAATCAAGGTCAGTCTATGTGGACAACAACTAACTGTTACAACCTTATAATGAATAACCATTTTTGGGTTACAACCACACAGACATTACACTGAATAAATTACAGTATTGTAACTAAACCAAAAATTCATACTCCTTGGAGAAAGCAAATGTTACTGCAGAAAAATAAATGGGTGCCAATTTCCTCTTTGTGGTAATAACAAATTTGCCAAAATATGTACACATGTCAAAACTAAAAATCTAACAATATACGTATGCATATTGCATATTGAAATTGCAGTTTGACTTTTAACAGTTACTTTAGAACTTCTGTACATGGCTCACTGTTATCTCCTGTGAAATATGAAATACTGCACTTGTTGAGTGGTTGAGTAAAACATCATATACATAAAAAATTAATAAAAAGAGTAACACATGACAGGGTTATAAAGTTACAGACACTAGGACAATCCCAGACACTCTCCCACAAACCTCTACGAGGTCTACAAACCCACACACCACCATAGAGAGAAGTACATATAAAAAGAATAAAAAGCAAACATAGTCCCCACCAACCTCCCACACACACACAATAACACTGAGTAAAGGAACGAAAAAAGTGCGATAGTCAAGTGTGTGTGTCCAGCCGTGGCTGGGAACATGATGGTGTGTGTGTGTGTGTGTGTGTGTGTGTGTGTGTGTGTGTGTGCGCTTGCTATGGGCTGCACAGTGGACAAAATTAAGGTAATTTCACAGCCTAGTGAAGCTGACTTGTAGCTGTTTGCTTCCCTTGCTGTCGCAGTACGGCCAGTGAAATGTACATGTTGGTGTAAATGCTGCTGTGAATGGCAGAGACCACTCCAGAACCCACAACATGAAAACTAGTCAACAGCGTGCAGCCGATACGAAGCTCCAATATCAATATTTTGGAGCTTAAGCTGCTCACAGATGATACTGGAATGTATTTTTATTTTTATTCAAATTGGGCTGTGAATCATGAAATGATTCAGCATTTACTCTTTTCAGCAGGAAGAAAAGCTTAATGGTGATAAATAATACTACCTCTGCTGATAGAAACTGTAATGAAAACTTTTATAGAATCTGCTTTGAAGACACATTAGAATCAGTGTAGGTACATATTTTCTCTGCAGACATGTAGAGCTAATCAGTTATGCAACAAATAGACTATGTAATCAATCCAATTGCACAATATCCTATCAGAAGTGGAGGACACTGACTGGACAGATGGTGTCTAATCTTTAAAAAGAGACCATTAGCAGTCCCTTTAATCAGTTTAACCTTAGCAGAAATACCTTGTGAGAGCTTACATTTCAGCTGTGGTGATATTTACCTCCTCAGCCTCTGATGTCTAATGTTTTACAAATGAGACTCACATTTTTTAGTCTTTGCTGTTATCTCACAGCTGTGAAATGGAAATCTCTCCCACTGAGACACTAAGAACATAGCAGCAGCTCCTTACACGGTGCATGTGGTGATCACACCGTCCAGCCATAGATCAATGTGGTAAATAAAGCCATTTCCATTATCTGCTGTGGTTCATGAGTGGTATTGCTGTTCTCTACTACTGCTGGGAAACTTGTATCATTTTGTCAAACTGTGCGTATGATGGCAAAACTGCTTAATAGAACAAACTTTTCCAGGTTTTTATTTCTTGTCTGCGATTGAGCTGCCTGCTCTGTTTCATCTTTTAGGCCAGTCATACACAAATCCCTCTACACTTCCGCAACAGTCAGTACACTAAGAGCTTTGGGATGTGTTTTTGTCTCTCCAAAACCAGTAACACAAGAGAAGAAGTGTAAGGAATGGATTAAGTTGTGTTTATTTACAGCCCCCAGGGAGAGCACCAGGCTTTGAAGCCAATTGGACATAGTGGCCAAACCACGTGTTGATGCACACTAGTCCCAAAAGACTTAAAAGCTTAAATTGTGAAAGAAACAGCTGTAAAACGGTGGACACATGTTTATGAGCATCACAACCCAATGGGAGAACTTCGATCAATTTGGTCTTATAACATTTGGAAAGTCTAGAAGACCACAATTAAATAATTTTATCTCAGAAGTTAGCCAAGGTTTGATCTATTTTTTTGGAACTTTTTGGGCTTTCATAGGAATAAATGGAGAGGCTTATGCTGCTCTAGCATAAACTGTAAATGTTAGCATTACTGGCTAACTGATTACCTATAGTAGAAACATAGTGTTACTTCCAAAACCAAGCAGCATATCAATAACTAAAAAGAATATTATGTGGGTTTACAGCATTGACAGCATATATAATGGACAGAGCTTCTAGGTGTGTGAGGTGAAGCCAATGCGTAAGTGTCTCAAACCTGCATTCTATGTAAAAGCCAGCAGGAAGTAATAAGTAAAGTAATATTACTTTTGGAAAGAGCAACTAATAATGAGTAATACATTGTAGTTTTTGAGTAACTAGCCCTACACTGCTTATCAGATGTCAAAGCACTACACAGTTTATAATCTCGGACTGAGGAAGTTAACCAAGTTATTATCATTTTATCCTGCGTCTTGATAATTGTCTGGTAAACAGTAGAATTACACTGTTCATAACACAAAGTAAACTAGCAGGAATGTGTGCCTGAATATATTTGTGGGCATTGTGGGATGTTGCTGAATGATGTCAACACAGTTGAACCTGGTTTGACTATTTTTCTGGACAACCCCGCATTATTTGCCAGAGCCTCCATGTCGGGAAGTTTTCACACAGAGCTAATAATAGAAAACAGGAGGCCTCCAGACACATCACCCATATACTGTCAGAGACATACGCATACTACTTGTAAGCATACCACCTTACAGACACATAGAGTGCCAAGTAACAGATACCTCAGCCAGAGCAGTGATAGCCCAGATGGCCTGCTTATAGTAGTGACCTACATAGACCAAGAAAGACCAACTGGAAGAACAGAGCAATACACGTTTGTGTGTGTCTTTCCTGGAGGACAGAGGAAAAATGGAGCAATTACACAACAGTTATGAGTGAATCTAAAGCAATTTATTCGAGTCAAGTCTGGTTTCAGCGGCCAATTTAGCATGAACTCATAACGGTGTTAAAAAGGTTAAAAGGAGTTATAATGACGCATCATCAGCCTACTAAGTACCAACTGAAGGATAAAGCATTTTTGTCACATTATGACACTCAAAGGCGATGTCGCTCATTTCTATTCATTTCACGATAAGGGGATTTTTTAAAAAGCTGCTCTGATTAATCCTTTACATTAGCAGTAAATTGGCCCTTATCCACGTGACAGACAAACATCAATATGCCCCTTTTCCACCACAGATCTGTAAGCCAGCTTGTTGTTGCTGTTGCCAGGTTTGAGTTTTTTAGCTCTCCTTGCCAGACTGATTACGAGCTCCACCTCAGCTCTCACCACTTACCCCTCAACTCCTTGGCTGTCTGAACAGCCCCCACTGAATATAAAAAACTTCTCAGATGCTTCCTCAAGGATGGGCAGATTTTCTACTGGTTTCCTTTTCAAAGCAAATAATATCAGTGCTAGGATCCTGAAACCAGTACTGATACTACTAACAGTCTTCTTGCATACATGGGGAACATGCACTCACTTATGTTATGAATATTCTTTTAATAAGCAGAAATACCATGAAAACAACAGGTTTGGTCAGTGTACAAAAGTTATTTTCCAAAAGGTATGTGTCAGCAGAATAAATATGGGGTGAGAGTCCTGTTTTTATTTTATGGTATTTTCTTATTTTTCCCGAACTACAGCTTCATATGAGCGCCACAACACCAAGCCACAGTTTTCACTTCTCTCGCTGTGCTCTGGTAAAACCTAATCTGCTTCAGACAGATGTAATTTCAAGGAAGCTATACAATGGATGATTCACAGTTCTCTCACTGGATGAGTACACCACTCTCTAGGCTGCAACTGGTTTTAGTTTCTGATTTTCAAACTGAGAAAGAAAAAAAACATAGTCGTACTGGAAATGACTAATGTCTCTTAAACTACGCAACAAACACAGTTTCAGATTGACTATGAGGCACAAAATATTTGCTCAGTTGTCATCTCTTGACCTTAGTATGGACTGTAACCGCTCTTTGTTCAAGGACACTCTTTAAGCGTTGGATGCCATCATGTGACCAAAGTTGCACATTTACTTCACTTGATGATAACTAAGCCATATTCAATGTCTACAGAAAGTAAAGTAAACCATATTTTAACCTCTTTTAGGAACACCAGTGCAGAAAAGTTCATTTAATTTAATAATAGCTTTTTATTACAATCTCCTTTCAGCTTCAAAACTGCACACTAATCAATATTTTGATATTCCAATGACTAGTGGAAATGTAAAAGGTGTTGCTTGTAGTAATGACCTCACAGGGATCACCAGACTGCAGTTCCACTTGGCTCTACGGAGTGTTTTAGTATCTTTTAGTTAACTGTTTTGCTTCATGACCCACACATTTGTCGTTTGGTTAACTAGCTAACAACTAGCTAGTGAACACAGTGAAGCATATAGCAGCTCCAGACCCCAACATTTCCCTTTAGAGCTGGTTGATTCCATAACAGAGCTTCAGATAGAGTTACTGTGTGACTCCAAATGAATGTTAATGTCACTCCAGTGTCTGCTGGATGGGTAAATATGCAACTGCCAACATGGTCACCTTCTCAACCTTAAAAGGTGAAAGTATGTCAGGGTTGTGTTTACAGCTTGTTGTGCAGCCCCCAAGCGGTCGAGAAATTCATCCATGCAGCATATAAAGATTTAGAGATTGAATTTTGCCCTAGCTTCTTTGCCACTTGCTCCTTTCCTTACACCTCCACATCCCTCTGTCCTCTGGTTGTACCCAACACTGGCAGGACCCTGGCTGGTGTTGCTGAAATCAACTCACTCTGCAAATAAATGCAACCCAGACTAAACATTACTCAACTTTATTTACTTTTGAAAAGGTGTAGCTGGTCAGCTGCACAAACCTTTGTGTTAGTGGGAAGGCTTTCCAGAGAGCGCTACAACCAGTAAGCCAAGCTACGTAGCCTGTTACTGCAAACTCTGATTTCACAAAAAGTATATGTTCTCCCGCCAAACTCCGTCAGACGTGTTTGCATACAATGGATTTCTATGACAGAATGATAGGCGACTTATTCGTTAGTTGCTCACAAGACTGTTAGTCGACGCACTTTTCATTAGTCGGACAGTTGCAGCAAAAAAACAAAAACACTGCGACCTGTCACCGTCACGAAAGTAGGAGGAGATTGTTGCAACATGGACTATTATGACTCTGGGGGGGAAACAAACGGAGTTAGAGGAGTGAGTAAGTAACGATATATATCATCCAATCGTATCGATAAGTCGGCCAGTATTTGTTTTAGTGAAGTTGGAAGTTATTCATTCCGTGTTTTGAACAAGGAGACTTGTGTGACGTTAAATTGTGTTGAAATAAATTAACTGAACAGCCTACTTGGTGGTTGTTCTGACTCATTCAGATTGATTACCACTTTTCCGTTATCATTTAACAGGCAGCTGTTTATGTCTATATATTCAGATAATAAACGTGCAACGACTAGTCAACTAGTGGATTTTTCTAACGAGAACTAGCCGAATGGGAAAATCTTTAGTCGGGGGCAGCACTACCAATATCCATGATGTAAACTTGAGTCTTACATTTATTTTGGGTTTGAGAAGGCATGTGGGTAATGGCTCATCTATGAGTTGATTTACAGGTTAGTTATGCAATGTCTGCCACAAATATGAGACCCAGAAATATACTGAAGATATTCAAAGATATTTTGATGAAAACAGCAAAACCAGTTGGAAACATGTCGAGACAGAGGTGTCTTTAAATGCCTACAGACCAGGGAAATGCTTTTGCTGGAAATCATGCAGCCAGGAATGTTTGGCAGAACACAAACCGCCATAAAACCCTTTCAAGGAAAAGGGAAAAAACTCGCCCTGTTATCCAAGCCTCACATTCTTTTGTCACAGATGGTTCTGTTTAGCGAGCACCTCTTACTGAATCTGCATTGGATGGAATTTCAAGAGAACCCATGGTTTAAAAAGAAGTGTCTCATTTGGGGGAAATAAACGTCAGCTGCTTCTTTTCAGGCATTATGATTTGTGGTTCTTGTGGGTTGCTGCACATGGAAATCTTTCTTTTCAACTCGCTTGCCTACTTCCAGCAGACAACGTGAGCGCTGTTTTTGATTGGTCATAACTGGGAGGAGAGGAGACGCTCATTTATACAGTACATGGTGCTCTGAAGCCGTTTCAAGGCCATCATCAGAGTTGAACTGTTATTTGGGTCCACCTCAACAATGCGGTGTCCCAGTTCTAGCTAACAAGAACAATCTGAGGGTACAGCAAGCCACACCTACGGTTTGTTTTCTTTGCTCGGGTGGAAAATTGAGTTGAATTAATTTAGCCTTACACTTTCCAATTAGATTTAAACCAAACAGCCTTGTAAACAGAAATTACAGGGACTAACAATTATGGTTTTTATTGGAGAGCGTTTTATCCTGTTATCCTGGCAGGTTGTTTCAGTCAAAACATATCTGACTCCAGTCATTGTGGAATGATGGACTCATCTGCAGTCTTCCTGTGATTTCCATTTAGGAAAGAAGATACGAAGAAATAGCAGATAATTATCTTCAGTCCCGACTGTGGTCTGCCCTAATATTGTTTTGTTATGCCAAGCTCTCCAAGCATGACAAACATCTGACTATCAGATGTCTCCTTATACTCCGGAACCCTTGTAAGTTAGAATGATTCTACCCAAAGTCCTCCTAACACTTTCAACAAACCACACAGCAGTTGTATTGGAAGTGAACAGAAACAGCATTCTCAGTCTTGCAGTACTCGGTGCCACCCAAGTTCAACTGGCATTGTTCCCGCTTGGCCAAGCAAACCACACTTATGAAACACAGTCACCAGAGCTCATACAATCTGCTCTAACATGCTTGGTGCAAACACACCCTCAGTCCAGGAGAGGAATGTGAGAATGGGAATGCCAAGGCACGCCTGGAAAAGAGCATGTGTGTTGAGCCTTTTTTGTCTCATCATGTTAGCTGACTGACTATTGTCCTTGAAAGTGAATGAGTAACACCAAGATCTTCCCTGCAACCCAGTTCATTAAAAGCAACAAAAGCCTGTGTCCCTCAGTGGATACATGCACATTGCTCACTGTGCAACAGATCGTGTGAATGGTTAGATCACAGTCACAGTTTCATTACATTTACATGGCTCAAAATGTTACACTGTTATCCCTACTAACCCAGATTTACATAACTCAATGTCCCAGCCATTTCAAGAAGAAAAAACACTGGAACATTTTGTCACTTGGAATCCATTGTTTACTCTGGGGCATTTCAAAAGCACAAAGCAAAGTTTGGAACCGATCACGCTGTCAGGATACCACTGAAATCTTCTCACAAATACTTTTTTTTTAACATAAATGAAGGTATGTAAGTATTAAGAAAAAAACACTGTCAATCAATTACTTAGTATGAGCAAAGTTCTATAAATTGAAATTTAGAACAGTTTAGATTATTTAACGTGAGAGATTTTATGTAATTGTGTTTTCTGTGTTTTACTTATGTTACCAGGACAATGTCACCCACACAGTCCTGATAAAGCAGACTGGGTTGATTGTTGAGTTCTTAATAAATAATATTTAAGAATGTTTTTATTCCCAAACTTTAACTTTGGGCATTGGTTATGTAATCATGAATACTGATTACACTGATTGCAATTAATATTATTCCCTACGTTTATCGTCTGTTTCATATTTAAAGTACTTACCTGCAAAGTTGAGTGGAGCAGAGTAGAGTCAAGTCATAATTATATATATTCCATTTCTGCCAATAAATGTTACACACCGGACCTTTAACTTATCTGCATATGTACATGATTGTGATGTGAGTGCTCATTAGATATAGCTAATATGTTTATTAGACAGGCATAACATTAGCCAATTGACCCCTCCTAAGCCCCGCCCCCTTTTGCTTTGTGCTCCAATAACAGTTGAGCTAGCCTCAGTCAGAACCTGTTTGTGTTTATTGCTCATATACGTTGTTATGCCTATCATTATTTTAATTTGCGCTCTATAAAAAGGAAAAACACGTGACATCAGGACTAAAAGCAAGTAAGAACATTTCTAACATTATAAAAATATTTTGTAACCATAATTAGCTGCAGGTTATCTTGTATAATCTGCATAATCAACCACAAGCTGATTAACAGACTAGTCAGCATTGTATCATTGTTCAGTGTAAAAATAACCATAGTACACTTATCTGATTTGCATGTGACTGTCTTGCATGACTTCATCAGATAAATCCTGGCATTAGCAGCCATAGCAGTGACTATAGACCAGAGGCAGGTGGCACTATGACTCTCAGGTGAGGTCCAAAGACTGACACTGACTTCTCACCAGCTCCGGGAGTTACGTGGGCGAACATGACCTCTGACCTCGGCATTTAGCAGAAATGGCCTTTAGTGACCTGCCATACTTTATTTGCCTTCATCAATTTCAACATCGCTTGCACTCTCATAATGAATATCACATTTGTTTTGGCAGGACACAGCAGTTCTCCCCCACCCAGACCCACACCCACACCCACATCCACACCCCCACCCCCTCTCTTTGTACTGTATCTCTACTGCTACACCCATTCCTCTCTCTCCCACAGCTCTAAGTAAAGAGGCTGCCATGACAGGCTGCCTGTTTTCAAAAGTCTGGCAGAGAGAAGAGCTTAACTCTAGGGAGCTCTGGAGATCAAAGTATTTACACACACACACACACACACACACACACACACACACACACAAATCTTCCACCTCTCAGTAACCACAAATACATTCAAATACATCCTCACATACACACACAGACGGAGGGATGTGAAATATCAGCATCAAACTGAAAGCGACAAGGTCTTTCCCAAGGCGCTTTCTGATGCCTCTTCATGAATACGTACACACACGCACGCACAAGCACACACAAGCACACACACACACACACACACACACACACACACACACACACACACACACACACACACACACACAGAAAATATTTGAAATCTGTAAGGGCAGATTAGTAGAAATCTCAACGGGTGTTTCAGCAACCCTTTCCCTTTGACAAGAAAATCCCTTTGTGTATGCACTGACAGCTTTTTATTAGTGTGTTTGTGTGTGTACGTAAATTGAATGGGTGTGACTGACCAAGATTACCTGATCCTGTGCACGATCTTCACTTTAAGCAAATTAACATTTCCCTCCATTCCATCTACCCCGCCCTCTTTCGCTCCTTCACTTTTCTCTCCTTCTATTTCTTTGTCTCTCTCATAACCCCGTCACCCCTCTGCAGCATCCTAATATTAATACGAGGGGGGAGATTATCCAGGGCAAAGCTACTGTGGTTTTAACACAAACCCCAGGTTCTCCAGAGATTCTCCGGATTCTTTTACATAACAGCTCATCACCAAGCACTGGGGAGATTAGGACGCAATTTTAGATCGGTTTCTGAAGGGCGAATAATAAAGGGAGCCTTGGGTTTTCATTTGGCACTTGAATGGGATTGTCTGTGATGCTTCAAGCCCAGGATGGGCAGTTAAGGAGTCCTCTGTATGCAAACAAATCTGTTCCTTCATTCCACTTAATCTTGTGTTCACAGGGAGACCACTGTTACAACTGTGCAGTAGTCTTGGAGGCACTGACTTGGCATGGAAGGACTGGAATTTCCTGTTACATTCAGATTCTACACATAGACTATGATGACATGAGTTGTACTTTAGAGACTGACTGAGAATACGTGTGAATGGGACCATAACATGGATATACCCTAAAACTTTAACAACAATTAAAAGCAGGGTCCCAATTAGAGGCAGGTCCCCTTTACTAGCCTGGTGTGGCTACACGTTTTTAAGACAGGTCTCAATTAGAGGCCTGGTCTGGATCTTATAGAAATGTTTTGGATGTATAAAACCCTGCCCGCTTGAGCGAGTTCTACGTGGCTTGGATTGCCTACACAAATATAAATGTTTAAACATTGTCAATATGGACATACTACACGTGGTCAATCCTTCAGTTCATTTTACAGTAAGCATGAGCACCGAAGTAAGTCGTGTAGTTTTCTTGTATACATATATTGCGTGTCCTTAAGGTCCCACAAGTGTGTTGAATGCATTTCCTTCAACGTAAAACATCTGCAAAGCTGATTTTTAAAGCCAAGTATATTAAATCCTGCATTATTCACATCCATGTTTAACCTGCAGTCTTCTTCTTACCAGCCTTTGCTGGTGCAATGCTGCATTTCTTGGCACATTACAGCCACAATTTTAAACCACTGTGTAACTTTTGACCCACCTATGTGTTACTTTCGTCCTGACTGACGGGTTCCAAAGTAACAATGGACAGCTTCTGTTCAGTCAAGTCAAGAATATACTTAACACTCTACATTTATACAAAAGAGCACCTGGTATTGCTGTTCACAAGAAACATTTGTTTCTGTCATTATCATTATCATTCTGTCATTTTAAATGTTTATCTGAAAAGTGTTACGGTTGTAAATGGTAAATGGACCTGTACTTGTATAGTGCCTTTCTAGTCTTCTGACCACTCAAAGCGCTTTTACACTAAGTGCCACATTCAACCTTTCACACACATTCACTCAGTGATGGCAAAGCCCATCGAACAGAAACGCATTCATACACATTCACACACCGATGCACAGCATCAGGAGCAATTTGGAGTTTGGAGGAGTATCTTGCTCAAGGATACTTCAACACGTGGCGGGCGGAGCCGGCGATCGAACCAACAACCTTTCAATTAGTGGATGACCTGCTCTGCCTCTGAGCCACAGCCGCCCCATACTGTACCAGCTCTCCCCCAGACAAAGTGGTGACCCACTCAAAGACATCGCTCTACAGTGCTATTATAGGTCAGAAGGTCCACAGAGCCTTTAATCCAACTGGACACATCAAACATCCAAACAAAGGTCTATTTTAACTGCGTTATGAATTTTTATTCCTGAATATATAATATTTTGTAAAAGCAAATTTTATGTGTAAAGTTAAGTGTAATATCTATGGGTCTTGCTTTAAAGCTATAATATGTAACATTTCTGCACGAAAATGTCTATAAACTCTAGAGCCTAATTATATATTTGTTAAGTTGTGTACTTCCAATATCCCAAATGTTTTCAACAATGTTCAAACCCAGAGAAATCTGTCATTTTATTCAAGTTTCACCAGTCGCCTGTCAATGACGTCATATCCCCTTTGTATGTGCATCAGAGTTGTGGTTGTCTGCCTTTTTATCTACTTTTAAGCCACATTTTTACAATTACATTTCTTTACGACAAGTTTTTAACTCTGTTAGAACAGGATGAAGGATTTTAGTCATCAGACATCTGGAGCAAACGTTAGCAGCAGCTCGGTTAGGTTTTTAAGGTGGAACTGCTTTATTCTGTGTATTTACTGGTTTTAATCAGTAGGTCCATTATGAGTGGAGACCTCTGCAGATAATTGGGCTCCCGGTGGAAACCTCCTGAATGATAAAAACAGAAGGAATCCTAACTGGGAGAAGCTGACTGCAATGAAAGCAATTGTGGACCACAACTTCCATGATGACATCACCAAACTTTGACCCCATAGTAGTAGAAATTTCTTATTGGATGCTTAAAATGTGTAAGCAGTAGGCATAATACATTTCAAATTCACCTTTCTTTTTTCTTATACAGCACTTTGGCTATTTTTGTGTGCTCATGTGTCCTGCATCTCCCTGTCCATAAGGGCCAGCAGTCAGCTCTGCTTCACAACAGCATCCAGTATCATCATTATTAATTCAGACATGTAAACTCAGATGGGGTTTTCAGGCTTTCAGCAGGAAATTGTGACAGAAAAGGCAGCACAACAGGCAGAAAGAAGGAGAGATAACTGTCTTCATTAGGCAGATTATTCAGACAATAGATTCAGGTAGGCCACTCAACAGGAGAGGAAGCAGTACAATACAATTTAGCTTTTCTCTAATCAATTGGTTTGTCCTTAAAGAATAAGCTTTTATGTGCCTTTAAACAAAACATTTATGTGCCAATAAAAGGGGAATTAGAAATCAAACTTAACCAGCTGTGCTCTTTCATCAGGTCTTTCAGTGAGTAACAATATAACACTGAGAAAATAGCTGACAGTGAAGTTAAAATATTGTTAGTCCTACAGCATTGGTATGACACCGCTAAATAACTCTGGAAAATGGAAGCAAGAATCAAGGATGAAATTAAGGTTTAAAAGAAAATGAAGAGAGATTGAAAGATATTGGACATTCAGCAGAAAAGCAGAGAGTTAATGCCAGTTTTTTAACATCCCCTTCTGCTTTTGTTCTAAAGGTAAAGCTGACTCTCTGTTCATGACTTTAAACAATGTTGTCTCCAGTTTTCCCAGTTCTGCTTTGCTACATGATGATATCATCTGCATTAGTAGAGCAGAATGAAGATAAAAATAGCCCACAAATCATCAAAAAAAGAAGCAAAAGGAGGGGCAAGGGTTTGTATTTGGCTCCCCTGTTAGCCAGCAAGGCTCTACAGGTCTGTCTGTCGGTTTGGTCCACACAGAGTATCCCAACAACTATTGGATGGATTGCAAGGAAATTTTGCCCAGACATTCATGATCTCCAGCCTATTGGCTTTTGTGATCTCCTGATTTAGATTTTTAGTGCTGCCATGAGGATGACATTTGTGGTTTTGAGTCAAATATCTTGACAACTAATGGATTTATTCCCGGGGCGTGTCCAGACTTTTTCGACTGGGGTGGGGAACTGACTTATGCAGGGGTGTCCTGAAGTATGTGTCTCAGCTTTTCGGTCATTCCCAATTCATGCAATTCAAACACACTTTATTGACCCCAATATGCAGAAATGTACATGTCTGCAAAGGGGAGACTCGTGGGTATTGATTGACCAATTTTCATTCAGATATATTGAGGTCACAGGTCAAGGGACCACTTTGAAAATGGCCATGCCAGTGTTTCCATCACTAAAATCTAGCCGATGTGCTAGCATGACATGTTGGTACCAATGGGTGTGTTAGTTTCATATGATACCTGGTAGTATCACTCTAGCTTTAAGGCCTATTACAACCTCTGAAAGAGTGGAAGAGGGAAGGATAATGGGGTGGCACTTGAAGACCCCCCTGACCTTTCCTATAACACTATCATCATGTCAAAATTTAAATTTGCCCCATATTGTTTAACACCAAATACCTGCAAAACTAACAAATGTTAGCATTCTAATCCACTAAACTAAGATGGTGAACATTCTAAGCAGCAGCATGTTAGCATCATTATTGTGAGCATGTTTTCGCATTTTTTGTCTGTGTCTTGTTGCAGGTCGTAATTAATTGACTGAATCAATTGGACCTTAAATGCTTTATTCATCCTTCCAGTCACAGTACTAACACAGCCGTCAGTACTAATTTAAATAAGCTGGCAGCGGGAGGAGGTCCAACAAATAGAAAACGTTATTATAAAGGTTATGATTAATCAATAATGTCACTCACTAATTAACTTTAATAGTTTTTAGAAGCTATAGTGTCTTGCAGCATGTAGCCTGCAACTGGCCACGGTGGCTAAACAGGACTCGTGATGTATGTATGATGATATGATGTACTAGCATATCATACAGTATATTTGTTGTTTATGGAATTGTATGTATTGTGTTATACTGTACATTATATACTGCATTTCCATCGTACAAACACCATCCATGTGCCATTTGTAGTCAGTCACTCCATTTTAAAAGGGACTGTCTGCTCCCAGAAGCCTCAGTTCAAATGTACTGGTATAGCTGAAACCCTAGTTATTACTGACAGTGTACGAGATGAATCAGGATGAATCAATCACAGAGTGATACGATGGCTGTTGTTTGGAGCAGGAGAGTTGGTCAGATATTTCAGCTGCTGAGATCATAATTCATTTGCAGTTTCCTTCTGGAATAATAACCTGCGACACACGCTGACACCTCACAGAGGATGGAAGCCTTGAATTCATCTGATTTGAAAATATTTCCTGGCATCTCTCGCCCTCCACCTGTGACTGTAATATTTTGCCTGCAGGCATTATTTTCATTTCAAGTTTAATGTCAAAACCATTTTTGTGTCTTTCCTTTGTCACTGATTTATATGGATTAAACGTTCAGTGCCAAAATCTGAACTACTTTCACTGATCTCCATACGTATGTGGATATTGTAGAAACCTTATGTCTTCAAACATTTGATGACAGCTCATAAATGTAAACAATAAGAGTTAGTCACAGTGACAAACACACATCATTTCTAAATGGTGCATAATACGGACTCCAAAAAAGGTTACTTAGTTGAGATTTGCCTCAGAGAAGTTGACATTAATCAACTAAACATCTGACTATGATATTTCAGTCTGGCAGACTAGATTAACATATTCAATTCAACTCAACAATCTCTCTGTACTCTCTCTGCTACTAGGGGATGGAGAACAAGGGGGATTTGGGTAATGTAGGCTTAGAGTAGATGCTTGCGTACTTGTTGAACGACCTATTTTCTTGAGGATTTTCTATCCTTCCAACGTCATAATTTCCTTGTTTGCATAATTTGCTACAGGAAACCACTCACCGGTGAAGGCCTCACATCAGAGGCTTTTTTCTAATGTGCAAAGAAAGAATACTCCCTGTAAACCACTGCTGATGTGAATCTAACAATAGGGTACACAATAAATGGCACCCTTGCACTTTTATTCAAGCACCACCACAGAGCACAGTGTTTTATTTACAGCTGGGATCAGCAGGCTGTTCGTTTTGAAGAGAAGGACTAGCTCACCGAATCAGTTTTCACAATGTTTGCCTCGTGTTGTTGGAGATCTCTCCTCTTCAGTGCTCAGATACTGACACTCACATTATGTATATTTGAGGATACTAGCTTTTTAACATGACTCACACCAATTTTATTCACCTCATGTTTTGGTCAAAATGTAATGAGATGATATTGGCTGTTTTTATCAATGCATTTGGTTCTTTAAGCTGTGAATTACTGCTTTTGTTTTGCTCCTGAAAAAACTAAACTATATTCTTAAAGACTAAATATTATACTTTGATAACACACTGTAAATTAAAAACGAAAATACGGGGCGTGTGAGTTTATAGTTAATCCTTATTGTGTTAAAACCACATTGAAGATGTGATACCACTGGAACAAATTGAACTGACCTGTGCATTTTGTCAGTTTACTACACCCCCAGAGCATATGCACTGTGTTTGTGTAGAGAGAGCATTCTCATGTTTGCGTGTACGTATGTGTGTGTGTGTGTGTGTGTGTGTGTTTGTGTGTGTGTGTGTGTGTGTGTGTGTGTGTCTTTGTTAATATAGGCTGCCTGGATACAGCTGAGCCAATAACAGACATATCCTGAGTTTCCTTGGCAACACTATAGCAACCTTTGCTGTGAATGAGGCTGCTATTTCTAGGAGAATGAAAAGGATGAAAAACGTGTATACAGTATAGGTACAGTTCGGATGTTATTGCTCCAGGGTTATTTTAAAAATAGCACGAACAGCTCAGATACATGGATAATGTTTTACTACAGCTGAAGCTTTGAAACTCATATATATGAAATGTTATTAAACGTTTGACATTGAATCTGGTGTGAGTGGAGAATCATCAGTGACAGACTGACAGATTAGAATGCTTGCCAGCTTTGACCAACTTAAAAATCAATTTTCAAAAAAGGTTCATTAAGTGGATTAATTGATATTTGTGGCAGTTTGCATTACGATGTTACTGGATTGTTTGAAGCTCCAAAACCAGTCTGACTATGTGATTTAGCACAGTATTTCACAGTTTGAAGTTGGTTAGTTTGACCTCCTTTCGCTGTTGTTTCTTATTAAGCAAACAAGAAGGGAGAGGGGAAGGAAGCAGGATGCAACTGTCAGCCAGTGAGAGGCTTATCACACTACTGCACATCTGTTGAGTAATCTATGTAGTAAGAACTGCAATAACATCAATAAGTCACAAGCGTTCACCTATAACCTTTATAATTACAGCAGAGATCTGACAAAAAGAAAATGCCAGCAGGCATTTATTTATAGCTATAGCACAGTTGTATGGTGGTCTGGCAGCTGGTCGGTCCACCACTTTGGTCCAGACTGAAATATCTAAATAGCTATCAGATGGACTGACATTAAATTTGGAACAGATATTAATGTCAGGATGAACTGTCATTATTTTGGTGATCTCTTATTTGATCTTATCCAGTGAAATATCTACTAGACAGACAAAGATATTCATGGTGCACAGAGGATGGATCCTACGGACTTTTCCTCTAGTGCCAACATTAAGGCCAAATGTTCACATGCTAAAATAAAACTGATGTACATGGTAAGCACTGATATTGCACTTGGCCATATTGAGATGTAGATAATATTTCGATTAATTGTGCAGCTCTAGTTTTTACGAGGGTTATGTGCAGCAATTTATTGTAGCTAACTGACTAAGCGAGGCTAACATGGCTACTGGCTCCAGCTTCTTGGATAAATTAAAGAGGGAGAACAATCCCCTCAGCTAACTCTAAGCAACAAAGCTAATAAGCTCATTTCCAAACAAAAGGACCATTTTATATATCCTCCATACTTCTTCAAACATTAATTACAGTCTAATATAATCTTCAGGTTTTAATTGGCTGACCAAAGCCAAAACAGAAACCAAAGTTAGATGTAGTAGTAGTAGTAGTAGTAGTCCAATAAAGAGAGTTTGTCTACCTTTGCTTCCTCAATAAATCAGTCAGGGTGATTAAGTCTGGCTTTTTAAGGGCAACAGCAATGACCATACATAAATGCTGGCCATAAAGATGCTGGCGCAAATTGTAAAAGCATTGCTGTTTAGGGTTGATATCATCACATACAGAGCCTGGAGGTGGTTGAAACAGGGCTTTGGACCTAATATGGTTGTCTGCTGTGGTCAGGCTTCACAAACAGCAGAAACTGATAACTGTTACTGTGGCACTCTGGTGTCTTGTTGTTAGATACATTTAAGCTGTGGCATTTCCAAATGAATCGTACTGATTCAATCTACACCTCTACTATTTCTGCTACTATTGCTACAAGTATTTCTATTAATGCCACTGCTTCCACAACTAAAATTAATTTGCATGCATGATGAATTGGGTGCTTTACTTGGTAATTTGATCTTTCCATTTATAGCCTTCCATTTGTGCAATGTGCTCTCATTAGTATATTGATAAGATGCCGATTTGCATCCCAGTGCAGAAAGTTTGAGAGTGAATGAGAGTGATAACGGATATGACTTGGAAGCTCACACTATATTCTGGGTTGCTGACAGGAAGCTTTAGCACGATGAAATAATCCTCTGTGTGTGTGTGTGTGTGTGTGTGTGTGTGTGTGTGTGTGTGTGTGTGTGTGTATGTGTGTGTGCGTGCGCACATGTGTGTATGTGTGAAAGAGAGATATGAAGGATGGCCAAATCAGCATGGTCTAATTTCAGTCCCAGCCAACCCCGAGGCACCCTAATGAAGACGGAGCTAACAATCAGCTCCCCTGCTGGAAGACAAGAGGGAGAAAGCAAGATATTTATTCCAAATTGCACCATCCTACTCAGTTATTATGCACAGGACATGGAGCCTGACAAGCTGTGCAGCCACAGGTAACATCTCCCAGCATTTAGATTGTTCCTTGTATTAATTTTCCAACCTGTTCATTGCAGACTTGGGGCGATACCTAATAAACATTTGTGGAGGCTGCATTTGATTAAATGACCAATGCTGATCTATTAAAGGTGGGGTCTGTCATTCCAGAGAAAGTTCATTGTTGAGTCTCAAACGACCTGGGAGCATGAACTCTACCTGTTGTGTTGTGTGGCTTGCTCCGGGCCACTTGTTTCCCCATTTATCATAACCTAAAGCATCACTATTTGATGAGCTGGGAATGAGACTCAACAATTAACTATCTTTCAGAATGACTGACCCTACTTTTAACTTTGTTTTGAGTAGCATGGATTACACCTACACCTACACAATTGGTTCATTTTGGCCACTTGGGGACAGAACAACAAGTTGTAATCGCAACATTGACATATTATGAAAGCTGAAGGCAACCCCTTCAACTGCCTTTTTACACAAATATCAGAGAGTAACATCCATCTGTAGACATCAAACATTATTTTATCTCCATTTTGGTCTCCACCAACTCCTGATGGTTATCCACCTTTTTAGCTGCTTAAATGCTCCACTATGTTAACCAGATAGTTTCTAACTTTGCGGTGAGTGTGGATGATACATGGCAAGATATGCCAACAACTGTGAAGAGTGTTGTGAAATTTGCTGTTCTCCAGAAGATTTGTTGTTAACCACGTGATGTTTCATTTAGCACCAGGAAGGTCTCAGAGGACACCTTGAAAATGAATGGCAGAACTTCCATGTAATTTGAAGATGTGGAGATTCGTGGTCACCAAAGAATACATCCTAATGTTGTTGATGAGCCAGATATTCAACACTTACATTAGAGATAACGATAGACAGATTAACACTAAATTTACTGAGCACATCCATGCTCCTCAGAGGATCTTTAGCAAACTCTAAGGTCAAAATGTCAACTTCTCACACAAGATTTCTGTGAACCCCTTTGAATTTAATAAATTATAATATATAAATAAATAATAACCTTTATCTAAATTTTTTCCTCTGCTGGTATGAATAGAAAAATGATCAGGATGTTGTTTGTTCTGGCCCTTATTAGTGGATGTAATGAACATTTAGTTTCAGCTGTTTAGTTGCTGAATTAGTTTTTTTATGTATTATTAAGTTTTTTGTATTAATTAATAAAATTGACTGATGTAATATTGTAATATTTCCATAGGAATTAAAAGCTCTTTGTGAGTAACAGCATGGGTGCAACCATTTTTCTCAGTTTCTTTTTTTTTCTTTATTGGGGGGGGGGGCTGGTTATGCACTAGAAAACCAGCGTTATACAGTTATACATATCCAGTATACAGAATCTAATTTACTGTAGGTATATGTACTCCAAATACACAGAAAGACTGAGAAACTTCATAGGCTTGCATACACTGATCTGCACAACAGCTCACCAGAGAGAAGGCTCTCTGTAGTAGAAATTACACATTGACTTTCATCATTCCAAAAAATGAAGAGCACAAAGAGGCTGCACAGAATCCAATTAGCAGAGAGCAAGAGGCACTGCAGTGAAACCTTCACATCCTCCAAAAGTTAGACGGAGCTCAATGTTCAGAAGAGTAAACATTAACATGAGAAGCAAGATGACATCCCTATGAACAAGGTGTTGTTATTATTCATAGACAGGCTTATATTTGCTTGAAGATGAAAACCCACCAAATATAATTTGACTATAGCTGTAGAAGGTAAACGCAGGGCATAAAATCCCCATGTCTTCCATAGAAGCTATGAGTTATAGAACAACTGCAATTATTACACACATTCAGCTCTCCTTACAAATGTTATTTGGCATTAGTGAACCTCTATAACTATGATCACATTTTCTAACCTCAAAAAGTCCATTATTGCAACATCACTGGTCTGACTTGAATTACACTTAGTGATGATGAATCCTTCTGGCTCCAAAGGGGCAAATTTTGTATTGTTTTGAGTTAAAAATCTACATAGTAGATGTTCCTGTATAGATATTTGATATGGGTGTAAAGATTTGCCGCTACAATTCCCCAAGGTCTAAGGTAATCCCGACAGAAAGTCTTTTTTTGTCTGTGTCTATCGGCAAACCAATAAACACAATGATATAAATCATAGTCTTTTGTTTTTTTCCCATAAAAAAACCCCGAAAAACTCCCCTGGTATTCTATTAAACATAGTATATTTGAAGGTAAGCAATGTCACTTTTATAGAATTGGCTTATTTAAATTTAGAATGGAAAATAAATTTATTTTTATAACAAAGCAATTCAAATTTGATATATATTGGCTCCAGAGATGAGTGTAATAATGCTGTACAGTAACATTACATTAAATTATCAGCATTTTGCTTATGCAACAGCCAATTGTGGCACACAGCTCCTCTCCTTTCACTTCATCTGCTGTCCTCCTCCTACAGCAATCCTTCCGTCTGTCTCTGCTCCTCTGATTTCACTACTTATATATATTTTGGTGAGAGGGAGAGCTAAAGGAGAGAATGGAGGAGATGGGTAAAGGAGAAAAAAATAGAGAATGTAAATGTGGACAGATGGTAAATACTTCCCCCCTGTAGGGAGCCATGTCAGACTGCAGAGCACTGCTGCACTCTGCATGACAAGACCAGGCAGGCAGGCAGACTTGTGTGTGTGTGTGTGTGTGTGTGTGTGTGTGCGCGTGGCTACGCAGGCAGGCAGACTCTCAGTGAATGTAGGTGAAAGGGCTTTGCTGTCAGAGCGAGGCAATGCAGAGTCGAGCAGAGCAGGGATAAGCTATAATCTACACTCCCCCGCCATCTTTCCCAAGGGGGTGGGGTGGAGAGGCGGATCAGTGTGGAAGGAGGAGGGGAGAGCAGCGAGAGAGATAGATACTGAAGGCATTTGATTAACTTTTGGAGTAAATGCAGCGCTTTCTGTTGTTTTCTCAAGCCGTGATCTTTTCAGTATCACATCTGTAGCCTTGAAAGGTGGCTGTAAAAAGAGAACAGAAGCTGCAGTCACGTTGGATTCATGTTGGTAAAACTGGCTTCTTGTTCACATTCTGTAAGTGTAAGTTAGTTAGCCAGTAGAATAGAAAGACGAGGCAATATTGTTTTTAAGTGAATACTGTTTCTTGAATACTGAATACTAGGGGTGTTAAGATTTACAGATACAAGTCGAGAATTAGTTTTAACATTATCGATGTGTCAACACCAGTACGCGAACCCTTGGATTGATCTAAATGTACCATGAATTGATTGATGGTCCGATTCTAAAGTTATGCAATGGTTGACTGAAGAAGAATTAAGAATGAAAATAACAACATCTATGGTTTCAAGGCTGCTGTAAATGAAAACAACGTATATTTATACATAATGAATAATTTTATGTTTAACAGACCAAAAGGCCTAATACTCTAATAATATATAGTATATGTATGCACTAAATACACCATGTCCCAGGCCTCTCTGCATACTGGTTCAAATACTTCTTCCATTTTTGCTAAACCACTGTGCCATTTAACGGCAGTTTGTAGTTTTCTCATTTTAGTCAGGTAACTCACATCGAGATTCATCCAGTTATTGCAACAATATGAATTTTAGTTTGGTGGTGCTGCTTATGTAATGCCTTAGTGTAAATCTGAGCAAGCTTGACTGTCTGAGCTCACAAACCAGGCAGAGCCTGAGATACACAATATTTGATGAACATACACACATTCAAAATTCATGACTGCTTGAACCAAATGCTTGTACTTTGAGAGATAGGTCATGGATTGGAGGGTGTATGAAATATATTACTACAAAACATCTTCCATACCTGCTTGAACTGTAAGGCTTCATTTTCTTTCGACTAAACATTATTACGCTGTGTATTTGGCCATGCAGCAAAGCGGGACAATAACCACTTCGACTGTGCAAACATTCTAGACTGCCATGGTGTATAAATGTACTCAAAATGTGTGTAAAAAGACATGAATGTGTATTGATGTTGTTAAATTACATGTGTTCAGAGTTAACTATGAACAGATGTGACCATTAAAAGGCCCAGTGTGTAACATTTAGAAGGCTCTGTTGAACCTCCATGTTCCTACAGTCGCCCAAAAGGGACAAACCAAACACTGGCTCTAGAACGGGGCGTTCTTCAAGCTTGGAAGGGGAGGGTGACAGAGTTTTGATCTGCAACTATACCACTAGATGCCACTGAATCCTACATGCTGGACTTGGTTCTGAATAGTCCAATAGTATGGGAGGGGAAGTGGTGCAAGGAGACCAGACTGAACAGCAGCGTTTCACTACCCTCTCTGGTTTCACATCTACGCTAGGTGCAGTTGGGTGTGGTAAGAAGTGTGCTTTGTTCTACGCGTAACCACACCAAGCAGTGATGTCACAGGGTCTTGGAATACACCTGTACATCTCAGCGGCAAGGTCAGAAGTTAAGCCACTGGAGGTCAGCAGAAACAAGATGTTCAAGACTTGAGGTGACTCTTTAAACCTTTAAAGGACCAGTGTGTAGGGGTGGCATCTAACATTAAAGTTTCATATTGCAACTAACTGAACACTGCTGGTGACTGGATTTCACGACCAGGGAAGTGTGTATGAGAAACTTGCGAAAAATGCGAAAAGGCCCTTTCTACATTCAGTGTTTGGTTTGTCCGTTCTGGGCTACTGTAGAAACATGGCGGCTCAACATGGTGGACTTCACGGAAGGCGATCTGTGACGTCTGTAGACAAAAACAGCTTATTCTACTAAAAACACAACAATTCCTATATTCAGGTGATTGTACACTAATGAAAACATACCTATGAATATTATATTCCATTTCTGCCAATAGATTCTCCTAAATGTCACACACTGGACCTTGAAGGGTGGAGATATACTTGGTTTTAGCTACGCATGTGCATGATGGTTGCCTTGCGTATCCTGCATCCATTTGGAGCATTGGTTGCACATGTCCTCAGAAATTAACACCACACAACTGCAACCCAAACACATGGTTAAAAAGCCATTATATCTTCTGGCTTATCACTACCAGCTTTGTTTAAACAGGTTTTATTTTTAGGTTTTGTGGACCAGGAACTAGACGAGACCATAGAATATCAATTAAATTTGGAGTAGCTCCATATACTCTTTTTTTTCAGTGTTTACACCCACTGTTTAATAAGAGTAACAGATACTAGTCAGGACGTGCACTCTATCTCATTCTGCTAGGAACATCAGCATATACAGACCTCTGTATTTATGTGCACTCTTTCCATGTGCTCGCTGAACTCGGCTGCCTAGTCTTGTTTCAGTTGATGTGATGGGTTTTTCCACATGCACGAGGAGTGTTTGCTGACTTCAGTCCAGCAGATGAGAATACACCTTGTACTTTTGAGCTTGTGCTCTTATAAATAAACACTGTCAGACCAAAACCACAGCTTCCTCTTAGTGGTTTCCTAACTGTCTCGCAAAGAAATCCAAAAGCACAAATAGCCATGACATTAACATTCATGTATTTCCTCCTTAGAGAACATCAGTAATAAGACTGGAGTTGGAAATGGAGTTTAAATGAACTGTTCATACTTTTGTTGCATACTTTTAAGTCCCTTGTTATATAACACAGAGCAGTTTTGGCTGCAGGAGACGCTAACTGATCATTGGGGAGAAATCAGCTTTCACTGCCTAACAAGACAGAGCTATAAAAAGATAAAGATTCAGTGAGTGTGTGTGTGTGTGTGTTTGTGTGGGCGCCTACGCGAGCTCGCTGCGGGCATAAACTGGAAAGGACAATCAACAATTACCGGCAGGCAGGCGTGGGGATGAAGGAGGTGGTGGGGGAGGTTCAGCAGAGAGAGAGAGAGAGAGAGAGAGAGAGAGAGAGAGAGAGGAAAAAATGAATCAGGGCTTGTGTGCTTGGTTAGGTCAGATAATGAATTGCTGACTGTGAGAGGGGGAGGAGGAAAAGGTAGAGGAGGAAGGCTGAGGTCACTTTAGGCCAACTCGTCTCACAGGAAAAGGCATATGAAAACAACAGTATACTAAACTGTGAAAGTTTCAACCACTAGTAACACCACAGAGCAGTGTTTTTACAAGTGGATTTCCATTTTGTTTGTACTGTGCACATGCACGTCTGTGGGCATGTGAGTGATGCAATACACATTCTTGACTTATTAGGTGTAACGCTGTTCATTTCACTGAATGACAGTTGATGGAGGTAACATGTAAAGCAGCATAGCAATGTGCCAACAAAGACAGGGAGGAAGAGATAATGTCAGTTATCTATGTATATGGCTCGCTACATATATATTTATGCAAATGTCCTATAAGGAAGAACCACTGCATTTTGGTGAAAACACTGTATGTAAACTTAGCGTTTACCCCTTTAAAGAGTTAAGGCTGATTTATAGTTGTACGTCAGCCTACCCGAGTTACCTATGCCGTTATAAGCATTTATACCTGAGTGCTGGTGTGCACTGCAAACACTGCCACAGTAGTTGGTGGTAGGAATTCTATGCCATTGTGCTGAGTTGGACTGAAACTGAAACTTTCATCTGTGTTTGACAATTCAGGAGGTGTGGGGACACTGACTGACTACTGCTAACGGTATGGATAGCGCCATGCTTAGTGGTAATCAGAGATAACCAGCCAGAAGGTAGTGGTACTGTTGGATCTCTGGGTCTAGATCCAGATTTATGCCCCATTTCTGATAATTCAAATAATGAATGGAAACACAACACTTATTAAAACTACAGTATAGGCTAGAAGACTCACAGGTCAGCTCTCTTCAAATTTTAAGAGGAGCTCGGGAACATTCGTCATTGTAACTTGGTTTCGTCCGTATCCATAAACTCACCAACACTCTCGTCTAAAGTCATTTTTATTACTGTACATTTTTAGTTAGTTGTTATTACAGAAATGTCTGTTACTTATTAAACAAGAAAATTAGATTGATATTTTTTTTTTATAAAAAACTGCTGGTCACATATGGTATACATATGAAGTGAGTTGCACGATGTACTGTTGAGTAAGATGTTCCAAGGCTGGACTTTTACTTTTCAGCATTGTTACAAATGTCAATGAGATTTCCCTACTTCTGGAACTGAAACCAGAAGTTCTGGTTTCACTTCGGCTATCTGAGCATAGTATAATTACGTTTACTGATGTTGTGTCTTAGTACAATCATTCATGTACACACAAGCATTTCAAAGGTTATGTTCACACTGCAAGCCATTATTCTGATTTATTGCTCAAATCCCATTTCTTTTGTACATTACTTTTTAAACGTGGCCCATAACAGATTCCAGTGTGAACAGGCGTAGAAGTCTTGTGAATTCTAATATGGTTGTTCACACTGAGGTCCCATTGAAAAGAATCAGACCTGTATGTGATTTGGACAATATATGAAAGCTGCCCAGATCAGAATTGAATTTGATCATGTTCACAAATTCACACCAACAAAAAAAAGCAAAAGCCAAAAAATCTGATTTGGGTCACCTTGGGCTGCAGTCTGAACGCTGCCAAAATGATCGTCAATGAACTTGTGGTAATTTTATTCTTAGCATTAAAAAGGACAAGAATTGCTTTATTCTATGTGAAGCAAATCATTTCCAATTTCATCAGTGCTGTTTGCGCATGTTTGTTAATTAAACCTTGATGACAAAAAAAAGCATGAGATTGACTAAATATGACTAAAAGATGGACTTTTGATCTCAGTACAAAGAATAAATAAAAAAAAGACAAATTAAAGCCATCTAATACCAAAAGACCCCTTTGAAACAAATACTCTCATGCATTTGAATAAATTGAAGCTTTGAATAAATGCAAGATTTATATTGTAACCATCCTAAACCTGATGTCCTCAGCTAGTCCTAGAGGACTGTTGGAGCATGTTCCATAAAGCATGGGTACTGTGTGTGTGTGTGTGTGTGTGTGTGTGTGTGGTGGGGGGCAGTGTTGGTAGTGTTCAGGGAGCTGCGGGAATGCACAAATGGTCTGAGAAAGTGATTCCCTTAAGTGCATTGTCTTCATAAAACAGGAGGTGTGAGTGAGAGAGGGCGGGACAAGGATAAGAGTATTGAATGAATGCAGAGGATAATAAGGAGAAATGGAGCAGTGGGGTGTGGAGGGGAAGGAGAAAAGAGGCAAACAAATCATAGAAGTATGACAGAAGGGGGGGAGGGGGAGGAAAGGGGGAAAGACAGAAACAGAAAGAGTGGTGACAGAGCGAAGTGAGCATGCTTAGATGGGTGGATTGGACTGGACTGGATGAATGGTTAATGGTTCCCATTGGAGAGATAGCTGGATGAATGGTATGGTAACTGGATGCATAGAGAAAAGGGCTACAAATAAAAACAAACGAGGATCACAGGAACATATAATTGACCTAATAATATAAACATGCAGAAATGCTGTTTATAAAAAACTCACATTAAAAAGCAGCTGCAGTCACTGCAGAACCCCCTTCAAAAGAAATACAAAAGTAACATTTGTGATATGTATCTATCATTAGGTTTCTTCATCTATGGAGAGGATGTAATATGTACAGACGGTGTGGTTGTAGCATGGATGAAGGGGTGGGTGAAGGGTAGAATTATGTCTCCCCTCCATGATTCCACTGTTGGACTTTAACAACTCACTGCATTCACATCAATGTCTCTCTGCTACACTGATTATTTACCTTGCTATGTTTGTTGATATATTTTGTAATATAAAACAAACACTATATTATATTTGATAGTGTATTCCACTGGTTCTCAATCTATGGTGGTACATAGAAGAATCTCAAAATTTCAAATGAAAATACAGAAACTAGATCACTGGAATGTAATCTAAAATAAGTTTAGCATTTCCTGTAATATTTTCTATTAATATCAGCCTACTAGCCATGTTTATCCACATAGCACATTCATACATCCATCACTAATTATGAGCTAAAATTAGTGGTTCAAAAACACTGCAATCGAGGCTCCAAATGGGACATTTCAGAAACAGCAGTGTGGACCAGGAGTACCCCTTTTGCACCAAATTAACTCTGGTTCTTGAACTGGTTCCATTCAGGATTCAACAACAGACAACAATGCATTATCGTATAAGAAATAAAGCTGCCTCCTGTGTGAGATGCCTGCAACGAATAGGGTCGGCCAACGCTACTGTGTTTTAACATTATAATGGTGCTACTTGAGCCTGATATTTTCTGAGGTGGTACACTGTGTAAAACGTTTAAGAAACACTGCTGTATTCTACAGTAAGTTATATTTGCTGTCATATACTTTACTAAATGTTTATTATAAACTGTTTCACTATATCACTACATTTAATATATTAGTCTGGGTTTGCTGTTTACATAGACTTGTTGACTCTGCTGCTATTAATCATACCACTGTCATGGTACCTGTAATTCTGTCTCCAAATGCGTTGTATAATTTCTATTTTGTATTTTTGTATTTTTATTTATCTCTATTACATATTTCTCTTTCTATTTAACTTTCTATACTTATCTGTACTCATTTCTGTCATTGTGCTACTGCTAATGCAGCAAAAGTCGATACAGCATCTTTTTTATTCAAAGCAAAGTATTCTTCTTCCTTCAGACTCTGGTGCCTACACTACCCACAGGGCAGCTTGACCACCAACAGTTCAGTCACAAATTTGGAAGTCAGAGACTGTGTCTGGCTTTATTTTTTATTTATGCAGTATTACTCCCCAACACCTGTTAACCATATTTGATGCGTGAAAGTCTACTTTACAGTCTTGAAATCAACACACATAAATTTACACTAACTCGTACTTCAAGTAGCCTAATGCCTTGGTCACAGTAGCAGTAGCTCAAACTGCGGAAAAAGTTAATGCTGCTACGGTAAGCCCTGAGGGTAAAATATCGGTCACTAACCGCTTAAAGCAATCTGAACTTCCACACAGTACTGAGTGAGTCTGTAACACCATGTAAGGGTTCCTGTTTCCATCACCAGCAGTTAGTAGGTAGGAGAAGGTGAGGCCTTTTGTCAATGGTGACTCACGAGATAGGGCTATTTCCTGGAAACAGTACATATTGGTGCAGACCAGCAATATACCGAAGTATCAGTAAATTTTTATTTTTTTTTGCCAGCACTAATGGATGGATGGATGGGGGATGGGGCGATGTGAGAAGAGGGATAGAAGGCAGAGTAGACTGCCAGACAGTGAGTGCCAGGTCAGGGTTAATGGATAACGTCCCCCTGGACCGCAGACTACTTCCACCTACACATGACTGGTGCACTCATTCATTCAGCACACACAAGCTCACTAATATAACTGTTACAGCTTTGTGTGTCAAGAAAAAAAAGCAGTGAGCTTAAGCAGACTTGGTTGATTGTAATCTTTCATTAATCAATATAGAATGAGCATGATAATTTTGAGATATTAGTACAGTCAGTGGAAACAAACTAGATTTTTTCTAAGAGACAGTGACTCACAGGGTGCGGTTAATGCTGAATCAACACAAAACTGATACGGGAAGTGAAAAAAAGAAGTACTGTAGCTTGATTTAAAATTAGAAACCAGAAAACATCTGTCAGCTGTCAGGGGTAGTATTGAGGCCAAAGCGAAAGACAGAGCAAATTGGATGAATGTCGTGGATTCAAAATTTGAAGAGAAGCTGTGCTCTCAAGCAGTCTGGAGTGTAGGTGCACAGATAGCTGCCAGCACTGGAGAATGCTCACATATCATCAATCAAGGTTAGGTCAGGTCAAATATGTAGCAGTTCCCGTTGAAACATGTTTGTGTGTACCAAGTGCACAGTCTTTCAATTCAAAGCAGGATCTAATATCAAGCAAAACACACAGAATGTAAGTCTATCACTCAGGGACAAGCCATATCAAAAACATAAGAACAAGCCATTTTGAAATTATCTGTCAATGTCGGTCTTTCGGTTGGTCGGTCCACATTTTTGGTCCAGACTAAAAGTAGCACAGTGCCCAGGTATAGCCTCACTGAGCTGCTAGTGTGGCTTTATGACATCCGTGCCAGACGTTGCCGACTTGTGTATTTTGTCTTTAAAACTGATACAAAACGTGTTTCTCCACTTCCAAGAGGAACTTCTCCTTGCCCGTGGTGTCAAATCTCCTTTAACTGACTCCTGGCTTGGTGCCACAATGTTGATGTAGTGTGAAATTTGATCTGGAGTCTGCGTGGGTAAACTGATTGGATTCTCTATCCCGTTTCCATCTTGCACTTCCGAACAATGTGATGCTCTGCGCTGCTTGATCTGCGTGGGTCGCGGCGTCTGTCAAAAATAGACCAGCTGCGTATTCTCAGTGGAGCAGGGCGGAGAGATGCTTCTGGGATGTTTCACAATGCTTCTGGTGGAATCACAAGTATTGTCTAGAACAGGCGCGATCAGCTCCGGTGGCAGCGCCCAACTGGAACGCACCGCGGTCGTGCCCGGTTGATTTTGGCCATTAGTCTTATTTCCCTGGGAGGGGTTCCTGAAAAATGAATGTGCGCAAAGATTGTCATATCTTCAAAACAACCAGTTCATCACCAGATAGGAATGAATAAGCAAGTGACCTCCAATCAAGTGAAATCAACATCAGAGTCAAAAAATTAGCGCAGAAACTCAATTGACAAGAAATCGCATTTGATACTACTGTAGCACAGGAACACTAGGACCCATGTAGGGGGAAATAGCCAATCAGGTGACAGCCACAAAGTAATAAGTGGGCTCATGGGCAGTAGGAGTGGAGACTGCAGGCTGCCCCCACACTCAGACTGGTGCTTTGTATGCTCTCTCCATGTGCCTGTGATGCTTTTATACACGTGTGGCTCTGATAGAAAAGCTGAAAAGAGATGACTAAATGTGAGCAGGTGCAGAGGCAGAGTACTGGCTGCCGTTTATATTAATATGATTTTAACATTACGTATTTTAGTCCTTATTTATCTATAGTTCAGTTAACTTGAGCTTGTTTCTAGTGCTGGCGGTGGTGGCCTCCAGTCACGGGTGTAGTCGAGGTGATCAGAGTTCACTCACTTAAGATGGTGGTATGGTTTGCGGTGGCACATTTTTATTGGTATGGTGTCTTTTTTTAAATTCGTGTTTCGGCCTGTTACATTTCCAAGGTAGAATACTCTGTGTGCCATCAGTGGGTTGGCTTCCCTACCATGGTACAACTGTCTGTCCTCCTCTATTTCCTTCCTGTTTAAAATGTTTTTGTAAATGTTATAATAGCTAGTTATGGCAGTTAGCCCACTACGGCTTCCTTATTTGAGCCTGTGTTACATTATATTGTAAGCAACCATTATAGACTTACCACCATCACAGTCATTCACTGAAAGGTGCTACAGCTATTACCTGTGTCCTTTTTACGTTTCATTGAGCAAGTACCAAATTTCTAGATTGACACTGCTGTACAGATTGTTGTAAGTTGACTTACAATGAAAGTTTGTAACCTTCTTAAACTTTCTTTGATCGTTGAACTGCTCCCTCAGCTTCCATGTCGACTAAAAATGGCATCAGTGAGATAGGCATTTCATTCCATTGTTTAAGGGCAAAACTAAACTAAAACTGACTAATTTGATTTTAAGAAACCCCACATTATTTCATGATTGTGAACATCTATATATCTGGGCACAACATGCTCCATGTTAAATTAAATTACAAGACTTTCCAAATTCAGAGAAAGTCCAGCAAGCTGTGGAATCTCCACCTGCAGTACAGTCATTAAATCATTCAGTGCTGCCTCTTCCTCTTTCCCTCCATCCATCCATCCCTGTGTGTGAAGATGAAAGGAGTGACTGGCTGGGTAACCACCTAATGAGGAAGAGAGAGGGGAACATGAGGAAAGGTGGAGAGGGGACTAAATGAATGGAGGGGGTGGATGGAAAGTATCATAGAGCATAGAGAGGGAGACTGTGGAGTCAAACGTGGAGAGAAATTAGAAAGTTAGAGAGGCAAATGAAGGGAAGCATAATGAGGGAATTGAGATATAATGAGAGGGGGAGGAGAGAGAAAGAGTGGGGGAAGGAGTCAGAGAAAATGAGTGTGGCTAGGAGAGAATAGGAGAGGGGACATGGGGAGAAGTGTGTAGGTGTGTGAGAGCTGCAGAGAACAGCCAGGGTGATGGCAGGCGCTGCTGCACGATCAGCACTGCTATTTATAGATCAGTGGAAACAGGCAAAGGAAGACAGGACCAGCAGCACTGCAGACCTGCTCTATTATCAGCCTTAATGTAGTCGCATATTATACCCAGTTTAGTAGACAGGGGCATCTGTGGGTGTGTGTGTGAGAGTGTGGCATTTGTGTCCTTATGAGAACTAGATACATGCATATAAAGATGTAGAACATGTGTCCTGATTGCTAGTTTAGGGTTAGGGCTGGGAGCTAGGACCTATCCTGTCTGGATGTGCAATGGTGCAAAAGTAGGCATGCTTTAAAACTCTCTATTAAGCATAATTTCTTCCCTATACAGCTACTTTTTGTGTGCACATCCACGTGTAACATCATGAATGTGTTTGAGCAGTCCATCACTACGACCTGTATGATTGTCTGACCGCCTTTTAGCAATGTTACCACATCTTCAGATCTTAGCAATCAATTTTGTGAGTACTCTCCACAATGTTAGCCAAAACTATGAAATAAGTGAAATTATTCTTTGAATCTCAGCTTAAAAGTGAGGCTGACTGCATCCACATTAAATAAACAGTATTGTAATTGTAGCCCTTTGTACACACAGTCCCCCCGTTTTAAACGGCCAAATATATGTTCTCACAGCAGACACGTTGTATCTGGACTGTCAGGTCTGAACTATTATGCTTGTTTCACAGATTTTAATACAGCTGTGGCAAGTGAAATCCATGATTAGTTGGACTGAGGTCAGATTATTGAGTAGACCAGAGTTTTGTCATAATATTAGCTGCCTTTTCTGTGTCCTCGATCATTGTGCTGCATTGTCCTAAAAGTGATGGATTATGTGTAAATCATTTCTTCAACTATCTGTATCTAAAATATGAACTCCGTCAGACAGGCTGAAACACTGCCAGCCTTTAACACAAAATCTGTTTTTGCTGTGCTGAAGTACACAGCCAAAGCAGTAAAAACAGAAAAGAAAAAAGAGGTAGTCCATGGAAGAACAATTCTTTTTAAAGATTCCTGCAGCAGGTTCAGATCCCTGACCGTTCTTCCTTTCTATCTCTTTCTCTTTTGTCCTCAATGTTTGTTTGAGTTGGCAATTTTTTTTAAATGTGAATGCTTCACTGGAAGACCACATGGCCTGACCATGCTGACCATGAATTACATACAGTGATTATATATCTTTCCAAGTCCTTTCAACCTCATTTCATCCAAGATAAAGAGAACATGAGAAAGAGAAGTGAGACAAAGAGGAGAGAAAGTGGTCAGACACCCCTTTAGAAGGAATTGAATGAGTAATAGGTAGGGTCATTGTTCTCTAGCAGAAGAGCTTAATTCACTGGAATGGAATTCTGTGGGCATTGATGTCATCTACATGCTGTTTTAATGGAGTTTCTATTCTGAAAAAATACAACTGATAGAAAAATGTACAAATATATAAACCACCTTCGCTAGCCAATTACTTGAGAAATACTGTGGTAATGTCATTGTTCTACCTTTGCAAAAAAGAAACACTCAAAGTAGTAGCATTACACAGACTTCTGAATAGGGGTTATGCGCAATGTACTTCCGCATTCTGCGAAACAGGTCTTATCATCACATCCGGTTCAGGTCGGCTGTACCGCGCTGAACCTTAACTGGCTACATTGGATATGGCGCTGTTTAACTCTAGATGCCTTCAGGAATTACCCCTAATGAGCATAACTGATGTCCATCGCATATGACATCTTAAACTCCTGCCACCACAATGGACAAGGGGTTTAAGTTATACGCCTCCTCATACATATTTGACTATGAAGGTTTGTATCTGCTAGCGATAGCTCATGTTGGCATTCCCGAAACGGAATAATGCAGTATGTCACTATGGTAGCTAAGTTGTCGCTTTATTTTTCACCAGTATCAAACAAAGACAGACTGACTGGCGCCGTCAGCATCAGGGCAGCTTGCCACAGATCTATGAGGAAAAACGAGAAGCCACACAGCCCGAGAGTAACGTGTGTTCTGTTCGGGTTCTCAATCTGTTCCAGTTCAGGGACAATATTTATCAAGCCTCTCAGGGTAGGAGTAAGTAAGAGTGGACTAATCAGTGATCATGACCGGGTCCCCTTGACTGTCTAATCACCATGGACAGACTTGCAGGAGCTGCTTTAGTCTGAGATGCTTGGTAAATGCATGCACAGTTGTTCCAAGTTCAATGTTGTTGTTTGTCTACTTGTTAAAAGATGTATATAGTGAGGTTACTGGGGTAGGTGACTCTGATTGGACATCCTTGATTCTTGAGTGCCATCATTCCATGTTATTCATAATACGTCCTATAAAAGTCCCTCTATTACAGCATGGACAAATTCTGTTATTGTATTTGTTGTATTAATGTCATTGCCAAACTTGCCCCAGCAACCTAACTAGACTGTTACTCAAATCAGTGGCATCTTTTTGAACCACTGCTCAAATAGGATACATTAAAGATCAAGCACACTCTCAAATCTCAACTCTCAAATCTGTGTCAATGTTTGTAAAAATTTCTCTCCATATACTTTTGTACAGATAGTGCTTCGGGATTCGGACCCTGTCATCCTCACATCAAATCAGTGCTCATGTGTAGCTGGCACTGCAATGTGTAACCACACAGTAGCTTTGCTGTTTCAAACTGCACATTATTCAGAGTTGAATGTGCAGGTTGTGCCACCTGTCCACAGCGGTAAGTGTTTAGACACAGTTCCTAGGCCTAATACTCCTGGCATTAATGATATTTAAGTATACATATGTATTAGAATAGTCTGTCAATGCCAGAGTCAAACGTTTAAAGGGTCAGGAACCTTAGATGGAGAGCAATGTATTATTGAATGCAATTTAGTTTTGCTCTCATTGTTTTAACATAGGCAGTTGTAATATGTCACATACTTTGCCAGATTAGTTTTTTGAGGGGGGATTTTCCTTTCAATTTTATTGTCTCCTTTTTGATTTTTTTTTTTTTTTTGTGAACCCTGGGCCAATAAACAAAATGGTCATCACCAGACCAAGACTCAACCGGCTCACAGAAGGAGGAGTCAGGTGAGGTAGTGAGCTGCTATCGCAATTACTGCATCATACAGTCTACATATGTATACATACACACACACACACACACACACACACACACACACACACACACACACACACACACACACACATATGAACACGCATACACACACATAAAGTATACACACACATATGTACACACACATAAATAAAAGAGAGATTTCATAGGTGTCAATAAGCTGCAAATATTACTAACACTAATTACACTAGTAACACTAATATTACTAACACTATTACATTCTTTCACAGGAGTACACTCTACAAGGGCTTGGTTGGGGACTCACTAGACATCTCTTTGCTACTGATTGGAGACATGTACAAAGACTTCAGCATTAGAGAGAAACCTCTAGCAGCAACTATGGGCATCAGTGACAAGAAGACCCTTGTTGAGACAGCTTTTGGCTTAGCACAAAGGGGGAGTGTGCTCTCATACCAGAAGCCTGTATTGCCCACAAAGTCAGTCAAGATGCACCAGGACCCTCCACCTTACCCACCGCTGCCTATTGGGGAGTACAGGCTTGCCCCGACAGACTGTGTGCATGTGTGCACTGAGGAGGAGCACTTCCACCTTAAAAGCTTGAATGTCACACTGGACATGGCCTATAAGATTGAGGCAGCGACAAGAGAGCAGGCAGCAGACCAGGAGTGGCATCAGTTCCGCAGGCCTAGGATCACCTCCTCACGTTTTAGAGAGGTGTGTTTTGCGAGGGGAGTGAGTTCTGCAGAGTCTCTTGCAGAAAGAATCATCAAAGGAACAAGGCAGATGGCAGAAATGAGAAGAGGTGCAGACATGGAGTTTGAGGTGGCAAGGGAGTACTGCCGGATGAAAAATGTCAACTACACACCCTGTGGCCTCGTCATCCACCCAGATGCCCCTTGGCTTGGTGCCTCGCCAGATGGCTTGATTTTTGATCCATTTGCACAGCCACCGTTTGGACTGGTTGAGATAAAGTGCCCTAATGTGAAGAACTATGTGGACTGTAAATACCTTCAAATGCAGGATGGCACTTTGGCTCTCCGTGAAAGCCACTCTTACTACTGGCAGGTGCAGGGTCAACTGTTGATCACTGGCCTGCAATGGTGTGACTTTGTGATTTGTGCTCAGGAAGACATGCTGGTGCAGCGTATCTAGGTTGACCCGGAGGTAAAAGCAGTCATCAGAGCGAGGGTGGACCAGTTTTACTTTAAAGTGTACATGCAGAAGTACTATTTTAAATGCTTTGGGTCTTCATAACATACAGGGTGGCCATACAGAACTACACATTAGCCACAGCATATGCCTCACAAGTATTTAAAGTAATTACACCACACACAGGTGCCATTTACTCAATGTTGTCTATTACTTGAGAGTAAAATATGGTTCTGATTTTTCAAGAAGGTGACTTTTTTCACTGTTCACGTTTGTCATTCACATCTAGGAATGAGACCATAGCCTTTTTCGAGGGGCTCTTACAGGCAATTTCAATGTTTCATGCATCACTGTTGGAAGGATGTTCTTTTGGTCAGCCCAACTCTTTATCGCCAAAGAAGCAATATTTGCATCAAAAAGTTACACCATAATTGTTATATAAATAGGTGCTGTGTATTTTGCAATAAACACAGAGAGAGGAAAAAAAGATTTTTTTCAGATTTATTTGTAAGTGACAAAAATAATTAAATCATTCCATATACAATTTGTCTCATGGTGACTGTATACAAGATGTTTTCAGATTTCATATACAATATTTTACTGTATGCATGGTTTGATGTCATACATTTTGCTACAAGAGATAGACAGGGGGACAATTAATGAACATTTGGCACTTTGACAAATTAAACCACTCAAAGTCAAACATATAACTTGTATTGCTACATAAACATGTATCATGGCATACATATGTCAAATCTACATCAGAGAATCCAGTTCTTGTTGAAATTGTTATGTAGTGTTATTGTATATCATAAAGAGAGACAAATGGAACAGAATTGAGGGAGGTCCATTTTCAGTTTAGCGAGCAGATCTGAGACAGGAATATTGACCTCTGAAATCTTTGATGCACCTAATTGTCCTCTCCACATGTATCCTTGACCGTGCAATGTCCTGAGTGACCAGCACTTCGCCATGAGACAGCTGTGACTTTTTACTCAGAAAAGGTGGTCTGTAAACTTTGCAAGGCACTAGGTCGTCAATTCTGAATCTCTTGTCCACCATTACAGCCATATCTTTATCCAAAAGAGGGACAATGCCAGATTGCCTGAACAATTCTTTGTCACTGATAGAGCCGGAATACAGTGAGGAAACAAAGGTAACAGCATGTGGTGACACGCCAATCATTCCTTTCAGGGCAGTGTGGGATTTATACTGTGAAAACATCTCACTCTGTAAGAGTAAAGATGAAGGCATCTGACATCTCATCTCTGTACAGTCAATAAGGACTTGGGTGTCAGACTATTTGCCGAATACACTCGGCATCGTGGCTCTAATTGTCTCAGGAGACATCAATATCCCAACAGCACCCAATAAGGTGTACAAAAAATGTACCCAGGTCTTGATTATCCTGCTGACGGTGGACTGATGAATGCTGAAACGATCACCCAGATCTTTCTCCTTCAGACCCAGCAACAGGTACACCAAGAACAGGAACAGTTCATCAATCATCGGAAGGCATCGGCTCCGGTGGGTGGTGGGGAGCAGGGGGAACAAGTCTTAGTGGTAAAAACGATAATCATTGCATGGTCATCATAAATGTATGTAAAGTGGGGTCCAAAAGTCTGAGACCACTTGTATGTGGTTTTAATTGTATTGAATTAGATAGTAGTGTTCTTACGGATGCTGATTTATCAGCAAGCTACTTTTAAAAACAAAATTATTAAGTATGAATTATGCCTACCGGTCGACGAGGTGGATCAGTGGCATTGTCAGGAGCTGCTGTTGTGCTGGAAGTGGATGACTGTGCACCAACACGCACCATTCTCCTTGTTGCAGGTTCAATCTGTCTCTAAAATGCCTGTAGATGGCGGTAGCTGGCAAATCTAAAAGAGTGAAAGAAAATTATTATTACCTTTAAATCAAAGCATAACCCATTATTGATGTTGGAAAATGCATCATCACAAAGCTGAAAACAGGCTGTTTTTCTGAGCTTGTTGACTTTTTAGAGATATGTGGTTCTCACAGGACAGAGATGCTACAAACAGGCTATGATGATCTTATAGATTAAACTAGCCAACAGTATATAAAGAAGTTAAAATGAGCTCAACCTTAAACATCTACAGCAGTAAAATGCAACATACACATTAATGCAGCAGTAATATTAATCCATAAACATCCTATATAATAGTAAAACACTGACAGGGATCATTTTACTGCACTATGAGTACTTTTACTTTTCATTCTTTAAGTACATTTTTCTGATAATACTTACATACTTTTACATAAGTAAGGTTTTGAATGCAGGTAGTGGAGTATTTTCAGAGTGTGGTATTAGTGCTTTAACTGAATTAAAGGATCTGAATACTCTGCCCACTACTGTGTGAGTACATATACATTCATAAATGAATGGATTTGAACACAATCTAGGTCTGCAAGAAAGTCATAACCACAAAGGTATGCAAGCTAAGTATCATATGACATAATATACCTGGTATAGAATCTGATGTCGTCATCTGATGCCAAAAACCTCTCCAAGCCAAACGACTGCTTCAGTGTAACCTCAGCCAGCCTCTTTTGCAGCTCCTCTATCCCCCGCTGCTGGGCCTCTATTTTCTCACATGCTATATCCAAAGCTGATGGTTCTGGTTTTGCATCATAATCATGGCACTGAAGCAACAGTTCAACATCCATCTCTTCCTCTTCAGTTGATTCATCCCCTGGTCGTTGTATTCTCTCCCAGACACTTGGTCTGACTGCTGGCAGAGAGTAGTCGTTCCAGGCGAACAACACGGGTACAGCCCCCTCTTTCAAGCGTCGCTGTCCACCTTGAATGACATCCGTGGAGACAAAATGTCTACTACAGACTGTGGTGGTCCTCTTTATTACTAAATTCTCACGTCTCACAATACGTATCCATATTTTTCTTAAGGTTTCTTCCTTTGGGAAGTGGTGGAAACTCACGGTAGAGTTGAACTTCCCAATTGAGGTACACAGCAGAAATCACTGTTGGGATTATCCCACTTCTGGTACTTAACTTGCTTTGACATTTTCTTCTTCTCACTAACATTCAGAAGTTAAAATCAAATAAAACGGTAACAGTAAAAAGGGCTAGCTAGGTTAGCTAGGCCAAGTCAATAGCTGTCGCCGTCAGTTCCTACCGCTGCTACCGGCTTTTCCGACAAGTGGAAGTCAGGAGAGCTGTTTTCCAGTTTGGTCACGTGACACTCGGCATAAAGCCTATAGAAATTTGCTCTTCTTATTGCTTAGCTAGCCTTCTTTACATTCTTTCTTTTACTCAAGACCATGGTAGTTTTCCATATTGTGTTTGCTGCCAGTTTTACAGAACTAATAAGAATAACATATGCTGAAAGGTTGGCCCACCCACTGAGGAACATATATGATCTTAATGGGAAATGGAAACACTTCTTCCAAATCTGTTCTGACGCAGTAAACTCACATGGCTGATAGGGGTTTCCGTTCCAACGGTCTCTTCACTGCTCCCATGGTTCCATAATGCCAAAATTCCACCAGCACAGCTGTATGAGGTTGCGTCTGTAAAGTGGTTTGGCTCCGTCACCACCATCTGCAAATACAACTGAGAGCGTTTCAGGAGCAGAAGTTCTTCCAAGTGTCATACCTGCCCAATGTTGTTGATGTTTACCTGGTCTCCTGGGTGAAATTCCTGTGTTTGTTTGAGCCATCCATCCACCCAACTCCTCCACATCCAGACATGATACTAGTCATATTTCGAAACTTTTGAAACCGCCCCTGGCATGATTCCCAATCAATGTTTTCTTGAAATTTGGATGTATTATGGTTCAGGGTCACTCTGAGTAACAAACCCACTTCATCATCTGTCCAGACAAAATGATCTGTTTTTGAGCGAGCATTCGCCAGCTTTCCTTCTCTTTATACTCACTGTGCTGTAGAGGAAAACGTTTGTACCATTGACAGTATATAGAAAGAGCTTCCGGGTCTAAAAACTGTAATTCTATGTAAATTCCAGCAGGGGGCTGCAATAACACAGCAATCCCATTCACTTGAATCGAGAATAAGTCGACTTGACACTCAATTTATTAGCTCAGCATACAGTTTCCTTATGAGTTTATGGTCTCAGTCGCTAGTTTCACATCTTCTTCAATACATTATGATGTTCATTTAGTAAATTATGGTCCACTTTAGAGTAAAATAGACGATAAAGCCGAGTATGTTTTTGGGCGGGTCTACCTTTTCATTGACAGGTCATTCTCAGTAAGCGCCGGGCAAAACGCCGAACTCCAAAACGCTCCACAAACCAATGAGTGACGTCACGATAGGTTCACACTTGGTTTGTACGCAGTAGCGTGGTGCTCTTCTGTAGTGTTGAGTTACAACACCACCTACTGGCCTGGCATGCATGCTACAATGTGTGACGTCACGTGCAGTTGTGGCCGTGCCATCCCGTGTGGTTGGCTTCTCAATATTTCATTATTGCAGTTGCCCCAACAGCCCTATCTGTGTGCACGAGGATCGTTTTCACAACAACATAGTGACCAAATTGCACGAGGCACTCAGTTACACAGAACAAGATACTTAATTAAACAGGGTGGGATACTGTGTTAGGAGAAAAAATGATCCAACACTCCTCTCCTGTGCTTCATCCTTCTGTTGATTTCTCCTCTCATTGTGTCTAAGCAGATCATCAGTGCCAAGGTCAGTTGAATGGTGTGAAAACAAAGTCTCACATTACATTCTCACCCTCCATCCCATCTGAACAGCTCATGCTGGAACGCTCTGACTCACTAATAAATACTTCAGGGCTTTCAGCCTTGTGCTTGTTAGTATTATTATACTGATTAAATGTTTTCTTCAGTGACGCACTAATACAGCTAAGTTTACCCACAACTACAACATCAACAATGAGTAACATCATTGTAAAACAGTGTTTGCTGCTGCCCACAAAGCCATCGTTCAAACTTTCATGTGCACAAAAAAGCATTTAAAGGAAAAACTGTTTATGATAACATTTTCTCACCAAAGCCATTTCTGAGACCTGGGAACACGTACTAGTACAATAAACGAACCAGCATTTCAAACAGATTTACAATTTTTTACAATTGCATAAGAAACCTATGAGCGTGCACAACTACTGCAAGTAGTACTGTAGGTCAAATGGAATTGAAGTCAGTCTATAAAGTGATGGATGTTTACAACGGACATGATGGGTAATAATTTTACCCCTTTACTTTCCATTTTTCGGAGCTGGACTCCAAGATCATGTGATAATGTGTGCCATGCCTCAAGCTCTTCCGTTGTGTCTGAACCAGGTTTGGCACAAGAAGTGTCCTTTGAAGAACTACTGGCAGCTATGACCTGATCTATGCGTGAGCTACCGGTGAGGTTTAACACCAGCTGTGTGATGATGTGTGTTACAGAGGTTAGTGTAAATGCTGCTAGCGAGAGTATTTTTAATTGAAAGAAGAGCAAAGAACAACACTGATGATCAGTCAGAGTGACTATGTTATATGGTTGTTAGATCTGATTAGTTGAAGTTCGCCTGTGATAGACACATGGTTCATCCAGTCACCTGCCAAGTATTTTTTGAAAGTGCCTGTCCCTTTCCAAACTGTTTCTAATAACAACTTATAATACATTTTAGATATATAAATAAGATGCGTAAGGAGCAAGATCGGAATAAGCTCCTATCAATGTATCGGCCCAGCTGATTTATTGGTTTAGCTTTAATTCAGTAACGGAGCATCCTTGAGAGCAAAACATGCATAATTTAATACATAAACATATAGTATGTCCCAGGCCTGGATTCGCCATCAGGGACACTGTATTCATTGGTGGTATGTTCTTTGTATTTTGACAAAATGTTTTCCTAAAAATTAGATTTTTTAAATTAAAGGGGAAGATAAGGACACACTTGTTTTTATAGTCAGTGAATGATGAAACAGAACATGCCAGTCACCCCTGATGGAAAAATATACATTATTTCATCTTGAAAATACTTGAAAGTGTTAATCCCATGTAAACATTATGTCAGTATTACATGCATATACATGTGTGCTATGAAAATATTGAACAAATGACAGTGTGGTTTCCATTCTTTCAATTCCACTGATTAATAGCTGCCCGTTCATTGCATAATACACAGTAGAAACTGTTCCAGCAAAGCCTATGGCGCAGAAAAAGTCAAAAACACCCATTTCCTATTTCTCCAGAAGAGTCTCAGTCATCTGTTTTATGGAGGAACTCATTGACACAGAAGGCAATAAAGTAGAGAAGCTTCAATCTAAAAGTAGTGCAGATGGAGAGGAGCCAGTGGGTGGTTGAAGAGGTAGGGACACTGAGGCCATGTGAAGGCGCGGAAGAGGAGGAGGAGCATTAAGAAATTGGATGAATTAATGATGAATCTGCAGGAAGGCAGCCAAGAGCTGAGATAGAGTGTGTATGTGTGAGAAAGACACACACAAAAAGATAAACACAGTGGAAGAGGGAGAGAAGCATACAGAATGAGAGAACCAGAAATAGCTGGTGTGTGTGTGTGTGTGTGTGTGTGTGTGTGTGTGTGTGAGCGAGGCTGAGGTGGGCTCAGTGCCAGCAGTGTGAGAGAAGCAGAGGAAAGTCTGTATCCATACTGGGTTTGGTTGGATGACAGAAAGTGGGAAGTTTTAGAGTACTCATCCTGACAGACAAGGTTTATTCTGAGGTTGAAGCTATATCATCAAATCTATTTCATATTTAGCTTTCATGCTTTGGCGGTATCTTTGTATCACATCAGGGTATGTGTTAAATGCTCAAGGCTTATGCAAGCTGTTGACTTTTGTTCACCACAGTGCCACTTTTAGTTTAGGGCTAGAGCTCCATTTTTGTCCCCCGCTGACAAAAGTCATCTCATGCAGAAACACAGAGAGATGAAGCTGAGGGGAATGAGAAAGAGAAGAGCTGCTGCAGCTGTTTGGCAGTTCTTCAGCTCAGATGACACCAGAGAGCCTTCTGAGCTGGACTACGCAGTGGAGCTGTGTGTGAAAAAGCTTTATCTCATGATGCTCTTACTCTGCATGCTATTCTTTGGACTATATAGACCTGCAGTCAAACTAATTCAGTGGACACAGTCTTGGTATACCAGTTTTGACTTATAGTACCGGTATGTAAGCCAAATGACAATTGTTGTTTGGCAGAACCAAAATGAAAAAATACAATGTTAAAGAAATTTTGGACATTTTTGGAAATATGCTTTTAGTTTTCCTTCCAAGAGTTAGAGTAGAGGAGTGATACTGCATAACTGATCATTATCAATGCAAATTCTTTGCATCGAGGCTTAGTCTGATCCATATAAATATATACAGCCATACAGCGCACTGTGTTCTACACAAATGATTACTGTCGCACAATGCACTCTGGAGAGAGAAAATAGCAAGGGTCAAATAATAGAGACAGGCCAGAGAAAACAACAGAAAATATCATAAGTTTGGGATTATTTCAAGCAGAAAACCGAACTAGCCTTACACAATAACACAACATTAGTGCTTCATTGTGAAAAGCTAGCTGAAATCATGTATATAGTTTTCGGGGGGGGTTACATGCTGTTATTTCTTGGCAAACACCAGCCGGGCGTAATGACTTTATAGAGTCATCATCACAGTCAAGTTGTGAGTTCAATGACTGCATTGGGACACTTGCGCACTGTAACTAAATTAAATCCACATGCACTACATACAATGTGCTAGCCATTTCCCATTGCTTTCAGCCTTCATGCTAAGCTAGGCTAACCACATACACTAGCCCTGTTTCTATAACCACAGTGAAATGAGAGAACCTCTGGGATCACCATTCTGTAACTACTGTTAGCTAGGTTGTGGGTTAGCAAAGTGTTGCTAAAGTTATAACATGCAGAGAGGATGAGATGGTTGCAGACAGCACAACTCTCCTGCTACTATAGCTAACATCACAACAACAGCATATCTTGGTGAACTACAAAGGAAGCTGAACTGAAACACAAATCCTGGCAGAATGGCTGGACTAACAGGTTATAGGGCCTGTACAGAGCCAGGACAGTATACAACCACCAGCTCTTTTTATGAGCATACACTGAGCATAAGAAGATATTCACTGAATTTAAAAACAGTGTATTGGTTTAGAATTGCTCACCCCACCATTAGGCTTCCATAATGTGACACAGTTTCTGGTGAAACTAAATATGTCCACATTCCAGGGTATAATTACAAGAGGGATTTGATCAGAGCCTTCATATTTTATTAGTGTGACAAGTTATATGGACCTGTGCAGGTTTCTCCCACACCTCGCTTACAGGAGTAGAACCAGGGAGAAATGAATAAATTAGAGACAACTACGCCTTTTTGAAATGTAAGCAATGTTGTTGCCAATTGAGAGCTCTCACTCATTCTGTGGTCTTTTTCTAGCTGCCGTTATCCATGAACGGTCAAGTGTGGGGCAGGGTTAGCTAGTCACTCCCAACCACATTTGATTGGCTAAATTTATGGATGAGTTCTAGATGAGTAATCAGGATTTGAATTTGGGAAATCACCAAATTATTGATCTTCTTGTCTAACTCTTGGAAATAAAGCAAATAAGCATATTTCCCAAAATGTTGGACTAACTGGTTCAAATTGAAAAATGAACTGATGATTAGTGTAGAGCCCGTGTTATGCCTTTACTAATGTTCCTTTAATCTTTTTTGTGTTTTATATTCATCAGCAAAATAATGAAAGTGCAGCGCCTGCCAGGTGGCTTTTCTCTCCTATCTCTGTCCAAGTGACTAGAATAAAAAAGACTTTTATGTAAGTGTTAGAGAACTTGCAAGTTGCAACGGTGCCAGCACACATTTCCAGCCTGCCAGAGAAAGTGTGTGCATGGAAAGTGAATGAGAAACCTCCTCTCTCCAATATTGCCGTCAAGGTGCCTTTGAAGACCCTGCAGCATAGCAATAATAGAAGATGTGCTTGTACTGGAAACAGCAGGATAGTGAAGGCTGACAAAGACTGTGGTCAGTCCACCTGTAAATAACAAGTGACTTAAACACAATTAAATCCCCTGTCATATTTGAAAAAAATGCCTTAAAATAATAATTTTTCAACTGTGTGTTCTTGTGCATGGCTGAAGCGTGCTCTCTTAAAAAGCTTTATACAGAAATATGTGTGTGCCGTGTGTAAGCTGGCACTGACATGATGTCGTGTGACAGATCGAGGCCACTGTGAAGCAATCATGAAAGAGCGGCTCCAGTTATTGATCCCAGGATTAACAGTGGAGCTGCACAGATGACACAAACACTGGAGCACAGGAGGCTGTACACATGTGCTTGCACTCACACTGAAAACCATCAGACACGCACATGCACACTCTCCCACGCTGTATGTGTATGTGTATGGTGGCATGCCATCATGTCGCATCTGTAATGCAACGGCGCTGTGGTCTCTTTTCCAGCAACCTGTGCTTCATACCGGTCACAGAGCCTGTAGGATCTTACAGAGGGACTCAAACAACCTCAGGCAAGTTCACTGCACGGTTGAAGCCTTGAGAGAGCTGACAGACTTTATTCAACACCTCCAACCTGCTCAGCATAACAAAGACAAACAGACACACAGAAATCAATCTATATTCTATGAACATGTGTGCAAAGTTTTACTTAAATAAAGATGAATATAATTAGTTTCATACTGTATAAGAAAAATGACTGTGTAGTCACATTATTATTTGAATGATATTAAATATATTCTATTTTTTTTCTCTATCTGCTATTGCTCTGTGCAGGCTCATCATCTTTAAGCTGTTGAACTACTATTACTATTACTTTTATTAGCTCGCATAAGGTATCACATTTTGCACTTGCACACATGTCTCATAGACAAGAGTAGTGCCATCCATCAAAAGCCTTTCATCTTTCCCTCAGTCTGTTGTTATGCCTGTAAATTGAACTTATCTATTCTGTGTCTCACAGTGCAGATGCAATGCAGCAACACAAGAAGTCAGACAGACTCCTGAATCCAAATGAATCCTCCTTTTGTGCTCCCATTGGGGCATTAATTACAGACATACTAGTTCAGGTGTTGATGGAACAATACCCAGTGTAGCTCACTTAATTTCATCCTTGTCCCCACAGAGACCAGGTGGAGAGCAGATAGTTATTACCACATATAAGCTTTCCACTATTGTGCAACTTGTTTGTGCTGACATGTACAACCGCCATACTGTGATAAGACGCCGAGAATGAACAGAACCTCACGCCTTCTTCGGCTCAGACTAAAACAAGGTTGTACCTTTCATACCCAGAATGGAGTGCAAATGCTGTGTAATTTTCTCATAATCCATCATGCATTTAATTTTAAATCCATTGACCCCTTTGGACCTCTCCAACTGCTCGGCAAGTGGACTCTCACAGAGGGGAAGTGAAAACCAACCTCTAATTTTTGCCACTTCAGATACCTCCAGCAAGTAGCTTTTACTTTCTTATGCATTCAGTCTCAGGACTGATTTGTATTTGAGACCAAAGTAAAGCAAAAGCCACTGCTCAAATTGCCTTAATTGCCTGTTGACATTGGATGATAAGTGTGACTGTAGACAGATGACAAGTGTTTCATGCATTTAAGTTCCTTATTTTCTTCAAGAAGTATTTGAACTGGTAGCACGTCAGCTTTTGGAGTCAACAGTGTGCATCTCTTTAACACCTCAAATCTCCCTGAAAGCCTTTCTGTTAACCTGCACTTCTTCTGCATGATAAACTAACAGTTCACCCTAAAATCAAACGATATTTTTCCTCTTACTTGTTGTGCTATTTATTTATCTAGATTGTTTTGGTGTGTGTTGCTGAGTTTTGCAGATAAAACAGAACCAGATGGCACTCAGCTTGTGGTGCTCTAAGCGCCAAAAAATACATTTCAACAGCAATGTCTGTTTCCAGAAATCATGACCCAGTTACTAAAAATAATCCTCAGACCTTGTTGTGAGCAGTTTCATGTAGGAACTATTGTAAAGTCAGGTCACAACCATTAAGCCAAACCACTAGCATGCTCGACACACCCTGGTAAGTTCGCGTCCGTTCGTTCTTTATTTTCTGTAAAAAAAACGTGTACAAAAATGTGGCAACACAAATGAACATAAACTTAAGTATGTGGCACTTGTCTGAGAAGAACACAGCCTTCCCAGTTGGCTGCCATCATGACTGTTCTACATTCAGACTGGGCTAGCTTCGTCTGAGCATTACAGCGATTACAGCACCGGTCACCAATATAAAAAAAGCCCCTACTGCCATCTACTGGCAAAAAAAATAATAATAATGGTGAGGGGACCAAGGTAATAACCAAGTGTGAAACTACTGACTCACTGAGAATGACATTCATTCACAAGGTAGCCACGCCCCAAAACATACCCTGCTTTATGGTCTATTTTAGTCTGAATGGGACCATCATTTACTAAATGAACATCATGCTGTATGGAAGAAATCTGAAACCAGATATTGAGACCATAAACTTTGTTCGCTGATGCACAGAGCAGTTCATTTCAGTCAAAAACTGAAACAACTGGATGTTTGCAACTTTGACTGTTTGCATCGCCTCCTTCAAGGAAGTGGTGTAATACAATAACAGTTCTGGGCTTAATATTAACCACTAACATATCCAGTGCGCCACATGAGCATCAAGCATTTGGAAGAATGACAAAAGTGCATCTAAAAAAAACTAACACAATCCAGACATACCTTTGTAAAGGAAGTTCTGCTACAATAAAAAAGGAGTTACTCTTTGTATCCAGCCACTAAGTGACTTTAACCTCTATCGTGATGGATAAAATGAATACAGGATGGCCTCTCACAGCACTGTGCACTAGGCGGACATTTTCCTGTTACACTGTTTTTAAGAAAGAGGTGGGAATACAGACTGTTCCGAGAGGAATTGGGGCATTTACAATTCATGCCAACATGGTCTCCTTCTGTCTCTCTCTCTCTCTCTCTCTCTCCCTGTCTTCCACAGTCTGATCTGCTGCTGTGTCCTTATGCAACTCTGCCAATGTCAGTTATAAATAGGAGTGTAGCCTAGAGTGCTCACAGCTCCCAACCCAAAACACACGCATACACACACACACACACACACACACACGCACGCACAAGAAAATACTGCTGCAGAGTACAGCCTGCATAATAATGACAGCGCCATCATATTCAGCTGTTGTTATTTGGGTTGACTGAAACCCTCTCATGGGAAAACATTTTTAATATTCAATATTTCATAATTTTGAAAACATTGGACCTGTGTACCGAATTACAGAATAAAGGCTTAGATTTTTAACAATCGCTGTACAATGACAAGGTAGAGATGACAATGTGGATTGTGGAGCTGCAGTATGTTACGCAGTATGAAAGAAAAAAAAAATCAGAGCATCTCAGTTCACTGAGCTGCACTGAACTTTGTTTGGACATCTTAACTTAGCTTGAACTTGAATGTAGCCAGGCTTCTCTTTTAATCATCTTCATTTTTTTCCTCTGGAAATCTGTCTGCTGCAGACCTGCCATCTTTCCTTCTTGCCTGCCTTTATCTCTGCGGGCTGGCAATCCTCTATGTGTCTGTCTGTCTGTCTCTTCAACATGTGTCTCTGTTGGATACTGAGCACTTCTGAAGACTCTCACCCTCTCTCTCTCTCCAGGGAGGGAGAAACAGAGAGAAACTGAGGGTTAAGGGGAAGGAGGGGAACTGAGAAAGAGGATTTAAAATGAACGCTGACTTATGTAGGGCTCACTGTTTCACTACTGTTTGAGTGAATTCTAAACCTTGCATTAAAAACGAGGATGATGGTGGTATGGATGATTGTGTTTTTTGTGCTCATGCATATTAAATACATCTGTCGAACTAGATCTTCACTGCTGCACTTGCTTTCTACTAAATGAGAACTAACTGAGGCAGGTCCAAATTCTATTCAGTGTTAGGTAGAGTCCCGTTGCATGGCTGCAGGTCTCGGGTCTGTGCGTTAAAATGTGTGGTACTGATATTATGCTATTATCATAGCAGGTGGAAATGTGTTTTGTTGTTTTTTTTAAACTGGGGGGCATAGAGCCAGTGTATGGGTGGTGTGGATGACAAGGGGAATAAGATGAAGTGAAACTAAGTTGAATGAATACAATTTATGTAGGGAGAGAGTGCGGACGTCAGGTAAAAATCAGCATATGGAGGTAGTGGGGTGGATAAATGGCTCAAACTGCCATGTTTCTACAGTAGCCCAGAATTGACAAACCAAACACATTCATTTCATTAATTTCTCATGAGTTTTGCGGCCACCGTAGTTTCTCCTACACACTTGGAAGGCAAGTGGTACTCAGTACTTCACTGCTAGCCACTAAATCCTACACACTGGTCCTTAAAAATATATACTGACATTATCAAATACTGTACAGTACGCCAAATGGTCCTCGTGAATAAAAGTATTTGACCACACTCTAAAAAAAACCTTTTAATGTAAATCTAAATAACAATCCATACCGCAGCACAAGGGTACAACAAGCGAGGCCATGTGATGAAATATATTCATCTGTGTGGGGATTTAATCTGAGCCCTGATGATCTGAATATGAGCCTCATTTAATTGCAGCAGAGCTTAAGAGTAAATTTTCTTTGGTTTCCATCCTTGTCTTGCAGTTCATATTAACAGTTGAAACAAAACACTGGGATCTATTTCACATGCTCAATAATTCCATTCATTTCTCTGTGTTTTAGAGTCATGCCAGGCCAGTTGGTAGGGCTGTGTAACTCACTCACTCACACATAGCTCTGGGATTGTGCTGTGAATTGATGTTCCAGTTCTATTTAAAGCTCCTGCCGCAGTGAGAGACAGATAACTTCCTTCATTAGTGATAACCTGAAATATTCAACAGGAGGCAGGCACAGAGCCAGAAAGAGGTCGACGGAGAGAGAAGAGGGGCTGAGTGTTAGAAAGCTTTCATTAGTCGTTTCCATCCAGCTGTCAAGTCGTGTTGTAAGGCCCCCAATCACTGTTAAAGTCACAAAGGGTCAAGTGAAGTCTAAAAGGCTTTACGTCATTTATGACCTGAATTGACCTCTAATGGTAGTGGGTGAAGCAACAGGTGATCCCAGACCCTCTGCCTCCACTCAGTTACATCAGGTCACCTTGAACTATAGCAGCCTGTGGGTGAGAGAATAATCACATTGTCACTATAGACGTTTAACCTAGTTAATTAGAGCAGATATTTCCACAGAAACTTTTAGTGGAAAGGTCATTTATTAGCAAGCTAAGAGGTAGTGCTACCTCGTTGGTGTCTCCAGGCAGTGAGGAGTTTGTGCTAAGCACAAAACATGATTTTATGTCCAATTCCCACCACAATTTGGCATCAGCTGATTTTCCAGTTTATATTGTGAATGTTTTAAACATGGTGGATTTGTATACAGGTTTAATCTGGACAAAGCTTGATGTGACTGTGTGCTGAATACGCCGTTCAACCATAAATGTTGATGACAGGGATGACGTAGCGTATTATTGTAGGCCAACCTGGAAAGATAGCATCCTCCTGGTTCCTTTGATAAAAAGGGATTTTTCCATTGGATATTGCAGAAAATAAGCTCTGTGGGGAACAAAGGTTTATGACACTAACACGTTTTGTTCAGCAAGATAATCTTCTCAGACAAACACCACTTGAGTTTGTGTGTAAATGTGCCAGAAGAAAAGCTCACTTTAGGCTATAAATGAACTACACCATAACTTCCAGGTCACCACAATTACACTTCCAACTTGTAATTAAATCGTGTAATTAAATTCCACAATTTGGAGACTTTAAGTAAAGTCTGAAACACGGCTCTAAATGAACAATGTTGTTGCTCCGTAACTGCAGAATGTGTAAATAAGCAACTGTTAACAAGTTGGCCATGTCATCTTCAAAGGTGATGGAGTCATTGTCATTTTCACAACTTCTTTCCGCTGCCCCCAGGTGGCCAAAAAAATCAGTTAATGCAGGTTTCAAGTTTATTGACGGTTGAAGAAGTGCACAGATTTAAGAGAACAACTCTTGAATCGACTTATCACAACCTCTACAGCTGCATCAGTCTCATCCACGCATGTTACTTTCTGCAGCAACTTTCTCAGTTCTTCATGGGTTTAGATAAGAAGGCAGCTATGAAGGACGATGACATCACCGTTTTTAATTCCGACTTCTAAGCTCTAATTGGAATGCAGAAAACTTAAGAGTACAAGAAATAACCCAGATCGTATTAGCTGTCACACTATCCAATTGTGTAAAATCCTTCCCTGCTCAATGAGAAACAATTTCACGAGACCTCTCCCTGTAGCCACTTCACAACCTGCAGTCACTGTGTCATTAAGCTTGCACCATGTCCTATTTCAACTTGACACACAAAAGTAATGTCACCATGCAATATTTAGTGCGAACACTGAACAGACTACTGCAATAGTCAGGTGATATCACTGGGTAATGATGGCTGATTAAACATCGGTACTCTCCAGAAAAACCTAAATAATGTCATGTAAAGATGCATTAAATCCAGATAAGCAATGTAATACAATAAAGACTTATGGGTCCAGTAGGAAATGTCACTGCTGATTCAGCAGATGTGTTTCCATTTTATGATTCCACCTCAAGTGGGCCAAAAAACTCTTAATTTCCATTCTTCATTCACAACCTTGCAAACATTAACAGAGAAGCTAATGTTGTAATATTGCCTTGAGCAGAGAAAGAAAACACGATGAAACACCTACATCCACCGTGGATGAGTGCTGGATCAAAAAACACCACATAGCTCCCGTAGAAAAAGTATTTCTCTTGCAAGTGACGTTGTGAGCACAAGGCTCTTCCTCAGACTTCTGATACAAAACAGAGTCGCCATCTTAAATAGCCATAACCCATCTGGTTGTGACCTACACCAACTGTTGCCAATAATCAATCATAGTATCAAATATCTAAATATATACATTATACATTTTATATATAGACAAACAAACAAAATATGCATTTCATACCTAGCACTACAATAAGGCACTACATATTAAGTACTACATAGCAAACATAATATATTAAGCATATCATAGGCACTGTATACACAGATGGATACATAGAAAAAACATGTACCCCCAATAGTAATAGTGTGCCCTAAAAAAGCTCAGGCTGAAAAATCATCATACATACACACTTTCTATTTAGAGGGGCCTGTGTCTAATTTATCATACTATTCACTGGCATAAGAACCAAATCCAATATAAAGACAAATGATCAAACACGAGGTTCATTAAATACAAAATTAGCTGAGTTACTATGGAGACATGACAAGAAATATAAATTCACAGAAAAGGTCTAATGTCAAATGACAGCCAGTTTATGTGTCTTCTGTTTCACAGAGAGAGAGAGAGAAAAAAACCCTCCATCATTAAGCATCTCCATCTAATGACAGAACCCCTGGGATAGATGGTTGAGTGGTTTTATCCTCACCTGCTGGTCTGGGATCAAGCCTAACCAGAACCTCTCCTTTCCTGTTTTCCCTTTACTCTGTCTCTGTCAGTCTGTGTCAGTGCAGAGGAAATACTCAGGGGAGTACGATGACCTCTTTCTCTTGCAAAGATAAAAACAGAAGCACTCCATGAGCACTGCACACTAAAATCAGTCTTGACATATGCTTTACACGACACAGAGGCATACGCTTTTCAAGGCCAGCGCCAAGTCTGTTTCTCTATTGAAGTCCCTAATTTGGTGTAATTTAAAGATTTCATTTTTGAACGGATGTCTAACATGTGCAAAAAGCCTACTTATGTTCCAAGTGTTTTTCATTTTTTAAAGTGGTGCCAAAATGCTTTGCAGCACATAATGGACAAAACAATGACAATTCACAAGCCAGAGCTTTATTGACCTTGTGTATCCACAAGTGGCTGAACCTTACGTAACACAGGGTTTGTGTTCTTTTTATTCCATATTAAAACACTGTACACATTTTTGTATAATTAATAAAAAAAATGAAGGCAACTTCCAGTGTGAATAAAGTTGTTAGTAGTTTGGTCCCACATGACTCAACCTCAACACGAAATTACACTGTGTGCACAATTATTAGGCAAGTTGTACTCCTGAGGATTAATTTTATTTTTTAACAAATACAGTGCTCTCAGTCAATCCAACATGTTAATAAACCTTAAACATGAAAAGGGGGTTTTGGCTTTCTCAGGAGAATATCTATTTATGCACAATTATTAGGCAAATATAAGTGTGCAAACTTATTAGGCAACTAAAGAAAAAACTAAAATGTTCCCATCTGAATTGTTTATTTTCATTTATTAGAGTAAGAATAACAAATAAACAACTCAAAATTTACAAATAAGCACTTCTGACATTTTAACAAATATTTAGTGACTATTCAATAACTGACATGAGCCGTCCATCCATGGAGTCTGTTAGTTTCTTGATCTGTTGATGATCAACTTTTCATGCAGCAGCAACCACGGCCTCCCAAATGCTGTTCAGAGTATTATTGTCTTCCCTCACTGTAAATGTCACGTTTAAGAAGGGCCCACAAGTTCTCAATGGGGTTTAGGTCAGGTGAGGAAGGGGCCAAGTCATTATTCTGTCATCTTTAAGGTCCTTGCTGGCTAGCCACGCAGTGGAGTGCTTGGATGGATGTGATGGAGCATTGTCCTGCAGAAAAATCATGGCCTTCTTGAATGATGTAGTTAGGGCTGGGCGATATGGCTTAAAAATAAAATCTCAGATTTTTTCACACCAAACCCGATTTACGACCTGTATATCTCGCAGAGAGCAACATTTCTCCCACTCGGCTGCATGCCTCTGTTTGAGGTGCTGGAATAAATTGGTCGTACTGCTACCTTTGGTTGCAACAGCTTTCAAACAAACTTTGCAGTGGGTCGTGGTTTGTTCGCTGTCGGACGCCACAAAACCAAACCAGTTCCAAACAACCGACAACGCTGTGCCTTTTTTGGGGACAAGCTCATCCTGGCTTGCTGCCGTGTTGTGTTTATCTGTGGAGAGGCGAGGGCAGGGATCAGCTCACTCTGACCTACGGGAAAATTCAGGATGTGCAGATCAACTTCTGGTTGAGCCCTACTGTCTTTTCTTTGTTTTTTTCACTTCTTTTTAAAATTATTTTACGTTTAAGCTTAAAATTCAAAAAGCTTGAAAAATTGACAGGAATTAAATTTTAGTAAAGTTTGATGGACAATAGTTTTCCCAAAAAGGCTTGTACCTCATCAGCAATTTGTCTAAGAATGTTGTCAATAGTAGTGATTTGCTATTATACAGCTGGCGTCAGCAACCTTAGGCTACCTTAATCAATGCCACACTAGCAATAAGTGTGCAAGAGAGTTTTTTGGAAATACTGAAGAATATATTCTTTCCACACAGATATGGGTGTACTCTCACGTATAATTACAATGTCCTGATTATAGGAGAAAATGTTTGTTTTTTTAACATGCTACTATGCACGTTGCCAAATGGAATAAAAAATTAAATTACAGATCTGTTAATGATTTAAATTTTGATGTGGTTTCATAATTAAACAAAATGTTAATGTTTATATGACATTATTTGATAAAAATTACACTTCAGTCACTGTCACCAAAGTTGCCAACCTCTGTTACGTACTGTTACATGTAGTCATCATGCATACTGTTTTTTTCAGTGTAGAAATCTCGATAAATTCCTCCTCAAGAGACAGATTCAGATCAGTCAGTCCTAATGAGACAATGAACTCCTCTACAGCTGTCATGGCTCTGCTCCCCTCCTGCCCCATTTGCTCCTCCTTCCCTGTGTGTGTCTGATGAGGGTGCAGCCTCTATTCACCTCACCTGTGTGCTGTCTCACCTGCGCTCAATCACTTCATCAGCCTCAGCCTTCAAGAACCCCGGTCTTCCTCCCATTCATCGCCAGATTGTTCAGCCAACTTGGTGGTAACTTTTGTGGCACCTCTCAGTGTTTACGTACTCCTACAAGTCTTCTTGTGATTTTCCTGTGCCTGCTCCTCAGTCTAACCATCTCTCTCCTGTGCTCCAGGGACCCTCTTGTGCAGTTCAGTCTCCAGAATCAGCTCTCCTGTGCCTCTGTGTCTCCGGTCTCTCTTGCCATTTCACCTGTCTGTTCCTGCCATGGCTGCCCCTCATCCCCCTGTGTGTGTGTGTGTGTGTGTGTCCCCGTCCCCGTCCCCAGTCAACAGCTACAGTATCAAACCTGTCCCCTGTACTGGACAGTGTGAGCACTGAAGTACCAACGATTGAAAACCAGGTAATGAGCTTTGGTCCCACATTGTATCTCTCAGACTTTTCAGTAACTGCCATATAGTATATTGAGGATATTTCCCCCCCGCATTGCAGTGCTGTCGTGCTCTCAGGTGATGTCCTTGGTGAATTAGTAGGAGGTTGTTTGCATCTCCAGATGGCTCACTTATCAATAATTCATCATGTGTTTGAATACTTTCTCTTGCTCTTCATTCTTTGCACTGAAACATCTATATGAGAAATTTCACACAAAATGCTTCCCTCAAATGCCTTCTCATCCAAATCTTTAAACACAATGTTGGCAAAAATTTAGTTTTCAGGAACAGTTATATAACATTAATAAACTTATCACCACATATCAAACCAATCTCACTCCCAGATACTTGGTCAGTGGCCCTCCACCTCAAAATAAGAAACTGTATCCTTCTAGCGTCGTTTCCGGACATGCCTGCCATCGGAGTGAGGTGATGTAGTACAAAGAGCGAGAAAGTCCACATGTGGACATGGTGAACAAAACATGCAAGTATCATAAACCTTTGTTTGCAATGGAAAAATCCCATTGGCTTTTTGTCAAAGGAACCAGGAGGATGTTCTCCTGTGTTGGCCTACAATAATACATCATCCCTGCTGTTAGAGCCATGGAGAACATGAGGCTTATGTTTGCATTTTGTGCCTAATTAGTTAATATCTATTTTGCTTTAATTTATAAGGATTAATCATAACTGATATTTTGTTTAATCTTAATGTAATTAATGTCTATTCAGTAGATAAGGTTTTGTTATGCTCTTATTTTTTTCCTGCTACTACAAACCGATACTGCTGTAAAGCACAGCTTATTGTAGTGAAATGTAGTAAACTAGCCATGTGGGCACCTGTCGGCATCGCTGCTTTGTAATTAAGTAATCGGAGCAGGACGGGAGCAACAATTTTCTGACCGTAGCTTAACCGTCATTTAGGCATAAGAAACAAATTTTTTCTGTCAATTAGTTTGAGGTGACAGACCGGATACCCAGGATTTTGCTTGGAAACTTTTATTTTTGTTCAAAGTGGATTATATTTTGAGAATAAATTGGCAAATAGGTTGCCACTTCACCTGCAGTACTCTATGATGTGTTACCTAACAATGCAATATATTATTTGCTGTTTATTGATCATTGATACCAACAAATGCTAACACTTAATAAATGGATAAATCTAGCCAGATTATTTCTTACAATTCATTGGTTTGGATATTTACATCCCTGCAAAAAAGGAGTATAAGGAGATACTTGCGGTCAAAGGTAGCCTAGGTATAGGTAGGTACTGTACAGACTGTGGAGGTGATTTGGGTGTGACGACTGAACAAAGTTGGGTCTGTTCCAGTCTTGGTCAGTTGTAGGCCTTTTCCACCAACAGACAACTGCCTCCTTTCCTGTTCAAGCAACTAGTTTTGAACTGTTCAGAGCAATTCGATGAAAACTAGATTGGTTCAGTACCTGAAAAGTTGGTTCCCATCTGGAAGTAAAAAATAGCAGGTAATCCTTGTGACCCAAACTGGATGTGTCATGTTCTACAGGGTGTTGTGCATTTTGCAGCACCCTATGTTGATGATCTATCCAATTACTATGGTTCCACTCAAAACTGGTGAAAATGCGGGCTGGTACTCTAGATAGCACCGAGGTTCCCAGCATCTTGGACAGAACCAGTTCAAGAACCAGATCTACTTTGGTGGAAAAGGGGCCTTGGTGTTAACAGTCTGCAGAAGAAAATCACATATATAAAGATTCTAATCTGAAATTGCTGCCAGACATACATACAGTCAGATTTTTTTTAAACATTTGATATTTGGAACTGTGACCAATGACATCACTTCAGGGTTGCCTGAGCTTTTCTCAAAACAAGTCTTTAGGATTTTATTCTTGTCTATTAAGGACAATTTAGCCATGTTTCTGTGTTTTAGAGTGGATTCTTCCTTTTAGATACAGTAGTAGTGACAAATTGTACTATAAAACAGAATCAATAAAGCTGCAATATATAATTCATAAACACAGCACTCGCTGGCTGATATTCAATTTTCAATTAACAGATCAATATGCCCCCATACACCAGTATTACACTGTATATCTGTGTAAACCTATTTTTTCCCCAAATCGTTTCATCTGTAGTATCAGCCAAGCAGAAACAGCTCTCCATTTGAGCTGGAGCACACAGCCTCTGGTCTCCTAGGCAACAAGCCAGGTTTCCCGCTGTAACAAATCACTAAAGCCCATTGGTGGGAGGATGAGGAGCTCCCTGCAGCATTCCCATGGCAACCAGCTCTGTGGTTTCCGAGAATTGATGGCATGTTTTTTGTGCAACTCTGTAACACTAGGCTCACCCTCATACTGACTCTAACTCACACATATTTTATATCACATGTTTTCTTTTCTCTCACATGAACACAAAAACAGCTCCCAGTTGAGAAAAACAATGAACCTGTTTGTCTTCCCCTGGTTCCTCTTCACCGACTAGCTTACTGGCTTTTGATTTCTTGCCTGACAGAGGAAAAGGACAAACTGAACCTTCTAATAAGCTCTTGGTCAATAGGATTTCTTTCATATCATTAGTGTAGAGTGACTTCAGAGAGAATGAGATGTGACAAAAGCCATGAGCTGCTTGTCACCATACAACTAACATGACTGCAGCCTCAAACATTAAACCATCAGCCGTAATATTGTCTGAGCCCTGTTGGAATGCCGTCTGTTGGAAATAGGAATGTAGGAACAGAAGACTCTATAATATTTGTCTTATTATGTCCAAGTAGCATTGTATTTACTGTGCCAGTGTGGTATGATGTTGGTATAGTCCTGTGAACAATGAAATCCAGCATTGTGATTCTTATGAAATAAGGTGTACAGTAGAACCATACACAAGAATTTGTCAGCAATAGAAATGTACTGTACCTTCAGCTTGTATTTTTCTGTTAGCTGCTCTTGATCTTGGTGCAGATTGTTTGATAGCACTGCACACATTTTCACAGGCAGACATATGCGCTAAAGAGCCACTGAGTTATTTTAAGCCTAAAACATGCTTCTTCATCTGCAAATCCACGGGCATGGTGTGCAGATGGTGGAAGAGGTGTCAGCCAACATGTTTGCATGCAACTTTTTATGGGTGCCATAAGGGGCTGTATCCCATTGACAAAAACAGATATAAAGGAAGTAAAGGCTAAAGAGCAGGTCACCAGCGTTTCACTGAAGAGGGAATGTCTGTAATGTGTATCAAATGTATTGACTAGCTTCCATCTTTCTAAATGCTCCTCAAACGACTGCAGTGAGTTGGGTCTTGGCACATCATGTTACCATAGTCTGCTCCCTACCCACCGAGCGGACAGCACATTAACATGTAGCTGGGAATGTGGAGTCCTCCGTGGCTACAGTAACCCCAAATCCCTCCTGTGCATCCCAAAATGAAGACAATAAATTGAAGCCAACAAAATGCCTTGAAATGCACATAATCATGTAAGCCAGCTACACTTAAACTATTAATTATGAAAACAACTACCTAGGCAGTATTAGCTTGCCTGTCAAGTTGTTAAATTTCCAAAAACTGATATTTTTGGACATTTGAAAACTGATAAGCTGACAAGCACGCCAACTTGGTAGTTACCGAAGTGTCGATAAATATTGTAGCTCAATATTTTGTTTTGTGATATTGTATTGATTCTCAAAAACACTATCGATTTATGTGTTTGAACCCCCTACCCCTAGACAGCAGTGTGGTAAACGTTTCTTTACCTAGATTTTATGCATATGATTTTGTGTTCTTTAAACTATGACAATTTTCTTACTTTTTTTAATTGCAATATATCGCCCTGCTTACAGTATCACAATTTATCGCAATATATTGAATCATAACCCCTGTATTGTGATACATATCATATCACCAGATTCTTGCCAATATACAGCGCTAACAGAAAGTATGTAGGAATTTCACAAAACTACTTCGGTCAAAATCATAAATGCCTTTGAGGAGAGACTGTACGAGAGTGCGCGCTGTTATCTCCATTTGAGGGATTGTTACGTCTCGCCATATCTATGATGGCAGGCACTTCAATTGTGTAGAGTAGATGAACTTCAAAAGTAGAAGTAGAAGGAAGTTCTTCCCGGTTCTACTTCATCGCTTCATATTGTCTCCCCCCCATGCCAACCTTCTTGCATCCTTGAACACACACATTCAGTTTTTTGTTTATTATTATTATTATATATAGTTTCTTTTAACAATGAATGTAATCTCTCACTAACCGTAACCATGACCACAGCCTTCCCCTGACCTTAAACCAGTAGTTTTAGTATAACCAGATGTTAACGACAGTTGTGGCAGATCAGAAAACAATGACTGTCTTAAAGCACTGCCTGGTTTACTCACTCCCTATTTAGTAGTTTGCTTTATAGTGAGCATTACCCTGAGATTTCTGACATTTAGAAATGCTGTTTAAGTGTAATTTACACATCTATCAAAGGCGAAGAATAAAGGCAACCATTACTTCTTTCTTTTTAGTTATTTCTTCTTGGTTCAGCTACCACCAGAAACCACCATGGCTGTTAGTACACTACACTCAGTCTTTCTTTACTCCTCCCAATTAAAATAACCAATAAGATTATTTTCCAAAACAGCTCTAAAATGAAAAATATATGTAGGATCGGAAACTCTACATTGTGACTTCTGCTGTAGACTCCAACACTCTCCATTGGAAATCATAGCTTTATTTTGCTAACAGGCATAGCTGATATCATTTATGTACCAGTGGTATATCTGGCAATTTTGTACCACTGGTACATAATATAATATTCTGTATATCCAACAGTGTGTGAAGCAAGCCCCCCCCACACACACACACACACACACACACACACACACACACACACACACACACACACACACACACACACACACACACACACACACACACACACACACACCGGGTAATCAGGCCCTCTTTGATCATCCTGGTTTGACTCAGTGGTTGCTATGCCAACAGGCAAGAATAAAGCTTTGAGCTGCAGTACTATGGCTTTCATGACTGATGCAACATTTACCATAACCCCCTGCCACACACACACACCCACACTCTCTCTCTCTCTCTCTCTCTCTCTCTCTCTCTCACACACACACACACACACACACACACACACTCAGTTTCTTTTAGTTTTTCTTCAACAGTTTGGCAGATTTATTATTTAGGTCACCTCTTTGTGGAAGGAGAGGAGGAGGAGGAGGAGAAGGGAAGGAGCATCCCAATGTAATGGTTCCTGTTGATTGGTCAGAACACACACACACACACACACACACACACACACACACACACACACACACAGTGTTTACTTGTGATTGATTCAGTGCTGCTCTGCTTTCTCCATCCCCTCTGTGACTCTTTCTGTCTCTCAGTCCCTGCTGTTCATTTGCCAAAGGACACATGAGGGATCTTGGGAGGCTAAGTGTCTTGTCGTCCTCCGTCTTCTTCTCTCTATTGCCATTCTCTTCACTTCTTCCTCCCTCCTTTCTGGCATGACCTACATTTCCTCCCCCTTTGATTCCTCCCTGTCTTTTCTTCTGTCCCACCTCTGCACACATTAAAAGACACACACGCACACCCACACACACACACACACACACACACACACACACACACACATACACGCACACACAAGCACACAGTCCTGCAGCAGGATGGGGGTGGGGTGGAGTCCATTTAGAGCTGTTAAGGGTGGAGTTCTAAAATAGCTAAGCCCTGAGTGAACCCTGTTTCAAAACACTGTTGTGTGTGTGTGTGTGTGTGTGTGTGTGTGTGTGTGTGAAAAGAGAGAGAGAGAGAGAGAGAGAGAGAGAGAGAGAGAGAGAGAGAGAGAGAGAGAGAGAGAGAGAGAGAGAGAGAGAGAGAGAAGAAAAGGTTAAGGATATAGTGCCTCCTATGGACAAACAGCATCCCCTGTCTCCTGCTAACATGTATAACTCCACACTGCCATCTGCAGACCGTTGTTCAAGAGCACAACCTCATTTCATTTTTACATCACAATCAGATCACCTCTCTGCTTCCACCTAGTGGCCACAGCCTGGTAACTGCAGTTTACATAACTCCAGACCCTGTTGGTTGAACACATTTCCTATTGGATATCTTTATTCTGTTAAGATTCTGCACGAACTGCGACACATGCAGCTGTTGACTGTGGTGGTAAAACAAAATGAGTTTTATTGTCTTTTCAGGAGAATATCCTAATTACATATCGTCACATATGAATGAATACATGGAGATAGATAGATAGATAGATAGATAGATAGATAGATAGATACTTTATTTATCCCCAGGGAAATTCAAGCCACACCAGCAGGTCCACCACTTTGGCCAGGCTGAAATATCTCAACAACCACTGGATGGTTTACCATGAATTTGGGATATCCATGATTCCCAAAAGATGAACTTGACCACTGACTTTTCATCTAGCACCACCACATGGTTGACATGAGTTGGCTTTTAGTAAAATGTCTCAGCAACTGTTGGATGGATTTCTATGACATTTGTCCCCCTCGAGATGAATTGTAGGTGATTCCCTTTTTGTCTTTTGTCATGATAAGGTCATGTTTTTAATCGTCCAATACTTTGGCTTAAATACCTGCAAAACTAATGGCATTCCCATCATTTTCAGTTGTGCTTTATGTTTAGTATTAATGACCTAATTTTAGCACGCTAACACCAAGTGTGAACCTATCGTGACATCACCCGTTGGTTTGTGGAGTACCATTTTGAAGCCTCCAGTTTGGCGTAATGGTCGTCGACAGTTTGTCAGTGTCAGCGGAGGTGACGTACTGCGAGTTGAGCTGCTCTCATTGGATGCTCAGGTTCTACTCATCCACAGCAGACAACACAATCACACAATGTTGTATCACAGATAAACAGCACACTAAAATATGTTTCTGAAATGATTTTAGGTGAGAAATAGACAACGCAGTAACAGAATCTGGATCCATATCTGATCAGCACTGCCTAGTTTGACAGTTTGATTTGAGTTTGGTGCGTTGAGCTGGACGGACTCCCTGAGAATGACCTGTCAATCACAAGATAGTCACACCCTTAAGCATACCCTGCTTTATGGTCTATTTTACTGAATTAGACCATCATTTAGTAAATGTATGGAAGAAGACTGAAACTAGAGATTGAGACCATAAACTCCTCAGTAAACTGTTCATTGAGCGAATAAATAAAGTGAGAAGTCGGCTCATTTCTCCAAATGACTACATGCTATCTTTTTTTTATTGCAGCCAGTGGAGCTGCCCCTGCTGGCCTTTACATAGAATGCAGGTTTAAGACACTTTTGCATCAGCTTCACTCCACAGACCCAGAAGCTCTGTCGATACTGTCAATGGCTAACACACAAAAGTGAGATGATGGTTAACCTGCTAATCATTATCATGTTAAAATATTCACTGTTAGCATACTGACTTAGCAATTCACTCAGATTGCCGCGTGTTAGCTTGGCTGTAGACTCTTATCTTGTTTCAACCCCATGTAGTGTCAGCGGGTCTTCTTGTTCACACTACAGGATTTTAGCCCTGATTTTCCACTCAATTACTATTTTGGGAGATTGCCTCAGATTGGTTAATTGGCGTGCACTCCAGTGAGGAGATCAGCATTGTGTGAACTGTTCAACAATGCGACACGCAGGCTCAACAAGAGCTCGCTGAGGCCTCGCCGACGCCAGAAAAATATCTAGCAGGCTAAATATCTGGTCGTGTTGTTGACGACTGGGGGAGCCATGCAGTGAGCTACAGCTAGTGAGAGCAGACACGGGTGGCCTTACTTTGGTAACAGCAAAAACAAATCAGACAAGATCCTGACACACATAATTGATGGTGAATAAGCAGTATTTGGAGTCGTGTTCAGTTCAGCGTGTATCTGATCCACCAAACAGCACGTGCCACAGCCCCAACAAGCTATGACAGGGCAGCATGTAAATAGCCGGAGAGGCAAAGCCCTGGGCAATGCTTTGTGAAAGTTTTGTGAGTAAATCAAAGTGAATCTGTAAAAGTTGATTTTGAAAAGAGGTGTGATGTCCTCCTTATTCCCAGTGGAAACTACACCCTTGATCCTAGCTCAACATAATGACTAAGAACTGCCCCATGTTATTATCCATGATAAACATGAATGAAAAGTTACAGTTAAAGGCCCATTTGTTTAAAACAAAAATCTTAAATGACCTTTTCAAGAGTCCGAACTCACAACATGAGGAAACTGTCGACAACTGCCTTCAACAAGTCAAACTGAATCAGTGTGAACTGTGTGGAAACGTCTAATCGCTGCCGCCCTCTGCCACCATCAGGAAACTGAGCAAAGCCTCCACTTCCTCCAATTCTCTCACTGTTTGCTTATAGGACTGCATTTCATCCTGTGGGCTGTGTGTGTGTGTGGAGGCAGTCCTCTTAGTCTCTCACAGTTAGACATAAACACAGCAACAGCATGCTACACCAGAGGAGCTACAGAAAGGCCGACGCCCATTGCACCCCAGGGTGAGCGCACTGATCCGTTTCTCAATTCAGCTCACATCAGCTCTAATGTCTGTCTGTAACACTTAGGAACTATAACACCTTTCTGCACATTTCTGTGTAGTGCAAATAGAGAAAGGAGCAAAAGGGTCTTTGGGTGTGTTAACAAAGGTTTCTCATTATTTTAACATTTTATCAGCAAGGTTATGTACTGTCAGAAAACCATAATGTTGTAGTAACTATTAACTAGGAAAAAGAATCATCTGTTAGGGCATATATTCATAATTATAAAGGAGCAATGTATTAATCAGAAACTCTAATTAAAAAAATCCAACCAGTGTAACTACAAATAGCAAGTAATCATTTGACAAATACATGTTGTTACTATGGTCCCATATAATAGCCATCCTATTTTTTTGAAGAAAACTTAAAATGAATTGAGTATCAACAGAAACAACAGAATATCAATATAACTTCTCCACAATTTGAAGCTGAAATTGATCAATCTCCCCATCTGTTTCCTTGTAAAAATCCAAACACATCTGTCTTAAATATGACACTACATACAAGACACTGCTGGCTTAGCTTAGCAAGAGACAAAGACTTGAAGCAGGAGGAAACAGCTAGGCCAGCTCTGAGATCAAATAAATAAATAAAAATCATCAGCACCTCTCAAGTTCACTAATTAACACGCTATAACTTGTGCACGTAATGTGTCCCCAGATGCTGTTGTTTAATGCTCAGCAGTGTCTTGTTGAAGCCAGCTAGCTGCCTCTAGAGGTCACTGTGTCAAACGTTACTGTGGCACACCTGCTGCATACATAGCTGAACTGGGGTTTAAGGACAGAGTTTACAGTGTGCATACAGTGTGGTGAATTCTATCCTCCAGGTATGAATCAAAGGTTTTGTACATTTTGTAATTATACATTCAGAATGTGCCCCATCTCCCGAAATTCATTTGATGCCACTAAATGCTACACACTGGTCCTTTAAGTAAGGCTCTTAATGTAACAGACATATCTTATTTGATCATTTGAAGATGCCTTTCATACCCAGTTGTGCTATTGTGCTCTTTTGTGTCTTAGTTTGAGATCAGGCTTTTGTCTTGTAATGTATTCTACAGTAATGTAATCTGAGTTTGTCTCATCATAAGGTGGATGCCAGAAAGTAGAAAGTGAAATGATAAAGGGGGGAGGGTGCAGTGGTGGTGGGTGTTCGGTTTGTTTAAACATTAATGCAATCTCTTTCTAAATAACATTTTAGAGGTCCAGTGTGTAACATTTAGGAGGATCTGTTAGCCATCAGTCTGTGTCAGTGCTGAAAAATGCTACAATATGTTGTCATTTAGGTACAAGGACTTCCCCAAGTCACTCATCTCCTCCTCCCTTTTTCCCCTCCAACACACAAAATACCGTCTCTCCCCCAAATCCCACGGACTATCATCATCTCATACTGATTATTAATGTGAGCAGTGAGGGGCAGTGTGGTAATTATGGCTGTCCCTCAGTCTGCAGTATGGGAGAGGCTTGCTGAGGGCTGCTCCGTCCCTGCTAGACAGAATATCACATGTTGGCTCAGCCTAGAGGACACTTCTTAACATGCCATGGGATTAGACTACAAAATGAACACCTGCAGCCAGGAAACTTTTTGACTTCAGCAGCATTTGAAGGTAAGCTTAGACAGTTTGACAGTGAGAAATTGTGGAAAACCTCTGGTGGATCACAGTCCTCTGATGGCATTTTGGTGTTTGATTACACTGCCCAAAAGTTTGGGGGGTTCAAGATTACAGTACTGGATATGATAGAGATGCAATGTTGATATAAGAGTAGTTCCACCACTAGGTGAAGCTCTGTGCAGTGGCTGTCTTTGTCAATCACTGAAATGAAAACAAATGCAATGTACTGCATCTGTCATTTTTGACATCTGATAACTTTGCCTTTGTTATGGGGGTTTAAAAGCTCACCGCCATGATGTTCTTGTGTCGCGTTTTGCACAGACCTAACTCTCAGCCATGTCTTCGGACTGGAAGTTTAGGCAAAAAAAAAGGAAAAACTCTCACTAACAGGTTGAATTAGTCAAATTTAACATTCCTGCCATTCTAAGGAAAGCTTCATTTCACTCTCTTTACCTGTGTGTAGTAAAGATGGCAGCTTTGGAGACACACAAGACTTTGGATTTTAAAGCTGATATAATCAGTAGTCTTATATTGGATATTTTGGCTATATTGAATAGTTTTATATTGGACAACGGCTCAAATGACTAGTATAGCCTACAGAGTTGTTCATAGTGACAAATTACAGAGAATTAGCTCAGTCTCTCAGCTCTGCAGAGTGTTGTAGCATCTTTCAGCACGTTGTTTTGGTTTTCTGGACCACAGCTTTACTGTTCTGATTCAGTCTCACTGCTCCCATCAGCACCTAACAGCCGACAGACACCGTTAGCAACTAGCTGGTGGACACAGTGGAGGATTTAGCAGTTAAAGAGACTACTTGGAGTTGGTGGAAAGCAAAACAAAGTAAAATGAGAGTATATTATTGGATGTATGGTAACATCAAGTGGCCAAAAACAGGACTCCAAAGGAATGCTAACTCTGTGTCAGTTGGAAGAGTTGGCTAACATTCATCATTTCATCTTTAAAGATGATGAAAGGTGACAGCTGGTGTCCGCTGCCCCCAACAGACAAAACATCAGTTAATGCAGGCTGTGGTAGATACTAATGTAATCTTTCCTTGACTGTAGCTCCTCTTCTAATCACTGTTTCCACTATGCAACTTAAAGAATTTATTTTCAACAGAATATAATTTAATATTGCAAATGACAAAGAAAGGTTAATTTGTGTCTAATAGCCACAACGACAAACCTAATGTGAAATGCAAACATTTATTCAGGTTCAGTATGACACTTAAAAACGTCCACAAAAATGCAAAAGAGCCGGCATTTGGTTTGTGCACTCTGGGCTACTGTAAAAACTAGGGCTGTGATACGATATGCAATGATTCCTTATGATACTTTGATAACAGCGATTCAAAAGATCCAAAATAACACAAAAAAAATACATGTGAAATAAAAATAAAATAGAAAAATAGAAGAATATTTGATTTTAATTTCACGTGTATTTTTCTTATCTACCACTCTTTTTGTTATATACACCTTTTACATGTACAGATATGTTTGGAACATTCCACAGAGATAATTTCACAGATTATTGAATACACACGGTGTGTATAGCATTACACCGATCAGCCATAACATTATGACCACCTGAGCACCCTGGTGGTCAGAATGTTCTGCAGCCCCACACTAACTGACTGCTCTGCACTGTGTGTTCTGACCCCTTTCTATCAGAACCAGCATTACCTGTTTCAGCAGTTTGAGCTACAGTAGCTCGTCTGTTGGATCGGACCACACGGGCCAGCTTTCACTCCCCACGTGCATCAATGAGCCTTGGGCCCCCCATGACCCTGTCTCTGGTTCTTCTCCTTCCTTGGAGCACTTTTGATAAGTACTGACCTCTGCAGACCGGGAACACCCCACAAGAGCTGCAGTTTTAGGAGATGCTCTGACCCAGTCGTCTAGCCATCACAATTTGACAAAATGATATAATAATATAACCCACCCACTGACAGGAGCCATGATAACCAGATAATCAGTGTCATTCACTTCACCTGTCAGTGTTCACAATGTTATAGCTGATCGGTGTATACTAAAAAAGACAGAGGATCTGCCTGTATATTTATGTAACATTATCTTTAAAAGGTTCACATTCTGTTGTAGATTTATTTTCTCAATTAGTTAATAAAAGACAACCACTGCCACAAATCTTTGCAGGTAAACTACTAATTAAAAATCGATAGTGTTTTTGAGAATCAAAAAGAATCATACAGTATCACAAACAATGTTAAATGTATATGTTACACACCGGACCTTTACAAGGAGTAAACAAAAACAGAAAAAAGAAAAATACATAAAAACACAAATATATTTCTTTTAGATTTGTAAACAAAAAGCACTCTCAAAATACTTTCTCTAGCTACTGTAAACTGTAATTCAGCTGATAATTTAATTACATGTACTAAAGTGACTTCCCAGCAGACTGGATCATTCCATTACTGGTACCTCACTGTGGGGAGCCACAAAGTCTGGTCTGAACCATTAACAGCAGCTGTCTCTACCCTTCTTCCATTAGCACTCATTCTAACACTCACAACAAAATATGTCTCAGACAAGCCAACTCTAATCCCATCTACTGTATATCACACAGACTCTCCATCTGTCTTTCACTGGTCAGGAAACAAGTTTATTACTGCGGCTGTAGCTTTACCAAAGGATACCTGTGCCACTGAGCCAGTGTAGTGTGTCAATCATACCAGCCACATTGGAGGTCACTGGCTCCTGGGCAACAGTCCATTGTCCATTCTGGGACATGGATAAAATGGACAAAAATAAGTCCCTTCTTCATTTTTTGTTTTTTCATAAATTCTATCTTTGGATAAATGAATGTATCTTTTCCAGCATTTTTATCTTATACATATCCCTTGCTAGAATCAAACTAAAGATGTTGTGGGCCAATAGTTTGCGTTCAAGAAGTGTTCCATCACTGTCCAAATTTGTGTCCAAATGGGGTTCCTCATCCACACCCAGTCCACCATCACCACCACCACCACTCACCCTAGCTCCAATACCAACACAGGCAATATCAAATAAGCTCCTAGCCATTAGCAATACAATACAACCTGCTGGAGGCTATTTATCTAGTCGTATTTTATCTACTTGTGAATAGGTGAAAATGTTACTTAAAGTTTGATTTACATTGTGGCATGTGTGTGTTCTGTACATCTGACTGGCATGTGTTTTAATGATACAACAATAAATGTATTAATCATGTAAATACATATAAATTGTATTATGAGTCATATAAGTCAGAAAGTAAATTGTTGTACTTGATCCCATGTAGGCCTTTGCATGGGCCTCCCCTGGGCCTTGGGATGGGGTCATAATTTGCTGTCTGTTTGTCTGATTATCTAATCTCTTATCTAGTATCTAAATAGTAAACTAAAATCAACTGAAATATTCAGGGCAGTTTTCGAACTAGATTTTAACACAAGGGCCCCGAACGAGACAAGGCCTTGAGATCAAGTAAAGGTTATGTGCTTTAGTTGAGCATATGAAATGAAAATATTTGTTCTTAAAATAATTATTACTCAGGGCCCAGCCCCCAGGGCAGTTGGCAGCTGGCAGGTGGCAGAAACCTAGCAAAAAAGAGAATCCAGGAATTGTCTAATTGTACAATAGCAGTAATGGCTACATCATCTCTTTGTTCAGCTGAAAGGATAGGTTCACAGGTTTTCTTGACTTCAGCAGTCTGAGTCAATCAAATGAAGTGAATATCTTTCTCTGTTAGTCTCTTTATTACCAAATATCAGGATTTTGTTACAGCACCTTCACCCCAACCCTTCAGCACAGAAACACAAAGTGTTAGAAACACTGCAGCTTTCTAAGAGAAGATATGTGGGGTCATTAAGAATTCTACTGGCCTTCGGAAGAGTGTGTTACTTTTATGGGACTTGTACTGACAACACACAGAACATATGCCAGTTACATACATTCACACCTGGAGGCTGTCCACTTACAGTACAAACACAGTCTGATCTGCTAGCCACTGTCACTGTCACAGTCACCTGCACCCGCCTGCTTCTCCGACCGTCTCTAACTGTCCCTGGTGCTGGCTACAAAACTCAGTTTAGGAGATGACACTCACTGACAACATAAATATGTCATTCAGATTTGATCTCTTCACAAATGTATGGTGTGTTCCGTTTGAATGCAAAGAGAATTTTAGAGTTGGCACGATGCATTCAGAGTCCATGGAAAGACACAGCAGATGTTTTAGCAAGAAATGGGCTCACGGATATAACAGCTACAGCTATTGAAACGGCTAGCACCCTGGCTGTTTGTGGCAAACAAACACACTGAGAAAGCTAAACAAGGCTGAACAGCTGTGTCGGACTCTCACTGTCTGTTCTGCAGTCAGGTGGCAAAAGACAACTGCAGGCTGCACAGTGAAACACATGCCATCCAAATAACCTTCCAGAAACAGAACCATGACATCACTGCTGAGATACACTGTGTGTGTGTGTGGGCGGGCGGGGGCAGGCGTGTGTGTGCGTGTGTGTGACTGTGAGTCCAACCCTGCCACAGAGAATGGCAGCACCTGTGCCGTCACCATGCCACCTGACAGTCCCGCCTTCCAGGAAAGCCGTGAGGTTTATGTGTCAAAGAGAGACAAGTGGTTCAGCTTATGAACTGCTTGACATGAAGCCAGCATGTGTGTGTGTGTGTCTGACTTAGACTACCTTTGGGGACGCATTTCATATTGAAGGCCAGTTAATTGGAAAAGACTTGCCCAACTGGGAACAAAAGTCAGCAATTAGGGTTATGGTTAGGGTAGGTCTCCATGAAATGAATGCAAGTCTAAATAATGTCCCAAAAGTGACCTTAGTAAACAAATGTATGTGAATGTATGTGGCTGTGTTGATATCTGAGGATCCAGTAGGGGACAGCGTGCAGTATGTGGACAGTATGTGCGAGCATGTTTTTTACGGGCAGCAGGTCTTGTGCCATAACAGTTGTAAGAAAGGTGAATAAACAGCTCTGTGTATGTGTGTTCTCACAATATAATAATAATATATGTACAAACCCGTGCTATCTGACAAGCTTTTTAGAAAACACTGATGTTATACATACTGCTAGTTACAGATAGCACCACTGAGGTTAAAGTTACAGCTTGCGTCCATGTGCGTTCACACAGGAAATACATTTACTTTTCTTCCTCTTCCTTTTCACATTCCTGCACAACTTACATCACCTTTTATGCCTCCGTCATTTCCCAGTATGACATAACTTTTTTGAACAAGATGTTGAAAGCACCACACTCACATGCACACATGCAGACAAAGCTATTATTTCAGATATCTGTCATCTCCTGAAAGGTCAAAGGCAGTGTGTCTCAGACGGCTGCCACCACAGGAGCGTGGTGCCAGACATTAGATAACGGCTGGCAATGCAATCTGGATTCTCGCACATCCACTGAAAAAAGTGCAGAGGACTCTTACTTGAAACCCCTTACCTACCACTGCAAAGTCTGCACATTGTATTGCCAGAGGTAGCAAAATGACACATTCTTTACTTAAGCAGAAGTACAGCTCAGCCTCTGGGAATTACATCCATATTCTTTCACGTTTTATCCAGCAGCAGTGTTCAGAGTCAGTGCATATCCTTTGCCATCAGTATATGAATGGGTGAATGTGACATGTAGTGTAAAGCACCTGGAGTGGTTGGAAGACTAGAAAGGGGCTATGTAAGTGCAGTCTATTTACCATGTAATAAAGAGGAAAGTAAGGGTGTAGAGGTCAAGCTGGGTGGGCATGAGGCACACCAGACTTTGGTGTGGAAGAGCAGAGTTTGTGTTGTTTCACAAGCAATAATTGTGTAATTAATTAAATGTTTTCGTTGCCAAAACTTAAGCCCTAAAAGGAACTTTCATTTTGTGTTGATTTTGGAGCCCACTGTGGACAAAAGCAGTAGTGTTTACCCCGCCTTGTTTCATTGATTAACAGGGGATTCGACCTGGCAGGCATAAAGACTATATAGAACTATATAGAACTATATAATTTGTTTATATAGGTCATATGCTAACCTTAAAGAAATAGTTTGATATTTGAATAATTTGATAAGAGTTAGCTGAGAGCACAAGAGTTAATACTACTGTAATATTTGTGCATTAGGTATAAAGATAGAGTCAGCAGGCATTTAGCTTAGCATAAAGACTAGAAGCAGGATGAAACAGCTAGCCTGGCTGGTAAAAAGAAATCTTCCTACTGTGAACTTTTGCATATGCCTTTGACAACTGCACAGCTGTAGATAGATGGATACAGATGTAGATACACTTATAATAAAGCTATATTTTTCAGATTTTCTATTGTAAATTTTTACATATATGTTCTTGACTTTACAGTACTTGCATTTTATCTTTTTTATGTTCTTTTACTATGTATTACTATGCAGCAAAATACCAAATCAAATTCTTTGTATGTGAACACTTACTTGGCAACAAACCTGATCATTTGATATCTTTTAAAGCTGCAGTAGGTAATTTTCATAAAAATAACTTTACATATTTACTGAAACTTTCACTATATCCTGACACTAGAACATGAGACAGATGATCTGTGAAAAACAGGTTCCTCTGGCTCCTCGTAGTGTTCCTGACGGCATTTGCAAGAATCCACCGCGATTGAAATGAAAACAACCAATCAGAGCCGAGAAAGATAGTTGATTGTTGAGTCTCATTCCCAGGCTGTCCAATAACGATGCTTTGGGACCCTGGGGATGAGACTCAACAATCAACTATCTTCAAGCCACCAACCCAAAGCGGCTCTGATGCCATGTACTGCTGAGGAGGTAGCGTGTAGTCAGACTACTGTGGGCAGTTTAGAGTTTCAAACTCTTCTAAACTGTATGTCTGTGTCACACCCTGACATAGTGACAACATGCAAACTCCACACAGAACGTGAGTGGAGAGGATTCCAGACTTTGCTGTAGTGTTTTGGGAACCTCATGTTCATTTCTGTCTCCTCTCTGTCAGCCCACATCCACACAGCCCAGCCACCTCCCACATCCACACCGACAGATGCTGATGAGGCTGACGTAGACTCACTTACACTGCCGTTATAGAGACCTGACACCTCAGCCGAGGCTTTTTTCACCTTAGCCACAAACACTTGCGGGTTATTATTTTAGGAATGGCTTCAGGGGATCAATTTCGCTCCCGTTTTTCTCGGTTTTCATTTGTTTGCTTACTGTAGAATTCATTAGCAGATTTTGTCAAGAGTTACTTTCGTTCTTAACAAAGGTTTTCTTTTGAAGCACTGCAGTTTGTCTCGTTTTTTTTCCTCTTTCTCCAACTTGAATAGTTTGCGACACTGGAAGTAGATAGAAAATGCCATGCTGTAGCAGCTTAAAGTGAAGACTGCTGAGCCTGCTGTCAGGCTGCAGTCACAACAGTTATGTGCAGTAACTGAAATCAACAGTTTGATAGAGGTAAACACGAGCCCATGAGTGGAGCTGCTGTAAAGCGTAAGCTGCCATGTTAGGGGACAACTGCTCCGACAGTCTGACCATTGATTTTTGTCCGACACCACCACCAGAAATCAGGTGAGCTCCATTTCATCATCACTGTACTCACATAGGACTTGGTCAAACATCAGCCAAAATAAGTGTCTGTTAAACATGATGTTGTCACTGGTGCACACTAGGGTTTGTATAATGAACCTGATGATGCTTGTCAGTTGTTGAGTTTTGGTTTGGAATCTACTTCCTCTAATTTGTGTGTCCATTATGATATTAACTGGTTCACACAAAACACAGAGTAGTTGTTTCTCTATACCGCACACTATGTGCAACATATATACATGTTTGTTAGTGTTATATGTAGTATGTATTATTTGATATTGCTATGAGCTCAGTTGGCAAATATACCATTTCACACAACTGTGATTTTTCTCACCAGTGCAATTGACATTTAAATGTTAATTAGTTCCTATAAAATTAAACTACAGACCAGTGTGTTTGTCATCTAGAACGTATCTTGTTTCTGTATTGATATAATCAGAAAAAATAATGCAGTGCTTGTGGCTATTTGATAGTGGTATACTGACATTGTCATATTCACTGAAACTTTCACTACATCCTGACAGTAGTACATGAGACAGATAATCTGTGAAAACATCAGCTTCCTCTGGCTCCTCCTAGTGCTCCTGATGGCATTTGTAAGAATCCACCGGGCCTGAATGAAAACAACCAATCAGAGCCGAGAAAGATAGTAAGAAGGCTTTGGTGTCTTGAAGGTTGATTGTTCAGTCTCAACCCAAGCGTAATTAACGATGTGCAAATGAGACTCAACAATTAACGACCCCTCAGATTTATCTTGTAACACCAGGGGGTCCTCGACCAGGTTGAGAACCACTGCTTTAGGAGAGAATTCAGATTTTTAATCTTAAATTTTCAGTGTACTTTGCGACTGTTTTGAAATGAGAAAACTAAAATAAATAATTAAATATTTAGAAATAAGGGGAACAAAATTCTGTTTTGTTTTTTATACAAAAACTGGATTTATTTATTTTTATTTCAAAACAAAACTTGGAAAATGGGTAATTTTTTATTTTTATTTTCAAAACAGAAAACTGCTTTTTTCCCCAATTTGTCCCCCCCTCCCACCACTGACAATTGTATCACCATGTAGATTTCAAAGACCTCAAGCTGTCACTAAGCTGCAGCTGAGAGCTCTCCAGTGCTAAAAGGTCTGAAACAGTGCTCACAACCAGCGACCAGACAGCATGCATACACACAATACGCAAATATTGACTCAGGCACCCACCAGGTGGTCGATCACTCATGGCCCTATTACTTTAATAGACCCAGCGTGTCTGTGTGTGTAGTGAAGAAAGCCTCAGCCAATATTTAGTACGGTCATGTTGACTGCTCCTGTTTTAGAAGCCAGGTGCCAACAGCTTCCTGATGTTTTGGTCTTCTGATCGCTCTAGTCCCCACCTCCCCACCTGACCTATTTATTATGTATTTGAAGATATTACCTCATTAAGATAGTCAGTTGAAAGAGAAAACATGCAATATTAATCTTGGTGTTGGAGGTCCTTCGGGCTATATTGGTTTACTGGGTGTGAATTAGCATGCTGTGTCAGTACAGAGAGATTTTGAATAGGCTTTGTAGTCAGCTTTTATATGATTGTTTTGATGATGGCACACACTAAAGTCATAGAATATCTGAAGATCACACTAAAGTCATAGAATATCTGAAGATCCTGAACCATCTAGTGCAGCCAAGGAGGACAGCTTGTCTGACAAATGATTTGAGAGACTGAGGTACAACCACAGCTTTAATGATACACACATCAAATAAGCTGCACTAGACTAGCCTACTATAAAGCCATAGTTTGGTGAGTGATCAACTCGAGTGACTTTGTCTTTAGCTGTTAAATGCAGTTCAAGTAGTGTAATACATCATAGATGCTCATCTGCCAGTTATTTTCTTGATTACTCAATTTATTGTTTGGTTTTTAATGCAAGAAAAAAAGTGAAAAATACTGTCACTGGTCCGTGTATCTTTTGGTCATTGGATTTTCCTTTCAGTAACGGGTATTAAAAAACAGAAAACGAGTGGTTATTTGATTTTCGTTTTAAAATACAAAAATTAAAATTGAAATACAAGGCAAAATTTTCGTTTTCATGGTCAAAGGGTGCGAATTTTAAAAAATATTTACATTTTCTATTTCATATAACAAGAAATAAAATCACTAGAAAACAGAAACGGGATGTTGTCATTAACAGGACGGTGCTGTGTAGAAGAAACAGTAGGCTAGTAGACTGCGGTCAATCCAGCCGTGAGTCCGATCTCCGTGGTTAAATCAGCCGCACTTAAATTTCGAGTGTACAAGTATTCTCAGCATTATGGTAAATGCGGAGAAACAGCGTATTTACTTCCGGTTTTCAAAATAAAGGTATTTAGAACAGTAAGCTATAATGTGAACCTACATTTAAAATAAAATATGTTATATTAAAGTGTTTCATGCGCCCCTGATGAAAAAAAAACATGTTATATCAAGTATCTTTACTGCACCAGTGTGGAGAAATGCCAAAATAAAAGCGTCATATTTATGCCTCCAGAGATTGCATATTTGACCATATTTGAGGTACTGTAAAAACATATTGCTCAGTGTTTCCTGGCTACTGACTTTTACACATATGAGACTACAAGCATACTTAATATCAAGTATTTTTACTGTACCAATTTGGAGAAATTCAACAATAAAAGAGGGTGAGAGAGAGATTAGCCTATCTAACAATGAATTATTAACAAAGCTTCAGAAAAAATAACCAGTAACTCACATACAACTTCAGTACCAGTCTACTGATTTTTGTTGAGAAAGATGAGCATGTTAACATGCTCTGGGGTCAGATGCGACCGCAGCCTGGTGACCGTCAGTCCAGCCGCCGGAAACACCCACTCTGAGGGGACCAACGTTGCCGTGATGCACAGGTACCTCCGTGCTAACTTGGCAAGCTGGGGAACCTTATTCCATTCACTTTCCACCAGCCTGTAGGGGTGCAATCCAGGGGTGGGGGGGCCTCCCTCAGAAAGTTCTGAAGTTCTGCTTTGATGCCAGACTCACATTGAGTGGTATAGTGCTCCCCAAGGAGTTGTGTCATAGCAGAGACCTGGGACTGAGAGGCCGCGACTCCAGTGTTTGCGTTCCCCTCGTCCGTGTCAGACAACGCAGGCTCCTCATCTCCCCCAGCCTCTGGGATAGCCACCCTACCAATCTCCACTGCCTCTCCCAGTTCAACCAGTTTCACATTAGCAGCCATTTTCTGTTTTGAGGTAAGAAAGCCCAGGTGCTTGTGACGAGGGTCCAGCATTGATGAGATCATGGGGGCGGATGACACAAACTCATCAGACTGAACCTGTAAATATATGATGGGGGAATCAATAAGAAAAAAAATGCTATATCTAAATAGGCAACACAACGCAGATAAGAGGCAAGTATGCATGTAATTAGGCCTACCTCAATTGGCTATTTATTATGGAAATCATTTAAACTAAGATAAAAAAGTTTAGTCTACATTCATTCGCCTGATGAGGGAGGACCGCATTTTTGCTTTGAATTCGATGAGTCTGGGCCCGTCTTCTTCACTGCGCATGAGGTGGATATTGATGAGGTAGAAGGTAACGGGATAAGTGTTCGAGATGGAGACGTCTTTCTCTGCAGACATAACCGTGGTGGCACATTTAAGTGCAGGCTGTGTGTCCTCCATCATCTGCCAGTACTCATCCTTCAACTCCAGGATCCTGGCATCTTGAAGCTTAGTCACGGTTCGGTCCGAAAGCACAGTAGCAACAGCCCACTGCTGCTCCACCAGCCGATCAAACATCTCGCACACGGAGTTCCACCGTGTTTTACATGACTGGATAAGCCGGTGAGTTGCGAGGCCCATTTGCTCCTGTTTCTTTTGCAGTGCATGGGTTGCTGCGCTGCTGTGATTGAAGTGGTTGACAAGTTTACTAGCCGCTGATATTACCCGATATAGATACAGTGTAAATCTGTCATTTATGGCCAAGGCAACCGAAATCAGGTTCACTCTGGTGGGACTGTTGGCAGCAACAATATTGGCCGCGTTGTTATGAACGCATGCAATAACTCGGTCTTCAAGTCCCCATTGCTCTACAGCTTCATTCATTTTCAAGCTTTCTGTGAGCAGGACCGCTGAGTTCATTTGCCAGTCATCACTGATATAGTGGCAGGTAATGTAGCTCTCAGCTGTTAAAGCGGTCCAGCAGTCTGTGGTTTCAGTTGTGCTCAATTCTTTTAACAGCTCTTGCTTCCGTTCTTCGTAGTGAGTTTCTATCAGTCTGGTGATGGTACGTCATGAAGGAATGTGATATGGTGGTTCCAATAAGTTTATCAGTTTTCGAAAACCTTCACCCTCAACAATACTTAAGGGCAGCATATCCATCTCAATGAACTTGCAGATCCCTTGGGTAATTTTCTCTGCTCGTTGTGCATCGCAGCTCCTCCGTGTACTTGCTAACATCGAGTCGATGCTAGGTTGAGACTGAGGGCAGGATGCACCGCCACTAACCAGGGTCGGATGCGTGTTGTTCAAGTGGTACATCATTTGAGTCGTGGCCGTGTTGTACTTATACACAGCTTCGCAGTGTTGGCAGTGAACTAAGTCATTGTTTAAATCAAAATGGTCCCACACCACACTTCGCCGTGACCTCGTCCTCTTCATGATTACTTTTGAAATACACTGAAACTTGCAGGTAACTGAGTAGGCCTGTGGCGTTTTTGTTTTTCAGATATTGCCCCCGTGTTGTAAAATGTTTAATTGCTGCCACATAGCGAAATTCATTGCAATCCTCAAGACTCACACTACACAACAGAACCTGCATTAGTTTTATCGATGAGAAATTAACGTCACCGACGAATTCTTAATGATCAATTAATCGATCGTCGATAAATCATGCCCATCCCTACTTCAGACGATTTGTTTTTATCCGGCAAACAGACCAAACCTCAAAATTATTACATTTAAGATAAGGAAAAGCCACAGATTCACATTTTTGCATGAATAATTACTTACATTTTCTCATATCAAAATTTTCATTCAATTCATCAGTAATCAAAACAGTGGGTGACATTTTTTGATCATTGACTAATCAACTATTTAATTGATTGACGAAATAAGAGAGTTTTGTTTACTTTTACATTTAGCAGTTACATTTTTTACAATACATTCTTATCATCATTTTAAAAGGTCCAGTGTGTAACATTTAGAAGGCTCTATTGGTAGAAATGGAATATAATATGCATAACTATTAGGGCTGTGTATTGGCAAAAATATATATATTGTGATATATTGCGATGATGCAAGCAATGCGATATATTGCCATTTAATAAAAAAAGGAAAACTGTCATAGTATAAAGAACACACCACCATATCCATAAAAACTTTTGACTGTCAGTTACAATTACAGTTACAATTTTGTGTTATAATTCTTCAAATAAACACTCATTTATCCAGAGCTCACAGAGGATCATCGTCATACATCTCATATGAATGAAAAGGGTTTGTCTATAAGCTGTGGCACAGGTAGACAGAGGATCTCAACCACATACACAATATGTGTGTGTAAGCTAGAGGTGGGCGATATATATCGTTTACGATAATATCGTCATTGTTGTTTTGACAATGTGCAAATTTCAAATTGTTGCGTGTCATCCCCTCTCTCTCCACAGCTGTCTATAAAGCCAACAAAAGGCCAAAAAAATAACTTAAAAAAAGAAAGAAAAAAAAAGATACAGTAGGTGCTGACCGGAACAGGGTGGGCCAGGGTGAGTTGTCGTAAAACAGCACAATAGTCTACTACCAAATATGCAACTTAACAACATATACATACTAACACAACATAGGCCAGACAATGCGCGACAAAGTCAGTACAGTTTCCAAATCGATCAGATTATTCAGCGCAGGGCAGCAGCGGATGTTGTTTAAAAAAGTGATCCAACACCCGAGGATGTCTGAAAACAAGACCTCCATAATTTCCCAATTTAACATTCAGTTTACTAATTTTACACTGCAAAAAATAAGAGGAAAGGTGTGAGTGACGTGTGACAGAGAATCTTCCCCACTGATCTCAGGACAGTGACAGCCAAATAAGCACTATCAATAGGAGCGTTTCATGGCCACCGTAGTTTCTCCTTGGAGCTTGGATGTGGAGGGTGAAGTGAGGCAGTTGTGATCTGCAACTACATCCCAAACTGGACCTTTAAAAGTTCTTCATATGTTATATAAAATCCTAATTCGTAAACTAGTAACTATACAGGAATCTGTAGTGGAGTAAAAAGTACAATATTTCTCTCCGAAATGTAGTAGAGTATAGAGTGTAAGTGTAAGTACAGTACAGTACTTGAGTAAATGTACTTAGTTACATTGTACTGCCTTCTGGTCTTCCTTTGTAGTATTTCCAAGGTCATGGCCATTGTTGGAAGCTGCAAGGGGAAGTAGCTTTTCCTATTTCTGCTTTACAGGCTTAAAAACATTGCTTTAACTGAACACAGCAGTGGAGTTATATTCAGTTATATAGTCAGTTTTTCTGTCCGCTTCCAGTGACAGTGTTGTCTGACCTTCACGACATCAGCTTTTATGAGTGTTGTTTTACATTTGTGCAGTAGGTCTTAAAGGAATGACAGTTATGTGTTTAAGACAGCCTGTCCACATGCCATTGCGCGCGTGTGTGTGTTTGTGTGTGCCACTGGAGTTTTTTCCATCGGTTTACAAAGATAACTCTCTTTAGACAAATATAACACTCAAAGACACACATGGAGTCCTGTGTAGGTATGCAGTCAGTCAACACACTCATCACACATAAATCAACCCGACACGTTCTCAGAAAGGACACGTGCAACGCACACAATGTCAGCCCCACACTTATTTTAGGTTGCATGTTTTTTCCACACTAACAGGAAGACATGCAGTCAGATTGATAACCTGTAACTGAATCGGACGTTTCATAGAGACCAAGGCTGCTCTGGAATACATAACCAATAAATAAATGATAAAAAATGAGATTAAGAATTCAAACAAGCATTTCAGAGTTTCTATAACTGATGCCGAACGATGTGGTAGATACCGAAAAGTACTGAGTTTCAATACCCAACCCCGTAAGTGAGGGGAGAACTTTATGAAGAACTCCAGTCCAGCAATAAATGATCAACCTTCACTTAAAGTAACTATATACTAGGGGTGTGTATCTCTCGCTTCTGAAACGATCCGATTCGCATCTAGATACATGGGCTACAATACAATATGATGCCATCGGATACAGTTCTTAACATTTGATTAGATATTCATTTTCCATTCTAAATTAAAATAGGGCAATTCAATAAAAGTGACATTGCTTACCTTCAAATACAAAAGTTTATACAATACCAGGGAATCCCAAGTATGTTTTTCTTAATGAAATGGGAAAAAATGGAAGACAAATGTCTTCTCTGTCATTTGAAAATTACATGTCATTGTCTTTAGAGCTTTTTTTCAACAGACACAAAAAAGAAATTACAAGAAAATATTAAGATTTGTCGTGCTTACAATGGCTAGATGTTTGTCCAACTGTCCTTCCCTCTGATAGAATCCAAATGTCTTTCAAACTTTAGGTTTTAGATTTGATGGTGCACTGTTAATCGTGTCGGCATTGTCGTGTGTAAACATGTTTGTTTATGTTACCAACGAGCCCTGTTGTGCTAATATTACTCTCGTCACTCTTGTTGCGAGAACCTCGTGTTGACCTTTTACCTTTCACGAGCGTGGAGACGCTGTTAGCAGCAAAGCTTCAGTCAACCATTGCATAACTTTGGGTGCCCGGTTAGCTCAGTTGGTAGAGCTGGTGTCCCATGTACTGAGGAAGAGTCCTTGCTGCAGCGGCCTGGGTTTGAATCCGACCTGCAGCCCTTTGCTGCGTGTCATCCCCTCTCTCTGCCCCCCCTTCCCTGTCTATCTTCAGCTGTCACTATTATAAAGGCAATTAAAAAAAAGCCCCAAAAAATATTTTTAAAAAAACAAAATAAAACCATTGCATAACTTTAGAATCGGACCATCAACCGGTTCATGGTACATTTAGATCAATCCAAGGGTTCGCGTACCGATGTAATCACATCTATTGTGTTAAAACCGACTTCTGACTCATATCGGTACATCTTTCTACCCCTACTATATACAATACACACACAAACAAACTGTGAAAAGTGTAGTGTAGGAAGGAGCCTCTGTATGATTGGTAGTGGTAGTGTTGTGCTCTTGAGAGGCAGCTGGACTCGCAAGATCAAAAGATCCCTCAAGAATGCATCTTGCCAGGCTTCAAGCTATGTGTCCAACCACGGTGGTTCAGACCAATCAGCATCCTATGAGGAACAACTGGCAGCTACAGGATGAGCTACAGGCTAACACTAGGTGTGTGTGGCGGCCTGTGTGAGAAGTGACTGTTTGCTTGAAAACAACAATGTTGGCTGCTAAAGAGGTTAACGTAGATGCCGCTGTGGTTCTGTGTTAACAAACCATCTGGCACAGTCAGGTCGGTGGTATTTAGTCCCTCAAGCACCAAAAACACTGGATCCAACATTTCCCATAATGCAGCTCAACTTCCTTCATTAGACTAGAATGCATATATAACCCTAACCCTAACCCCTGATGACATCATTGGGGTCATTTTCTTAGACATTAGACCTACAATTAGACATGACAACTATTTCCACAGGTTGAATAGTACAGCCCATGACAAGAAAATAGAGCTTCATGTATAACATTAGTGGGGCTCTCCAACTGGGTCAATAATAAAGACCGATGTGTTTATGGTTGTCCTTGACAACTTTATGGGTGCACTTAAAAGACAGAACATGTTGTCAGAACAGGCACTGAGCCAAGAGCAGAGGGGGCAACACCTGTAGTGGGCCCTTGGACAGCCTATAGGCTGGGACGGCAGATCGGAGAGAAATGCAGATTACATTGATGTGTTCTATTTCACCACCATGGACATACTTAATACTTTTAAAATGGCACCAAAACATGCTGGAATCACTTGACCTTACATTTTGTTAAGAAACATATTTATTGTATCACAGATAGGAACCTCATCTCCCTGTTCTTTATTTTATAGTCTATACTATTTCCAAACATCTGGATTAACATCCAAAGGGGAAGCCGAGCCTTCAGCCACAGTGACAGGATTAGGATTTTGGAATGACTGAAAGATATTCAAGATTATCACAATAATGGAAAAAGGAAAGTTATGGTGATGCGCAATAATATCGTATACGGTGCCGTCCCTGAACACAACTCTTGCTATTTCAGAACCATGATCAGATAAAGGATTGAAAAAGTCAGATTAAACTAGCGAGCATTCAGCATTTGACATTCCGCAATGCTGGATGGCCATATTGCCACACAGCCATATTGCACAACAGGTGACAGGTGGGGAGGACAGGAGGAAAACCAACCCAGGACAGCATGTTACAATATGTTACACTAGTTGGCTACTTATTTCTGCTTATTTACATTCAATGAAAAGTGTGCAACACCTTCATACAAATCATCAGTCTACAGACCACTTTGTACAAGATGATCCACACAACAGGCCGCAGTGCTCTTTGCTGCGTACCTCCGAGACCCCCTTGGCTGTGATGAGGGCTCCTCTCTGGCCTGTGGAAGACTGAGTCTGACTTTTTATAGTTTGATTTAATAGTAGTTTACATATATCATTTTATATAGTGCTTATATGTTATCTAAACTTTAAAAATAACTATTTCATTTAATTTTCTTCAAAGAAATGAATGAAATGCTGAAATAAAAAACTATAAACTATAAAGTTTACCCACACCCCTTAAAAAAGATATATGTATGGTATGGCAGTCAAATTTTAGAAATCATGACTATGTCATAATTTATTTTATTTGTTAGTTTATTTAAGGACAGTACAGATACATAGAGAGGGAAAAACAATGCAACAGGTGTAATGTATCGTGGGTGTGTAGCTGAAGCTAATTTGGAGTCCCCTTCCTTTGTAGGCCTTTAAATCCAGGTTAAAAACAAATAAGTGCATATTATTCAGGATAATATGGTTTGAAGGAATGGTTTTGCACACAGGCAAAAACATTTTTGTTCAAGGCCAATAAATATCTGATTTCTGATTTCCTGGATTATACACAATCACAGGGAAATAACGACAGTAAATATCTCACACAGAGAAACAAGTTTACATTGTATAGGTATTGAATGTGAGATGTGATTTCTGAAAGAAAAATTTTATAACCACAGTGAACAGCTTGCATTGGAGAAGCCTGTTTCTCTGAACTACAACTATATGCACATACAGACAACAAACAACACACACACACACACACACACACACACACACACACACACACACACACCAGGGCTGGCAATGCTGTGACCTCTCAGAGTGAGTGTGAGACTTATTGATGACTGATGAAAGAGACCTGTTAAGCCTGGGTTGTAAATAATTGTGAGGCATGCAGGGTCAGCTCAGTGACAACATGCATCTTGACAACCAGCTGGGGCTGTTTTTGCCGCTTTGATGGTATCTACATTCTGTACACTCTAGTACAACCTATATATGCAGTATTGTTGTAGGCCAAAATAATGGCAATACACAATGTTATCACAACATTCATAATTAATAATGTAAAATATAAATCTTAGTACTTTTAAAATGGCACTAAATGCTGGAATCACTTTACCTTACATTTTGTTAAGAAACACATGTATTTATTGCATCACAGATAGGCACCTCATCTCCCTGTTCTTTATTTTGGAATCTATATTCTATATTCTATATATCTATATTTCCATGCATCCAGTTTAACCTTTTTTGTGGGACACGCAACGTGCAAGCTGAGCCCTCAGCCATTAGGATTTTGGAATGACTGGAAAGATGCGGGCTCACCCTTATCCTCTTGTTCAAAATAAATCAGGGAATCAATATAATAGTGTATAGTAGTTGTGTGGCTGCTCTACTGCTGTTGTAGACATGATGTTTTAATCCTGGTTGATAACCTATTTACTAGTATATTTACCTTTTAAATGTCCCTGACTGAACTACACATGTATGGCAGCATTGTAGTTTTTTTGTAGATCTGAGATAAATATTTCTAGCCAACAGAAGTTAGATCTTGTGGGGTCCGTATGGTTTTTGACAGTCTAATCTACCTTGCAGGTGGGTCATCCCCTCTGGCAGCAACGGTGGACTACAATTCCCTAATTCTTCACCTACAATGTTCCTGTGGGCAGGAAGTAAAGCAACAGATGGACAACATGACCGCAGGTATTGAGTACTGCCTTGCTCAGTTAGTGTTAATGTGAATGTGAATTAATATAGAAAAGGCTACATTTAGTTTTCTGTGACCAAATTTGTATTGGCTTTCAATTTACATTCATTATGGAGGATCATAGACAACACATTAAAATATTGTGATGACATGGCATAACATCACTATGGTAATCCTATGTGCATACATTAGTTTACATTCACATAGTGACATCAAAATGACTATAATAATAAACAGTGTAAGTAATACAGAAGGGAGAAGATAAACACATTGATGTGCCATTAAAAAACTTTTAACTGAAATTCAATAACTTGAACTCCATCAGAACCTCCTAGAATCCTAATTATAACTCCAACCAGTCTTGACCACCTCCCTCCCATCTCATCCATCCTTTTGACCCCCACTCACAGCCCCCCAGCGACCAGAATTCTTAATCACTGAAGCTCATGTATACATTATTTTTATATCCCATTTTCACCCCTTAAATTCAACTACAGGATTTGCATAAAAATAAATAAATAAAATACATGTTGGCATATGCACACATGCATATATACACATCAATAATCCCTACCCAATTCATATGACGTTTACAATGTGGCTGTAATTGTGATTTCACTTTGTCAACTGCTAAAGCAAGAGCCTCTATTGTCTCATCCATCCTACCTCATATGACTTAATTTACTGAAGAAAATCTAGGCATCTTAAAATGTCTTAAAATATGACTTGTTTGCTAGTGAGAATTCACCTAATATTGGGAGGACAAAGCATTGAAAGAAGTTGAGCTGCCAGTTGAAGTAAGAGATGTTCACTTTAAATAGTTAAAGCGTCAGTTGGCATGGAAGCAGTGGTAACAGCAGTCTTGAATTTACCTCGGGATAAATAAAGTATCTATCTATCTATCTATCTATCTATCTATCTATCTATCTATCTATCTATCTATCTATCTAACCGTTGAAATGTCAGTATTTGTCAGTTGAAGGGTAAAAATGAGTTGAAAGGTCAGTTAAACTGTCGGTTGAAGAGTAAGAGATGAGATGAATGCACTTCAGTCACCAGTTTAAGTGCAGTGACGAAAGCAGATGAAGTGCCAGAGATAGTTGGAGTATAAATAGTGAAAGTGTCAGTAAATTCAAGAGCTGAAGGAGAGTACATAATGTCATGTATAATAATAGTTACAAACATGGGAATAATAAAATTCAAGCTGATCTTATTAAATTACAGACATTAAGATAAATATAACATACACTACTTGCATTTAAAAATAAAAGATGAATAGTATTCTTATTCAAAGCTGTAACAAAAATAACAGTGAGCCAGTCTACAGACACTGGCTTTCAGAAGTGGTTTAAAAGAAGTCTTTTAAAGAAGGGTTTGTGTATCTCAACTCATGTTCCTTACTCCGGAGCCATGGCGTACACACATTCAGTCGTAAGGATCAGCAGCAAGGCTTAATCTGAGGAACGCATGTAGCATACTGTCTCATAAGCAGCTAAGAGTTCTATAAAGTATAGCAGCCAGACACATGCATTGAAAGAAATCACAGGTAGCCAGCCTTATGATGCCAAATGTCTCATGTTTTAACTCAAAACTTCAGCAAATCAGACTGGGGTGTTATCACTCCCCTCAGCCTTCTATATAGTGCTGAGCTTCCTTTAGGGCTGTAGCTCTGAATGTTTGTCGTCATATTTTATGAAACCATCACCCTTAAAAGAAAAAAGTTCAACAAATCCTCAAATTGAATGAAGTGATTCATTGGATTAAATTAGTTAGTCTTTAGACAAGATTCCTCCCCAGCTCAACAAGCGTGAGAGAGAGAGAAAGAGAGAGAGAGAGAGAGCAAGAGCAGCTGTGGTGGAGCGAACTAGAGAGTGAATGAACAGAGGGATCTGCATTAGCAAGAACAAAGCAGTGAATACAAGACATAATAAAGTTAGCTTCTAATTGTTTTATTAGTTACAACGTTCTAAAGCACAAACAAGCATAGCCACACCTCCACACAACCCTGCAGGGTGTGACACAGGCAGCGCATGGAGGAGAGACAGAGAGAGCGATGTTACTTGGTTGCTATGTTCTTAGCACAATTCGTATGATGATTTAGAATTTAAATGTCAACATTATGAATGAACTATTCTGTACAGCCTTAGCTGCTTTAAGATTAAACTACTCAAATGTTAAACACAATAGGCAATCACCCATGCAATAGTTTCTTTCTTTTACATTTCTGAGCTTCTCAGGTCTCAGCACACAGCTCTCCATTTTGTGGACAACTACAGACTAAGATGGCTGTTCAAACTGTTGAGGCACATCTTAAAGTTTACCTTTTTCAGATCCATTTACCAGAAGATTCGTGAATATGAGGTCCTGGACAAGAGGAAGACAGTAACAGCTCTGAGGGCAGGAGAGGACAGAGCCATACTGCTGGGTCTTAGCATGGTCTTCATCTCTGTCATGATGTACTTTGTCCTGGGAATCACCATACTGCGCTCTTACTCTGACAGGTAATAAGTCACAAGGTCACTTACAGACTGTTGTTCTTTGTTTGTGTGATTATTGATTCAAAACTTGTGTTCAAAACTTATTGATTCCATTCTACATTATTGTTTCAAAACTTGTGTTCATCTGCATATTCACACACAGTGACTAACTACACACTGAAACCATTCCAAGTGTGCTTGTAGCATGCATTGGAAATAACTGCTCATCCTCTACAGTGTATGGACGGATGAGGCTAGCTGCACTATCGTGAACTCTACCATCGTGTGGGATGTAAACTGTTCATACAGCTGTGGAGCAGAGTGCTGGAAGAGTTCCCGTTACCCCTGTCTCCAGGTCTACGTCAGCCTCAACTCCTCAGGAAAGGTGGTACGACTGTTGCACAACGAGGACACCCAGGACAGCAATCCTGAGGTAATCAACTGATAGTGTTGCTCCTGTGTCCTGCTCCCTAATAGTTCTAACTGCTGTCTTTGAAACACATATTTCTCCATGTAGCTTTGTATCTTATACCTAAGTATTGGTAGTTGAGTCTATTACATTGTTTGGACCCCTTAAGCTGATATTTGTGGCAGTATGCAACAGATTTTCTGTATTCTTTCCTTCAGTGCTTCTACACCCCAAAGTGTCGAAAGGACTATGCAGCCACACATGCAATAGTTCAGAACATTTCTGAGCGTCTCAAGTCTCAGCACATTGTCCAGTGTTTCGTGGACCCAAGAGACAGAGCGGACAATGCAATCCTGACACAGATCTACGGCCAGGTCGCAGTCTTTCACTCCCTGTTCTGGCCAACCTTCACCTTGCTTGGAGGAACCATCATCATTGCCATGGTGAAGCTGACCCAGTACCTGTCCATTATGAGTGAGCGACTGAGCCGCATTAACAGGTGAAAGGGAAGGTTCAATTGAAGGGAAGTTCCCTTTAATTGGACACAGGGACAACTGAAGCATCTTCACTGGGCCAAGAGTGAAAGACAATGAGGAGGGACAATTGTTGGTTGTCTGTCTGTGATAGCTGGAATGATGGGATTCAGACATGTCTCAGCAATTATCTGAAAGCAGTCAGACAGACAAGCATATATTTTTGAGACCGGGTCAATATGCAGGTTTGAAGATAAACCCATGTTGGTTTGGAGCCCGACAACAGTTCGGCCTGCTGGTGGTTGACTCCCAGTAACAATCTTTGACTATCAATTTCCTTTTTTTTTGCCAGTCAGTAGGATTTGTACAAATGTGACATGATTTTTTTAAGTACCTATTCTGCGTTCTATAACTTTACAAAGCTAGTTGTTAGAGGAAAAGTTCAACATTTTAGGAAATAACGCTTATCCGCTTTGTTCCCAAGAGTTAGGTGAGAAGATCGATACCACTCGAGCTTCTGTCCATTAGATATGTAGCTATAGCCCGCAGCCGATTAGCTTAGCTTAGCTTAGCACAAAAACTAGAAGGATGGAGGGAAACAGCTAGCCTGGCTCTTTCCAAAGGTAACACAATCTGCCTATACCAGCAACTCTAAAGCTCACTAATTAAGACTATATATCTTGTTTATTTTATGCAGACAAGCTGTTACTAATCCTTGTGCTAAACTACCTTAGCAGGATGCTAGCTGTAGCTTCATATTAAGCATACAGACATTGCATGGTATCAATCTTCTTCAAACTCTCTGCAAGAAAGTGAATGTGTAATGTCGAACTATTAGTTTAGAGAAAGATCTTTTTTAAACTGTAGCCTGGTACCAAAAAGTGCATTTTGGGCTATCTGAGTCCCTAGTGTAATAAGGGCTGCTAAGGCTTTACTGTAGCCTACCTGTGCCTTAGGACTATAGAATTGGCTGTTTGTGTCCTACTGCATGTAGAGACGGTTTACCAACCACTGCTCTGATATTAGAAAGTCTTTATGCTGACTCATTCCATGAGGCTGAAGTGGTTGGTGGCATCCTTCCAGAAGCAGTGTTATGCATACGGTGCATCATGAGGAGCGATTAGGGAAAGCGCCTCCAAAAGGGAAAACCAATAAAACCACTTTACCACTGGGCTTAATCTGGCTGGGCAGTGCTTACTCACAGCTCCACACATCACACCCATGCTGTCTGTGATTGATTTCAAATGTTCTATTCAAACATGTTTTGTTACATGAATGATTGTACTATCAAATAAACACAATGTGCCTGTTGCATCTTGATAATGATGTTTGACCCTTATTATACTTATTTTGATGGTGTCTCAGTTTGATATCATACCATTTGGATTATGTAAACTGTTTTATGATGATTTGACAAGCCCAGTGATTGGCTGGATGGTCTGCATCATCATAGATTGAGGATGCAAGGTTCCTATCAAGTATATATATTATGGGCTCATTTTTCATTCTGAGATCCTTCCTTCATTAAACATTGTTCCCTCATTTTTTAGAATCAGTCTAACTGCTGTGGACCTCCAAAGGGAGCAGGAGCCAATGTTATGATGAAAGGTGTTACAGAAAGAGGAGCGGCTATAGTTGTTGTTGTTGTTGATTTGCTCTTAGAAATGTACTGTAGTTTTGATATTATTTGGAGCTCACTGATCATAAACCAGTGGTTCCAAACCTTTTTCCTAACGAGAGCCCTTTTCTTTCATTGAGTAAACTGATGACCGCTGACTAAGTGATTTTATAGATAGATATTTCATATAATATTTAATGCATACAGAACAACTGATAAACTGTACAATGAGCCCAAACAGTGAGGCTTTGGTGACCCATAGTGGGGGTCCCAACCGATGCCATAAACCATGCAATATCTGTTCCAGTATGCAACATATACAAGTGTGATGTAGAAACTTGAAGCCCCTAAAAGCCCCCGTAAGCTGCCTCCCCCAACTTTCTTTTTAATTATTTTTTAGGATAAAACTGTAAAAATAAAGGAGTTAGTGTTTCTCCTTTATTTATTCAGCACTTCAGTTACCTTACCAAACTACTTAAGTTGGTAAGTAATCAAGTAATTTGTTTTTCTCTCCATAGGTCATTGTCCTACATATGTACATAAGGCTGACAAACTCTGAACCGTGTTTCAGGTTAAACATTTATTCATCATGACAACCTGCCAAATTTCAGTTTGAATTGATTGAACAAGGAAATAAAAAATACATACCCCATATACCCCATGCAGTTGTGATGTGATGTTCCCACTGATAAAGGTCAAATATGTATGTGCGTGTGTGTGTGTGTGTGTGTGTGTGTGTGTGTGTGTGTGTGTGTGTGTGTGTGTATACAATATGTTTGAAGCTGAGTATGTTTATCAGTGTGGCTACAATACTTAGATAAGCTAATCATGAATAATAAATTAATAATTAATTTGACAGCCATGTAATCCCTCTCAACCTGAGCCATAAAACTGATCAGATCATGTGAAAGTTGCGTGCACTGCAGTGTTTCTTCTTCTAGACAAAAACAAACTACGACATTTCTTCAGATACAGCAGGACTAAGGCGGGTTGAACCAACACAGTGAGTGTGAGTGTGTGTCTGCAGCTGGAGCCATGGCACTCAGGTGGATCATTGTGTTCTTTGGCCTGGGACTGGTAGGTGTTTGCATCCATACATTGCATCTCTGGTGCAAAACAGTCATTAATGTTCCCTGGTGATTAATTCATGCTCTAATGTATTTTCTAGGTAGCAGCTAAGCTAACGGGGGATACAGGTGAGTCACATGTTTTTTGTTTTAATTATTGTCAAAAGGTAGACAGAATTACCCTGTCTCACCTATATACCGATGGCAGTGAATGTATGATCCCAATCCACATCTGTTGAAGCAAAATGTATCATGTCTTTCCTTTGTATGATACATTAACACTGATTTCATTTTGCATGATACATTTGTGTGAGAAAACTGCTTTACTGCCTAGAAGTGATAAGATAACATTCCACTGTGAGACTACTTTCTCCTTTCTTGAGCTCGAAGTTGAGATCATTTGCTAACATGTACTCCCAAGACTACAAATATGGGACTATATCTGTGCCTTTTGGTCAGACCTCCAAAATACACTGTGGTGTATGTGTTCTGTCATCTCAGCTGACATAGATTGACTCTGTTACTCCTCTATTATCCTGCTACATCAAACAGACAAAAGACAATTTGTTGTGTCATCGTTCATTTCTCTGTAAGAAAATACACAATTCCCACCACAACATTCATGTACTTAAGTTGTACATTCAGATCAACAGGGTAAGCTGTAACTCAGAATTTCCTGCTTCCCCCATGAGTGTATTTCAGTGTCTAAGGTGTCGGCCACACCTGAAAGAAATCTGTACCTCAATGCTTAAAGGTCTGTCACTCAGAACCACATAGAAGTCCATTTCAAATCTTAAAATAAAGTCACACAGCAGCATTTCCCAATTGAAATGCAAGAATAAATAAGCTTTAAGGCAGGGAGGGCTCAGTGCTAATTGCACCAAGTACACAGTACAATAATAATTATATTAATATGATGCTTTTATACTTCCTCTAATAGTATTTCTAAACAACATATTATTGATTTTACATCAACAGAGACTGATGTTGATGAAGGCCATGACTGGGACATCTTTAACATCAATGAAGGTTTGTGAACTTTTATTTTGTTTTGTTGTATAATAATAATCTGAGGATTTTCATCAACCAGTACATTATTATCCTTTGCAGCGGCGGGGCTGGACCTGCTGGAGGGAGATATCCAACAGGAGGAAGTAAGCTAGAGTGCACAGACAGCAAAGACACCAAAGACCAAAGGCGGCTCCTGCAGTAATCTGCACATTCAGCCTTATTTCGTTATGGCATTGTATTTGTGTCTAAATTCTGGGCACGTGATGTGACCTTTTTGCACACACACAAACTACATTTTACAGTTCTAACATTTTTTTTATATAGCCCAAAATCAAGACTCCAATTGGGGTTCAGGAAAAACTACCACCCCCCAAAAAACCTTTCACCAGGGAAAAAATTTAAGTAACGATCCCTAATTCCCACGGGACACCCAATCAGATTTTTGTTTTCTCAAATTATAGATATGCAAAAATATTTTTCTGCGCTAAAAGTGTCCCATTTGGCATTCCATATTTGAGCAGTATATGCAGGAACTAAAGCGACGTAAATGCATTATGCAATGTAATATTTAATGCAAATTATTATTATTTTCATTTTAAAGTATGATTGTTTTGAAAGACTCAGTGTAAATCCCCAGATAGCAAGTACTTTTATAGAACTCCAAGCTTACAAACAGGAATACCCTTGGAAGGATGGATTACCCTCATTCCTCAAAGGAAATAATAATAATAATAACTAATCAAGGAAAACTATCAATTTAAAACACAGGGTTACAGTTATATCTCTCACGTCAGTCTGTTCAAGTCTGTGCTGTTCATTCCCATCAGACTTCCAGCAGAAACTCCATTTTAGGAGAGAAGTATCGCTGGCCAAAAACCATTCCCTACTACCTAGAGGACAGTCTGGGTAAGACATAGTGTTATGGAAACTCATATCCACTCTACTTACCATGTTATTATGAATACGCACCAAGTTTGGATGCTTTTTCATGTTTCTTCGTCTTACTGTACAACATGTAGACATGAATGCAAAGGGAGTGATCCTGAAGGCATTTGACCAGTACAGACTGAAGACCTGCATTGACTTCACACCATGGAAGGGAGAGGAGAACTACATCTCTGTGTTCAAAGGGAGCGGGTGAGCCAACTCAGAGTATCTCACTATTTTGGTTTTAACAGCCCACAACTTTACCGCTTTGGTTCAGTCTCACTTCTTTAACCAACCCTGTTTCCAGCCCCAGAATGCAGCTGTTTTCAATGAACATGCTCTATATGCAAGCTACCGACAAATAAAGTTAGCAGGTGAACACAGTGGGAGTCCAAAACAGAGTCAAATGGAGAGCACTGGACTTAATAGTTGTTTGCTAACAACAACATAAGGTGATAATAGACCAGTGGTTTGTTTACAGCTTGATCTGCTGTACCCTAGTGGCCAAAAAAATCATTATTACAGCTTTACAGATACCAAAAACATTAAAGTGCAGTATTAAGCCCAAGTATAATAGACTAGTGTATTACTCAAGGTTCATGCATAAATAGCATTCTCTGATACTGAGGCAGGTTCTGAGCCAAAGCTGGAAGAGCTGCAGGTGTATTTGTCATCTTCGGAATGCTGTCCTTTTCTCCAGGGCTGAAAAGTGCATCTCACTTCCCTTCCCTGTAGATGCTTCTCCTCTGTAGGCAATCAGCGTGTGGGGAAACAGCGGCTGTCCATTGGTAATAACTGTGATCGTCTAGGAACCGTGGAGCATGAGTTCCTGCACGCTTTGGGCTTCTGGCACGAGCAGTCTAGAGCTGACCGTGATGACTACGTCAACATCATGTGGGATCGCATTGAACCTGGTAACGCTGACCTGTAACACCTAGAATTACAGCTCAAAACTTAAAGCTGCAGTAGGTCATTTTTATAAAAAAAATAAATAAAATAATTTTTACTGCTGTACAACTGTCAGAATATAGTAACAATTTCAGAAATAACAAAAAAAAGTTATTTTTATAAAAGTTACCTATTGCAGCTTTAAATTAGTGTATATATTGTGAACCGGTGACGCGACCTGCAACTACAACGGTAGATGTTACTAAATCCTACACATACATTCTACAATAAAGGACAAGCTGTATAGTAACTATTATCTTCTATGTTTTTCTCCTCATGCGTGCCTGCTGAATACACTTTTACACAACACAGTAACACAGTGGGCAGTTGCTTATACATTCCATCCATCCTTGTAAATATTATAATATTCCCATTATGCCTTCCTCAGGGAAAGAACACAACTTCAGAACGTACGATGACACAGTGTCCAGTGCTCTGGGCGTTGCCTATGACTACGGCTCTGTAATGCACTACAGTAAGACGTCCTTCAACATCGGCTCTGAGCCCACCATCGTCACCAAGATCCCCCACTTCATGGACGTGATTGGTCAGAGGATGGGGTTCAGCGCCAGTGACCTCACCAAGCTCAACCGTCTCTACAACTGCAGTGAGTCATCGTCACTCAACCAGGTTAACAGGGTTAGCTAACAGAAATGAACTGCTTCAATAAAGTGCTTTTTTCTTAAGAAATCTGTTGAACCAGATTAGAAAGCATCCAGTTCCCTTATTCAGAATGTATGTAGCATTAATTTAATGAAATGTAAAAATTGCTGTGAAAGTACAACTGTGCTAATCTAGCTAAATTAATACTTTGCTAACCTGCTTGCCATTAGCTAAAAGACAGGTAATGTTAGCATGTTGGAAAAGCTAGCATGTTCTATAAAACCATGAGAAAAACATAAAATACAATATGTCCTTTAAATAGGATTCTAACCAGTTACTTATATAATATATATATATATTTAAAACTAATTTCAGTGTCTGTGGTGATACTCATATCAATGTGTGCTAACGTTGCCTTTTAAAGAATGACTTCATTTGGTATGTAGTTTGACCCTAGTTAAATATTACGATATATCTTCATCATCATCATCAATCCTGAAAGCACCCGTCTATGATTTGTTACAATGTTTGTTCGATACTTATTGATATTATTCTTAACGTCTTGTCTTGCAAAGGTTACTGACAACTGCTGTCAGAATGAGTCCCCATTCATGTGTGCTCTGTACTGAGATCTTTGCCAGATACAAAGTGTAGAATTTGAACATTTTATGACGTGGTATCAAAAAAGGCAGACAGCAGTGCATGTTTATTATGCATTATGAATTATTTGGTTAGGCTATATCTTTGTTCTCACAATTTTGCCGAAAATCTGTAAAACTACATTACATTGTATGGAATGTATAATTTGGCCTTAAAAACACCAAGCAAACTATGAAAAAAACATGGAGAAAATAATGTTCTCTCTCCAAGAAAACGAGAAAAAGGTAGAAATGTGATGACAGTTCAACCTGTGTAGATAAAGCATGTATATCATATTATAATCAAACAATAACACATATTAAATGTTTAAAGGATTTATGAGAATTCTGGATCAAGAGGAGAACACGATACAGGAGAAAATACAGAACAATCTAAGACACAATGACATATTTTGGAAAACAGTAGTGGTAATGTAAAGCATACGGGATCTGTAGTAAATTAGCTAAATAAACCTGCACTGGAAGGCTCCTCAGAGTGTTTGAACAATCAATAAACTATATCACCTCATAAAATGAGAATGATTTTTGTCCCATAATAACCTAGCAGAATTACAAGAAGGGTCAGAGTTTTTCTGGTGTAAGCTGATTCTAATATTTATTGATAATCTTGGGCAATAATCTATAATATATCAGCCCTAGTAATAAGCCTCAGGCACCCTGGAGATGCCATACATGCTAGGCCAATCATCTATTAATCAAGTAGCTGAGCCTCCTTTATCCACAATGTTTTCTGTTCTGTGTGTTCTTCTGGGTCCATATGAACTTCAATGGCCATGTTTAGTTGCCAAATGACAGCCATGTTTAGCGTCCTTTGCTGCGAGATGATGTAACCATATTTATGTGGTGGCACTTTTGCTTTCTACCCCTCAGTTATCAAGCTGAGGGCACTGCGTCATACCACCATCTTCATTTTATGACTCCTTTCATGCAGGGCAGATAAAAGATATGTGATAATATATTTGATGAACGGTGGCCTGATTCAAAACTCTTACATAACAAGTTTCTATCAAATAATTATTGAGATTGATCCATTAATGTACACTCATTCATACAACTCTAATAGTCTGTCAGCTACTACGACGATGCCTTGCAATGCCAAGAACAACAATCTTGATCCTGAAGACCCTGCCTCGTTCTGAATTTATTTCAAGTCTTTGGTGTCTTGTCAGGCTATGGAATAAATCTGTGTTTCCTTCAGGGAAAAATATTTCAAATCATCAAGTTTCTATATCTGGGTTCAGTTATCTTGGAATAAGGGTAGCATATAAGGGTAAGGGTTTCATGATGACACAATGAAATTGAACATGATCTCAACTATAGGCAAAAGGACACAAACAGATGGTGTTTATTACCACTAAGATGAAGGCTCTTCCAAGGATATTGTGTCCACTGAAAATGATTCCCCTTCAGATTCCTGCTAAGAATTTTAATATATTGCATACAAGTGTGTCAAAATGTGGAATAACAATAATAAAAACCTAAACTCAAATTTGAATAACCACCCCGTCTCCTGTCTCCTCCATCCTCCTGCTTGTCACCTGGAAAATCGATCTTGGCGTGGCATCTCGAAGGATGTCTCAATTCCTAGCATGGATCTAGAGGAGAGAGGAGAGAGGAGGCTTGCTGGTGGAGCTATGAGCGGGGATGCACAGGTGTATCCTGTAAGTCTTTTTGGCACCCATGACATTTAAACCAGGTGTGACAATGGACAGATGATGTGCTGTCATGACGCTCCGAAATAAGGATGTCTCATTTGTTAAATGCCTGTTGCCTTGACTCCTTTCTCCTCGTGACTCTTCCTTGCCTCCTCCGCTCACACGTCAGGTGGGAGATGTCAGTAACAGATGCGAGGAGAGGAGACAAGGGAAGGATTCAAGGATGTACAAACTGAAAAATAAGAAGAGGGGTCAGGCTCATGGGGCCTGCAACACTCTATATGTCTGATATTCTGTCGGGATTTTACGCTCCTCTTGCCAATTTCTCACAAAAACACAGAATTCATTCAAGATAAAAGTCTTCTTGTACTCTTACTGTGCTCTTGATGAAATTGTGACTGTTCTCTCCACAGCCAAGTCCTCTACCTTTGTGGACAGCTGCAGCTTTGAGGAGGAGAACATTTGTGGAATGATTCAGGGTCCTGGCAACAGACTGTGGGAACAAAAGAGTTCTGTGAGCGGAGGACCTCAGACTGACTTCTCCAACATGGGACAATGCAAAGGTGACTGTCGAAGAAAGACTCACGGCAATTTAGACACCTACTACTTACTAGATACATGCACATGTGTGGCTGTCCAGTTAGCAGTTATAAATAAAAGCTAATCACTTCTTTATCTAGCCTCATACAGTAGATAGCTGGTTTAGTGTCTGAGGATATTTTAAAACCAAGGTTCCTGAGGTGAGTTATAACACAATCTGTACAAAGTACAGGCTGGCAGTAAAAATATATTGATTGTTGTTTGAGGTCTCAAGATAAATGCCAAGTGATTTATTAGATACAATTTAGAGTTGTTTTTTCCATTGGTTGTTATAAAGAGCTCATTCTGGGATTTACTGCTCATACTAAGCTAAAAAGCTATCCCCCTCTGTGCTGGTTAATAAACTTTGAACTCCTCATCATCATCTTTTTAACAAAGATATGACCATTGACATAGCTTTCAACAAAACTGCAGTACAGTACAGGATGTAAAAAGAGCGAGACCACTCAAACTCTTAGAACTTAGCAATGTGTTTTATATTATCCAGGCAGACCTGAAGAGACCATAAGCATGTACTGAACTGACAATGATGAAGCAGATTCTTGAATATGGTACCATAAAACCCACCAACAACAGCTCTAAAATGCAGAACTAACATACTTTTTACTTGTTTTCTGCAATATGACAAACTTCTGAGGCCCAACATTACCCGCTGTTGTCTCCTGCCGCCCTCAGGAAAAGGATACTTTATGCACTTCAGGACAGCTTCTGGTAAACCTGGTGACCACGCGCTCCTGGAGAGTCGTTGGCTTTACCCCAAACCTGGAGCCCAGTGTCTGCAGTTCTTCCTCCATAACACAGGGGCAGCTGATGATGTTCTCAATATCTGGGTGCGAGAGTATGACAAGGCCAACCCCAGCGGTAAACTGAGGATAGTCAAGAGCATTTCAGGTAACGAATGAAATATAACATAATGTATTAATTATTGTAGAGTCATAGCCCATCCCACACTTGAACCAGAATTCACCAGAATTCTCTCATTTTTTATCAAAATATATACATTATGCAATCAGATGAATTTGAAAGAAATCCAATCAAAGTCTCAAAGAAACCCAGTAATACAATCCTGATTAACGCTGATTAATATCCATTCTCCTTTCTGTCCGTTCTCTTCAGGAGGTGTCATGGGCTCCTGGGAACTGCACAACATCAATCTGAACGTGACAAAGAAGGCCCGTGTGGTTTTTGAGGGCGTGAGGGGAAAAAGTCCATCAGAGGGAGGTTTCTCTCTGGATGACATTAACCTGTCATCCACAAAGTGCCCTCAGCACATCTGGCACATCCGCAACATCACCGGCCTGCTGGCCACCACACCAGCAGGACGTAAACTGTACAGCCCTCGCTTCCTGTCACCAGCAGGTTACTCCTTCCAGGTAAATGCCCGTTTCATATTTTATTCATTTAGCAAGGCCTGTAACAGTCACCTAACGTTCAACAAACAGCAAAACCTAGTAACCCTCAGTCACTGCTGTTGGCAGAAAGCTAGTTACCCAGACTGCAGCTTAGGTTACAGCAGATAAACACACGGTTGAATCCACTCCTCTTCCATTGCAAGTTCCCAACCCACCATTTCAGCCATGGTGTAAACATGAGCCTTACACCTAAATTATTCATAATAATAAGCATTGTTATTTCTTTTTAAATACTTTTTGCCTTTATTGGATAGGGCAGCTATAGATTGACAGGAAGGGAGGAGAGAGTTAAGGAATGATATGCAGCAAAGGGCCACAGGTCAGGTTCGAACCCAAGGACTCAGCCTTAGTAGACTGGGTGCCAGCTCTACCAGGTGAGCTATATGGCACCCCATAAGTGATGTTATTTCTGCTTCTTTAATTAAGTGAGTGTAGGCCAAAGACACACTGCACACATGAAAAGCAAAATTTGCAATTAGAAATGTTATTATAGACGATTATGGATTAGAAATGTTACGAGCAATTGTGAGGGATGCTGAAAGAAAAGTCCTTTCAGTTTTTTATCCAGATGTAACAGTGAATGTAATCTCTACTGCTATATTGTTACTATTGATAAGGGTTTGTCATACGGAGAAATCTTCACACACCCTGCTGTGCTTAGGTCCACTTGCTGAGCAACAACTGGATAAGCAAATGGTCAATTAACTCACATTACCATCACATGCTTGCACAGATTTCTGTTGCAACTATTTTTTTAATAATCTAAACATTAAGTTAAAAAAAAAAAGAAAAGGTAGTACATACCTTAAGTACTCTGTGATCTGAAGGTAGGCGTGTACCTAAATGGAAGAAGTGACCGTCCAGGCTACATGGCCACCTACTTCCACCTGACCTCAGGCCCTAACGACCACAACCTCAAGTGGCCGTGTCCATGGCAGCAGGGAACAATGGCCCTGATGGATCAGCAGCCCGACGTCAGACAGCAAATGAACATGCACCGCATGGTCACCACCGACCCTGCCAAGATGTCCTCTGATGGTAAGAGAAAGGTGGATAACTTGTGGGGTGGAACAGATTTCAGTGAGTTGTTGTGTCCATCCAACAGAGATCATCTATTTCTCCCAGGCACTGAGTACTACTGGGACAATCCCAGGAAGGTGGGCTCTAAAGTGACTGCGTCTGATGGGAGCTATTACTATCGAGGTCCTGGCACCGGAACAAGTACCTTCATCACCCACACCAGGCTGAAGAGCAGAAACTTCATCAAAGGAGAGGATGCCTTCTTCCTCTTCAGTCTGGAAGGTGTGGAGTCATTCAGACACTAGACAGGACCCTTGATATCTATACCCTGAGATCTCCCTGTCTCTGAAATGTGTCTACTTGTCCTCAGATATATCTGATCTGCTGGCCTCTCAGCCTCTTCCCCGCTCTGCAGTCCACACTGATGCTGGTCTGATGATGGCTGCCAACCAAGGTGTTCATCAGGGAGCTGCTAATAACCTAGCAGTGGTTACTGCCGTGGCATTGTCTGTGGCTGCAGCCATGTTGGTGGTTTCTATGCTCTTTGCCTTGAGGAAAAGGAGGAGTAGGATGCTGCAGGAAAGCGACGAGGGAGTGATCATACAGGACATGCCTGGATTCATGGAAGTGAGTCTGAGTGTGAGTTGTTAGCAATAATTTACTGTGCCTCATTTGTGCTACAGTAATTTATCTAAAGCAAACTGTCATGATCTTAGTTTGCATTTTGAAAAAGCTGTACTAAACGTGTCTCCATTTCATTACAGGAGCAGTCGACCAAAGAGTTACCATCTGCTCGTACCACTCCATGATGTCCAGCAAATCAGCACTCACCGGATAAGAGAACTAAATGATCTCTACAACTATTTAATCAGATTGTCACTGGACTCCTTTTCATGTATATCTCTGAATTTGAATAAAATCTCTTGACAGCATTTGTTCCCTTCATCACCTCGTCTTCATTACCAGTCACAGAGTGACTGATTTACAGTATTGTGGTTACTTTCAAGGGTTTTCAACCATTTTATTGAAGCTGTGAGGATAATAGGCAGCCAGTAGGTTAATAATTCAAACCTTTGTTGGTAAAGACATGACCCTCAGACACCATCTTGTCACCGGCTTTGTAGCACGGCAACATTTTAAACCTTTTGGAAGGCATCATCTCAGCCTACAGAACTTAGTCCCAGACTGGGACTGCTTGAGCCTAAAACCCTTCAGTGTAAATGTGTGCAAACAAAGTAGATTTTCTTTTTAAACTGACATAATGACAAAAATAACATTAATTTGACATATTAAATATCAGATTTACACTGGATATATTATTGAATCCAACCGTACCACGCATTTGATATTTTTTTTTAGCTATACAGCCATTTCTGTACTATATTTACTAAATTTAGTCACTGGTCAAAATGAGTTACTCACTTTATCCTATAATAGATTATACAATGTCTCTAAGGTCAACACAATGGAAATATTGAAAAAAAAAACCAACGTATATCTATATCTAACTACAGCCTTAGACTGACATTTCAACAGATTTGTGCTTAGCTCAGCTATTACTTTAAATGCTCTAAATGAAATCCCACTGTGGACATTGATGGGTTAATCACCTTAAGAGGAGTTTACATTCTACAATATCGCACAAATTACATGGTTTGAAGTCTGATCTAACAGACGAGCTACCGTAGCTCAAACTGCTGAGACAGTTGATGCTGGTTCTGATAGAAAGGGGTCAGAACACAGTGCATTGTAGTTTGTTGGTATGGTGCGTATCTGAGTGTAGATCCAACAGCGGCCACAGAGAGGCACCACACTCAACGTTATTGTTGAGTGGATTCAAAGGGGAATATGTGTACTGTCTGGTCCTGGTATGAAATTTAAACTCCACATGGCATAATGGTCCAACATTTAGTGACATCTTTCATTTTGAACGTGTATATAAGCACACCTTAGCTCCATGGATCACTATTTGCTAGGATTTGTCTCCATTGTGGATTTGTTGTTAGATTTTGAGTTAAATTGTTTTGTAAGTTCTGTATAGAACTGTTAGATCACGTTCCACATTGTTCAAAAGGTGGTAATCTGGTGTCATTGATGACTGCTGGTGAGAATAAAACCTTTGATAAGAACATGCTTTCCCTCAGATTATTAGGGTATAGTGAAATTAAACTGCTCCTATCTCCTTACACATTTATTGCCCTGTCATTACATCCATCCCCAAAACAGACAAACATCAGTTCAAGTCAAGCATCATTTTATTATGAGATACTCAAATACAACAGCATGAGTGCCATGATCCACTCTCAACTGGAAGGCTGTAAAGCATGGACTAACTCACACAGTTTCATACAGGTTGTGTGTGTGTTGCATACAGTGACCTTCTCACATTGTGCTTCCTGTAAGCAGAAGTTTAGAAACAAAGAGTAACAATTGTTCAGTGCAGTTTGACACTGAGGATGGATTATCTGAGAACAGAAACAAACTCTTTATATTTAATGTTACATTGAGAAAAATCTTTTGAATTATGTTTGCCAAATCAATCATCCCACTGTTCTCATCTACTGCCCAAATACCAACTTTTACTCACTGGTTGAAATAAAACCTCAACCAAAAAAGGCAACAATTGTCACAAGGAATGTCTTTATTTAAAGACAGTTTTGAGTTGTTCAAACTCAAAATGATAACATCTGTGCAAGTTCTCCCTCCTGATCAAATGAGTTTTGGTTGTCTGACAGTTTGGTCTCGATTTGGTGTTTCTAAGCCCTCAGAGCCCGTACAGCACAACATTTATTCACAAACCTGGTTAGGGGTCAGATTTCTGTTTAGATTATTGCTCTTGGTTCTTCAGGGTGGGGCCCATGGCCCAATTTTAAATGCCAAAATATTCAAATGTGACACAGGCAGTTAAAGCTGCACTAATCAACAGTAGAGCCAAAGCCCACAGAGAAGGATCAGTTTATATTGGGTAGTTGTTTTGGTTTTCTGGCCCTTAAAATCAATTGGTTATTGCAGCTTTAAAATGACATTAGTTATTCACATAGATTTCTGTAACTGGCAAACACTTTATTCACATTAACAGCAAGGACAGCCCAAGAATGACCCAACAGATTTACATGTGAAGGTATAATCACTGACTACGTTTAGATGCACACTCATTTCCCACTATTATACAGAGAATGACAACATTCCACATTGGATAAGGGTCATGTAAACAGTGTATTCCGTTTAGATATTGATAATTAGGTCTTATTGTAGCATTTTCTGATTAAGACGTGGGACGTGTCAATATTATTCAGGTTGTAGAAGCCTTCTTTGGACATGCACACAGCGCATTCGGAATATGTGTCTCATTGGGGGTTATTTACTGCTGTTTCCAGCTCTGTGCTTTGTAAACAAACCAACTAGCCAACAGTTTGTGAGGCTGGGGTAGAAATGCATGCACAGAAGTAAAGCCAATTATTTCTGGTCAGAAGGAGAAACAGGACTGCTTTTAAACATCACGAAAGACTTGGATATTAGAAGGTTTCTGGGAGTACAAATATAACAAAGCCGACCTCTTCAAGGTGGTTGAATGGATGAAAGAGAGACGCTGTGTTCTCACAGTTGAACAACCAAAAAAATCCTTGACACAAAGAGGCAAAATGGCTCAAGTGGCTCTGGGTGTTCCAGTTTTACTGCAGGTTGAAAAAGAGGAACATTTCTTTCACAGTATACTTCCCAACAGACTTTTATTTTGAAATGAGAAAAGCAAACTACTATTTATAAATATGGAGAAAAGACCGGGTTATGTTTTCCTTTTCTGTTTTTATTTTCAAAACCAGGTTGTTTTTCATTTTGGTTTTTAGATTTTTAGTTTTCTGTTTTTATAGATTTATGTTAGCAAATGGCTCATTTTCTGATCTTGGTTTTCCTATTTCAAGACAAAAATCTGTTGGTAGCAAAGTACAAGTATAGAAAAGGAAGGAAAAGGAGGGAAATTCCTCTGTAGGTCGTATAGTACGTCATTAACAGTTACATTAACTTGAGTACGCACAGCATACATCAGCATGTCTCATTATCATTAGTCACGTAAACAGATTAGTAGGAATATTGTCTTTCAGTATAAAGGCAAAAAACGGAATATTTTGCGCATGTAAACATTGAGATTGCTGTAGTGTGATTGTTCTTATTTACCTTCACTTGACTAATTCCATCCACACAGTCAGTGAGGTTTTTTATTCAGAGTTTTGTGTCAGGCTCTGTTGAGCAAAATGAAGCAGTTGATTCACTTTCTTTATATTTGATCTTTTCTGGACAACACTGCACTTCACCTTTTAACCTCTGTGCTGTACAGAATTTCAAGTCTAGCCTTAAATAATGTGTGCTTTGTTAATAGGAATGGAAACTATAGACATCACAGTATAAATGGCTGGCTGCACTCACACTGTCCTTATGATTTAAAATTGCCCTTTGCAAGCAAACAGGCATATAGTGCTTCAGCAATAACACCACACACAAACACCCACAAAATTGTCTGACACACAATGTTACATAGAACTGTCTCACACAGGCATACCATGCACACAGGTAGACAGCTGCAACTTATAAACCCCGCCTCCAAATATGGTAATAATTTGTTACCGCTACTTCATCCTCTACACGAGCGCACACACAGACACACCTTGTCCAAATGATCTAGACACACACTAATGCAAATGTGCTGAGAGCTTATCAAAGTCAGGCCTAGAGGTCAGGTGCCATGAAAATAAAGCACAGCCCTGAATCTCTGTCAGTGCACAAATGAACCACTCTGAGCAGCAAAGACAGGAAGAAGACGGACAAATGACATCTTAGATGACAGAAAATGGGAGATAAACCAACTTAATGCTGCTTTAGCTCATTGGTAGAACCAGATGGCAAGTGAGAAGTAAGTGTTGCTGAGACTTAAACACCCATAAATCATGTAATGCAGTGTCAAGAAAACCCAAACTCAACTACATTTTGCTGCATGTGCAGAAGACTGTTTGGATGTTGCCGTTTCTGTGAGCACAGGTTCCCTTTAGTGTCCACACACAATAACAGAATAATTCAAACAGATGGGAAGACGGATTCAAATCTGACCTAATACAGCTTTAAAAGCCGGAAGAGTAAGTACTAAAGACACTTGTTTGAAGACAGACCTAAAGACAGGAATGGAGGACTCTGAGGCCAGGCGGGAAGAAATTGGAGCTGAGCATGAAGGCAAAAGGAGCAAGGAACTTCATGCATCCCCACTGAATCCCTACAGGACAGAGGCCCCTGTCTGTCTCCTGTTTGACTGGAAGCTAGTGCAGGTTGTGGCAAGGCAGCTTCAACTTATTCTCAGCTCCGCAATATGAATATAATAACTGGAAGAAAATCACTTTGGGCTCAGGATCGCCCAACACACAGAGCTCTTAAAGGCATCTGATTCTGCTCTCCACCCTGTCCCCTCTCTGTCCCTGCTGACCAACACTGTGCTCAGCAACAGTACTACAGTCCACAACCAACACAATAATCTAAAAAAAATAAAGTAATGAACTGATTAAACAAACAAACAAAAAAAGAGTTGTTTGCCTTAGTTTGCATATTGTCGCTGATTGGTAGAAAATGATGTCCATGTCAGATCATAATGACACACTGGAATCTTATGTCCCATGATGCTGCCTGACTGAAGTGCTCAATTCACGTCAAACTGGATTATGTCCCTAAATGGTTAACTCTGGCAGTGAGCATTAACTATGTGCACACATTAGCACACATCACATTAGTAGGGTGTTATATTAACAGTGTGAAATGAAGACAGTGTACCAGGATTTTACTTTTGTGCGTACACTACTTCATACAGGTGGCAGGTGTCTTTTTTCACCTGCATAGCACACACTTAAAGCTGCAGTAGGTAACTTTTGTAAAAGTAACGTTTTGCCTTATTTGCTGAAACTTTCGCTACATCCTGACAGTAGTACATGAGACAGATAAACTGTGAAAAAATCTGGTTCCTCTGGCTCCTCCTAGTGCTCCTAATGGCACTTGCAAGAATCCACTGGGCCAGAAAGAAAACAACCAATCAGAGCAAAGAAAGATAGTTGATTGTTGAGTCTCATTCCCAGGTTGTCAAATACAGATGCCTGGAATAAGACTCAACAATCAACCATCTTTAAGACACTAACGCAAACCATCTTTCCTTTCTAATTTTTTTTTTTATTATAAAAAGTGACCTATTGCAGCTTTAAATTGGAACAAAAACATAATGCCCTCTGCACAGAGAGAGAAAAACTATCTAAGCTAAAGATAATAATATAAAGGTGAAATCACTGTGTAAACAAACAAAAAAATTATGCTTTTGCATATCCTAGAGCTCAAGATACTTTTAGGATTACAACTAAAATGAGCTCCTTCTCAAAAACAGGATCAGCATGCAGCAAACCACCCGATATTATATAATTCAGGTCAACAGTAGCCTCAATAAATATTTGAGTCTAATATTTAAACACTGCTAAATATTTAGGTTAGCACTATAGACGCTCAGAGCTCTGTGGATGCAGGTTATTTCTTAGACTATTAATGCTTATGTAATCTGAACTGCCCAAGTCTTAGCAGAACCAGACTCAGACCTGCAGGTAACAGATATCGTCAAATTAGAGCCCGACCGATATTAGCCGGTAGCAGAAATATCAGTATCGTATCATTATTGATGTATATGTTTATGGCCTGTGTGCTTTGTGGCCAACAGATTTTAATTTTGAAATGAGAAAACTAAAATTGGGAAAATAGCAGTTTCTGTAAAAAACAGAAAATGGGTAGTTTTCTCCAACCATTATTATCTCATTTGTTTTTCTATAAAGTATTGGTCTGAAAAGTCCCATATCGGTGGGGCTCTAAATCAAACGCTGGATCAATTAGTTATTCTTAGTCATCCATAAAGGCAGGGCAGTTACATTATACTTCTAAGGTGCAGCCATCAATAGAAACCGGCTTTGCCCTTTTCTATGTAAACTACAAACACTAGAAACCATAACTTCAACCAATAACCTAATGCTAACATTAATGCACACCTAACACTTCAGAATCAGTACCGCCCTCCAGTACGTGATACAAGATGACGGACAAACCAATAAATGTAGCATTTATAAACTGATCATGTAGCAGTGCATTTAACAATGGCAGTGTGGCTTTAATAGACGATTCAGTGGATGGTCAGTCGGTAGAGTGACATAAAGGTCATATTTGGTTTGGTCTTGTATCTACTCTTAACTTTGCCTTTGTGCTTCTCTGTTTTATCACCTGCTGTTATCGCAGCTCCTGCAAATGTAAAACTTAAGGGACAAGGCAGGACAGAGATTTGGAAATGAAGTGTCAGTTTAGGTGTGGAAGACCATGTGATGGATGTAAGGATAAAAACCCTCACTATTAAATACTAGCAAACGAAAGTGTCATTCTGTTATATTCACTGAAACCTTCACCATATCCTGACAGTAGAACATGAGACGGATAATCTGTGAAACAATCAGCTTCCTCTGGCTCCTCCTAGTGCTCCTGATGGCATTAGCAAGAATCCACTGGGCCAGAAAGAAAACAACCAATCAGAGCAAAGAAAGATAGTTTGATCGTTGAGTCTCATTTCCAGGTTGTCAAATACCAACGTTTTGGATGGGCGGCTTGAAGATAGTTGATTGTTGAGTGTCAATGCCAGGGAACCAAAGTGTACTTCACAATAAACTATCTTTCTTGGCTCTGATTGGCCAAGACCAGCACTAGGAGGAGGCAGAGGAACTTATTTTATACAGATTATCTGTCTCATGTACTACTGTCAGCATATAGTGAAAAGTTTCAGCAAATATGACCGGGTGATATGGCCTGGTGACACATACATAACTGCAACGGCCGCCGGTTGAGTTTCTGCTGGGGACCTTTGATGCTTATGATTATACGCACACTCACTAATACAGAACCCTTAAATTTTTCAATTCTACGCTCGCACAGTATTTAAATACCAAGTAAAGAGCACAGCTTACACTCACACTCACTTGTCACGCATTATCGAATACAAACCATGGAGTGAAAATCAAACTTTAAACTTAAAATAATATCTTGACTTTATCAAAGACATTTTTTTGCACCAGGTCTTTGACAAACAACAGGATAAATGAGGGAAATGTCACAAGTAACTAACAACACTGACCATCACACTTGCGTACCACAGATTGCTAATTTAAAAAGTGCTGTGTAGTCAAGTGGTTGGAGTCCAATTCAAGTTTCAAATTTAGATTCTTTTAAGCCAGTGACGCCTTCAAGTGGAAACTTTGGAATTCACATTTCAGGCACACATAAAGTTTGTAGAAAAATAGGAATTTTTTTGTAGTATTTTTGATAAGACGAAACTGCAACTTGTCCTCCGACTCTAGGTTTTTATATTTTTAGTTGCAGAATTTCAAGGTGTTCTTATAGAGGAAGGAGTAACACATTCAATAAAAATAGGTCTCAGACAGAGGAAGATTAATGCGTCTGTAAGCTTCAAATATTCTCTTCTTCTATATGAATATCTAGTTTCTCTCACATACTTTAATCACATTTTCCAAGATGGAGCTAGGCTCTATGTTTGTGCTCTAGAACATGAGTGAACAAGCTGCGGCTCGTCACACACCAGACTTTAAAACAAGACTATGGAACTTTTAGAGAAGAGCTTCAGCATTTAGCAAATACTGTGAGTATAGCATATACTGTAGCTGATGCCAGCATTGTCAGTGTCTTTCCACTTTATGAAGAAACTAAAACAGATCACTACTCCATTTTATTGTCTCTTACAGTCCGGCTCTGTTACTGGGTGGGACTACATCTGCTAGAAGGGAATTATTCTCTAAGGCATCTGCGACGGCTTGGGCTACGTAAGGAATGGGCGCGTGAAGTTGTAGCACAACCTGTTGTTATAGCAGCATTTTGGTTAGTTAGCTAGCTTGAATGTCATAGTGCACTTGGGTAGAAATCGCCTAATGTTTCAGCGTGACAGAGTGGGCTTGATGGGTACTACATCGCCACTGTTATCAAGTGGAAGCAAGAGAATAAAAACCCAGAGAACAAAAGAATCTGGTTCTCCAACAAAAGGTACATTCCACTGCAGCAATACCACGCTTGCTGACCCCTTGGTGCTGCTACCCAACATCATCACGCTTCTTCCTGGACTCTATTGGTAAAACTGTCCCAATATAACCAATGATATCATTTTGTTGGTTTCAAAAAGTCTTCTTATCAAGACTGCACATTTTATGACACTTCTGTCCACATTATTGATCCATAAAATTCACTACATTGTCATGCAACTAGCATTTCTTAAAACTGACAGAAACAATGTCTGATGCCTCTGTGATGTTGCGGTCTACCCATGAATCCACTGGCTCATGCTCAGTAGTACTGAAAGAATCAGTTGAAGCACTAGATGGTTGTATAACATTACACTTCATCTGTCTAGTTAGTACAGTAGCCATCAGTACTGCACATTCTTTAAAGCCACTATGTGTTGGAAAATGTCCAACTTTAGTGAAAGCAAAACATACACCACACCAGTTCCCACCAGGATTGTCTACAAACAACCTACACCATTAGAAAAATTGGAAAGACGCTACACAGTGGCTTTAAACCACTCCTCACCACCATTTCACTCATACGTCAGTCATTATTTTCACCATGTGCTCCAAAAGATTTGTTCATGTGCCCTTTCAGTAAAAACACAAAACTCACTGTATGTCCTCATACACAGGAGCATAATCAACTAATGATAAAATATATTCTGAGTACGTAGACTTGTGTAAATTAAAAAAGCTACAAAGCATAAGGCTACAGGACAGGGCGCTGGGAGCCCTTGGCTTGCTCAGATAATGGCGGAGAGAGAGTGAGCTGGTAGACGGCTCACTCCAAACCAATCCTCCCTGAAACCAAGCAGAGTATACCTGTATATCCCCTAGTACCACGCCGTTTCCTCTCATTAAATGTTCAGCATAACAAACATAATTACTATCATTCCTTATTTAACAACAGGATAGGACGCTCATTTATCTAGAGGAAATCTTCAGTTGAGAGGGATTTTGTTTGTCATCAGGATTTGAAGTTTGAGACATATAATATCAGTGTTATCCTGCTACATGTTTCTATTCACATCCCAGACTCAACTGACGAGATTAAGTGTTTCACTAATAATTTATCGAGAGAGATCAAACTACTTAGATATGTAGAACTACTTAGTAACGTAGAGCACAGATTCTCAGATCATCTGATGAGGGCTTTTGCTCTAGCAACCCTCATCAGAGAGGAATTTTCTTGTCTCGATTACACATTCTTTAGTGTGGCTAATTTCTATTGAATGAATGAGAGTAGGTTTGGAAAACCAGAAGAGGAGCCGCTGAACCCAGACCACAGACTATCAGCCCGAGTCATTAAATGAGATGGATGCAGGTCACCTTGAAGCAATACATGGATGTGCACTGGTAAGAGTAGTGTACACAGGCTGGAGGAAGCAGAAGTTTAGTGTTGGTGTACACTCCTCACAGCTGAGTTCAATTTACACTCTGCATGAAACACAGAATTTACTGTAGGAAACCACATGATCACATGCAGAACATTTATAACTGAATCATTTGAGCTGCAGGGCAACCACTCACGACTCTGTGTTGGCTGTGGTTATATTTATAGGGAGAAAACACTCTCCACCTGTGGTGCCCTATGCAGTTGTGTTTTATTCATGCAAACAGTGCAGAGGTGTAAATTGAGCTTTAGGACTTCACTGCACCGTCTGGTACAAGTAACCTCTTTTATAGGCGCTGAGAGGATAGAAGGTGGCCACAACAAACTTCCCATCAAAGGTGCGGCCCGTCAGCAGCCTCTGAGCCTCTTTGGAGTCGCTGGAGTTGGCATACTCTACAAACACCTAGAGGACACACAAAGGACATGTGGGTGAATTAGTGGGGGAATGACTGAATGTGTGTGCGTAACTCGATGTCCACTGGATATCACTGTGTCGCGCTCTGGTGGAGCCATGTATGTGTTGCAGATTAATTCAAGTGTTGTTTCGTTCATTAGACTTTTAGGCATATACATTTGCAGCTCTTTTAGATGAGTTAACAGCACACGTGTACCTTACATGTCTTAAAAAGTGATATATATAAGATTGAAATGATGAAAATAGGAGCAAACAACTATTTGCTAAGTAAAGATATAGTGGAGTCATGGTGTGCTGAGCAGAGGATGACGTCACAGTCCCTCTGCCTGTGTTGTTCTCTCAGCCTCTTTGTGCTTTGTTTACAAATGCAGTCTGGCTCGGTTCCTCCGTTTCCAACTGAGGGGAGCGACTGAAGCAGCTGTTTATCTCATTTACGGTGGTGAATTAAGGATTTATTTTGACCAAACCAGAGTTGGTGAGTGTTGGAAGAGTGGAAAGACTAACAAAGACTGTTTTGATGAGTTTTATGATATGCAAGGTAAAATTACTGTTTTACTGGTTTAACAAAAGCTCTATCTCTGTAGGGATCCTTTCCATAATGTTGTCAGGCACTTAGAATAACAATCGGAGCCTGTCAGTGGCAAAAACAAACAAACAAGAACTTTTAGTAGACATATTTTGATGGGGGTGTTTATGGCCAAGAATTAGCGGACATTAAGCAGCAGCCATTGTAGCCCATTGAAATAAATGTTAGTTTTCACTTTGAGAAATCTCTGTAACTCCTTGCATTTTCAGTTAAACTGAAACGCCTGAGAGTTGAGAGTCTAACCTGTCCTTTCCCTGGGTTCTCCTTGGGGATGAGCAGAGAAACCACTGAGCCGTACTTCTGGCACTCCTCTTTCATGTCCTCCAGGATGTCTGGGAGAAACATTTACATTTTTTAAACTTCCTTAAACGTCTTTACACACACAAAGGAAATCATTAATTCAAACTGTAAAGGCAGAAAAATGAAAAATATAGTGTTATACCTTCATACTCTTCTTCATTGTGCAGATGGCTGTCATCAATCAGGTTGAGCAGACGCAGGACAGGAGAGGGCAGCAGAACCAGGTCCTCAATGTGAGGAGCTGACACACACACACACACACACACACAGACACAGACACACACACAGACACACACAGACACACACAGACACACAGACACACACACACAGAGAGAGATATGGTTCACTGAGAGATATGTTAATCTTGGTGGACGTCTCAAATATTGACACATACCGAAGGGAATACTGAAGAATGGACTCAGCAGGGCAGTTTCAGCAATGCATCTCTGCTTTGGGTCGTTGAGAAGCATGCTGCAGACACAAAGTAACAAGTGAACTCTGTGAACTGTTACTACAGGCAAACATTCCTCTGATTACAAAAGAAAGCAGGCCAATGCACAGTACAGTACATAGCATGGTAGTCATATCTGAACAATTGGAATTAGTCCTTACTGCTATATGTGTGAGAACATACCTTTTGATAAGGTCTCGGAGGTGATAGACAGGGATGGCAGGGCACACCAAACTGTTGCTGGCAAAAATGTGGTCTACAATGGCAGCACTGTTATCCTAAAGGAGTGGAGAACAGACAAAGGTTCTGCTCTGTTTGATTTTTCCTTACTGATAACAGCTTAATTAAGTCCAATTATTATTAATTAAATATAACTATTTTTCCTGGTTTCTTGTTTTATATATTTTTATTCCATATGTTAATGCATGTCAATTTGTTAACTCAAGGCTAATTGTCATACCTACAGCTACAAATACAGATAACTTTCCTTCACCTTTACATTTAACTACCTTTTTAAACCTGCAAACATTTCTTTAAGGTTTTAAATAACAGCCAAAAAAACTCATGTCCATTAGAGCTGCAACGATTAGTCAAACAGTTGTCAATTATTAAATCATTTTGATAATTAATAATTGTTTTGAGTCATTTTTTAAGAAAATGTGAATATATTCTGCTTTCTTTAGTCCTCTATAAATGAACTGAATATATTTGGGTTGTGGACAGAACAAGGACATCACCTTGGGCTTTGGGAAACACTGATCAACATTTTCCACCATTTTATGACATTTTATGGACCAATCAACTACTTGATAAATCAAGAAAATTATCAAAGATTATTTGACAATGAAAATAACAGTTAGCTGCAGCCTTAAAGTCCTTTAATCTTAAAATCTATATGGCCTCTGAACATTCCTAAACAGAATTAGATCTTGCTCAGTCAATTATCCTGCTTTTTGATACTTTCTGATTCCATTAAATCATTTTGCTCAAGCAGAGCTTCGCCATACCTTCCACTCCTGCGAGCGGACGGTGTCTTTGAGTTTGATTCCTGAGAACATCTCCAGCAGGATGATGCCCAGGCTCCACATGTCAACGGCAGCTGTGCAGCCCGAGTCCCCGTCCATCTCCACCCCAGCCTGAGCAAGGCTATTCTGAAGCTCAGCCTCGGGAGCGCGATACCCGTCGGTCTGGATGTACTTGACATCCTGGAGGAGGTGGGGCAGGGAGAGAGTTAGAAACACATTCCCAGCTCTTCTTCTAATGATCTTCAAATCCCCAGACACACCCACCTGGTTTCCCTCTTTGAAGCTGAGGCCGAAGTCGATGAGCTTGAAGCACTCGTCGTCAGCGCTCCAGAGGATGTTGCGTGGCTTCAGGTCGGCGTGGACGTAGCCTTCCCTGTGAAGGAAGGCAAGAGCCTCCAGGATGTCTCTGGCACAGTGCTGGACAAGCCACATGGAGTGGCCCTGCTGGGGTCTGCCAAAATATATCAATCTATGAAGTTGCACAGAAAGCTCAAGCTCTCCTAAATACAGTAACTCTCCAATAGTTTTGAGTTATTTACCTCTGTGATGGCACGTATGTAGAGTACTGAGACAAACCTTTTTTCTTTGTCAACAAAACACATGATCACACAGTTCCTCTGTGTGGAAGGCAAAAGCTCTAAGCATTAAGCTATTTTCAGGCCACAGGCTACCACACAATGTGCTCTCAGATGCTAGTTACTTAGGTACATTAGGTTAACCTAATGTAGTCTAATACAACAGTCCTGAAATAATCCTCCCGTGTTAAAACTGTTTCACAGAGGTTCACCACCTCTGTGACACAGTTTAACAGTTTAACTCTCAGAGGCTGCAGTTCGTGGTGCTGTTCTGAAGTGTACTGCATTATACTGACTTCTATTATTTTATATGAATGAGGGTAGGCTGCACTGAAACCAACACCTCTCTGCAACTTGCAACAGAGAGTTATAGTGTATGAGAAGCAGCGACGTCACTTACCTACCACCCTGGGTGCCACTGGTGCCTCTCACCAACAGCTCGGACACACTGACATCCAGGAGCTCCAGCAGAAGACAGCGGGTGGTGACACCCACACAGCTGTGGTTGGTGAACACCCCATACAGCGTCACTGAGAGAAGAACAAATCTGTCATTACAAACAGCTTGTCACATTGCATTCACATTTCAGAAAAAGGAAAAGGGACCTTCCTGCTAGGCAAATACCTTTAACTTCAACCACAGCATAATATGATCCTCATGATGTACACGTATGTTCCACATGAAAATAATCAAGACCACCGCAGAACTGTTAGCATGCACGCAATCCACTGTATTTGAATGGAGTTTTTACAATAGGTTTTATGAGTGAACTACTGCCCACCATGATTATTAAGCAGAACACTGTAAAACGTTTTAAAGCCTGGTGGACTGCACATATGGAACAATCTAAAACTAGAATACAACACATTATATTCTATGTAATGAAGAACATGGGTGGGTGCGCTCTTTGGCCCTAGTAGGAGCAGATTCACTGTGAAACTTTCTGTCTGTCATTACATCTGTCTAGTCCATTACATGGACTATTCGCTGTACTTTTTTGAAAAAGAAACACGATGTTTACTGAAATGAGATCCTGTCTATCATCAGGGTTCCTACTCTTTTTAAGAAATCATTTCCAGGACCTTTCCAGGACATTTTAAATGACTTTTCTTGACAATACAGGTCAGCACTTGCTTACAAATGGTCATAAAATGTACTGGTAGGTCTAGAATTTACACATTTAACTCCTGATTTATTCCTCTTTTTTAATGATGAAGGGTTCATGATGAAGTAGGTTCATTGCAGGTAGGGGTCAGTTTTCTTCTAACCCAGGTTAACACAGGTGATCTGAGTGAGGGGCTACAATATGACAGGACAGCATTCATTCATCAACAGTATTTCCAGCACATTTGGTCATTTTAATCAATTTCCAGGTGTTTCCAGGGACTGGAAAACAAGTCTTTAAATATCCAGGTTTCAGGGTTTTCCAGGATGCGTGGGAACCGTGATCATATGCAGAATTAAAAAGCAGACCATAACTAAAATGGTCTTACAGAATATTCTACAATGTGTATGCCACTGAGGACATGCAGGTTCATATTAAATGGATAAGATTAACAATGGAACTTGGAACACAAACACATAAGGGTTTGAAAGCATTAGCCACAGGCTCCTTTCTATGTGTTACAGTAAGGCTGATAGTAAGTAACACTGTTGGCCTCCCACACGTTTTATAGTAAAATAATGTCGTTACCGATGTTTTTATGCCCCTGGATGTCTTCCAGCACGGACCTCTCCTTGTGATACCCGTAGTCCCCTCCCTGAGTGTCGGCCTGAAACTCCTTGACAGCGGCGGTGCTGGCTCTGCCTGAGCTGACCCGGTACACCGAGGCCGAGACTCCCTGGCCGAGCCGCGACTGGACGGTCCATAACTCGCCGAAGATCTCGAACAGTACCGGCTTCATGCTCTGGTCTACGCTACCCTGCGGCGACATGATGCTGTCCGGACGAGGTGTCTGTACCTTTGCGCTCGGTTCGGAGGAGCCGCAGTGAGCCATTGGGCTGACGGGAGACAGGAGGAGAGGAGCCAGCTAGTTGACAGGTGGGAGCAGCTGCAGGAGCATTGCAAACCGGGGCTCTATTATCAGCGCCGCATAAACACTACCAACGACAGCTAGCAGACAGTCCAGCTACACCCGCAACCTTGGTAAAACGAAGCACGGAGCTATCTCTGCGCATATCAGACTCACTGAGGCTGTCCGAATAAAGCCACTATAGTCAGCTGACAAAAAGTTGTTAGCTAACGTAACTTAGCTGCTCAAATGGCTAAATTAGCCACCGAGTTTGAGCACGAGCACAAACCACTTCCACGGCGCGCAGTGAAAAGCTTCCTCCATAATACACCAGCTCTTGTTACGACATTTGTATCTGATAGAATAACTTTATGAGGTGTAGCTGTTTTAACTACACTAAAGTTTTGCCTGAGATCAGGTTGTTGATATCAATCTTACTTCCGCTTTCCTACCAGGTTTGCGGTGCATCTTGTCCTGCAGTCTGCCCCCTGCCGGCCAGGAGTGTCCCTACATTGTCTCTCCCCTCTAGATTTGTCTCCATCAAATACGTTTACATTTTAGGCCACTGGATAGGAAATGTAGCATTGTCTTTAATTCAAATCCTGCTGTCTTCCTCTGATGTGTGACTTAATTATCTACAGCTCCAACTCAGTGTAGTTAAGTGTTGTTTGAGTCGGCTCTGTGAGCCAAGTGAACAATGGAAGCCAGCTCCTGCCTGCATGTCTTTTTCTTTCCTTTTTAAAATAAATGAATCCAGGACAGAACAGAAGAATGGTTCTATAATGTATTTGTTAAATACATGTTTAATAGCATTAAGACCCAAACATGGTGAGACCAACAGGCCAACATACAAAACATAGTTCAATATAAATACTGTTAAACATTCAATACACGCATAACACTTTCTATTACCATATCGAAGGTTTTTATACCAAGCATAATGTAAAACTACGGTATTCTCCAAATGATAAGGTTGAGCATCAAGTGATATATGTGCACACCAATCAGGCCAAAACACTTTGGCTGAATGATAAAAGCCAGAAATGGTTCTAAATGAAGAGCCATTTGGGAGCCAAGAGAGCTGACTTATTAATGAGCAGAGCCAAATGATCTGGATCCCTAAAAAGAGCCTGAATTCCCATCACTACTTCAGCTGTGTATGTTAATCTGGTTTACATTTATGTGGTTATATGTACTTATCTTTTGCATTGCTTTTGCTGTGCTTCATTAAAAATACAACTGAAGAAAAATGAAGACATAAAAAGCCCCATAATTCTGTCTCTTCCTATGAGGCTCAGTTATGCCCCTGCAGTCCTCTTCAGCCACAGGGAAGCAGCAGAACTTCCTCTGAAGTACCATCAGACATCCAACCACTCCTATGTTGTCGCTGAATAAGATAAACTAGTATTCCTGAGGGAGTCTACCAGCAAGAGTGAGCAATATGGGAAAAAAAGCACACTGACATTATTATTACAGCATGTCTCCATATTGATGTTGCAATAGTTATTAAGAATCACAAGGTGAAAAGTTTCCCTGAGTTTTGTTACTTAACCTCTGAGCAGCATTGAAATGTGACATAACTGTATATATAGAGAATAATTCAGCTGTTGTATTTGTGAAATTAGAGATTAGATAGAAACTTTATTTATCCCGAGGGAAATTCAAGCTGAAGTGATGTATATTCTACTCTACATTCATATGAGGTCAGGTATTTATCTCTGAACGTTCATCAGAACAGATTCAGTTCAAATGGAGCAGTGAGGACGCACAGCCATACACCCTCTCACCGGAAATAGAGCAATCATCATCCCGGAAAGGGAAATGTCCCCAAAATGAGGTGGTGTTTTTGAACATTCGGCAGAAAACAGCACTCTTGCACACTCGTCTCTGCCTGGGAGGACCACAACAACAGCTCCTTGTTTGAAGTCGCAGATTTTGAAGTGTTGAAACAGTAAGTTGGAGGCTGTCCGCTGAGGCAGGGGGGGCTGACAGGCTAATGTTGTGTCATTTTCCGACTGAGCTGCAGCGATCATGCAGTCATTCAGAAGGCGGCTCTTAAAGCAGCTGTTCGCCGGTAAACTGGCTAACAGTGAACGCTGAAGGGAAAGCGGACAGTGGCGCAGAGTCGAGGGTCGTTTTCAGCAGAAGCTAACGCTAGCTAGCTGTGATTTTGACTTGATTTGAATGTGCAGCTGTTGTTTGGAGCTCGGGAATGGATGACTATTGAACCTACGGAGTGAGCACACGGTTATTAGCTCTGTCTTATACACCGTCTAACGCCAGCAGGCTAATACTGCCCCCCCCCCCACTGCTCGCTAACGTTGGCTATAACGGGGACGTTGTTCGCGAGCTTTTGAGGCGCTGCTGAGCTCGAGGTCAGCTGCTGAGGTGTGGCTGTGGCACGTGACTGTCCGTGAAATCAGCTGACAGATTTTTGGAAAGATCTGGAAAATGTCAGAAAGCACCGGTGCTTCACTTCCCATCAGACCAACATCAGAATATATAGCACAGCCAGAGGAACAGGGCTGGGAGGGTTACTCTACAGCTGGAATCCGATACAATTAGTAACCTAATCCAAGTATCACGATATTAAAGTAACTTGATTACTCTCCGTTACTTTGGATTAACACCAAACATGTAAATAAAGACAAGAGAAAATAAATGTCAGTAAGAAGTATTGATGCCAGTGTGTAAGACAACAGAACAATGGGACCAACAATGGAATGTGTCCTTTGCTCAGTGTATCTTTAAAGGAAAACTGATGTATTTTAATATTGTAATCCTGTTAAATAATCCCAATTTTTACTAAATGGAACTCAAATCCTTCTGTAACTGTAATGGATGTAATCCTTTACTCCCCAAGACTGTAAATCTGTTGAAACAGTGAATTGAAACAAAAATATGAATTACTGATTGTTTTGAACTTCCTCAAGACTCTCAAAGTTAGTCTGATATAACATGGAAAAATGAGTCTGACCACAACATGCAGACAAAAGTTGTGCAGCTGTACAGTGATTGGTTCTGACTCGTGGTCCTACTGGCTGACTGATTCCCTAAGATCTAAGGGATCTGCTAGGTTTATTTTCCATAACCAGGTCAGAAATGTATTGTGTGATTTGTGGTAAGTTGTTCTGCTTTGTGCCAGGGCAGCAGATTTCTGAATGTGCTGAAGTTGTCTGAAATAGTCCATCCTGCTGGAGATTAAAGCATGAATGATTTTCTCTGAATATTGTCTGGACAGGAAACCTCAAATTCTGTTTTTTTCAATGATTAAAATCACTTTTACTTTAGTTGTGAAAAGTTAGATTTTGTTGTAGAGTATGGTGAGAGTTTTCAGCTTGTTGCCATATGCAATGATTTCTTAATACAGTTATTCCATCACCTATTTAGAGTGAGTTGTGAGGTTACATCTATTTCAAACAGCTGAGTCTGGTGACCTTTGAGGGAAATGCGAGTCAGCACTTCTTTCTCTTCCTTGGAAAAGTCAGCAGGCGTACACTGTTTTGCAAAAAGAGGAATATTTTATCACACAAGCTAGAATGGAGTGGGTTAATGCAAAAGATTCTGTGCATCTTAAGAATGGGGGAAAGTGCCCACACTTTAACATTTCCACATTATGTAGCTAGTGGATGTTGTTGCATTCATGCAGCTGTCTCCTGTTGTAGCTCTGAAGGTTAAACATTGACTCAGCAGTTGGAGAAATTTCTCTTCTGGTCTGTCTGGTCTCGCTGCGTCTTTGAAACTTTAAATTTAGCTGCAGTTTGATGCTAAAGTAGTGGTTGTTAAACAACTATAGAGATATGAATTGTTGCATAATATTTCTCCACAGTGCTGTAACTCCTTCCTCCTTTTCCTTCAGTGCGTCATACCCTTCCTATTTACCCCCACTCACAGCGTCAGCATGCAGTACAGTGTTTTCTGTAGTGTCTGTCTGTGTTTGTTATCTAGTGTGCTTGAGGTTCTCTGGCTCCTGAGTCTTCAACAGGGGGTTTTGGTTGAGACAAAAATTCAATTGTCTGAAATATTAACATTAACATGAATCAAAAGTATTATTAGGTAAGTCGTAAATAAAAGAATAATATTGTACATGTACAATATGTATGTAGTAGGTGGTCCCTGCTCGGCCTCTCTGTCAGCTATGGGGTCCTTGGCATGAAAAACCTTGAAGACCCCTGCTCTAGCTAGTTCTAGTTCTGTTTGTCCCACATTAGGGATATAACGACACACTCAACTCACTATTGGATGGAAATATACGATACTGGGTTCACAATTGATTGAATGAGATTAGAAAAAGATTCTCAAACAAAAATCTACAAACTATATTTTCTCTTATAATCCTAAAGCTGTGCAAAACAATGCATATTTCCTTATCTTTGTAAAAGTGACAGTGATGTCTTTGATTGATACAGATACTGACACAAGCGACATAGGACGTCAAACGAGCAAAGTCAAAAATAGACTGCTTTCTCTGCTGTTTAAAAAGAGCACCACAATTAGGGCTGGGACAATATTATCGCATATCTGTATCGCAATTTAGGTGTCTGCCGATATTATGTAGAACTTTCTCATCCTGTATTTACTTTACCGTCGGTTACTCCTTCAGCCACAGTAATAGTATGAAAGTCTTTGCCTCTGTTTGCTTTTTGCAGTTCTGTTACAGTTTGTGCTACAGTGGTAAATAAATATATCTAAATGGCTTCATATAGATAATATAATAAGAGCTGTATTTTGGCATACAATTCTTGCTACTGCAGCTTTAAGTGAGCTTTCCAGTAAGCCAAGCAGCTCCCCTCACTGACTGAATTACACTCTTCTTGTCCTTTTAAGGTGCTTCTGAGAGGCATGAATGACTTTGCAGTTCTCAACACAGGGCGGAAGATGCCCCTCCTTGGACTGGGAACATGGAAGAGTGAGCCAGGAAAGGTAGGGGATGCACCAATCTCCTGTCTGAAAAACAGGCTCCTTTTGATATGATTTCTCTCCTTATAGATGATGTCAGAAAACAGGTAATATTGTGTATTGCTTTCTGTTTCTGCCCATACAGTTCCAGTTCCCATATCCTCTGTCCAGATGCAGATATATGTCTGCAGTTTCAGACGTTAAAGCTGCACTAATCAGTATTTTTATATTAGCAATGAATCAAATGAAATGTGTGAAAAGTACTGATGAGCCCGAAGAGAACTATCACTAGACTCCTATCGGCTCTACGGAGCATTTTAGCCCTTTGAAACTTACGGTTTGGTTCAGTCTTAGCCACTAACAGGTGAACATAGTGGAACCTTTAATAGCTAAAAAGACCAAAACAGCAGAAAAGAGAGTGCATGTTAGAGTCAGGACTATAAAGGAATGCTAACGTTGCCATATGAACTGTATATGGTGTGTAGCCAGTTCAACACCTTGCCAGTTGATGTCAGCATGATAGCATAAATGGTCTATAAGCTGTCTTATTCGGCCACTGTCACAGGTGAAGCAAGCAGTTGTTTGGGCCTTGGAGGCTGGGTATCGCCACATCGACTGTGCAACCATCTATGGCAACGAGGTCGAGATTGGAGAAGCCCTGCAGGACACGCTCGGCCCCGGCAAGGTAAAACATAAAAGAATTAGAAACTTGAGACTGTTCCATAATGCAGAATAACAATATCATGTTCAGTAAGATTTCTCTATCGAGCCTGGTCTTGGTTGTCTCTATTGTCCTGAAATTTCAAGACACTTAATTGTCTGTGCACCAGGCCCTGAGACGAGAAGACGTGTTCATAACATCCAAGCTGTGGAACACCCGACATCACCCAGAGGACGTGGAGCCGGCCCTCCTGAAGACCCTGAAGGACCTGAAGCTGGAGTACCTGGACCTCTACCTCATCCACTGGCCCTACGCCTTCCAGTGAGCTCAACCTAATACGTCTGATAATTAGATAATTAACTCATTATCTCCAGAAAAAAACAGATAACGAGCTAATTAATGTGCAGTCAGAGGAAAACACATTTGTTATCCTGAGATAACGATGTAGTAACATGTTTTGACACTGTGGGATAGCAAGGAATAAATTGTTGAATATAAAAGACTTTAAGTTATGAAACTGCATTTATCTCCCAACTTGTTCTACGTAGACTTTAAACTGAGGCCATATTTTAAGGAGGCAAATGAACAGAAAAACTACAGTTTTTACTTTTTTGCCTCAGTCGGTCCCTGGTTGCTTTTAATCTTTCTTTAAAACGTGGCTCCCTCTTTCTATATCCTAGACAAGGGGACGATCCTTTCCCCAAAAAGGAGGATGGCACCCTGCTGTATGACGACATAGACTACAAGCTGACCTGGGCTGCCATGGAGAAGTTGGTGGAGAAGGGCCTCGTCAGATCCATCGGCCTTTCCAACTTCAACAGTCGGCAGATTGACGACGTCCTGTCAGTCGCCAGCATCAAACCCACTGTTCTACAGGTACAGGCTCTTTGTGATGAGGAAAAGGTCCACTTTAATTGCTCCAAACAGGTTAAGTGTGAGCACACTGAAGCATGCCTCAAGCTACGGATCACCCTGGTATCTCTGTGTTTTGGTTGGGCAGGTAGAGGGCCACCCCTACCTGGCCCAGGTAGAGCTGCTGGCCCACTGTCGGGACCGCGGCCTGGTGATGACGGCCTACAGCCCTCTGGGCTCTCCGGACCGGGCCTGGAAACATCCAGATGAACCTGTTCTGCTTCAGGAGCCTGTGATCGCCGCCCTCGCAGAGAAATATAAAAAGTCTCCTGCTCAGATTATCCTGAGGTGAATTCACTCCTGAATTAACTGATCAGATTGTTCACAGTGCAGAACATACTGGCTTACATAAGATTTCATTTAAAAAAAAAAAAAAAGCTTCAAGTTTTCAAATTCAAAACGATAAACGCTTAAATTTAATTTAATCCTTTTAGGTTTTCACATGTAGGTAACAAAATACGGATCCCATCTCCTTTACTAACACTTCATCTACACCTGCTATTAAAATGCAATCTGTACACAGAATTTGGATAATAAGTAATCCGATCATGCCTTTGCATTCTTATTTCTCTGTCCTCCAGAACAAAACCTGTGCAAGTCATTTGAGTGGTGGCCAATCAGCCCCAGACTCCCCAAAAAAACAACAGATTCTTAATTACTTGTCCCTCCTTGTAAATTCTGCAAATGTTAATAAGCTACTCCTTATCTTGTTTAAGTTTGTCCCGGCGTGTTGCAGGACCAGCATATCTGTGACTAGATAAACAATATGCCTTATTAACAGATGGCAACAAACACCGTCACTCACACCGTGATTTCTTACTGTGCTTCACCGAAGACAAAAGAAGAAATTAGAGGCATGTCTTTTTCAGTTTTCTCACGTGCTCGCTATCTAAATTTGAACAACAACCTATATTTCCTGTTCACTAGAAAGAAATATGTGTATCAGGATGGATGCCAGCATGTTGTACGGATTGTTTATACCTATCTAGAGCCACACACAGCTGAGCCAGACTGCAAGCGGATGAGGTCAGGCAGGACTGATCACATTCAACGCATTTACACCTTGAATTATTAACATGTATTTCCTTATCTGGATAACGTGTCAGAATACAGGTTGCAAAACCATGTGTAAATACAGCACAGTAGCACATAATGTACACATTTGTATTTTCACATTTCCACATCTACATTTAAAAGGTTTGTTAGTATATTGAGTCTTTCTAAATTAATTCCATGTTGCATTAAAGTTCTAAAGTCATTATTGGAGACAACCACAGAATACTTGCAAGGGAGATGGAAAATGACATGCAGTGGTCTGTTTATAAACAGCAAATGAAAGTGTGCTGTGGATCATAAAGTGATTTGCAATAACTTTTTTGGCCAGTTGAGGGCAATGCAACAAGCTGTGCACACAACAGTGGCAGCAAATACAGCATAGAGCTGATAATGCAAACATGCCAGCGTGGCATAAGTAGCAAAAATCATGTGTACATGTACTGCTAATTATTTTCCAAATGATGGTGTAGTGTTGAAGGGCACATTATTGCTGCATCAGTCAAGCTCTATTAAACTCTAGCTAAACGAGAGCCAGTGGCATGCTTTGAAAAGCTGTTTACAGCATGGTCAGGTGTACGTGGTTTGTAGCCGTGGGGCTAAAATAAGCACCTGGTATGGTAAAAGATCTCTCCAGGGAGCGTACATTTCAAGTTTGTTGTATTTGCAGGTGGCAGACACAACGAGGAGTGGTAACAATCCCCAAGAGTGTGACAGAGTCCCGCATCAAAGAGAACATTCAGGTGGGCTAACATTTTCATTCATTTCCAAACTATGAGGCTAGTTTTGTTTATTTCATTTTTTTGAGACATCCTTTTTATAATATCTCATTAAGGTTCACTTTTTTGCCTTAAAGTACTTAAAAGCTACAAAAAAGTTTTATTTACAAGCTGTGCTTGTTTTTTGGCACAACTCTAACTTTCATTTGCAGAGGACGTTGTGTGGGTTGTGAGCGGTTGATTTAATTGTGTTTGTTGGCAGGTGTTTGACTTTACCCTTGAAGCAGAGGAAATGAAAAGCATTACAGCCCTGAACAAAGGCTGGCGCTACATTGTACCAATGATAGAGGTGAGTAGGCTTTATGTGTTGTATCTCTTAAGGGTTGCTATAAAAAGTCCTATATTTGAATTTTCCAGTCTACTGGGAAACTTAATGTCCTATGTAGCTCAGTTTAGAGAGCTAATCTATAGGAGCCTGTGATCATAATACAGCAAGTGTCCTCATTGTCCTGATAGGTCTAAGTATGATTTTAATAGAGGTGAAGCTTCTTTTTTTGTCCTGCAAAAGTCAAATTTAAAGGCCCAGGATATTGGCACAAAATGTCAGATATTGGAAGTTTTAACTTACAAATATTCAGTCAGTCCTGAAAGATTTTCTCAGGCAGTTTGGTGAATAGCAAAAGCAGTTTTCTGTGTGTAATGAGAAGGCACCAGAAGTGCCTTTGAAGCCTGCCAAGTTTAATGGGTCATTTTGGTATTCTTTGACCTACACCGTATGTTGCTATGTTTTTGTGTCTAAGCCACTGTCCCTGAATTTGGTCCAGTATTGAATGAAAGCGCTGCAGCCTGGAGCCATGAAACGGACTACAACGCAATCCTTACGACCAATTGTGTACCATTAATGTGCATCCATTAATAGTGCTCGTTCTTGCCACTGACAAGTGTTTGACAGCACAACCCACAGAGGAATGAAAAATGTTTTGTTCCCTTCACTTGATCTGCTGTGGGTCTTACTGAGTCTGCTGGTAGGGAAGAGTCTGTTGTGTTGTACAGAGAAAGCATACTTTAGTGTTGTGTAAAAGATTTTCAATGTCATGGCTGAATATTTAGCTAATTTCAACAATGTGGATGGCTGCCTGTAATTATTTGAGCTCGAATATGAGGATGAAGAGCTCCTACAAAGTGAAGAGTGGCCGAGGAGAGAGCGAGGACAGGCAGTGGAGGGTACAGCCAGCTGTAATGCTGCAAGGTTCAGGAGACTGGTAGTGGTCCTGACTGGTGGTGCTCAGAGTTAAGGATGTCCAGTGGTCCAGGGAAAATAAAAACATTATTATTTGACACAAAAACATGGGAAAATAAGGTCCAGGTTGAAAAATGCCCTAATTTCCCCTCTAACAAGTGAACATGGCCATGTTACTGAAGAGCAGAGAGAAGTGTATCAACTCTGTGGATGTTGCAGGTGGAAGGAAAGCGCGTTCCCAGGGATGCAGGACATCCTCACTACCCTTTCAACGACCCCTACTGACGCCTCACACTACGACCTGAATCTGTGCCTTCAACAACCCCACATCACTAATAAACGTTCCTGGATCCTGACATCAGTTTGTCTTTAGATCATGTCAAATCCTGCACTTATCATTAGAACATTTCAACTTACTGTTGGTGATGAAGACTGGAAATATCTGGTATGACTATACATACTGTACGTCTTATTTTTTAAATAAACATTTTGTTACTTCAGTTGCAGGTGTCTTTATTCAGGAATGAACTCCAGTGGAACAATGTAGGGTTGTACAGTGAGGGAATGTTAGTCAAACAATAAATAGAGATAAACACTAGATCTTTTATACTGTGATGCAGAAGTTGATTTCAAAGACAGTTTCAGAAACTACACAGAAATATAATTATTAAGTGGTGCATTACAACCAACAGTCACGACATACAGTTTCATTCAGTCATTAGTTCAAGTGACAGTGTTGGTGCTTTATACTGTTTCAGCAAGGATGAGGGCGTCTCAGTCAAATCACACAATGAAGGTACAAAACCATCCAATTCACACACCGTCATTTTTTTAATCCTAAAACTATAATATGCAACATTTCCACATTAAAATGTCTATAAACACCATATATGTAGTTATATGTTCTATATGTAGTTAAGTTGTGTACCATTATCCCAAATTCAGTAGTCATTTTATTCAGGTAATGCTGCGTTTCACTGGTCACCTGTCAAGCCTCTTTGCGTATGTGTTGTGGCTGTCTGTCATAAATTGACTTTTTATCCAGTTTCAGGCCACATTTTTATGATTCTTCTTCAGTCATCAGACGTTTGGATCTTAAGTTATCAGAGAAACAAGCTGAACTAACACCCTTTGTCCACCAAACAGCATCAGAGAAACACTGATTCTTAAGGTGGAACTGCTTTATTTAGTGTTTTTACCAGTTCTTGTCAGCAGGTCCTTTTTTGGGAGCGGAGGAGACCTCTGTTGATAATCTGGCTCCGTCACAATGAACACTGAAGGATTTCTAACCAGGAGAAGCTGACTGCAGTGACAATAGTGTTGGTAAGACAACAACTCCCATGATCCCACGCTGCTTCCCACAACGTCATCAAACGTAGTCTTTTGTTATTGATGTGAGAGACCTCTGCAGCGTCAGTTATTACATATTGTTCGTTTAAACTGAAGGTATGTCATGTTTACACTTTTACAAAAGCATTCAAATCAACATGGCGTACATTCAATTGATAAACAACAACCACAATATAAAAATAATGACATATTTTAATAAGCACGTGGCTGGTTCAGTAATGGAGGACAATCAGTGGTCTGTGTCGGTAGTCTTTGCTCCTGCAGCGCCTCCTCTAAGGCTTCCTCCATTGTCAGTTTGGGAGCTCTGTGCTTGCGAATGTACTGTGGAAAGAATGAAGACATGTTGAACACAAACTTAATGTGTGTGTGAATTATCTACATGTTTGAGAACAGTGTCATCTTGATAATGCAGTATGGAATGTAATAGCAATTTAAAGGATGGCTGGTTTGTGTTCATTTCACATGTCTCATGACAGACAACTCCCTCCTGTTGAGTCAAAGGAAAAGCTCAGTTGTAGGTTTGTGACTGTGTGTGTGTGTGTGTGACGGTGTGTGTAAGCATGCTTTACCTCCTTGGTGTCCTCCAGCGTGGTGTATCTGTAGTTTGGTGGTTCCAGGCTCTTTACCAGGCTGGAATGAAGATGGCGGCTGCTTTCAATGAACCGCCTCGTCATGGCGAGTTGCTGCTTCAGCAGTTCATTGAGTGCAAATACAGCTGGGTTGAAGGTGCTGAGAGCTGAGGACAAACACACACACACACACACACACACACACACACACACACACACACACACACACACACACACACACACACACACACACACACACACACACACACACACACACACACACACACACACACACACACACACACACACACACACACACACACACACAGAAGAATCAGTACGATGGCTTTAGCACTCCCAAGCACAAAACACATAAACTGGGTTTATGGAAAATACAGTCTCTATTACAGGAAGAATATGGTGAAATAAGGAAGACCGATAGTACCTTCAAATCTGTAACTATGTAGCTAAAGCCAGGAGATAGTTTGTTTAGCTTAGCATGAAGGCTGTATATGGTGAAACAGCCCCAACATGCTGAGTCGTTTAGGGCTGGGCTCGGGCCTTCTTTTATCTATAGACCAGGCTCTGGTTGGACTCGAGCTCATTTAACTTCCCTCCTTTCCTTTTCTCCATAGTGTATGTGTGTGTATTTGTGTGTGTATTAGTGAGCGTGAGCATCACAGAGCACTTTTTAACTTGTGTCCTTTCATTGTGCCCATAGTCTGTGTGTGTTTTTGCATGTATCAGAGAGAGCCTAACTGGTGATGGTCTCGGGTCAGGCTAGGGCTGGACTGTTTGGTCTGTGGAGGGCTGTAGTCTGGCTCTGTCCAAAGGTAACACAATCCACCTGTAAAACTCCTTTCACACAATCAGCATTCACACTCTCCCCCCTTTCTGGCTCAATGCTATGACGCGTTGTTCTACATTATTGGTTTTTTTGCAGTCTATGGGAACAACGTGCAACGGCGGACAGCAAGGTGAGCGAGTCTGATTGGACTGGAAGAAGAAACAAGGAGACAGGTCACTGGAACTTTCTCCGGTTTGCTAAACCACTGGCACTGTGCCATATATCAACAACATACTGAAAATGCTGAGTGACAGAGGCATTGCTCACAGGCCAAGACAAGTAAGAAATACTGCTTTCTGCTGTTTACTAGCCCTGTTTCTGTGCGCTGTGACGTTGAATGTGACACATCAGTAAAAAAAATGCAGAAAGGCAAACTCATCTACAGACAATGGGAAAGGAGTCAAAGCTGCGTTTCAAAAACCTGTTTAATGTTTAATGCATACTATTTCTGTGACACAGGCAGAGATTTCCTGGAGTCTTGCCAAAAGTCTAGATGTTAAATTAAGCTAACCACCTCCTAGCTCTCCTGTTATATTTAGCATAAAAGGGTTAAGTTAGTTAATCTCCTCATCTGTCAGTAAAACAGTGTATTTCCCAACATGTTGAAATATTCCTTTAATCCCTAAACAGTCATCAATCATGGTGTGATTTTGGACACAAAGTTCCTGTTAGCTATGACCAACAGCTAGTATCAGTCACTGTATGTCAGTCCAAAGGTTTTCTAACACAGGGTTCCAACTCTTATTAAGAAATCATATTCCAGGACCCTTCCAGGACATTTTCCAGGAATGAAAAAATAAAATCTACAGGACAGCATTGCTCACAAACAGTCAAACAATTTAGCAGTAGGCCTCATAGATGGTCAGCATTGATGGGACACTGTGTGTTAGCTTGCTTTGTTTTTACAGTTTACAATGAGGTTTAAGTAGGCAATCTAAGTAAGGGGCTGAAATACATTTCCAGGACATCAATTATTTCCAGGATATTTTGTCATTTCAATCCATTTCCATGTGTTTCCATAACTTGAAAATTAGTCTCTAAATTTCCAGGTTTTCCATGATGCCTGTGAACCATGATTTTAGTTACCACCTGGATGCAGGAGCAGGTTTTTTAATATTTACAAGTCTTCTACGTGTATTTATGTTGTATGGTTGGTTGTGTTGCGTTCTGTTTAATTGGGTCTTACCTTCCACCATTTCTGCACTGAGAGTATGAGTGAGCACTGGGGAGGGATCCAGGTAGGTCATACCCACTGCTGGACCCACAGGAGCCATACCTGAGGGAGGGGAGCCAGAGATAAGAAACACAAATACTGAGCTGAACATGATGACTACTGTGAAGAAACAGTGATAGTGATGATTAGTGGCACTACCATATGTTAAATGTGTGGCAGACTAACCGGGCCATGTGTGAACCAGTGGATTAGACTGAGTCTGTACTGCTGCCTCTTTTAAAACCTTTCTAGTTGAAGCACGCCTCCTCGACTGGTGAGATGAGGTCCGGCTGCCATGTGAGACCGAGGATCTGGAGGATCTGGAGCCCCTGTTTCTGCTGAGTGTTTGGCTGTGATCTGAAGTCTGTGAGGTGTAGGAGCGTCCTGTGTCTGAGAAAGCGCTCGAGTAATCATCTTCTGTCCTCCCACGGGACACGTCTAAATCAGAAGCCTGCTCTCTGACTTCCGACACCTCCTCCTCTCCATCTCCATGTCCTTGCAAGTCCTCTGAAACCTGGCTGGTGCTGTAATTTGGCTCTGTCCTGCTCTCGCTCTCAAAGTCACTTTGGTAGTCCAGCAGGTCCTCCTCCTTCAGCTGCTGTTCCTCCTCTTTCTCCTTCAATCTTGGCAGCTGATGTCTGTTTGGGGGTCCAGGAACAGGGGCGCTGACTCCTCTCTGTTTAGGCAGCAGGAAGAAGGTAAACACATCAGACTAAGGAGTCCTTCAGGGGATTCAACAAGATCCCCAGCAACAAGAGAAAAAGCTCAATTTTACTGTCATTCATTTTTCAACCAGCAAATGTATGAGACTGACTAGCGCAATCCTTCTGCTGTCAATGACAATTTTATTTTCAAAATGAAAAATTTAAAACAGGTTGGTTTTATTTTTGTTTTCTGTTGTTTTTTTTTTTCAAATCTAAAAATGGCTTTTGGTTTCCTCATTGCACACGAAAATCCAAAGTACACTGCCTCAGAGGGGAGTGTGCTATACTGGAGATCTTTACAGAGATAATACATTTGCCTCATTTTTTCAGCTCCAAGCCAAATATCGCTTTCCTCGACCACATTGTTACCGCTACCTTCAATGCAGGCATTTCGTACTGGAGTGTATCCCAGAGTATACAACTAAACCAAAGAGTTAACTTCTCTTACAGCAAAACTCTCAAAATTTGATCTCCTACTTTGTCACACCTTTATGGTACCAGTAGATGCCAGTCATCTCAGGGAAGCTTGGGTGTTCCTGTGACAGATGAATTATGGGAGGAGGAACTGTCTGCTATATGGAGCTGTTCTGTCAAAACTAGATATCGATTCATTCAGTTTAAAGCCCGACACCCACTGCATTACTCCAAAGCTAAACTTAGTCAGATATTTGGCTCAGTTTCTCCCCTGTGCGACAGATATGGTACCGCCAAATGATCACACTTATTCTGGCACTGTCTAATACTAGATCATTTCTGGTGTGCCCGTAATTTGGCAATATTTGGTCGTTCTGACAAGACAAGGGCCCTTCTCTCCCATCAAAAGCAGTGAGTGTCCATCGTCCCCATGTTGTAGGAGGTGGCTCAATGAAATGCTTTCTGTTGTTTGGATGGAATTCAGACTCGTTTTAGCAAAGAGGAATCCACTAAATTATTTTTATACGTTTGTGTAGGTTTAGCCATCATTCTCATCAATTATTCATACATTTTACTCATCAATTTACAATGTGTGTGCAATGTGAGAGCACAGAGCACGGACATAAGCGAACATCTAGGTCTTTAACAAGTTCTGTTTAACCACTTTGGCTGGCGTTTGTTTCTCAAACATCAACGTAACATTAGCTATGTGTGTGCAGTTTTTTCAGTGCAGAAGATTGTAACAGACTTTTTAGGTATGTTCATTTTTAGATCATTACTTAAAGCTGCACTAATCAATATTTTTATTTTAACAATGGGTCAGAGCATGAAGTGTAATGTGAAAGATGTCTGACGTTGTTTTGAACTGTCTGCAGTTCCCTTCAGCAGCTCTGAAGAGCTTTTTGGCATCTTTCAGATCATTGTTTTGGTTTTATGCCCCTCAACTTTACTGTTATAGCTCAGGCTCCCATCACCTCTGTTTCCAGCGGCAGCAGGCAGCTGTTTTCAGCAGAAAAGCTCTAATATCCCACTGTGCACCACTTTCTGCACTAGCAGGTGAACATAGTGGAGCATTTAGCAGCTATAGACAGACATTTTTCTTGGGAGTTGACAGGGACCAAAACAGAGCTAGAAGTGAGTGAATACCAGACTTACATTTGTCAGGCTGACACAAACACAACTCCAAGTGAATGCCAATGCTGCTCTGTGTCTAACAGATTTGCTGTATTGACTTAGAAGGTGTTAATATTTCAGTGCTGTGTGTACAGCCAAAATAACAGGCAAAGCAGCTTTAAACAAATCTCTCAAATTGTTTCATAATGGACACAAAAAATAACCTTCCTTTAAGTTTGAATTACTTAAGCATTGCAATATAGTACACATGCAAATAGCATTATTCACCGTACTTAATGCTGTCATTACCAACCTCCTTTACAGGTGTTTCCTCTGTAAATCCAAGGTCGTCTAATGTCATCACATTTATCTTGAAGTCTGCAATAACACAAGATAACAGAGCAGCAATTTTAGGTCACATATTTCTCAAATTCTCTAATTCTTGCCTCCCTCCACCTGTTGCCAGTTAGGTTCAAGATTGATTTTTTTAAGACCCAACATGGTCTAGCCTCTAGTTAAAATACGAACCTCTTGACTTCACACACTCATGGTTGTACCTGTTAACTGTCCCTAGGTCAAGGCTGGAGACTAAGCGTGACCAGGCTTTTACCCTCAGGGGCCCTAGGCTCTGGAATTTGCTGCCCGAGGATCACTTGCTGTAAAATCTTTGCTTAAAACATATCTTTACAGGAAAGCCTTAGTGATGCATGGCTTTCAAATGTTGGTGTTGGTGCTGTGTTGTTTTATTTTCTTTTATTCTCACATTTTAACTGTATTTATGGTTACGTATATTTTTGTTTTATTCTTATGTATTTTGTCAAGCATTTTGCAACCTTGTTTAGATACACGAGTGCTATAAAAATTAAGTTATTATGTTATTCATTCAAACTCTACAGAGGGAAGATTCATGTACCTTGTTGTCCATCTAGGATGCATGACGTAAGGAGAAAAGAATAAAACATGGTGAATGAACAAAAACACCACGTTTCATCTCCTGTATGCAAAATGAGAGGCTAAGCATTTTGTAATCAGTAAATCATTAAAATAAGAACTCTGAGACATTGTTAGAACTGGAATACACTGCTGATTTTAAGTCCTATTGGCTTCTTAGCAGCTACAACACTAACTGCCATCTTTCCTGATGTTTTTTATGCCCTGAGAATTTCTTTCACCTTCAGAGGACACTGTGCTCCTCTCACTGTGGGGGTCTTCAGAGCCAGGCCCAACAGGGAAGAGCTCCTCCAGAGAGAGCACCTCACTGCGGCCTGACATAGAGGAGAGGGACCGCGGTGGACTCTGCGCCCTGTGAGGGGAGTGCAGTCTCCCCAGAGGGGAAGGGGAGACACGGGGAGGAGAGGGGGACGGGGAGAGCACAGAGGGGCTGAAGTGAGCCTGAGCCTGACCGGTGAATCGAAAAGGAGAGCTGCGGTGAGAAGGAGAGGCAGGGGAGCGGGGTGGAGCTGTATTGGAGGATGATGAGGGAGGGACAGCGGCGGGAGAAGGTGTGGCGTGGACCTTCCAATGGCTTTTGCTCAACATCTGTAAGAGAGAAGTATAGTATTGTTTTGAACTGAAAGAACTGTCAGCCACAGAGATTCTGCAGGGTTAAGATATTAAGACCCTTTAAAACCACATTGAATGCAATGTAATACCTGTTTTATGATTATACCGGCCAAAGTTTGGAAGAGCGTTGGAAAAACAGGGACGATATGGCCAAGAATGATTCATTATCAGTACTTACCAGCAGTATATAACAATAATTTAAAACAATCAACGTGGCCTAGACCCAGTTAAGCAGCAGACAATGGATGGATGGATTAACCAATGAAAAATGTATAATTCATTTAAGTTCATTATATTTTAGCCTCCTGCAGCACAATCCACTGTCTCAACAATCTTCTTTTCACTGTGTAACATCTCCCAACAGCTCACAAAAAACCATTCTGCACATCACATTACTGCCTACAGCAGGCAAGAGAAAATATTTATGTCTTTAGTAGATTAAATGTAATACTTTTTAACACATTCTAAGGCCTCGAGAAAACGTTTCAATACTTGCAGATGCATACATGTTTTTGCATTGTTAACAACCACCGTGTTAAAACACTGAGTTTGTGAGTCTCATTTGATGTGATACATGCAACCTCCAAGTTCATATTTCTGTCTCTACTTCCTTTAGGTTAAACTGGTATATTAATCCTCCAGGTTGATTCATGGAATATATATATATGTATTAGCATATATTGTGTATATATTTAATTACTTTAAGGTACATAGGCACTTATTATATTTATATTTACATTTTCACTTGTATATACAGTATATACCTATACATACATTTCTATTCTATATATTGTGTAAGTAGAACTGTAACAATAAAGTATTATGCCCTTTCATCATAACTCAGTTAACCAGAACAGACACAGTTTTAATAGCTTGGAAATGCACGACTGGATCAAAGACTCCTTGCCAAGTGGTACCCTTTAGTACAGAGAGATTTTGAACACCCTCTCCCATAAAAGATTACAGGCTGTCGTAAAAGGAAAGATGAGCTATATTATATATATTTCATGCAGACCTTAAAAACATACTTCTAATGGGCATGGAAGACCCCTCTCATAAACCTATTTATACAACACACCACATGATATGGTTTCTGATGACTGGTTAACCTAACACTCACATACATGTAGTGGACTGGACACAATACATTACTAAATTAATATGATTAATCAACATACATTTTTATGTATATTTAGGTTTATTTGTATCATTTTTTTCCCTTTCTTTATTTTCCCCCACCCTTTTATTGTTATTTTTCCCATTATTTAATCTTGTTTATTTCCCCCCCTTCTTTAATTTTAATGTCTCTTTGTGAAGCTTAACTGACACTGCCAGTCCAAAGTCGTAGTGACTGACATGCGTTAGCACATGTTCTGTATCATTTCCGGTGTACATCGTTTCAAAAATGGTATGAAACGTAGTACATAATACATTCTGTATACAATTAGTATGTAGTATGGAACAGGGATGCCGGTACTGACTCCATGACTATGACCATGACTGCGCTTTGCCTCGCCTGAGGCATGATGGGAACTGTAGTGCCGTGACAAATTGGGGCGTTTGTGATACATATTTTAAAATATTAGTATATTTTGACAGAGCTAAAGCTCAGAATGTCCCATCAACACGGTTTTATATGTGGACATACAAAAATAGGCAAAAAGTCTTAATATGTGTGTACTGTTTTGTGAGCCACATTAAAGACAAATTTCCGTTGCTTTGTTACAGTCAAGTTTTGTCTGAATCAGAAACTGTTTGAAAGTTTGAAAAACTGTCCTAGAACATGTATAGAACCATTGCCATTTGAACTGATTAGGCATTAGCCCAACCTATCCTAAAATAACAATACATAACATGCATAGCTAAGACACGTACTGAAAATGGCATAAGACTGTAAATAAAGGGAGTGGAAATAAATTATCAACAGCCCAGGTTCAAAGATAAAAGGTACCTTGTCCGCTGGTCTCCCAGGTATTAAGAAGCTGTTGTCTATTGAATCCAATGACTCTCCAAGCAGTTTCCTCATGTCCTCTTCATCACTTTCCAGACTCACACCACTCACTACTCTCACTGACTTTGTCTCCGAACCTGCCGAAGGGACTACAGCATCAGCAGCTCTGGACCTGGACCTAACACCAACATCTGGGCCTTGATGGGACCTAGCAGCAGCAGCAGCAGCATTACTATTATTCACAGCCTTTGTTGTGTTATTCTTGGGGAAAACTTTCCCCTTCAGGCTCTGGTCACTGCTGGACTGAGCTGCTGAGAGCTGCACAGAGGCCTCCAGGGACTGGGCTGCCGGCGGTGGTGGAATCCCCATGTCTGAGGTTTGATTCTCAGCCGGTTTTAGCCCCTGTCCGGCCTGCTTGCGGCTGCGGATGCGGCTCTCAATTTGAGCCAGTCTACTCAAAGCAGCATTCTGGGAGCCTCGCTGGGAAGATGACACATACCTGACCAGAGGGGGTGAGAGGGAGCAGAGGTGAACATTATATTTTGAGTTGAATCAGCAGGAGTGGAACGGACGTGTAGAAATCTTTTTGGCGTTGAGTCATTGATGTTATGGTTAGAGGAAAACTGTCCTGAGACACTTGATGAAGGAGAAATAAAACTGGGATTAAATGTGCCAATACTAGGCCTACTGGTAAATTATATGACCATTTGTGAGCAAGTACTATCCAGAATTGTCAAGAAAATGTCCTGGGAAATTATTTCTTAAAAAGAGTGTGAACTCCTGCACACATTGAACTGTACCTGGGTTCAGGCTCCTGCTGCATTTGGCTCTTGCTGACAGGCGAGTAGCTGCTGTTGATTGCAGGTGGTGGAGCCTTCTTCAAGAACCTGCTCCGTCCTCCACCCAGGGAGCTCTGAGGTCTGAGATCCTGGCAGGACAACAACAAGGAGGGCTCAGGCAGAATCACAGAGAGTGGATTTAGGAACATCCCACTGTGGAAGTGTCCTGAGCGATACAGCAGGGTTGTTTACCTCAGTAGAATCCCCCCGGGTCTTCCCAGCAGCAGCAGAGCCCGCGGCGTCCGCTCCATGCTCAGGGGCAGAGCTGACTGAGGACAGGTCACTCAGATCTGAGATTAAAGTGTGTGTATTTGGGGGAGCAGACCTGGTTTTCACAGACCCACCCACAGCACCCTTAAGAGAAGGAGAGGAAGAAAAGACACGTTTCTGCTGTTACTCACGTGTGTCACAGCATCTATCATAGTAATTCATTGAAACAAGCTTGAAACTCACCGCATGTCCCCGTGTTGTGGCTGCAGGCTCCGGCACGGACTCAGCGCCCCCTCCGCTGGTCCTCTTGGCGGACAGCAGTGCCTGAGCCCGGTCCAGAGCGGAGCTTCGACCGCCTCGTTTCCACATCTTTAAACTGACGCTCTTCCTTACGCTATCTGGCTAACTTTTACTTAATACACTTGATATTGATTGATACATGATAGTACACGCTGTGTGGACAGTAGCAATCCCAGAGTGGGACTGTTTCATCCCGCCCTGGAGACAGTAACGTTAGCTTGCTGGCTAGAGGCTAAACCCGTGTTTGCTAGCTAACGTTAACTCCACACGGTGCTAAAAAGTGTCTCAGGTTCATTTAGAGGTCATTTATAACCTATACAACCTCACATCCATTAGGAAACATAAAAACAGCTCATAATGTTGCCAACTTCTGACCGTACTTTGCTTTACTTCGTACATAGCGACCACACAGGCGTCCCTTGTTTCCAAGGAACAGCTTTCTTCTTCTTTGATGTTTTACGGCAGTTGGCAACCTTAACGGTACATTACTGCCCCCTTCCGGATATGTTTCTACTCCATTTGAAATTACTCACAGGGGAAATACTACAAGTAAAAGTCCTCAATTCAAAACCTTACTTAAGTAAAAGTCAAAGTATAAAAAGGACTCATTGCACAGTAAAATGTTTTCTATTATATCTGATGTTTTTGGATTAATATTACTGCTGCATTAATGTGTATGTGGCATTCTACTGCTGTAAATGTTTATTGTTGATTTGAACTTAAAGTGCAAGTACCTCGAATTTATACTTAAGTACAGTATTTGAGTAAATGTAGCTACCTGGCCTCTACTCTGTTTTCCTTAACTGTGTCCATCACTTGTCTTCTGTGTATTTTCTGTATTTTGCTAGGAAGTTTTGTTGCACTGTCTTTGTACTGTTCCCTATGGAAGCCCATCTCTACCAATATGACAGGAAAAAAAGGAATCTTTAAGTCATTATAATTAGAAACTTTCTCATTATTTTGACTTAGTATGTCATTGTAATGAGAAACCTAAATTATAATAGGCCTGTGTGTTGATTCCTCATATCCTCCAAAGCAACAGAATCAAGTGAATGAGACAAAGTTTGGCAGACCAAATGGATACTGTCATTGAACACTACTTTGCAAAGTGGGTATTCTCAGTTCAGCCATCTGTAGCCATGCTGTCTGCCAGACATTTGTAACTGCTGGTCAATGAAGGATGCTACGGAAACGTATTGCATTCACTTGAAAATTAATTCAGTTTGTTTTTCGGAGTAATCTTTTTTTCTGTTTTTCATTGTAATTTATTTTTATGGTTGTTTTTTTGGAGTCATTTTTTTCAGATTTTCTGAATACATTTTTTTTTTCTGTTTTTCTGACAATTTTTTTTCCTGAGTTTAGAGAGCGTTTGAAACAATAGACGCATTCATTCCTTTATTGAGAGGTCTATTTAACGGAAACAAACATGACCGGCTTGTTTAGTTCAATCAAGTTATACTTTGATCTGGGTTTAAGACACTGGGAGATAGTCCTGTCTTTAAGTCATATAGATGGTATTATCATTAGTTTGTCGACTCCACGCAGGCACCTGAGGACTTTGTGTTTGTTCAGAAGGAATCAGATCTGCTAGACATAGCAATATATACATAGCAAAATTGACCCGGTATGGTAGATAGTTGAAGATGGGGCATGTATGTGCGGGCAGTCACCATAGGTCCATGGGAGTCACTTGCAGGTTGGAGGTTCTCGTGGGAGTTTGAAGTATCTCGATAATTCAGGAAAAAAATTACTCCAAAAAACATGGGGGAAAAAATTACTACGAAAAACAGAAAAAATTACTCAGAAAAACAGGAAAATAAATTACTCAGAAAAACCAGTTTTTTTCAAGTGAATCCAATACACTTCCGTAGGATGCTACTTCCTCTACATTTGTCTTATTTCGTCTCCGCCAGAGCTGATTCTTTTGTAGCTTTCTCTCTAGGGTCCGGAGACAGATATTATGTGATTCCTACAAAACCTCTAAAATCTCACGATTTGTGAATCCACGTCTAAAGTAATCTTCAGTGACAGTATTCTTTTGGTCTCATTCACCTAATTTTGTTGCTTTGAAGCATATGAGGGAACAACACACAGGCCTTTTCTAATTTAGGCCTCTCATTATTTTGGGATACTAAGTCAAAATAATGATGTAAAGTTCCTCATTATACTGACTTAAAGAATTGGTGGAAAAGGGCTTCCATAGTTTCCACTGTGCTATACTTTTCCCCTCTGATTTTGAAACTCTATTATTCCGACAATTTGTCTGCTTTTTGGTTTCCAGGGATACCTGAATGTGCAGGGACCTGGTGGGGACCCACGTCATGAATGTGATATTTTTCTTACTATTTTTGTTTTCTTGAATTGTGACCAGGAGTTTATAAAGCAGATCCTGAGGATTACTGGTTGTCCTGTCTCAATGCTTGTGAGAGCTGACAGACACAGAGTTACTACATGTGAGTATTTCGGTCGATGGTAAATGGACCTGTACTTGTATAGTGCCTTTCTAGTCTTCCGACCACTCAAAGTGCTTTTACACTACGTGCCACATTCACCCTTTCACACACATTCACTCAGTGATGGCAAAGTCCATCGAACAGAAACTAACATTCATACACATTCACACACTGATACAAGGCATTGGGAGCAATTTGGGGTTCAGTATCTTGCTCAAAGATACTTCGACATGTGGCACCAGGAGCCGGGGATCGAACCCACAACCTTACTATTAAGGAACGACCCGCTCTTCCTCTGAGCCACAGCCGCCCAGATCTCCCCTGTTCAGCCCATCACATTGCAAACAGTTCAGTAGTGGGTCTGCTGTGGCTCCCAGGTAGAGCGGGTCGTCCACTAATCGGAAGGTTGTTGGTTCGATTCTCCCACTGCATGTCCTTGAGCAAGATACTGAACCCCAAATTGCTCCCGATGCTGCGTCATTGGTGTGAATGTGAATGAATGAGTTAGTTGTGTGGCACGTAGTGTAAAAGCGATTTGAGTGGTCGGAAGACTAGAAAGGCGCTATACAAGTACAGGTCCATTTACTATATATACACTCAAATAGTCTGACGTTCTTTTGGTTATTTCCACCTGGAAATTAGAGTTGTGCTTTAGGTGTAGGTGTAAAATAAAATGCAGGAGTAGCAATTTGTCAGTTGTGTCCAGTAATACAGTAAAACTCACCTAAATTCTGTTAATTGGACTAATAGATCAGAACATTCTTGGTCACATTTCTGTGTGATGTGTTTTTGATACTGAGATTACATTGTAATTTACTGTCTAAGTGACAGACGCGGTATGTATCTCAAATATTTGTTTTGTCAGTCCTGCTTATTTCACACCAAATTACACCTCAAGAAGAAATCATCCACGCTGTGATGATCCAGTTTTACTCTGGTTGTTTTAAAGTGTTGCAAAAATGAATTTGACAATGGTATATTGAGGTGGAGATCAACATCTTTTTAGTTTATCATACCACAGAATAAGCATTTACGTGTAAGAAAACGCTTTAATGCTTATTTGGTAATTTAGTGTTTAACAGAGGATTCAAAATGCAAATACAACATTCAATTCAATTCAATTCAATTTTATTTGTATAGCGCCAATTCATAACAGAAGTTATCTCAGGACACTTTTCAAATAGAGCAGGTCTAGACCGAACTCTTTAAAACATTCAAGTGGGCTACAGCGTAACAGCAGATGAACACAAATAACGACCTGCAGTCAGATACAGAAGTAAGAAGTATGGTCCAGTACACCTCAAAATAAAATAATTCTCATTGATTTATCTTACTCCCCGTGTCTATAAGACACCACATCTCATCTTTGAAGGTGCTAGAACAGTGATACTTAATATAAGACCTCCGGGCCAGATATGGCCTGCAATAGGGTGCCGGGTGGCCTTCCATCCATTTTCTGCCACTTGATTTGAAAACATTAAATTTTTCATATCAGTGCAGGAAGGTTTCCAAATGTCATTTCTGTGTGTAAGGTTGCTGTACACTGTAATGCGATAAGTTATTTTACCTCCAAAAATATTGCTGAAATGGATTACATAGAAAATTTGAAGTAACAAACTAAATTTCTTACGTTAAAGTTTGCCTGTGCTAGAGCATTACATTCCCACTGTGGGAGACACTAATGCTGTTTGCATCCTGCAGAGCCCAGTGGTTCACAAGGTGAGTTTCTGAGTGCTCTGTGTCTGCACTTCTGTGTAAAATCAATGACCTTGTTTTAGCTTAAGCTTGCAGTCAACAAGCTGGAGGAAAATGTTCTTGCTGTTTGCAGTTCTCTCCCACAGCATGAATCATCAGGCAGTTCCCTCAAAATGCTTTCATCATCCTGGCATTGGCATTGTTCCTGTATTATTAAATGTTGTTCTTGCCTCATCTTGTGCCTAAACACTTCTGCATTTACCTAGTACATACCTGTCTTTGCAGCAGACCTGTGCCTCTACAATAACTAACAGAATCCCTTTAAATTATTTCAGTACTAAAGCATCCTGAAAGCAGGACACTGAAGTTGGGCCCTCAATATTTCTCTGAGTTTTAGCAACTTGGGGGTGTTCTACAATTTAAGATATATGTATACATATATGTATACATATATCTTAAAATGGGCCCGACTTCAGTGTCCTGCTTTCATATATGATTTGAAACAATAAAGCAGCAGACAAATATTTGCTATGTAAAAATATGGTGGATTCATGTTGTCATGAGCAGAGAATGACGTCACACTCCCTCTACCTGTGTTGCTATGCTACCTCTCTGTGGTTTTTTTCCATAGCCAGTCTGCTTGGGTGCAGAGTAGAGTAATTACATTTTCTGCTTTTCTTATCTACGTCACTGAATTAAGGATTTATTCTAACCAAAGCAGAGTTGGTAATTGTTGGAACACTGGAAACAACAACAAAGGTTTGTTTCTGCGCACTTTGAATGAAGTTATGATGTTATGAGGTAAAATACCACTTTTGTGTCTGGAGTCTGGTTAGTGATAGCAATATTTCAGCTGTTTCTGGCTTGGTTTTAGGTTTGTCATGGTTTTGTAATTCTCCCCCTACTGTGTCCACTCTGGTTTCCATTGTTTGCCCTGCCCTGAGTAATATATGTATTTAGTATTTGTGTTTCTGTGTTTTTTATCGCAGTTTGTCTTTTGGCATATGTGCAGCTTTCCTCATGGTTTCTCAGTTTGTGGACTTTCTATTGGATGTATTTGACTGTTTTGGACTACTGCCTCAAGTTTGTGTTCCACCACCATTTTTCCTCCATTAATCATCTGAACTGCACTCTGCCTTCATTTCTGCATTTGGGTTCAAATTCCTTGTGTTCAGTATGTGGCTGTTTGTGACAGCAAGGAGACATATTTTGTTTCAGAAAAGGTTGAAGGCAGCAAGACAAAAAAGATTGCTGATAATAACAGGAGAGGATGTCCCATGGTGCACAAGAGAGTTTTCTCTGACCAATCTTCACCTTTTGATACCAACTCAGCTTGCTTGGAACCTCGACTGAGATGATACTAATGATGGGAATTCCGGCTCTTTTTAGAGAGCCGTTTTTTTTGGCTTGGCTCACTAAAAAGAGCCGACTCTTTCGGCTCCCAAGTGGCTCCTCAGATTTTTGTGTTGCTTAAATTAATTTATTACCAAATTATGTGTAAAACGAATTACTAATGTAAATACATTCATTATATCAAATGTTTATTATTTATATGGATTTATTAATATACTCACTATGGAACAGAAATAAATTAAATAAATTAAAATAAATTATAAAATACAAAAACAAAGACCCATCTCAATTAGACAAAAAGCTGCTCAATATGAAATGTTTAACTTTGCACAGTCTACACTCTTGAACTGTCTATCACATTAAAATGTGTCCAAACTTTACTATGTTTCCTGTCACTCATTTTCCTCACCTTTCCAGTGTGTAGTCTCTGTCTATGTAGCACCAAGTTCTCTCGCTCTCTCACATCTCCCTCCCTCCTGTTAACGTGCTCACTGTGCTGTGTTTGTCTGTAACCCCCCCACCCCCCCTGCTCAGTGTAGATACACAGACGCCGCCACACATCTTGACCAATCACGCGGCTTTAACAGAAAAAAACGGGTAAAAATCCGGATCCGGCTCCCAGTCAGGAGCCAGCTCCCGCCGCTCACTTCAAAGAGCCTCTCTTAGAGCCGGATCGTTCGGGCCCGACGGACGATCATCACTAGATGATACCAATAAAAGGACCAGGTACTATCCACAACTTTTGAGACTGGTAGACCAAAAAAGGGCGAGTTGATGCAGTGGAAACACAGCATATGTAAAGTAATGTGAGTGGTCCCAATGTCGAGACACCCATCTCACTTCCTGGCTGCTATTCTGTTTAAGGATGCTGATTAGAGGGGCTCCCAGCTCTCCGTTTGTGTAGTGTGAGTGATGTCAAAAACACTTCTAAAATTCTAAATGACTCACTGAATAAAACGTATTTCTGGATATTTATGTCTGTGGCTTGCTCACCAACCATAACAGAAGCTCTTTCCACTTCAGTGTCATAACAAATTGTCAGAGCAGCCCACGGCAGTTTAATTATTTATTGAGTATTAGCAGTAATTCTCCTGTCTATTTTACGGTGTGGCAGGGCATAGTTCCTAGCAATTAACATGATTTTGGAGCTATAATTATTGCTTCACATACTTCCTGTGAGCAAGTGTGTGATTGAGAATTGAAAATAGATGCTGTGCTTTATTTAGTTGATCTTGCATACATAATATGCATATGGAATATTACATTTACTTGAGTATTGCTGTTTTCTGCTGCTTTGTACTTTTGCCCCCCTGGAAGTACTGGACATTTGTCTTTACTACATTTATTTGACTGTATTACGCTAAGCGTCTCTTAATGTAGACCACTGACCATACGTTCTACAGTTACCTATCATCATATATTGCTGGATTCAGCAGTCAGACCTTTTTAGCACACCCTGCTTGATGTGTCTGGGACTATCTCAGCCAAAGCTACATTAAAGTAAATAAACTCAATCACCATAGACCCTCATAGTTGGTATTTCCACCTATTGCACTTCGGTTTTTCAGACATGTTGAAGAACCCCCTTCCCACTACCACTCCAATTTGGGATTAATCAGAGCATGCATTATGAAATTACATGAGTTCCAGTGGATCTGGCTTTATTTTGCACTCATTTCATTTATGGGGTGTGTCACAATGTCTGTCAATTAAAGCACTTCTGCAGTAAAATATTTTATACAAGAATCCATTTCATATATGGGAGACATAGGTAATATAAAGAACATTGGGTACCAAGGCTGAGTCCTTACTACAGCGACCCAGAGTTCAACTCTGACCTGTGGCCCTTTGCTGTGTGTCATCCCCTCTCTCTATCCTCGCCTCTTCCCAGTCACTCTTCAGCTGTCACTCTCTATTAAAGACAATAAGAGCCCCCCCCAAAAAAAAAGATAAAAAAAGGATATGATAACATTGTTGTGCTTTTTTCGACCTCAGATAATGGTATCAAACTAAGCACTTTCAGGGTCCTTCCCTCCATCCTATATACTCACAAGTAAGATTTTACATACAAAACCTTGAAAATGCTTAACATTGGATTGGACACTGTGTTCAATCTTAACCTGAAAATCATGGCTCCTGTTCTTAGGTCTTCTCACTGGCTGCCTGTGTCTCTTAGAATTCATCTGAAGATTCTTCTTTCAGTCTTAATGTCTCCATGGCATTGCCCCTGCTAACTTCCGAGATGTGATTGATCTGTTGCAACCAGATCACTCCGATCATTGCATAGTAATTTACTCCCCATCCTTACAATTCAGTCAAGAATAAAGTCAGCTATTGAGACACTTTGAGCTTTTAGGAAGAGTTTTAAAATGAATATTGAGTTCATCTATATAATGTGTTTTATCTTATTTACTTCCCTTCACCATTTTAATCACACTTTACACCGATCAGTCATACGTTGTGAGCGCTGACAGTACAAGTGAATAACACTGATTATCTGGTTACCATGGCTCCTGTCATGAACAGAAATGGAACTTTGTTGTTCTCAGGCTCCACTGCCTGCCATATACAGCAGATACTAAGAATGAAAGTAACGTCAGGGAATTATTTTTTAGATCAGTCATTAAACTACATTACCCACTTCTGACACTGACATAAACAGGCTGACAGCCTCCAGAACTAATCACATCAACTACATACATTTCGAGACTTAAACCAATTATGAACTTGAGTTTGCAAAAAATAGCAGGGAGTAAATTTGGGGAGTGATGGTGCTCTAACAAAATTAGGGAATGCATTTAACTATAAGAGCAGTACAGGTAAGATTTGTATCTTCAACATATTTTGCTCATCTGTGACGTACTTGCATGTAGGGGCAGATCTAGCGAAATATTTATGGGGCATGGAGACTTTAAGGGGTGGCAGAAATATATGTTGATTTAATCACACACACTCACATATATCAATATTTTCTTGCAAAAGCCCCCAAATGAATATATTTAAACTCAAAAGCAATACATTATTGTGGCACATGGTCCTAAAACATTAAATTTTTATCTAAAGGTGGCATTAGAAATCAATAAATTGTTATATTTCCAAATACTTAGACATTCTTCCAAATACATAAGCCTATCACAGAGAATATGGCATTACCTATTAATCTAAAGTAATGTTATATTTGACAGCATTTGACACCAAACTGGGGTTTGCCACCTCTCTAGATCCACCCCTGCTTGCATTAAGTGAGTCTGTTATTAGTGATGATCTGTCCAGAGGCTATATCCATGTTGACTTGTTGGATGTTTACTTCTATCCCCCATAAGAGAAATTCATTGATTGGTACAGCAGTACGGGGAATGAAGTGCAAAGAGTAAAAAGAGAGAATCAAATATAAAATACATATACAAACTATATACAATATGGTAAGCCTGTGTATAGCTGTACATGTGCAATGTTTCTGAAGAGTCTCATGATGGGGTAAAAACATCTCGCAACATAGAATAAATAATCTGAGGATGTTTTACAGCACCTTTGGTGTTTGGAGTCATAAAAAATGCATTAGCTGAGGTATAAGGAAAATATAATTTAGGCAGACGTTGCTCGAGGTGCAGCAAGATCAAAGTTAAGTAAGGCATCAAAGCAAGAGACAGCACACAAGCAAGTGAAGTTCATAACTTTATCAACTTTGGAAAATACACATATTAGTAAGAGGCACTTGAGTTGCCATATCTTGCTAATGAGGTCCCTCATAATCTCACAGATTAATTAATAAACAGACTGACATTACACAAATATTCTAACAATGAACTGGGCAGTCATGGCACAATATGATAGTTTACAGCTACAACATAAAGCTGTGGCGTCTCCTACAACACCATCAAAGCAAAACACAAATTGTCCAGACTGTATCCATTCTGCAATGTTCATGTTTAACACAGCACAGAATTGATGAATGCATGAGACAAGGGTTTTCTCATTACAACAATTCTGGAGCAACAATTCAGCCCAAAACATTTTAAATTCAACAAATCAACTTTCTGTGTATTTAAGAAGGCTTCATGTAACTGTTAACACTTAAGTGTAAATCTATACTAATTTGCTTATGTAAATTAACAGGAATATTTCACCCTAAAAGGAAAGTGTTTTGTCACCTATTGTCATGTCAGTGGCTGCTGAGCATGTTGCACATACACAACTCTGTTTACTTTGCTGTTGAACGTATATACAACCTGTCAGTTGACATGAATAAAATATTTTTGTGTATTTCATTAGTTACTGACTGTTCAGGAAATACAGTTAGAAAACAAAGATAACAGGATGTGCTGCATACAATGAAATCAAACAAAGTACAGGCACAAATATTCTGTTCTCATATTGATCATAGATGAGCTGCAAACGTGTATTTAATGTGCATGTAAAACACAACAAGATTTAAGACTCAGCAGCCATGCTAGCCTCTGTCCGGCTGTACTTAGGCACAGCGGTGCTTTGAGCTAAAAGCTAATGGCATGCTAACATGTTCACAATGACAGCACTAACATGCTGATGCTGAGGTTTAATATTTACCATCTCAATTTTGCATGTCAGCGAGCTAACATCTGCTAGCATTAGCAATAACCACGAAATACAGCTGAGGCTGATGGGGATTTCAGTAGTGCAGTTCTCTGGTCCTAAACCAAAGAATTAGACAAACCGAGAATTTTGACCTGATGGTGAAAAGTCAAGTTTTTAACAAAGTGATAACAATCAATCCTGAGGGTTCCCTCAGGGGGAACATAAATGTCTGTACAAAATGTCATGGCAATCCAAAATTGTTGAGATATTTCACTCAAAACCATAAATGTAAACCTTATCATGGCACTAGAGTAAAGTCAGGGGATCACCAAACTTGTCAGGATTCATTCTCTGGGACCATCAATGTCTGTACAAAATCTAGCCAACAGCTGTTGAGTCTGGACCCAAGTGGTGGACAGACCGATGGTGCATTCCATTTACCTCAGTAGTCAGAATTGGGAATTCCAGTACAAGTCGGAAAACCAAGCTCTTGCCAGATTAGCCATTGTTAACAATACCGGTTGATAACGCAATATGCTGTATTTTATATTACAGATGATGCATGGAGCAGCCATATTCGATTTTGAGGGTGGGGTTGGTGACGTTCTACCTGCCTTCCTAAAGAAATCTGACTTCAGGAGGCATTCCAGTTGAAATATCCGACTGGGAGCTCAGAAATGTCAACTTCTCTGTTTAAATGGAATGCACCAAGAGGACTGCGTTAAAAATATTGACAACTTTGTTGCAAAGTGGCTGCCATTAGATGCTCCACTCCAGAAACTCTTCCAGCGGACATTTGAAATGAGACAGAGATGTGATGCAACAGGAACTTGACAGAGCGTTATCCAGTGGACATACTTTTAGGGGTTAGTACTGCACTTCCAAAAAGCTACGAGATAAATCAAAGCAGAGGGGAGATATCCTGACTTTTAGTATGTGACCCTAGTTTGGGTCAAGCTCCAAAAACACTAGAGCCTACAATTCCCATAATGCACTCCATAATGTATTTTGCTGGACTCTCCCTGCCTGGTAAACCACATCTTTTCATGTCCCCAGTTTGTAAAAATTTGAAGCCTCAAAACCCAGATGATCATGACGGGTAAACTGAGCTGTGTGTACAATCAGTGGAGTGGCCCTGTGCGCCAGATGCACTGACATATATAAAGATGGACCATATGACAGCTCTCCAAAAGTGAAACCAAAACATCTCGATTGCCCTCTGGTGGTGGACAGGACATGGGCCAAACCAAAACATTTAAATATAAATTTCACGTCATATTAATTTCCAAAAGATGGTTACTGTCATATTAGGTAGTTCTTATCATGCTGATGTATGTTAAAGTGTTCTTTTTCTTGGTACGTTTGTTTTTAATTAGTTATTTGAAATAAAAGGGGGTTTCACAACATGATTAAGAGCTGATCCCTGTTCGTAAAGGAGTCGGTTCGACATATGGGCGGGATCTCAATATCGTGGCACCAACCCCGATCACTACTGCTAAGCTAAGCAGAACAGGCAAACAAAACAAACAACGAGCGCTCAGTTCCCTTGGAAATTTAGGTGAAACTAAACAATTCACTTAGTATTTGTTTGTCAAAATCACTCTGTCTGTCTCTCAGGTTCAGTGAAAACATTTCTGACTCTGATTAATCATCATTCAGAGAGGGTTTTGAGGTTATTTCTCAGTGGATGTAATTTTGAAAACATTTTTTTTTGTAACAGGTGCCAACAACCTCTGGACTTAAGGGAATGAGCTCTAATACATTTATAATAACTCAACTCATCTCATCTGTCTAAAGCCAATAATAACCACATATTTCAAATTATCTGTATTCAATTCTTTTGATTTTGCAGTCAGCAAACATTTTCTAAACATTCTCTTCTGCCGATTTACCGCCATAAAAATACTCGATTGTCTACACAATCACATAATTGTGTCATTTTGTCTTGTCGTTTTTTAATTTACTCCCCAAAATACTGTCGTTGCCCTGATGGGACAGGCAAAATAAGAGCAATTAGCAATCACAGTTTTTTGTTTGTATGTTGATTATGAGGAACACTGTTGCTCTGAGTGTCCAACAGACAGTTACACAAACACATCACAACAAATAATATGTACGACTTCCAAACTACAACTCATAAATGAAAAATGCAAAGTAACTGAGATCACATTTGCATCACTCTTTTTCTTCTGCTACAGTCAGTGTTTAGATAACTGGTTCTCAAGCTATGGTACGTATACCACTGGTGGTACGCAAGCTGCCTTTAGAAGGACACAAAAGGAAATGAAAGTCATTTAAAAACATAATACTGTCAAAATATTCCAAATTTCCAATGAAAATGCATAAACTGTAGTATGAGACCACTGAAATGTAATTTAAAATAAGTTTTGCATTTCCCATAATATTTTGTTTCAATATCAGCCTGGTTTGTAGTCACGTTCATGCACGTAGCACATACATATTACTATGCATTTAGTTACGATGGCAAGATAGTAAGCGGAGGTAAAATGAAGGCATCAGAAACACTGTAATCGTGACTCCAAATGGGAACCTTTGGGAGAAGTGTGGACCAGGAGAACCCCTTTTCCCCCAAATTAGCTCTGGTACCTTAACTCTTCTATTCAGGATTCAAGCGATCACTAATCTTCTCAGAAAAGTGACAGCTTAGTGGTGACCAGTAGTTGGCTGCCAAAGAGGGAATCAAGATAAAGTCCACCAGTCTATGCAGGACCCTCAACGTTGATAGATGTCACAGTTGCCATGAAACAACGTTGGAAAAGGCGATCAGGGTCCGGGGGCTGGTTGTCACAGTCCAGCTTGCCCCTCAGGAAGTGTTTCCTGAAGCCTTGTGGGCCAGCAGGGGCAGCGGTATGACTCGGACCTGGTACTTGTGGACTCAATGTAGCACCTGGGAGACAGAAAACTTTTTAAACTTCTTGTCTTTAGACAAAAATACCCAAGCTCTCCAAGTCAGGTTGTTTATTTTTTCCAAAACCTTTGGATCAGCAGTTAATAAACATCAGGAGGTTGCTCCTAAATAATAGGTTATTGACATGTTAGCACAATGGGCTAAGCTAAGCTGCCTAGATCACAAACTGAAATTGAAACTTCTGTCAGTATGGACATGCTACACATAATTAGATCGGTTAGATTCTCCATAATTTAATCGTTCAGTTCATTTTACAGGAAACCATGAGCACCAAACTATCAAATATAATGATTCCTAATTGATGTTATTTAATTCAAAGCCGGGGTTTAAAAATTTAAGTTTTACGGGTATCTATAGACTATATAATTGTGAATTCAAACACCATGTTCGACTGAATTTTGGAATTTCCAATAAAAAGCCACATCCCTACTAGCCAGCATGCATAGATAAACATGTAGTTAGTTAGTAGGGTAGGTGTTTTTAAGACCTCTGCTTCAGTTGAAGGTAGGCGTCATTCCTGAGAAGAGTCACTAATTAGGCAAAATAAGTGGCCAAGAAATGCCACAGATTTAGTGTGTGTTCTAGCATTTTAAGGCTTATGAAACTGCTATTACATGTTAAGAGGATACCATACCCCAAAAATTTAAAAGAACTTTTAAAAGAAAGTCCCTGCGTTCTCTTTGCTTAGTTTCTTTGAAGCTGTTTGAAGGTTTGGCAGTTTATATCCCTCGCATGCAAATTCAAAGGGAGAGCAGAGCAACTTCCATGTGCTTTGAAACTGCAGGTATATTGTCCTGTGACACTCTGCCTTGTAGCTGTGAAATGGGCAAATATAAAGACATGGCTTTTTAAGTTATAAACTCACCTCACATGCTCTGAACAGCTAGAGAAAAATGAGAGAGCAGTTTTGAAATGTGCAAAGCATGAAAGCTGAGACACTGCCCTCAAATCTTGTTCTGTGCTTATATTATAATACAACCATGCAAACTTTCATATCGTACCTTGCTGGTTGCCTGTAGCCTGAATTTGTTTAGTACCCATTCAATGGTTATGTCACTAAGATAAGACAGACCTTACTGATCCCACACTGGGGAAATTCACTCACTACAGCAGCTACAGATAAAACACAACACAATAGAAACAGAAAAAAACACAATGTAATAGAAATAGAGAAAATAGAATAAGAGTTATATGTACACTATATACAGATGTGATTTATATGGAACAGGCACAGGTCACAGCAGGAGGTAGTGGCATGGTATAAAAATAAATATAACTGCACAGGGTAAAATATATACAAAAGTATAGTTTAAAGGAAATATAGGCTATGATAATGATATGATTGTGCTATGATATTATGTAATGTAATACATGTTAGAAATTATATGTATGTCAAACTTTACAGTACAGATGTTTAAAATAAACAAAACTGCAAATAACTGATGAATCATAAACCATGTAAAGAGCGCTTAATGTCAGTTTTATATGAGAAAATACCCCAGCTCGCAAAGTCAGGTTGTTTCTGTCCCAGGGATCAGCAGTTAATAAATGTCAGGAGGTCGCTCCTAAATAATTCAGTGTATTTTATCAAGGTCTTAGCACAATGCCCCCTGCAGAGAGACGGATGGACAGTCAGTACCTGGTGCTCGCAGAGGCAGCCCGTTGTCCAAACCCCTGGGTTTAGTGGTGATGAACAGATAGCAGAGGACACAGAGAGTGATGATGAAGGCGAGAAGAACCACAGCTGCTACAGACAGACCCACAAGAGCTCCAAGACTATAAAACAGAAGACAAAGACAGACAGAAGTATCACCTTGTGACCAATATACTTTACAATAGAAATTACATATTAACATGCAACCAACTGCATCAGTTTACAACGTGGACATTGATTAGGATTGATAAGTACTGATACGGTGTGTTTTTTTTTTTAAAGGGAAATTTGAATTAATTGTTAACTTGGATGTTACCTATTGGTCCATAATGACTGGACCTCTTTAGGTGCTGTTCTTGGCTCGTCTTTCAATGAAGAAATACTCTCCAGTTCTTATATTACTGATGCTAGCAGCATCGACGCTAACCTCTTAAAGAGCCGCCATTGTTGTTTTTGATCATTCACTTATCACGAAATGAATCACCATACCTGTAGCTGCCAGTAGTTCCTCATAGGACGCTGATTGGTTCAGACCCCAAGACGTGTGCCAGTTGTTTAAGCTATTTTGCTCAGAGTAACACTGTGTCAACGCATCGCTGTAGACTTCTTCTTGTTACTCTACAGATCTCAGGTGTAAGGTACATTTATTCTAAATAAATAAAAGCTGTACAAATGGGACAATAACAATGCTGCTGGTTTAAACCTGCACTGCATGCCTGTTTTCACCTGCATATTTAGTATAAATGATCAGTTTATTGTTTGTTAAGCTGGAACAGCATATGGACAACTAAAGTAAAACCACAGTATCGACAGCTTTACCAAAAAGAAAATGAATTTGTATAAAATGTGAAAGATAAAATATATTTTTTGTATTATTTTTGTTGCTAGTCTGCTTTAAAGGTGGCTGTGCAACACGTGTTGCATTCATGCTGTGTCATACTGAGAGTGCCTACTCTGTACCTTGAGAGCAGTGAGAGCACTCCAGTAAAAGCAAGGCAAATTCTTATTACAAATAATTACACATAATGACGCAGAATGGCCAGATATATCATGCGCTACTTTCACTGGACGTTCTACAGACATGATTGGGAAACATGCTGTGGGTTGCATTGTGATACATCATAAAATTGATTAAAAGCCCACTTCAAACCTTCCTTACAAAGAAAAGCCTTACATTATAAATGACAATACATTATTTAATAGAGCGTCAAAAAAATGTTTGCAGATGGAATACTGGATTTTTATAATATCTCTGCCTTTGAGCCACAGCCGCCCTGTTTCTACAGTAGCCCAGATTGGACAAACCAAACACTGGCTCTAGATAGGCAGTAGTGCCCCAAGAAATGGCCAGATGGGGCCAAAATAAATCTTGTCATGGCAACTTCACTGTTAGATACCACAGAACCTAAAACACTGGTCCTTTTAAAGGCTCAATTCACCTTAATTACAAAGTAAAATGTATTAAATGTGTTTTATTTACACAGGTTTTTGCTATATTGATTAAATCCTTCCACCACAATGAAATGGAAGTCAACCAAATTGCTTGTGGTGCATTGAAAAATGACATCAAACACCTCCCTGTGGACATTTTGCAGAGAAAAAAAATTATGAGAAGCAATGTAGTCCCTAATGATACTGATAGTGTGTGGAACTCAAATGTGTTCAAAGTGTGCATGGTCAGATGCATTAATGAATTATTTCATTCCTCATTTAGAGCATCACACCTGATAGGTTTGCTGCACATACAAAGCAAGGTAACATTAACATTCCACCATGAACTCCCCACTTACTGACTCAGGATGAGTGTGAATATTTCTGAAGTCCTAATTAATCTTCAGTTTCCCATTTATGGCAGCCAATTAGCCTGATTGGAGTAAAACAGAGACATGCTGCAAAATGCCATCAACAGGTTGGCTTCTGAACACAAACTGGTGGCTACAAGCTGCAGATTATGTGTTTCTTTTCACGTGTTTTTAACCCTGAAAGTCTTGTATCTTGTGATTTATTTTGCATGTTTGCTGCAGTTGAAATCAGTCCTGATGCTGCATAAGTTTACAGGTGCATTTAACCTCCACTGTACAACATCCTGATGGGAAACAATATGCAACCTTACCTTAACCACCACATGTATCCATACTCGTAGGGGAAAAAGCTGTTGGGGTCATCACAACAGTACTTCAAGTCACTGAACCCGCAGCAGAAAAGTGCCGTGGTGTCACTGTCCACCTTCGGACACGTGAATCCCTCCACGAACACGTTTTCTTTGCTGTAGTAACTTTCACAGTCCGAACTCATGTCAGACGAAGTCTGTCCGCACACGGACAGTCGGATGCGGTGTGGCGCACATTAAAACCGCTCTCACATCGCCCGTCACCCGCTGCCGCAACTTCTCATCGCCGCTGCCAAAGAGAGTGTTTCTGGAAGAGCACCCCCACCCATCTCTCTCTCTCTCTCTGTCTCTCCCCCCTTTCTCTCTCTTTAAGTATTCACGTAGTAGTATTGGGTCATGTTGGTCTCGTGTTTTTGGTTTGATAGCTGTTTTAGGTTTTTCTTTACATTCACTGCTAAACCATTTGCCCATCTGTATGGTTGGTTTAAATCATACAGCTTACTGGGCTGTTTCTTAATAGCGTCTCTAATGTGTTTTCTCAAGTAGATATTAATCTGGCTGTGATCTGGACGAGTGACGAGTCCATGTCTGCAATGGCATCAACTACTGTATAGACTGGTCTGAGGCTCTGCAGAGATGCACTCTTTCCCATTTCTGTTTATTGTTTTGTCAGGGTTGTTTCTTCTGGCTGTAGGTGCAGGGGTCAAGAGTGACTGTATAGACCACACAGGAAATAAACATATATTCACTCACTCAGTCACTGTGGTTTCACTGTAGCCTGAGTGACATTGAGTAACTGCATCAGATTGACACCATGTTTCAAATAGAATGAAAATATTGTATATAGTAAATAGCAATACAGTATTATTTATGTTATTTAAGAAATCTTGGTGCTCTTAAGACCAAAAGTACAAACCCTGAATATTCCAAAAGCTTATTGTAAAAGATTTCATTTGTGAGGGGAAAAAAGAAATTCAACTAAAACATGAAGAAAACGAAACAGATAAAACACCAATCTGATGCAACCAATTTAGTTTAGTTAATACATGTGGACTAATCTAGTGTATGTGTGTGTGTGTGTGTGTGTGTGTGTATGTGTGTGTGCGTGTGCGTGCGTGTCTAATGTATCTGGTAGCCATACATATTTTTGCAGTAGTCTGTTAAACAGTGTGTTGAGCTTGTCAGTGAGCAGAGGGTTGTCTGTGTCAAGGGTTTCATCCTGGCACACAGTTAAGCATCCACCACAACCAATGCCTTTTTTGGCATGTATAATTGTTACAGATAACCTGCTTCCATGTGCTGATGTTGTCTGTATTAAAGAGGTTGTTGTTTTTTAATCTTTTTGTTGTTACAAAAGATATAGTCAGCAACTGTTCTGCATTGGATAAGAGCATCTGGACTCCCCAGGAACCTATGCCAGGATCCTGTATGTGGCTCTGCTTTCAACACCATAATCCCAGCTCTGTTACAGGATCAAAGACTTCCTGTCCGACAGGAAACAGCACGTGAAGCTGGGGTAAAATGTCTCTCTCTCTCAGTACATCAGCACCGGATGCCCCCAGGGCTGCGTTCTTTCTCCTCTGCTCTTCTCCCTGTACACCAACAGCTGCACCTCCAGTCACCAGTCCGTCGGGCTCCTGAAGTTCGCGGATGACACCTCCCTCATTGGGCTCATCTCTGGTGGAGATGAGTCCGCTTACAGATGGGAGATTGACCATCTGGTGACCTGGTGCAGCCAGAACAACCTGGAGCTAAACGCTCTGAAAACAGTGGAGATGGTTGTGGACTTCAGAAAGAACCCGGCCCCACCTGTGTGACTCTCCAGTTGACTCTGTGGAGTCCTTCCGCTTCCTGAGTACCATCATTACCCAGGACCTCAAGTGGGAGCTGAACATCAGCTCCCTCACCAAGAAAGCCCAGCAGAGGATGTACTTCCTGCGGCCGCTGGGGAAGTTCAACCTGCCAAAGACAATGATGGTGCACTTCTACATGGCCATCATCGAGTCCATCCTCACCTCATCTATCACCATCTGGTACACTGCTGCCACTGCCAAGGACAAGGGCAGACTGCAGCGTATCATTCGATCCACTGAGAAGGTGATCTTCTGCAATCTGCCATCCCTCCAGGACCTGTACGCCTCCAGGACCCTGAGGCATGCAGGCAAGAACACTTCCCTCTGGCAGGAGGCTGCGGTCCATTAGGACCAAAACATCACGCCACAAAAACAGTTTCTTTCCGTCTGCAGCTGGCCTCATTAATAAGACCCGGACCCCCCACTGACACTGACTCTTATACCCACCCTGTATAAATGCAATACATTAATGCACTCCCGTTTTCTGTACAGTTTATCTTTATCTATTTATATTTTAAAAGTACTCTATTTTTTTGTGTGTGATTGTTGTGGGATTTGTATATTTTTGTGTGATTGTATTATTTTATGCACCAATGCACCAAGACGAATTCCTTGTATGTGTAAAAACCTACCTGGCAATAAATCTGATTCTGATTCTGATAGCTTCATTGTTTTTTTTCTTGGCTCTCGCGCTGCAAGCAGTTCGCGGGGTATGCTATCTCTATCTCTATTAAATGTATTAAAGTATTCCCATCTGATGTCCTATTTTTCACATTTTAAGAGAGTGCATCTCTGTCTCAACCTCACCTGTTGTGGAGTGACCTCAGATTCTTTCCTCTGTTGGTAGCCAGGATTTGGTTTAGTCTTATTAGTGGAAAGCAGTGCTAGACTGAGGTTGAACATTACTGGGTGTTATTTGATCAGTAAGTCTCAAGACCAGCTGACAGGGACTATTTTGGGGGATCAGTTCTTGGGTTTGTAGTGCCTGAAATCTCAGTGTGTCTTGGGGGCTCATTTTAAAATGTAAGATGGATGTTTTCTAATTTTAACTGATGACTTTGGTCCTGAGATCTGGGCTTCTTTTGGGAGATCATAATTTTAGATGTATTCAGCTTCAGTTTATTTTTTTTAAAGGATGTACTAGAGATCCAGTTTTTCTTGAAAAGGTTCGTGCCTCTCAGGAAGGTTCTGTAGTTTTTTTTTGTTGCTTTCTTCCTCCTTTTGCTGTCCAGCTTTCTCCTGGTTTAGGTCTGACATTACACAGCAGTTGGTAGCTAACAATTGGCAGGTGGTTTTCTTATCAGTTAGACAAAAGTCACCACTAAACTTGATCTAAAATTATTTGCTAAAGTAGGAGATCATGTATTGTTGCTCTGTTGATTCTCTTGGTTGGTTCTCTTGGTCACACACTACCTATGGATATATAATATATATAAACATCCAGGGTGTGAACTACAGGGGAGCCAGAGGGAGGGTTAGGGTTAGTTAATAAGACATGATCTTCCCCGAAGACTATTAAATCATTTTTAGGGGGTCTCTAAAATATTGACAACAACTTATTTTTTGCCATACATTTCTATTTTTCGATATCCTCATGAATCATGTGTAAACTTAAGCTATTACTGATTTGTGCATGAGCGGGATTCAACAGAGATGATTTAAAGGAGGTACTGGTATGCATGCTATTCTTACCATTGAAGTTTCACTCACTTCACTGAGTTCTCCCAAAAGCTATGGTATAGTTGGCACCCTGCATACATCATATACTGATGATGCTAATTACCAAGTGGTGATTATATTACCTGAATCCTAAAAATACAAATAATGAGCCCTATATTTTACCCTGACACCTTCACATTCTGATGTTCACACAAAGCCTGAGGGAGTCTAACGTGTTAAGGAAGCTGCACCTAGAAAAATATTTTTTGACCGCAGGCAAAAATGGCCTGTGGCAGCAATTTGTTAAATAAAGCATTTAAAGTATGATCTTGTCTTTCTGTTTATTTAGCATCCATAGTTGGACTCACAGCAACACCAATACACCAGTATGTGAAGGCTTGAATGAGTAAAAAGTCAAAGAGGCAGTGCCCCTTTATCCCTGTTTGAGAGTCACTCTAATACAGTTGCACATTGTCCTGAGTTCTGGGGCATCAAACTGATAGTGTGGCACGGAGATCAAATGTGGTCTTAAATTCGATAGAGGTGTTACTGTATTAGGAGAGCCCAAAGCCTTTGCCATCCTGAAATTTTGGATGAATTTCGTTTCTGTGAAGCAAGTTTCTCTTACTACGCATTCACACACATCTCCATACAGAAAAAAAAAACCCTAATTAAAAAAATGATCTCCCTTTCTCCTCATCCTTATTGGCTTTCACTGCACATCAACTTATAAATGACACTGTACACATTGGCCTCTATGTTTCTATACAAAGGCGTGTGTGACATCTTTATTGTTCTTTTGTGCATGCAGGTCAGTTCAGGAGTGTGATCTGTTCACACTGGAATCTGACAAAAAACAAAAAGTCTGATCTGAGCAGTAAATCAGAACATTTCGCTTACATGCACACTTAGTTTTAAGTATATAGTGTAGATAACACAAAAGTCAGTGCACTGAAAGTACCTGGATGACCCCCTAAAAACGGTCAAAACATTCAGTGTGGAATGATGGACCCTACTCGCACTAAACGGACGCCATCTTCACTACAAAGCGGAAGGGGAGGGACCATTGGGACGAGCACGTTATAAATGTGAACTCTATAGTATAAATGTAAGTAACAGCGGTAACGAAACGTTTACTGTCATCTAATGCATTACTTACATGTCCTCACTGACACTGACTGAGCCAGACATAATCATTTGGGTTATTAGCGTAATTACATGTTAATGCTACCTAGCTACTATTGTGCTGTGAACTGAGCGGTAAATGAACGTGCAGAAAAATGTTTGTAAACAAAAGCCGGCATATATTTTTGTGGAAAATCGCGTTCCCGGGGGTCCCTTTTTTCCCCCCCCTCCTCCTCCTCTTTTTCGGTCAACATAGTTTCCTTTGGACAATACAACCATCAAGTGGGCACTACGGCAGTACGTGGTCAGTGCACATTAGCAGTGTACTGACGGAAGTATGCGGAATGAGACACCGCCAAGGACAGTGTGAACCAAGCCAAGCTAGCTGCTCTGCGAGGCTGTACTTTGGTGCAGGAGTGCGTTATGCTAAATGCTAACGGAAGCATGCTAACATCAGGGCTGTATTAAGAGAGCTTGATAAAGCACTGCCACACACCATCTTTGTATAGCGTGTTGGCATGCTAACATTTGCTAATTAGCACTAAACACAAAGTAAGTTACAGCAAATGTCTTAACTAGACCAAAATAACCCTAACCCTAACCCCTAACCCTAACCCCTAACCCTAACCCTAACCCTAACCCTAACCCTAATTCAGCACAACCGTAAGTAGCCTATGACATACAGCTAATCCTAATACTTTTGGCGTTTTTATCCATTTTAACAAGGACATTTTCAGTGCTGTTGTACTTCCCTTATCCCTCCCTACTCTGCCCTTGATTGGCACCGACCCTGACATTATTGATGTCATCCTTTGGGGACTATGTATGTCTGTACTAAACATGGTTCTAAATAAAAGTATCTGCAATTTGCATCAATGTCTACAGAAGTACAATGTTGCTGATGGTTTAAAGATACTCTGTTTTCATCTTTCTGCCTCGAGGCAACATAATGCAGTTATAGTAGACTACTTGTTAGTTACCATGTCTAATGATGGATTGTTGGCTATGTTATGATCATGGCCCTCGTCAAAATTGCTATCTATTGACCCTCTCTGGTAGTTAAAGACACAGGGACATTTTATGATCTTAAGTGGTGAACAGAACCTGATTGAGTCAGGTTGTTTCAGGCTGAGAGTGAGAACAGGGAGCCTGAGGGAATTGTGAAAAGAGGAAGAATGGATCCAACAATCAGGTTCAAGAGTTGTTTTCACCACTCTAGAGGCAAGAAACACAGAAATCTTATAAAATGTAAATATCCTTAAATTTAGAATAATCCATATTTGCCATTTATGATGGTACAAACTGTAAAGTGTATATGGTGGAAAAACATGGATGTAAGGAATATAAGATAATACCATGTAGTTACATAAATGTATTTCTATCGCTGCATTACATAAATAACAGGACCATGTGTATGTTCTAATATGACCTTTATAATGCAATGTTGCTTGAATAATATTCAGATATCAGATTCTTCTTGTTGGTGGCTGCACTAATCATGATTCCAGTCCCCTGCAGGCAGTGTGTGTTTAGGTGTTACACACTGATATTTCATGTTTGCATCTGAAAACATCAGTAAGCATTAGTTAATAATGAAGCATTAATTAATGTATGTAGTGAGCAGTACTTCTTATGAGCAACAGGTTTAGAACTCACTGTTTTTATTAATTAATTATTTGTTTTTATTAAGCATGAAATTACTCGTTTATTAGTGTGCAGCATCATGAGCTCAGGGCAAAGCAGGGAACTTCCCCTAGAGCCCCAGGTTCACTGTGCATACTGAATTTGAACCACAAATATCAACTGAGACCCACATTAATGCGTAATCTCGTCGTCTTGTAGATTGGCCCTGTGTCAGAATCTGCTTCTATCATCTTTATTATTTCTCTTCACGTTGTGCTCACAATGTATTTTCCTAAGCGGTTTATCAAATTACCACAAACTAGAGCTGGTTGGTTTCTGTGATTTGTACTTAAACTGGATTTCTATGTGACTCAAGGGGTTAGCAGGAGTCCCGTGGTAGACGCCTACGGTATAGGTTTTGATGGTTGAGCATTGGAGTTGGTATCACCACATCATTAGACACGCATTGTGCGTGATCAAGACGTATTGTGCTTTAATCATCTTCCCCACAGCAGCAGTGTTTACCTCATTCCATTTACGGTTTATGCATTCATACAGAGTGGTGATTAGAAGGTCTGCATTGCAATGGCTTTGCTAAATGTGTGTTACTGAAAAGGAGAAGGCTACTGAAAGTCTTTCTTCAACTCACTTCATTAGTTGTCTTCACTCTCAACAATCTCCATTGTCATAACAAACTTGTAGGGGAAAACCATCAAAGACAATGTTTGTCTCCATCATTGTAGTCCAGTTAGTTACATTTTTGAGGATGCACAGGTCAGCTAGAGCATAGCATCAGAGCCTACACATTTAGCAACCACAGGTACAGCATAACACTAAAAGTATAAATCCATCTTTAGAGGCAAAATGGGCAAAACAGTATTTATTTTCACTGGAGCCTCGAAACAAATGAATGAAAAACAAACAAAGGTGAGAAAAGAAGAACAATTAAAAAGCCAATTTATATACAGTAACTGAAGTAGATGAAACAAAATGTAAAACACAATATCATTTTAAAAAACACACAATGATAATAATACACTGGAAAATAAAATGGACATTAGTGCAAGTCAAGTTGCTGAAAGTTGTACAGTAAGTGGAGAAGTATCCTTGCATATTAAAAGCAAAATTAATTGTACGCTGAATACAATAATTATTATAATGATATATATATCTTCTGTATAATTTATCAGAAGAATTAAAAAGTATTGATTTCTAATGCCACCTTTAGGTATTTCTATTCAGTGCTTTACTAATGTACACAACAATGTAATGTTTATAGTTCAAATATCTTCATTTGGGGGATTTCCCAAGCAAATATTGATTATATGTGATTGTTGGCGATTAAATCAGCATATATTTCTGCCATATTTTCAGTAGAAAGCTGTTTTCAGCCTGTTTACATTTACTGCATCTGTCCCTATCAAATAAACCATGATAAAAAACAAAAACAAATGAGTTTAATCATTCTCATTGTTTGTTCAGTTGTAGGTTGAAAGAGAGACAATGTTGACTGGTGTGAAGGTATTTCTCCAAACTCATATTGCACTGTTATAAATGTAAAACAAGGAACTGTGTTTGAAAGTACTTTTGAACATACAAGGTATATGCATCGGGACAGGCAATATTGTGAGTAGTCCAAGTATATAGTATAGAAGTCCATTATAGCAGGAAGATGCTGTGGATGAGTGGATTAAGCATAGGACCTTCCTGTAGGGCTTTGTGGAGTCCTGTGTGACGTATTTCTGATTTTTTACTGGCTTTTAACTGAGGAATTTGGATGTTTTAGGCTCAAAAGTGACAATAGGCTATTACTTGTACATTGTAGAGGATCTAAAAGTGTCATTATTGCAGTTTAAGATCGTCTGAATGTGAAAATTCAATCAACATCTTTATCTCATAGTGGGTAAAAAAAAGTTTTTATTTTTGAACCAATTTGGTTCGTCTTTTCACTGGTGACCACAGTGAAATACCTGTATACAGTGAATGCCTTTTCAGCTGAAAAATGTTCACTGGGTAACAGCAGAAGAATCAAATCAAACTAAATAATTCCAGGGCAGGATGTCTGTTACATGAGGAAGCGAGCCAAGTCTTCACTGCCAGAGGAGTCCCCCTGTCCTCTTCCTGTATCATTCTTTGCTGAAACAGTCTCTCGCTCCACTGTTTGACCTGCAGGTCATGGGGTGGATGAGAGGCATTACCTGTGATAAGTGCAGTTTGTGCAGCGTCTTCTCCACAACTGACTGTAGAGGCACCACGAAGCCCTCCGCACAGAGCCAGCCTTCCTGATCAGATTGTTTGTGTCACTGGCTCTGATGCAGTCTGCCTCCATCTACTGGGGTTTATCTTTCAGCAGCAGGGGCTGAAAATAATTAAGTGTTACATAATGCCTGTGATTTGACAATAGTTGTGGTCATGTTGCATTTCTACCCTGTGAAACACATTTTTAAAGTGGACATCAAGGTTTCTTTGTGTAGAAGCATGGTTCCTGGATGTCCTAGTTTCTCCCAACAAGTAAGGTTCCTGTTCAATATGGGAGGCCATTATATTATCACACAATTAAACAAGTGATGTCACATACATACATGAATAATCTGACTTGTGAACATCCAAGACAATCTGCCAGGAAGATCTTGTGACATGATAGAAAGCTCCAGCACAGCTACTAAATAGACCTTGTGGTGAGATTGTTTTGTCAACATCCATTACAGTCTTTAAAAGGGGCACTCCACTTTTACTCAGTTCACTTTACTTGTCACAAGGATGCAGGGGGTATCGTGAAAGATGTTATGTGCTGCATTATGGCAATTGTAATATCCAATGTTTTCAGAGATTGACCCATTTAGGGACTAAAAGTCAAGAAATCTTGGACTGTTCTACTTATATTTTGACCAATCTTACTTTAATGTGTCTCTTGTTGCCACCTGGACTTACAGTGCAAAACTGAATAACTGGAATGCCCCTTTCAATGTGAAAAACATCTTACCCCAGGGGAGAATGGGGTAAGATGAGCCTTTTTACTTGCGTTATCTTCTAGGCAAAGAAAAAATGGTTCACACCTGAGCATAATAAAAGAAAATCCCTTATTTATTTTCTTACTTAATCAACCAGTGTGTAGGATGTATCTAGTGGGGAAGTTGCAGATTGCAACCCTTTCAATACAGCTCAGCCTTCCAAGAAAGGCCCTTTCTACAGCCAGTGTTTGGTTTGTCTGCTCTGGGCTTCTGTAGAAACATGGTGCTTCAACATGGTGACCTCTGTAGAAGAGGACCAACTCCTTCTGTAGATAAAAACAGCTCATTCTAAGGTAAAGAAAATACAACAATTATTATATTCAGGTGATTGTACACTAATGACAACATACCAATGAATAGTATATTCCATTTCTGACATCTGATTTGACACACTAGACCTTTAATGTTTGCCATTAGTGAAACAATTTTAAATATTTCTTTTCCATGAGGGTCTGAGGTATTCCAGAGTAAAAGGTCAAAATTATGTTGATAAAGAAAGAGTTCAAATCTGCTGGCACCCAGTCACATATAATAAAACAGAATATGTAAAAAAATAAGTTGTTCCCTCCAGTAGTCTCTCTTCTAATTTTATATTTTGTAAAACATTTTTACAGTTTTAAACTTGTGAGAACAAAACACCAGTTAGAGCTTCAAGACCACTGGATCAAAAACGACTATTAATCATTTTATTCCCTTTACCTTTTTCTATAATATGTACCTTCGCTGGGTTGAACTGTCAATATCTCTGTCCTTTGCCACACATCTGATCTGATGGATTTTCCACTCTTGACATTAATGGCTGCTTTCTCCATTTCTTCAAGGGGTGTTGCGCCCTGTTGGTTCTTCTCTTTTAGGTTCTTGGAATGATTGCTTTTCTGCCATATTTTTGATAAACCAACCCACTTTTGTAATACTACACTGAAATACAATTTTGTGCTTCAGAGATGTCACTTCACCGCACTGCCTAATAGGGAGGTAGGTTGACATCACTTTGCCCCATAGCCACTATTTTGGAAAAAATTTCCCTAGCTTAGCATTTCAGGTGAATCTTTAGCTAAACGATTCTCATGGTTTTATACGTTGGCATATCACCAACATTTGTAATACACTTTTTCAGACCTGGATCAATTTGCTTTGACAAGAAAAAAAAAAATAAATGTGTTTATTTGTTACTTTTTTTAAAGTACTTCCCACTTCTCCAATGTGCTCCTCTCCAACACAGCCATACATAAATGATGGATGCTTCCAGAATTTATGATCACATGACAACAAATATGCAGATTTAAATTTACCCACTGGCTCATCTTACCCCACTCTCCCCTACCTACTTCACTAGGATTATTCCCTTTAGCAACCACATTCGGCTGCAGATCACCACCTTTTTTCTAGACTCTTATAATAGGATAGGGTGCCTCAGAACAGCATGAGGGTCTCGTAAAGCTCTTTTTTCGGGTAGTGGATTGAGAGCCATCTGCACTTCATGGGGGGGATTTTTTAATGCTAACATTGCTTGACAATGCAATGAGATGACATTGTGGCAACCTGTTTTCTACTCCCGTGATGCATGCCCACTCTCAGTTGTAAGCGTAATGCACTGACAAAAACATAAACATAAATTGTTCTTCTGTTTTTATGAGTTAAAAAGATTATCTAAAAAAATCTGTTCTATTCCTTTAATGTATAGAAATATACCTCTAGCTCTCAGACCCACAGAACATAACCCAAATCCCATAAACAGCCTCTAGCATGTTCCAGTGGCCCACCAGCCCTCTAAGCCTGCTCCAAAGCCCCCAACACTGGGTCTCCAGCCCTGAGACAACTACCAGCAAGCTCCAGTGGGGCTCTATCCTACTGGTACTCCACACCTTCACATCGAGGGATGTGTGGACATGGGAGGACTCGGCTGTGGGTATGGGCCCCACCAACCTTCCCCACCAACTTTTCCCATAATTCTGAGAAAATTATCATGTTTTTCAGAGAAACAGGGCAAACTTTTTTATTCTCATATGAATGAGTTAGGGTTAGACTTCCGTATAGCCGTCTGTAAAGCGTTAGTAAAGGATTTATTAAATACCACGTAGTTACCACTAACTTAAATCTTTACAAATGTAATGTTGACATACAGTATAGATTATTATGTTATTTGTGGTATTTAAGTTTTTTTTTACATGCCACTACATGTACATGTACTCTGTAATCAAAAGGGGGGATGATGGGCTTTCATGAATCAAACATGTCACCCGATACTCACTGATGCACTCAATTACAGAGTACAGTGATTTATATATGTATATGTACAGCAAATAGAAAATATCTTATCAGTGGGAAGTGGTGATAACCTGTTGTCCACCTTTAACTTCAACATGTTGTTTATAGAGCCAGATTCTGAATATATATGTTATTTATCATATACTATATATACGTATAAGAAGATGGAGTTTTCCTTTATGTCTGTTGAATGAAGCTGTGGTGATCGGGCTTAGGTGATATCTAAGACACTGATCTGTGTTTGTGTTGCAGTACTTAATACAATTATGTTGAATAACCCAAAGAGGGAGCTGATATTAAAGGTCAAAATTATTAACTTAAATGTAATATCCCAACTGTGATATATCAATTACCACATGACTGAGCGGCATTGGGAACTGTATCATCCTCAATAGTGTGCTGGCTTTAACAAAAGTCGCTATGCATACCACAACTGGATGGACTGAACCTTCCCTAGTGAGGAACAATCATTAAAGTAAATCGCTTTTCATTCATGGAAAAGTTATCCATTTCTGATACTGAAAAAAAGCAGTCATAATATCTGATGAAAGTGACTTAACAGGAGAGGTTCATGAGAAGTACACCGCAGCCTGTGAAAACATTGTATAATGTCTTCTGCAGCTCTACAGAGGAGGATTATAAAGTCTGAGAAAATAGCTGTAAAGATGTCATCAGAGTTATTCAACGTGCAAATGTATAGCAAAGACTGTTTTACAAGCTGCGGCCATCTAAAAGACTTCAAGAGTCTAACAAAAGACTTTATGGCAAATGTGGGATCCGGTCTCCAGTTGGGATATCTTATCCAACACATTGGGTGCATTTAAATACACACCATTATCCCAGTCTGAAAGCTGCAGTAAGTAAAAATAGCTTTTTCTCATATTTTCTAAAATCCTTCCCGGTGGACATGTTGGCTCTCTTATACTAATGCTCCATCTTCAAGGGTCATATTGCACTTTCCACTCCATGACTATAGCTAGCGATGTCTCTGCATATTGAGATAAGACATTCAACACTAACGATGAGCTTACACAACATTATGCATTCATTTAACCCAACAGCATGTGAAGTGGTTAAAATGAGCTCTTACCATGACCAGCCAGAACACTGAAATGCTGCTTACGCATAAATATAATATTAAAATCCTTAAAAAGTAATCTACTCCTACCTCATTTAAAACATCCCATAATCTATGAATATGCAAATGTTGTTTATTTAACTGTAAAGTCCGTTCTCAGTGGATGTACTACATGATGATGTTCTACATCACACTGTACAAGTTGCATAGTGGAGGGCTAATGTATTGTTGTATTTCAGCAGTAACAATGATCAGCCTGATGGGGGTGCCATACCTAAAGAGCAAAATCTCCACATCACTGGTCGGGCTTTGACAACATCAGAGGGGACTGAGTGATAATACCTGATGTGTTGATGTTTAATAAATTTAAAAGCCAATAACTTCATGTAGGCTCAGAGCCTATATCATTCATTTATCATCATTCATCAAGGGCCTCACTTGTACTTGCTGTATCTTTCCTTTGCCTTTCCTCTGCTGTACCACAGTGTGTCATTGGATACATTGTCCTTGCTGCTCATACAATGCACTGGATCTAATTGAGGGGCTGCATAGTGGATCTCAGTGTGGATGTCTTTAGGTGTAGTCATTTTAAGAAAGAAATTGATATAATCTCACATTACTAGTCCAAATACCAGGTGATTACTGCATTCAGCATTGCCAGTGTGAAATAATTCAAATGTCAGACACTTGTTAACATAGTCCATGACAGAAGAGGATGGGAGCAGACATTGTTACCAAGGATCGTGAACCAAAGACTCAATTGTGTTAGGGTATAGTTAGTGACACACTGTTACTTGGTCACATGTTCCCTCATCACCCTGAACACACACTGTAGTTTATTTTGCCCCAATACATACACCGTCCTGTTGCCATAAACACTCACTAGAGCACCAAAAAATAACAACAAATACACTATTACGTTTTGCTTTTTTTTTTGGGGGGCTTTTTCGGGGATTGTTGCAGCCTAAAAAATTGCTAAAATAGTTGATAGTAATTTCTTTATTCTTACTGAAGGTAACCTGTTCCAGTGAGACCAAAAACGCACAGTTTGGACAGAGTAAATGAGAAACGTTTTGTGCTGCATTTGTCTGCATCTTCACAACTAGAAACATAGAAACAAGAGTTTGGTGACATATGGCTCAGTGTTTTGCACAAGAAACTACAATGATTGGTCAAACTTGATAAAAACTATAGTGCCCAGCTGTTTTAGGAAATAATTATATATATATATATCAAATATATATATTTACTTTTTATTTCTTTGAGACCTGTTTTGGAAGTAAGGGGGAAAGTAGCAAAAGAAGTAAGAAAAGAAAAGTACTCATGCAGAAAAATAGCCCCTGTGAGTGTTATAAGGAGTTCGGTCTAGACCTGCTCTATTTAAAAAGTTTCCTGAGATAACTTCTGTTACGAATTGGCGCTATACAAATAAAATTGAATTGAATTGAAATTAATATTATACAGTATAAAATATGACTGGATTCATTGATACATTTATGTGTAAGCAGCATTTAGTCATAGTGGATGTGATTTCAACCATGTTATACACTGTTGTGTTAATTAATACACAGACTTGGGGAGTAAGAGTTACAAAAAATAGGATACAAAAAAGGGTAACTATAATCCATTACAGTTGCGTCTTTCAACTGTGAAAATAGTCTATAGGCTGCTGCCTGAATTTAATGAAAAGTTTTTCTTTAAAAATACACTGAGCAAAGGACATTTTTGCTATAATCTTCGCTTCTTTTCTATGGTTACATTGTTCTGTTGTCTTATAAAATACTTAAATGTCATCTTATTGATATTTCTTTTCTGTTATTTTCATTGGCGTTTCATATTTGGTGATGAGGTAGTCCAAAAGTAATGGAAAGTAATCAAGTTACATTACTTTGATATTGTAATAGTTTAATTAGGTTACTGATGACATTTAACAGGTAATTAGTAACTGAATGGGATTACATTTTGAAAGAAACCCTCCCAACATTTTGGTTCATTTTCTTTTCTTTTTGTTTTAAATGTGCTGTTTGTTTTATTTATTTAAATGGTACAGTGCGGGAGAAGAACGATCACATTGTTGGTTTTCATTTTTTTATGGGCTTTGTTTACAATAAGAATAATATAAGCTATACCCTTTACAAAGGCGAAAAGAGGATATAGCTACAAGCTAGAGACAGAACCATTCACCTATAGGTCACTGACATAATGAACACTTTATTTGTCTATCCCTAAATTGGGCAAAAATCTTGCCAGTCATTTTTTTATTATGTTATTATTTCCACCCAAATGTACATCATCAATAAAGCAAGTTGATGTATACTGTACATATACAGTATCAATGTTGGGCTAGCTACTCAAAAAAGGTAGTTTATTACTCTTTTACTCTTTCAATTATTACTTTAATTGCTCCGGGCCAACAGTAATTAGTTACACACATTACTCCTTTGCTACTCCCCACTGTCACAGTCCAGCTCCTAGGCCATGACAAAGATGGAGGAGGACACAGTAGATGGTGATAAGGTACTGCTTTATTACAGTAAGTTAAACAACTGAGATAATACCTACAAATGTGGAGTGTGTTGGTCAGTAACATCAGGAGTGTAAATGTGTATGTGTGAGCAGTATGAGCTGTAATTTAAATCAAAGAAAAGCTGAGAATGTGCTGCTGCAGGCGGGGACGGAGCCAGGTGAGAGAGAGCGTCTGACCCAGGTGCTCCAAATCTGGCTGGCTGCTGATGGTACCTTCAGGGACACACAGGGAAAACAATAACTTGTCCACCTCATCCACACTTCAGCATATTAGGCACTGTCACACCACAAAATTGGTAATTGTTCCTAATTTACCCAAAATTCAGACTTACAATTTCAAAGTAATGTGAATATGTCCAGCTGCTGAATATAAGCACTTCCATCTTCCAAGCTAGTTACCTCCAGCTAGTATTTTTGGGGCATAATGTTACTGAAATGTATTCATAATTATTTATACTACTTACTGTTACTGGAGAACATAGTAATAACACTAGTAATGAGGTACTGCCCAACACTGTACAGTATACATATACACATAAAGGCCAACATTTACAAAAATAATAAATAAATGATAATACTAAGAATTAGACAGCAATGGTAAAGCATTCCCCTGGCCACTGTGCAGTTGTCTACAAACCTAAAGGAGGTCACAGGTCACAGCCTGAGCCTCTTCTCTGTTCATTTGTCCTCCTGCAGAGCAGCTGATACGTTTGAACACTGAGCACCCAACAAAATGTTGTTGCACTTTGTTATAGAAGACCAAGGTTAAGAACAATCTGACAGACAGACTGTCTCCTTAGTCCATTGTGTGGGACTCTGGGTGTCATTCAACATGACTTAGGATAGCGTAGGTAGGTTATATTCTTTCATTGTCACTGGTAGGATGATGTTTTAATAACCTTATTCAGGTATAACTTCTGTTTTCTACAATTAACATGAATATAAATGTATTATGTGCATAGGTAACTTCGCCTTGTCCTATTGTGTGAACAAATTTAACAGCATGTCAATGTCAAGCTCAACATTAATTGTTATTCTGTTCTAAACTTTTCCTCTCTGGCTTGCTGTCATTGAAGTGGTATACACCCTCTACTTATACAGCTCCCATACAATAGAGTTTAATAGAGCATTAAATACAGTGACATGGACATCACAAACACCATCCTTAAATGAAAAAAAGATGCTTCTGAGATTTCAGGTCTCAAACCTTCCGAACATCCTGTGCGCTGAGGCACACTGTTGACTGGAAACTGTTAAAAGATGTTTTCTTTCTGCTCAGCCACCTTGACTTAACTGCTGCCCAAAGCAAAGTGTTACCTTTGATCAGTCTGACAAGCGAAGTGCTGATGTTGTCCTTTCTTGTGACAGATCAGTGTGATAGCTAATGGTTTAAAGAGCTGAAACAGGCAAGGTGTTTCAAAAACTTCAAATTTTGTTGCAGGTTATCTGGTGATAAGCCATTACAAAACGCTGATATGAATTGCTAACGTATGCATGTATGGGTTAAGATGAAAGAAAAAAGTCAAACTACAAACCTGCTCTAATCCACTCAAAATCACCTGAAACCTGCTCCTAGACACACTGTCCACACTGTCCACACTGGGCTTGACACATAGTCTTTTTTTAACAATGATCGCTCCATTAACAATGAATGGGTGCACTTATCTACGAATAACTCCTGACCGGCTTGTGTGTCTCACCTTTCCTTTTTTATCTACAGACGCTGTGGGTCGCCTTCCATGGAATGTGCCATGTTGGACCGCCATGTTTCTACAGTTGTCCACAAGGGACAAACCAAACACTGGCTTTAGATAGGGGTATTCGTGTTCTTTGCAGCCACCGTAGTTTCTCCTTCCCACTTGGAACTGGAGGATAAAGCGACATTTGGGATCTACAATTACTCTGGTAAATTTTAAAATGATAATAATTTAAAAAATGGTAATATTGAAGAAAGAATAAAATGTCTTAGGAAATACATCAAATTATTAATTTTTAGTCTTTGAGTGGGTGGGCAGTGTTACATGATTGCTAAGACACAATAGCCGCGTTTCTATCCTAATGTATCACAAATTTTAACCTACATTTTGAGTAATTTGGCAAAATAAAGTCTGATTTGTCAGGATCTGATTTTGGTTGTTGTTTAAAGACAAATTTGTCAAAATTTTCCAGAACAACCTCCATTTTTATTTTTAAATGCCAGCCCAGTGAGTGGTGCGTTTATACAATCAGCCGTCAGTGGGTTTTATGTTGATGTCCACTGAAGGAGAGACTTGTCAATCATGTAGTGTGCAGCTTACTTGAAATGACATCTGTCCAAAGCAGATGCTTAATGAGCCTTAGCAGAGCACAATGAGAACCCGACTCTGTGAGAAAAAAGAAAACAACCTGGTTGAGTCCAGGTTGCATCGAAACTGCTTCAGTCTCATAGTATAGGATATATATTTCAGGCAGGACATCAAGATTTTAATTTCCATAATAGGTCAAAAAAACTCCTGTGAGATCAGAATGCAACTTTTTGTGACTGTAAAGTCTTTTTGTTATCTCGTCTACCAATATTCAGAATATTTTAAAACTATACATATTGTGGAGTCTGTCAGTACACTAGTACAAACCGTGTGCTCAAGAGCTGGTTGTAATCTTTATGAAAAGGCTTTGCTTGCCAGCCTCACCTCCTTCTATCTGCACAGAGAAGGGGGTAGCTGGAGGATCACGCTCTACAGACTGATTGCCTGCTGCTCCGAGGTAAAGGGCAGGCTAAGGTTGCTAAACTACAACCTCAATAGCACTCCCACCCTGATGACATCCAGGCCATGCTGTCATCACCACTATATTACATAATCACAGAGCACAGAAGACAACAATCTTGGCAAAACAGTCATGAATCACTGAAATAACTATAAATAAATCTATTAAAGGCATTCTAACATGTGGTTCATATATGTCCTTGCTCCAGAGCCTAGTTGGTGCATTTTGACTGAATTGGAGACGTGTGAGCATCTGAATTTAGGTTTTTAATGAATGAATGCATGTCAGCTTCTGGGAGGTTGTCTAATCCTGTGTAATCCCTGCCTGATGAAACCAGATAGAGTGGAAATATTGGCAAAAGAGAGGGATTAGTGACCATGGAGTCTGGCAAAACATGTGATCGCAGCACGAGCACATACTTTACTCACACATATGCAGCTCTCCCCTGGCACACGCAGACAACACGCCACAGCAATCGCCTCCATTCATGATTCTACCGTATGTAATGCAAGAAAATGAGAGCCCGGTGTGCGTATGTGTGTTACTAAGGGGGGTGTGAGTGTTCCCATAGACGTCCCTCAATCCAAGTCCAAAACCCAGCCCATTGTGAGGGATCCACTGTTAAAAAGGGGTGGGAGTCAAATAGACAAACTCAATGTGTGTGTCCTGACTGCTGCACACATGTTCTCTTCCTGAGGACAGACTGTGAAGGACAAAGCGACCTGAATCACTTGAGCTTTGGGCAAACGAAAGATTAAAACTCCTCTCTGGGTGAAATAAATAAATAAAATAAAATCTGTGCACCAGACTGAATGGTTCAGGGCTTGACTTGCAAACATACAGCAGGACTGTGTCTTAACCATAGCACACAGACTCAACTCTACGCTCCCTTTAGACTGTCAACAAAGAGATTAAAGGAACTGTTTTACATTTTGGGAAATACGCTAATAGACTCTCTCACCAAGAGTTACATGAAAAGATTGATGCCACTGTCTGTTAACTTTGGAGTTACAGCCAGCCTTCTCTACTTTGCAATTTTTCCTTTGACCATGTAGTGCCCATTTTCATATGTTGACACGGTCAATAGTTATCTTGTGGCATTGTGAGGACATTTGGATGTTCATGGTGGCAGGTTCATGCCCACAGTGCTAAAAGGTATATTTTTGAACTTCTGACAGAAGCAGCTTTCACCTTGCTTCTAGTCTTTATGTGACTAACCACGTCATTAAGGTCTGGTCATATTTAAAATCAGTTAATTCCATGTAATTTCCGTTACATTTCATGTAATCCCCATGATCCATGGATTCGCTCATTGGGGCAAAGTAAATTGGAATCTTACACAAGTTACACTTTGCAACTTTGACAAGTGAATTCACAAGTTAGCAAGTAGTTAGAGCATTTCCCCCCCTTTAGTAACTCTTTATTGAGGGAAATGATGTAAAATCCTAAGAACAAAATACCAAGGCAGAGTTAAAGGAACAGTACAAAGAAAAGTCCATGTAGCTATTAATACTAACTTATGCGAAGTAGCTAAAGCCTGCCTGAAAAGTCGCTAGATGTGGCTAGATTATGTCACACGTTAGTTTACATACCATTACTGTAGAGTCTCACACAAGGTGGTTTTTCAAACCAATATCCTCACATTAATATGCATCTAAATACCTTTTAATTTTATAAACTTTCACAGCTCATCCACATTTCTGTCTGGCTGATGATGCTCTGCCCCACTCACTGAAAAGACACTCTGGGGAGCCTCAGCCACATGAGAGCATGTCTGCCCAGATTTGTCGCTAAGCTCTTAAAAGGTCATCAAATCTGGTTAAAATACCTGAAATTGGCAATACTGGAACTATTGTAACTGACTAGTTCTATTCTGTTAGCCCTTACTTAATTCCACACCAAACTACTAGAACGAAATATTTTTGCAAAGATGTGCAGCTTTTTCTGTGCCTGGTGTGACCAGGCCTGAACTGAAGGTTGGAATTGCGAAATAGGTAATGTTGACTGTGATGAGTGTTATAGGTTTGTTTTCAATGCATCAAAAAGCGTTTAAGCCTCTCTTTGAATTTAATCTTAAAATCAACAGCACTGCATCCTGCTGCTACAGACCAAAAGTGGATGACAGCTGTGCCAACAATAACATGAGAAAAATTGTCATGGATATCACGTGACAGGGCAGGAAACGACAGCTACTGTACACGAAGGTCCAGTCAAATGCATTTGTGCTAATCCCCTGGCTATTCTCAAAAGGCATTTTTACATACATTATTAAATGAAATCCATCTGAACTGTAAAGCCCTCATGCATGCCACTTCCCTACCACGCAGCAAAGGAAGGTGAGCCTTTAAATACAGATTGTCATTGGACACGGTCAGTTATCCTTATTGGATGCAGCTGCTGCGCATTTTGGATAAACAGTCACACAATTTTAAGGTAACAAAAATACTGGGCATCAGGATAGTTTAGCCACTTCAACACTTGACATCACTGATTGGATGGAGACACTGCTTTCCTGCATGCTTTGTGGAAAGTTCAGTAACAAATTAATTAACGTAATTAACAAATCTATAGCTTAACTCTAGGACACTCTGCACATACAGAAAATAGACTTGCGTAAGGACTGAAGAGATTTTGTGTTTGACCTATTTTGTTGAAGCTAATTTTCTCCATGTTCCTAGGTAAGTGGGCTTCATTAGCAGCTGGTTGAGGCTGCTCATACAGAGAAGGCTTAATGGATATATAATGTTTATTAAATCTGATGAATGTGATGTGATAACTGGCCTTTTATCTGTTCTGTCCGACATGCATTAGTAGGTGATCCTTTACATGTTTGGGATATTTTTGGAAGCTTTGTGCATAGCTTTTACTACATACTTCACTATCATTTCACCCAGAGCACATTCATTTAAGATAAGAATATTACGCAATACAAAATACAGAGGAATATATAATTTACCCATATATAAGATACACCTCTATCATGAATTTGATAAATATTCTCTTGATTGGGATGGGATGCAAAATGAGCCTCAATTAAATAATACCTAACAAAGATAATCACGGTTACATATGTTGGCAGCAGCATGATGATTGGTTGTCAGAATCATACTAATGGCAGCAAATTCATTTTCATCTGGAAGAAACTAACTCTGCAAAGTCATACTCTAATCTTGTAGGCTGATACCAGGTGTATGTCCCCGTTTTCCTACTGTCCTCAAACAGGTAAAACAAATGAATATGAATTGAAATGAGTCACTTCCATCTGTGTAAGTGAAGTGGTTAAGATCTAACTATCACTATACTGTACTATAGAAAATGAATTCACCTTAAAGTTGAATTTTTCATTTCATACATAAGGATCGAGATTTACTTCCATCACTGATATTTTTCTGAATTTAACATGGCTGAATTATTAGTAATGTGCCAGGAGGGAAAGAGAGGAAGTTAATGAGCAAGGGTCAGACGGCATCTGTGTAGTAGAGCAGTTCATTAAATGATACATTGTGGGAAAGCTTTTGTGAGTCAAAATAGAAATAACACATTTAAAATCGTAAATTGCTCTTATTGACCACTAAACCCCTATTTGCAGCCTCTCCAAAAACAAAAGTAAAACTGTAAGGAATAGATTATAAAAAGTGCTCTAATGTGTTCATCTGCTTTAAAGCAGATGCAATTATTAGCATCTCCAGCTAACTAGCTTATTAACCACAGTCGTAACCAAGGCCAGTATGTTTATGGGGTTACAGGTTATGTTAAAAAAGCCCCGTTCATGACTAGCACATCCCCTGTATGGAAGCTGGTCCTGGATGCTATCAGGGTTTAGGTTTAGCGTACACTGTTTTATCCCCAGCCAACGTTAGCTGACGAAGTGTGGGTGGATGCTGGGATACTATCTGCCTGGGGTGTCATGCCATTGTTCCGATGGACCATTGTTCCAAAACCCCAATAGTCAGAAAAATGTCCCACTGACCAGAAGGCCCATTTCTCTGACAGCCTGTTATCCTGAAAAGTCTTGTGACACCAGATGATTGGAGATCTCAGCACATGCTCGTTGGACAATGGCGAGAACAGCCACTAGCAAACTTAAGGCCCTTTACTTCAAGGACACGCAGGGGTTTAGAGACTGGCTTGTTAGTCTACCAAAGAACAAAATGGCCATTGCCCAGAAGGCCCATTGCTCATAAAAAACACACTCTCAATGCAGTTGCACTGCTTGAAAGCTACATGGTGAACCAGTGTGTGTATTACATGGTTTCGCTAATCCAAACTATGATCTTTTCCTTAACTTGGTTCCTAAACTAAACTCCATGGCATGAATTGGGGGGTCCTTGACACAAAAAAGGATAGTGTCAGTGTCATGCTTTGGCGTGATACTGAATTTAGTATTTGGGAAGCAATGACCTTGCTTTTGGTCCAATGGGACTTTTGTTTTAACTACTGGGATCGGAACAATGGCCCCCCAGGCAGATAGTCAGCATTCTCGCCAATTGACCAAAAGAGTTAAATTACCCTGCCAAGAATACAACACGTTCTTACTCCCAACTCAACTAATACTGCCACTTGGTCAGTGGCCCTCCACAGACCACTGGCTTCCTACTTGTGATGTCACAAAATCCTGCTGGTATGTCCACATGTTAAACTGAGACTTAAAGTAACAACAGAGAAACTTGACACCTTCAACAGATGAATGTGAAAACTCAACCTCTCATCATGTTAAAACATTATATAGGCTAAATTATATATTCATAGACTTTTAAAAACATGCAGAAATGTTCAAAAACAAATCCAGGTCAGGCATAGACTAGAACAATTTCATGTTTAAGAGGCACAGAGAGAGATGCAAAGGCACGTCTTTTCCTTGGTGCCCCTCTCTGGTGGACATCTTCACTAGTTTCATATTCATCACAGTCTCTGATTTTGATGTTGCGTTTGGAATTTTGAATGAGCATTGAGCAATGAAGCGAGCCAAGAAACAAAAACACAGTTCTTCAGATTTTCATCCATCTTCAAGGAAAGCAGATATGGCCAAAGTCGATGCTCGTAATTGTACTACATTCACATTTGTATCACATTTTTCTGTAAAATAACCTATCTAGGGAGGGTTGAATTAAATACAAACTGCCATAATTATACCCAGAATTACACATTTCAAATACTGAGTGGATGGGTTTTGGCCCTTATGGGGTACCTATAAAATTTTCATTAAGGGGAGTTTAAGAAGTCAGATCACAGCTGTCATCCTAATGAACTGCAGAGAATTGCGTTGCTTAGGCTCCAATAAGAGCCCGGAGGACCAATCAGTGTTTCTCTTTTACTTCACATTAGCATCAATTTGGCATTTCAGCTCTAACTGCCTCTGATTAGATGTTTAGAATGAAATCAGCACCAAACTTCTTTTATCAAGTGATTGGACCACTCCAATGCAATAATATAAAAATGTGGTAGTTACGCATAGTACTGAGCATAATTCCTATACAATTATAGCGCAATAATAATGACTGTAATAATATTCAGAACTATGTAACTGATCAATAATGGCAATAATGTTTATTGTACTGTGTGTGTATTTTATCTGTTTTTCTTATGCAACGTTTTCCTCTGTGTGTTCTGATTTTACATACTACTTATCCTACTGATCCTGTAAAAACAGTTGTACAGTGTCTTTTGTGCTTTGTCTGGAGGAATCTGGGGACATGCAGTTAAAAAGATTTAAGCATTCATTCTCAACATACCATCGAGCTGCATTGTGGGAAATGTAGGATCCAGTTTTTTCGGAGCTTGATTTGTAGTAGGGACTAAAAGGCAGGATATGTCGGGCTATGCTGCACCGATGTGGACTGTTTGTAATCTGTTTAGAGGAAGTTGTAAGTGCAATGCAACCTCACTGGAATTCCCGGCATATTTAAACGATGATTTATGCTCAGTGTTGACTAATTTGCATTGTGTTTAAACCAAGTGTGAACCTATCGTGACATCACCCATTGGTTTGTGGAGTACCATTTTGAAGCCTCCAGTCTGGTGTTATGGTCATCGCCATGAGGAGCCAGACGTGATGTACTGCGAGTTGACCTGCACTCATTGGCTGTGCAGTTTCGACTTGTCCGTAGCAGGAAACAATGGTGGCTCGCTTGGTCACACACAATCTCATATTCCAGATAAACAGTACACTAAAATATGTTCCTGAAACGATTTTAGGTGAAAAATATGCAACACAGTAACAGAATTCTGGTTCATGTATCAGCGTTCATGTTACACACTGGACTTTTAAGTTAGCCTGTATTACATACAGTAATGATTATTCAATCTGGTTATATGTCATATTGCTGTGTAATGAAGCTCAATGATGCTAAAAAAGCTGTTCATAAACCATAATGTCGTCTGTTGTCTCTTCAGAAGGCTGGTGAGGTGCGGTTTCTCCACTCTGCTAACCTTTATCAGATTGTTCATGGATCTTTAATCCAGCCACAGACCGGTTTAATACAGTAGCACACTAACAGGATTGGTGATGTTAACCCCCAGGGACATGGCTGCCAGCTGTTCCACCCCCCTGGTGGTGGGTCATCACATACAGGGCCACTGATGGGTGGAGTGTGGTGGGAGGGGATGCCTGAAAATTGAGAGGATCTTCTTAGCTTAGAGCAGATTGCCGCAGCGACAGGACGAGAGGGATGCTGAGCCCACCGGTGCTTTAAAACATCACGGAGGATTGGATATTTCACACAGCGTCCCATCTGTATCCTGGAGTTTTTCTTCATTCACTCTTTTTTTTTGCTTCTGTCTTCCTCCTCTCACCTGGATTTTAGGCTTTTGGTTGGGTACATTTATGGGTTGCTGGTAGGACGCAGGACAGGTGACTCACGATGGCCGTGGCTTTGGACGCAGTGTGGGTGAGGGTGAAGAACGTCTGCAAACAGAATGGGCTCCTCATCATGTCGGTGCTGGCTGTGGTCATTGGATGTCTTTTGGGATTCTTCCTAAGGACACGGCGCCTCACAGAGCAGGTCAGTCTGTCTCCTCCCCCTGACCCAGTGTGACGTCATGCAGGCAGAAGATGGGGTTTGAGAGAGAATCTTTGCCCTGTGCCTGTAAAACCTGGAGCATCACACTGAGTGCTTCTTCTCATTTATTCTCCTCTTTTACTGTGTTTTTTTTTTTACCACAATTTCACACTGCGAAAAGTGGTGATCGTTTGATCATTATTTGCATGTTTTAGCCCTTTTTCAAGAGTTCATGTAAACTGTTTATTTTCTAAAATCATATCATTGTGCTTCTGGATTATATTTCTGCAGTGGCAGAAAGTAATTAATTTAAGTACTTTAGTCACTGTACACTTTTTTATGATACTATGTTTTTATTTAACAGCTTTTGCAGGGGTCAGGGGCCCAAATTCATGATTCCAAGTATTTAATTAAATATATATGCCTGGAATGACTACTTGCTAACTTTTTTCACTGTTAAAAGGATCTCAAAATATATCTAATCAAAACTAATCAATTTAAACTGAAAATGAATAGAATTGCCGTATACCTGATGCCTGTCTCAAAGTATCATCACGTTGATGGACTCACACTGATGTCAGTGCTGTGAATGTATGTTGTACATGCCCTCTTTCACCATAGAGGCTTGGTGCCACATATAGCACAGGTGGGTAGGGGGCCACCGGGCATCTGCCAACCGTATTTTGTTCCACTATATGTTCGGGGGGGGGGAACGGCGTATTTCATTGTAAAAACAAGCGAGGCTTCTCTTTGTCTTAGTACTTTCGACCAAATTGGTTTAGAACCTGAAAAATGTATTTCCAGCCAGAAAGTTTTCCCTGGGAACCGAAGTGGGTGAGTCATATTCTACAGGTCGGTGTGCATTGTGCAGTGCACTCTGTTGATGATGTATCCAATTACAATTATTTCACCTCTAAACTGGTGGAAATTCAGACTGGTTTGCTAGATAGCACCAAGATTCAAAGAATCCTGGAGCAAACCTGTTCAGGAACCAGAACTAATTTGGTGGAAAAGGTCCACCAAAATCAGGTCTATCTATGCGTTGGGAGCCACTTGTGTCTTGTTAGGACCCCTTGTTCCATTTTATATGTCTATGAGTTGCTGGATGTTCCACATTTCCCCTCTAAATTTCTCACATGGTTCCATATAAATAAGAAAGTCTTGTTTTTCTCTTCCTTCTTACTCCATTAATCATCTCGCAAGTCCTCAGATTTACCTGGTGACCCTTTGAAAGGTCCATATTACAGAATGAGTACTTTTTTCACGCCTTCCAGGCAGCCTTTGGGTTCTGTTACTGTCATTACGCTATGAAAATTAAATTATAGGCTTAACATTTTCTTGGAATAGGAAATATTAATTAACATCACATTGGCTTTATTTTCAATAGATATCAGTATGGTATGGTTGCACTGTAACATGACAGCTGACTTTCATACCAAGTGGAAGCTTAACAATTTAGAAGTCTAAAACTGTATTGGAATAATATAACTCGTAACATTATTTTAAATTCTAGTTAACATTTCCACAGTTACTAAATACATCAGGCTGATAACTGGGACAATGTGAAGAGCGAGTTAGACAAATCAAGTGAGCAGCTTCTAATTTAGTTGCAGTCTTTTTAGTCTTTAATCAAGCTTACAGCAAACACACTGATGTCACAGCTTGAGGCATTGTTCTGAACGCAGCCACCAAACAGCTTTATGGAGGGGCTCCATAAACAAAGTGCAGCCTTTTCTTTCCCATCACCCCTCTGACTAAAGCTCTGTCATATTCTCAAAATGGCCTAAAAATAGCTTGTGGCTATTTCACTCTCACAATAGGGGATTACAATCCAATCAAACAAATGCTTTCTCTAATTGTACATCAAATAAGAGTGCCTGTCAGTGTGACACACAGGAGGCACAGACCTTATGTTTCCAGACAATTTATAGAGGCTTGAGGGTCGAGAGGGGAAGTGTGGGAGATCTGTTTGTGTGTTGTGTGGGCACGCGCCTGCCCGGCATTAGCAAAGTGAGATGAGATGAAAAATGTCTTATTTCTGAGGAGAAGTTACAAGTCGCAGCAGCAGAAAGCTAAAGAATTAGCACAAATTAGAAAAAAGAACATTCATTAAAAACTATGGAACTTATTTAAAAGCCCTAGAGAACTTCCACACAAGAACACGCTGAGTAGAAATGAATGGATGATGAATCTATGACATAAATCTGGATTATAGTATTAGGGCTGCAGAATCACACCATCAGCTGCCAGTCAGAAGGACAAAGGAAGTGAAAGATTAGGAAATATTTATACTTATACTGATGTGATAGAAATTTTTTTTTACATAATGTTGTCTACATAAACCCATGCATGTATAAAAAGTGACGTAGACATTTATACATTTATTGTTCAATAATTAAACAATAGTATATTGTGTGAAGGATGGCACACACATTATAGTTACAATATAAACAATATAAGCATAGATATTTGAACAAAGTTAAAGATCTCCTACAGTCACACTACACATAGTCTGCTTGGAACAATAATGAGTGACTGATGTGTTTTTTCCACAAAAAAAGTATAATTTCCTCATTAAAATCTTCCTTAAACCTTAAAGTCATCTACTCTACCACATTTAATTCTATAATCTATGAATATGCTACTTTATTTCATTTTTAAAGTTTCCCTGCTGGACACAAGATGTCTCCTACTTCACTGTAAAGTCCATTCTCAGTGGATGTGCACCAGTGGCTTCAAGTTTCTACATCACACTGTACAAGTTGCATACTGGACCAGGACTGACCTCCAAACTATTTGTGATGTCACAAATCATGCTGGTAGGCCCCGCCCCCTAAAATCAGATGTTCAATGAGCACAGAGAAACTTTCTACTTTCAGCAGATGAATGTGAAAACATCCTTCTAGTGTCAAACTCTGCACAGACAGTATTGAGCACAGTGAAGCTCTGCCATGAATTCTATCTTTACAAAGTTTCTAATGTTCTGTTTTTATTGATAGTGCCTAAATGTGTAAATTCAATGATGTGTCTATTACTGATATGGAATATAATATTTGTAGGTATGTTTTCATTAGTGTATGGTCAACTGAAAATAAGAATTTCGTTAGAAAAAGATAGGACCTTTCATGTTTTTTGCAAGTTTCATAGCCACTCCAGTTTCTCCTACACTGGCTTGGAATGGGATGGAGAGGTGAGGGGGTTGTAATCTCCAACTACACTGCTAAATGCTATTAAACCCTAAAATCCAAAAATGCTTTATACTATTCCCCATAATGCAACCAGTGACATCTCTTTCTTAGACGCTCCAACACCCACGTGTCTCAAACCATATGCCCCCAGTTTGTAAAGCAGACTGTCTTTTATAGATTTGTAACCTCCAATACAACATAATGACAGAGTTTTCCTTTGACAAAATATTTTTCAAGCTCATACAGTGCTTGAATAATGGTAGCTGGAAGACTATTCAATCTATGTATTATTTTCTGAAAGTAGATCTATATTATTATTTTTCAGCAGCTACAACCTAAAAAACTACATTTTAAGTGAAAACTTGATAACCCAAATAAGACAATGGAAAACGTTTTCCATAAAAAAAAAGGGGGGGAATCATTTGTGCTGCGTGTCCTACCACCCAAACCACTCATTTGAACGTAGGCTGTGTGAGACAGGCAGGCATTAGCAAACAATACAACCCTGGCAGCATTTGCTCTAAAAGCTGTAATAATGTTGAATTATTATAGGTCTGATGTTTCTAAATAAAGTTTTATCCAGTTTAAGATAAGCGAAGATGTTCCTTTTGATTGATCCTCCATGGGAAACATTCAAGTTGACACAGCAGCACAGGGGAAATTTACAGTGGAATACTTTTGCTCAAGCTGTCGCTGTTAAACCAAGGCAAGCTAGGTGAGAAATTGTTATTGAAGGCACTGTTTGTGTCCTTGCTTGCATGCAGAGCAGTCGTACCTTGAATCTAAATTCTCATTAGTCCGGAAGGAGAGAATCTCTTTCTTAAGATCATGGGAGCTTGAACATTGGTGCTCCTGGTGCACAACAGCATCCTGCTAACCACGGCTGAACCTAGTTTGTCCACCTGGGGTCCTGCTGTGATCTGTGGAGAAACTTTAATGACGTGCAATTACTGTGAACTGAGTTGTAGACCTGCAACACCTACCAATTGTCTAAATTAATTCAGCTTAGCATGACCAGCCTCCACCTGCAGGCTGTCTATTGGTTGCATTGGTATAGTATTTTACTGTTAGAATCTGACTTCTTGAGGTGTTTCAAGTAAAGTAACCATAATTCCTCCCACTATCTATCTTTCTTTATCCTGTCAAATATGCTCATGTTATTGTGGTCCTTGGAAATTGACTTTCAGCGCACAAAATCCTGTCTTTGTTTTCCTTTATTCGGCAATTCATGTCGTTCACTTCAGGCGAGATAAATGGTAAAGGACATCACAAACAGCAGCTAATTCATTCACAAACCAATCAATTTGGGGCTCAGTATCTTGCTCAAGGACACTCTGACATGCAGTGGGATGGAACCACCGACCTTCTGATTAGTGGCCGACCCATTCTACCTCCTGAGCCACAGCCACAACTGCTTTTGTACTATAGTGGGGAGATAAAAGAACATTGTTTCTGAAACAAGTAACCTCGTCAAGGCATCAAGATGAGAGGCTGAGACCACCTGAAATGAGCTATTGGTGCATTCAGCAGCTCTGTCAGCCATCCAGCAGCCATAGGAAGGACCCTGGTATCCAGCCTTGAAAATGCACACCTCTGCAAATACTTAGTTACATAGAACCATCTAGGAAGTCGTTGTTGGGAACAGTTTGGAAAAGGGCAGGCACTTTCGAGAGGTTCTCACCAGATTACTGGATGAACCATCTGTCTATCGCCATCTATCACAGGCGATCAATCCGATCAACGAACCATATCACATAGTTACACTACTGTTACTGAATTGAGTCGGGAGAAGAACGAAAACCTCTTTTCCGCTAGGAAAAGCCTTTGCTCTTCTTTCAGTGAAGAAATACTCTTCAGTTCTGATAGAACTCATGGTAGCAGCACCTACACTAACCTCTCTGGGAGCCATCATTGTTGTTTATCTAGCTGCCAGTACTTCCTCAAGGACGCTGATTGGTCCGGTAGCACGTAGTTTTAAAAAAACGCATAGATTGAAGACAGGCAGATTCTCGTGTGATCTCATGATTTAATGATCCGGCTGCCTCACAAGGTTAACTTTTTGAAGGCATTCAGTGTGTTAGATTTTTGTTAGGATGTGAGCTGTGCAGGTTCTCTGTTATTCTGCCTACAGACTTAAGTTTTCAGTTTTCCCGAGTTGATTGTTGTGTATTCTGTCTGAACTTGGACCCCATATATCAGTCCTATCAGAATGCTCAACATAATTATTATTATTAGACTAAAGTGATTTTTATATTGTTATTGTTGTGCATTATGGTACTTGAAATAGATTTTCAACTGTTGGAAATAGATTAGAATTGCAACAATGGAGGAGGGCAGTAGTTTGTAGTTGCTGTTTTCTGTTGGCAAGGGCAATTGAGATCAGAGGAAAGTACAGCCTGTTAAACCCTCCACCTGAAACACAATGGTATCTGTGTTTGAGAGTTGTATTGACTCAAAAGTCAAATGAAACTAAAAACCTGAAACATTTATCTTTCGTTGTGCTGCTGCATGGGACGTATGCAGTCTGTCAGAGATTTATAACACAGATTACATAGACAGCAGCAGCAGTATTAGCAGTTTGACTTATGCTAGCCCACCACTGTCTTACCACTGAAAACAACCAAAGTTAATATTAATGTTTAAAGTTAAAAATAACACATTCTTCCTCTTACAAATGAAAAAATGAATCTGTAAGCAATAAAAGGCACCACTGCTCAAGTCAGTACACCCAGAGGTTTTCACTGCTACTGCCGCAGTTGGTCTGGTATGACCAGTAGATATTGCCTTGTAATTAACAATACTGAGTCTGACCTTGTGACCTACACTGCCTGAACATTCACCACCATGATCTTGGCACATGTGGCCACAATGGCTGCTCTTCAGCAAAAGGTGAAGGCTCACTTTAAGGGGCATGTGTCAGATTTTCAGGTTTATATAATAAGAGAAAAAAAATTAGCTTGCAACTTTTATGTAACAGTGGACACTGTGACCAGAGTGACAATTATGGGATGATGGAGACATAGTATAGCAGAGGCAGTAAAGTTATCGATCTGATTCAGTATGTTGTGAACATTACCTAACATTAGCACCATAAGCTAACTATCAAACCAGACTAAAAAAAGGCTGTAGCATCAGTGTAATAAATTCAGCAAGGGTGAGTTGCTTATAATTATAATTTTTCATTTGCACAAGGAAGAATGTGCATTAGTTCTTTTACAAGTTGCAGTGTCTGACTTGTCTGTCTGTCTGTCTATGTCAGACCAAGTGGCCTGTCACCCATCTGCCACAGTAACAGCTAAAAAGAAAGTCAAAATAAATAAGAACTGCCTTTTAAAATGTTTGTATTTCCGAAGATGGATAATTAATGCTTGGATTAAAAATTGTATATTTTGTATAAATCATGCTGTTTTGTTACATTCTGGTGATCCATTTTGTGTCACAGTTGGCCGGTAAAAACCTGTCAAACTGCGGCTGCCCTGTTGACTGGTCCTTTGAAAACAGCTGCACTTCCCCCATGTACCGCAAACAACACACACACACACACACACACACACATACACATGAGTACAAGATGAGCAGAGCAGAGACAAACCTCTGCTCGCTGTATTCGAGTGCTGATCCTGCTCTTATACAGCAAACTAAGCTCTTTCTGCTTAATGCCCAACAGAAAAGCTCTTTAGCTGTCATTACGCACCCACCATCCCTAACCTCACTCTCAGTTCTGTCAGCTGTATACAATACACAGCTTGTATATGTTTATTAATCAGCAGATAGATACCGTACTGGGGTCTCGGCCTATCAGCCATGGCGGTTGCCTCTTGCTCACCCCACCTCGGTAGTAATTAATGACAAAGATTTCCTACTCTAGGTTTAGACAGGAAAGTCTTACTTAATCCAAGCTTTTATGATAATAAGATAGCCATAATGTCATATTATAATAGCCTTGGTGTCAGTTGCAGTCTTCCAGTCCGACAAAAGATGATAGCCCAGATTGATTTAGTCATTTAGATATAAAGACTGGAGTTGTGGTCAACAAACAATGAAGAAGGAAAGTTAGATCTTGCCTCAGAACTTTTTGGTCTTGACTTGGTAAGACTTGAGACTGACTTGCAACTAGCAAGACTTTGTCCCACTGCAAAGGCAATGTAACAATTTATGACAGAAATCTGATATCTTTAAGGCTCTTATCTAAGCACATATTGCTTAAAATGTGCTTACTTGGGTGGGTAATGCCTGTTAAGTGTTGTCCTCATATGATCGTACCAATTTTCACTGGAATTAAGTTTGGACTTTGGCGGGGACATGCTGACACTGACCATTTTTAAAGCCAGTACAGAGTCACTTTAGCTGTTTGCTTTGGGTCACTGACCTGTTGAAACATCAGTTTCCTCTTAGATCTGTAAAACTTGAATGTGGCTCCATTTATTGTTCTCTATGTCCTTTAACGTTCTGCTCAACTGTGTGCAAGAGCACATTTTGAGGCAATTAAAAAGTCACTCCTTATATTAGGTAGAATCTTCAATGGTAAACATATTATTTGACATATTATTGGTTCAGAGGTCTTACTGAACAGAATTATGTAACTTAATACTACAAAAAATGTCTACGGGTCAAATCATTTTCTAAAAACATGCTCTACATAACAGGTTGCTTCTCATTTTATGGAAAGCTAGTGAAGCTAGTAAATGTAAAAAATCTATGCATCAAAATAAAAAGTTTTAACACATCAAGAGGACAAAATGTTCACTTGCTGCCTAATATATCCCACCCACTGACAGGAGCCATGATAACTAGATAATCAGTGTTATTCACTTCACCAGTCAGTGCTCACAATGTTATGGCTGATCGGTGTATATACAGTTATGTCTAATCCAGTGTTTCTCAAACTTTTTACAATGCGTACCAGATCAGAAAATATCAGGCTCTCCAAGTCCCTCCATGGTGACTGATGTTAAAATACAGTAGAGTAGGCCAACCCTATTCAACTACAGACAGTTTAGGTGGTCAGGGTGGATTAGGTGTGCAAAAGCATAACCATAAAAATATTAATCAAGAAAGCAGATATTGTATGGCAAGAGTTGATCATTTGAGGGTCATCACGTTTCTCACAGAAGTTGCAATTATCGAGCGTAGTCAGAGCTAGGTCATGCAATCACAAATGTGATAAGAGGGCTATGACAACTAGTGCACTGATGAACTTCAGTGTTCAATCACATGTCCCTGTTCAATCATGGTGCACAGATGCTGCACAATGAGCGTAATGTGTGCCCATTATGTCACTAAGTAATGTTTCATGGTCAAAAAAAGCTGCAGCTGAGTGTATAAAGACACCGAAGGATTAAACAGAAAGTCTTTCTGTGCTTCTGTCCCTCACTTATTAACTGAAGAATCATGATGATCTTTTTTAACTTCCATTCATACAATTGAAAATTCCCAAATAACACCTGAATCACAAGGCTCAAATTGGTAAAGAAAAGATTTGGAAATTTTAGTCATTGTTAATGAAGGTATGATAACACCCATATCTCAATCTTCATCAATAGAGGGCAGACACAAATTAACCCACACACAGTATTACCTTGTTAGAATAGTAAACACACAATTTGTACACACTCAGTAACTCAGTATGTAAACTATCAACCTTATCTTCTTCTCCCCATGAACTGTTGAAATGAGTGTGAAGAACAACTAAAGGATGATCAAACACTGATAACCTAAACCACACTGCTACCACAGAGGCACCTTGGGAAGAAAGAGGATTTGTCAAACTCTCTGTTTGACAGAGTGGAGATGGGAGGTCTCTGGCTGCAGGGGATTGAACAGCTGATAGAGAACAGCTGTCCACTGCTGCTGCTGGATGGAGGCCAGTTTAAGCCACTGAAACAAATACACAAAAACCCTGTGAAATCTGCAGACATCTGCCAAACTCTTGGGCTTTGGAAACATGTCACTGGAGTTTTGCCTGTAATATTTTATGGCTGCTCTCCAAGATTCACCCGTCTTCGATCTATAACCTTCTTCTACCTCCTCTGGCAAGTACAAATGAGCACTTTCCAAAACTTTGCTACAAGTTTGCTTGCACCTATACAGGTCTGGCACAGCACACAGCCTATTGAGTAGTCAACTAATCAACACTATATGTCACACAGTAATAGTTGATTTTTTGCTTTGCATTCTTGGATTTGCATATTATTCAGGGTAAATCTTTTATTAAAGCACAATATTTCAGAGACTTTGCAGGTGGAGCTGTACTGGTACTGTTTTATTCTATAAAAGTTTTTTAAGCAACTGAACCACACACTTCACATCCAGTATGAAAAACCGACAGCGGTGCCTACAAAGCTATAGGGCAGTACGTACATTTGAACAGGAGTAAAACAAGAAAATGACTTAATGTGCACAAACCAGTCTTACACAGGGAAAATAAGTCGATTTTACCATTTCAAACAGATAAATAACAATGGGGCTTGCAGCCTCTCTTGCCCTGGTAAAACCCCATCAACCCTTCCCACTGCCTGCCAGTCCTATACCTGCCCAGTGCCTTCAAAACCAAAGCATTAACAAGTACTTAAATTAACTAAATACTAAAGTCGTTATCAAACAATTTAAGCCATATTATTCAAAACAAAACAGCAACAAAATAAATAAATGCTTAATTAAATATTACAAAACAGTCGGATTACACCTGTTGATAGCTCCACTACATAGACATATCGTACATTATCAGGTTGTATTGTGTTATATTGTATGAAGTAACAGTGTTTACATTCTGTCACGCTGTAATATAAAGTAATAATGGGAAACTATCTATTTACATATAACCACTGAAGCTAATAAGTATTTTTATTTTAAAACTGTAGGAACTCACTCGTAGTGACGAACCCACAGAGACAATTATCACATTATCACATCTTCATCATCATTTTCATCAGCCAGTTTCTAGCAACGGACAGCTGTTTTCACCATTGTTACCTGCCTAGCACCAAATGGCTGACCATGTCAGCGACTAGCTGGTATATATAGCGCAGCATTCAGCAACTAGAGCCAGATGTTTCCTTCAGGGAGGAGAGTGACTATTACACACGTGTATGGTGGAACGTCTTGATTTTTATTTTGGCGCCCATGGTAACAAATTAGAGCGGCTAGAGTCAGCACGACTCACATGCGTCTGCATCGATGCTTCACTAGAGTCGATGTGCACCAGACATCTTGACAATGCTTCATTCCTCTTCATTATTTTTGTAATAAACTCAAGTTCTGTTTCATTATCTGTCTATTGGTCTTATTTAGATTATCTATCACCATCTTCTCTTCTCTCTTCCTGACAGGAAGTGAAGTACTTCCAGTTTCCTGGAGAGCTGCTGATGAGGATGTTGAAGATGTTGATTCTCCCGCTCGTCGTGTCCAGGTACTGACGTCTGTCTCCTGTACTTCATTGTCACCCTCACCGCTTCACCCAGTGACTTAACACGTTCAGAGTTTTCAGTGATGTATTCTGTGAATTAGTGAATAGTGTATATTCATATACTGTAGGTTCACAGCAGGAGTGGAAATATGTATAGGGAAACTTGTAAGTCACACAAGCAAGAATTGCAATAAAAACACAAAACCTTTTATTGTTAATTTCCACACTGCAATTTGTAAGTATCAAAAATGCCAATTTAATGGGTGAGAATAAAGCACATAATGGGGTAAAAGAATGCAGATCTAAAGCAGAGCTCATCAAGTAGTTCAATTTAATCCTGTCACCTTTTCAAAAATTAAGTACATTAAGTATTTATTTTTTCAACAAATTCTACCTAAAACATAATTTGTTTAAATATATTTTACCATAACTCTATCTTAAACTGTGTAGAAGGCAAGAGGGGCACTGAATTATGCAGGGGTGGTCTTAAGTAGGCCTATGCGTGATTCCCAATTCATGTAATTCCAATACAGTTTATGTAGCCCAGTATGCGGAAACATTCAAATATACTTGGTGAAAATGTTTATACCACTTTTATACCACGTGCCAAAAACTGCATGGTTTTTGCCCAAAGCTGCCTGGGATTAGCATAAAGTGGACATGTCTGCAAAGAGGAGAATTATGGGTGCCCATAGAACCCATTTTTATTCAGATATCTTGACTTTTTCCTCCTTCCCGACATCCTAGCATGACATGTTTTTTTACCAGTGGATTTGTTAGGCCTCCTAGTTTCATATGATACCATTATCTTGACTCTAGCTTTAAAACACTGCTTCTGAAAGACAGTGTGGAGTGGAAGAGGTAAGGATAATGTGATTGGATTTCAAGTGGCCAGTAAGATTTCAGGAGTGGCCAGAGCCCCCCTCTGGAAACACCCCTGCTCATGAGTGCAGGTGCACTAACAGGATGTGCGGGTATATTGTGGAAGTAAAGCAATTTATTCTTCATTATCCTCCCAAAATGATTCATGTTCAAAAGAAGTGTTTTCCTTAACTTACAATGATAGTTGTGTATGTGGTACTTGTGTATTATGTTTATTGGGAAAAAAATCAATAGTAAAAACCTTGACACACAAATGATTAATACTCACAAGCTCTTAAAGTTATCTTGCTATCAACCAAGCTGCAGCAGTGAGTCTTGCCAAAGGTACTAAGTAAAGTATTATTTTTTGAGGTTTACACTATGACACATTTATTTTAATTAGCACACTAATACTAATACCTTGTCCTGTGAGCTAGCACTAGCACAGTAATATCTGAACTATTATTACTGTCTACTACAGTGTTAAAGTCAGTGAGAGTTCCCAGTGGAGAACATGAATAGTCCATTTGTTTTAATTCCCTACATTTTCCTGAAATTGTCTAAAACACTAAACAGTATTTACGGACACTGAAGTCGCAGTAACTGACACTGACCTTGTTTATGTAACTGCACCTGAGGAGGAGGGGTGCTGCTCAGCTGTAGTTCACAATAACGTGTTTGATAAAATACCGAATGATTTTCAATTTGTGCTGCTGCTTTAGTTTATACTTAAAAGGCTGCCCAGATTTGTATGAGCAAATTCCTTTTGACATTGTCCCGCTTCTGATGCAAAACAATCTTCATCAGATTTGCTGCATTGAGGAAATTTCATTTGCACATTAAAACAAGAAAGCCTTGATGTTCTGCATGCTACTTCTCACCTCTATAATCGACATGTTGAACCTAGTGTAAAATGTCTCTCATCTAAGTCTAAAAGTCAAGAGTATTCATTCTTCTTTTTGTTTTGTAGAAGTGGTTATAAAGTAATACAAACAAAAATAACAAGTAATAAAGACAGAATGTTCATATGCTGGATATATCGACTGTCCTCTAATAAGACTACATATATCGTCAGGCGTTGGGACCTAAAATGGGTGTCGACAATTCATTGTTTTGTACAGTGTATTATTTCATACTAAAACTTACACCACATCTGGGATGTTTTTTTGTTTGTGTTTTTGCCTGGTATGACAAATTCCATGACACGTTCCTTGACTTTGACCAATGGGAGCACAGAGCTTCAGGATACAACTGTAAACATAGTGAAACAAAAAGAAATGATGTTGGTGCTGCAAGCTGGAAGTGTGAAACAGATGAAAGGTCAGACCGCTTTGGATGCCATTGTTTGTTTTAATTCATTCAGTCATGGACAGAATTTCTGAATCTATTATTACTGATACAGTGATAATCTTAACACACTGGTCTCCAACCTGGGGTTTGTGAAAGCTTAACACAGGGTCGCGAGATCTTATTGATTTTAAGGCGTGTAAGAAAACATATAAATATTCACAGGAGGCCTATATCTCAACATTTGGTTCATTTCTGTGAAGAAAACTTCATGAAATTGTTATTTTTAAAGTTTAGATTATTTAAGATCTAACCTATGCACACCTCATCCTGCATTAGAAAAGTATGCAGTTAAAACAAACAAAGAGCTAATAGAACAATGGCCAAGCATCAGGGAGAAAAAAACACTACAATTGTCAGGAAGCTAATTAAATATGTATAATTATTAAAAAGTATATATACATACATAATACAGACAGATAATTGTACAAAAAGTTGCTAAAAATATCAGGAAAACTCATCAATGATCAATATTCATAGGAGGTACTCTGCTAACCCTAACTCAGCTACTGCTCAACAAAAGCCAGGCTGTTTGATGTCCTGGCTCCACAATAGTGGAACGAGCTCCCAATCAACATCAGGGCAGCAGAAACTCTCACATTTTACATCACAGGTGACAATTTGGCCAATAAAAAAAAGAAAAAGACTTTATCTATCTCTTATTGTTACTAAATGTAGCACTTGAAGCACTTTGGCTTTTCTAATGAAGTTGATGTACTTGAATGATTTTTGGTTGATCATGGATGAATGCACTTATTGTACGTCACTTTGGATTAAAGCGTCAGCTAAATAAATGTCATGTAACTCAGATCTGCTATCTGATATGGTTCTCTCCCTTTAATGCTTTAACTATGTATGTTGTGTTAGATCTCTAACTCTCATTTATCAGCACAGCTTTACTGCTTGAAGTATGTACTGTATTTATCACTGTGTGTGTGTGTGTGTGTGTGTGTGTGTGTGTGTGTGTGTGTGTGCGCGTGTGTGTGTGTGTGTGTGTGTGTGTGTGTGTGTGTGTGTGTGTGTGTTGCATTCTGCTCCTGAATGGAAGCAGTGAGGGATTAAGCATTGATCCTTACATTCACAAGAGAAATCCAACAATCCACTAACACTGATGTGATGCCAGCTTGGCTGTGATTAAAATGCCGTCTGTGTGGTTACTGGTAGATCCTCTTGTGGTTACTGGTTACTGAGTTTAATGCTTCCCAAAACATTCTACTTCATCTCCAACTCATTTCATGCAACGTGAATATGGATTAATGAACAGATTAGAAGGAGCAGCAGCAGCAGTTTAGACCTGTCTGCATTCTTTCCCTCTAAAGACCATGTGAAAATAGCCCTACTGTGGGCACATAAAACAATGTGCTGAAGAAAGAGACAGTCCTTTGAAATGTGTTGGCACATATTTGTTAAAACTGCAGACATGCCTACTTGATATTGAACTTTGTTCAACTTTGTATGCCGATCTCCAAGGACTAAGCACTCTATTAGCCGTCTGATGAAGTATGCTATGTATTTGTATGAAAGTTGAAATGACCTCAGTATTTAATGGAAATCTAGGTGACAGCAGACAAAGAGTGGGAACTGATGGAGAGTTGCACTGAATGAGCCAAATAATAGAATAGAAAATATACATATAGACTGTTATTTAATAACACCAAGCCGACAGTTTGTGCCTAAAGAAAATGATCAGTGTAGGCTGACTGAAGTTTTGTCTGTGGTGTTGAATAGTTGAATAATTAAGAATAATTACATACAGTAGTTGGCTTTGAACAGATGACTCCACATAGCAGAATATCAACTTATTTAACCTTTCTTTTCTTTCTGACAATGACTGAATATCTCCTCTTAATGGAGAATGTCTATGTGCTAAACAACCCCAAATGTGTTTATGGTCAAGTAACAAAGCCCTCTGGTTATGGAAACAAAGGAGAAGGTCAGGTGACAAAGTTCACAGATGGAGGAGTTTAGGGTTAGGACTTCAGCACGGGAGACTGCTGTTCATTTCCTGTTTCCAACTGTTATTCAACAAGTCAACACTGAAATTTTTTGACAAGCATGACCATGATTGTTCCTTGTCCTTAGAAAGTAGCTATTTAAACCCAAACCATGATCTTTCGCCAAACCTAACCAAGCCGTTTATGTGGCTAAACCTAACCAAATTATAGCGTCGTCACATCATAAAACTGATCCTCTCTAAGTCCCACCCCTTTTTGCTGTGTGCTCTAATAACAGTTTGTTTGTTTGTTTGTTTATTAAGATCCCCATTAGCTTCTGCATAAAAGTCGCTATTCTTCCTAGGGTACAAAGTTTACATAGTGACAATACTATACAAATATACACACTCACATTATTCATCACAATAGACTGACACAACACATATTAATGCATATATACTGTAAATAAAATAATTAAAACTGACACACTCTTTAGACAAACAGTGTTTTATAAAAAGATGATCAATACAAGTAGCTACTTGCATGCCATCACTCTTTAAACATATTCTTGTCGGTCTATTAATGACCAGTAATAATCCACAAGCTGCAGATGCACACATTAATTTCATTTTCATTGAACAACAAAAATAATTCCAGTCTATGTTTAAGTGTCCCAAATCATATTTCAAGACTTGTGCTAGAGATGATCCAACATGTTAGCGCTTGGGGGACTGTAACAACAACCTATTAATATCAGCTTTAGGTGTTTCAAACAAACTTGCAGCCAGAGTACTTCAATATCTGAAGACATTAAATCCTGCCTTACTGTAACAGGTATATGACTCTGAACATAGAAAGAAACCCCTCCTCCACCTGCATTCCTGTCTTTTCTAAATATATCATATATCCATGTATCCTCAGTGATCCTCAAATGTAGACTCTAACTGCGTCTGCTACTTCAGTTAATTTATTTCTGATACTACATATGTTTATATGGGCAATTTTAAGACCATTCTTGGGCAGTTCATGTAACATTTACCAAAGATCTTTTCTCTTTCTGTTCATTGTGATAAACTAAGTCTTGGAGCAACACAAATTACAGTTAACAGCAACATCTAAACATATACACATACATAGACTTGTTGAGCAAACCTTGGGCAGAACCTGAGTCAATTTTCTCCTTTCCTGTAGTTAGATATGTGCTAGCCTCATCTATGTTGAAAAGATCCTATTTTTACATTTGAAGTTAGCTAACTAGTGTTAACAAAACGGTAGTTAAATAGCTAGTTAATTAACATCAATTATTAGTTATCCCGTTAGCTAATGAATTGCTATCATTAGCTAACTAAAGATGGGACTTTTTGATTAGTTGTCTTTTTCAGATAGACAAGCCTTGGACATAGCATATCTAAGTACAATTTTGGCTACCAATCTCCCTCAACTGTTATTGGAGCACAGAGAGAAAAGGGGCGGGACATAGGAAGGGTCAACTGATTTATTTTCACGTGGGATTTGTAAAATTTTTGGAATGCACTGACACGTCCTATTGATTGGTCAGATCAGAAAGTGATTCTCGTGTCGTTCTAATGGACAAACAACGTATTTTGTTGCTTAATTTAGACGACTTGTTGCGTTGTATTAACCATGATTGTCCAACTGAGGTTTCACTTCTGACCTGGCACAGCAGTTGACAAACAATCTTGCCACAGTAGTGTTTTTTTCTAGAGCTTTCGATCATATCACATGATCTTTCTCAGCAGATGAACTTCCCAGAGCTCAGTTGTCATGGTAATGTGAAACAAAAGTTTGGGGCGGCAGTAGCTCAGTGTTTAGAGACTTGGCTTGGGAACCCGAGGGTTGTCGGTTTAAGTCCCATGGACCACAAAATATGGAGTGTGGACTGGCAGCTGGAGAGGTGCCAGTTTCACCTCCTGTGCACTGCCAAGGTGCCCTTGAGCAAGGCAATCTAACCCCAAAACCTGCTCATGGGGCACCGGTAACATTGCAGCCCCATCACTCTAACATCTCTCTCCCCTTTGCAAGTCCACAAGTTTATGAAGTGTGCATTTCAGCCTGTGTGTGTGTGTGTGTATATAAAAAAAAAGAGTGAAAAGAACAATTTCCCCTAGGGGATCAGTAAAGTATATATTTTTCTTCTTCTTCTTCAAACAATCTCAACCACAAGGTCTGAGGTCTTTGTACATCTCCAGAAGAGCTACAAAATGGACCTTGTAAGGATATTGTTTTGTCAAGTTTTAAGTTTCAGGATTACACTCCTATACTCCTGTATAGCTTGTCCAAGGCCTTAGCCTCATAAAACCCTAAATGCATCGGCTTCACCCAGAATTCATGTTGTTACAGAGCTGCTGAACAGTTGACATTATGGATTGCACTGACCCATTTGTTGTAACATGGTTCGACATGCATTATGGAACTAATGAAACCATTCCTAAATTGTCAAAGCACCAATATCAGTCTAACTCCAGTGTCCTTTCCTCTTTCAGTTTGATGTCAGGACTGGCAGCCCTCGACGCCAAGTGTTCCAGTCGGCTCGGTCTGATCACAGTGTCTTATTACCTGTGGACCACCTTTGTAGCTGTGATAGTGGGGATTATCATGGTCTCTATCATCCACCCAGGCGGTGCAGCACAGAAAGAGGACTCTGAGGACAGCGGCAAGCCTATCATGAGTTCTGCTGATGCTCTGCTGGACCTCATCCGGTAAGACTAGCATAGCATCCATCTGACTGTACATGGTGTACACACCATAAACAATGATTTCCTGATTTTAACATATGTGTGAGACATCAGATGATTGCAATTACTAACACTGTCAATTTGACTGAAACGGCGCAAGTGGAGCACATACTGTTTTATTGTCTTGCCTTTAGGAAATCTCATCACATGTGGCAGCAGTAATCCATTAATCAGTGAACTCTGTTCGGTGGTCTGTAATTCATTCACATCAGGGAGAGGATGATTGAAGTGAACAACCTGGGCTTGGAGGGGCTGCAGTGAGCCACCGTCCTCAGAAATAACTCCCACTGAAAGCTGCAGAAACTATTTTGTGCTGCAGGATATTTGTGTTGTCAGCGTAAGGGTGATGTATGGAGCTAAATTCTGAAGAGAAGGACATACAGGAGGGGACCAAAAGAGGACGAGATTTATTTTTTAAGAAGCAAGTTATAAAATAAATTGTAATATTATGAGGCAAAAGTCTTTAAAATTTGAAAAATAACTCAGATGTACACTGATCAGCCATAACATTCTGAGCAGTGACAGGTGAAGTGAACAACACTGATTATCTGGTTATCATGGCACCTGTATATTAGGCAGCAGGTGAATATTTTGTGCTGAAGTTGATGTGTTCGAAGCATAAAAATCGGTGCAATAGTTGCAATTTTAATTCATTAGAAATCTAAATCAATTTGTTCCAGTGAAAATAAAAATGCTAGTAATATGGTGATGTATAGTTTATAGGTGATGTTTGGCATGGGAAACTACAATGACTGGTCAAATTTTCTCTAACTCCAGTCAGTTTGTCACAGAAGACAATAACTGTACTCACGGACTGAGCATTACTCCTCATGACTAGTAAACTAAACATCATGTGAGTGCCCTTTATGGGCATTGCACGATTGGGCTTGATCATTCTGACAAATCTGCTGATGATGAATTTCTCATATCTGTTTTTAACAGGTGTAAAGATGGCCTCCCTATCAGTCTAATAAATTAAACCAATTATATCACTATAATGTCAAGTCATCATATTTGATACATGTGTTTTTGAGCCCTCTACAGCATAAGTGTGATATTTTTTCCTGAAAAACTTGATGTATACAATCAGACACAAACATGCACCAGAGGGCCTTCAATTCAGACATCCAAAATGGCTGCCTTCAATCGGTGACTCACAAATGGTTTTTCAAGGATATTTTTTGCCAATTTTGAAACAGTTAAGGTAAGAAAAACATGTAATGCAAGGTCCATCTTTGCCTGAACAAAGACAATAACCTACCACAAAGCAAAATAAAGAGGTTGTGAACCAAAAAATGAACTAAACTCAGTGAAAAGTTCCTCTTCCCCATGCCGGGTTCCACTGGTGGGTTTGTCACTGCTGCGTGACAGCTTAATTTCAGCAGAAACAGAATATGTATGATGTTATTGTGCAATATGGAAAATTTTAAAAGAAAATCAAAGTTGAATGGGTTAAAAGTGTCGTGTTTTATATGTTTTTGTTTGTTTTTGTTTAAGCTATACAAACTGTGAGCAATACATTGCACAAAAGTACCAGATGTAGCAAATTGATATTTAATTTATTTCTTTATAATTTGGTTTGATAAACATAAAAAAAAATTGAATTTCTGGTGATTATTTCATGGTTCAGGCATTATAGGGTTAAGATTTCTGCGTGGCATAACCAGGCTTGGAGCAGCAGCTGCAGAGGTCAGTGGTTTTGAAAATTGCGTATCAGTGCACAATGAATTGGTTTTGAGCTCTCTGAACGTTTTGTTCTCCAAATATTTTATCTTCTTAATTTTATCTTCTCCAATCTACTCTCATGATAATAGAGATATGAAGGGGCCTGACCATGAAGAGCTTTATAGGTGAGGAGGAGGATTTTAAATTCTATTCTAAATTTTACAGGAAGCCATTGCAGAGAAGCTAGTACAGGAGAGATGTGATCTCTTCTCCTAGTTCCTGTCAGTACTCGTGCTGCAGCGTTCTGAATTAAATGTTGCGTCTTGATGGACTTAAATTATTTCATTCATTCATATTCTACAAGACACTCTAAGGATATTAGAAATTATCTTCCATTAATTAAAGGACTTCCATTAATCAGTATTCATCGGAATACAGCTCCCAGCAAATAGCTCTGTGATTTCTGTTTCATGTATGAAGATACTGATTAGTGCAGCTCTAATTCTATTTTATTCTGTTGAGTCACAATTGAGTCATAAGGAAGAACAGTTGAATTTGAATAGGACTAATAGTAGCTGTTCTCTGTTTCATACAACTTTCCTATTAAATTGACAAATGGTGGGTGCCCAGTTAGCTCAGTTGGTAGAGCTGGCGTCCCATGTACCGAGGCTGAGTCCCACTGCAGCGGCCCAGGGTTCAAATCTTATCATATGAAAAAGGCAATAACCCCCCCCCCAATTGTATTTTTTTGACAAATTATGTCATTCAGTGCACAGGACCAATGTTCTCATAATTTCTGGATTCATAATATAACTACATCATTATTACACATTTATTTACTGTATGCCTTCAGTATTCCTACATAACTGTTAGAACTAACTAGAAGCTAAATTTCAATTGAGTTCCATTTCAGTTTTATTTGTATATCACCAATTTATTTATTTATTTTTAACAAAAGTTATCTCAGGACACTTTTCAAATAGAGCAAGTCTAGACTGTACTTATTAAATTATTTACAGAGACAGTTCCCACCGTGAGCAAGCGCTTGGCAACAGCGCCAAGGAAAAACTTACTTTTAAGAGGCAGAAACCTCGAGCAGAAACCGACTCTAGGTGGGTGGCCATCTGCCTCAACCAGTTAGGGTAAGAGAGAGAGAGAGAGAAGTGGGTAGAGGGGGTGGGGGGTAAAGAGTGAAAGACAAAGACAAAGATATACAGCAACACCAATACTAGTAGAAATGACTGATGATGATGATGATGATGATGATGATGATGATGATGACATCGGCTGTGGTAGAGTGGGTTGTCCACTAATCGGAAGGTTGTTGGTTCAGTCCTGCTGCATTACAAAGTCCTTGAACAAGATACTGAACCCCTAATTGCTCCTGATGCTGTGTCATCAGTGTGTGAATGTGTGTGATAGGGCGAATCTGGCATGTAGTGTAAAAGTACTTTGAGTGGTCGGAACACTACAAAGGCTCTATACAAGTACAGGTCCATTTACCATTTACCATAACATGACTAATAATAATAATACCGGTAATAATAATGAATGAATAGTCATGAATATTTGGGGTTTTATGTGTGTCAAAGGTTTGGGGTGGTTTCAAATTGTTTTGACATGGATCTCTGTGCCTCTCCTGACTTGACATTTAAATGTCACCAGGTGTGAAATCTTTCTGTCATGAAGGCAGGAAAATTAAACAAGGTCTAATTTAGGATTTGGAATAATTTTACATCTCTTGTGCTATGTGCAGGGGTGGCACTGAGTCTACAGAACGTTTAACTTTGATCTTAGGTCGATCTGGCTGTACTGTGAGCCTGGAAGGCACCACATGAAGCAAAACACAAATATCATTTAAATTGCCATGATGGCAGGCTTTCAACATCACAGTGTCACAGTGTTTAAAACATGGGGCATGACACCACAGAGAGTCAACTCATTGGATTTCACCTGATCTGATGAGCTAGATCATATTACAATTACAGTTTTAAAAGACCTTCACTGTTTTCTGAGCACTTAATACACTGAGTCATTGAGTGCACATAAAATTTGCCTTTGGTTTAAAGATTTGAAAAGAATGTCTGTCTTGCATTAGAGGTTGAGCTGTTTTGGTGTCCTGATGTTTTCATAGTTAGTCATGGTTTTATACAGATTCTTCAGCAAGGATACAAGTCTTCAACAGGGATTTTATTTAGATAGTCCTCCTGCAGACAGTTTAGAGTCTGTAAGAGGACTTTTTGTAGATGATCCACATTTCATTTTCGAGTTATCACACCTTTGTGTGCAATTAGATTTAGGTTTATTTTGCATATATTGCATAGCTGTACAGTTGGTGCTAATTTTAATAAAGTCAGGAGTAGAGATGAAAAGGTATGTTTGTGCCATTACCGTCAGACCGTATCATATTTTATACATTTCCCTCTCTCCAAACAGCATGCTGTTGGTGGGAGAAGTGCAGTGGATGGTCTATGAAATGACTTTTCACTCCATAAGTAAGCAGGATAAAGGTATTTGGATAAGGTTAGAGCAGTTAAATAAAGTCCATTCAAGTCAAATTATATTCATATAGCCCAAAATCACCAATCACAATTTGCCTAAAAGGGCTTTACAATCTACAGTTACACCCTCTGTCCTTAGACCCTTGATTCTGGTAAGGAAAGACTCCAAAAAACCTTTTAACAGGGAAAAACTGGAAGAGACTTCAGGAGGAGGCACAGAGAAGAAACCCTCTCTCAGTACGGACAGACATGTAATAGCTGTCACAGATACAGAGCAGACCAACAAAATCACAAATAAATTACTGTAACAGAATTTCATGTTGATTATAAAAAATATGTGAACAATGTGGATCCAGGAGGACATTGAGCAACTTCAGGTGTCGCCAACTGAGACCTGAGCCCTCTTTTCATGTGTCATTTTACACCATTTCTACTGACTTATATTGTGTCATTATAGGCTCGAATGTCATAGAGAGAAGAATGTCAGATAATGTAGCATAAAGAGCGACTGAGTCTGCAGATGGAGGAGTTTGTGCAGGGTTAGTGGGTCAGACATCCTTTCACCCAGTAGAGCACTCGTCATGTTCATGCGAAACCAGAAGTCAATGTTTTTTTTAGCTTTATTATGTAACGTATTTAACTTAAGTGAGGTAAGTACTTATTTTAATGTGATGTTTTAATTAAGTTTTCCTCAACCTAACCAACCTGCGACCATTTCACATAATCACCTGACTATTGTTACCATGACAATGAAGGGCCTAGGTTTGATTCCAGCCTGTGGCCCTTTGCTGCATGTTATCCTCACGCTCTCTCTCTCTCTCCTTTTCTTCTTTCCTTTTCTTTCTTTTCATCTTCAGCTGTTTCTATTAATTAATAAAAGCCCCAAACAATATATATGTATATATACAGTGCAGAAACAGCCAAATATTCTTCAATATAATCCAATTTTCTTGTATTGAGCACAAAAAACTGCCAATGAGGTAAGCCAACTCTGGCTGACTAAAATCTAGCCACTGAAAGACTGTAATGGGCCTTAAAACTATTTTGTATTTTGCTCACCTTATTGAGTTGAATTTAAGAATTTGTACCTATTTTTTGTTCTTATTTTTTTTATTTTTAATTTAAAAATGAAAACTTAACAGCTGCTTAATTTACACTGGGCAGCCTCTTAAACTGGCGTTGTGCACGTGGTCTTAACTCTTAAAATAAAGGAAATAATCTTGTTTCTCTGCTGGGATATTATGCAAACTCAATATTAGCTGTAATATCTTATCAAGACAACATTAGATATATTTTCTTAAAACCAGATTACTTTTCTAATGCAAAACATGCTTGACAAGATCAATATTGTTAGACCAAAAATAAGAGTAATTTCCTAGAAACAAGGCTATTTTACTTTCCGGAGATTCCTTTTTTGCAGCTTTTAACACAATCCCATTTTATCACGTTGGATACAACCTCCTCTCTGCCATGGAGATGTGGAGGAGGACAAGCCACACAAAGAAAGAAAAGAGAGAGAGAGAACTAGAAAGACAGAGCAAGAGAAACTCACACAGCTTGGAGACAAAACGAAACAGAGGGTTAATAGATGTCACATGTACAGAACAGTTTAGCAAAACTCATCAGACCAGAACCAAATGTCAGACCAGAACAACATTCTCAGAAGAAAGTATTCTTCTAAATAACCAGGAGGTAAAGCCTGTCCAGTGGGCACTTCTAAGTTATTGCACAACTTCAGTTCTGCAGTCAAACAGAGCAGCAAGCATACAGTTTATTTCAGCATGATTCGGTTTGTTTAGGCAGGAGCCTAAATGTCACTGGATTGTATCATATTACAGAACAGGAGATTTTTTAACCCTGGAGCCACACTAGAATAATCTCATTTTGTTTTTCTTGTTTGTTTTCATTATGTTTTTTCACATAAATGTGAATAATTAGGTCTCCTGACACCACCTCTGCTGCTCTGTATTCTGTGAGCATTGGGAAGTTACACATGGAACCTGCTGACTATGACTCACTGCTATTTTATTTACACCAACGCAAGAACCTCTAAAACATCTGTTCAGCTTTGTCGTAAAGAAGGATGTAATACCTGTAGGCAGGGTTGGGGTTAAAAATGTAATCCAATACAATTTCTAAAGTACTTGTTTAAAAATTTTGTTAGTAACCTAATCCAAGTATCACAATATTAAAGTAACGTAGGTTGGATTACCTCAACCCAGGCAACAGAACAATGTGACCTTAGAAAAGAAAATTGTTACTTCTGTAACTGTAATGGATTACAGTACATGTAATCTGTTACTTCCCATGCCTGTTGACAGGAGACAAAACCCAGTATACTGATACAAACACTTATGAAACTGATGGGTCTTTTTACCCCCAAAGCATATAGTATCTAATTCAGGGGTGTCCAAACTTTTTTCACTGAGGGCCACATACGGAAAGATATACGAAGGGCTGGGCCACTCACTATAGTGAGGTATATCTCCTCACCTTTAGTGTATTGAAGTTGGCAAAGTCAATCAAACGTAGGTAATTAATGCTTGATAATTGAATATGCTTAAAGAAAAAAACTGCCTACACCACTCACATTTTTCTATTAATGGGTTTTAATTTATTGATTTATTTTGTTACAAAAAGGGTGGCAGTTTATTCTCAAAACAGCAGTCACAGATTGCCTCTTAGTCAGGATGGTGATCCCCATTCACAGCCCTGTATGAAGCGGGAAAATAAGGGGAAAAGGGGAATGAGTATGTTTCAAGTTTGTTATGCAAATAAGTTATTGGACTGACCTTCAGCTGACTTTTGTTAGAAAAATGTTATTATTATTAAGTGTACATCTTTGCCTTTCAGCAACATGTTCCCATCCAACCTGGTCCAGGCCACATTTCAGCAGGTAATACCTATGAGGTTACAGAGTACTTTCAACCACATAGGCTCAGCTTTTCGTTACAAGTCCGGACTGTTAATGCAGCCCTTTTTCTGCTTCTGTTCCCATCCCCTGGCAACAGTATCGAACAAGTAGCCAGTACATTGTGAAGCCCAAACCGACGGTGAGTCAGGCCCAATCAGAGTCCACCACGCGGCGAGCGCTCATCTACGGTATCCAGGATGATAATGGAACTGACATCCAGAACTTTGCCCTTGATCTGACTCCACCTCCTGATGTACTGATACGCACGAAGGAAGGAACAAGCGATGGAATGAATGTTCTTGGAATTGTTATTTTTTCCGCCACTATGGGTAAAGACCATTATGGTTTATCGTTTGAACTTATCCTTGAAAATGCTTTCACACTTTTATTATTTTTATGATTGTGCTCTATGTTTTCACAGGAATTATGCTGGGAAGGATGGGGCCAAATGGCAGCGCCTTGGTAAACTTCTGCCAGAGCCTGAATGAGGCCGTCCTGAGAATCGTTGCCATTGTCATATGGTAATGATTTCTTTAAACATACTATTTTACTTTAGGAAGCTATAGATGGGTTTTCCGTTTATAAATAATCTTAGCATATGAAGTTCCTGCTGTTTGCTTGCTACAAAAGTTAGAAGGGGCACCAAGCATTGTGTAGAGCTGTGGGTGTGGCTTCTAGGGCTCCAGCCCCAAATGTTTTCTCTCAAGCCTCAAATCTTTTAGGTTTTTGACTTCAACTTTGTGTCTTTTCCCCTCAGTCTCAGAGTGGACCGGAAAATCAGCTGAGCAAAGGTTCTATTAGTGGGGGAAATATCGCCCAAAAAACGCAAAATGCCCTAGTTAGGCCAGTGTTTGGTTTATCCGTTCTAGGCTACTGTAGAAACATGGCGGTTAAACTTGACGCCCTCCGTAGAACAGCTCCCTCTGTAGATAAATTCACTCTAAGGTTACGAAAACACAACAATTCTTCAACAATTCAGGTGATTATACACTAATGAAAACATACTTATTATACTTGTTATATGTCAGCCAATAGCAGTTGGTTGAAACGAAATATTTCATACTGGACCTTTAAAACTGATATCATTTCCTCAGCAGTGTCTGTTTAAAACTCTCCAGCATCATAATCAGGTCTCTGACGAGATTGCTCTAAGTTGAAGGGAGGTTTTCTTCTTGGGATACTACTTTTGTGATGCTTAAATTTGCTTGGAAACTTGTCTATAGGTCAACAGATCTAACAGCTGTCTAACTACTACATGTAAGACTGACTTTGAGCTACTCCTCGTCCTGCCAGGTACTTCCCGTTCGGCATCGTGTTCCTGGTGGCCGGTAAGATCCTGGAGATGAGCGATCCATCAGCAATGGGGAAAAAGCTGGGTTTCTATGCTGTCACCGTGGTGTTTGGTCTGGTGTTGCATGGCTTGTTCATCCTACCCGCCATGTACTTCTTCATCACCAAAAAGAGCCCCATCGTTTACATACGGGGAATTCTGCAAGCCCTGCTCATCGCCCTGGCAACCTCTTCCAGGTGAAGGAAATGACTACAGGATGAACACACTTTATCATGTGTAGATCAAAATTATATATGCCTGAGTCCTAATACCACATATCCTTTCCTGTCCATTTACTGGAACATTACCCTGAAAAGCCTCAAAGGGATGTTGGGAGATCAGAAAACATCTGGTGTGTGTGGGAAGAGATAGAAATATAAAGGAGCATTCCATGTGTCTGATTAGACTGGCACTTCTCCATTTGTGTGTGTGTGTGTGTGTGTGTGTGTGTGTGTGTGTGTGTGTGTGTGTGTGTGTGTGTGTGTGTGTGTGTGTCTGTGTGTGTGCTTCAGTTCTGCACATGCGCTGCACATGCACATGTTTTTGTAGTTTGGGTTATAGCTCAGTTGAGACGACAGTGACAGTGTTTTTGCATGTTTTATCTTTATTTATATATTTACATTAGCAGACATGTTCACTGTGGTAGATTTCCAACTGGTTTAATTGTCAACCCCACGCAGAAATGAATGAGAACCAGTGGTGGCCTAGAAGGTAGGAAAAGCCAAAAACTAAAAATCTAAAACACAGCATCATGCTTTGGAAAATGCTGCTCAGCAATGTAAAGTTTGGTGGTTTGGTGAAAGCACACAAAAACTTTGGTATAGTCTATTGAATTTTAAGATCTTTACATCTTTACAAAGCAATCCTTGTCGAACATCCTGGAGAAGGGAGTGTGTATTCAGTGTGTGGTGCTGGTGACCACAGTATTTAGTGGTTTGTTCAGGCCAGAGTAAAAGCCTGCTGCATCCATCATTACATGTGTGTTGTGAGCTCAGATCAGCAAAAAGCATCTGCTGCATGATTGAAAGGCTGAATGTCTCTGACCACAACAAACCAGTTGTTTCCCTGACCTATTTGTCTTGTCTTGTCTTCCTCAGCTCTGCCACATTGCCTATAACCTTCAAGTGCCTCTTAGAGAACAACCACATTGACCGCCGCATCATCCGCTTTGTGCTCCCTGTGGGGGCCACCATCAATATGGATGGCACCGCTCTCTATGAGGCTGTGGCTGCAATATTCATTGCACAAGTAAATAATTATGAGCTGGACTTTGGCCAGATCATCACCATCAGGTCAGTGGACCGTGCTATCAACCATCTGTGCTTCTAAGCTCATTAACATGGTAAAGATATCATTGGGATTTTAAAGCAATGATATCAACAGCGATAAATCCTTTACAATGCATAGCAGAAATGCACTGTGCCATATGTATATCTCTGGGGGGTTTTTTTTCGTGATTTTCTGACCTGATTAGTTACAGTACAGATTGTTATAGACAGTTTAAAATGCTTGTTTAAAACATGATGCATAAACCCAGTGAGGAAATAAAGACTGCTGATGGATGTAAGGTTTCCTCATGTTATAAAACTGTTATATGAGCATCAATAATTACTTTAATAATTCCTACAATATGTCATTAGAAAACAGTAATACATCAAACAAGTGTGAGCTCGCACAGCCTCCAGAGAAGTCGCTAATTGCTAGCAAAGTCCTGCCTTTCATCAAGCAATCCAAGAAATCACAGTAAACATATCGATGCAGCTAAACCCAGTGTTTCAACATTTCAGGCCAATGAATTGTAGCTGGAAAACTTCCAAAAAGAGCCACCAAAACCAAAAGTTAATATACAGTAGTTAAGGCTTTAAGTAGACAGAGCTGGAATAGGAGGGAATATCCAGGATAATACTCCAGTTACTTAAACCTTGTCTTAAGGGTTCAGTATGCTTCAAACAAAAAATGAACGAACTGCAACACTCGAAGATCGACAAAAAACAACAACAATTAATGTGCGTTCCCATCCACCCCAGTCAAACCTCAAACAGTGGAAAACCATTTTGCTTTAACTGTAAAGCAAACAATGATACCTCCACCCTGTCCTGGATTACAAAAATATTGTGCAGATGTCCTGTATGTGCAAAATTTTAAAACTGCTGAATGAATCCCAAACGTAGTCCAGTGTCTCTTCTCTCTGAGCGTCATACCAGGAAAACCACACCACTACGGTGAATCTCTGAGGCTCCCTCAGTGCCTGGCTGGCATCGGGCATTCAGTTTCTGACATGCCAATCTTTTACTGTTGTGTTGTGATATCCACAAATTATATATTTACCTGTAAAGAACAGTGTCATAACATAGTAATGCTAAACTAAAATGTTGATATTGCCACTTTGTCATCACCTATTTACAGAAAACAAAGGAAACCATTTTATATAATTCCATACAGCGACTGTAGATTGAAACTATCTGCTTATCTCTCAGAAAAGAGGCATGTGGCCTTGATAAACCATTATATCCCTGTCACGCCAATGCTGGACCCACCCATCCCCCACCCTCCACCATCTCTCACCACCCTGCTGTGAGTGGTGGGATCATCCTATCCGCAACCTCTGGACCTGCACCAGATATCCGACGTACATCAACATGCAGTTCACTCTCTACACAGCCACTATTGTTGCACGCTCATAAGACACTTCATTAATTGAACCTAGAGTGTATGTGCGGCCCTTCCCCTCAAATTATCATAATAACAATGTACCTGTTGTCTGTTGCTCTGCATTCAAATTATGTTTGAGACCAATTAAGAATCCCCAGTAGCCTACGCACAAAACCCAGAAAGATACGAGGATTATGTTGTAGGAATTTCCTCTTATGTGTGATGAATTTAATATGTGATTATGAATTCTTTTAAATTTTGTGAAGGAGGGGAGATGTTCCTTTTGTCTTGTCCTTGTGACTTTTAGTTGTATATTGGCCTCTCATGACATCCCACAGGAACTACTGTTAAAGGTCTACAGCCATCAGTTGATACATTACATAGAGTTCTTTGTTGATGTGTATGTTCATAAAGTGACATCATGTTTCTCTCTGTAACCATACTGACCTCCTAAATCTCCAGTATCACAGCCACTGCAGCCAGTATCGGTGCAGCAGGGATACCACAAGCCGGGCTGGTCACCATGGTGATAGTGCTAACATCTGTCGGGTTGCCAACAGATGACATCACTCTCATCATCGCAGTAGATTGGGCATTGTAAGTAGCATGTGTGTTCACATCAATCACTTTTGTCTAACAGATCCAAACTAATCATAGTCCAGCAAGAACAGATGAGCCACATCTTCGTCATCTCGTCTTCACTTGGCCAAAACATCCAGAAATATTTCAGATCTAATTTCAACTCATGTTCTCTCTGAAATGTCCTCCTCTTCGACAGGGACAGATTCCGCACTATGGTAAATGTAATGGGGGATGCTTTGGCCACAGGGATCATGGCACACATCTGCAGGAAAGACTTCATGAAAGAGGGAGATGGGGTGAGTTTTAATTGTGGCTTCAGTCCTGAAACAGTCCTTCTCTATTACAGTTGTAACAGAATTACACGTCTTTAAAAGGGTACTTCAAAATGTAGTAGGCTGGCGCGATCAAGCTGATCAAAAGTTGGTCTCCCAGTGTGCTGTCAATACGACTTCCTGAAACTGAAGACCACTGCGTCATGTTACTATTTGTCTTTCTTTAACTGTCAAGGCTTTTGCTAAACATGCCAAAATAGCAGACATTTAGGAAGAAACAGTCCATGACTAGTGGAGACAGAGTCAAGACCAGAGTCCAAAAAGGTTTGTGTCGTCCAAAAGAGACAGAAGAAGAGTGCGCCTTATCAATGGTTGTGTGTTTGAAGAAACTTTACTACAGAAAAAACCCATATATTGCTAGACTTGGTCCAGACCAATTAGAATATTTGGCCAGACCAATGGTCAAGTATGAGTGCAAATACCAACAACAAGTCAGAGACAACAGGAGAAAAACACTTTGAGTCTTCAAACTATAATGTAAAAATATTTAAATCTGGGTGAAAGGATATAACATTCAGCTCTTTTTCAACTGTCTATTTCCTGACAAGCTTTAATTTTTTCTTCCACTTGCTGCTTCCTTTCCTGTGACCCTGTCGGGCCCCAGGTGCCTTTGATCTGCGAGACCAAACCAGCGATAAACAACCCACCCCTGTTGAACTGTCACAACAACAATGGCAACTACCGGCTCCCTTCCTCAGGGGTCAAACAAGAGTTGATCCCTTCAGATGTGGCCCGGCTGATGCAGCTGGAGGAGGGCGTTCGGCCGCCGTCGGAGAGGAAGAAGCCTCCGATTCCCCCGAGGCACCTGAAGAAGGGCAAAGAACACTGCACTATTGACATGAATGGCCTTGAGACCAACGTATAGCCCCCTTTCTGAGTCTGTGTAGATGTGCTGATCAGAACCTTGATACCTCTACCGGTGGGAGAACAGCACGGTCAGGCTCATCTTCATCTTTCAGCTTATTCTGTAAAACTAAGAAGAAAGTCTCACAGTGGGGCAACTGTTGGTTTATGGTCATTATAACAGTGAAATGCTTCCTGTAAGACTGAATACAGTGGAATTTATGACCCCAAAAGGACAACAGTGTGATTTTATTCATATACATTCGTCCTGGGTGTGGACGTGCAGCATGAGCTCACACCTAAACTCTGAGACTCTGAATACAGGCGTGAGTACTTGCATTGATAAACTGATTTCTATTTGATATCTGCATTTTATATAATTTATAATATTTTTTTTTGTCTGTGTGCAACATATTAATAAGACAAGTGTTTATTATATTTTATACCACTGCAAGCAACCAGTTGTTTGTGTCATATAAGAGACAAGTCAGGATTGCAAGTGGTTTGAGCTAAATGATGCAGGAGGCAAAGTGAAATGCCCTAACTGTTTAATTTTGCCTTAACAAAGCTGGAGGTGCTAGGCTTATGGTGATGACAGGTAAGAGAGGACTGAAGAAGAAGATCAGAAACGTTACATTCCCTTCATGTTATAACTTTAATACATGGGCAAAATATAGATTTGTATGGTTTCAAGTAATAGCCCCAGGAGCACTTAATTTAATTAAACTTTCCTGGCACTTGAACAGCCTAAAAACAATCACTAATTCAACATTTAAAACCATGTGGTCCTTGTTTATTGGATGAGTTTCTTTTGCTACTAGTTGCAATATATCAAAGAAGATCTGAACATTATATATATCTATAACAGATGAACTAACTTTGGAGCTTTGCTACTGTATTAGTATTGTATTAGTATATTTCATCATTATGCACTGAAGCCATTTAGTTAAAGGTTTAGACTTGGATCTTTCCAAGTCTGACTTAATACTACTCTTGCTATAAATATTCCTCCTGTTCATACTGGCACATTGTAAGTAATACTGGACAAAATCTACTCCTTTGCTCATTCATTCACTCCACAGTCATATAACAGAACAGTTTGCTCTATAGTGAGCAGAAAATTAAAGATACTTATGAATCATCATCATCATCATCATGCGTCATCACTGGCAGGTGCAGTGTCACAGTAATGGATAAGAACTGGATACCGGATTCAAAGATGGCACCCACTCAATTGAATGAAAATTACTCATCAAGCTTACAGTTGCATTTTAGGTTGCATTAGTGTTTCCTGCTCGGTCCATAGACTTTATATTGGCAAATAAGAGCTAGGTTTTCTTGGCTTTGGTAAAGTTTTACACAGTTTTATAATGGAAGTCTATTTGGAAAATGCTTTTTGTACTTGGGGAAAATGATAGCAAGGCCATATTCAGCTTTATATTCATTGCAACATCATATAACATTTCCTCTCAATAAAATGCACAGCATTGCATTGTGGAATTGCTAGAGGACACATTGGCAGTACTTTTTTCATTCTAGCACTTAGATAAAATGGCCGGCAGTAAATTTAGTGCAGTAAACTTTATATCCAAAAAATCCAAATTGTTGTCAGAAACAACTTCCTACTCAAGGTGTACTCAAGACTTCAAACACATTTGCCTAACATAGTTTGCCTGAATTTGATCCCTGAACCCTTTGAATAGCCTTATTCACCTCATACAGCTAAGAACCAGCTGTACATAAGCTGTAGCAAGCTAGCAACCTATGCACTGACCACATGCATGTCAGTTTCAGGCCGGAGAAGGGGTTTTAATGCACGCATGATGGTTGCTGGAAGCAATGTGAATGCACGAACATCAGATTGTTTCACTTTGTCTCAATGAAGATGTCCAAACCTGCTGAGTGCAACAGCGGACAGGCAAAGCTTCATGCACTTCTCCACCTCAAACCTGCCAAAGTATGTGAGACTAGTCAAGTCAACATGGATATGTGGGAGAAGTGTGCTTTCTATTTTAGAGACTAATTTATGAGGTTGAGAGGATATCCACAGAAAGGTTTGGGAGGAATTTGGCGAGCTGTTGGGAGTCTGTGTGTAAACTATAACATTGCTCCTGGAAGAGCTCACTTTTACTTTAAAGTAAAAATAAAAGTAGAAGTTTATGATATAGCACTAGTACACTTTGATGGTGATGGCTGACTTCCCTGTAACTCGCACCCTGTTGAGAATTACAAGTAAATTGTTCTCCAACTATATAGATATAATCCTGAAATCCTGATGCAGCATCACTCATAGTATATCTTTTTGCAATCCTACAGTTTTAGTGTTTGAAGTGAAAAGAAAAGATTCAACACCTCCTGTCAGCTGTCACGCACTGCTCACATGTCCAAGCCATTAGGAAGCAGCGTTCACAAACACACGTTCAAAAAGCAATCTATCTCTGGCTTCAGTGAGAAATCCAATCTCTCTCCCTTTTCCTGATGCAGATTCATAATTATCTTTGCTGGAAAATGTGGTTGCAATTGCACTCACTTGCATCTTTCCATTGATTTTTCTAAGCACTGACTGCTTTTTGGCCAGTATGATGAGGAGGAATTATTATTGCATGTGAGTATTATATTAAGATACACTTTAGACGTGTGCAATTTCTTTATGATGCATCTCACTTAAAGACTTACTGGGGTCCAACAGTAGTTTTCATGTATTTTGCCACTATCAACCATTTCAGAGTGCTTCTCACTGGTTCTGCGTTCTGATGTGCAACAGGCTGCCAACATTTTTCTCATGGGAAGATAATAGATTGTAATCTGAGATGTGTTTTTTTCTTGCTACAGTACTTGTATTTGAAATATCTGCACTAGCTGCATATCAGAGACAAATGCCCTGTGTGGGAGAACCTGCTGAAATATTTATCAGATGTTGTGGTGAATGTTAGGAAACGCACAGTCTTCGTCAGCCTTTTCAAATAATTTATTGCTGTATTCAATGACTGTATATGTGACAATACTGCTGTATGTGAAAGTGACACTGTATTCATAGCAATATAGTGAGTGTAATAGGATGAGTATTTTTAATGTCATATAAAAATATTTGCTATCTTTTAAAAATGAATGGACTGAAGTAGCAGCAGCAGCATGGACTGAAGCTTCAGATATGTTGAAATTGCTTTTATGTTTGGAATATTTCATTCACAAGTGCATGGCAAAAGGATAACATAAAAATGATGATATCCACAATCACCCACACTGTAGCTGTATTACTGCTTTCCAAAATAATTGCTGTCATTCCAGTTCCTCACTGGCTGTGTATCTGTCACTTTTCAACACCTGCATGATTTGAGAGTAGCGCTGCAACAGTACTCTTAATTTAATTTAATTTGCTTTTGAAAGAAAGGTAATCTAAGATCATTTTAATTATGATTCATTATTTAAATAATTTATTACGGTAAACTACTTAGAATTTACAGGCTTAAGTTACAGTCCTTAAGATGTGTTTACTGGTGGTAATTTGGTGCAATTTAATGAAATAAGTTCAAAAACTCTGCTTCAAAATATGACGCTGTAGGTATCCCTCTAGCATCATTTCTGGATGGGCCCTCAAACAAACACAGGACTTTAACACAGGAGGCCACTGTTTCTGCCCCTGCAGGGGGGTTTCCAGACTTTTTTGATTGGGGTGGCACAAGTGGGGGACTGACTTATGCTGGGGTGGCATGAAGTATGTCTCAGCTTTCCAATTTATGCAATTCCAGTACTGTTGAGGACCGCAGTATGCAGAAATATTCAAATGCACTAGGCGTAAATTACAACTTTATATCACATGCACAGTTTTAGCATAAATTGGACATCTCTCTCTTTGCTAGCTTTACAATGGAGCCCGCTACAGCCTCTGAAATATGGTTCAGAATGTAGGAATTATGGATAATGAGGCGGCGTGCCCGGTGTGGGACTTGGCTTGGGAACCGGGTGTGGTTCGTCCCACAGACATATGGAATGTGGACTGATGCTGGTGCCGTCCCTGCTGCCGATGCCCTTGCCCCCCAGAAAGTGGGGTCCCATCACTCTACCATCTCTCTCCCTGTTGCAGTGCAGTGCAGTGCATGAAGTGTGTATTTCAGCCTGTGTGTGTATGAAAAGAACAATTTCCCCTAGGGGATTAATAAAGTATATCTTCTTCTTAATGGGGTGCCATTTGGGATGGCCAATCAGATTTCAGAAGCTCTGTAAACGGCCCTAGTCCAGGGTGAAATCAAAAGTAAACAATTTTGGACGTTTTGGTCAGGTACCTCATGTAACTACTAATGTTTTTGTGCCTAACCCTTACCAAACTGCGACTGGTTCATAACGTTAAAAGTCTAACTGGACACTACGTATTTATTGTTGCTAACTTGACTTGAATACTTACAGACCTACGTCATATTTTGAAGCAGAGGGCCACTGACCAAGTACCAGTATTTGATGACCTGGGAGTGAGAACTTGTCAAAATGATACACAACGACTACTGCAAGCAGCAAACATGTGTGTCTTTTAAAACAGGGCCAACAAAATCTTGAGCTAAAACATGATCAAATGTTTCGCAGTACAGGAAATATGTGCATCAAGTTCAGTATGTATATGTCGTTTTGTTATGACTCCCTTATGTGTTTACTGTTAATTTATTTTGTAATTAACTAAAAGCAGACTGCCAGTAACAATAATACAATGTACATAGTAACACTATTGCAGAAAGCAAACATGGTGAATGGCGTATGGTAAAAAATGCGGGCCATAACTCTATTATATATAGAATATGTTGATAACATTTTAAGGATTGTAACTTTAAAGCCTCTCAAATGTTTTTTCTATATCTTTAGGAATTGAATGCTTGAGGTTTTTGGATTGTTGATCCAGCAAAATAAGCAATTTGAAAAATCCCTTCAGGGTTCTGATGGGCATCATCAATTACTTGAAAAAGATAGATTAATTGATAATGAAACTGAATTGCTGCCCTATTCTCGATTACTTGTTGCAGTGTTTCTTTCAACAGGCGCCATTGGTTACAGTGGAAGTCAGACTGTTGTATCTTGCCATTCTTGGTGTTAAAACATGAATTTTCACAGTATTTCAAGTAAAATCACTTTTTTGAGCCAGGGAAACAATGTAACCGTTGTCAAAGTGGCAGAGAGAGACGCAACAACATCTGACCTTTTTCACTCTGCTTATATCTTTGGTACTGGTTCTCTGACATTTACATGGGAAAATTTCACATTGACCTCTTGTTCATTTTTAATAATAAAGCACAAAAACACAATTAGATGATAGATGTTGCATGTCAACAGTCAAAAACAAATATTAGCTCAGATATAAAGATATGTAACACTAACCAGCCCAAAAAATGGAAACTAAAGTAACATCCGGTATCCTGCACCAGAAATATGTAACTGAGCCCAACACAATAATGGACCTGAAAACTGACATTCACAGGTTCATTCCCGTTCGCAAAGCCTTTTCTGTCCTTGACACATTGCAGTCCAATGTCAGTTTAGTTGATCCTGTCTTATGTTTCCTGCTCCTCCTCCATCATTTTATCACCTTCCACCTCCTCTTTTTTAAATGGGAGGTCGACGTTTCCTGTGCTGATGTCCAGCACTTGCAAGTTGGACAGGTGAGCAAAGGAGCTCTCTTCCACGGAGTCCACAGACAGGCGGTTGAACCTTAAAAGGAAAAAAAAGAGGAACGTTTGTAGGGTGACAGTTGACAGTTGATCAGAATTTGATCCTTTTGATTACTCGGGTTTGAGAGGCTAAAATCAAAAATGAGATGGTTAACAGACAGCAGGTGACATTTACAAATCACATCTGTCAAGAGGATCAGGCGTCTGACAGCTTCTCTCCACTCAGGGGTCAGTGCAGTGGGACTCGTTTGTGGAGCACCTATGCCACACTGAACTACACCTACACTAACGCGTTGAGTCGATCAAACACAGTCGCAGGTGTTTTACTCAATATATACCTTGAATCTACTGCATCTCCGCTATCATTGAAAATGCTTGCAGATGTTGCCCATGAATTTTAATAACTAGCCCACATGCAATGCAAATGCAATTATTAAATCCTCGTTCTATATCCCCCACTGATGCAAGCATTCCAGCGGCTCAAAATTGGCTCAGGCCAAAGGCTCCCATCTGTAGAGGGATTTTGGTCGAGGAAAAAATAGTGGCAGCAGCTGATATGAACAACATGAAGAGCACAACAGCCTGGAAGGGGTCAACGCCTGTAAACAGGAGCAATAAAGCAGCAAGGTTGAGGTCAGACTGAAAACCAAACGGGACAAAAGCTTTGAAAATGCTTGTCCGAAACCTCTTTAGTCGGCTGGCTGACCGCTGCTTTCAGCTGCAGTGCTTGTGGGTATAAGCCTGCACTATGTGGAATAAACCAAAGTGGAAAATTTGCTGAATGCACACAAGTTAGAGGAGATGGAGAGATTAGATACCACACTGCAGTACTCTGCAAAATGAAGCTCAGTTGGACTGTCCAACACTCATTTACTTGATTAGTAACCGGACACAAAGCATATTTATATATATAATATATATATATATATATATATATATATATATATATATATAAGTTTATCACAAGGTTATCATTATGAGGTAAAACCTTATTCACATAACGCAGTGTAGACTATAATTCTTAAGATTAAAATTATGTTTTGACAGTTTAAACTATGTTGTGAAAAGTTAAAAGTAGGGTTTGAAAGTTTCAAACTAACATTTCAACATTTATAATATCAGGTTTGTACTCATTGTGTTACAAAACTGTAAATGAAGAGTTTGACATTTTGAATAAACACTTTATTGGCACAAGTTTGATAAGAAGACTGATCACACTCTCCTGTGTGTATGGTAATTATAAAGCTGCGGTCAGCAGCAGGCTAGGAAGTCGCTGCGCCTGGCCAAGAAATACTGTTGTTTGCTGCTAAGATAATTTTGTTACCTTTGGACAGAGCCATGCAAGATGTTTCCCAGTTTCCAGTTTTTTTGTTAAGCTATGCTAACCAGCTGCTGGCAGTAGGATCATATACCATACAGACAAATAAGCACATATCCCAAAATGTCAGACTATACCTTTAGAGTTTCTGAATACAATTTGCAGTCCGACACAACTTCATATATTCAACAGACATTCAACCTTCACTTTTGTCTTATGCTCTGTGAATGTGATCTTTTCTCAGATGCTTTAATAAGAGTAAAGAGTGCAGAAAATGCCTATAAATTCACTCTGGGCTGATTGGAAAAATATGTTTTAAAAAAGAGGCTCTGAGCACTGGTGGACATTTACCCGACTGGCAGCTGCTCTTGTGGAGCAGTATAAACAAAAGCAACAATTTCCTCACAGCCATTCTTCGGCCACTCTTGCATAATCATTTCCTGAGTGGAGATCAATCCAAATGGAAAAGAACCACCAGGCACCAGTCTTCTACAAAGCCCTGAGGATGGTGCTGAGTGTCATTTTAAGACATATACCCTCCTGTCTGTGTTGCGCAGCTACTTTGAAGTAAAACAGCTTGCGCAAACACTCAAGAAGGATGCATGAAGAAAATCAAGGTACTGAGATGATAACTATAATCTCCTGGTTTGTAAGAAATGGATTGTGTGTCCCTTACCGAAGAAAGATGCCTTTGATGTTTGGAGTGCCTTCGAATGCAGAGGCAGGAATGCTGGAGATGCGGTTACTTTGCAGGTAAAGGTATTCCAGCGACTCAGGCAGGTCAGAGGGGATGTGTGACAGCTGGTTGCCAGACAGGTCTAGAGTCTAAAGTAACAAGATGCATAATAATATAATACTTTCATATATATATATTTCAGTAGTAATTTCAGTATCCTGAAATAATAGCTCTTTTTTATACACGTGCTGGCTGGCTTGATGCAGGTTAACTCGCTTCAGCCAAGCGTGGCAGGGATTTACTTCTCCACTGCAACAGGGCTACCCCCTTGAAGGTGTGTTTTTAACTGAAGATGCACTTGTCTTGAGTCGATGATGTTCAGCAGCAGCACCCTCTGTAGCGCTGTGCTACGGTTATTGGTAGCCAGCTACTCATGAATTTTCAGGCTGTTGTTACAATTTTGCTTGCCATCCTCTGAAGGAAGAAACTACTATTCAGTGTTTAAAGAAACAGAAACACGAAGAAGGATCAATATTGTGCTTGTTTTCAAGTGCATGTCACTGGTGCGCTTAGTTACTAGTTACTAGTAATGGAAATCCAAATCAGCATGCCATGGTTTGATCCAGCACGGCCAAAAGTGCCAGTGGAAAAGTCCTATAAATTTGGGCACTTTGATACTTAATACACATATTATACTGAGAGTTCAGAATTTACCAGGTCTACACTGGTACGTACTATTAGCAGGAAATAGCAGATAAAACTTCTGCCCTTATGCCGAAGAATACCGAAGAAGATTGAAGCAAAACACATCTTAAGTTCCTGCAGTGGACAAGGGCTATAAAACATCTTGCACTAATATCTGATCTGTTTATTCCTCCCCCAGCCCACACTCACCGTGAGTGCACTGAGCTCCATCCAGGCTCCCTGGTACACTGAATTTAGTTTCAGTTGGTTGTTGCTCAGGATGAGCTTCCGTAGCTTCTCCATGCCCGTCAGTGCACCGTCCGGTATGGAGTTTAGCTGGTTGTTCTTGATTTCGAGCACCTGCAGACTGCGGGGAAGACCTAGGGGCATTGAGTGAAGGCTGTTCCCTGACAGATCCAGGGTCTCCAGCAGACGCAGCTTCCTGAAGGCCTCGCGGTGCAGCCTGGGGCTGGTCAGCTTGTTGTAGCTGAGGTTGAGCTCAGTCAGGGTGTACAGCAGGGCCAAGTCATTGCGACCAATTTCAGCAATTAAGTTGTGGAGTATCATCAGTGTCTTGGCCCGGCGAGGCAGCCCCCTGGGAACCCGCTCCAGCAAGTTGTTGTACATGTGGAGAGTGTGCAGCTTCTTCAAGCCCTAATAAAAATGCAAATGTAAAATGTCCATATGTCTTAATTTGTCAGATGCTCACAGCAAAACAGCTGAGCATATCATCTCTTCTGGTCTCTTCTTACAATTGAAAATACAAAATGAAAAGCTCAGTTATCCTGTAAAAAATAGAATGGCAATGAAAAAGAAATGTACCTGGAAGGCAGCCGGGTGGATGGAACGTGAGCGGAGCTTGTTATTGTGGAGTAGCAGGTACTCAAGGTTTCGGACAGAAGTGAGAGCATCTCCAGGGATGCTGCGGATGGAGTTCTTCTCAAGATGTAGCAGCACTAGATTGCGAGGCAAACCTTTGGGGACCACGCTCAGGTTGTTATTTGACAAGTCCAGAAACTCCAGGCTGCTTAGTTGGCTGCCAGGGGAGAAGGAGAGGAAGTCATCAAATCAGTTCTTAGATCCTGTACTTTATGCTTTCTCTTTGATGCTGCAACAGGATAATTCACATCGTCACTGTGGAGTATATGCTTTTGTCTGGTTCACACTTGAAAACATATAAATGCAATTACAATCTTTTTTACACAATGACATCAAAATGTCGCTAACGCCTGGGAGTTTGTGTTTGAGGATTTTTATCCACCTGAATGTCTCGTTGTCCATGCCCTCATTGCTGAGGAGGTTGTTTTGGAGATACAGTTCTCTGAGGTTGCGCAAATTGTCAAAGGCCCCTGCTGGGATTTTCTCCAGCTTGTTACTCTGTAACAACAGGAGCAGTCCTTATGTTATCATTGTCACTGTATTCATGAATGAGAAGAAACAAGATGTAGGTCATCCACGTAACATCTACGTGCAAACTTAACAGGTGCTGGACCTTAAGATGAAGACGGTAAAGGGTGGGGGGCAGATTCTTCGGGACAACCCGCAGGAAGTTGCTAGACATGGTGATGATATCCAGGTTGTCAGAACCATTGAACATGTGATCAGGAAGCCCTGCGTCAGTCAGCTTGTTGTTATGGAGATACACAGATCTGGAAACCATGATCAAGGGACATTGCCATGTGTTAATAAATGAACATAATTCCAAGAACTAGAGGTACATTTACACAAACACACACATTCTTACTTCAGTTTTGGTTTATGGCCAAACGTATATGGGTAGATCCTTGTAAGTTGATTAGCAGCAAAATCTGCACTGACCAGAGAGGGCGGTAAGACTCTTGGTGCTGAGGTGAGCTGCAAACATAAAAAAAGAAGCATGACAGGACATTGCTGTACAAATATATGATTACATTGACGTAAGGAGGAGGGGATTTTCTTGAGACTCTCTTCAATAATAGCATTAAAATGAGCTCTAATGAGCAAATAATGAATGTACATAGTTTACATCCTGCCTCCTGCCACAAGCCAGTGTTTCTCTCTTGTAATCATGACTACCATTTTCCCTATATTATTATTATTTTTTTTTTTAATCAAGTCTTTGTAGACACGCTAGCATCAGGACAGGTACTTGGACAGTTGCAGACATGCAGACAGACATTTGCAGACAGATGTTCGCACAGAGCCTACACACACACCCTCTAAAGATGACATTTACGTGACTCAGACCCTTGCAGACCCTTTGTGTACTTGCAGACACTGTAAGTATGACTAGTGATCCCCTGACTTTTCACTTAGCGCCACCAGAAGGTTGACATTATTGTTTCACAGTGAAATGTATCAAATGGAATCCCCAATAGATTTAGCAGACATTCATGTTTCCTGCAGCGTAAATTGTCATAATTTTGTTGACTTTTCATCTTGCAACATCATCATCAGGTAAAACTTCAATTTGAATAATATTTTGACCAAATTCCTCCAAAACTAACGACATTCCAATCCTCAGCTGTACTTTGTGTTTAGTGCTAAATAGTGACTAGCTAACATAGAAAACAAAGATGTTGACCATAGTAAACATTATACCATTAAACAACAACAAGTTTATATTGTCATTATGAGCATGCCAGCATACTAATGTTCTTAGCATATTATTAGCATCTAGCTCAAAGCATTGCCCTATGTATACTCTTATAGAGCTGATAGGGTGGCGGTAGACTTGTAGTGTTGTTTTTAACCATGCATGATTACTACATTTAACTAAAACCTTAAGCATTTTTTGTAATTTGGATTTTGGATTGTTTTGAAAGACAAACAATTTTACAAACTATTTTGTGGTTTTAGTATTTGCTTCGATACATACTACTCTCCAAAGAACCAGATATTTTCAGTTCGTTACAAACCAGAAATGCTGTGTGGCTAGATGTGCACAATTTCATAAAAGCAGGGTTTTCCCCCATTTTTGTTACTCCTACCAGGACCAGTGCTACATCGTACAAAATAGTAGGGAATATAGAAATCTGGGAAGCACTGGTGAGATTAGATGTTCATTTAGAGCTCTCTCCTTTATAACATGGTTTATGGATTAAAGCAGCATGGGTGTCTTTGAGGCTTAGTGAGCACTTAAAAATCCCCCATTCTTCCTGTATCCCATTTGCCTATTCATCCCTGTGAAGGCACAAACAAATCTGTCCATCCTTTCTCTCTCGTTCTGTCCAAAAGGGTCAGTAACATTTTAGCTCTGACCAGCTGGCACAGCCATACTGGAAGTGATTACAAGCATAAGCTCACACAGAGTGTATGAGAGGAGACTGCCACCCCTTTCTGCCAGCTGGCACTATCTCAGTGTATTGGGAATAGAAAAAAATTGTCTAAAATGATTGTGAGATGGACACAAGAAAGATAAACTTGCTCTTGCATTACGTGAGCAGATTTGAGGTCAACATTTAAGAACAAACATTTGAAAGTCTGGTGTATGACTCACCTTGTTATTTGCCAAGTATAAATAAGCCAGCTGTTCAAGCATCTCAAAACCTTCATCTTCAAGGCCTATAAAGAGAAAAAACATGCCATCATGAGCCAATATTTAATAACATATTAAATACTGTGTGGTTGTCATCAAGGATACATATGAAAATAATCTCAAATTACAAGAAGATATTTTAAGTAAAATTGACTGAACACATCAGAGGCTGTTTCTTCATCAGGACTGATCATCTCCTTTAGTTCTTTAAAGCTAGACTGAGCAGTGGAATGCCACATTGCTTGTTTTTACTCTGAGCTGAGAAATGGTTTCACTATCCAAATGCACACCAGAGATGTAAATTCCCTGCTTCAGAAGGTCTTCAGTTCAGTGCAAATAATGGCAATTCATGGGTTTATTTTGTTCAAAACCAGGGTTATATAAACATTGTTTATAAGGCTAATAGCTCAGCAACCACATATTTGCAAAATAAATATTGCATCATTATTGATTAACTTTCTACTCCAGTCAGTGACACTGATGATTCTTGTATACTCGGTTCAGCCTGATGACTCAGTGTTAAAGGTCCAGTGTGTTTTGGTGGCATCTAGTGGTTATGTTGCAGATTGCAACTCTCTTGTTTCACCCTGCCCTTTCAAGTGCAAAGAAAAACTACGGTAGCTGCGAAACGCACAAAAATCGTATACAGCCCTATTTAGGGCCAGTGTTTGGTTTGTCTACTGTAACAATATTGCCATGGAAGGCAACCTGCAGCATCTGTAGATAAAGTAATATTAAATCCTAGCCAAACGTGGTGCAGACCCTGACACTCTACAGTCGTATCTGTGAATGACAGGAAGCACTTTTCAAACATATCCATGGGCCTGTACTGTGCTACATTGTAGCCAGGTACACAATCTCACCATATGGAGTTCTCACACAAACTCTTTTCCAATGCAGGATTATGGCCTCATGTTGGTCTGTTAGGGGTAGCATTACAACAAAATGCTCAATTCACAATGATCTGTGAAACTGCAGTTAGAGCTTGAGAAACATCAGTCAGCGGTGAACCACAGCTGGCCGGGAAAACAATAACCCACCAAGCTATCTGTTCCTCTTGGCAGCACTGTTAGCCAGAATGATAATGGCCAACTGGCATTCAGCCACACCTCTAGAAACAACACAGTTGTTAGAAAAGGTCTGACGTCTGCTTTGTAATTTAACATTTATTTTGAATGCTTTTGTGAACACTAGATGCGCAACTGGGGCTTGACATTTTTTTTAAAGACAAACAAAGGCTTAACCAATGCCAGCAGGAACAGGAGGGCAGATTGCTTTGCTGAACTGGATCTAGAGCAACACTTTTTTAAAAGCAGAGCATGAATTGGGCAAGAGTTTACAGTAAGCAAAACAAACTGCCTTTGCTCTGCCACTATTGTTTTTATTTGAAAAGATTTTGTTTCTATAAAAATAAGTAACTAACTCAATATTGACACACACCAAACAACAACTCTTCTTTTAATAAACATCCAATAGGCATAATTACTTCACAAACTAAAATTGCTCGAAATTGACCTGATGAGGCACGTCAACACAGACAAACCACATTTTTTCCCACAAAACAACCTTATAGACATGTCTGTAATCTGCTCCCCTGCTGTACACTGGGTTCCTGCAAGGTGTTTAGATTGTTTTACAGTGTTTACCATCCGTGGTAAGCCAGTTGTTCTGCAGGTTGAGAGTCTCGAGCTGATGCAGATGGGAAATGTGCTTCACTGTTATCTCCTCGATTTTGTTGTTCTGGCATCAGGGGAGCAAACACAGACAGAAAGAACAATGTCAGATAAGGGTTTTGCACTAGTCTAAGCAGAATTACAAAATGTGGAAGTGTATTGTTAATGTACGTGTGTGTGCAGTTGTGTGAAGGACCTGTAGAGAGAGCTGGCGGGTTTTGTCAGACAGCTCAGCGGGGAACTCTGTGAGGTCAACTCCGGCGCAGTCCACTGCCCCCTCTGCCGTACAGCTGCACTCTGCCGGACATTCGATTAGCTCGGATTTCGGTCCCGCCGTTGCGATGTTTGTCTCTTCCTCCTCCTCTTCCTCTGCTTTAAGAGGGGCCTGGCAATGCACCAATACCCAGGCCAAGAGCAGCACACTCAGGCCCTGCAGGATGGAATGCTTGGGAAAGGCCATGTCCACTGCTGAGCTCTCCTGTTGCACAAGCACATGGGCGGTAAAGCAAAAAAACATCAGGTCACAGTATTTTGTTCCTGGAAAGAGGACGTCCTTAAGGCTATAATCTGCTACTTTTTGGCCAATGAAGCAGGTGTTTTTTAATGGCCTTGTTGCTGCTTGGTACAGAGCAGGTGTACAGTGACAGTTTAGAGCTTTTTCCTTGAAAACACCTGCTGTGGCCAAAAATGTCACTGACAAGAGCGGTGAGAGTGAACCAAAAAAGTCAAAACCAAATCAAACTTGTATAAGAAAGCCAGTTCTTTCTGTCAAGGCTCAAGAGATTCATCAAGGTCAAACCCAGGTCAGCAACTCAGCTATGAAGTTCTGCAACTGATGTGCTTTAAAACACACTCCCTGATTCTGTTCAGAAGGTTAAATAAACATAAAATTCCAATTGTTCCTCCCAGCTCACTTTTGACATTTTAAAACTCAGCTTAGTTCACAGCTGGGATTCAAAACACCAGCAGAAAGCTAGAGACAAAGGTCATCTTTTGAGCAGAAGAAAGGTATTTTGTCAAAAAAGCTGAACATATTGCTTCTTGTCTTGTATATTCCCTGTGTCCAAATGGTCTCAGAGCTTGTTGTGACGAGAGGTTTTGAAGTGTTTTGGCGGGAGGGTACCTCATCGTAAATGACAGCCTGGAGGGTGAGAAAACAAATCCTGTTTCAAGGCAAAAAGCTGCAAAGATTTTCAAAATCAATTTATAAGACACAGGGAGTACTACTTAGTCTGTGAAAACAGCTGAATAATGTCTTCCTTGCTCTGAGGGAGACAGGGACCACCGGGGGTGAAAAATATTGGCATGGAGATCTGTGTGCATGGATCACAGTTTAGGGAAATTCTGAATTTCTTCAAAATTCTTCAGACTCCCTTTCTGCTTTTTGTTTTATAGTTCTGACTGGCTGATTGTCACACAACAGGCCTTTTTCATGAAATACATTTTGAGGTGTGAACCGGTCATGACGTCACCCATTGGTTTGTGGAGTATCGCTTTGAAGCCTTGAGTTTGGCATAATGGCTGCCTGCTGCCATGTTGGTTTTTTGCAACCAGCAGCTCTGACGTACTTCGAGTTGAGCTGGATGGACTCACTGAGAATGACCTGTCAATCACAAGGTAGCCCTAAACGCCCTAAGCATTTTCTGCTTTATCATCTATTTTACCCTAAATGGAACCATAATTTACTAAATAAACATTATGCTGTATGGAAGAAGCATTGAAACTATAGACTGAGACCAAAGTCGTGTCATTTTCTATTACATTACATTTAATAGAATAGTGGCCATTAGAAAGAATGCCGGTTTTCGGCATTGGCCTCATTTCACAGAACCAGAAGTTCCGTCCACTATTTATTATACAGTCTATGCTTCTGACATGTCACAGTAGGGAAATGATCAAATGAATGATGGCTGGATTCCATTGATCTGCTTCAGTTTCGGGGTCCTGGTATTGTGCATGCTGGCTCACTGTCCTGGCTTGATAGGACGGACACTTAAATAGAATGGAGCCATCATTAATTGTATTAGTAACACCTGTGCTTTTCTTGCTTCTTTCTATGACTAGTCACAGGATAGAGGAGAAGACAGGTGTTACAGTATTCTATTTTTCAGACACTGAAGCCATGCTTTCATTCAGTGGGTATAAAAAACAAATGACAATACCTTTACACTGTAAGCCCCCAGCCTCTTTAGCCATGCTAGCAGCGTTCCTCAAGGGATGGTAAGGGGGGGGCCCCAACTTTAGTCCAGAATGAAATGTCTCAAGAACTATTGGATGAATTGTTATGAGAGGATAAATCTGACTGACTTTGTCGATCCCTGACTTTTCAAAAATATTAGGGGTATTGTCCAGTACTTTGTAAGCCTGTGTTACAAACAGTGTACGAGGAGTTTGTTTTTAAAACCAAGCAGAGAATATTTAATGATAAACGCCCTTGAGTGGCATTCTTTATCTCTCAAGTTCTCAACCCACCTTATGTAAGTGCAATACTAAATTCACTGGAGTACCCCTTTAAAGGACCAGTGTGAAGGATACAGCCATAGTGGTGAAATTGCAGAATGCAACCAACTGAACACTGTTGACCACCCACACGTGTAGAAGAAACTACGGTAGCCGTGAAAATAACAAAAAACCCGAAGCCGCCTAGAGCCAGTGTTTGTTTTGTCCATTTTGGGATTGACATAGTGGTTCAACGTGGCTCATTCTAAGGTAACGAAAACACAAGGAGTCTTTATTTTATATTCATTATACACTAATGAAAACCTTTAAAAAGGTCAACAGTAGATAGGGCTGTCTTTGCAGATTTTGCAGCCACCATAATTTAATCCATGTGGTTATAGGTAAAGGTAGATGCTACTAAATCCCACACACTGGTCCTTTATAGAAATACAAATACACTACTTAATGTATAGTATTATTATGTACTGCATTATTTCAATTCAAATCTTTCCACCCCACCAGCACTGCAGGGCCATTTCTGTATCTGTAACTGATGGAGGGTTTGGATTGATTACGCACCGGGCCAACAGCCGGCTCTCTGTCCCCTCTCTCTGCTGTGTCTGAAGCTTCAGTCCTCACCAACTGCAAGGGCTAATTTGAAAAGAGAACACATGCATCACCCTTGACAACAGTGTCTCTTTTTTTCCCAGTTAATTTCACACACAAGCACTCATAAAACAAATCAACCATTTTAAAGAAAGTCAAGCCTTCAGGTATTGATTCAATAAAATAATATGAATCTATAGCCTTTTGCAATAGTATGACAAGCACAAAGACAGCAGTGCTTATGTGAGGCTCGTGTTTTGGTAAAGCAAGAAAAGAAGCCCTCTCATAATCTCCATCAATGTGGAAGAAATATTACAAAATGCGGGCACTCAAGCCAAACTTCTGAAAGCCATCAGTCAGAAGAGCCTTTTCTGTTTGTCACACTACAATAACTACCAGAGAGACCAGAGGCATACACACACACACACACACACACACACACACACACACACACACACACACACACACACACACACACACACACACATACACACACACACACACTGAAAATCCTCACAGCAGCATACATGCATACACCTACAACAAATGAAAAATAAAAGCCTGTGCACTTATTGTAAGTATGTCGACCCTGACTAGAATAAAAACATCATCTAGGGGTCAGAGAGGAGTTTAAAGCTGCCACAAAGTCAACAGCACTCTCATGTTACCCTGTAATTTAAAGTGGCTTGAAGCGAGAATAGTCTTTATTAGCAGAGGTGCTGAGCACTTTTAGTCATTATCATCAGCTGTTAAGCAGTCCAGATCGTCTGAAACACACATACCAAGACTGCCATGCATGGATGAATGACGCTGACACTTAAAGCTCAGTCTAAGCTCCATATAACGTAACAGCCAGCCATAAAACATGCAGCAGTAAAGTCTGCAAAAGCAACGTTCGCGTCCACTACTTTACCTCTTCCGACCAACGTTTGCTGAAACGCACTCAAGTCTGGCGTCCAGTCCCAACACAGGCTGTCCCATAGCAGGCGAGGAGACACACAAGCCACACCAGATACCCTCCAGATGTGTGAGAGAGTGGGAGTGGGAGAGGGAAAGTTAAGAGAAAGAAAGGAAGGGGAACAGGCGAGAGTGAAAAGGAAGGGAGTGAGTAAGAGAGACAGCTCTGACTTGAATGCAAGCCAAAAACACAAATTCTTTCCTTTTTTCTCATATTTTTTCCCCAAGATTTGACTTTTCCCCCTCTATGTAGCAGGTCTTTCCAGTTTTAACGTAATAAGTTGATGTTGATGGAGTTGATGGAGTTTGGTACATTTTCCTCTGGATTCAACAAAATATTTCCAATGCCACATGATTCAAGTGAGATTACCATCATAGACTTGGGATAAAGAGGCCTGATCACTTCAGATAGATATGGTGGGTATATCTTGGATAAAACATAGTCTTATTCTCCAACATACACTCAATCTCAAACCTCACAAGTGCAGCAGATTATTGATAAACTATGTTATCAAGCTGAAAAAAACAATCTGTGCCTCTATTGGTTAATATGTTCAGAGATAGTTTTCATTTGTTGAAGAGACAGATGAGTTGTCCTAAATATCCCAGTAATAAATTAAAAAGTGGAAGACGAGCCTGCCAAAAAGGGAAGACAGGATATGATCTAATGTCCCACGTGTTTCTGGATTAGGCCTCTTTTTCAACAAGTCCACCTCCCGCTAGACAGTGTGTGAACATCTGCTGCCATTACGATGCATTAGCACAGTTCACTGAACTTCAGATTTATATGGAGTTCTGGGCTGATGCTTTAATAAGAAAAAAAGTTATTTTTTTCTGTAGTTTGTTTTACTTAGACACCTCATTTCTGACCTTCTGCCTCTGAACAATTTCAACAATGTGTTTGAGTAACCATTATGGTTTCCTCATCTCCACTAGCGCAGTTGATAATGTTTCTTGTGTGGAAGGCATTGAAATAAAATGGCCTAAAAACACTGCCTTTCAAAACCCAAATATATTAGCTATGGAGTGCTGCAGGGATGACGTATTCTAGTAGGCCAATTCGGAAGTTAGCATCTCCCTGGTTCCTTGGAGAAAAAGTCAATGGGAATTTGGGGTTATATGTAGAAAATAAGCTCTGTGGCAAAAGGTTTTGATACTTTTGTTCATCAAGATAAATGGTTATGTTAACCACAGACCTTATATTGGGCATCTAACCAAAAACAAATTCAGAGAACCCATTGACTACAAGGAAAGGGAACTGACGTAATCTGACTTTTTGATGTCTGTACCATGGCAGAAAGTTAGATAATGAGATCGATACCACTTTTATGAACATACACAAAAAATTAAGCCAGTCTGGAGACGGTTAGCTTATCTTAGCACTAAGCCTGGAAACAGGCAGGAACAGATAGTCTGGCTCTGTTGAAAGTTAACAAATTTGGCCTACTATAACCTCTAAATCTTAAGTATTAATACGCTATATGTTTTTATTTAATTCTGTACCCAGCAGATTGTGGTTTTACGGGGGGGGGGGCAACCTCACGGTGTCACCAGCATGCTGTTTTCCCCTGATTCCAGTCTTTAATTTAAGCTAAGCTAACCAGCCGCTGGCTGTAATACTTGACGTTACTGGACAGACATGAAAGCGATATCAATCTTCTCAGCTCAGTCTCTGCGAATAAACCTTTTTTGTCTAAGCCTTTAATTTACATGAAAACCGCCTGTAAGGTTCTACTCACTTACTCTCCCACAATCAACTGCACAGCTAACAATAAAGCAAGAGAACTATTTCGAGTGAAAGCTAACTAGTCACCCAGCCACTGTTAGCCTTAGCTAACTACTTACTGATTGATTCTTCCCTAGACGTTAACTGTAAATGATGAAAATGAAAAAATGAAATAAATCTAATCAAGAGAACCCCAACAAACAAACCAGTTAAAGCTGAAAGAACACACTTTTGTTGTAGATACTGCATTGTCCCCTCTTATTGTGAAGATCTTCCGAAGGCAGATAGCAGAGGGTCTAGCCTATTTTAAGGCATTTAGTATGGGTAAAATAATAAGCCTAAAAAGGCTTAAAATGAAGGTATTATAAATCTGTTACACAATTTATACAGCCAGTGTAACTAGATGTAGGTCCTAGAGTCTACATACAGACTGGCTCGAGACAGGGCCTTTCGCCTTTTATTCACAGTCACCATAGTTTCTCCTAAACGCTTGGAACCAGAGGGTGAGACGAGGGCATTTCAATCAGCTACACAGGTAGAAACCACTAAATCCCATATGCTAATCCTTTAAGTGGAAATTGGTGGTTCTCCCCTTTAAGTACTAATTTTTGAGAAAAAAAGTAACTAGATGTAGGTCCTAGAGTCTACATTCTTGTATGTTTTAATAATATATTCCTAGAAAGCAGCTGGTATTTAACTGTTTATAGTTCTCATGTTTCCAGGAATCCATTCATTTGCTACAGCTGAGATAAGTAAAAAGCAATATATTTATATAATAGAGGCCTCTGGATGCTCACTTTTAGAGACTTAATATCACACAGTGTACAAATACGAAGTAATTCACTGTGATCACTATCTACACAGTTTGTCCCTTCACTAGTTATTCCTATGGTTATCTGTCTAGTTTTTTTTTATTTGAAGGTGTTTATCAAATGTATCTGCACTCAGTACTGAACAATCTCAGTGAACCTTTTAGAAGTGGCCTCTAGTATTTTTTTGTGAACATAAACCTCCCTCTTAAAGCTATTTGTGCTGGAACTGCAACCAGTGCAGACAAGAATGATGGCAGTGATGAATGTTTGGACTGGGGAGGAAGATGCTGGGTCCCTTGATAATAACTAATCATATGGCTGCTAAGCTGCTGTTTTCAGGCTGGAAGAGAGACACACCTCGCCTGATAGCCTTGAATCATGAAATGGGGAGAAAACACACTCCATATCCATTCTCTCGTTATTACTCATCATATTTTTTGGCAGGCTGTTTTCCCCTCAGAGGAGCTACGGTCACTGCTACATGTTTTTCCACTGTTTTAGTGGAACATGTTCGGACAGCTTTCTCAAAACAATGGTCCTTCCAGCACATTCATTTTACAACAACTTTGAACAGGTTACAGGTTCTTATGTTCCATGTCATTCTCCAGGGCATTGCTCAGACCAGGACGGAATCATGTGACCTCTGATCTCTCTCGAGCACATACCTGCACTACTGCCCCTGCTGTTAAAGCATGGCCACAGACTCAAACAGCCCCAGCATGGAAATGTATTGTTTACAGTTTCTATCAGTTACAGCTGGGATATTGGCTGCCTTCTTTCCACACAGCTGTCTGCATTTTTATAAACTAATACTTTTCATCTTTTACTTGAACAAACTATTTTCCATTGAGCGCTGCTCTTTAAAGGGCAGCTCCCTTGTCTTAAGTGAACCACGAAACAAGACTTCATGTTCCACCCAGAGTGTGCTTGTAATGTAAAAAGTGTCCAATAAAGTGTGACTTTTATTACATGCACGCACTCTGTAGGTCTGTCTCATATATCATAAGCTGGGAGAGCCTGTTTTTCCCTGCTGTGTTGCATTTATGGAGAGATGTTTATTTGGTGGTGATCGCTGCTCCAAACTACCCAGCTCATCTTCTGCTCGTTCCAAACAAACCTCTTCTTCGAGTTTTTGGGAGTATACAACACGTCAGATCATCATTTCCCAGCACAGTAATGAGCTGTACACAGGCTGAATCACTTCATAACTAGTGGAAAGTAGCAAACATTTTATGCGGGTCGAGGTCATGCTGACAACTGAGCAAGTAAAGACATCATGGAAGATAATTTAAGGCCTTTATGCATGAGTACTACAGCACATTAAATGCTACTTTCCATCTTAAAGGGGCACTCCGCAGATTCCTTATTGCAAGACTTACAAATAAAACATTTGAAAAGGGATGGTCAAAGGTGACCAAGAAATCCTGACTTTTAGTCCTGTTTAGGCATCAAGCTCCAAAAAACACTAGATCCTACATTTCCCATAATGCAACTGATTGTAACAGCATCTTTTGCCATACCCTCCCTTTCTGGTTAACACCCACACCTGTGTTATAATATGAAAGACAATATAACCCTGATGACACAAACCAAACACTGGCTCTAGATAGGGCCATCTGTGTTTTTTGCAGCCACTGTAGTTTGTCCTTTGTGCTTGTAATGATGCGAGGGGGTTGCTATCAGCAATAACTGCTTACAAATGCCACTAAATACCACACAGTGAACATTTAAATGTCTAGTGTGTAACATTAAGGAGGATCTATTGGCAGAAATATAATTAGAATATTCATAGCTATGTTTTCATTAGTGTATAATCACCTGAATATAAGAATCATTATGCATTTGTTACCTCAGAATGAGCTCTTTTTATCTACAGACGTCACTGGTCAACTTCCATAAAGCCCACCATGTGGAAATGGCATTTTTTTTACAGTAGCCCAGAAGGGACAAACCAAACACTGGCTCTAGACAGGGCCTTTCGCCTTTTTTTCACAGTCACCATAGTTTCTCCTAAACGCTTGGAACCAGAGGGTGAGATGAGGGCATTTCAATCAGCTACACAGGTAGATGCCACTAAATCCCATATGCTAATCCTTTAAGTGGAAATTGTTGGCTCTCCCCTTTAAGTACTAATTTTTGAGAAAAAAAGTAATAATTAAGAAAAAAATATATTCCTTTCAGCCGTTTTTAAATTCACTATATATGAATTTCACAGTAAGCATGTTTTGAATAACATCTGATGCTAAGCATAATGCATAAGATGTTAAACCTATGAAATCTCTTACATACATAATACCAGTCATTGGTGACCAATGAAATAACCCCACTGCGACAACATAGTAAGACCCAGAGAACTACAAGAGCAGAGCCAAAGCTGCAGTGGAATCTGGGTCAGAGCTAGTTAACAGATTTGTCTTTCAGCCACGCTCCTCCATTTACAAAGGAAAAACTACAGCGTGGCAGTCTGGAACCAGGTCGCTGCAGTGCTGGAAAAGTGCAAAGTCCTCTAAAGGGGGAACATAGGCAAGCCCAGACAGCGACACTGACATCCAAGTACTGTTGCGTCTGAACAGAGGGCCATTATTGTGGAAGGTCACAGTAATATAACCTCAAACAGAGCCCCTGAATTTTGCAGGAGGAGCCATTTGTTAATAGCTTGTGGAGCCAGGAGTGTCATCATGTGAGTTTAACGTCTACCCTTCACACTGAATTAACAACTGAAGCTTATGTTAGGACATCTGGCTAACATTTCCATTTTAACATCCATAAACTATTTCATCATAACAGTCATCTTAAATTTTTTTTAAGCATGTTATGGCTAGTTTTATGTGCCATTTCTCAGATAAACAGTTGTAGAAACATTAAGTCAGTGGAATTACTCATGGGTGTGTGCAAAATGTAATTAGTGCTTAAGAAAAAAAGACCAAGACCACCCGATGGACGGTGCAGCAAAGACAAATTTATTAAGTAGAAATCTTAATACAGTAATGATAGCACTGCAGAAAATGACAACCCCCTCCATTAAAACATTGGGTGGCCACAGTGAAAAACATTTCTGTACTGCTGGCTAAAAACCTTGCGAGTCTGAGACGAGGAGGCACTTAAACTGTTGTGTCCATGATTGTGGAAAATGACATCAATCTGCTCTACTCAAAAACATTTCCAGACGTAATACACTCAAAAAAAATTTCATTAGCAACAGGAAAGTTACTGAAAACTGGACAGAAAACTGAATTAGTAGGGAGCACCTGTCTCTACTCCAGTGTACTGCCAGCATTATCATGAGAGGGACTTAATTAGAGAATTAATTATCTGTCCATTTATTCTTATTCTCCAATTATATTGGCAGGGCTGCTGACTAATCTCCTGCTTGGTCAGTGAGTTCATTAGGAGGTGGTTCAGTCCGGTGATGAGTAGGTTCACAGACCTTTAACATTTATCTCAAACCGGACTTGCTGTTAAATTCATCGTGGTTAACTCTATTCAGTGTTCAGAGGTGTAGTTACAGCTGGCTCGACGTCTCGTCTACAGCTTGGCTTTGCCCGGCTGCAGCTGCAGGCTTTGGAGCTTCATGGCCAGTCCCATGTTTCCTGTGATCTTCAGCTTGCCCTGGAAAAATGCCTGTGAATCAGAAAGGGTGAAAAAAAACGTCATCCAGACAGTTCTGAATCTGAAGTACGGGTCCGGCATGTGTCGGAGAGAACTACATGCTGCTGGTTTTAAGAGTTACCGTGAGAGATTAACTCATCCCAGGGAAAGTGGGGCATTGGCAACAACAGCTTATAAATGTCAGGAAACTGCATGGCACACAGACACAGAGGGGGTAGAGTTGGAGAAATGAATGTTTGCTGACTGGAGTGCAAAAAAAAACCAAACAAAACAGAAATTAATAGGTAAAATGAGACAAGGAGGTAGTAATTTGCCCCCTTTGAGTGAGCAGGGATTCTGAGAATACTCGCTCAGTTCTCAGAAGGAGAATAAAAGCTTTCTCGTGTGGGTTTAGGACAAAAATGGAAGGACTGAAATGATCAGTTTTGCCTTTGTATTAAAAACATCATGCAAAAAGTCAACCGGTCCAAATTTTTCAATGATGGGGGATAAAGCAGCGGAAAAACTCCTGACTTTGTTCTTGGAGCATGCACAGCTATCCTTCACAGCACAGTGACAATTTTCTGGGGATTCCTCATCTGTGTCCTCACTGTTAATGGCCATGGGCTGGTGGCGGTACAAATGACCTTGGTGGGTCTCGTTTGCTGCTTTTGTCCATAACCTCATTTTTATGTTGAGGTTATTATACTTCAGTATTTTTCATTAGTTTTATATATAATATATAAATATTTTCCTTGTATATCATGTTTTTTATTTTTGGTTTCAATTCAGTTTAGGTTCAGTTGGTTTCAACAGTGGGTTTGCTTGTTTTAGTTATTATTGTTTAAAAATGTTTAGTTTTAGTGTAAGTTTTATTAGTTTCAGTATCAGTTTTCTTTTTTAAAATTAAAATATGACGGGAGGGGTATTAGTCAGTATAGTATAGTATAATTAGAAAGTATAGGTATTACAATACAGACAGAGTGACATCACGTCTTAATAAACATATGCACCAATGCCTCCTCATGCTTGACAAATTTGACCAGATATATGAAGACTAAAAATAAAAACATTTTATTTTAGTTCCTCACAGAAGAATTGTGCAATTACTGCAAAATAAATATTTGATATAAGTTTATCACTCCAATTAAAATTATATTGACCCTCGCCCTACATATTTGATACTCATCTCTAAAGAAATGGCTAGTGTCCAAAACAACAATTCCTTTTTTACACACAGATCACATTTTGTGTTCCAAAGTCAGGCATGAAATAAATCTCCCTCACTTAATTGTTATGTCTCTCTCCTGTTTCAGTGCATACAGGAAAACTGCGTTATGTTTTCACCCTACACAGCGACTTTATGGCGTCTTGTCTGAGGGCGGTGAATTGGCACAATCAGCAAATAATGAGGCAGTGTAGGGTTTCCTCTTAGTTTCACCCAGGCGCTAACAAAAATATCCAGTTAGCACCACGTCCAATTGGCAAGGAAAACATTTTAGGAGAAGCTTTGGACAGGGCACACAGGCTGAGCCAGGGTGAAATACACATGCCACTACACAACTCAGTACGCTAATGTTATACTTAAGCCATATACACTACCGTTCAAAAGTTTGGGGTCACTTAGAAATGTCCTTATTTTTGAAAGAAAAGCATTGTTTTTTTCAATGAAGATAACATTAAATTAATCAGAAATACAGTCTAGACATTGTTAATGTGGTAAATGACTATTCTAGCTGGAAACGGCTGATTTTTAATGGAATATCTACATAGGTGTACAGAGGCCCATTTCCAGCAACCATCACTCCTGTGTTCTAATGGTACATTGTGTTAGCTAATCGTGTTAAAAGGCTAATTGATGATTACAAAACCCTTCTGCAATTATGTTAGCACAGCTGAAAACTGTTGTGCTGATTAGAGAAGTTATAAAACTGGCCTTCCTTTGAGCTTGTTGAGTATCTGGAGCATCAGCATTTGTGGGTTCGAGTATACTCTCAAAACTCGACAGTCTATTCTTGTTCTGAGAAATGAAGGCTATTCCATGCGAGAAATTGCCAAGACACTGAAGGTTTCCTACAACGGTGTGTACTACTCCCTTCAGAGAACAGCACAAACGGGCTCTAACCAGAATAGAAAGAGAAGTGGGAGGCCCCGGTGCACAACTAAGCAAGAGGACAAGTACATTAGAGTCTCTAGTTTGAGAAATAGACGCCTCACAGGTCCTCAACTGGCAGCTTCATTAAATGGTACCCACAAAATGCCAGTCTCAACGTCCACAGTGAAGAGGCGACTCCGGGATGCTGGCCTTCTAGGCAGAGTGGCAAAGAAAAAGCCATATCTGAGACTGGCCAATAAAAGGAAAAGATTAAGATGGGCAAAAGAACACAGACATTGGACAGAGGAAGATTGGAAAAAAGTGTTATGGACAGACAAATCTAAGTTTGAGGTGTTTGGATCACACAGAAGAACATTTGTGAGACGCAGAACAAGTGAACAGATGCTGAAGGAGTGCCTGACGCCATCTGTCAAGCATGGTGGAGGTAATGTGATGGTCTGGGGCTGCTTTGGTGCTGGTACAGTGGGAGATTTGTACAAGGTAAAAGGGATTTTGAATAAGGAAGGCTATCACTCCATTTTGCAACACTATGCCATACCCTGTGGACAGCGCTTGATTGGAGCCAATTTCCTCCTACAACAGGACAATGACCCAAAGCACACCTCCAAACTATGCAAGAACTATTTAGGGAAGAAGAGTGGCCAGCGCAGTCACCAGATCTCAACCCTATTGAGCTGTTGTGGGAGCAGCTTGACCGTATGGTGCGTAAGAAGTGCCCATCAAGCCAACCCAACTTGTGGGAGGTGCTTCAGGAAGCGTGGGGCGAAATTTCTTCAAATTATTATTTCAAATAAAAATCATTATTTCTAACCTCGTCAATGTCTTGACTATATTTTCTATTCATTTTGCAACTCATTTGATGACTAAAAGTGTGAGTTTTCATGGAAAACATGAAATTGTCTGGGTGACCCCAAACTTTTGAACGGTGGTGTAAAAACACAAGAAAGAACAATAGCAGGTATGTTAGTAAAGGCCTAGGCCTTATACATGGTTTTAAAGTCACACTGTATATACATATGAATTTTAAAGTAATTTTTATAAAAAATATGTTTTGTCATATTCACTGAACCTTTCACTATACCCTGACAGTAGTACATGAGACAGATAATCTGTGAAATAACCAGGTCCCTCTGATTCATTCTAGTGTTCCTAATGGCATATGCAAGCATCAAATGGGCGAAAAGAACGAATCAGAGCCGAGAAAGACAGTTGATTGTTGAGTGACATTCTCAGAGAGGTGGAGCTAGAGCCCCATGTGAAGAGCTAGATCCTTGCTGCAGCGGCCATGGGTTAGAGCCCTTTACTGCGTGTCATCCCCTCTCTCTCTACCCACCTTTCCTGTCTATCTTCAGCTGTCAAATCCAAAGTGTCTTTCTAGCTTTCTCCGCTCTGATTGGTTGTGATTGTTCAGGCCGGTGCATTCTTGCAAATTCCACTACGATTATGATTATCTGTCTCATGTACTACTGTCTTAATTTACAGAAACTTGACTTCCTATCGCAATGTCAAAAACTTAACTATAATGATGCCGTGCAATAAACTATAGTATACAGAAATTTTTATACAGTAATCAAAATAATTAATTTACAGTGCACTAGATTTTTTTTTCCCTCAGTGTTAGATATTTGTCCTCAACTATGACCACACATAATAGGTATGGAACATAAAACAGAAAAAAAAAAACAGAAAATGTAAAACACTAATGACATCATCAAAATGTCAACAACATTCCATATATAAAAAATAAAAAATAATATACCTTTTATTATTTGATGAAAGCATACAGGAAATCTTTAAGTGATTAATCAGTACGAAATGTTGATGAATGAGGGCCTAAATGCACCAGTGTAACCCAGCAACTCCCCCACACCACCACCACCAGCCCACCCCTCTCCATGGAGTCAGCCATGTTGAACTGCCATGTTTCTACAGTAGCCCTAGATCTGCAATTACACTGCTAGATGCCTTTAAATGATAGGTTCACATTTTCTATGTCCTAAAACACACTCAAATGCCCACATGAAGGTTGAAGCTATTTCTGGTCTCCATAATTGTTCTGAGAATTGAGATGGTGAGAGTGTCCAGAGTCTTCTTTCAGTGTAAAAATATCATAAATCTGTATTTCAATCTGTCGTGCGCTTGTAGATCCTGCTTTTTCTTATCTTTCCGACAATCATAAGAAATATACTATTCCCTCCTCCGGTTCAGTCCAGCACACTATACTCAACTCCTACAACAGTTTACGTGTACATTATCTTCCAAACTTAATCTCTTTTGTGCATTTCTTCCTTGTTACGTTACGCCCCTTCCACTGCAGCTCAGCAAGAAAACAACTGTCCAGAGTAACACAGAGGGAACTAAAAACTTAGGAAGATATACACTAGCTTTGATAAACTCAGAATGAATTTCATTAAACAACCTTGGTCATAAATGCAGCCCAATATGTTGCAGTCATGGGTAAAAATGATGGTTTAACAATAGTGAACATGTTCAACAGAAATGAATCAACAATACAGGAATGGCTATATGATTTAACTTGTAATTTACAATATCAACAGTAAAGTCAGTAAAAAGATTTTAAAGGCAAGTTCCCCCTCCGCTAAAGAGGAGGAGCTGATTTGGAATCATTTGGAGTATGTGAAGAGCCTGGCCAGCCAGCGTTTCTTCTTTTTTGGCTTTTTCTCCATGTTGCTCTCCCTCTCAGACCACTCCATCTGCTTCTCCTTCATCATTTTCTGGAGCCTTTCAATGGCTTTCTGGTGAGTGGTCCTCTCGTCCTGCCACAGTTTCAGATGGACCTGTAGCTGCTCCTCTGCTTTCTTCTGGGCTGCTGCTGCTTCATTGTTCACCCCTGACTGTGTTTTGCCCATTTCATGTCCTGTTGATCTTGTCTGACCTGCAGCTCTGAATCTCTGTAAATGCTGATCAGAAGAACCGATCAGCTGAAGCATGTATTTTATTCCATGATGAAGTTATTCAGTCTTTGACACAAACAGATTTACTTGGGTGTGCCACCGGTAGTGTCAGGGTACAGTCAAGGGCTCATTTTAATATTTTGCAGAGAAACAGAGAGAGAGGCATTATCTGGTGGATGTTTTATAAGCAGGCAAATCAACAGTTTTGTTTCTGATCGGCGACGTCATTAACAAGCCACCTCGTGAATGTGCTGTTCTGACCATGGGATGGTGGGTTAAAACATTCCAAATGTGAGTTGTGTTTGTTTACTCTTTACCCACTGCTGACCAAAAACCTGGAAGTGCTGTTAAGCTCCAAGCTGCTCCCAAGAACCAACAACAGGCTGTGGTTTAGGTTGTGTCATGGTGAACATGTTGCCTGTCAGTGTCAATCTTCAGTGGCTTGATAGCCTTCCTCATCAAAGTCACTTGTTCCCGCTGCAGTTTCACACCGAGTTCTATGGTGCCCTTTTGCAAAGTCCAGACCTTCTCGTGCTGCTCTTGTTCAGCTTCCTCATCCACAACACTGGACTGGAGTCTGGCCGTGCACTTCTCAAAATCTTCATGAGCCTTCTGAAGCTGGGTTTTATCCATCATGGCAGTGAAACTGCGGACTTAATTTTCCATTTGTGTCAGAGAATGTGAGTTCAAACTCACACATTCAAACACTGGTTTTCAGTTTACACTTTCTATATGAGGGTCAATCCTTATGACAAGTCTGTGTAATCATACTTTTTGCATTTTCAGCTTACAATTCAAATATATTATATGACTGTACATTATATTTAACATTGAATGCCAAATATTTCAGTTTAAAAATGATAATCAGATACGAGCCACACACAGAGCTGTATCTGTATGAGTGCAAGTTTACCTTTACCTTTATCTTTATATATTTTAGTCTAATCAATCTCTGGCTACCTGCCCAACACTACGGCTCTCAACAAGTATTCTAAATTCGACTATATATTTAAAACTACAAAAGGAAACATATTTAATTGACTGAGAGAGAGAGAAGCCATTGCTACCTGTTGAGCTAAAGTACTGTAGCTAGCAGAACTGAATAGCATATAAACAACTGTGGGATTATTAGAGCTGAAAAAGTGCACGTTTAAATGTATAGCATCATGTGGTGATAAGTATTCGGCTGATTAATCGGGCCAATTATTTAGCATTTTGAGATAATCAACACCAGCCTATGTCTGTGCTCACGAGGCCGTTAAACAATCAATGTAACATCTAACAGGCGATGGTAGCCCCCCCTTGGTTTTGAGCCCTGTACTGTAACTCTCATACATCCTGTTGTAAATATATGTGTGAGTTTCCTACAGGACAGAACAGAATTATGCGGGACTTTTCTTTGTTTTGATATCGGCATTATATAACGGCCATCAGCAGCCCTGCTCTTTAAATATTGGCAGTGTTCTGTACAAGTAAAGTAAGTACGTAAAATATGAACTGCTTCTAATATTATTTGTTTGTGCTTAATAATTTCACTGTTAAGAGTTTATACTAGCTGCATTCTAAAAAGGTAATTTTAGTTTGAAAAAAATCTAAATGATAGTTCTTTTTGGTGGCAGCCTTGGCATCTTTCAACTGCAGTGAATGACTGTTTGACCACATAAGTTAAAATAGGACCAGAAGCTTTTGTAGGTTGGTACTAAAACCCTCTTCTAGATGAGCAAGAGGAGGGTCAAATATTCTGTTAAAAAGTGCTTTTTAACAACACTGTGATTGCATAATGTAGCTCCCTATGTAAGGAAAGTACCTAAAAAAAGACATAAGACGTAAATATTGCAGGATTTCGTCCATTTAGAACAATCATAGGCCTATAATAGCCAACACTTAAACAGCAATGAAAGATCTAAATACATAACTGTGATGACGACCTAAACACGTGTGAGAGGGTTGAAAACAGAGAATGATTCTGATGGAAACGGCACACTGCGCAACGAGGCTACCAGCGGCTACGTCTCCTAATTGTTCTGATTCTTCAGCTGACAGTGCTATCAGCAGCCGGCGGGAGAGGAGGGACGCTCCGTGCTGCCCCCGCTGCGGCACAGCACACAGTTTGCTTACTTATTCAGAGATTATAAATTTAACACCACACTTCCTTGGGTCCCCAGAAATACACTAACAAGTGTGAAGTTGATCGGATGAACAGCGAAACACACACACACACACACACACACACACACACACACACACACACACACACACACACACACACACACACACACACACACACACACACACTGACTAAAATCACTTACTGAAACTCCTTTTTACTGACTTGCCTTGGCTTGACATTATGTCGTCTTTTTACTTTGTTATACCTATTTTAATTTTTTTAATTTTTTAATTTGATTTTCTATTTTCATGGCTTTTATTCTGCTCTTATTGTTGTATTTTGATACTTATTACTTTTATGTTTAATTATATTGGGTGTATCACAGCTATTATTCTTGCTTGTCTGTCAAAGCACTTTGTAAACTAGGGGCCCTTTTTCCCCTCTTTTGGGTGGCTCTGAGTAAGGAGAGGAGGAACAATTACAGCAACCAGAAACTGTTCCAATGCAGCAAACCTATCCTTAAAGGCAAAGTGAGTAAAACACAAAATGCATCAATATTGTACATGCACAAGCTGCTCTGGCAGTAACAGATGTGGTGTGTAAAGATAACAGAGAGAAGTAAAGAGCTGCAAGCAAGACATTCAGGCTGTGCAATCACAGGACACTGGCACTCTAGCTAGAATGGCAGCAGACACTGAGGGTAAGACAGGCCTAACTCAAATACTCCCACAGACTTTTGACTGGAGAAAAAAGGAAAGATTCTCTGATACAGAATCACTGTCACTATCAATAGATCGAATACTCACAGTCTGTGGGTTCATCTTCCCCGTCATCAAGGCCAACAAGTCTGTATCCGACATGGAAATTGTGCAATCTGCTTTCTTAGCTGCAGGGCAGAGATACAGGAGCTGAGCTTATTTCAGAAACAGGAACAAACAACTCCATTTATTCAGTGACTTACAGGTATTTGAAGGTACTAAGGCAAAGAAAAATGACCTAACTACGTCACACACAGATGAGGCAGAAATGCAGTGTGTGCAGTCCTTGAACTTTAAACTGCATTTTCAACCATAGTTGAATATTAACATGATTACATGTCACTATAGGTTTCCACTGTCTATATAGCACTGTATACACTGTATATGGGCGACTGTGACTTAGAGGCAGAGCGGGTCGTTCCTTAATCAAAAGGTTGTGGGTTCAAACCCCGGCTCCTGGTGCCACATGTCGAAGTATCCTTGAGCAAGATACTGAACCCCGAATTGCTCCCGATGCCGAGCATCGGTGTGTGAATGTGTATGAATGTTAGTTTCTGTTCGATGGACTTTGCCATCACTGAGTGAATGTGTGTGAAAGGGTGAATGTGGCACGTAGTGTAAAAGCGCTTTGAGTCGGAAGACTAGAAAGGCGCCTAGAAAGGCGCTATACAAGTACAGGTCCATTTACCATTTACCATTTACATGGCTGTATACAGCAGTCTTACCCGTGTCATTGTGAACACAGCCACTGCCATTCTTCACATCCACAAACCATGTTGCCTCCTGTCCATTTGGGCCATCCTTGACTTTGAAGGCAAACACTCCCCCGATCTTTTTCACAAACTGCTCCCCTTCCTGTTCAAAGGACACAGAGATTTTACATACAGTGTAAACCAGGGGTCTCCAGCCTTTATAAGAGTGAGAGCCAACTACCCACCCCACCTTTAAAACGCTCTTCCTCAGGCTACATTGACAAGTGTTTACGGAGATCACTCTACAGCTGAAAATACATCAAATAACAAAAGGCAAGGAATATGACCCTAAATCTGCCTAAAAAAAACTGGCATCTGAACAGAAAAACCCAATTCCCTCTCAATACTGAACTAATATGGGAATACAAAAGTGGGACAACAGACTCTCTTCCTAAAGATAAGCTCTGCATACAAAATTTTAAATCTGTTTGTCTGATCAGTCGCCTGTGATATTATACTAAACCACGTCTCTCCTGTTGCCATTTTCTCATTGATGACAAATCCCAGTCATTACATAGACAGCACTGGTGGCGAGCTTGAGAGGAATCTGGTATGATTGAGGTCACATAAAAGGTAACTGCTTGAAAAAACACTTTAGTTTTGGGGGAAACCATTAGTCTAAATGAGTCAACATAAGCTTGAAATGAATTCTGGGCTATGAAATGATCCAAAAGTGAGGCTCAAATAGCGGTATGGCACAGACGCAGAAACACTGTATATGAGCTGGATTTTTAAAGAACCACTGGAATAGAAGGCTCAGAGAATGCAGAAGAAAGAAAGAAAGTAAAAACTGAGAGTAAAACGTCACAGGTCTGAAATAAGCAACCCTGTCCCCTATTGTGAGTCATGTAATCACCTCCTGAAGCTTCTTGTTGATTTCCTGGAACACAGCATGTGCCTTGAACCCCTCCAATCCATCACTCGCACTGGTGTGCACGGCTTGGATCCTTGAGATGGCGAAGGCATGAGAACAAGAAAGGTCAGTGATAAAAGAAAGTGTTGAGAGCGCAGAAAAGTACACAGCTCTTTTGCACAGATCTCACCAGTGTGTGTCCGCTCTCATCAGTTCAATAATAGAACATCAATACCAGCCACTAAAGCCTCCACCTCCATCACCACTTTCACAAACACACTGTGGATCATCATCACCACTGTGGATCATCATCACCACTGTGGATCATCACCACTGTGGATCATCACCACCACTGTGGATCATCATCACCACTGTGGATCATCACCACTGTGGATCATCATCACCACTGTGGATCATCACCACTGTGGCCTCCACATTTAACAGCTTCACTGCCTCTTTGTGAACATCAGAACAATGACTTCCAGCTACATCCAGGACGTCTCCATCTTTAAGCACAACACAGTGGCACAACACCGATACAACCCGCTGGTGAGCATAGCACTTCATTTCCAAGACTGTACTATCAACAGTTTAACAGAAACAGTTAAACATACATAACCAGCTGAGTGCTCATTGAGAGCTAACCGAGGGAGGGTGAGCGCTGGCTGAAGCCGTGTGAGGCTCGAGTGAAGCGGCTTCAACGTACGTTACCGTAAGGTAGCTGTTTGTGTGACACCTCGCTGCTAACGAGCTGGAAACGTTAACCGGGAGCTCCGACGGTGACCTCAATGACTTATTCAGAAACATGTCACTTCACTAGCTAACGTGTCACCACTCTACCGTACAGTGCTTAGTATTCTTACCTCGGTGTCTGGATTTGAGGCATTGTGCAGTACCGTTCCCGTTCCCGTTACCGTTCAGTGAACAGAACAAACAGACGCACTGATTCAGCTGGAGCTTCGCCTGATGTTAGCTAACTGCACTTCCTGGTTTCTTCCCGGATCTTCAGACTCGACGTGTCGATGTCAGATAGCCGAGAGTGGACAAAAATACTCACTATTAGCACTAGTAAGGAAACTCCAAGTTCTCCTTTTAAAGGGTCGTTTTGTTTGTTATAGCCCATTCACTACCACTCACATTTATTACACAATTCACAAAAACACTATATATATATATAACTGTATATGTATATTTGTAAAGAGTTACTATATCATTACCACAAAAATCAATATTACTATGGTTTTCTATGTTTAAAACAACAACAAACAAAAAAAACAAAAAACAAATATATATATATACATATATATATATATATATATATATATATATAGGTTTCCATTTATCTCTGTATGGTATCTGTAAAATCAATGAGTAAACCTGGTAAACACCAACACTACAGTGCTGTATTTTTATTTTTAATTTTTGTAAAATCGTTTTTAAATAGTTAAATAGGGAATGAGACTCAACAATCAACTATCTTTTTCAGCTCTGATTGGTTGTTCTTGTTCAGGCCCAGTAGATTTTTATGATTAGGAGCACTAGGAGGAACCAGAGGAACCAGAGGAACCAGAGGAACTCACAGATTATCTGTACTACAGTCAGGTTATTGTGAAAATCTGAACAAATATGACAAAAATATTTTATAAAAGTTACCTGCTGCAGCTTTAAACTGCATTACCATACAATTATAATGTAACCCCGATAAATAATAACTTCGACCTGATGTTGACTGTGAGGCATTACATACTGTACTCGAAGTAAGTTTTAAGAGTCTGATTTTCATACTGTGCAGAAATGAAATGAAACCATTAGTCTGTATCTGTAGAATAAATTCATCTAAAAAGCATACATTCAACAATTGTACTGAAGGAGCTTAAACCTGCAAACACACTGTTATTGTCCTTAAAGAGGCAGGAGAGTTGCTGATTTAATGTCTTTTCTCATTTCACTGCCAAACAGGTGAATTCTTTTTGTGGAAATTAAGCATAAAATGCTTCCTATTCACTCTAGTATATATGCTATTTTACCCACTGCTATATGGTATAGCTAGGCCCTGTCCAAAGATATTTAAAGGTACTGTTTTTTCTACCTTTTAGAGAGTGCTGTAATATAGGGTTTTTATCCATCATTTGAGCAGGTTTGATGCAGGCCTGTCTTATCACATCAATTATTACCACAATGTTCCTATTATGTTCTGTAGAATCATTATGAATGATGCCGAATAAAAGCCTGTTTTACCAGGGAGCGGAGGAGAATCATCATTGTCAGCTACAACTGTGAGAAGAAGATTGATTTGGTTGCCTTAGAGGTGTCATTCTATTTGAAACACACACACAGACTGAATGTCTTGCCAAAGTCTCGGCTGCTGTACCTTTCATTCAAAAGTGATATGTACTCACTGAGAAATATGTTGGTGTTAGAGAACGACATATGCACACATGTCAACATGTGCATTCAGCCACTCAGTACTAGTTTAACGTTACATAGTGACATGTGCATTGTTGGGAGTAACTGCTGGATATCATACAATCAGACAGCCAGATAGAAGACCATTTAAAGCAGCAGAATGCTGTTGGATATATACTGGGGGCTATGCAAAGAGGGCAGGTCAGCAGATGACACTGCATCTTATAAACACAGCATAAGCGGAAGCAAACATCAGAAAATCTCATCAGTCTAATGGAAGCAGTGAACTATCACCCTCAATGCTTTTGTAGAGCAGGGAGGCTGGTGGGTGAGTGCCAGAGGTTGGTGAGTGGGGGAGGGCTCCAGGCCAAGCACCCAACTGACTGAGCTGGCCTGATCACTCTGTCATCCATTACAAATGATAGGCTTCCAATGCCAGGCCATTGGAAGACAGGCTGTTATAAGATTCTGCCTGGTCTTGTTTTTCTGCGTGGGGTTTTAGCTCAGAGCACAATGATAAACTGAAGGCCTAAGCAGCATTCAATCAGGAAAACACTGCACTCTGCTGGCCAGGAAACCACATAACATGTTGGAATGGATGGTTCACAGAAAGCGGACCTAGAGTTTACTTTTTCTGCACAGTGCACCAACAGATGTGCTCAAATGTAAGGTTTGAGGATGTAAATGTGCTTTTTTAATGTTAGACTTTACACGTGCTATATATAATGATGGTAATGCTTACACTAAGGTTAGACTCTAAAGTTTGAAATGCTTAAAATTGTGTTGTTTCTTTATTATCATGAACATTTGAGATGTTCAAAAATCAAATAACAGTTTGTCAGTTGATAATAAGTAGCCTATGTAATAAAAAAAATGCATGTATTGAATGTTTTAATATGAACACATAATATAAACCCCTATTTTGGATAAGGATCTCTTGAAATATAAGATATGTAATGAATAATATGATATATAGTCAATTACATATAAGTGCTCTCTGGTGGACCATCTATGTAATTGTGACAATGCTTCTAAATAACCTCAAACATATATTTGGCATTTCCATACTCCACACTACTTCTTATAATATTAATATATTAGTCATAAGGTAATATTGGCCAATATATCAGCCTGGCTGATTCATGGATTGGGCTCTATTTTATTTTATTGTATTGTATTTATTTGTTTATTTACGTTTACTTTTCTTCATCTTACAAATAATTCTATACAATGATCTGTGAAGTGAGGATGTATAAAACTAGATAATACTGTAATGTCATGATGTAAAGACATATTATTATATATATATATATATATATATAATTATCTGCTGTGGACTGTACTCGCTGCTCGGCTAACTACGGAAGAAGTCGTTTAAGTCACGTGACAGGTTTTGCCGGTTAAACTTCCTGTTGTCAATTCAGTTGTTAATTGTTTGTTTTTGCTGAAACCTATCCTTTAACTGTTTTTTTTACAACAGGTCGGGGGTGCATCTTCATGCCAGGCACATATTTTCGCTGGCTAAACGAACCACAAGAGTCAAACTGACTCGGAAACAAACCCGTCAGCTAACGTTAGTGGAAGCATAACCAGCTGGTTGTTAGTTGTTGCTAACGTTAGCTAGCTACCGTATGTACCGAGGGTGACAGCTGTGACACGGATGTGACTTTAGGTTTTACTTTTCTTCCATCAGCTAGAACCGGCGAGCTTCACCCCGAGGAAACCCCAGCAGGTCTGCTCGCACCATGGCCAGTCTGCTCTCAGCACAATGCGTCTCCTCTCTGAGGAAAGCTGGAAACCGAATCCTCTTCAGGACCGCAGCTGTGGGCGTCGAGAGGAGAAACTACAGCAGCAACAGAGGCTCTGCTGAGTATCTGCACCTCAGTGTTGTACCGTCGATGCATTACCAGAAGAGTTTACCCAGGTAAGGAGATGAAGGTGAAATTGGTCATGCACAGTTTCTCACTTTACACGAACATAATGGTTTTAATTGAATATAACTTCGGGTTCATATGAATCGAACGTACCCTGCGAATAGCAGGAGGGTGCAGCAAGGTGTTCTAAGTTAGAGAAGGTGACCTACTAAGCTCTGATGAATGTAGGTGAAAGTGCACAATTGATTTGAGATCGATGACCACTAGGGGGCGGTGACATGTACGGTGTCTGGCGTCTAACGTTTCCTGGACTGTTGAGAGGCTAAACTGTCTCTTTGATTATTGCTTTTTGATTTGTTTTAGGCTACCAGTACCTCAACTGGAGGATACTGTCAGGAGGTATTTAGCTGCCCAGAAGCCTCTGTTGGACGATGAGCAGTTCAGGTAAGGGTTGACAATGAAAACAATCTTTTATTTCATTATGAGCTAGTTCAGTGGCTCCCAACCTTTTCCCCTTTTCTATCAACCCCTGACTGACATAATACATCATATTAAAAACTGTACAATGGATGAATTTTCATCAGATTATTTCCTGTTTACAGAGCTTTTTTTTATACAATTCTGTCTGTATTATGTTTTTTCAGTATTTAATAGGCTACGTTCAGTGTTTTCTTGTCCCTGATGCTTGGCCTTTGTTCTATTAGACAGTTTACATTTCTTCTTCTTCACAGAAGTGAACCAAATGCTGAGATACAGGCCTGCTGTGTATATTTTCATGTAATTTTCTTAAATGCTTTAAAATCAACTGTGGTAGTTAATTATCAATACCAACTATTCAAATGTTACCTGCTAAAATCTTTATTGTGTGTCCTTAGAACAACAGAGAAACTCGCGCAGGATTTCCAGAATGGTGTGGGGAAACAGCTGCATGAGGAACTGGTGGCTCAGGACAAAAACAACAAGCACACAAGCTACATCTCAGGTGAATGTGCCCTTCTGACCATTACCAACCTGAAATTGAGCCTCTCAGATGCATACAGTCACTGCTGAATCCGGCTGAATAACCGCTTTTCTTCCAGGACCATGGTTTGACATGTATCTGTCTGCACGCGACTCTGTGGTGCTGAACTTCAACCCCTTCATGTCCTTCAATCCTGACCCAAAGACCGAGTACAATGACCAGCTGGTGCGGGCGACCAATGTGGTGTGTTCAGCAGTGCGCTTCATGAAAACACTGCGAGCTGGAATACTTGAGCCAGAGGTCTTCCACCTCAACCCGGCAAAGAGCGACACAGACGGCTTCAAGAAGTTCATCCGCTGGGTCCCGTCCTCCCTGTCTTGGTATGGGGCTTACATGGTGAATGCGTACCCCCTGGACATGTCTCAGTACTTTCGCCTCTTCAACTCAACTCGGATTCCCAAGCGTGGGCGAGACGAGCTCTTCACTGATGAGAAAGGGCGACACTTGCTGGTTATGAGGAAAGGCAACATGTATGTGTTTGACATTGTAGACAGGGATGGGAATTTGGTGAAGCCTGCAGAGATCCAGTCCCACCTGAAGTACATTTTGTCCGATCCGACACCTGCGCCTGCCTTTCCTCTCGGGGTCCTGACCAGTGAGAACAGAGACGTGTGGGCCGGGCTGAGGGACAAGCTGATAGCTGCTGGAAACGCAGAGGATTTACGGGTTGTTGACAGCGCCCTTTTCTGCCTCTGCCTGGACGATGAAAGCATGAAGGACCATATTCACATCTCCCACAACATGCTGCACGGCGACGGCTGCAACCGGTGGTACGACAAGTCCTTCAGCGTCATTCTGGCCAAAGATGGACAGGCGGCCATCAATTTTGAGCACTCCTGGGGTGACGGCGTGGCTGTGCTTCGCTTCCAGAATGAGATCTTCAAAGACACAACGGAGCAGCCGCTGGTACACCCGGGCTCCGCTGCTGCTGCTGTGGATTCAGCCTCTGCTGTGCGCAGGCTGCAGTTCAACCTGGATGGCGAGCTGGAGACTGGCATCCAAAAGGCCAAGGAGAACTTTGATTCAGCCGTGTCGAAACTCACCATTGATGCCATGGAATTCAAGAAAGGTGGGAAAGAACAGTTGAAGAAGAGTAGGTTGAGTCCAGATGCGATAGCCCAGCTGGCTTTTCAAATGGGCTTCCTGAGGCAGTATGGACAGACGGTGGCCACGTACGAGTCCTGCAGCACTGCGGCGTTCAAGCATGGCCGGACGGAGACCATCCGCCCTGCCACCATACACACAAAACGATGTTCACACGCCTTTGTCTGCCAGCCCGGCCAACACAGTGTGGAGCAACTGAAGGCCATGCTCAGTGAATGCTCTAAATATCACGGGCAGCTCACCAAGGAAGCAGCTATGGGTGTGTATGAGACATTTCTACATGTCTTTGATATAATTCCAATTAGTGATACCATGAAATATTCAAACTACTGTCACAGTGTGAAGTGTGATTTCAGACATAACTGGGCTCAAACACACATGATACCCATTGGTCTTTGTACTAACAACTTTCATTTCTTTCTCCAGGCCAAGGTTTTGACCGTCACCTGTTTGCCCTGCGATACCTGGCCAATTCAAAGGGCCAGGCTCTGCACAGCCTGTACACAGACCCAGCTTACACTGCCATCAACCACAACATCCTCTCCACCAGCACCCTCACCAGTCCAGCCGTGAGCCTGGGTGGCTTTGCCCCAGTTGTGCCCGATGGGTTCGGTGTCGGCTACGGCGTCCACGACGACTGGATCGGCTGCAACGTGTCCAGCTACCCGGCTCGCAACGTCCACGAATTCCTGCAGTGTGTCCACAAGTCTTTAGAGGACATTTTTACTGTCCTGGAAGGAAAGCCACTCAGCTAAGAAACAAGTGTCTGTGATTACCAAAGAGGAAAAAACTGACTGCATAACGGTGAAGGTGTGGTCATCATTCTCAGCTCCCAAACTGTTCTGGGCAAACATGCAGAAAGTGAGATGAATAATATATTTTATAGCCCTCAAAAGAAACATGGAGAATCACAGGGATTAGATATAATTATTTTTCGGAATTAAATGGTTAGGAATATGGGTTTGGATATTGTTGTCTGTTTGACTGCAGACTAAAGTCATAACATTTATTGTATAATGAAAACCACATCGGACATCAGATATAGAAATATGTTTAGTGTTCCACTTTATCTGATTCAGTCCACTGACTTTGCAAGACAGTCTGTTTTACAGCCATGTCCATTGTACAGTTTGCTGTAGAAGTTTAAGCAGTGGTTTTAGAATTACATAATACAGGGACAGCTATGATTGGGAGTGCTGGTCATATTATTTATGCAGTACAGATTAAAGACAGAGTATGGAGTCCTCTGTGAGACTCCAGAGATTCTGTGCCTTACCAAAATGTGAATTTTACTGAACATTTGCTGATTGTCACTGTTATAACTTCACTAATAATGATCAGTTTGTCATTTACAGCCTTATTGATGTGTTCAAAAGCCTTTTGAAATAAAACTTAATTTAATTGCATTAATTTTCCATAATTTCCTGTGTGTAGCAGGAACATCTTCCCATTTCTATACCCTGGAATATAATATAGAACAGGCTATAAATTAAATTAATATAAATCAACTTAGTGTTGACACCAGGAAAGAACTTTACACGGGCACGGACAAAAGTTTCTCACCCTTTATTTAAAATAAAAAACAGTTCCACCAAAAAGCAAATGTACAAATGCGGTAGTACAACAACAGAAACATTAGCTAAATCAATTAAAACGAGCAAAATCCACATTTAGATAGGCTTGATCTTGAAGTGTAGGCCGATCAGACTGAAGACGAGACATTTCAGATCCTGCACCAGGTAGTAGAACACGCGAAGACCTTCAGGGTCCCTGAAATAGTGCAATTTTAAAAGTTAAGTCCTTTTGTCAGTGACAAATATACAGCGTCTACCTTCCCAATTCCTGGGAAAAGTACTCACTTTGACTGGTTGACATCAATCAAGGAGCCAATTTTGGAAGTTGTGAATGAAATGTGCTCGTCTCCAATGACGATCTCCAGTTCCTGTGAAAACGAGGACAAAAATAAGTAAGATATTTTTAGGGATTCAAAAATGTTTACGGTCATCGATGCAGAGTTGATTTACCACAGTGCCAGAGACAATGGCAATATCTGTGACGTGTCAGACTCCATGTGATCAACAATGGAAAAGATGTCGACCAAAGCAATCAGAACTGGAGCCACAAACCTGTCTGCCAACTCTGTCAGGAGGCGGCCACAGTGCATCATCTTCCTTGGTGATCTCACTGTCATCAATGATCCTTTTCAGCTCCTCCATCACGCTTTTGTGTACGTATGCCTGGGTTGGTGCACACAAGACAGACGGACCAGGTTAAACTTTGTAAATGTTTAGAGCTGTGACATATTTATAACTATAAATATAACGATACTATGTGAGGACCTGTAGATCTCAGATGTTGCTCATCTTAATATTAGGGCTGCACAATTAACTGAAAAATAATACAATTTGTAATAAGGCCAAGTGAAATATCCAAATTGCAGAAGCTGCATTGTTTGATAAAGGTAAACTGTGTGACAAACAGCATTATAATGAAGTACTGTAGAGCTGCAGAGGTGCACTGACCTACAAATATTGTTTTCCAGATGGAAGAAAACATGTTTGTTTGGTACAGACCCCAATAAATGTCCCATCATCCTCAGTAGTATTTTTCAATAAAAATAAAAATGATGACACAAAAACAATCATTGCCAATAATGGGGAATCATACTGCAATCTTAATATCAGTCAAAATAATCCATATCGAGCATCCCTAATTTTGATATTAAGTAGGGCTGCACTTTATGGATTTCTTCCAGCCGAACCAATAACTACCTGCTTCTCATGGCTGATACCGATAAAATAACAGATAATTACACATTTTTGTATTGTAAAGTTAAGTTCACAGCCTGTAGTTTACAAACCTGAGGGTAAGATAGGCTGACATGTAGTGAGCAAAGACGGATGATTTAATATTCCATAGCTCTGATCTAACCAAATCTAACTGACATCACTGTTAACAAACAAGACTTCTGACTCTTCAAATGTTCATTTTTTAATGGCAACGTTCATCAAAAAACTTCACAAACGGACAAACGACATAAAGCCTATCAATCGCACGTGATTTAATTATCCTGATAATTCATTATAATATTAATTACCCATTATTGGCCGATAATTTATCTGCCCTGATAATTATCACGCATCCCTGATCATAATATGAACGTGATGTTATGTACTGTGCTGTAATTAAGAAGGAATCCCTCTACTTGTCTGACCACCACTTTCTAGCCTGACTACAACATCCACCCTTAGTGTACATAAGGGGTGTAAGGAAATATCGCTATGTATATTTTGGTGCTTAAACCCCCCCAACTGTTAGATAGCAGTGTTGTAAACTGAGAGCTATGATGTTGTAATGATGTTACAGGTACTGTGCTGAACACAAAGGAGGATCCCACTGTTCTGGTTTCATTACAAAAGGTAAGCTCAGTTTTTATGCATAATGGTGGTTTGTTTTTTTATACCATGATAGTAGTCCTTAGGTTCTTTTTTCTTAAGTGCAATATATCACAACATACAGAACCGTAACCCCTGAACCCCAGAATACACAGTCCTAGTTTACAGACAGTACTTCAGGTCAACAGTCAAAGCATTGCCATGGTCCTATCATTAATAATTTGGGGTTTAGTCTGAGATATGCAACAATAGTGAGAACACACTTAAAGCTGAACCGAGATTACCCAACAGCATGCAGTGCCCATGGTTCCGTTTAAGACTACAGATAACGACAATAACGTGATTTTAACGACCGGTTACCTCTTTCCTGATCATGACGTCATTCTTGTAGTTGCTGTTGTTCGCGTACCTCAGTTTACCTGCAAGAGAATATTCAGCAGCACGAATGAGAGACAATGGATCACTTTTAACAGAACGCATACGAGTTTGTTACCGTCCCTACAGGCCACATGGCGCCTAAACGCGTGTACGATATTACCTAAAACAGCCCTTCATTTATAATAACTACAATTTGCGACATTAACTCAGCATAAACATGAACTAGTATAGTTTAAGATACAGTGGAAACCAAACAGACATTTTGGCGCTCGCAACTCGAGTAACTTGAGTCCGCTGCGGCCTAGCTAGTGCCGGGTGGCTAGCGACGTTAGCACAGACGCAGGAAAGCTAACACGTCTGTATTACCGCCAAACTCAACTTACCGTCAGGTCTGAATTCAAACTCCAGGAACTCGTGTCCAAACTTTCCCTTGTGCCCGACATAATATCTCAAATAGAAGTCGCTTGTTGACATATTTGCTCTCCAGAAAGTACTCTTTCTGGTGAAGTCTGCGGAACAAAACTTAGCAACAGCAGCCTGGAGCCTCGCCGCTCATGTACGCATGCGTGAAAGGTCACTTGGTTTGTGACATCCGTTCCCTGAAGTTTGTCTTTCAGGAAGTTGATCCTGCAGTTCATCACTGTGCCACACACACACTGTGCCACACACACACTGTGCCACACACACTCCATACACCTCTTATTCCCCTTTCGATTCTTTGCAAAATAATATTCAGTCAATGAATCGCTATTTATTTTGTTTTGCTTTGTTTTGAGTTAAATGTCTTGTTCCCTATTACAGAGTAATGTTTGTATAATAAATAACAGTCACATGGACAGTTTGAGCTCTTGGGAAAGCATCACATTCACAAGATTTACAAAAAAGGACTGTTTAACTTCATATCTCTCAGTTGTAAATGTACGGACTCTGGTTTTGCTCAGGTTATTGTTTCATTCGGGGGTTTGAGTTTTATCCGCAACCTATGAACAGGTTCTGTCTGAAAGACCTCACCCAGGGATTGACTATCCCACAACTCTAAGCGTCGTCGCATATTACCAACGTCATCACTATCCGCACCGAGGAGCCGTCGTGACCTGAGAGCGCACGTGCGGTTGTTGTAAACGTTTACCCATGGCGGGCTCGTTCTCCCAGGAGCTCGAGGATTTGTTGAATCCTTTGCCTAAATTTGCCGATCCGGAGGATGACGAAGACGAGGCCACCAAAGCCAAAGTGATAGAAGGATTCAACGAGGACGCTGATGAAGATGGGGTCGGCCCCAGCGCTCTGCGGAAGCACAGCTCATCCCTGCTCCAGGAGACTGACACACGGTACGTGGGGAAGACCGTCTCTCGTCAACAGCTGCTGATGGACATTGAGGGATCCGAGGAGGACGAGGACGATGATGAAGAGGAAGAGGAGGAGGAGGAGGGCAGCAATGAAGAAGAGGATTCCATGGGGGATGATGAAGAGGATGATGAAGAGGATGAGGATGAGGAGGAGGAGTTGGTTGGCAGTGATGCACAACTGAATGCTAAACTGGCATCTAAGAGAAAGACTGCAGACATGAGTCTTCCTCAGGGGGTGGACTTCCATGAACTGACAGAGGGCATGGACGACCTGGGAGTGAGTGAAGATGATGATGATGGCAGCAGCGATGAAGATGACGGCTCTGATGATGATGATGATGACATGGAAGAGGAGGATGATGAAGATGAGGGAACTGTTCGCACATTTTCTAAACAGAAAGTGGACGAGGAGGTGGAGAAGGGGAAGGCTGTGAAGAACCAGCTGGCCCTGTGGGACCAACTGCTCGAGGGCCGAATCAAAATCCAGAAGGCTCTGGTGACGGCCAACCAGCTCCCGCAGCCGCAGACCCTCCCCGAGTTCAAGAGGAGGGGTGGAGCCGAGCTCGCGGGGGAGCTGAAGAATACCCACAAAGCTCTGAAAGCCCTCCAGCGATCCCTGCTGGAGCTGCACGACCAGCTGCTGTGCCAGAGCGCGGACACGAGGGCCATCGCTCAGGGTGAAGACGAGGAGATAAACAGTGATGAGGATGAGGAGGGGTCGGTGCAGGAGGGTGGAGCGCCTAAACGAAAACTGGAGATGGCAGAGTACCCGGACTTCATGGCCAAACGGTTTGCTGCCTTCCAGCCGTACCGAAACGCCACTCTGCAGAAGTGGCACGACAAAACCAGACTGACTATGGGCAAAAGCAGCAAGGGCTTCGGGGCGTTCGACAGAAACATATTGACACAGGTGGAGCAGGTGCTGACGGACAATGAGAGGCTGGTGCGGCGCACCCAGACCCGACGCTCAGAGTACAGGATCCTGGGGAAAAAAGAGGCCTCTGCTCTCACCTCTGAGACCACCTTCACAGAGGGAGAGGAGGCGGAGCAGCAGCTGAAAGCCAACACGCATCTGAAGGACCTGGACGAGGATATATTTGACGATGATGATTTCTACCACCAGCTACTGAGGGAGCTGATCGAGCGCAAGACGAGCGCAGCGGACCCCAATGACCAGGTGGCGATGGGCAGGCAGTGGCTGGCCATCCAGAAGTTGCGCAGCAAGATCAAGAAGAAGGTGGACACCAAAGCCAGCAAGGGCCGTAAAGTCAGGTTCCACATCCACAGTAAGCTGGTGAACTTTATGGCTCCTATTGACCACAGCTCCATGGGCGACGAGGCACGCAGCGAACTGTACCGTGGCCTCTTTGGCCAGAACTCCGCAGCCAGGGAGTGAGGAAGGAGGTAGTACTCACCGAGCCTGATTACAAACAAAGAAGTGCCCTTTTTCACTTAGCCAGGAGTGATGCCAAGCTGGGACAGAGACTGGGCCTGCTCCGGGTCAGAAGAGGCTCTTCAGAGGGCCGACAGCCATGGTGCTCTGACTTTACAGGATATGGACTTACAGGGCACGTCCAGTTCTTATTAAGTACTGAGTAGCATTTTCAGTATATGTTGTTTATGTACAGAAAACACTGTATGTTCATCTTGTCACAGAGTCTCATATGATTCAAGTAAAGTGCCTACTTCAAATTGCTTGGCCTTTTTTAAAATAGTGAACTGTCCTAACATAAATGGTGTGTCCAATTCCACACAACATACTAACTGTATACAGTGTCTGGGTTAAGCAGTAAGTATACAAAAAAAATCAACAAATGTCACACATGGAATGAGACAGTACTTTATATAAGAATTGACCTACTAATTAAACTATACAGAGAGACACAAAGTTTTAGAGCAGCTCCATCATTTCCTTTGTGCATTGCATTGTGGGAGAATAGTTTGCATTAGCAGCATATTTAAAAAATCAAGGGCAGAGGTCATAAACTCAAATTGGCCTGTGGCCACTGCTGGTACTGTTATCTCACAGGAGGTCCTCTGCAATGTTCAAAAACTACAAGAAAGTGCAGAGAAATAGTTTTTTTATATTTTATATCAAAATGTTACATAATCTTTGTTGTGAGACATTATTTTGTACCAAGTGAAATACATTTTTTATTTTAATTGCATATGGAGGGGTAGTTTAAATCAATACAAATGGTCTGGCAGTTTCAGACCCCCAGTCAGGGTGGGTTTTTTGTATGCGTACTGAATGTATGGTTATTTGTCACAAAGTGAAAACCTGCTAACATTAAGCATGTACTGTAGTACTGGTTAAAGACACAACTGTAGAGTTATGATATTACAGGCGTTGCACGGTCTATAGCCAGGACTGAGTTCATGAACCCAAGTTCCCATAACGTCAGAGTGGGTCTTTTATAACAGATGCACAGTAGATTAAAGACCCCCCCCCAAGCTGACATGATTCTGTCTTAAGAAATCCCCTTTGAGTATTTGGTTATTTCTAGGTTTGAAGATAATGAGGTATTCATCAATAATCAACCGATGGTCGCTATAAATTTATTACATATTGTTCCAACTTGCAAAAAATGATGAGTGAGAATACTTGCTGGGGATACCCTACAACTCTAAACTATTCTTAATATTTAGATTTTTATATTTAATTATTCTTCTATTTTTTTCTGTAAATTCCTTTCATTCTCAACACAAAGGTCTAAATGTTTGAGCACACTGCCAGGAATAAAAAATCTGGAGGGAAAACAATGAAACGTATTATTTTGCTGGCCAAAAAGTAGTCAAATTTAAATACTGGATAGGACATTTTGATTTGTCATATGCTGCGTTTACGTCATATTCAAAATGTGATTATGAGCAGCAGAGAACAGAATCCCTCAACAAACTGTTGACAGAATGGCTGCAAATGCACCACCACTACTTACATTGATATAAAATCCAATATTAACACTGTACAATGGATTCGGATAAATGAAAGGAGCTATACACTGTTCTTCCCGTTCTGCTGAATACAGCGTTAACTAAGAATCTGCTCTGTTCAAGTGTCCCAGTTAGAGCTTTGATTTTCTGCTCGAACCTAAATGGACCCGATACGGCCCACCAGGTTCGGGCCCAAAACTGCTGCCTTAGGTCGGCCACGGACTAATTGAGATAAAATAATAATAAGAATAATATTTTATTAACAACTTTAATTAATGAGTAAATTTGTCATTAGTTTTGGTAACAAACTTACTTTGCTCTAACGATAACAGAGGCACAGAGCAGCATTTATTAAACTGCTTCCACGGTTCGGGTTCAGGGTTGCACAGAAGTTTTCAAGTCTGGTTGGGTCTGATTTTTTTAGGGCCCAATCAAAGCTCTAGTCCCAGTCAGCCATGACAGTGAGCCAGCATGCACAATGCCACGACATTTAAACATTCCCTACTGGGACATGCCAAAATGTCTTCTATGCAAAAGGCCTATTAGCCTATAAAATAGCCAACATCTGAAAGTTTTGAATTGCTGAATGTAAACTTTATTAAAATCTCCAAATCCCCAGAAACAAATACAGAGGATATGACCTCAAAGGCAGCCACAGCCCTGATTGCCTCTACATTACTCCACAGTGTTTGTAAAGCAAGTCAAATGCTCAACCTTTTCTGGGTATCTGCAATATGGCACCAAGCAGCAAGTGGCATTTTTCTGTTCTCTAATAATATGTACAGAACAATGATTAGATCTCAACTAAACCAGAAACACAAATATATATTTGTGTCAACTCAAGCAAACAAAGAGTACCTGAGAACTTTATCGTAAGAAAAATGTATACAGGAAGAAAACTCTTCAACATTTACAGAACACATTTACATTGGGTGTCTGCATGACATTTTACAGCTCAATGCATTTATTAATACAACTCCTAGTGTGTAGGTTTGCTTCTTGGAAATGAAACTTGCATACATGTGCATCTGTGGATTCAAGTTTATGGGACTCAAAAGGAAAATAATACTTTGTGGTAATTCCATAACATAATTATTTGCTCTTTATGTTACCGACATCTAAATGAGTTACAGTAATGTCAGCATCACATTTAAATTTTCACATTTCTTTTACACAATTAGCCCACAGAGACAGTACAGGAAATGATCTTTGGTGATGATGTCATACATCAGATAATTTGAGGTGGGAATCGGTTGTTGAATTTGACTAATTCAGTTTGTTAGATTCACACGAGACGAAGCAAGTGCAGCTCGGGGGCACATGACACCAACATCACAAACCTCAATCCATTGGTACATGATTTCAAAATCGATTTGTATAAGTGAAAAAAGGCTTTACAGAGAGCTTGAAAAAAGACGTGAAGTTGCATTGATAAAGGTTATTAGTCAGGTCAGACGGTGCACCTGTAACTGTGGTGGGATACAGTAAGGCCCTGCCATTAAACAGCGTGTTGCTACACTGCATTTATTGTATGGTTAAAGGCTGTTCGGAAATCTTTTGTCAGACGCCATAACTGCTTTTTTAGTTACTTTGTCCGTTTCAGTGCTGTGGTAAAGGCAAGCAGCAGTTTGAAATGAAATTACAAGTGAGCCTCTTTGCATTTCTCCCCTTTCAATCTCATACAGTACACAAGCTAAAGAGAAAAACATAACTGAATATACAACTGCTCTAAACCAGCTCCACAAACAAATGCTCTGCCCTTTTATTAATCCCCTCAGTCCAAGCAGGAACAGATCAAAAGGAGGCCTTCCTGGCAATTACTCTTGCCTTGTTAGCCACACTGTAGAGCACATTCGGCGCGTAGAGGTGAACCCTCCGTCCTCTCTTCGGAGAGCGCTGCGCTCAGTGAGGCCGACTGCTGGACTCCATGTTTGGCTGCTTCTTTGTTGTTCCATAACCATTAAACCACCCGCTCAGCCGTTTGGTCAGACCACCATTGAGAATATCCTGGATGTGTTGAACTATGAGATTGATAGCAACTGTATTGAGAGACAAAGAGAGTGCGTGGTCAGGGTTAGGCTCAGTAGCAAAGCATCATCTCAGATATTCCCAAACAAAAACCGAACCCAGTGATCTTGGAAAAACCCAGGAGGTTATTCTGAAGAGATTTCCAAAGACTCCAATATAAAATATCTAATATATTTTTGTTTTATGACAAAATACCTGCAAAATTTATTCAGATCTGCCTCAGTAGTGTTTTGTGCTAATTAGCTAATGTTAGCATGCTAACATGCTAAAATAATATGATGAGCAGCAGTGAACCGGTCGATGCAGAAGGAACCTAGAGCCGGGATCTGCTCGAGGTTTCTGCCTCTTAAAAGGAAGTTTTTCCTTGCCCCTGTCACCAAGATCTTGCTCATGGTGGAACTGTTGGGTCTCTGTAAATAATGTTATAAAGAGTTCGGTCTAGACCTGCTCTATTTGAAAAGTGTCCTGAGATAACTTCTGTTATGAATTGGCGCTATACAAATAAAACTGAATTGAAAAATGTTACTACATGTAATAGAACTAGTAGTTTAACCACATATTGCAGTAGCTGTAGTTCAACTTCTTCCAGAATGGCGTGATTGGTAGTTTGCAAAGTAGACACTGATATAAACATTGTGAGCATGTTAGCATGCTGAAGTTAGCATTCAGCTCAAAGCATCACTGTGCCTAACGTGGACATATTTAAAGATGGACGACATGACAGCTTCCCAATAGTAAAGCCAAAACATCTTGATCGCCCCCTGGTGGCTGACTGCAGTATAGGTCATAAAGCCTGCTGCCGCCATGTAAGCAGATGGTTTCTGTCATTTCAGGTAGTTCTTATCACACTGATGTATGTTCAAATGTTTTTTTCTGATATGTTCGGTTTTAATTTGTTATTTAAAGCTATAGATGGTCGCGACTTCGTCAGCTGGGTATATGGGCGGGTTCTTGATACCTCGGTGACAACCGCGGTCACTGCAACTCGCTGTGAATGGTGAAAGTTGGCAGCAGCTGTACATATATTTTGGCTTCATCTTTGTACAATATGAGGAAGAGGAGAAGTAACATCTATCTTTCATATGTTGATGGTGCCGAGTACTGCCTCACCTCAGTCTTGTTCAAAGATTGCATTTTGTGCCTTGAGATTTCGGCTCACTCTTTGGTGTGCCTTGGACAACAAAAGGTTTGAAACCCACTGATCCACAGTATGGTTTTCTTTTACAACTTGTTTTGGATTGTTTAAAGCTCTTATCAAATCAACAGACAAAGCTGTTTTGTTCTCCCAGCAGCAGAGGCTTTTGCTTCCTTAGTTTTGGGAACACAATTCCCAGCTCAGAGGTCAACAATAAACACAGCTGTGTCCTTCATGATAACACTGTTTAGACTAGTGTTTTCAATTTCTTTAATATCACCTCCAATGTTCTTGAAGAATCTCCAAGCTACAACTGCAAAAATACTCACCAAGGTTGTCAGCTCCTCTTGGTATGATCACATCTGCATATTTCTTTGTCTAAATAGCATCAATAAAAAGGAAAAAGGTTAGACCATGAGGGACACAACCATGCAAACAGAGTTGTGTAAATGTAGAATAGCACTTACTGGCAGACAAAACTCCTCAAAAGCCGGCTTGACAAAAGTGATGTACTGTGCTAGGACGCTCTCCAAGTCCCGTCCACGTTCACTTATATCACGCAGCACTGGGGGAAATGAGACCAGGGACAAGTTATGTGGTTCCACATTTTGGGAAAAAGGCTTGTTTGCTTGTGTGCTGAGTTACTGTAGATGAGACGATTGATACTGTACAGAATATATGAAGCTACTGCCAGTTTGTTTAATCAAACATTCCAGGAAATTACTGGGCGCAGACGAGGGATATTCCAATAGATAACCCCACATAAAACCATAGTGTTTTGTACAGATTAAATAAACAAGATAGGACGTGTTAATTAGGGAGTTTAAGAGGTTCTGGTAGGGGGATTTATTGCATAGCCAGTCTAGCTGTTTTCACCTGCTTCCAATCCTTGCGCTAAGCTAAGCTAACCTAACCCAGCCACCTGCTGGCAGTAGCTTTACATTTAATTTACAGACATGAGTGGTATCAATCTTCTCATCTTATTCTTATGTATAATGAATTTCTCAAATCGTTAAACTACGTCTGTGTCTTTCCTCTTCTGTTTAAAAATGTAAAGGCTTCGTGTGCCTCACCTCTTCGTGACAGACGTGTATCTGCGTCTGTGTCCACAAACAGCTTCATTTGGAAAAGGTCTCGGATCTCCTGAGAATAGAACATCAGGATTCCCTCAAACAGCACCACATCAGCGGGGTACACTGTCACTGTCTCTTCCTTCCTGCCACACAAAGAAATTCAAAATAAAGACATTTAAAGATTTCCTGAATAGTCACCACAGTGACAGAAATAGTAAATGTTAATACGCAGTGACTGAGTATTGCAGTTTTACAGCTTTTCTCTGCAGAAGGTTTAGCTAACATGAGCCACCTTAAAAAGCTCCAGTGTGTAACATTTATTTATTTATCCAATTCAAATGGGATTGGAGGCTTAAAGATAGTTGACTGTTGAGGTCCCACAGCATCTGTATTTGACGCACTGGGACCTCAACAATCAACTCTCTTTAAGCCTCCAATCCAAAGCGTCGTTCTAGCTTTCTCAGCTTTCTCATATTGGTTGTTTTCGTTCAGGCCGGTGGATTCTTGCCAATGTCATTAGGAGCACTGGGAGGAACCAGAGGAACCGGTTCACGGATTACCTCTCTCATGTGCTACTGTCAGGATATAGTGAAAGTTTCAACCTTATAAATTATAACTTTTTTTAAAATCACCTACTGTAGCTTTAATTTCTTACCGCAGATCAAGCATAAGCCTGCAGTGTTTGAGGTGGAAGTGAACAATCTGTCTACGCACTATTCATTTTTTTTGGGACATGGAGTCCAAAGCTAACCTAGCTAGTGAAACTCAAGACTAGTAGCCGCCGTTATTCAGGTTCAGCAAAAAAACAGTTAAAGTTCAAGACCTTTATTTGTCCCTGAGGAGCAATATATTCTGTCACAGCAGACATAAATAAGGATAGAGGAAAGGCGCCAGGCCAAGATGTAATGTATGACACACATTTTAGTTGTTAAAACATTTTTAAAGAAAATGTAAAAGCAGCTGAAGAGAGGCAATAAGTGAGGAAGGACAGAGGGGATGGGCCTCAGTTGGAACTGAACCCAGACCGCTGCGGTAAGGATCCAGGGTGCTCCATGGCTACACATTATTACATTTATTACATTTGGAGAATGTAATAATCACTGTAGTCCGACAACAAGTTAAAATGTTGAAAAATAACCCACAGCCGGAGCTGCAGGTTGCCTGCCCCTATTTTAGTCTATTTACTACAATTTACATTATACTTTACATTACTGATGACTGTCTTCCTTCCTTTAGGCAGCTATTGGTTTCCATTCATTTCACCAGGCTATGAAAATCAATTAGCATAAAAGGTAGAGTAATTAATCCAACACAGCGAACATTACATCTGCTTTTAAAGCTAATGTTACTGCTGCATTATGATGCATTGGAGACGGCTTATAGAGTGCATGGGCTCAAACAAATACACTCCTTTAATGTTGTCTCTGTATGGACTTGATAATACTCACCTGGAATGGGAAACAAAGTCATAAACAGGGATGTGTACAGTTTTCCCCTCCTTGATGTCCCACAGAGTCGCGATTATGAGGTCGTTGTCGAATGCATCTACACAGAAGGAAAAAGCACAAAGCAGCTCAAATCACTTTTCCAGCAGGATGAAATATCACCACGCAAACCTTACACCAAGATCCTGAATCACACACACTGGAATACCTCTGAATAACAAAGCAAAGGTTTCCTAGCTGGAGGCCCACAGCTGTGTCAGGCCTGCAGGCGTTTCGTACCTGGGTGGTCGAAGTTGAACTGGCCCTTGAGTGCCTTGGCCTTCTGCTCTGGGGTGAGGACCCTGTAGAAGCAGTCCTGGCTGAGGATGGCCACTTGCCGCTGGTGGTGGTCAATCTCGTTCTGCCCCAGCAGCTCCATGATCTTGCTGCATACCGACGACTAGCCACACACGAAAGAGAAAACAAGCAGTTTGAGAAAATATTTGTTATGACTGACCACATCCTTCTGTTTTTGGAGCACTTTCATTTAAAAACGTGGTGTTTAGTTAACTCAGGTCTTTGTGGCTGGGAAACGTCACTCAATCTATCGTTGGAAATCAGTATCTCTTTAAAAGCTACAAACTTCTCGAAATTCTCCACCTCATATCTGAACCGTACACAAAACAAAAGTCTACTCCCCATTCAGATAACAAGTGTGAGAGAACAGGTGGTTCTGTGAGCAGTTACTCCTATGGGAAAGAAAGAGCATAGTACCAGGAAGTCAAACCCACAAACAACTGACTGCTAAACCACAAACTAAGTTCTGTTGAGTTAATCACCTCTAAAATCAACCTGCACAACTAATGTCAAGGAATAGGCTGCTTAAATGACAAATATATGGAAATAGATTTGTCTACCTGGTTTACACTGCGTTCAAAATGTCCCATACCGCAGCCCGGAGGCATCTGCTTCACTGCCTCTCTGACATTTCAATAACTAAATTTGTCACACATTAAGAAGATTGTGCCACTGGGTGTGTATCCTGCATGATGATCTACTCTGCAGAGCAATTGTGCAACAAAATCTAAAACTAAAACACACCCGTATCTGATCTTCAAAGGTGAGAACACAACCTTTGAAACACTGCATGATGTTGGATGCAGAACACAGAATGATAATGCAGATATTTAGTCTCTCGTGGCGATGGAGACATCGCAGTAATGCCAATGAGGCGGCCTGTGAATTGAAAATGAAGAAGGAGCTTGAGACACAAGCAGGTTACAGCAGTGTCACAAAGAGGAAAAAATGCACACATCTTACACTGGATATGTGCTGTTCATTAATGGACGGCCTGCAGCAGGTTCACACCTTGACAAAAGAGCCAAAATCTGCTTGGTTAGGCAAAACTGGAGAGTTCATTGAGCTTACTGAGCTAGAAATGTGTTTCATATTTGTCTCTGATTTTCAGGAGTTTATAGCCGGCAGACCCTGCGCAGCTGATGCAAATGAACTGTAATCTCACTTGCCATCATTTATATCCCCTTGAGAACTGTGAGAGCATAATCGACATATGGGAGTCTTTCAATCTAATGTATATATAGCACACTACTTCATTAACCATCTAAGAAAAGGCTTGTTCTGGTAACGCACATGTCATCCTGTTTTGGCTTGCAGTATAGGGCGGCCTACACTACCTCAGTGCTGATCAAGCAACACAGACAGTCTAACTGATCCAGCAGAGAAATAAGATATAAGATGCTTCACAAGGGGAAAAAATGCGCGTCATCTCTAAATGTCCTAAAAACTAATGACATGAATCCATCTGTGTCGGTTCACACAGACTAACACCTGATAAATACCAAGAAATAAAAACCCTGCACTGTGATGTAAGAACCAACCTTGCCGCTGGCTGTGCCTCCAGCCACGCCAATGAGGAAAGGCTGCCGATTATAGCTCTCATTTTCGGCTTGGTCACCTGGCTTTGTCTCGCTGTCGCCTGGCATGCTTCATCTGCAGCGCGATGCGCGCGACCCTCTGACACACTGGCGGTGTCTGCGCTCCTCGTGCGCTCCTCCCATTTGCTGATGGTGTCGGTGATGATGAAACGAGCTGCGTCCCATTAAACATGTGAGTCACTTACTGTAAAACCATCAAGACTGGAGATTCACCTCTGCGCTTAAATCTTCTCATTTTGTTCTCACGACTCAACTTAGTTATTCATTTAGTTATTAGCTTTCTTACTCTAATAAATATCAGCGGCTACTTTATTTGTTTCCATGACCACATTTAAGATAAAAAAGATTTATTTTTTTATTTGTTTATGTGTTTATGGGTGCACCTCAGGGTAGTACTATTCTTCATAGGATAGTCGGACATTAACTACATATTATGTATTTTTTTTTGTTGTTGCTTTAACAAAATTAATGTTTAAAATTATTTTTTATAAAAAATATATATCCTCCTTTTATTTTACGTAGAAGGACAAAAAAAGAGAAAAACCTTGCCATACAATACAAGGTCAAACCTCACAATGTATTACATTTTTAAAAAGTCGTTTTTATTGTACAACAGTTGTATTGTTTTAGTTTTGTATGAATATTGAATGTTTCTGGTCAGGCCGGTGAACCGGAAGTACTTTTCACTCGCCTGGTTTCCTCACCGATGCTGACACAGCTCTCTGAAGCTGACAGTGATCCGTGTAATGTGCTCACGGTGTAATCTCTACTAAAGAAAAGTATCTCTCATCGTACTGTCTGCGGTCGGATAGACGGGACACATCCACCATGAGCACCATGTTTGCAGACACCATACTGATCGTGTTTATCTCTGTTTGTACAGCGCTGTTAGCCGAAGGTGAGTGAGCTCCTGACAGCCCGGCAGCTTGGAGCCGGACGGTTTTACTATCGTCCCAAACACGCATTAAAACGTTATACTTTTACACCATTGTGCTTCACATAGCGGGGAAACAGTGGCAACGTTATATGTATTGAAAACCCGCTAATTTAGGTGCTCTTGAGGACCAGCGGTGTGATAGCTAGCCAGCGAAATTAGCTAGCCATGCTAATGCTTGACATTAACGAGTCGGACAGAGCCAGGAATACAACTTCCGGTTAAACTTTAGGAGAAGTGTATTTAAACTGTTGTTGTAAAGTAGGCAGGGATTATGTTTTATTCGCTTCATTTCCTTCCTCCCTTCTGCATTTGACACAAAAGAACCAGAAATGAAAAGGACAAAAGTCTTTAAAATTAAAAGAGTTATTTAAGTTTTATTGTTCTAACAAGTTAATATGACTTAGAGAGTGGGTATCTATACTGTTCTTACCGTTGTTTGTAGTCTACAAAGTGAGGTTTGCCACCCTTTTATTCATACATTTGTGTTAAAGTTGTTTTGTAGCTCAATCAAAATAGCTCCATTGTAAATTATTTAGGCTCTTCGGGTGCAGTGGGAAACTACAACACTTTAAAGCCAGCTGGAAAGAGCATATATTGTGAATTCAGTGCAGCTTAATATGACTTTCATAGGCTGTTTACCTCAGTGTCCTACAACTGCCCCAAATTCTACTTTCAACTGAACTGTCCCAGACTTAATAACCTTTGTTTCAAATTCAGTTTCTTTTAAAAAGAAAATCTACATAGTGAATACAGTCTACTAACTTTGATTCAGTAACTCACTCTTCATTGACTTAATTGACCCACTCTCTGGTCGGCCATGGACGTTCTGCTCGTTGTTCTCAGCAGTTATATCTGAATTTAAAAAAAGAAAGAACCCTAGGTGTTTGGCCACAATCAGTGTTCATTATTCTTTTAGTCATTGGTTGACTTACTGTTTATTTTGAACTCTTTGATCAATAAATGCATTACTGCAAACTGCTGTGCAAATGCAACCTGTAAAACCTCTTCCCTGGTGTGATACATAAAGGTAATCAATTTATTTGTAATGATAAATGTCTCTGCTGTCCCAGAATTGTCCGAGACACTGTATCTTTGTGTCCCAGTTAATATTTTTATTGTCCCTGAGACAAATGGACATCCTTAATTGTATGTGCTTGTTTTGTTGCACTATTGTCATTGTTATTGTTGCACGTGTGTAAAATTCTCTATAACAGTGTAATAGTATGTCATGATATCAGTATGTATTAATGAGTACATTTTCTGGGAAATCTAAAAAAAAAAAAAATCTACTGTTGGCTGATAAAATATCTGACAAATGTATATATTGTCTCACAGTATATGTTGCACAATCCCATGTTACATAGTGGCAGTGGTCTGAAAAAAGCTGTATTCTTTTTTTTTTTTACAAACCATCCTCTTCTTCCAATCCACTCCTCAGGGATTACCTGGGTTTTAGTGTACCGGACTGAAAAGTACAAGAGGCTAAAGGCTGAAGTGGAAAAACAAAGCAAAAAACGTGAGTGGACTCTGTGTACTACTGTCATTACATTTGATTGTTTTCTTTTGACTGTTTAATGCATTCTCTGTTGCTTGTTTGACAATAGTTGAGAAGAAAAAGGAAACCATCACAGAATCTGCAGGACGTCAACAGAAGAAGAAAATCGGTAAGAACCCAGTAAACAAATTGGCAAAGTAATAAGTTGCGTCTAAGCAAAAATTGATGAATTGAACAGGACCTGGACACACTCTCCTCACACTGCCAGTGTTCCTTTGATAAGTGATCTGTGCTTCTGATTGTATTACAGAAAGACAAGAAGAGAAACTGAAAAACAACAACAGAGACCTGTCTATGGTGAGAGACACTTTGTTTACAATGAATGCTTAAGTTTAGAGCTAATCCATCCACATATTGTAAGGCTTACTGTCACATCATCGACATTAAACAATACTGAGATATTTGAATGAGTGAGTACTGCCAAACTCTAGTCAAATGTAATCTGATTGAAAATCACATTATTAATCCTACGTGTTTGTTTCTAGGTTCGCATGAAGTCCATGTTCGCCATAGGCTTCTGCTTTACAGCTTTGATGGGAATGTTCAACTCCATGTAAGTTCATGTAATATTTTCCTCCTTTGATTTAAAAAGTCTAATTAAGTAAAAGAAAATCAGAGAAAAGTTCCAATAGTGATGATTGTAAGCCTTTGTTGGTCACTGAGAGCTCTCACCGCTGTCTTTTCTTGTTCAGCTTCGATGGGAGAGTTGTGGCCAAACTGCCATTCGTGCCGCTGTCCTACATCCAGGGACTGTCACATCGCAACCTGCTGGGCGAAGATTACACCGACTGCTCCTTCATCTTCCTCTACATCCTCTGCACCATGTCCATCAGACAGGTAACTTCTATAGTGGCAACAAAAATAGACACAGGGTGGATTCATGCGTTTTAATGGTATGCATTTCACAGGTTGTCTTGTATTGAGGGGAAACAGTTCATGAGCAGCAAGCGATAGAAATTTTAATAATCTATTTTGTCCTAGGAAAGTAACAAATGAACGCAGAGTGTTTCATAAACACTGACCAGCTACTTCCTATGAGCCTGAGACACTTTATCATCAACCCTGCATCAAAAAAAAGGAGTAATAAAAGTGTGTCAATACTAGGCCTACTGGCACATTATAAGACTTTGTGAGCAAATGCTGTTCTGTATTGTCAGGAAAACTCCTGGAAAGGTCCTGGAAAATGATTTTTTTTAAGGAGTGGGAACCCTGATTATGTAGTTTCCCAGGGGGGTCTAAGTGCCATTGATTTGATTTGATTTGATTTGATTTGATTTGATTTAATTTAAGTAGCAACATGCCGCTTCCTCTGGTGCCACCCTGAGGCCAAACATCTTTTACCCCAGAACGTCATTTATAATAGCAAAGTTGCCATCTTTTCTCATAGCCAGCAAATTTGTTTTCTGATGAGTAATGGGCATTAACAGCCTGACGGGCCATTAGTGTGGCTATAGATTTAATTAAGGCTTGTTTTTTAAGAAATTAATTCATAAAAATATATAAATTTTACCACCATTGGAAAACACAGATTGGAAAGTGACTTTGGCAATCTCAGAAATTGAGACACTCATATTAGCCATTAACCTTATCAAACTCCCATTAATATACAACCATTCTCTGTTTTGGGACAAAACTGTAACTTTATGGTAGGCCACGGGCCAAAAGCAAACACCTATTGTATTATATTGTTGAGATGTTTAATTTTAAGTGTCCTTAATTCTTGTGCAGAGCTTAACTCTGCCCTCCATGCTTACATTATAAAAAATAATTAGGGGTGCTTCATTTAAAGAGCATCTGACCTAATAAACAATAAAACAGCATAAACAGTTATATATATTATCATTTAAAAAAAATAATTTCAACATTTTTGCTAGACAAAATCGAACCACTGATTCCTACTGACAGTGTGAATGTTCAAAAAATGGTGACCAATATATAGTTCCATTTTGTTTAAAAGACAAATTCATTTCTTGAAGGAGCTGTGTTTCAGGGTTCCCACCAAAAGTGAAGTGAATATTCGCCTCGCCTTACTCGCAGGATCATTTGTATTTACTTGTTTCTGACACGAGTAACGCGAGGCGAATATTTGCCCTTTAATCTGTCTTACGACGGTGGTATGAGCCTAAAATGTTTTGCTGTGATTTTATGTCATTAAACAGATCAAAATGAGGCCGAAATAACTACATCATAATGGTGATTTGTAAAAAATCTGAATTCATACTTTGTCGGGTCTGTGCACAAGACGACGAGCAAACAAGTTTTAAAATGCTTGTTTTCTGAATGGAGTTCGGATTAATCAGGCTATGCTAACTTAGTTCATAGTAAAGTAAAACCGACAGCTGGAATCCAGAAACGCACACATTTGGAAACACATATTTTTGAGCAGGATAAATTTGATTGTTGGTTTAGTCTTTTCTTGGGATTTGAGTACAATAAATAAAATAAAGAATATCAAATTGAGTACTTCGTTAAACTGAAAACATTGCTTTGTAGACACACAAAAGAATGCCCTTCCTAAGGTTGGGGTTGAATGTGTGTTTCGACTGTCCAGGCCTCATTTTGCATCCCGAGTGTTTCATTCTGTGTCTTTTCTCCAGAACATCCAGAAGATGCTCGGCCTCGCACCATCCAGAGCTGCAACAAAACAGGCTGGAGGCTTCCTGGGACCTCCTCCTCAGGCAGCCAAGTTTTCCTAGTGATCAGACGAGTTCAACAGTGCTGTTCCTACAATCACATCAGTGCTGGAGCAAACACGTATTATCTGTTGCAGCTACACTACCTTCTGTTGGATTTTTCATACATGTTTTGTTTATTTAACTTTGATTGTCTCACTTAGAAATTAGAGGAAGAAAAGTTGTTCTTAATTAGTTGATTACCAAAGGATGCAAACGTCTACCTTGTATTCAGCACAGGCCATACATTGTTTTGGGATTTTAATGATTAATTGGCACAGTAACATCTGATCCATTTGTCAGTATTATTGTATGTCATTGTCTGTATCCTCATTTCTTACATATTAATAAAGTTTTATGATTAAACTTTAGTTTTCATTTTTTAATGATTTATTTCAGGTGTTCTCCCTTTTCCTCACAGTTTGGCGAGCTGGATTCCCTCTGTACTGCTGTCTTTATCGTTGTTAAGACTTCTGATACCTCCATGACACTGAGGTATCCCATATAGTCTAGGCAGAATTTCTGAAAATGTGCTTATTTAAAGTGCACTTTTGTGATTATTTATATTATACAACATTTCTAGGGGTATTAAGGGGTGCTGAATCCAAATCTGCTGTATATGAAGCTCAAAAATGTCCCAAAATGCCTCAAAATTGAGAAATTCAAAATGGCCGCCACCGCCAGGCTGAAATCTATTTTTCAGTATATCTTTTTGACTAAACAAGGTACAAACATGAACTAAATGTGCTTTTGTAAGTTTTCCTACATGGGCAATTCAATGCAGTATATATTTTAGCATTTTTGATCACTAAAAGAAGCCTAAATAGCTCATTTTAGTTGCTAGGATTAGATAATGTTAGTGGCTAGCTAACATTACTGGCTCAATGAGCAATACATATCGATGTGCAGAGGTTCCCAACCTTTTGACTGCTGAGGCCCAAATTAAATTCTGAAAATCTTCCACAGCCCACCCAAACTTTTTGGTGCAAAAGTGGGTCAGTGCAATTAGCACGCTAGCGCGATTAGCGCGATTAGCATGCTAACGCGATTGGCTAGATAGCATCAAAGTCAGTAAACTTAACACACTTGCTTTTACACTGACTGATTGGTGGAAAGACTGTTTAAATGTATTTCATTTAATTTATTTGAATGTAAATCTCTTCGGGTATTGTTCTACTTGAACCATTCAATCCCTTTTTAGTAATCCTTCATGATTTTTTTTTTTGTCTATTGAAAGGCCTCCCACAGCCCACCTGCAATACCTCGGCGGCCCACAGGTTGGGAACCACTGTCTTAGACTTTGCATTCGTATTCTAAGAAAACTCACTCTTTCTTGTAGGTCTGAATTAGTCAATTGGCGACAAAAACCATGGCTGAAGAAATAGACTATACCCAAGAAAGCTTAATGTCATCTGAGCCACAGTTATGCATCATATGCCAGGAAGACAATAAGAAAAATCTCATGACAGTTAGTAAGGATGGCTTCCAGTCAGCTGACACTGTAACACAGCTCCGGATGAAATTAAACCATGACAACTTCCGAGATGCAACCAGTCAACTTACTGAGATACTTCAAGGAGACTTGCCTCAGCAATTCTTATGGCATAAGGACTGCCGAGCAAAATACATGAATAAACGTGAAATAGAAAGGAAATTGAAGGCAGAATTGAAAAAAGATACCAAACCAAGTTCATCTGCATCCACCCCAACTCCGCAAAATGTTACTCTACGGAGCAAAATACCTCCAATAGATTGGAAGCAGTGTATCTTTTGCCAACAAGATCAGAAAGAAAAACTACATTTCATACAAGAAATGAAATTCAGCAGCAGAATCCTACAAGCAGCAAAGTGTGATTCATTCTTAAGAGTGCGACTAGCTTGTGTAAATGATCTTATAGCTGCAGAAGGAAGTTATCACATGACTTGCAAGACCAGGTTTGAACGTAGGATCAAACGCATGGAGTCACTTCCGAGCACAGACATGCCATTAGAGTGGATCTGCCAAGAACTTGAACAATCAGCAAATCAAGCGGATATTCTGGATCTTGTACATGTGTGGGACCGGTACTCTACACTAGCTAATGAGGCTCAATTAGATATACCATCTAGATTTCTAAGCCGAAGGAACTCCTTCAAGGAACAAATAGCTGATCGTCTTGAGGGCATATACGACTTTGTTGTACTGCATGATCAGCCTCGAAATAAACCTCGTACTGTCTTGGTTCCATCCAAATACCGGCATATTCCAGTATCAACAATGTTGAAAGACGACACCTCCAATATTCATAGAGTTATTCCTACATTCAAACATAAGGATCAAGATATGTTCCTGAACATGGTCCATGTGGCATTGCAGATCCGAAGAGATATGATCTCACATCCAAAACAAGAGGGGATAGACATCAGTGAAAACAGAGCAATAGACAGCATACCCAACAGCCTGTACATGTTCCTCAACTTGTTACTAGGTGGTCAGCGCCTGCTGGAGGATGACGTTGAAGATTATGATAAGAACACAGCCAAACGACAGCTTAGAGTCCTCAGCATTGCACAGGATCTTATGTACACAGCTAGTGGAGACAAGTTCCTCACTCCGAAGCACATAGGACTGGCCAGTACCCTTCATCAAGCTACACGTTCAAAGGAGTTGGTGAACATGTTTCACCAGGCAGGTCATGTTATGAGTTACCGTGAGGTAATCAAACTTGACACTGAACTGGCTAAGACGACCTTGGAGACCATTGGGGATGATGGTGCCGTTATTCCACAAAATCTGGTAACGGGACGCTTTGTTCATTTCTCAGCGGACAATGTTGACATCAACGAATACACTCTGGACGGAAAAGGGACATTCCATGCCACTCAAGTGGCTGCCTGGCAACGTGGTCCACCTGAAGGTGATCTCCTTGAAGGAGTTGATCTTTACTCCAGGTCAGACACCCTCAACATCCCCAAGGCAATGACTGATATCATACCTGCACCAAAGAGAGGAATCACAGAGCGGCCAGTCAGTGGTGTATTAGCAGCAGACTGTTTCACACAGTCATCTGAACAATGTCCCGCAGCACAGAAAGCACAAGCTACAGACATGGCCTTCTTCATGTCCAGCACATCTCAAAAACCAAAGCCTTCCTGGACATTGTATAATCAAAAGGCAAGCACAGTCAACCCAGAGAAAACTACAGTAGGGTACCTACCTATCATCCAGGCTCCTGCATCTGAACTCGATACACTGAACACAGTCGTCAAGCGAGTGCTCCATGTCTGCAAATCAATGGAACAACAACATGTCATTCTGACAGTGGATGAGGCACTTTATCCAAAGTTGCTAGAACTGAAGTGGTCAGTAGAAGAATACAAGGACGTGCTTATACCTTGCCTTGGAAGCCTTCACATTGCCATGAACTTCCTGGGTGTGATAGGACAACACATGGTTGATTCTGGCCTGAGGGAGCTATGGGTCAAGTGTGATCTTCTGGGAGCAAATGCTGCTCAGCATGTCATGGCAGGAAAGGGGTATGCACGTGCTATGAGGACCCACAAGCTTACCCTGCAGGCTCTTTGGCAACTACTACTCCCACAGCTTTACACATATCTGGATGAGGTTGATGTTACACTGAGAGCTGAACTCTATGGACTCTGCCAGTCCATAGATGCTGATCACATCGCACAACTGGTCGACAAACTGACCAAAGACCGATTCCAGCAGCCCATGAAAGAGTTTTCTGCATCACTTGCAGTTGATGACCCGAATGCTGCATTCTGGTGGAACTATATGACTATGGTCAGCATCCTACTCTGTTTCACAAGAGCGCAACGTGATGGATTGTGGGATCTCCACCTGTATGCTTTCAAACGTATGCTGCCCTTCTTCTTCAGGTACGATCATATAAACTACGCCAGATGGGGTACTGTGTACCTGGCTGAGATGTCTGCTCTCCCACCAGAAATCCTCCTTGAGTTTCAGAAAGGCAACTTCGTGGTAAAACTCAGTGATCGACGCTTCAATCAGGTTTCAGCGGATCAAAGTACAGAGTGGCTAAATGCTACAGGAAATAAGAGTGGAGGCCTAGTAGGTATCACCAGGATACCAACATCCCTCAGTAGATTGACACTGTCGTATAATCTGAGAACAGTCATAGCTTCTCAGACAACAGCGATGCTGAGACTGACAACAGATGATGAAGACAATGAGTACACACACACAGAGTGCACAAAGAGTAGAATGGAAAGAGATGATGTGGATGAAAGCAGAATATGTCTATCATTAAAAGAGCACGGTGTGTTTCAAGATGGTGGGGACACACTCAAGAACATAATCAACAAGGACGTGGTCACACCCCAGATTCAACAATCTCTGCTTGGTGCAGAACAGCTTGGACAGGCACAAATGAAAGTGTTTGTGGACAAACGTCTGTGTGAACCTCCAGATAGTGACCAGCACTAGGATCTGAAGTCACCCATTCGAAAGAACAAAGCCAAAACATTTGCCTCTTTGTATGAAGTTGTGCAACTTTCCAAGAACAAGCAAAACATCATCAAAGTGGACAGGCAGATTCTACAAAGGCTCATCACAGCTAACAGAGCAGGTCGCAAGGTAGACCTGGAAAATATTCTCCAGCATGAACTCATGCCCATCCCGCCATCTCTGGCCGCAACTAACGGCAGTCTACATTCCACCAACAAATCTGTTTTAGTAAATATACTGACAAAACATATCCAAACCCCTGCAGATGTGCCCCTTCAGGAACCCAGCTGCTTTCTTATTGATGGCCAAGCACTTGTAATGGCACTTGGGAAGCCGCCTGACATCACAACATTCGGCAACTATGCCAACAAGTTTGCTGACACAGTGTTGAAGATGGCAGAGAAGTACCAGAGGGTTGATGTAGTCTTCGACAGGTACCATGACGAATCCATCAAAACAGGCACAAGAAAGAAGCGTAAACAGCGCCACCGACCAGTACGCAGAGAGATCGTGAATGACTCTGTTCCACTTCCAGCAGACTGGTCGAGCTTCATGGCACTGGAAGAAAACAAAGCAGATCTCGCTCGACTACTCTCAAACCATCTGATAGAACACAGCCCAGAATATGAGCCAGTCGTTGTAGTATCAGGTGGGTTTGCTGAAGCGACCACTGTCAAGTCATCAGATCCAGAACTTGAAATCTCCTCTCTGAGTGCTGACCATGAGGAGGCTGATACACGACTGATTTTGCACTGCATCCAGGCTCCTATGGACACAATAGTTGTGTCAGCGCGTGACACAGACGTGCTTCTTCTACTTCTAGCACATCATGACAGAATTGGATGTACCCATCTCTACATGAAAGCCGGGACATCAAAGTATCCAGAGTATTTTCCAGTACATGACATTCGCAAGTTACTCTCTGATGATCAAGTGGACACACTGCTTGCCTTCCATGCCATCACTGGCTGTGATAGTGTGTCTCAGTTCAGCGGTCACGGAAAGAAAACAGCCTGGCAGGTGTTCGAGCAACATCACACTGATCTTACTGGCCATGGGAAGGGCCCTCTCACAGAAGATATTGTGAATTCAACAGAGAAATTCATCTGTAAGATGTATGGTGTGCCTGAGGTTGATACATGCAACAAAGCAAGAGTGAAGTTGTTTTGCAAAGGTTGTCCACAAGAGACTCTGCCTCCAACCTCAGATGCAGTGAAGTTTCATATCATGCGTTCACACTATCAAGCGACAATCTGGAACCAAGCTCACCTGCCACATCCTGATCTTCCTCCAGTGGATGAAATGGGATGGATACACAAGGAAGGTCAATTAGTGCCACGGCTAATGTCTCTGCCACCTATGCCTAAAGCCTGCAGGGAGTTCACTTCATGTGGGTGTACCAAGGGATGCCTCAGCCAACGCTGCAGCTGCAGGTATGTGTATAGGGAATTAGCTGATGTTGATCATTGTGTACAAGAATGTACAAATATGATAGACTGGTAGAGTATTCCAATGTACCTGTACTTGTACTGGTTGTAATCTTTCTATTCTATTTAATCTGTTCTATTCAGAAAGAGTCGCATGGAATGTATAGACGCATGCAACTGCAGGAAACTTGACAACACTTGCCAGAACATTGAAGAGGACTGTGAATAAGCTGTCACTGTAACCTCTACTGGGATATAGTTCAATGAATATCACCATGAGCCATGGATCTTCCTGCTTTTGGATCTTATTTGATTGACAACTTCTTTATCACTAATGACCACCTTTTTCTCTATACATGTGTGATTTTCAAGCTGATTATTGACACTTGATCTAAATCAGGACAGGATGTTAAATTCCCCATGTGTGAAAACCTGTGAACATTTAATTAAAGTTTGTATCTTTTTGTATTTGTTTGTACATTTGACCTCAAAACAAAATACAAAAAAAGTAAATGTAGCCTGATAATATCAACAATAATAGTAATAATATTAATAATAATAACTTAAATATTAATTAGTTAATAATAGTTCATAGTTAAAAGCAACTATTTTTGCAATATCTAAGCAGTTTCTTCACATTACATCTCAAATCTGAATATGGCATTGAATTGCCCATGTAGGAAAACTTACAAAAGCACATTTAATTCATGTTTGTACCTTGTTTAGTCAAAAAGATATACTGAAAAATTGATTTCAGCCTGGCGGTGGCGGCCATTTTGAATTTCTCAATTTTGAGGCATTTTGGGACATTTTTGAGCTTCATATACAGCAGATTTGGATTCAGCACCCCTTAATACCCCTAGAAATGTTGTATAATATAAATAATCACAAAATGCCTTCGGGGTTCTGATTTTGTGAAAATTGACCCTGTCTAATATATATTCCCCTGAGAGCAGGTCTAGACCGAACTCCTCCTAAAACCTGTTAGTGGTGGCTCTGCTGAGACGTTCACGCACTGAATCTGCTGTGTAATCCAGAATGTGTCATCATTTTTCAAATAAATCCATCTTGTTGACCACAGAAGGACACATTATAGCAAAAAAATTATATGAAGAAGTTACTTCTTCCTCGTTCGCACTCTGGCCAACAACAGCTATAAAATATAGTTTAGTAGCCCTTAACATGATACACAACAAGTATAGGTAACGAATGGATGAGTGGACATAACGTTATATGTCTTTGTGTTATACAGAAGCCATTTACTCGGCTCTTTTAAGAATAAAGTAAAAACGAACACATCGCCTTTGCCTCTCGTTGTAGTCTCTCTCTCGGTCGAGGAATGAGACCGAGACGCGTTCAAAGACCACATGAAGGTGTGTCCTGTCTGGATTTAGGGGCGTGAAATGTTCTTCATCTGTGACCTGGCGTCCAGTCCGTCTGCAGAAGCGTTAACGGTAAGGTAACAGCATGTCTTCTCTTTATATAACGGACTGTAGTAACGTTATTTAAAATCACCTGCTGCCTCTCCTGTGCTGCGTTTGCTCGTGCTCGTTTAGCTAACTGTTAGGCGCTTCACGTGAGTGGTGTGAACAGTAACATTGAGCGCGTGCAGTGTCATTCACAGTCTTAAATACTGTCCTGCATATTTCAGCCTCATTGCTGTCATTCCCTGTGTCCTTTCAGGTCCTCTTCCTCTGACAATGGCGCAGTCTATTCTCGACACAATGCCCGGAGCCTCCACGGGCACCGTGGTGGTCACGGATCATCTGAATTTCTGGGGTGGGAAGCGGGTCCAACCCAGGCAGGAGAAAAACACAGAGCCCGTGTTCGAACCTGCGACTGGTAAATCCAGCACTGTACAGTCTGCTTCACTGTTTAATGCTGTATTCTGACATGTGTGGTAAACCCGGTAGACCCCAGTGTGATGGTTTATAGGTTAGTAGTGGCACATCAGCGCAGCGGGGTCAGCGTGAGGACGTCTGTCTGAACCCTGCTCCCGATGCTGTGAGGCCAGACCTGCTACTAACTTCTGTATACCCCCGCTGCAATGTGCTGTTATTAGTAGTTAGCGGCATAGTAGTCCAATATTATACAATATGACTGACCAGATCCCGCCAACAGGGACGCTGTGAGGACGTAGGCAGCTTTGACAGACACATGTCACAGACTGACTGTGTGCCTTTTAGCCTGCTGCGTCATTGTGTTTGTGCAGACGCATATCTGTGTTTATTAAATGCTGCTTGATTGATTGTAATTTATTGTGATCCTAGTTTGATTGTTGATTGACTGCATTAGGACCTTATTATCTTTATTATCAAAATACCTGGGGGTCCGTAGTCTAATCTGTAGATCTACTGTGTGTACCTTAACATACCTTGACAAAAGTTTGGGGACCCCTGTGAGAAGCAATTCAAAGTTGCAATTGTGCCAGAACTCTAATGCCACAAGTGCCCGGAGCTCGGTCAGTCTGTAACCTGTTGCTCCTGTTTGTGCAGGCCGTGTCTTGTGTCAGATGGTGCCATGTGGGTCGGAGGAGGTGGACGAGGCCATAAAGAGCGCCCACGGTGCCTATCTAAAATGGAGAAAGATGGCAGGCATGGAGAGGGCACGGGTGATGCTCGAGGCCGCCCGCATTATCAGGGTGAGTGTGGGTCAATACCATCTGCATTACTGGAAACTAGCCAGTCTGATTTCAGTGTTGCACAACAACAGACTGTTGCAATTATGCAGTGAGACACTAGTTACTCATTAAAAGCACAAGCTTGCCTCCTCTCCCTCCCCTCACTGCTGGCCTACATTTGTGCAAAATAAGCCTTTTGTGTGTCAGTGTTGCCTCTGATGTCACACAGGGTGGGAGATTTTAACCTCAATCTGTCACCGTCATTGCATAATCTATATGAAATAAAGTTGTATACATGTAAAGACACTAAACGTACCACAGTGAATCATTTTAAATACTTCTGTCAAAGTTTTTCATTTGCAACTTTTTCTGTTATTCCCAAAAAAACAGGAAAGAAGGGAGAAGATTGCAAAGCTGGAAGTCATCAACAATGGCAAGACCATCACTGAAGCCCTGGTGGATATCGATATTGCCTGGCAGTGCATTGAGTACTACGCTGGCATGGCTGGAACGCTCGCAGGTGGGTTGCACGAACACAAAAGGATTTCCCAAAAGTTTCAAAACTTAGTGTTGTGTGTTTTAAAAAAAAATGCATTGTGTTTCATTGTTTAAGGCCAGCACGTCCAGCTTCCTGGCGGAGCATTTGCTTACACCAGGAGGGAGCCCCTTGGTGTGTGTGTGGGAATCGGGGCTTGGAATTACCCCTTCCAGATCGCGTCATGGAAGTCTGCTCCTGCTCTGGCATGTGGTGAGTTTGTAAATGTGTGTCACGTGTCTCTTGATTGAAAAAAAAAAAGCTGTGTAGACCATAACGTTCAGTGTCTGTGTTTAGGTAATGCCATGGTGTTCAAGCCCTCACCAATGACTCCTGTAACTGCTGTCATTCTGGCTGAGATTTACAAAGAGGCAGGGGTACCTGACGGGCTCTTCTGTGTGGTGCAAGGTGGAGCTGAGACCGGCACCTTGCTCTGCCATCACCCGATGGTTGCCAAAGTCTCCTTCACTGGCAGCGTTCCAACGGGCAAAAAGGTACAGAGACCAGTACAGTCTTCTGAGTTTGAACATAAAGTCATTAAACTGTACTGGAAGAGAACAAAGGGTGTCATACAAGCCCAGACGACCACCTCTACAGCCACAGTGATCCCTAAACAAAATGAGCTTACACAAACAAAATTGCTTGTGGATGCTTGGGAAAAACCTGTTTAAAGTATAAAAAAAAATAGTGCTGTTGGAAAAATTATTGCAGTAATAAGTGTCATAACTCTTTTGAAATATGCAAAACACTTTCTTTTGACTGCTCTACAAGGCTTCAGTTGTCCCTGTTGCTAATGCCTTGTGTGTCCTCCTTGCACTCAGGTCATGGAAATGTCTGCAAAGGGGGTGAAGCAGGTGACTCTGGAGCTTGGAGGGAAATCTCCCCTCCTCATCTTCAAAGACTGCGAGCTGGAGAACGCAGTGAAGGGCGCACTCATGGCAAACTTCCTGACACAGGGACAGGTGAGGCACATTTATGCATTGTGTTGTATGATGTCAAGCTCGACCCGACCCAGTGCATTCAGCTCTGACAGGTTAAAATGTCCTTGTATAGGTTTGCTGCAATGGGACCAGAGTGTTTGTGCAAAGAGAGATCATGCCCCAGTTCCTGGAAGAGGTGGTGAAGAGGACTAAGGTCATCCCTTTGGGTGACCCCATGCTGGACGGCACCCGAATGGGAGCGCTGATCAGCAAGCCACAGCTGGAGAAAGTGCTGGGATTTGTCAATCAGGCCAAGAAAGAGGTATGTTTATTTAGATTAGAGGAACCTTTTAATGGTTCCTGCAGGAGGATTGAGCAACTCTAGAGAGGAATTTATCAGAGAATTTATCAGCTGTGATAACACCTCCAAGCAGTTTGACTATACTTATCTTGGCTTTCATAGCTGTTGGACTGATATGTCTGTTTTTCCAGGGAGCCAGAGTGCTGTGTGGAGGAGAGCCTTTTGTCCCCAGTGACCCCAAATTGAAAGGGGGCTACTTCATGTCACCCTGTGTGCTTGGTAAGTCTCTCCAGTGTGTTGTTATTTTTTTGTAACACTCATAATCTGAGTCAGTTTGCATGTTTTGCATGCCAGTATGCAGTGTATGTTACATGCAGTCCTTTCTCCCTGCACAGATAACTGCAGAGATGACATGACCTGTGTGAAGGAGGAGATTTTTGGCCCAGTCATGTCTGTACTGCCCTTTGACACAGAGGAAGAAGTGATCCGCAGGGCCAACAACACCACCTTCGGACTGGCCTCTGGAGTCTTCACCAGGTCAGCACAGGACACATGGGGCACGCATGAGTTTGTCATTAGTCAGCAGTCTGTTGCAAGCACTGATTCACAAAGCTGGCGCTTTGCTCTTGAAGAGAATGAGGTTATTGCATACCACTGGCTGCGGTTCAGGGTTTCCACAAAGCAGCCAATAAAGGTTTATTCATTACCAAGTGGAATTCATTGTGCAATAGCAGTCTCTTTGGCTGGAGGGCAGAAGCAGCAGGAGGATTGACTCTTTCTTGGGCTTATCTAAAATGTGTTCCTTTCCTCTGCCTGCAGGGACATTTCTCGAGCCCATCGTGTGGCTGCAGACCTGGAGGCAGGGACCTGCTTCATCAACAACTACAACATCAGCCCTGTGGAAGTGCCATTTGGAGGATACAAGAATTCAGGTAACGTGTTTAAGGTTGAAATTGTCAGAATTACACTTTTATTATTGCAAATGCAGAGGAAACATTGATGGTATTGAATGACTGAACTCTCTGAAATAACTAAAAGAAACATTGTTTACATGATCTTTACTGTGCTTTCCCAGGCTTTGGCAGAGAGAACGGCCAGGTGACAATCGAGTACTACTCCCAGCTGAAGACTGTGGTTGTGGAAATGGGCGACGTCGAGAGCCTCTTCTAAACTCCTCTCACAGTGTTTGCACTGCTGTGCCAGTACTGCACAATCCCTGATGCTAAACTAACTAACACATGCGTGGGTGCGTGCGTGCGTGTGTGTGTGTGTGTGTGCGCGTGTGTGTGTGGAAGTAGAACCAAGAGCCTTAATTAGAACTCCTGTGTGTGAACTGTGAATTAGCATTAGAGAAAAAAACAGACTTTTGTACTGAAACACTACTGGACACCTGACTCCTTTCTGTCAAAATAAAATGTTTTAGATACAAAGTCTCTGTTCCTGGTTGTTTGTGACAAACACAAGTACTAAGCATGTTTATTATTCACGTTTCCTGATATCCAACAGCTGATAATCATAGTATTCATTTTTGACAATACCTATATGTCAAATATGTCATATAATATGTGTCATGTCAATACCACCACATGGCCACATGGAACAATAGCACTAGTATTGATCCTAATATCAGCTAACATTGAGCAATATATTGACATTACTGCCCATTATTCATAAGATGGCTACGATATGTACACCTCTTGAACCACAGTATCGGATGCAATATATATTTACTATAAATGATGAAGAGCAGTGTGCAGCCAGAGTCCTATCTTGCTGTAGCATTACATCCCCTTTTGTTCAAGCCTTGTATCTCTGCAAGCTCTCAATGCTGGCAGCAAGACTGATGAACATACGTGTAATTCAATATACGGAGGTTATTGTTTTGGATGCAGTATTTGTATGTTTTCGTGTAGGGAAAAGAAACAACGTGTTAACGGAGGACTGGGTTCTTCATAAGAGCAGAACACATGCTTTTATTTTGACGACGTGAACCGGAAGTGCTTTTGCCTTGATTTTGTGTATTGGATTATTAGTTTGCAGTGCAACAATGCAGGTAATGTTTTAACGCCCACATATTATAAATTGCAGTATGATACTTTGTTATATTAGCCACTGGTATTTTAACTGAAGTTGTACTTGTATAAGGTGCTTCTGCTGAACTTATTTATAGGGTTAGCAATAGCCGCTTAGCTACATTAGGTATTGCTAACAGCTTGCTTAGCTAGGTTAGCTAGATGGCGTTATCTAGTTTAACATAACAATGAAGTGAACTTTAATGTAAAGTTGAACTAATATATGGTGTGGTTAGCAGTGTTTGGTGTGTTATCAGATAACTTTGTTTTTATATTTTTCCCCTCAGCAACGAGAGGAGAAGCAGTTAGAGGCGTCGGTGGAGTCTCTCGCCTCTCGGGTCGCACACGTCAAAAACGCTCTCCACAGTTTCATTTATAAACTGGAGAATGAATACGAGCGATTAACGTGGTGAGTTAGGCATTTTACCAGAGGGGAAGGTTTTCAGTCTGTGCGGTTGATCTTCAGTAGTCTGTATCCGCTGCTATTTCCAGGCGGTAGAACTACACATCAAGACTTCATGCTGCCTTTTTATGAGATGGTTGATATGTAATAAGTGTGGAGGCTTTGGCCATGTTATTGGACATATATGTTTCTAACTATAGTTGTATTTGAACGTAGGGCTTCTGATTGTCCCCTTACCCCAGCTACAGTGTCCAAAGAGCCATTCCTCACATTCTGTAAATATCAGTCTCATATTTATTAATAATATTGGATCAGTCACTCTTCTGTGAATTTACTGCTGATAAAATATTGCCAGCTAACTTAAGGCTTAACAAGGCTTTTAGACTTTTCTGTTAAGAAACCTCTCGTGTTATCATTGATAGTGTCATTTCCATTAGAACAAACTGCAGGTGAAGAAAAATAATATGACTTGGTATTTATTAAATGTGTCCCCTCGAACAAACATTGGTAGTGATGAATTCAGAAAGGTTCTACTGCTGCCAGTACAGCTCAGTAGAACTCCAGTGTTTTACACTGGTGCCATGTTGTGGACCAGCCTTCACTGAATATGTGGAAACAATGGGGTGAAACAACGTCACAGCAGTGAACCACCAGATGCTCTGTTATTTTGTCATCAGAATGTGGAGATTTCTCAGATGCTGTGATGTGTTTGTGTCATTCAGGCCCTCTGTGTTGGACAACTTTGCTCTTCTATCTGGTCAGCTGAACACTATCAATAAACTGCTCAAGAACGAGAAGACACCGTCCTTTCGCAACCAGGTTATAATCCCACTGCTTCTGTCTCCGGACCGAGATGAGGATTTAGCGGTGAGTATCAAAGCCACTGGCCGACATGTCTGCCTCTCAGAGGTGTTTTTAAGCAGTTCCCTCTGCTTGTTCCCCCACAGAAACTCACAGAGCAGCGTGTGCCGGTGTTCAGCCATGAGATCGTACCGGACTACTTGCGCACCAAGCCTGACCCAGAGGTGGAGGAGCAGGAGAAACAGCTGAGTGCAGAGGCAGCACGGATTGGCCCAGAGGTGGCACAGGTCAGTTGGTTGTTGTATGGAAGCAGTTTTGCTGTGCAGAAATGTACCACCGTAGGAATGCACCGATCCACATTTTTTCACTTCTGAGCCGATCCCGATACCTGAATTTGGATATCGGCCGATACCGATACTATGCCGAGCTGTGTTTGCTTTAATATTATTATTATCATTATTGTTGATTTTATATGAGATAATATGAATAAACAGACAAGTATGATATGTACGTATGTATGCATGTGTGTCCCAAACGACAACTTGAGGCAAGTATAAGGTCAGAAAAGGAAGTCGGAAAAACAGGAAATCCTGTTAACAGGAAAAATCCCATTCTGAAAACAAATATGCAACTGTAAGGGTTTCAAATTGATTGTCATGTCAATATTTATTAAATTCCCAAAATGTCAAATATTTGAGTCTTGAAATATAAGAAAAGTGCAATAAGTGTAAACATCTTACACACACACAGATCAAGTACACTGGCTCTTGTAGCATCAACAAATCACTTTGTCAACCTGGAGTTTACTTTGTTTTTGGAATGACTCCAGAAGTGATTCCTGACAGCTCGGCTAAAAAATCCTCGTGCTGTTTCGTGTGGTGCTTTTTTTAAATGTTTGATTGCGTTCGTAGTGTTGTACGACGTGAGGGAGCTTCCGCTTCTCTGAATTACGGCTTTGCAAACATTGCATTTTGCTGTCTTGCTCTGCGGTGTTTCCAGTGTAAAGTATTTCCACACAGCGGACATGTTGGCTAGCCACAATGCTGCTCAATGCTATCCTGCTAGCTGGCTGCAAACTGCGGAATGGATTTCCTGAGCGGGGGCGTGTCTCATAACTCTGTGTCTCATTGAGCCGCGCCTCCGTTCAGGAAATCCATTCCACAGTTTGCAGCCAGCTAGCAGACTGGCCGGCAGGAATCACCTGTGGAGTCATTTCAGCAGACAACGTTAAAGCGCAGATATCGGAAATCTGCGCAGGTTGGATCGGGAAATTCCTATACGTGAATTACGCTGGTATCGGTCCCGATACCGATACTGGATCGGATCGGCCTCATCCCTAGTACCACCTTACTTTGCGTGCAGGTGTAGTGTATCGCACATCGTTCAAACCTCCCTGGTTATATTTTTATCAACAGAAACAGATCCAGACGTTGAATAAACTGTGTTCCAGCCTGCTAGAGAAACTTAACAATCCTCGTGAGGACAGAGATGCAGACAGTGCAGGTATGTGTTTCTCTCACTGTCCAGGTCATTTACCTCAAACTGATTTCTAAATTTAAGGAAGTTAACTTTTATGAGTTCTTGTTTTTCAGCTATACGACAGAACAAACCGTCTTTCAACCCTGCCGACACTAATGCACTGGTTGGAGCTGTTGCGTTTGGAAAGGGGCTCTCCAAATGTAGGCCTCCAGGTCCAGTGGCCCCTGGACATTCAGGACAAGGGCCCATGATGACTGGGGGTCCAACTTTACAGCAGGTCACTATTGGTGGCGGTTCAGGCCAGCAAGCAGGTATGGGTGGACCTGTGGCACCACAGCAGCAAGGGCAGCCAGGTAGGAGACCTGGAGAGCTGGGTTAGTATTTCCCCTGACTACTTTTTCTTCGTTTTGCATTTTATTTTGTGTACTGATGTTACGTTCTTGCTGCTCTTCATCTTCCTGTGCATGGGTGTAATTCATTTGTATTATATTTGTACTATTAATCGATGTTTTAAATGTCTCTGTTTTAGGGTGTAAATGAATTGGAGATGGACAGGGTCTTTATTTGTAAAATAATCAAATAAATACAGTATGAAGGTTAATCAATATATGCAACTGAATATAAACAATTAAGATCGATCCAACATTTAATATTTGATTCATCCACTTCCAGGAGAGGCAGAAATTCATTTTACAAGAGCCTACTATTTTAAGTAGGAGTGTCATGAATTTTATTCTAAATCAAAAACTGATCAATAATCAAAAGCAAAAGTGTGTATTTGATCTCTTTCCCCCCCAGCCTGCTTACACACAAGACATGTAAGACAACGCAGTATAACATAGCTTACTGGTAAAAGAATGCTGGTGGATAAATAAATGGTTTAGATAAATGATGTAAATTTGACCATGTGGCTTTAGTGTGATACATTCTAAATCCATTCCTATATATAAGGTTAATACCATTCGCCTTATCTTTATAAAGAAGAATTAAAAAATGTAAATGACAGTTGTCAGAACGTAAAACAAATGATCTGTTTAACTTTACAAATCAAGACTCAACAGTGGTTTAGCCGTCAGTGCTGAAAATGTTTTAATCAAAAATCCAATCGTGACACCTACACTTTTCTTATTTGCATGCAGAGTGTTAAAAAAATGACCCTTTATGTGCTGAGCTCTGGATTTCTGAGTAGACATGCAGCTTTTATTGAGTAGACATACAGCTTTTATTATATATAGTTAGATGAGCACCATTTTGAACTATACAACCATTTTCTTTACATTTCAGTAACGCATTGTACGTGCTGCTGTTTATCTAAACAGCTTGGAAAGATCGTCTGTATGTGTATTTAGTTATTTATTTCTCCATTTTTTTTTCTTTCTCAGGAAAAATGCCAAGCAGCATCAAGACAAACATCAAATCTGCGTCCGGTTCAATGCATCCTTACAACCGATGAGCTCCATCTTTCTTAATTCTTCATCCAGCATTTGTTACACTTCAGAGACTCTCATAAGGCGGTGACAACATTTACAATAACCACTTACAGTATAAAGCCATTATTTTCATGGACTGGACCAACTTCTACGAAGTTATGACTCTTTCTTTAACTGTTTCACTGACATGCTTATTGTTCTATAAAATGATGTCCAACACAATCTTAATATTTGCAATCATCGGGGTACATATTTCATTTTTGATACAACACCTGGGCCTCAGTGTTTGGGCCACTAGATGGCAGTATGTCACCATCTACGGGATCATAACAGTGTATTTGGAACCGTACTGTGACTGTTTTTCAATAAAAGATGTGTTAAACGACTGCGTGGTTGAGTAATTAATATTTCGGAAACTGTATTTAAATCATATACTCTCCAATATTAATACAATGAAGATTCTGTTTGTGTACTTGAGGGAAATAATAATTCAGCAAATTTCCAACATGTATATTTAATTGTAAGTAAGTAAACTGTTAGTGGTTTGTCTGTTGTGCCATACGTGCTTTTGTCTACAATCCACCGTCTACACCGCTCGCTCTGTACTGTCAGAGCTTTGACCTTGTTGTAATTGAACATCACTAGTGTTAGTGTCCTGACATGGACGGGACAGTACCCATCAAATGACCATCCAACAGTTGAGACATGCACCATGATCTGATGTCTGTTCAGTATTTCTGCCTGTTTCTTCTCTTTGCCCATTTTGCTGCAGTACCAAAGGTGAGAATAATGAGGGTGGACGTTGGTCTGTGTGGCCTGATAATGTCAAAGTGTTTAAGGGGGCAAATGAGGAAGTATCGGTGCTGACGTGTGAGGGGGGCCTCTCTCCACGCCGGCTCTCTCTGTCCACTCCAATCCCTGTCCCGCTGCACAGCACAGTGACCGTGCTGCTGTCACAGCATGCAGGCCCATGGCTGACCTACATACACCCTCTGTCCCCAAACAGGCAGACGTCTCGCTGTGTCAGCCACCGTGGTCAGACGCTCTGCTGAGACAGCTCAAAGCTGCACAAGGTCACACTGGAGTCCACAGATGAGCTTTAAATTATAAACAAAGACCCAACAGGCAACATCCTGCAAAGCTCAGATTAAAGAAAGGCTGAACTGAGTTTTCTGACAAACTATCACACAAAGTTAAAGGATTATGCAGTTTTTGCTACAAACCATATTACAGTTTACCATTTTCAACGTTTAATTCTTTGATTTACAATTTCTGTTTTTCCTGCTTCACAGTTAGCTAAAGGGTTCCATTCATTTCAATACACACCAAACACCGAAAGTGAATTTGAGAGACTTGAGATTTGACTGAGATCCATCAGAATCCATCAGATCCATCATTCTGCAGTCTCTCTCCCTTGCTGTGGTAATAGAACAATAATGAAATTATTGAGATTCTCACAACATATAAAGAATTGGAACTAGTTTCTGCCCTGAAAAACCATTTCAAAATAGGAAAAACTACTGTATACCTTTATGTGACCAGCAGAAATGTGAAGCAGATTTGCAGTAAATGGCCTCCAACATGCCAATATGATGTCATGTTGTTCAGTGTTTTTCCCAATGAAGTGATCACCCTCTTGAGGATGTTACCCTAATTTCATTGCACCTCTTCTACTAGACGGGTCAGTTGTAAATTACAATGATCCGTGATGGATTGATGATATTTAATAAAAATGTATTCTCTCAAGTACAATACAATTTCATTCTTAAAAAGCAGAGCAGAGTTAAAGCTTTGCTGTTGCTAGAGCTGTAACCTATACGCTTCAGGCACCTTACAGTAGCCTTCGCTGAAAATCTAGAACCCCCCCAAAGCACCTTTTATTAAAGGAATTACACATTAGGGCCCAAATTGACCATGTGATGGTGAATAATGCACACTCCAGTACAAACACCAGCTGCCCATATCACACAACCTCTGGAATATTATAAGAAAACACTGTAGACCGGTACTGTCTGAGTGGTTTAAAGCTGCAATGACACGATTTTTGATACGTGTGTTTTTTAGTTAGGGTACAAAAAAAACATAATATCAATATTTAATACTTTCAATCACTGGTATAGTTTTGCCCCAGCTTATGATTAGTGTGAAATTTTAAGTGTCATTTTACACTACTAGTTGCTACTTTAATGACAGATTTACAACTGAGAGTTAAAAAGCGAAGGTGGAAAAGTTACAGGTTAGTTGGACATGCTTCACATGTTCTTTTCATGTTCTGTTGGATTTCCTGTGCCTTGTGATAAATACGAATGACCTACGCGACAAAGCAAACACGGATTTTCTGACTTAAGACCTGTACGAGCAGAGATGCAGGCAATGATTTAAATTGTACTCCCTGTAGAGCACATACACTAACACTGCTGTCACATCTGAGCCTCTTGCCAGCGATGTCTCTTCTGTATTATGCAATTATAATATTAATCTGCTCCTCGTCATAAAACTAGCATGTTGCATCTGGATCTGAATACTATCCATTCATTCTGCACAACACAACCACAACACAGTAACTACATATTTGGTCAAAGTGAGTTAGGTAGGTTACTTTTCGACATGTTTATCATAGAACGTTTCATACCATAATATATAAACAAAAAACAGCCTGAAAACGTTACATTACGAGAACTAAAAAACAGCTAACAGCCAGCGACTGCGCTCCTGCTAGTCAAGGCTAGCTGGTGAGATAGCTTAGCTTAAGCTAATTTACACACTTTTCCCTGTTTCCTGAACTAAAAAACTATTTAAGTAATTAAGTTTGACACGAATAAGACCGTGCTTAAAAGAAAAAAATCAACACTACATGAACTAGTCATGCTAACAGCTAGTGAGCTTAGCAATGACCTTAGAATGAGATGTTTTTTATCTACAGTAGGAGCGGGTTCTCTTCTACAGACTCCGCCATGTTGAACCGCCATGTTTCTACAGAAGCCCAGAACGGACAAACCAAACACTGGCTGTAGATAGGACCTATCATGTCTTTTGCGAATTTCCCAGCCAGCGTAGTTTCTCCTACACACTTGGAACAGGAGGGTGTGTCGAGGAGGTTATAACCTGCAACCTCACGACTAGATGCAACTAAATCCCACACACTGATCCTTTAAATCACATGTCTTTAATTAAAGACTAATTTATGAATTTCATTTATTTAGTCATTTATAGGCCTATTTAGTATTGCATGCATGTTCTGACCTTTTAGAGTGCAGTGTCTAAATGTTTTTTCTACAGGTTTTATGTTATGTAATCTGCTTAAAAAGACATAAAATAAAGGTTTTAGTCTACAACGTATAATTAATATCCGTTGACTAACAGCCTTCAGACTTTCAAACCCTTTATCAAATCTTTTCCCCCACCCCCACTCCTGGTTCTGTCCTCAGTGCTCCCTGCCTTTGAAAGACCCCTCAAGAGGTCAGCAGTGTTTCACTGTTTGGAGGCCCGAGAAAACAAATTCCTTAAACCGCCCTCTGTTTTGACTATTAATTTGAATATTAATTGGAATTCATAAATCAAGGTTGTTTTTGTGTGTGTTTGGGATGAGAGAGCTGGTGTAGTCACATCCAGTGCGTTCAGTCTGAGTCTGAGGCACACCGTACATACCGGATAATGGGAAAACTCAATATGACAGCTGCCTCCTAAATTACAATATACAGCATATAGCAGGGTACACAGAGCAGGGGGAACTGGGTCGTTTTTTTTTTTTTCACCTGACATAAATCCTTCTTGACAACATAATCAGCATTGCTATCTTATGAAAAGACAGGATTTCCCTCTAAAGCGACACACTGCGGTGACCAAATGTGTCATATGACTTCATGTCCAGAAATGCAGGGAAAACATTTAAGAAGATGAAAACACAGACGCAAACTCAAAGCAAATTAGCTCACTGAGAATGGGCACAAGAGATCCCACTGTCGTTGTCAGTTGTGACGTCCTCCATCATCAGTGCAGACTATTTTTTTTGTCTTTTTTGTGATTCATGTTTTGGAGAGATAACTTTCTCGCTTCTTTAATAAGAGCATCTCCTGGCACAGTTTTAAAGAGCCCCCCCCACCCACTATAATTGAAGAACATGATAAGGTCCATATCTTGCTCATTATGGAAGCTTTAGGCAACTATAAAGAAAGAGTTTACAGCCTTAAACTCCCACACCCCAAACACTTAAATATACTGCAGATTCTAATTCAAATGTTCTACGGTTGAAATAACTTGAAAGGCAATGATGACGCACGCTGATCTGTGAAATCTTCTCCAAATGCCTGCTTTATGAAAGTTGGGATCAGAGGAATTCATTAGAGATCTGTGGGTGGCATAGGCAATACGAGACCGAGGCTTTCCAGCAGCAAGTCTTTGCCAAACTGAACTCTTTCCAAATCTGAAATCTGAAACACTGACTGGAACACACCCACAGTCACTAATTACTTGACCCTATTCCTGCAGAGCCTTATTCTTTGGAGTTATTTTATGAGCAACGTGAGATCTATCAGTGGAGGAGAAGACTTGTTTCATCATATTAACGCAGAGGGTTTTCCTTGAGACGAAGCCTATGTCGTACCCTCAGACCTCAGACCTTGCGTCGTCTGCTTCAGTAGCCCTTCCCTCAGGCACATGTGTGCAACTGTGGTGTGTTGTGTGTGTGTGTGTGTGTGTGTGTGTTTCATGCTGGCAGGCGTTGACATAACTGATGTACATTATGCGTTGTGCATGAGGCCAGCCTCTTTATGAGCCTTGTTATTGTCATTGATATAATGTGAGCCCTGAGCCCCACTGTATGTGCCACATGCATTGTGGTCTGGTTGAGGATGATTGATATGAAACTCCAGTGATGAGAAGGCTCCGCTGTACGAGGAGGTCAAAGAAGATAGAAGAGTTTTTTTTCCTGTTACTATCCACTGCTTTGATTTCTTCCCTCACATCAGTGTGAGTGAGGGGTCTGATGTTTGCTTTTGTGCCCTTGCCAAAAAATGAATTTTTATCTCTTTGCAAAACAGCAATAAAGCATTTTACAAATCTAAAATCCAGACAAAACTCCTCCTCCTCCTCGTCATGGTTTAACACATCAAAAAGAGTTATTTTTCAGTTGATGTAGCTCCAGCAGAAAGTATGTACTGCCGTTCCCAACTCTTCCAATACAGCCTGTTGTTGTCTGCCCTTTGAGTGACAACCAGGGCCGGATTAACCCACTAGGGGGCCCAGTTGCAAAAACGAGCTGTGGGCCCCCATCAGTTTTAGTTTTTCAAGTTTACTTTCCATATTCCAAGACACATCAGCTCCACCTCAGCAGCTGCTATAAGAAATGAAAACCTAAGACTATAAAACTACAGCTCCCATGAAAAAAACAATAATCTTTCATCAGTAATCATCTCTGCTGTTATTACTGTCTGAGCTAGGCGCAACTCCCTCCACCTCTCGAAGTTCTGGGGCTTATGGGAAATGGTGTTGATTAAAGGGTGCTAAAAACATTAATATTGAATAAATAACTATATGATATATTTTTTTTATTGTGAGCCACACAACATACTTTTTAAAAAAAAGTGTAGTTTTACTTTTTGATTTTTTTTCTTACTTCTGTAACAGAACTCGTAAGTTCTGGTTTAACCAGTAAAACTGTATTCTGACACAGAGCCTCTCTGCAAGGCAGCCTAAAAGGCACTTACCATGTGAATTGATATATTGTGTTACCAGACAAATCAATGAAAGGTAAAGGTGTAATACCCATGACTGCAGGCAGGAGACAAATGGACAGAGAAGATTTTGAAAGAGAGATTGATGAGAGGCACCCAATAGGAGAGCTTACTTTTGAACTTGAACTTTCTCATAATAGACAATGACATTTTTAATTAGCCAACTAAACTCTTTTGTGAGTATTATTATTATTATTATCATTATTGTAACTATTCCCCCGTATTTTTTTTTGCAAAGTTTAACTTCTTACATTATGGTCCCTACAAATGTTGTTTCAAAAGGCAGAATAATACATATAATTGAACTTAATAAAATAACATAATTTATTATAAAACGTATTTATTTGCTGCCGTAAACAAATCAAAATATAACATATTTAGTCTACATAACATATCAGAATCAGCAGGTGTGTAATTGTAAAATATAAACTTCACTTCATATCATTTAACCTGCAGAAATATTACAGAGAACATGACTTCATCGTCCTCGGTGGTAGCGACGACCCTGATTGACCAGCAGTGATTCATGTCCTTATTTACCCCTGTGCTTCTCCAAAATCCACAAAAACCTGGGAAATTCTTTTGCCACATAAGTGGAATGAGTCAAACTATTTGATATTTCCCTCAACTTTCATTGCAGATTTGTTATTAACACAAATGTATTCTTGAATATCATTTGAACTGTTATCTTAACCCAGTATTCACTCATTTAGCTGAAAGGTTTTTAGGTTACTGATGTTTCAACTGCATTCAAATAGCAACATTTCACTGTGAACCAGTTTCTAAATAAATATTGAAATGAAAAAACTTCCAACTTTCAACCAGACATAGGCTGGTTAAATACATCAAGGCAACTTCTGACTTGCAAATCATCAAATCAGTGATTTCTGGGAATGGCTTCTTGTTGTAGAATGAAATATTAACACCTGCCAGCTGATTCTCATTCCTTAAAATTGACATTTTAGAGTGAATGGGTTACTTGGGTATCGAGTATCAAATGTCAGTAAAATGTCGGGTACATTTGATCCATTACTCTTTTCCTTATATTTCAGCCAATCCATTTGTTAATGGTTAAAAGACTTCAGAAAGTCCTGATTCAGTTTCTGATTGGATTTGCATATTTTCAGCGTATAAAATGGATAATGATCAGTGTAGCCTCCTAAAAACCTACATAGCATTTGTCACGGCGTAGCTTGTTATCCAGCCTGTTTGTTGAAAGGAATCAGGAATTCAAAAGAATGTACACTGATTTCACTCAGAATGGGATTTACAACCTTTTCACCATGTAATGACTGAATCAGACTCACAATGCCTTTTGGTTTGCAGGAGCACATGAATAAATTATACACGTCCGGCACTTCTTGCCTTTCATTGCTCAGACAGTGGCTAAAAGAAGCCCTTTGATAGAAACAAGGAGGCTTCTCCATGTAATTACACTTGATCATGTTTGCATATGTCACTCCCACAGTCTCTGTCACGCTCTCTGATTTTGGATGCTCCTGGGAAACCTCTTCCTAATCCACAAGTTAATGTTTCAACCCCTTCCTCCTCTTTTTTTTTTCTTTCCCAGGGACGGATGATTCGGAGGAGCAGAATCAGACATCCTGTCTGGTTTATCTGGAGGAGAGAGATAAGTGTGGATTCCGCCTCTTCCAGGGAACGCACATTAACCATGCCTCGGAGGGAGCGCTGGGTGTGGGGAAGGCAGAGAGGGAGAGGGTGGGAGGAGGGGAGGGGGAGGAGGGGTGGCTGTCTGCCGGGAGCGCACAGCTTTCACTCACTTCAAAAACTGTGAAAATGTCCCCTTCACACCCTCGGCAGCTCGGCCGAGCTCCGGCGCTGTGTTAGTGGTGATAAAATGCCTGCGTGCCGTGGAATAGTTGGAAGTGAGACGTGCAATGTTATCCAGAGGTGTTGGACTGACAAGTCTACAACGTGTAAACTTGTATCCTACAGTGACTCCTGACCCTGACCCTGTTACAAAAGTCTGGAGGAGAAACCCACACACAAGTTTGAGATGAAAAACTCAAAAGTGGAAAAGCTCGACAAGAGCACGTGAAAAACGACAAAACTGCAATTTATGCAACAAAAGAAACTATTTATTTGGGATACGCATTGCCAGTACAAATTAAGAGACCATAAAACCTACACCTTTCAGCTATTTTTCTCCACAGAAAACAGGTTTTGAATTGTAATTAAAAAGACAATAGTTTTCCCATTTGATACCTTTTTACATACGCAGAGATCTTAAAAGTTAAAACCTGTCAAGAAAAAGGCTCCACGGTTTCACTCTGAAATCCTTATAAAAAAGAAGTTAACATTCAAAACACTGCAGTACGTTATTTTATTGAAGAACAAAAAGACATGCAACAAATAAAACATTTCATGTTTTACAAATTGTTCATTTTTCTTTTTCATGTCTCTTTTCCTTTTATATTCAAAAACTAAAAAGCATCATTACATGAAGCTTCGATAATATTTGACAGGCAATGTGAAAAGTAGAGTTAAGCCTTTTTTTTTTTTTAACGGAGGGGTGCAAAAACAGTCCTTGTGTTTTGCCTTGCATGGCCGGTGCTGTCAGTTCACTCCAATGACTTCAGAAGAGACGACTGAGGCAGGTTCTGTGCATCACTTCAACTGCTCGGCCCCTCCACTGTAATACTGAGCAGGTGAGTCGAGGAGGATCCGCTCCCGGTGATCCAAGATGAGTTTGTTTGGTGTAATCGTGCCGTGGTCGACCTTCAGACAGTAGCTCTGAAACATCCGTGATTTCATACATGTGTAATAAATACAAACACGCTGACAACTGTTAAAAAATACCTGTGGTTTTCAGGCTGTGTTGTGACTGGTTGGGGTCTCCAGATTGAATTCTGTTTTCTGTAAGGGTTCGGTTAAGCTAAAAAAAAAAAAAAAACAATGCCAGGGGGCAATGTTAACACTAACTTTTCACGTCACCTTCATTCGGACAGTAGCCACCTTGGAGGCAGGCTTGTTTTTCGGTGGTCTGAGTACAAAATAACAAAGGATTTCAACTTAAATCCAGCAGGAACTCCGTCAGGCTGTGTTAAGACGGCTGCTGTCCAAATTCAAGATGCAAAAAAAAGAATAAAGGTGCATATCTACATACTGTATATAGAGCATTCTTGGGCTCATTCACATATAATGGTAGCATTAAAGAAAAGAAACATAAGCCTGTAGCAAAGCAACATAATATCAAATGAAAAAGAAATGAGTTATTCACAAAATGGAGACATAAAAATATATCCAAACATTATCTGGATCTGTGTGCCATCAGGGTATTTGTTTCCACTTTAATTTATATAAACAGTACTGTATTCCAACTGCATTTTTTTGGCTTTGAATACAGAGCACTAGTGCATTATGAGATGCTCACTAGTACTGTAGATAATAAAATCCTACGAAAAAGAGGAAAAAGAAAACGTCAATAAAGCTGATCCCAATGTGGAGGATAGAAATTCTGCCATTTTTTTTGGTATCAAAGTATGTAAATTCTGATATCACATGAGGACTACTGTAATCATGTATACATGTTAAGACCACATACTATACTGTACACAGGACAAATTTAATTTCACATTTTGGATTGGTTTGTGGTGATGGATGTGGTGTTTCTTAATGTCATTTTAAAAGAAAACAAAAAGTGAATGGACTCTTGGATACCGGAAATACAAACAGTGTAGTTGTCGCTAGTGTTAGCAGAGAACAGGGGTTACGGGATGAGTAACCTCAAGTTTTTTCAGCACTGAATGCATATGGAGTTATATTTGTCTCACAATCCTGAGCTTGCAATGGGATATTGTACAAAGTATAATGTGTAGAGAAATTCTTATCCTTGTTGTTTAAAGAATCATTTTATTTTAAGCAAATCTATTCTGCACTCAAAATGTCCCATGGTGTTCCAATGGATTATGACATAAATATAATTCCATGAATTAAAAGTGAATTCTGAGAAAATACATGCAATGTGTTAAATCCCGACAACACGTTACCTTAAAATGAGAATTACAATTTTTTTGTTTTGGATTTGGTTACCAGCAGTATTTGGCTATATTGACCTCTCTGATACACACTGCCTGATAATGTACTGTATGTACACTCTCTTTCTCTCATATATGACTACTATAGTTAAATCTTAAAATTTCCTCTGTATTGTTTTCTCCCTGACATTTACAAATGTCACCCCTTGAGTTCAATCATTAGGCGTTATTGTGCTTTATTACATATTGACATGCCGTAATTGCTGCTAACGTTGTCATCGATTTAGTGTTTCAGGTCAATTTTTGGTTGAATATTGTGGATGCCGACATGCATGACAGAACTTCAACTCTCTTTGTAAGTCACACTCGTTATGTTAATTGCTTGCGTAAGAATTTGCATCATTGTACTGCATATGAGCAGGAAACCTACTACTCTGGCAATAAAATATAAAATGCCTTACATGTCCTTGTCTGTTGCAGAAGTTCTGAATACAAACTATATAAATCGAGGTTGAATACTTGGATATTACCTGACTATTATGACTGGACTAACGTGATAACACTTCACAAAGCATGGCATGAAAAATGTAAGGATGTGATGTGTAATGTAATATATCAAAATTCACCTCCAGGGTTGAACTTTGGCACTGTAGATAAACAAAATGTGTGAACACAGTAATAAAGACAGAGGTGTAATGACAGGGCATGGTGTGGTTTGCAGTAAATTCCAATAATTATAAAAATTTGTAAAACCGAAGCGTTGTTTTCTCTGTTGTTATTTCGAATAGAGGTAGTGTGAAAGAATTTCAATTTACAAGACGTGGGGCTTTTGCTGCTAACTGTGTGCCTACCGTGTGAATACATAATGTAAGAGAAATACAAAGAGGCAACATGGACATCAAGTGGAAACTGTACAAACTGTGAAGTGTGGATATGAGTCCCCTACGCAGGCTGCTAACGGTGCTGCCGTGGTCCAGATAGGAAAAAGTGAAATATTTGTCCGTAGTGGTGGAAATGTCATCCAAGACCCCGACTGTGTCCCCGCCGCGTGACTACATACAGCACGTCACGTCCAGTCCCGATGGGGTTTGAGCTTAAGTCTTGAGAGATACGGCTGGGGTTGCAGTGGCGGAGGGGGAGCAGAGGACGGAGGAGTGAAGGAGGTGGGGGTGGAGGATCAGTTGGAGGTGTCGGAGTGAACGCTTCCAGGTCCTTCTGTGGGTGAAGTCACTGATGAGGGGGTCGGAGCATCCTGCCAGCCACCGTTTGCCTGAGAGGAAAGAAAGAGAGAAACAGTGGGGGGGGGGTCTATTACTTTCATATTCATTACTCAATGCAGCTGGGTCACACAGTGAGGTACAACAAATGGAAGTCCTGAGGGCGACGTATGAATGCAGCATGGAATGCTGGGATACTTAGCTGTCACAGCCCTAAGCCAAATTTCCTCCTGGATTGGAGGAAAGGCTAACCTGGCTCAGACTATAATTTTAAGAATAAGACTGACACGAAAAAAATAAAATCATGTTTCCAACCAAGCAGAAATGGAGTGAATTACGGTCCGTCATACACTGCACACTCAAATTCATATAATGAAGAAAACACACAGAAGAAAAGTCAAGCTGTACAAGATTTTATCTTAAAATAAATGCCTGTCACTGCCATTTTAAATAATATGAATAATATATGTAAATTGTATGAGAAGACCTCTGAAACAAAACAAGTGCAATCAATGTCATATGCACTAATTATGACGCTGACAGCAGGAATTAACATACAATAAGGGCTATGGAGGGCTGTTCCACTACCAGAGACAGGGCTGTTAAAGAGCATTTAGGATATTAATAGTACATTTAAAACCATCAGAAAAACTGGAAATGGTCTTCGACAGCCTTTCATTTCAAAGCCTGTTATTTAAGGCAGCAGACAGTAGTGTGTAATCAAAAGTGGAGGGGTCAGATTGTAGAATGTCTGATTTTTGTGACGCTCTGCCTGTTTCAAAATTGTAATTACGGCCGTAATGATCCAAAACATGCATTATGTATCTGCACAGTCATTATCCAGTCTTTCTATTTCAGAGGAGATGTTTCCTTCAACTCTGATTCTTTGTTCCACTCTTCATTCATAAAATCTGTCTTCAGATGCCTGGAAAACTGTTTTCAAGGATACAGGGTATACATTTGTTTAATTAACAATAACAATGCAACACCTAATTTGTCTGATTCAGTGTTCAGACCTCTAAGGGTGATGTGTTGGACCTTTTTAGATATATCTAAAACAAAAATGAAAAATCTAAAACTTTAAATGAAGGCTGGTAATGGTCGAGAAACCCTGATGACATACAGAAGATTAACAACTTTGACAGAATATTTGGAAAAATACATCAAACAAAACTGAGGAGCAAGTGAAGAGCCAGAATTCCTAACCTACTAGCCTCAGCTACATAAATCACAGGCAAACAGCCTGGCAGACAGATATCCCGCTCTTACATTATGCATTGCGGGGCTTCTTTACAGGGTATAAAAGTGAATAACACAGCATATTGTGGCAGTGTAAGTTGTGGTAGAGCAAGCAGGCGTCCAAGGAGAACCGTATCTGTGAGGTCAAAGGACTGAGAAAGAACAGGGCCTGAATACGTTAGTGGCCTCTCAGGGTTAGCACAGCTGGCTGTGGGATGCGCTCGGAGCGGCCAGGAAGCCTATTTGAATACACATACATGTTTTTATACGGGAGACATTTCATCTGATTATCATATGGCCACTGAGGCACGACGACAACAGCGGAGGAACCCAGCCGCGGCTGTGACCGTCCTCGTCCTCTCAGCGCGGCTCGCTGTCAGGGCCATTAGTGTGGCAGGAACATGATCTGAGCAATGCGCTTGGATTGCTGTCCCAAGTCCACACTCTGCTCTCCTTGTGTCTGTCTTATCGATTTTCCCCTTTACGACACGGCTTGTCGCTGTGAATTTCCCTACTGTTTGCAGCCGCCAGCGCGCAAACCCCCAACCCCTCCCCACTGCAACCCCCACTTCAATACCCGAACTCTGCAGCAAAATAAGACAAACATGAGGGGAACACACCCCTACGGCACATGAAGAGTTGTTTCCAGCGGCGCAAGGTTTTATTTTTAGAGGGCCAGCGCTGTTGTCTCCTGGGAGGCTTTAATGGGAGCTTCTGGCCCCTGGGCTGCTAATCACAGGTCAGGTGGTCAGAGGGATTTGAAGTCCAGTGCAGGAGGTGTCACCTGTTTGTGCAGTTCGCTCGTGGCTGACTGTACGTGGCTGCAGGTGCTACGCCAGACCTGATCCAATATGACAGGCTCAGACGGCGGCTCTGCATGTGTGTGGCCGGCCCCACGACTGCATACGCTGGGCAGCGTGCTGCCCATGGCGCGAGCGATACAGAGGCAATCAACTAGGTGACCATGGAGCAGAGACAAGTCCTACTAAGTGGCATTCGGAGCCCTATGGCTTTGAAATAATTGGTAGGGAGAGAAAGAAAGAAAAAAAGAAGAATCCTTACATTGATGCCCTGCGGACTGTACATCTGGTTGGCCGTGAGTCCTTCACTGTATCCGCCTGTCTGACTGATAACATGGCGAAGGGTATCCACCTGAAACATTCAGAAACAACAAACAAAGCAAGGTCAGAGTCGAGACAAGAGAAGCACAGAAGAAAAGAGAGAGGGATGACAAGACGACAAGAGAGACAACAAGAGTACACTGCTGCAAGTATATCCTTGGAGACAATAAGGTCCAATCAAACAAAAAGGTAATTTAGGATAAAAAACGTTTGCTTTTCGCTGAAATAAAATCTATTCACATAGATTTCCCTTGAGAGTGTGAAGAAGCTGTATAGTGGAGCCAGTACAAGCCTGTATGGTCCTTTCTCCCAACAGACATTCTGACATGGCGGGAAAGGCACAGGTATAACAGAACATAATGACGGCTCTGTTTCATTCAGGTCTAAGTAAGCTAGCTAGTTCAAACTCTTATGTTGGCTCCCCTTTTTGCAACGTAAAAGCACTCTTAGACACATATACACAAACACATACATTGGCCTTTGGATCATACATCTATTTTGCCGCCATATTGGACCGGGCAAGATGAGCCTGTAAACAAATGCTAGTAAACGGGGGAGCTGCATTTTTTTCTCTATGAAATGCACTCCAGTGTTTACACCCTTTTTACCCTTTAATATTAGAAACATAAAACGTTTTATCAAGAAAAAAACGCAACTCCCCCTGTTTACTTTGCTGTTTGTTGTCTGGTCCAATATGGCGGTGATATTGACTTTTGCAGCAGCGAGCTGAACCAGTCAGTGCAACGTCTTATATATATATATATATATATATATATATATATATATGTCTATGGAATACTGCAATGGAGGTGTGTATGAGAAGGGTAAAAAAATATGCGCTGGAAATGAAGCTGAATCAACGTGGGAACAATGAACAAACAAGACTGCTTTCATGCTAGCAAGGCTTGTAAACTCTAGGTTAGTAAGACAGTTTCATGCAGTGTTGGCAGAATGGGTTAACAGCATGCACTGTTCCAAACGGTCACCACCATTGCTAGCCGAGCAGTCACAGCATACTCAGTAATTAGCCTAAATTAGCCTGATTCATGTTTTACATTTGTAGCGGCTTGTTAGCAAGTAAGAGCAAACGCTAACAAATGGTGCATTAGTCTAATTAATGACAATGGTTACACCTGTGTAAAAATGTCTGCTGTGAGAAAGGTCTGTTGGGAAGTGAGGTGGGCCTGCCCCTGTATTATCTGCTGCGCTGCTCAAGGCCCTACCTGAGACTGCACGTTGGCTCCCACCTGAGCCCCCTGGTACGAGTCCCCATTGAGAGACTGCACGCTCATGAACAAGTCCCCGGAGTTTGACATGTTAAAAGAGCCAGCAGAACCTGAAAGGAGAGAGGGAGCAGTCGAATCACAGAGAGACAGAGAGCAAGCAGGCTAAGCAAGTTGGCTGGTCCAGGCAGCAGCCCGGAGCAGCACCATGCAGAGGTTAGCTAGCAGCCAGACAGGCTCTGTTAGATGAAACAGAGCCAAGAGGAAACTAATGGACACATGAGGACAGAAGAGATACAGCTGTCTCCCCCGACACAAGAGGTGTTTGAGTCGAGTAGAAGTTTTAACCTCCAAACACAGAAATAAGCACATAGTATTAGTGCTCTTAAGAGGTTATTCATGGCTGAGCTACAACCAGGAAAAAAGAAAGAAGAATTGAAAAAGCAGTCCTTATGGCCTCACGCTGTCCTACCCAGGGTGGAATTATCACTAACAGTTGATTTCAGAGTTGGGTAGGCAGTAGGCTCAGGATGTGTCCAGCCTCGCTCAGTACAAGCACTCAGCAGGACGCAGGGGCAAACCGTTAGCCTAGCTCTGTCAAATGTGACAAAAAGCAGCTTCCAACAAAACTTGCGGGACTTTTGAGTTCATTCGGTGACTACTTGGTACTCCAGGATACAACACGTAAATAAATGAGCTTCGGAGTGGTTTAAGTGTATATTTCTTCACTTTTTACAGATCTAACCCTGCTTCCTATACTTGTTCTATGCTAGGCTACACGTTTCCTGTTCTTAAAAAATAAAGGACTATGTCAGTAACAGATAAGGCCAGCATTATTCTAGTTTTATTTTTTATTGTCAACAAGCTTCATAAAAAGACCAATACTTTATCTTTCAGTGCTCTCTGACTTCCCTGCCCTATATACCCACATGTGAGACTGACTTAATAGAAACTACAGTGGCCATGTTCACAGTAATGAGGGAACACCCACTACAACAGCTTGACTCACTGATGTGTTTTTAATAGTTTTTGGACATCAATGGAGCTCTATGGCACAGAGGAATAAGATATATCAGGCATTACGTGTTAGTAGAGTCAATTCATTGTTGGTTCTGTCTTTTTATATGATATGTTGACAATAAGAAAGAAGTGCAGAATATCACCAGACCTATCCTTGAATGTCAGTAGAGCAGAACATGATGAACACAGAGTTAAATAGATGTAGAATATGATTAATTGAGATGAAGACAAAAGGACAGTAAGCAAAGGGAGACTTGGTATGGGGCTCAGGTTGGCTAATCTCTGACACAGCTTTGCTCTAGAGTGGCAGTTGTACTTGTTAAGGGGAAAAGTTTGACCTGTTTAATATTATAATGGTGCATTATCAGGTGATAGGCATGTTCCTTGTACAAGAACTGCCTTTTGGTTAGTGCTAAATCTTTTCATTCCTTACAAACCACCAGCACCAGCAATGAAATAGCCTCAAACTGATATACTGCAATAGCTGCTTAGTTGTAGTAATGCACAGAGAGGAGGTACATGTCTAATAGCTGAGCAGAGCCAGGGACTTCCTGTCTCACCTGCAGAGTTTGGAGTTGAGGGTGAATTTGCTTGGCTTCCATGTGAGGATGCATTAGCCGCATTCACGGCAGTTCTCGCAGCGTACATGTTGGCTTCTTCTTGGAACTTACCAATGTTTTTCTTGTATCTGATTCTTTTATTCCCAAACCAGTTGGAAACCTGAGCAGAAAAACAAGAGAACGTAGTTTAATCCTCGTGAAATCTTAACACACAGAGCCTCTCCACATTTGAGGGCAAGCATTCAGAGAGATCAGGGTAGCTTGCATGGCCTTAATGGCATGTGAAACACTGCAGAGAGCCTCTGTCAGAGGTAGGGGCTACATAGACTGGTGCTGCGAATCCGCATTAGTGCCAGAATGGAATGATTGCCAATAACAGTCTCATTATGTCACCATGACTGCAGCTATCATCAGAACTCACGCAAGCACCAATCAGTCAACATCCGCTAACACCCATTACTGCTAATGGACTCCCAGATGAAGCCAGGGGGGTAATCCCAGCGCTAATGATAAACAACATTAAAATGAAAACCGAATCAATCCTGCAAAGTTTCCAATACACAGAGTAGGTAAACATTCTCCTTTATTATGGCCAAGAAACAGAAACTCTACAAATCATTCAGCCGCTGAGCAGCTCCCACAATCAGGCCCAGATGCATCCTCAAATCACTTGGTATAAATTAATGAAACCAATTGAGAAAACAATCCATTCCCAAATGATGGATTCAAAACACAAACTGCTGTTTACCTTGGTGTTGTCATTGCTTTCCTTATTATCAATTCTCACAGAATTGAGACAACTTGAGCGCTAGAATGCAAAGATTAAAAAAAAAAAAAACAAGGTGCCTAAACGGTTTCTCTTTTTGCTTGTCAGCAGCATTGGCACAATCATCACAAGTGTCTTTAGATGGTAAGTTACTGTGTGATTTATAGCGAATCATCATTGTCATCAAATGACTGCAGTGCTAATTTTCAGAGGCTAATGGTCTTGCTAATTACTTCCATATACTGTATACTATATCACAATTAATTAACACGTTCATTTTTATCATGATATGAAACAAATACTTTTTTTTTTTTAAATGATTATCAAAAGAAGTGATTTTGCATATTTTGTGCATTCTAAGAAAACTTGTTCCACTATATGAAGAACTGTGACAGCAGTGTTGTCTTTAGCTTGCGTTACTTCAATAGAAACAAACACACTGGTCAAAAATAGCTTTGTCTGGTTTGAATTACAATAACAAACTTATGACATGGCATATTTATACTTGAGTCCTTTGTTGTCTCAGTGAAAGGTACTGCTAAAAGATTAGAGGAGCTGTCTGTACTCATGACAGTCAGAAAATGTATTATTAGGTTACTTGCCAAAACTTGCTCACAGCTGCTTTAGATGAGAAATTGTGTTGGTGTCACTGTTCTGTGTAAATTTGTATTCCTACAGGTGGTGTATGGTGTGGGGTGGCACTGATCTCTGGTGTACCTGGGCAACTGTGATGGCGCACTTCTTTGCCAGCTCCTCTTTAGCCTCCTCGCTGGGGTAGGGGTTACTGAGGTGTGAGTAGAAATACTCGTTCAGGATCTCTGTTGCCTGCTTGTTGAAGTTTCGTCTTTTCCGCCTGCAAAAAGAGCAACGGAGGTTAAAACAGGAATATAAGTCAGAACGACATAGAGTGGATACTGGCGTGCATTGCTGTCCAACATAGTGTCTCTTTTTATGCTACCACTAGGAGGCACTGAAGGCTGAAATTACTCACAGGGGTTTTAAACAAAAAAACTAAAATGCCTTTGCAGGTTAGAGCTGGGTTTATTATTACTTGAGAGATGTTCTGATACCCTGTATGATTGCTATCATTGTTGTATGGCCTGTCTCAGGTAAAACCCTTTGTAAAACATGAGCAAACACATACAGAAAATGGATGTCATAGAACTTTCTTTTATTATCTAGTTTGACAGTCAATCAAGTTGTTGACATCTAGCTAGCTTTGGCTAACGCTACCAGAAATAAACTTTTCTTTGCCGCCCTAAATAGTCGTTGCCAGTACCCAGTGGCAGCACAGCGCTCTGACTCCAGTTGGCTAGTACTCGTTGCCTTTGTTCGTTAGGGTTGGTTATTTTAGGCATGAGTAGTGAGATTGGTTAGGGTGAGAATATCAGGGTAAGCCATTCAGAGAGTAGGGTGAGTCATGACTTCACCATCCTGGGAAAAAAAGTTAAAATAATACTATATTTCATAATGCCTCGGTGCATACCTAATCCAGCCTCCAGGCTGTATTAGAGGCAGTTCAGATATGGTTTCGGAACAATCCTATTTTACTTGGTTTATAACTCATCCTGTGTAAGTCACCAACTGACAATATGTTTTATTCACTTTGCATTAACGCAGACATCTTATCAGATTGCAACCCTAAAGTTTGATTGATCCACAAAGATTGATTCATCAACATCTATATCTCCAGGCTCCAAAGCAACATTTTGGTAGTGTGACTGGGCTAAACATTTGTTGTTTTGTTGTTGTAGACATGGCTTGAAAAAAAACGTAGTCTGCAATTAACACCAGTCACCTAAACTATGGCATTCAAGATGTTAGCTTGATGGTATCTTGGTTTTAAAATAATTTGGTCTCTTTAGGTCTCCCTGGTCTTCCATTGGATGAACTTTACTTGCTTTTGTGAAAACCTCTGCCACTCTAGAAACCTTCAATTTAGCTGCAGCTTTGTTTTGAGACCCTTTGTCAGGACTCAGGAGAACAATTTGGCCTCAGACTGCTTCACTACAGCTCTGTTTATGAGCAACTGAAAAAAGAATTAGCAGTGGCGATAACAGCACATAGAGGGACATTACAATCTACTCAAAATCCACTATTAGTTGTGGAAAAACCAAAACAATTCATAGTCTGAATTAACATTTGAAAGAGACACATTTAATGGAAATATGTATCAATTAGAATATAATATGAAGAATAAACTGTATATGTTTTTGATAAATGAAAAAGAAAGAGCTATTGGTGGGGCTGGGTATCAAACCATAATACTTTTTCAGTACTGAATAAAATACATGAACCAAGTACTGAAAAGTCAAGTACAAAATGTGCAAACTTTCTTCCTTATTCGCTAATCAGAATGTTCCAATTTTGCTCATTTTAGAAGGGATTTTAGGCAACGTTCCTGTACTTTGTGGCTTGTGGTTATATAAAGAAGTGGCCTCTTTTGTTAAAGTATAAAACAAATTTGTAGAAAAACATTTAATATTCGCCCACAGTTGCTTATTTACACTTCTGGCAGACATACACATTAGCATTCATTTGAATCTGTGCTTCTGGCCACCTGATGAAAGTACAACATGCACTCCACCAACTCCTGAGGGAATTATCTGGCTATTGAGCTGCTAAATGCTCCACTGTTCACCAGCTAGTGTTCAGTGGGTTTATCAGAGCTCTTTTGCTGAAAACAGCTGCTTGGCAATGAGGCTGATGAGAGCCGTGAGACTGAACCAAAACAGTTAAAGTCACTGCCTGTAAAAACAAAACAACGAGCTGAAAGACACTAAAGACATCTGTACAGCTCATTGGGTCATTTGATCCGTTTTCAATATAAACACATTAATTAGAGCAGCATTAAAGGGCCAGTGTGTAGGATTTAGTGGCAACTACTGGTGAGATTGCAGATTACAACTAACCGAAAACCCCTCCACTCACCCCTCCCGCATGCGAAGGAGTAATAATGGTAGCCAAAAAACGCGAAAAGCCTTATCTACAGTCAGTGTTCGGTTTGTCCGTTTTAGACTACTGAAGAAACATGGCAGTTCAACATGGCGGACCCGCTCCCACTATAGATAAACGGCTCGTTCTAAGGTAACGAAAACACAACAATTCCTATATTCAGGTGATTATACACCAATGAAAACATACCTATGGATATTATATTCCATTTCTGACATTAGATCCACCTAAATGTTACACACTAGACCTTTAAAGCAAGCGTTAAAAAAGTATTATTTTGGTGTTGGTTCTGAAAGTCAGGTATATAGTATCCAAAAATGTAATTCCTAATTTGATATACAAGACTTCAAGGATATAGAATAATAACACCTTGAAGCAGACAGATATCATATGCTGATGCCCATGAGTTGACTGACCCCCTATCTCATGCACCTATCAGGTCACATCTGCATGTGCCACATTTAAAGAGGGCTTTACATAAGCTGGAGGGGAACCCTGTAAAATCTCCATGCATGTATCCACCGGTGAGGAGATTTGTGCTAAAATCACTCCAAAAGCCTGCTTGAGAATATGTAAATGTGCACAGCATGGGCTCCAGCAGCCAGTAGATTAATCAGCGGAGCCGAGCATGGCAGTGCCTCTCAACCAGTGAAAGCTCTCTTCTTCCTCTCCCTTTCCCTTCCCCTCGCTGCTGCTGCACCACCACAATAATTTGCAAGAGAATAGATAGGGAGCTTTGTAAGGGAGCGCATGCCTCATTTAAATGTTATGCCTCCAACTCAGACTTTGAGCGACATTTATCCTTGGAGAAATGTATGCAAATCCGAAGCACGCATCAAAAGGAACAAGCGATTACATTAAAAAAGGGAAACAGTTAGTGTTATGGAGCACGCAGGGAACTCTTATTGGCCAGTGTTGTTGGGTATGCTGGTCCAAATGGCATCCGTAGATGTAAACCATCCCAATGTGTGTGGTGAGTAGCAAAAACAGCATGTGTTACAGCATGTTTATAGCATGATAGGCCTCCTACATCAGCCATTCATATGGTTATCAGGCAGAGAGGGGAGCATATGATGATGTGCAGTGTTGTTAAATTGGGAGGCTATTTGCAGCATGGAGCGTGGTGTGCACGGTTTGCAGAATGGAGATGTGCACACACACTCGTGTACACAAGGACACACACCTGGCATCGAGGAAGCGGGAGCGCAGGATCATGACGGCCTCGCAGGTGCTCTGTTTGAGCTGCATCTGGATAGAGCTGAACTTGCGGTGGATGATGTTCACCATGCGCTCGATCTCTTTGGGCGAAATTGGCCGCGTGCGCGACTGCTCCCGCAACAGGTTCATCACGTGGGTGGTGAACTCGTTACACGCCTGTAAGGATGAAACACACACACACAGACACGCACAGGAATTTAAAAAATGTATACCCAAAAATACTTCCCCTAAAGTTAATAAAACTGAATAAGGCTGATTTGTCCATGTGGCCATGTCGAATTCACCACTGTGCGCACACACACACACACACACACACACACACACACACACACACACACACACACACACACACAATGACAGTATTTAAAAATCACAGACCAAAGAAATCGACAATCCAGCTCTTTGCTTAATGTAGTTCTGGAGCAAGCTTTCTCACAGAGCCAAGAGGGAATATAAGCGCTGATATTTTTCATATTTAACAGAAGTGGTGATGGCAGTTTGTTGAGAGGAACCAATGACAGCTGTTCCCCTCTCAGACACACACTTTCACAGCATAGCCACCCTGAGAGATGAACATGCCACGACGTTTCATTCATCCCCCCCGTGTGACACCAGGCGTGAATCTGCCACGATATTACACTCCGACTCTGTGTCTCTTACTGTCTCCTCTTCTTTATTTCTTCTCCTCCTGTCGATCTCTCTCTGGATTTAGCCGTGTCAGGCTTTGTCTGTGTCTGTCTATCTGCGTGTTCATCTGTCTCACTCGCATTCATCTGAAAGGGGTGCTATTGTCATGAATACATCGCTTATCAAGGCAATGAGAGGAAATCATACCCCCCCCAGACTTTCAAGACTATACTTGGAATACACACAGACACACACAACATGGTGCATATGCTGGACTATTCTGGGGTGAGAACACAATCTAGAGTTGAATTCTTAGTGACAGTGATATATATTGAGGAAACATTTGAGTCTATGAGGGTTGCCAAGCTGATCCTGCATCAGTTTAATCTGGATTAAAAAGAAGAAGAACTGAAAAGTGGGACCAGCTCAGCAATGATATAAACAGATTTTCAATGAGCACAGAGAAACTTTCCACTTTCAGCAGATGAAAGTGAAAACATCCTTCTAGAGTCAAACTCTGCACATACAGCATTCAAACAGCACACAAGAAGAAACACTGATTTTTAAGTGGAGGGGGTCTTGGTTGCAAAACATTTGCCAAAATGTCGACCATAATGAAAATGACCATCAGAAAGGTCAAAGTGACACCATAAGATGTCTTGTTTTGTCTGATCAGTAGTCCAAAACTTTAGAATATTCAGTTTGCCATCAAATCAATAAAACCGACAATAGCAACAACTGAGTAGCTGGAAAAAAGATGATTGTTTGTATTTTTACTGAAAATGATTATATTAGTAATTATTATATATACATTATTTATCTGTTGATCGAAAGATCTGAATTTCATTACAAAGGGAATTGTGGTCAGCTGTATAGCCATGAACCATAAGGTGAAAATCCACTGATGATAAAAGTTCATACATATTAATGACACTTGTATGTTGTTTTACATGTTGATGTGTTTTCTTTTGTTATATGTTTTGATGTTGGATTCTATAAGACAATGTCCACTACCATTGTCAATAAAGGTTAAGTTAGGTTACTTTATTTGTACCCATAGGTAGATTTGGTTTTCAGTAACAGGCAGGGCATTCCTCTTGACAAAAATATAAAAACAACAAAAAACTCAGACATTTGACATATTGTTTGTGTTGTTGTTAGCAAGAGTGCCACTCAGCCTGTTGTGGTTTATCTTTTGTGTCGCTGAAGGAGAAACAATTAGTTGATTAAACAATTATTTGACTGACAGACAATTATTCACCAAAAGTTGAAGCAAAACATTTGCTGTTTCCAGCTTCATACTTTGAGGTTTTGCTGCTGTTCTCTGTTTTACATAACTGTGTATCTGAATATCTGCTGTCCTGTAGGTTGGATGTTACATTGCATTCTGGGAAACTCTGAAGAGCACTTTTCCTTATTTTTTGACATCTTATACACAAAACAATTAACAGATTAGTCGAAAATCTTTTGTTCCTGCCCTAAACCCCTAGCAAAAGGGTTATTGCAGCTCAAGCTTGGAGAACACACCTGTATTAAAAACTTTCTCTTTCTCTCTTTCAGAAAGCACTTCATAAATAAAGATTACAATTAGTATTATTATTATAGTTGTAAGATCTGAGCCATATACATACTCTCATAGTAATAATGCTGTATTCTACATATTCTCACTCTGTACCAATCAGTGCTTCCTGTAAGTCAATACAAATGAAAGCTCTGGTGTTTATATATGCAGTCTCACCTGTTCATACTTCTCCAGCTCTGTGTGGTAGATCTGTCTGATCTGGGTCAGCTTGGCCCTGTAGTCAGAGTGCTCTGCGGAGTTGTCCGGCCCTGCTCCCCCCGAGGCCGCTGCCGCTGCTGCAGCCGCCGCCGAGCCTCCGCCTTTCTCCGGACCGGACACTCCCTCTGCCAGCAGCATGTTGTCCAACCGCATGAGCTGGGGATCCGGGGGCTCCTCCTCCTGGGCGCCGCGGATACTCAGCACTGCAATGACAGGAGGAGGTCAGAGGTCAGCCATAAAGGTCACACCTACAGTGGCGTGATGCACCGTAACAAGCTGTCAGCTGCGGAGCACAAGTGCACGTCTGACACCGCTGAGCTGCACCCGCACATCCACCAGCTCAGTGTGAGTGATGCAGCATGTCGCACACAGCAAGCAGAGTGTGGACGAATCCTCTGCCTCAGTAAAGGAGATGGTTAAGCACCACTACAGAGACTGAAACTGGTTTGATTATCTCTTGTTTTAATGACAACGTTCTGATGCTAAAAGGGAATAAGGGACACGTTTTCATGCTCTAGAAATGCAGCTCCACACCATTTTATAAATGACTGTTTACAAAGGAGCTGTGTCTGGACTCTCTCCAGCTCTCACTGCTAGGCAGGACTGGGAGGCTGATTTGGGCCCAAGGTTTGATGACGATGTGAGGGAGAAGCAGTGTCAGTCATTCAGTTCAAACTTTTTTTAGAATTAAAATTTGTATTGGTTTTTGAAAGGCTTGGTACATTGCATACATATATTATGTTTCCAGTATACTAATGGCACATTTGAAGGCAGATTCCAGTATATATATAAAAAAAACATTACATCACAAATACATCTTGAGTCATACTACAGGATCACAGCCACAGAGAACACTGATATCTATTTGGAATTGACTTCTATTTTAATGTAAGCCCAGAACTATGATTTTGACAATCAATTAATTGTTCATATGAGTTTTATCCAGTCCCTGTTCCAGCATCTCAGTTGTGAATATCATGCTGCTTATATCATTGTAAACTGAATATCTTTGGAACAAAACAAGACATTTGATCTTCACCTTGGGCTTCAGGAATCTGTGTTACACTATTTTCTGAGACTTGATAAAAACCAAGATATTCACTGATTCACTAAAACAACAAATGATGAAAAATAATCATTAGTTGCTGCCCTTGATTTGATGTGTTACCTTCATCTTGAAAATACAAGGTACAGTATTTGGGGAGGACAACACTGATAATTCTCCCACCTCTTTTTTCTCAGTGCTGCTTGAATCACTTCCATAATCTGTTTATTTTTCCTTATTTCCATTCCTTAATATTATTATTATTATCATTACTGTTATTATCTTTGTGATACCCTTTAAGCTGCCATAGTTGTTGTTTGTTTGGGCGTACTATATCTGATTCTTCAGAAGCCAATTTGAAAAGAATTAGTAGTAAAAAATGGACACAATGCACAGTATAGGCTGTTACTGTGTGTATATTAAATATACATTTAGATCTTATTGGTGGCAGATACTGGAAGAAGCTGGATTTACACCTAAAAACAGCACAGTCTACAGTGTGATTAATGTCAACTGACCTGACGTGATCTGATGAAACAAAATGTTAAGTACACACTCAGTACAATAAATCTTCAGCTTCTTCAACAACAACAATCTGGATGGATACCGCTGCCTTCCACTAGAGGTCTCCCTTGCCATTCTTTAAAAGATTCATGTCCCACCTTCCATTTTCTGAGGTGAAAACACTCTCAGGCTCTGACTCTTCCTCCTCCATCTGAGAACCATCCATTTCAATATAAAACACCTTCTCCTGCATGGAGCGTGCTGCTGCTCGGGTGCAAATTGATCCCAGAGTGGACATCGAAAGTGCATCGACGGCAGCCGCTATTGTCGTCGCAGGGCCTTGGCCACCGTGCTAACACGATCTTGTGACTTTACGTCCCGCGCATGTCGATAGCCATTTAAAACGTTACCATTTGTCATTTGTCTCGTTGTCATTGAATGAGAAGGGACAGGCAGGGAGCACTTCATTAATTCAGAGACAATGGGAGTGCTTGGTGCATTAACCCCAGACTGCTGTCCGGGTTGGTAGGCCTGGGCAGGGGGTCATTTGGGATGAGAATGAGGCCTGCTGTACTAGCAGAGGATGAGGAGGGGGCTCCCTGAGTCACCCCCCCCCCCACACACACACACACACACTGGCTTTAAGTGGACTGGAAATGCAAATATGGCAACTGTTGGCGAGTGGAAGAGGTCAGGGGTTCAGGCCACAGGCTCAGCGGGAGGTAGATTGAGTGTGGGAGGAGTGTTGGAGGAGGCGGAGGGTGGAGGGTGGAGGGTGGAGGGTGGAGGAGGAGGAGGGGGGAGGGTCTCTTGGGATGGCAGGACTGTACAAACATCCTGTCTCATTACCCAGACTCCTTCATCACTCCTGTAATGTATGGACGGGCTTGGAGGGGGAAAACTCTCGGATGGCTTCACACCCGCCTTACCTCTGCACCGCCGCGACTGCAGCCGCGTTATGACCCGATCAAACCTGCTCCATCAGAAACTCTAAACCCGCCTGTCCGCTTTAGTTAACGTACATCAGCAGAGTCCCCCGCCGCGCCCCAGCTCCTGAACAGTCACCAGTATGGAGAGGCAGTTTCTCTCTATAGTTACCACCTCATAAATACCAGACTAAAGTGGGTGTTAAAATGAGAGCACACCACAATATCCCATGAAGGAAAATGAGCTTCACTTTCTGGAAGTCATTTTCAGCAGGAAAAGAGCTCATAGCGGTACATACTAAGAAGAAGAAAGAAAACAACGTTGACACAAGTGCACAATAAGAAATGCATTACGAGGTTCGAGGACTGACAGAATGGCTCCACTCAAATTTCTAAATTCGGCCTATTGCTTTGAACAGTTCTCCTGACCCCAGTACTTTGGAATACTTGGGTAGGGTAAAAAATGTCACAAAAGCGCTAAGTAATAGCACAATTCAAAGAGCACCAGCACACAAATTTAAGGGAGGACGCTCTTCTCAGATGTTTCTACCAAAAACCCAAGGCCAGATTTCTTCTCAAACTCATAAAACGTCTAGACTGTCAAATGAAAATGGAACATTAAAATTCCCTGTGTCCACAGAAAGGATTCGATTCACGTCTGCCAAGTTCCAGCTTAACATTCATGAAGTGTTTATTTTACTTGGCTTGAAGCACCTCCAACATCAGTCTTATAAGAGCGGCTGTTGCAGAGAAGGTCATTTCTTAGGAGATCTCTTGGAAGGCAAAGAGAAAAAACACTAGTAGGCTGACTGTCTTTTTTTTTTAGAGGAATGGAATAAGAAAGGTCATGGACAAATGGAAAGCAAACGACTACATTCAACAGGGCTAGATACTCAGAGCCGAGCATTACGTTAGAAATAAATAGGTAAACGTGTCTTAAACTGACAATTAACACAAACTCCGACATGATCCCCAGGCCTCGCTTGTTGACACGTGTATACCCTCGCTAATCAGCTGCGTATCACATCCTCCGCTCGTACGCAGCCCAGATTCCAGCTCCATTCTTGCTGCTGATCCAGCTGTCTTGGAGAGCATCTGTCAGGAGGGACCCAGGAAGGAACAATGCATTACGCCATGTTGGCTGTGTACTGTCATCCCTCATTGACAGCACATTGTCACACTTACACAGTGTCCTCTGAGCTGGTAACAAGCTAAGTAGCTGCTGCCTATAATATCAGCTCTTCCTGCTGCCTCTTATCATGCAATCTGATGGGAACCCGCTCCGAGTGGGGTTAATGTGGATCCCGCAGAAAGGATGCGACGGTGTTCATTTTTAATTGAAGCGAGTAAGTGCGATCCTGACAACGATGACACACATAGTGGCCTCTTGTCTTGCGATAGGTAGCTTCAATGCATGGAGGAAAACCGCAGACCTGCTGTGTTCAGACGTGATGGAAGCAAATTATGATTTATTTATTCCACCCTGAACCGAAGGCACATAATTAAAACCATGGAGGGATTATCTCAAACAAATAAAATTAATAAAGAAAAGAAAAGGGATAATGTGCCTCCATAAAATTGGCTTTGCTGTGGGTCATAATTACACGACTCAGTGAGGGCCACTTTATTGGCTAATGGCAGCCTAATTGATTCATCCTAATGTTTTTCGAGCCTTGGGTCTGCTGGGCACTCCCTGTCCAATAGTGCCGGTGAACTTACTTAGCCACCCGCAGACAAACACTGAAGGTTCTCCCAGGGATAAACAATTATCTGTGTGTATGTGTGTCTGTGTGATTTGGACCCCCCCCCCCAACCTCCCCCACAGTGAACACACATTTTCTGTATGTCTCTAATGGATGCCATTTCCCTCTTGGAGGCGTTTCAAAGATGGCTTGTTGTCAGAGGATGCCTTGTCCCTCCCTGCTGTTGTTGACAAGCAATTCTCACAAGGAGGTATTGCTTCACTTTATTTTGTGCATTAACACGAATAATAACACTGGATTCTTACACTGGGGTCTGGTTGCTGATGAATTTGCTAATAATGCAGAGAATGCAGGACTCTACATGTGTTTGGATTGGGTCGGGATGGGTGTGCTCTGGCCGCTGGTTTTACTGCTCTGTGTACACACAGCAAGACAAAATGTCACCGACGGAGAAGACAAGAAAAGTAAACTGGAATGGGAGAAGATGACATTTATTTAACCCCACAGCATCTGGCCTTTTACAAATCAAATCGATATTTAATAAAAGCCCAGGGCAATTGGCTTTTGGAGAGGTGGATGTTTAACTGTCTGGTTGTTTATCTGGAAATATTTATTTAATTTCCACGCAGCTGAGGGGGAAAAAAGCTTTTGGTCTTTTAGGATAAGCTGGAAATATCATCCTCAGAGATGATTTACGTCCCTATTTGGGGGAAGAGCAGCTTGACTAAACCCCCTTCTTCTCCCCCCTCGTTGCTTGTTTTCGGCGAGCACATGTGTAACACTCTCTGTCGGCCATATATTAGTCATTGGAGAAGATTGGCTCACGGCCTCGTATGAAGATGGGTGTGGGTATTAAAATATTAATTGAACTACTAGCAACAGAGATACATCATTTCAGAGCGGCTCAGAGTTTGGGGTGAGTCTAAATTGAACAAAGACCAGAGAATAAACTCCGTCTTCCCTCTGAAGGGGAATGAACCGTGGCAAAACAAGAGTGGGTTGGCAGCCCGGGGCTAGCATCGTAGCTAGCTCCTTTGGAAAAATGTTATCATTGGCAAGTGAAGGACACAGGTCCGTTATAGATTGTCACATCATCTCGCCATACATGACAGGAGTTCATAAATGTGAGAAATATTAAAATTGACAGCAAATACAAACAAGATCCAGGTCTAAAAATACACTTTTGAGTCAGTGACAATATTTGGGACCCTATCAAAAGCTTGTCAGGGGATTAAGATTTCTTCCAGGACACTGCTTGCATCTTCAAAATGATTCAATTTTTTTCACGGCATAACAATATCAGACTCAAAGAGTTACAACACACCATGCTCTGCGGTCCAGATATCTTATCCTATCAGATTAACAGAGGCAAATGGCAGGCTGTCAAAAACCATTACCATATGTAATCCCCTTCTAGATTTCGAAGGCATGTCGACAGGGACTGTTGGCATGGCAGCCTGTCATGGCGATCGGGTGATTGTGGGAAAGCCTGATGTTTAATTAATGATGTTGGGCTGTTCTGTCACAGTTAGCGAGACGGACGGTCAAACATAAAGGCCTTTGACAGAGATTGGTAGCCCTAGTTCAAACTGGCGGACACCTTTGGAGGCCCTCCGTTCTGCACCCAGATGCTGAAATGTGATCCGCAGCGTTACATCACGGGTAGCAGCACAGGGAGAGTCGGCCAAAAGTGACACGCAATGCCGGTCAGGTGACAGCATGTCCAGGCAGATCAACAACTGCCAGGCCTGACATTTCTAAGAGCACTTTGATTAGAAAGATGAAGGGCACAAGACTCTGAAGTCACAACCTGTGATGTGTTCATGTCAGTTTTTTGTTCTGTGGCTGAGCGATATCACCCAATGTTAATTCAGCTCATACACACATTATTCAAACTTTTGCTGTGTCAGGTTGGTCTTTCCTGAGAAAGAAATCATTTGGTGCTTCCTGTGCTTATAGCAGCAGCAAAGGCGGTTTGTTTAGGGGGAATAGAGAAGAAGAATGTTGTTAGAATTAGCAGCAACCACCATCATGGCTAAAAAGATTTTATTTGAAATTCAAACTACTGTTCAAACATGAGGAAATATTGAATATACAGTCTGTTTGACTTCAAACACAGTGTACAGGCTAGGCACTGGTGTGCCGAGCTGAACAGATAGTAACCATGACACCAAAAATCTAAGGAGTAATCTGAAGGACTATTCATTTGACAACATGGATGGAAAAAGGTGGCTGACTTTATAAAGTGCTAACTGCAACATTAGCTTGCCACTAAGGCGGCACCATGAATGAATGGAACTGCGTCAATGCTACAACATTGTTTAGGATCTGGGTTGTAGGGCTGGAAACAAGTCTGATTTCTTTACATTACTTGTTTTGTCAGTCCAAAACTTCTGGCATTTTTAATATACTATAATGATTAATCCATTGTCAAAGTAGTTGCTGATTTTCTGTCTATCGACTAATTAATTAGTCAGCTAATCGCTGCGGCTCTAGCGGGTTGTTAGCATGTTAACTGGAATTTGTTCATACTTGGAATGTCCCGTTTACCTATGAGACTCAACCTTCATCAAAGCAAGAAAAAGGCGGCACACACACAAACTGGAAAGTTCAGTGCAAAAATACATTAGCATTAATTAGGTTTTAGCCATGTTGGCAAATAATACATTATATTCATCATCTCAAAGACACTTACAAAATTGAAAGAGTTTCTGGCATTACCGTTTTTGAATCATTATCAAATACCATTTGATAATAACACCATTACTGAAACCCTTCTGTAGTAACTTTTTTGGTCCCTTCATATTCCACCAGTACAGGCAGCTTTGTCACCACCAGCTGTGGTACTGATCAATGTTGAGCAGATTTGCCAGGGACAAGGAAATTTACTGTAGGCATATTAGTTACTCATTTTAGACATGTAGCTTTAAGCAGTTGGCTTTAAATAGTTAATGGGATATGCAAAAATACAATTGTAAATTGACCCTTAAAATTCAAATGCATAACCTAGTTGTGTAAAGTCACCAGATTTTGAATAACTGTTCCTTTTATGGCTTCATGTGTATTTTCATATAAATTGCATAAGATGATCTATGTCACTGCTGAGTTATCAAATGAAATCAATATATGATCAAAACAAACATGTAGTTCAAAATAGAGCTGTGATGTAAGCTTGTCTCGAATAATCAATCCATCCTTAAAAACTTGACTTGAAAGCCAAAAAATGCTTTTGCATAATTAACTCTTTCTGGTCAGGCTGTGGTCGGCCTGTCTGCTTGAATTTACAATGACAGCCCTGGCCCTATTTGTTTGCATTGGTGCTTCAGTGGGCACACTTCATTGTGGCTTCAGCAGTTAATAAATCACAGCAGAAGCCCCCTCTCTCGACGCCAGCCTGTGCTACGGTGGTCCTGTCACAAGGCAGGCACCAGCGCCGAAGCGACAGCTACATGCTAATTCAACATCGGCATAATTCATTATACAGTCGCAAGTGTACTGGAATGGAAAGAGAACCAACATACACCAGGAGGAAGAAGACAGGCATCAAACTGTTAAATCCTGCTCGCCTTAAGTCCCCTCTGTTTGCCTTTGTAAAGACTCAAGTCTTTAAACTCCTGCCAGCAATATAAAATTATACCTCACTTATTAGATATGCACAGAAAGAGCTTTGGGGTGTGTAAAGAATACAATCATTTAACTGCATTTACTTTCAAAGCATAGACACAAAGTCATGTAATTCATTTTAAGGTAAAAGGGTTAACAGACAATATCAGAGAGGTTAATGGACAATGAAGACAATTAAGAACCAAGTGAGCTCCTTAACAGTGTTGTTAAAAAGAAATCTGCCTTTTTTTATGAAATATGGTAATCTATATAGCCACTTCCTGTAAGTCACACAAAAGCCAATGTAAAATGACATATCAAAAGGTAGAATGGGAGCTACTGCACTAAAGGGGAAATTAACAAAAAGATAAAGAGTCAATTAAACCGATAAGGCCTTGTGCTATTCAGAGGGTGAAAACCAAGGGGAGTGGAGCTGACAGCCTTCACATTAAAGTGCTTTGCTGCCTTCTCATCATCTATGTGGCCCCTCCGCTTTGTAACCACCAGTTCAGAGGAGAAAGAAGCAGCACAGTCTTTGTTGAGAAATACTGATCACACGCACTCCTGTCATCTGCAGATACCACTAATGAAGGTAATTAGAATTCGGTCCACCAAGACCCAAGGGCCACTACTGACGACAAATTCTTTGGGACATACATTTACTATTGGAATTTACATGAAAAATGCTTTTCATGAGTTACTACTCACACTTGTTAAAAAAAACCCTTTTCCTCTAGAAGAATGGTATGCCTGGCCTAATCACGTTCTGGATGATGTATGTAAAATACTAATTTTATGTATCAAAAATGTTAATTCTTGGTAATGGTACTTTGATAAAATTATCTTAACTTAAGGTACATTTACTATCTTATTATGAAGCTTTCAACCACAGACTTTGAGTTGAAACTACTTTGTCATATCAAATCTTATGACCCCTCAGATTTACTCTATAGTTAAAGTTGTTAAGCACTGCACTTAAGGCTACCATCAACACGTTTGACTTAGTAGCCCTTTCAAGCTCGTTATCAACCCATACCAGGGTTTCTGCACAGACAATCGAGAGCCAGCTCCAAATGAGAACCAGGACTCCCATGTATTTGACACACTGCTTCCTAACCAAGCAGCACGTCCGTTACCATGGGTAAATATCCTACGTTATAATAGCATTAGGGCCACGCAGGCAGGCATAGCAGAGTTTTTCTTTGATAAAAAACCTAAATGAAACCAAATACTAGGAATGGAAATGGAGAACTATTTCCAGAGTAAACAGCGGTTAAACATTGGAGCTATTGCATGCATTTCCACTCTTGTTTCTACACTGTGTTCAGACTCAGAGACAATATAACAGTTGCGTTGATGCTGAAAACCTGTGTACGTTTACTTGTTTCCCACACAGTAAATGTATTAATTGATAAAGAATTGGACCCATAAGCAGATGGTACTGGTATCAATAAAATGTTCTCCATTCTCATCCCCATTTCTTTAAAAGTCTTTCAGAACATTATGAATGCGGACCTATTTTATGTATACATGAAAATCATAAACATTTCTCCCCATAGCATATTTAAAAGTGAGACTTTTTAAGACCCCGGGGACATCCTGCATATGTGTTTGTTTTTATTTTTGCTTCATGGACTGATTAAGAAAATGAAACAGTGTAAACCTTATAATAACACAACTCAAAATTGAATAAACGTCAGACTGAGATTTGGAATCCAACTAAATTATGGATGTTTCTGGAATGTTTTGGACATGTTGCTGGACCCATCTGTCAATGTCAAATAGTCTTTCCGGTTTTATTGGCTATCGCAATCTGTTGCAGGATGATGATGCAACACCAGCAGCAAAGGTCTCACTTGTCTTCGCTTTTTCTTCTGGCACACTGCTCTGCTATGTGACAGGCCCTCTGCTCTGGCTACGGACGAGGCTCATTGGAATACCAAGGAGAAGGTCTGCTGTTTTCTGCACAGCCAGTGTCAATGCTATTGACAGTCTGTTTCACAGTATTCTAACATATTCTCACACAAATATATTCTACTCTACTACTAGGGGTGATAGGGATGCTCTTCAACACCACCAACCCTCTATTCTTGGAATCATAAAGAATTTGGTTTGTCCATATAAGGAAGAAACTTGCACATAATATTCCTCAAAACCACAGGGAACACTCTTTGACTTTCTGATTGGCTTTTTGAAATTTGTGTGATTTCATCCCTGTTGGCGGTTTCCACTCTATGATTCCGAATTTCGACTATGCCCAATATCAAAACAAAAGGCATCATTCGCCAAAGTTTATTCAAAATCAGGCAAAAGTTACGCACCATGTGATACAATGTGGAATAATAAACCTAGTCCATTCCTTAGGGAAGTTGAGTTTGGTTCATCCCACTGTGCAACTTCTCAGCCCACATAAAGGATGGGTAGCAGTTAAAGAGCATCCAGACAAGTGTCCTGTGTGTCCCACATGAGATAGCGAGCGTCCAGCAGCACACACCAGACTGGGGCCATCCATGGCCTCGGGCAGTGTGTTGACTGGGCCTGCCATGTCATTAACAGTCGCCTTGATCTGCTCTACCTTATTAAAGCCATTCCTTCAGGAGAGCAGACGAGCATGTCAGTGTGAAACCAGGCCAAGGAGGGAAGGTGACCACACTGCCACCCTCAGCTTGTGCAGGGGGCAGAGGGGGGGTGCGAGCACAGTGCAGCGGCTTTGTTGTCAGCCTCATCCCGGACCCCCTGATGTCCCTGTGATTCCCTTGTCAGTCTGTGTTAATGGAACTCACAGTGGTTATGCTCCTTCACATTCTTATCTCCTGTAGCAGGACAGTCGCACAGCCCAGCAGTGTCTGTTTAGCCTCGGCTGACCAGGAGACAACTGCTGTGTTGAATATTGACGATGTCTCTCCTGTCAGCAAGAAATATGTTCAAGTTGACTCCTATTTAGGAGTGCTGAAACTCAACCGATCCACATATATCTTCAGTATGAACTGGCCTTGTACTATTTGACCAGTATTAACTGATGCAGAGAATTATTCGAGGTTAACTTCCTCTGACTGGTGTGCTCATGAGTAAAAAAGCTCCAGCATAAACCCACAGAAACACCCGACTTGGGAAGCCTGGCGGCTCCCAGCTCTGTCCCATTCCATCTAACTGACTACACACACTTGTGTGGCATTTTTCACAGAGCAGCTCTCCTACTGCCAACCAGTTTATGTAAAAGTGATTAACAGTAATTAATCCTTAATCACCATGATTAGCCAAGTCGCAGTAAATTAAGCCACATCTGGAGCAGCTGAGGGCTCGAGAGTGGCAGCAGGCATGCTGAGTGTGAATGCCACTGTTTACTGAGGTCTACCTGGAAACATCTGAAAGCAAACAGCACAAGGCTCATCTCCACTGCTCTGTTTGGGCTTTGAGCTGTTCAGTGGCAATTCAGATGGTACACCCTCTTAAGAGCAAACATCCTTATAGCTGTCTGACGTATGTCAAAAAACTGAAAATATAATTCCATTTATACAATTATAAATGTTTGTGAAGTTACTCTTGATAATTGTTAATGCAACTACTCACACTGCAAAGTTAAGCCGTGAAATTAGACCTTCTGGTCAATACAAAGAGTCCCTGGTAACAAACACAGAAAAGTCTCAACACAATGTTGTCACAAATGGATCAGTCCAACCTAGGACTGTGTATTGGCTAGAATCTGGCAATACCATACGTTACATTACAGGGTTACGATTCAATACACTGCGATATGTTGCATTTGTATGCAACCAGAACAGTGGGATCAGTCCTTGTAACATCCAACATCAGAGTCCAACCAATACATATTTTTTTTAGGGTGATACTAATATCTGACAGACAAAATCTGATATGTCAACTGATATTCCTTAGGATCCTTTAAATTATTATTATTTTTTAAGACTTGTGACCAAGGTTTGTCCTGAGCAGAACACTTAACAGCACTCTCTGGTAGACAAACTTTGTAATGGAGACACTGTCTGTCTTCAGCATCTCTGTACAGCAATTTCTTGTCACTTATTGGACGACACAAATATATCTGTGATAAGCTACCCCCGGACGATATAGCTCCCTTGCCAATTTATCAGTCAGCTCTAAAACAAATGATGTGGTGTAATGTTATTATTATTATTAGACATCCAGATTTGGCATCCAGCAACCTAAAAACATGAATCCATCTACTTATGAGCGCATAGAAAGACTTTCTTCAGACTTCTTTGTATGATGATGGGGATGGTGGTTTCTATCCTGTTATGTTTTCTGCTGCAGCCAATTAAATGTGAGCATAACCTCTGCACATTTTAAACAAACTTTAACCTCTTCAATCCTGCTGTGTGTTGTGGATCAATGAATATGAAAGAATCTGTAAGATGTTGTTCTGTTTTACAGAAGACATTCAGTATATGCTTGCTTGGGTATTTGTGGTCATTTTAATTGTGAGAGTGAATGACCCAACAAATAAGGAAATATATTTTTAAGTTTTACAGTTTTTACAGTTTGTTTAACAGTTTATAAGAGAGCATTGTGGTAGTAACTGATAGCTCATTTATATTTATTATTATTATTTATGTTTAAGCAAATACTGAGTGCTGACTTATTGTCTCTATTCCCATTATGTGTTTAAGTATAATAATACATTGTGGATTTATAACAATTTCAGAGTAGAAAATTACTATAAAAAATGTAGTACTTTGACTGTGGCGGAAAAAATAATGCAATAATGATAGGATGAGGTTTAACACATACATTTTATGTATACATGTTGAGGGAATCTGTGATGACCAAAACTGCCTTCCCAGAAACCCAGAAACTGACCTTCAACATCTACAGTAACCAGACACCAGGGCAGATTCCCCATATTCACAAGGACACAGACACACACACACACACACACACACACACACACACACACACACACACACACACACACACACACACAGTCCTGGCGCCCTGTGTGTACCCGTGCTGCATTGTTGATTGGCTGAGTTGCCTGAAGATGTCTCGTGTGTAGCAGCGGCGGTGGCAGCGCCTCTCTGTAGCTTTTTCCTGCCAGATAAATGATGCAGGAGGACTGGTTGTGTGCCGGGGAACTGGTTCCATCACAGCGGGTGTGCTGTTTCTCTTAGCCCAATGTTTCTCTTCTGCCCCCCTGGAGAGTTTTCTCCCTGTGCCCCAGTCTCTCCCTGTTACACAGCTCCAGATTAATTACACACTTTAATGAGCTGAATTATTAATGGGGCTCTTACTTGGCAGTTTAAGGAAATGCAAAGGAGAAGACAGCGTTGAGCATCGGGAATCGGGGCTCTCATTAAAACATCACACAACGCCTTTGGGAGCGGTGTTATTTAGCCGGAGAAATAATAGGATTTGGTATTTTACATATCAGGAACAGTGAAGCTGCTTGAGTATGAATCCACGGTGAGAGATAGAGAGAAGAGCCCTGCAGAGGCTCGTGCACAACATTATGTCATTATGATTGCAGGCCCAAAGAAAATGAAAGGCCACCTAATGCAGCCGCTGGAAAAGGTTTCCTTTCTGATTGTTCAGCACAGATGGGAGCAATATTATCTGAAATGAGGTGGACTAAAGCAGGAGTGAAATGAATGAAAAGGAAGGCAATTTCTAGGAGAATATGTCTCATTCCCTTCTCACTCAAAAGGGGGGACGGTTTTTATCTTGCACAACTGTAACACTTGCGGCGGTGAGGATGTTCATCAAAATCAGGAATGTGGGAAATTGTCATTATGAAAGCTGCAAAAAGCTGCAGGAAAATGAGATTATTCACATAATATCACACTCGCTGATAAGAGAAAATCCCACGGTGAAGAGACAGGAAATGAAACCAGGAAACAAGTTCCAGAGTTGTTCCTCTGAGTCTAAATTTGTATTTCTGCTAGAGCAAAATTCAATCTCCTCACCATGTGTGATGAGTGTATATGCATGTGTGTGATGTATTCAATAAGAGTGTTACAACGCTGGGAACATGTCCAACCCTGTGAAGCGTTGTTAAAGCTCACATGTATGATCTGACAGTGTTGTATAAGATCAGAAAAGGGCCGCTGTGTCGGAGAACAAAACTATCTCTTCTCTATCTTTTTGACAAAGCGTCTTTATCCAGTAGCGCCTCATATTTCCGGTGTGATGGTTGTGTTTATCAGACAGGTTTGGCTGTGATGGCTGCTGCACTAACATGAGCTACATGTCTAGAGAGTACCAAACGGCTTTCACGCTCGCTCGTGGAATCCACAGTGGGATCCCAGGGGATCTCTCTCTCTATTTGTGTACAAGCTGCTGCCAGGGCTGACTGTTCCCGGTGTTTGGGAGGAAACAATAAGAGCCTCATTGCACAGTCAGATTATATTACAGCCTCTGCTGGGCGAGGACTCTGAGTGGATTCTGGCTTTATTGCCATATTTGGTACGACACTTCAGGAGAACTGATGACATAGCGTCTGACAAATAAGATTGAAATCTGTCCGATGATTTCGCCTCTGTGCCTCGGTGATACGGCACATTAACACAAGTCGCTGATTGGTAATCGGCGTGAAGAGTAATCAGATGACCTAGAATGGCCTGCCTGGCTGTGCAGGCAAGGCGTCTGGATGGGACAGTGTCTTTGTGCAGCCCTGCAGCTCCAGACACAAAGCCCCGGGGACAGTGCTACCGCAGCACAGCTAAACGCCCCCCTGTAGCCAGGATGAACACCACTCACTTCCTGCTATAAAAAAAAAAAAAAAAAAGGCAGAGTGGCTCATTACGTGGGTCCTATTTGGGTCAGGGAGCAGATGCAAATGTAGGTCAGAAGGAACCCCTGTTGTCAATCAAGAAAGAGGAGAGAAAAGGGTGGAGGATGGCTGGAGAGAGCGTCTCCCCCGGTGAAAGATCATGCCTGCTGCTCACCACAACCCATCCCCAAGGACGGGGGTATCAAATCATACGCAGAGGAGGGGAGCGGTGCTAAGCTTCAATGAGGAAACTTAATTAGACTCATGCTCGTGAGGTTAATTTGAGCTAACTGACGCGAGTGAAAAAGCATTAGCATTTTTCTGTAGTGGGACGGATCCAACATCAAGCTCTGGTTTCAGTCTCGTGTCACCAGGGCCATATATCACCAATGCACCAATAAAGCTGCTTCCCAACTAGCCTATCCTGCATGTTTTGAGGTTGGGTGATGAGGCCGGTCTGACCTACATGCTGCAGACCTCAAGAGAGTCCACGATCTAACTCCTCCACCTGCCTGTACACGTGAAGTCACCTTGAAGCAAGATGCGCTGTCACATCTCCATGCTTGAATTCCTTTAAGATGACTCGTGTTTTTTTTTTTTCTTAAAGTACAGAAGTGTTGAAGTACATCATCTTTTCTCGCTCTTGCACTTTTGGCCAATTCCAGCTCCTCTCTGAAAATCTCAGCAGCGGCAGCGACTCTGTAGCACTTCATTTCACCTCACTCTGAGCTTAGATGCAGCGCTAACTGCCTGGAGGTTGACACTTGTCTGAATAATGTTATGCTAATGCTCTAGTCTACCTGTATTTACCCCTAAGTGCAGCAAGCAATCTGTTGATTGCGAGAAAGCAATTTTCCTGAAAGAGGGGGAGAGCGCGGGCCACGAGAAAGACTGAATGAGAGGGTAACAAGAGATCTTCTTTAAGCTGCGGCAAAAGCAATTTACGGAGGACGACAATTTTCTCTGGCTCTGAAAGGAGCGCTCTCTCTAATTGTGCCTACGCAGAGCCATCAAGATGGGGATACAGAAAATAGCAGAGCAGGCTTGCACGTATCCCAGAGCAACTCAGAGGTATAAGCAGGAAAACAGCTATAAAACCTTCCTTTTATTTAAATTGAGACGCCCATTCTTCCTCTAGATTATGTAGAAAAAAAACAGCTCACCCAGTAACAGCTTGGGTACATTGTGTTTCCCAGCGCAGGCTAATTACCTTAAGCTTCTACATTATATATAACAAACTACAACTGAACATAATGGCATGTATGAGAGAGAATGGCCTCCATCTCCCTGCTCTTGTTTCTTTTCTCATGCGCAGGCATAATGCAACTCCACATGCTATAATGATGAATGAGGACATTGTCCTTTTAATTTGTTTGTTGGTCCTCGTGTTGCCCAAGAAGGCAGATGTAGAAATTAATTGCTCTTTCTGACAAGGAGTCAGGCTTGTGTTTGTGTAAATGTGTGCGTGTGTGTGTGTGTGTGTGTTTGGGGGGTGTGACAAGGCTTCTAAAAATAAAGCAGCAGAACCGTGTGTGTGGTGCCAGATTGGGCTCAGTACTGTGCTCGTCTCGCTCTGGCTCGACTTCTATCTGCCCGTGTGATAAAGCTGCTAACAGGCCTTTATCGGGGAGCAAGGGGAAATATGCTCCTGCCAGATTAGGCCCCAGACTCTGCCAAGGTTATAAACAGCCTGTTATCTGTGTCCCAAACAGAGTAATCCACGCTCTATCAGCACCCAAACATATGGGCCACACAGAGCAGAGATAGCCTCTGATGGACACTTGGTTTTAATTGCAATGAGAGCCAGCGGAGCATCGCTGGGAGAGAAAAAGGACATAAAAAAGGTCTGTTATTGTGGACACGTCCCAGCCCCGGTGTGAGCTGGCCAACATTCACAAAGACCAACCTCGACCTTTCTGCAATGCTGCACCTGCTCCTTCCTGTGCGCTCAGGCGATAGCATGAATGAGCAGGGCAGCGTCAATGTTACATTTCCAGGAATCTATTAAAGCCCTGCTGGATATTTGTTTCCCACTCAAATTAATATTTTCCCTTTTCATCCGATGTCATTTGGTGTCTTTGTGCATTTCGCCGGCATGCTTAATTAGATCTTGGCAGCAGCAAGTATGCATTAATTTGATTAGGCGCTGATGGGCTATTTTCAGCTCTCAACGCAACACAAGCTATTCTTCAGCTGATGCTTCACAAAACATCGGTTCTCTGATGCACTCTGTCCCCCTAATCAATAACAAACTTAAACTTCCCCGAACGCGGCCTTAGTAAACACAAGCCACTCAGTCGCTGTGTCTTTCAGCACTAAACACACACTCAAACACACTCAGTGAAAGTCTGAGTGAAGTGAGGACAGCAGACTGAGATGATGGAGGGTGAACTAAGTCTTTCAGGCCTGCAGGAACGGTGCAGTGCCTGTGTTGAAAAGACTGACGTCAATATGAACATTTTTATTTATATTTCAGCGTTACAGCTCAGGCCAAGAAATACGTCATCTTTTTTGTTCCAACTGGTTTTAATAGGTTGACTTCAACATCTTTAAGCCTGTATTAAATGTTTTTGTGGGCACTGGGGGGTTGTGGAGAAAGGTGTGAACATATTATCATCTTATAAAGTTCATAGGGCGATTATGTTAGCAAACTGTTGCCTATGGACACATGGATCAAACAAAGAGCAACATTAGCATTCATTTAGAGTCACTTTTGCTCCACCTGATGAATCCAATGTCCAATGTTCTCTCTTCTAGCTGTGTTTTGGTCTCCACCAGCTACTGAGAAAAATGTCTGACTCTAGCTGCTAAATGCTCCACTAAGTTCACCAGGAAACAAGGCTACTGAGAGAGGTGAGGGTGAACAGCAAAGCTGTAAGTCGTAAAACCAAAACAATGAGCTCAAAGATGCTAAAACGCTCAGTATAGCAGAGGGGAACTACAGGGTCGGGTGATAATTCTCTACAAGTAGCGCCTTAAATATACTAACTTTACCATAGTCGTAGCAGTGTTCTGTGTTTCTGTGTTACTACCAATATTCTGGGTGGCTTACTCCCGGTTTACCTCAAAGTAAAGTGGTTTAGATAATCTGGGTAAACTGTTGGCTTGTTCATAACATGTCTGCTCATGTTTTCTGCATCCTTCAGACTTTGCAGTAATGATGTCGGCGTATTCCCAGATCTCCACATTGTTGCGAGTACAGTGTTATCAGTAGCTGCAATGATTAATTGCTTAACCAATTAGTTAATTATAGAAAAATGCCAAACATTCCCTTGTTCAAGCTTCATAACTGTGAGGATTTTTCTTTGTTTGTCTTGATAGTAGACTAAATATCTTTTTGGACTGTTGGCTGGACAAAACATGCAATCTGAAGATGTCACCCTGGGCTTTAGGAGACTGTGATGAATCTTTTTAAATTTTTGTTGACATGTTATAGACCATACGGTTAATTGATTAACTGAGAAAATTAAAACTGTTGTTTGTAATAAACCAGACTTATTCTTTAAATTGTGCTTGTTCACATCTAACTAACCAAATACAACTGAAAAATGCACTCACTGGTTATTACTAGGACGCTATTTCTTGTATTCCATCACAGTGTGAGAAAACTATACAGTACGCCGACAGCATTCACCTCTTCCTCTGCGAGGCACGAGCCGTAACGAGCAGCAGCTCCTGCGTTAATGAGGATTGAGGTAAATCAGGGAGAGATTTAGACCCTCTACTACTCTCTGTCTCCTCATATAAGCAGCAGGCTGCTCTTTCTGTCGGCGAAGCTGTGATCTGAATACCTCTGGCTTCATAAAAGATTCAGGCCTTATTGACTTCCTACTTTGGTTTCCCCGCAGAGCCTACCTCCCCAGCTCCTTTTAAATTCTGCTCTCGTGGCTGAGGATGCGCACCTGCCTCAGGAAAGAAAAGTCTCCTGCTTAACACGGGGCTTTTATAGCCTTCCGTGAACCGCGTCCAGAACATATCACTCTCTGTGCAGGAAATGCACACCTCATCTCAGTGCATTATCAGAAGATGGTCCTGAAAATAAAAATCCAATGCTGTGGATGTGATAATAAACATCAAAGAGCCAGTTTTGCACCTCTGTATTGTTAAATTTACTAATCACTCAGCTGTTACTGTCTTCCAGGGTCAGTGGGGGATTATTGGCATTATAAAATGCCACATCACATCTGTTATGCTAAATATTGATATATCATGTTCCTTTTATTTCTGCATCTGTTACCTGCTCTTTACTGCACATCATTACCATCTGACTGCAGCATTAAAAGCACACAGGCTGGGCTCATCTGTCTCTCTATACAATAATTCAAACACAACCTACACAAAAGGGCACAGAGTCTCATAAATTCCTCATTTTATATACTGCCCCCAGATTTCTAAGTCCTGTCCAATAAAGTTTTAAATGTCATGAAGGACCTATAATATAGATAGTATAAACCAGAGCCAAGAAAACCATACACTGTTCTGTCCCTTATCTTTTTATCCAATAAAGTTTTATATCTTTGAATCAACTATAAAATGGTTTGGAAACTGTCAACAAGGGGATAATTGGCCGACTTTATTGTTATGGTGATATGTCCCAACAGATATGTTTCTCTTTTGTGACAGTGAATGAGAAAACCGTATACAATGTAGTCTTTCCATAAGCCTGTGCAGTCCGAATTAATCAATTTAATTTAGTTTGGGATGTGTTTAAAAAGAGAAGCAAAAATCAGTGATGATATATAATAAGTCAAAAATGTTGAATTCAATCAACGCAGCATGTTCTTGTTTGACCTCTAAAAGCAGCACGAACCTTCTTCCCAGGATTTCCGAGTTGCGACAAACTGGTCGAACAAACAAAAGCAGACCAGCATCTCCAAGGCGCAGCATTTCACACTTGGGTAGAGGCAGAGGACGGGCCTTTAATGACACACAGTCCCCCCAGTCACCTAGAATGAACACACAGCGCTGGAAATAGACCGGAAACTCAGCCTCCACACGGGCCAGAAACCTGGTGATGCCTGCCTGCCTGCCTGCCAAACAAATCCTACCACCGCAGAGACGAACCCCCTGACTATGTCTCAATCATACAAACCAAACATGATCGAAGCATGTTATTCACTGAGTTATAATGCTGACACCATCGCTGAGTGAAGTGTGCACACACTGCAGCACACTCCAGTCAGCTGATGTGCTGTCCAGTGATGTGTGATAACACTGGAGATGGCACAAAGCCCATCCGTGGATTTTCTGTCCGTGTTGTGTGCAGCTACCAACAAAACACTACACTGGCTGTACAACAAAATCCTCATCAAAGCGGGGAGAATATTTCTGCTGTGGGTGAATTTGCTCCTTTACAAAGTCCTAAATAGAATGTGAAGTTTACAGTTACAGTACGTCTAAGAACCCAGTGAGCTACAGGCCTGGGTATTGAAATTTCAGTGCCGATAACAGAGTTTTGGTTCCAGTACTTTTCTCCTTTGAGCTTGGAACATGGGGGTGAAGTGAGGGCGTTGCAATCTGCAACTACACCACCAGATGCCACAAAATCCTACACACTGGACCTTTAAATCTTACTCATTCAACAACACAATTTTAGAGCTGAAACAATTAGTCGATTACTGATTAGACATTAAAATAAATGCTATCTTTTGTGATAACTGATTAATTAAATTAATCCTAACTGATTTGCTGCTGTTTTTGTCTAACATGGTTGTGAACTGAATACTTTTGGTCAGACAAACCAAGCAATTTGAAGACATCACCTCGATATTTTAATAATACTGAGTAGTGGCAAGTTGCTGTGCTGCACACCTGCATGAATATAATTGGACATTACTAATCAGGCATTACTAATCCGCTGAATGAGCCAGTGATTTTGAAGCATGAATTAATCAGCTGATGGCAATCAAATACAAGCGCGACTTCAGTGCTAACACTGTGCTTCTCAAATGTTAAACTTCTAAATACAATCTGTACAAGAACTAGAATAAAATTGTATAAAATTAGGAACTATTTGCTCAAAGAATGAGCAAAGAAGAGTATGATTTTAGCCAGACATTCGAGGCCAGCTGTCACATTTTGGTCGGTACCTTTAAAGTATTACGGCTCAGCAACAAGCCCTCATAAGCACTTGTTTTTTAGGATTTAGATTTGAATCACTACTGCCTTCGACTTTTCTACACATTTAACATGAAATATAGGTCACTTATATAGTATTAATACTGAGTGCTTTCCTATCGATTGTGCTTCCTTGCCAGTGGAAGCGACATGGCTGGTTTGCTGCTTGGAGACAGGCCATTTCATACATAAAGTAACTCACCTGTGCCTCTGTGCAAAGACTCCCAGTATTGAATTCCACCTCCCAAAATGGATTCCCCCCCTCCAGCACTAAATTCCCTAGCTTCCACCAGTCTGCTATGACAAAGGGAGTAAAGGCAAGCAGCACTGGGGTTAAGGCTCCAGTCTCCTAATGAGCTTCTCTGTTCCAGTATGTTGCATAAACCCATTACCTCCCAGCACATTACCTCATTCATTTCTTATATGTGGATAGCTTCCCTCTCCCAAGAGCATGGCATTTCAGACACGGCTCATGGTATACTGTATGCACATACGCACTTGTACAGTCTCACAGTAAGAGTCTATAATGTTTCTATTTCACATAGCCATTGAGTTGACCCTGAGATATCAGGCAAACACTGAGGAAAAAAACAAAACTCTGCTGGCAGGAGATCTATTATTCAGAGAAAAGACAAAGAGAGAAAAACAGAAAGAGAAGGAAAGAAAATGTCTCCCCTCACAGTAGTATTATCTCAGTATGTGGCAACTATTGCAGTGTAGGATGAAAGACGCAGGTGGTATTGAGCTCCACTGTGCCTCAAGCTAATTTGCGGCTGCAATCCAGGATCATTCTCTCTAAATTTGCCTGATGGTCGAGTACAGTACATACTCTTCTCATTCAATAATTATTTCAAATTGCCTCTAGTTAGCAGTTTTCCTGATCACTATTATACTTCTGTCAAAGAACTCAGCACTTCCTGCACTACCTTCCACATTAAGAGCTGTTCTGGGATTATGCTCTTTTACCCATTGAAAGGCTTTTAATGTGAAATGTGAAACAGCAGGAAGTGTTGAGTTTTACTGACAATATCTTAACACAGACTAAAGAAACAGCAAAGAAGCGGGCGGAATTCATTACTGAATTACTGAGGGAAAACTAAAAGAAATAAGACAAAACAAACTCGTAAAACAAAGAAACATAGGCCTGTCTCTAATATAAGCCAGATTAAGAAAAAAGCCCTTGAATAACTGTAATTAATTCACTGTCTGAGAATTTATGGTATTTGTATTAATGCATTAAATGACAGACAAAACACATATTTAACACTGAGCTGTGGTAAGCACAGGGAACAAAAATTAATGTACATATCCTCCAAGTCTCTATTCACAAGCATGTGGAGCACTCTTTGGCCCACACTTGTGCAAATCAAACAATCAAAGACACGACTGGCTTTCATGTAACAAACCACTTCACAGAGTGTTGCGTTGATTGATTGTGGATGCTGAATAAATCTTGTCAATTATCAATTAGGCCGTACTAATCCTCTGCCTTTTCTCAACCAGAGAATATTTATGCCTGTGGAAGACAATATTACATTACTGCGACAGCCGTCGCTGTTCACAGCGGCTTCTTGTGTGTCGCAAACCGAGGACATACGTGTTAGCTCGCACTTGCAGGAGGATTTATTCAAATTCACTGACACCTTAGTTGGAAATCGGTTGGGCCTTAATTTCAGCTCGGTGTCAGAACACTTTATTTTGTCACCATAAATCAACAGTGAGCCCAGAAACAATGGGCCTATTTCTCAAGCGAGCAGCAGCTCATTCCAGACTGCGGAGGGAGACTGTGACTCTGAATAAAGTACTCAATATGGCACGAGTGTTTACATGGATATCAATATTTAATCAGACTTAAAGGCAGCTGCAATTCACAGAGACAATGGATGGAGTTTATATGGAGCGCCGTTGCCATCAGCCAAACAATTTGTGGAGTTTGCATGACTTCCTTTGGCACTTGAATGAAAAAATCAACAATGACATCAAATCAAGGCCAAGTGGGATTCTGTACCCTGAGCCTGTACGCAATAACCACATTTTCTTACATTACAAGTGATGATGAGACTAACGTGACATCCTGTCTCATGTTCGGTTGATTCATCGCTCACTTCTCCCACTTCTATGGCAACCAGCACCGAGGACACTGATGTCTGTTGTTGATGTTATTGTTTGTCAGGCTGAGTCAATAAGTAACGTTTCAATCCAAGCCATTTGGACTACGTTAGAGCTCCGACCACAGCCCTCACACATCAGTCAAAGGAAACATTGTGAGCAAATGTGTCCCCTGTTATAATTGGATACAGCCCCCCTTTTTTCTATCACACAGTGACAGTGTACGCAGCGTTGGAAAACTGTAATGCAACCCACAGTGAATCATTCTGTTTGAAGAGGGAATGTCTGCAATATGAAATCCATATGAATGTTTCAAGACCTCCTCCAAGTTTCCATTTGAAAAAAAAAAAAAAGAATCTTCTAATAAACTGCCATAGAAAATTGTCACCATCTTTCGCCTCCTTCAGGGGAGGGATGTGAGGCTTGGCTTGGCTACTGTCCTCTGCATGTGGCTCCCTTCTCTCCTCTTCTCTTCCAGGGCTAAGTTAAAACAGAGCATCAAAATCCCAGCTTTAATAATTGAGGGAGAGACTGCAGGGTACTCTGCTCAGGCCTTCTTGATGTGAAGAGTCCTTAAAAGATGCATGGATGCCTCCCCAGAGGGAGATGGAAGGGCTTCATGGAGCCAAGGCTCTGTACACTTAAAGATTATGTGTGCATCCACTAAAGCAAGATGACCAGAAAAATGCTCAGAGGACCATTATTCTCCACGGAGCGGTTTGAGGGATGGGCACCGAGCTGATAAGATACTATCAATATTCATGCCTCTAAATCAATTATATCCCCATGTACTTCAAATGCAAATCATCTGGCAAGCGAAACATTTTCAGAGTGACTCTGCAGACTGCAATAATTGAATGCGGGATATACAAAGCGAGGTAAACAAGCACTTAGACACAGACTTAGCTTTAGAGGAAGAGCGATAAGAATTCCAGTAAACATAAATGTGTCAGCTGTTTACAGCAAACACATTCAGGGGCTTCTAGTTAACTCCGGCTGGAGCTTGGGCTGTGCCTTTAAAATGTAATCTCTGACTCAGATGTATCGCTTTCTCCTCACCCCGCCATTAAGGCTAGAGCCTAAATTATTGATCCCCTGCCTTCATCAGCATAGCAGTCACGTCCGAGCGCAGGGGATCTAACTCCGGCTGTGTCCCCACGCTCCAGCCACTGAAATAATTAGGAGGAGTTCTCATTAAGGGAGAATGAAAGGTTGAGAAAGAGAGAAGGGGAGAGCAGCCTGAGGGGCATTCTGGGTGTTTAATGTCTTCCCTTGGGCCTCGAGATCATTCTGATCAAATCCTGAGGCTGCGCCTAAAGACGACAGGCCGTGCTGCAGGAAAATGCGCACGCTGCGTGGACACACAAATAATACATCAAGACATCAAGAGAGAGGAGCGATGCATAAATAAAGGCGCTGCGCTGTGCAGCCAAATTAATAATAAATTGTTAGGATTGGGATCAATAGCATCAGTGCATAACCTCAGCTGTATAAATAAGGCAAAAAAAGGCCTACCGTAGATGCAGTGTGTTTAGCAAATGTAGCAGAGGGAATGAAGTGGAGCAATCCCTGCTCAGCTTGTTTTATTTTAGCTGCTGAGGGAATCCACAGGGCTTTGGTGCCCCAAGGTAGTTTCCCTCTTAATGCTTAGTGATTCATACAGCCAAAAACTCTACTCTGTGTCAGTATGTGTGCATGTGTGTGTTTGCGCTGTACATGGGATGCAAAATGTTGACTCTGAGCAGAAAGGTTGAAAGTTAAAAATGAATAAACTGGCAATGGCAGCATAATGAATATTTGATTTGTAACTATTTATGGAAGCTGAAGACATTTTGGAATGTAGCTGTCAGAAATAACAATATGCTATATGTGCCAACAACACACAGAGGCAACAAAACACCTTTGATTATAGTCCGTCCGAGATGCATGACTAAATTAGACCAAAGAGATAGCAATATGGAGATTTCCTCATTCATTTTTCAAGATAAGAGTGCACTACAAAGAAATTGCATTGTCATGTCTCTGTGTAGAAGAAACACTGAGCAGAGGCTGTACACTGAGCTCGCAGAGGAACCAACTGAGGAATTTGCATGCTACAGTTACATTCGTGCCAAAATGGCTTTCGCAACGACTAGTGAAGTCCATGAATCTTTTTGTCACATTGTGCTTTCACTGTCGGCTCGCCTCACGCTGCGACTCCTGAGCTTTCTAAGTAGCTCAGTGTCGAGGCCACACCCCTCGTTAGTGGGGAGGGTTCATTATGCAAATGATCCTGCTGGAGCGGTATCAACGAGGCACACGCTCCGTTATCATTTTCTGCCGCCGGGGCTCTTCTTCTCCCCGATCGCTCATACGGAATCATGGCCTAATAGCATCCCATTAACATAATTGCCAGCACAACTAGTGTTCCGTGTCTCAGAGCCACTCTGCTGCTCTGCCAGCCGAAAAAGGGAGAAGAGGATGAGTGAGAGTGAGAGTGAGGGTGAGGATGAGGGGTGGGGGGTGGAAAAAAATTTAATTAAGCCAACGCATTGGCCACTCCCTCCCACAGTAAATGTCTGTTTTCTTTCTTCTTTTTTTTTCCAAAGAGGAGAGGGCAGAGCTTTTGTTTTCAAGAGACCTTGAGAGTCTCCCTATTCTCCTGAGAAGCAGGCGAGGTGCTCAATATTCCACTGATGAGCTCACAGCAGACGCCAGAATCATGTCCAAACCCAGTCTGCCAGGCAAAATAAAATCCCCATTATTTTTTAATTAATCCTTAATTAAAATATATTACAGCGCAGATTCCGCAAATCTCTCCTAATGTGTAGATGCGGCCCATTCAAGCATATTTACACATCTTTAATTAACGCAGCCCATTCTTTTACTCTAACAAGCTGTGGACTTTGAGTGCCAAGGTGGTCCAGAACACATAGACTTAGACTGTGGAGAACACAGAGATGCTGGGGAAGGAGGCCCTTCAGACACAGCAGACTGCCATTGTGGTCCACTAAGGATGCTCCATGGGAGTCTTTTGTAGCTGTGGACCGACTGGTGTACAGTCAGTCGGTCCATTAAGGCACTGCAGCATCAGCTACAGCGGTGAGGGGGAAACAGTTGCAGCAGGGAGCCATAATCATGTGCTGCGCTCCTCCTGCATGCTGCCATTACCACGCCCCCAGCTCTCCTCTCTGCACAGCCACCCGTGTTGCTCTGATGAATTGATTGACACCATTTTCCATCTTCCGGTGCTGTCAGAGAAAGAGAGAGAGCCACACAGGGAGGGCTGCTCCTCTGACACTCAGGCAGCAGCAGCACTGTGGTCACTTCTGAGGGGTCTCCACTGGGAGATGGGCATACAGTATTCTGAATAACACAGCACTGGCCTCGCTTAACCTCAATATGCACCCAGTATAATCAAAAGTTTGGTGCCAAAGCATGCTTGCTATATGTGTTTTAATGTAAAAAGTGATCAGATTCAGATCAATAAAAATTTTATTTATGCTGCAAATCTCCTAGAAACACAAACGCTCATCATAAAGGCTCCCTCAATATGGGGTGACTGTAAGAAATCTGCTTTCCCCCACTGCAGCCTCACAGCTCAATAACACGTCTGGCCTCGTTACGCTTATCACAATGACAACTAAATAAGCACAATTAGCAGTCACCCAGGCATCCTCACTGCTGCTAATTTCATTCCCCAAATTATCCCGGAGATCCAAAATGTTAAAAGCAACCATTCTTCATCAAGTAACACGCGATAATCACGCCGATCATTTAAACCAAAGGGAAGGTTAAAGCAGCACGTTGACTTCACAAACAGCTCTTGTATTATAGGATCAAACTAATTTTTTCTGCAGCAGAGAGGTGTCTTTTTGTCTACTGTTGTTGACTAATTTTCTAATTGAAAGGTTAAAAGTTGATTTTGTTTATTTGTTCTTGATGATGAGGGGCAAAAGCAACACTCTTAAACAGCTTCAAACAAACTGCTGGCCTAAACAAACTCAGTAATGCTACAGAGGGGCATACATGCAATGAAAGAAACATACGCACATACAAACAGGAGCGGATTCCTCTCTCTTTTCCCAGGCTGTTTTAATTTGACACCTTGAGCTGGGGTAACTAGGTGGGGAGTGAGGAGACGCAGAGGAATTCATTAGGCGCGCCACTGCAGGGTCCTGGCTCGGGGCGTTAATGACATTGGAGGATAGGGAAACGAGACAGCCCAGACGCAAAATGAAATAAACATGAGGACTGTCAGTTCTGACAGCACCAGCAAAGGGGACAGAGTCATTTGGGCCGGAGACCTTCAGCCTGTAAGATCAGACCAGACGGGTTACCAACCAAAACAATATTAGTGTGGAATCATCCTCACTAGGCCCTTATATTCACATTGACAGACATTGTGTGTGTGTAGCTGTGTAAGTGTGTGTGTCTGTGTGTGTGCTGGCATTGATCTTTCTGGGCTTCACTCTTCATATCATTAAAAATATCCATCACTTGGCGCTCCTGCAGCATTCAGATACACGGCTGCAATTAAATTATTAATGTCACAGCACCCCCCCATACAAGCTGCACTCTTAATGTGGCTGCTGACAGACATTAAATATACAGCAATCTTTGTCTGGCTTCACCGTGGATCAATTTAGATGACTACAAAAATAACACACAGAGAGAAAATAGGGATGCTAGCCACAGAGTGTGAAGACACAGGGATGGGGGAGAGAGAAAGGGGTACATTAGTCATTTGGCTTTCACTATTTCATGAAATTTCTTTGAATAAAAATGGCATATACTGGCAGGTAGAGCAGCAGCCAAATACGGTGAAATTTGCTTCTATAATGACAGAACTTTAGCATCTGTCTCTCTTTGTCTCTCCATATGTAAAAGGGTTGTAAAGTTAAGTTGAAACAAAAAAAAAGGGAAATTAGTGACTTGAGCCTTACTGGAAAAATCCAAAAGCTAGTCTTACAAGGGGTGTTCAATGTTCCTGACATCAAACTTTTGTTCTCCACTGCCACAGTACAGATGTCTGGCATACTGTGCTGCAGCATGAATATGGTGTTATATTACATACAGAGACTAAGCATCCCTTTTAAAGATACAGTATGTAACATTTAGGAGGATCTATTGGCAGAAATATAATATAAGGTAGGGTAATATAATAATATATAGGTATGTTTTCATTGAATTAATTAATCAGCAATAAAAACAGTCTTGAGCGTAACTTCATACACATTTAGGAGTTTGGTCTGGTATGACCATTAGCTTACGGTTGCTAATGTTTGCTACGTTTTGGCATTGATCTTCTAGTTATGGCCATTGTGGATGCTGTTAAGCAAAAGTTACAGAGTTACAAACTTTTGTGTAAAACAAACCAACGTGGAGCAGCTTTAGGAAAGGAAAATGTATTTGTAGACTGAGATTAGCGGTGCTTTGTTAGCAGTGCAGTTGGGCATACTTGGTGCTATTTGGTCAGTGGTTCCAGCTTACATATGGTTTCTCAAACCATAGCTTGGCTCAAAGCTAGTGTCCCCACCCATATGGAAACTGTAGCAACTGTCGTATTATTAGACTGCTTTTATCTTGAAAAAAAATTCCGTGGAAGTACGCAGGAAAAGAAGCTAGCAAGCTAATAAGAATTCCTCATGAAATTCCTTATTCCTGAGTCCTTGGGGCCGAAGCATTCATGTAGTCAGAATATAACGTGTCAGATTCCTCCATGGCTGCCTTTGTACAATTAGAGAAAGAGTGTTGTCAGCTAAAAGACGTGGACTCTATACAAAGAAACAACAATGCATACAAAGGAACAAGTAATTCTTCCCGAGCACAACTGAGTATGGTCTGTGTTTGTAAGGCCTCTTCATGAGAGCCTTTCATCCCCGTTCCTCAAAGGACACAATAAAGCTGTCAGTCAGTGTGTCAGTCAGTCAGGACGCAGCCCCAGTCTGTAATGCTCTTGGACTGGGACAGTCTCCTCTGGTGGATGCTCCATATCTGACATGAGCGCTCTCACATGCTGATGGAGCTCCGGTCTCCTGCGATATGGCGGCTGTGAATGGGTGGCAGAGATGACCCTTCTTTCCACGTTGCTCAGCTTCAAATATGTGGCTTCGTCGCAGCAGGCATCTGCCCGGACGAGCGTGAGGGAGGGGGGGGTTGGCGGGTTGCTGACACCTGTCTCTCCTAGGACGAGCCCGCCTTTGTGACGTGGGATTCCGGGCTGGCTGTCGGGACAGGCCCGAGACAGATATGACAGGGCCGCTGACAAGGGCCAGGCTGCACGCTGGGAGCAACACTGCAGTCCAACACAAACAAGACTTCTGCTCTCTTCCCTGGGCCTGCAGTGAGACCCACAGCTGGCAGCTGAGAAGCCTCAGCCTGTGTGCACTGAAAGCAACGCGCCGAGCCACCGGCTTCTCAACAATGCTAATCACTATTTGCATGGGTGGACCTCCAAAAACACAAATACAGAAAATCAAACGCAGCTTTGGCTGTATGTTAGCGGCAAAAGTGCTCCATGCTTCTCAGTCAGCAGACACACGAGTGCTCTCCTCTGTAGTGGATCTGTTCATTATGTCAACCTTGGCACGCTCATATTTCTGAGCCCCACTCCAAAGCAGACGCCTCCTAATTGTTATCAGGTCTGTGTTGAGACAGTCTGAGCAGAGAGACGCTGATAAAAACTCCCCCAGAACTGATGAGACTTCTCACGAATAGCTGCAAGGAGCCAAAACGTTATGGAGGAACAGTGGAGGCATCTGGGTGCAGCTCGTCTTGCTCTCTGACCACAGTTAGAACAATGTGACAAATTGGCCTAGTTTCCATTTTAATTAATCATTGCCATGCTGACAGCTACCTGTGCCACACATCATCATTAGTCAAGAAGAGAGCAAGCCCCAGCCACATATGATAGGAGAGGAGGATACACCTCATCAACTAATTTTCCTCCATTTACTTTTTTACAGCAACAAAGCAATCACAGAAGGAATATTTTACACCTGCATCTTTCAAAGTGTAAGTGAGCTGATTTTATTTGTTTTACAGAAATGTCTCAGGGGAGATAATAGAATTTTGTCAACTATCAGAGTTTGCTATACCCTTTATAACGTTACAGATACACCTTTATTATTGGACCACTGCTGCTCAACCTGTTTTGGCTTGTGGCCATGCCTACTTGTGTCCCCTCGTCAAATGTTCTCAGATTGATGGCACCTTCTCAGATTCCATCATTTCAATAGTTTCAGTCCTGAAGAGATAACTCTCCAGCATTTGAGAAAAATCCGAAAAAAAGCGTAATTTTTAATAAACATGACACAACATAACAGATCTTGTCTGTCATTATTTTGACACTAAAAATGTTACAGTTGCAAGTGAAAACTGTTTTTGTTGTGTGCTTTGTAGTTTTTTTTTTAATCCTTAAAGGATCATTTTGGTTTATTACAACTTTTATTTTCACAGTTTCGGCCAATATTCCTATGAGTAATAACATTGTACAGACAGAGCTGTGAACGCAGTGACTAAAAATACATCTGAGGTTGTAGGACAGGTTAAAACAAACTGCCAGGTTAGACAAAACAAAGTTTACAGACCAACTTCCTGGTTAAACTACACAGTAAGACCTACTGTGCCTACCGTAGTTGTGCGCAGATTTTCCTGGTTAATAAGGGGTTATTACTGACATTTTGGGTGCACATTATTAGTTAAGTGGTTTACATAATCTGTTTGCCCCATCGGACTATGTAGTTGTGATGAAGCCATGTTCCTAGATCTCAACAGTTATTTTAGTAAGTACAATAATACCCAAAAAGACAGAAATAAAGGGCAAAACCAAGTTGTAACAAACTGAAATTGTCCTTTAAAAAATCCTTTAAACCAAATCACCGGATCTAGACGACGTCTATCTGCATCGCTATATTCAATCAGTTCAATTATTTGGACACCCATCGTGTGCCCCCCTTTAGCTTCTTCCAGAATGAATTTAATTAAAGGCTAACACACTGTCCACAGAGCGCTCAGCAGAAATGCACATGTGTGACAACAAAAGTCATTGTTCCAGTCCCTCACTGAGAACTGATGCTGCCTCTCAGGACTCAGGGAGCCTGCAGATGATTGACAGCTCCATCTTTGTAGGGGCCATCCAACAATAAGGCAGAAAGAGAGAGGCCATCCCCGCCCACTGAGCTGAATGCGACCAGAGACCAGCAGTGAATCGGTGAGATATAAAAAAAAAAAGGCAAAACAAGCCATGGTATAGACAATTGAGAAAAAAATGATGCCTCTCAGACAAACAGATCCTCATCTATGTTCAGGAACACTTATCCGAGGTGGTTTCTAATTGGACTCATGGTTTATCACTGTCAGTTCAGGTTTACCTTCCATGCAGGCATTTTAACAACTATCCATATGCTGTTTAATGCAAAGTATTTGGTCCTATCTTACTCATAAAGAGATAATTACCAGCTTTGTAAGGCAATAAACACCTCGTTACATCCAGCATTTTGTATCCTGAGATCATGTAACCAGGGTACAGATAAACACACTGGAATATTGCCTCGCTTCCATTTGCAAAGGAAGGATATTTGAGGTGAGACAGACTACATGCATGTGGAAAGAGGCTTGATAGATACCATGTGAAACATGAAAAAAAAAAAGCTGCTGGGGTAATAGCCTTCCTGAACTCACACAAATAAATGTTCCACAGCCTGTGCTGACATAGTTAAAAATGAAGAGAAATATAGCAATGTAAAATTCTCTACAAGCTGTTAATATTTCATGAGTAGCCATTCTGACACTGTCAGTATATACCTAATTTGTATGGCATGCAAGGAGAGGGGACGGGAGGAGAAAAAGAGGGGAGAGAGGGTGGAAGAAATGTAAGAAGATATAGGATAAAGGTGGAAAAATGTTTCCAAGAAGACTTCAGCGTTCGCCGAGCTGGCTGACAGTGAATTTTTTGGAAGTCAGCATAGTACAAAGAACATTTGAAATGGCCCATTTAACAGCACTGTACTCCACTCCCAGCCGATGCCACCATTTGCATACTTCATATCAGATGAAGATGGATGGTGAAAATCAATGTCACTAAGATGAGCGTTTTATCAAGGTTACGCTATCCTCCAAACTCCTAAAACCTCTTTATCTCATCTCTGTTGTCGGAATATTAACTTATCAACACAATCTCTTTACAGCAGAGGCAGCAGCGATGTGAATTTATCAGCAGGAATAGCAACGGCAGGGTGGCCAGCTGGCTTTCAGAACGCCAAATAATAATTGTTTTGATTATCAATTAATCTCTTGATTTTTTGTTGTTGTTGATTAATTCATGAATCGTTTAGTCTACAAAATGTCAGAAAACAGTACAAATAGTGATGCTTTTCTTGTCCAACCAAAACTTCAACATGATTCAGACACGTTACGTTCACAATTATATAAAACAGAGGTTTGCAGATTTGATCTGGAGTGACAGTGATCCCCTTGAAACGTAAAATGTCCCATCATTAACCCTCATTTATCATTTGAGCTATGCTGCAATGTTGGCAGAGTGGGAAGAACAGGAATAACATCCCATATTCTGACTTGAGTGTCCATGCATTATTCCATCCCAACCTTGTGGTCAAATAGCCTAAATTAGCTTCTTCTGTTGTATCATGTATTGTAGCAGTTCAAGTGAGACCAGATACAAACCTAGTTTAGCTTCTATAAAATTAGATTAATCTGTTGTATAATAAAGGTAATTGCCATTGGTGGTGTATTTGCAGCCATTTTGCCAACAGTTTATTGACATATCTGTACTTATTTTCAGCGAGTGGGAGATATCGTTGGTGTCAGAAATTTCCGATACCTCCGACTCGAAATTACAAGTTGGAGATTTTCCCCACCCGGCTGCTCATATTTACGGTTTAAACTAGGAATGTAAGGATATATTGCGAGACAAATATGTGGAGATTCATGATTCATGATTCGTGATGACATTCATGGCATCAAGTCACAGTTTTTGTTTAGCACAGTTTACACCCTACTTCAGAAATAAAGAGAAAATATGTTTTGTATATATTTTTTTGAGAAATACAGGGATCTTTTTCAGTCATAATTTGTCTTCAATCTCATTTTATTGAAGAAATCATCCAAAAATTGTACATGAACCCAGTATCATTAATTGTAACAAATCGTGAGTAGAGTGTATGTTTATCCCTAGTTTAACTGATATGACATGAACAGTAGCCGGACTGCAAACTTAAAATAATGCAGAGAAACGTCACTCTGTACCATTAAAATGTTAGCGAGGACTGTGTCTGTTTGCTGTTGGAAAACATAAATGAGTGAAGAAATGATCTGACGTTTATCGTCTCACACTTCATTTTCCCGCCTTCTACATTGAAGCTAGATAGCATGACTGACCGACAGCTAACGCTAGCAGATAGTAAGTATTAGTCTATTAGTTGTACTTTTAAACACATCGTCAGCTAACTTACACAGAAGTCACAATACATTTCTCATAAGTTTTCAACATGACTGGTTAAAAAATATCAAATAAAGTATGACAGTAGCTAGCTACGATCGCTAAATGTGAGCTACAGCTAAGTGGTCTGGTTTCATAGAAACACAATTTTTAAGGATAACTTCAAGCAAAAATGCTTTGATTGCTCTATTTTTCATTTTTCATTAATTTTATGATTTTATAATTTCCAAAGAATTCTCAATTGTTTAGTGTAATTGAAGTCTAATATAGCCTGCCTAATGTTAGTCCTCATATCATTTTAAGAGAATGATTTAGTAGTACTCAGTGGGTGCACAGTTTTAACACTATTGTTTATTTTCCGGCTTGGATGGAGCAATGACCCCCCTGTAAAAGTAATATTGGGCCCATTTGTCCTGCTCCTACACAACCCCGGCTCAAACACTGTTCAAATCCCAACCTATTCAGCTCTGCAGTCCATGTTTAGTGAAACATCATTATACCTCTCTCACTGTCAGGCTACAGAATCCTTCCCCTTGTCTGCATGATTAGCTTCTGGTTCCTCATTACGGAGGTGAGGACTGAACTTCCATTTCAAGCCTTTGTGACTCCCACCTTTACTTCAGTCGGCTAGTCATAAAAATGTCATGGCAGCTATAGAGCACGCTGAGATCTAACAGGAATCACACGCTCTGTGCCAAATCCGGCAGGGCAGATACGGCCGGTGGTTACAGTTTGGAGGTCGGTAAGGAATCTCTGCGTGTGACTTTCTACATGCTCACCCTTTTCCAACTTCCTGACATCAGCCTGAAAGTGACTCCAACCAAGTGCACATCCTCCGTTTACTCTCCTGGTGTAATGTTGCACCGCAGAGAGAAATGACAGACCATTTATAAAACAGGAAGAGGAGCTAACTACAGTAAGCATAAGCTATTTCTGGAGGAGGATGTCTGCAAATAACAAAGAGCTGTCAAAATCGAACAGGTCCACAGTGAAAAAAAATCACTTAAAAAATAAATAAAACGTCATCAATGTAGAAAAACTCCAAGTTATTCTGTCTGTGATCCCACCTGCTGTGACCCCTGCTGATGCTGCAGACGATCACACTCCACGCTGTAAGTTCCCCACCATGCCGCCGGTGTCAGCGCTGGGAAGGCGTCCAAAACCACAATACATTTCTGCTATGGAACATTTGTTTCCTTTCAGGGGGGGGGCGCAGGGCCCCAACATGCTCCTACATTTTTCTGTCCTGCCACATTGCATGACAGTTTATTTTGGGAAGCGCAGGTTGGCACCTGAGACACAAAGCTGACAAAGCACTCGGTGTCACTTCAATGAGGCCAGTTGGTGCCATGACAATGCCGCTGGCCATGCAACGCTACAAGATGGACAACACTGCGCCGCGTATCTTGGCAAAGTAGGGAAAGAGGCATCAGCTGTTTGCACAATTCAATCTTCTTTACAGGGGAATAAAGCAACACACAATCTCTAAATTTGAGACTAATGCAGGAGGGATTCCACCTCGGATTACTGAATTAAATCTGAACCCCTCTGACGGACTGGTCTCCAGTTCAGGGTGTTTCCCTGGCTTCCGCCCAATGCATGCTGGGAGCAAATCCAGCCCATCTAGCTCCCTTAGTGGGAAGTGTGTAAGAGAAAGAGAGTGGAGAAAAAGAATACCGAATCATGATTTTTCAAAAAACAAATTCAACACATTCTTTCACATTAAAGGTGCTGTGAGCAAAATCTGAACGTTTGCTATAATCCTGTCTGTTCTTGCATTTAGCAGTCCCCTCCCTCCTCTCCACATCACCACACTGAAAATCTGCTGCCTGCCCTTAAGAACCCTTTGTGGAGTCTCCTGATTGGATAAAGTGGGAACAGGATACCAGTTAATGTATTCTCTGTTTACTGCAAGAAGGAGGGCCTGGGAGACGCGTGTTACTGACTGAACAGTCTGTATCAGTGCTTTCTGTCAGAATGTAGAGCTATTTAACACTTATTTTAACAAAATTTCTTAAAGCACCTTTAATGTTAAGATGGCGGATCACTGCACCAGAAAATGTGCATTTTTGTTTTGACAAATTTGTTCCGCATGGATTTTTTGTATATCGGCACAGAATTGTAAGTTACAAGAAATGACTACGACTACTGTTTCTACTGTGGGAAACCAGCTAATACATAATTCACAGTAATGATGAGAATAAAAACTGATATTCATTCATTGATTCTCAGTAATGCAGTCCTTCTTTTCTACAAGAAGAGTGTAAACGACATTTACTATACATTTACAGTTAGTATACAGACACTGTTTAATTTTCTGCATACTTTTTCATAATTGTCCCTCTTAGCGTGTTTTTATCGCAGCCGGTGGAACGACAAAGAGATGAGCAGCAGTGGTGGAATTGTGGCCCGCATTAGCTCGTCCAATTATGAGCCTTTGCTGGATGCTTAATGTTGCTCTGTGATGAGACCTGCAGGGGAGAAAAGAGTCAGCAGATCTGTGGGTGCCTCTACTGCCAGTCACAGAAATCAGTTTTTATGATACGCAGCACTGATTTTGGACTGGGATTGAACACTGTATACTGTTAGGATTCAAAAATGTAATATAGGCGAGCTCTTTAAACACTTATGATGACTTTGTCTTACAGCAGGACCTTGGAGCTCAGTTTGCCAGTAGTAGTGGGTATTTTAAAATGCTACTTTCCAGAAAATGAAGTGTTGTATAAATACACTACCTGACACACACACACACACACACGCACACTCTGAAGTGAACAGTGAATGCATATCCTGTTTCTCATAATGCAGTGGCGACTGAGTGCAGATAAGATTACTGACTGAAGTGACTGCTTCAAAAACACACACGAACAAAAGCCTGCGTGCACACACTCATACATACCCACACACACACACTTGTACTGTAAAGTGACAGAGCAACTGCTTTGCTGTGTTAAATATCAGATGCAAATGAAAAGAGAAAATCTATCATGACTCTAATGTGGCCTGATAGGAGGGGGCGCACTCTCCTCTGAGGAGCTGAGCGGTGTGAGGAGGGTGATGTATGGAGGAGCTGGATGAGAGGTGAAAAGCGTAGCGAGACGGACGAAGGGAGGGGTGGATTGCTGGGAGGGAAGGGAGAGGGGGGGTTTGGGGGGGCACGCAGTCCTGCCAGACTCCTGAGAGCCCAGGGCAAAAGTGGAATAAATGTTGATTAGTGTTGATTTTGTCCAACGAGCACCCGGCAACTGACAGTGGGACTAAGCTGCAGCGAAAGGGAACCATTAATCTTGGTCTGGTTTAAGTAGTGTATATTAATTTGTGTCATTTCCACTACGTGGAGAGAGGCCTCTCTCTCCCTCTCTCCTTTCTTTCTCCCTCCCTCCAGTGTCTGAAAGCCGTGGCAGCCGAGCCTCTTTCACAGTGAACGTACAGTGGAAGCCTGGAGGTGGCGTCTGCAAGTAGCAGCAGGGGAAAGTGGAGGAAATGAGATTCCAAACACTACATTATGGAAAATGAACTCCTGGGGGGTTGGTATGGCAACCACATTCAAATGTGCCATTGCATGTTCAATTTAACGTGCATAACAAATTTGCAGACTTGATTAAATTCGTAACATATTAAGGAGGCCGGTGTTAAAAAAAAGGCAGGCCAAACCTGCAGGGACCAAGATTGCAAAGAGAGCCTTGAACGAGGCAAATGGCAGAACTGTGATATTTAAGCAACGCGCTGAGCACAGGAGTCGACACTCAGGTAAAAAGATTGAGGCCCGCGCTCTTTTACAAGTCTACTTGGATCTCGCCTTCATTCTGTAATCTCCACACTGGCAGGGCTGCTCGGAGCTAAATGTAATTTTTCTACAAACTGCATTCCAGTGGCCTTCAGAAGAGAGGGAAAAAATAATTCATCAGTTCAGGAATTTCTGAAAATACATCAGTTAGAAATATAAAAACAATATAGTGCTGGAGCTTCTCTTTCACAGGGATGAGAAGAGACTATCACGACACAGAAACTTCTGGAAAAAAAAAAAGGATCACTTTCCTCGTACATGTGATGTCAGTGTTAATTACCAAATCGCAGCACAGTAAGATTCCTATAATTAAGCTCCTTAATATGATTAACATGTATCAATTAGGCGACTGACAATTTGCATAATGTATAATGTAAGCACATTGTTCTATACTGTAATGGTATTAACACACCATTTACAATGCTGTCACTCACACGTGATTCTGTGATTACGATTCTGCATCAAATACAGTAAAAAAAAAAAAAAAGTCCTTATGCTGGTTAATCAAAACACATTTTTCCACAGTTGTCTACATCCTCGGAGCAGAATTAGACTTCTTCCTCTCTTTCAGTGGATGATTAAGCAGAGAGATTGGGGAAACAGCTGTGGCGGCGAGCTTGGCATTTCTCTCACCCCCCCCCAGCCCCCCCACCCCAAATGCTGCTGTATCAGCATCGAGGAGGAAGGATAAGAGGGAGACAAAAGCTGCACGAATTGAGAGTCGTCTCTCCGTCCGCCGAGAGAGGGGGAGGCGCAGCCCCCGTGACACGACACTCGCTATCAGAGCAGACAGCTACATCGCTTGGTAATACGGAGAAGCTAACATACACTTTTACTACCTGCTGGTTTACACTTAGAGGGAGTCCCGACAAGCCCGGAAAAACCTTGATACAGATAAGATGGATTCCTGATGGTAACGTCAGTTTGAGATGCACCCGTTAGCTAACCTGTACCTTTAAAATAAATTACTTTTGTTCTGTGTCACCACATTGGGGTTGCAACTAACCTTTTTGTGGTGTTGGTCAGACAAAACAAACAATTTGAAGACATCCCATTGGGCTTTAAGAAATCCTGACTGAGAAGAATTCTCTACAGACTAAGTGATTAATCGATGAATCAAGGAAATAATTGACAGATTATTGGATATTGAAAATGATAGTTGCAGCTCTTTTTCTTTATATCTATTTTCAATATCCATTAAGTTGCAATCTGTCCCTTGGTCTATGCCAATGACTAATTTTTAAAAACAAAAATGCCAAAAGTTTGATGGTTCTAGGATCTCAGAAGTGAGAATTTGCTGCTTTTCTTGGTCTATTAATACACTATTGGATTTTGGACTGCTGGTCGGACGAGCAATACATTTTATATAACCTTAGGCTTTAGGATAATTTGCTCAGTGTTTTTAAAACAGTACAATAAATTCATTAATCGAGTTGCAGCCCTAGTTTAGTCTGACTAACAACATATTCAGTTTACAATGTTATAAAACTGCAGCGGCAGATCTTCACGTTGGAGAAGCCGCAACCAGAGGATGTTTGGCCTTTCTCCTCTATGAATGACTTCAATGATTAATCACTTATCCAAATTGTTGGCAATTCACTTTCTGTCTAATTGCTTCAGCACTACAACAGATTGTATCATCTGATCTGATTTTACCTGATCACCACGAAAGGCTGCTTCAAAGTGTCTGCACAGTGACGTGCAGGGCTGAGCTGAGATCAGCCTCTGTAATACAAACAGGCAGATGCCAAGTATCTGAATGGACTGACAAGTCAATGTAGTGTAGGCTTCCATGCACCTTCCATAATCAGACCTCTGGCTCATTTCATCCTGTCAAACACTACTCGGCTGCCCTCTGTAAAACACCCCATTTTCACCCTTCAAAAAATAACATTACATCACTCGGCTAGTCATTTTTATAAATGGAGGATCCCTTAGGCTTGAAACCTAACACTACACAAACACGGGCCACAAGAAAGCTGGCCTTTTGTTGAGGTTGAGAGGAAAAAAATTAAACAGCAAGTCGGAGCAGCACGTTTACTGAGCGGCTCAGTCAAGGAGTGGTTTTGTTTGACACTGCTGGAGATTTATGATGTTGGTGAAGTGTTTACAGAGGTCAAGGCGGCTCATTTTCCAAATCAGTTTGTCAAGCATTTGCTTATCTAAAGAGGCCTTTTCATCAATCATAAAAAAACTGATGGTGAAGAGAAAACAGTCCACCTTAAAAAGATCAGTATTTTTAAAAAGATACCTACAGAAAGTGCAAACTTGGATTTAGCTGTGTCGTATCATTTGCTGTCCTTTGCTCAACCAGCCTGTTCGCTTAAAAATCCAGTTAGTGGAAGGATGAGGTTTCATGGGCCAATAACTGTAATGTCAAATTGTTTGGATATATTTTTGGAAAGTCTCTGTGAGGACCTCTCATAACAGAGCACACCGCCGTTGCTAGGACCAACGCTAACACACACACAACCTGCTGTTTCTACCTTTGCTCCACATTTTGGACACAACGAGTAATGAATATGCTTTATATACTTTATGCTTCGTCTCCTCTTAGGAATGTACTATACCGCACACACACACACACACACACACACACACACACACACACACACACACACAGAATTGTGCACAGCGCCTGACAAACAGCATTCCTTTGAAGTAAAAAAGACAACCAAAATATTCCTGGAATGAAAACCGGGTAAAGACAAACTCAGCCAAAAAAAGGAAGAAAAAAAAAAGCCATAGGTTTAAATAAAGTGTTCCTTCCTCGTCCTTTCCTCCCGGGTGTTACTGAACCATTGTGCCTGTTTATACTGCACAATATTTCTGTTGGCCATCCCTCACTTCATCCTAGTAAAAATACACAGAGTGGGTCACAAGTTCAGGCCCTAGATCAACACTTGCATTGTGTCCTGCAGGTGCTGTCAGCTGCTCCGGGGACAGCCAGGGATGGAAAATATACACAAGCAAACAGCAGCTCTGTGGATACACACTGTCTCTGCACTCAGATGGTACTTGGGACCAAGTTAGAGCGGCTCAGCTGCAGCTTTGAGGAGCAGCTAAAGCTGAACACTGAAATATTTAAAGGTGGAACTGGGAAAGTTCGGGCTGCTGGTACATTTTCGTTTCCTAGGTGACATCAGTTACATCTAATGTTGTCTATAATTTGTAAAAAAAATAATAATTAGGTGTTATCCATTAAAATAAAGTTGCATCACTTGTTCTGACATTTTCAGCCTTCTGTCAAAGCCTTTATGTAAAGTAAGTAGAGAAAGAGAAAACCTGAGAACAGTGCCTACTTCAAAACGACACATATCACAACACTACCAACTGCCCAAAAAGTAAAACAGCCATTGACCACCACAGCTATAATTTATTTTCTATAAATTAAGCCAAAAACTGATGATGTGAAAATTACAACACAATGAAAAATAAAATAAAATGTTCTAACCTCGTCAATTAAGTTTCAAAAGGAGACCAAACCACTAGAGGGAGCAACAAGCTGCGGCTTTTCTACAACTTTTAAAAAATCCATTAATATTGATATTCAGTACAGAACTGGCATGTTTTCCAAAAGTGTAAAAGAGTAAAACAATACTTAGAAAGTCAAGTGAAGTGAAATTCAATACATTCTGAGCTCACCAGCAGAGTCGAAATATTATTAAAAAGTAATTATTATTAATTTTTAAGTCTGTGTTTTTTGATAAGTGGACCTAATGAAGAAAGAATAAAAACACTTGTATCAGGACTTTTCTTACCTAGTGTGTGACTAAAATGAAGTTAGTTTTTTGACAGACTTGGTGTGGAAATGAATCTTTTTAACACTCCATGTTTTATTTACACTAGAATCCGACAGTGCAGAAGGTGTTGAGACTGCCGAAGGTGACACAGTGTTTGAAGCATATTACTCTTAACTGTGGCGATCGAGATGATTTTTGCACCGTGGCAACAAGCAAAGGAATATGCTGAATTTACTCTCAAAACTTGCGTTGTAAATTTAAAGTGATACAATGTTATATTAGAGAAACCGTTTGAATTCCAGTAAATGTGAAACGGCTCTCACTAAAACGTACAACAAAGCTAACTGGATCAAATTAAAGTCTGCACAAACGAGACAAGCACCAGATCTCCTGTGTAAAGCTCCTTGAGCTGCACCTTGTATTTATAGGTTGCCAGCTGAAAGAGAAAAGAATGGGTGTGCAGGCAGGAAGAGGTCCAAGTTACTTTGTACTCTCAGCAGAGCCGAACTTTGGATGAACTCCGAGGAGCGCCAGGGAGTAAAACACTATGCATAACTGTGTCACTCCCCCTCCAAAAAACCTACCAAGACAACAAAAAAAGAAGAGTGCGCCAGCAGGCTTCAAACGGCCCCCTGCTCTCTCCCGAGGCAGTGGCCGATTCAAGATAAACTGCCGGGCTTGGGGGGCAGGCAGCGAGGTGAACTTCAATGAAAACCTCAAGGAAAACACCCATGAAAGCACCAGGCGAGTGTGGGATCACACACACGAGAAACAACATCAACAGCACCAGTCAACGCCGCCACAAAGGTCAAGTATGAGCAAGTGCAACTGTGGGTACAATGACAACAATACCTTCTTCACCCTCCATCCGTTCCATTTGATTTCATGCACTAATGAGTGTGAAACATGCAGAAAGTATGCTTTGGCGACTCAATATCTCAGCAGTGTAAGTTCTGAAGAGTCCTACAGCGGCACATCAGTCTGAAGACAGGGAAATAAAAGATGAGATGCACACTATCAGTCTGAAGCGCGCTGAATTCTATCTGTGCCAATTTCAGAAATGTCACAGGGGGAAAATGATTTGGAAACATGACTTACGCCTCCTATGTTACGTTATTTCTCTCCCAGCAATTATTCTGCTGACACGCTCCCTCACAACTGCTTTAATAGAGAGACACAATACAGAATGGAGAGAGACGTATTCACCAGAGTTGACAGTTAACTCACAAGGGGAGACATCAGCGTGCATGTGACAATTTTGCTCAATACTCTCCATTATTCCACAATAGCATCAAAAAAAGGCTCATTCATATTTTGACACAATAATTGATAAGGACTGCTCGAGGTAATTGTCCACAGTTCCTATTGTGAAATAGTTAGAACGCGCAGATTTTACAGCTACAGGAGGAAGCACATGTCCTACATGTCAGTGAAATTTATATGGTGAATTGTGTTGTGACTGAAAATCCAGCGTCAGGCTCTCCAACGTGACTCTGAGAAGGAATAGCAAATTAGCCTTTGATGGTGAAATAGCCCACACAGAGCTGGTTGCTGTGCCTCTTTGGGTTTTTGTTTGGCTCCATTAGTGAAAAATACAGTGTGCAGCATTGTGTTGGTTTAACCTGGTTAATGAGACTGAGGGTGTAGGCAGTATGGAGACAACAACAGTGCAGTGTTCAGGTTCTCTTGTTACAGGGTGGAGAATTAACATGAACGTACCTGTTTTTTCTTTGATTTCACACAAGACATTGAAAAGAGCTGGCTTCATTCTGTGACAGTTCAGAGCGTGTTTCCTGGAACAGAAAAGTGGCTTCATGAGCAAACCACAGAAACATATATTATACCTCAAACCTATCCAGCCTCTAAATTACTGGACAGCAAGGCCGCCTATTATCATATTTATTTGAATTCTTTAAATAAAAAATTCTGACTGTTTTCAAATGGATAATAATAAAACCTGTACGTGTACACAATGTGCTCCAGCTTCATTGTTGCAACCTACAAACAAAGTAACTGATTGAACAAATCTGTAGCTCTATCTATTGAGCTGCTGTCAGCGTAAAATTATACAATTCATTTATAATTGTATTTTTCTGACCAACTATATTAATAAAAGATTTTAACTGTATAACTTTTGCAATTGAATTTAAGGTGGATTAGCACAAGATGGATGAAATCTTGAATTGTGCACCACAAGCAAGAAAGTTGCCGCCACTGTGTAAACAAGCCACTTAAAACGACAGCCCGGACTCCCAGTCAGTAATTATATTTCACATTTAGAAAATAAATATCAGCTGAGTTTGTTAGAGCTCCAGAATGCAGCCAGGCTGTATTAAGTGCTTTATAAATATTGTCAGTGGGCGACACGCTGGCATGTCACAGTAATAAACAGCACATTCACACACTTTGATTTTCTCTCCGAGGCGCGCAGTTGTCCACTTTTATTTCCCCGAGAGGCGAACTGTGTCTGCGGGCATCGCTGTTTCCCACTCTTTCTGTCGGCTTTTGCACAGTGCCGTGCAATGCCCTCACATTTACACTTCCATCCACACTGCGCCCTATTGTAAATGTACAAATCTCAACACACAGCCCGTATTTTTTGTTAAAAAACATTTTTCTTTCCTCTTTCTTTTCGAACATTTTCTACCTACTTTGCCGCCGCCTCCTGCTGACAGCGGGGGGAGAGGCTGAATCGGATCTTTACCTGGCTTGGGCTTCGTCCAGACTTTGATCCGTGATGGTCATAATTTGCTGTAAAATGTCTCCAATGTCCTGTTTTCTTCCGTCGCCGTCCGTTCCTCCGGTGCCTTCCTGCATATGCTGCGGCAGGCCGGGGTGCCCTGCCATGCCTACCCCCGTGTGAGAGTGCATCAACCTCGGCTGCTCGTCCATCGCTTCTTATTCTTCTTCCTCTCTATCTTATTCTCTGTGGCGCTCTCGCTGCTGAAATCCTGCAAAAATACATAAAAGAAGAAAAAAAAGGAGGGGAAAAAAATCCCGGTGGTGCTTTTAATATTTATGCCGCGCACCCGGTTCTTCCTCGCAGGGGATTTTTTTTCTCGCCGCGCAGAGAGAGAGGGGTGTCGGAGGGGAAAGCGGAGTCCTCCTGCTCTCTGGCTGTCTCTCTCTCAGCTGGTCGGAGCTGAATGTGAAATCTGATCTGAACTGCTGCTGCCTTCACTGGAGCAGGGTGTGCGTAAAAAGAGATAGGCTGCTGGTTTCTACTACTAACATGAACTAGGATAGGTTTTCTTGTAAGGTGGCGCAGTGATCCAAAACCCCCTCTTCCTGCCAAATTACCAAAAAAAAAGTGGCTGTGAGAAACATGAAGTGTGGATTTATTTCACTCACTCCATCCTCTCGCTTTTGTCATGTACAGTACAGGCTGGGCAGGCAGCCGCACAGCGAAGAGGAGCGTGAGAGTCAGACTCCGCCTACGCGACATGATTGGGAATATAAGACCATTTAGCCCCACCTTGAGGTGCCTCTCATGAAACGTCGATCAGTGGGACTGTAAAGGTGGGATGCAGAGGAGAAGCTGGGAGATGTGGCTGCTTGCCTCACAAGCAGGGACAGGCAGAGTGGATATACGGTGATGAAGAGCCTCAACTCCAAATAAATAACAGAGGCTGACACAAGAGGTCTGCTTTAGTCTCCCCCTCTGACCTCAGCATGAGCCCCCAGCGGCTCCACAGGAGGCCATTTCATTTCCATGCAGTGCCAAGATATAAGGTGCACTAATCCAAACTGTTGGAGAGCATCGTTATTAGACAGATAATGTGATTTATGGCTGGAAAAATCCATCCACCTCATATTAACACCTTTAATATATTTCATTTGGATATCACATTGTGTTATAAGCACACTCTGACAGTCAAACATGCTTTTTTTTTGTTGCAGTAGGCAGAGGAACATTGACTTTGTTCATTCATTTTCAGGTATGTTGCAGGGCTCCGCTTGGCTGACTTTGGCAGGGTCCTCCTAATGTAAGGCGGTGACCCATGTTGCGCAGCCAAGCAGCAAGGCCCGAGTGTGTCTGGCCAGGCTGAAAAGTGCCCTTCAGGCCCAGTGCTGCCTCACTGCCGCTGCTCCCCTCCACCACTGAGAGCCATTCAGAGGGAAGAGAGGAGGAGGAGGAGGAGGAGGAGGAGAAGGGGCAGAAAAAAAGCTTCAGTGTGGAACTAAAGTATGAACAGTGCTGTGTAAATCATCAGCCTGGATGTATACATGTGTGACACATGTAATAAGGAACGTATGTAAATGCTTTACAGTGCCGGTGTTTTATTGTGAGCAGCTTAAAATCAAACCAGCGTTAAACGAGCTGTTGATTACTGCTACCTGCGAGGTTTCCCCTGCTACGAATTCCTTTTGACAAAGAAATTTCACTTTGTAAACAATGCCCATATGAACTAATGCACCGTACAGAAATACAGTGAAACATATTTGAGAATGAATAGCCCCTGAAAACTTGGTTTCAAATCTTTCTTTAAAACATTAAAGGCATTAACATTAAATATGTATTTTACTTGTAAACACAGTTTCTATTTTCATTTAGTGTTACTCACCAAAACACTTTGTGTGTATTACTGAACCCTAGCCAACATGTTTAATGCTTTTCCTTCCTCATAAAACCTTTGTAAAACATATTTTTTTACTTATAAACACCAATAAAAGTCTGGAAGAAAACATCCTCAGTTATTATTTAATAAGAGTTTAACACTCGAAAGTCTGCTGGTCAACTGTTATAAGAGTTGGATTCAGATGTAGCTAAATGTTGATTGGTGCACTCAAGTACATGACCTCTTCTTGTTCCAACTGAGCCCCACCCACTCTACGAGCAGCACAGACAAAAACACAAACACAGAAAACCCTCATTTAAAATAACCAAAGCTGGTAGCTGGTAGCTGCTGGTAGAGAGCTGTGCTTGTGTGCCATAGTAAAACGCTGATTGAGAAAATAGAAGCCATTTTCAGGGCCTTTAACTGACTAAATGAGTTTCCTATTTTGATCTGAAAGGGCTCATACATTTTGCAGTGTATTTTTTGAAAAGCCAGCACATGTAAATGCATTAACTCTGAAACTTGAGGTCCTGATAAGTGACAGGCTGTATTTGTACCCCTCCAGAATACAATAAAAGCCACTATTTTACCATCTTATTAAAACTGCTTCAGAGTAAATCATTACCTGATTGATATTAAACTGTTTAAAAATCAACAAGCTGCAGATTTCTCTTCCTCGCAATTCAAAATATACAACTGGGATGCACCCATTGGAATTCCTCTGTTCAACTATTAGCATATTTGAGTTTGAGGTGTAGTGGCAGTGACATCTCAGACTGTCTTCCTAAGCCTCAGGTGGAGCTGCAGTGCGATCCTGGAGCTAGGTATTCTCCCTGTAGGAGCTCCTGTGAAGCACCGGCTATGTAAATTGGGAGCAGAATATGTATGATGGATAATGGTAAGTGTGGTAAGTTTCCCTGCCATCTGCTCAGTAGTAGAATAATGAGAATACCTGAGGGGGTCTCTGTTACACCAACATCCATATGACTCCCCAGCATCTGCTAAGTTACGTTAGCAGGGCATTTAGGAATCTAAATATATGCTGATACTTTCAGGCTACATGGCAAGGCAAACAAATCACAGAGCTGGCAGTGATCTTCATCCATTCATTGCCAGCCTGATGTATGATCAGCCACTCACTAGTGATAAAACAGGAAATGCTTATGGACGTCCTGTAAAATGCTTAATTTGCAGCGGAGACGTAAGCGATATATTATGGAGCATGGCGCTGAATACATGAATTTCCCATGCCAGAGTAGCATCCACACTAGTGGGATTCTGTGATACAGTCACAGTTATTAAAAGTAACAAAGGCAGACTCTAACAGCAGTGGCAAATATAACGCCCAGGTGTGGGACAGAACAGCAGCTTTGGCCCTCACACGTCTGCACTGTAGATCCTCCAGGGAAGTGGTACTGTGTAGTGGACAAAACCTGATTTAAACCATATACACAGAGGAAAATGCTAAAATAAAGAATTAAATGAATACATAAATCTACAGACAAAATGAAATAAATAAATTCTGTAATTAATTAAGTTGACATTATATTATTTTTAGAATTTATTTTAATTAGGTCTTATCTGCTCTACCTTAAACATGCAGTCAAACCTTGCTATGGGTTGTCCCAGATTTGTTTCTAGCTGATTTGTGTCACAGTATAGTAAAAGTCTACATGTAGAAAATGGGTCCTTCTGGGGTTCTTTTTTGTTTCATTTAAAAAAACGATATCATTATTTATTAATACATTCATTTCTTTGTGTATTTCAGTTCCATTTTCAGAACAACTTATCCTTTGCAGGGTTGCTATGGGCCTGGAGGCTATCCCAGCGTGCACAGGGCAAGAGGTCAAGTACAACGTGAACAGGCTGCCAGTCTATCACAGGGCACTTAGGCCCCATTCACATTTGTTATTTTAAGTGTCTTATATCTGGCTAACGTCCAGAACTTTTGTTCACACTTAACCAAATAAATGTGTTCCGTTTGCTACATCTTAAATCTGACTGCATCTGTCTTGATTTTCCAGGACTCCATGCAAATCAGGCTCAGCTCCACTCCAGTCCAGAAAGTTGTAGTAAAACCCTGAAACTGTTTGCTAACTGTTAAAAACACCAGAAGAAGAATAACTTGAGAAGTTTAGTCACAGCAATAAACAATAACAGTAACTTTACACCAGCTAACACAAAGTCTTGGTCAGGGACGCTGGAAGTCAGTCAGAGTTGGAGAGTGTTGTGAAAAAGTCTGTCTAATATCATACTAAATGCTAAATCTGGTTCTTGGTTGTTGCTTTAATTTGAATGGCCAGGGTCATTTATAGCTTATTTAATAGTTATTAACAACATTTTACACACATTTTACACATTTTTAGTAGATAAAACTGATTAAAACAAAGCAAAATAAAGCAAAACCTCTTTCCGGGCATAAATACCAGTGTACACATGTAAATACCAGTAAAAAAGGATCAAGTCATCATAAGTTTAAACATTTTTATGAACTAATGGTTTTCATTATGCCAGGTTATGTCGGAGATAACACAAAAAAAAAGAAAAAACGTATTTCCACTGTAGTCCCTGTCAAGGATTACAAAATTGAAATACATGTCACAGATGACTAAGGTACTAAGACAAATTTAATTTAAAATAGTGAATTTACCTAACCTGAATGTTGTTACATTTCTTAATTTTTTTGGACTGGATTTAATTTACCTAACTAGTCATATTTGGTCCTCCATACCTGGATTGTGGTTTAGAAACAGAAACAGCTATGCATCCTTAAACACAAGAAGCAAACATTCACTGACTTACATTCTGTATTGAGAGAGAAGAGACTGAGAGAGACAGAAATGTGTTGGTCATGCAACTTAGCACAGCAGCACAGAGCACTAGTAGTTTCTTAAGGTATATTTTACTTGTGATTTCAGTTCTGTAGGGCTTCAGTAGAAGCATGAGTTAAAACCCTACAGAACAGACTTCTCACAGCTTTGAAATAATCTGTTTGAAAACTAACTCAGGCATTCAACAGGCCTGATATCTACACAGGAAGAGCACAGAGGGCGACTGGAGGACAGGACAAGCAGCCAGAGGTGGGCTGGTTTCCATGGCACCTGAGAGAAAGACCTCTCTACTCCAGGCCCCGGGTCACACCATGTGATGAGGCTGTGCAGATAAATCCTCCCTTTCATCCCGCACGGCTTTTGGCCTGTGTGGAGGCAGCACTAATGGAACGGATTCATACCCATAACCCTCCTTTTGATTCTAATACGTTTAGACGGAGAAACGAATGCATGGGAGCTCCATGTCCGCTCTGTGTTCAAACACACAACACTGCATATATGTAGAGCAGTGGATGATGAAAAGAGAGCAGTAGGAAGGAGGAGCTGACTCTTTAGCTACAGTATTACCTGTGTTTTTCTAATAAATTAAAAAAACATTTGCCTCTGTGGAACACTACCAATGAGTCACCATGGCTGCAAGTGAGATTTTACTTGAATGACCTGGCAATAAGCGACAGTAGCTGCTTTACTAGATGTGTGATGTGAAGACTTGGAGATGCAAACATTAGCCCTAACCTCACAATGCCTAACAAAGCTGTTTTATATTAGAGTGTGACACATTCCTGTGGAGACCATGATCATTCTTCAGTGCAGACCATTAGGTCTTTTAAGGATGCAGAATATGTGACGGACAGCAAAAAGGCTTTATATTGAATGAAAAATAAAACATACAGGATTTTACCGCTGAGTACTTTGTGTCTTTGAAGGCTGGGTTTTTTGAGGAGGCTCTGTTTCTAGCTGCTGTATGTGAGCAAGAATTACACTAAGATCCATGGCACAAGCTGGTTTGAGCAGAGTGAGCACCAGTGGAGTACATTCGGGAGGAGGTCTGAATGGATCAATACATCACAGAACAAAGGGGAACTGTGCTTCAGCAGGGGCCCCAGAACAAGACAGGCCCATTGCTCAACCACTGTCACAGCAGTGTATCACAGGCATCTCACATGCATCTCACAGAACAAGGATAAAGACAGATGTGAGGACGGGTGGATAAACTGTGGAAACTTGGGACACAACCAGCAGATAGACAGATAAACTATTGCTGTGACAAACGGAGCTACTTTAGCTCACACAGTTACTTTGTGTGTTGCAACTGTTTGTTATATTGTGTAGGATTTTATGGCATTTAGCAGTGTAGTTGCAGATTACAACCCCCTCACCTCACCCTCCCCTTCCAAACACGTAGGAGGTGGCCGTACAATTTGCAAAAATCCCAAAAGGCCCTATCTAGAGCCAGTGTCTGTCCCTTCTGGGCTACTGTAGAAAGATGGCGGCCTCTCTAGAAGGAGACCGGATACCTCTGCAGTTAAAACAGCTCATTCTAAGGTAACAAAAATACAACAATCCTTATATTCTGGTGATTGTACACTTATTTAAACATTTTCTGCCAACAGAGCCTCTTAAATGTTACACATTGGACTTTTACAAATAACATTTTATTGAACTACAATTGAAGTAGCCAAGGTTGGACAGTAACACCTTACTAAGCCCTAGTTTTATTCAATGTGAAGAAGTGTAAGGGATTCAGCTAGCTGGTGAAAGTTACCCCTGGTAAGAGGACCATCTGGTTTTGTCAAGAGTCTTCTGTCGGGTCTTGGTCACCAAGGGGTGTTTTGATGTTGGGCCCAATGAAAAGAGATCACAGTCCACGCCAACCCTGCACAATTGCTGTAACCACACCTCCAGAGCCCAATCAACCCATTCAAATCAACTCTACATTTGCATTTCTCTTGTGGTCCAGTACTTACTGAAAATATAACACTGTGCAGACATGCATGCAAAATTCTGTATACAGTGGAATTCACTATTGGATGAATGACGGATGCCCTCCACAAGATATGTACTAAAGGTCATCTTGTACAGTCTAAATGTAATTTTAATAGTAAAAAAAATCGTTTCCCCACCATATGGCGCCCCTAGTCGATGGTCAGTAAACCCCTCCAAATTGTAGGTTGTAAGCTTGTTAAAGGAATAGTTCAACATTTCAGGAAATAGACTTGTTGTTGCTGTGATGTTGCCAGTGGAGACACAGGGTCCAGGGTAGAGCTTTGATTCTCTGCCAGAACCCGACTGGAGCCGCCCCGACCTACCGGGTTCAGACTGGGTTTGGGCCCAGAACCGCTGCCATAGGTTGGGCTCAGGTCAGGCTTGGACAGAATGAGATTTTTTCTTAAAATATATTTAATATTTTATTAATAATGCATGCAACTGTAAATGAGTGAATTTGGTATTGATTAGTTTTGATAACAAGTTGTACTATATTATATGCACAATGTAGTTGCAATATTTTAATTTAACTATTATTTCACTGACTAGAAGTTAGCACAATCTACATTATAGTTATGAACTAACTTATCTGACAGGGATCCATGAGATTATGGCACATCTTGGTCTGTGGTCTGATGTGTATCAATTTGACACCAAAAAGGTTGAGAACCACTGCTCTAACATAATGATTGTTGGACTGTTTCTTTAAGGTTAAGGAACAGGGGTTTCACACACTGATAAACAATCTGACAAGCACTTCCTTTGAATCACACTGAGGCCAAAAACTGTCTCAAACTGTATAATTAGAAATGCAGCACAGTGACTCACAGATTTCAAATGAACTATCTCAGATGACAGGGAACAACTGAAATAGAATTCCCCTTTTTAGAGCAAGACATTAAGCGGTGCCTGATCAGTGCTTTTCCACCTGACCAATCCTTAATGTGATAGATACAATGTCAACCCATCACATAAAGGTTACTGACAGTCTTGTTACCCTTCACACACCAGTAGCCCACAGCATGCCCTTTCTCTCATTCATTTTAAGACCTCTCTTTTTTTAGCCACCTGTCATATTTCTTACAATATTGTTTACCTCTCATGTCAGTGCAGGTCTGGCCTGTTTTCACAATACCTTATTCTCTAACCAGTGAGGTATTATAAAAGGTATGAAAGAAAAACTCTGAGGAGACCCTTCCTTTCTTTTAAATCCAACCTGTTTAATGTTTGTGCTGGTGGGCTGCTGGAGACTTAAATGAAGCTATAATCAAACCCCAAGATAAATTAAGAGGCAAGCGTTGACTCAGCATTTTGTTGCCCTAGCGATCCATTGACCCTGAGGGCCAGCAGCGAGAAAATTGAGAAATGCTCGTTTTAATGCCTATCCAATATATACGGCATCTACCTCGAGATGGGGCTGTGCAATCAACCACTAATCCATTAGACAGAGATGTTTTTCAAAGATTGACGCGTTATTGTGCTGCTGTCTGCACTGGCTCACGTTCAAGGTTAACCTTTTAGAGACGCCTGATTGTTGCTAGAAGGTTAAACAACACATTAACATGCATTAAAATATTAAATTATGGCTCCATTTACTATATGAGAGAAAAACAACAACATAAAAAAGGCTTTTAAAATTATGAAGGCAATTGATAAAGTGGGCGGCTAGCGCAGGCGTTTACTCTGGGGGGGAAAATGGGGTTGTGGAAGTGAGATGGTTTTCAAATGGGCAGACTGGGTGCAGTTCTGGCAGAATGAGGGCTCCTTTTATTGCCGGGTTAATGAACTGATGGTGAGGTCAAGTATTGAAGCCTTTGCAATTAAGGCAACTTTTCCCCAGAAGAGCTGGTCAATACACAGGGTAAAAACAAATTGAAACAGCCACCTCTCTCGCTGACATTTTATTCCGACGTCTGCAGCAGCATGCGCCACAACGGAGCCTCTCAGAAATAGCTACAGTGTGTGGTGGTTACACATGGGCTACATCTATCTTCCAGCAAGAGCAAACCCACACTGCAGGAGGCCGGAGAGAAGCCCTTCTCTGTTACAGTTTATTGACAGTGGGAGGACTCTGAATAAGTGATGCCTCCTGTCTGCTGGAGTGAAATACAGCCTCTACCTTGTTCCAGAGGATAAGCAATTAACTAATCTGAGCGCTACAGTAGAGCTACAGTGGCAGCACGTCTTGTCCATTTAAGTAATTTAAAGATTGGAGAGGCTGCCTCTTTTTAAACATTATAAGGGAGCAATCCCATCATGCACGTCTTCACCCGTGCCGTCCAATCTTGCGCCGCCTCTCGTCAAATGTCTCTGACTGACAGGGCTTCCTTTTTAAGGGTCCCACAGCGCACCAGATTCAATTTACCATGTGCAGTGGCAATAGTGGCCAGGGTTAGGATGCACACGTCCAAAGCTGCAGCGAGGTTTGGAGGAGAAAGACAGACGAGCTTGGAGAGGGGGGGATGGAAGAAGAGGAAAAATGAACAGACAGAAAGACAGAGGAGGGGTAGAGAGAGAGAGAGAGAGAGAGAGAGAGAGAGAGAGAGAGAGAGAGAGAGAGGAGACCCTGTCATTTGGAATCAACATCACGGAGCAGGTGAAGAGAGATAAATGTCAAAGGACTCTCGGCGAAATAAAACAACAACTCGCCTGCACTCATCCAGGCAGAGCACAAGTCACCCACAGTTCGTGAGTCTCCTGGCCTCTGGTCTAAATAGACACACGGAGACACAGCAGAGAGGAAAAAACAACAACATGAATCTGAATGCAAAGAAGAACTGGAAATAAAGGGCAGAGGGTTTGAGCAATTTAATAGCTTATCCCTAATTAATGCTTGAGTGTATGCTGTGTAACCCACATCTTAGGATGCTCTGGTTCTCAATTGTTTTTTAAGAAGTTGAGCTTGAATGTAAGAAATAATCATGAGGTATTATACCTGGAGAGGACACCTTAAAGTGCAGGAAAGGCTCCAAAATTTGGTCTAAGTCCCATGTGTGTGGAGAGTGTCACAGCTGCGGCGTGACAGGTCCTCCTGCAGGCCCTATTCTCACAAACACTCTGAGGCTGCTTTTATTAACACCCCCCCCCCACACACACACACACACACACACACACACACACACACACACATACACCACCACCACCACCCCCCCCTCAAAAAATAACAGAGAATGGAAGCCAGGGCTCTGGAGCCAAGTAGCTGTTGCTGGAATTTTTCTGGCCTAATTTGCATTAATAAAGAGGCTGTTCCTTGTCGGAATGTGTTTTATCCAGCTCAAAAAATCCCTGGGCGATCCCTCTCCGTAGAGCACTGGGAGAATCCGACTGTCAGAGCCGACAAGACAAATGAATCCTGGTGTCAGCGCCGAGTGGCTCCGCGTTGACAGATTGAGAAGAACTGTCCCTCTGTCGACAGGCATGCTTCATTTTCAAATTAATAAATCTGAATAAAATATTTTACCCTTCATTATGAGTGCTGCCGCTGTGACAGCTTTGCTGAACAGGGCTGGGATGGGGATGGGGATGGTTGGTGGGGTGGGGTGGGGGGTGGACTGGGGAGGGGGAGGTTGCTGCCAGTGAAAACAGCTTGCACCAAATCCACCTGGGCTTACGCTGTGTATTTATAATGTTTGCATGTGTGTCTTTATGATGTGTAGGTGTGTGTGTGTGTGTTTGTTTGTCTTCTTTTATGCACATTTTATGCGTTTTTCCCATTGATCGTCACACATTTTCTGCTCGGCGCGTTCCCTGAAGCCCCCCGTGTTCCACCAAAGAGGATGGGACAAACAAAAATAACTAGCGCCGCTGCGGTACAGTAGTGATAGATTCCTCACATATTCTCCCCTCACACCTGTACAGCCATATGGAGACACGTCAACATGGCAAAAAATAACTTTTCAATGAGCCCGCTGAGCATGATGTAAATCCTGAATGTAGCTTTTGGCTAATAGCAACAAAGGAAATTATACTTTTTCAGCAAGGTCAGTTCAAATGTGGACTGTATGTGATTTGGTTTTAAGGACTTACATACAACAGTTCTCTCTTCGTTCTCAAACAGCTGATCCTGCCACGTGCAGGAAAGTAAATGAGGATTGACAAAAAAAGTCAAGTGTTTAGCAGTGAATGAACTGATGGGTCTCCTGGCAAAAACAGTGTGGCGGGTATAAGTAGATGTTGAGTGACAGATTGATGGGGTGAAAGACATAATTGCTTGAGATAAAAAGGAGAGGAAAGAGGGGGATGTATAAATATAACACACAGGGCTCATAATCCTGCAATATTACCCCTTCAGGGCGAGAGAAGAAAGCATAAAGGAGCATGGTGGGTTGTATCCAGTCAGTCATTCTGGATGCTAAATTAATATGCAACAGCAAACACTAATATGCCCTTTGAGGAGGCCCGGCATATTGTGCGAGACTTTAACCGCGTGAAGTTGCCTGAAGGCAAATTCCTATGAATAACATAAAATACAATATCATGCTCTGTAAATTGTGGAATTTTTATGCTGCTGTGTTTCCTGTCAGTTGCCTTTTGCTCTCTTCTGCTGCCTATTTTTGTAACATTTATGACAAACTTCATAAAATTATGGCATAATGGGATACCAGTGGCCAATATTTGCTAGGATGAAATTTTCCTTATTTAGTCCATTAAATGCAAATTTAGAAGATTCATGAGCTTTATAGTAATGAAAATAATGTAATAAAGCAGTGCACCTAACAGTGATCTGTTCAATGTCAGTGTGTTTCTTGCGATTTCTCAGAAACATAAAGCTACACAGGAGCTATTTCTGAAAGGTATTTCCTTTAATCAGCACACAAAGAGAGAGAGCTATCCAGCCAATTAATTTACACCAGCCGACGTGTGTGCGTATAATAATGACAGGCAGCACAAAGGACTCCATGTTCCTCCTTATGTAGGCCTTCAATATTTAAAGAAGAGTACATGTTTTTGGCAAGGCTACGGCGACGCGTGTCAGTTAAACTTCTTAGACGTCAGCCTTCCCTGTGAACATCGCATCATCAAAGATGACATTTCATCAACTAACGCAATAAATAATAGAACACAGTGCCTGCCATTTGAACCTCAGGTGACAGGATCTGAGGAAATTGTCACCCTATAATTTGTTTTCTTATGTCTTCTGTCATCTTTTATTAGAGTCATCACCTGTATTTGCAATGTCCCAAGTACAGTAGATCTGTGGTTACTGTAAAACTCAGCATGTATACATGAATTTAATCCAGTTAGCAAGGAAAGCATCCCTCCTTCAAAATGTTCAATAAAGTAGAAACTACAGTAATATTTAAAAGACATCCATAGAGCCTGACTTGATTTGACATCCCTGTTTTGACCAGGGATAGATAGAAATCAAGTAAACAGAGTGGACAGGGAGCGACGGCGCTGTATTTGTGATCTCCTTCCAGTGGATGAGGATTGTTAGGGAGGGGAGCGGGTGAAATGTGCCAGCCCTAATGCCTTATGGCAACTCATGCTCAGCTGATAAGACAATATTTCGTGTAGGGTCAGTGCCAATAAGGAGCCTTTTCAACACCACAGAGATGAATAGGGCCTGACTGCCATGATCAAAATTCCAGCTACACACACACACACCCAGGCACACACAGTCCTGAGGATGTGAAACACATGAGGGATAAAGAACAGCAGTTACTGATGATAATAGATACTATTACAAACTGACTGACAGGGTGTGATCAGGTCAGTGTGTGTATAGTGAGGCTGAAAAAAGGTGGAAGTACACACAGGCAAGGGTTGCCTCCCCAAAATACTTCTTTCATTTGGACTTGGCCACCTCTCTGTTGGCACTCTGCATCAGATATATTTAATGGTGCTGTTTTATGGGATTGTTTGATTAATGCAACCTTCTACTGAAGCCTACTGTTGATTTAGATTAAGAAAAATATAGGTCAGGGCTGAGGTATAAAGTCTGTTTACATTAGCGTTTATATATTTTCCAAATCATCTGAAATGGCATTAGCGTTAAAGATGTCCATTCATGCTGTATCATCACAAGAAAAAGAACTGTCTTAAAGGCTGCTTCTCCTCTCACCACATCCAGGGACTGTTGGTGTAACCTCATCCAACAGTCATGTCACAGTTTACTGACACACCCCGGAGGGCACTTTACTGAAGGAAGGTGACCACTGGAGGTCACAGATTTTCAGCTAGTGTTGTTAACCTGCTTTTTAAACAGTGAGTGTAAGGCACTACCTAAAATGAATTCATTAGCGGTGCAACTAGGTTCTCCTCAAGTCAAGTCCAGTCAAGTTGATTTACAATCTGTACAGCATATGACACCCTCTACCCTGTAAGAGTGCACTGTAAAACCTTACTGCATATCTTAATAAAAGAAGTAGGCTTACATAACTTAATCCTCTAAAAAAAACTCTGAGTAACTCATTCCCATAAATTAAACCCAACTGAAAAATCAATTGTTCAAGTTATATCTCAGCTGTTTTGAGTGCACTTAAATTAGTATTGGTGATATAAATTCTGCATATGAGTGTAACTAGTTGAGGCAGACAGCCACCCATCTAGAGCCGGGTTCTGTCTGAGGTTTCTGCCTCATAAAAGGAAGTTTTTCCTAAAACCAAGTGCTTACTCATGGTGGTACTGTTGGGTCTCTGTAAATAATGTTATAAGGAGTACAGTCTAGACCTACTCTATTTGAAAAGTGTCCTGAGATAACTTTTGTGATGAATTGCCGCTATACAAATAAACTTCAATTGAATTGAACTGAATATACTCACTAGTTTTAAGTTCAATTAACTGAGTGAAATTGGTTACCTCAACAATAAATATTTGAGTTACATGTAATCAAATCAAAAAAATGTTTCATTCTTAAATTGTTGGAGGTAGTAATCTTAAACAGTAGACAATATTGTAAGACAATCGGTTACCTCAAACATTTTGAGTTGAACTAACTCATCAGGTTTTACAGTGAAAGATTCACAGGTTCGCACCGGTGCACCGGTGTAAATGCGATCAGCCTGAAGTATGCATTGGATGCAATTTGGGATGAACTCTTGATCCATAGTTTCTAACATATTTGCTTCTGTAAAAACAATTAATTTATATATAATTATTAGAAGAGACCCTATGACTTTATTATTTAGAAATGTAACCAATCATTTTATATTTAGATTGATTCCTCTGAACATTTTCTCAAGCTGCTTAAAGGACCAGTGTGTAAGAATTAGAGGAATCTAGTGGTGTAGTTGCAGATTGCAACTTCCTCACTTCCCCCTCCCCTTCCAAGTGCAAAGGGAAAATTATGGTGGCTGTGAAATGCACGAAAAAATGCTAACGGACCTATCTGTGTTATCACTGTGTCCGTTACTACTAGGCTACTGTAGAAACTTGGAGGTTCAAGAAAAAAGGTCTCATTCTAAGGTAACAAAAACACAATAATTCCTATATTCAGGTGAAAACACACCTATGAATATTATATTCCATTTCTGCTAATAGACCCTCCTTAATGTTACACACTGGACTTTTAAGAAGAACCAGAGATTAAATCAAACTATTTGTACCATATTGAATTGCATAGCATCAAATTATTTTGCATCGCATTGAATCATATTGCTTGAATCAAATTGTGTTGAATCAAACTGAATCACAATGGCACGAACTGTATTGCATTGGTAGTTGCTTCATATATTTCTATGATGTATCGGATTGTTGGCAATGCATCGTGATGGGTATCACATTGGCCTCAGTGATGGAGAGGCACATCCCTACTCTCCTTACATCTGGAATGACACTGACAGCCAGGGGAGAGAAAGGGCCTATAGGACAGCCACAGAGTTGCCTGAGTGAAAAGAGAGGAGAAGGAGGAGAAACTAGGGAGAGAGAGCAGGAGACAGGCATACAGCTGTGCTTGTGAGAGATGCAGTGGTTTTAGAAAGTTTACAGTATTCTCGTCGGCAGGACAAACATTGACTGTAAGTAGCATACCGGGTTTAATAGATTCATTGGGACTGAGACCAGCCTGGGATAATGGTAACATGTACATGGTAATCCAAAAACAAAGCAGCTAACTGAAAGTTAAGGTGAACAGATCAGTTTTAAGTTTTCTTTTATTTAATATTTTGAGATTTAACGGCCTCAAAGGAGTCAGACGGCCAGCCAGGGTGGTTATTCCAGAGGAAGGAGGCTCGGAAGGAAAAGGCCCTGCAGCCTGCTGACTTCTTTTAAACTCTGAGGACAGACAAGAGCCCTGTATTCTGAGAGCGAAGCATGAGATGGGATATACTGTATGATTTAAGGCAGTGGTTCTCAAACTGTGGGGTGGGACCCCCTGGTGGGGCATAGAGCCACTGCATGGGGGACAGGAATGGCCATTGAAAAAATATATATTTAATGGAGTGAAAGTCAGTTGAATTAATATGATTTATGTAGGAAAATAAGTTTGCTGGTGCTATCACGCTGACCTTTATTTCACTAAAATTCAACATTTGATCCTATTTATTATTTTTTTGTCCTATCATTGGCAATGATTCATAAAAATTGTGGTGTAGTGCAAGGTATGAACTTTTTGCAGCTTCTGAAGAACCACTGGTCTAAGGAAATCAGAGAGATATGAAGGAGCAACCCCATTTACAATTTTGTAAGACAACAGAATCACCTTAAAGTTTAATCTGACATGAATAGGGAGCCAGAGAAGGGAAGATAAAATTGGTGTAATATAGTCCAATTTTCTAGTTTTAGCTAAGACCTGACAACAAAATGTTACAATAATCAAGTCTGGAATAAAGTACATTAAATACTTTCAAACACTTACTTCCATTTTAAGCTCTCTCTATGCTCCTATAAATAGATCTCAAATTCACATGACGGCCATTAATACTGGTGTCATGAGAATTTTAGGTGGACTGAGACACCCTTATTAAAATATTAGATTATGTTTTAGATTAGATTAGATTTGCAATGTGACCCAGAGCCTGCATAGTATTACAGTACACAAACGGCTATTATAGTCATTAGCACTGTTAAAATGTAGATATAGAAATAATGTTCAACATTCTCTGCCCTATGTTGTTTCTGTGCACTGATAATTGGATTACAAGCCAAGGAAGGGTTAAACCTATAAAGAGATATACGTACCTCAGCTGTGACCCCTTGCTCTCCAAGGTATCTCCCCTGTGCAGGATTCTTATTCAACTTCAAACTGACAGTGTTTTTAATCTTTTCTTTGCTTCTCTCCTGGAGATTGGGGAAACAAAAATCAATACACTGTGGCAGGCGATCTAGAAGCCTGTGAATTACAAGGGCTGGATTGGGCCATGCCGCCTGCTCGGCAGCCTTGAGCAGGGGACCATGGGAGTATCATCAGAGACCAAGGGCAGGTCACAGGTTCAGGTCAGGAGCACGGGCGGAAAAGCAAGGTATTTACTGTCTGTGCACGAAAATGAGAAATAAGTTCCATGCGGCTCCAGGGGAGCCTCGAATGTTCTCTCTTCATTTTTTTTCTCCTCCCTTCCTGAGAATAGTTGTGGCCTCCGTACCGCTCTCCCACACCACTTCTCTCCTGACTCCCTTTGGATGATATACTGGGCCTGAGCCTGTGATAATGCCCACACTACAAATCTGAGCGCAGAACATATCGACACCCGGGTCTGTCATTATCCGTTAATCACGCTGCTGACGTACGTTTCAATCCAGGCTTCTTGGCAGCCCACCAAGCTACATAAATGACCTCAGATAAATCCACAGGGCTACAGAGCACATACCTTCATCTTAACTCCAGACACTAACCAAACTTATACACTCATCCTGCTTATCAGGACAGATGCACATAGCCTACAAATTATGACACTGACTATAAACTAAACGTGAAATGTGAGGTCATGTTACACAGAGCAGTCCCCTAAAGAGAAAGTCAGATTGGCTGTTGAGCAAATTGTCATATTACTGTAATTCTGACTGGGGTTGAACATTAGTTAAATCTTATTTCTCTGTGTGTATGTTTGTGTAGATGTTGGGTTGGGGGAGGGCACTAACTCCACCTCCCACCAATGCATTGCATGGTGGGATTGTTCTCAGAATGTAAACGGTCCTGTACTTGTATAGTGCATTTCTAGTATTCCGACCACTCAGTGCGCTTTCACACTAATTCCCACAGCGATGGCAAAGCCCATCGAACAGAACCTAACACATTAATACACACTCACACACCGATGCACAGCAGATACTTCGACACGTGGTGGGAGGAGCCGGGGATCTAACCAACAACCTTCCAATTAGTGGACGACACGCTGTGCCTCTGAGCCACAGCCATGCCATTTTCACTCCCCTGTGAGAAGAGTTGAATCAGCCCAGCTTCACTAAATGGTGTACAAATAACACAACTTGACACTTTCAAATTGCGTGCAGTGCATATGCCAAAGTCCAATTTTACAATGGTACACCAGTCCTTCCCTAAATTTCTGTGAGGTGACGTAATATAATAGTCTCTATATTGAGTTTGGGTCAGGGGCAGATCTAGAAAAATATTCATTGAGCGGTCAGAGGTTGACATGGAGACAATAAGGGGTGGCAGAAATATATGCTGATTTATATGCCAATAAATCACATGTATCAATATTTGTTTAGAAAAGCCTCCAAATTAAGATATTTGAACTCAAAAGGTATTGTGGCACATTAGTAAAGCATTTAAATATCTTAAGGTAAATAAATGTCTTTTTATTGAAATTATGCTTTTAAGTCTAAAATGTGGCCATAACAAACTGGGGTAGCCAGGCAGTTTTTAGGGGTGTCCAATGTAAAGGGTGACCAAAAGCATTGATTTATGAAAAAAAATGGACGATAACGACAATAATTATCATTATAATAATTTCCCAAACCTATCCAAGTAATTGTCAAACATTACCATGACAACAAAGGTCACCTGACTTCTTCCTTTCCTCCACGTTCCTGTAAGAAGTTAATGGGAAGGACTGGTGTATCACCTGCATATAAAACTGCAATTTGGAGGTGTAAAGTTAGAACATTCAAATAAAATGGAGGACAGTAAATACAGTACACTGAATAGTAAATAGGTGATTTTGGATGCCTGTATCTCCTGCACAGTCCACAGAAATTACCACAATATGTGTGTGTAATTAAACACATGAATGGAGGGGACAGCAAGGTCAGCAGCAGGTGTGAACAAACCTTGACAGTGGCAGAAGGTTTTCAAGAAAAACTAATAGAGAATGTCTTCTCTGATGCCTTTTCTGACCTTATCTTAACATACGTAAATAATTTAGTAACTTCCGTAAGTGCTGCCCTTTTTAGCTGTGTTTATGTGTATATTATACAAACATACACATAAGATAAAGCTACTCTTGTTGAGTTCTCCCACCAATGCATAAACCTTCAGGTACAAACAGGTGCCCATGTTGAGCCACAGCAACTTATCTACACAGGCTACAAAGATGCTGAGAAAGCATAGTAGTTCAAATAATTTGCTTGTACATTACATTACATACAGTGGAGTAGTGGTGCCTGGAGAAGTGGGTATACTAATTTATGCCCCAAAAATTTGCCCTTCCAGCAAAGGTTAAATGACCTGTGTTATAAACCGACATGTAAGACTACTCTTGCATATTTAGTTCACCCCAAAATGGCCTAGTAGTATTTGAACATTGTCACTTAATTTCTGCTGCTTGACTGGAAGGAGTAATAATCATTATGAAATGGGTGGATGAGACAACTACATAATGCATTTGGAGTAAGTATTTCTTATTCCTTACTCCATCCACTCATGAAAACCAGACAACTATGTCATGCTTCGCCATCCTAGGAAAACATTTTTTTGCAGAACACTACTGAATGATTTTAGAAGTGGCTATACCCAAAGTGTGTATTCCCTATGAATTCTACACAGTATGAGGAAAACATAGCAGTATACTATAAAATGAGCTGCCAGTTTATCAGGTACACCTAGCCCATACAACAGCCATGCAATAAATCGCAGGTTATGAAGCTAATAATATATAGTAAAATATAAATATAGCTCAGTTCAGTTACACTGTGTCAGAGAAGTGTTCATTAAACTCTTTAGACCTAATCAGCGTCATGCCATTACACAAGCCTCAACCATTATTTGGGCTTTGAGGAGATTCAATCAGGTTTGAAGAGCTGTCACAATATGACCTCTCTACTAACCAGGTGGCCTTCTTTACCAAGAGTGCATCTGCAGGATAAAGGACTGAATTACATTTTCTGAGGTGAGTTATTGTGGTAAAATCACTACATTACTGTTTTCAATTACACTTGTGTGTCCGACAAAACAATGGTTGTGGCTAAAATATCCTGATAGCTCCATGGTAATAGTTTGTGGAGATTTTCAGTGACTGTTTGGATATTTTGGAGCCAGAATTGCAGAATTGCAGAAATCAGTCATCTTATGTTTGTAAATAATTGTAAAAAAAAAAATATTGCTTTGTAAACACCACATCATCCACATCACATTAAAAATGAAACATTTCGACATGTAATATTTTCCCTCTGCAAAAATAATGCCTGATTAATTTCTGCTTGAGAGTCCAGCCTTAAGCACTTTGATCAATATGTGTGCAACTACCTGCCAATGCTGGACTGACTGAGTAATTAGCCAGTGTGCTTGGCGGCCCTGACGGGGGTAATGAAGTCACACAGGCTACGAGCTGCCAGGAAGAAAATGAGCCCAACACAAATAACGACGGTTTCTCTTCAAAGCTTTGTTTGTATGTATGGATACACTGAGAGAACGCCATACGATGCTCAGATATGCTTTAACATCACACAAATCATCTCCTTCCCAACATACGCTGACAGAAGAAGAGAGCCCATTCATTTGCACGAATATTAATTCCATCCAAGATTGAGGAAGAGTGCTATAAATATCTGACCGCCTGATTGCTCCGGGAGGAACAAACGGAGACAAACAATGTACTTTCTAAACAGTTTGTTCTGAGAGAAGTATGACAGAAATAACTGACAGCTCTTGATGAACAGGAACATCCGAAGATCAGACAAGTTTTTATTGCATCAGAAATTAATTCTAAAAATGATACATCACTCAATGGCGTATTAAAAGCATTCAGCTCCCGCTTGAAGAATTTTTGATTTCCCTGACAACGGAGTCTAATTAGACCAAACACGTCTCTGTTTGTCTGACTGAAATAACTCAATTATAGAAACTCCAAACATCTGGCTGCACACTCACAGAGTTGATTAGAACAAATTTTTCCTGAAATGATTAAATAAGACAGTAATCACTTTAGAGCCAGTTCCATCTCCATTAGAAGTATGTAGAAGTCAAAAGACGTGGAACCTCAACTAATCCAATCACTGCCGAGCCCACACTCGTCATTATGTGCCGTTACATGTGAGGATGACAAATAATCGAATGCAAGTGTGTGCACAAATAGGTTTAGAATCGCAGTTGCCTCATATCTTAACTGGTTATATTTTACTCGGATTGTTCTTTCATAAGCAATGCCACGAGCCCATGTCGCTTTTATTTTTAGGTTGTTTCGTTTGTGACAGATTACACAGAGCCGGTCTCTAATTATGATTATGTGAAAATGACTGTTGGCTACATGCTTCACTATTGAATGCCATGATTGCTGCAAACAGTTTTGAACACCATGTCTATTCAAGTATGTTCTTTAAAAGGCTTTGGCCTGTGTGCTTGTGTGTTACCTCTTCTTCTCTCTGTGTAGCCTCTGCCATCAGCCCATTTCCGATGACAGGACGGAGCAGAGAAGGACAGAGCAGAATCCGCTGTAGCCTTTAATTTGAGGAGAGGAAAGAGAAAAAAAACCTAATTGAAACTTTCTCTCAATGATTTGCTACTTGATTTGACGCCGGACTTTCCCATTGTCACAAAATCGATAGAGGCAAGACAGACAGGGCCTAACTGGAAAAGGCTTTTGGCTTTTCATGGCGAGCAAAGGCGAGCAAGAGCGTTAGGGTTAAGTGATGTGTTTCTGACGCTGAGTGGGTCTGGGACACCCCATTCGCTCAGCAGCCCTCTGGAACTCGCGGGCCTAATGGCAGGGCAAATCACTGGGGGGAAGGGGACTGACTCGCTGTGATGTGTGTGTAAGCGCACATGAATGTGTGTGTGCTTATCTATTGTCCATGTGTGGCTGTTTGTTTGTGTGTGTGTAGAGGAGAAAGTCTCTAGGGCATTGGATTGTTCATAAAACCAAGCGAAGGCTGCGACTTAATGACTTCACTCACCTCCTGAAATCAAAATTAAAAAGTGGAGACATCACAATGGACATAGCTATTATCATTGTAATGGGGTAGCCACAATCTGCCAGCTGCTGTGTGTGCGAGTGCATGTTCTGTGTGTGTATGTGTGTGTGTGTTAGGATCATCTTTGTCTCTTTCCTCGTGTCACCTTTTATCTAATGAATAAATACAAATACCACTGCCATCAGACGAAAATCTCCAAAATGTCAACTTGACAGAAAGTGTCAGTTAAATTAAATTTATAATCCTTAAGATTTGCTCTGCATCAAATCCAATCTCAAGCAATAGCCACAGTGTATTTGCATTCTGTAGTTACCTCTGCGACTATACTCCCGAGAGCCTTGGGAAAAACGGTCTGTCATGAACAAAGACGGAAGGATCATGAGATTGAACCAAAAGGTGTCAGTATGCTCAAAACAAACTAGTTTGTACATGTCATCTGACTGAATGTTTATTGCTTTCCGAATGTCTGCACTCAAAGGTAGGGTGAAAAGCCTGTAGTCCAGAGGTGTGCAAATTTTACAATCACAATAGCCATTTTTTGGTCAAAAAAATTAAAACAAAATCTCTGTAACAGATAGGCCTTTTCTAATGCTGCAGATCAAATACCAGTAGGCCAGCAACGTTGACGGGGAAGTCACACAAATCTGTCTAAACACTATTACATTTTAATATTAAATTAATTTCCCTCTGAGAGTTTTTGGATCTGGAATCCATAGTTAGACTAGTAGCCACAGCTACAAAATATAGAGGAAAAAGTGCCAGGTCAGCTATTTTCACAGTTGGAGAATATAACAATCACTGCAGGCCTACAACAATGATAAATGAAAATGTAAAATAATAACTACTTATATAATAACTATAATAATTATTCATTTACCTATATTTCTTTCTCAAAGCCACAGGGGGACACTGGAGAGGGGCGAAAGAGCTGCATGCAGCTCCAGACCTACAGGTTGTCTACCCCTGCTGTAGTCATAGAGAGAGGAGAGATCATATAATCACAACCATAAGCACTCACTTTTGGATCTCCTTGAAGGCATTCATTGTGTTGCGCTAGCACAAAAAATGACTTAAGTAAACGTCAGGCTTTGACATGAGAGAGTGCCATTCTTTCCCTTGACTGCCTTTACTGTGAGTCACAGTTTGTTTCTTTTGGCTGTGACCAAGATCGAAAGGTTCATATGAATCATTTTGTAGAAAATATTAGTTATAGTTTTGAAGGCACTGACAAACAATGTTGACAATCAGTTCAAATTAGAAAACACGTATAGGAGTCAATGTTAAAAAACAAAAAAAATTCTTGTAGTTTGGGGGGCTTATTTTCATCTCTCTATATATTTTTATTGTTGCTGGCAGAGTCCACATTTCCCATGAAGGATTCAAATTGGATACAAACACACAAGGGATCCACAGGAAACGATGCATGCATGTACTGGATGTGATTTGAAGGACAAAAGCTGGTGCATACACATATTTTGCGCAATGCAGGAGAAAATGATTATGAGTAAAGTATCACCATGTTAGAGGACATTGTTGATTGTCTTCCTCAGTCTTCTTTATTGAAAAATGTGGTGATTAATCCTTCATCCCGCAGTTTGTATGGGTGTTCTGGAAAATATACAAGTTGCTCTTTACCAAAGTAGCCACTCAAGGCGTATTTGATGCCCCTAGTTGTTGCTAGACAAGTAATTTCAAACAGAATTCTGAGACCAGTATTATAACAATGTACTTATTAACTGGGATTGAAATCCTAAAGGAAAACTACAGTACAGCTTGGATTTTATTGTTGTAGCTCTTACTATCAATTCTATCGGTTATGAAAACATGGTACTCACAGTAATAGCTGAGATCTTAAAGCGTGGAGACATTGCTACATATAGGTCTGTCAACAAATACAAGCAGCCAGACAATCATACAAGTTGAAAATGTATTTGAAATAATAAACAACAACACATTTTAAAATTACAACCCAAAATGCATCCATTATATACCACTGACCACTTCCTGGTTGAGCTTGTGATGTGATTATTATTGCTGAGCTGAGCCAAACAATCTGGCACACTAAAAAGAACTGGAATTCCCATCATGAATGGCCGCAGCTCTGAAAATGAAACCAAAAGTCGTCATAAATCATAGTTTTCCCTCAAGGATTACAGTTTTGATGGATTTTTAAATATTTCATAAATATAGTAGTGTAGAAATCTTGTAATCCTTAAAGGTAAAACATTACACAAATTTCAAAAGTGACAATATGCAAAACAACACATTTAGGTTGACATTGCAATGAATGGTAGTAATGAAGCAACTGGCACGGAGTTCGGCATAAAGGACTAGTCAAAGAGGTTCGGACCAGGAGCATGAATTCCTGAGAAGCCTGAGTAAATGCTCTTAGGCAAATAGAGAAGGCCATAGCCATTTGGGTAAGTAGGGAGCAATTACACATGAGGATGATTTAGGGGGATGCTGTCAGTGTGGTAAGGAGCAAGGACCTCTGCAGATGAAATGAAAATGGCCCGTATAATGGCAGAAGCGACAACGCAGCCACTTTGGATGGACTGACTATTATGGCACGTCAACACAGGCAAGAAAAAGAGCAAAACTATGAGGACGGCAATTAGAGAACATGAAAGAAAATGGATCGCGGTGGCATCGGTGCTGAGGGGAATGTTACAGCGAAGGACTTCTGAGCACGAGTTAATGCAGTGATTTATAGAATTTGTCATCACAGACATGTATGTTATAAATTTCCTGACTGCAGTAATAGCGATAATGAGGTCACCAACTGTACAGTGTCATCTCAGCACTTTGGGGTTCAGACACAGTGTTGAAAGAGGTTACCCGCCCCGGCATTCTGAATCATTAGAAGACGGCATCACTCACCAAACATTACCTTAATGCAAATGTCAGTCTGACTTTGGGCATGTCTCTGTCTTGTGATAGCTCATTACTCTGAGGCGCTTGGATTAGAGCAGGAACATCCAGTGATCAGTTAGGGAAGGTCATCATTCAAAATCTACAGTAAATACAGCTCAGATATGAACACTCATCTGCATCGTCATCATCATCATCATCATTATCCACACGACCATCATCATCATAATCATTATGTAAATACGCTCTCAACATTTTGCAGTTTGGATCCTGGACGGCACAGCAGGCCCCGTCTTGCATTTGCATGTGCATATTTCAGTGTTTTTCCGAGAACGCGCCACAGCAATTAACGCAGGATTAATTGGCATCTTTATCTCATTAGGGCCAATCTGATCAGAGTATGATGAGGTTTCGGTGCGCTCCCATTTGTTTAAGCGGATTGTGGTAATTGCTATCATTATTATGGGCTCTTTAGCGTCATCCGTGGGCCTCCTCTCCCTGCCTGGACCCCATAAAGCCCAGCCATGTGTCACGGCTCAGTTTAGTTAACCCCTGGAATGAGCCCAGTGGTGCCGGCGTGTGGTTAACGGCCGAGCAGTGATTAGCTCTCCACACATCAACCCATTAACACGTCGCCCCCCTCTCAAACTGCCTTTGTGTTCGCTCCTAATTACAGTCCTACCTTCCCAAATAAAACTTTACAATCCCCACATGGGAGGGGGAAACATGTACGCACAGTGTGGAATCGGGCAAACCCGGGTTGACTAAGCGGTAGTGTGTTTTACCAAGCCCCAGGGTCTCATTTGTCAATCCGGCAATGATGTACTTCACGCCCGTGGCACGTACATGCCATAAAAAACGATAGATATCACTTTGTAGACAATGAGAGGGAATTATGGTTATTTCACACACTGTTATTAAGGTTTTGAGTAGGGCTGATATTAGAAAAAAGCTAAAGGTCTTCTCTAGACCCAGAATATATGTTTTACAGCATCCTCACCCTAATAAATATACTGTGGATCTAAAGCATGCAGCATCAAAAGACAGTATTTCTGAGAGGGGGAGCTATTACTTCAACATGAACTCAGATCTACAACCCACCAGAGAGAAGTAACAGACGGATATTGAGATATAGTGTACAATAGAAAAAGGGAGCCATTGATCCCACAGAGTGCAAACTTTACACTTGCTGCTAAGTTCTCTAAAGGGGGCAATCAAATTTTATATGCTCGTAACTATTTCACCCCCTCTAAATGTTAACAACTGTGCACTCATGCTATATGGCCCGTCCCCTTTGTTGAGTCACCACAGTGATGAGCCCCATCTTCATGGGTTCGCAATATAATAACAATCTGAGCCTGTACGATGTGATGAGCTGCGAGGGTTTCACCTTGACAACCAGTGTCTTAAAGTAAATTCATAGGTCCAATATATGGCACTCACAAGTCAATCAAGTCTTTTGGGTGCTCTTAAAACTTATGGGAGGAGATCCATCTGTCAAACTCCTTGAACAAGGGCAGTATTGAGACACCCACGAGGCACTCTGATATATTGTTTATGCTGCTCTTCAGCAACTTTGCATCTTGGGAAGGCTGACAATTTGTTGAAAGAAGAAGTAGTAGGAAGCGTGACTATTGCTGCGCAACCTGACTTTGGATGCAACCGTAAAATATCCAAAAGAAAATTGTTAAGTTAATTCTCCAGCCATGAAATTATTCAAAAATAGCTGATAATTCCGTAAAATCGAACTATGTCTTTCTTTAGAAGTGTGCCAAATGAAGATAGTTTGAACGCCCATACATACAAATTGAACATTTTGGGAAGTTAATTGGTTGCGACTTTTTCTGAGTTGCGGACCCTTTTGATTCTCCAGAGAGGAGACATAAAAATTTACCCCAAGCTTTGAGACGAGGAGACACAAATACTCCTTGAGTGTGTCGCAAAGGAGAACCAGTCAAAATTAGACAACCATGAGCTCCATCAGAGCCCTGACAGCCTATCCTTATATGACAGCAGCAGGCACACTCGTACCCACTCACCTATGCCTCTAAGCACAAACAAAGCTTTGATTTCCTCAAATTCCCCAAAAAGAAAACCCCCCTCCATCTCTCTCTTTCTATGCGTACCACAACGACGACAACACCATAACCCCCCACCCAACCGCCCCTCATCTCCCCTAACACAATCTGAGAAGGCGCGTAGCCATCTGTACCTCCGGGGAAGCTTCTTCTTCTTCAAAGAGCAACATGATCAGCATTATGGCATCTGAAAGACTCTCTCCATGACTGGGGAGAGTAAATCAGTCACATAGTTGAAGACTGACACACTTGGAAGAAAGCACAACACCCACAGCAAGGCTGTAAGCCCTGAACAACTTGAAATGCATTCTGTCCTGTTATTTAGGTCGGGGTGTCACCTGTTCTAGCCTTTTTGTCTCATTTTTCACTAAGTATCCTGGTACTGTATTCATAGAGATGCGAACACTCCCTACATAAAGGACTTCCAATGAACATGTGCAAAATATACACATGGTACACATAGCATCACAACCAGTGGAGAGACAGATGGTGGAGGTGGAGATGGTTTTGATATGGATGGTAATACTGAGGTCACACACACACAGAAAACAAATGAGGAGAGAGGCACACCTTGAAAACACAAATACCGTAAAAGCTACAGTAAATCTGGCCTATAATGTTTTAAAGGGTCTTTGTCACAATGGATCAAACCCTGTGCCTGCTAAACTCCAAACTCATTGATAAGATGTCCTTGCCATTTTTCACAAAGGACTGTGATTCGGTAAAAGTAGTGCAATTTCAAAAATACAATACTTCCGATTTGCACAGAGGCTCCACTTTTAATAGCTACACCAGACAGCAGTATTGCAGTCTATAATGCAGCCAATATTGCAGTCAATAAACTTTGTGGGAAGCTTTGGGGATCATGCGCTCAATTACGGCTGAAGCACTGCGAGGCAACGACAGCAAATGTCTCTGATGCAGCAGAAATATTCATGTCAGTAGTGCCCTACAGAATCCAATAGGCCTGGCTGCCTTTGAGGAGAGGCAGATGAATAATCAGAAAGGAGAGGAGGGGGTTCCAACACGAGAAGAGCTTTGGTTGAAAAAAAAGTGAAAAAGCGAAGCAGCCTTTGCTCTGCTGGGTCTTTGAAGTCCTTCCTCCAGCAGACACTGGTATACAGACACACACAAAGGCACACAGGCTCTCTCTCCCTCTCTTCCTCAGTTTTCTTGCTGCCTCTCTCTCTCCTCTGTCTTTCATCTCCTCCACATCCCTTCATCTTCACCCTCGGTTTGCTCCAGGGATCCCCCCTGTCCCCCAGTACTTACCACTCGCTTGCTGTCCAGGCTTTGATATCTGTTCGCAGAAAGATCAACAGCATACTTTGGATCCATTTCTCCAGCTACCACAGCTTTAATAACGGCAACAAAGCCAAGGCTTTTCAACTGCACTGACTCACATCTATTTGTTATTCATAGCCACTATCATTTCCCCAAAGCACTGAAACATATGCATGTGGAGTTGACTTCATGATTTCTCTAAAACATGAAAAGAGAGCATACGCTGTGTGGGTTTCTCAAAAGTAGTGAGTACCACTCTGAACGCAAGTTGTGTAAAGAGAAAAGTTCACTGTATATGCTGAAGCGCAAACAGCAACACCATGCCAGAAAAAAACAACAATAAATTAAAGTAAATAAAATGGTTTACACACATCAAAACAGATCATACAAAATTGGGTTTTAAAAATTCATATGTATCAAAAGCCAGAATTTTAACCACATTTGTGTAATGTGTGCATGCACGCAGTATACTGTGGTTTGATAATGCTCTCTGGCCATGCAGACAAATGCAGCCTGGTTCTGTCTCAGTAAAGGTTCTGTGAGCCTCGAGGCCAGCCATCACACCAGGCATGAATCATGGAAATGTCAAGTACAAAGTCTGCCACAGAACACAGTGAAGAGCCTCTGTACTGGGAGGCACCAAGCACAACACACTGAAGCACAACACCACAACAGCATTGGCATTAGTGGAGCTAAACAATAATTATCTCAATAGTTTTTTCTTGATGACAAATACAATCTGGGTTTTTTTAATTTAATTTGGTGGAGAAGAATTACAGTGCTGTCAACTGGAAGCCAAATTTGTATCCATGTGGAAAGGAAGTCCACCTCCATCCGGTGTATACAAATACACACTAAGGAGTAGAGAAGGGCAGGAAAACAAAAGTGTGTGATAGTGTGTGTTTCTTCATGCAGCAATGGTGGCTGACTGGTTATATGGACTATGTTCACTGGCAATGTTTTCTAGTAAAGGAAAGCTCCTTTTTTGTACTGCAAAAGGTGGAGGGAGGTGGTCAACGGGGACTTTGACCACCGAGGTTTGTATCCTGAGTCCAATGTGTGGTTGAGCATTGGCAACAAAAGCACTTTGGTTAACAATCTTAAATCAAGTTCCTATTCACTAATAACCAAGGGATAAGCAGATGAAGATGATAATGATTTTGTGAGTTTTTTTTCCATTGTAACTGTTTCCTCATTACATTGATTATGTTAAAAAGAAAAATATTTGCATTTTGTTTCTTGTATTTGTTGCAAATTAGTGAAATATAAACAGGATCGGGACCAGAGAACCCTTCAAAAAGTATATATTATAAAAATATAATAAACTGTAGATCCACATAGCTTTTTAGGAGCTTTCACCTGTACCTCATGAAACAGTAAGTAGACCATGAGTTGATCCCAAGGTTAAAAAAGGGACTTCAGTGTCTTTGAGTAAAATAAAGTGATCCAAAAAGAGAACTCTAAAGGGTTCAGATTTTTTTTATTTTTTTTTATTTATAGCTTGTTGTATTGCAGTTGTACTTGATCAATAGACTTAATTATTTTAATTATTTCATTTTGAAATTTTTTCAAATGTTTCAATGTTTCAAGTAAAGTTTATCTTACTATCTGGAAAAGTATCTGAAATATTTTTCATGATAACATTCTCAGCCATATCAGCTTGCACTAATGTACTGTACTGTACTGTACTGCCTTGAGATGTACATCACAGCTCTTGTACCACAAAGGCTGTTCTTATCTGCTGATTAAAGCCGCAATTATTAAAGCAGAGGTAACACAGTGTCCCCTTGCTCTCAGTGAGGACGAACAGCACTAACCTTTATTCCATATCACCTTGAGGAAATGGGCCAGATGATTAGGAAGGTGTTAGCGGGCTGCTATTTTTATACGTCTGCCTCTCTTTCTTGTCTATCTTCTTATCTCTTTCTCCTTTTTTCAGGAAACAGTTCTTAATAAGTGTTGGGTAAGGTGGCATAATGGACTTTCAGTTCACTTACTTTAAAATATTCAGAGAGGATTTTACCTACAATGCCATCATGGAACACTGAAAATGGAAGAAAAGCTAGCTGGGTAACATGGAGTCAAACACCATGAGAGCCAAACTTCTTTCTGGTGACAACAAATGTATGAACCATCAAATTTTGATCTGCGACAGATTGCCAGCAACTGCAGCAGGTACACTTTGCCATATATGAGTGCTCCTCCAACAGATGGATCAAAGATGTGCAGTGCACAGCAAATCTGGAACTCTTAATAATTCAGCAACTTCTTGTGTGACATTGACTGCAGTTTAGCTCACTCTCAAACTGGGCACAGATGGAAAGGCAGACGCGTCTCTTACAGCAAACACTACACTAACAGGAGAAGTCCCCAAAGAGAGCAGAGAAGAAGTGAAATAGGTAAGGACAGACAGACTGCTGCAGTAGCCCCCTGAGACCCAGGGAGACTGCTCCTCAGCTGCGCCTGTTCAGCTGCTAACAGCTTGTGCTGCTGTGCCACATGCTGCTGGAGACATTTCCTCCTGTTCACCAGTTTAATTTGTGCTGAAATTACAGTACAGCCAAAATCTACCAGGTTCAAAATGAGTGGCCAGACCCAAAACAACAGAAGTTACAAAACAAAACTGCATTTGGAATTATTAGCGCATGTCTATGCAAATCTATACAATTGATAAGGAATCTAAAAGATAAAAAGCTAATTTGTTTGATTCAGCTGCACCAACACATTCTCTTCTCAGGTTGTCAAATACCAACGCTGCTTTGTCACGTCCCTCTGCGTCTCATACAGATGCATAAGGTACCCTTTAGTGTCTGTATGAGGCGGCTTTTTAATACATGGTTCATGTTGTGAAATGCTGCAGTTTGACTAGGTTTAGGAAAAGATCAGGCTTTGGGAAAGTGTGTATGTCATGCGTTGTAATAACTAAAACCTTAAACTTTTCAGTCAATATTGACTTTTGGTTTCACATGAACAGCAGTTTCCTGGGTTATAGTCCTGTTTGCTTGACCCATCCATCCACCCCAACCACCATACAGTCGTTCCTTGGGAGCCTATTGTGGATCAGTATGGGACACCGAGGGGCGTGACAAAAGCAAATACTCACAGTGCAGTTAAGCATTTTTTGGGATACATTTGAGAGAAATCTTAACTTTATTATTAACGAATATTATGACAGCAGTTAGAAGGCAGGAGTGAAAGCCATCTCCACAACAGTTATTACCATTGGGGGTGAAAAACAGTCTTTGACTGGACAGCTTTATTAGTGCCAGGCTTGACTTGTGCCTGTAAAACCCACCTTAAAAACTGACCAGTGCGTCAAACTTTGTTGCCATGGCAACGTAGTGGTTTTATTCCACTTGAGCACTATGGCTCACCGGTAAATGGTGTTTTGCTTAAGAGGGTGACTTGGAATTCGTTTACAGACTACTAACTGACTGGTCACATATATTTTATAAGTTCAAGTTCAAGTTCAAGTTACTATTCATTTAAGTTTAATGGTAGTCGTGTGTTAAATAAAAAAATATATAATTTACAAGTTGAAATGTGAGAACGGTGGTGACCTCTTGAGTCCCACAGTACAGTATTTAAGAGCTGTCACTGTCCCCCACTGTATATGGCAGGAAGAGCACTTCAGTCAGAACCAATGATGAAACTGCCACTATGCAAACAGAACAATGGACCTAGAATAAACTTCTGAAGAATGCAGGTTATTGTTCCACAGCTCAAGATGTGTTTATATGAAGCCAGATTCAGGTCAGTCACTGAGCACTGCCTCACTTCTGGAAGTATGTTTCCCCACAATAAAATCACTCGTGTAAGTTTGATACAATGAATGGTAAGCACACAAAAACAACAACAACAAGTCTCCCAATGTTTCTAAGGCGTTTTCCATCTGTTTGGTGTGGATTATGGGGAATCTTGTTGGACTGTGCTTGGGAAGACCTCAAACTAGAGAGCTCAAGTATATTGGGAGCAAGTGAACGCGCTACTGAAATACAGTTTCTTCCAGGCAGATATTTCAGTGTGTCTCATCGGGTAAGGCACGGGTGTTGCTAATAATAGCATTAATGATCGCTCTGTTTAGATGCCCCAGTAAACCCACCCGTTATTTATGTCATTTGTACCTGTGGTATTTCTGCTATGAACTGTTAAATGTCTGCTATATAGAAGGTCTACAGACATTGATAATGTAATGTTAAGTGTCCCGGTATGCCATGCCAGTTAGCCAGCATATTAACAAAACCCTAGAAGTGAAACATCTATATGGACACCTGGGTTTGACACATCAAGAAGTAATGTGTTTCACAGAATTAGATGTTTTATTACAAAAAAAACCCCACAAAAAAACAATAAAAATAAAAATAAAAATAATTTTCTTGTTTCAATTTATGAATCTACCATTCCCATTCAAGTGTTAGAAATACCTTAATAGCCAGTAACATAATATGACAACATTTAATTGGACTTTTACTTATGAGGGCCCAGTATAAGCGTACCTACTTCATACAATATTGCTTTCTAACAGTATAGACTTATATGTAACAAGTGTTTTATATGTTTGCTAATGTTTTAGGTTTTGTTAATCTAGTTGGAAATTTAGGCCTACTCACATTTGCTTAGTGCTAGCAATTTAGCAACGCTAGCTGAACAGCTGTCCTGGGATAAGCTGCTAATATCTGATTGACAGAAGTTTTGCTAATAAATATTTTAGGACCAACCAGTGAATAAGGTTACAAATGTAGAATTTACACAGCTAATAACACTTTAGCTAGTTGTTTAGCTGATGAAATATCTAGCAAACTTAATTTCATTACAAACTTTAGCTAGCACTGGCATGTGGTTATCAAAATTGTTCCACAACTGTGTTAGCATCTTCTATTTGTTCACCCTCACACTACAAGCTAGTGGAGCAGGTAAATCCTCTACCTGTTTTAGTTGAGGTTCATTCTTAGTTCAGTATTTCTTGCACATTATTTCCACCAAATTATATCCATAAGGGCAATTACATGCTATCAAAATTAATTTAAAGTGGCGCGTGGCAGTCCACTTTAGTTGAGGCTACTCCTTGTTCCATCTTTCTTGTACCGTATTCTGTCCATGAGGGCAATTACATGCTATTAAAATTTATTTAAAATGAATGTCTTTTGGTATATTGTAATATTACACACTAAAGGAGTCCAGAATCTTTTTTCCTATCCCTGATATAGATAGTGCCAAGGTCTGCAGGTTAGAGGTGGATCTATATCACTTACAATCTGTATCTAATATCTGAGATAAAATAAAGGCTATGATGTGATCATATTATTATTTGATGTCTGACCCATCCTGTTGCATGGACAGATAATCATATGACTGTAATGAATACACCAAAATGCTACAGCCTGAATGGTGCTGAATAAATGCAACTGCCTAGGACTGTTTGTATGTCTAATGACTTGTCAGATGAGCCCAGGCGTAGCCTTGGAAAACACATGACATACCATGTGTGGGAAGATCTTTCAAAAGATGGCTTTCAGTGCCATCTCTGCCTCTCAGACAGTTGCCCACTAATTATGACATAAACAAAAGCACCAGTTGTACAGTAAGCCAACACTTCCTCACCAAGGGCGAGATTGGCTTTTGCACTCTGAAAATAGTGATAATAAGGAAAAAGACAAAGACATAAATCAAACTAAATCAAACTTTATGACCTCCACTGATGGAAGTTAAGTTCACTACACAGCCTGATTTGCAATTTTGCTGACACCAGTTTTCATAAGAACAATTAGATTTCTTAATAGAAAGTAGTTTTGTTGACATGGAGGTCTTTTGCATTATCCAGAGGAACTGTTTCTGGGGTTTTGGGGTTTAGGCAGAAATTTCACAAACGGATATCTCAAACTTGAGCAAAAATACCCAAACTTTCTGCCTGATGGAGTGAGAATATCTGTTTTTTTTTTTTTTGGGTGAACCAACCTTTTAATTATGTGAATGCCAGTGCTGCATTCACTTCATGTGGGATGACAGTTAGCAATAGAAAATATTCCCACAGTTATGACTCATGTTATTGGGCAACTAAAGATAGGGACTGACAGTGTTGTTTGCACTCGAAATGGATATTTACCTAAAGATGAGCTGAAGCTAAATGATAGGGTGAGTTGGTTGAGACCTTCCAAAAAGACCAACAGTACCCCAAAATGGCTTGCGTTTACTTTAAGTGACAAAGCGCTCTAGCAGCTGTGACGGGAGGAAAGGTGACGTTACTGTACAGGAGGAGGTTGGGGTGGATGGATAGGAAAACAAAATATCAGACTTTAACACAGGAAACTGACGGTCAACATTGTTTTTTCTTAAGCATGACAAAGATCCTTCCCTAACCTTAACCTTTTTTTATTGTAACCATGACAACGAAGGTCTCCATATCTTAGCAAAGTAGTCATTTTAACCCAAATCATGATCTTCCCCTGAACCTAACCAAACCTCAACCACCACATTGTCAGATCATAAAATAGATTTATTTTGAAGTGTTGCTCTAAAATGATGTCATCAGATATTCATAGGTGTAGTTTCTACTGAAATGTTATAATAATATTTACAATTTGGAAAATTGTAATCATGGTAACTTAAATATGTGCATAAAATAAGTAAAAGAAAAATTCTAATATCGTCTGTTCTTCTGAATTTGCTGCTGCAGATTCTGCATATGACTTCAGAATCTGTGTTCAAAGGACCAAGATTTTGGCATAAGAACCGTTCTGGTTTCCATTTGTAGTCCGAATGGTGTTGACCAATCAAGTTTGAGCAGGTTTTGGTTGCATGCAAGTAAACAGTCCGTATAGAGCGCAAAAGAGGTGGAACACAATGGCCGAAAGGCAATGTAAGAACCCATCAGCTATCTGACGATGCTTTTCATGAGCATTTTTAAAAATGTACCTACTTTCATAAGCAGATATCTGTATATAGAGATGAACCAAAGTGTGTCTTTCTCATCATTCTCGCGTATCAAGTTGCTAATTGAACTGCAGAGGGAGATTTCCAGGTACCCGCTGGCTACACAAAAAGCCGTAAAACATTGTCCATTTACCCCAGAGGCTAAATCTTTGTCAGATGATTGCTAATGGGTTCTGAGATTGCTTAAAACATGTCTCTCACAGGTCTTCATTTTACATAAAACAAACAAATCTGTCTTAAATGCTTGAATCACCATAGCCATATTTCTTCTAAAACTAACAGGAAACTAATGAAGATGTTTTGTAACAGTGTGTTGTTCTCCTTTTGGTCTTGGTTGGCAGCCAAGCTGCTGCATTTTAGCTGATCTGCAGGTTATCCAAGGCTTTCTTGGTTAGACCAGAGAGAGCCTTGAAGTAATCAAGCCTGCTACTGGCACAAACATGAAATGCTGTTTCGGAGACAGACAGACTCGGGGCTTGATGTTTTGGGATATTTGTGTGCTGATTGTCTTTCTGTGTCTGTGCTCCAGTAAGTAAAACATCTGTCTTTTCTTTGTCCAATTGCAGACATTTTGTGAAATCCATGAGATGACATTGCAGAGCCTATAATTCTGTGCGGTATTTACCACAGTTCAAAACAAAAACACAGTATAGTCAATGATCATATGTGCACATGAATTAATAATTAACAAAGGGTCATAAATGCTTTCTGTGTGACTGTAGGGAGGGGGCTTGACTGCTCAGCGCCTGTTGGCAACCAGAGAAACTTCCACACAACTTGGCACAGCTCCTTCAAGACCTCTAAAAACCCCTGGCAGTGCATGAGTCACACACACGCACACACTTCATAAGGATAACTTCCACTTCAGCTGGTTAGGTGGACTGCCTGGTCTCTCTCTTTCTCTCTCACACTCTTTTTTTCCCCCCATTTCACTCTTTCTTTTTCTCACTGCCTATCTCACGGACATCCCCGGGGCACCAGTAGTTGTTAGTGTCTCGCAGTGGAGGTGGTGGTGGGGGCCGAGGAGCGCCATGGTCTCATTACCTCCACACACTCACCCTGCAGCCCGCAGTGGGGGCCTGAGATGAGGGGTGGCGGACGGAGCTTGATTCGTTTTGATGTTGCGCACATAACGAGGCTCCCTAGTGTTACTCCCCGTCCCCGAGCGGAGCCCCGAGGAGCCTGACACGAGTACGACGCCGTGGCTGCATGAGCGCCTTGCTGCGGCGTCCCCAGCAAACCCCACAAAGGTCAGGGAGTAATGTCTGCTGAATTTCTGTGTCCTCTGGGCTTTTCTCATTAGCAACCCGGAGTGGGTGGATCTCCAGCGTCAATCAAGAAACACTCTAAGGATCTCCCAGTAGGATAAGGAGAACAAAACCATGCTTTACTGTCTCTGTAACAAAGCAGACATAATACAGTTGGGACTCTTCTGCAACCAAACCTCAGGAAGTTGCAACTAAACCTTCCATCCCCTCACTCACACTAACATACACTTCCTCCCACCACAATTCCCGACCACATGCATCGCACCGTCACACATATCCCACACTTAATCTCTACAGCTCGGCCTCAAGCCTGACAGTTGAGCTTGATAAGGTATCTGGTTTTCCATTATTGTGTCTGGGATGATGGCTGAGAGTATGTACACATGTACGACTAACACCGAGCTGTGTCTGCCTCACTGATGCTTCTAACTGGTAGAGCCTAATACCACCTGATTGCCAGCGCTCAGAGAGGCTTTGCTCCCAGTCTGCCACCCTCTCCGCTGCCTTCTCTCCCAGCTCTGTTGTTTGGTCTCTGGAATAATCTAATAGGCACATCACGCCTGAGATGTTTCGGCCTACTATTTCCTCTCAGAGGCAGCGCAGATGTGGTTGGGAGTGAAAGCCGGCCAACTGTCTGTTGAAGTATTCGGTCATGACTGTCCGTCGGAAATTCAGATGCATTTTTTTATGTTATGTTATGTTATGTATTATAATCTGAAAATGTTACAGCAGTCTCAAAACAATAGTGCAAATAATCTGCTTTTCATTACTGATAATTATCATTACTGCCACTAATGTGACTGTAAGTACTGCTAATAATCTAAACAAATAATAATGTGATGACTAAAGGGTCAGTTCACCAAAATAACAAAAAAGATTTTCTCACTTACCTCCAGTGGTATCTAGCAATGCAGATAGAAATGGTTTTATTTACCCAGATTTTGATATAAGCATGGTGACATTTCTGACTCCATCCCAATAAAATGGAGGTGAATGGAATTTCAATTGTGGCACTCACAGTACTGAAAATAAACAATAAACAAATAATTCCACAGTAACATGTTTTCCAGTACGAACAATCCACAGTCACAGTCAGCCATTTCTATTTTCTGCATGGCTAAACACCACAAGGTTTAAATTCCTAATTTGGGTGAAGCAGCTCTTTAACTGTACGTAACCTTTAATTATATAATATATACTGTACGTTGCTTAACACTTTAACACCTACATAAACTTTAAAGAGCTATAAATTAAAAGCAACAAAGGATTCATGTTTCAGTACCAACTGCATTTCTTGATTTGATTGAAGACTTTTGATGCTGGTTGCCTTGTAGAAGTCTAGTACTATTCTATAATTATTTGTCTTATTGTCAACAATTCAGTGAAAAAACCAAAAACAACAATAAATATATCCTATAACAGGTGTTGTCAGTATATCCAAAGCCTGATATATCTTATTCATCTGAGCCAAAGAGCTCTATTATTCTCCAAAAACTAATAAAAAATAAAACAAAACATCAATGAGCCACACTGTTGCACTGGGTTACATGTTCCTCTATTATGACCTTCCTGCCATCGTAAATACACACTAAAGCATCAAATATGTATTAATCTGCAGCTGTAAACAGTCCTCAAAGAGCACATACACAATTTACTTCTGTTATAGACAACATAAATCCACCATATCCTTACATAGCAAATAGTGGTTTGCTGCTATATTAATGTACTAAATTGCATATACATATATATATATATATATATATATATATATCCTTTAAGCAATGGAAGGTTTAAATAAATATTATCTAAAGTAACAGCTGATTCACCTGTATACCAGAAACTCCTACACTATTCCCTGTGAGCCCCCAGAGGCAACTGTCTGTAACATGGAAAAGACAAGGTCAGACATTAACTAACAATATTGCAAAAAGAAACTGTAAGACCGTGAATGACGATGTCAGTACTTCTGGGCATAGAAACTCAAAGTTGTTAATCGCTGTCACTGCTTCACCAAGAGCAGAAGCTGAGAGGAAAAAAACAATCAAAACTGCGGTGTGATTGATCAGTTTGAGTTTACATGGACTGCAGAAGTAAAATCCCCAGAAAGGGTTACAAAGTAGCCTGTCTAATTTCTCTGTTTCTCACCTTTACTTCCTTTCTTCGGCTAACCCTGTAATGTATGTGTCTCCAATATACCGACTTCAGCAAAACCGTGATTGGCTCCTTTGTGCCTGTCCTATCAGATGGGAGTTTAAAAAGAGAGGTCTCCCTCAGCCTTCAAGACATCCATTCAGTCCTGCTCCTCTCCTCTCTGCTCTGCCAGGCCAACAGAATGAGGAGCTGCAGACGGACAGACGCACAGCAATGGGCAGGTGGAGACGGGATGAAGCACACTGAAGAGTTTTTTGCTGACCACTATCTGACACACAGGCAGGGGAAAGCAATCAGCACCGCAACCAATTCTTACTTTTCTCCTGCACCAGCATTTTATCACAGCAAATTTTATCTACAACTGATACAGAGATATCCAGGGAGCTGAGGACATGAGGAGAGATTACTAAAAATATACAGCCAGGATCAAATCAGATTTTACCTACACATGATGCACTGGATGAATAACAACTGTATGTAGTATAATACTGTTGGCTGTTTATTCCTTCGAGTCCAGTTTCAACACTGCAGCTCATTTAAAGTCAAACTGAAATTAGTTTTATTTATTTTTCTGCTGAATTCTTTGTTCCAACCAACAGTAGTCAGGTTAGTGAATTTTAATGAAACAGCATTGGTTGATCAAGATAAGCAGTAGGTGGCGCTAATGCTGCAGTCAGGTGCCAATAAACCATTGTAGAAGAAGAGGGTGCAACAAGATGACATAGTTAAACGACAAACGTCAAACCTCAAATGGTAAGAAAAAAAGGTGGAAAATATGATGGAAATATGGCAGTTATGTGTCTTCAGTGGAGCGGATGCTTCATATATGTCATGATTCATTTTGAAGCTTTTCCATTATATTTGTCATGTTTGATTTTTGCTGATACACAAACTCTTCTATGGCCCTCAGGCACAAAACACTTTTTTCTAATATTTCAACTTTCTTTTTTTTTTTTTTCTTGCATTTTCACTTTAAATGGAAAAAGCAGTGGATGGAAACCCACTTGCTGTCAGTACTCATTTGAACGATGAAATATCTGGGCGGGCAGGCACTAAATTAGTTGGTAATATCACATAAATTTCAACGGTCAGACAGGAAGATAAGCAACCAGCCACTGCTTCATCTCATTTGTGACTTCAACAATCTGTATGTTGCACGTATGTCTGCTGCTGCTGTAAAACTGTAAAATCAGAAAAGAAAAAGAAAAAAATTGTAGAGTAAAGTAAAGATAAAACTAATTATATATTGTAAGTTAAAAAAACATTCTTTATCAAGTAGCTTTAGTAATTTTAAGTGACACTGACAGAAAAGTACTTAATCATTAATGTTTCTGTAACTTAACACTTTGTGTAACCTAAAGTACTTACTAGTAAAAGCCGCTTAATCAAGAATCTTTTTTAACCTACAAAACTGAGTCTGTGTTACTTAAAATGTTTGATGTAATCCATTTCAGCAATCATTTTGAGTTTGTATCACAGTGACAGTGTATGACTGTAGCTACTTTGGCAGTCTCCCACCCAAGATGGCTATCCATCGGCAGTAACGGTCCCCAGCATCATTTAACCACTTACCACACGCACAGTGAATATTCATGTTGTTTCTAGTTAACTAAACTGTAGTTTCTCATGTTAACATACGTGAAAGTGCTATTTTTTCCACCAAAATACGTGCCGGCCTTGGTGCTTGGCACTTGATGATGTGATGCCGGTCTGATGTATGACGTTCTTCACTCAGTGGCACACCACAGTGTTTGTCCCCTATAGCAACCCCCGCCCACCCAAACACTTGAATTTCCACAAATGTTTCTAAAAGTGGTTTTACCTTAATATGCACAATAGCTGTAGTATATATTTCCTTTCACAAAAAGTGAGGAGAATTTTGTTTCCTTGCAATAAGTTTACTTAACATTTCAGTTTTCTTTAAACTGCCTGTCTGTTTGCCTGACCACGCTGCACAGTATGTGTTTACCAAAGTGGGCTTACATTTCAAGGCATTTCTGCAGCATTCTTAAACTGGCTTGCAATGTGCTCCGGGAGTACTGGTCTGTTTTCTCTTACTCCAAAGCAGGAGATGGGGATCAGAGGGTGAAAAGTCAGAGGGAGGACAGCTTGACAGATAGAGCTGGGGTGGTGGAAGGGTCAGCGCTGGGAGGGCCATTTCCTCGCTGATTTTTATCCGTCTATTAACACAATACACCACCTGGTAGCCATAAACACACATGAATAAGGACATAGCGCCATTCATGCATGTCTAGCAAAATATACTTTAAACAAGAATAGTTGAATATAGAGAAAGTCACAAACAGCCATGCCTTCAAAAAAAGTTGCAGTATGTTCCTCTTATAGCTCCATTGGAGGAACCACATTAATCAAAATAACTCTGATGACAAACTTTGAAGGTAACTCTTTGTCCCAAGCAACCGTCTCTTTGATTGCGTTTTCCCTTTATTCTTCAGTTTAATCAGAGGAGCCTTTTCAAAAGAGAATTCAATTACTCCACACACCTGAACACACAATGCTTTGGACCTCATTCAGCAAGGGTCATTGTTGGTTTAAGCATCAGCGTCTCTAATAGGAAATATTGATTCAAACTTCCTCGCTTTCTTTCTGTCCAGGCGCCAGCATGTATTCTGTTCTGAGTCTGAACAGATTCGAATCAAAAGTGAACTGGTGTTTATTTCATTTGGGCGCATTTCCCTGAAGGATAGCAACGCCTCTTTGCAGTTTATTGCTTGGATTATCATCCTGAAAAAGCAATTAGTATGAAATGATCCCTTCAATTCATTACTATTGGGAGAAGGATGAGAAATCAGGGCCGAACACGCTAGCCTTTCTATGTGGTTTGAATACCATTTGTAATAAGAACTAAAGCACTGAGAGCTGCTTAATGTTACACAGTTAATATTCTCGACAAAGATAAGCATGTAGCAGCAGCTGAGACTGTAAAAGAATCATAATGACAAAAAATACTTAAAGGAATAAATGCCCTTTACAAGGAGTGGTGGCATATTTTGTTAAAGGTCAACACGGTAGAGTCAGAGAATAAACAGGAGTGCTCCATCCAGCTCTGGAAACAAGCAGCGTTCTTTGGACAGCACCAATTTCAGATTCAGCAGTCCAGCCAGAGCCAAGTGGAGTATATTCATCATGTCCAGGTCTAAAGTGAACAGCGTCTACAAACGACTTCTGCACAGATCACTTCATAAATCTACCAAAGCGCACTTAATGAAGGTCTACGATCCTGGCCACAGAGATTTACATACAAGTTATGACTGCGCAGAAGGCTCCGAGTCAATGCTGTTATCTACCTTCATTTGGTTTTAGCTGGTGCAGAGGGCACTTTTTATCCAAGTCTCTACATGCCAAGTATATCAATTTCATATTACAGGCGAGAGACACTCGCTGCAGGGCCACACCATAAAAACATTTCAATAGGTACTTACCTTAGCTGGATGTACCTCTACTTTACTTGTACTTAAATATTATATTTCTTATTTTAACATATTCTGTGCACCCATTAATGAACTGTTCTCATTGGTGTAATATTCACAGAATACACAGTGACATTCATATATTATTATATTATATATCAAGTTCTCTGCTTTAGATTTTCATCTGCTCCTATTTGTGCAAGAGCTGTTTTGAAAATATAGTTATTAAGGGTGACCTCAAAAATCCTTACATGTCTAATTTTATAACTAGACTTACAAGCAAGTATAATAATTATACTTGCTTGTAAGTCTAGTTATAAAAATCCGATCCAGCCTTATAAATGAGTATGAGTCTGCACCAAAACTTCTATCAGTAAATCATTTTTCATCTCATTCCCCACACATGCAGTGTCCCTCATTTTAAATACTGCTCTCTCAAAGCGTGAGGCAAAAGTATAATCAATATGCAATCAAATGACTAATTATAGTGTGCATACCTGTGACAAAATGAAAGGTGTGAATATTTTTTCAAAAGAAATTCCTGTCAGTCGCCTGCCAAAAAATACTCCTCCACTGGAAATCAGACATTCCCCCACCAACTACATCCTGGTTACATGATGTCTGTTTTACACCTGGAAGAAATCAAACTTACAACCTGGTCTGTTGATAAGTTCTTTTTCATATCAGCATCCACTTTTCTCTTATTTCAAGAAGTCTGTATTACAGTGTGTATCCCCTGATCATTCAGATTAATATGTTGACCCATCCTATGACATTATGTCTCAGACCTCCCAAAGAAAACTCATAATGCATGTGAGCTATAATGTCAGCTGGAAACTCTAATGCTATTTTGTATCTTATGTACTCATGTACCCAGTTTCTTTTTCACTGTACTTTGTTATTGGCACTGTAAAAAAACATATATTTTTATGGTAAAAAATTAATACGGTAGAACATTTATACTATTGCAGTAAAAGGACACTAGTGCTGTTGAGTTTTATTCCATATTTTACTGTATAAAGTTTTTACTATCAAAAGAGACTGTTTTGTCACATGAAAATACCATATGAATGTTGTATGCATGGTTTTTGCCATGAGATATGATGGCGTTTTACTGTTTCAGAAACTGTATTTAACCTATTCAGAGTTTAAGGTCTTTTACTGTCATGGTTTGATGAATGTTTTTATTTATCATTTATTTGCTTCATTGTTATTTATTTATTTTCTTTAGTTTTTGGCATACTTTTTGATGTATGGGTAGAAGGGGTGGACGAAAGGGATTCTGATTAAACATTAAAATCTTTCTAAATGTTGATGATAGATATGTATTGTTCAAGATTTTCACAATAACATTTTCTTGTCCATGTTGGCACAAAGTTAAAGAAGCAGTGTGTCGGATTCCGTGGCATCTTGCAGTGAAGTTACAACCATTTGAATACAGCTCAGCCTTCCGAGTGTGTAAGAGAAACTATGGCCATGACACCTGTGAAGGACGCGAAAGGCCCTTTGTACAGTCAGTCTTCGGTTTGTCCGTTCTGGGCTACTGTAGAAACATGGTGGCTCAACATAGCGCACTCCATAGAAGAGGACCCGCTCCCTCTGTAGATAAAAACAGCTCATTCTAAGGTAACGAAACAACCTATAAATATTATATTCCATTTCTGCCAATAGATCCTCCTAAATATTACACACTGGGCCCTTAAGTTGACAACTGGGCAATCTGCTGAGGAATATTATACCACATGGTCAAAAGCTTCAGAACAGCAGAATCATTACAGAATGTTGCATTTTAAAATGTATCCAATGTGTTACAAAGTTACTACCGCTGGCGTTGAGGGCAAAAAACATTTCAGCAAAGACCTAATAAAATTCCTTCAGTTATTACTGATTTTTAATGATCAAGATGGATAGAGATCAGTTGAAGACAACCATAGAAATAAATTCCAGGAACCTGCTAGCTAAAAGAAAATCATGCAGATAGACAGTAGCCAAAGAAATGAAAGTCATATATTTAGAATGAAATCTCCAGTATCAGTTACAGCAGTGAAAATTAAACATTATACTGAATGCCTTTTTAATATGCAATAAGAGCAGATATTAAAGGCAATGTCCTCACAGTGTGTCAAGACAAAAATATATGTACTGTATTGTACTGTTTGTTATTGGCAAGGTTATTCCTCTTAGTAGCACACAGAGAATTACAGTGTCATGTCTGCAATGGAGCCTCCCTCAGTGTTTTCCATCCCAGAATGGAGGTGCTCTGCAGAGCATGTAGGCTCCACTGTGCGTGTATGTGTGTGTGCTGTCTACCTGCCTCCACCACTGAACCCATTGCAATGGGAGGGAGGAATCCGTGATCTCCCATCAAGCGCTCAGGAGAGCGCAGCCACGCAAGATTGATGACACCCTCCGGAAGAAACAAAAGATCTGCTGCCTGCGAGAACTGGCTTATGAGACCTGATAGACTCGTCTCTTAATAAACATCACTGATATGTCAGCCACGGCATGTTTCACCCACAGCTGCGTCGTGGAGGGTGCAGGGAGCAACTACACCCCTACTGTCACTGCACTCTCACGGCAAAACGCCATAGTGCTCACACCCAGACCAGACAGGGAAAAAATACTAAACCATTAATATCAGGGTGAAGCTTTTTCCTGGGGATTTCATGGGGATTCTGTCACAACCTGCTACATTATTGGCAAAATATTTAGAAATATTAGCAGGGTCAACCTTTTTAATGCCATATACAATGTAAAATATACAGTGAAGTGTGTAAGTATGCATGTATGCACTCTGAGAGTCTTTGTGATCAGAGTAGATGGGCTGCATGTGAATATTTGCTGGTGGAATTGCCAATTTGCATACATTTGCCTGTGTGACATAGTTTATGTTTTTCCAATAACAACTTCTAAGCAAATGACACATAATCAATACTAAGTAATCAGTAATCTCTGAATTATAATGTTTGCATTTTAATAAATGGAGCACATGGAACATTTGCTACTGTTGTTGCTTATGAACCCTAAATAAAAGCAGTATTGACAGTGGACATCATTCCCACAAGGAAAGAGGAGCCTGAATGACACCTATACATACACGAGCAGCTTTCCTCTCTGAACTCTGCCACATTTATACACTCTGCTGTTTACAATATTCTGTCTTTTCACCATAAAAAATGTTGTATCTGTCACAATTCTATCTCCCAGACCTTCCCTCAGTGCTGTATAATGCCTTGTTAAAGTCAGCCGTGTGTGAAATGGCGTTTTAAAATAAATGAAACCGAGCAGGAAAGTGAGGAGAGGGGGAATATTGCGATGTCAAGCTGACAGACAGGCAGTGAAAATGTAACAAGAGCTATCATCTTAAAGAAAACCGGATTAAATAAGAACCTAGGGCCGTCGGTGCATCTCCAGCCCTGATATTGACATGTCGCCGGCTAGGGCCATTTTTCATTGTCTCATCAAGACAAAGCATTATGGGAGATCAATCTCACCCCCCTTGCATCAGATAGGCACATCCAGTTTAAAGTGCGGGGTGCTGGTTTTATTATTCCTGGTAATCCACTGAATGTTTTGGACAGTGTAGCGAGAGCGTCACTGTCACACTCTGGCACGGCAAGTGGAGGAAGCTTAATTTGAACCTGGAAGGATGTATAGCATCTGTTGTCACCGCGCAGCACTGAAGCCCTGTGTGATCTTAATCAATAAAACACTGCTGAAATCACTTTGCATTCCTTTCTAACACCACACCAGCCACTTATTTCTATAGAATTTTGTCAATGTAGATAACAATTGTGGGAATCAAAGGCAAGAAGCACACTGATGTAGATTCATCTTCACCTTCACCCTCTGAGGACAGCCTCACAATAATTGTACATACGAACTCTGCAAAAAACTAACAAAAAGAACATTTTGGCTTTGAGATCAGACAGAAAACTGTGGCCAGCAGTAATGATGACATGGAATTATACATCATGCCTTTAACCTCAGGAGCTTGTATATCTTTAGGGGTCGTTAATTTTAAAAGTCAACCATTAAACTGTGGTGTAATGTGGAGTGAGAGAGGTACTGTGAGACAGGTCTCTATAAAAACAAACACCCATGCAGACAGAGACACTCTACATACATAAAACAGTGGTGGAAGAAAACATAAAAATAATATAACACAGTAAAAACTATACTAAATTACAAGTAAAAGTCCTTCAATCCAAGTACTTCCACAGCATGGCCCCCTTCAGAGAGCTCAATTATTATTCAGTTATTATTGTAATTGCTTAATGTACATGGAGCTGCTAGGTAATCTCTCACAATGCAAATTAGTTTAACTCAAAAAGATTGTAGAAATATATTTTAAGAATATTTTAAGTAACACAAACTCAATTTTGCAAGTTAGAAAAGATTTTTGATTAGGCAGTTTTTACAAGTAATTTTAAGTAATGAACTTAGTGTTGTAAGTTACAGAAACATTCTTGATTAAGTACTTTATTTTAAGTACGTTAAGTCAGTGTTTCTTATTAAGTTTTTGTAACTTACAAAATTTAGTTAGTTTTACTTAAAATGTTCAATGTGCTCAGTTTCAACCGTGTTTTGAGTTAAATATGGATTCATGGTGTATTTGTACTTATATACTGTATTGTACTGTATATATTTGAGGTACCTGTAGTTTACTTGAGTATTGTAGTTTATTTCCATTTTCTGATGCTTTACATTTATATATGAGGAGCTTAAAAATATGATTATAGATTTAACTGCGCAACAGTATACAAAACTTTAAAATGGGCTCCACCAACTACAGCAACAAATGCTTCTTACACATGAATACATCAGTAATATTGATCCAGTATTAGGATATATAATATCTCACAAGGGCACTTTTTTCTGCATTTTGAATACCTTTGCACATTTGCTACTTACATACTTACAAGTGACATTTAAAGGCATAATTTAAACTTGAAACAGAATATTTCTAATTGCCGTATTGCAAGTATGATCCTTTACTTAAGTAAAAGTTGCATACTTGAATACTTAAGCTGTCATAAAATGGAACTGAAGTACAAATACCTCATAGTAGTAACTTGATTACTTTCCATTACTTTTTGGTTGGACCAAATATGCAAATAAAAATAAGAGAAAAATAAATGTCAATAAGAAGTATTGATGCCAGCGTATTCTATAAGACAACAGAACAATGTGACCTTAGAAAAGTATGGGTTAGGGGTTGCTCATGTATTTTTAAAGACTTGAATTTTTTATTAATCCTGCTCAATAATCCTTGAATTTTTTATTAATCCTGCTCAATAATCCCCATTTTTACTAAATGTAACTGTAATCTGATTATGTCTTTCTTTCTGTAACTGTAATGGATTACAGCTACTTTTTTGTTACCTGATAATGTAACTTAGTTACTTGTAATACGTTACTTTCCAAGCTTGAATATTGAATAAATGTACTTAGTTACTCACCTCCACTGACCCACAGAGAGACAAAGCAGTCCCTCGTGCACTATCCTATCCATAAAAATTCTAATAAAAATTAGATGACTGATTGGCTGATTTATTTTTGGAAGTTGGATGTTGTTTTCACTGTTTTTTGTATTTTTTTTTTATTATTAGCATAAAGATCAACAGGCTGTGCAGTGAGAGTTCTGTCTGATGTCTCATTATCTGAGTTATATAGTTATATAAGTTGCATTATGAGCCACACGCAATCAACTGAATAATCACAATGCTCAAGTAGCAGCTTTTTGTAAACACAGTAATAAATGTGAAGGCTCTTCCCTCCATCTGAACACAACTTGACTCAAACAAAAACAAACCTCCGAGCCCCCTCCCCCCTCCAGTGAGTTTAGACCTGGTGGTTTTACCTCTATGGCCCCGCAGGGAGTTAGGTATGAAGCTCTGGCCTCGCCTGTTGATTGCACTTTGACCGATCATTTCCTTTAAGTGCTCCAGAATGTCACATACAAAAAGCATTCTTCATTCAGGGCCGAGAAGCCAACATCCACTGTGATCAAAGAGACATGAGTGTATTTGGCACTCTCCCACTCTCCCACAGAAACATAAGTCCTGAGTGTTTAGACTCCACTGTCTACTACTACATTTGGCTGTGTCAGAGAAAAACACACAAGGTTTCTTCTTGGGAAGGCAATATTAAATACAGACAATATCCTTTTACAAAATATAAAAAACAAGAATATAGAGCTTGTTACATTTCTTATAGATATTTCACATTTCTCATAATGGTGAAAGACATCAACTAAGACTACAATCAGCAGAGATTTAGCTCAGTGTGCTACAGTCAACAGCAAAAAGAGGACTTGATGTGTCCTTTCCGAAAAGAAAATCAGACCCAGAGCTGTGTTTGTGAGGATTAAGATGTTTGACGACCAGGGCCCCCTGACCGAAGCGGTTTCTGACCACAAATAAACATCAGCCTCAGCGGGTCCCTGTGCTCTGGCCTCTGCACGGTCAGCAACAGGAGCGCATCAATCACAGCTGGAGTGGGGGCTCCCCAAGGCGGGTGCACTGAAAAAAAGCCTCGGCCAGCTGCCGCCCCAACCCTTCACTCACACTCACACACACACATACACACACACACACAGGCGCAAGAGTACACGAACACATAGCGTACACACACACACACACACCAAACACACACACACACACACACACACACACACACACACACACACACACATAGAAGCTTAATCTCCCTCCACAACTTAACTCTGATAGACACCCCGTTGCCTGGCTGAGGCATAGATGCTTCAGAGGCTGAACAAAGGAGAAGAAACAATAAAATACACTCTTACTGTAAAAATGTGAATTTGGTGACAGATTATAAGATTTTAAGATTTATTATTAGATTTTAAGATTTGTTTTCTCATTTAATTTTGAAACATGTTATCCAGTTAGCATTTTTTATGTCATTTATTTGTATTTAGCTTCTTTTTTTTATATCACCTTAAATAAGTGGTGAAAGAAGTACACACATCTCTTAAATAAGTAAAAGTAGCATTACCACAATTTAAAAGTACACCTTTACAAAAAAAGTCTACATAGTTTTACATTAATAAAAGAACATTAGTATAATCAACTAAATATACTCAAGGTATCAAAAGTACAAGTACTCTTTATGCAGAATGGTCCCTTTCAGAGGAGATGTTGAATATATCTACTATTTTGGTTTATTATTAGTATTAATGCATTAATGTGCAATTAACATTTTAATGAAGCTGGTCAAGCTGAAGCTGAATTAGTTAATAGCTCAAGGAATTTATCCATAAAATGCATCATATTTTATAGATGATGATATATTTTGTATGAAAATTTTAATACTTAAACTGTAACTCTCAAATAAGAAGTACAATATTGCCATCTGAAATGTAGTGTAGTAGAAGGATAAAGTAGCACAAAATTGCTAATACTTAAGTAAATGTAATTGGTTACTTTCTAAAATCTATATCCAAAGTTATATCCAAAGCAAAAGACCATAAAAATTAAAATACAGTTAAAATACAGTTATGTCTATTTTACCAGCCACTGTCATCTCCTTCATCTCCTTCACAGGTGATGTTTCAGATTCCTTCTCTGTTTTTGGTAATAATTCTGAATAATTGTACAACACGTTCACTTCACCTACGAAGGTGAAAATACATTATGCAGTGATAATAATCCACTGCTCATGTGGTAGTCTCACTTCACTTTGCCTCAGGAAGCGCTATGAAATTATGCAGCTTGTAGCATTGCACTGTGTGTGTGTGTGTGTGTGTGTGTGTGTGTGTGTGTGTGTGTGTGTGGAGCACGTCTTTCAAACAACACAAATCTTAACATTGGGGATTTGAGACTAAACGTGTAATAAAGTTGGTCTGCGTGCAGCATCAATCAGTTTATCTGCTTTATCAAAGTGTCTCGCGCCTGTGAAGCAGGTGTTTGTTTACTTTGTGCATTTCACAAAGGAGATCTGATCATTTAAAGCACTCGTCACTCTGCAGCAGCATTTGTACATTTGAGATGGATCCTCAACATAAAGGAGCAGTTCACTGCATACTGTGTATCATTTTTGCATGTTAGTAATACTTGCAGGGTATCTGTTATCTCTCTCTGTTGCTGTGGTAAAGTTTAATTGATATCATGCAACATATAATTTCATTCCTCTGTTTTGGTTTGTTGTAAAAAAAAATCCTCTCCTTAATTCCTTGGTTGTCCTCCCTCCCTGGTTAATATTGCCCCCTGCTGGAAAACTACTGACATCGCCACCTTTTGGCTCTTATTGTGAAAGTGAGGCTGCAACCAACAATTATTTTAATCATCAATTAATCTGGCTATTGTTTTCACCATTATCCAACTAATTATTAAGTCCAATATAGGTCAGAAATTAGTGTAAATTGTCCTTTTCATCTTTCATTTCCCAGAGTCCACGTTGAGCTGCTTGTTTTGTCCATCCAACAGTCCAAACCCCACAATTCAAATATAAATTAGATATCACTTGCTGTCAAGGGAATGTTTGACTTATTAACTTCAAAAATAACCTGATAATCAGAATAGTTGCTGATTCATTTTCTGTTGATTGACCAATTAATTAATTGTCTGTTCATTTCAGCTGCAAGTGAAAGCAAATACTGTTATAATAAAGTATTTTATTGTTTATTAGCTTGGCAACTTCCTGTAACCGACTGGTTTGGGTGAAGATTGAAATGAGGAGACACAAAGCGAAATGAGAGAGGAGCTTCTTAGATATTAAAATATTTTTCTTTGTCATCCTTGTAATTAATTATTTTATGACACCAGTGTTACAATTGATATGCTGCTGCCTTGTTAATTGCTCTTATGTCAGGTTTACCAACTTACACACAAAGGATGTCTTTAACAAGCTTCCTCACGGTGAAAATGGCTTTTTGTCATGACACACCAATGGTGGAAGAACATTGTTTACTGAAGTCAAAATAGTAATACCACACTGTAAAAGATACTCCATTACAAGTAAAAGCCCTGCATTCAAAATGCAAGTATTATTAGTAAAATGTACTTGAAGTATCACAAGTAAAAGAACTGAATGCGGAATAATGGCCATATATTGAGAACACTGAGGTCACAATGTCCTATATATTTTTGGGGAAATTTTAGGAGGTTCACATTTTACAATTATAATTTTAAACATGATGAGTGTTGTACAGGCTGATTTCAATAAATCAATAAATACATTTTTTTTTAAATGATTCATTCATTTATCCACCAGAATGAAATGCTTTGAAACCATATTTCTTAAATGCAAGTGTTGGAAGATACTGTTGTTATATTATAGTGGAGTAGAAGTATAAACTAGCATACTTATTGAGTAAATGTGCTAAGTTACGTTACCCTACACTTACTATTGATATTTTGTATGTACTCAGGTATTTCTGGCAGTTAGTTTGTCTTTAACATGTACATGTTATCAGAAGCATAAGTCAGTCTATCAAATTAAAAGTTTTCACATAGGCTTTCATATGGGCTTCATTGTCTGTACTGTGTTGCAGCAGACTGTGGAGCAGAGCATTGCTGAAAAAGAGCAGACCGCCCAAGGTAACTAAGGCAAATGGCTTGCAAGGCACCACTAAATATTTATATTTTCTGCTTTTTAAAAAGATTCTCTGCACACCCTGTTATGGCCTGTACAGTCTGTTGTAGTAAATGTGCTGAGGAAAAAAAAGCAACGGTGCCAGCAAATTAATGTCTTCAGTGTGCATAAACAGCAAAGCTTTATCATCAAAGTGCTGAATATTCATTTCCCAGGACGCAGAGTGAGCAAATTAAAACAGCTGACCTCATCTGTTGGATTGATTGATATCTGTCAAAAGTGTACAAGCAGCCAGACGGAGCAAAGATTCACCTGACAGTGTTTAAAAGCACCACTCCAACCTCTAAAAAACTAACTGAACACAGCACAAGTACATATGCAGTATTATCACTTTTAATACATTTTCTTATAATGTTTTTATTCCTATATAAATGTCAGCTTTAGTTTGAGAAACAAGACAAGTTTTTTGTGGAAAACTCCATGTTGAACAAAAGGCTGAGAATCCTGACCTAGATGTGTGTTAGTGCATGATTTGTGTTATAATTGAAAGCTGGTTAGGGATGCATTAATTAGTCAAGGGTTCTTTCCTCCTCTGCCATTTGCAGCCATTATGAACATTGCCTACACAAAGCTCTCCATGTAATTGATATTGTGAACAAAGATCATAAAATCTACCTAAATCAAATAAAAAATAGTTAATTGGCCGACTTATTACATTCCAGAGTCCATTATGAAGAATTATATTATATTCCTTTTCTCTGCGAGGTAATTGAATTTCTAATAGAACATTTAGTTTTTGAAATGACCTTTTTCAATTAAAGCTCTTTAATTGAAACTATATCTTTTTCAATCTCTGGATGTCATTTAATTAAAACTATATATATAGGACACTCTGATTCTCAAATTGTATTCATTTTTTGGCACTTTGTGCCTTTGGCAAACTGATATCTGACAAAATAATATTCACATCAAACTTGTCATTAAATTATTAATTGTAATAAAATAGTGATGTTACAGTAAATTTCCAGATACATTATAATATATTTATACAGTAAACTGTTGTAGACTTGCTGTCATAAATGTAGACTTTATCAAAAGATTTATGGAAAGGATCTATAAAATTTTAAGACATACTTGAGACCATACTTACCCAGTGACTCAAATACTACTACTACTACTACTACTACTACTACTACTACTACTATAATAATAATAATAATAATAGAGTATATCATAACAAATGCTAACACTGCTAAAAATAATTTTTTAAGTAGAATGCAAAAAAAAGAATTTGTTAAAAGACCAGTGACATAATTTTGGATGAGCTAGAGGTGAGCATTTAAACTGAGTAAAGAGAATTACTGTTTTATTAGGAAATAAAGGCATGGACTACTTTTCAAAGTGCTGCAACTGTTAAAAATTATTTTATTTTAGCTATTGTCCACAGCTGAAAGAATGATTGTATCACCCTGGATACTTGGTTATCAAATAATACATTGGAGTCAAATACAACAGGCTCTAAGCAAACCCTTTTTGTACCAGATGATAGAAAACTTTGATTGGAGAGGAACTGTCAAGGAAGTCGTACAGCTGTTTAGCATCAGCATACAAATGAAGTATGTGGCCCAGTAGCAGCATGTAAATGGAAAATGAAGAGGACCTAAAATTGATCCTTGTGGGACACCGCAGGTGAGGGGGACAGGCGTGGAAGAGGCCCAGTAACCAGAAAGCATTAAATCATTGGTCTTGGCTTTAATGAGTGTGGTTTCAGAAAGGAACAAAACACAGAACTTCTTTACAAATATTATTGTTAATAAAAATAATAATTTAATAAAAATATTTATATAAGTCTTTTAGCTGTTTAATCAAATAATACTTCGGTCACCTTCAAAACCTCTTGAGTTTTCAATATCAAACCATAAGCAGCAATCTTTATATTATTATAAGTGTGGGCTGCCCTTTATGTAAGGATGAAGTGTGATTTTAAGGGAGAAAAACAAGAAGGCGCAGGCACAAATCCATCAACCACAACAACATCTGACAAACAAAGCACACAGTTAGCCCAATGCTGCCGTTGTCCTGAAATGTTTTTGTGTTTTTGTCTCACCTTTTGGCATTGGGCTGTAATGCTCCATCCCTGTCTGCTCTCTTTCTTGCAGCAGCTGCCGTTGTGCTCTCCCCCCTTCCCTCCTCCCATTTTTCCCAACCCCCTCAAAATCACCTTTTCTTTTCGAATCAAGTTCAACATCTGGAGGAGGAAGAAGTCCCCGAAACCGCTTTTGTTCTCTCCGTCAGAACAGATTTCAGACGGGTTGAGGCACGACTTAGGGCAGCTGCAATGATTCGTCCTAAATAGGGTGCATTTTAGCAACAGTCGCCGACTAAGGAGGACTGTTACAGCTTCTGTCTCTATTTACAGAATTAGGATTTCTTCATTTGTATTCCCTAAACTGGAGCACATCCAAATCTTTCAAGCCTTTGATGTATTAAGTTTTGGAGTAACTCACACTCATCCTACACAAAGCATCTTTGTCATCTCATTAAAACATTTTCATCCACAATCCCCTGACAAATATATCCTATAAAAAAACTGAAAAAGATAAGACAGCATAAAATCTTTAATTATATCAGCATAGGTTCTGTAATCCAGTGCCATATTCAGACTATTTAATAAAAGGACCCAACAGTAGGACCCACATCGGATTATGTCAACTTGAGGCCTAAACTCAACTGTAAGCAGTGCAGATCTGTGACAGTATCTGACCAAAAGGGACTAATAACTAGGGGAAAAAAACAAGCATCAGGGTTACACAGGCGAGCACAGATTGTTTGTTTCCAGTGTGTATCACCCCTCAGAACACAGGATGCCTCTACATGCAATGTGACAAGACTTCCTCTATTCTTAACTTCTCTTTCTGTGGCTGCTGGGGTGGAGGAGAGCAGGGTTGGAGGGGGTCGGCGGCCTCCTGGCAGTGGCCTGACGGAGGAACGTCTGACACAGCTTCAGCCTCTCCGCTCTTCGACTGTGTGCCTGCAAGACAGCATGCAGCCATCTGCTGGATCCCCCCCACCATCACCACAACCCCCCAGACCCTCCACCCGCCACCCCATCCGGATGCCACTATAACCACTGACAACGCAACAAGCTAATTAGGAGATTTACTGTCCTAATTACACATGCACAGAAGTGTTGCTGGAGAGAGATTTCTATTTGGGGCTCGGCTCTGCACACGATTTCCTCTCGATTAAAGGCAAATGTAGCATGTAAAACTGTGTGATTGTCTTTTACACCCCTGCGTGATGCTGATTCACAATGACACCCGACAGACAGCTGGAATGGCTGAGGGCCACCTGACTTCTGAGGGCTGTAAGAAAGAGACGCGCTCCAAGCCCCTGCAAGCAAAGTGAGAAATGAGTTGTGCGGTACGCTGAGGGGATGCTAGACTGGAGATAACACCCACAATCCATAACATTCTGGTCTACTTTTCTCTGTCAATTAAGAGACAAGCAACAACATGAGTACAAAGGCAACAACAAGCCTACAGTATGGAACGCCCGCCCAACAGAACCAGCAGTTTTCTTTGATATTAAAGTCATGTTTACTGCATTGCTTTTCAAAAGTTGCATTGAGCCCCTAAGGAGGAGTAAAACGGGTATCAAATGTATTCTCAAAAAAAATGGAAATGGCAACTTAAAATACTGCAGGTGAACACAAAAATGAGTGTTTCATATCGCTGAACTCTGTGAACTTTAACTTGCTTGAACTGAACTTCCCAAAATAACTTCCAAATGCAATAAACGCTGCTGTACCTGCACCTATCTCTAAACAGAACATTTTGTGCCCTAAATTGGGCAAGCTGTGTACACTATATTGACATATGATCTTACATGGTAAACCTTTGCCTATTTACACTTCCAGCATAGATAGATAGATAGATAGATAGATAGATAGATAGATAGATAGATAGATAGATAGATAGATAGATAGATAGATAGATAGATAGATAGATGAGAACCGAGCTTCAAATATACATAGATGTGTTTTTCAATAAATGTTGGTATGAGTAAGGGTATTTACACATTTTACTCATTTGATACTAATACTTGTAAAAAGTGCATTATCTGTACATGTTTGTTTCAGCTGAACTGACTACTCGCTCAACCTTGATCAATAGCTTCAGCTAAACAGTAGGCTGTTAGCTTAGCAAAAACACTGACAGCTGGCCTGGCTCTGTAAGGTCAAAACACCAGCCAACGATAAGAGAGTAGTATTCATTTTCCCATATAATTTTGGGCATAAAGTGAATAATAATAATTTCCCTCAAACTGTTCCTTTCAACCAGACATTTTCCAAACACAACAGAAACATTCTAGTTGTATACCAAGTGTACTCAGGAAAATCCACAGTATCTTTATCATGTGCACAGTAATTCTACCTCTAACCAGAGCTAAGTGTACAGTCATTTAAGCGCTGCAGTACCAGCATGCTGCCTGCACCTTGCCACCTTATTACCGGCAAAGGCCACGCAGAGCAGCAGAAAATGTCTGGAAGCCCACAGGGTCTCTAAATATTAATGAACTTCTCCTCACACGGGAATAGCGGGAGAATCTCCTTTTCTTTTCCTCTCCTTTATTATGCTCGTTTGTTTAATTAAAAGAGTGTGTTTTAGGGAAATGAGCCACTGTCGACCGCCTCTGGGGTGGTTCTCACCAGGAAGTGGGCTTCTGGCATTTAGATGGAGAAGCTGGGTGACATTGATCAGACCTGAGACCTGGTGAAAACGGCTGTGTTTTTAGTCACATACACCTCATTAGGAGAGGAGAAATTATGCGAGGAGAAAATACAGATAGTTACATGCAGCTAAATAATCAAAGCAACAGCTAGTTTGTGCTTTTTTACGATTAACAAAACATCTTAAACATGAAATCATTATTGTGTAAAACAGCCATGGGGCAAGTGGAGGATGTGTGGAGGAGAAATATAGTCCGGCTGCATGAGAACATGGCCCAAGGCAGCTTTAAATTCAAGCCGCACGGTCCCTCATCATTAATAAGAGCGAGGTATCAGATAAGCTCATCTCTGCCGTAACAATAACACGAGTAAACAGGACTTCCTTTGGCAAGAATCATCCCAGACTCTCTGTTATAGCTTCCAATTTCTCCATACTTTATCCTTTCAGAACCCAATTCACTCCAAGGCTCGACATAAATGAGCTCGAGCTTCAGTTTGAACAGATAGTAGACATAGAGGTTTTTTTTTATTTCCAGTATGTAATACTGACAGGTTTGCAGAGAATACGACCACACTCGACTCCCTGTTTTAATTGCTTTTCAACAGCAGTAACAAAGGAGTCATTTAGACCACATACAATAGCATTCTCAGCTGGCCTGCCCTAGTTATTCCAGGAAGAAAACTTTTAATTCAAAGTGCTGTGTAGATTAATTTTCTGATATGTTAAACATTGTTCTGCATACTAATTGACACCATTTTTTATTGTGCAAAGCAAGTCTTTTCATGGAGGCGTAATTAAAAGGGCTGGCAAGGCTTTTATGGCACACGTTAGAGCAGAAATTAGCCAATTACCATTTCTGTTTGAGGGGTGAAATGACCATCACTGCGCCTGCCTCTCTTTTATGTGGCCCACTTAATGGTTTTTTAAATCCTCCCCCAAATATTTAGTATTCCAAGCCAAAAGAGAGAGACAGAGTAAATTACCAGGCCGATATAGCTGTCCTCAAACATGAATTACTGTACAACAGTACAAATAGAAACAGCATTTCTCTCATAGGGCAGCATTTATTTCTCTGTATTTGTACATAAGTTGTAAAGCAAATAAAATATGTAATGTTTCAGAATTGCCCTGCAAATGACAAATGTATTCATTATCACTTATGTGACAGGATGCATTGCATACAACCACATTTTAGATCTCCTTTGGATTTAAAGACCCATTACCTCTTACAGTATTACATACAATTAAACATAAAACTGGTATACCTAGTGTTTTTGGCTCTCATCAGCCATTCAGAAAAGTAGGAATACTGTTTGCACTGAAGGTGGAGTGGTTGTGCCACCCTGTGGTGAAAAATGGAAACATTATTCCGCCTCATGCAGTGACTGAATTCATATCAAGAATGGCTAAAAGTCAAAAGTGTGTTTCTTATTGTAACTCCATTGGATGTTTGACTGTACAGAATAATACATGGAGAGTTTGACACTACAAGGCTGTTTTTACCTTCATCTGCTGCAAGTGGGAAAGTTTCTCTGTTGTTACCGTGGATGTGAAATCACAACCAGTTTGGAAGCCAATTGTGGCCCAGTATACAACTTACAAAAGTCTGATGTAGAAACTTGAAGCCACATCCACACATCCACTGAGAATGGACTTTACAGTGAAGTAGGAGACATCTTGTGTCCCGCAGTTAAACTTATTATAACATATTCATAGATTCTGCATTCCTAAGATTTTTCAACAAATCAACCAAATCAACCCAGTTTTCTTAGGGGAAAAAACATTGTGGAAGACACAAATCGTTATTTAAAGTAAGTATTGCTCTAATATTATATTTTTTGTATTTATCTTTAAACATCTGTTTAAAGGTAATTTTGCCTTTAAACATTCAGAAAAAATCTCTTCTCAGAAATGGAATATAATATTCATAGGTAGGTTTCATTAGTGTCACCTGAATATAAGAATCATTGTGTTTTCATTACCTTAAAATTAGCCATCTTTATCTGCAGAGGGAGCAGCTCCTCTTCTACAGAGTTTGCCATGCTGAACTGTCATGTTTCTACAGTAGCCCAGATTGGACAAATCAAAAACTTTCATTTTCTTTTTCTGCTTTTAATGGTGATAGGCAAACCAGCTTATAAATACATTACTGCCAAATATTAGACTGGCGTGTGGAGCAGTAGATTATCAGGGAAAAAACTAAAAATTAAACTAAATAAAAAGTTCTCTCTAATTAATTAAAAGATGATGTACTTTCCATGATGTCTTTCCTAGTAGATTCCGCAATGTAATATTGTGTTTACCATCATCTAATGCTGATATTAATTCCCTCCTTTCTCTGTCATATCTGCTGCAATACAATGTGTGCATAGTTGGGTGCTTGCCTATATGGAGTGTATGATTTAATCCCTGTTCTCAGACATGTAATGACTATTTCTTCCTTTGGGCTCCCACTCTGTACAAACCAAACACTGGCTCTAGATAGGACCTTAAAGTTTTTGCAGCCACTCTAGTTTCTCCTAAACACTTGGAAGGCGAGTAGTATTCAGCATGGTTATAATATAATAAAACTAAACTGAATACTAAAAGTAGGTGTAAAAAGAATTTTAGTTAACTGAAATAAAAATAAAACTATACAGGAAATGTCTTTTTGTAATTTTAGGCAATTTGATCAAATTCACACAACACAACAAGCATGAGGAGGCCTTGCTGCCTATGAGACTATGAGGTCTACGTGACTGTGAGTCAATGTGTTTGTATTGTAATACCTATTCTGAACATCATAGAATTTTATTTTTTTTAACTGATACTGAAACTAATAAAAAGTAAACAAAAACAAGCAAAAAAATTAATAAACTAATGAAAAACACAAAACTTTAATAACTTCACCACTAGATGCTTCTTAATCCTACACACTGGTCCTTTGCTTGCACCGGAACAACACCTTTCTAAGAGTGGTGTGTCAAAGCCTTATAAAGGACTAGATTTTGTGATGTGAAGGGGGTGGGGGGTTCTATGGGTACCCATAATTCTCCCCTTTGCAGACATTCCTACTTTATGCTAATCCCATTCTGCTTTGGGCAAAAACCATGCAGTGTTCTGCACGTGGTATAAAAGTGTTCAAAATTTCCATCTACTATATTTGAATATTTCTGCATACTGGGGTCCCTAAACTGTACTGGAATTGTATAAATTGGGAAATGATGGAAAGCTGAGACACATACTTAATGCCAACCCCTGCATAAGTCAGACCCCAGTCAAAAAACAGTTCAGGTTGGTTAGCAAAGAGCAACTCAACAGTGCACAAACAGTTCAATCCAGATTTGCAAAGAATGTATGCACTGTTCGATGTCCTACAGATTCATTAGAACAGAATACCAGCTGAATTCCTTCAATCAGTGTCCTTGAGGTCTCTCAGAGGCCTTTATAGGTGAAATGCAGTCACATCACGTCGCAGGTTGGCTCTCTACCAGTAGAATATCCAATAACTGCCTTAAAGAAATTGTATTCTGCCTTCTATGAGTCTTTTGAACACTGAGCTGTGTGAGGATTCCATATTTGTTCTTCTGTTGTCCTGTCAACATGTGGACCTACTCAGCAACTGCTCAACAGACAACTGGGTAATAAATTAGAATAATATAACAGTCAGATTATATATAAAGTTGTAAAAAGGTTTCACAATATGGAAACATGGTGATTGTACGCGGATATATTTTTAACAACTGCTCAACAGTGCACAAGGCAAAGGCTTGTCTGCATTTCAGCCACTAGATGTCGCTCTCTGACCACAGATCTTTTGTTACTAATGCTAGAGCAGAGAGGACATTGTCCAGTGATTTTCTGGGATTGAAAGGTTTTATAGTTTTAGATAATTATGTAATTAAGCATGTACCTTTGTTCTTGTTATGAAATAACAGTGGCATGTAGACTTGTCTTTCTGTGACTTTAGCAGAATACTGTAGGTCTGCATGACCTTACAGCTTGTATGAGATGAACTACACAGACATGAACCCCTTTGCGATAGCCTGTGAAACGCTCTGGGAGCTCCTGCCAAAGGGTCAGCAGCTGCACTGAGGTCTCCGATCAACAAACTGTAAAGGACGAACACGATAAGCTGTCAGTCTGCGTGGCAGCATATGTGTCCTCGCTGTGAAATGGTGAAATTGTTTGACATGTGTGGCATCTCAGACCTTCGAATCACTTGTTTACAATTAAGTTGTTTACTTGCTTGCATGGTTTCTAAAATCAGTCATATTGTTCCTTTGTTCAAGTTTGTCCTTTCTTTTTGGCTGTATGCAGCACTAGCTTTAAAAGTCTAGCTGCTCCTCAGTCTCTGGACATCTACCCTCTGGGCTGTTTTCCAGGTACAGTAAGTGTCTCCATGGCACTACCATGAGGCTCAATCCTCTTCTCCCAGTCTAAATCTGTCTCCCTGTATGTGAGCTTGTCCAATTTAGCAAAGTGCCATGGCATTATACTCCCCCACAGTCTGGCTACACTCCCCAAAGCAAAAAATTAAAGAGGCCTTACACAGATTAGGTGCACATGTTTTTAATTGAAAATTGTTTTTGTGTTTTGCTGAACACACATTTACATTCTCAAACTAAATATATTAATATTCTTGCTCTCATTAGCAACCACACAGGTATAAAGTGCTGCACAAACTCTCTTTTTGGGCGCTTTTTCTTTGATCACTCTGTCTGCCAACGTAAAGCCACTGGAATGAAAAATGGGTCATTTTTTCTGCCAATTTGAGCTTTGGCAAACACTCACTATAACATTTTTTTGTTCATTACAGTTTCCTGTAGCTTGGTATACAATCTTTTAACTGTAAGGCCACTATTCTGTCTCCCAGCAGTGTTTTGGGGTGATTTCAGTTTGAAGGTATAGTTTCACTGGGCATCTCTGTATGTTTTGCTTTTTCGACTGATTGCCTTTTATGGAAGCAAGAAAAGGCTGTAATCATTTGAATTTTACATGCAACTGGATACAGCCTAAATATAGCCTATATTTTGATTTAGCACCATGGATGTATTGAAATAACTTTAGAAAATAACACAGATTCTGACACAGAAGTTTATCCAGTCACTCATCTAAACTTTTTCTTAGATCACAGGACAGACTGTAATTCATAAAGCACGTTTAATTGATTGGATTTGGTATCGATGTCTTTGGTAGTCTGGAAGTTCTAATTTTTGGTCTAAAAAATTTGACATCTGAATTTCACCAATCTGGTTTTAGCACCTTTTTATTTATTTATTTTTATTGGCCACTTGAAATGTTCTGTATGAATCTATGAACCCCAATGAATTGTTATAGTCAGGGTTACAAAATGTCACAACTTGGAGCCGGTTAAAGAACCAAAGTTAATTAATTTGATGCTCCACACTTCTCTTCCTGATAGTTCCCGTTTGGAGCTACGATTAAAAAAAATGTTAACCTTTAAGCTACAGGCATGAACTTGATTATGTAGTATTCTGTATTAACATTCGATGCTAAGTTTTTCAATTCAAAATATTTTGAATTATATTTCAGCTATCTCAGCTATTTTCATCTGAAATTGTGTTGTATTTTGATAGTGTTAAATGTTTTTAAATACATTTATTTCAATTTTAAAAACTATTTCTATCCCTCACCGTACCACTAGAGGTTGCTAACGTAGCACCATACATGTACCATAGTTTGAGAACCAGTGGCTGAAATGATTCAAATTTTAATGCCATTTATTTGCTTCCATAGACTTGTGTCCTCACCTTGTATCTGTCCCAGCTTGTCATTGTCAGAGAGAAAACCACAAAACACATCGACTATGTGACCTCAGCACATCATAACACTCTGAACACTTGAGTTCAAACATCAGATATGTCCTGCTTAACAATCCTTGGGCAATAGATTAATCCTTGTGTTGCTGTGTAGGGAGACAAGTGAAAACATATCTTAAAAGTCACGTGCCATCTTTTCATAACCTCTTGCTGTTGCCATGCAAGACGTAACAATTTTAGGATTATATCTGTTCACTGACTATGCATCTTCCTATCAGCTTACAGAGCTGCTGTTGTTCAAACAGCTCCAAAGTGGACAAACTTGTTCGATCCAGTTGTCTGCTTACTGGTAGAAAGCTCTAATAGAAAGGTCAGCCAAGTTTCCTTCACTAATCCTGTTGGTAAATGTTTTTGTACAACTTCCAAATATAAAAGTTCACTTAATAAATACCTGTTCAAGCCTGGTTCCTGTGGTAAATATGTCATAAACAGAGCATATGTTCCAAATACATTCAGCAATAACAGAAAGAATTACAGAAAATATATGCATTTTTGATGCCAACATATGTAGGTGGTGTGTCACATAAAAATAAAAACTACTTAACACCACTACAGCATTCTCTGGATTTATGGGTGACAAAGTAAAACCTGGCATAAAGTCTTCTAATAGGGTGTATAGCATAGTATAGGCATAGCATAATACAAAGTAACTGTGCATTTATTCTACTTTACAAGCATATTCAAATCTACGTTTTTTCTGAGGTAAATATTATATTACACAAATATTTTCTTTCTGCATTATCTGTTAGCTTATAATTTGCCACAGCACTTGTGCGGATTCTTTCAGGTTTAAAGTGATATTTCACAGTCAGTTTGGTTCATGTAAATCTGACAGATAGCCAAAATTAATATTTACAGCTTACTATAGTAATATATGATATTCATTCTACTTTATCCTGTTTTAACCAACCGTCATTTCAACACCTCCTCAGAGATATTGAGACTTTTTTATTAATTTGGCAACGCAACTCAAGAGTTCAATGAAGCTAAGCAAGTACATTATTATATTATCATTATATTTAAAGCTGAGTGTACATGCTCATGCTCTATGTAATGCAGTTAAACCATATTGCAGCTCAGTATGATATGGTACAATCAGGGGTGGAAGAAGTACGGTACTAATACCACACTGAGAAAATACTCCACTACAAGTAAAAGCCCTGCATTCAAAACCTTACTTACCCCAAGTAACAGTAGGCCATGTAGCAAAATGTACTCAAAGTATAAAAAGTACTCATTGCACAGTAAAATGTTTTCTATTATATCTGATGTTACTGGATTAATATTACTGCTGCATTAATGTGTATGTTGCATTTTACGGCTGTAGATGTTTACGGTTGAGCTAATTTGAACTGCTACTTACTGTTGGGTTGTTCAATCTACAGCAAAGATCATCGTATTGTAGTGTGGCTGTATATGAGAATCACATATCTCCAAGAAGTCAACAAAACAGCTTCAGCTTTGTGATGGAGCATTTTTCAGCTAATCCAAGAGGGTTTTTAAAATGTATTTATTTAGCTTAAGACGTAGGAATACTTAATCTTTCTGTTTATTTTTTTAAATTGGGGACACATGTCTTTCACTGGAAGGGAAGGATATAAAGAATTGCAATCTGAAAACTAAAGCTGTTCGGTGGGGTAAAACTTTCTGAGATGTTGTATGAATTTAATGAGCAAAGTACCTTGATCCAAATCACATATTTCATGTAGAGCGCCCTAAGGATATATGACTAACTTATATTGGAGCACTGGATATTGTTTACAAGTGATTTGAACTCTCTGGGAACAAACTGTTCTGTGTTTCCTGTTTATCGCCACTAGAGGGCGCGTGACTTGTTTACCAGTCAACCGCTGTGTGTGTGTGTGTGTGTGTGTGTGTGTGTGTGTGTGTGTGTGTGTGTGTGTGTGTTCTCTCTCCCCCCCCCGTGTGTGCGTGTCTTTTGAAATCCTGTTTGACTCGCTTTCGCTGTTTTTCATGCTTTACATATGTTAATGAAAGCAAAACTAAATTTTTTTAAAATCCTCTCCATGTGGCTCTCCCTTTGTTATTGAGCACAGCGGCCGGGCGGCTCTCCTCCTCGTCGCGGAGGGGTCACGTTTTCTGTTGGACCAATCAGAAGCGGCGGAGGTGCTCGGCAGCGCTATAAATCCAACGTGGACGCGGTGAGGAGAGCAGGAATGAAAAACAATAGAAAGCTTCACGTCGACCACACATCTAGAGACTCTGTTAATCTCTTGATATTTTTCTACACTTAACATAAGGTAAGGCTGCATCTTTTTCATGTTTACATTCATTTCTACAGGGCGCAATTTAATTATTATTTTGTAGTTTTATCTGTTATTTCAATGTTGGTTTTACTCTAATATAAATGCTGTGGAATATAGCTGTGTTTGTGTTCTTGGGCTTTTTATTTACCACCCATGTGAGTCAGAGAAACAGATGTTTAGACAGCTTGTAGGCTGAATCACTGATGGTGCTGTTGGATAATGTTGTATAATAATGTAGTTATTGGAGATTTTCCTTGTCAATAACATTGAACCTTTTGGTGCCAGGCCTTATGTGCTCTGCTCCATTTTATGTGCGCATTCAGATACTGTGGCTCTTCTGTGTGAATCTTATCATCTGCCCTCTTCCCTCTGTAGGCTTTGGGGGTCAGGAAAATGGCCACCTCAACAAGTTCAAAACTGAACAAAGCTGTTAAACAGCAGTACATGGATCTCCCTCAGGGGGACATGGTCCAAGCTATGTACATCTGGATAGATGGGTCGGGAGAGGGAGTGCGCTGCAAGACCAGAACTTTGGATTATGAACCCAAGACGATCGAGGGTAAGCGACAGCATCCGCGACAGCACGCAGTAAAACATGGTTGAGGGTATTTTTTGAAGAATTTGAAGCAGATCGTTGATTTCTGTTGCCTTTCTGTGTCAGATCTTCCCGAGTGGAACTTCGATGGCTCCAGCACCTACCAGTCAGAGGGCTCCAACAGCGACATGTTCCTGATCCCTGCGGCCATGTTCAGGGACCCGTTCAGGAAAGACCCCAACAAGCTGGTGCTCTGTGAGGTGCTCAAGTACAACCGCAAGCCAGCAGGTAAGAAAAAAGGAACAAACCTGAAAGTCGTCGCAGTTAACGCCATCTTGTATTTCAGCTAATCCCCGCCATTGTTCCCACAGAGACCAACCTGCGACACACCTGTAAACAGATCATGACCATGGTGGAGAATAACCACCCGTGGTTCGGCATGGAGCAGGAGTACACTCTCCTGGGAACGGATGGACATCCCTTCGGCTGGCCCTCCAACGGCTTCCCAGGTCCACAGGGTGAGTATCGGGTTTTTAGCTTGTGTCATTGTTTACTGAAATATAATACTTCCGCAATCCTAAAGCAAGGCTGAGTGGTAATGTTTGGTCTCTTTCCACCTGATTAGGGCCTTATTACTGCGGAGTGGGAGCAGATAAGGCGTACGGGCGAGACGTAGTGGAGGCGCACTACAGAGCCTGTCTGTACGCTGGGGTTCAGATCTGTGGCACCAATGCTGAAGTCATGCCAGCTCAGGTATTGTCTTTTTATTTATCTGTTGTCCCACAGGGCATTTTGAAGTTAACTTAATAATCACTTAATAATACTCTCTCTGTTGTGTTTCAGTGGGAGTTTCAGGTTGGGCCATGTGAAGGGATCAACATGGGGGACCATCTATGGGTTGCTCGCTTCATCCTTCACAGAGTGTGTGAAGATTTCGGTGTGATCGCGTCCTTTGACCCCAAACCAATCCCAGGGAACTGGAACGGCGCCGGCTGCCACACCAACTTCAGCACAAAGGAGATGCGAGAAGACGGCGGACTGAAGTAAGAATTTGTTTACAGCGTTTTGGTTTATTAAATAATGTCTAACTGGTATTGTTCTGGATTTGAGTGGGTTCCTAATTCCCTCTTTTCTTCACAGAGTCATCGAGGAGTCGATCGAAAGGCTGGCAAAGAGACACAGGTACCACATCCGGGCCTACGATCCCAAAGGCGGGCTCGACAACGCCAGGCGCCTCACTGGTCACCACGAAACCTCAAATATCGACGAGTTCTCGGCTGGCGTGGCAAATCGTGGCGCCAGCATCCGCATCCCTCGCGCAGTGGGGCAGGACAAGAAGGGCTATTTCGAGGACCGCCGTCCATCCGCCAACTGCGACCCATACGTTGTCACAGAGGCCCTGGTGCGCACATGTTTACTCAAAGAAGAGGGAGAGGAGCCCACAGATTACAGTAAATGAACAGTCTAAGACCAAGTGTCACTACCAGTACTGTATTTAGCCATGTCTATTTCAAGACACTTTATGGATTGATCTTTACCTTGTTGAATTTTTTTTACTTGACAGATGAAATAATAACTGAGGTATTCCTGCATTCTTTGTGCATTCAGTTGTATGCAGTCTTTACCTCTGGCACAAACACTGCCTTTCTGCTAATGCATTTAGTCACGGTGTCATGGTAGCTGATGATTTGTATAGAATTACATTGTTGTAATGTGTTTAACTTTGTACTAATGAAAAATTGTCCAAGCGCAGCAGGATTTTGCTGTATATCTTGACTCTGACCCAAAGGATCCCAAAGGCATTTGAATGTTTTTAGCAGCCTTGCCTCAATGTAACAGTGGTGGTTTTATCATGTTGTGGATATGTAAGGTCATGTAAGCCTACTTTTGTATGGTTTTCTTTTTTAATAATGCATGTCTGTTTTTTAACTTGTGATTGTCACGTGCAGAAAAACTTTAATAAACAGCTAACATTTTTACATTATGACTTCTGACTCCAGTTTAACCCCACGTGTGTTGTGTTTTGCCTCGAATTATATTCTGACTCAAACCCATTTGTCACATCCAGATATCAGCTGACATTAATCTCTGAAACGTGACCAGCGTTAAGGGAAAATGCACACTGTAATGTCTAACAAGTGGTAGTTTATTAAAACGGGAACATTCACATCCTCCTACTTATTTAAACAGCTAAACAAACCAAGCTGCCGCCTTAACTAGAAAATCAACATGACGTCAAAGCTCGGAAGGAGTTTCGACAGATTTATTATTCACAGTGCTTTTGCTGACTACTCAAGTCTTGCCTGTATGTGCCACAGGTCACAGCAAAAACAAAGTCTGTAACTGTCTTTCTGGTATGTTGTTTTGACACAAACCTTGATAACCTATGGACTAGTTCTCAAAGTAGGCCAGGTAAGTAAATACAGGATGGGGAGCTCCTTTCAAAAATCTGCAGACCTGAGTCCAGTTTGTGCAGTTGTACAAGTAATTTATAACTCACCACATCACATTAGTTACTTAAACAACTTTAGGTGACTAATACCATTTAGTAATTGGAGTAAAATTTGTCACAATTACATAAGAATGTCTTTTATTAGCAAGTGAATGCACAGCTGATTATTAACATTCAAAATCACATTAAAGGGCACATGCATACTGTACTGTATCCTCCATTAAAACTGCTCACCATGTTGTTTTTATTGTATCTCACACTGTCTTGTGCAGTGTCGTGACTGCCTTAGGTTTCACTTGATTTGTACATGGTTTCACATCATACAGTGCCTCTCGTTTCATAACTATCGCTCTAAACTTGATCTGAAAACAGGTTGGTCAGAGTAAACATGTACTGGGCTGATAGGGGTGAGTCATTCCTTACTTTCAGGCCCAACATGTTTTCTTGCCAAAATAAGACTCAAATGCTCGCAGACAATGTAATTTTAAACACATTTAGTGTGCCCAGCTATCTTCAAGGGGTATCATTTATTCAATAAAGCGAACTTCCAATCGAAAAAAACATTTTCACCACTTTAAAGGACCTTTGAAGTGTAAACCCTTCTGCATGTAATAACCATATCACTGCAAATTCAATAAATATTGCATTCCTGCCAATAATTTCTCAGGTCATGCTGTAGTGTTGTAGATATTTGAATGTACTTTTCCGACCTTCCATGCAGCTCTTTAGTTCACTCCAGCATGAAAATCAATTTGCAAAGATTTGAAACATGCTTGAGTTTGGTAATTCATCACAGAGAACATTGTGTCCGCTTTCATCCTGTAAGGCTGCACTCTTGTTGTAAGACCATTCATAAGAGTAGATTAAAAGTAGTAAAGTAAGTAGTCGGTGAAGGAAGGGGCGTGGTCTCAAGTTCATCAGGAACCATGTTAACATAAATTAGGTATTTAGAGATGTATGTGGGGGACAAACAAGAACTAAGAAGTAGCAAACAGACAGACAACAAATTAAAGGGGAGGTCCTTATATTCTTAAAGTATTTAGTGCTCTAAGGGAAAACATTGTAAGCTTGGGTGTCCCCGGTATTAGCTTCGTGCCATGCTTCATTCATTGATCTGTACAAAATGATACCATGACCAATGGCCCCTTATTCAACAGCTGACGCCCCTCCCCCCTCTCCTTATGCATAATATGCCTCTCTGTGACGAGTATTGTACTATTCAGTTAAATAGATTTATGTTGATTTAAATTACACCAGTGTATTAAATCAATATATATTGATGTCATTTTTTATTTGTTTGAAAAAACAAATATCCAGCCGCTTTTGACTGTCACATTTTCAGTGGCCCCATCTGGCCACCCCAATGAAAGTGTTCTGGGGGTGCCACTAAATAAAGGTATAATCAGTTCTAGTACATTTCTATATTTCTTTCTTCTTGGTTTAGCATGGCCTTAAATAAACTGTCCCAGCAGTGCGTGCAGTTGTATTTGCTTGTAGCAATGTATTTGACAGCAGTCTGAGAACACACCAAATTCAATTTGGCTCAGAGTTTACTGCCAAACGAAGATGTCCAAATCGTATTGCATTGGCGTCCTTAAATCATGTCCACAAACGTAGGAAATATTATTGCACGTAAATGCATTGGACAAAAAAAAAAACCCCACAGATATTCATTCAGCCAGTGGCATTTTTTGGAGAGACAAAATAAGAGGACATTAGAAGAGTCACGTTTACTATAAACAACTGAGTGAGATTATCTGAAGATGATGTAGTGGTGCCTGAGAATGTAGACGTCCAGTTGAAAGGTCTACTGCATATTTACTGTTGCACAACCTATTGAAATGTTTTGCAAGTGTAGCCCCTTCTCAGCTTTTCCTATGTTATCTGACCTCATCATTGTACTGTCTGTACAGAGGAGTGTGTGAAGTGTTTGAATGCACCACTTTGGCAACAATACGAGGATAAAACGAGGATATTTCAGATAAGATAACCTGGGCAGATAAAGTGGACAAAGAAAAGGGCTCATGAAGAAAAACATTACGCCTAGAGGCTCGTTTCCATGGCAGCCGGAGTCTAAACTCAGGCAATCTGGTGTGTGGAGAAGAGGCGGGGGTGGGGCTCCATACCAGGCTGTTACATAACAACAGGCAGGTCAAGCTTATGTATAGCACACAAACAAAGAGCACAGTTTGTGGCTCTTTTAAAAAATGTCCAGAAACACAAGTGTAGTATCGGGACACGCTATAATCTCACTTTGCCCTTTTCATCACACAACACACTATTCATCGTAAATAAAGAGGCATCTGAACTGCAATTCAATCAGAGGCTCTAGATTTAATCAGATATCTTGAGTTCAGCCAGCAAATGAAGCACCATCCTTGGTTGCGTTAGCTCTAATCTCATCACATGAATGCAGTCTCTTTTGCTTTGGAGGCCCTTTAGCACTGTCTATCACCACTACCACTGGTGACAACAGACTGGCTAGGTTTTCTTCCCCTCCCCCTCCTCCTCAACCCCTACCACAGCCTCCTCTCCCACAGCGGTGAATTTGGGGACATGTAGTGAAAACTGTCGCAGCATGGCTGGCCTGATGATCGGAAACTTGAGCAGCTGTGAAAGCAGAGCTGCACAGTGAGACAGAGAGGTTAGAGAGCCCTGGATGGAGGAACATGGGCGGAGATCAGACCACAAGTTGTGACTAACGTCATCAGCATTTTAAACAAACACATGACAGTCATTAAATCTGACCTTTACACTTATCTATAACTATAACTATATGAATATAGTTACTAAAATACTTTCTCCAGCTTGATAATGGGACACAACAGGGTTCAATTCAGGTTAAATCCAAATTCAGCACAAAAAACCCCCCAACTGTTTGGACAAGGAGATTCCTTGTGTAATTGTGTGCGTTTCCTATCAGGTTTGCAGTTCCTGCTGCACGTGCACCACAGCTGACCCAGTGATAAGAAACATGAGAGAGCAGGAAAGCAAGTGACAGGCCTAAGCCCTGGTTCACACTGCCTACCTGAGCAGCACGTGATGGCTATGGCGCGGAACAGCTGCGTCTGGCACGGGTGCAGTGTTCACACTGACAGCGTGTCAGCTGCGGAGCTTCTGCTGCCAGCCCTATCTTTCTACACTGAGTTTGCCTTTGATAAATACCATAAAATAGAAATGCATTGAGACATGCGACTCAGGCGGGCAATGTGACTGCTCTAATCTGTTAATATGGGTGCCGAAAAATAAAAAGCAAGACGTTACGAACACACGCTCCTCAGGTAGGCAGTGTTAGCACATGTTAACAATCAAAACATCATGTAATCACACATCTCAGTTTGTGAGATCAAAGACAAAACTACTAGACAATAGCTAATAAATATGCACCAACTAAACAGGAGATAATAATAAAAAATAATTTCCCCCTGGTATTATTAAAGTATTTCTGATTCTGATTCTGATTCTGATTCTGAGGTCGACTACAGGTGGTCTACACGCGGTTATTGACATGTGAGTTATTGTAATTACGTTACAGTAGATCGCCCTCAGAGTTTATATGTCAAAATAGCGGCCTTCCGAATTTTCCATCTTTGTTTCAAAAATTCAGTCAGTGACAGAAAATATTTAAGCACCAACCTCTGGCTGCAAATGAAGCCAACATGGAAGTAATTGCAGTTCCTAAACCGGCCACTTGAGTCTGGCTACAGACGTAAGTCAATCTCAATAAGGCCCCATATTAAAATACCCAACTTAACAACAGAAAAAAACGGCCTTTACAGCCTGGTATGAAAAACAGTTTGGTCTATATAACTAAATTTCCTATTCGTGATAACTGTACAGGGGGTGAATTTTTATAAATGGCGTTATATGTGCCGATGGCCAGAGCCGACTACAGAAACCTGTGGATGACGTCATGGAGAGTTACTGCTCCAAACCAAGAAATAGCTAATAATCTGCCTTAAAACAACAACTTAATCCGTACAAAAAAAACTCTCTTGTTATTGTCTGTATGCTAAGCTATGCTAACTTGCTGCTGGCGGTAGCTTAATATTTAGTGGACAAACATGATAGCGCTCTCAGTCTTCTCATCTTACTCTCGGGAATGAAAGCACTTAAATGTATTTCCCAAAATGTCAAACTATTCCTTTAATACGCTTTATAATTGATCTGCAGTGCAAGAGCCTAACCATAGGAAAGCCCAAACTGGACAGTTTCTACATTTTCTTATGCCATCATCTCTTTGTGAAAATACTCACTCTGGTGGAAACATTTCAGTTTACACCCACAGAAAAGCCACTCAGTAAATATCAGTGTAATCATATGTGTTTGCTTCAAGCTTGAAGAGCAGTAAGCTAAAAGTAACTGCAAACATGAGAAGTTGTATTCATGGGTCAAAGCTTCACCTGTTTTCCTCTACAGTGTTAGGCTGACAAGACCAGGCGAGACACTTCTTCCCTGAAAGATTTTTTTTTTCTCTCATCCTGTTTTGCTGAACTCTGTGGTGTCAAATTGCTAACCTACAGCTGGGACAAAAAGTTCTCTCGTTTTTTTTTGCCTGTGTACATGTGTCTGCTGCTCGAGTGCATTTTGTTCTTTGGAAAAAAGTTTCAAATTGCAACATAGTCTTGAAAGACCTTGCCTAGACACTCTGCCTGGTTTCTAGAAATGTTCTGTGATGACTTCACAGAACAAACAACTCTTTGACCTGCCAGACAAACTAAACAGCAGTCAACGCCTCTTTAATGATCTTTTTTTTTTCATAGTTTATCTGAATAATGAACCAATCATATATGACTGATATATTTGAAGCAACAGTAACCCAAAGCAAGTTGTTTTCATAACTCATTTGTTTACTTGGACTTTCTTTCTGGGCTGTTTCCTTCACCGGTTGTCTAGTGTGTGTTTTCTCCTCTGCTGTCAAATCCCATCCTGCAGTTTACAATCCCCCATTTCAAGGAACCGTGAAGGCAACACAACCCCCATCCTCCAGCCACAAAGATAATGGAATTTCACAAAGGTCACAGTAGTAAGCACCGGGTGAGCTGAAACCAGACAGAGCCATGCCTGTGCGCCTGACGTAAGTAGGATAACAAAAAACACCTCATTCAGCAGTTCTGGGGAACAGTGCAGTCACGGCTGTACCTTCTGAATTTCTTCATGGGAATCACCAGGAAAACATTTTAGAATATATGATTATTTTTTTGTCAATCCAAAATGTCATACGTTTTTGGCATTCAGTGACAATCGAAGTCTAAACCATGTTTGTGTCATACATACACTGAGCTTCACTACATATAGGAGAAAACTAGCCTGGGACTAATGTAAGATGTTCCTGCCTTAAAGCACGAAGTCAGCTGAAGAGCAGATGATTTAACGCTTCCTTTTGTTTTGGAAACTTTTTTAAGTTTCAATGTAGCCGTCATAAATGATCTGTGCTTTTGCAATGCCACTAAACACCATTTGTGTTTCCCTTTTCAAAAGCAAAAAAAAAATGTAGCAACTGGTCAAAATGAAAATCAAAAAGAAGAAATGCAATTTAAAAGTCAATAAAATTAGAGATTAGGGGCCACTGAGGTCTCATTTTGTTCAAAACAACATTCAAACTGTCAATTTAATAACTGAAAGGAAAGTTTGGCATTTTGGCAAACGTGCTTATTTGTTTCCTTGAGTTAGATGAGAAGATTGATACCACTCCTATCTGTTCCTGTGTTCTTATTGCCTGACTCACAGCAGGAAAGCAAGTTCCCAAAATGTTCCTTTAAAGATAGACTCCCTAATACCCAGCGGCTCACTCAAATCCCTGAATTTGCTCCCAGCTCACATGTTTTGAAACTTAGCTGTGAACTGTATTGCATTTAAAAACACTGACAGTCAGCTTGGTGGACATTTTGGAAATATGGGGGCGCTATTGGGCACTATGTGAGGGAGTGTGCCTTTGAATCAACCACTTCTATATATTTAAATATACCTTTAATCAATGTAGTGAGAAAATATGGAGATTGTCCCTCTCAGTGGATAAGTTATAAACACTCCTGCGATTTACTGTAAGCCTTTAATGATACAAAATCTGATGCATGTCAACTTATCATCAAGTACTTGTCAGATTCAATTACCAGTGGCAGACCGAGATAACAAACAAAAGCTTATAAGACTCAGGCAAGTTCAGTCTTGTCCTTTATAGGCTCCAATTTAGATCTTGGTGCAGTTATGAAGAGAGTAAAAAATGAAAATCTGTGTAAAGTGAGATAGTAAAGGTGTTATAGCTGTCAGTCCAACTGCCTTTTAAAAAGACTGAGGACAAAGAGGGCATGATTTATTTTGGCAGCTTCAATATGGAGGTAAACTGAATAAGCAGTTAAGTCTACTAATGCACTAAATTAAAAATTGCATATAAAGCATCATTCCTTTAACTCACGTAATTTTTAACCACAAAAACAGCCAGAGAGAGCAGCAAGGTGGCACTTCCATCAAGGATCCCCACGTTCAAGACCCTGTGTTAGCAAACGCAGAACCCCTTCCAGCACCCTTGTGAAGACAACACTCAGTTCTCCTTTAAGAGCAGAAGAATAACATCACTAATCTGGTTTTGACTTTACTGGAATGTTGGTTTGCAGAGTTTTGGTACAACAGTTCCTTACTATATTTAGACGGCACATTAGAGTTGTCAGTTCTGCATGCCACTGACGGTGCCAAGCTTGTTAGCATTCTCCTTGATATGATATGAAGATGCCATCACAGACATCAGTGTGAGGACCAGTGTTATTGCAAGCTGAGACAAACAGCTTTTTACACCGTGTTTGAAAAGGCAAGGTGGCAGGGAAAGTGGGTTGAGGCCTGGTGCTTATTGTCCGAGTGATAACAGTGATTACAGTGATCATTGAGACAATAGCTGTATTTGAATAAAGTTTGTCCCCCACTCCTAAAAGTGTCATTTTTGAGCTCATTCAGTAGTTTGTAGTGCTGTTGCATTGGATTGTGTTCCATTGTGTTGTAGTATTTTGTCCACTTTTCTACTGACCACCACGTGTAGCTTTAAAGACACAAAGGTAATTTCCCATGTACAATTTGATTTGTGCAATGACACAAAGCAAATAAAATATAACGTTTTATTAAAATCAGGCTACAATGCCACAAGAAAGACATGGCCAAAACGCCTACATGGGAAGAATGTAGTGGCATATGGTATAACTACAAGTCTGCATGAGGAGGAGAAATGTGGGTTAATGTGCTATATGGTGCAACTTATGCAACTGGATGCATAGCGAATCAAATCCAACAACTTCCAGAGAACAGAGTTCTGTGGAAAATTCCAAGATCGGGTATGTTCTCAATTAAGGCCCTCTACTCCACCATGAAATTCAAGAACCACCTCCAGGATGACTAGGCACTTTTTCAGTGCAGCCTGCCCCTGAGTTATGTATATATCAATGAAATATTCATTCACGTCCAACTTTTTAGCAAAACATATCTGACTTCTTTAAATCTATCTGTGCTTGTTGATAATCCTCACAGATTATATGTATCCTGCAGTCACATTCATGCTGAGTTCAGTCAGGATAAAAGGAACTATTTTAAATGAATGGACAGCATTGGATTGAAGCTCTCAAATTCTTTGTAAGCAAGCGTGCATTTGTCTTCTCCTTTATTTCTTCTGAAGCTATCAGGAGAGAAAAACACTTGCCTGGAAGAAACACAAACACCCAGTAAACTAACAAACCGCAATCTTTTGAATCCCAACAGGGACTTCCTGGGTGATGCTCCTTTAGCTGGTTGTTAGTACAGCTTCGGCATCCGGGTTCACCTATTGCGTCACTGCGAAAAGACACTTGCGTAACATCCACTGCAGCTTTGTTGTGACAGCTTCCAGTTGACAAACACAAAGATGCAAGATTTCACCTCCCTTTGACCGGTTTTAGGATCACTTTAAATGATTGTAGAAAGAGGTTCACGTTTGGCAACTCAAAGTACAGTGACTTCAGATGGAGATGAAACTCCTTGCAAACTGTGTTTCACAATACATACATATATGTATATGCACAGTGTAACAATTACATAACAGATCAATTAAAAGAAAATAGTTGCCAATCATAATGTTGGTTCCAGAGGTCATTCTCAATTTCAGCAACCCACAACTGTGCTTATTTTATCATTTTCTTCTCTTAATTTCTTAATCTTCATTCTGCTTTTGTTGTTGATTTTTTTTATTGTGACATATTCCTAAAATAGGGTATCATATCTTCCAGATACAGGCATTAGCATTACAGGGGACACAGTTCAATATTTCTGAGAGCTGACATTAGCTTGCATTTACCAGGTGTGTGCTGTGTGGGAAACTACGCAGGAGAAACTCCACAGAGGCTAACTTATATGTGTAGACGAGCATCTTGAGTTTAAAGCACTGCTTTGTAAAGGTGATTTGTTAAGTGCCCAATTTCCACTTGCTTGCCTGGGAAAGTGCATCGGGCGCAGACCAGCATGGTCCATTTAATTACGACATTAGTCTCACGAGAACCTCTGAATTACTTAACACATGCAGGCTGCTCAAACCCGGCCGTCTCTACAGCGTACAATAGAGGGCCACTGTCTTGTCTGTATAAAGTAACAGTGATATATATTCTGAGTGATCAGAAAACCAGCGATGGAAGGATTTGGCCTGATTAGACTGAAACATTTTAAGAAAAACCAAGAAACTGGATATCTCCATCCTCCTCACTGAATGCTTCCAACATGATTTTGAATGGTTCAAAATCATCAATAAGGGATACAGGGCCATCTACTGCCCAACAATGAAAATGCAGCTTATTTATCATCTAAGAACAAAAAGTGCACACAGTGTTCTCAAAAGTCAAACCAAATGAAAGCCATTCCCCTTTTGTATCCTTAAACCATAATACTGGACACATCTTCAAAAATAGGGTAATTCAAAACAAAGCTTCTCTGTTCCCATGGAAAGAGACAGAAGGGGCTGATACACTACATTGACTATTTTTTCCCCTAAAGGTTAATTTAACAGCAGTCTGTTATTGTAAGGCAACACACACATGTTCACAATAAGATGTATTCTAAGATAAGATGAGGTTTTTCGTATAAAGCCGGTGTTTTTCCACAGTCTGTGCTTCATGTGTTCATAAAATAACGAGTGAACAGCGACACCTGTCGGCCACTGTTAGACACTACACGGGAGCTCTAAATAGAACTGAAAGCTCCGGTGATTTGAGACGCATCATTAGTGTGATACCGAATACTGAATTTCCCATACAATATAAAGAGGCTTTCACAAAGAGACAGCTTATCTAACATTATAAAGCAGACGTTTCAAAGGAGAAACGACGATTACTTTTTACATTAATTACAATTACAATGGCTGTGTAGTAATGTGTATTAATGCTACCTTAAATAACCTTAAATTCAATTAAAATATCAATGCGCGGACAACCTGTAACACCAACATGGCGGAAGGACAACAGTGACATATTTTCAATAAACACGAAAGGGTATATACATTTGCCTTTAGAGCTGTAAGGAATACAAGAAACTTAATTAACGTCTATTGTAAGGAACCTAAAAGAGTTATCAAGTATCTAACAGTTAACTTAAACTAACATAAGTTTAGCAACATGTCTTTCTTTGGAGAAGTTAGCGGGAATTTGAAGTTCTCAGTCTCTGATACTGACTGTGTAACTTACTCAAGGGGCTATATACAAACGGGTAGTAAACTAAGTCAGTGAAAGGTAAGCTGAGCCAGACCGTTAGGGTATCATTGCAGTGCTGACTAGCAGGATAGATGCTGACCCAGAGACGGCTGCTGCCAAACTCCGCCCGTTAACACCAATGGACATCTACCGTAGAGATATACTAGACCCGGGGCTAGTATATCTCTGTGGCATCTCCTGCACCTGACCCGCACGGAGAGAGACCGGAGGGTGAGTAGTCCAGTAAGATGTTTTCAGTTTGTCAGGTCAACTGATTGCGTTTTGTTTTAATGGGAAGCAAAAATCTCTGGAGGAACATGTGCTGAAGTGTCATATTACTGCAAGGTGCGAGGTTATCTAAAGAATATAGCTGTTACATAGGCTACTGGTGAATGCAGCAGCAAAGTAGCATATAAAGTTGTGATAAAGACCCATTAGGCTTAGATGAGATTGGTAATAACATGCTCTGGGTTTTTTCATTTTTCAGGTCTTTATAAGAAGGTACAGCAATTCCCTGAACAGCCCAAAACTCATGCAGATGATTTCATGCCTCACTTCCCAAGTGACCATGGCTGATGAGATCTCCCCAGGGATGTCTGACAGGGCAGTTGTTGGAAAGATAAGTCAAAGGAAACATCAAGAAAGGCACTGTGTCACTCCTTCTCTCCCAGATGGACAGATCTTAATCAACACGAACACTGTAAAGACTGACTCTTCATTTGGTGGCATTTTTGTAGGTATGAACTCGTTTTCGGAGAGCAGTGACACTGGAATCCTTTATCTGAACCCTCTAACACCAAAGTGGTCTCTTGTAGAGAAGTTTGCTGAGCTCTCACCGGGAGAGGAAACAGGAATTAATGATGATGAAGACAGCAGCAGTGAAGAATTGTTACAATGCACTAAATATATTGAGAAAAAGAATAAAAATGGATCTAATGAGGTGCTCTTAGACGCTGCGCAAAAGGAAAGGAACTGTTCTAAATACCTCAAGAACAACAAGATACAAAGTGATGCCTCAGTCAAACACAGGACACCTAAGCTCAAAGAGCTAAATGTTGAGGAATATTCTCCTGGTGGAGATGGGAATGAGACCAAAAAGAAGAATGTAAACAGTTGTCCTGTCAAGAAATCTCTTAAAAAGTCTGTAGACGACAAGATCCCTCGACTTCTGGTAGCGATGAAAAAACGCGGTGGAGTTGACACAGAGCAGCGTCCCTTCAAGTGCACACACTGTCACTGGGCTTTCAAGAAGTTCTGCAACCTACAGAGTCACTTACAGACACACTCTGGCCTCAAGCCACATGTGTGTGATATATGTGGCAAGGCTTACTCCCACCAGGGAACGCTGCAGCAGCACAAGCGTCTACACACAGGCGAAAGACCATATCACTGCCCCTTCTGTGTGAAGACCTATATCTGGTCCTCAGATTACCGCAAGCATATCCGCACACACACTGGTGAAAAGCCCTACGTCTGTGACACTTGTGGCAAGGATTTCATTCGCTCCTCAGACCTGCGAAAGCACGAGCGGAACATGCACACTAATAACAAGCCCTTCCCATGCACGCACTGTGGCAAGACCTTCAATAAACCCCTCTCCCTCAAGCGCCATGAGCGTAAGCACCTGGGAGAAAGGCCGTTCTCCTGCCCCGACTGCGGGAAGGCCTTCGCTCTGGCCAGTCGTATGGCAGAGCACCAGAAGATCCACACAGGAGTGCGTCCGTATGTCTGCTCTGTGTGCTCCAAGTGTTTCACAAAGTCCTCCAACTTGACAGAGCACGAGGCCATCCACAGCGGAGCTCGGCCCCACAAGTGCCCAGAGTGCGGCGTGGCGTTTGCCATGGCTTCCCGCCTTGTTCGTCACCAGTACATCCACAATAAGGAGAAACTGCACAGCTGCACAGGGTGCAGCAAGAACTTTAGCAACCTAGCCACACTGAAGCTTCACCAGGAGCAGTCCTGTGCTGGGAGGATCTTTGTCTGCGTGCAGTGTGACAAATCCTTCCAGTGTGCCTCAAAGCTTGCACAGCATATTATGAACCACAAGAATGTCTGAATGTGTTTAAAGACAGGTACTGAAAACATCCATCACTGTGCCAGTACTGTTCACTCAGTTTGCCACTGTATATCCAAATGCAGAGGTATAATTTCTTTCAAATATTCAGTTTCAGACACGTCGGATCCATTCAAGGTCATAGGGCACCAGTTTGTTTATGTTAAGGTATGTATTTATGATAATTGCACCTTATGAGTTTTAAAACTTGTTACTCACGCACCCTCTTTCCCCACGGTGCTTGGTTCTTGTGAGAGTGTTGTGTGATAAAAACTGCCTCCAGCACAGCATCAACACTGGAGCTGACAGCCTAATGGTCTAATATGTAAGAGCACAAAAGAGCCTTAAGAATATAGATGCAGTTAAGAATAAGCTCAACATTGCCACTTAGGATTTAAAAAATGCATCATGGTTTATCATGATCAAAGGTTACTGATGATGTAGCATGAACCTGGTCGTATCGGTCCATCACTTCACCACCCTGAATTAACTGACACACACAGTTCCAAATCCTCAACTTTAGCATCAGTGACATTTGCCAAACATACAGTAGATGACAGATAACCAGTACTGAGGATGGGACACTGCTACATTATATTGTCCAAAGAGATTGGGGGTTGGGGGCAGCTTAGTGTTCTCAACCCACCAAACCCTGCAATACACAACAAATAACAATTACACAAATACATGTTCATTCTCAGATTCAGGCTGTTCTTATTTTCCGTTAAATTTCGGGTAGTTTTGATAAACTTTTTATTGACGCACAGGCAGCAATAGCTGTAAAAAGAAAAGTTCTTTAACATGTTCATAACTTAGGAGACAACTCCTGAGACACATTACTCTGACCACATTAATAGACCAGAAGAGTTGTAATGGTTCAGGAAAGCTTGCTAATCAGTCATTGCCTTTTTTGGCCAGTTGACTAGAAGTTAGTCCACGTTTATCTTCATTATTCGTCATTGTGTTTGACAGTACAGCGATTTCCATACTGGGTGTTTTGTTTGATATGTGGTTTTACAGTTTAGGTTCTGTAGCTTAATTTTCAATATGAACATACCAGCTTCATCATATGCAACATCAAGAAGGGGTGAAAACACAAATAAGGTCTTTTTCAAGGAGAGTGATAAAAGTGCAGAAGCAAGCCTAAAGGCTGTGACTACATAGCTGAGTTACTACAGCAGCACCTGTTGTGTAATTTGGTGACAGTAATTACCCCCAAAAAAGCACTTATAAGTCAAATCTTTGAATGTGTTATGTCTGATTGTTTTTCTTTAAATTTCAATATTCATGTAATGTCAGTTTTAAGTCTGTGGTTCTTTTTGATCTTTTTGATGCCATGCACAACAAGCATGTTTGGTTTGTATGAGGGTCTTTCAAACGTGAGCATGTAGTGGATAAACGGGAAACAACATTGCAAACCTGTAGTGTTAAAAACTTTGTTTGAAGATGAAGCTCAATAAAAGTTCTTCAACTAAATGGTAATAAAATAAAGTCATCAGCCCCTTTTATTTCATTTTTAAACTAATAATGTTTGCTTTCTGAGGAATCATTTAAAAATCAAATTTATGCAACAACAAAATTTAGAAAATTAGGATAATGATGAAGTTACATATCTGCAAAAAGAGGAACATGCCTGTATCACACTACTAGGAGAGATTTTTGGGATGCTACTCGAAACTGTCTTTATGTGCGTTCGGAATGCTTTTATGCTCTATGTTATTGGCAGGCAGTAAGTGGTGACTCAGATTCTGGTTGTCGGGGTGTGCTAAATTCCTAGGCCAAAGTGTCCCACTCACACTTGGCAACTGCAGACCAATGGTAAAAGGAGACGGCACCTGCCGTGTTGTCATTTGTTCTAGATTAAGTGAGAGGCCCCGCTTGGAATCCCAGCTATTCTATGGCAAGATTTATTATTCAATATGTGACTTTTATTTTATCATTATCAGAGTGGAACGTCATACAAAAAAAAAAAAGACTATGGATACAGCTTTTAACATTTTATAATACTGAGAAATTACTTAGGCAAAATTGCATTGATAAATTGGTAATACATTTCATGTGCTGGTACAGAGATACAAAAAAGCATAGACATAATGCATAAAGCACAAAGCCATATGAGAGGAGTAAACACCTCAGTTACACCAAAACATGTTGACACAGTCAAAAGATTCTACTTCTAAAATATATGCCCAAAGTATATATTACTGTGTTTTATATACATTTTAAAGAGCCGATGCTAGCTTTGTGGTCACACAAACATTTATGTAATAAAACTATTAATAAAGCCCTTTCTCAGATGAAAGCATTGCAACTATCATCAACACATAAACAGTTTGGTCCTAAAATAATCTGCTAGCTGAGGTTGTAGAGTGTGTTGGCTGTTTGTATGGCAGGGGTCTTTCTCAACCACCCCCCTCCCTCTCCTACCATGTGGTATCATCCATCTTGGGCAGCATGATAACGTGAGAACACATTCTTCCTTTTTTCCCCCTGTATATATATTTCTTTTTATATGATTAGAACGAAACTGTTCCCCCTAAAAGATGGTTAAAACAATAAGATATGGTTCACAATGTGCCATAAATTACAAGCAAAGTCAGGCTACAAACTATTCCTCAGCTTGGAAGATTAAAGATGGCACCTGTGAGGCTAATAATGACCAGGGCATAGGGTTACATTACAGTATATATCTCACTTAGGTGTTTTTAACCATTTAATTGTGTTTAAAGATCCAGTGTTCAACATTTAAGAGAATCTACTGGCTGAAATGGAATATATTTCTAGGTATGTTTTCATTAGTGTATAATAACCTGAAAATAAGAATTGCGTTTTTGTTTCCTTAGAATGAGCTATATTTATCTACAGAGGGAGCGGGTCCTTTTCTACAGAGTCCCCCCATGTTGAACCGCCATGTTTGTATAACGGCCCAGAACGGCCCTAGATAGGGTGTTTTGCATTTTTCATAGCCACCAGTGCATTCGCCATTGGAATTGGGACAGGAGGGTGAGGCCGAGGGCGTTGTAATCTGCAACTACACTGCTAGACATCTCTAAATCCCATACACTGGTCCGGAGTAGACCTTTTATAATAAAAAGATTAAGCTTTATAGATTTATATGAACTCTACTAAATATAACTACAATCTTGCTGATTCTCTTGCGGCACACAGCACATGGATAATCATTTATGGGTGACTTGAGCTGCAAGAGTCTGCTGATATCCAGTACCCAGTGAGCAGTTTTGGTCACAGTTGCAGTTCCAAAGTTCTTTCAGCTGCACTACAGCTCCAAGTCATATTCCTCATACATAAATGGTCATTGGGGTCAATTAAGATATCCCTTTCTCCAAATATGTCCTGAGTCCACTGCTAATTTCCCCACTGTCAGCTTTTAGGGAGTACACTTCAGCTGTTTCAGTTGCTGCAATATGAGTTACTATGCCAATACATCCAGAGTATTTCTGTATCTAATATGCAACGTGATGGTGAACAAGCTGGGGGTTTTTAAAGGGCATCCTTAAAAAAGAAATGTGGGCAGTAGGGAGCGCTATGGATCTTATTGGTGTTCACCAAGCTCAGGTGAAGCTCTCATATAGGCACTGTTAATGGTAGGTGTCCCCGCTTTGGTTTTAGTGGTGTCAGTGATCCTACAAACACAATTCAAAGTAATTAATGTGAATCCTTTAAAAACCTTAAATATGGTACAGACATTTATTTTCAAGTAACTTAATTTACCTGTGATACAGGTGAGTGGTTTCTACCCCAGCTGCTGGCCTATAAAGAAGACATGGATATTTATAGAAAACTATCATATTTGCATAGTTTTAATGTAGGTAAAATGTCATCAGTGGCAGCCAAAATCACTGCCAATGTTTTAGATTTCAGTGCTAAAAAAATGTAAGCTGCATATCATTTGCTTCAGTCCTTGAAATAGGACACGCTGGTCAGCAACTGTTAATGGCAGTAACACAGAACAGAACGGTCAGTGACCTCTGATGTCCCTGACATTAATAACATTAACAAGGAGAATATGGAACTTGTCAACAACATGTTTATGATTTGATCAGTTGGGATCTCTAAAAAATCAAGGCTGACAAGTAAAAAATATTGTTAAAATAATTTACCTGCTTTCCTTGAAAAGGGATTGATCCCCGCAGAGGAAGGCTGGGATGGAAACATGCCAGGAGAGACAATGGTAGGCGGGGGAGGAGGGCAGACACCAGTAGTAGGTGGTAACACCTGAGAAAACATACAAAAATATATATCTTAACATCACCAAATCGAAAACTGAACCTATAGATGTATATGGACTCGACTCTTACTGTCTGAGCTGGGCTTCCCTGCTCCGAACTCTCCTTTTGAACATCTTTGGGTTTTGATTTGAACCAACCACTGAACCATCCTGCCTTGGCGCTCTGCGTAAAACACAGAGAAAATGTGTCATGTGTTATATGACTGTAATGTGGTTTCACAGGTGTCAACTTGACAGGGGCTCCACCCACCTGTTTAGGAGGCTCGTCGATCTGCTCGGAGGCCTCTAAACCTTGTGGGATGTGATGATGACTGATGTCGACTTCCAGCATCTGACCCCCCATCTTCAAAGGCAAATACAGGTGACGACACACATCCAGGTAACTTTTTGGAAACATTTTCCAATGCTCAATACCAGTGGCTCCTAAATTTTTTCAAATTCAGTGTTTTCTTGATGCTTGGCCATTGTTGTATTAGCTCTTTGGTTGTTCAAATCTTGAAATATGCTATTTACATTAGTACAAATATTGTCATTTTTAGCAACAAATTACATTTTAGCAACATTAATCTTGTTTATGTTCCTTGCTTTTTTACCAGTACAAAATATTACAAACATCAACAACACTCACTGTGCCTGCTCCAGAGGATAACCCAGCCCCTGTAGGACAAATTAAATCAAAATATCACACGCACGCTGACTCCACAGACCATAGTAAATGTCTGAATATAGAAAGATAGGAATGCTGTCCGACATTAGGGGTTCTCACTTTCTGCTGCTGATGGCAGATTACTTAGAAGACAATGTGGCGGGGCAGTTCTGACTTCAGCACTATCTGTGTTATGATAACTGAAGTCTTGGCTCGTAGCTACTGTGGGCCCTGGGGGAGCATAAACCATCGGTACTGGCATTGGACAATTGGCGGGTTGCCTAGACAGAGCAACAGGGAGAGAATGATGACATAACAGGGTCCATTAGGACTGGATATCACACATACAGTAAGTTGTTGCAGTATGTAATTGAAGTGAATAAGGCATGTTGCTGCAGATTGTGTACCGGTCCTGAGCTCCGCTAACGTCCCACGACAACGTCATTTCCTCAGTGTGTCCTTCAACCCGATGCTCAGGGCTATCTTGATCCTCTGTGCCTCTGTAATAAAGGAGTTCAGGCTCTGGACTCTGGATGTCACGGCTTAGGTCATCCAAGTCTGGTTCTGTAGAAAAATTCAAATGAAAGCAACATTCTGAAGTATTATTAAAAGTATTCATAGCAGACGTACAAGAAAGCAGAGGCAGACACTGCTCTCTAGTAGGAAACAGGGCACATAGTGCATTGTTTGAGGCAATGAGAAGATTAGAAATTACCTAAGCACACTTTTCCATCCTCGTGGGCCAAAGCACTTCCCTCAGTAAGTGGCTGCTGGTATGTTTCAGTACAGGTAGTTTCGTAACTCCCGGTCTGAGTAAAATAACACATTTAGACTTTATATAGATTTAGTGTCTGAACAAGAGTCTACAGCTCCTCCATGAGGCTGAACTTAGGCACAGCAATACTGTAGCACGCTAACATACCCACAATGACAGTGCTGACATGCTGATGTTTAGCAGGTATAATAAAAAACAAAACAAACATGGACCATGCTAACATTCGCTAGTTAGCACTAAACAAAAGTAGAGCTGAGGCTGATGGGAATGTCATTTATTTTGCAAGTATTTGGTCATAAAGCAAATGCAAATGGCGGCACTAGATGAAAAGTTAAGGAAACAAAATCAAAAGTTGTGGAGACATCTCACTAAAAAACACAAATGTCAACCTCATGGCAGTGCTAGAGGAAAAGTCAGGGGATCACCTAAATCAGTGGGATATATCGTCTGGAAACCATGAGAGTTTTATGGCAATCCATGTACCTCCACTGCTTGTGCATGTGGGGCAGTGCTTGAATTGGTAAGAATGAAAGTACCAGAACGCTTAACCAGCAGCCAGCATAGCACACATGTAGCATCTGGGGGGCAGGGATTGTGTGCAGTTTTTATTATAAATACAAAGATATGGTGCACTGACCATCTGTGGACAGAGAATTTTAGAGCTGCAAGCAAATATCTAAGCTCTTATCCAGCAGCTTTCCAACTAAACTGGACCTCATTGCCTTCACACACGGCGGGAAACAGACCTATTTTATAGACCTGCATTCAAAAGGACTACACAAACTACAACATGTCATTACTACGTTCCAAGCAGTGTTGTGGGGGAATAAAGCAGCATTGCTTTATCCAACCGGTTAAGATTACTGTTAAAGATGATTGTCTCATCTTAAACAAAAAAGTTAATCTCAATTTTATATTTTTCCTTAAGATTAGACAATTTTCTGAAATGCTGGTCTGGAGCACCCACCTGAATACTATGGTACCTTGCACGGAGCTGTTTCAGCCAGTCGGGTTCCTGCCCGGCTCCGCTAACCCCTGCTTCACTGAACTGACCCTCCGAGTGTCTCAGCCTGTCAGACAGCTGCACACATAACATACATACAGTACATCTTTGTAGAACTGAAGTCATACACACCTAATTACTTTGATTACATGTATGTATGATAGGTATGTGTGTATAGTAGGATGTGTGAATACCTTAATAACCTCTCCAGTCAGCACAAAGAAAGGCTCCCTCTGCCTGAAGATGGCCTGTCCCACCACCTCACAGTAATGAAAGGCCTGAGATGCGAGCCCACAGTCCAACAGTCGACTGGCATACAGGAACTTATACACCTGACCACAACGCAGCAACATTCAGCCTCACATGCCCCTTTATCAGAATAATTGTATGATTTCTAAAATTGTTTGTAGAAAGCAGTGAGATCTGGTGTAAATGGAAGCTACCTGAAAGGACGGTATTGAAAAGCATTTGCCCCCAAGTGTCTGGCTGTACTCATACAACTCGGTGCACTGGATGGCAGGGTTTGTGGCAAAGTAGTCGAAGGATTGCCTAAAGAAGAGGCGAGCATACACCAAAGACAAACACACAGTAAGTGAGATAACCTCAGCAAACATTAGGACAAAATCAGGACAAAATTAGGACTACATGGACGGCAACTAAACTGATGAATGGCATCAAGGACAGCTTACCTGTGGCTGCTGCCTAAAAGCACCAGTCTCTCTGCTTTCTGCGTGAACACCCCGAAGGGAACGCTGGCTGTCAGGTAGCACACATGGGCGGCATGTAAGAGGCCTTTGGAGGCTGCACAGGCAAGAGCAACACAAAGCAATCAGCTCCCATATCTGTGCAGAATCTACCTGTTAGTCAGTCAGTGCGTCCATACCGAGAGTGTCTCCCATGGTGACGATGGCCTTCTGTTGGACGGCGGGATCTCCTGTCTCATTGGAGAGCATAACAGCCAGATGGGGCGTCCAGTCTCCCCATTTTTCATTTCCACAGCCCTGAGCACACAGAACGTCGCTATCAAAGCTCTTATTGCATGATAAGGTACAGATACAATAACTGAAATTGTCACAATTCACGTGTGTAAAGAGATTCTGGATGTTTTACCGCAGCTACAGCAGGGATTCTGCAAGACAGAAGCTGGAAGAGAGTCTGGAGGGGATCACTGGCCGTTAGCTGGCCCGTAAACCTGCCAAAAGAGCATGTTTTTTTGTCATTGCACGTCTTAACTGATGGCTTTAGTACAGGCTAGCAGCAGAGCTAGTGTGCTAAAACATAAGCTACTCTTACTGTACAGAGGTGACACAACATGCTGACAGCAGAAATTCAACTCCTGTCAATTACAAATCAAAATCAGCCTGGCTCCCCGTCAACCCTCCCCCAGACATTCCTCTAGAGTCTAGTGTCATGAGAGTACAGTATGCTGTATGGAAGATACTAGTGCTGCCAAAATAGTCAGTCTGTAAAAAAAAAATGGATTGGGTTTCATGAGAAGTAGCTCACAGAATCTGTAATTTAGTGATTTAGTCCTCACTCAACAAAGTTCTCCTGCTGAAAATGGACCACTCTTCTCTGACTGATGCAGAGACTGAAGGGCATTAATTGAGCTTGTTGTATGTCAAACAAGATTATTTAGTGTTAATGGTCTGTTATGTACTGTAATAAGATTGCCTACTGCAAATTATAAATAATTTAGAAGCTAAAGATAAAGTCAGCTCAAAGAAATAATTGATCATTATTGCTTTATTAATGAGTTTTCCATCCTTGATTAATAAATAGCACCAATAAACACAACATATCACACCTATTGCCTCATTCAAAGATAGAAAACTAATATTATTTTATTTATCTTGAAATGGTTTACGAACAGGAGGCTGTGTTTAATGGTTCCAGAGGTCTAATCTCTTCTTGTTTTCATAACTGTAATTACCTTCCTTCTAAATGAAGGCCATTATTTTTGGACACAGGACTTAGTGGATAGAGTAGATGTCCTGTCCTGTTCCTTGCCATGTACTACACAAGTCACAAGTAGAAGCATATGTGCATATGTAGCATTATGCATATGCATAATGCTACAGGAGTTCATTGCTTCTTCTATTATAGTCTCCATAACTGAGTTGTTTTAACATATATTCAGTACAGTATATACTGATGCAGTCATTCCAATAAAATTGTTAGATCCACATTTCAAATACATTTTTATATGATCATGTTAAGTTCCACAAATAAACAATGTTTACCATGTTTACCCTTTTAGTTTAGTCTGTTAGCATGCTATTTCTAATTAGCACTAGACACAAAGTAAAGCTGGGGCTGGTGGGACATGGTTGGTATTTAGTCATAAACCAAAGATTTGATGATCTTAGATTTAAAGTCAGAGGATCACCGAAGCTGTTACCGTTTATCTTGAGGGGGAAATGAATGTCTGTGCTAAATGTCATGGCAATCCATCCAATAGTTGTCGAGACATTTCAACCAAAACCACAAATGTCAAGCTTGTGGTAGTGCTAGAGGAAAAGTCAGGGGATGACCAAAGCCAGTAGGATTCATCCTCTGGGGGCCATGAAGGTCAGTACAAAACTTCATGCCAATCAATCCAATAGTTTAGTTCAGTGTGTACCAAAAGGGTGAACCGACCGACCTAGTTTCAGATTTAATCATTTAGATTTAATCACACGGCTCTTCTTGACTTTTCAAATGTTATTGGACTGAATGGATCCAATTTTCTTTTTCCCATGACTGTGTATGGGGAAATGTCACGTGATGAACAGAGGGCACTACACCAGGACATCAGTTCACAGCTCAGCTGCATTCCTGGGGTCTTGACTAAAACTAATGCACAGGAAGCTGGGACTATACTTCAAATACAAGTAATGGAAACACTGGCAACATTTCCTTGTTGCTGTAACACAAGTTTTAAGCAGGTCCTAAGTATCTAAGTTTAGTCAGAGGGAGCATTTCTTCACAAATTACCGCCCGTGTGTAGAGTTGTGTACTGATTTCTTGCAGCTGTCATGTCTCAGATTGCTTTTCTCACCTGTTTAGTACAGTGGTATAGGACCTGTTGTCCATTTTGCTGGCCAGGAAAAGTGCATGCCCCCACAGGCCACTGCTCATTGCTGACTCCAAGGCCTCCTGGAAACCACATGGGAAAGAGTGAGGGGATAAAAAACAATGGCACCTTTACACACAGTTAGCTGATAATACTTCTTTGGCTTCAGTAGAATTTTAAGCAAAAGACCTAACCTGTAATGGTATATTTTTACATTGTGGTAAATAACTAAATAAATCAAATATATCCAATGAATGCAGAATTAAAAAGGTGAAAACCTTCTTTCTTCCACCCAGTAGCAGTTGGGTGTAGCTCTGCAGGGCCTTCTCAGAGGTCTCAGAGCTGAAGCTGCTCCAGTTTCCTGTGAGCAGGTCGCCTCCTTTGCTAGGCGGCGCTTCAGCAGTTGTGGCGTCACTGAAGTCAATGAGCGTGGGAGCATCTGACTCCCAGCTTCCATCTGAATGTGAGCCCTGCATCAGCAGCTCTGCGATATCTGAGCCAACTATTTGCTGAAACAATAGAAATTCTGTAATAATTGCATCAGAAAAAAACTAATAATTACTTTGATGTCGTGTACTATTTCTACATATTATAACAAGACATGATCCACTTACTCCATTCTGTCTGCAGAGTAGTATCAGTAGATTCCACAAGAGGGCAGCAGAGCTCTTATCATGCAGCTTGTCAGCTCTCATGCAGGCACCTGCCCTCTGGTGGGCAAACTCTATAGCATCGACTTTGTGCAAATCTTCCCTTCAAAAACGAACATTTAAACGTTGAATTTAAAAAATAATCTTTGCAAGTCACACATGACTAATACAAATTTCAGATGTGTTCAGTAGAATTTACACCAATGGAGAAAATGGCATCAACCCTAATTTTAAGATTATTAAGTGGTGAACATTTTCAGTTTCAGAATTGCTTAACAAATGACGAACCAATACCTGGTTAAAGGTCCTGGGAAGGTTCTCATCTCCTGCTGTTCCTTTGTGTCACTCAGAATGACCTGTCCACACATAAAGACAAAAATAATTTCTCAAAGGTTTTATCCAAGAATACAGTATTAGTGGTTAAAAAGAAGAAAATGTAATAAAGTTATCAGCACAGGGTGGTGTTGAACACACCTCCAGACTGTGGATTTCCAGCTGGCTGACATTCTCCTGTGTGGACAAGCCCGGAGTGACCCGTATCAGCTGGCCTGAGGGCCCAAAGCTGACAACTGCATGAGGTACCGAGTACTTCAGAGGAGCTGACACCTGATTCACAGGTCCGTGCTCTGAGGAGAAATTAAGCACAAAGGAATGAGTGTCATGATAAACAGTGAGTGAAGTGGACACAGAGAGAAACTGTACACTCACCTGCAGCAGACTTGTGAACGGGCTCACTGTGTTCAGCTCCGTTGATGTACTGACTCAGTTCATAGCTGCTGGAGGATAACCCTGAGTTTTTGGAACTTTCTAATGTCCCCAGGTAATAGCAGGAAACCTCTTCATTGTCTCTGGAGGGATTATCCTCGTAGTCATTGAGGTAATGCTGGGAACGGTCTCTCCTTTGGTCATACCTGAAAGAACGTATTTCATTTTAATAGAAATATACATCAGGGTTGCTACTTTCTATTGCTGCTACAACACATAATTCAGCCTGTACCTGTAAGTACACAAGTACACTTGTTGTCAACACTGAGTAGCAGCTATCCAATCCAATCCACTTGTTAAGCACTTTAAAACAACCAAAGTTGACCAAAGTGCTGTACAGGAGAATAAATAAGACATCATAAATAAAAGACATAACAGCTCACATGAGGCACAAAATTACATATAAAATACAACAATAAAATGAAAAGACATAAAACAGTAAAAATAGTAGCCACGCAATAAAAAGCAATCAAAATAAGAAATGAAATCAAGTAAATAAAGTCGACATCTTACTAGGTGTCTAAGGCCACAGAGAAGAGATGGGTTTTAAGACAGGTTTTAAAAACAGACAGAGAAGAGGCCTGTTTAACGTGCAGAGGCAGATCATTCCATAATTTAGGAGCAGACACAGCAAAGGCAAGGTCCCCTCTGAGCTTCCGCTTAGTTTTAGGCACACTCAAGAGCAGCTGATCATCTGACCTGAGAGAGTGGACAGGTATACAGGGGTGTAGAAGCTCAGAGAGGTAGGACGGGGCAAGACAATTCAGGGATTTAAAAGCAAATAAAATAATTTTAAAATGGATCCTAAATTGAATAGGCAGCCAGTGGAGTGAGGCTAAAATGGGTGAAATGTGCTTATGTTTACGTGTGCCAGTTAAAAGACGTGCAGCAGCATTCTGTACCATCTGGAGATGGGCGATGGAGGACCCACTAACCCCCACATACAGTGCATTACAGTAATCCAGCCGAGTGGTAACAAAGGCGTGGATTACCGTCTCAAAGTGCTGCCTTGATAGAATTGGCTTTATTTTGGCCAGCTGCCTCAAATGGAAAAGGCTTGATTTGACAACAGCCTTGATCTGACTGTCAAACTTTAACGGTCCACTTTAACCCCTAGGTTTGTGATGCTAGGTTTAATATACTGGGCCAAGGAACCCAGATAGTGCCACCAAAAACCATCACTTCCGTCTTTTTATCATTGAAATGTAAAAAGTTCAGAGCCATCCAGGCCTTTATGTCGTCGAGACACTTAAGTAGCAGTCTGACAGAGTATTCATTTTTCTTTTTAAGAGGCACATAAATCTGACTGTCGTCTGCATAACAGTGGAATGAAAAGCTGTGCTTCTTAAGTATGGAACCAAGTGGGAGCAAATAGAGAAAGAAAAGGAGAGGGCCAAGAACTGAGCCCTGTGGGACCCCACACGAGAGAGAAGCAGAGGAGGATACAGAGTCACCTAGGCTGACACAGAAAGTTCGATCAGCCAGGTACGACCCGAACCACTCCAGTGCTATGCCCCTGATGCCCACCAATTGCTTCAAACGTGAGATCAATATTTTATGATCCACTGTGTCAAATGCAGCAGTTGAATCTAAAAGCACAAGGATAACACAGTCACCAGAGTCAGTAGCTAAAAAGATATCATTAAAAGCTCTTAAGAGAGCTGATTCGGTGCTGTGCAGGGTTTTAAAACCAGATTGGAAAACCTCTAGGATATTATGTTCTTCCAGAAAGGCCATTAATTGACTGTGCATAATCTTCTCCAGGATTTTTGAAAGGAAAGGCAGTTTGGAGATAGGCCTGAAATTAGCAAGAACTGCAGGATCTAGAGCAGGTTTTTTAATCAGTGGTTGTACTACTGCATGTTTAAAATTTTCAGGGACCACACCTGAGGTCAGACTGCTATTTATGACTGCAATAACAGATGGTCCTACAGTGGGGAAAACCTCCTTAAATAGTCGAGGGGGGACAGCATCATTTGGAGAACCTGAGGGCTTCAAATGACCAACAACCTCCTGTAAAAAGGAAAAAGTCACAGGCTCAAAATGGTCAAAGACAGCAGAGCAGGGGACAGAGATTGAGGGGTCATAAGCTGAAGGTGAGATTTGAGCCCTAATTGAAGTGACCTTATCAATAAAAAAGTGAAGGAAGTTTTCACACACAGCAGGGGACGCCTCAATACAGGCAGTCTGCGGGGCATTCAGAAGTGAGTCAATAGTGTTAAACAAAACACGAGGCTTGTGACAGTTTGACAGGATAATATCCGAGAAATGTTTTCTTTTAGCATCTTTCACAGTTTTCTGATTACGCCAGCAGTCCCTTAACATCTGAAAAGACACCTGAAGTTTGTCCTTCTTCCACTTGCGCTCAGCTCTACGGCACTCACGCCTGACCGCATGAGTCGTGTCATTTAGCCAGGGCTCAGATTTAGTTTTAGGCTGCCTGGATTTTAATGGAGCCACAGTGTCTAAAACAGTTTGGCAGGTGGAGTGAAACCATGAGCTAAGCTCCTCTGTATTGCACACAGACTCAGGAAAGATGGAGTTCTGATAGAAAGCAAACGAGAACTGAACAGCAGTGGAAGGGTTAATAATGCGACAGAGCGGAGCAGCAGCGCGAGGTTTAACTGTATGACAGGCAAGAGCAGCCTCAAATAATACAGGCATATGGTCAGAAAACACTGCGTCACATATCTCTAGGTTAAAAACGGGCAAACCATATGATAAGACAAGATCAAGTGTGTGTCTGTGTTCTTGTGTTGGCAGCTAGGACACAGACACATCCTACAGTGCAAGTGTGTTAAGAGAAGGACTACAAAAGTTATAAACTGCAGTGGGGTTTATGTCTGACTAAACACACAAAAGGCTGCTGCTCACTGACAGCTGAAGTTCATCATAGTACTTCTGGGTTAGATTTGTTTTCTGTAGATTTACATTAAGTTACCATTATCTTTTGTCTCCTGGACTACTGTAACAGACCATATTCTGGTACCTGTCAGAGCTCTGTCCACCAGCTCCAACTGGTACACAACACTGCTGTCTGAATAATAACTGGCACCAAAAACAAAATTAATAACACTACCACTTGTGTCCACAGGTGACTAAAATGAAAGTTCCTTGTAGGGGCTTCAATATTACGTATTTTCCATCAACACAGAACCGGCTCTGTTCTGGTTCATGTACATAGTAATGGAGAACCCAAAAAGTTGGTTCCAAGCTGGAACCTAATAATAGCAGGTTTTCCCCAAGAACCAAAGTAGGCATGCCATATTCTAAAGGTTGTTGTGCCAACGCTCTCTGTTGATGACACATACTTGATGGTTTTGCTGGTGGAAACGTGGCCTGGTTCCAAGAATGTTGAACAGAACCAGTTTAAGAACCAGAGCTAATTTGGTGGAAAAACATGATACAACATATAGTACAGGCATGTACAAATGACACTGTATAATTTCAAAGTCTTCTTTGAGCAATGTTGTGCAATAAAAGCATAGCAACATCATAGAATTTATCAAATTAATTGATCAGCGTTCTACTCTGAAGTGTGACTATGGGGTTGACTTTCACAGAAGAGGAATCTTGCGGCTCACCTGTACTCCTCAGTGTTGGAGCTCCCTGAATGTTCCTGCTTGTATGTTTTGTCATGGTAGTGGTCCGTCCTCCAGGACTCTTGGGGACCCCACTGGCCAGCATCTTAATAATCAGAATAACATACAAGTACCATCTTAGTGGTAGACCGATATGGCTTATATATACATATACAGTTATCTTAGCCAGTAACACATTGTTTTAGATGTAGTTATTTATTAATTAATATAACATAAAAATACATTGGTCTGAGAACGTGACTGGTGTTCAAGGGAGGGTGGAGTACAGTATGTCAGAAGAGATGTAATTTAACTGCATTATTATAACATATATGGCCGATTATCTCAAAATGCTAGTTAACCAGCCCAATTAATCAGTTTATCTATAGTTTTTACCAAGACATGGGGTGTAGTACTCTGCCAATAAAAAAGCTTTGTTGTCTCAGTTGTCTTCACTGTACCTTGTCGTCCGTGCTGTCCTCTATAGTAGTCCTGGTCATAATAACCATAGTTGTCTCTGTAGTCCCAGTGGTTGGGGGGTGGATAGTCATACCCGTGTCTGGAACAAAAAGCTTCTGGTTTCATCATTGCATTCATTCCTTTGCTTTACCTGTTAATCCTTCCATCAAGACGGCACCATAATGTACTGAAACACTCATCTATAGAGATTTTTAGTGGAGTGATCAGATTTCCTCCTCTCGTTTGTCTTCCTTTTTAGCGACAGATGTCTGGTGAGTATCCCAGCACAGAGCAGCACGAAGGCCACCCTGCGCTCAGCCTAATGGATTTACTTGAACCTGGGCTTTTGCACCATCATACTGTCCCCAAATCAGTGCACCATACCAAACATGCATGATTATATACACTGATATTATTATTAACTTCTTCCTTGTATTTAGTTGCAGTCACCTTGGCACTGTACGTACAATAAGGGAAAGTGTGAGATCACTCTTGGAAAACAACAATGATCTATTACTGCACATACCTGGACTGGGGTCTTTGGTGTTCTGGACGGCCATGGCCATAAGCATACTGCTGAGTGCTGTAAGGATACGGCTCCGGTCTGGCAGGAGGACTGGTGAAATGAGTCATGTATCGGGCATCTGGATGAGCCCACTGCCTGTCCCAGTCTCTGGGGTTCTGTGGTGGGTAGCTCTGATCCCGGTCCTGCTGAGAATACCTGTAGTAGTCCTCTTTGTCTTTGGCTCTGTGGGAGTGACGGCCAGAGTCAGGCCGGGGGTGACCTCTGTGATCCATGCTGACCCCTTCACACAAGATCGGCCTACCTTAACACCTTGGGGAGCAGGAGTTTGTGCCTGTAGGGGACCCTTATTCCAAAGTAAAATCCACACAAAGAAATGTGTTTTTGTTTAGGTCCTCACAGCTCTGAGGCCCAGTCAAAGTACATCCACTACTGCCACATCATTTCACAGGGAAGTCACAACATGAGCTGATAACAAGTCAACATGATAACAAGAGGATAAAGTTCACAGAATACAGTGGCCCATATAATAAGTGCTGCTGCTGCACTGGGACCAGTGCTACAGAGAGTGTCCCAATGAGAGGAAAAAACTTACCAAAGGGCACTTTCTAAAAATCAAAGTCATGTCAGTGAGGGTATTACTGTGCATACTGTTTGCTCTCTGTGTGTCTCCCGGGCTGGGACAGTAAACAGTGGAGCACGCCCTGAGCGCTCTGACAGCTGCCGACAGCTGGAAAAGAGGAAATCACGTCCATCTTCAGGATGACTCCAACAAAATAAAATCCCGTCAGCCTGTTCTGCTTCGTCCCGACATTACTGAGCGGGTCCTCGCATTGTTACTTACATGTGGAAAAAACATTTAAGTGTTGAGTCCTGCCACGTTGCCGGTACGGAAGATGCACAGTCTGTTCGGTTGAGCTGGTCTCCGGTCTGTTTCTGTGATGTTTCTGTGCAACGGGGCCGCAAGGAAACTGATCCCTAGTCAGTGACAACTTGGAGGCTGAACTTTTCTTGTAGTAAAAAAACGTTTATGTTACGTTCCCGGCAGAGGCGCTCTAACCCTAATATCCTGTGGATATACTATTGTTCCTGTCACTTACTTTTACATTCATTTTGTATCAACCTCTGGGTGAACGAATAGACTGACCTTTCATATGGGACACTGTACCTGCACTGCAGACAAACATAAGTGCCTCACACTCATAAAGCAATAATGTATTAGAATTGTGCCTTTTTTGTGTACATATATAGCAACATCAACCAAAGCACACACTGAGGCAAAACTTCTCAGATGTAAAACCATATTTTGTATATAAATAAACGTAAAAGCATATTGAAATTAAAATGATTTATCATCTTCACAGCAATACACTCATTTGAATGTTTTTTTTAAATGTTAGCTTCTTGTGTATATTCGTTTTGGTCCTTGTTTTTCTTTTTTTGCATAAATGTCCTCTTTATATTCACAAATGTGTACGCTTGTGACAAATTAACATACTACACTACATGCCATAATAATAATAATAATACATTTGCTGGAGTCGGATATGTTAACTGTTAACTAACACTTTTAAAATTGTATTTCTAATAGTCTGACAGCTATACAGGCTTTTCATATTCTTATATTTTTGAACCTTCATTATTGGCATAAAGAACTCTCTACTGCCTCCTGCTCATGCGTTTTATACACTTTATAAGTTAATAGTTCTGGATTCTGTATTTTGGAGAGAAAGGGCACAATTACCAATTTTATGGGGAGTAATAGAAAAGTAATATAACTATTAGTGTAACGAATTACTGTTTTCAGAGAGTAATAAGTAAAGCAATAATATTATTTTTGAAAAGAATAATGAGTAATAAATTTCATTTTTTGAGTAAGTATCCCAACACTGTTAGGGACATAACTGTTTGATTATATTGCACAAGCTGTTTGGAAAGACAAGATATTACATCAGCAAGTACAACTTTTTTGAGTATTAAGTGTTTCATTTGGAGCTGCAATATACAAAAATTATAGCAGACTCCTAACGACTCACTTCTGATGACTTGGCTTTGTGTGCGCTGGTTCCTGCTTCTCACTGGAAATCTAAAACTGATGTAATCCCCTCTTAAATTCAAGTCAGAGCTGTTAGTGAGTGATGAACGGTTTCCTGTATTTGTCAGTAACCTGTCACGACCACAGGGTGTCGCTGTATCCACAAAGACCGGCTGAAAACGGAGCAGCGCGTCCATGTGACCGGTGGGACCGGTTTATTATGCAGATGAGTTGTGGTGACAGAGGCTTTTACTACTGGAGACATTGGACATTGGACACACACTGAGAGTCTCAGCTCACAGAAGCAGTCGGGTTTCGCTCTGGATATTGTTCAACAGCAAACCGCTCGGATGTGCAATATGACTTTTGAAGAAACCGGTGGAGATACTTCTTCAGAAAGGTTAGCTTGTGTTGCTTTGTGCACCGTTGCTGTATTTGTCTCGCTGGTTCTGCGTTTGCTGCAACTTGTTTTTGATGTGAATTTCACCGTTTTTAAGACGCTTTAAAAACGCTTTTAAGTGCAAATGCAAATGCTCTAACGTGTTGTTATTTATAACTGGTACTTGCTATTTGAAGCGAGGTTTGTCTCATATCGTCTGTTCTGACTGCCATTCAGTGATATTTGGTCTCATATACTGTAACGTCAGCTACCACAAGTGCAACGGTCAGCTAACGCCAAGCTAACTTTATAATTACGCTAGCTATTTGTTTCAGCTAGCGTTAGCGGTACCTGTTCATTATCTCGGGGTCAAATCAGAAATATTCTTATTGTTAAGTCTTGCGGTGTCTTATCGGACATGCAACGTTACATCATGAGCTACCATTCATGTCATGTGAATAACTTTTCCATTATATAATATAATAACATTCTTAATATCTAAAAATGACGTGTGTTCTTGTGTGTTGTTCTGGCTGATTTTCCAATAATATGTCAAATACAATGTCTTCCTCAGGATGGACTCGGTGGCTAAAGCATTAGAGGAGATCCTGAGCTCTGCGTTACCTCAGGGTTGCATCACTGTTGGAGTCTATGAGGCAGCAAAGTCACTAAACGCGTAAGTGAATAATACAATGACTCCTGTAGCATGAGCTCTAGTAAATCTACAGTGGATAAACGTGAGCCCTTTTCCTCACAGCTCTTTCTCTTTGCTGCTTTCAGGGATCCAGACAATGTGGTGCTGTGTCTGCTGGCCACAGACGATGAGGAGGATGTGGCTCTCCAGATTCATTTCACCTTAATCCAGGCTTTCTGCTGCGAGAACGACATCAACATCCTGCGGGTGGGCAACACCAGGCGTCTGGCAGAAATACTTGGAGGAGTGAAACCTGGAGGGGAGCCCATGGACCTGCACTGCGTTCTAGTTACTGTAAGTGTCGTTACTCATGTCTGTTTACCATCGCTGCTGTATGTTGCTCACTTCCCCTCAGACTGAGAGCTGTTTTGCCCTGAGCCACTTTTAGTACTGAGGTCATTGTCGGTGCTTGCAACGAGCTGTTGCTAGCAGCGGTTGTGCAACATGAACAATTTCAGTCTGTTTGCACATTTCATAAATCAGCAGATGTTAACTGCTTTGCCCCTTCTCCTGCAGAATCCTCAGTCGTCACCGTGGAAGGACCCCGCGCTGAGCAAAGTGAACAGATTCTGCAGAGACAGTCGCTGTTTGGATCAGTGGGTGCCTGTCATCAACCTGCCCGACCGATGAAACCACTTGGAATATTAATGTATTGTGTGCATTGGGGAAAAGTAACTGCACAAGGCCTGTGTTAATGTCTGTGTTGGACTCCTTTGGAAAGTGCCCCAGAGAGAGAGAGAGAGAGAGAGAGAGAGACGGGAGGGGCAGAAAAAAAAAGGACTCAAGGAAGCAAAATGTTCCAACAAATTTTCCAGGTCAGGGCGAAATCGTGGGCCAAGGAAGAGTGACTCAGCAGTCTGGGTTCCAGGATTTCCAATGTATGACTGCGCCTTTCTCTGCCGAGAAAGAAGCCTTTACAGGAAACTGAATCATGTGAGTGGAGGAGCCCACGTGGTGGTGAGCACAAGCGCGGGACAGAGGAAAAGCAGACAGAGAGCCCCAGTTGACTCTGAGAACTGGACCATGCTGATGTTGACCAGTCAGAACTCTCGGCTCGAAGGGCTCCTTGTGAAAATTTGACCAAATCTAAGCATTTCTTTAACAGCACATTTATTTAATAGTATTTAAGACTTTGACACTTTGATAACTCAAAAGGGAAACTTTTCAGTTTATTATTATTATTATTATTATTATTATTATAATTTTAAGGGCAATGCAATGTTTAGACTTGTCCACTAACTGGTGTTTTTATGTGTTATTAATTTAATGAGTTATATTTATTGTGCATAGTTCATGGAATTCTGCCTTGTTAAGTTGAATGAAATAAACAAAACAACCAACAGTTCACTGGGTGTTTTTGCCTCAATGATTTCCAGCTACTACAGGTTCAGCGTGTTCGTAGGAAGTCACACAGTGTCCCAAGGAACAGGGCATGCCTCTCGCGCCCACATAACATATGAAGCTCAGCGTGCTGCCTCACAGGGTTTGGATTTTGTCCCGGCATGCTACTGGGCAGGTTTAAGTATTTACTCGACACATCTCTAACCTTTTCAGCAGCTTCCATCTCTTGGACCAAAAGCAAGCTAGTGTTCTGTTAAAGTGATTACCACCTTTTTATTTCCAACTAAAAATAGTAACCTGTTCTGGCCCAAATCTGCTGCTGGCATGCAATTCCTTGAAATCAGCTTTCCTCTTGCATGGGAACTGTAGTAAAATGTGACCTTTTGCACATTTTGAGGGTCCAGTTACATTGAGGGGAGGAGAATTCCCATTGTAGTATGTATCTGAGTGGGGCTCATCTTGACGGCTCATTCTTCACAGCCTTCTGCATCTACGCCATCAGAGCTAAATTTACTGCTGAGTGGATTAAAAATAGCAGAGAGGCAAGAAGACAAAACTTGCTGAAGACCCATTCCAGACTGTGCAAAAAGAGAAAACCAGAAATTATTGGTGCTTGCACAGTGGGGAGGGACAAAGCCTTCTACACAGAGGGTCACAAGACAATGGATGTATGAGTCAGGGCTATTCAGGCCTCCATTGCTAGAGCTGTACAGTACTTTAGCTTCACGGCAAAAAATAGCCCCTGTGAATAGAGGCGCCCCCCGACCACTGACAATACTTGTAATTAACAGGCAGCATACACAGAGAGAGGCTGACCTGCTGCAGAGATGTCCATGTGCAACAACAATTCTCTCCAGTGGTGCTATCAGGTGGTGAATAGCAGATGGGGAGGAAAAAAAACTGGGTCAAAATGCTGGACTGCCTGGAAGACTGGGGAGGAGTGTGGGGTGTGACCGGGTTGCAGGAGGGTTTGTGTTAAATTGGCCTAAGTTAAAGAGTGCCGTTTGCAAATGTGGTAAAACTGTGCACAGAGGCCAAAGACAGTTCCACAGTCTAGGGCAGAAGACTCTAGTTACACTTTTCCAATGACTCTGAGATTTTGCTGCTGGCTTTATGGAAGCTGACAATCAGCAGAATTAAAATGTTATTTTAGTCCCAAGTGCTAGGTGAGACACAAAAAATGTGTAAAGAAAAAAAAGGTCTGAGATGTTTCCCTGGAAAGTGGAAAATAACACCAGAAATACCCGAGCAGGATGAGTGTAACATGACACATGAAGGCCAATTTGATCATTAAAAGCAAGAACCACTTTTTTTTCCTAGACCAGAACCTTCTTGTCACACAGGGAGGGGCCACTAAAAGTAGATGAGATATTGGAGATACTTGATAACTGGCTTATCCTGGAGCTTCTCCACTGCACTCGCAGGTAATACAATCACTGCAAACAACACTGCGACAAAGCCTGCGCTATCCATCATCTGACTCAAGTGGGGGTTACATCAATGTGGGCCAACAAATATGACCTGACCTGATTGTGGATGTAACATCACACCTGAGGAGAGTGAGAAAAGAGAGAAAGGGTTGCCCAGAGGAGCAGGGATTATTGCATAACAGGCTGGTCCTGGCTCAGGGGCACAGAGGAACCTTCGCTGAGAAATTAGAGCAAGCGAGAATGTTTATGTGCTCCTGACCTGATACTAGAGACACTTATCCACTTGTTTGAAGATAGCGACCTGTGATGCCGACAAAGGAATGACAACAGGCCTAGTTAAAGACTAATTATGCTAACAAGTGTAGATTAGGTCAAACTGCTTTTGGCAGAATAGGTATCTCTTTTTAGCTCCAAATAAACTACAACCAGAGAGTGAACACAATATAGTATACAAAGTAGGAATGAATGTAATGCAAGTAGCAGATTGTCTAGTTTTTCCCGTGTGAACGTTTACAGGAAGTCAGGCCACTTCGGTGAAATTGAATGTGGTCGGGAACAACAAACTGAAACTGTAGGCAACTAGCCTCTGGCTATCTGGGATCCTCTGTTGGCATTCCATTTCACATTGATCAAAAGCAACAGCCTGAACATACCTAAGTGCCTGTAAGTTTAATTTAAAAGCAGCATGCTTTGATTTAGTGAGCCACCTTATAAAGCTGATATGGCAAACATGTCTGCAAGAATTATCTAATCATTGAGCAGATGAAGCCAACATTAGCATTCATTTAGAGTTGTTTCTGTGCAGCTGATGAATGAAAGTCCAATTTTCACTTTCTTTTTAGCTCAGTTTTTGGTCACAAATTAAGATATCTGGTTCTTTAGCTGCTAAATACACTGTGTACACCAGCTACTTGCTAACTTTGTCCGGTATTTGATGTTGGGCAGATAGTGTACAGTAAGTCTGCTGCAGCTAGAAATGTGATTGATGAGAGCGGTCAGAGGGAACCAAAAGTTGTGAAGTACAGTTGTTTGCTGTAAAAACCAAAACAATGAGCTAAAAGATGCCAAAAAGCACTAAAAGACTCCATAGTCTCAATTCATCCTCCACACTCCACCATAAATATATATTTTTTCTTCTTACATTAGTTTGAAAAAAAAAAAAAAACCTGAGAGAAATAACTTGTTTCCATAAGTTTATTTGCATTTATCACAAACAGGTAAAGGCAGGATATGACCTACAGGAAGTTACCTACACTCACCAGGCGTGACAAACCACAAACATTTTAATGTAATTGTAATTAACTAGTAATATTCACTAGTAAAAATCACCCAAATACACCATTAAGCCAAACACCACATTCAGTTTTAATTCAGAAAGTTGAATTAATATCGCAAAAATTCAAAGTTGTGGTTTGACTGAATCAGTACAATCCTATAAAGTACATTAAACAGTTTAAAGCAAGCACATACTGTGGATCATGGACGTACATACTGCGCTACAATATTGATGGACATATGAGATATATCTTGATACAATTCATTACTGAACATGAGTCATTTTGAAATATGATGTCATACGTGGAATTAATAGTAAGATATTCTCCCTTTACCTAAGGGGCTTGCTTATTCACAGTATTAGACAACAGCACTTGTGTGACTAAAAAGGTAGTCGAAAGGTTGAAGCCGCATCACTTCATAAGGCCCTGGCTGGTAAAATTGCTAAATTAGTTCCTTATGTTCTGCATAAGCACCAACACACAAATGACATAAAGTCAAAGCTACACACTGCCAGTCATACGTTTTTTATAATAAAATCAAAGTATATTTTGGAGCAGTTGTAAACATGGAATGTTTCAAACTCGAGTATAACAGTCATTTGGTGTTTACAGGTTTCAAAGTGCCTGAATAGTAATAACAGTAGTAGAAATAAGCCTCAGCTCTGCGGACAGAAAACTGTAAGGATATATATAAATATATATATATATTGAGATACTGAAAGTCTAATTGGTAGATCTGATAAGATGGCACAGATTGGTCTTGAATCCTTTTTTCAGCAATGATGGCCTCATAATAAATTTTTCTTTATACAAATCAAGACATACATCATGCAGAAAGGTCATGCATAATGTATAGTTCATACTGGTACTGTTTCATTTTTAGAGAAAGTAAGACTGGACATTTTACATATATTTTTAAGGCAAATGCAAACAAAAAGAGTGAAAAAAATACTTGTTTTGTCAAGAAAATTAACCCTCTGGTATCGAAACCTCTCTTCAGCTCTGCATTGGATTCAATTGAAGTAGGTATTGAAAGTCTGTAACAGCTACTAGCTCGGAGGACAGCTAGAGAAAACTGATCCGAAAATCCAATCAACAATAGAACTGAATTATTTGTGTCGGCAAAGGTTGAATTGTCAGGACAATTTGAACCAATTTGATTCCCCTCTCTGTGCTAGGAGAGTGCTGGGAACAATTTAATGGCCAATTTTAAAAACTGATTTTTGTCATTACATAGCAAAATATGAAGCAGGAGATGTGCATAGCTGGCAACGAACCTCCACTCTTTCCATTTGTCTTTATGTGATGAACGGCACAGTTCACTTGTCCAACGACAGGATATCATTATCACAGGGACTCATTATCAGTAGCAGACAAACTAAAACAACTGTTTCCTGAAGCAAGCCTGATGAAAGTAGAGGTGAAAGCTGAAAGCCTAAATCTGCCTGGACCAATGATTGAGGGGGCTTGTTTATGGACGCTGTGATAATTATAGAGTCAGGAACTCTCCCATCCATGGCACAGCTCTTTTCAGGTCTGTGGCCTTGTCAGATAACAGTACAGAAAAACTAAAGTCACCACTGAACCTTCATACAAACTTTTAATCATCTTAGTTTGAGCTAAAGCTTTGATCCGAGGCCACAACTTCAGACTTCTGCCTGTTCTTTGGTGTAACTAACTGATATCTGACTGTGAGGCAGAGAGGAATACATTCCTTCAACTGCAGCAGCAGGCATGTGAAAAGGTTGGGTGCGAGGTGATACACTGGCCTTAAGATAAGTTAACAGTATTACTATTACAGCTTTTTTTCCACATAAGAATCAAAAGGAAAGCAGCAAGTGCTCAGGTATTCCCCTACAAAACAGTGCAAGGCTTCTTGTCCTTGAAAGGGTTTTCTGAAGCGGGGATGCCCATGAGCAGCGGGTCATTCTTGGCATGTTCTCCACAGTAGCGCATCAGGTCTGCCGAAGCCTTGGACACCTGCAAAATCAGTCCACACACTGATCACCCTTGACATACAGGTAGTAGAAGTAGGACACTCAGAGTGGTGTGAATGAATAAAGGTACCTTTATCCTCTCGATGCTGGCCTCTATCCTCAGCTGCTGCACCGTCCGCCTTGCCTGAGCTATGCTACTGGAGCTCTGCATTTTTGATGACATTGCAGTATTTCGACAGCTGTGCTCAATCCTGCAATAGGGAAACATACATACACTTACTGTACTTACATTAATTAGTGTAGAGATGCAGTTTGGTATTTGTACAAAGGAAACCAACAAAGCCACAGTGTCATAAATCTATTCAAGTGATTCCTGGCAACAAGATGTTCCTGTGGGATTCACAAAGAATCACAAAGGTCAGGTTGCTGTTTAAAATAATGCAGAGGTTATTACTGCTTTTAAACATAGTCAACAAAATCATTTTATCCTATCAGCAACTAAATTAGTTTAATTGGATTTTGTTGTTGTTGGTATCATACTGGTTATTAGTAACTATCCAGATATCAAGATCTCTGCTTTTATATAGCTTGAAAGCTGCAATTCATCTCATTTAAAATGTGCATAGTACCCATTCTGCCAAGGTTAGAGATATGTGAAATATCTAAAGTTAAGAAATTACTGGAATATATAAGGCAATTACAAGATATTTATGAAGAATAGAATATATCCAAGGTAGTTCGGAAGCTTTAAAAGTAGAGCTGTATATTTCAAACTTAAAACTATAACAAGACTGAGTCTAAAGCCATGCTAGTTGGTCTCCAAGGCACTTTGGCACAGTGGTGCAATGAAAATTCTAACATGCTGATGTTTAGCGGATAATGTTACCGTTGTTACCACCTTAGTTAATTGTGTTAGCATGCTAATATTTGCTTATTAACTACTAGATGTTCAGAAATTACACAGGTTAAGTGCAAACTTTGAGCTGCTGGTGACACTGTCTTTACCAAATGTCATGGCAATCCATCTAATACTTAGGTTGCAGCTCTTAGTTTGTTGAATGAACAGCTTTTGCATAACATTGCAGAAATTATAGAAGTGAGGTTACTAAGCAGTTGCTGCACAAATGTCTGATGTCTATAGCTGTGCAACTTCCCAGAAGTCAGTTGACTTAATCTGGAATTGACTCAACGTGCGTATAAACTATGGCCCAACCTAACGGACTCCTGTTTCACAATTCCCACTTCCAGGATACAATGGTTTGCTTTTACCGGCTCATTACGTCAGTCCCTGACAACTTGGAGGAGAGGCTGCACAGTTGCAACTTCTTTTCTGCACAAACATGATTTCTTAGAAGAATCAGAGAGGAACAGCTTCTCATGCAAGAAGAACACCATGTGTTAAAGTTATAGTAAAACACGACATGTCCTGTTTAGCAATAAATGAGAATTTCCCTGTGTACCCATCAATTGTTCAGCACTGATAACATGCAGCTCTTGTTCCTTGAACAAATAAAGACAACCTGTAAATGACTCTGTGGGACTGACAAAAAGAATCTTCGACATGTGATGTGGTTTATGTTTGTTCTGTGCTTTGGTGCAGGATATTACAGAAGAGGGGGACACGCTGAAACGGAAGGGAGATGAAACATGGACTAGAGAACCGACTACAGAAGGGAGACGAGACCATGCATCCCTTTAATCCCCCCACCCACTCCCTTCCGCTTCCTACACAGGAAGCAGTATCGCCAGTTACACTCTAAAGTATAAATGATAAAATACAGGGAGGAGGCTTTAAAAATAGAAGTTACACACACAGGCCAGTAACCAGGGAAACACAAAAGCACACTGTAGCTGCTCAGGGACTATATAAGCTTTCTTAAAGAAAGCATGACATTAAAACCACAATTGCACTTTTTTTCAGACTATTTACAAGCTGCTGTCGTAGTTTTTGCTTTCTTGACCTGTGCACTCATTGTTCCAGGGAACTTAACATTTAGCACTCGTGGATCTCCTGTCAACACAGCTGTAGATTTTAAGCCCTCAGCTGCACCGGCCAGGCATGAGTAGACACAGGAAAAGGGAGAGCTGCGTCACAGGGGGGGCTGGCTCTCAGCCCCAGCGTGTGCAGGGACGCTGTGTGACGCCTGCAGCTACTATAGAGCGCTTTTAGTTTGGAAGGAGGCACTAGAGGCGTAATGAGCTGTAAAAAACGTTAACGAGGCTAAGTGTTCTCTGTTTTACTGCTCCATTGTTGTGGCTGTGGTTGTGTGCTGTTGTCTTCAAAGTGGCACTAATGCAGACTAGTGACCTGACAGCACTTGATAGCTGACAGACACTCCTCTTTGATGTTTTCAAAGATTCACACATAGAGCTGTCATTAGATTTCTAAGATGCATACATTTTATTAAATTTTGTCTTTTTTAGTCTTTAGAACTCTTTTTCTCCAACTTGTCACACTGTTTGCTTGCACACTGTTGCTGAATTGCATTTAGCCAAAGAAAAATTATATCAAAATGCAATGTGAGCAAAGCCTTGTGCATTCTTCTGTACCTGTCCTGGTGTAAGTGGATGATAACTGGTGCTGGGAAACAATCGTTTGGCTTTGTGCAATTATAGCCTTTAAACATTGATTTCAAGTTGTTGTAAACATACACTTATATATACATATATATATATATATATATATATATATATATATTCATGTTGCAACTTTTACTAGAAGTGGTGTAAGAAAATAATTGAGTAAGACAATTAAAAAAGTTGATCCAGCTGCCACGGCGTATTCCACCAGCAATCACAGAACTGATGAGTGTGCAGACTCTTCTCCGCAGGCCAGAGAGCACAGCTGTAACACGTCGTCTGCAGCGGAGGTGAACGGGTTTAAAACACACACTTGCATCATGGTTGGTTCATTGATGCCCCTGGTGTGTGTGGTCACACATAGACTCTGCTGTGCAGCCCTTCTCAAGGAGCTGTCTGATCCAGTGAGGTCCTAAGCCTCAAATGTGCTGAATTTAAAGTAATCCTCTGTTTCTGGGCAGTGTGGTGGCCAGTTTTACAGTAACCCTGCTGGTTCTGAGGGATTATAACATTCTTCGACACTATATCTACTTTTAATGGGCCCTGTCAATGTGAATTTTCTATTAGGCTGTCCCTCTTTATAGATAAACCTATTCAGTATAGCCTCTGCTATGGAAAAAGGTCTCCCTGTGCAGTCTAGTAAAATATTACAAATCAAAAGAATGGTTCAATAATTGGGAAATACACGTATTCATGTTCTTTATTTGGATCCCAATTAGCTCCCACAAAGAGGCCGCTGTTTTTCCTGGGGTCCACACCAAAAATAATAATAAAAAAACAAACAAAACGTATAATCACCACTACGATAAGAAAAGGCAAAACAGGCAGATCAGAAATGTGTAAAATGACTCTACATGTGAAAAATATCAAATAAAAGCCTACAATGAAAACCATTGCAACATACAGAAAATAAAAAGAATCAAAAAGGTTTTTCTGAAGCGGCCGTGCTTGTTGCGGCGCGTCTCTGTGTGATCGGCCCCTAACAAAGGACAATATTTTAATTTCGTCTCCACAGTTACCCATGATAATCGCTTATGTACGTCACTAACACTGACACAGGGAAAACAACAAAGGAATAATCTGGCTGCTCTATTATGCATCAGATTCAATCCATTTTTAAAATGTGTCTCAGCAGCACTTATGGCCAAACAATGTCACTCATAACAGAAGGAAACAGATGGAACGTATGCGGGAACATTTCCTTAAAATTGCTATGGCCTTTCCCATCATGGACAGTAAATTATCTAGTTTTAACACCTGCTAATTAGGTCTTAATGACCTGCTGATATCAACTGATATCAGCCACTAGTGGGTTAGCTTAGCTTAGCATAAAGACTGGAAGCAGGGGGAATCATGTTTAAAAATCTGCCTACCAGCAGCTCTGAAGCTTCTTAGTTAACATAGTGTATGTCATTTGTTAAATCCATACAAAAAAAGGTTGTGGTTTTAAAGGTAGTTATAAGCCAGGCTGGCTGTTTCCCCTGTTTCTATCCTGCAAAGCTAACTGTTTCCTGGATGTAGCAAAAAGACTAATATAATATATATAATATAATAACTAATATATTATATATAAGATATATAATTGCCATATAATTTTATTTCAGAATCAAGACCTCAGTCAAACCAATGTTTGTGAGTGAAAAGAACCTTAATTCCAGTAAAACAAACACAAACAAGCAGGGAAGTTTGTCACTGCAGGGTGTGTAATTCTTTGTATGCGGACTGACTGAGCCTCTAAAATTCTTGTAGCCAAAAGAATGTCTGCAATGCCTTCAGCTGTGGCATCCCTGTCTGCATCCAGCATGTGTACTATGTGTGGTGAATGTAAACACATGTCACACTGAAAGCATTGATAAAAAGGTATTTGAAGTCTTACATCGGAGGGATTTCTCTGATGTGGCTGTGGACCTTTACACAGGTGGGCTCCCACAGCTGAGGGGTTCTGCAGAGTTTATAACAGCAGGTTTCGCCCTGTGGTGTGTGACTCTACACTGTGCTCAGATCTGCTGACCAAACAAATACACTAATAACTTCCTTACACCGGACTCAAATCAACGGCATGACAAGACTAAATGTGCATTTGTGTATTGAACAGTGGGACAATACACAAATGCATCTCTATGGCATCTCTGGTTCACACTGCAAGCATTAGTGCTCAATTCTGATTTATTAATCTCAGATCAGATTCCAGTGTGAACAGTCCTAAGCGGACTGCAACTCCATCTCTTCACCCTCCCCTTCCAAGTAAAACTACAGCTGCGAAACCCACAAAAAAATCCTACAGCCAGTGTTTGGTTTGTCCACTCTGAGCAAATTTAGAAATATAGCGGTTTACCATTGCAGCAATAAATTGATTAAGTTGACTGACAGAAAGAAGAAAACAATTTTGAGTTGATTATTAAGCAATAATGCCAAACATTCCCTGCTTCCAGGCTTTCAAATGTGCTGCTATTATATGTTTTATACAATTTAAAACTGAATATTTTTCATTTCTTTAGCTTTGGACTGTTTGTTGGACAAAACAAGCAATTTGAAGACGTCCCATTTGGCTCTATTTTCTGACTCAGACATTATGCATTTCTGCACAGGACTAACCATGAACAAATACAGCAAACAAAAACTTTTTTAATGTACATATGAGCACGTGAGTAATGTTTTAAGAGAGCCTTGAAAAAATGTGAACCTATAAATGCAATACACTGTGTTCGACCATTGTGCGTTATATCTGACATATCTCCTCACCAATTAAAACACAATGTTCCCCCTTGCATTTATTACATTTATAGCGCAATAAAAGACAATATAAACAAAGCCAGGTGCATTTTGCTATCCAATTATAGAGGTGTTATTCAGTGTCTGATAAACAGAAGGTTGGCAGAGCGCTGCAGCCTAAATGATTAGTTATCAGCTGTCCACTTCCAAAAATGTTGGGCCATGGGACACTTAGCAGCCCGATTATCTGTCCACTACACTGCTAAACTGCCTGACAACAACAGCAGCAGGCTCTACAGTCCACTCCTGGACCTGGATCTGTGGCTGCCTCTACAATAAGCTCTGAGGCTTAGGCACATTTCAGGGGCACGGTGACAATGCAGACAGGCTATCAGTATTGTGCCACACTCACAATTGCTTTTAGCCATTGTGTAGAACAGAGGCACAGGGACAGGAGTCCAGAGCTTTTACAAGTTTAACTGCGCCCTCATGAGCGCTAATCTCAGACAGCCTGATGCTATCTGGGAGCCAGACTGTCCAGTCAGGCGTGCAGAGGAAAGAGACAGAGCCTCCCAAAGAGAAACATTCGCTTCAGAGTTCTGGTGGAGACAAACTGTATGACTAATGCCGTAACATTCCAATGTGTGCAGGAACATCATTGATTACAAACTTTGATGGTGACAGATTTTTCAAAGCGTCGTGGGTGCTGTGTCTGAAGTCCGCCGACATGAAAAGGAACACAGAAGGCGTTGGTGTTTACGCTTCAGACTAAAAGAGGAGATGAGAGTTCCACACTGCTGAGTCACAGGCAGGTTTCTCTCTCCACTGTACGCCTTTCACCTGCAGCAGCATGCAACACCTTTGCCTAGGGTAAGGTCAGCTGTAGGACAACAGATTCTCACTCCAGTTTCTGTCATCTGGTCCTTTCTTCCCACCTGGGCCCCACGTGCAGAAAAACAGGCTCCTCTGAGAGTGTGTTAGCGTGTCACACCGCCTGCAGATTGACACAGGCTATTTAAAAGTTCAAAGCATTAAGTAATGTGCTTCTGATTCCCTGAGAAATAAGTTCATCTATGGCCCTTCATACACACCCCACAGTGAGGTATAGTGAATAACATCCATGGATTAGGGCTCTCTTTGAAGTTCTAGCGACTTTTCTTTCATGCGTTTTGAAGTCAATTGAAGACAAGCAGCTAAAAATCCCTGAACCAGGTGCTCCTCTCCTCTACTACACATCATCAGGCATGTGCATGTGAGTTTCTTCCCCGCTTTACTTTGATTGTTTTCCAAAAAAATGTAGATTTGGCTTTGGGAGGTACTGCTTTGATTTGACAGAGGAGAAATGAAAAGCTGACACAAAGAAAATGCTTCGGTATGTCTGGAGCTAAATCTGGAAGGCCAGATGCAATGCATTGTGCCACCAGCTGCTTCTATTAATAAAGAAATGCGGTCATACAGATGAACATGGGTTGGGGTTTGCATGCAAGACCTGTTGCAATGCAGAACACTCACTTTGAACAAGTGTAATAAAAAGAGCTTTAAGCAGCTCTATTGCTAGACCCTTTCCTTTTTGTGATTATTTTTTATTATATATATATATATAATAAAAACACACACACACATATATTATATTTTATTTATATTTTTTAGCTTGCTAGCACCATATGCTCTATGACAAATGGCAATGTTGGTCTGTTGCTCAGTAGACAACCTTGGTCAAGACTGAATCTGAACTGAATATCAATACGGGAGAAAACCATGACATTTTGCACCGACATTCATGGTCCCCAGAGGATGGATCCTACTGTCACTTCTATGACAGGGAGCGTTCCAAAATGGTGCTACCATTTAGCAACAGCAAAAGAGTTTTACAAACGATTCCAGAAATCCTTCACGTTTGCACATTTCCATAGCCAATGTATAGAAGTTCCTGACTTACCACTAGAACAAAATTGGAATTTTCATTTCAGTCACCCTGAGGAACAGTAAAATCTATGAATGAATTCATTGTGGATCATTTAAGGATTCAGACACCTAGATCAAAGAATGCTATTCGACCATGCTAAGTGCCAATTAGCAGACTGCATCCGGACTGGGACCCATTGTAACTCTCACAGGAGCGAAAGCGGGTTTCTTCTTTATGTGTAAGTCAATACGTTCTTGAAATAAACGCTGGTTTAGGATAAACACCACATGAACAGATCAGACACATTATGAGTCCTCTTATATGACTGTGACCTAGACTAACCCAGAGATCGTTCACTGGTGTTGCTGGGTCCCGCAGGACCCAACGCAAATCTTGCGGGCGGTCTGGAACACACACATTGCCAGGCGCAAACAGATAATGGTCTGAAATCCAGTGGGAGAAAGCACGAGCAGTATTAAGAAAATTGTCCTACGCAGGGCTCTACTGCTATTTTAAAGGATGATAAGTCTTGCAACCATAGGTTATGGGCAAATTGTTTATATTCTAAAATAAATTTAAAGAGACTTGCTTCAGAATTTTAGTAAAGGGATGAAAGGCCAGGCTATGTCTCCTTAGCCATCCATTAGCATGTAGTGCAGTGTGTAATTTGTAAGGGGAAAAAAACCCTAAGAACTGGGTAGGCTGAAATTATATTTAAGGTTTTGGAACTTTTTCTTTTCTTTTAAAGTGAGAACACCCTTTATACTCCACTCACTCAAATCCATTACACAGCTACCCACAAGGTAGGTTATGGTTATGGTTATGGTTATGAAATGAATAGAGTGGCATTTACTGTCAATTTCCTGGCATACAAACCACCACACTATAATGGCTCAAACTAAATTTTGGCTAATATCAAATGGAAGGTCCTGCATCCTATTTTCACTCTTTATAGAGCCTGAAAAGCTAGCAGGAAGAGTTTTGAAAAAAGGTCTGCTGTGTTATTTCTGTCTTTTCCAGACTGTATTATCTTCACTTAGATATTGGAAACACCTAATAACTCTCCTGTCATCGCTACAAATCCTCTGAAGACGCAAAACTGTCTCGGCTCCGGTGGAACGGCACACACGGCTCCAAGAGAGAGCCCTCAGGGCACAGCTGAGTGTAACAGTTAATGAGCCCTTAGTCAGCCCTGTCTGCTCCCTGATCCGACGCCGTGGGAGCCGTCACGCCGCCTGTCTTTGCCTTATCTCGCTGTACACAGTCACTCAAAGACAATAGAGCCATACAGAGAGGCTCCACGAACAGACAACTCCAGAACTGCTTTTGTGGTCTGATGTCAGGTAAGAAGTCGTAAATTTGATGGAGACTTTATTGTATCCTACACAAGTGAGCGAGGGTTGCAGTGTGTGCATCTGTGACTGTGAGTGGTTTGTGTGCAAGGTGGGCCAGGCTGCTATTTCCTGCTGAGTGGGAGACTTGAAAGCAGGGAGATTTTTGTTATGCCGTTGATATCTCAGCACAAACGCACCAAGCTGTCTCCACCCTATCATGGGAGAAAAACTCCCACCACCAACGAAAAAACAAAACCTCGCTCTGAGCAGTTGACTGCATTCGTTGAAATCCCCCAAGGAGGGAAAAGTGAGCAGGGAGGGGAAAAAAAGAGCCCAGTCTCTCCCACAAAACTTCCTGGAGCCCGGGGCAGTCCTGGATCTGCACGGGTCTCCCCGACAACTGAGCTTTGTCTAGACAGAAACCAATGCTCTACTCACCGGATAGGAATTCAGTAAACCCACAGCCCCTCATTCTCACACCACCTTTAGCCCACTGCTCTCACATGGCACCAAACAACCAAGTCACAGCTCTCATTGTTACAATAATCCAGCATTTACACTCCTGCTAAATGCACCACCCTGTCATTCATGGAAATAACCAAAATGGGTGCATTTTACTAAACAAGGTCAACTCTGTGCATGAAAATCAGCCCTTTGTACTATGTGGGAATGTAAAACAGGCTGCAGAGAATTCCTGTCATTCCACCTTTAACTGCAACACACGCTGATTACGTTTTGCTTGCTTCACATCAAGCTTCAAAACCAGTAATATGGGATGCAAACAGTACGGTCTACAGAGCATGGAGAACTGAATGACATGTCAATCCAAGAGGCCAACACGCTGTTTTGACACGGTCTGTTGTGTACAGATAAACATCAGCAACTCTTCCTCTCCATTCTGACCGTTACACATAAAGCCGATGTTCCTCCAAGGTTACTGACATCCAGTCCTCTCACCTTTTCCCCACTTCCCCAGACTCACATGCCTAACTGACACAACACGCCCACACACAGTCATAATTTTACATGCATGCCTAGGTTTCTTTGTGTTCATTCTTTTATTGATGCTGTCTCAAGGGAAGGTATGGTACTGTATGCTGGGTGCTAGGTTTAATGGTTTCCTACAAATTCTAATACTTTAATGATAAAATAATTCTTTAAACACTGTTGACCAAAGGAGATTTAGTAATAAGCACCCACCAAGGATTTTACAGATACTGTGACATACATCATGTATGTACATCATCAGTGACACTGACCACACACAAACAAAAATGTTTATTATCATTTGGATTGTGCAAATGTAATGTTTTCAACTGATCAATCGTATTTTTCTGTATAAAATATAACATGTATCATCAAAGGTTCTGGATGTTGTTTCATTATCTTTTCTATATTGATGGATTTAGATCAATTCTGGCATAAAATAATCTCCTAAATTCCAATGAATTCCCATAATTTACATTAATTCCCATGAAAGTTTGCAAATTGGAATGTTTCCAAAATTCCTCAGCTTATCTTTCCATGGAAAGTTTACGGAGAGTTTACGGAAATTTACTGGAAAATGTCCGCCCCTTTGCAACTCTAGATGATGCATGCATGTAAGACTCCAATTCATAAATATCAGTCACGTGACCTTTTACGCCATCCACTCTTTTCCCAGCTTACTAGCGCCATCTTGAGTACCTACCGAGTACTGGCATAGACAGTACTGACAAGCATTAGCTAGCTTATAATAATATCTGTGAGATATGTGGTAAATAACGTTACAGGACGGAGAGCAGAGGGGAGGCTATGGCATTAACTCATTTACACTAAAACCATTAAAAGCACACACACAAAAATGGATGGTGGTGTTTTCGGGCTATAATCTTAAACTGGTTCTAAGATTGAACACGTTTTTATTAAACGATAAACTGACATTTGACGCTACACTCATGCTGTTAGACACAGTATATAAACCAATTCACACTGATTGCTTAATTAATACTGTTTGGAAAGATTCGTATGTTATCAACTTTAATTCAATTTGGCGATTAGCGTTAGCTCACTAACAATATATTTACATCCACTCACACCAGACAAAATGAGCACTGCACAGACGAGTGTTTGCAGTTGGTGTCCAACAGTGTCACCAAAGTATCTATACAGCTGTAAAATGTTGCATAACAGAGTAATAGGAAATGAAAGTGGTCTTGTGGTTTGAGCAGTTAAAGAGGCTGATCTAATCAGCACATGGCCAGCTCTGAGGGAAGGTGGTGGTAGGTGATTGGGAGGCTTCTTCACTGCTGCCACCTGACTGCTTATCATGACGGACAAAAGGCAGAGGGAGACTGAATAAGGGGAGTGCTGGGAAAAACAACACAGCCTTCAGACCTCAGTAACAGAAATGACTCTTCCAGCCCCCCACCCTCTCCTTCCTGTGAACTTTGGAGCACCCCGGAGCCGAGTGAGCACTAAACTGCACATAATGAGCAGTCGTGGGGGAAGCTGAGGAGAGGAGTGTGGACGTAAGAGGCACCGGGGTGGACACCACACTCCAAAGTGTCCTTTTAGGGAGGCTCCACAAGTGTCTCATGACATCTCAATGTCTGGAAGCCACCTGATTGTAAGCCTGCAGTCTTGACGCATTAGTAATTTGCCCTTTGGCCCTACACGTTATTACCGGCAAAGAGTTTGCATACACAGTGAGCAGAACGATTCAGAGCAATCATACAGGTATTATTAACAGAGAAAGAATCCCAAACATCCACCTCACCCAGCTCTGCACAAGGGTCACTGCAGACAAAGTGCACATTTTTAGAGTGGACACGTGCATGGGAAAGTTTCATGAGTTCTCCTGCTGAATGCAATCACTTGTTTCAGTTTCATAACAGTTTTAACAGTTGTATATTTTTATATGGCACACTAAACTTCTAACTTTTAGACAGAACAGTGCCTCCAGAATTTTGCAGGCTGTTTTCGTGATTGTTGCAGCTTGAAATGCCTGATTTCACTGCAACTTTTCTAAAAGAAACGGATGTGTTATGCAATGTTTTGATGCATTTGTTTTGCAATGAAATTGTGGAAAGTTAAGATTGCAAAACTAGTTTCATCATTTTATTAATTATTTATTAAAAATCGAAGGCAACTTGTTCCAGTGAGATTCTCGCTGGAAACTACAATGAAATGAAAATTTGCTGAAATGTGGTGGTGATTGGTTTAATTTACAATACTTCTTTGTAGGTTTATCACTATGATGGAGGCCTCTTGTCACATGGCCATTTGATAGATTGTTATTATATTGATAAATATCAATTACAGCTTGGAGATCTAGCACTGGGGATCTGTAAAGGGAAGCAAAAATAAAACTTTCTCAAGCAGCGAGGACACAGACATGTAAAAAAAAGGTATAGAGAGGAGAGTGTATCATGTGAATATGGTGAACCTCTGCAAAATGAGAAAGGGTAGGATGGAGAATGTGGCTTTCTTGAGGGACTTAGGTGTATGTTCAGTCAGACCACTTTGCAGAGACTCCATTCCATTAACAAGGTGTGACACTGTGGTGTAAAAGCCAACTGTGTACATCCTCTCTTGTGCATTGACCCGTGCACACAGGCACATGTTTAGCTCATGTATGCAGCATGCATAGTAGCACATGACTGCAAACATGTGATACTGACAGTCATTATGACGTGAAAAAAATTTACATTTGCAAAGATGGAATGCTAAATGCAGTTAAATATGTATTTATTACAACCCAAAGGCCTGCATGCATGCTTAGCAGTTACCACAATCCATGAGACCCAGTCACAGGATCTCCTGGAGGACTACACAAATTTCTACACAAAAGTCAGTGTCTCTATTTCTCAAGTGCCACATGTTCTGACCTGGTGTTGTCTCGAGGTAAAACCGAAACAGCCTTTCTCATGACAAAGCCACCAGAGCAGGGTTTTACAATGAAAAGTAAATAGAACACTTCTGAACACACATTATCACGTTGCAGTAAATCATTTACATAAGTGATTGAGAACATTCATGCTGTGATGAGGTCACAATGACCGAGACTGTGTGTGCTCCTTAAAAGGGCAGTCGTGTGTATTTTAATGCAATGAGACCCTGCTTATTATCCAAAATGAGGAAGTCATCTTCCCAAACGCTCTACATTACCTCAGTTAACAATGACCTACATGATAGGAAATTCATACCTAGTCTGGTGCACAGAGTTCAAATGATGACTGAGCCTTATTCGCTCATGCATTTTGGAGTATTATAATGCTGTATTCATTCAAAGCAGCTACCAGGATCTCACAGGGAAAGTATGTGCCGGCCGGTTGCAGCGGTTTGTTTTCAGAACAGTGTAACTCCAATGGAACGCGGCTGCAATGCCGAGCAGCATACCACCCTGTTTCGCCCCTAATGAACATCAATCAAAGGTGCATTCTTACAGTGGCACAGACCACCAAGTGTATACTCGCAAGGCAATGCAATTAAAGACAACTTATTTCTGGACTGGAAAATATTTCCTTTGCCACTGTCTGGAGTAGGAAAATGTTTTACAGAAAAAAAATCAAAGCAGGAAAGAGCAGCTTGCATAAAAGAATCCCAGGCATGCAACCAGTGGCTGGACAGATTTTCTGGGCAGGGTGACATCCAGACTGCTACTTGGGCTTCCTCTCTTAACTGCCAGACCCATATGTTTGTTAACTGGAGTCCAACATTCCCTGGACGGCTCCCGCAGCAAAGATCAGGGTGGAATTCTTGTCTGGCAGACACGTGGCACAGGAGCGTCTCACAGCAGTACATAGACAGATAAAGCAAGCTGTGTGGACTGTTTATTGTCAAGACCCTGTGGTCATGATTAGAGGGCAGACATACTGTTGCTATGCAGAGGCTCTCTCTACAGCCATGCTAGCAGCTCTGTGAGGCTATGGTAATTGCTAACGCCAGCATGCTAACATGGTCACAAGGACAAGGCTACCATGCAGGTATTATGTTTACCACGTTGGCCATTGGTTTAGTGTTTTAGCATGCTAGAATTGGCTAATTAGCACTAAACGCAAAGTACAGCTGAGGCTGATTAACGTTGCGAGGCAGCTGGACTCCCGAGATCATGCCAGCATCCATCTTGCCAGGCTTGTCCAAACCACAGTGATTCGGACTAATTGGCATCCTATGAGGAACTACTGGAAGCTATGGCATAAGCTACAGACGTGGTTTAAAGCTACATGTACGTGTGACAACGTGTGAGAAATGACTTTTTGGTCAGTTGTATCAAAACTGGAGAATATTTCCTTACTTTTCCAGATGAAAATATGTGAGGCAGCTAGGTTCCAGATTTTGTGAACTTGCAAGAATCGATCATGGCTTTAAGCCATGTGCTTATATCCAACCACAGTGGTCCTAGACCAATCAGGGTCCTTTAATGCTGGGTGTGTGTATGATGTTTGTGAGCAAACAACGATAGCGGCTTCTTAAGAAGTTAACATAGATGCTGCTAGCAGAGTATTTCTTTTTATTAAAAAAATAGCAAGAACAGCACTGAAGGCTTTTCTTGATGGTAAAGATCTTTTCTCCTCACTGGCTTCAGTAAGAGTTTGACTGTTATATATATCGATATATTACATTGAGCTGACTGGCTGAAGTTTGAGTTCTCTATCTAGATAGGGCCTTTCGCAGCCACCATAGTTTCTCCTACATACTTGAAAGGCATTTTCAGTTGGTTGCAATCTGCAACTTCACCGCTAGATGCCACTAAATCAAACACACTGGTCCTTTAATTCATCCTATAGTTGTTGGAGTAAGTAGTGGTCTGACCAGTAGACATGCCTAGAGACATGACGCTAGCATGGCTAAAACCAGTACATACATGTTGTCTTCCTTGCAATTCCCCCCAGTGACAGAGGTAAAGTCAGCACCTGGCAGGCACTTGTGTGAAAACCCTTTCCATGAAAACAGGATCTGTAGTGACCTAGTTGTTGAGTGAGCTCATAATATGTCACAAGGAGGCAACAAGAAGGGGGGCTGGTAATTAAACATCTGAAACTGCAGGAACAATTCATTCACGCTAATGGTTTTGTGTAGGCACAATAGGATTGGATCTGTTCTCTTCCCACAAAGCCTCACACAGGAAATGTTCCTGTGCTAATAAGCCACATAATACTGCATTTTTAGTATTAATCTAAAGCATATGGTTTACATTGTAAATATTTTCCCAGGTGGAGAAGAAAAAAAGTAAAGTTCAGTGGCTGAAGGAGCCCTGGCTGCACACTACTGATACTTTCTGTGCCCTGTAGCAAAAACCTGATAAGGCTGTTCGTCCTACTTCAAAGCCAACATGTGTCTACATTATAGCTGTGCAGATAGGACAGTTAATCTCAAGTGGAATCTGCATGCATCCAGGGCGCTTGGAGGCCACCCAGTGTACACCGATCCCAGTATGAATTCCCGGGTTTAGAGGTGCACGTACATAAATAACATTAAGAATGTAAATCTCTGGAAATCTAAGATTTATTTTTACAAGCAAAACAGACTACATCACAGTCCCTGAGAACAGAAGAAAGCTGCCAAGGATATCTCACACAGGAACAAAAGGTGTATTCTTTTCTGTCTCTTACAGATCTTAGAAGATTTTTTTTCTTCTGTTTCCTGGGAAAAAATGAAGCATGACATATGTGGTGTTAGGATCACACACAGCTTCACGTGCAGACGTATGAGCTATTTTCATCAGTCTTCACATATGCTTACAGACGGAACTTGCACCCACCAACAACAAAAAGGCACAGCCAGTGCTGGCTTGCTGGTCATGAATGCAATGCATCAGAACCGGTGATCAAATGAGTATTAACCACATTACTTCCTGCACCGGGAAGAGACACTCCCGCCTCTGCCCCACAGCTAACCAACATGAGTAGGAGTGTGTATGTGCGTGTGATGGAGGGGGGGAGTAGGAAGGAGATTTCAGTTCAGGAAGCGGAACGTAGTGCAACCAAGCAGAAGGAAGGAAGATGCCCATATATGAGCAGATGCTTATGAAACAGGATGGAGTACATGCCTGAAGAGGCCAGAGATCTCCCTTGGGTGCGACAACAATGCAGTAAATGTGTAAACCTCCTCCTACACATATGAACACACACCCTGGCACTCGAAAGCTCAGGTTGCACCGAGCCCAAACTTTCATTCAAAGCTCAGTAAGCATCCCACCTGAAATTTGTATATATATTGTTATATAATGATAATTACAATAAGGTCTTGGGATTATTAATTATCTCTCACCATCTACAGACCAGCGGTATTAGTGTTAGATCCATTAACACCTGCACATCGACTGGGTCACTTTTTCACTCTCAAGTTTTATTATAAGTGACATTCATGCAATCAACCATACCTTGCTCTCTCCAAAATCTGTCACTGTGAAGCTACATTTTTCACAAATGTGTCCCTTCTTCTGACCTAAAATCTCAATCTAAACCTGTAAACAAATCATTTTCCAGGCATTTAATGACTAACTTACTACTAATGACATATGATTCAGTGGTATAGGGTGATTGGTGCCTCTGTCATTCCCACTCTGTGTCCCGTATGCCTCTTCTTTTAGTATGTCACTTTTGGTGACAGATAGCCAGTGCCAGGACCGGAGCCAGGCAAGTGGGCAATGCAACCGGGCTCAGCAGCTTTTATGGATGTAACTAATGGCAGAGGTGAAGAGACCGAAAAGGACGCTGACTGAGGAAGCTAAGAGGAGAAAAAGAGAGAGGAGCCACTGGACAAGAGTAAATATCAGCAGGCTTTTAGTTGTTGGAGAGAGCTTAGTGGAATAAAAGGCTGCAGACACACAGATGCAGATGCCCTTTTTGCTGTTGGAATACTTGGTAATATTGCACTTGCTTGATGTTAGGCTGTGTTAGCAAAGTTGTCAAGTTTTTGGTCAAAATGTGATCATAACAAATGCACCAGTATAGTTGTCCATAATTATGATGGTGGTATTGCTCTGAATCTGGGGGTGCCAAATTGTCTCATGAACTCATGTTTAAGCAGCTTTTGTCTTTTGTGGTATTAACAATAATGATTATTTTCATTATGGATTTATCTGTTGGTTATTTTCTTGATCAATTAATGTATTCTATATTATAGTCATAATTAAACAAAACTCACACTATTCTCATAACCAAACATGTAGTATAATAGGAAGTGCACTACCATAATAAAAGGTAATCTTAAACCTGGAGGTATGAAGGTAACAGATGGGCCAATAGTGCCATCATGTGGAGGACATTTCTTAGCACAGAACACAGGCGAGTGAGTTACCTCAGTATGAGCAGCATCAGATGCTAATGAACAGATTTAAGAGGTTTGGAAGAACACACTGATATGACATGTAATTTCCATCTGGCAGTGTAGCTCTTTGAACACTGGTAATCCTGTACTGTAACCGTCCACATGGTAATAGAACCATTTGAAGGACAGGTTCATATTTTCTCACAGTTATCTTAAAACAGTACTTGCACGCCAATATGTCCAATGAAAGAAATTTGGGTTGTTGTAATTCTTCCTCCTGTTATATATTCGTGAAGAGATCAGTTATGAAAGTGAATTTAAAAGTAAGTGAAGGAGAATCCTTAGTGGGGGGACAGTAATACAAACTCTCAGTAACTCAGACTGCTGAAGCCTCAGTGGCACAGAACAAGAAGTTTAGATTTAGTCCCCCATCAATTACATTGTAAATCATTTCAGCAAGGGATCTATTCAATGTAAGTATGGACAGTGGGAACAATTACCATGACCAATAACCCATTTAGTGTACATATGGGTATGTGGGTATGTTTTAAGAAAGAATTGAATTGAAAAGAAGAAGAAAATGGGAACCTGTCATAAAGGATAAACCTCCCATTTTTAACATGATGGTAATAGTTAATAGAGCAAGCTGGGATGTTTAGTCAGTGCAGTGTAACATAGTTGACACCGCTTTAATGCTAATGAACACAGTGCTGTGGGCTTCCAGTTAAAGCTAGAGTAGGTAACCTTTATAAAGGTAACTTTTTGTTATATTTGCTGAAACTTTCACTATATCCTGACAGTAGTACATTAGACAAATAATCTGTGAAAAACATCATGATCCTCTGACTCTTTCTAGTGTCCCTTTTGGCATTAGTATAAATCCACAGCACCTCAAAACAACCAATCAGAGCTGGGAAAAATAGTCAATTGTTAAATCTCATTCCCAGGTTGTCAAATAGCAATGCAGTATTTGGATTATCTGCCCCATCTACTAATGTCTGTGAAAATTCCAGCAAATATTTTTATAAATAATTAATTATTAGTAACTAAGTAATTTAGTATATAGTCTTATAGTTGGGGGTATAACAAGAGACAAAACCAATGCAGCAGAGGCCAAGAGATTCTAAATTTTAGTCTCTAATACATGGGTCAAGCTCGATAATTTAGGCATATACGTTTCCCATAATTCAACCAATGGCATTCACTTGTCAGTATACCTGCCTGATAAATGTCCACACCTGAGAAGTACTCCTCAGGACAGTAAAATAGGATATATGTCAAGAGAAGAGTCATTTCTTCCAATACGCCAGATTTCTTTTTTAGATAAACTTCAGCAGTTCGATGGCGGGTTATTTACCTGCTAGAAATGTGAAAATGTGGCAGCCCACTTACAGCCATTTGCATCAGCACTGTAAACTCAGTTTTCATCACCAGAGGGCAGCACCTTACAGGCAGTTCATAAAGTCTGACTGGAGATATGAAAGGCGTATGGGGACTGGGTTAGATTAATAATGGATAGACTGGTGAAGCAATGTTTGTTACCTGATCCTTCTCTCAATTACAGTAAAGGCTGGGGATGCTGGTAGCAACAGTTGACACAAATGAGAGCCAGAGTCTATTGACAGAGACACTGAACTGTGTGGGAAAAGATCTCAAGGAGCATGTATTGGGGTCCCAGTCTGTGTGAGCAGCATTAATCTAGAAAGAAAAGCAAAGGACATGTTGAAATTACTAACCAGCCATGACAGCTAAACCAAACAGTCCAATATGAATGGGTTTCCAGCACCAGAGAGTCAGATTCTCCAGTCCACATTTTCACTATTTTTTAGAAACCTAATCAGAAACACTGACAGATTTGTGTGACTATAGAAAACTGTTTATTTATTAGACCTTTCTGCAAAACCGTGAGACCATGAGCCACCGCAGTGTGATGAATACCGGTCCACTGACATCATTTAAGGAAAATGTTGGGCCCTGGCATGCCAAATCAACATACTGTAGCTTCTGCTCCATTTGCATTCATTACCACATTCTGGTGAAACCAGTTAGATGGTCAGTCATTTGGTCTGAGGACTCTCTGTTTCCCCCTAATTCTGTAACACCAAGTGGAGGTGGGTTTTAATGTCAGTCCAAAGCACTGTTTAGTTTCTTTCTGTTTACTTGCTTTCAGCAGTTACATTTCTCCTCCACTTAAAGGCCTAATTCATCATACAGTCTTGTATATATTGATGAGATTTGCATGGGGCACATGCTCTACAAACATGAGTTAAAATAATCTTTATGACGCAGACTTTGTTGACCTTGTGGTCAGGAAGCCTTGTGAGGTTGCTTGATATACCAACTGACAATCTATTAAAGCAGTAATAATTCATTTTTGGCCACAAATATCTCTCTCTTTAGCTGCTAAATGCCATTATATATAGTGGGATGATCAGCCTTTTCACTGAAATACAATTGCCTGTGGTTGGAAACGCAGTTGATGAGAGAGTGAACCAAAAAGAGTTAAAGGGCCGTAAAAAGAAATGAATGAGCTGAAAGATGCTAAAACACTTAACAGAGCTGATAGGAAAATTCAGGTCTAGTGATAATTATCGGTGGGTTTGTCACTATGGCAACTCCCTTTACATTACAGGTAGTCATTTGACACATTGTTATCATAAAAATACTGTTCAGTGCAGCTTTAAGTAACATTTGAAGTTAAAAAATCCACGTTTTCAAAAAGTAATTCTTTAACAATATATATGTGAATATACCTGAACATTAAAGAACCAGTGTGTGGGATGTAGTGGCATCTAGCAGTGTAGTTTTACAGGATTACAACTCCCTCGCCTCACCCTCCAAGCACATTCCAAGTGTGTAGAAGAAACTACAGTGGCAAAGAAATATGAAAGGCCCGATCGAGAGACAGTGTTTGGTTTGTCTGTTCTGGGCTACTGCAGAAACATGGCTGTTGAACACGGCAGGCTCTGTAGAAGAGGCCCTCCAGCTCATCCTAACATAACAAAAACACAATGATTATTATTTTCAGTGATTATTCACTAATTAAAACATACTGATATATTATATTAAATTTCTGCCAATAGACTCTCCTAAATGTTACACACTGGACCTTTAAATGGTTTAAAAATTATATTGATTGGCTCTTTAAAGTCAAGACCTATAAAAGCCATGCTGGTCAGGAACATTCCGGCTGAATAAATAAGCTGTATAAGTTTCTTATCTTAAAGTTTTTTATTTTAAAGCTAGTGTAAGAGAAAGCAGCAGCTTGGATTATGTTTGTGTGAGTATGTGTTTGAACATTAAACTCTGCCATGTCTGAATGATTTTAATCTAAAAGCTGTGTATATTAGTGGAAGGGAAGAGTTATTGTTTTACAAATGAAATTAGTTTTCATCCTTAAATACACTGCATTAGGGTGTACTACACAGAAACATAACACCAGAATAAACGAAGAGCAACTGTTCAACCAACTCTGTTATTGTACAATGCTGAAACCAAAGATGTTTTATTATCTGCTGTGTTCCAGTTGCTAGGCAACCTCTTACTTCCTTGTCTAGTTTATAATTGACCATGCTGTCCAGTATCAGGGCAGGGTGGCGGAGGGTTGTTTTAGGTCAGTATAACGCAGCCTAACGGGAACTAAACACCATATAATAAAGATTATGACATCAATTTAAAGCTTTACATAATGAGTATTTACAAATCTGTGCTCCACACACACAACAGCACACAGTTATCGAAAGACTAACCACCTGCAATGTCATCAAGACAATAACACCTCTCTCAGGTAACGCACACAGTGGTAATATGGGTGTCATCAACAATGCTTCCTCACTAGCTTACCACTTACATCCTTATTCAGTTATTCATTTGTGCATGCATTTATTTAAATGTAACTGTTATGTATCTTTATTAATACTGGAATGCATACAGTTCATTCTTGCTTCTCTCTTAAAATAAATACATAACGGGGTAGCATTTGCCATTGTAACAAACATTAATGGTGGAAATAATGGAAGTATATGCACATACACACATCACTTTAAATTTGTACTTTTGATTGACTTTTTTTATTTATAGTAGGTGTTCAATAGGTCTATCTTCATTAAAACACACTGAGAGACACTGTGCAACCCAACCAACCAATTACACATCAGTGCATACTTCACCCACAGGAACCAGTTGACTGGAGGAGGGCATAAAAGAAGGATAACTGAATTTAATGACAATGGATCTATTAGGAGACTCATTCCCTTGATGCTGCACAGATACACAACAGACCCTGCGGTTGGTTTGTGTAATTGTGTCAGTCGAGCTGCATATCATGTGGGACTGCACAAAGCACATGTCTATAAATATCCCACTGCAGCAATATGACAGGTCCCACAGTGTCAGTGTGATCATACACAGGATGACACTAGCCGGTGACCTGGCTACTGTCACATAGGCCTGTGTGTCACTCTGCAGGGTGAATGATCCGGGAGCTGCAAGGACATCCTGCCACAGGGACAGGAAGAGCACCAGCAAGGCAGCGCTTTCTCCTCACACTATCTGATCAAAGCATAAACTGTTTAGAAAAGGAGGATATTGATGACGTAGTTTCCAGGAAGTCACAGGGGTTTTATAAAAGTGAATTAATACAATTAAAGATCCCCTCCAGTCATGTCTTAAGACATATATAATCTGCTCAGAACAATAGCTTGTGTCTAATATGTTTTTCTATGTTGTTTCTACTTTACTGTGGTCCATTCTCAGCGTATGTGCACTCGTGGCTTCAGGTTTCTACATCACACTTAACTTCCATACTATTGTGATGCTGTCTTTCACATCATCAGGTGAAAACATCCTTCTTGTGTCACATTCTGCACATGCATTGTTCAAACATCACACTGTAGGAACAAGAAGAACAACTGATTTTTGACTGGAGGGAGAATTTAAAAAGCTCTTATTTTGAATTTATAAGCAACCAAAATGCACATTTAACTGCTCTTTTATTTCAGGCAGCAACTATTGTCAATCAATTTCCAAACTCATGTAGGATTATATGTTGCAAAACAAAATATGTGGCTCACACTTGTTGCTTCTCTACAGACTGCTCTGAATTAGAGATGCATGACCAAAAGGGACTGACAGTAAGAATAAAGCCTCAATTTGCAGTCAGTGTGTGAATGTATGTGTGGCAGTCTGCTAACCCAGTAACATCAATGAGGAGAACTATGGAGGCCTAATTTCATCTGTGCTACTGCCAGGTTGCCAAGGCAACACTCAGCTACTTGACATCAGCATCCCACCCCAGTCAAAAACATCCCAAAAAATGAGGGAATGCTTTCACCTCCATATTCTCCCCCACAGCTAAATCCACTTCAAATATAAAAGCCAGTATATATAATGTACAAAATAGTGTTTGATAAGTGACAAGTGTGATATAAAGAATTGGTGTACCAGGGCTGCATCAAATGTATCAAAATGTAAAACAGCACGTAGAATAAAGAAGCTCACACAGTTACACACTATAACATGAACATGCACACTCTTGTTGTGATCAGTTTTTTGGAATATTCTGTCAGGAAAAAAAATTGACTCAAAACACAATATTCAATCTGGGTTGTTTCCACAGAAACCAGGATGTTAGAGAAAAAATCGAAAGAAAAAAATCGCTATAATAAATCAGTAGTTTGTTTTGTCTAAACAGCAGTCATCTTTGAAAAGCTGGAATCAGATCACTTTCTGCATTTTTACTTGATAAATGAATAAATTGAATTATTTCCTATTATGTGTTATATATCAACTAATTACTTAAAGGGACAGACCTTGTTGTGAGCAGTTTCATGTACTTTCTTTAATGTATCACCACACAGAGGGTGTTTGAGAAGTTCGTCTCCTTGAGGATGAGAAGCTTGTGCTTGTGACAGCGCAGGATTTACACAGGCCCGAGTGCCATCTGGTTCTATTATATTTTAAAGAAGGCAGACATCTCTGTGGCCAATATCTACAAATTTCAGAAATGTGATTAAAGACATTTCTGGGATACTAGTGAGCATGTACACATACTATCAAGTTGAAAATGGAAAGCCAATATAACAAATAGAGGTCCATTATGAAAGCCTTCATCACTGGTTGATAAGCAGGTAATGCTTTGTGTACTAAGCAGCCTCATATGGGTGACATTTCCACCCATACTCAGTGACTGTATAATACCTTCATCACTGGGATACGCTCCGGTGAGGAGGCTGAGAGAGCTCTGACGTGTGTCAAGGCAGTAGAACATTTTTCACATATTGCCGTGGACTAACAGGGGCCGGAGGCTGACGGCGGTGGCTCCACTGTATTGACTGGAAGCATTCTCTGAAGGTCTTTGTGACCAGAGCAGTGACGCACAGACGAGCTCCCCGGAGGCCAAGCGTGGAATTTGAGTCGAGGGATAGAGGGAGGAAGGGGGAGAGTGGGGGGGCGACGCTCTCACGAGATTAAACCATGCTAAGGTCTGCGCCAGTGACTGTGGTGTAACCAGGCAACGCAGCCAAAAAACCCACGTCAGTGCCAGAAACCCACTCAGGTGGGGTCACACTCAACTGCCAGAAGCCATGTTGCTGAAAAGATAAACTGAAAAATATTCTGGTATGCCTTTAAGAACACTGTGATGCCTTCTCTTTTCTGGTCTGTTGCACAGCACATTATATGCTTTCACTGGTAAATATTAGAACAAAACACAGATTCTGTTTGAAACACAGTGCCATGATCATATATTACGATTATTAAGATTTACAGGAACAGATGTCCAAGTAACCAAAAATATGAAACATTACACTATAAATGTATCAATTTGATACATACTGTTAACATGTTCACATCTTGGTTGTTTAATTCACATGGTAAGGTTGGGAGCCTTTTCCTGACAAAGATGAACTGAATGGGGTGGAATGGATGAATGAAGTTGTTCTGAGCACTGGAGCTCTAGTTACCACTTGTTGCTCCTGCTACTGTAATTTTTGCATGTGGAAGTAAACACAGGGTAGCATCTGTTCAGACAGTAAAAATCACTATTACCATAATGTCATGGGTACACCTGGGAGTGAAACAAGCTACCAACAGCTATCTCAGTCAGAGGCTATTCTTGTCAGAGCAGAAGATGCCTTTAAAAATCAAACGCATTAACCGGCACTGCAAAGTTTAGTAGCTGCATTACAGAAACTTCCTAACTTGTAGATCCTATCTTAACTGTTTGGTAACCATGGAGATTAGAGTTAGGAGCTGTTTTTGGAACAAAAGCCATTACAGTTAAACAGTTCCTATCCAACTTAAGATAAGAAAAGTGTATTACACAAGCATCCTAAATTCCCCAAATCATAATGCTGCAGTAGATAACTTTTATAAAAATAACCTTTATGTCACACTGTATTTGCTGAAACTTTCACAACAACCAATCAGAACCGAGAAAAACAGACACTTGGGTCCTGAAGCTTCAGGCCATCAACCCAAAGTGTCACTATTTGACAACCTAGGAATCGACGCAACAACTATCTTTCTTGTCTCTGATTGGTTGCTTTCGTCTATCTCTCTTATTTACTACTGTCTGGATACTGTTAAAGTTTATGAAAATATTACAAAGAGTTATTTCTCTAAAAGTTTACATTTTTATGTTTCAATGAGAAAAAGCAGTTACATAGTTGTTTAGCTCAGCGAGATGAGAAAAGTAGCATAGGTTGCTAGGTAACAGGCAGATAGTATAAGGTAAGATAAGATGGGATTCCTAAATTTAGTTAGGAGTTGCATCTGTAATACCAAAAAGGGAAAAATCCCATCTTAGACTCTTCCTATCTCAACTTAAGACTTAAGATAGATCCTCTTAAATGTTACACACATGACCTTTAAGATAGGAACTTTCTGTAAGAGTGCAATTACTCATATAATAGACTGCTTAATTTAAAAAGATGGCTCCAATATTTCAATTGTACTAATAACACATATTCCAAAGTATTTGGTATAAGTCAGGTATACAAAACCTAAAACAACATTTGGCCTTTCAGTATTTTTGGTTTCTGGATACCTGCATGGACATCTAAGATAATACAACTACTGATGTCTTCCCCCTTTAGATTTTGTATATCAGCGTCACAATGACAACAGAATTCAATGTGAATGAATCTGCAAAAACTTACAAATATTGTGTCAACAAATCCATTTCTCATTTGGTCCACAATGTGTCAACAGAAATATTGATGTCCAGAACAACTTCCTGAAGCCCCAGGAGACGTCTTCAAAAAGGCCCCAGCCACTACTCTAAACCTCCAAATTTACTTTAATTTGACACATAGAGTTGTAGTAGTAAATCCATGCATTAGACAAACCAAAACTGACTATGGAAAATGACTTAATCGATCAATCAATTTACTGTCAATTAATTACATTTTCAGCTCTTTCCCAAACCAACACTACCCATCTCAGCTGTAGGCCATAAGGCAAGGCTGTTTTTCATTTAATCCTGTTCCCATATATGGGGCACTAAATTGTTTTTCCTTCAAAAAAAGATCTGTTGGTTTTGAGCGAGAAAAAAAGTTCTCAATGTGTCATCTTGCAGGTTTTTTATACAAATGTATGGATTGTGACAAAACAAATGGCAGGATGTTTTGCAGAGAACTTTTAAAACAGAGATCATAAGGGTGTTGTCTCTTTTTCTTAGTTCACCTGTTGAAACTTAGAACCTGGGGTGAGATCATGGTTAGGTCAATCGTCCTAACTAAAAGGTTTCACTAAAGAGTTCCAAGGTCCCCACTGTGGATCTGATGTGATACTGTATTCTCTCATTTTCCTAACTTTCCAAAGTGTGTTTCCAAGCACAGCCTAAACGTTTGATTTCTTCCTGATTTATTATTGGGACTTTAAAGAAGGAAAGCTATTTAACACCAAGTAGGCTTTGCATGGAGAATAAAATGCCCTGATATCCACCGACTTTCAAAGAAAATTTAACAACATACTTGAGCTTCTCAGAGACACTCGTCCATGGTATCCCTGAGAGAAGAAGCAAGTCATTTCCTTCTCTTTTATTCCTCTTTAGTATGTCACTCATGCTGCTTTAAAACACCTGTTTACCACCCAGAAGAGACTGTATCCAGCATGTAAATCTGACTAACACTTACAGAACAAACACTTGTTTCCACAAACTGCTGTCAGGGTAATGCTGATGGACTGGAGGCCACAGTTGTACCTGCTGCTGTTTTTTAACCACAGCATTACTGTCCACACACACCGCTGTCATGTCATCATGTTACAGACACTTGCTAAAAGATTATTGGTGTAATCTGTGTGCTGATACTCACCTGGCCTCTCGGATCCGACAGAGTTGTTGATTCCTTCAAAGTAGAGCCATGAAACGACGCCAGTGGAGCTCCTTTCATGAAAACATGCGCACTAGTTGTGTGGAATGAAAAGTTTGAGGACGCGGAGGACAAACATTGAGTCCTGTTGATGTGGAGCGCAGAGACAGGAGACACGGAGGCAGTCATCTGCTGCTGGCGGCTGCTGAGCTGCTGGGCTGGGTTTCTTCTCTCCTGTTGGGAGGAGACAACAGCGCCCTCTGCCGGCGCGTTTGGCCACCAGGCCATTCTGTACATACAGCTATAGAAAAGGGACCAAGTACCAATTTAAACTACTTCTTCACATACAATTAAAATAAAAACACAACTCTATTATAAAAGAATTTAAAAGTATAAAAAGTCAATGCGCTGATAACAAGGGAGCAGGTTTTGTGGCTTTATTTGTTGGGCTGCAAACAACATGACATATGACATAAATATCAAATATTAATTGTAAAACAAAAATGCAGTTTGCAGCTGATCTGTGTATTTCTCTGAAGAAAATAAGATATCCTGTGGGATGGCAGATTATGTTCTCCTCCCTTGTGTATATGAAGCTCATTTTAAAACACTGGGGAAAAATAAAGGCCCCTACTTTACAGATATGGAAAGAAAAGATGAGGTAATATTTGAACATAGAAGAGACATTGTCTGAGGATAACAACAAAACCAAGCAATTCACTGAGGATTGGAAGTGCATCTATGAGGCTCTATCAAGCTTAAAAAACTGAACTTTTGGCATGGCTGTGAAGGGAAAGGGGGAACTCTGGGGAAGGCAACAGGACATAGCATTAATGCATTTGTGTGTGTGTGTGTGTGTGTGTGTGTGTGTGTGTGTTGTAGGAATGGGGGGATGAGAGGTATATGTGTTAGGTGTAAGATGTAACGCTTTCATGAAGCACTTGAACGTTGCAGTGGCCCTCCTGTGAGATGACAATACCAGCAGTGGCCCCAAGGCAATTTGAGAAATTTGAGTTTGAGTTGCCTGGTTTACAGACATTCATGTCTGGATTACCAGTGTTAGTTCAGATAACTTTAAAATGTAGTCAGTTACTGAAAACAAATTCCATTGCAAATGAAAAAAAAATGTAATCTAATCTGAATACTTCAAACACTAAAAATATATATCTTATCTAGCTAATCTATTCTAATAAAAAAATGAATGCAGCCACAAAAATGTAAATTTTTCTCTTTAAGTATCTTTTTCAGTGCAAATCAAATCCTTTTTACATATTCAGCATAAACAATTGGTCACATCAAATAAAACCAAATGTCTTCTGTGATTTTGATATATTTATATACTTATTATATACTTTTTTACAAATAGATTTACTGAGTAATATTTTGTAGTTGACATGCATGTCAGAAAAGCACAGGGCAGTAGGTTATATGATGTCTGAATGAATGTGGTCATTTAATAGAAAATACACCAAACACTGTATGTTTAAGTCTAGATACAAAGCATATAACTAATTACATTTTATTGATTCTGCAGTTGATTGACAGGAGACCGGGCTAATAGACAAATAATCACATCACATACTGTAACGTGTGAATCTATTTTTTCTAAAAAAGAAAAAAAAATCCAAGGAAAGACAAAAAAACCTTCAGACATCAGTGTATTCTAGGCATTGTAAGATTCACTGATTCGGCCTTCTGGCTACTGCGAGGGTTGCATTGTAAGATTCACTGATTCGGCCTTCTGGCTACTGCGAGGGTTGCCCTCTGACACTGTGACACTAATTTAGTTTAATAAGCACACCATAAGAGAATTTTTTTTTCTGCCAGAAATGTGTCCATATTATTTATATTGAAGTATCTATCTCTTTATATCTCTGGGTGTTCCAGCAATCAATAAGCATGACAGGTTAGAGACAGTATTCAATTTACAGTACTTTGCATAAGTGTGATAAAGTGCTTTTATATTATCAATCCAATGGTTTAGCCAAAAACAAACATTCCCATCTCAGATTCCTAATAACTTCCCAGAAAATGTACAATATGATATCAATAATCATATAACATACTGATTACAGGGAAAATAAAGACTAGGATCTGAGAATGATAATAAATACCCTCTCAATTATTTGATGTATTAAAGGTAGAGTGTATATCATTTAGGAGGATCTACTGACTTACAGCACCTCCCTATAACTTTCACTGTTCCCTATTATCTATGTTTTGTGTCATGTCACACATTATTCTAGAAAGTCTGCATGGGTTAAACACAGTAGAGCTATTATAATGAAATAACACAAAAAAACATGTTTTCTAAACTACACTGAGCCTGGCAGTTACTCCTCAGCCACCTTCCCAGTGATCCTGTAGGTCTCTGTTGGCCCCTGCTCTCCACATGTCAGCCGGCTCTCTTGGCTTTCTGGCTTCTCCAGCGTATCTGTTAATAGTGAACATAATGTTAGGCAAACAGCTACTGATACAGGACACTGCATGTCTCTTTCATTTGTTTTTTCATTTGAGAACTGGATTTCAACAGTGAACTTGAAATGCTACAGACCTGTTTGTTGACTGTCTCCTGACTTGTTTTTGTTGTGCTTGTGGGAGGGGGCATAGAGGAAGATAATGCTGAAAACATACAGGTTCCACATGCCGTAGATCCCTGTAAGAAAAGCACTGTGGACTTGGAGAGTATAGTCTCCCCAGTGCCAGTGACCTTCACTGACCTGGTGAAAAATAAATAAAGCTAAAATCATTTTAAGAGCTGAGGTAAGTAATAACATAAAGGTCATAAAACCAGCAGTTAAGACTTACTTGATTTAGGATGAAGAAGATGACAGTCATGGCTGCACATGCTAGTGTTACCAGCATCAAAAACTTGAACCTGAAGATTATTCCCTGCCAAAACCAGCAAGAGTGAAAGACGGGATATTGTTTCACCTATTGTATAATTTACTGCCAATGTTTTACTTTTTTATTTGTGATTCAGGTATTAAAATAAACCAATCAAACCTTATAACGCAGTCTCCTAGCCTCTGGCATTGCAGGAAGTTGCTGTGTTTTCCCACCAATGTTCCTGAACACACAATGTACCACGCCACACAGGGACAGGAAATACAGACAAACAGAAATCCCTGCCACAATAATGAAGGTAATCTGGGATAACAGTCAAGGAAAAGACACAGACACAGAGAGAACTACATTTAAAGACCCCCTCCACCTAGAAATCAGTGTTTCTTATTGTTCCTACAGTGTGCTGTTTGAATGCTGTATGCGCAGAGTTTGACACTAGAAGGATGTTTTCACATTCATCTGCTGAAATGTGCTCATTGGAAATCTGATTTTAAGGGGTATGAGCATGATTTGTGACATCATAGTGAGTTTAGATGTAAGTCCTGGTCCAGTATCAACTTGTACAGTGTGATGTAGAAACTTGAAGCCACCAGTGCACATCCACTGAGAATGGACTTTACAGTTAAGTAGGAGACATCATCTTCTTATAATCATTGACATATATAAAGATGGACGACATGAGAGCTCTCCAAAAGAGTAGCTAAAACATCTCAATTGCTCCCTGGTGGCTGATTGCAGTGTTGGTCATAAAGGGATCGGATGGGACATGGGCCAAATTAAAAAATCAAAGTATACGTCAAAAAGAAATTTCCCGAAGATGGTTTCTGGCATTTTAGATAATTCTTATTATGCTGAAGTTTGTTTAAGTGTTAATTTTTGTGACTGAGTTGGCTAGATGTTTGGGCGGGACCTCGATACTGCAGCGCTGACCCCAATCACTGCTATGCAGACTCTGGCTCCAAATGGTAAAACATGGCAGCAGCCATTTCTGGGATATTTGGCTTCATTTTTGTACAGTGGGAGGAAGTGAAGAGACATGACATGTCATCTATTATATGTCGATGGTTGTAATACATGACTGGAGGGGATCTTTAAAGTATGTTCTTGGAAGCCAAAATCAGACTTTTTTATAATACAATATAAATATCTAAAGGATACAGCCACCCTCGTCCCAGTTTCTGATGCCCAAACACTGTAGAAAGGGTTGGTCAAATGAACCCCCCTTTATAAGTAATAAAAAAATAAAAAATAAAGAACATACATATTTACAGAAATATATAATCATAACACTACAGACCTCATTAAAAGCAGCCTTGTCATTACCTTTCACTCAGGTCAAATATAAGTAGAACAGATGAGCCAAACACCACCAGTCCAACCTGCCACCAGTATGCTGAGAGCTGATTCCTCTGACTTTGGTCCTAAATTTGTTGATAAAAAGGAAAGGCATAACTATCATGAAGTATGGAGAAAAGTAAGGAAGAGAGAACAACTAAAAGGTGCTTACCATGAGGTGTTCACCACAGAAGATGATCCAGAAACAGAAGAGTGCAGAGTAGAAGGCGCCCTGTTGGACATCTTCAAACAGCAGGATCCACGTCCACTCAAAGCCCAGAGACAGCCACTCCACCGGCACGTTCAGGAACGTCATAGAGATACCCAGAGCAAAAATCACTCTGTACAAGGCAAATACATACTATGACTTTGCTCTTAAAAAAAAGTAACTTTCTGCTGCAGGCAGAGTATTGCCCTGGTTCTACCAGACCAATGGTGCACTTAAGATTAAGCATTTTTCATTTTCCTTGCTCTACCCATGCCCTGAAGCAGTGTATACCTCTTACAAGTACGACAGAAGGTTTACCTCTGGCTTTAAGTTCACTCTGGGCTGCACTCAGTGGTTTAACTTAAGAGCAATGAAGCTGTGTTGTATAACTTCACTCAACCTTGAGATGATAGTGTAGTCAGTCTGCAATAATATATCTAAAACCTGTTCATATGTAGAAATGGAGGGATTGTATGGAGGCCCAAAGGGTTCAATATCAAGTAAATAACAAATGAAGACATTATGAAATAAAGACAAAATATAAGTACAAAACATAAATAAACAAAAAAAAATAGCTAAATTACTAAAACTCAGCTCAGTATTGTTTTTCTATCAAGTTTTACTGGAGTTTATATATTTATATATAATATATATTTTATTACTCATTAATCACTTTTCATTTCATAATGTAACTTTTCCTGACAGTGAAGCTGTCACCAATTCCCACCCCCTCACCATTCAACTAATCACGTCCCCCTAGTCGCCCTCACAACTGCCAACTAGCTAACTAGCAACAAACTAGCTTTACAAAATGAAAGTGACATTATGAAATAACATGAAATAAAAGTGTCAGTTTGAAAGATACCATTATGAACAAAACAAAAGACTTTCTAAAAAAGACATTTTGATTTTCTCTCTCTCTCTCTCTTTCTCTCTCTTTCTCTCTCTCTCTCTCTCTCTCTCTCAGGGGATCAAATGTATTCCAGTGATTGTTTATCATTATACACTCATCATAATGTGTAACTTATTTAATACACATTAGGCTTCCATACAATATTCCTGGTATAGCTTCACATTACTACTACAAAGCAGTTGGTTTGATTAATACATTTAACCATTCTTCCTTCTTGGCTCATACCTTTCCAAAAGCACTGGAGGTCTTGCCATGAGGCTGAGCCTGTGCCAGTACCAAACCGTTGCCCCAAATATCCAGGGACTGAACACAGTCTTCATGCTGATCCACACTGTAGTGAAACCTCCATTCTGGTGGATGCCCTTAGGGAAGAGGGACATTAAATGTTTGAATGTAACAGCTGAATTCAATCGAAACATATAATGAAAGTTAAACTATGAGAATTAAACTCACCACTATTTGGATGTCCTTTATTTCTCCGATGCCAACATTCACTGTGTCATTCACTGGCAAGCGCAGGTTAATCAAAAAATACTTGTGGGCCACACTTCCCAGTTCCATGAATGGTATTGGGTCACAGTGATAAAAGCGGCCTTCATTTTCATATGTCTGCAACAACGTGGACTGTTACAGTTTAGTTAAGCAGAAGCAAATGTGAAAGACTTTATTTGCATGTATTAAATGCAGTTATGCAGGTTCACCTTAGGGACTGGGAATGTGCACCTGAGCGGCCTCTGCTCCACCGAGCGAAACTCAGTGGTCCAGTCAGATATCAAATCATCCCTGTATGCCAGGCCAGCATCAATAGTGATGATAACATCCTCTTCTAAACAGACAGGGACACGATTGGCTTTATTAGATAACAGTCAAAAGAATGGACTTGGATTAAAGGTCCAGTGTGTAACATTTAAGAGGTTCTATCAGCAGCAGAAATAAAATATACTGTAATAGGCATAGGTGTGTTTTCATTAGTGTATGATCACCTGCATATAGGAATCGAATCCAGAAGGCACAAACCAAACACTGGCTGTACATAGGGGTATTCTTGTTTTGAAACAACAAAGTCAAAATGTGCAACTCTACTGCTTGATGCCACTAAATCCTACACACTGGACCTTTCAGACAACCATACAAATAGTCAGGTGCGCGGTTAGCTCAGTCGGTAGAGCTGGTGTCCCATGTACCGAGGCTGAGTCCTTGCTGCAGCGGCCTAGGGTTCCAATCCGACCTGTGGCCCTTTGCTGCGTGTCATCCCCTCTCTCTGTCTACCTTCAGCTGTCACTATCAATAAAAAGGCAATAAAAACTTAAAGAAAAACAAAACTACACAAATTGTCTGCTTGGAACTATAATATGTGTCTGATGTGTGTTTTCCACAGAAAAATCATCTACTCCTGCTTCTCAGTGGATGTGCACTGGTGGCTTCAAGTTTGTACATCACACTGTACAAGTTGTATAGTGGACCAGGACTTACCTCCAAACTATTAATGATGTCATCAATCATGCTGGTAGGCCCCGCCCCTTAAAAATCAGCTTTTCAATGAGCACAGAGAAACTTTCCACTTTCAGCAGATGAATGTGAAAACATCCTCCTAGTGTCAGACTCTGCACATACAGCATTCAAACAGCACACTGTAGAGCCAGAAGAAAATCGTATTTATGACTGGAGGGGGACTTTAAATTACTGACAGACTCTTACCGATCTGATTGATCATTTTGAAAGCAATGTCAAACTGTAGAACAGCCAGCATATACTGGAACCAGGGGCTCATCTCCTTGTTAGGAAGAGGTACATGCACAGCAAACACGATGTCATTGGCATCCAGTGTTTTTGCCAGTGGCTCATCGAAACTGTGGATCTGCTGGCACTGATTTGGTCCCCACGGTACAAGCCAGCCGCGTTCCCTGTGGTGATTGATGCATTTGGTAGCCAAGTAGCGAATGGCACTGGTAGGACTGGGAGCTATGGCAGAGATGAATAATCTGTCAGAAACATGTTTATGTTCTGTTAAGTACAGACAGAATAAAGGTTCTTTTTTTAGCCACACCGAGAGACAGCTGTTTAAATATAGATTTTTGGGGCACTTCCAACACAAACCATAATACAATTACTAATTACAACAATTTAATAAACAAAGTAATAAAAATCTGGCAACTTACCAATTAGTGCTCCAACCAAAATGGAAATAACTTGGAAAACAAGAATAAAGAATCCCAAGATAACCAGTTTCTTAGTGCTCATGTTCTCTATGATTGCTCCTGCCATTTCTAAAAGAGAATTTATTAACCTGAAACTACAAGCCTGTGGTCCCAGCAGGTAAAGTGCTCCTCTGCTGTCCGCATACCGGCTCACACACGACTCTCCCAGGAGGAGGAAGAAATCAACGTCAAACAGTGAGTGCAGAGGGGGGAGGGGGTATAACCATCATGTGTTTGGATTCATAATAAGAAAAAAAAAATTGTTGTTGTATGATTAAAAAACACAAAACAATTGTCTATAAAACATGACTCCTTTATTGCTTAAAGAATACAACTTTGTAGCATAGGCGAGTGAATGTGTGTCACAACTAAGGTTACTTGTCTTTACACTGAGGATTGACCACAGTCACAATGCAAATGTTTGATACTGCACCCGAGGAGAGGGGAAATAACAAATTCAGTCTGGATATCAAAGCATCTTACAAAGTCATAGGTTAATAATCCTTAACATTGTTTATACTGACCCAGAGTCAGCAACGAGAATCACAGTAGCACCTACACCTTTAAAAAAACAGTAACTCTGGGTTGTTAGTCTGTCCTCTATCTTTGGTTCTATGAGATGAAAATATACTGTTTCGGAACGGTGTGGGTAATTATCAATACTGTGGTTGGTTCAAGGTAGAAAGCAAATTCAACATAAAGTATCTGAATGTGCTAAAATTTAAACAAAATGTCAATTTATCTATCTTTATTCCAATATTCACAACCCCTAAAAATGATCCTCTGTTAAACAAATATACTAAAGGGGAATAAATGAAAAGTCTCTGTAAAAATTCACCATGATGAAAGGAGAAACCGACAGCTCCGAAATTATTCTAGAGCCGTTCTCCTAAACCACCAAAAGTGATCAAGCACAACGGATAACAGAAGTAAGCTATCTGGTGCAGTACCTGAAGGAGCGAACACTTGCTGCATTATCACCAAAACTCACTGACATATCCCAGGCAACGTTGGCCTTCTGTGTCCACAACACATCCAGAAATCTACAAATTACTCACAACATAATGTCAAGACATAATTAAACAGAAGCAAATGGAAAAAAGGGGGGAAAGAAGAGATTAATCCAAAACTTTATTAACAGCCTTCTCAATCCAAATCATTTTCAGGTACTGGTATCTGAACGTGCGGTGATTTTGAAATCCCCCTTCATCTTTCTCTTCACTGTCCGTTCCAATGTGCATTTATCCATGTCACACTGATGTATACCAGCGGTCAAACATGTCTCATGTCTCTGTCGATGACAGCACTGGGAGATTTGTGTGCCAAAACGGTCCCAGGAAGGGATTCGGACAAGTCGAACGACGTCCTGGGATCACATGTCGTCCTCTTCATCTTCATCCTGAGAGGAACCGGCCTGCTGGGCGGCGCTGGCAGATGCTGCTGCCATCTGTGCCTGTTGGGCGGCCTGCTGCATCTGTAGCCACTCCTGCTGGGCGAGCTCTGCCTGCTGCTGCCGCGCCTGCATACACACAGTCAAACCAAAGCAGAGACATCAGATAAGGGAAGGCCAACGCAGGGCTTATTAGGCAATCATTATGATGATATATCTGATGTCAAATTAGAGCTAAGCAACTCAAATATCACAGTATTTTTGACTCAATACTATGCTACTGTATGCATTAGACATGAGAAAAATGATCCCAAGGTTTCTGAAATACATTACTGAATTATATTATACAGTAAGTTGCAAAGACATTGATTTATTGATTAGTCTAACACTAGATGAAGTGCCATGCATTATTAGACATTGGTGTTCATTTATAATACGTACAAAGTACATGTTTGTAATCTCTCATTCACTTAAAGAGCAACAGCTAAGCAAGGAGACAGTTTGCATTGGAAAAGGCTTTGCTACATCACAACATGTAAATCTGAGTTGCAGCTCTTTAAAACTGTGTCTTGTTGCACACACAAAATATGCTAGACTAGCCTCTCTGCAGCCCTTGCAAGCAGTTACATGCTGCACCACACCTAAGCCTGGACCCCCACAGACCTACCTACAGAACCATTGCACATGATGCTATGATACTTCATTATGTTTAGTTCTGACACTGAGGCAGAGGTGTATCCTTAACAGCTACTATTTTCTGATACTTAATGGTTGCTTTACAGTAATATTCAGGGTTTAAGGATTTATTTGTCACACACTCTCAATATGTGTAGTGAAACAGGGGAATGACCCATTCTAGTGGGTGTGCTAAAATGTTAGTGTGCAATAACAAAGATCATAAGAATTAGAATTGAGTCGGCTCAGTAACTTGGACAAAGTTGTCCTGCTGCTCTATAAGTTCATCACACAATTTTTTTCTATGAAATTGAAAGCATGTTTCAAATCAGTAAATAGATAAAGCATATCCCCAATACCACCTCTTTCATTGTCTTCATATTTTACACTACAGTTACGATACGTACTTGCTTATAACATAACTCTCCCTGCAGGGACTGCAGGTCTTTTAATATTTTTGGCTATTATTACACTAGCACATTTTTATCCAATGTGATGTTCATTTTACTGTAATCACAAATTATTAACCAGAATACTGCATATTTAAATGTCTGCTTTCTTACACATAACTGTAATGTGTAACATCACATATTAATACATTATAACGTTTTCAAACTGTGTACAAGGGGGGACCCTGCCAAAAAGTGTTTTAAATACTCTCAAGAATTCACTCATTCAATTAACTTGAGGGGTATTTCTTGTGAGGTATTGTCCTTGGGCAAGATCCTGAACTCCAAACTGCTCCCGATGGCTGTGCCACCAATGTTTTGAGTGTGTGTAGGGGTGAACTTAATATCACTGAGCACTTTGGACAGGAAGCACTTTATCGCTCTTACTGAGCAGGTTGGCACCTTGCATGGCAGCCTCTGCCACCAGTGTATGGATGTGTGTGTGAGTGGGTATATGTGATACATGCTTTGGGAGGTCAGTGGACCAGAACATCCATTTACAACAAGATTACACACCACACATTGCAATAGATCATACGGTGAAATCCAGCCCACAGCTGTACGTTAGATGAACGGTAATATGGGGGTGCTCATCCACAACATCAGTACATGGAGAACTGTAGATTTGTTACTAAGTTGTATTGTAACTCAGATCATACCTTGGCAAACAATTCCTGTTGTTGTCTGAGGAGCTCTTCCTCCGGGATACCCAGGTTCTCCAGTCGAGAGCTCGCCTTCCTCCTCTTCAGAGCAACAGTTTTACACTCCTGCAGGACGTCTTTCACCTCTGTGATGTATGATGCGAAACCAAGGCTCTCGAGGGCTGTGGTGTGAAAGCAAGAGGTGAAAGCGAAATAATTACTTTCTGTGGTTTAAAATTCAAAGCGGAGACATGGACACACCCCCTCCTGTGCTCCTCAGACCGAGCATACATGGACCAGGACTCACCATTGATGACATGCTCAGGAGATATGGTCTTCTTGTCGGACTTGTTGCATATTTCATTGGCTTCTGAGGATATGAGGTGTATGAACTCTGTGCAGCAGTTAACCACAAGCTCCCTGGCGTCGTTAGCCACTCGTACGTTAGGGAGAGTTTCTTTAATCATCTTGTTGATAGCTGCTCTGGGGATGGTGAGGTCGTCGTCGTTCCCAGAGGAAGAAGCCATCGTGGCAGAAACTGACCACAAACCAGACAAATTAAAGCTCCGGTTCCTGACTGAGTGGTGAAAAACGTTAGCAGACGTTGACAGGCCTTCCCGGTGGAGTTAACGTATGCTCCACGAGTCAAGATAACGTCAACACCAACTTAAATGTTTTTTTAAAAAAGACGTGTCTTCAAAGTTAGCCGGCTGGCTAGCTTGCTAACTAAGCTAATACCGTATTTTACGCGTTAAAACCACCGTCGTGCGGCCGCTGCTACGTTACACGGAATGTGACAGAAAACGAGAGGTCCAAGAAACGCTGAAGCAGAAACAGGAGAACACAAAAAGCCTTAAATACCGGGGAAATTGTGCTTAGCTAGCTAGCTACCAAGCTAGCTAGTAGCTGTGGTCCCCGTCGCAAGCAAGCCGCAACCCAGAAGACAAGTGAAAGCGAAGTGTGAGAGCATGGCTAAAGCTAAAGCTAAAGCTGGGCTAACAATGAACAGCCCCTGTCATATGTGACTGAAGAGTTGGCTGGGTAGAGATAAAGTCGCCACAACACTGCAGGTTATTCTTCCTTGCATGGACCCAATGAAACAAACATGTCAAACAGTCTTAAAGCTGCTGGCAATTCATTTATAATTTTATATTCTGGGCAACATTAGCTTGAATTTGTCCGGAAGTAACGTCAAACGAAGAGCCGGATGTGACGTCACCAAGAGTCTGAAGTCGCCTAGTTAGTATTTACCGCCACCTACTGTTCGCCTAGAGAATAACACAATTTCTATTTCTATTCTATTTTATTTTATCTGATTGTTTTCTGTTATCTGCCTTCACTCATAAATATTTTATGAAAATGGTTCTCAGTAAATATCCAGGTGCTCAGAGCAAACAGCTGAATCCCAGATTAGGCCATGTGTAAATAGCCTATAATCCTGTGTCTTAAACACAATATGTCACTATCTGCTAGATAACACAACTAACACAACTGGTTTGCAAAGTCATATTTAAAAAAATGCTTTTAAATGTTTAGAATGTCTTTAATACACATCACTCCACAATAAGGCAATGTAACGATCTGAATGCTCGATGAGATGCATTGAATTTGTCGCTGCCGCATAGTTTTGTCTACTACAGCACTTGCATATTGTGTAATGTAGGGCTTGGAGGCTTAACGAGTTAAGAGAGTTGTGGTAGTCGGCAGAATGTAGCCTACCAGGGTGTGGTTTAAGACCTGCAGCTCACAGACACATGTAAAAGGGGACAGCATTGTTGCAATTACTTATAGCTTTCATATTTTTATTTGTTCACAGTAGTCATTGTGAAAGCGTTTCATCACAAGGAAATCTTGCTAAAACTAAAATAAAGGAAAATCACAGGAAAATTATGCATGCATGAATGTATCTAGCCATAAAGATGAAAAAGATGACATGGAGTCTATTAGTTGGTCTTGTCCTTTTCCAAAGTAAAGCTCTTTCGACTTCTCCAGCGCAGAAGTTTGAGGAAGTTCAGACTGGCGTTGAAGACCTTGTCGTGTTCAAACACCATTTTGTAAAACGTGTCAATCGGGAGGTCACCGTTGGGGTCAGCATACTTGAGTGTGGTCATAGGTGTGTAAAGTGTGTTTGTCTGATGACGGAAAGGGGGATTATCCATGGTGATGATCTTGAGTGTATGCTGGGAGGAAAAACACAGAAACATACACACAAACATAAACCACAGGTGCCATAGGTATCTGAACTGATCTCAGTGCCTTACTGTCAGCAATATATAATGAGGAGAAGAATGTTTTTGGACAAATAATACTTTACCTCTGCTACATCCTCAGCAGTCTGCCCAAGGCTTTCAAAGATTTGTTTGTAGTTCTTCAAGTAGATGTTTATGAACATGTCAGCAGTCACTTTGTCAGCTTTGGTGAGATCAGTCTTCAAACCCTCATCATAGACTTTACGCTCAAACTCTGTTATCACTGGCCCGGGCTCTATCAAGCTGAGACTGAGAAAAGAAAAGGAGAGAAGTACAGTGCAAGCACAATCGGATCCCTCCCAATAGTAAACTAAAGAGCCACATGCTAAGTTAGAAGATAACTGAATGCTACAGAGCAAATGTTACTTTTAATATACTATGGAACATTTTATGTCAAGTACATGATGTCCCTATTCCTGTACTCCCATCTGAAACCACCCTGCAGAGCTATTCTCTTTAATATTCAGTCACTGAATGATGCTGTGTTAGGACTTGTCCCAGACCGGGTGTGCTGTGGTTGTTCTATTTTGGCTGGCATATTTTCTCATGATAAGACAATGATGTGTCTGGTCGTGCATTATGAGTGTGCAGAAGTGCTGGTTTGCAGGCATGTTCATGTTGGCTCTGGAGGGGAATGTTGTTTCCCTTACTGAGCTTTGTAAGCACAATCTGAATCTCAGAGAGAAACCAGTACAACATTAAATGACCAAAATGTGCAGGAGTGTCTGTTCTGCAGAAGTATCATAAAAGAATCAGTATATCTTACTTGAGATTGAACCTCAGGGCTTGTACCGCCAAGCTTTCACAAAAGCCTTCCACTGCAAACTTGGATGCTGCATAGATGTCGTTGAATAAAATTCCTGGAAAAAGAGCACAGAGCAAGACACTGAATACAATGTTTGCCACTATAAACAGATGTAGAGCTGCAACGATTAGTTGATTAATTGGTTAGTTGTCAACAATTTTGATAATCAATTCATCACTTTGAGACATTTTTTAAGAAGAAATCTCAAAATTCTCTGATTTCAGCTTCTCAAATATATATATATATATATATATATATATATATATATATATATATATGTTCTGGTTTCTGAGAGTAAACTGTTGTTGTGGACAAAATAAGGCATTTGAGGACATCACCTTAGGCTTTGTCAAACACCGATCAGCATCTTTCATTGTTTTCTGACATTTTATGGACCAATCAACTAATTGATTAATCAAGAAAATTATAGACAAATTAAAAAAAATTGTTGTAACTGTTGCTGTTGTAATTGTAACAAGCCCTAAACAAATCCTCTTATAATGAACAGATGTAGCTGGCCTCACCCTGAATGCCCATGACGCTGCTCATAACCACAATATGGCCTTTTTTCCTCTTCTTCATGTCAGGTAGGATTTCCTTCAGCAACCGCACAAGCCCAAAGAAGTTGGTGTCCATTACACCCCTCATCTCATCAATGGACTGACACTCAATGGGTCCAATCAGACCCATCCCAGCATTACTTACTGTGAGAGGAAGGCAAGCATGGCAAGAAATGTTATTAAGGCAATTGCAGAATAAATAACGATGAATAGCTGCACTTTTTCTGACTGCACTGGGCTAAATATTGTGGGCTTACTAAGAATGTCCACCCTGCGCTCAGGTAGGCTGTCCACACAGGCTTTGATAGAGTCCTCGTCACACACGTCCAACTGTTTGATCTCCAAAGTCCTGCCCAGAGTCCGACCCGCTGCCTCCACCAGCGCTTCACCCTTACTTAGGTTCCTCATGGTGGCATAGACTACAACACACAAAATTTGTGATTTTGTTTCCTACCTGGATGCAGAAATGCTGGTGAAATTAAAGTCCATGAAGAGACATTGGACACTTTCTGACCACACCAATACAACGGATGTAACAGAATTTTGTTTATGATGTTCAAAGCATTAAAAAATGACAACTTAAACTGCAACATAATTTCCAGGAACAAGGTCCCATGCAGTTGCTCAAGATAATCTGCAGACACTGGGACTATTTCTTCTTATTTCTTCTATTTTACAAAATAACTGAAACCAAAAGCATAATGTTCACTAGTACTCCCAAAGTACCTCTATGGAGGCCCTTGACTTAAAAACTGCAATACCCTGTCCCCTAATATATTAAAATAATATATCAGTGTTGAGTTGGTACAGCTATGAATAAAATTGCACACATTTTCACAAATACAGTTGTCAGTCATGGCAAATTAAGACAAGGCTTAGGAGTAAAGTTATGGCAAAGTTACCCATGAACCTCTTCTTCTCATCTTTTGCGATGTGGACAGCCAAGGCGAGGCCAATCCCAGAGGAGCAGCCTGTGATTAGTACCACCTTCTGGTTCATTATGCCCGGTTAGTGTTTGTCTTGCAGCTCCAGCAGCAGAGAATAAAAGAGAACAAAAGAGGGGTAGTAGCCGAGGTACATGGAGGCACTTTTATAGCCCACTCCTTAATCCACAGGTCTGCGACTCAGCAGAAGCACATGGGCTGGAGATTACCATGAAGAATGGCCTACACATGGTGCTCAAGCCTAGTAAGGATTTAGGCTCATGATGACATGATGCTAAGTTTATCGTTGCTGTGAATCATAAGATGTGAAAAATATGCTTGACAGAAAAAGCATTCATTCTTGTTTTAATACAGTTAAATGAAATCAGACAAGACGTTTTTCAAAAAAGGTCATACTTTTATTAAAATTCAAAATTTCACAAAATAGTTGGTCTTTGCAAACTAAGCAATAAAATGGGGAAATCTACGCAAAAATACACATTCTTTCTGATGCCAACAGAAATAAATTTGCGGCATTTAAAATGCCAGTATCTCATCTATCACACATGTAAATTAAAAACTGTCCCTTAAGGCCACACTGAACTTGGGATAAATAGTGCATCATGTTTTTTCACTGGATGGTAAACACACAGCTTGTTGTTGTAATGCATAAGACAGAATGAAAACAAGCTGCAATGAAAATTCCAGAAAAAGTTTGATTCAATATATTTGAGCTACTGCAAGTGTGGAATTATACGATTCTGTCCACGTTCTTATGTCGAAATGTGAATCTTACTTTGATGTGTTCAAAAAAACACCCTTTTGAGATGTTAAGTGTATCAGAGTTGCATAATAGGATGTCAAAACTTTAATGCTGACATTTGCAGGTGTCTAGCAGATGTTTTGTGTTTTTCTACTACTGATTTTTGACACGGGCTTGCAGGCACTGCAAAAGATCTTTGTCCCACATCTTGGGGTCCCAGGCATGGAACCAGCCGCTGAAGGAAAGTGGCTCCTCCCCCTGCTTAATGGTGCTGATGGGGATACCGCGGCGGCCAGAGGGGTCCGAATTCACATACTCTTGCGCTGGAAGGAAAACGAAGATGTGCTCGTGAACACAGTCTCAACTGTGATTTCTCCTCGTCCCTTATAGCTCTTGACTTACCAATGGTCAGTGATCCGGTTTTCTCAGTCTCGTTGGCATCCTTTCCGACCCAAACAAAGATCTGGTGGGAGAAATAACCACAGAGGTTTTAGGGAAAAAGCAGCAATGAAAATGAGACCTGCAAGAGCAGAGGCTGAATGGTTTGATTAAAAGTGAAGGCAACGTACCTGATCCCATGTGTCCAGGATCATGACATCATCGGTTGCCAGATCCATCTGTGTGAACTCACCAGGCACCTCCTCGGCCTAAATAGGGCAGTACACATTTACAAAAGTGTCTTTGTAAACAATTGTCAAATAATGAGTTAAAAAAGACATACACGATCATATGAAAATAAAATAAGTAACTAAATCCCCTAATGAATACAAATTTTAAAGATCCCTTCCAGACAAGTATTACGACATACACAAATACTCTGCCTGGAACAATAATATGTGTCAGATATGTTTTTTGTTTGTTTGAAGTTTTCCTGCTGGACACAAGATGTCTCCTACTTTACTTCATCATGGTCTGGGTGAATACTCAATTCTGATTGGCTGCAGGGTGTCCATTAATCCCTAATGTAGGACACTTACTAAGTAGTTCCATTGAAGCTGTCGGGACTTGCTGGTCCACCACTGCCTCATGTTAAAACACCCAAGGCTTCACTTTTCTGTTGGAAAGGGCTGTCTGTCAGCAAGGTAAAGGGTTTTTAAAATATTCTAAATGTAATGCTGCTCTGTCCACAAAATCAATTTCTTGCATTTTTCCCTCTTATGAACAACAATTTTGGTACTCAGTAAAAGCTCCTCAGGTTTGAACAACCATAAACAACGCAAAACAGGCATTTTGAGAGTTTGTGACAATGAAGGTAACAGGAAGTGACGTCATGTGTACCAAGCTATGGAGTTCCAAACTATTTGTGATGTCACAAATCATCCTTATAGGCTCCGCCCCTTAAAATCTTAACATCCTTCTAGTGTCAGACTCTGCACAGACAGCATTCAAACATCACACCGTAGGAATGAGAAGAAAAACTGATTTCTGACTGGAGAGGGACTTTAAATACTCACTATCAGCCTGCCAGTCTTGTTTGAACAGGCAAACAGTCGTGGGGGCCTGACTGTCCTCTGCAGGGTCTTGGAGGTTTGGTACTCCTTCTTCCCACCCAGTGCTGCCCAGAAACCAGCTGATGACAAGGAGAAAACCACAGTTATCCACTGGAAATATTTTACACTGTTATCCTGCAGAGTTTAAAGTCTTTATTCAGCACTCACCTGGCTCGCTGGCCTCCTCCACCTCAGTGGCAGCTCCCCCGAGCAGGCTGGCAACATACTTAGCTGCAGCCATCTCCTCTGGAGTCGCTCCTTTTCCCTTCCACATGAACAGGGACTCAGGTGACTTCAGCACAAACACATCATTTGTATTCAGGGAGGAGGCAGTGGGCTGTACCTGGGTTGGTCAGATACAAAGAGAGGAAGGATGGTGTGAATGGTTTGTTAGAAAGCATCAGTTTAATGCACATTCAGTGCAATGAACGAGGCTGACCTCAACAGCCCGTGTGGCTTTGGTGGAGCTCTGGCGAATGTGGAAGAGACGTGTGCTGCCAGGCTTGCTCTCGCCACACTCGCGTGATGTCCCACCCAGGTGGATAACCAAAGGCTTGTCCTTAAACACACTCACAAGATGGGAAGGTTCTTGGCCCTGAGTGACGCGAACCTGCCAAGACACAACAGAAGCTAAACCTCACTCTATGCTTGTATGGCAGTAGCAACTCCTTAAAGGAATACTTAAACATTTTGGGAAAAATGCTTATTTTCTTTCTTGCTGCTGGCTCTAGCCTCATATTTAATGCACAGGTATGAGAGTGGTATCAATGTTATCATCAACTCTCACCAAGTAAGCATATTTCCCAAGATGTCAAACCATTCCCTTAAAGAAAGACCTAAGTAACACCATTGATTGATTTCACAGTAAATATCTTACCTGGGTAGCTACTCCACCCATGGAATCGTCCAGGTTGACGGTGAGAAAGGCTGAAGCAGCCAGTTCATCCTTGGTGCAATTCTGTCCTTGCCTAAAGACAGCAAAGCCGTGATGTAATTATGGTGATTTTCACTATTCAGTATGAAAAGCAACGCTGGTCAACTGTCCATAAAGGTTCACTGGTACAAATAAGTATTTGATTAACTGCAATTTGATTAACTGCAATTTTGTTTCACACCAATATGCTTTGTTTGTAATAAAAATCCATTGGCACATACAATATACCCACATGTTTTTTGAGTGTCCAGATTTAATTTGAAGTAGCGTTGTAGCCCTAGTTTTTAAGTTTTAATCAATGGTTTTTACCTTTTCCTTCTCCCTGGTGTTAATTTTATTTTTTATATTGACTTTTATATATTGGTGTTTTACACTTTATTGTGTCTATTGTATACATTTTTAGATTAGCTAAATTTAGATTTTTTTGTTTATTTTGTTGTTTGTTATTGTGTTATTTTGCTGTGTGAAGCACTTCGGGCTGCATGTTTATATGAAAGGTGCTATATAAATAAAGTTGAGTTGAATTCAAACTGAATTCCCTGAAGAGGGATTAATAAAGTACTTCTTCTTTATAATCATCATTAACCACACTCAGAGAAAAGCGTCAGTCCACCCTGCTTTGGCCCAGACTGAAATATGTCGACATCTATTTGATGGATTGCCATGAAAATAGAGAGACTGGACATTGATACACTGGTCCCCAGAGAATGAATCTACTGACATGGTGATCCTCTAGGGCAGGGGGGATTAGCATTGGCAACGGTAGCTTAACTAAAGGCACACTACCAACAAGTCTGTTTGGAAATGCTGAAATGCCCTCTCATCCGCAAGCCAAATCACCTTTGCAGCCACTGGCAGTTGTGCTCTCTGTCTTATTAAAACACCTCATGGTCGTGTATATGATTTCAACTCAGATATGGATATTTTCATATGGATGGCAGCCTTCTTGCATAGTGATCTCATATACAATTACAATGTCCTAATTATGGGAGAATTTCTTTTTAAATGCTACTATGCATATTGCCTAAATTACACATAGAGATCTGTTGGAGAATTACATTTTGATGTGCTGCCATAATGTTAATCTTAATGCTGATATGACACACTGCTTAACAAGAACATTTTAAAATAAACTTCATTTCAAAAAGGTTGCCTACCACTGCTCTAAAGTTACATGTCACAACAACTATTGGATTGCCATGACATTTGGAAAAGATATTTGTGGTTCCTTCATAATGAAGTGTAATAACTTTCCTAATCCCATAATCTTTTCAACTAGCGCCACCATCTGGTTTCAAAATTAAAGACAGACTGTAATTATTTATATTTTGATAATTGTCAAGTTTCAATGGATTACAAAGTGGCAAGAGGTTAGGTGGGACTGTGTGTGTATGAGTTGCCTGTTTTTTCTTCTCACTTTATTATATTTTGTGCTTATCTTGTATAAACATAAGCTTCTGCTGTCTAAGACCTTTATTGTTTTTGTTTATATTGCACTTACTTATTCCTAATTAAAGGGGGGTCCATAGAGGTCCAACAACAACATTTTGCCCAGTGCCCCCCTAACAGGTAAATCCAGCCATGCTGAAAAGGTTGCCCTCACCAGGTGTAGATGATATGCTTCTCTCTCCCTCCTGCGTTATAGGAGTACAGCACCAGGTAACAGTCACCTCCAAAGAACTGTCCATAGGTGGATGGGTTCACAGGCACTTTTTCACCTACTTCCACGCGCCAAATCTACAGACACACCCACCATAGTCACATCTACACGTTCATATTTGAAGAAATTAAGACACAGCATGACTGTAGTAAGGCTAATACCCATACCTGGATTTTCCCAGAGCCGTCATCCACCATGCCGTGCTGGGCAGCCATGATGTTGTCGCTGTGGAGTTTGGAGGAGTCGAAGGGAATCTGCTCCACCTTGGCGATGCGACCGATGGTGTAGGCCTTACTTGGGCCTGTGGTCTCATCCTTGTCCAACCAGTTGAAGAAGAACTGCTTAAACAGGGTCGTCTCACCCCCTGCTGGCATTATTTGGACCTGTTCATGTCAGAAATATGCAAAAAGGGTAAGCCAAGGTAGGAAGGATAAAGTTCTGCTAGCAGACTTTCTCTACATGGCCACATTACCTGAGTATTTTTGGAGTAATTCTTGTCTTTGATGAACTTGTTTGCAGCAGTAAATGCTGCTTTGCGCTCATCTGCGTTTGCATTCTTCCCTGCAGTTTGGGATGGGGTACAGTGGTTAGAGACTTCAAACTAAAATCTATCAGTGAGTCATATTTCCCAGTTGGAGCATTGATAAATACACAAAATAAAGTGTATGCAAAGACCAGGAGATTGTAGAAATGGACAAATGTCTGATACCTTTCCAGACAAATAATTTATTGTCTCCTCCATTGTCCACGATGTAGCATTCATTCTGGGAGAGCATGTCTTGTTTGAATGGGTTTTTATCAGCCACCACGGTTGTCGTCATGGAGCCAGCAGCATCAGAAATCTATAAAGCAGAGAGATGATCAAAATATCTCCCTGTATCATCCGAATCTTTAGATACTGTAACATTTATCCACAGGAATTTGTTTAAAAGCAGATTTTTCTGTGCATATTTACCAAATAGAGAGATGCCACACTCTTGTTCTTCTTATCTATGGATACATCATCAGAGCTTCCTGATGGGAGGTCGGGCTTGGGTCCAAGCACCTATAAATAAAACACACACACACACACACACACACAGATTGCAACGTTGCACTTACATCCTGTCTAACAGCCAAATGGGCAGTGACAGCCACAGATGTTTCCTGAATCAAACTGTTCAAATTTTAAAAGTAAAAAAAAATAAAGCTCACTTCAATAACAGCTTCTGGCTCAGAGCCTTCGTCAATCATTTCCACTGTAGCACGGCCCTTTCGCTCATTGTCTCGGATATCAAGGGCCAGCTCAGTGGTTTTCAGGCGCTCAAAGAGATTGCTTTCACTGCCAGACCAGTGGAAGATACTCTAGCATTTTACAGAGAGGAGCAGAGAAAAAGAAGATGGAAATAAAGTTATGAAGAAACACTAGAAGCACCTGAAGCCTGCATTATTTCATTCTAACATATTGTGGATATCTGGTCCCTCTTCTAGATCACCTTTCCCAAGTCAATGATGAAGCAGTCTCCTTTGTTGAAGCTTGCCCAGCTCAGGTCCACTTCCTTGGCTCTGATAATGCGACGACCTTTCACGTGCAGTAGGCGTTTGACATTCGCATCGTTGGTCACCACATGCTTAAAGCCTGAGGCCACTCCACCTTTCTTTGACAGGAGCCAAGACGAATAAAGCATTAGAACTATGACATTAAACTGCAACTGCATGGCATTTAGACATCAAAGGACAGGCTGCTAATGATGAGATGTTGTAAAGATTAACATTAAAGAAACAGTTTGACATTTTGTGAAATATAATCATTGGCTTGCCAGGAATTGGACGAGAAGATTTGTACCACTCTCATGTCTGTAAGCTTTAAAATAATTAACACATTATGTTTGTTTACTATGTACTACAACAGATTTTTTGGCAAGAAAGTATATTTCCCAAAATGTCAAAACATTCTTTTAAGGATGTTTATATTCTGACTTGAGAAAATGTGTATTTTAACTTAAAATTTGCCACGTCTAAAATACTAAAACACAACACTGGCTGCAGTCAGTTTTCCAGTGGCCTGCTTCATCTTGTGACATCTGCTCCCTTTTGCTGTTTTGGCATTAGAGAGCATGTTTCTGCTTGCCTTGTTTGCCGGTTCAAACTCTCCATGGAAACCTTCAGCGGAAAACCTGAGGGAGCAACCAACCACAACTCCAAACAGTTCCCGGAATAGCACTGCAACGGGTTCTACTTCCCACATAAACATACAATGCTAGCACAATACCTTTCGCTAAGGTCATTACCTTGCTTTTGTTGTCTGGTACTAAGAAATGATTTACCATGAAAACAACATTCCTTCGTATTTCATGTTTCACCTTGTATTTGATGCCGGACCTAAAGTAGCCCAGAAAGGTGAGTGACTCTTCCCCTTGAAACTCTGTGAACTGTCTTGGGGCTCCACCCAGGAAGTCATCCAGCTGGGTCATTAAGATGGCAGCAGCCCCTCTCTCATCCGGGGAAGCGTCACTGCCTGTGGTGTAACAGATTATGGATACAATGAATAAAAGAGAGTACAGACAGACAAACGTGTTGAATTATATTCTTTAATAAGCCAGAGTTTGCTTTGAGGTGAATCTAAATCCAATACCAATCCACGTGTGAATGTTGTAAGAAGGAGCAGAGGTGGTGTAGAGCAGTATGTAAGAGTCTCCGCTGAAGAAGTCTCCGTGGAGTTCAGTAGGGACAGGGGCCAAATTCATTTTCTCCACCCGCCACACCTGCAGGCCGGGCTTCTTCCCTGCAGTTGCGAACTCTTTGTTGAGTGCCATAGTGCTCAGGACCTGAGAGGAGACACGTCTTCATGAACAAGTAACCCATCAGGTAACAGCAAGGACAATAACCTTACAACACACGAGTTCAGAGGCTGTTGATTAATCAGTTTCTCGATCGAAAATGATAGAAAGTTTTGGTTAGGTCAGAACTATAGAATATTAAATCCTCCATCACAATATTACAACATTATTGCCATCAGCCATGGGACCCAGGTAGTTATCTATTATAGGTATCAGCTGGGGAAAAAAGTTAGTAAAACAGTTATAGTATGTCATCAGTAGTGCATTATGTTGCTTTATTCCATTTCCATTAAACTTTCCAGAATTCCCAGAATCAATGGACCTTGTGTTCTGTTGTATTGACTCTGCAGCATTTGTTGCCAAACCTGTAATACAGGTAGCATGTAATTAAGTGTGTTGATATAAAGTGGGGGAAAAAACACCTGATGTACCAGGGAGTTACCTCTCCACTTACTGCCAAACTGCAATGCAAAGTGTTAGTGTAGTATTGTGGGGCAGGACCAGCCACTCCCCATAACCAAAGACAAAAACCATGTATCTTATACTGTACAGTACGTAATTATTGCACTGCACATCAAACAACAGTTTCCCCGTTATTGTTTATTTAAAATTCCTGGCTATTAACTAAATAATAATCATAATTAATAAATAATTAATAACAAGGTCAGTCATGCATTCTTTCTTTGCCGTTACAATATACATTAAAAATGTATTTTACATACCTATTGTGCTTCCTTTGATGCAAAATCAGAGGAGTTCATGTCAATGTGAGCGTTATTAGTCTCGCAGGGACTTGGTGCTATGAGTATTTAGGGCGAATAACCCAAGCAAGTGGTCTATAATTTCATAAATGCTATCTGAATAGCCACACAGCGTTTTCATTCTATTCTATAGCACTGTGAAAAAACGTGCAGGGTGGAGATTATTGATAAAGTTCCATTACCTGGTGAGGTGAGGACAGTAGACAGATGCTGGGTGTGAAGGAGCTGACAGTGCTGCTCTTCCAGGTTTCCACCCAGTTCGTCTGCGCTCAGGTCGGCTATATACCCTGCTGAGGTCTGGAAGAACATCCGTGTTCTGACAGAGAGGCGTGTCCAGCCACATTCCGACCAAACCCAGACTTCTAAAGGGCTGGAGCATTACTCACAGCCTCATGCAGCGACGACTCCTGGGCAACTTAACGTGTAACTCCATGTAACATGCAACGTGCAGAATCTCAGAATTCATATGCTCCTTCTCCTAACTCCTAAAAATCCCAGAAAAACTCTTAAGGGGCACCAGGATCAGACTGGTGGAAGTGGACCAGCAGCAAAAACTAAGAAGCTATCCTTTTTAAAAATTCTATAAAATCCTAATGCAATCCAATGCACATTGGTTAATGCAACTTAATTTTGATATCATAGACATCTTGGAGAATGATTTATGTTTTGCAAAAGGAAAATAAATAACAATCTTATCAATCCATATATATGTCTACAGCAGAAAGATTAAAAGCAAGAGGAAACAGCTAGCCTTTCCAAAGCTAACAAAATCTCTATAACACCTCTAAAGTTAACTAATTAATATGTTATATCTTGTTTGCCTTGGAATCATTACTTTAACTTGTCAGATTTTCCAGCAACATTGAAGGGAACTCCCAGAGTTAATAAAGATCATCAAGATAATTAGAGCGACAAAGAAAATATCTTTAATATAATGAGAATGTATTTGTTGTCCAGACAAACTCAGCATATAACATCAACATGTGTAACCTGATGCAAGGAGCATAAAAACAAACTGGACCTAATATAAGCTGATTAATCATCTCTTTCTTAAGTCCCACAGGGAATCTGTAATGCCAAGAACTGCTGGCCATTGCTTGGAAGTCATTAAATTGTATGTTGTGTGATAATCACTCCTCTTGTCTAGTTGCTAAGTCGATTTAGCAATGACATTGTGGTTGTCTTGAAGTGTTTGAGTCTGGGGTGTGATTGTATGTCACTGGTCTGAGTTTGTGAGCACTCTGACTCCCATGTGGCAGCCTGACAGAAATGGAAGGCACAAATCTCTCCTCTGAGCTCCGACAGTCGCCTCAGGTTAAGGCTGGGTCCATTACTCCTACTGTCAGAGCTGCATCAGCACATTCTGCCTCATTGTGTAGTGTGCACAACGGGACATACCACCTTACCTTCACAAGACTAAACACATATACAACCAACTACAGACTACCTGTTCTAACGTGAGTGGGCTAAACGCTCCTGCACTTCATATTGCATAACACGCAAAGGACATGGGGTGTTATCGTAACCAGCAGGCCCCTAAAATCGGCAGCCTTCAGCTGTGTATTGCTGGAACACTGCTATGAAGCATATGGCACAATCACACGTCTGATTATAGAGCCTCGTCCTGGTTGAACAATTGAGGCATACATGCTGATACATGAACCACTGAGTCAGAATTGCCTGCAGATGCGTCTCACGAGTTTTCATTTCCTGCAGCAACACTTGCTCAAAAGTTCATGAAGATGTTTTGTAGCATTAAATGATTTCACTTGTTCTGATCCATCATGATCATCGCTAAATAATCAGTTTAATCACGAGTTAGACAGGCTTGATATCTAGAAATGATTAAGAGAATACATCAAAGTGTTTTGCTTTCTTGCCAAGAGTTAGATGAGAAGATTTATACCACTCTTATGTCTGTACAGTAAATAAGCTACAGCCAGTCGCCAGTTAGCTTAGCTTAACAGAAAGACTGGAAGCAGGGGGAAACAGCAAACCTGGCTAGTTTGGCAAATATGAGAGTTTGAGTTAAACCAACAATACATAAAGTGTTAATGAGTGAATTTTAGAGATACTGGTTGGCATGTTTTATTCATTTTTCTACGTTTGGACAGAGTCAAGCTAGCTGTTTCCTCCTGCTTCTGGCCTTTAAGCTAACTTAAGCTAAGCTAACAATGTTTTACAGAATGTTACAGTTTTATCTATTTCCACATCTAACTCTCAGCAGGAAAGCAAATAAATGATTAAAGCAAGATTTCTTTTTTCATTTTATTGGTGAGAAAAAAACAGAGCCACAAAGCTGGAAGTGCAATCACTGAACTACAGGTTCAGGCTTATTTGAAAGAAAAATAAAAGGCAGCCGTCTGCTTTTTATTATATATTTAGATGGATATTGCTAAGCAATATTCCTGGATTATCTGCAGTCCACAGAACCCCTTGTAACACCCTGCCCTTCATTTAACAAGGTTTACTTTTAATGTATGTGGGATTTATCCAGGATACAGGGAAGGAGAACAATAACCTGACTGAAATACTGTAATACTGCCAGAGCAAAGCTATTTAAGTTTCAGTGTATGAGTTCACCTGAGGAGTGCAGTTGAACTGCAGGTCAGTCAGGAGTGGGGCTCTCTTGTGTGTGAGTGTGATGGACTTTTTCAGTATATTGCAGCATTTGTTGGACCTGAGTGGATTAGTGTTGCACAGTATATTTGCAAAAATATTCTTATCTAAAACAAAGGCATTGAGATAACATCTGAAGTTGAGTTATACATGCAGTACAGTAATACAAATCTATAAAATTACACATTAAAGTATTAACTAAATGACTGACTGACTGAAAGAATGATGCGATAATGAATTCAGCAATTTATCTCAAAAGGCTGGAACCACCTAACCACCTGAGGGAAGGCAGTCAGAGTAGAAGAATAGATGTTGTGTTCGACATATACAAGCAGAACTCAATCAAGAATAGTGAAAGATCTCTACGGGGTGAAGAGACTGGTCATGAGTTGCAGGATATCACAAGCACACAGATGGTGAGGCAGTGGAGGAGCTTCCTGACCAAAGTCAATAACAAAACTAGTCTCATTAGCTTCATAGTGAATGAATGGAAGAAGCCAGAATACAGAGAAAAGCTACAGGAGAAGATTCTATATGCAACTGTGATTGACAAATGTTACAGAATCACATATCAAGACAGTGAGGAGATGTCAACTCTTCAATGTCAACAAGAGGAAGCAGATGGACGACTACTTCTCCATGCTGCCCATGCCTCAAGAGAGGGATACCAATCTATAGTTATCTGTTCAGAAGACACAGATGTCTTTATCATGTCTTTAGCATTCTGTGATAAGATTGAGGCCCCATTGTTCCTGAAGTGTGGCACAAGAACCCGTACAAGGCTGGTAGATATCAGGAAGGTTGCAGCCACTGTATGCATGGACACTTGTAGGGCTCTCATTGAGTTGCACGCCTACACAGGATGTGACACTGTAAGCGCTTTTGCAGGCAAAGGGAAGACAAGGGCACTTACCCTCCTGATGAACAACAAAGAAACACAAGACACATTCTTGAAGTTGGGCCAGGAATGGGACCTCTCACCAGAGCTGAGCAACAAACTGGATGCATTTACATGTGCCCTCTATGCCCCAAAAGCATCAACCACCATGATCAACAAGCTCAGGTACCACCTTTTCTGTGCAAAGAAAGGTGAAATGGAGTCATAAACTCCCACCGTGCAAGGATAGCTTGAGGCAACCAGTGATGGGAATAACGACGTCATAAATAACGGCGTTACTTTTTTCAGTAACGAGTAATCTAATTGATTACTCTTCCCATTTTAATAACGCGTTACCGTTACTGCCAAAAAATGCGGCGCGTTACTATAATTGAAGCAGTTTTTTTCATCAGACCAACTAGATCTCTGAGCTGAGAGGCAAAGACTTTTTTTACTGTTCTTCCTTGGTTAGTGGGCATTGCACGAGACAAGCGCATCAATGCTGACGATTGGCTGAGGTTGAGTAAAATTTCATGGTAAGCCAATCAGAGGTAGAGTTGGGCTGGTGTTCAAAAGCACGCATAGTCGGACACCTAACGAACAACACAAGCGAGTCAGTCAACGAGAGACAGGTATGGCGAGCCCAAATAATCCAAAAGTAGCCTCCTCTAAATGGAAGTATAGCCATTACTTTTCCCTCCAAGAAATTAAAGGAATGAATGTAATCGTGAAATGCACATTATGCTATTATTATTATGTTAGATTGAATGCACCTCATATTGTTATACTGAGGGGTGGAGGTGGGGTCACATTTGAGCATTTGAAAATGTACTTGACAGTAAAGCAATAGTTACTTTCTGAAGTAACTAGTTACCTTTATAATTTGTAACTGAGTAACTAATGTAGTTAATTTTTGGAAGAAGTAACTAGTAACTGTAACTAATTACTTTTTAAAAGTAACTTGCCAAACACTGGAGGCAACACACACTGCATGCTAACTATCAGGCTCGTATTTGGAGAACATGTTTAGAAAAGGACCCACAAGTGCCAAGCCCTGTTGGCAGAGGATGGAAGATGGAGACAGAGGAGGAAGGTGAACAGTTTGTGCTGCACTGGATGGAAGGCCGGCCAGCACCTGAAGCTCTCCTGGATCTACTGCACAAAAACATGTTCACTCCCACGATGTATGTGTCTTGCAAATGGCCTCAGGTGCACAGACATAAAAAACCAGGCGACCTGTGTAGAAAGTTCAGATGAAGATGAGGACGACATGGAAAATGATGATGATGATTAGATAATAAAATAATGGATATCAACATACAAACCAGTCTTTGATTAAATACATTAACTTTACAACCTGTTTCTTTATTGACTTTTACAACTAGTAGGGCTCCATCTTATTTGTCCATTCTATTCGCTCTATTCTATTTTGAAGACTTGTACTGCCTTGTACAAGTCTAATTTAAGGCTCCCACAAATAAATAGTATGGGTATATTATACATTTTCTGAATCATCAGAGTGCCTTGAGCATTGAAGTTGTTGAGTTTTGTGTCCCTGATGTTCCTTCATGCCCCAGGGATAAAAGCAAGCATACAGTTTAGGTGGAAATTGTGAGAAAATGTGTGTTATTTCTGGTTTAAAGAAGTCATGTGACCTCTGTGTTTGTCAGACAGATTCAGTACTGGGCTTACATGAAAGCCTAAAAGGTCCCCTTTCCAACGATACCAAGCACCATATTATAGAATATTGACAATATCCCTACCATGAGCCTAAACCAGATATACACCAGATTTCAAAAACGGAATTTATCTTAGGGGGTTAGTAACTTCATGAGCTGAAAAAAGTGATTTCGCTACCACCCCTGCACTGCTATCGTGATTTTTCTAGTACTAGGGGTGTATGCCTTGCCAAAAATCACTATGAGACTTTGTCCCCCCAGATGATACCGATGGCCCAAATTTGGGGCCCTGGCTCATGGACTACTATGAACCCAACCATCAATGCACTCCACTACTTCTACACAAAGTTCCGTTTACAGTCATGGCAAGTACTCTGTGATCTGTGTGTCATCTGTAGTTCTGGAGAAACAAGAGCAAGTCTGAAAATTACCCCTGACACCGTAATGGTGATGTCATCTCGATTTGGGCCTACAAAGTTTTAACAGAAAGCCTGCATTAAACTGAGGGGATGGGTTTACCGGTACCAAATAGAGTCCACCACTGGTATGAAGTGTAACACTGGGGGTCAGTGAATCTTATGGTCAGAGAAGAACATCAATACTGGATACCAATTAGGTATCAATGTTTTCTCACAATGATTTACAACAACAAACCTTTAAATAAAGGTAAAATTAGAAATTAAATTAAATTAAAATTATGGCAAATAAATTACGATTACAATCGTGTTATGTACATAAACCATCTGGCTGCTTAAAGATCCCCTCCAGACATGTGTGTAGACATAAACAGTCTGCTTGGAACAGTAATGTTTTTTTTCTGCAAAAAAAATATAATTTCCGCTTAAAATGCTTAAAAAGATATCTACTCTTTCTACCTCACAAAAAAAAAAAAAAAAAAAAAAATCCTGAATCTATAAATATGCAAATGTTGTTGATTTCTAAAGTTTTTCTGCTGGACACCAGAAGTCTCCTACTTCACTGTAAAGTCCATTCTCAGTGGATGTGCACCGGTGGCTTCAAGTTTCTACATCACACAGTACAAGTTGCATACTGGATTGACTTCCAAACTATTTGTGATGCCACACATCCTGCTGGTAGGCCCTGCCCCTTAAAATCTGATTTTTAATGAGCACAGAGAAACTTTCCACTTTCAGCAGATGGTTGTGAAAACACCCTTCTAGTGTCAAACTCTGCACACATGTCACACTGCAGGAAAAAGAAGAAAGAGTGGAGGGGGGCTTTAGATTTGGCAACTAAAACTTTATGGTTATTGGAAAGGGTTAAACAAAAGGCAAATGTTAATTGCTGCAGGTCGGATGCAAACTCTGACAGTCACTTCTTACTCCTCTTAAAGGGGCACTGACATTTGATAATTGTAACCCACAAACTTTTTGTGGTATCTGGCAATGTAGATAGTTTGGATTTTATTTAGCTAGGTTCTTACATGCCTCAACAATGCAGTGGTTTCCAAAAACAACATCCCTGCTACTCAGGTTAGACCTCACTGTGAATAGTTTTCAGTTACGTTCTACAGAAGAAATTGTGCGTAAAACCTGCTGACAGTGTGTTCTGAAGAAAATTCCTTTCACCTCTAATATACTGAGGAATCAGCAGATGTCTCAGACACAGAACAGAACAAGTAAGTCTTTCAGTATTTCAAAAATCCAGTGATAACAAGGCTGTGATCACCACATTCATTGTTATGATGCCTCTTTCTTGGCTTTTTGGTTTCAGTGAATGTTGCAAAACTGTCATAACAAGGACATCTGTCATAGCTCTGGTAGACAATATGTTTTTCTCTATGCATGTACAGTAAACTTAGCACCAGCTCACACAAACAATTCCAAACCATTAATTAAATCTGCTGTCACCAGCGCTTGCACAATCTTATACAGTAGGTTTATTATGCAGCACATGGAAACACATAACAGAATAAAATGGCAGTTGAAAAGTTGTGCAGTGTGAAAACGATGTCACTCAGTTCACAATGTTTGTGGTTTAAATTTAGGTGGTGCCACAGTACCTCAGGGCATCCGTGCAAATGGCTTCCAGACATTATTAGACTTGAACAGAGAATTGTATTGTTGGCAGGCAGACTAACCTGTTTCCCCTCCCCTGTCCCTTTAATGTACATGTATTGCAATTGAAGTAGGATTGCAGCCATTATTTAATCCAAGAGAGACTTGGGTATTTAATTATAAACCCCTTAAACACAGGGAAATCAGAGTGATAAATCCCTGTAAGTTTTGAACAACTTATTTAATCTTAAACACAAAAAAATAAAGAGGTTAACTTACAGCTGAGAAAATATACCATATGTAGAATTGACAGACATTAAAGGAATAGTTCTACATTTTGGGAAATACTCTTATTTGCTTTCTTGCTGAGAGTTAATGACAAAATGAATACCACTTTCATGTTTGTATGGAAAATATGATGCTATAACTAGCAGTCAGAGACTGGAAACTCAAGGAAACAGCTATCTTGACTCTGTCCAAAAGCAAAACAATCCTGTTACAAGCACCTTTAATTTTCACTGATTAACATGTTATATCTGGTTTGTTTAATCCATACAAAAATCAAATGTAACCTATGTGGCTGGCAAATGAAGCCAACACTGAGACAAGTAACAAAAACTGCAGTTCCTCAAATGGCCACTTGAGGCTGGCTTTACAGTAGAAATAAACAGGGGTGAATTTTTATATAACTCACACATTTAAATGTATGTATAATTATGGACATTCCCTCTTTGAGTGACAGGTGGGTTTAGTTGTTTTCAGTAACCAGGCTTCATTAAGCCTCAGCTCCACCCACGTTCCACATATTTGCCCATTTTTGGATGAGCTGGGAGTTGGTGTAGTCAGAACTGGCAAGACGGCGACGGCCAGAGCCTACACACTGAGCTCTACAAGGGCTCTCCAGAAACCTCTGGGTGACATCATGGAGACTATGTTCATTTTTAATTATACAGTTTATGCAGTGACAACAAGGCCCCCTCAAGTTTTGTTCCTTTAGTTTGGACAGCCATTCTAGCTGTTTCCCCCCTCTTTCAAAGCTGTATGCTAAGCTAACCTAACATCTCCCGGATCTTGCTTCAGTAGTATCCATGTTTATGTCTAACTCTCTGCAAGAATGTGAATACAAATTTACTTAGTTCTTCCTTTCAAATGTGCTCTATCAATCTCTCTACAACTGCATGTAGAAACATGATGGGTGAGAGCAGATAACAATGATGGCAATGAGGAACCCTGTAATGGCTTGCCAAATTTTGTGAGTATTGACTGAGCACAATCCAAAGCCAAATGCATGCTGTTCATCAGTGGGCGTGACAACTTCATAAACCTATGACGTGTCTGCTGGATACACTCATATACAATAAAAATAGTAAATCCAATTACTGTATATTGTTTTGGTCCCTTTGGATTAGTGGTGGTTCCTTGGTAAAGCTGCATAACTATGATCAGAATAACTTGTCTGTATAGTACTGCATGAGGTTTTCTCCCTGCTTTTGACTCGGGAAAGGAATAAATGGGTAAAAAGTGAATAGATGAATAGGTTTTTTTATCCATTCTCAGTCATAAATGTTGCAGATGAAGGCTGTTCCGGTCGGAATGGTTTCATATTTAAAGGTGCAATAATATCAATTGTTGCCTAACATGTGGTCGTATGAAGGAGGAGGGTAAGAACATGTTGCTTGTTTCATTGCCAGACAGCTCTCTGAAGTCTCCACTGCCCCCTGCAGGCTCATTTGTTCTGATCATCTACGTGTGTCTCAGAAACAGCTGGACTATATTTGATGAAAAGCTAAACAGAATCCTTATTTTAAGAAGAAATAAACAATTAGGATGTTTATGAATCTGTCACCAACACTGTGTGAAGGTGAATACATGCCCCTCCCTGCCCAACCACAGAACAGAATTGTGAGACCCTATCCCCAGAGACTGCTGCCACAAACACTTCTAATTTTCACAATAGTCTTACTACCTCTATGAATTTAAAATGTGTAAATTTGTTTTTAAATGTTGCTGCTATTACAGTTGTTTTTCCTATACTGCTTTAATTTATTTGTTGTTAAATTCTTGGAGTGAAGCTATGCAATCTTTCATCATGTCCATATTCGTGCATTTGTTGTTGTTCTTCAGTATCATTAGTTTCTTCCCCAAATGATCACAAATCAGATTCAGCTATTATATAGACACATGAGCATCATTTCAACCCAAAGACACATATAATATATAATGTCCATAACATAAGTATGAAAGTGTTGTGGACTTGATAAGAAAGCAGACAACCTTGTTGAAATCCAGGGACCGGAAAAGCCAGAGCAGCTGCACATAATGAAGAGTCTATATAACTGTAATGGTGTTATAATTACCATCTAATGTCTAGGTCAGGGTCAGCCTCGCAGCATGTGACATGGTGTGAATCAAGCTGTGCTAAATTAGGTGTGATCACATCTCAGCCACAGGGAAGGCACAAATACAGCTTTCAGATGACTCACCGCAGGAAACACACAACAGGCTATTGATCCCAGAGGGAGTCCAAACACTAAAAGACACTTTTCTGTCATCTGGGTGAAAAAACATTGCAAAAAAGAGAAAAAAAGGGCATGCATCTGCATTTTCTCTCTGCAAAAAACGCTTCAGCCTGTGGTCTGTAATACACAATTTAATGTTCACATTTTAGAATGATTTATATGTGCGCTTCATTTAAAAGACAAAATTGGTGCAACTGTGTTTTTCCTGTTCACCAGTCCTACAAAGATACAAAAATAAAATTAACAAATGTTGCTATTACTGTGCAAAAAACAATTCATACAGCACAAGATTACATTGTTTGTAAGAATTTAATAACATCACAATTAACTAATTACTTGATTAACTTACAGATTCCCATTAGAAAACACAACTTACATGTTATTATTGGCAGGGTTGAATTCATTCAAACTGGGTTCATGAAGCAATGACATGGAGGTGATTCCCAGGGGTGCAGATGAAGAATGTCATCAATCATATTTTCACGCATAAATGGATGAGCATACGCAAACCAGAAAAAAAAACCTTTATGAGGGCTGCTCAGGATATATTTTTAGGGGATGAATAATGTTCATTATTGCCGCTGAGATCTCATACAAGTGCAATCTCCATATTTCAGAACTGAAAAGGTAAAAGAACATTGCAGAAATATGGAACACTGTATGTGTGATTTAATATAGTTTCAAAACTGTTCTGTGGCTTTCCCACTTGTATAAGCAGCAGCATTTATATAATCATCTTCAGATTGTTGCCAGAAGACACAGAGAAGCATGTTCAAGCCTTCAAAATATGAGATTAATAAGAGCAGGACAAAAAAAATGGGGAATAGAGGGAAAAAATATTTTTTGGCAGGTTGTGAAATACCATGGATCGTCTTTTAAATTTAGTCTTTGGATGCCAAACAACAGAGTGAGGACCAGCACAGTAGCTCAAAGTCTCTTTCTTCTTCCATTTAACCAGCTTATGGGTGTGGTCTTGTTAAATGTAAACTCTAGACATCTTCGTTGGCAGGATGTAAGACATCAGGAAGGTCAAAACCTTGATCCGAATCGAAAGCAGCCGCAGACAGATGCTTCACCTGAGCCCCGCCGCCAGCTTCTCCATCGTGGCTTTGCGCTCTTCGGCTTTCTGCTGGGAACGGCGCAAGACGTTCCTCAGCTCCTGAAGGTGGTCCAGCGTGCCCACCAGCTCACCTTTCACAGTCTTCATCTGGCTCTCCAGCATCTGTGTGTGATGGAGGGAGTTCCTCCTGTACCGTCTGCTGGAGCGCACCTTTTCCTCCAGGTCCTCCACTGCAAGGAGCAACCAGAAGACACAGTCACACTACAGCCACCAACAAGAGGGCACACAGGAGAAATTCTAATATGAAGTTAGAATGTTTTGTGATACAGACCCATGTTCTCCTGGTAGCCCATGCTGTCTGAACTAGACTCTTTCTTCTTGTCCAACAGGTTCTTGGTCTGCTGCAGCATCTTCTCCATCTTGGCAAGTTCGGCGGCCTTAGTGTCACTGTCTCTCCGCATTTTCAGCAACTCCTGCTCCCTCTGAGTCAGCTCACCGTGAAACTTGTCGCTCATGTCGAGCGTTAGAAATCTAAACAGCACGACCTGCAATTTAACAATGCTTGACGACCTGCTGCACAAAATTCAGCGACCTCAGTGAGCATAAGACACAAGGATGATGCCTCTAAATCTGATTTCAACACCAAATAATGCTCCACTCTGGAACATAGACTTTTTTTTCTGCCTCTGTAGCACATGAAACGCTGGTTTGTTTGCAAATGAAGTACACTGCTGGTGATGTTTGGCTTTTTATAGGCCATAAACTCGGCACATGTCTGGAAGTCATCTGAAAACAGCCAGCTCTCAGTATGCACCATTACAATTGGCCAGTCATAAGACCGGCTTCACAAAGCCCTCGAGCATCGTGGGCAATTTTTACACTTACTCACGGTGACAAAGTTCTCAGGAAGAGAAGGAGTTAGCCAACTTGTCCCTCTGGAGGAAAATAAATGAAACAGCTGTCTTGAGTCACACCTGAGGAAGAACTTGAAAACACACTGTAAAACAAGTTAATGGAACTAAAAAAATTGCTGAAACTGACTGACTGAAATTCTAAGTACAACTTACTCAATTTTGTAAGTTAAAAAAATTATTCTTAATCAAGTGGATTTAGTCGTGTATATATATGTATATATATATATATATATATATATATATATATATATACACACACTAGGTAGAAACATATACAAAATTACTGATCAGCACCTACCAGGAAACAATAACAATAGCAGCTACAGAGCTGAGTCCTAACAACTCTGTCTGTGTAACTGTGGTACATACCAGTAAATCAGTAAGTAAGTTGATGACCTACTTAGAAAGTAAATGGAGAACTATTCTGCTCTATGTGAGGCATCTTTATTCCTATGTGGTATGCAAACATCCCAATGTGTTTTGCTGGCAGACTATCACAGGATCAGCACCTTGGACAGCGGCCGCGACACACAAAGGTGATTGAACTGAGCCGCAGAAGCAGCGCACTCTGATCTATAGACGGTGTTGAAGCTCAGCCTTCATCATCAGCCTTCAGATGAAAGGTTTTGTAGCCCTCCATCTGTGCTCGTCTTTACAGCAAGTTCTCTTGATTTCATCATTAAGCTAGGGCTTGGGTGCACTTTAGGCTTTTCAAACCAAACCAGAGCAATATTATCTAGAATATTTACATAAGTGGAATTAAAAGGATCTGAAATAGGCGAGGTGTTCACTGAGGAGCAGAGCTGGAGGTCAGAAGAGGTCAGGCAGGTGTGGTAGAATTTACCTGTTGACAATGAATGTATTTAGGTATTATTCATTCATTGAACTAAATTAATATATGGTCTAGAAACCCCAAATAAAGTCACATTCATCTAAACTAACTAGTAATATTATGTTATTTATATTATGGTCTGTTCAGCTAATTATATTTCACTGTGCATAAGATAAGAAATGAGGATGATGACATTTTTTTTTTCTGTTGTGGTGTTGTATAATAACTGTATTTCCCAAAAAATTCAAGTCATAACCTCGTTTGTGCTCAATGCTCTCAATGTTTCTTAATGTTCCACAAAATGTTTGCTAGAGTAAATAATATCTTGTCTCATGGTCAGGTATACACGTATTAAACTCAACACAGTGTAGTTTTATCTCATCCCACTGACCAGCAAAATAGTAGCATGAGTGTGTAGACAGTGCATGATTTAGGTAGCAAAAGAGTATTAATGATTGCTGGTGAATTAAAGAGAGAGCAAATGACTCCAGCCAGTACCCACATCATCCACATTCCTAATTCAGACATTAAAGGACCAGTGTGTAGGATTTAGTGGCTTCCCAGACCTTTAAAAGTCCAACATTTAGGAGGATCTTTTGGCAGAAATTGATTATAAGATCTATAACTATGTCTTCATGTGTATAATCACCTAAATATAGGATTTTTTCTGTTTTTGTTACCTCAAAATGAGACGTTTTTATCTTCATACACCGCAGGGTCGCCTTCCGTGGGGTCAGCCATACGGTAGCCCAGGAGGGATAAACCAAACACTGGCTCTAGATGCTCTAGGGGTGTTCAAACTTTTCATGTAGTTTCCCCTCATGCTTTGAAGGGGAAGGTGAAGCGAGGGAGCCACTAAATCCTACACACTAATCCTCTAAAGCTGCATGTGAACTGTAGTCTGCATATGTAATGCGACAATAACAAGCACTTTCTAAATTATTGATGTGCAAGCTCCCTTTATTAATGACTTATCATTTATACGGCACCGCAATTTTATTAATTACTCAATGAGTTTACAGCACTGTGTTTTGAATGTTGGCTGTGGTTTTATTCACAGTTACATCACATTTTCCATGCGGGCCCATTGCAAAGTGGTATTTTCCTGAGGCACACTGAGGTTTTCTTTCTGGCCTCAGCCTGTTTGGTGTTTTGGTGACTGGCCATGTGTGCACTGCAGTGGGAGGAGAGGAGCAGCAGAGGGAGTGTCACTGGCGATGTAGCTGTGTACTGCCTGTAAGGTGTCAAGATTTATTAACAGAGCGCCATCACATCCTGCTGCACCTTGACTGATGAAAACTGTGGCACCCATCTACTGTCTCCTCTTTCTTCAGCTCCCCCTCTGTCGTATGCACATCTCTCTGGTATCAAGTAGAGCTAATCAGCAGCTCCTGATTGCAGTGATTAGACATAAACATAGGCTGAGCCGTGATAAATTATAATGTAGTGTAATGAGAGATTCACATTGAAGGCCATGCTCTAAGTTCCCAACTTCCTGTGCTATTATTACTTTGCCACATGTCCCTGGGTGAAGGTCACTCACCTCCTGGGCTTTCTGTGGCTTCTTTTCTCATTCCTACAGCGTGACTAGCACTCTGTTCCCTTCCTCCAGGCTGGCCACATGCACACACAAACAAAAATCACTTTTATATAAAAAAAAAAAAACTAATCCCAAACCTTATGAAGCTGTGGATTATATAATGTATGTGAGGAGAATCAGGATCAGACAGGCTTAGCATCAACAGTATATTTACTGAGTAAGCCATCACAAGAAAAATGATAACCTTCAATTACTAATCTGATATTGAGACTTCACACACACCCACTGAACCTCTGTTGCAACTTAGCTCAATTTCAAAATGATAAAATATTACATTATAGGCTATGTTGCTTAGCCACAGTCACATTTGTAATCATTTGAACAAGAAAGACATGCCATCTTAAAACTGAAAAGAAGAAAAAACAAACATTTATTAAATGATATGAGCTCTATTTCAGGAAAAAAAAACACCTCTTCCCTTGGGGTGATCCAGTTTGAGGAGCAACCCATAAAAGGCTGCTGTGTTAGACATTTGATACACTTATCTACAATGAAGCGATTGTGTTCTAGAAAATCCCCGTACATGCACATGACAAAACCAAAAAAAAAAAGCACACAGCATTGTTGATCACATCTGACCCTGTCCTAGCAGCTCACTGTCCACAAGCATGACCCTGTGGCTACTGAAAGGTGTGTCCTGTTGTGTTATGGTGTGTCCTGAAGTCTTCCTGGCATTCTGGAGCCCCAGCTTCAGGCTTCTGTTTCACACCTCTGCCTGCAGTATATCCATTTGACCACTAGGCGAAGACTAAAACCAGATTACCAGAAGTTATTAAAGATTCATCTCAGATTTTTTGCTGAGGTTAATCCTTTAATGTTCTACTCAACTGTTTGGTAGAGCACATTTTGAGTCACTATTATCTTATTGTACTTAAATCAACCTGACTGACCGATCTCTACAACTCAGGCTGTTATGCTAAAGGGACCCACTAGATGCCGCTGTTTCTTTAAGCAGTCTTCCCATTTTAGTTTGCCTCCTTACAGGAAGTGTCAAAAGTAAGATTTCCCCCCCAACATATTATAGGTTCAGAGGTCTTACTAAAAAGAATAAAAGAATAAACTTTAATAGGGGCAAATCATTTTCTAAAAACATGCTATACATAATATATATAACCAAATGGGTTGTCACTTTATTGTAAAAGTAATGAAGCTAGCTAATTTAATTAAAATGGCTCCAAAATACAATATAATAATGATTTTTTTTCACTGTCTAAAATCATGCTTGAGTTCCTTTAGTGATAAAGATAGTGGTTTTAGATAATAAATGTATTTTTTTTTAATAGATAAACTCGTTAACATTCATTGTTCTATATTTTAATAAATTATTATTCCATTACATAATTTATGAAAAAAAATATATATATATTATTGCCCAAAGGAAATAAAAATGCAAAGAAAAAAATTCAATTGTTTTGTCTTAGTGACTACTAAGACTATACAACTGGAATTTAGGTCAGGAGTTGCTGACAGAATGAATTATTAGTGTTTACCTAATCCTTCCTTACTTAGCTGCCTAAATCTGCTCTCAACAGTTCAATTTGTCACAAGTTGCAGCTCCATCACATTAGAGGAACGAGAGGGGGACATAAAAGGGTCACTCTAAATAATATTTCGCTGTCTCACTCTCCAGGCTCATCGTGAAAACATTAGTCATCACATTTACATAAAACACACTCAAAGCGAAGCACACCATCTGTTATGTAAATTTAAGTGAGAATGGCATATTTCCAGCAATGCTGTTCCATAAAAACAATGTGTCGTTCCATATGTGGTGCATTAAATATTTTGAGGGAACTCTCAACTTTTGAATTGTCAAATCTACATACATACTGCATGCTGAGTAAACCTTTGGTACAAACAGGATGTTAGACTGAGAGATGTTACTGAGCAGTGGATGGGGGTTTAATTGGAATAATTGAGATTTATATGCAACTGTGCCATGTGTACAGGTGACCATTGTGTCAGCTTAAAAGAAGAGCATGCTTTCCCCATATAATTCACAGAATGTAAGATCAGGATTTCATGGTCCTAACTGCATTTAACCAGTGCTCTTACACAATGTGACTGTCTGATGGTATCAGAAATGGATGGTTCACAAGAAGTATTCTATTATCAGTCAACCCATTTAAAAGATAAGGCTTGTCAACACATCCCACCAAAAGACAAAAACCAACAACATGTTAGTCTATCTTGCAACACTTTGACCTCCCCATTCGCTATGTGGCTTTCTACTTTCATTTCTAAAAAAGACAAAAAACATAAAATAGATAAACAGCTACTGTAGTTTTTATCAATCAAACTGGAGGAAACTGCACATTTCTTTGGGACTATTTTCAACCAACATTTGGTACTCTAGTAAGTATTTGGGGCAGCGGGATGGTGTATGTGGGTTTGCAGAAAAATAAACTACAGTGTGAGGCACCCTAGCTAGTGGTAGAGCAGGATTTCAAGTCCTCTCCTCTATGCAGGGAGCATAGGCCATTGACAAATGTCCTCTACTGTTGGCAGTTCTTTTGAGATCCCTGCAGTTGAGCCACTCCTGGACAATTCTACCTGAACACCTCTTCTCCAGCTGGGGCGACGCCTAATCCTGTTTCCTTGGGGGTTCCGTTTCATGACTTGTTTGTCGCAGGTTTTCTGAGTCTGTGTTCAACACAACCCCTCTATCTTCTCAATGGGATCCTGGCTTGTTCTTTTCCACATTTCCAAGAGACAGATGTTATTAAAACCTGTCTGTTGTTCTCCATGTCTTTGATAGCAACACCTGTTTCATGTTGGAGTTAAAGAAGTGTGTGATGTGTGTGTGAGGAATAAGATATATGGACATGCATAATAATTGTTAGTAGGATATATTCATTGTTGGTCTTTCAAGAGGATTCGGGACAGTAACAAAAATATAGAATATCACCCGACTACTTTAGAGGCCTGTAATCTTACGTTGCTCCACACAGGACCTCTTCCCTCCACTCTTGCAGTTAGAAGTCTCTCTCAATCTGAAAAACTCTGATCCAGCTAAATAGACAAGAATCACTGAAGGGTTTTGCCACCGCAGAAAAAAACTTCTTGGTGTGATGTCTCTTGCATCCTTCCAGCTCTTGACATTTTTCAGAGTGAGCCCACTCCTACACATTCTGAATATTAATATCTTTTGTACTCAGAAGAAAACTGGATACGGCTGGAAAAATTGTAATACAGGAGTGTCACCATGAGGGGGAAGGCTAACAACAGATATTTTCTATGAGTCTGGCAGCTATCTCTCAATAACGCAGCTTTAATAAAGCAATATTCCTCTTTTGAGAGTCTTTTTCAGGTTTAGCCTCCACTTCGCTCAAACGGTCACAAACACCTGCCTCAGGATAGTCCTCATAGTCTCTGTTAATGATAATTGCAGTAGGTACAAATTGTTCCAAATGAGGATTGTTGGAATTATTCTGGTGGGCTGTGTGACAGACACGTCCTGTCATTTGTTACCAAGGCAACTTATTGGGTTTTTATGGATGTTAATGGAGCGACAAGGTAATGAGCAGATATGGGCTGCAAGACTAAACAGGGATTATTGTTGGTAATGAAAGGTAAACTGAATTTATGCATGGAAATTTGAAATCTCAGATGCAGATGTTTTCCAGTGTTAATTAATCTTAAAGGTTATGTTTTTGGAGACGGTCGTCATTATATTACACACTGCGCATATAATTATCTAAACTTGTCTTAATCAGGCACCCAATGAGGACTATATTGGAAAACCCCTAATCCATCTCAGTAATTCTCTATGCTCACCAGTGGTGCCACTCCTTGGTTTCTGCATTAGCAAGGTTGTTGTTTGTTTGTTCTTATATGAAAATAGATTTTTTTATCTACCCACTCAAAGTGCCTCAAGGTAATCAGCATTGCATAATCGCAGGAAATACCTTATCTGTATCCATTTTCTTCCCTCTAGGCTCCTATAACTCCTCTCCAAACTCTAAGCTCCTCTCACAGCAAAATCCAATATTCCAGGCATCGATGCCAGCTTTGTTTCTGTCTTTCCTAATGTTGTGTAAGAATTTAGCGATGCAGCTATCACAGCTTTGTTGTGCTGCATGAATTCTTTATTCTTGTCTAATTACATCAGTCGTTTCAAACTGTAAAGACAAATTGTGTTTGTGTTTTCACACTTGGCAATACTTTTTAAAGAAATACAATCACAGAAAATTAGACTGTCTGTTTTGATGGATGATAATGCACATGGTAATGTACTGTATAACTGAGTGCCCATTACCTTTGTTTGGTGCATCCCCTTGAGATAAAGTTTTACTGTCTTGTACATCTTCATTTATAAGATGCCAGCAAGAAGTCTCACATCCCACAGAGGAGTTAAGTATAGAAGCCTTTAGAAATCCTACAAACTTCAGGTAGCTTTAGTCCAAAATTATGGACCAAGTAATGATGGGTATTTGTGCTTTTCATCTGTCATATTAATATGCAAATCCGTGTCATCTGAGCACATAAAGAAGAGGATGTTCTGTTCCTTTGCTCTCCTACTTTTAAGATGTGACAGAAGAAAATCCATGCTTTGAATACGGATATAGGCTACACCAAATAAAATATAACGAATAATATATAAATATAATAAAAATACTAAAATATAAAGTAAAACCAGTATGAGGTGATTCATGATCCCACTTTAGAGCTGACGACTTCTTATTTTCTATCCACCTCCTCTGCTGACACACCTCTGAGCTGTGAGAGACATGTCCCTAAAGAGCGCCTCAAGAGATCTGTCTCATCTCCCAATGAGACAGACTGTGATATTCTGTTTTTGTGTGAGGCATTACAGATCTCTTAAAGCCAGTTTTCCTCCAGGTTCTTATTGATGTAACATGTGTATAGACCATCTGTTGTATGTATGTATGTATGTATGTATGTATGTATGTATGTAGCAGGACAAAAGGTTAAAGCTCCCTTTAGCTTTTGTAAGCTATAGGTCTAACTCACTAGAAAAAAGCTCCCCTACAGCTGTACATCATGTTAAATTACAGTTTTATCTTTATTTTAGATAAACTTAAGATTAATAACATCACATAGGATATTCTGTATCAGCCATTTCATTTCACACTGATAACTTTATGTAAGACACTATCTTATCAAAGTTGTTATGATGAACAGTAATTGCCTGTGAAACATCCAGCAGACAGGGATTAACATTAGCATTCATTTGGAGACCATCATTCACTCTTCTTTTAGATCTGTTTTGGTTTCCATCAACTCCTGAGTGAAATATCTGGCTCTTTAGCTGCTAAATAAATAAATAACACAATATATAAATCACAGACTAGTTGCTAATTTTGTCTGGTGCTGGGCAGGTAGTGCACAATGGGTTTAACAGCTGCCTGCTGATAGGAGCTTTGAGACTGGACTAAAACAGTAAAGTTGTGGACCATGAAACCAAAACAAGCTGAAACATCTTAAAACACTCAGAGAGGAAGTTCACATTACATGTAGTTAGTGCAGCAACTACATCAGGTTACACCTAAACACGTTTTACACTTCCTTAAGTGGAAAATGTGTTTAGGTGTAACCTGATATAACCTAACTAACTAACATGTGATAATTAATGCCATACTAATGATTGTTTTACATTTGTTAACTTCATATGTGAAATCTTTGTTGCACTTTAAGACGAGAGATTTTTAAAAAGCATACAGTCAGCAGGTAAGCTGGGTTTTTTATATGAACATCAAAAGGTGACAAACTGATATGCCACCCATCCTCCTCCTCTAATTGGTCAGAACGCCTCAGTGGAGAGCATGGCCCAATATGAGGCTCACTTCGCTGCAGACGGCGGCGCGGCTCAGTCTGCCGCCTCGCTGCATCCAGACGCACATCCACGGTGCTGCCGACGGAATTAGTGAGCTTTTACATTTTGGAACATGTCCAAGCTTAGTGTGGTAGGCGTTGCCTGATAACCGTATGAAGTGGACGCCGAAATTCTACCCTCAGCAGCTTTTGTGAGATGTTCTGCATTTTCCATGGCAAGATATCTGTTTCCATGGGGGCTCTTCAGGAAGCCTCTGTACATTCAGGTAAGCTTCTTGGAAATCCCTCTTCACTCCGGTGTAAAGTCCAACTGGGAATCTACCCCGGCTCTGTCTGTGTACATCCTCACAGCCTACACTCGGATCTTACCGGTAGATATAAGCGGCGATGCGACTGATTATTATTATTATTGCTTATACTACTTTATCATTTGACCTTCGTGTTGTATATGGGTTGGTGGTCATTCGCAGGTGTTGCTGTGTAGGGTTTTCAGAATGAATCATAAAGTCACTTGATGCTCGACGGCTCGACAAGAATCAACCATCCTCCTGATCCCCGTTGCTGTAGCAACCACGTCCATGATACAGCTGGTACAGTCATACATTCAAAAGAGGCTGTTTCTGAGGCTGTAAAACTTTATTACCAGCTTACATTACATTATACATTTACTGTCTCCATCTTTGTTTCTTCTGTCACATGTTGTTGCTATAGGCTATATATATATATATATATATATATATATATATATATATATATATATATATTGCTACATGCAAGTAATCTCAGGATAAGACATGCTTGTGTGTTTTGTGCTTTACCATCATTCACTAAGATGAATCACTGCCATTCATGTCATTAAATCACAGATCAGTATTTGATATGATGCTGCCCTGGTTATTCTCATCTGAGAAAGTGTCGCAGAACATTATGTAACAGTTTGATGTGAGTGAAATTAGGTGAAGTCCACAGTGGCATTGCTCATAAGTAAAATGAAACTCTGCAAGGGAAGTCCCCTCAAGGACATGTGGAGGTCTCACATGATCCAGAGAGTTAGATGTTAATAGAAACTCTTGTTGAACACGTTCCCTGGCTGACTGAATGGTGAAAAGATAATGCCTCCCTCCCTACATCAGACTATCCCAACTCAATATTTTGCTAATTGTATCCATCTTGGAGACATTCGGCCATTTGCTTTACTAATTTTCAAACAGTGTCGTCTCAGCAGCTGCTGCGATCCTCCTGCCCGTGCCCTTGCATGTCAGAGACAAAAACTGTCAAGTGCAGTGAGAGAAACAGGCAGTCTCAAGGGACAGCCACCAGCATCGCTCAGTTTTCTAGGCCACTTCAGCCTTCCAGTGACAACTTAAGAAGTGTCATTCAGTGATCCTTGGAGAGAAGCTATTTCCACTGAAGTATAAAAACTGACAAGTCCTGTAAGCCGGAAATATTGGTCTGGTTCATATGCAGATTCTGCATGTCTTTATATTTCAAGTACAGATATTGCATAAAATACAAAGACGTTTGATTGAGTGCAATTTTCCTGCACATGCTAATTTTCCCTTAACAGGTGGTCAAAAGATCCTTATGTCTCTTATGCCATAAACTGCAGAGATGCTTTAAACACACAGTTTAAAGGTCAAGTGTGTAAAAGCATGTAGTGGCAATTGATAACTTCAGTGTCCATCAGTAAAGCAGATACTGTATGGTGACATATATAGAGACTCATCTTCATTAAACCCCATTGCTCGTTCTGAAATAACTTTTTGGCCGCAATTTCAACAATGACCGAGGCATGTTAAAATCTTTTTTTTAAAAGTCTCAATGTTGTCATTTTTTGTATTTTACATTACTTTTTAATAACCTATATTTAAAGCAGCAACAGGGAACTTTCATTTTGTGTGGATTCTGGCAGCCCCTGTGGACAAAAGGTGTAGTGTTTCCACCACCTCTTCATATGATCTGACCACGTCCAGCCTGGTGGAAGGCATTAAGAATAACAGTAGAAATAGCCAGTGGTCTTGCTCATGGTCTTGTTTGTTTATGTAGGTCATATAGAGCAGGGGTCTCCCACCTTCATGAGAGTGAGGGCTACCTAAATGGTGAAAATTGTCTCTGATTCAGAAGTTGAGATAACGACAAGCTTCTCTCTAGACGATGGAACAGCATCTTTAATTCCTGATCATAAATAAGTTGCACAAACTGCCAACTGTTGACATTTAGTTGGCCCTATCACAACTGCTTCCACATATTAATGCAACAAAACCTCTGGCATGCATTCCACATCACAGACAGCAATAAAGTAAAGTTATATATCACTGCTAATAATTCTGTCTGCATTTCATTTAATGATTTATTATTATATGTATTACCTATTAGCTGAGTTGATGTTGAGTAACACCAAATTTATGTTGGAGATCAGTCTTCACCAGCCCCATAAAAGGATTTTTTGCACATTACAGCTCTAACTTGTTTTTTCAGATATGGGAGGGGGTTTCCCCTGACAGGAAACTGCCATCCTTGCAGGAATAACACGTGCTTGCGCTACTTGTGCATTGTTTGTGTGTGAATGCTCTTGATGTTAGATTGTTCCATTTACAGCATCATGACAGACAGGACAGTTGCTGATAAAGTAATGTTCACATGTGTTAATGTCGCAGGATTGAGTCAGCATGGAATGTGTGCTTTGTATGTGTGTGTGTGTGTGTGTGTGTGGTGGGGGGTTGCCTGCTGTCTGGACTGTGATGAGTCAGATCTTTGTAGTGTCTGTGCAGACAGTGTGGCATCCTTTTTCCTGCAGACAAGTGGAGACGCATGCTGGACTGCTACTGCTACTGGCGCGTAAACTCTCCAGGGTGGTTCTTTTCCTCAACATGTTAAGTGGATCACTCTTCATGCACATACTGTATTATCTGTTTGCCAGTGATATCAGGCAAAATCTGCATAAATATCTCTATGTCATTCACTCCCCTCAGCCCTCTCCATCTTTTGTTTCTCTGTTTTCATGTCTTTCTCTGCACAGCAGCCCATTAACCGGCAACCGCTGAGGGATAGCTTTATAATCATGCATAATGGATGAATGTGCAGGCTGCAAAAACCAAGTGTCAGAACAGCATTGTGCTGCTCTTGATCAGCTTTAATCCCCTCTCTGCTTCACTAGCTCAACATCAGGTAGCACTTTGTTACCGTACAATATGCACTTGATTCTTTGTGTGTCATTTCAGAGACCTTTCAAGGTTAAAATGGTCTAAACACACAGGCTCCCTAACATTTAGGGCAGTGGGTGGGTGTAGAGGAAGGAGTTCAACCGGATCAAGACAGACCGTTTCTTTCCGCCCACCTCAGCATACAGCCACAGTTCCCAGTCAGTCTCTAATTAATAGCTGTCACAGTAGCCACAATCAATATCGCCTCATTAGCCATGTTTGTGCAACTCTCTCCCTTCACAAAGGGGTCAATACATAATCCCAGAGACAGAAATGCACCGGCCAGAGCTGAAATGAAAGCCACAAAACTATCGATTGGAAAACGGCCGACGATACATTTGTTTCCCCGGTAGATTGTTATATCCATAATGCTTTTGCTGTTGATGCATTTTACCTACGGAAAAATCAATGGGAGGTACGCGCATCACTTACTTGTGTGGTCACTGCTGTTAAATTTGCTGTGGGTCTGCATGGTCAGATTTGTAAGTAAACCAATCAATAAACAAAGCAACAGAAATCATATTTAAGTGAATGGCTTGTCATTGATAATTGATAATTTTCTATTTCTGTGAGGTGTTTGTGTAGTAAGATGGTTTGTATGTAGGCCTACATAATATAGGCTATATAATATATAGATTTTTATAGACTTGCAATTAAGATGGGAATCCAGAAAAGACAAACGAGGTGTTAGCAGATGGGAATCAAAGATGTGAGTGGTAATCATTTAGAAATAAATGGCACCAGTGCAACTCAAACCCTTTCTGCTCTATGCTCCAATAACAGTTGAGCAGGTCTTATGTGCTGGGCTCATCTATGTTGAAAAGGACCAAATTTTGAAGATGGTTGAAAAATAAAAACATAGTTGAAACCAGACGTTTACATACACTGTATAAAAAGACACAATCTCTTTTTTCTCTCTGACGTTAAATTAGATTAAACTTTTCCTGTTTTAGGTCAATTAGGATTACCAAAATTATTTCTATTTGCTAAATGCCAGAATAATGAGAATTTTTTAGACAATGTTTTTATTGCTTTCTTGAAAGTCAGAAGTTTTACATTTCATTAGTATTTGGTACCATTGCCTTTAAAATTAATGACTTGGGTCAAACATTTTGGATATCCTTCCACAAGCTTCTCACAATAGTTAGCAGGAATTTTGGCCCATTCCTCCTGACAGAACTGGTGTAACTGAGCAAAGTTTGTAGGCCGCCTTGCTCGCACATGCCTTGGACTGAGATCAGGGCTTTGTGATGGCCATTCCAAAACATTGACTTTGTTGTCCTTAAGCCACTTTGTAACCAGTTTGGCAGTATGCTTCAGGTCACTGTCCATTTGGAAGACCCATTCGCACCCAAGCTTTAACTTCCTGGCTGATGTCTTGAGATGTTGCTTCAGTATTTCCACATAATGTTCTTTCCTCATGATGCCATCTATTTTGTGAAGTGCACCAGTCCCTCCTGCAGCAAAACAACCCCACAACATGATGCTGCCACCCCCGTATTTCACAGTTGGGATGGTGTTCTCAGGCTTGCAAGCTTCCCCCCTTTTCCTCCAAACGTAACGATGGTCATTATGGCCCAACAGTTCGATTTTAGTTTCGTCAGACCACAGGACATGTCTCCAAAAATTAAGGTCTTTGTCCCTGTGTGCATTTGCAAACTGTAATCTGGCTTTTTTATGTTTCTTTTGAAGTAATGGCTTCTTCCTGGCAGAGTGGCCTTTCAGCCCATGTCGGTACAGTACTCGTTTCACTGTGGATAAAGACACACTCTTACCAGCTTCAGCCAGCATCTTCACAAGGTCTTTTGCTTTTGTTCTTGGGTTGATATGCACATTTCGGACCAAAGCACGTTCAACTCTGGGACACAGAGCCCGTCTCCTTCCTGAGCGGTAAGATGGCTGGACATTCCCATGGTGTTTATACTTGCGTATAATTGTTTAAACAGATGAACGTGGCACCTTGAGGCATCTGGAAATTGCACCCAAGGATGAACCAGACTTGTGCAAGTCCACAATTCTCTTCCTGATATCTTGGCTCATTTCTTTTGACTTTCCCATGATGTTACACAAAGAAGCAGTGTGTTTCAGTTGTGCCTTAAAATACATCCACAGGTGTGTCGCTGATTAACTCAAATGTTATCAGAAGCTTCCAAAGACATGACATCATCATCTGGGCTTTCCCAAATTGTTTAAAGGCATAGTAATCTTAGTGTATGTAAACTTCTGACTTTGAAGAAAGTAATAAAAAATTGTCTTAAAAAAATCCTTCTCTCATTATTCTGGCATTTAGTAAATAGAAATAATTTTGGTAATCCTAACGGACCTAAAACAGGAAAAGTGATTGTCTGATTTCATGTCAGTGAGAAAAAAAAAGCGTATGTGTCTTTTTATACAGTGTATGTAAACTTCTGGTTTCAACTGTATATAGTCCCTTCCTAAGTTAACTAATGTTAGCAAAACGTTAGCCAACTAGCCAGCTAACCTAGATGTAGATTAGCTAGCTAGTTAGCTAGCATTTAGCTAATATTAGCTAACCTTAAGGTCCAGTGTGTAACATTTAGGAGAATCTATTGGCAGAAATGGAATATAATATTCATAGGTATGTTTCCATTAGTGTATAATCACCTGAAAATAAGAATCGTTGTGTTTTTGTTTCCTTAGAATGAGCTGTTTTTATCTGCAGAGGGAGCGGGTCCTCTTCTATGGAGGCTAGCATGTTGAACTGCCATATTTCTACTGTAGCCCAGAACGGACAAACCAAACACTGGCTCTAGATAGTGTCTTTTGCACTATTTATTTTTTTTTTCGTTTGTCCTACACACATCTTTTCGTTTTCATTCCCAGGTCGTCAAATACTAACACAAGCGATGTTCAGTTGGTTGCAATTTGCAGCTTCCCATAGAGGAGCCTAGCTATGTGTCAGTGTTTTATTTAGAGTGTGCGAATGCAGGTTTGAAGATATTTAGTCTTAGAAAGATTAGAATATCTTTTTTGAATACAATCCTGTGTAACAGCAGATGTAAACTGATCTCTGTGTCCTGGGCCTGGTAGCAATGGCAAAGAAATATACTCACAGGCTTTTTCATCAAAGCAATAAGATAATATAGACTAAAATGATATTAAAACCCACTGCATGGACCGAAATTAGATTGCAGAGTCACATATAGAGGATGCCTGAAAGCTTGATTTCTGCATTATCTGTGGTTTCAAAAGCAGAAAATGGATGGAAGATCCATTTAGTGACAGATACAAATGTAATCTTTTTCTTCAACATTGAAAATAAACCTCACATCCTGTGCTTCTAAGTTTGCTTTCATTTATTAGGTTGAGTGTATAGTAAAAGAGCAAACTGACCACCGAGATATTTTCTGTTAAACTGTAAAGTTGGGTCACAAAGATCCCAGAGGAAGATGGAGCGCAGTTTGTTACAGAGAGGATAAAGAAGAAGGGGGGGGGGATATAGAGACTTATGCCAATAAAGAAAATTGGAACTGAAAGGGGCAGAGGGTAGAAGCAGGGGGAGTCTATCACTGTCAAGCCCTGAGTGCAAAAATCATTCATAGATGGGAAAATGGGACTGCTAAAAAGTCTGCTATTTTTCTCTAATGTTCTCCAATTGGAGGAATGCCATTATGGATGCAAGCAGACTGTATTTGTCAGCTGGGGATTTGGAAAGAAAATCAAGACAAGGTAATGAGTCTGGAGTCACTCTAAATGTCCCACTGTTGCCGTGCCAGGCCACAAACAGCATTTACTGTTAATTACTGAGCACCTATTTAGAAGCAATTGCCTTAATGATGTAGTCTGCGATACAGCTCAGTTTGGAGCTAATTTGTATTCCACTTACATACTCATAGCCAAATGACTTTATTGTAAACATAAATTAAGATTATTATATTGACTTAAAGCTATCTATATTATAATTATTAAAAAATTAAATTAAAAATGTTTTATATTAGTTGTAAGGTTGAAAGACCACATACTGGGGAAATAATATAGTCAGTATCATTAATAATGGTCCAAAGATGTTGGCCAGAGTTGTTAGTCTTTCCAAGTGAACTAAGTTTAGATAAGACTGTTTATTAAGTAAATTAAAAAGTTTAGCATTGTCTCATTTATCACGTTTTCATTGTGATATCAGCAGTTTACCTTTGGAGAATTCACTGTGTTGATATCTGTAACAGCTACGTCAGAACAGAGCTGAATGTTGGCGTTTTCTAGTCTGTTTTGATACTTTTCTCGTTCAGCTTGGCCTTTAAAGCTGCATTAATTAGTATTTTGATATTAACAGTGGATCAAATAAGTGTGTCTAATGTCTGACCGAGAATTATCCCCCGGCTCCGCAGTTCCCCCTCAGCGTTTTAGTGTCTTTCTGCATTGTTTTGGTTTTACAGCCCATCACTTTACTGTTGTAGATCACTCTCTTTTGTTTTTGGACATAGCAGGCAGCTGTTTTTGGCAAGAAAGCTCTGATAAAATCAACATGCACAGCAATTGAGAGCAAACAGACAAAGTTAGTGACTAGGGGTGAACATAGTGGGGTAGCTGGTTGGTGGCAGACTAAATGGAAACTAAATGAAATACGGAGAATCAATATTAGACTTACATTTATTGTGTGACAAGAATGCTAATGTTTTGCCCAGTGTCTACTGGATGTGTAAATAGGCAACTTTCGCCCTAGCAACTTTAAACGTTGGAAATCCGACAATATCAGTGCTAGTGTGGTGATTGTGGGACATCAAATTTGATACTTTATTCAGTCCTGTATTGTGCAAGTCCCCAGACCTAACATTGCCTGTAAGAATATTCAGGTCAATGCAAAGGTCACTGCTTTGCTGGAAAACTTTTAATAAAGAAAGAAAAAAGGAACTGATATACCAGCCGTAGGCAAAAACATGGCTCTCGTTCTCTCATTAATTTCCGTTATGATTAAAAACAACTCCATCCTCAAGTCACCCAGGCCATTTTTAATGCACTGAAACCTCCACAGATAACAGAGTGCATTACAAATAATTTATGGAGTATTGGGAAAGTTTTCCTATTTAGAACACTTATACCACTGGACCTGTATATTATTGAATCTTTAACGCAGGGTTTATGTCATTTTCAAGCTTTTATTCCTTCTAAAAAAGAATTGAAATGTTTCCAACAGGCCAGATTTTCCTACCTACGTATGAAGTACCTGTTCTTCTCCTGGCTGGCAGTGTTCGTGGGCAGCTGGATAGTGTACGTAGAGTACTCTTCCTACACAGAGCTGTGTCGTGGGCACGACTGCAAAAATTCAATAGTGAGTATTTTATTTCTCATATACATCAACTCATCCAGACCTTGTCCTATATTCTCTACTCCAGATAATATTGAGTTGCTATTCCTGTTTCCTTTTTGCGAGTTTACAGTACTGCTATTTGTGTTTTTCAGTGTGACAAATACAGAAAAGGAATCATTGACGGCTCTGCCTGCAGCAGCCTGTGTGAGAAAGACACGCTTTATCTGGGGAAGTGTTTCACTGCCAAGCCCAACAGCCAGGTCAGTCTTCTTTAAAATCACACACTCCTCTCAGTCTGCTTGTCATTAATCCAGCTGCACCTCAGGCCTAGCTTGTTTATTTTAGGTGTACTCAGGGAGCTGGGGCGACCTGGAGGGAGTCATTAAGTGCCAGATGGAAGAGGCGCCTCATTATGATTTGGGAAGTGAGATGGAGCCAAGGAAGGAGGCTGCGGCTTTCAACAAGCCCACCAAGGGGACCTCTGTGGAGAAGTTCAGAGAGATGATCCTCAACCACCTAAAGGTCAGGAAGCACTCATTAAACACTGGATAGACTAGAATTCAACACAGAGTTTGTCTTAAACTCTTTTTCATTCTTTACAGGCTAAAGTGGGGGATCAGGCCAACCTCGCAGACCTGGCAACCCAGGTATTATCCATAACAGATGCCAATAAGGATGGTCACATCTCACTGCCTGAGGCTCGCTCCACGTGGGCTCTGCTGCAGCTCAATGAATTCCTCTTAGCTTTAGTTCTGCAAGACAGAGAGCACACGCCCAAGTTACTGGGCTTCTGTGGAGACCTGTATGTGATGGAGAAGGTGCCATATTCTCCGCTGTACGGGATCAGCCTACCCTGGATCATAGAGGTGTGGATTCCTGCCGGTCTGCGTCGAAGCATGGACCAGTGGTTCACGCCCTCCTGGCCACACAAGGCCAAGATCTCAATTGGACTGCTGGAACTGGTGGAGGATGTTTTCCACGGCACTTTCGGCAGCTTCCTCATGTGTGACGTGAGCGCCACCAGTTTCGGCTACAACGATCGCCATGACCTGAAGGTGATGGATGCGCGGTACATTGTTCCTGAAGCAGTCTTCCAAGAAGGCATTAGGCAGCAGCGCTGCGATGTGGACGAGGATTGTCTCTACGGGGCAGACTGCCTCACTTCCTGTGACCTCACGAAGCACCGCTGCACACCCGAGGTCACCAGGCCAAACTTAGCCAAAGCCTGTGAAGCACTCAAGGACTATATTCTGAGAGGTGCTCCATCTGATGTGAGAGAGGAGCTTGAGAAGCAGCTGTACGCTTGCATCGCACTGAAAGGGTCAGCAGAACAGATGGAAATTGAGCACTCACTAATTCTGAATAATCTCAAGACTTTGCTATGGAAGAAAATCTCTCATACTAAAGACTCCTAATGAATACACAGAGGCACAAAGACCAATTCCTGTCCCATAAAGTTTTTAAATAATATCAGACTGTCTGTTTTCACTGTGGAAACTAGTATACAATTCCCCTTGTATTCACCTGTACATGTATAACTGATGTATTTTATCCTGAAGCAGTTGTCAAGGAATGTTACTTTCATATTAAATCATGTGATAAGTAAACTTTAATATACTGCTGCAAAGTGAGCAAGTGCAATTTTTCGAAACCATGACAAATCAATAAATTTGACTTGTCTAGTACTTTGTGACTTTGATTCACCTTTACTTGAACCGCTGCCATTTAGACAAAACCCACTCAAAAAGACAACTTGTGTCTGAAATGCAAATCAGCCTATAAACCACAGTGCCACTGAGTGGTTAGGATGCATTAAAACTACAATATACAAGTAAAAATCCCCAAATTTAAAAAAAGGGATCAAGAGGCCTCTGTGCTGCCAATAAAGCATACATGAAGTGCAATATGACAAAGTACACCAGTGGATTGACTCTTTTTCGATAGATTTATTACGAACAAATTCTGTATCTGGAACAGAGCAGACCGACGCCTCAGTCTGAAGCCTCCTGTTCCTGAGCCCGGAGGAAGCTGGCCTTCTTCTGGGCGACACGGTCTTTCCTCTGGGCCAGAGAGAGCTTGGCACGGTTCCACCTAGGTCACAAACGAGCACAATTAGCATTTGCAGTTTTTGGAATACTCGTAGCAGAGCTGCTGTGTAAAGACTAGTTCAAAAATATATTTTTAAGATGTCTACGTGTCTCACCTCTTCTTCTTGACCTCTTTGGGAGGCTTCTTTTCATGGACAGGGTTCTCACGAATGGTAGCATGAGCCTTTTTGTACATTTCCTCAATCTGAAAGAAAGGCAACCAGTCAAATTTACTTCACATCTCATTTGTGGGCACAATTTATTCTTCACTCACATGCATGATAAATACTGTTTAAAGATTTTTTTGTAGATAAATTCAAAAGATTCACTTTAACTTTCACGAGACATTTGTAATGCTACTTCAAAACTGCATTAGCTTTACGCCGCATCCATAGTCCATATTTCAGGATACATTTAACAAGCATTCTGAGATGTTTCTTGCCCACTGGTGGGCCATTAAGGGCATATCTTCAACCAAGCATCTTCCACCTAGCTTGCCACACACCCTGCTCCTCTCCTGTGCTCACAGCTAGTGCAGCACAAGTCACAAAATCCCCTTGTTTAGGAAAATGTTCTGCCTTTTATGTAGTAATTAATAAAGGCAGGGATTATTATGATTGATCAGTGGATTTCCTTGTCGAAAAGTTATTAGTTTAAGGACATGCCATGCTATTTTAAGAGGCTATTCTAATCCTGTTGAGGGACAGATCAGAACCGCACCTCAAGCTAGCAAGGCCTGCGTGTGTATGAATTAAACATCTTATTCAACTTTATTCTGTCATTGGGATTATGATGTTCTCCAGGCAACTTTAATATGAGTTACTTGGACAAATAGACCCACTGCATAATTACACTGAGGCGATGGCTGAATTAATTGGTTATTTAAAAAAAAAAAGGGTACAAGACGATCATTACAAGTATTGACTGGACCAAATTCAGATTGATTTGGTGCTTTTTATACTTTGCGGTCACTGCACCACAACCCTGACTCTGACTCATGAGGAATTACTGTTGACCGTATGTGAAATTTGTCACAAATGAGACAGTTGATAGTTGGAACCTGTTACCTCGACCATATAAGTTCACACAAGGGCACATCTCAAAACATCACAAATAAAAGGAGTCCTGGTCCAACATTGTATACATGTCCCTGACTGGATCAATTAGAGCTCAGGAACACCATCTGCCTCCCAGATACAGTGTAATGCAGACTGGAAAGGCAATTTAACAACAGATAAAGAGGACTTGCCGAATCAGGGGTGACTCCATTCTTGATGAAGCGGGAGAACTGCTTCTTGTAAGCATCTTCATCCTCCTCCAGCAGATAGCTCATGTACTCAGACACGTTGGTGCCCATGATGTGTTTGCGGTGGACCTCAGCGTTGAACTCCTTGCTCTCTGGATCATACCCAGGGAAGCGCTTGGTGCTGGTGGCAAGAAAAAGAGGGAAAAAAAAAGGGAGGGGGGGTACAAGGTAAATCTCAAGCATGTTCAGTGAAACAAACGGACATTTAAAATCACCATGCAGAACCTTCAGACATGTCAAGGCACAATGAACACAGTATTACATGGTGTGCACAATTCATCTTACTGATGAATCATTAAAATTGCTCTATTAAATTCAAAATGCACCCCATTTACACCTGTATCATAACATCTCACCAGGCTCTTGCATTCACACTGGGTATAAATTCTCATTTGTATTCCGTCCACACTGACTGGATCATCGCAGTGTGAAAATGGCAAAAGTCAAGCAGGCTTGATGTCAGCTGTCAACCTGTCAGCTGCTGTTTTTAACTTATTCTCTCATGAATGCAAGCAAACTGTACCGACTGAATTTAAACCTGGCTGAGAATATAAACTACACTACGTCCACATGTGGCCAGGCAGATTCACTACACTGCAACTGAAATGCATACTGTATTCAGGTACAGATAGCATTTTTATGCTACGTTGAAACGGGACGGTCTAACTACCGGAAACTAAATTCACTATATTGATTTTTGCAACCACACAACTGGCATTTAGTTCCCTGAGGAGGTATCTAGCTACTGAGTGCAAACATGTTTTATAGTATCCTTTTAGTATTGCCTTGACATTTTTTACTGTGCATCATCAATTGATCTACTCTTAGAATGTCTTAGTACTGCTAGGGTACACATCAGCTCAAGTGAGTGCATCAGTGCAATACAGGATATCCAATTCACGGTAAACTGTAAATGCATATATATTTTATCTCCTTATTGCAACACATTTGACAAGATGTCAGGGCTGACGAATCCAGAATGTACAGCCCTCTTTGCGGACAAGCTGATTCAACAGGTAACTTTCAGCCTGAGCATTCATCCTGCGTTGGACCCATTCGTGTAACTCCCTCCCCCTCTACAGATGGGACTTATCAGTATCATGTTATTTCAAACCCTAATAGCGATGCCTGCGTGGGCAGCGTGTGACCGACATTGCCTGAACAGTAGGCAGGAGGGGGACTGTAGAAGAGGGCTGGATGATGCACATTAACCCTTTCAAATAGACTATTGCTGTGTTGTTTTTTAAAACCACATCACTGCGTCTGTCTGAAAGGGTACATAATCTAATGGACAGCGTGATTTCCTCAAGGCCCATTTCATGCAAAGTAATCAGTGTTTAAGCAGTTGGCTGATTAGTTGAAACTGATCATAGCTCGAACTCTGACAGCAGTCTCAACATGTCTTGAAAAACATTCACATTACACCTTGCCAGCTGAGAGTGAACACTGTCATCTGTCATTCCTAACCTGCATTCGTCACACTACAATTCTGACAGCAAACCTCACTGTTTCAGTAATGACGAGTTAAAGTGTGCAGGCAACTGATTTTGAGTGTCAATTAGAAACCAAAGTGCATTACCACTGACTTCCATAATAGGCAGCAGACATTTTGACTTTTCACAGGCATCAACAATGCCTTGTTCTATTCAAGTGTCCTAAATGGAATCCTGCCATCATTAATTATATTAGTAACAGCTGTGTTTCCTACTGTGGCATGCCAATATATCTTCAATGAAAAAAATAAACTGACATTTTCTGTAAATAAAAAAACTAAACTTATTTATCATTTACAGACTTGAACTGTGCCAAGCAAGGTGTTATGCATCATTCCTTCCAAATGAAAACTTTTGGAACACCCTCCCCCCCCACCACGCAGCCATCATTGCCACACACAGCATTCAATAAAATTCAACACCTGTGACAGGAAGTGGGACGGGTTACCTGTGTGGGATGGACAGGCCTCCATCCACAGCCCCCTTCAGGGCACCGAACACCTTGTTGCCTGTGGTGGTTCTAGCAAGTCCAGCATCCAGGTAGCAGGTGAAAGCACCAGGCTGACCATCAATGCTCTCCACGTTGAACTCATCGCCTGTCACCTCAACCTGGCCTTCGTACACCTTATCCAGGCCAAACTTGTTGAGCAGCTGAGGACAGAAAATTGCCACATTTGAGATTGAAGATCATATGGTTCAGCTGCCAACAACTTTTATTCTGTTTATGTAAATTCACATATGCAGAACATTGTTTCCCCAATGACACAATTATAGCTGAGAACTTATTCTGAAAAGGTTAACCTGGGTTAAACAAAGGCCATTCATTAACCCTGAATCTCTTCTCTCTCACACACACACACGCTCACAACCCAGCGTATACGTACTCTGCGGGCCAGCAGCAGACCAGTGCAGTAGGCTGCTGCGTAGTTCGTCAAGCCCACGGAGATTCCGTATTTTGGCAGTTCGTGTGAGTAGGCCGCACACACGATCATATCACCCTCAATCTTGGCATAGGCGATCTGCAACACAACAAGTAATCATGAATTTACAACCCATCCATTACCCTGACTACAAAAAATCTGGACCACTGACCCTGTACTTCACAAGGCAATATTTCTACTACTGGCACACTTTGTAAAGTAGCTCAGATTGATGTCATGTTGAAGCACCCCATAAAATGTGCAACAATAATTTGAATACTCACGATCTGACCATGTTTGTTTTGGCTATGCTCGATTAAGTCAGAAATGGATATCTGCAGTTACTTTTTCACAGAATTAGTCTGTTCAAAGAGGTTCACAAGTAAAGAAGAAAAAAAAGAAGCCGAGCCTCATCTTTTTAGATAAAAACAGGGTCATCTCAGTGTATGCTCACCTGGCAGATAATGTCCCGGTTAGAGAAACGGACAATCATCCGGTACTTGGGTGTGTTGTACTTGTTCTTATCTTGTACGACCAGGCGCTTGCGAGCAAAGAAGTCGGTCTTTCCCTCTGGAAGGAAAACACTTGAATCACTTAAAACGGATACTTCAAATAACCTAAACATTTGGAGGAAGACTAACAACAAGGTGTCTCACCTCTCCTCCTCCTGAATTTGACCTGGTATCTCTTGAAGTAGGCCTTGTTCTTCACCACTTTAACAAAACCCTGCAAGAGGACATGCATCAACTTAACATCAGAGGATTAACACTCAACATAACAAAAGGGAACTCCACGTTAGTTTTCTGAGCTGCTCTGTCCAGAAGTTGGGCTGTCACTGTCACCGGGTAACGTTGGACCCGGCTAACATTAGCTAGCTGAGCCAATGGAGATGAAGGACTGGAGTTAGCATAGCCGCTACACAGGGTAGCTGATAAGCAAACAAGCTAATGGTAAACTGTATAAAATGGAAATTCGGGGGTAGTGAGCTTAGAGACTCACAGGTCACACATGAATGAAAACATCACAGTGAAGTAGTCTTCAGATAAAAGGAAACAGTGAGTTTGTGAAGGCAGCCATTAGGCCACGTTTAAGCAGACCCGGGTAAGCATTAGCAGGACTTAATCTAACTTCATCTGAACATCAGCAGCATGTTTTCAAACGTCTGACACCACACAGCACAAAATGTATGTCTTAGGTATGCATGTAGGCACATATTGGGACGAATTACAAACCATTTTGCAGTCTTTTTGTCTCCTTATGAAGGAGCCCGGAGCCAAAGACTGGGGCTTGACTCCGCTGCACTGGAAAAAGGAAGATTGCCATGCGCATGCTCAGTAAATACCGTGTCACAGGATGAGCCACAGAGACGCCATGCTGCAGAGGTTTAACACTCTGCCCCCTATCGAGCTGGCGCGGCCATTTACCTAAATAACAACACTCTTCTTTCTTTTAACCAGGAAAAAGTCTGATTCAGATTTAAATCTGGCAATGGCCAAAAGTGTAATAAATATAAACATAGATATTAAAGGGATAGTTACCATGGCATGGCAACAATATGGCAAAGGGTGACAAAGGAATTTAGTCTCACAGTAATCACCACCCAACCCTAATTTAGGGTGTTTTTTTTCTTTCACCTCTCCCTTCCTTCTTTTGCTTTCTTACAAACAATTTGTGACTCTTCCAACTGTTCATTGTGCCTTTGATGCTCCTTCTTTTGCAGCTTTTCCACGCACTGATTTTCAGCTCCTAGCAATCAGACCACACTTTCTGCAGAAATTGCCCTCCCTGTTATTGATTTTAAACAGTGTTGGGTAAGCTAAGAATAACTTTGCAAGCTACCAATTACTCTTTGCACTGGAATAAATTGAACCACAGCAAAGCTTCCCTAGGGAGAAATCTAGTTTGATTATAAGAAGTGATACAAAATCATAACAAATAGCTAATACAAAAAAGTCACAAGCCAGCAAAAAATGCCACTCAACTGAGTTTATTGCAAAAAGTGCCCACTTGTTCACGGGTCATACGTAAACCAAAAACCAAAAATAAAATACCCCATTATTCATGAAAAGTGCAATCATAGCTCACAAGTAAAAACATGTTGTTTTGGTGGTGGAGTTTGTCGGTGTCGTGTGTTTGCCTAAGTATGGCCATCTTCGTTGGGATGAGTGGTTGGGAGGTTGGGAGGTTGGGAGGTTTATCCATGATGACGCTGTCGTTGTGTGAGTGACACCCGCCTTTTTGCACATACACAAAGGTCAAGTGTGTTGTGGTGGCTGCCTGACGAATGTATTGCCCGGGCATGCTCACAGCACAGGTTCAATTAAAATAGAGAAGCAATGGTAAAATGTGTGGCACAAACTACTACGCAAAAAAGTAACGTATATTTGCTTTCACAAAAACAGATTTTTCCACCTACTAACAGTATTGTATGTGGCAGATCGATTCCCTGGCAATGTGTAAAGATGTTATCTACCCCTAGGTCCTCTAATGTTACTGCAACACAAAGGAGGAGAATGCATTCACAGCATTGAAAAAGAACATTTTGAAATATGTATATAATGTCCCATTTCAGAAACAATGTCCTGGTTAAATTATCCACAGATATTACTGTAAACAGTTTTCACCAGGTTTATTTTCTTCTGAGGATAAAATTTGTAATAGATTGTCTACAGCTAAAGGTCTGTGTATTGAATCTATGGATTGAGAACACACTGCTCAGTTCAATATTTCAATGCTGTGAGAAGAAGAAATTCTATTTACCTTCACAGTAATAGGTTGGTAATAAAACAGAACAATCTGCATTGATACTAATAATGATAGGTGGGAAAATATGTTTTTTTTTTTTTTGTCATTTAGGTGAAGCCGACCTTTAAAATCAGGTAAAGGAATATATTCCTTTAGAAAACACAAATCTACCACCTCTTGGTTTTTCAACCCTTTCAAGATGAGATGAACATAGAAAAGTAATGGTTCATTTTTCAGAAAACAGAAATAAATGATCATTAACCTGCCAACCCAGAAATGCTTTTCAATTATGAATTATGTTTTTTTTTTATTAATAGAGTTTATATTCCCCTTCCCCATCCCTAAAGCTTATCCCTTCCAATGCCAATGTACATACAGTATATAAAGCCTACGTAGATACATGCATACATATCAATTTTGCAAAAAAATGACCAAAACAATGATTATAGAGAAATATACTGTATGTTTAAAGAGACATAGAGGAGAAAAAACTAACAAAACAAACAACATCATCAATGAGATGTATCCATACAGACTTAGTCAGACGAGGAAAATTCTTTACTATATCATTTTGGAAAAAAGGGGGCCAGATTAGTCTTGTCCTAGACAAAAAGGACCTGTATCCAGAAAGATATAGTGGTATCCAAGTTTATGTAAATGTATCCAGTTTTGTGTATCATATCATATCATACAAAAATCTAATTTGTCAAAGATCCATGTCTGTAATCTTCTGTCCAAACGTATCACCACCTTACCATATTTTGGGGCATTTTTGCAAGAGCTTAATTCAAACAAAAAACAGACTATGTATGTATGTATCTTATTTTTTTTCTAATTTAATAAAATGTCATAATTTCTAGTATCATAGAGTATTTAGCAATTAATTAGCAGGGATTAAAAGGTGCATAAGTAGAATGTATCTGGAGCAGATGGGTGTGACTGCAAAGAATACCAGTTTACTCATAATTAACTGAGTAATTAAATAACTGAAATCACTTTTATACCTGATGCGCCTGCCACATAATGATTTTGACCTTCCCAACACACAGCTACTGTAAAAAGATAACCTGTCACTTTCTAATATTCTAATACTTTGCAGCATTTATTTTCACTCTATTTTATTCTTTTGGACCCCTAGTGAGTCTTCATAAACCACCTCATTACTGAGAATTACTATTTCACTGTGTGTTCATAGCTAGCTATTTATATCTGACAGACTGAGATGTGATTGTTGTGACAGTGGATCAGATTGGGTGGCCTACAGTCTCCACTGTGTTGCGAATTCTGGCCTACAACGTCAGCTGCTTTTCAGCTTCTTCTATGAGCAGAGGAGTGTCTGACAAACAACAATAGACATGCGTCACTGCTCCTGTGTTAAACCTGAAAAGTAGGTTTTATGATTGGTTTGGTATGTGAATCAAGGCTGTCTGTTTAGTCACATTTTCACTGGAGCACTTTTGCTATGATGTGGTTACTTCACCGTGGGTTTCTATTGACTGCTCTCGCTCAATGAGAGACAGGCGTGTGAACCTATTAGACAAAGCAGTGCTGCTTCTAGTCAGTTTCTAGGTCATTATACATAACTTAACCTCATTTTTTGTTATATATTTATTTAGGTTTACAGTTTCATTTTGCGAGGACTAACCACACAGGGAGGACATTTTCATAAATTAATTGGATTAATTGTATTTTCTACTATGAAGACAACATGCCTCAACTGAGAAGCACGGAGACAACAGTTTGAACCTCAAGTCTGCTCAAACATTTTTTCTCTCAACAATGAACTTCAGGTAAGTTATTTAGGATCAGATACTGATTAGATAGAGCTACAGAAAGCTTGAGACTGGAAGCACTCATATAGTGCTGGGCAGAAACACAGCAAGGTATACTGCAAGTAGTCTGTTACTTGACTTGTTAATGTCTCTAAAAAAAGGTGAATAAAATCTCAACGTGAGGTGATTCTATCATAGTAAACATGGTGAAAGTGTGAGTGACTTTAGCTTGGCTGAGATGATCCCTTTTTTCCCCTCCTGTTTCCTGACCACATTACATTATACCATGTACCCATTGTTCTGAGATCACTGCCAACTTTTAATAGAATAAACATAATGGATTGAGGTGATTAAGAATTTGAAATGAACTAAAATGGAGTGTAAAAAGTGTAAAATGTCTAAATAGGTAAGGCTGTTGTAACAGTTTCTATACCTGCATTCCTATTGAATAAATACACTTATCAATTTGACAGATGTCATCCAATCTATGAACCATCCATTCACTGGTCTGTGTGTGTGAAACAAAAGATAGCAGAATAAGAGGTCACTTTAATCACAGTGTAGGTTAATATTATTCTGATCATTGCTAAGAACTTTTGGGAGCTTTAGCCTTCAGGAGGCGCTGTGGTCATAACTGAAACGAATATCAGTAATGGGACATACTGACAAGCCCCCTTGATAACCTCAGTGACATATACCAAGCAGTCCCCTCCAAGGATGGAAAGTGCTCTTGTTAGGGCAAATCAGTAGGTTTTTCATGTGTTTGCAAAGCAAATACAGTTGCTGGCAGTGATGCTGTTACGGTCCAACCAGGATGACTTACTTGACTCACATTAGACTGCTAACTTTCATCACAAGGCATTGGGTTATATACTATATATAGACTGCGGGGTCTTAAAAAGTATAAAATCCAATAATATTAATTTCAAGTCTTAAAATGTCTTTAATATGATTTTGACAGGTCTTACAAATTACTGTATTAATATTTTAATGTTGCTTTATAAAGTTGCACTTTTCAGTCTCGCTTTTTAATGTGTTTTGGGGGGAAATGTATTGATTGTGCTGTAACTACTACAAACAAAACCAATTCTTCATATCCCTCTTTCTTCTTTGCTATTAGAGACCTGCAATAGGTCTAAAATTGCATTCATAATAAAAAAAAGCGTTTTACATTTAACCAGTTGAAACCTGCAGAAACCCTGTATAGAGTGTGCCACATAGCCAATATCAGTGTGATACTTTAAGATAAGGATAATCTACTTCTCCTTCCACCCATCACACCCATCACACCCATCACACCCATTTTCTAATGTTTATTTGGAAATGCTGTGTTTCCTCTTTCTGAATGAATGAAAGGAGCAGTGAAATGTGTCTGACGTGTAGTTTCAGATCACGAACACGAGGTGGCAGTGTTGACTCATGTTTGAGCTGAGGGCGCATGCTCCGTGCGATGTAAACATTTGGTAGGCCGCCGCCGTCTGTCTGAGCTCCGCAGACATTTGTGTACACGTATTATACGGTTGCATGGGCTGGACCGAGGAGTCAATGGGAGCTAGCTAACTTAACACTGGCTAGCTTTCAAGTGGAAACCTAGCTATGCTAAGTCTGACAAAATAGCTAATGTATTCGGGTAAAGTGTCAGAAAAGCAGGCTTTTTCTTATAATAGTAGGACTATACTTAAGTGCATGGGAAGCAGACGACGTTTGCTGCGGCTGGTCGAAAACGCTTCAAGGTAAAGGATGTCCTTGTTTTTTCGGGCTCTGTCTATTTACTGGAATGGACACTAAGTCATAAAACGACTGCGAATTATCAGTCTTAATGGTCTGACATTACATTTAGAAAATGGACGGTGTCAGTACTGAACTTTTGAGTTTGGTTAGTCGCAATATTAGCTTTTATTGCTGTTTGTCAGTGCTGTCACTGAATGTTTAGTGATGGAAAACTACTTAGTTAATTGGCTGGCTAAGGACTCCAGCTATCGCCTGGAAACACTTTATAATTTAATGGAAGATGAGATGTTTTTCTCTGTTTGCTAATGTCGAGTTCATCTAGTACATATCGCTGCTGTTAGCACGTCGAGTTCGTCCAAATTTGTGGAAGAAAGACACTGTTGCATTTGATGCTAGATCTCCATTTGAGCTCACAACAGCAGCGAGCCATAAAAGGAATAACAGACTTCTGTGTGTAATGCGTCGGTCCTCTGGTTAACTTACTGCCTGTAAACCAGAATGTTTTTGATAGGCGAGAGCATGATGTGTAGCCTAAACAGAGGAATTAAACTGCTCAGCAGTGGCAGTGTTCAAGCCAAGGATAAACTGCGGAGAAGTGACTTGCAAGTTGCAGAACCAGCTCAGCTCTGTGACCAATAGTGGACGATGATCCCAGCAAAGTTTCACACTTTTAAAACTACAGAAAGTGCTGCTTACTGCACTGTCAGGAAGTAGTCAGCACCGCCGGGCTGATAATTATGTGAAGTTAAAGTGTCAAGAGAGGAATGAAGGCCGATGCTGCTGTCTCGTGGCTTGATACTGTATCTAACAGCATGTTGATCCAGTAAACTGGGAAAATTGGATGTGGGTTATTGATAGTAAGAGGCGGACCAACACCAACCACAATTGAGTAATACAGCTTTAAACGTGTTCCATTAATCACTGTGAGGAACGGGACCTTCCTGGGGCTTATCAAATTCACTGTTAAAGTATTCATTCTCACCAAATGGAAATGCTCAAGTAAAGTATTAGTGCTTCCGAATGTATTTAGCTCATCACTTGACTAAAAGCATTCAGCTTCACTACTCCTCTGCCAAGTAATGGCTCCAGTCAAACCTGGATGATTAGTGTTAAATGAATGTCTGCTTTCAGAATTCAGCCACAGTGCTTCAATTAGCAGGTTTATGTAAAATATAGCTGCAGCGTTTAGTAGAATAACCGATTAGTCGAATGCTGTTTTCAGCCTCTCAGACAATGTATCGATAAACTAATTGTCAGATTAATCGATGATGAAATTGATCGTTAGTTGCAGCCCTGGTGTAAAATGTGTTTCCTGGGTGGTGGTCATGGCCAGATGATTCTGTGTTTAACACTGAACAACTCTTCTCCTTTTTGTTAGTCAGCAAGCTGTCTCTTGAGAGCAGAGGTGGCCATGTCAGAGGATACACTTGTCAGAACTTGTTGAGGTTACGACAGAAAGCTTCACTAGCTTTACTCTGACCTCCAGCCTCAAGATACAGCACATTAGGGAGTTACAATATACATCTTTTGGGACTAAGAAGGGAGCAGAAGATACGTATGTATTTGTCTTATGCTTTGTATGTGCTTTTCACTTGTATTATTTTTGAATTATCACGCATACTGAAAGTTTCAGTGAGAATGGATAAACAGTAAATAGAAAAGAAACAGTTGAGGGACTTTTAGAAGCTGTAGTGGCACCTGTTAAACTAAGTGCAAGTGAAAGAAGTTTTCAAGTAACACCACATATGGGCATATTTCAGGTATCTAGAAGTAGCCTGTGGAAGACCATATACCAGTCATTGATATAGACAATGGAGATCTCACACTCATGACTGTGTAGTAGTTGGTGTTTTAGATTTACTATAGTTGTCACACTATGGCTGAGATTTATGTTTTGGCGTGATCGATTGAAACATTTAATTTCGTACACTACCATAAGGTTACTTTTTGCAGTGCATTTTTTGTAGGCCAAGTGTAAAATGTTAGCCAGTTGTTGTCTCATTTTGTGGCTGCATAATGAAGAATAGCCCTCAGCAGGACCGTTGAAATGCTGATTGTACACTGTGAAAATCTGAGCGTCCCTCTGTGTGTGAAGTGAAAGGCCTTTCTACCTCAGTGTGAGTGTGTTATTGTAAGTCAGGCCTGTGTTTTAATACCCTCACACAGCACATGGACGGCATGTTTTCCTGAAGATGGCCAACACCTGCTGGGCTAGACGATTTTGTTCTTCTTCATTGCCTAGAAATGGCACGTGATGAAAGACAAGTGAAATGGAAAAAGGAAAGATAAATTAGTCTTTTTCTTCACCTCAGATGATGGATGTAAAGACCTTATAGACTGAATCTTGTAGTTTTGCATTTGTCCATGCTCAAGAGTCTGTGTCAGTCTTTTTGCTGGTTTGTTTTACAGCAGTGTGAGGCATCTGTTGGGCGCTGTGCATTTTGAATTAGGAGAAAGGAAATGCTTCTCTGTTCTGCCTTTGGTCTTTCTCAGTTCCCCAATCGTCTTGAAGTTGTTTAGCTGAGGCTTTCTTCTTTCCTTGCTGTGGGTTTCATTAGCTATGCGCGCTGCATCTCAGGGCCCCTTTTGAGTTCTTTGGCAAACAAAAGCAGAAACAATCTCTGTATCCAGGATTTATAGGGAAGCCTTGCTTCAGTTGGCTGCGCTTGCCAGAAGGAATGTCTTCTAAGGCCACCTGGACATTGGTATCTCTCATGGCCAGCATGGCCTTCCCCTGTCTGGACTGAGTTGATTGAAGTTTAGTTTGCTCATATTTTGTTCCCTGACTGTGGTAGTGAGATCGTTTTTAGTCAGTAGTTAGTACAAAATTGGATCAAGGCACTCCAGGATTTCAAATCATGTTCATCCTTAATCAGAGCTAATAAGAGCACACATAAACAAGGCAAGGTCCAGGCCTAACCTCACTTGAGTCCACATGGTGTTTAGTCTACATGGTCATGTTTTCTCTCCCCAGTTAGTTCTGCATGGTATCCCACATTGGGAGTCAGTCTGTGAAGAAACCTCATTCCCTTACATTCTCTTCTTTGCTTTCAAAGAGAGAGTACAGACACAATGCTCGCCTGGCTCAGTGGTGCAAAAAGAGTTGAGCAGGGTGAAGAGAAACATTCATGCAAATTGGGGGGGTGCAGTTTTTCAGGATCAGCAGTTTTGTTAATGTTCCCATATTAGTAACATTGGTGATTCTTTTTGCAAAGCATATCTCATTCTTTTTTGATATCCTTTTAAAATGCAATAATTACATTAAGTGGTGTCTTTTGTATTCATGTGGCTGTAGGGAAGATTAGATGGCCTATATTTATTGTGCTGTTTGGTCATAGTGTGACTCTGTTAATTCTTTGTGGCATAATTGGATGTATTAATATGTTGGACTATAGACTATGCTTTTACTTTTTTACTTTTCTGCTGTTGAAGTAGAAAAATGTGCTGATCAGCATCTGAGTCAGTCTGCACTACACACAACCATTGGTTATATTCTTTATTCTGGTGTGGATCCTGTTATTTTTGTTAATGACAGCCTGAGTGGGTAAATGCAGCCTGCATTTTCAGACTCATTATTGTTTACTTACTGTTTGTGTGAGCAGTTTGTGTGAGCGGTGTACTGAGTTGTATGGAAAAAACAAAAGTAGTGAAGGTGCTTTCTTGTATTAATATCACAGTATTTGTCATATGGGAGTGTTTCCCTCTATAGCTTCAGGGTCATGGTATTATTCATCCATGCTGATTTGATGCAGCCACCCTGTAGGATTTGTTAGTTTAGTTGTAATGTCATATTGATGATGAAGGTTAGTAAATATGCCCCCCCACAGCGGCAGTTCAGGAACAGGGTGTTGTTATAAAAACAGTAAAGGTTTGGTGTATTTCCTGTCTCTCTCTCTCTCTCCCCCCCGAAATTGAATGTGTAATGTAATATACAGTAATATACAGCTTTTATATATTAAAACTTCTTCATTACTTCTTCGCTATATTCATAATTAGTTTAGGTATTAGTTTATTTGCTTTATGGTACTAGTACCAAAAAAATGATCATCCAAAGCATGGCTTTCTGACTTGAGGAGGGTTGCATTCATGCAGGATTTCTCACAAATTCGTGTCTCACTTATGCTCATTCAACAACTATAATAATAATATAATAATTTCTTTTGCCGTCGCTGCTCCTAGACTGTGGAACAAACTGCCCCCTGACATTCGCACCACTACTGATCTCGGCCTTTTTAAATCGCAGCTTAAGACCCACTTTTTTAGATTAGCATTTAATTCTGACTAGGACAGTACTGTCTCTTAGGTGTACTCTTTTTATCTGCTCCTTTCTGTGCATTTCTGGAAGGCTTTTAATACGCTGCAGTGCTGCAGCACTACAGCACTTTAAATTGTATTTGTATATTATATATGTGTTATGTATTGTTTCATGGCTTTGTTGTAAAGCACTTTGGGTACCTTTCGGCTATTGTAAAGGGCTATACAAATAAACTTGATTTGATTTGATATAATGTCAAACTATATTCAGGTGACTATACACAATTGATAGTACCTATAAATGTTATTGCATTTCTGCCAATAGATCCTCCTAAATGTTACACACTGGACCAGTAAAGACTGTCATGTCTGTGTTGTGTGGTAACAGTTAAGTCACTCTGTGTTTCTGTGTGTACAGGAGGATGAAAGAAAGCTTAGCTAAGATATTTTCAGTCTGTACTGTAGCACATTCCTTTCACCACAGTTACCACAATCTTTTCCTCCACCTCCTTTGTTTTTCTCTCCTTCTCCTTTATGTCTTCAGCCCTCTGTAGACCTGATACTCACAGAGAAATGACTCATCATTTTAGAGTACGATGCATGAAATGATTGGTTTCCTGCCTGGTGGCAGTATCCAGACTTCCTGCTGGGGTGAAACCAAATGCACGGTCTGTTTTTTCTCAGGTGTGAGGTAGAAATCTGATTTTTTTTTTTTTTTGCTGAGTGCGTAGGTCCACTTCCTGTTTTACCCAGCAGGATACCTAAGGTTAAGTCCTATCTTTTGTGGAGTACTTTGACCCTTCTTGACAGTATGATCAGCATATGACTACAGAGCAGTGTGTCATTAAATTGGTCGAAGGTTCAGGAGAATGGATTACTGGCAGGATAGAACGCGTTAATGACATTTCAGTTTGATAGACTTTTCTTTTTTTGGTGTTCTCTGAATGAATACATACTGGATTTCCTCATGGAGTATATTAGCAGCTGAAAGCCAATGATTTTGGATCATTTGGAATAGCAGGTAGGAATGTATAGAAGATTCTCCACATTCAATTTATTTAACTTGTAATAGCAGGGATTGTGTTTGAATTAATCTAGAAAGAAGAAAAAAAAACATAATTATTATGCAACAACAAGCACTTTATAGTAACATAATATTTCTGTAGACTGGCCATTGCTCAGCACTAATTGTAACAGTGTAACTTGTACAGTCCATTGGTAAAAGTTACAGGTAAAGAAATGTGTCAATTTAGTAGGATAAAAATCTGCATCTTCCTTTTTAAATTAAATTAATTTAAAAAATACAAGTCAACGACCATTGATTGTCATTTAATCCTTACTCAAAAGAAATTTACTGGAAAACAAAGAAGTCATTCAAAGTATTGATTGTGGAACCAGAAATAGACAAATGAATTTGCCAATGCTGAGTTGGAAAACTAAGCATCTGTATTGACCCAGCCGATACTGGCTGCTGGCTCTATGCTACCGGTCCAGCTCTAACAAAATTGATAATGAAGCACTAAAAGGTGTCAGGCTATAATGATGTTCAGTAGCTGCAAGATAAGAACGGTGGAACTCTTTCATAATTCGAGCAGGAATTAGATACTTAAATAAATATGTCCTTCATTGTAAACAATGTAAGCTTCACATAATTGACAGGGAGAGAAGTTAAGAAGTTGTGTGCTCTGTAAAAGAGGGTACAAATACTAAATAAATGCTACAAAAACCTATAGCTAAACAGAGACTATGTGTTATTACTGAATTAATAGGTATTCTCCATCCTCTGCAGGTGGCGACAGACAAGGTTGCTGGTAAGCTGAGTTCTACTCTCTCATGGGTGAAGAACTCAGTGTCCCACACGGTCAGTCAGATGGCTAGCCAGGTGGCCACGCCCACGTCCCTGCAGACCACTACCACCTCCTCCTCTACGTCTCTGTCCTCGCCTGCCCTCTCGCCGTCTTCGCCTGCGCAGCTCAGTCCCGACGATGTGGAGCTGCTTGCCAAGCTTGAGGAGCAGAACAGGTAGGCAGCACGTCTCTGAGGCTTCTTCTGCCCATCATCTTGACCGCTTTTGAGGCCAGTACCATGTGTACTGCAGTTACACAGTCAGGCAATCATAGGAGCTGTGTTTGTCAAATATTTAAAACATTCAGATATGTGTGAAAGTGTAGAATATCTCTTCTGGTTGCTTAGACAGTCATTAATGTGAGATAATTGAGGCTGTCACTGACTTTCTTCCAACATATTAATTAATTGCTTGTGAAGTGAGAAGGTTGATAGGTGATTAATAAAATAATGTACATACGTTACAGTTTGACCGCGTTTGACTCGGCCCGTGAAAACCTAAATGCAAGTCTTTAGGGAAGAAGCTCAGACTGTTTCTAAGGAGTTTCAATGAAGGACATATTTATTTAAGTATCTAATTCCTGCTTGAACTATGAAACTATGATATGCAGCTTGTTCTTGTCACCAGTAGACAGATTACCACACTCAGAAATGTGATAGAGCTGGAGGGTGTCATTAGCTTCTTCCAATTGCTCCTGGCCTGTTGCAGACACCATTGTTTATTATATATTTTCCTTAATTATTAATTGATTTTTAACTTCATTTATAAAATAATATTAATAATTACAACAACAATAATAATGATAATAAAATGATGTTCATGTACATTTTTTACCTTTCGTTCATAACTTTTATATAAAGATTTCCCTCAAATATTTGTGTATTGTTAAATAATATTTTTATTCAATTGTCACTATAAACTTGTTATCTTATTATTATTTGTCCGTGGCTTGTTTTCTTTACAAACCTGCACTACTCTGACTGCCATACAGTCATTCTACATACTCCGACCATCCCCCTCCTGATCCCCGCACACACACACACACACACACACACACACACACACACACACACACACACACACACATACACACACATAGAGTGACGTCCAGCAGGTTGTGACATGTCAACTAGCTAACTGGAGAATGCAAAGAGTAAAATAATGATTGAAGGAAAATTGAAAGCCTCCAGTTTGTCAGGTTCTGGAGGATTTGGGGGTTTAGCTGATTGGTGAAGATTTGGGGTTTTTGTTCTTTGAGGGTTTGTCTGCTTTTTATCAGTGTGCTGAACCCATAAAGGCAAAGTTGTGAGTCAGTTTTGATCTGTCGTCAGCCTTTTATTTGCTGGTTGTCATTTGGCCCTAGCCCGTGGTAACCTGAATACAGTGTGAGTGTGAAGACTCAAGACTGACTGGTTTCAAGATGTTTCATCTGTGTGTGATGTTTGGCTCACTAGGCTGCGGCCTCATTTGAGACTTGCTCATCCGCTGGCTTAACCTTGCCTGGGATAAAATATACAAAGGTTGGGTAGACGACACACGCTTCAGCTTATAAGAGAGTGAAAGTAAAGATAAAATCATCACATTTTAGTAATTGTGATTGTGCATTTGATTTTTAGTGCTGATATACAGAATGAACCGGTAGACCGGTTTTAATTTCTTGTATTTTATGAATTATTCATAGACCACTATACTGTTGGATAACTGAAACAACTGCTGTATCTCATTTGTTTCTCTGGCAATAGAATATTTTAGAATACTTAAATACTCTTTTATGTCAGTCTATAGTGCTTATACAAGTATTTTAAAATGCTTTGTTTTGAAAAGGAAGCAATGTTAAAGTTGTTGGCAAATCTTTTTATTTTTTTGTTCTTTTTACTATCAGTTTGCACAACAAAAACGATTTACATGCTGATTATGACATATATTGTATTATTTTGTGGGGCCAAGAAAAAAAAAAGATAAAAAAACCTATAGTAATCAAAGCCTTCAGTATCTACACATATTTAGAGAGATATCCAATAAAATTGTAAAATTGGTGAGAAGTTTGGTTACTTCCTTTCTTCTTCCTCAGTGTTTCACTCTGTGTGGTGTCCAGCCTACTTGCATGTTGGTTGTATTCACACAATATGTCTTTTGGCCACCTATGACAGAGTTTACGAACTGCTTTAGTTTTACTCCAGGCCACTGTTCCAAATAATAGTTTTACTGAGTTATCTGAAGTTTGCTAATTAAAACCAAGAAAGGGGTCCAGATTTGAGTTGTTTCTGGACCAGAGAATGTGTCCAGAACTTGTTGGAGCAGTTGTCATGTAACTTGGTACGATGTAGATATACTACTACATACATCTAATTATTGGTCATAAGCGGTAACAATAGCCTCACACTGACCAGTAAAAGTCTTTTGTAAAGTAAGTTGTATTCTGTGTGCTGTCCCCGAGGTGCACATTGTTCACATTAGATTAAAGTACTGTCAGAAGATGACGCAACACATCCTTGGTTGCCAACTTTGAGAATTCTTCCTCTGTTGTGACTCTCACCCATGGCTAGTGCACTCTGCGTCAGCATGGAAACCGAGCACGCAGTTCAGAGTTCGGGATTGTGTCACAGCAAAGAAGACAGCAAAGCTCTGTTGAATGCAGAGGTCGGTGACTCATCGGTACGCCCACAACGGCCACTGCTTCAGAATGCCAAGTGGCACTTGTTGTGTGATGCTTTCCCTCATTAGGCGAGATCAAAACCAACCAGGGAAATGTTTCGTTTTCTCCCTAATGTGCTTTATAAAGCTCTGTGCAGACTACCATCTGGCAAAAAGAAGTCGAGTCGAGGGGCTCATAGTTCACCTGCCCTTCGACCCCTGCCTCCACCCCAACACACAGCTGGGCCTTTTCACATTTCTCTGCTGCCACGCTTTGCTTCTGAATGACAATGCAGTCTCTTCTTTCTAAACCGCATACTGATATCTGCGGAACACACAAATCTTATCATTTTGTCATTGGGGTGTTTACAAGACAAATGCAACAGGAGGGAGCACATTGGTATTCATGTGTATGGTACACTGCACTTGCTTAGCAAGTGCTTGTGTGTTTTGAGAGGCCTTTGTACCCTACAGAGCAGATAAAAGGCACAAGCATTCGTTCAGTAGTATCACACGGACGAGGAAGTCTCACACTGACTGCTGCAATCTGTAAGTCAGACATGCCATTGCTCGAGAATTCCTAGAAACCAGAAACATGAGGAGTACATCATGAGTTTATCTTGGTAAGGTGTATAGTATTGTAGGCTTGTTCTTTGGCTATAACAAACTGCAAATTGTCATGATGTTGCAATCAGTCAGACACTTGCATCTAGATGTGTTTTGTGTCCTAGCTCGACATTTTATTCAAAATATTCTTACAATCATGGCAAATATTGCTTGACCAAAAATAATTCTCTGTAGTTTTTTCCTATTTTACTTTTATGAAGGTTCAGACTCTTGTTTGATTACTGGTGAATTATTAGCAGAGGTGCAAGTACCTTCAGGTTCATGTGTAACCTGGAACTGCAGTGTTTGTAACCGTTTGTAGCTGACTGAAATGCTTGAAAATCTGGCAATTCCTGCCAAGTTCTAGCTAAAAGATGTTCCTTTTATCCACTTTTTAGCTCCACGTCAGAGCTGAATACAAGTGAAGAAACTCTGTTGCAGGCTGGTCTTTCTGGTCGTCCATTTCACTCCCTCCCACACGACCCAAATTTGGCTGCAACCCTAGCCATTCTGGGAGCACCCTGGGTGACGTCACAGGCTCCAATGGAGAGGCCCCGGCCTTTTTCCGAGATCAGGTGTCTGAGCCTTTTGTGTGTCTGTCGTGAGCTCCTTGGTGCCGCACAGTGTTGGGAGTTGCAGCTCTCTGCACGCTGATCCTTGATCAGGTCACTCTGTCATTAACTCCAGTGACAAACTGATAAGAGTGATACAGGGCTAGAGATTAACTTGCTTCTTTTTCATCCCCAGCAATTAGCTTTAAATGCTGACTGTTGATGAAATATACATGATGATGAAGGAAATATTTTACTGACCTCCAGTGGATTCATTGTGGCTTTTATAACAGATCTGTTGTAGGTTTTTTTAGCCACTTAAAGCTGTTGACAACAGAATTTAAATGAGTTTCAACCCTCTTCCCTAAAGTGTTGAACATCCCTTTTTGTGCAGTCGTTCAATGCGAGTACAAAGGTGTTGTTTTTAATGTCAGTATTAACCTGCTAGTTATTGTGAGAATTTGAATAAGAGGAATTTGGGGACTTACATTTATTGAAAATGTACCGAAATTCCTCCTGTTTATAATCCTGTTGTGACTGCTGATGAACACTCTAGATAACTGGACCAGCTGATGCATAGCTTTATTCTGTGTCTGGGCAACGCTTGAATCAGATGTTAATTTTAGACATCTGGAGAGGATAAGTCATTGCTAATTGACTGCTAATGATCAGGCTGTGACAGTCACTATGTTGTAGAGCTGCAACGATTAGTCGTTTAATCGATTAGTTGTCAACTAATAACCAACTATTTTAATAACTGATTAATTGTTGTGAATCATTTTAATTTAATTCTAAAATATGAATATGTTCTAGTTTCTTTTGTCCTGTGAGACAGTGGACTGAATATCTTGCAGCTGTGGACAAAACAAGACATTTGAGAAAGTTACCTTAGTCTTTGGGAAAACAGTGATCAGCATTTTTTTTTACCATTTTCTGGGCCAAACAACTAATTGATTAATCGATAATGAAAAATAACCATTAGTTGCAGCCCTACTGTGCTGCAGTGGGTTATTTTACAGTCATTAAGCTGCCATACATTAGTGCCAAGTGGCTTTTTAAATAAGCTTTCCGTTTGTAGCACTGCAGCTAGAAATGTGGGCGGCTTTGATTTTAACACTGGCTGTGGTTTGCCTCAGTCACAGCTTGCAAAATGTCTGGCATAAGCAGAATTTGAGGACTCATATTAGCATCCCTCCACTCTTCTAGCACATCCATGTATGTCTGGTGATGTCCTGTATGTTTTTGTATTTTCTCTTTTCAAATTTTGGTAAAGATCTTCAGTTGAGGTCTGGAGATGGGTGGGGGTAAGGCAATGCTATTAGAACTACTTGTTGTGGTTTTGATGTCAAACAGACTTGGCACAACCTAGATTTGTAATTGTTTTCCTGGAGAATTATCTTCTCAGTACAGGTTATGAACTCCAGAATAAGACACACTGTCACACCTAAATATTTCCACATGCATGTTTTCACTGTAATTTTGTTAAAGTTTGGCATTACATGTGAGCTTATTGCAACTGTTAAGTTTAAACTTTGATTCATCTGTAAACATTGATTTCTTCCAGCCTTTAAAAGTGACAGCTTTGGTACTTTGGCTCCTGCTAAACATCTCAACACAACTTGAAAAAACTGTCTTTGGAAAAGCTACCTTGCCATTAAGGCTGCTGTTTGCCAGTCTTATATTTTCACTACCTGGACTAGAACACTTCCTTTTAAAAAAGATAATTTGTTGGACAATTGACAGTATAGAGAGAGACAGGCTGGAAACACAGGGAGAGAGGGGTATAGAGAGAGGGAACTGGGGCTCTTTTAGCTTTGCATCACAGATACACATGCTTGTTTCGTAAATATTTTAGTTTGACATACTAATCTTCAAAATGTGTGGTGCGCCTGATTTTACACTGATTGAATTTGACTCATATTTATACTAATACTGACAATTCAAAGCACCACCAGAGACAATAGAGCAGCAACATATTAACTGACTAAGTAGCACTTTGTATTAGATTTCTCAACATTTTTGTAAAGGATCTAGATATTCTGTCAGTTCTGAACTATGTATTCTTAAATAGTATCTGTTGAGAAGAAACATTTGATAACAATAACAAAATGTTGTGTGTGTGCACAGTGTTAACAGTACATCCTACGTCTTGCCTTTCCTTCAGGCTGCTGGAGACAGACAGCAAGTCGCTACGCTCCATGAATGGCTCCAGGCGAAACAGTGGCTCCTCCCTGGTGTCCAGCTCATCCGCCTCCTCCAACCTCTCCCACCTGGAGGAAGACTCGTGGATCCTGTGGGGACGAATCGTCAATGAGTGGGAGGACGTGCGCAAGAAAAAGGAGAAGCAGCTTAAGGTGAGACGAGTGCCCATGACTACCTGTGTGAAGTATCAGCCGAGTCTCGTGCAGACCTGCTTAAGAGCTTACCAATACTGTATTAAGAGCTTACTGAGACACATTTGACCCAGCATCTACTGAAGACAATTTTTGTCTGCATTTTAATAACTGCCCATCTGACAAGAACAACAGTATTCCAGGTTTCAAAGAAAGAGACGGGAGCTTCAATGATTCTGTTTCTGCATGTAAACGTCTTTAAACATGATGAAAAATCTACAGTCTCTCTTGTAATACATGTGTGTCTCACAGGTATTTGTATCAATCTGTGGCCCAAATGCTACAATGGTCCTATCTGTTTGAATGTTTACTTGGTCCAGAAATAATTTCTAAGGCTATCTTTGTCCCTGGTGACCCTGTAGTGTTGTCATTGAACTTGTTATTTTAGTTCTTGACATTTGAAGCTAATTTTAGGTTGCTTGTTCCTACAGTTACTCTCTGAAGTCTTGTGATAACCCTATAACCCAGTCACTGTCAATGGCAGTTTGATTTAACCTGCACATGAACAGTGGAAATGTGTGTAAACACAATGACCAGAAAATAAAAAAACTCTCTTCAGGACTTTGGATAACATTGTGATAACAGTCCCGGGTCATGGCAGTGACTCTGCAAGTAAGCTGTAGTTTCCTATGTTCAGCTGTTTGGTGCAACTGCAAATGTTTGAAGGTGTGATTAGGGTGTTATTAAAGGGGAACTTCGGCGGATTTTTATCCTAGTCTTGATTACCAGAGGTCACCGAGTACTGTCGATAGGAAAAAGAACGACCAGAATTGGTTCTAGCAAACTGGAGATCCTGCAGCTAATGGCCAGAGCTCCCAGTTAGTTATAATACACTTCTTGGGGGCATATCCTAAAGAGTGCCTTTTGCTCCTCTTAACAGACACAAAATGCAATTAAAATGTCTGTGCAACATGATCAGGGCCCTTACGTGACAACAGCATGCCTTTTCAACTCATACTCACTTCACCGAAAGCCCAGAATAATCGATCACAGAGATAATGCCTTCACGACGAAAAAAAGTTTATTTCCCCCTCAAAAATGTCCATGCCTTCACACACTACTCTCCGATTTGCACACTTCCTGCATCAATCTCTTCTTCTGCGTATCCCTGCAACAAGTGAAATCCCAACAGGGAGCACGTTCACAGTCCGTTCACTGTTCAGATTTGAAATTGCAGCCCATCTGCTCTCCAGTCATGATGACACCCGAAAGCAGCACCCATGATCATGCCTTTCTCACAGTCCCATTTAAAGCACCTTTTTATCTGTAATGCGTTCACATAGAAAAACAAGTGTGGATATGGAGTTGCTGTTGCATGACCCTGATGAAGCTGCACATATGCAAATGGGACACAACATCTTCTGCATGGGCAGGGTTTCTGTTTTTCTTGCCACTGTGTGTAAATGGGGAAGTGTTGCGAAGGACCTGTGAACATGCATGGGTGTTATTATGTAATTTACCACAAGTAGTAATAACCAGATGGCTGCCGCTAGGATATTAATCATAACTGCTGAGGCCTCCACAAATGTGATGTTTTCTTCCCCTTGGCTTACAGAGAAACGTTTCTGTTGCATGAAGGAAGGAACTTTGACTTTTCTGTCCTTGTCAGCAAAACCCCTGATGTGTTCATGTTTTCTATTTTTTTGAGACCCACTACTGCCCTACTGATGTACATGATATCGATGTTGGAGCCTGTCACCAAGCATTAGTGTAAAGTGGTGGTGCGCCTCAGAAAGCAGCTTTCGCTCAGATACAGTCGAGATATGAGACGGTGCTTTGTTCCAACACAAAGCTTGGTTTGTCTTGTGTAACCTCTGAGAGGGAAGAGGGATCCCCTGCTGAAAGCCTGTGTGGGTGGACCTCTGCTCCAGATGCACCCTGGACTGACCAGATGCACACAGAGACACGCACAGACAATCCCATCACAGCAGGAAAGACCAGTGTTCCCCGTCAGCACAGGAAATTGCTTAATCAAATTGTATCAGCAGTAATATGGAAACAAATCACAGTAAAAAAGTGCCTCACTGACAAGATCATAGTTGGCAGTGGAAATTGTATTATTATTAGATGCACACTGTGCTGAAATGGGAAAATAAATACTAGAGCACAAAACATGACTGTGGCTCCATCCCAGGGTCTGTTCTTTTTCTCCACAGGCTGCCAATGTGTTTTCTTACACTTTTGTCTACATTCAACACAGTCCCAAATTCTTTTTAAATTGTCATAAATGTCATTAAAATATAGGTAGATTATTATTCATTTCTCAGAGTATCTGTTCTTTTCTTGTTCCACAGGATCTTGTTAGAAAAGGGGTTCCCCACCACTTTCGGGCAATAGTATGGCAGCTGTTGTGCAATGCCCAGAATATGCCCATCAAGGATCAGTACTCCGAACTACTGAAGATGACGTCACCCTGCGAGAAGCTGATTCGCCGAGACATCGCCCGCACTTACCCTGAACATGAATTCTTCAAAGAGAAAGACAGTTTGGGCCAGGAAGTGCTCTTCAATGTCATGAAGGTAAGTCCTGCATTTCATGAACCTGACTGTGTACAGATAAGAAATAAAAAAGGGACTTAACATTAGTTTCAGGGTAAAAACTGTAACTGAAGTGTGTACAGGTTTGACTCTTGACCATCACTCATCCAAAGCTAATCACTGTTACCTCAGGCATATTCTCTGGTTGACCGTGAAGTTGGCTACTGTCAAGGGAGTGCTTTCATTGTAGGACTGCTACTCATGCAGGTAATAATACCATTTTCACCACACATGTATACAAACACTGATTCACCAGCTTCCTGCAAATAGTTTGGCATGTTTTACTGAATAACAGACCGATTTGAGGTTTGATGTCATCCTGTTATTTTTCTAGATGCCAGAAGAGGAGGCTTTCTGTGTGTTTGTCAAGTTGATGCAAGACTACAGATTACGAGAGCTCTTCAAACCCAGTATGGCTGAGCTGGGACTCTGCATGTACCAGTTTGAGTGTATGATCCAGGTAGAGGCCTCGTTGTTGGTAGTGAGACTGCTGCAATGGATTGTCAAAATGTAGTCATCTTACAGTGGTAATGGTGTGAATCCATATGATATATTTTTGCCTCACAGGAGCAACTCCCGGAGCTGCATATACATTTCCAGGCTCAGAGCTTTCACACTTCCATGTACGCCTCCTCCTGGTTCCTCACCATCTTTCTCACCTCCTTCCCTCTGCCCGTTGCCACAAGGATCTTTGACATCTTCATGTGTGAGGTTAGTTAACAGGGAACTGTAGTTCAGTTCACCTGCTTTGAATGACATCCTGTAGTTAGGTACATGTATCAAGAATCAGTATATTTGTCATTCTATTTATTTAGCTTGCATTTACTCATTTTGTAAAAGAGATACTCTCAGGGATTTGTCTTTGACTTGCACATTAGCTTCTGTCTAATGTTTGTGATCTAGTAGTTGCACAGTGTCCTGCTGTTGCACTCACTGTATGTCACTGAGGCTAGTAGTCTCAGACCAGAAGTCTAAAATGCAGATGTGAAACACCATTGAGCCCTTACATTGTCGTTTTCACAGAAAAGATGTGAGGTAAAGATTTCTTCTGCTGCTCTAAGAATGATTACATTACATATATAATACAGACGAAATGAAAACTGTTAAGAAAAGGTTATCCATTAACGCCACCTGTTGGAGAAAACAAACACTACAGTGCACATTAAATAGTTACTGTGAGTTGTTTCATCACTCCCTTGAAAACGTTTAATTCTCATTCCACTTTAAAATACATTTCACAGCATACTAGCCGTCATTTATTCTTGCAAAACCTGAATCCTTCTGTGACTACTGGTGATCTCTTTCTTCAGGGTCTGGAGATAGTCTTTCGTGTGGGACTGGCCATTCTTCAGATGAACCAGACTGAACTAATCCAGCTTGACATGGAGGGAATGTTACAGGTATATCACATCCACATTAACGTGTCAGCTCAGATTTCTGGTGCAAGATGTGCAAAACCCTCATGGGAGGAACCTCTACCACACCCAGATAATTGATACATGTGCCCTCCCAGCCTGTACCTGTGTACATGCCGACATTTGATGTAGTGCTTCTGAGGTCAGAGAAACACCTGACTAAGACATCAGGGTGCATAGTTGTTTGAAAGCAGCTGTGTGGCACTTATCCTGCTTCTGTTTCCTTACTGCACTCCAGCACTTTCAGAGGGTCATCCCACACCAGCTCGACAGTGGACCAGATAAGGTCATCCAGGCTGCTTATCAAGTTAAATACAATGCCAAGAAGATGAAAAAGTAAGCACAACTCTCAGTTCATCAACACCTACTAACCTCTCTTTTTGTTGATGCATTTATTTCTACATAAGACCCTGGAAATGTAGACGCACTCATGAATGTTTAATATTCTGGGTTTCCACTTAGCACTTTGAACTTTTCTGTAACTATTTCATAACATCTGTGATTTCAATCAATTGTATGGCTGCGTCTACTGATTTTGGGATGTTGAGAATTAGTATTCAAGACTTGTAAGAATTAATATAATTATTATATTATATAAGATTTATGAATATATTTAGAATTAATTAAAGTTGGGGTGCCTGGAAAGGGAAAGAAATTATATATATATATATATATATATATACACACACACACACACATATATATTTTTGTGTATATATATTTACACATGTATGTAAAAAAAATCAAATTAAAGTTAATGAAGGCTACAAAACCTTTAAACGTTTAGCTTTTTATATTATCTGTGAGTACAGTTTGCTAGTTTATGTCAAAAGCTTAATTTAATCCTCTATGGCTTAAAATCACACTTAAATTAAATTATTTCGTTGAAAGTCAGTTTATTACTCGGACACTGTTTCTATTTTCCAAAATATATAAAACCACTTAACAAGAGATTTCTTGGAACTTATTCAGAAATGACAGCCCTGTAAATGAAAGCATTGCCTTGTTTTAATGTGTACAATATTTTTTTAAAATCTCAAAATATTGGCAGGCGAGGAAAAAAAAATATTTTTTTTCTCTTACAGAATGTTTATGACATTTGGCCCACTTTTTGTGCTTCTATTTTTTTCAATACCCTGGACCATGCTCGACACATTTTATTACTACTTCATTTTCTTGATTTTCTTTGTGATTTTTTTTTTCAGGTTAGAGAAAGAATACACTACAATCAAAACTAAAGAGATGGAGGAGCAGGTGGAGATAAAGGTGTGTGCAGATTGTTTAGTGTTTAAAAGTCCTGAAGGCTCAACTATGCGTATTTTCATCTGATTCTGTAACCTGTTGTTCTGCAGAGGCTGCGGACAGAGAACAGGCTCCTGAAGCAGAGGATAGACACACTAGAGAAAGTAAGTGCATGAGTGTTTGCCACAGGTGCTCCGTCACCAGACAAACCAATCAGACACCGCTCCCTGCTCATCAACATTACATTAACCCACCCAGCTGTGTATGCTCATACATCATGCATCTCCTCCTATTGATGGAGTCTTGTCTTTCACTAACTGTGCTGTGTTAGTTGAAAGTCGTCCGTTTACATGATAAACCATCGCTGGTTGACTGGTACTGTATGGTGAACTTTCTGATTGTAGATAAAGTTACTATCAGAAACTGAAGCTGGATTTGGTCTTCAGGTTGTCTTGGTGTCACGGTGACTGTCTGTGTGGCTCGTATAACCTCCTGTGGTGAATTTTAAAATTCACCCGACACCACTAACTGAAGCAAAGACTGTAACAAGCCTGTTTGGAATGTGAAAGTGGCTGCTTGATGCTGTTGATACAAAGCACTGCATGCCAAGTTTGCACTGTTTGTATCATTCTGCACCTCTTTGTGTCATTTGGAATGGGCACTACTGCTGCCAGGTAAAGGCACCATGCATGAGGTCTGCCATGGATAGCAAGGGTGTCCGCTCCACCGCGTTCGCCTGCAGGATGGAACACTGTGGTCTAATTGAGTCCGTTATTTAAAATCAGCTGGAGGCTGCTGCTCTCTGACCCGTCCCTGTCACGTAACTCCCAGGACCTTTTTAACTCTTCATTAACGCAAACTGTTCAAAAGCTTGGATGAACCTCAGCTTCTCTTTAGATACACACACAGCTCTGTCATTGTGCTGCTGCTGCACCATACTTCACTCTCTGCTAGAACCAGAGCTGTCCTGTGCTTCTTCCTGTCTGAAACCTGTCACTGTGTTATCAGCACCACCTGTTTTTCACTGTGTCAACAGCTTATTTGCACCTTTTTCACCACACCTGCATGCAATGTTCCTTTTCTACCCCTGAATGTAAACCATCTGTAAACAAATATTTCTGGAGGGGAAATGAACATTGCATTTCTTCTCTAAAACAATCAGTTGTTCTTGTGTGTGCTTTAAACTGTCCTCTGGATTGTCTCTCTACTGTCTCTTGTTGATGTTTCTGTTTTGTAGGAAAGTGCTTCCTTGGCAGATAGATTGATCCAGGTATATCCCTCATTTTCTCTTTACCCTGATTTTGTTGCACCCTTCTTCTTCTTTCTCTCTCTTTAGTATTGCATGCTTATGATTAGCACAATGAAAGACAGTAATAATGTGGGATCAAAGTAACTCTGATGATTCTCTGAATTATGATCTAAACCAGATTATAACTGATGACAGTGTTGGATAAGTGCATGAAATACCACATTGTGGCAGACCAAGTGAGAGAATCACAAATCATGCTGATGAAAGCTAAGGATTTAAATAGATATCACACATTGCTAGAACTAAAACAAGCATGTCCTTAGAAAACCCAATCCCTCATCTTCACCTCTGATTTGCCCACCCATTCCGCCCTCTCGTTTTCACTTGTTGTCGTGCTCACTCCACCCCCCCCTCGGTTGGTTATGTCCCAAGGGACAAGTGACCCGAGCTCAGGAGGCAGAGGAGAACTACCTGGTCAAGCGGGAGTTGGCCACAGTCAAACAGCAGAGCGAGGAGGCCACTGCTGAGCTGGAGCAGGCCAAGAAAACCATCAGGCAGCTCCAGCAACAGCAGCAACAGCAGCAGCAGCCACACGCGGTAAGGAGGGCCACAGAGTCCCCAGCTGGCAGGTTGCACTGGCTCAGGTCCTGCCCTGACAGGGACTGGGATATTTCCCGGATCATTTTGTGTGTTGTGCAGTACTGAAACCTCAGGCTGACCATTTCAAGATCATGCGGTGTGCTAGAACTGACACTTGGGCCAGTCAAAATGTGTATCACTACAGTTGACATGTGTCACGGTTATCTGCTCCCCCCCCGCCACCGCCCAGTTGGCACGTATTCCCTAGCAACAAGATCCAAACAGTGGCAGAGCAGGGATTTTCTCACTTTGCACATCGGCTTTAATGATCTGTTTTGGCATGCATGAATTCAAATTTTGACACGGTGCACTACACAGTTCAGCCACCATTTACAGTCTTCTGCATTCTCCGAAATGCATTCATGAATTTGTAAGCAGTTGTCTCACAGGCTGGTAGATTTCACACACTGCACCCTGTTCTCAGAATCCTCTCGCTGCATATCTATTGACCTAACATTCTCAATTATTGATGGCTGGATTCCAGATGATCATGTGCCGGCGTTACATTGTTTTACATAATTTGCTATCTTGCTTCACAATGAGCATCCATGAATAATTCATGTGAATGTGAAAGGCAAAATGGTTGATGTCAGCTGAAATGAAGGTTGAATTCAAGAGGCACTGAGGTGTATTTTCTTCCAAGAGAATAAATATGATTTAGCTGAGCCTATTTAGACTGGAATTATTTTGAAACCCTGGTTTACATTACAGCAGGTTGAATATTTAGTCCTTCATTAAATGCCAACTTGACGACACACAGGCATCCACGTTTGTAGCCCTGCTTTCACGCACATGTCCTATTGTAGAAGGGAGCCCCACGGTACTCTGAGGAGTCCGTCCTGCAGCTGGAGAGAGAGCTGGTGCAGGCCCGGCTGAAGGAGGCAGAGTCTCAGTGTGCCCTCAAGGAGATGCAAGACAAGATCCTGGATATGGAGAAGGTGTGTTGATTCAGACATGATGCCTATGATTAAATCTTAGACAAATTATATTACTATGTGACCCAGCTATATGACTGTACCCACCTTCCTTAGAGGAACACATCTCTACCGGATGACACAAATGTGGCGCGTCTTCAAGAGGAGCTGATAGGGGTGAAGCTGAGAGAGGCGGAGGCTCTGACTGGCCTGAAAGAACTGAGGCAGCAAGTCAGAGACCTGGAAGAGCACTGGCAGGTGAGCACACAGGACTTTTTAATCAACACGTTATCTTTGTCGCACTTTTTTTGCAAAATGTGATGGAAAGACTGTACCGCCTCTCCTCAGCGCCACTTGGCACGCACCGCTGGTCGCTGGAAAGACAGCCCCAGGAAGAACACTGTGAGCGAGCTGCAGGACGAGCTGATGAGTGTGAGGCTGCGTGAGGCCGAGGTCCAGGCAGAGCTGCGAGAGACGCGACAGAGGATGCTGGAGATGGAGACGCAGGTCAGAGGTCACATCAGCTCTCTGACCACATTAGGCTGTGTGGTGCAAATTCTTTGTTTTCTGTCCTTATAATGCCATTAATCATAGGAAATCAAAGGTATACAGTAGTGTGGAGTAAGGTGGATCTAAATGAGCTTCCAGTGTGGTCTTTACCTGCATTTTCACATGTATCCTTCAGAGGGCAGCAGTCATCTGTTCTAAACACCTCAGATACTTGCATGTGAAGCACTGCAGGCAATTCTCATCATCCAGTTTTAACGCTCAATTTCTTTTGGATTGAATTGATCATTTAAAAAAATATGTTTTTTTTTTTCCTTCAATATACCACCTGTTCTGACACAGAATCAGATTCACAGTAACCAGCTGCGACGGGCGGAGCAGGAGAGTCGCTGTCTGCAGGAGTGTGTGCAAACACTGACGGTGCAAAATAAAGACCTGCATGTGCAACTCCAAGAGATCAAGCGGAGACAAGCTGAGATTGAATGCAAGGTACAACTCTGTGCATAATGTAAATGGCATAATGTAAATGAAATAAAAAAATATAGTAGTATATATTGTTAACATGTAAAATTGATGAGGTCAATATCCAGATCCAGAAAGAGGAAATATGTTTTTCGTTATGATGTGTGTTCTGATGCTGTTAGATTTCTTTATAGCTGACAATCTGTCAGGAATTTCCCTCTGAAAGATTCACACATACACAAATAGAAATTACACGAATGTTGAACATATTTTTACCGTATTGGTATCACACCTACTGGGGCTTCGGTAGAACTATCAGTAACGTCATTCTGTTGTTCTGCAGAGTAAGGAAGAGGTGATGGCAGTGAGACTGCGGGAAGCTGACAACATTGCTGCTATGGCTGAACTCCAGCAACAGATCTCAGAGCTTGAGATTCAGGTAAAGTCCCAACACACACTCCTCTCTATGATTGTCTGTAACATCACACTCCTGCCTCTGCATCAAACTTTGGATTTCCTCAACGCCTTCGCAAACCACATTTAACCACAAATTTAATTCCTTCAGACATAGAGAAAGTTTTATTCTTGTTTTCATTGATGTGAGGAAGACAGTTTGGTTGATCAGTATGTTTCTCGTCTAACTTTTAACAACAGGCTGCCAAGTTTGAACTATCATGAATATTTTACATGATGGCTTTCTGTACTTGTGGTTAAGTCTGAGCTCTTCTCACTAGTTGAGATATGAAAGAGGCAGGGCTCTGATGGGGGGAAAAAAAGCTGAGATCACACACTCACATTTACATCTACCAATCAGAATTTTACAAAATCTGAATGTGATAGATGTGTTGTTTGCTTGTTGCCATGGAGACATAAAATCTGATCAAACCGCACCCACGCAGTCTTGGTGACGCAGATTAGCTCAATTATTTCACTTCCCCCCCCCCTAATTTTGACTTTGTGAAGAATATTTCGATTATGTATATGCAGAGGAACAGCTAATATTTGAAAGCAAGCTTTCAGGTGCTTTAATGCACAGGCAGCTAATTAGACTTGTGAAGGAGAACAGGAAATCAGTCACTCGGACTCTGCTGAGTATAGAGTACAGTACAGAGTTATGTTGTCTTATTTCACTAATCTAAACTTTTGTAATGGCACAAATCCACCTTAAATCAGAATTTACATATTATTCCACACATATTCCAAACCTGAAATCTCTATGCAAGCATTTAAAATGTGCTGTGATTGAGAAAATTTGCCTTGTTTTTCAGCTCACTGTATATCAGGACTGGAAATAGTTTGTCTCTATTTAAATTTCATGCAAATTCAAGATAAAAGCAGACTTTTTTAGAACTGTGGCCGGAGCCCAAAACTTCACTGATTAATGACATTTAACAAAGCTGCGTAGACTTGCATATAAACGTAGTTCCTGTATGAACCAGTCTCAACAAGTGCGAGTGAAGAATCCAGTATTTATCCCCAAACAAATGTAACGCTACACACAACAAGGGTGACCAAAACAAATACAGGCCTGTTCTCACACTGCCAGCACTCCACTATTCTGATTGATAACAGATAAAATTATCTATAAGCCAATCATAAGTAGGTGTAGGCTTGTTTGTGGGCTCAACACCACACTCTCCATATGAGTCAAGGTACATTATGAACAGTGAGTGTGGCGACAGATACTGTTATTGTGTGTAAACAGGCTATAGGGGATGAATGTGAATCTATACATTTTAAATTGCAATGGAATAATAATGTGGCTGACGATACATAAGATTTAAGTCTGTTGTGGTTTCTGTTCTTCTTAAACGGTTGGTTGTAAATTGGGTTGACTTTACACTAAAAGCTGGACATGAGACGTGTCATTGATTTCTGCTTGGTTCCCTTTTTTGAGGCCTATAAATATGTCAGAAATCTTTTCTTTTTACATGATGCCTTTTTGGATGTGTTTTTAAATGAGTCAATAGACTGTAATATGTTACAAATGAATAAGTGTCTCACATACTTGGCATTGAACCCACATATGTGGAACAAAATCTCTAAAAAATAGACGACTTATGAGTATAAATCTCAGAAGCAGTGATTGTATTAATAGTACCTCCCTTCCAGTCAGTACTGCAAGTAGCAGAGGTGCGTTTATTGTATGGCTTAACACACTGCAGTGTTTTATTGTAAAATGGAAAGTTTCTTGACAGTCAGTGATTAGCACCTTTCAAGTCCTACCACATCTGGACTGGATGGATGTCTCAGCCTCGGCCAGACGGGCCGCTATGTTTACGCTTCTATAGTTCTGATTCCGATCACACTGAGGCTTTTTTGCAGTGAAAAGTAAGTCGTCAGCTTCAGTCACTTTGTGTGCCTGTGAGCTACTCATGTTATCTGTCAACAACAGCTACATTCGGGCAATAAGAAAATCTAATGAAACAAATTAAGCCTATTAAAAAAAATTTTTAGAGAGCAAGGCTTCCGATGGCTCATGTATAATGCCGTGAAATGAAAACAAAGAAAAGTCATGTATAATTCCATTATTCCATGCACATTACAATCTGATATACATGGTTATCTCAGGCAGTAACTTGTTGTTTTAGATGGTATTTTTAATAATGAAACATAAAAACACATTGCTTTATGCTGTAGATTCCAGTATGTCAGAAGCGAAGGAAATCAACTGTTATTCTAACGTAGTATACATATAACACTAGCCAGTAACGGTTTTAGATTTGTAATGTAGGAGAAACGTGTTAACATTTAGAAAAGATGGTGGTGACTGAGGAAATTTACGCCAACAACTTTTTCACTATCAGTAGCCACACTGACAACGCCGCCCGCAGATGTGTCTGCTGACACTTTTTGTTTATCGGCCATGTGAGAGTAGGCATCGGCTGATGGCGATTATCTCAAGGTGCCAGGTATATCTATACTAGACATCCTTTTATACATCTGTAGTATTAATATCAACATTATTGCTAAAACTGATTAATATAGCATGGATAGTATTTATTGCTTATATTATGTAATTCAGTTGGAATGTTTGACTTTATAACACTATAATGTAGATATAAGCAGATATATGTTTATTAATGTATTTGTCAACATCTATAACTGCTCCTATGGGGACTCATAAGTGGAGGCTGCTGTATAAAGACAAAGAGAGGAGAAGTAAAGTGTTGCAGATCATGGTTCAGTGTCAGCTGAGCGTTAAACCAAAAGCTTTGGCCCACTTTGACTTGAGTTTTAGACAGGTCTGTTGGAAACAGTTGTGACTTTTGCCCAGTATGCTATTTAAAGTACTGCTGTAAATGTATTCCTGAGCTTAAGGTGTTTCAGATAATCTAAGCTCACAGCCTGGACTATTTATAAGTATGACACCTACAAAAAAACCTCCCCCCTTTTCCCCTTCAGAGGCACACATGATCACACAGTGTGGTCTGAGGTTTTGTTACTAAGTGATGGAGCAAAAACATGCAACACCAGAAATTCACCACTACCGCCCTCATACCTTTTAGAATCTGCGTAATGAACTCTCATTTGAGTATGTAAATAATATTCAGAAGCCTTTTCTTTTTATTGTATGATTTGCGTCTATAAAATGTGTTCAGGAGCAGGCAGGGTAATAAATCGAACTTGTGTCTGAGCCAAAATCACTGTGCCAGTGTTGGCTTCTTGGTCTGTGGTTTGGTTACCCTCTCTATAAGTTGTGGGTGAAAACTGCTTCAATTACAAGAAAATGTAAAAAAAAAGAAAAAAAAAAGAAAATCAGTTTCTTGCCTTGCTCGTCAGAGATGGTGTGACGCATGTTGATGGTGACAGTTTGCAGCTTGCTTTATGATGTGACAGGTCACCGTACGATCAGATTAGCTTTGTCTGAGTCTCAATAGTGAGTGTGGAAGACGCAGCAGACGCACATATCAAGGAGTCAGTCACTCAGAACATTAAGGTGACGTGTACCTTTATCGTTTATAGTAACAACGCAGTGATTGAACGAACAGATATAAATTAACGATAACACCTGCAAAATAATGATGGCAAACGTTGTCACTGAAACTAAGATGTCTAGAAAGGATTGTGTGTGTAGGACTCTTTCGCTACCACAGTCATAGCCTCTGTTTAACGCCACAGCTCCACAGTCTCTGTGCTGATAGGAAGTGGTTTCTCATCTTGAAGCAGAGACTCTACCAAAGGTGATATGCATGGTTTATTTTGAGGTTTCTATGACATGCTCAGAGATTTATACTAAATGTTTTTAGCCAGTTTCATGTGTGATCTGTTTGGAGAAAATGTATCTTTATTATTAATCTCACAGATGTAAATATGCTCAAAACAGCCAAATGACAACAGTTTAAAATCTCATCCTGGCACTTGGAATAGTAAATGTATACAAATCATATGTGCTCTTCAGTGAGAGGTAGCTAAGTTGATACACTAAAAGTTTAATCATAATAAAAATGTAACATGAATCATACATTTTCACACATCCTTTTGTAGACGTCTTGGCAGATTCAAAATAAGCTGTACGTCTTGCCACATCAAGAAACACAGACAGAATGAAAATACTGTGAATGCATATGACGCAAATTCCAGTGCATTTTGCGGGGAATGTCTTTATGAGCTGTGATTTTGCTCACTAGCTCAATATGTGATGTGATGTTTGTGATGATCAAAGGTCGAGAATAGATCAGCTGCTCAGTTCACTGCGGCTGGTGCAGTAAACAAATTGAACTTTTCTGTCATTAGAGGTAGTTGCCCCCCTTTCCCCCTTTCCTTCTAACTCCTCTGCTGTTAGAAGTAAAGTTTAACAGACTTTTAGGGTGCTGGAATGTCAGGAAGACGTTTCTGTGAGACGTTTGACGTCCCCGGCCACAGCCTGACACCTGTTGATTCACGCAGCTGAACACGAGGAAGTCCCATTAACTGCCTGCCCATTATCGTTGCAGTGTTTTGGAGCGACGAAACCTCAAAAACAACAGATTCTTGGAATAATCTCACTTGTTTAGACTCCTTTGTGTGAAAAATAACCCTACTGGGACCTGCCATATTCAACCCCACCTTACCACAGGAATCAGAAAACCTATCTATACTTGTGACTCGTGTCACCTCTCTACCTCGACACCCCACCCCTTGCTGTGTGCTGTGTACACATCTTCCCTTTTTTGTCTCGTGTTGTAGCCTGTGGTTTGAAATCCTCTGTGCGCCATGCACTGGTCTCACTGTAGAACTGGCAGGTTCAAGGGTGTGATTGAAGTTTGAAATAGAGTATGTTTTTGTCTCCACTGTGTGCAGATGTCTTCAGTGAGGAATGTAAACATCACATGGGCTGTTTAACTGTTAAAGCTAACAACCAGCCTCTTCCCCAGGGCCCCAGGAGGAAATCAAGCACAAATGACAACGTTTTGTGTTTCCCCTGACATCTGTCACTTTGGTCTCCTGCCACACATGGAGGGCACATTGTGATGATGCTTTTTTAGCAGTGGGGCTCTAGTACCTGCCAGTGTTTGTCCTGTCTGTACAGTAGTTCACAACCATTCATATCCCTGGGTATTCATGGGTTTTTGCATATATATATATATATATATATAAGTTTAATCACTCTGCCAAAATATCAGTATTTAGGAAAAGCCAGCTGTATCACTGAGTACCGTCGCTTATTTTTATGCTCTCTTTTACCAACAGAAAGAAGAAGGAAAGGTCCAAGGCCAGCTGAACCACACAGATTCGAGCCAGTACATCCGCGACCTCAAAGACCAGATAGGAGAGCTAAAACACGAGGTGAGCATTGTGAACCACCTAAGCGTCAGGTTCATTAGTATTCAAATTGACTTAATTTGCAGCTTTTTTTTTTTCTTCTTGTAGAGGTTCAGATTTTGTTGTTGCCTTTTCTTTGATCTAGCATTTCAGAAGATTTCACAACATTCTTTCAGATATGGTTTTACTTTGAGGCTAACAGATTAGTACAAGTGTTAACTACACCCAGAGACTTCCTGTGTGGAGTTTACACCTCTTGCAGATACCTTCACAGACATAGCCTACTGATGTTTCTACAAGAAGATTTTACCAAGCAGAGCCCAGATAGGTAACAAAGATGGATTTACATTTCAAGGTTAAGCATTATGAATGAAGATTTAATCGTAAAGAGCAAGTAAAATGTGATTATTGGTACATTTTACTGACGTCGGATAATCTTTCTACCGTAGACATTCACTTTTATTCTTTGTTTAGTCCTCTCTGGATTCTTTTGTTGGATGCATGTAGTATGCAAAAAGGTCCAGTGTCATGGGTTGAACACGTGTCCTCTAATGATGACTTTCTACTTATTAAAGATTAAGAACTTTATCATTTTTGTGGAGATGTTTTTTTTAAAACTGCAGATAGGGGTCCTTGTTGTCTTCCAGCACATCAGTTATTTGCAGGAAGAACATCATATCCTGATATCTGTGTCTTTTACTGAATCAAAACAAGGAAGAACACAAAAACGTGACCAATAAGAGATGGTGAATTGTGGTTCAGTCGAGCTGCATGCATCAACTTCTTCTCACTCTACATCAAGGCAATGCAGTGACAGACCCATTTCCCCTCTCACCTGGTTTTCGTGTGGTGGTCATCCTGAGTTGAGTGTGTCTGCAGTGAGCGAACCTGAAAGTAGCAAGTGGCTCAGTAACAAGTCCCACCATCCTCCTCACTTATACTTCAGTCATATTTCTGGAAATTCTGACTACTGCTAGTCGGATGTTGATTACATCATAATTTCCCTTTTGCATGGCATAAACAGGAAGGTAGACAGTTTAGAAAGGTGAAGGCCTATTATGATTTTGTTTACTGTGTATTGTGCTCTCAACTGGCCTCTGAATGCATCTCTTCCTACATGTCTGTCTGTTTCATGGCAGGCCGACTCAGGTGAGTTGGTAAAGATGTACAATGTAACCTCCCGTGGTTTATCCCTGACCATCGTGTAACCCCGCCACCCTAGCCCCATTTGGGTTTGTTTAATTCACAGCGTGGGAGACGGTTCTGGATGCTTCCATAGAAATGTTTAGAGAGCGACGTGTGCTGCTCTGAGCTGGAGGTGGGGAAGTTAACCTGATGTACACCGACCAGTTAGTCCTTATCCTTGTAGTCTTTTCACTGGTAAAACCCAAACATGCTGCTAGAAAACACTAAGGAGAAGTTATAGATATCATTTTTGTATGGTTTGTCAAAGTTTGTTAGTTGAGTGTTGCTGAATTATCTCATTACTCCCCTTTGTGGCTAATGGAAGAAAAAAACCACCCACCACAACTGCAGTTCAACAGTACTTGCAATGTGTGTTTTTGCCCCCCACAGCCACAAGGGGCAGTAAGGCTATTCCAGCTTGGGAGAATAGAAAGAGGCGAAGTAGTTATAGATGTACTTGAAAACTTGCTTGAACAAACCACATGAAGGTGAGATTTATGCTTCATAAGGTTTTATAAGAGAAAACTCTTGGAGGATGAGGACTAACTGGTTGGTTTGGCAGATATATGTTGGGTTAACTGCCCACCTGTGACAAACTGCAGAGTACAGCCACTTTCCACAAGTTTTCAATAGGACACATTCAGAACTGGCTCTCAAGCAAATGGAGCTAGGCCTCACCCATGAATATAATTAATAATAATATTTATTATACAATAGCTTGGTCCCAAATCCATGCTACATACTGATTCTAAGAAAGTTTAGAGTGTGTAGTTCATTCACACTGCAAAAGTGTACAGTAAGCACAACTGTACACTATTAAATCTGTATGTAGTATGGAATTCAGGCACAGCTCATACCTTATTACATTGTTCCCTTTTGGTTGAATTGGTGCCTGCATGTTAATCTATGAAAGGACTCATTGTGTTTGTGCCAGTGATAGTGTTTAAATATCACTGACTGCCAAAGACTGGACCATTGTGTTTAACAGTTAGCATGTGTTATATCTGTTGGTCTTTGTTTTCACCCTTGGGAGTTACATATATTTGTTTGGCTCATTATTGCATGCAGGACTGAACATACTTTGCGTTGCTGCCAATACTCATCCCGCTTTCTCTCACAGATTTGCTGCTTAAAAGGACAGAGGGGCTTGGCCAGTCAGCCCACTTTTGATGGGATCCACATTGTCAATCACTATGTGGGGGATGATGGCTCTTACCAGTCTTCAGACGAAGATGGAGTCAAGGACCCCACCCTCCAGGACTCCCAGCATAGGAGCCGGGGTCGTATCAGACTGCGCCCCAACCTCCAGGACACCGACAGCGAGGAGGAGGATGAGGATGCCCTGCGACTCTCTGTACCTCAGAGCAGCAGCCACAAGTCCACCACCGTGTGACCAGCACCCGCTGGGCTGCCAGAGTTGGGACAGAGGCCGTCAGCACCTGCTGAGGAAGAGGAGGTGTTTCCAGCAGCCACTTCAGAGGGGAAGTCTGGATCTGGAGTTCTGAATTTCCGAAAGGAAACGCACCATCATTTCATATCATGAGAATCACACTTAAAGATTTAGTTGATCTAGATTGTTTGTAGTTTTTGTTTTCTTCCTGAGGGCAGCAAACACCCGTCTGTCTGAGCACCACTGGCAGAAGCAGAGAATTAAATAAAGTGGAGCGTATTAAACTCTACTGGGCCACAATGACCAGAGGAGGAGGAGGAGGAGGAGGCTGTAGGGGGTTGATGTAGGAGAGAGGAGGGGTGTGGGTGTGTCTGTCACTCCTCTGGCCCCCTGCTGTAGGTACAACACAGAGAAAGAGACTGTGCAATAAAACCTTTTGCGCTATATTACACTCTTCATCCAATGTGTTTTTATATTTTTAAAGCATTTTATAAATGAACATCAAAAATTGTATTGATGCCGTTACTACTAAGTGTCCATTGTGCAGAGGCAGAACTGTACCAGTGCTGTGTGTGTGTGTGTGTGTGTGTGTATATATATATATATCTATTGTCTTGATGAACTTGGTCAGAGGCTGCTATTAACCAGCGCTGACGTGACTTTTTGGCCTTAGCACATGCTGCATGCCTTTCACCAGGGCTGGTGTACTAAAGGTCAATGTGACATCTGCATACTTGTAGATATGTAAATGTGTATTATGTATTTTTTTCAATTCCTTTTGAACTTGAAAATATGTATCTATTGCATATCTGATGTTTAGAATATATTGTACAATTGAGAAAAAAGGGACATATAAGTTAGTTTAATATGTTAACAGATCCTGTTTCTGAGAAGAGAAAAACTGTTCTCTCCTCATTAAAACACTTCAGCTCACTGTTTTCAGACAAGTTAACATGATTCATCAGCGCAACTACTGTTGTTATTGTGCTGAATTCTCTGAAAGGATAGCGGCTTTACTTTCAAAATGAGGCCCCTCACCCCCCCTCCAGTAAGTCAGTTCAGCACATATCGCACGTTTGCTGATGAGTCAAACATGAGTAATGTCTACCATATGTTTTGTGTATCACAAATTTGCACGGAAATGGATGACGGTCCTAGGGAACTTTTGAACTGGGAGATAAAGCTAACAAACACCACATTGTACACTTTATAACAGAGTCTGGAGAGGAATCAGGAGCTGTCCAGTGTTACCAAAGTAAGCACCATATTGTGCTCATCCACAGGCCACTCCATTTCACACACAAGGACCTGGATGTGTAAGAATTTCTCTGAATGTCTGTATTGAACACTAACGCCTGTATTCAGTGAAAGACTGGAAGTGAGTGCCGCTGTCACGCCCAGGATACAGAAAAGGTTCTGACTTTGATAATGTCCCTTTGATGAACAAGATACCCTGTGTGGTATGGGAGAGGAACACGTTATGGCACTTTCAGAGTCTGCAGTGCAGTAAAGGACACACATGGCAACACTATGGAGCAGTCGGCACACTCTGGAGACTAAGTGAGATTGGTGTGTGTGTGTGATGAGTTCACAATAAAATGTTTGATACACTCCTTGACTGACGTGTCTTCTTAACGTAGGCAGCAGACCTCTAACCTGAGCCTCTTCGGGGCAGACTGAGATGTGTTGAGATGACTGTGAACACATGTGGGATGTTTGGTCTCAACATTGCCTTCCTCTTGTGAAGATGCTTTGCTTAGATTGACTGCTTTCAGGAAGTGATTTCTCGCGGTTTCAGAGCTGAGCCTCAACTACTAATCATTTCATGCAGAAAACCACATTTTAAAAAGAGCATTTCTCTTCGGGCACTGAAAGATTAACCAGGTTTGTGTTGTTGAATGCAGCTTAAGATGGGTTTTTTATTAGACATTTAGCAGAGTCTGGCTGTGCTGGTCAGGCTACTGTGAGCTGAGACTCATTTTATTTTGCAGTGATTGAGGATGTTTGCGGATATTTTGAACGTGCATTTAGTTCATTCAGATGTTGGCAGGCTGGTTGGACCCTGGACCCTGTAAGACAACCTCAGCTCATTGCTGTAGCTGTGAGACAGAGTCGTGCCTCATTCGGATGCCATATAAATCCGATTTCTATCATTCGGCCTCAGTCGGTAAGTCTGAATTTACAACTAACATAACCCGAGTTGGAGCTAAACCCCCCTTCCTTTGAACAGATATGACCCCAGCGCGACATACCTGTATTAGTACAGGTTTTTTTCAATGAGTAGATTTCATTTTCACTAACCTTATATTTGTCCAAATTGTACGTGTGTCCTGAAACGTTCCGCATAGTAAGAGCGCATTAAAATCTGAGAGTGTGGTGCCATTGTGGGAGGCATGAATCATTTGGTGTTCTCAGATGTGGAGGCGTTTTTAAGGTGGAATTTCAATAGAGAGCAAGACCAAATTATGCAGAAACAATAATGAAATTAATTTATGTCCATGCGGTGGACTAAACTAAGCACACATGGACCTGCAGAACAACAGGTAATAAAAACACTTCTGTCATTGTTATTATTATTATTATTATTTTGTTATTATTATTATTATTATTATTATTATTATTATTGTTGTTGTTGTTGTTGTTATTCGGGTTTTGTTTAACTCTTTGTTGTAATGGTGGGACAGCTGCTAACTGTTACGCAGCGTCCTGTCTCCGGGCCTATCGGTTGGCTCCGGGCAGCAGGACCTGTCTGCTGATTCTGTTTTTTTATCGGTTCAGGCTTCATATCTTCACCAACACGGTGTCCGGATGCTACGGCCGTTGTGAGTCTAATCGAGCCGGGGCATGTGGCGCTTTGATTTCCTGTCCTCAGTGTGCTGATAGGCTGGTTTCGCCTGTATCCGACTGCCCTGACACTTAAATTGTCCTCACGCTAAGTCTTCAACACTGAAATATTTACAGTTGTGGAAGAATTGGCATGAGTTGATTTATTGTGATAAGTAAACTTGGGTGTAGAAGATGTTAAGTTCATATAAAATGCAGCTCTGTGGCCTAAAAATATGATCTTCATTTTGACTCTTGATAAAACTACAATACAATAATCTTAAACATAGACAGTTCCGTTCAGTAACACTCAGTTCCAATCAAACATTAATGGTGTTTTTTTTCCTTATGATAATCAGAGTTCCTCTTTCTCTATCACTATCACTCTAATGGTTTTTGGGGGATTCGTTCATTGCACCTGCAGCGGATAAAAGGCACAAGGACGCACGACTCCTGTCCTATTGTTCGGTGCGTAATGACGCTTAACCGGCGCTACAATCTGCGTCCTGGGCGAACAGAAAACAAATTGTCTCTGTTATGGGCGTCTTTCTTCTGAGCATAATACCCAGGGTAACGTGAAACTGCCACCGCGGGCTCGAGGACGGAGAGTGTCTGTCACATAATAACAGTCTGAGGCCCAGCTGAGCAGCACACCGGGACGGAGCCCCGACAAACTCTGAATTGAACTCAGTCAGGATTTATACGGAGTTATTAACTATATTATTATAGTTCAATCTTATTTTATTCCTTTGTATTTTTTAGGAAGAATCCGAGCAAACACACTGCGGGGATGTGCTGGCTATAATGTTGAAACTACATTTCTAAGTGAATCTATATTAAGCATGAGGTGCTACTGTCGGTTCAGACTTTCCCCCACCCTTTTATTTTACCATTGCATGTATACATACAGGCTCTGAGCAACTGACACCCTGGGGTGCGCCTCCGCGTTTCCTCTCCCCCTGTCAGATTGAGTAAGGAGCTGATAAAGGGCCTGTATCACTTCTCCTGATTGCCACGGGCTCCTGGAGACACGATCTGCAGCCTGATCTGGGGGGGGTTGGGTGGGGTGGGGGGGCGGCAGCAGCTCCGGGCGGTGGGCCGCAACACTGCAAAAAAAAGTCCGGATTTATGTTTTTTTCTATTTTTTTTAAATAAGATAAAAAAAATAAATGAAAATAACTCCTAATAATTCCACGGGTGTTTCCAAAAGCTAAGCACTTCGTCATTAGCTGAGATGTGTGAGAAGAAGTCGCCCCCGCTGCAGACTCTTTTCCAGCTACCTGCAACCACACTGGCAGCTGACTAATACTAATACACCGCAGGCGGCTCTTTTTTTGCAGTGCAGTGAGCGCAGGAGCCGCTGCAGTGACACCTGTCCGCACACAACACCTGGCAGGCGGGACGGGACGCTGTGCGCATGCTCCGTCGTCAGGTTGAAATCTCTTAAAGCACTTGGAACCGCATCTCGCCGCCACCAGTGCAGATCAAATCTTTGCAGGGTTCAGAGCGAGACGAGGACGCCTCTCTACAGCCGGATTATCATCATCATCATCATCATCATCATCATCATCACCATCCCCTGTGTCTGCTCTCAGATCAGAGATGCCTCGCTCCTTCATGGTGAAGAGCAAGAAGGCGCACAGCTACCACCAGCCCCGCAGTTTGGAGGATGACTACAGCAGGCTGGACGCTATACTGGAGCGCATATGCTCAGGTTTGTGCAAAATTATTCCGTTTGTAAATATATATATATATTTAAACTAAAACATTTTTGATTTTACAGGAGAATTATTATTGTTAAAGGTATAATCCGTTATGAAACAACGGGACAGTGCATGCAAACAACTCTCACTGATCTGATTTTACAGTTTAAATGGCTGCAAATGCGCCAGTGCAGTTTATTAAAATGGGCCTTTAATTATATATAATTTTATAAAAATGCCGAAACAAAAATGAAAGTGCAATTTCTGATGTTTACGGTAGAGGTTTCACACTAACGAAATATATATATATATATATATATATATATTAATAGAGACGCATTTTTTATTATTATTTATTGTTTTTATTATATTGTATTATTGCTAGAAGTCAGATTATGCTGACCTTACCCGTTTGTGATTTTACACACCTAATAATACTGTTATATTTGGACATTTCTCCCAGAGCCATAATATAAGTGCCACACCTTCATTATAATTATAGCAGTTACATATTTGTGCAGTGGTATTCGTTTAAAATCAACACTAGGCTTTTCTTACCTCCTCTTCGCTGAGATGCTGACTGTCCTCCGTGTGTCCACTCAGACGCTGATAAGCTCCCAGAAGACACCGAGCTGTCGGTGGACAGGTACGGCCTCTCTCCGGACTCACACCTGGCTGACGCCGCCGATTTCTCCCCGAAGTCCCCGCTGAGCTGCACCGACAGTCTGTGCGGTCGCTCCACGGACTACGAGGACTTCTGGAGGCCTCCGTCCCCCTCTGCATCACCGGGTAAACACACAGACAGACACACTGCTTAATGATCAAGCAACTATGAGACGTTAAGGAGGAAAAAAAAAAAACACAGATAAGGTGATAAACTCGCTATTAACAGGAAACACCGCAGACACATTTTGGAAACTATAGCAGTATAATAGGCTACTTCCTGAATTATTTGCGATGATCTCATGTGTGTAACTTAAAAATATAAGCGGCCTTTGCAGTAGACCGCTCTATAAAGACTTTACATGTTTCATGTGCTTTTTATTGGTAAGAATGCTGTCACATTGTATCCTTTCACAACTAAACATTTAAGCTACTTTTTGTCTCGGCAGTTTAAATGTGCTGGGCCTTCAAAGAACTTTATTCCAACACTTTTTATTTTTTATTTATTATAGTATATTCCTGGTTTCCCCAACAGTAACTACTAAAAGAACATTGCATGACTCCTGTCAGGCCCTGTGGGGCCTCAGAAAACACCTCGCTTCAACCATGTCACAGGTCTCATTAAAATTTCATCCGGCCTCTGTTTGTTCCCCTCTCCAGTAGATTCTGAGAAGTCCCTGTCCACTTTGGTGGACGAGACCCAGCCCTTCACCGTTCCCTTCCGGCCATATGCCTGGAGCAGCTACGGGCCCGGGCTGAGGCCCTTGGTGCAGCAGAGCGTGGAGGTAGACAGGGGCCCGGCGGCGATGGCCTTCTACGGGGACAGGAGCGCCCACTCTGCCCTGTACGCAGACCGGGCTCTGGGCCAGGAGGCTTTCGGGGACTACAGGCAGCACGCTGCTGCTCTGCTGTTCCCTGAAGGAGGCCTGCACAGAAAAACCCACAATGTGAAGGCCCAGTCTGACCTGCTGTGCTCCAGTCTGATCCTCAATGGTGCTTACAAGTGTGTAAAGTGCAGCAAGGTGAGGATGGAGGGGCATCCTATAAATGCATGATGGGTTACACAGCCTCTGACCTGCAGGTGGTGGTCACTGAAAATAAAAGAACACTAAAAAATGTTTGCAGCCTGTGAATCAAATAATCCAAATGTGACTTTAGGAGAACACACAGTGCTGAAATGGCTCTGTGCTTGACCTCTGACCTCTTTATTTTATTCCCGAACTGGAATGAACTATTTCTTCACCAAAAATATATGTTTTTCAAGCAAAAGCTTAATTCTTTTCTTTCCTCTCTCCACCAGGTGTTTTCTACTCCGCACGGTTTGGAAGTCCACGTCCGCAGGTCGCACAGCGGCACCCGACCATTTGCGTGCGAAATCTGCGGCAAAACGTTCGGACACGGAGTGAGCCTGGAACAACACAAAGCTGTGCACTCTCAGGTGACTTGCCAGGCGTTTTAAAAACCACATCCTGCAGTTCACACCTCTTCTGTATCTGCTTCTTGTTGTCCGGCCGCTTTTCTGTCGTTGTGAAGTGTCGCGACTAAACCCGCCTTCTGCTCACGTTTCAGGAAAGAAGTTTCGACTGCAAAATATGCGGTAAAAGTTTCAAGAGGTCGTCCACTCTGTCGACGCACCTGCTCATCCACTCCGACACCCGGCCGTACCCGTGCCAGTACTGCGGGAAGAGGTTCCACCAGAAGTCAGACATGAAGAAACACACTTTCATCCACACAGGCAAGTGGAGAAAAAGGGCAGATTGTATCTCAACACAGAATTGTTCCTGGAACGTCTGCTGTTCCTGAGAATCTGTGCGTAATTTGTGCGCAAAAGTCCGGAATCTTCAAGGCGTAGAAAATAAGAATAGTTCAAGAGAAACTAAAATGTTCCTAAATGTGTGTTTTGGTTTCTCCAGGTGAGAAGCCACACAAATGCCAGGTGTGTGGGAAAGCCTTCAGCCAGAGCTCCAACCTCATCACACACAGCAGGAAACACACCGGATACAAGCCCTTCGGATGCGACCTGTGCGGCAAAGGCTTCCAGAGAAAAGTGGACCTGAGGCGGCACAAAGAGACGCAGCACGGACTCAAGTGAAGGCGAAATCCACCGCAACAATCATGTCATGTATTATGACTTTACAGTCTTTAAATTATTAGTCCCGAAACGAGTGAGGACATCTGACAGAGACATTCTAGACAGAAGACATTTGCGTTTTTCCCCCCAATCGCTCAGTTTGAGGACATTTCATGGCTCAAGATTGATCCACTTTTAGCTCTGTAAAGACTTTATGTGAAGGTGTATTTGAAATATATATAGTTATCTCAGATTATTTATTTTTACTAAAGAAAGACTTAATAATAAGACGGACATTTTGCAGCTAGAAGACATCGGCAACACTAAATATTTTACCACCCTCCTGCAGATTGTTCTACAGGCCCAGAGAACCAGAGATAAGCTGTGAACTGTGAGACATGATGTGACGGAGCATGATAAAAAAAAATAATAAAAAAAAAAATAAAATCAACTTGTCACGTGATATAAAGCAGCTCAAGTGGTTTTAAACCCCAAATATTTGTACTCAGTCAAATAACCGGATCGACAATAAAAGCGGACAGAGATGAAAATCTGCGCTTTCCCAAAGAACAGAAGCATTTTGTTTTCAGTTCGGAGACATGCTGGCAAAACAGCCTCCTCTCTCTGTGTGATTTAAACAGGAGGGTTGCTGCCTCACTCACCAAGCTGTTATCTTCCACTTTTCCATTTTGCACATTTTATTGTCAGAATGAACTTTTTTAAAATATCTTTTTTTTCCCTCCAGGTTTTTTTTTTATTTTCTGGGTGGTTATCATTTAAATAAAATAAAAATAAAAATGCAATAAAATCTAAAAGTGAAATGATCTAAGGTGATTTCTTTTCCAAATGAGGGATGCGGGGAAATCTCCTGAGACTGAATAAAACGAGTCAACTTACTGGTCATTTAACTCACCGCCATAATTGGGCTTTTTTTGACACCTTGCAGCCTCTGTAGCCCACAGGCCGTCAAGTGTCATTTATTACGCGCTATTTTATTGTTACCCTTCGATTAAACTGCTTTATTATAATCTTCCACCAACAAATCAACACAATACGACAATAAGATATTTGTTTAGGTTAATTAAAGCCAGAGGCCGACACAAAAACAAAGGGCTGGGACTTCTTGCTGCCGTGATTGTGATTGCCCAGAGGCCCCCGCGGCTGCTGTTTGTTTTGACCACTGCAGCCATGTGTTTGAACCTTAAACAGTCTGAGCAGATTTAACCGTTAACCAAATGTTTTTTACCCTCATGGCTGTTTTTTTGAGTTTAACAGGAAGCTGGCAGAGAAGGCAGCACATGCAGCAGCTGTGATCCTCTGAGGGCTTGGTGTTGAGTTTTATTATGATTATGTTGTGAAAGGGCTTGAATCTGAGGTCTCTGGTGGATTACAGGACATGAGGGTGTAGAGTTTAAAATCAGACAATGATAAATCCTATTAAAATATTGACAATAAAGTGGATCAAATTTCAACAAATTAAAGAAAGTGGTAGAATATGGACATTAAGTATGGTGGTACTTCAATTCAGTCACCATCAGAAGGTATAAACTAAGCTGCCACAATATCAGATTTGCACTCCACGATATTCTAGGCCAAAAAGCATTCAATAATATTCAATTCAACAATATTATTGCAACATCTAAAATTTGAAAAAAATGAATTCATCTTTAACTTTTATTGTGCGTTTTGTCTCTTTGGCAAATTAACTACAGTCAGCTGGGACCCAGCTTCAAGGTGCATTACTGTTGCCTACTATGTTGGCGTGTGAACCACAAAGCGTGGGCAGAAAGAAACGGAAAGTAAGAGGCGCTGGATTATTTATATGATATCGTCATCAATATCAGAATTATCATCAATATTGGTATATTTGTATGAACCGCATCAGAAACCAAATGAATGAATAGTGTTTCACCATCATTCTCACTTAACCTGCATCACTTTGGTACTTTGTATGGATGCTTTAGACTCAAGCCATACTCTGTATAGAAAACCCTCCTTCACTGCAGCTGTCTCAATAATTACTGCCATCATTTGATTCATCATCTCATTTTCTCTGACTCGAACAAGGCAAAGGGGGAAAAAAAGAGGAACAATCAGTTAGTCGTCTTCCCTCAACATTGATTGAAATCACTGACTCACAAGGATTTTCTCTGCCTCACTTCCCCCAAAATCGTACAACATCCAGGCCTGCGAAAGTACTGAATATTTTAAACCCCAAGATGAGCAGACGGAAGGAGAACAGGAAAAGGCGAGCTCATTTAGAGCACAACTTAACAGAGCATTGCACCTCGGTGCTGCATTGGACATTTATTCTCTTGAAATATATATAAACATCATGTGCACCAACCTCACATTTCCAATTTGAAATTTAGTTTTAAAAATATGCGTTAAAAGTGCCATTTAAAAGAGAGTGGCTCACTTAACAGGAAATGTGCAGCTTGTACAGGAAATTACAGAGCGTCGCAGAGATCTGAAAAGGGCAAACTCTCTGTTTAGACTCAGTGATGTTGAATCTGCTCACAGGGGAGTTTCCTCCTGTTGGAATGAAGCTGAGTTTGCCATTAAGTGCCTTCAACACTCTGAGGCAGCCCCAAGCCATCGGCCCGATTTTAGGTGTTTAAGTCTCACTGTTGCGCATAACAGGTAGACTGCAACTAAGCGTTTGACACAAAGCTCCTGTAACTTTTTTTGAAGCCCCTGAACAATGGTTTATTCTGAAACCAAATGGTATGCGACCGATGATGACCTAATAAGGTGTTGCATGGTTTGCTCTGAGAGAACAATCTCAGAGAAGCTTCTCTGATGAAAAATCTTCAAACGAACCATTAGGCTGACCAGATTTCCTCCAAGGGCATGGGTCGTTTTTTTTTTTTAAAGCATTACCCCACTGCCCCGAGGCATATCAAATATGAATAGAATATGGCTCAATCGATTCGAGTGAGCGAGTAATCAGAGCATTGCAGTCCAGGGCTCAAATCTAGGCCTGCGTCATGGTAAGTGCAAAACGCACACATCTGTGCACACAAACACACATGCATCCACCCGAGAGGTATGGACAGGGTTGATTTTTCTTGACAGACATATTTGTGCAATTAGAAAGTTCAGTGTCTGGGTTTTGTGGTTTTGGATGATTCATTATTAATCTAAAATTACATATGAATAATAAAAGAGAGAGTTTAGAGACACTCTTTGGTGTTTCATTTTGATTTTGAATTTCCAATCTGGACTTGAGTTAGAATATCTATTGTAGGTTTTATTGTCAGATGGAATTGGATTGAAAGAGTCTACAAATACCTACAAATATAGTTTTTCTCATGTACCAAAACCAAACTCTTGAAATGGGACTTAAAAACTGTAGGCCAACAAGCCGCAACAATTTTTGAAACCGTCTCCTGATCTACCGCTGTGATAGCTCAACGCACTAAAGGAAATCCTCTGATTAAAATATTGCATGCAATACCTCACAGATAAAAAAAAGAGAGATCAACATCACACCCACGCAAGCTGAGCGTCAATATCTAGAATCAGCAACATCTGGTGAATGATCATATTAATGTGTTGATCTCCTCACGAGAGAGAGGGTAGTGAGGACACTGTGGAGAGAGAACAAATGTGATTATTGGCCTGAGGGTGAGCAGACCTACTGTGTATATTGTAATAATAATGTGGTATTTGCTCTCACGCTTCGTTCAGCAGATTTCACACAGGTCTGACGGGTTGCAAAGCGAGATTACCTGAGAGAGATAGTGGATTTCTAACGGTAGGATTCTGAGAAAAAGCACTGATTAATATGCTTGGATGCAGGAAAAGATGGGGAAAACTTCCTGGAAGATCCAAATAAAACCGTTTTCATACATTCTGCATTCATGTAGGAAACTTTCTGCATCAGAGAGACTTTTCCTGCTCACCTGTCCCCTCCCCGGTGGTTGACACGCCAGCTAAGCCGGGACAGGCGAAGAGAAGCAGGGCTCATATAGGACGTAGCTCTTTTGTTGCAGAGGCTTATTCATTATTCACCTGATCTGAAAAACAGACTGCAAAACCAACTGCACAGCTGTCATCGAGCAACAAGGCGTAGACACAAATTATTCATGACTCGGCAAAGAAAAGGCAGTAGAATGAGAGGAAAATAATAACAAGAGACATCAGTGAGGCAGCTGACAGGCCCAACACGTGTGGGGAGAGCAGAGCCGGCCTCTCCGGGCTAACAAGCTTCCTCCTGGAGTGCCACACTTCCCCCGGTCCCTTTTTTACACACCATATATATATATATATATATATACTTTTACAGTGTGGCATGGGACAAGGACAAGGTTTGCTTATCACTTTTATATTGTTTTAGAGATTTTTTACACATAAAGCAATTTATTTCAATGGTTTCTTTTGTTTTAGTTTCAATACTATAGGATGCTATGGGTATTATTTAACTTCTCATTTCATTTTTATGCTGATGACACCTTCCAATAAAGCCCACTGACTAGAATAGTTCAATCTTTTTATTAATTTACCAACAAAGCAAAGATTCAACCTACACTTGGTTTTAAATTTAGTGAAACACACACACACACGCACGCGCACACACACACACACACACACACACACACACACACACACACACACACACCCCTTCATTTTTCTCATCTTGGATGGATCACCTGCCTAAAACCAAAAGCTTTAGACAGGCTACAGATTGTACCAAATGCGCAGCTTTTATCTGGAACTCAGAGATGGAATTATATTACACCAGTTTCAGCTTCTCTACACTGGCTGCCACTGCCTGTTCATTTTAGAAATGATTTTAAAAATTTGATTGCTCAGCTTTTGAGTAGTTGCAGATCGCAAACCCCTCACACTTCACAAACTAAGGTTGCCCCGAAATGAATCATGGCAGTTCAACATGGAAGGCAACCCGTGGCATCTGTAGATAAAACGATTCTTATTTTCAGGTGATTATACAGAAATGAAAACATTCCTTTTAAGGTTATATTCAATTTCTGTCAACAGATCCTTGTAAATGTTACACACTAGGCCTCTAAAGCATTGCATGGCCAGGCAACTAGCTACACCTTTGAACTATACACAACCTTTTTTAAAATCATTTCTCAAATCATACTTTTATAGTATAGCCTGAATTTAATAAATTCCTTTTAGTTTACCTATTTTATCCAGTCCACTGGTTTCTAGGCTTGTACTGTCTATTTCTTCCTGTTTTCTTTTGTATTTCATTGTTCATTGTCTGTTTTGACATGTTGTATAAAGCATTTTCTTTACGTGACACATTCATGCAAGCACATGCAGGTGTCTGTGTGGGGTGGACAGTGTTGTTGTTTTCAGTTTTCCTGTTTATAATGGCGTGTCCTGAGGTGTTTGTGCGTGTGTGTGATTCTAAAGCTGTGACCACACACACACCAGTGACATCAGAAAATGGTGGAGGCCAAATGAGAGCCGACATTTTTCTCTGGCCGCCTTGAAAGCTTTCCATTAGCCGGGCTCTGTTCCGAGGGTCTTGGGGCCCTGAACAGCATGAGTCCATGGAGGGCTGGCGGCGGTGTGTGGGGGTGGATGTGTGGGGGCTGGCTGGGATTGGGGGGGGGTAAGGCTGTCCGCTCATTTAAAGACATGTTTATCCGGTTCATTTAGCATTACATATCACTACACAATTTGGATGTGAGCTGTCACTCAGGAGCAAAAAGGCTGCTCTGCCGGCCGCTCACTTAGAACTTGTGTCAGTGTCACAGCCCCCTGCTCTCTGGGTGGTTTTACACATATCATTTTATATTCTTCAAATATACAAAAAGAACCTGTGTTCAATCCTTTTACCGCTTCTGCTTCCTAGATCACGCTCTTGCCTTGTTGGCCTGGTTTTGTCTTCTATCTGAAGTCATGTCTAATAACAAATGAATCCTGAACGTGACATTAAAAGGATCCACTCAGGCTAAAAGGCTTCATAACACAATATTCTCTTCTCTTCAGGGGAAAAGAAAAGATGAAAAGCAAATCTTCTGAACATGTGACAAGAAAGAGAGCTTTGTAGCCTTTTAGTGTGTAGCAGATATTCTCGTTCACTCGTAAAAGGTGTTACATCGCCGACAATTGGTTGTGCAGAGTGTAAAGCTGTGAGATTCATGCACAAATCCTTGCATGTGATACAGGTAATGCGAGAGTAAGGCTGTGCTGCTACAATATAATACTACTGTCATACGGAAATGCGTCCATGAAATGAGGATTAAAAAAAGTCACATATCAAATTTGGCACAAAATTCCTACTCAGATTTTCCCTTTTGTTTATTTAAACCCTTATCAGAGAGGTTTTGATTTAAATAATACATTTTTCCAATTTTAGATTGCATTATTTTAAGAAAAGTACCTATACAGTTTGTATTCAGTAAACATTCTTTGACATGTTATATATCTAAAGTAAGATACTGATCAGTACTAAAAATGAGGTCGTGGATCCCTCATTTTTATTGAAAATTTAAAAACAATACAGGGCCCTCAACACACTGTGTGAAATTCTAGTTCAAAACACCCTCAATATAGAGTTCAACAGTTATGCTGATTTCAATTATCCAACCAGTCTAAAGTGCAAAACACACAAAATTACAATGTACTTGCAGTGCCTATAAAATGTATTCACCCCTATTGTAGGCTTTCATATTTGATTTAAATGTATTGCAATATTGAATCAGAGTAGATTTAATGCAGCTTTTATGACACTGATTAACAGACCCGCTAACAAACGGATCTCTACATTACAAATATAAATGTTTGCATAAGCAACCCCTTTAATAGGACATACCTAAATCCTCACTGGTGCAATCAATTGGGTTTAGAGGTCACACAGTTAGATGGAGATCACCTGTGTGTAGCCAAGGGTATTTAAAAGTAACAAGTCAGGTTATAGATGAAACAAAAGTGGAAAGGTTCCTGGACCTATCCACACATAATAATAAGGCTGTAATTGCTCCCAAAGATGCATCTACTAAGTACTGACTTGGAGGGGGTGAATACTTGTGCATGTTGTATTTGTAATTAATTGAAATCACTTAACTTAATTTTACATGTAAAAAAAAAATCCACTTTAAATCTAGTTATCTATGTAATCTAAATCCTAATTCCATATTGTGAAATAATAAAACTTCCAAATTAATGAGAGAACACTCTAAAGGGACTCTATTCATAAATAAACAAACCATGTACAGTATTACCCACAGTCGTGTAGCCAAAGTGTTAATTAAGTAGTAAGATGTGTTATAACAGAGGAATGTTTAGTAGCTCTGTCAAATAAACACACAAAACCTCTTTCAGTGTACATTATCTATGCAAACAGAATATGATTTGTGAGCGAGCGTGGCAGCACAAGATGTTACTTTGTGATACAGTCATCCCCCTTAACCAGGCCTGATTGCAGCTATGAATCTTTGTAAAAAATTCATAAGATCCATTTCACAAATGACCAAGCCAAGCATGTGCCTATATCCAAACAGCAAGAGAGAGCGAGGCCAAGAAGATCTATAAGAGGAGCCCACAGCCGGAGGAAGGAGAACAAAATGACAAAGATTTATTCTCAGCCATGATCAAATATTTATGCTGAGGCATTCAAGTAAAGTTACTTTTTGTGTTCTGATTTAATGAATGATTTGAGCAGTGGCAGTGCTGGGAGGCACAGATGTTGGGTTTGCTGAAGCCTGCGCTAATGCCCATTCAGGGGTCTGTGTGGTCATGTGTCAAACTGCAGCAGGATCAAAGTGGAGTAATGCCATTGTGGGGATCACAGCATAGAGGAGTAGGGTGGTAAGTACTTCCACAGCCCCAGAGGTTTACACTGGGCCATGGCTGAGGAGGATGAGGTGAGAAAGGAGGTAAATAATTACTATACTAATATGTTAAAATCCTGCAGGAGAAAAGGTGTTAACAACTATTTTTAGTTAATTCCCTCCTATTTATTCCAGTAATTAGGTGGCACTGAATCATTACCCCACCTATCTTTAAAACCCAATATCTCTAGTTCTTTTTATCACGTACCACTTTGTTGCCAATCAATCCATTAGAGACGAGCCACTTTACAATAGGTTTGCACACGGTGGGATTGATCCAAAATGACAAAGCCACAGTCAAAGGAAATGGATCCCGGCAGTGCAGAGACTCTCCCATTCTCCCTCTGGCATCCTCTGAAACATTAATGACCCCAAGCTGAATCTGATCTGGCCTTCTTTACTTAGTGTTTTTTATCTTTACTCAGGACTGCTCACTGATAAAATTCACTTCACTTCTCATCAACTGAGATAAATATAAAATAACTATTCATTAGTTGTGTCAAAATATTGGTGTAATTTTCTGGATATATTAACCCAAAGCGAAATGACAATATGTTACGTAATCTCAAAATAAAGAGAATTAGAAAATTAACAACTAATACAGTATGTAAAAAAACCATCATAACAGTGAAACAAAAGATTCCATATAAAGTTGTAAAGTCTGTAAATTCAAAGAAGAGTCCGGATCAGATGACCTGAAAGGAAGCCGTGAGTGGGCAGGAAGTGCCAGGAGACATCTGTGGCAGGTGAAATAGAAATTCTAACACTCGAGTGAACACTTAAACGGATAAAGGGAGTTTAAAAAAAAAAAAAGGCTAAAAGCCTCCATCACTTCCAACAAGACATTGGTACCCTAAACACAGTGTGTCAGCATCTTTAAACACCGGAGAGAAGGGAAGATGACAAAATCGTTTTGACAGCCAGTTCACATGTAACATCTCCGATTCATCCACCTTGGGGAGTTGCTGGGCAGTTTTTCCCCGCTGCCGGGGGAAACCAAGCCCCGTGTGTGATAGCAGAGTGGGCAGGGCCGAGCTTGTGCAGTGCGCCACGCGCCACTTATTGATCAGAGTCAGACAGGGTGTCAGTCTCTACAGCCCAGAGATACAGCGGGCAAGCAGCAGTTATCTGTGTCTATTAAGGCGTCCGCTCTGTGTGTATTGATTGGGAACAACTCGACACAGGGAATTGTCATCAAAATGCCGATTTACAAAAGGTTGAGCAGGCGGTGGTGAAGTCTGCGTTGTCCAGGCAGTATGGATTTGTTGATGTAGTTCCCCCAGCGGTGCTTGAAACCAGACAGATGCTGCAGTTCAGGAAAGACTGAGGCGTCCGGCCTGGGCCTTTGTCTCGCCTTGGGAGCTTTCACCTCACAGTACACTGGTAGATAAAGCAGCTTTAAGCCATGTTGAAAGATGTGAAAAAGACTGCACTACATTGCAGCAACAGCCTTTGCCAGAGCACAAACAAATGTTCACAAAACACGCTCAGAGTGCAGCCCCACAGCCCCTCCCTGCAATTGTTTGCTACAGGGGCAAAGCTTTTACAAAAAGGGGCCAAGGTCAAGATTTTCCCTTGTGAGACCACCATCTCCATTAGCTCTCAGTTCACTGGGGTATCTCTTTCACAATAAAAATATATTCTGCTTCTAGTTCCACTTCCAGACTAGCACCATCAGTGAGAGAAGAAGAAACAGATAATTGACCTCCATGTCACTGGGACACATACTTTTCTACTTGTGGTATCCAGCCATGCAGATAGTTTCAGTTTTACCTGCTGAGGTTGATTACTGCAACCACCCCAACAGGACTATAAATATTAAATATAATAATAAATATACAGTAGGAAAACCAAGGTGTAAATAATAAAATGAATGACAACTGAATTCCATTTTAGTTTTAGGGTCCTGGTATTGTGCATGCTGGCTCTCTGTCATGGTTCACTGGGACACCTGAATATAATAGAGCCATCATTAATGCTATTAGTAACACTGACGCTGATGTCAAAATGTCTCCTGTGAAAAAATGCCTACTGAGGTGAATGGAACTTAATTTGTGTTTTTTTCTTGTGATAATAATTCTTTTGCCAAATTGAAACATTTGAAAACTCAACAGAAATGTCTATATCCAGAAACATCCTTGTTACCCAGGGCTGTGGATTATACGGAGTAACCTGGGCTTTGTAAATAGAAAAACAACAGTGCTGTTGAGTTGAGTAATTGTTCAATGCTTTTCAGCTAATGTTGACACGAGAGGAGGGGTGACAAGAAGTCACCTAATTCACAGAAAAAGAAGACAAAAACATTTGCTGTCACCCAGCCTTCAGCAGTGTCTCATATGCAGCACAGAAGCCACTCGACCAGCAAAGACACAGGTGAACCCATTTAAGATAATTAGCATAGCACTTAGCAAGGCAATCAGACATTTGTGTAGCAACAAATTAATATCTATCTTTTATTTATTTTTATTATTGCTAATTTAGACTTAAACTCCACCACTATTCACCCTTTAATCCACTCCATTTATTTGACAGCTATAATCAATAGATACTTTGCAAATAAAACATTTGCATACAATATATTAGATATTAGATATTACCACAATATAAAATATGACACAATGACTAACCTATGATCGTAATACAGCACTCTGAAAGAGGTCACAACTTTGATTTGCATATTTCATTTATGATTACATTTTTCTGATAATATTTGTGCTTTTACTTAAATGTACTACAAGCAGTTTTTAACTGGTTATGAAACAATTTATTCAATTTTATTCAATTTTAATTCAATTTAACACTGATGCCTTTATATGACCTACATAAACAAACAACACCATCAGCAAGAAGAGGAAGCCTATTTCTATATAGTTATTCTCAATGCCTGCTGCTGGTCGAATTCCATTGGATTTTGAAATCAATTAAACAAGGCGGTGAAAACACACACAGGGGGTGCCAGGATCAACAAAGTCTCATAGGAGCTTTAAGAAAGATTTTGAACGCAGGAGTTTTACTTGTAATGGAGTCTGTTCATATTATGGTATTGCTGAATCTGAATACTTGTCACACTACTGCTTTCACATATACCCCTTTAACACCCAGATGACATAAAGGACAAAATTCCATCCAGTAGTTTTTCTGTAATTTCATTCTTTAGGTTGCAGTTTTGAGTGTTTAATAACCAGCTCAAAAAAAAGAAAATATTTTTTGGTGTGATTTGGGTGAACTGACTCTTCAAATTCAGATGATGAAACGTTTTAAATAGTATAGCAGCAATCACAAAAAGCAAATCTGGACTGAATAAAAAAAACAAAAACATCTTAAAATCAAATTCAACTGCCCGCCTCAGAAAGCAGCAGTGAAGCTGAAGCAGGACCCATGGGAGAGGCCCTCAACATGGCAGTTTTTCTTGACAAGCACAGCAGGGCCTGGGGAGGTTTTGGGCAGACAGGAGAGCTTGCAGCAGTCTGCGGAGGCCTCTGGGGGAAGCCGACTGGATAAATAGTTCACTTAGAACCTCTTGCTCTCTAAGAGGTCACCAAGGAAATATGGGATGGAGAGGGAAAATGGAGAGGGCTTTATCTCGCTCTCATAGGATTGCTGCCTGTTTGTATACTAGACTGCTCTATAAATACTGCACTATCTGCTGCACAACTGAAATGATACAGTCAGTCTTGTTCATTTCCTGCTTCCTTCAATGAAAGAACAAAAGTAATTCCACTATATTTGTGTTTTATAAGGACATATCATTTAAATAAATAACTGTACCTTCAAATTTAATTGAACAAATGAATAAAACTATGATCCTGAACTCATTCACTGCAGGTGGAACTTAAACAAGGCCATCCTCTACACACCTTGTTACACAACTGTGTTGTTGTCGTCCAGCAAATTAAATATAAATGGATATGTGATATCAGTGACCTGAGATAAATGTATGCCTCTAAACACCGCCGACCGCTCCCCACATGCCTAGACTGCACACGGACTGTCATACAGTATCTTCACCTGACCTGAAGATTGCTCAGGATATATAATGGAAATGGATACTTTAGTCAGGGCTTCCACATAAATTTACTTGCTGCTCTAAGATAAACTGCAGGTGTAAAGCTTCAGATCGTGTGTCAGATTTCACACTGGAACATTTTACCTCCTGACACAATGATACAGGTAGTAATATACATCAATGGCCACACCAGACGCGGTTCCCCATTTCATTATCAGACCAAAGCAAATCTAAAAGAAGGTTGTGACAAAACATTTAAGCCAAGCTGTACACAAGTCAGTATACTACAACAAAGTCACATAGAAATACAACAATATATGTGAATCAGTTTGGGTTATTTCACATGAGAGCTTTCTCTATTTATTTTATCACTGGTTTGAAGTAGGTGGGGCATAGCTGGGAAAGGGCGATCTGCATCAATCTGGATTATGCAACATTTTTAATCAGAGTCTGATGATAGTGGGCTGTTTGGTTACTGTTAATCAAATCAGATCAAACTACACCCACACGCTACTGATGAAGCAGATTAATAGAGTTTTTGAGTTTTAAATTCAATCAAGATGTGTTTTTTTTGAGGTTACAGAGAAATACTTATGTTCTTTTATTTAGGTGTAATTTTAAATGCAGGACTTTTACATGTAATGGAGTAGGATTACATTGTGGTATTTCTACTTGTGCTTAAGTATAAAACTTATTTCATCCATAGATTGATTCTACAGTCACAGATATGGCCCTCCAGAGAAACAGTGCCCTCCTGAGTTGGAAAGTGATCACTGCTTGTACTCCCTCATCAGACTGCACTGAAAAATAAAAGATCCAATACTGGTACTAATATGGAGCAGTATTATTTCTTGTAAGCTGAACTACTTTTCCCTTTTTTTCTGGCATGGTTTCAGTATTTTGTATCCATGACCATGAATGTTAAACGAATATAATTAATTTAAAGGCTACAGCCGTCATAAATGAAAATTGAGGATCCTCACTACACATGGTTGCGTTCAGAGTTAAAAATGATTAAAAAAATAAAATTTCATTGAGCATAAAAGTTCTTTTTGTTTTGTTTTGTTTTGTTTTGTTTTAATCTTAACACAAAGCCCACCTAGTTACTTACTATCTCTGGAGCTTTCAAAAGCCTTCCTCAGCAGACAAGCATTTGCTGAGGAAATATGTATTAAAAATAATTTATTTTAATTTGATTAAAACAGTTACAAAAACATTAATTCGATCTGCTGCACTTCAGCAATTGAAAGCATAAGAAGACAAGCAACATCATAAACACACACTGATCCTAGGTGTTATTTACTTTTGCATTTCCTGCACCTTGAACCGCTGTCAAAATAAAACCTCATCAGCCAGCAATTACCTATGACAAAATCAGTGACAAACACGGAGTGAGTGGCAGTCTGTACACTGTGTTTGCTTTGTGTCTTTTGTCTAAGGCTTTCATCACACAGCAATACACAGAGCAAACCTGAGCGGCAGATGTCAGCTAAATCCGACCGTTCAAACACGCTCCTCTCCCTATTCATCTAAAATCAGGACTTGAGCTGCTCCTCTACTGAAGCTGTCTAGCTGGAGCAGGAAGTCAGTGATTGTACTTATATTATATTACACACGCACACCAACACTGGGGGGAAACCATGATCCGAGCCTTTGAAGCCTTTGTGTTGACACAGAGGAGCAGTATGTTGTCATTAAGCAATCATGGAGAGGCATTCTTAATCCTTCTCTGTACAACAGGCTGTTCCATTTAATTATATAGAGAAGGAGGATTTATTTGTCTAATATAGCCTCAAATTACAATAAGGCTCAGACCAGTGCTGCTCATGTTATAGATCTGAAGAACATAGCAATAACTTGTTTTTGTGCAATAACCACAAATCATGTTTACATCACATTATTGTTGTTGTTGACATTTTCCCAAATTGCATTTTACATTAAGAGGCCAGTTTATTAGGTATAGGTTCAGTCTAAAACAAGTCTAAAACTGCCCTGCAATAAAAATAAAAATAAACTTTTTGGTAATTTGGTGCTATTTATCTATCTATTTTGCTTTGGTGTTAGTTTCTGAGTTTTGGAGATATCAGTCGAAGAGTCTGCCTTCTCTCAAATATAATGGAACCAGATGGCACTCTACTTGTTGTGCTCATAGTGCCAAAAAAGTACATTTGAATCACAACAGCAACGTCTCTTTACAGAAATCATGACCTGTTTCTTCCAGATAATCCACAGACCTTGTTAGGAGCAGTTTTGTGTAGGAGCTATTTTCTTTCTACCGAACTACTCCCACCAACCGTATCGTGTAGAAGGAAGCGTTTTTTTAAGCTAGATAATGTTACAGCTCATCTCAGGAGGACTACGTCATGTGCTGTCATCAACCACCAAAGCCTAACAACCTTCAAGTCCATACAGTTTGATTTAAATACGCAAGTAAAATGAATGGAAAGCAATGACTGCTGAAACGGTGGGGGAAACACAATCTAACACCTCTGCATGCTTTGAAGAGTGGTTAAAGTCATTTAAAGTTTACTTGATTTGTCTTTAAGGCAAAGACAAGCTGACTGTAAGGTGAGACAGCTTCATTCCACAGTAATGGTTAAACATGTATATGAAGTGAATTGCACTGTTTGTTTTAAGGTACTCAAAGTGTTATCTGAATGGATCCTTCCAGACTGCTCCATATTTTCTGTGACCACACAGAAAGCTCTGGTTTAATCCTATTACACGTTGAGCACAAAGGGAGATAAGAGGTTTATGTCTGAATCTCTCTCTCCCTCGAGACACCAGGAGAGCTACACATTTGGTCATTTTGATACTGTATAGTTGCTGCAGCGTCTGTTGTGGCGCACTGAAAATAAAGACATATTGTTAATAGGATTGCCAGTGAGGGCCGAGGAGACACTGATGATGAATGAAGATCAGGTGAATGACATAATACAGAGATGGGTAAGACAACAATATTCTGTAGTACAATGTAACTGAGGCAATCATACTCAACTATCAACTATAATTAATAGGGTTTGTAAATGTACAATTAACAAAAGAACTTGGCTTGTATATAGTTTTTATTTATGTTGTTGGTCGTTGGTGCTTTTAATATATATTTTTATGAATATCTATATATACACACCTATTTATTCACATATGTGATATGTATTCATTTCCTTTATTTGTTCAGCTTTGTTGTCCTTGTTCTTAGCTGTTATGTTTATTTTTGTTTAGGTATATTGAGAGCAAATTCCTTGAAAGCTGATTCTGATTCTGATAATGATGCCATGGAATATGACCTTTGAGGGAGGGGGACTTTTGAACTTTTGAAGTGTACTTGAAACCAACCAAATAACAACTATTAGTTAGTTGCTGACATCAAAGTGAACAAGAGCTGGGATATTTGTATCTCATACCATCCTGCTTATTCACTAACATGACCTAAAATCTATTTCATTAAATGTTTATTACGGTTTATTCTGAGAATGAAAATCTGATGACATATGGTGATAACTGATGGGTGTTCTGTATGTTCCGTATTTAGAGAGATACTCCAGAAGGCGATTTAAAGCCAGAGGACTACCAGCAGTTCAAGAGTTTGGGATCCACCTGTCTCACTGAGTGTGACAGCGCACAACTACTGAAATTCCTTCAGGATGAAAAGAACCAGGTATTTCACCTCCACCACCAACACAACTGACAGATCTGCTCTATATCCAAACTAGTGGTAGCCACACCTTACACACAGGAAGTGACAGTAGATTGACAGTGTTAATCTGTCAAACAGCACTAAAAGCACAAACACAGTCACACTGCAGCCTCCTGAGCAACAACAGCCACTGAAGCGAGCAGCAGCCACTTCCCTGCTACCCAACTATGCTAAACATGAACATGCAGCCACTACTCTGCGTCTGCTGGCCTCTTGACCTGGAGGTGTGGGGATGAAACAAGCAGATATTCAGTCAGATTTCTCGCTCCACTGATAACCCTCCTCAATACGGCACTCCTCTAAGTGCCCTTGGCTGTCCCATCTCTCCACGCTTTGCGCAGTCGTGTGTAGCTTACTTTTAGAAGCATGTGTCATTTCTTACTCCTTCCTCTCTCAGAGACCAAAACAATCTCTAGGGGTTCAAATGATTGATTACCAAATGAGAAATCCCTGGCTTTGAACATGGACACAGAGGATGAAACTTGGACATGGAGAGACATACAGGCAGTGCAGAGAATGTCTATCACCCACTAGGGGTTGCCAAAGCTTCACTGTGAGTCGCAAGGCCTTCATAGTTTTTTTTTTTTGTTATAAGGGTTATAAGAAAATCTAAACAAAAAACACATAGTAGGCCTATTTTTCAGCGTTTCATTTATTTCTGTGAAGGAAACCTATATAAGATTGTTATTTTTTAAAGTTAAGATTATTACTTAAGATCTAACCTTTGAAGACATGACCACAAGATATAGTCACATTTTGTATTAGAAAACCAATACTGAATTTGTCAAAAAAGAAGCATATATATATATAAAATACATTTTATAAAAGGTTACTAAAAATATCAGGAAAACAAATAATTCATTTCTGTTGAAGAAAAGATTTAACAGAATTTATTGATTTGTTATAGGAATATATGAGATCTTTCAGTGTTCAGTTTGTACACATCTAATTGATAAATTCTAATTAATCGTGTAACCTAGAGTGTTTCAGTCAGTGCACACAGTTTAGCTGAACATGCAACAATGTCAAAATTGTAGTATACAATTTAATATATATGATGAATTAATATTTACTTTGGAGTTAATGCTACCTTTATTTTTGACATTAGTATTTTTCCCCTCTAATTAGTACCAAATTATAATATTCGTTCCAGACAACAAAATATTAGGAAATTAAATAGTTTCTCAGCCATCCAACATTTTCTACATGCATATACCAAGAGCTGCTGTTTAGGTCCATTAATTGTAGGCGTTGGTGGCTTAGAGAAGCTCTGCAGCTCTACCATCTTGAAGATACCCTCCTAGCACACATCATCACGCTTTTTTTTCAATCTGTTATAGCACACTTTAAGTTGCAGTTGGTATTTATGCTAACCAAGTGTGAAATTGCAGTTGTTGCTGCATGCACCTGTTTATGCAGCGACGCATGCAAATGGGAAGGAAGGGCTGGGCAAACCTTCAGCAACAGCATCTGTTTCTCTGGTTACTGATTAAGTATGATGATTGTTTCCTCTTGCACTCAGGGCATTGTGAAGTCTATGGGTTGTGTTCTCATGGCACCTCTTGTGAATGAAGTTGTTAGAAAGAGAAAGGGTCTCGATCACTGCCAGGCTGCCATCACATATCTGACCAAGGTAGGTACCACTAATTCATCTTTATAAAGGGACATGCTTCCTTTACAATATGCTTAATGTCGGCTCTGTTGTCTAGACGTGCAGCCCAGATGAACTCCTGCATAGCTTGCTGGAACTAATTGAAAACATTGACCCAGGAGCCATTTCTGAGACCATCTTAGCCCTTGTTCCACATCTTCAAACAGGTAACACAACTCTTGATGCAATGCTATCACACATCTTCAACCCACAGAGAAAAAAAGCACCACAATTACACTTTCAATGACATTGACAACTGTTGCACAATGAATGAAGAGTTGATGAGCCTTTATATTGCTTACTACTTCAGATGTATTCATGGATGGTTTACTGATCAAGCCAAAGCAGCTGTTTAAAAAAAGGTGTTTGGCTCCCCCTGCTGTATGTTCATGTTAACTAACAGCAACCTTGTGTCTTGAAAAAGTGCTGCTCCGGCTGGAGGACAGAAAGTCAACCTATCTGGGCTTGGCTCTGTCCGCCCTGCAGAAGCAGCTGTCCCGGCTGCCTGTACCTTACAGTCAGCAGCAGGAGGAGGATGATGAGCACGGTCTGTGTCGCTGCTGCAACGCCATGGCTGCATTCACAAAGCCATTCGTAGAGGAGGTGAAGAGGAAAAATGGAAACTACATGACCAGTTCTGAGGATGAGGAGCTGAGGACTGTGCTCCTCAAGTTGTAGGTTTCTGTCTCTGCGTTTGGTTGGGTTACAGTAATTGGGTGTTAAATTATTATTTTAGTTTTTTTATGTGCTTATTTTTATCATTATTATTTATATTCAATAGTAATAGATTCAATATTTGCTATATTATTTTCATTTTTAGTGTAGTTATTTCTGTTGTAGTAAAGAAAAGCTTATAAAAAGCAAACGTGTTATTTTAGTTTAGACAAGACAATTAGAATTAGCTAGTTCAGTTTCAGATGTTATTTTTATTTTTTTTAAATGGAGGTTAAAATAATCATCTTGGAGTAGAAGCACTAATGTTAAAACAGTTGTAAAAGGGTTAGTGTTGATTACCTGCAGCTGCATGAGGAGCTTGAGAGATCCTTTGCTCGAGGCTGAACTGAACAGAGACAGAAGATCCTCACTGTGGCTCTTTGCAACAGAGATAATGGTGAGAGCAAGTTTTTCTTCCTTTTCTCTCTCAATGGGAAAGCAGTCGAACAATGTGCGATGTTTCAGTGTGCTTTTATTACTTTAACAATGTTGCCATGCATCAGGTCACGCTACCGGCAATCCAAGAGTCCCTCTCAGAGCTCCTGTTCTTCAACTCTCTGAAGAAACAGACCGACAACAGTCAGTCCAAGGAGTCGAGAGCTTGTCTGGCCTATCTACTGTTTGTCCAGCTCATCACCATAGACAGCTTTCCAGCAGTATTCAGGTGAAATTAAAACTGACCGATGATGCAAATTCTCCGACACACAGAATAAACAATGCCTTATTGTTACTGTACTGTGACAAACTATTTACATTGTACCGTTTTCCTGCTGTTCCAGTCCTGTATTTGTTCTTCAGTGCAACATGGAACACATCAATCAACTACTCAGTAGGTACGCTGTCAACACAATATGAGCTGAATATAATTCTTGTTTTAAAGTGATTGATTTCCTAATTTATGTTGTGTTTTTAACAGCAAAAAGGAATCACACTTGCTCAAAGGACTGGTAAGGCTACATCAACATGCAGAAATATTTCTTAGAGATGAGATTAGACAAAGTGCGAATGCAGAAAACTGAGGTAATTTAGCTTGTGTGTATTGTCAGGCACTGTATGCAAAAAGCTTGGAGAGTGTGCAGGACAACAGCCTTCCAGTGAGTCTACTGGAACTGAAGAGCTTCTACAGTGTGCCACGGGTAAGACAAGCAAGTCATCAGGCTCAGTTTTACAGTTCAAGTTGCATTATTACATACCATTACATACATATCTGAATTTTGAGGTGATGACACTTAAACTGGTTTATCATAGTCAAACTGTAGATCGGTTGTAGGATCAAGCTTTTTGTAAATATAATATTTTTCACAAAATGTAAAGCAAAAACTCTTTACTACTACAACTACAATTATTATGACTAGAATATCAGTAAGCACAATGGGCCAATTGGCATGGTGACCTACAGATGTAGTAGATCCAAGTCAATGAACTACAGTATATGGGTACTTATGACCAATCAGTGACCTGTGGTGCACTGACATTCACAGAACCTGCGGCACCTTCTTACCGACTGCCCAATGCAACATTTGGTGAGTATACAATTATGTTTGATGAGAGGAATGTATTCTCTGTCTGTGATACTGTGAGACACATTAATTTGTTGAATTCTCTTTCTTGTATGATCACTACTTCCTCAGAGAGAATCAGGACTGCAGCTTTTCCAGCTCTTCATCAATAAATTAGATGCTGAAGCAAAGCACAAGTTCTTCAGGTGAGATGCATGCCAATGGCACAAATACATCATATATTGTTTATATGCTTTTACAAACTTGACTGTGTAAATATAATTCACATTTTGCACATGATAGTGTGTATTTGCTTTAAATTTATTTTCAAAGATATTCCACCATGAAATGTATTTAGAAACTTCTACATATATTGCTATCTACTTATAGACAATAGTTTCACATAAAATTTTGAATGTTTCCTAGTTTAAATGACAGCTGTTTTCCATCCAATTGTGTTGTAAAACATACATTACCCTACTTTTCATCTACATATCAGTTATGTGCTCTAGCAGGGATTCTGCAGGTTTCAACAGGTTTAATTTAAGACTTTTTACCCGATATTAAAAACCATAAGGAATTTTATTTCAGTCTATTCAACTTTGTCAGCAGTCAGTATTTTCAGCAGCTACATCTTATACTGATCTGAGGTCTATTTACAAAGTCCCATTTTCTGTTGCAGGTGCATGTTAAAAACCAGCAACCATGCAGGAGTAGAGAGTTATATAGTGAAGAACATCAGGAATCAAGTAGATTTTTCTATGCAGGTGAGATAAAAGATGACTGAGTTGGTCTTAAAAACATCAAATTACTATGTTTTATAAGAATTTAAAATGTCCTGCCTTTGTTTAATATGTGATTACTCTCCTCCAGCCGGGTAATGCCAATAAATGGTTCCTTGGAGAGGAGTTTCTCTCCTTGTTGGGACTGGTGTTATGTTTGCCACAAGGTGCAGAGACGGATTTGCTTAACACTATGGACAGGTAAGTAACATGAACAATGGTTTATCAGACAGGTCTGCTCATTTGTTACTTTTACTCTGGCGTGCCCTCCTCCAGAAGCCAAAAAAGTTAACCACCCAACTTTTTTTAAAATTTGAAATCACATGCGTTCAATTTAGTTTCACTCATGTTTCCACTAATCAACCACACCCCACCTGCAGTGGCTCTATGCACCACCAGGGGGTTGCCTAACAGTTTGAGAACCACTGCATTTATAATATTTTCCAAATGGCACAAAACTTTGCCATGATGCACCCTGCCAGGAGTCCCTTAGCAAGTCTGACTATCCAAGACACACACACACACACACACACACATATATATATATATATATATATATATATACATATATATACACACATATATACATATATACACACATATATATATACACATATACATATATATATACACACATATACATATATATATACATATACATATATACATATACATATATACATATATATATACACACACACACACACACACATATATACATATACATATATACATATATACATACACACACACATATACACACACACACACACACACACACACACATACACACACATAGATATATATATACATATATACACATATACATATACATAAATAAAAAAAATAAAATATATAATAATAAAAAAAAAAAAAATAATATATACATACACACACAATACACACACACACACACACACACACACACACACACACACTAGATGCAAACTCTAGACATGTATCTCTGGTAATTTTTGGCCTAAGTAAGATACATGGAAAACTAAAATTAGTAAATGTGGGAACTGAGATACTTCATCCAGACTGAGCCACTAAGTAATGCCCTATCTTTGTTCATCCAGGATAATGGAGAGTCTGAATCTTCTACGCTATCTCCTTCTCAGAGACAAAGAACTGAGGAGCACCGTAAGTCTAATAATTCAACACTACACTGCTCTTCTGCCAGCCAGCCTGGTTAATATCGAAAGCTGATGAACTACTCCTACTACTTTCAGACAGATGTGTGGGAAGAGCTGTGCAGGATCAAAGACGAATACCTTAAAATGCTGCGCGTGTGTATCGGCATATCAAGAGTGCATTACTCTGCTGAACTGAAAGCACTGAGGGAGGATCAAAAGCTAAAAGCAAAAGGTAGGCATTAGCTGCTAATCTGTGCATTAAAATGACATTGGAATAACCTTGCATAAATGGTGGTACAATAGCCTGTTTTCATACTGTGAACTATCTCTGTCTTCCTCCTCCAGAAGCCAGAGATGCAGCTAGATCCACCAGATTAGTCAAAAGCATAACGGTGAAACATGAGTCCAATATGTCCCCAGAGGTCCAGCACCAGGTACAGAAACTCTCTTTCCTAATAGTTACCCTTTTGATTTGATAAGAGTAGCAAGCTGAATATTCCTGTGTGTCACAGGTGTTGCAGAGTGCTTTGGTGACATTTGACCTGATGGAGAGTCTTATCGTCCGTATTAAGGAGATCACAGAGGAAAAGCTGAGAATCCCAAACTAAACGGTGTGCTCAAGTTTCACCTCGGACCACCGAGTTATTTTTCTAAACAGTGTTTTATTTTATTTGCTCTGTTTTACTGATAAAAAACATTGCATTTAATAAATAAAGTGTGATTTTTTTTCTATGGCAAAGTTGTTGTCAAAAATTAAACAAACATATGTGCATATATTATTGCTTTTTGTATTCAACAAGTAAGGCTTGTACTGGTTTTCATCAAATAAAAGCAACAGAGGTGTTTGTGAAAACATGCTGGATCACCTGCTGAGCTTTACAGAATGTCTCTTAGCATTTCCCACACAGGACTGCTTTCAATGACGTGAGCCCGAGCCAGAGACATCCGGTCCCGGATGCTGTCTACAAGGGGCTTACTGGTGGCCTGCAAACAGATGAGCCTCTGGTTACTTCAAAGTATCACAAGACAACAACAGCATGTCTAATGTATTATCAGGAATTACCAAATAATATGCTTGTGCATTGCCTCCATCTTTACCTTGGCAATTGTCAACATTCCCTGGACAATCTCAGTGTTGTTTCGCACAGGCAGGATCCTGAGGTTGCTGCCAAAGAATCTAAAAGAGAAACAGACTTCCTCAATTATGAGAACTAGAAAAATCATATAAATCTGAATCCTGGTTACATCAGTGCAGTGGTTCTTAAACTGTCAGCCAGGGGGGGGGGGACATAAAGCAACTGTATGGGGATTGTGGATGAGCAGGGGAAAAATATGGAGTGAAACTAGGTTGAATGAATATGATTTATGCAGGGAAAATAAACAAAAAGAGTTTGCGGATGCTGTCGGGCTGACCTTTATTTCACTAAAAATAGACTTGAATTCCCTTTTTTAGTTTCTTCCCCATCATTGTACTTGTTTGATAAACATTGTGGGGTGGGGGTGGGTGCCCCAGTAAAAGTTGAAAAACGACTAAGTCAAACAGCAAAACAAGGGGGTAACACACTTGGAGACGTAATAGAATTTGTAATGCAGCCATTTATATACCTTTGTTGAATCAAAGTCAATATTTCCAGTTCCTTTGTCCCATTGAATGGGGCGTGCAGAAGTAGAAAGCTGTTCCGGTGTACTTGCACAAATTTCTTTATCCTCTCAATGAGTCCAGATTCCTCAAAACACCCTGAGAGGTGTTCAGGGTCAACCAACAGAAATGCAGTACCTAGGCAAGTAAGTGATAAATGTCACAAGTTCTTGTTGTACACAAAATGACATCATTTGTTTACAGTGAGACTTGCTGTGGTCACAACATCCATTACAGAAAGGCGTATTAAAAATACACAGTCTGTGTTTTCAAGTTCAGGTAAGGATTCAATAACTGCTAATTAAAGCAGATACTGTTTGTGTTAAGTTACTGTTGCATACTGGGTTTATACGCTAAGACAAGTGTTGGAGAAGTGTCTAGAAAGCCCATGTTAAAAGGTTATGGGGGTATCTAACAGGAGGAAGTACCGCAGGTTTACCTGACAGAGGAAATATAAACGCTCCGGACTCAACACTGTCTGAAAACCTGATTCTGTGCAGCTGCGCGCTGAGCATCCTGGTTGTATCATGGTTCTAGTAAAACAAATAAAGAGAAATAAATTAACAGTGCCAACACAGCTAGACTGAATGCGTAATATTTTACCAATTCTTGCGTTAGCTAGATAGCTAGCAAAACCATATCCTTTACTTTATTCAGCAAACTGTAAATGTTGACAGTTCAAGAGTCATTAACTCTCACCCGGAGTGATGTGCTGACGATAACTGTTGTTTTCCACTGACAAGTCGTTTCTGTCGCCATTATTAAATTAACAGCGCAGTTCTGATAGTGACACCCTCCAACTGATTTCGGCTCGTGGTATCGATACCGTACTCGCGCCGCATTCGCACGAGACAACCGCCTCTGTAGCTTGAACGCAGCACGAGCGTCAGTTTAGTGAGGACGCCACGAGAGGCCGCTGCGGTATCATGTGACGACACTTTCTGGCTGCTCTGTGATTAAAAACAACAAAACCAATGGTAAAAGCCTGGAACGAGCCACGTATTTTTTTTCTACAGGTGAGTTTATTTCTTGGTCTTGGTCTTGTCTTTGCAGGCCAAACGAGTGAGCACATTTTAATTGTTATTCATAGACCTTTTTCACAGCATCCATGGTCCATCCGGGTAACAACATGTTACCAATCATACCAATTAAGGTTCTGTTCCATTTAGTGTAGCAGAGCCTTTCTGGTCCAACATGCACAATAGCAGCATCCTGACTCTGTTTGACCTGAATAAAAGAGGACCTCAATTAGTGCCATTGGTAACACCTGTGTTTACCCTATTTCATGTCAAAATGGTTGCTATGAAAAGGTTCTATTACAGTGGTGCTTTTCCAGCTATGTCATGTCAAACAGTCTGTTGAGTAATGTTAAAAGGTCTATTGTGTGCTGTATAAAAAAAGCCAAGAGGAAAAATTGACAAAATTACAAAAAAGCAATAAACCTGAACCCAATTCCATGTAAATAAATCTGTGTCCGCAAAACAAATAATCACTCCATGACTTGACAGTGAGGAACACATTGTTTCCAGAAACACAAATCTTTATTTTCAGTATGACATTAAATGCAAGCCAGTAGGCCAAAATTATTTTTCTTTAAGAAACTTCAGTCAACCATATTATCAGAAGACTGCCATGAGAAAGAAAGTTTTTTCTTACTCTATTCTTTTCTAGAGCTTCGAAGCAACATCAATTTAACAAGTCAAACATACAAAAATATCAGCATGCATAACAGCCCATTTGTTTCAAGAAACAATCCAGGGGGCGTAATGGGGAATGCAAATAAGCTGCTGCAAAGTCCAGAGTTCTGCAGAGTCTGGGAAAAAATAAATGTCAAAAAGAGAAAGACAGAATCATTTTATAAATTATAATAAATTAAGACAAACTTGATGTAAAGACATTTAAAGTTCATGGTGAAGGCGTTGACTGTTCGGCAGGCTCTCCTCTGTGCAGTCAGTGATGCGTTTCCAGTTCCACGATGGTCCACTCTCCTTGTGGAGATGCAGCGTCTTCTGGGGAGAAGCTGGTCACTGTGATGCTGGTGGAGGAGTCCTCCATGGGAGAGATGAGTTCCGCCCAACGTTTGAAGGTCTCCTTCTCTGGGGACAGGAAGGTCTGCGAGTCCAGGCAGTCACGTGAAAGGGACAGTGTCTGCTTGATAAGGTACTGGGCTAGGTTGAGCTCCTCAGGCACAGGGTTTATTATGCCCAGATTGGACTCGTGGTCTGAGAGAAGTTGCCGGAGCAGGCTCCAGTCCCGCTCTGCAAACTCGCTGCTTTTGTCATCGTCCCCTCTTTGCTTTTCCTTCTCTGCCTTCAGTTTAACATTCCTGTCCTTGTCCGAGCAGTGCTCAAAGGCGTCTCCCACATCCATCTCGTAAATGGGAGAGAGGGCTTTGGATGGTCGGCGGTCATGTTTGCAGGTTTGATCCAATCTGTCACAACCATTGTCCCCTAAAAACAATTGACAATACTGCAAAATGACAAACTGGTATACTCCTCCACAGTTGTTTTTTCATTTCAGAGACTAGTCACTGCCTACTACAATAAAACACTGATTACTGAAAGTTTACGCTTAATGCAACTGCGACCTTTAAAAGATATTCCATAGTGAAGTTAGGTGAGGACAGCACAGTGCGGAAAGCAGTGACAGTGATTGATGAGTCACATTATGGTCAGCTAGATGGCAATACCATTATCAGTACCAATTTTAAATGAATTAGTTAACAATTCACCAAGTACTTCAAAAATGGATGACAAGGGCACAGTTGCCTTAAAGGTAATGCACAGAGGAATGCTTTTCTGAATGCATCTCTTTATCCACCTGTTCAAACAAAGTAAGCCATGCATTGCCAGCACGAGTGAACGTTGCATTTGTCAGTAACAGTGATGTGTTTTGAGATTTACGTGCAGGTCTTTGAACGGGCAGACCTAACGAACATACTTAAATACTGTCACAAAAACGTAAAACGCAAGCAACAGTGCTTTAACCTAGTAGCACAAAAGATGAAACACCACCAAGTTTCTTTTGACATTCTTTGTGTTTTCTGTTTTTAACAATTTCAAAAAGGCAAACGATGAAGTAGCTGATCGCTGTTTGATATTGACAACAAAATAATTGACATGTTTGCATCGGGACAGACCCTCAGTAATGGTGCAGTGGGATTTCTTTTTCTGAATATGATAGTGAAAAAAGAGAGACATGGCAGAACCAATGACAGCTGCTCTAGATACACATCACATACTTTACAGAGGATGCTACTGACACTACACAAACCTACTGAACAAAAGCTTATAGACAACAGAACACAGTTTTCTTAAAAAGTCTATGTATCTAGACACAAGTCTACTGGGTATGACAAAAGGTAATGGATAATAAAAAAAACAAACACAAAAATGATGGATGGTATAGGGGAATGACAAATTAATTTATAGTGGCATGCATGTGTGCAGTGCAAAAATAAAAAATAACAAACAAAACAACTCAGGAACAGGTACATTCTCCAATAAAAATAAACAGCAAGGAGATGCAAGGGAAAAGTTTCCCAGTATAACACACTTTTCTGAGAAGCAGTGGCTTCACTCTACAGAAATTTGACAAAAAGCATTACTTGCTTGTAATTTACCTGAACACAAATTTTAAAGGTGCTATATATGGTAGTTTAACATCAACACATCTTTTAAATTAATTTTGAGATGTTAGTAAAATTACTGGAAACAAAAAGACCATCACTGAGAAGTCAAGCGTCTAGTGACGCTGCACTGCAGCTGATGTAGTGTAGCACAGGGTGCAGGTTTGTGTTTCTTAAAGTGGCAAAAGTGTAATAAATGAAAAGCCAAACATATTTATCCTTTACAATCAAGCTAAAGAAAACGCAAGGAAGAAAGAAGAGAGCTACTGTAGCAACATCTTGTGAGACAAGAAGCAATGTGTTTTATAGGTAGTGTAGTCTAAATATTAATTTTATCAATATCAGTGTAAGTAGCATGGCATAACATTATCTCAACAGTGGTCTAACCATAATAGTAATTATACCAATAAGCCACTATTAATTTGGCAACGATATATTGATGTTAAAATGCTATATATAGCACCTCGGAATATGTCAAATTATCTATGGCTTAAAAAGGCCAACGACTGTTCCACTGCATAAAAGAAATGACAAAAATAATCAAAAAATCTTATTTTTATGTACATAAAAGTGCATTGGTATACTTATGTCACAAGCCTTGTCACAAGGCAGATTCTTTTTGACAAATACAATTCTATAATCAGTTTTCCCCTTTTTTGTGTAAACTGAGTTACCAAGGCCTAAATGCCTCTGACTAAAGGTAGTTCAGTTGTTTAAAATGTACAGTTTATTTGTTATTATGAGACCAATCTCCATCTTTAAAAGGATATTGATGTTGCAAATTCAAATTTACAACAGCTACACAATCAATGGGTTGGAATGAGAGGAAGCTTTTGGCTATGAAAATATGATGACCACTGATTACATTTGAATTTGAACTTTATTTATAACTAGTTGCTAAACTAGTATGCTCAATGATATCCTTTTTCTAAAAGAGGGATAGGTGTTTGTTGGATGTAGGTAAGGTCTAGGAATCAGAGCAGAGGAGAATGAATCTTGCAGGGATAAAGTAAACCTTCACTGATGGAGTTTAGGGACAAGAGATGGGTTCAGATTTGGGGTCTAGGGAGGGTCCGTAGATCATACATTACCTGCTGGAGATTGTGCAGCATGTACAGGAGACTCCCCTGTCAGCTGAGGCTCATTTAAGTCTAGATGTAAATCAGCTTTCTTGCTTTCTGAGGGATTGGTGTGATTTTTGCGCAGCCCTCCGTTGTATTGTTCAGTGTGCCGCAGATCCAGGTGGCATGGGCGCTCCTGGGGAGGGAGGTCTCTATTGTCAGCGTCCAGGAGAGGCCCGCTGGACTTCACTCCATCCACCTGGATGTGATTACTTTCCTCCTGCACGGGCTCCTGGATCTCTGTAAGGAATATGGAGGATTTTTCTTCTTCTTCTTCTTCTTCTTCTTCTTCTTCTTCTTCCTCGTCATGTTGTTTGTGGTTCATACCTGCGTTTTCAAGATGGCACGGCAGGTGGTTCTGTTGGTCGCCAGTAACTGTAGAGTCAGACTCGAAAACATCACAGGGAGTCACAGCGTCGTCATGCTGCTGAGGTGGAGTTTGGACGCCGCCCTCTTCTGAGCCCAGCTCCTCACACTCGTCAACAGAAAGCAACACCGAGCGACGGAAGTTAGAAGACGACTGGTAGTCGGGCTGGTCGTTCTCCTGGTCCACGCCTTCGTCGTCGAAAGCTAGGTTGACAATCCCCTGAAAGTGTGGCGAGGGTTCAGTTGGTGGCAGTGGAGCCTGACCTGGAATCACCTCAACTTCAGACCTCTCATCCTCTGTTGCCTCCTCATCTTCGTCTTCGTCTTCCTCCTCTGAGGAGAAGAGCTGGTGGTCGGGGACGCTTTTTACAGTCACTGTGGCTTCAACCTCCGAGTGCTCCTCCTCTACAGGAACCTCATCTCTTTGCAACCAGGAACGAGGACGCTGTCTTACTCCCTCCTCCTCGCTGGTGGTCTCTGTTTCTCGCCCGCGTAGCCGCACCTCCACTCTCAACCCCGCCCCACCTTCGTACATCTTTAACTCCTCTGGGGTGCTTGTGTCACTACTACTACGACCCAAGAAGTCATGACAGCGCATGGTGCCACACTTGGAAACGCCTCTGTCGTTGGAGCAGTCGTCATCTTGCGAGCCTCCTGCATCATAGTCCTCTGAGCGGGGCTTGATGTCGTCAGAGGAAGTGGTGTGTGTGCTGCCAGTCTCAGACTCTGGGCTGACCTGATGGTGGATGCCGCTCCAGGAGTCCTCTAAGGGAGTGTCAGTGCTACCCATGCTACAGGGGGTATCTACGGGGCGGTCAGTGTCTCTTGGAGAATTCAGGGAGCTGACCTCATGAACTTGCCCTCCGCCGATGTGAGCGGGGATGACACCGCTTGAAGACTGTTTGCAAGTGCCTCTATTAGCAGATTTGATATGAGGGATGTTGTTAGTTGCTGGTGTGACACTGGTCTCATTTGAACCATTTGCTGACTGTATTTCTGTCTTCTGGAGCCTCTGCTTAGGGCTTGATTCTAGGCTAAGTGAATCTCCTCCGCCTTGGCTTGTTGGCTGTGTGTGTGCTGCAGGCTGGTCAGAGTGTGCTCCCTCTGTACTATCTTTATGAACTGCAACACCACCAGTGTTTTCAGTTGGAGCAAGCTCAGTTTTACAACCCACTGCCTCTTTTCCTTTAGTTCCTGACTTCTTGGAGGCAGCAGCAGCAGCTGAGGTTTTAGAAGTGCCTCCAGATTTTATAGAAGCTTTCTCCATAGGTAATTCAGTAGTACTCTTTGGCTTTGGTCCAGACTTGGCAGCTACTACAGAAGATTGCTTGGAGGAGGCCGAAGAGGCTTTTGATGGTTTAGCACTGGATTTAGCCGAGGCTCCAGTCGCTGAAACGGGTTTTGTGATCTTCTTTTTAGAAGCTTCACTAGCTGCTTTGTCTGGTGCTGAGGATTTCAACCCGTCCTTGCTGTCTTCTTTCCTGGGGGAAGCTGGCTTTTTCACAGAGGACCCATGCTTGGAGACTAAACCAAAATCAGAACAGAACGTTAATACATTGCTATAGTATATTGACAGACATTCGAATCCAGCAGACATTGAACAGCTCACCATGGTGGTCTGGTGTGCCTCTTCCCTTGGTGTCTGCTCTTGCTGCTGTCACTCCAGTAGATGCTTTCTCTGCAGCACCAGTCTTGGCTTTGCTACTTTCTCTCACACTTGGCTTATTGGGACTGTGATTGGTAAAACGGACAACAAACCATATAACAACAAATATTTCTACCACAATATTCCAATTTATTAATACCTCTGGCTCACATTATCAGTATAAATATTTATAAGGAGGAGCTGCAGGAACAGTAAATCATGAATTCATATTTCACACCAGCAGGGAGCAGCAAAGTTTTTTCTCCCATTTAGTCAAGGTCAAGCCTCTGAGACATGGGCTGATTATCAATGCAAATAGTTTCAAGTTGTCACCTGTGTCCTTGTGAAGGACATTCTTCCCTGGTTTTAAGTTGGTTTTGAACTAAATCTCACTTTAGGAACAAGAGAACAGAAAGCACATTTTTATAGTTTTGGTGTGTGCCCAAGATTGATGGATTTTTATATCTGTTCATATCATATTTATTATCTGACATCTTATAGTGAGTTTACCTAGTACAGTTTTATAGAACCTTGGATTGTCATGATATTTGATAATATTACAGGCCAGGTTTAAAAAATACATCATGTGAAAGTAAACAGTTTTGTCACGTAATTTTAGAGGGGAGTTCAATGTTACCCGTCAATTATACAACTAACATTGGCAGACAGGAGCACCAAAATCCAGAAGCATAAAATGTGGATATTACATAGATGAATTGTTGCCATCTTTGCAAAAGAAGCAAGCAAAATGTGTTTTATTAGGCTATCATCTATTTATTGGCTAACTTGCATGGTTTCTTTCCAGGGAGACTATTAAATATGAATATGCTCCCAGGACAGATGGAGTTCTGAATGATGCTGATTGTAGAAATGGGTATTTTTAACACTTTTGAAGGACAGATAAGAGGCTTGTCATAAAACACTAGACAACTGCTTTTATCCCCCTGACAGCCACATGTGGCCTAAAAAACAACAAGGTGATACTGTGCTGCAACACCCATCTTATTTGTCCTACAGTACATTACATTAGCGTGCAGTCTAAGGTATGTTTGTTTTGTTTCCATTCCCTGAATGCTTTAAGCTAATGGGGTTGGATATATTGGCATTGAGCTCATATTGCAACTAGGCCTGGCATGTTAAAACTGCAGTGAGGATGCATGGCACTTGTTGTTTAGACTACATTCAAGTTCAGACTGCAGCTGTATAGGCTGTAACCTAATACAAACAGTAATACCAGTGGTTTCAGGGTCATGTTTTCTTGTTTGAATGTTTTGAATGAACTGATGCACTGAATGTGGTTTTGTGTATTTTTTTAAAGAATCTGTGCAGAAATTTATCAGCTATGCGTCAAGATTTGGATTCTCATGATCTATATCTGGGCTCAGTCGTTTCTGATATATTTTCAGCAAGTCAAGTTCCACACCCTTCATCCATCCTCTGAGATCATTTATACCATTTAATCGTTTTAACACAACTCTTTCCTCTGCCCCTTGGTGCTTGTGTCTGTGTAGGACTTACATATAATACTATACTTGTGGATTGCCAGGCAGAGCCAGAGTGGTAAGCAATCCATTTGTCGCAAAAATTAGATATATCTCAAAATGTGTCCTTTATTTTCTGAGTACTGTTCATTTGCAGTTGTATAATTCATTAATGTTGGCTTGTGTACAGGAAATTATTAACAATCAAAATGCTTGATGGATTGTTGACTTGCTCCCTGAACCCCTAAAAAGAATCTCCCCTTCACTTGAGTTACATTTTTCTGAGGCATTTAGTGTTAATAGCTCTTAAGATTGATTCACCCACAGTGAACATCCAAGAGGATGTAGACAGCCTTTGAATGTTACACCTAGCATTTCATTAAACACACAAGAAGCAAGGAGAAACCACAATTATACGCACCATACTGCTAGGAGTAAAGCTCACCTGCTGGTCTTTGTTGTATCTGATTTCTGAGGAGGTTTTGTCAGAGGGGATTTGTTCACCGCCTTAGCCTGGTGTCTGGGCTTTGCACCTAAAATACAGAAAATGAACCACATGCACAAATGTTGTAAATAGAAGTTTTGTCAGGGGAGATAGATTTCAAAAAAATCCACCAAGACTACACATAAGTCCTATACACAATAAAATGAAATAAACCAAATAATCTTCAGGGTAGCAGAGACACATGGTAGGGGTAGGGTAATGTGCTGTTAGTGTGTGAGCTCACAGATCACTTTCAGGGTGCGGTACAGGGACACATGCTGCGCTTGTACCAGCAGGGCAGACAGCTGAGGCCCACTTTAGCCGTTGACGCTAATATCAGTCCGGAATACCCCACCTCCCTAAAACCATCCTCACAACAAAAGTTCAAAGTGATCAGTCACACTCCCCTGTGAGGCAGCTGTATAAGGCTTTGACCTCTGCTGTTCTGCTGTAAGTTTGTACACTGATACCAGCAGGCTGCCAAGGACAGCCTCATGTGCTTTGTTTCCTGATAAATCAACATTCATACACAACACTGCCCTTGTCTTCCCAAAATCCCTCTTGGCCATAGCACAGCATTTATCATACTAATTAGACCACAGGTCCTTTTATACCCCAGCTACAGTATTATGCCTGGCGCGACATTTCAGCTTGGCTACAGCGATGTCCTATATTGTAATTGGTGTCAGTCACAATGATGAAATGTAAAGAAGTCAATAAAGAGTGTAAACCTGGGATGGAGTGGGTGTCGGTGCGAGGGCTGCTGGCACCGTTCTCTGGCGAGGCGCTGCCCGATGTGGATGAAACGCTAGGCTGAGCTTGGGTGGTGCCAGCAGTGCTGTCAGCCTTTCCCGCTGAGCTCTTCTGAGCTTTCATTACCGTTGTCTGGCTTGTAGATGTGCAGCTCGGGGGAGATGTTTTAGGCCGTGCACCTGGGTTTGGCTTCTTTTCTTGCTCTTTAGCCCCTTGAGAGCTTCGGGGGCCATTGGCACTGGCTACATCCCGCCTGGCTCCGGCAGCTCCTGTGCCGTTGACAACTGCTGTGCCAGCTGATGCTGTCTTTGCTTTTGCTGCTACACTCCGGTCTCCTGTTTTTTTCACATTCTTTGTCTTGGATGTGTTACCATCACCTTGTTTGTTAGCTGTCCCCAGTCCATCAGACTTCATGGCTGATGCAGCACTACGGGAGGAAGAAGTTGTGTTGTCAGACACCCTGTGGGTCCTGTGCACACGAGGACTCTCAGGTGCAGATGGAGGGCATTTTACAGCCCTTGACTGCAGGAAAAAAATACAACCACATTAGTGATGTAACTGTAAGTAAGGTTGGATTAATCAGCAAATAACCAGAGCGCAATCATATGAAACAGAATAACATCAGTGCAGATTACCACAAGCCACTGGAGCGTACCACTAGAAAAGATGCTGTCTAACATCACCTCAGCCTCTAAACAGTCTATTATTATTACTTTCAAATATTAGAATGTATAGAATATATAGAAGAAATGGTGCTTCTGTGAACTTTCACAAATCAACTTAAACTGGGAATTCATAATTGCCTTTTAGTGTCACTGGAACAATTATATCAGTGAACTGCGTCTTGCAGGTTCAGAGAATCAGCACAAAAAGCCTAGAGACAGGCAAAGTTCCTGTTTTGGCTGCATCAAACCACTTCCTGAGAGATCTGTGGGAGCTCCAAAGCTCTTAACCACTCATGCCTAACACCTTGGCAGTCCCTATCTGGATCACTTCAGCCAGGCTTATCTTAGCTATACATCTGCTTAGAGAGGCCCTGCAGCTCAATTCATACTGTATCTTTGCTGTGAGGGTGGGGCATTTATGACATATGGCATCTGATGGCCACAGACTCAGACTGTAATCACAGTCAGGGATTACACAAACTTACATGAGTTTATCTGAACTAAAACAGATCAGCTAAGTCAAAGTCAGAGTTCTGAGTGATCAATACAACTGAAAGAACAAATGTTAATGCATCGTTGGATGATAATATTACCTGTGAGCTAGTGAATACAGGCTTTTTACCAAGTCTTCGATTGTCCCCTTTATCAATAGCATCTGTCAGAACAGGATAAAAGGAAGACAAAATCATCAATTAGCCAGTTAGTATTTTGCCTGCAAAACAGATGATTCAAGACCAAGCATAACACAGATGAAAAGGGCTGCAGCATTTTTTTTCCCAACACGCTGCCTGGGTCCTTCATTATGTGAGCTAGACGAGCCATTCTTTTCATTCACAAATTCTCATTTCCACACCCTGTGTTTACCCGTTGGTTGTCTGAACACTAGGAAACAAACATTAAATCAATGGATTAATCAGTCAGCCATGTCGGGCAAGGACTATTCCACGCTAAGCACAACCATTTCTTCAAATAAAAACAATTTCAGAGCCTTATGATTTACTGTATTTAATCAAAATTAAATGAGTTAAATGATTAAACTCTATTCATTGAAGTACATTTGTAATGTTTGCATGTAAGACCTGGAATCCGATTACACTGGCAAGAAATGTACCAGTAATAGGCACACACTGATACCAGCCAAATCAATTATTCATGCAGTGAATTTCAACACATTACTAGTGTAGCAGTGAGGAAAGAGTACATTATTTGTATTTGTGAAAGCTTCTAAACATGTGCAGACCCTCAAAGATAGGAATCCTGCCTTCCACTCCCACCCATTTAAACAAGCATGGCGCGTCTGGTGCATTTACCATGTAAGCATCCACTCATCTGCCCGAGACAGTTAAAAAGGTAGCTCACATAAAACAAACAATTATAACAGCAGCACAGGCCGAAGAATAAATGAGTTAGGCAGCTGTGCAGAAAGAAGCCATCAAGTGTTGAATCAGCCAACAACATATGCTCCAAGGGCTTCGGTTCATCTGTAATGATGCAGAGCCACTGCTTCAGCACTAGGCTGGGTTAGAGAGAGAGAAAAAAAAACACATAGATCCACACATGCCGCAGTATGAATATCCCGTGTGTGACTAGAGACAAGAATATCCTTCCTTACCTGCCAGTATCCTCTCTCTGTGTTTGGAAGACAGGCTGTCCCATCCCTGCGTGTGGCGGACCGCGTAGAAGGTCTGAAGCAGGAAGGTCCACAGTCGACCGCGTAGCGTACAAATCTCTCGCCTGAACGGCTGGCGGTAACACAGAGAAGAGAGAGGGAGAGAAGAAGAATGGAAAGGGGTGCGCTACAGCACAGGCGAATCAGCAGCTGCTTGAAGAACCTTTCGCCATGGCAACAAATACCCCTCCCTCCTCCCTCCCTTTCTCTGTCCCACCCTCCCCCTCTATCTCTGTTGCAGAATCCACTTGAGCTCCCTTGAGCGAAATCAGTGATGTCAGCGGCTGATGCCCATACTCTTGTTTCCACGCCTGATTATAAAAACAGGGCTGGAAGAAGATAGCTCCTCCCAACCTCCTCCTCTGCACTAACCACACACCCCACATCAACAGACACACACACACACACACACACACACACACCCAGATTAGTGAAGGCCGCTGGCACGCATCACAGTCTCCCTCAGCTTAATCCATTCTGCCATACTGTACGGTATTTACAGGGGTTATGCGCTTTAACTTGCGCAGCCAGGTCACTTTCCCCTGGAAGTCATCTCTTAAGCCCAACCTGCCTGCTCACACAATAGACTTTGTTAGCCTGTATTCTCTTAACTGTTAACTGTTGACTGATTAGATTTAAAGTCTCTTCACCAATACTGAACATAACTGCAACTGTTCAATTTAAATTTTATACTTAACTGCCATATGCAAACCTTTCAATACTTGTTGATGCATTGTTTCATAATAACAATACAGCCACTTTAAACTGATATCTAAAGACATCCAAGGTGAAGAGTAGAACTGGATAGTGAGGATATGAGGCATTCTGGCATTTAAATAAACATACTTGCAATAATAAAAAGGCCAACATTTATAGTTCTGAATAACCATAACTGCTACAGGTCAAAGGGAGGGATGACGTTCTTGTTACTCACTGGCTAAAAGGGTAGCTGCGTCATTTGTGTCGTGTTCTTAAAGGTGACCTGTGGAGTTTTAGACCTCTAGAAGAGCTATGGAGCAGTTTTTCAATGAGTGGGTCCCTGCATGTGCATGGGCACTCACATGTACATGTGTGACACAATTTACACTCCTGCCAATAGTTTCCACACTGATCTATAGGTATATACGCAGCAATGCACCAGTTAAGGCAGGGACAAAGACTGAGACTGCTAGCAAGTCAACATGGAGGTAAACAATTCAGGATTTAAAATACCTAAATAATCACTGAATGTAAACATTACTTTTGTTTGCTTACAAAAAAACTCCACGGGGCACCTTTAAATTCACACAGTAGCAGGAAGTTATTTCATGTACAACCCAGAAAAGTTGAATTTTCTGTGTATATAATGAGGGGCAACACTAATTTAAAATTTTGTATCTGTAAACATTGATAAATGACACTCACAAAATAATTAATTTAAACAGGTTACATTTTCAGAGCTCATCATATTTCATCTTGACAAAGCGCTAAAATGTGAACTCAATTCTTTTGTGGTCCTTTTTAATTGTACTGTTGTACTAAGTGAAATTCCACATGGCAGACAGTGTCAAGTGGTGTAACTGCAGGATTTTTGGTTCCTAATTTGCTAATTTATACAACAATTCACAGTATACAATAATATTCAAGTATATTTGTGATTGAGAAAAACTGAATGCATGGCTGAAAGCCCAAGAAGTCCCCACCACAAAGTATTATAGGGTTATAAAAATGTTACTTAACAGTCATTACAAAAACCCTTGTCCACCCTTTCATACCAAAGCCAAGCAGTGTCAGACCCATATCCCATCCTGGTTAGGAGCAGGGTTGCAAAGCCATGTTGGAGACAACTCATGCTGACCCACTGACCAACCCTAAACAAATATTTACCCCAAGGTCCTTGCTTTGGTCTGAAAAGCCAAGTAAATGTGGAGTTTGCTCTTCCAAAGCTGTATGCTAACCTGCATTCAGAATGAAGTAGAACACATGATGATAAAGAAAATGAAAGCACATAATTGTTAGAAAGGATTTTCAATTAACTCTGGTTCAAGGAGAGAGACAAACTGACAAAGTGCAAATACTTCTAACAGAAAGGTAAAGCTGTGTTCACACCTGTAGTTTGCTTCAATTGGTCCATACAAAAAAACAACAAAAAAACATTGTTGCTGTTTAATATTAGTCTGCCTAGGGCTCAAACTGTCTTATTACAAACATAAGTTAAGGGGACCAAAAGGTTGCTTATTCATTCAGATCACTGGTGAATCCAAAATGATTCTAGTGACTTGGAAAGTCTCTCCCCTAGTCGTTGTAAAGAGCTCACTATGCTCACAAATAAACACACTCACTGATATGAGCATTAAATGAAAATGGCCTTCATCTGTCTTAAATAACAACAGGGGGACAGAAAAAAATTCATATCATTGTTTTTCAGAAGTTTTAACCAAATCTCACAATTTTCTTCTGAAAATGGAGATAGACAGAACTCTGATGGCTGGAATTAGTTAGTCCAAAATAAGTGCATTGAGGAAAATCAGTAGAAGTGGTTAAAAGCCCTGGCAAAAGCTAGTAGGTTGAGAGTGATTTGTCAAACTGCAATAGTTTGTTTAGTCGCAGAACAAAAACAACTTTTTCTCTTACACCCTTTTTTTCTTGTTTTTTGTTTTACACCAACATTAGTGTTTATATGCGGGTCTTTGAAATGCAGGTAAACCCCAGCAAAATAGACGACTGACTCCTTTCCCATTGCCAGTGGATGAGTCTGTTTTTTTCTGATGTGTCACGTTCGATGTCACAAACGCAATATAAACCAGGGTTAATAAACAGTAGAAAGCTGCATGGAGGCCAGTGACAGTTACAGTGGTTACTTTTTTGTATCTTTTACTTCAGTATCTCTTTCAAAGCTCTCTCACCCCGCTGTATTACCACTATACGAAGAGTAAAACTGCTGTTGCATCTTGTTCCCATAGACGACAATACTTAATGTTCCTGGCTATTTACGCGCAATGAATACCCATGGCTACTTATATGACTCTGGAATTAATGTACCCTTTCCCACTGAAGTCAAACACTAGCTGTTAGTGGGTTGTTTTGTTCAGTGTGACAGGGGTTTAAATGTGGATGTTTTGTCCGCATTCAGGTTTTGATTGGCATCGTTCTCACTGGCCTTAATGAACAGGACTTAATGAGAAACTACATAATTAGGTGTGAGCACAGCCTAATGGTCACAGTATAATGTCTGATTTTGAAGAGACAAAGGGTTCGGTAGAGAGAGTCTGCTTCATCTCACCTCTTCTTGTGTTTGCCCTCCCTGTTCCGGGAAAGTGTCCTCTTCTATGTCATCTCCACACAGATCGTACACAGCAGTGAAAAGGTCACAGCAGTTGTCCACAGTCACACCTTCTCTGATGGCTGAACACAGCTTTTTCAACAATGTGGGCTCTCGGGTAAACTCTTCCCTCTGTACCAACATGTAACAGACAATGAGAACACCATAGAAACCTATACTGAATGTTCCCAAGGTCATTAGTGCTTTAGCGTGGCTACACCACCGCCTTACCCTGCAAAGTTCCTGGAAGGCCTGAGTGCGGATGACTCTGGGGAGATGCTGGACAATGACGCCGAGACTCTCCTCCTGCAGCTCTGTGGCGAGGCTCCTCACCTGCTGGGCCCACTTGACTTCTGGGAGACTGCCAATCAACTGCTCAGTGCCACAGAGCATGGTTACTGCATTCTGCACAGTCTGAATGGAAACATCTATCAGCTAAAGACACTCTTCTAAGTGAGAACACAAAATAAAGTCAAATGAAGACAATCCCACACAAAAAGCACTCTTTTATTTCTGCCCAAGACTTATTGATCAGGGAGGGAGTCCCCAAATTGTGTAATGGTTCTTGGCCAGCTCTGAATTTCAGTACTTGCCAAGAGTGAACAATCTGTCTTGCTTTACTCACAGAATGTGCATCACCTCCTTTGTAGTGATGAAAGACAGACTCGAGATTAAATTATCAATTACGAGGCCGGCGCACTCCCCAGCACTCTGTCCACATCCACATCATATTCCTAAATTAGTCTCTCTTTAATAACTGAGAATTTAATAAAGGTCATCTTTGATTAGATCATGTTTGACTTTCCTTCCTGTGGAAAAAACACTGGAGAATGGGTTGATGGTATTTGTGCAATTACATGAATACAGCATGGCTGATGACTCTGCGAGGGAGGAACTCACCATGGTTTCAGTTACAGCCATTAGACAGGCTCTGTGCAGCTCGGGGGACAAGAGTGAAAAGTTTCTCTCACACCAGCTCTTCACAAAATGATCTGCAACCCACCTGAAAATAAACATCAAAGAGTAGCTGGATGGGTTCATTTTAACAGGACATTTCAGTGTCTATGACCAAACTCATAGAGGCCTTTTCTGTGTTTCTGCAGTGTAACCCAGAGGAGTCTCCGGGTCGGAGGCTCTAAGCAGTGGTGGGCAGAGCTTTGGTCGAGGGAACAACAGAATGACTGAGGATGAGAAGGTCAGTAATGCACTGCTGCACAGTGCAGCGCAGCTCGGTTCACCGTCACACTCGCATGACTCATCAGACTCAGCAGACACAACATGGAAAGGCTGCTTCCCCACACACGCACACACCACTTCAAATCAGAACCAGCTCACAGCCTCGCTCCACACATCCTATCCCCCTGACCTACATTCACACACTTCTTGCCCGTTCACTGCAGTGTGCTAGAGCATAGTCAGCTTGCAGAAGTATCAGCTACAGAAAAACTCAAAGTGAAATAGAGCTTCATAGAGAAAGAGTTTGTATAGAAAGGATGTGATAAAAGCTGTGCATACTGAAATATACATGATACATGAATGGAAAAAACGGATCCAATTGCACGGCACAAGGAAGCTTCTCAAGGCAGTGCAATATACTAGTGTCTTTAGAAGTGCCTTAAGCTTGACATATCTTCATTTAAATTCAACCTATTTACAAACAAAAAAATCAAGAAATGTGAAAAAAAGGTTAAGGGGAAATGAATTAATAGGATAACAAATATCAATTACATTACAACAGGGTGGTGTTTTAAAGCATATTAAAGCACACCACATTACCTAACCCTGACCCCAAGGTACTTAATTACACAGAAGTGTGAACCCACATGCTGGTTACCTAGCAACAAGATGTAGATGTAACTTGCAGCCACAAGAATGGCAACAGGTTGGAATGTGCTGCACTTTTTCCAAACTACATCAATAATTAAGTTTTGAGGTCGAGTTTGACAGCAATTAAAAATGTTAATAAATTCAAATGTGGTCTTTTCCAACTGTGTACATAAGGTATTTTAAATTTTCAAGCTGCAACACATTTATAAAAAAGCAACTTGTGGAATTAGTGTTGAGTGCCCACACTCACCTCTTGCACAGCATGTGGAGGTTCTGAAGGCCTAAGGCGTGTGTGAGGGACAGACACTCAAGAACTGTTCTCTGAACCCCGTCAATCGTCTGCAAACACATAAGAGAAAACAGAAAAGCTGTTTATATTCATACAATTATTTAAGGAAGTTATAGGCTCTGTGATGTACAGCAGCCAATATGGTAACTAGTAACTAGCACATAGTAAAATGGGAATGAAAAAGTGTTCAGAGGAGTGAGACAACATTATTGTTGACACTGAGCATGCAGGCACCAAACAAAATCAGTAAGTGTAAAGCCAAAGGAATAAACATGGGATTTGTTCTTGGTGTCTTCAGCTGTCATACTCCACATACTGCTAAATCACTGTTGGTCTGGAATACAAGGAAAGTGATCTGACTTAACTACAAATGCAAAATTATTAGTAGGAAAATTATAATTATAATTTAGAATCAATTACATTTGAGTGTGTGCAATAATGACACTTCACAGTAAGAATTGGTGCTATGTGAATCAACCTTTCAAGGATGCACTGATCAAACATTTTCTCTCCTGATATGGGTTCCAGGCACCTGAACTCAGGGCCTCTGCCAGTACCGAGTGGTGATCCAATACCAGTGCTCTCTACACCAAATGTATTTCTGTATATCTCACTACATGGAACATGCTGCATTCACATTCAAGCACATATCATTTTGGTGGACAAGAACAGGATGGTAAAATTAGGTGAGGCCGGCAGAGAATATAGGTGATGGTAGATGGCATTAAAATATTTGAACTTTCTGCCGTCCAAAGCATTAGGATCTGGACAACAAGAAGCTAATATTGAAATAATTACATAAAATAATATACACTAAATAAACAATACAGCATCACCATTTCAGCATATCATCATGCATGATGTATTGATGTATTGTTTTGCCGTCCTGCCATTCCGTGAATCATTTTGATGTAAGGTAACTTGTAAGGCTAGGGATTCCTGTGGTGCTAAAATCTCATTCTGTGGCCCTGAATAAATGTAACCATTAGGACTGCACAATTAATTGAAATATTAGTGAAATCGCAGTATAGACAAGTGCAATATGAAAATCGTAGAAGCTGCAAATTTTTTGATAAATTTAAAATATATGATAAAACAGAATTATAATGAAGTACTGTAGCTCTGCAGAGATGGCCTGGCCTACAAATCTTGTTCTACAGATTTAAGAAAACATTTATTTGGTACAGACACCAACAAAAGTCACATCATTATGATTTTGATTTATATTTCAGTGAAAATTCAATTTGTAATGCAAAAATGATCATTCCCACACTGATCATGAATCATATCGCAATCACAGTATCTGTCAAAATAATCGCAATATAATGTTTTTACCATATCATGCAGCCCTAGTAAGTGGTACTTAAAACACAGATTTTTTTATGACAAAGACTGTACTTAATGTGGATCAATCACTTTACAGCTAATATCCAATCCACTTAATAAGGTCAGTATCGTCCGCGATAGTCCCTAATTTCAAGCAGACTGCTATTAACCTGTTCTTGCTTCATAAACTCTGTTGCGAGAACAGGCAACATATTTTCCAGTACACAGGAATCATGCAGGTTTAATGTAAGGACATTGTTTACGTAGGTATTAAATCTATTTATCTGGTTACATGCTGTGGTGGTCTAATAAAGTCTAATTTGTTTATCAAAAATGCTCCATATGTGAAACCATATGCACTGTACATATAGAAAGGTATAGGCCTATGAAATCCCCCTTTAAGGTATTCACTAGTATTCCTTCTATATAGCTGACCTTGGGGAAGAAGCGGCAGTAGTCTCGGGTCAGAACCATCTCCACCACGTCTTTCAGCCCCTCCAAACCCAACATGTCTGCCGCCAACACCACCTGGCTGTGGGACAGGAGACACCAAATACAGGTCAGTTTCCTTTCTGGGCCTGTATTCTAATTTTGGACAGTCTGTTCACACACAGTACCTGGCACTGGCTCCAGGTGGCAGATCCACAATAGCCCCATACATGAACTGGAGCAAGATCTCCATCTCATCTGGCCCTAAGCTGAAACAGTTAGCAAAAGAATCTGTTTACAAGCCATAAGTCAAGTTAACATATGGTATTGTCCCCCATCACAGCCTCACACTCTCTATGTGAATGTTTTGTCTATACTGCATATTTCTTTCAGAAGCGATGCAAACACAACTAAGAATGCTGTAAACAAACTCCATATATCATGCAGCAATCAGTGACTGTGGCCCGAGGACCACTTCACAGGTCCCCCCCCCATCATTGCTGCCACTCTCCATTCTGACAGCCGTGTCTTCCCCCGTTACCCTCAGATCAGTAATGCTGAGGCGAGTGACACGTCTCTCCCTGGAGGAAAAAAAATGCTTCGTTTGCCTCTGCCGCTCTGTAAGAAGACTGCGGGTGGTAGTGGGGGGGTGCTGGGTGGTGGCGGTGAGGGCTCTTCAACAGGCATTGGATGAAAAGACATTTATGTACCTCACAGAGGAAACACCGCAACCTTGCTTGGTAGAAATCTGAGCGAGCCATTTGAGATTCCGCTGGCAGTGGGTGGTGGCTGCGTGCGTGTGTGTGTGTGTGTGTTTGAGTATGTGGAGTTAAAACATGGCATTGTGAGTGAAACCCCATACTGTACAGAGCCACCTCTGTTGCAAGGCATGAATAATTGATGCAGCACATGCAGTAATCCAGCTGTATTGTTCAGGAATGAAATGTAGAATTGTTTGGCCAGGAGTGGAGGTGTATTATTGATCCCTGCTGCTGGATGATGCTGAGGCACCAGTCTTACCCTTGCAGAGTGATGCACTGTCTGGAGCTCTCCATCCAACTCCCGCTCAGCATGGCTCGGAAGTACTGAGACCGCGCACACAGGATTGCCCTAGAAACCCAATAAAGCAGGCAGTTGCATGTCAGATCCACCCACTGTTTTAATATTTCACATGTCATCCAACGGGCTTGTGTGTGTTTAAGTGGTTTTGAAGAGACTAGCAGGAGGACAAAAAAATATAGTGTGCGTTCTGTAGTCTCTGGAGACAGTGTTTCTATTGTGCCTGACTCACAAGACTGTACTGTACTGATATGGAAATATACTGCTACTGAGGTGTTTAAGGAAATAACTTATTTTTTCTTTTTATGTAACAGTATATTTGTGACCTGTTTCTGAAAGATTTAAGTCTTCAGTAGGAACCAGTGTGTCTGAGACCCATAGACAGAGTGCGGACATTAGAAAGTACTGTGAGATGCATTTTTGAATTTTTTTTTGCGTAATATTTTGTAGAAAGAAATATAGCCTTCGTGTGATGGAAGTCAGTCGCAATAATTCTGCAATAGCAACTTTGTAATGACATTTCTCTCTGCTCTACCTCACACCTTGGGTTGTACACCTTTCCTTTTCATCCTTTAATTCTTCCAACAGAACTGATTAAAATGATCTAAAAATAATAAGTAATTTTATAGTCATTTATATCACATCTGAGTATAACGTGATGCTGTATGATATTTTCCAAAAATTGAACTGAAAAACCATTTCCAGATGAATAACTACACACTAAATAAGCCTTGGACAACACTCATGTAATGTGATTTTATAGTAAGGGTTGTCCAACATATTTGCTCTAGCTGTAGTCTGAGATAGAACACTCACAACACACAAGTTCTGAAAAGCCTCAAAAAGCCTGACTACACTCAAAACATACCTCGATATTATGATCATGATAAAAAGATAATAAATTATATCAATACAAGGATATTGTATTAAGTTCACTGCCAAGCTCTACTCCTGTGTAGCAGATATATTGCTTTCTTAGGAACAAATCCAAGTGGCAACCTTGGTTAGAAGTGAGCTTTCTTCTACAAACTCATACCAGCTTTTTATATTCATTATTAGAAATTCTTTCTCCAAGATAAACACCTTGTTCAGTCCACACTTTTATCTGTCCTGAATTATGCATGCATCAGACTCACTTCAGCATAGGCTTGATTGTGTCATCCATTCATCTCTACATTTTATTTTTAGTGTTTGATATTTTTTTTGTGAATATTTTAAGTAATAATAATAAGTTTACTTGTACAAGTGTTCCATGTCCGATTCAAAAAACTCTTCTCTCTGCACAAAACATGTCGTAAATTGCTAATTACAACCTGTGGAATGTCACCTGTTCATGAGTATGGGCGAGTTCATGAGATTTGGTCTCTCACTAGCATAATCAATACCTCTGAGCTGCAACACTATACAGCCAAAAGCCCTACTAATTATTGATTTCAGGTGTTTCAGCCACACCCAACAGATACATAAAATCCAGCACATAGCCATGCACTCTCAATAGATGAACATTTAGAATTCAGAGTGGGTCAGAGACATGAACATGCATTATGAACACTTTGCAAAAGGCTGCCTGAAACGCTATTAAGAAAAATCCTTTGATGTACCAAAAAAAACAGGCATTAAACAAGCCCCGGGATAAAGACCATAGTGTTGATTATCATGCTTCAGCCTCTCCCCTTCTCATAGACAAACACAAATGGAGCAAAGTCAGCAGACAGCAGATTAGAGTCCGCTGTTGAGACACTGAAGTGAAGTTAAAAATAAAAATGTGGTTATAGGCTAATGGAGAATGTTCACCGGCACATAGACCCTCAGGCAGCTGTTGAAATGAGGGATTTTTCCTACCCACTGACTATATACAGGTTGCCATAAATACTATGCCTAAAGAAATACTATACATTTACAAGCCATGATGTTGAGAAAACGGTGAGAGTATAGAATATTTTTTGCATTAGTTTATTATTTATGTTCATTTGAAAACCCTACAGAATGTGACTGTTGGTCCTATGCTACTGCGCTATATGCTATATGTAAATGTTGTATTTTTGTGACTATGTGTTATGTAGTCTCTTGTGAGGGGATAATGCATCTCAAGAGACATTAACATTACATTAACAGTAAAGTAGAAGTATGGGTGTCGGGCCCTGCAGCTGTTATACAGATCACTGCTGCAGAGTAACAAAAAACAGCCGAGCTCCTGCTCTCTGACGAGCTCTCGCTGGCTGGCTGCTCCCCTGAGCACGAGCTGGGAGAAACCTGTCTCCATGGTTACCAGCTGCTACTACTACCTCTGCATCACTGAATGACCACCCACCACTGCTCCACACTGGCAAGAGTCAACAGCAGATGTGTGATGGTGTCATTTTTAAGAGACAGAAAGTGCTTTTTGATTACAAATGTATGAATAAGGAAGCAGGGAGGCAACTAAAAATAGTTCTACCTGTGGCAGGAGAAGACCTGCTCCGCCACTTCAATAGTGATGTCACAGTGCTCTCCCCTCTGGTACAGATCCAGCAAGTCAGCTCCGAGGCCCGAGGCTGGCTCCAGAACAACGTCTGGAGTGAAGTTGAGATGGATAATGAGGAGGGACAGGAGGGAGAGAGTGATGAGAGAAAGGGTGTGAGTGTGTAAGACACATAAGATAGGTATTTGTGTGTGTGTGTGTGTGTGTGGAGTGTGTGTGTGTGTGTGTGTGTGTTTGTGAGAGAGTGAGTGAGTGCGTGAGAGAGAGAGAGAGAGAGAAAGCAGAGGATGCTATCATTGAGCCACTTAACTTAAAATACTATAAATAGTGGAAAAAAGTTTGTTAAAGCACAGCTGCATTATCTGTAGCATGGCCATGCTGCAATTAGCAGTAACGACAACAGAGATCCTAATGCGATTAACTCTTAAGTGGATTATGGCTGAGATGACATGATGTGAGGAAAGGGGAGGGAGGGGGCAGCTGAACGGTCACATAACCTAGAATAAACCCTCCATGGAAAAGCGCGTTGATCTGTTTACCTGAGTCAGTGAAACTATGAAGGTCTGCTGGGTCGGGAACAGGCGGACTACTTTCTGGCACTCTGCCCTCCACGTCTGGGATTATTTCAGCCGAGCGCATTCTCTGGTCTGCTGTGTACACTCGCCTGCAGGGGGGGGAGACTCTAAAGGTTAATTAAAGGTAGGCCTTTCACAACTATTTAAATGAAAGTCTCATTTTATGCACTGTGATTTCAGTGGCACCTGAAATGTGAAGGATTTTGTTTTTCTCAGTGAAGCATTTTATAAAGTGACTGGTAACCTTATAAAGTCACTCCGTATCAGAGGCAATCTGCTTGTGAAACACGCTGTAGCATCCTGGCTTGTTCTGCCAAGTGTGTTGTTGATCACTGTCTATACATCTTTCCATTATCGAGTTGCTTGTCCTGGTCATGTAGCAAAAAGCGTGAGCAAAGCAACGTAAACATCCCTTTTCTGCTCAGCAGCTTCCTCCAGACCCTACAGCAGGATTTTCAAATGCTGCTAAGCCAGCTGAGGTATCTCAGGCCTCCAGTGAGTCCTGGGTCCCCAATCAGTTGTGCCCAGCACATCTGCAAAGGGAGGCAGCCTGGAGAAAGCCTGGGTTTCAGTCCTTTACCGTATACCTCTAGATACCAACCAAATTGTGTCCATGGACACTTATGCAGTGAGAAGATGGACATATTTTTACATGCAAAATTGTCTATTCATTATACATGTTTATATTCCTAAACCAAAGAATTGAGAGGAGCATTGTTTTGATATTGGTAACAAATGTAACTCTTATGGTCAGGCACTGCAAGTTATCTTAGACTATAAATGTTGTGGCGTGTGGCATTTGGTTATGCTACATACTTGTCCCTATACAAATTAACTACAAAATAAAACAAAGTCACATTTCCAGTGATACCCAAACCCAGCCTGGGGCAACCTCACTATGTGCACAAACATCCCCAGTTCTCTCAGTATAAAGAAGCAGAGGGTCTAAACCAGGGCCTTTTGGAATCACTGAGCAACTCATTGGGGCTGTAACTAAAGATTATTGTCAATTCTTCTTCTTCTTCTTCTTCTTTTCACAATTAACTGATTACATGTTTTGTGAATAACATGTCAAAAAGATTTTTAAAATGACCATCACAATTCCCCAGAGCGTAGGTGGATATGGATTCCTCATTTTGTCCGACCAAGACTCCAAAACCCAAAGATATTCAATGTACAATCATATAAAACAAGAGAAAAATTGAAATAATCCCGTTTAAGAAGCTACTACCAACAATTGTTTGGCATTGAAAAGATATTCAATTCATTTTCTGTTGCCTGAATCAATCAATTAATCAATCAACTAATTTTGTTTTGTGTCACTTTTTGTTTTGTTCACACGGTTAGATTTTTCAGTATGTTGCTGTCATGTTAAGCAGAAAATAAAGCTAACCTGAAACATGTTTGTGCTCTGCATAAACAGGTTCAACATGAATCAGTTTTATAGGATACCTGTGAATGCCAACCACGTCTATCTCGCCTGGATACCTGAACTCAGCACTGTATCAGTTTCTATGTGTAAAAGGAGCTTTAAACAAACTTTTAGACTCCATGCTAGTGTAACCCAACAAGGACGCCTCTTTACTCTAGTCCTAATTTTAAATTTCTAATGAGACACAAATCGGTGGATCAAAGGGTTGTGCAGTCTAAGAGACCGCACTGCAGAGCCTTGAGGAAAACTGCACAACTGCTACACTACACTTACAGCAGATGATTATAAACACTCATTCAGTTTAGCAGTTGTGTGTCTCAACACTAAGATGAAAATACGATGCACAATTTATTATTAAATAGCTGCAGCATTTGCAATGCTCCTTGAAATAAACATGCAAACACCAGCAAATCCTGCACATTAAAGATGGAGTGCTTGGCGCCCTCTGTCAGAGAGTCTGTGCAACTGTAACACTAAGAGAGTAGGTTAAATGTGTCTCTTTACATCCTCTAGTACAAAGCAGAGTTAAGGCTTTATGTTAAACTATTGAATGGTATTCAGAAAAAATATGAAAGCTTTCTTCTACAGGGATAAATAGAATAGAAATGGAAAAAATATATAAACATGCATCCCTTGAACCCACTGCCTACCTGAGGAAATCTTTCAGCCCGGACAGCTCATAGCCAGGCAGGTGAATGATGGTGGGATCTTTGTGCGTCTGTCCCACAAGAACATGAGGAGCTCTGGCCAACAGTACGGCTCTGTGTGCTCGGAGCGAGCCCGAGGCAGCATACAGAGAAACATCAGCCTCCAGCTCCTCCTGCAGCAACCTAAGGAAATACATTACACACTGTGTCAGAGGCCTGCCACGCTAAATTCACCTTCACTCACTGATTAAAGGACAAATCCTGCATGAACCCCATCAGTGGGAATGCACTGACATTAACTAGACAGAATGTTCATATTAAAAGTACGTTTGAAAGCCAACATAGAAAATATACAATAAACAAAGGCTCTCTTAACCAACCTCTACGATCTATGAGACTCAAAGATTAATCTGATGGCCTACTTTTCCACTTCAGAACAACACAAGCACAGTCCTGAGGCAGTCCATTTCGTCTTCCCCATCATTATTTCTCGCGCCGCCTCAATGACTGATCTGGGTGACCCAGAAATCAGTCAGCTTAAGGCCAGTTGAGCAGTGGTATGAGTTCAAATGCTGGTACTGTGTCCATTACTGTAACCCTCTGATGAAAAGTGCCCAAATTGATGAGCCACTCATGCAACGAGGACACTCACATGCCTGTCGACTAAAACCCAATGAACAGGCTCAAATCCACTTGAGCTTGTTTCTTGTGTGATAACAGTTACTGTAACTTTGCTCTATGCAGAGTTTCATACTCCAGATCCACTGATCCTATTATCTGAGGAAAAACACCAGCCTTAGATATTTTAATACTATCACATGTAACAAAGGTATAAAACTCTGTATATTCTAGGACATATTTTGTGACTAAAAGCTGTATTTAACCTGCTTAGCACACAACATTTCCTCAACTCCTTTTTCCTCAGTTAGGGAATTTAATTTTTTGGTCAAATGTTGGTGTATGGTATTTATTAACCCTATCCCTAACCCTTTGGTGGAGGTCTAAATAATATACAAATAAATATTATTAAAATTAACAAAAAGAAGAACTTTAAGATGAGGTTAAAGGGATTATTTAATATTCCACATATTTACAAAAAATAATTTGAAAAAATATTGGTGGAAATTGAAGCAGCCTCTGGAGATATCCTGACTTTTTATTCCTACTATGGATCATACTCTTACGAGGCTGGACCCTACAGTTCCCATAATGCAAACAATAGACCTCCCTGCCTCTTAAATGCCCCACATCTCCAGTTTCTAATGCAGGTTTCTTCCTTCCTTCTCAGTAAGGGCTGAGATAACCTTGATGACATCATTATTTTTTCAGACTTTGGAACCCTCCAGAGCCACAGAGGACATGGTAGCAGTGGTTCCCAACCTTTTTCCTCTGACCTGATTTCCATCATCGTCATCACCTAATATGCATCTTTTTCAACAGATTCAGGGATTTATTCTTCCTGACACTTGGCCATTGTTCTATTACATCTATTAGTTTATATCTTAAATAATAATCTAAACTTAGTCTAAATCTAAACAAGTAATGAATGAAATAGTGAGATGTAGACCTACTACATATATACTTTATAAAAGTTTTCAGTGTGTAGGATTTAGTGACATCTAGCAGTGTAGCTAATTCACTTGTTTCACCCTCCTGTTCCAAGCATGAAGAAGAAATCTACAGTGGCTGCAAAACTCGCAAAAAACGTGAAAGGCCCCCGTCTAGAGCCCGTGTTTGGTTTGTCCGTTCTGGGCTACTGTAGAAACATTGCAGTTCAACATGGTGTCCTCCTCAGAAAGCAACCGGCAGCATCTGTATATAAAAATGGCTCATTCTAAGGTAGCAAAAACAGGGTCCTTATTTTCAGGTTATTATACGCTAATGAAAACATAGTTATGCATATTATATCCCATTTCTGCCAATAGATCTTTCTACATGTGACAATCAAGGAGGCCTCACTACGTCCCCGGTGAACCTTTGGCGACCCCTAGGTTGGGAACCAGTGCACTATGGGGTTTCTAAACTTTTCGATGCCAAGGCCCCCCAGGTTGCATTAGCTTATGGCCAGGCCCCCCCTTTTGAGATGAAGAAGACGTCTTTAAAAACCCATTGACAATACTATATACAATGAGATTTTGATGTTATATATTGTTACTAATTATATTAGAATACATATTATAATAGGGTAATAATTAGGTTTTATTTTATTTTAGCATTTTACCTCAAATTTTCTGAGGCCCCCTTGTCAGTCCCAAGGGGGGCCCCTTTGAAAAACACTGCATTATAGAACTTTTTTACAAGCTACTACTGTTTGTGAACCTAATGAGTAAAACGATGGAGTGGTTCCTCTTTAAAAGCTTAAAAACTGCAATTTGAGCCAAGATTTTTTTGTCAAGCAATTGTTAATGGTGTTTTCTATGACAGCACTGACCCGGATTTAACTGGATCTACCAGTAGGTACTTTATACCGGTTCACTATTACTGGCTGGGGGATGGCAGACCATTCAAGCGCCCTTAAAATAAGCTGCAGAAGCAGCAAGAAAAAGTGAAAGCCCCATGTTGCTTTGACTGCAGTGTGAAAACTTTAAGACACAGGTCTTTGTTATTGACAGTTGCCACTGATCAGCATTTAACCTTTGCAGGCCTTTGCAGTTCAGCCCATACTGTCACATGCCTTACCCGTTTAGGTCTGCAGACAGAGCAGATGATAAACATCTCTTCAGCTGCTCTTTGTACTTGCGTTCTTTGGCCTGGAACTCTCTCGCAGCCTCGGTGGTGATCATGGTTCATTACGTTCTCTGAGACAGAGACAAGACAGAGACAAGACAGAGACCTCAGCCTGTGAATTGGTTAAGCAGAGGAAGAAAGAGAAAGAGGACTAAATAGAAACATATAAAGAGGACGCCCTTAGGTGACTTGACATGTCTAGCAGCATTGCAACCTGGAGAGGCGCTGTTTTCCCAATTAGAAAAAAAATCAATTAAAATGGGAAGAGATGACAGCGACTACCAGACACAAATACATAAACTGTTACATGACCTAGAAAATGATTTAAGCGTATTATTATTAAAACAACAATAGCTTCAATGACACACGACCTGCTTCCCTTAGCTTCCAGGAGGACACACCACTGATAACATCACCCAGTATAACCAGTTTCTCTCAAGACAAGTTTCATTTATTCAAAAGCAACCCTGGTCCAGAATAAAACACACTCTGCCACACACACACACACACACACACACACACACACACACACACACATACCTGTGCTAACACACGTCTTTGCTCGGCCTCTGCTGCTCTGTGCCGTAAGCTAGATAACACTAGCAGACGGGCTCTGATACTACTCTCATTTTCATCTCGCCACTAGCATGCTAACGCTAGCTAACACGGGCTGTCGTTAGTAGTTAGTCGTCTCCTTGAACCTTAAACCCTGACTGCCTGGGGGAGGACACAGAGCTACAGCAATGAACAGCAGCCGAGAGTGGGCTGTTATGAGGTTCGGTAACAAACATAAGCGGAATATCTTCATTAACGGGCTGACCCACTGACCGATGTTGTTGACATCACTGCTGCACGCTGTCCACCACCCACCAGGACACGGTTTGCCAAACTGAGATGGACCGGACAAGTTGGTCGCCGTAGCCCGGAAGCTGTGGCGCCTGCGCAGTGAGGAGGAAGGTGCCGTGCCCTCAAATGATGCTTTCAGGTACTTCGACCAGTCTCGAAATTCCAAAATAAACTTTCAAAACAAAAACACTTTTTGTTTTTGGTTATGTTATATAGGCGCCCCCTGGTGGCGGAGTTCCTGTCTCAGAGCATATATATATATATATATATATGTGTGTGTGTGTGTGTGTGTGTGCGTGTGTGTGTGTGTGTGTGTGTGTTTTGGAGGTAACATAATAGGAGCTTTCAACAACCTTGTTGTGAATGACATTAAAAATCCTTGATCCAGATTATAGTTATTCTAGTTATCTGCTATAGCAGATAAATAAAGTGAAGCATGGATTGGGGGATTAAGACTTTAACACACTGAAAATGCACTGAAAATAGACATAAAAAGTAGGCACTAGTTAATTAATCTTACAGTGTCACACAAACTCAGTCTCATTAATTTCTGTTTGAATGAAACAAAACATTCTATTAAAAAAGCTAAAGATAATAACAATAAGGGGGAAATCACTGATCATCAAAAATATTCTCCAGTTTCACCTAGAGTCATTTATATACCCTCAACTGCTACAACAGATATTTCCGACTGGCCATGAAGGCAGCAAAAGAGCTTGCGCTTGGCTGGCGGGTGATGTCAATGTCCTGTCCTTCATCATTACTCTAATCCTATGATGTCAGTGCAAATGTAACTGTAAATGTTTGAATCAACATTGGAGCCACAAAAGATGAGCAGTCTGGTTGGACAGAGACATCTACTGCAGAGAGATTTGATGCAATATCAGTATAACTTTCTAATAAGCCATACTTTATAGGGTTAAGTTGCAACCAATGGGTTGGGGTTTGGGTTTAATAAATAATTGATCCTCTCTTTATAAATTATAAACAATAAGCCACTAATAAGGACAACATTTACACAATTAGTCCACTCTTTTCTGTCAAAACATTTTTTAAAAAGTGCTTGTATAAAAAATAATAAAACAAAAAAACAAAATGGTTTTTGCAGGTTTGAAAGTTGTCTTGTCTAAATAGCTCAGCAGTTGATTTGTGCGTGCGGCTGTGTGCTGTTTATGTAAGACTGATGAATACACACCTCGGCGTAGTTCCACATCAACATTTCTGTTGGCATGCAACCATGTGGGGAAGGTATAAATATAAACCTAAAATAATATAAAAATGTTTGTAGACCCAAAATAACCAACGTCAAATACTGTGTCACTCAGCTGTGCGCTATATTTCACTAGTTCTATTTCTGGTCTTTTTCATCTCTCCTGTGTAAAAGCCTGAAGTGACGGTTCAGAGACAGCACTAAGCACATGGGGGCATGAGAAGCACAGCCTCAAACACACCACTGTTATTATTATCTTGAAACAGGCCGGAAATGTTAAAGACCAGTGTAGTCCAACAGATTGACACTTAGTTTATTTATAAAATCAAATGGTGTAGACCTGGCTCAGTGAATTTCAAAATGCAGTGTGTAGGAATAGATACAAAATAGCACAATAGTCAACAATCACTGACATTTCTATACATAAAGATCAAGATAACAACATTCTCTACATTTGAGCAAGTATCTCTGAGGAAAAAATACAAAAAAAGAAAACTCCTTTAGACAACACTACCTGATAAAGGGAATGGGAGAGTTACGGCTCCCAGAGGACTGTGCCTAAAGAAGAGCGGAGCGACCCAGTGAAACACAAGTATAGCAGACGACGCCACATCCCAGTCTCTCAGGACATCTTTACACTGCGACAACTCGAAAGTTAAAAGGCACCACACAATACAAGTCACAAGGAGATTTCGCCACACATTTGTAATGCTGTAACTGACAAACTTTAAGGCGGATGTCATGTGCAAAAAACATCTTGAATATGTGTCACACGTACTGCCCAGTGTCCTCTCCAGTGAAGTGTGCTTTGATTCTTATCTCTACTGCCGTTAAAAAATATCTGAAATGTGAAAAATTTAAAGAATGATTGCGTTATCACTATGTTGCTTGGTGTCACAGGCATATTCCAGGCTTCCGGGTGTGGCAAGTGAGAAGGGCGGGGGAGGGGAGTGCTGGAGGAGGCCTCGCTGTGGATTTAGTTCCTGTAGCTTTTGCGTCCCTCTCCCTCCTTGAGGAAGGTCCATATGAGGGTGTTCACGATATCGGGCTGGTCCTGCTGCAGCCAGTGACTGGCCCCAGAAATGATGTTGAGGCGGAAATGATTCCGGATGTAGAGGCGGCATGCCTCGGCCATTTCCTGCTCCAAGAAGGCGTCCCGCTCACCCCACAGCAGCAGCACCGGAGACCTGACGTGATTCTGGCTCAGGGGGAGGGAGCTAAGGAGAAAAGGGAGAAAAACCTGAGTGAATCCAAAATGTTGTTATATGAGAGATTTTAAAGGGAATCCATATGAACAATTTAAAGGTCCAGTGTGTAGCATTAAGTAGCATCTAGCAGTGTAGATGCACTTATGACTAATAACCGTTCTCATAGCAACTTTAATACAGATAGCAGCCCCTCACATGTGTGTACTGGAAATAATGAAAATTCATAGATTTTTACTGCTTATTCTGGGACATTTTCTACCATTTTAGGAAAACAAAAACTCTAGTCCCATGTGTCCAAATACTAAATATAGTATGATGAGAAAATTCACTTTTCAGCCAAACAGTTTGACCAGTTTTGAAAATTTCTTCAGATTTGTGCTTTATCATGTCTTCAGAATTCCCACTTATAGTATTTGCAGTAGGAATTTCATGTTGCTCTATGTGTGGGGTGGAATCGGCTCCAGCCCCTCACCACTCTGGACAGGATGAGTGGATATATATATATAAAAAATGTATTTGTGTCCCTTGTGCTTAGGTACAGTATGCGCTTGTGGAGAGTGTAATTGGGTATGGGTCAGTGATATTTCTTTTATGTAAGCATATAAAAGCTATTCTGAGATAACTCATTGCTTGAGAAGGGAGCAGATGGCGCGCTCAGCCATGCATGTACTGCTCACATGTCAGAGAAGCATGCACTGATACTTTCTTTGATCTGATTTGTGCCGATCACTCTCGGCCAGCTAGTTTTACACTGCAAGACTGAAGGTATATGGAAATGTAAATATTTGACTGCACCGTGGCCTTGACAGAGGGACGGGTATAGTGTTCTGCCTCTTCAGAGCTCCAACAGTAGATGGCGCTACTAAATTACTGCAATAAATAACATTTTGTATAGTCTCTATATGAACAACACTCAATATATAACAAAGTTTTACACATAAAGTGACTGTGTGATCACACTATACTAGTGGCTCCCAACCTTTTTCCTTAAGGGGCCATTTTTCTATCACTAAGTAAACCTTTTCAACCCCTGAGTATGTGACATAATATATGGATATTTCATATTATATTCAATGCATAACAGTAGAGAGCAAACTGTACAATGAACCCAAACAGTGAACTCAATAACGACAGGAAGTTATTTGCTGTGAATATTGATCAGAGATGAGTTTTTCTGATATTATTAGCACCTTTTTACACAATTCTCTGTCTGTGTTATGTTTTTTTAAACAATCATACATACTTAGGCTTCCTTTTGACACATTCAGTGTTATCTTTTCCCTGATGCTTGCCCTATTTTGTCATTTGTTTATTCTAGTTTTACTTGATCCTTACTTCTTTATTTTTTTTTGCTTCCTCTGTTGTTTATTGATGTAATATTTCATATGATTATTATTATCATTATTTTACTGCTAGTATTGCTCATTCATTTTACCTTCTTTATTAGATCATGACAGCCTACTGATTGTGACAAGCATCTTGTTGCTGTAAATATTCAGCGTAAAACAGAATAAATAAACGTGGAAGGAAAAAAGTCCTGCCTTACCAGTGGTCTCCTATGGCAACAGCATACCTGCTCCAACAGCTACTGTATAATGCTCGTCTTATATAGTTAGAGATAAAACTACACAGCCATTTTTTAAATAGTTCAAATTAGTTCCAACTGCAACAGTAAAATGGTACCTACACATTAATGTGCCAGTAATTATAATCTAAAAAAATATAAATATATATAATATATAAAATGTATATCAGCCTAACAGCAACAGTTGTTGCATTATGAATACTTTTGATACTTAAAAGTGCATTTTGCTAATACTTTTACTTAAGTGACATGCACAATGCGTACTTTCATATTGCATCATTGGTACTTTTTACTTAATTAAATGATTGGAACACTTCTTCCACCACTCTAAATCCCCATATAAAATGTCTAAAAAACCTTTGACATAATCTTCATAATAATCATCATCTTTTGTTGAGTGAACTATTCCCCACCTGAAGACATTCCTGTAATAGTTGAGGGCTCCAGTCAGAGCTCCCGGCTGTGAGAGTGCATACAGATAGGCCTCCAAGTCCTCTGCAGTGAGCCACCGGCCTTTCCTTCCAATCCCTGTGCTGCGGCTGGTGAACAAGGCCTTCAGAGCCTGCAGCAGAGACAGCAGCAAACAGCAGAGTGAATTTATGGGACTGCGACAGTATTATTGAGAAAACATTTACAGAAGGACGTCCACGACACTGTAATATGAGTCAGAAAAGGTACTTCAGTGGTGAAATCAGCTCTCATGACCTTGGGCCACAGCTCTGGCGCCCTGACTTACTGCTGGCTCAACGACATTACGTGCTGTGCTTTTGCTTCTGAAACCTCTAGCACAAGCATAAAGGAACATTATCTAACTGCATATTTAGTTAGCAAATATTTAAACTACATCTCACCCCGAACATTAGATGAAATTAAAAAAGCCTTGTAAAGCTTAACAATAAGTCATTTAGATTCAAAGGTCCAGTAACATTGAGGAGGATCTAATGTCAGAAATGGAATATAATTTTCATAGGTATGTTTTCATTAGTGTATAATCACTTGAAAATAAGAATCATTGTGTCTTTGTTACCTTAAAATGAGCTGTTTTTATATACAGACTGAGCGGGTCCTCTTCTAAACCAAACACTGATTGTAGAAAGGGCCTTTTGCAGCCACTGTAGTGTCTCCTACCAGCTCGGTAGGCTGAGTTGTATTCAAACAGTAGAAATCTGTAACTTCACCACTAGATGCCAACTAAATCCTACACACTGGTTCTTTAAGAAAATTAAAGTAATAGTTAAACTTTTTGGGAAATATGCTATTTGCTACTTCCAAATACTTCCAGCAGCCAGTTAGCTTAGCTAATCGTAGCTTAGCATAAAAAGTATAAAATGGGGGGGTGTTGTATAGATTAAAAAAATGTATATTATGTGTTATTGGTATATTGGTATATGGTATTAACCGATTCCCTCTGCTCCCAGCCTTTATGCTAAGCTAACCGGCTGCTGGCTGTAGCTTTATATTTAATGACAGATATGAGAGTGGTATCAATCTTCTCATCTAACTCTCAGCTAGAACTGTCAAATTATTCCTTGAATTAAACTGAAAGAAAAAAACGTTTTTCTATTTGTACTTTATTTGTAATTACTAAAACCAGTAAAACCTAAACTCTGCACTTTTTACATGATTTGGTAATAATCTATCGTTCCACATCTCCTACAGGGTTAGTTGATTGTATGTGTTTACTAGCACTAACCTCTTTCACAGCAGGTTATTTTTAATCGCACTGATGCAAACACTAAAAATAGCCTGACACTGTAATAACATGCAACATACACCAATGCACGTGCACGAACACACAACACACAACACACACAACCTTGACCTTGAAACCCCTTAAGCCATGGGTCTTAAACTCCATTTGGCTTGGGGCCATGACTGCTATTGTCATCTCGTAGGAGGGCCACTTCAACATTTAAGTACTACAAAAAACATTGAATTTCATTACTTACTTTCATTATTTCAATATACACTGTGGTGGAGTATATTTCTAATTCTTTGGGTCATTTCTGATTTCACCACTTCAATTCTACTTAATTCTCTACCTTATTTTGTGTTTTATTGTTTACTCACAAAATACTCTTGCTCTCTGTTTCTCTGCAAAACACTTAAAACGAGTCCCTGACCGTTAACACACACCTGCCTTAAGCCCACACATGACACACTACCTTGAAATCATTGATGGAGAGCATGAGCTCCGGAAAGCGGGGCAGCTGGAAGAAAAAGAAATGACTGGACTTCAGCAGTTGACTCGGGTGACGCAGAGCGTAATCTGGAGGAAAGGAGAGGAGAGGAAAGGAGAAGTTCAGCTGTTCAATATTAATTAAAGCTGAGTTTGTCAGGGTCGTGGATGTGATAACTCTCAATGACTTTGCCTCTCTGTTTGCACCAGTTAAACCAGCTGTTCCAGCCTCACATTAGCCTCCTGTAATTAGCTTCTCATCATCTTCCCCTTAAGGCAGAAGAGGATTTGCCAGATGGATGCAAACATCAAATTGAAGTAATACTACTTCCTAATTAACGATAATAATAATTACGGTAATAATCCAAGAGCCAAACCAGAGTCTGTCTGATTAGCATGAAGAAAATTGGTTTTCTCTCACAACGTAAAGAATTATGTCTGAGGGTCCATTTGTTTGCACATAGTGAAATCCTACCTGTGAACACAGACGGATGGGGACAGTTGAGGACGATGAGTTTTGTCACCATCTCTGGGTAGTGAATGGCAAACAGCCACGCTATGGTCCCACCCCAGTCGTGGCCAACCAGACAACATCTGTTGTATCCTTGAAAGAAAAGCAAATGCACATGAGGCAGTGCTTTGTTATTGTAGCAGAAGACATTTCCAATAGAAGCTGGATGTTCATGCTGATGTTGTGCTGTGTGTTAAGGCATGTCTGTGCCCAAAAATCAATACTGTGCTTGTTTCTTCATTGCTGGCTTCCTTCCTCAGAAGACATTTACACCCATCAAATGGATGTATTTCGTGACATACAGCCAAATGCAGATCAAGGTCAGGGCATCCATCTGAAGGGATTCTGATCACATTATTGTTCCAATCCCTACAACCTAATCCCCTTACCTGTGCTAGCACCATTTACACCCACTGGTATGATTCATACTAGCAAGCCTCATCTCAGCATTGATATCACATATTGTCATATAGCTAAGTCTCGGAGCTACTTAGTAGAGTAGTTGTTTTTTCTGCTGTCGGCCTTTATGTGTTTGCTGTGAGTGCTTAAATGAGGAAAGGGCAATGTGACTTGCTATGCATTGTAAGGGCCAAACCTCTGATTAGTGTCGCAGCATTCACTGACTGTAAATGTGGTCTGCAATGTGGACCATGTGGGCTCTAAGGGTTGGTGTTAACAGGGCTCTGTAGTCCAATCACAGATCAAAGTACAGCAGCTATCATGTGATCAATACAAGCCTCTCACTTCCACTGAAATGACCATTAAGTGAATCATTTGCACAGCAATATGCATTATTGAATGCTTTGCTCCTGAAAGCCTGTTAAGAAATTAACAGTGACAGCTAGAACAATGTAAGAAGCTACAAAACATCAACTATAGACCTCTCTCAAAAGCACTTTCTATGAGAATGTAAATTTTTAATAAGGAAGGTGTTCAAAAACTGCTTGAGGATGTTTACAGGCCATTATGGTGCCTGCGGGCTGTATTTTCATTAGGTTACTAGTAACTACTGTGAAACATAGACTTGCTGTGGCATTACTTAAAGCTGCTCTACTCAATATTATATTAATAACAATGGACCGAATCACTATGTGACAGAGAATTATCACTGCAATTATCAGTTTCCCCTTGACTCGAGAGCATTTTAGCTGCTTTCAGCTAACTGCTTTGGTTTTGAAACAAAACATTGAGCCCAAACCCTTACTGTTTGGATTCAGTTTCACTTCTCTCGCCAACACCGTTTCCAGATGCAGTAGGCTGGCTGTTTTTAGTCTGAACAAAAGCTCAGAACCAAACAGCAGACAAGCAGAAGGTGGAGACCAAAAGCAGAGCTAAAAGGAGAGAGAATATTGGCTTTGCACTTGCCAGATGGTCATGAATGCAACTCCAAATAAAAGCCTATGTTGTGTGTTCTAAATGCATAAAAAGGGAACGGTTTACTAGCACGTTGGCCACAACAACTTTATAAGATGATAATATTTCAACCCTATTGCTATCAATGGATTACTAGACAATTGCGGTTTATTATAACTTGGTTCCCGTTTTGTAGATTTGGCCTTCATTTCTATTGGTTATGATAATGTTGTATTGTAGTAATTTATGATATCTGACAACATGGCACCAATGCAGCCGAGCAAGAAACATGAGCAGTCACATAATCGGAAAGATTAGAAACAAGCTGAACAGTTGAACCAAAAATAAGTGCACCCACAATGTTATACACAAGACAACTGTGTCTGTGCACGACGAATAGGCCTACAGTACCTCACAGTTTGAGTAATAAGTTATAGTTATATAAAGTAATAAGTTCAGCTAACATAGGATTTCATTTAAAACCTGATTGATTAGCTGACTACTTGTGTTTTTCGCCCCTTTCTGCATCCCAGATCTCAACAATTAACTTGTTTATTATAACTGATTGGAGTGATGGCAATACTATAAAATCAGACCCAAGTTGTAATGAACCAGAATAATCTTTTAATAAATGACACCGACCAAGTGGGGACAGCTGCAAAATCGAGACACGGCTATGTGAATTATTTCTGTTTTCTTGTAATTAGCACTGAAACAGTAGCTGCAACACGCTTGAATACGAGATGACAGGTGTGAAGGAGAAAACAAAGACAGAGCTCTCAGACACTATCTACTGTACTTGGAGTCATTAGAGAAGCTTCACTGACATTTCAGTTCTAAGACAGGTTATCTTATACAGCATGGGAACAGTGCCAACATGAGCTAACAAGAGAGCACAAACTGTCATTCTGGCCAGATAATCATTAGTGGATGCTGGTGTGTGCCCAAGCCTCAGGCTAACTTCCTGCTAGTGTTAGCATGCAGTCAGCTGGCTGTGGGATCTGTCCCATGTTCAGTAGGAATGAGTCACAGGAAGTTTGTCATGCCATGCTGCAGGCCTGAGGGCTGTCCGCGGTTTGAGACTGATAAACAAGTTTATTTTTGACTCAAGTTGCTGTCAAAGCAGCGTCCACTCCTTGGAGATATTTTAAGATTCCAGACACACAGTTCTCACCTAGATACTCCACAATATCCTTGACGTCAGTAACCAGGTAATCGAAGCGGTAACTTTCAGCGGAGAGGGGCAAGTCGGACTCCCCGTAACCCCGCATGTCGATGGCCACAACACGGAATTCACTCTTAAACTCTCGGAGCTGGTATCGCCAGGAGAACCTGAGGAACAGGAACAGACGCAAAGATGACTTAATTTCTGTTAATAACTTTCATACTCAGCTTTACAGCCTGCTATCATTTTAAAAGAGCTCTCCAGCCATTTAGTATTGCACCACCATAAAGTTGGGGAACTTGCAAGAGACCGACTAAAATAATAACTGTCAAAATCGATGCAGCAGAAGTCGAGATATCTTGACTCAATAACACTGGTTCCTACATTCCCCATAATGCAATTCATTATATATATATATTCCCTCCATCTCCCCTCCAGTTTGTAACACAGGTTTTCAGTTAAATATTTTGAGTCTCTAAGCCCAAACCCGGACAACCCTGGTGATATCATTAGGGGTATTTTTCAGACTGTAGAAATCTCCCTTTAGAGCCACACTACACATTATACAGCTGGGTTGAGCAGTACCTCCCATGACATTTAAACTCAACTTTATATGCAAAACCGGTGGAGTGCCCCTTTTAAAAGTGCTCATACCATACAAATTTGAGATACTTACGAGCTAACTTCACAAACTTTTTTTTTTTTTAAAGCTAGCACTCAGCTTTCTTACCAGCTGAGCGAAGGTCACCTCTGTGTAATAGAAGCTGTTTTAGATTCCAGTCTGCCCACTGATCACGTGGACTGGGATGACTTCCTAATTGAAGATCTTGTCTGCTGTATAGGCTCCTCATCAGGACTGAAATCCCCCCCTCCTCCTCCTCCTCGCCCTCAGCCGAGCGGGGGAAGCAAGATGCAGAGCCCTGACTGTGATTCTGATGAGTCAGTATAAGATCCCGGCACTCAACCCTAAGATCTTAGAATATAGATGAGGTTTAAAGCAAAGTAAGCCCATTGGACCCCTCCGCCCTCCCTCTGCACACACACACACACACTCTTCTTTCTCATTTCTAAGAGGGAATTAGCACATTTTACAAAAGTGTGAAGAGTTCTATCCAACCATGTCACTCTCAGCACAGTTCATCATTCCTGTGAAGAATACAGCAAGTGAGGCAGAAAGAGCTCCCCTCTACTGTTAATTAATCCCTGTCCTGTCAGCAGCTTAGATAGTATATTAGAGATATGGACAGGCTTACAGCTCTTGACAACCTCTTTGGCCCCAATCCAGGAGCAATGCTAAACTACGTTTTTCATTTCATATCAGGAGGAAGAGATCTTGAATGCTTTGGACCCTTTTCCCCCTCCCGATGGCAAATCATGTCAGTGAGTGAGGTCTCCTCGCTGGCGTGGAGTTGTTTCTGCAGCCCAGGAGCCAGACCGCAGAGAGATTTTAGCAGTAAAGCTCAAAAATTACAGCCGAGCATTTCTCATAGTCAGGGGAAATCTTAGAGAGGTGACCGAAGTAACAAACACCAAACAACTGAACAAGCATAATCTTACAGTGGGGTTGTTGGCCGCTGCTGAGTGCAGTGGAGCTAATACTGTTACCGCAACTACACCCCCACCCACCCTGATTTCCCTTTGACCTACCAGAACTCGGGGAAGCCGTGTAAAAACAGCATGAGTGGCTTTCCTCTTTCTCCAGCAGCAACATAGTGAAACCTAAGGCCAGACTCCTGGGTAGAAAGAAGACACATATAAACGTCAAGCTGACAGCCTTTTTCACAGCCACTTAGTGCACACAATAGAACAGGTCAGCATTTTTAAATGACTATTACAGGTTGTAGCTGCATGGAAATAATAATAGCTTAATAATGTAATTATGAGGAAAACAATGCAGGAATGGCTTACTTAATTCTGAATCAACACATAAGTGAGAATCGGTGCATCACAAACTCTCCTGCTAGAATATTATATCATCAGAATAAGAGTACCAGTAAACCTCAGCAGATGAATGTATAAAACAACCTTGCAGTGTCAAACTCTGCACATACATCATTCCGCACAGCGAAGTCACAATAAGCAAAACACATTCTGAGTGTGTAAGTTCCAGTGTCACAGACAAGGCGTTTGGACTAATAGGAAGCTTCTTGAGTTATCATTAATAAACTGCCACTGTAACTAAGCCTGATCTGTTTGATATAGTGGCTTTACAGCTACATTTAGGATCAAATTGCAGGTGATGCAAAATAACATTGGCTGTAATTAACCTAGAAGTGTGGGACTGCTGCCTGCAGCTCAGGGTAGAACATGAGGGACGCTGGTATCAGTCAGAGGGGGTGCTGAGACAAAGTCTGTCTATATAGTGATGTCATACTTAATGCTAAATGCACGACATTTATGGTTTTTGCATTCATTTGAATGGCCATTTATAGCCTATTTAATAGTTATTAACAACCTTTTGTACAAATTGTATGACTTTTTAGTGGATAAAACTGATAAACAACATGGCATAACCTCTTTCCTGACATTAATACGACTATACACATGTATATCCAGTAAAAAAAGAGAACATTTTAACATCTTTATAAACTATTTTTATTATTATTACTTCCAGCACCCATGAGGTGGTTCCTTTAAAATACCACTGGACATTGGAGGAATGCAACTAAGTATATTTACTCAAGTACTGTACAGTCTTGGGGTACTTTTTCTGCTTTGTTCTTCTACTTCACAACGTTTAAGGAGAAAATACTGTAGCCTACTTCTCACTGCAGTAAATCTACCCAGCAGCTATAGTAAGTAGTTACTTTGCAAATTAAGATTTTACATACAAAACATGTGATCAGTTTATCAAATATGATGCATTGCCTTACACAGAAGTTAAAATACTTTAAGTAGACATTACTCCTGTTTTACTTTAGATTTTAGATGCAGTAGGCTACTTTTACTTGTCAATGTTTATATTGCAGTAGTTCCACCGAGTCAGTTATAAGAGTAATTCCTCCGCCGCTGACACGCACGGGACTTTGATTTCGGTAGGTTTTTGTGGCAGACATGCTTTAGTATTTAATTACATAATGTTGAACACAGAGGTTGTTAGTTAGAGGCTGGCAGCCCGCCGCTCATATACCCTGCGTGTTGAGACGTGAGGCGGAGGAGCTGTTCTTCCAGCACCACCTGAGCGCAGCGCCCGCACACCGAGACACGGTTCTCTCCACCGAAAAACGTCTCAGCAAAATAAAATAAACAGACGCCTCATGATCTGTGAGCAGATCAGGCCTGTTTCTCTTTTTCACGACGCGACACGAGCAAGGTGTTGTAGCACTGTAACATCCTAGCGAGCAAGAGAGGCGCACACACACACACACGCACACACACACAATGGGCTTTTCCCCCTTGCAGGGACCAGAAACCTTTCATGTCTAAGTGCATGTGCGTGTGCGTCTTACCTTGATCCTAACATAACAGTGGGTTCCCAAGGACGTGTCATTCAGACAAGCCGGGGGAGTTTCACGAATCACCCATTGGAAGGTTGTTGTCGGCCTTAAGATGATGTTCCACCAAAGTTTCAGCAGGGCTACGATGGTGCAAAGAGCACAATAACCGTATATCAACGACCAATACCCCAAAACTCTGATTTTCAGCGCAAGTCTGATAAGAAATAACAGCAAGTTGTGGAGCACTCTCGCCATCTTTACATTGCCGCAGGAAATCAATCCCGATCAAGTTGCCTATTGATTTCCCTCTGTCAATCGCTCGTTTCTGTTTAAACACTGCTCTGACAATGCCGTTGTTTCGTTACCAGCGCATACGCACGACTGTCTGAAGGGAGGATCCCAACAAACGGTTGAATGGGACGGTGGCAAGAGCATCACGTCAGATTTCACGCTTGCGTGTGACAGCAGTGCTTGTTTAGCGGGAGACGGTGTTGTTGACTATACAAGGCAAGTCCGAAAAGCAGGCAGAAAGCCACTCGGTGCGGAGCTTTACAGAGATTTCAGCGCAGCTAAGAGGCGCTGTTAGGCAGAGAGAGAAGCCCCGAAAATCACTGCAAAGCACCGGGGCTTCACGCCGCTGTTATGGCAACAGCGCCACATGCACGTGCTCGGAATGATTCCGCTCTTAATCAATACAATATATCCGGTCACTTTCTATTGTCTCACTGACCGGTTCTTCAGCGAGAAATGCCTGCTAATGCGACTTGATTATGACTGCGGTTTTTTCTGGGCAGCGCATTAATATTTTAATTAATACGTTGTGATGCGGTCACAGGTGCGTTTTTATCACGCACAGCCAAGAGCTCAATTATTTTGTTAGAAAACACAACTCGAGACAACACACACACACACACACACACACACACACACACACACACGCGCGCGCACACACACACACACACACACACACACACAGCACCAACTTCAGATTAGCCTAATCCCTCACGTGACTGGACACGTAGTTTTAACTGATTAAACCCTTCATACGGCGCCGGAATATGGATCCCCGGAGCTGACAAAATAAAGTGAACATATAATTGCATTCATTAATAAGTAATGCTGTCACTTAAATAATTAAAATGGGAGAGTGAAAAGAAATTAAAGGATAACAATCAAAAATGCCCTTTTTCCTCCTACCATCAGTCAGTGTATGAAAAATAAATTAGAAACTTCAAAAATGGGTTCTACTCTTCTCCAGGGATGGATCTAGACAAATATTCATGGGGTAGCAAGAGGGTGGCATGGAGACATGGTAGGGTGGCAGACATATATTTAATTGCAAACAATCATATATATTAATATTTGCTTGGAAAAAGCCCCCAAATGAAGATATTTGAACTTAAAAACATTGTTTTATTGTGGAACATTAGTAAAGCACTGCATAGAAGTGTCTAAAAGTGGCATTAGGAATCAAATTATTTTATCTCCAAATCTTCAGACATTTTTCTTAATAAGTCTTTTTTTTCATTAAATGTAATATCACTGAGTCTAAAATGTGGCCACAGCTGAGCTTTAGACAATTTGAACAGCATTTGACACCAAACTGGGGTGGCGAGGCATTTTTGCCCTTTACAAGCAATTCCAGCCAGCCTTTCCCAGTTGATCCTCACAGTACTTTTACTTCAGTAAAATATTGTTGTGTTCTTTCCATCCCTGCTTGGTAATTGGATGAAACAAAATGTATGACTACAAACATTTGACTCCATTTTGATTTTCACTATCCTAGAAAGTAGGCCTTCCTCCTTGCCTTTGTATATCACCTGCTGCTGCTTCTAGCCTGCTCTGGTCACCTTAGTTTGTAATTAAGAGATGACCTACAGGACAGTGGAAAAACACAGTAAGATTTAAACAAATATCACTAATAATTGTAGGAACTACCATTCTGTGCCGAGTGTGGGTCTTGCAGAAGTTGGCAGAACCAGGCTCCAAAAGTCCTCAATAGGGCTCCCCAACAAAATGTGGAGTGATTTGCAGGACGGAGTAAGAAAAAAATAAAAATACATACTCACAGCTCTATACAGATCACGCACCATTCTTAGATGGGGCTGTGGAAAAGAACCTGCTTCAGATGCGTTACTGTGTGTCTGCACTACACAGCCATCATAACTGGATGTAGTGACAAAGTGATGCATTCTGCTTAGTGAAAATAGCTTTATTATTTTGAGTAAAAAAAAAAAAAAAAAAAAAAAAAAAAAAGAAAAAAAGAAAGAACTTATTTATTTTAGCTTATACAAACTGTAACATACAGAATATGTTGATAATAAACAACTTTGGAACAGCCAGAACTGTATGAACAACAAAGTGCAGTGCGTGTGCAGTAAACACAATGTATGGCATTTTTTCAAGTAGTCAAGCAAGTAAGGAACAGACATTAATCAATTCCATTCCATGTTGGAAACTTTGACAAGGACCTATCAATCTTTGTCCAAAATTTGAGTTTACTTCTGTGCAAGAATGTTTTCTAAAGAAAAAAGTCACACGTGCATGTAACATATATATAAACCAGTGTTTTGTCTATATTTAGTATCTATTTTTTAGTGAGGATGAACTAAAACATGGTGGTAGGGGTTCATCATAACTTAACAGAACAAAACAACACTGCACATTTCAGCAAACAAGAAAATAAGGTGGCGTTTTAACTCCAGTGTATGGATGCATAGCTTGTCACACACAAGTGTCAGCCGTGGAAGGACTCATCCAAATGTGAAAACAGAAAAACATGCACAAAAGATTTGATTACGGTTTGAATTCTGACAGTGCTTCATCCCAATCTTCTCAAATTCAACAGTGTCAGTGTAGACATTTACTAACCATCAATTTGAAATACAAATTAAGGGCAAGACCCTTTTACATTTTATTGATTTTTTTTTCACAATTAACATTTTATTTTTTAAGTCTCAAGAGCATACATAAGGTACATAAGGCTGATGTGAAGTTGTCTTTTGCGCCCAAGAAAGAACTATCAGCTCGAGTTATTCTCTGAGACGACACACAGAAGTCTTGCACAGACGGCCATTTAATCCCAGGTTAAATCCCAAATTAATCCCAGTTGTTTTTTTAGTCCAGGTTAAGCTCAAATGTAGTCATGATGTCCCGCTGCATAGTCATGTCAATACCAGACATCTATAAAAGAGAGAAGTAAACCACAGAGCAGTTGTTAAAATGCCCTTTTACTAATACTAGAACAATATAACCCTAACATATGGATGAAGGTACTCACAGCCTCTCGCCGCCGCCGTTCTTGCTCCTTCTTACGAGCCATCTCTCTTTCCCTATCCACTGAGGACTGTGTGATTGGAGGTTGTGTTTCTATGGGAGACTGCTGCTCAACATCTTTAAGTGCCTCTAAGGTAGCCTCTGTGCAAATGCTCTCTGGTGAATCAGGATCTTCTTTAATAGGTTGTGGATTTGCTTCTGCTTTACATGGGCCTGGTAAGCTAGAAGAAGAATGTACTTGTTAACTGGAAGTCGCTCTCTTTTTGTGTATCATTTATTTTAGCCTGTAAAATTAATAAAAAAAATAAAATTTGAAGCAGATCTAATGCGTTTGCTAAATACCTCCTCTTTTCAGGAGCCTCCCTCTCCTTGTTTCCGTCCACCTGTTTCTTCTTCAGTGCTTTTTCACGTTCTTCCTTTTCTTTGGCAGCCTTACGGAACTGTTGGAAGCTTTCCTTTGAGGACTTGATTGCAGTTGGAGTGACTGACTGCCTCACCAGTCTCGCCCAAGACTCAGCATTTTTCAGAACAATGTCCTAAATAAGATCATTTTCAAGTTTATCTGCAATTAATGTCAAATGTGGTAGGAGGGGGTAGCACCAACTACGATTAACTTTAAAGGTCAAGTTTGTAAGAAATTTGTGGCATCTAGTGGTGTAGTTGCAGATTACAATGCCCTCACCTCACCTTCCCATTCCAAGTGTGTAGGAGAAACGAAACTCAAAAAGAATGTGAAAGGCCCTATTTAGAGCCAGTGTTTGGTTTGTCTGTACTGGGCTACTGTAGAAGCATGGCGGCCTCCATAGATAAAAACATTCCTTCTAAGGGAGCGAAAACAAAAGAATTCTTATTCTTAGGTTATTATACACTAATGAATATATACACCTATGAATATTATATTCCATTTCTGACAATAGATCCTCCTAAATGTTACACACTGGACCTTTATTCATTGATTTATGGCCTCTAGAGGGCAGAAAAACAAACATCAAATGGTATTTAATTATCATCGATAATACTTTGATACCCTCTGGTGGTAGAAAGATAAACTGAATAATGTAAATATGAACTGCTACTATATATATATATATATATATATATGCACTTTCAAATTAAATAAAAAATAAAATAAAAAAATATAGGATGAAATAGGAACTGTGTCTCAATGTTTAGATTTTTAAAAGTTATATATTGTCCCCATAGTAATTAGTAAAGAATCCTCGTTGGTGCAACCCTCCCCCTGCATCCGGATCTGCAGAAATATTCTTCGACAACTCAAGAACAAGATATTAAATTTTTTTAGTAATGAGCTTAGTTAAACAATGCCAACCTTTTTGGGAATTTGTGGTTTTTCCTCTTCGGTAGAATTATTTGATGAGTTGGTGTAAGGCACATTAGTCACCTGACTGTCAGGAAAATCCTCAGGGTATCTGAAATCTGCCATAATAACTTTAAAAATATTGTATTAGTAATGTTAAAAAATGGTGATGTCAAAGTAAGGCTCTTCTAGTGACTTACTTGTTTCATCTTTGGACTGCAGTGGGCTGTCTCTCAGAGGGGACAGCACTGGGCCCTGCTGAAAGGTGAGATTTAGTTTTAACGTCTAGGTCCTTAATGGTTTACAGCAATGTAGTCAGTCTGCTATTATAGGTCATGCTTCCTAAACCAAACCCTTTTAAACTGATGGTCCAAATGTGTTAAACCAGTTAAATGGAGAACAACATGCTTGATTCAAGCCGTTTCATTTAACTCTAAGGTAACTCACACAAATGATACAATAAGTCAACAGTAAGGAGAAATCACACATATAATCGTTACAGATGAATAAACAGATCTGTGTGATCCTATTATTACATGAGTCATTTAAAAAAGGTACGACATTCATAATAACATGTCATCTCAAGTGTGTCACCAGTTTTTTAACCATCAAAGCCAACAATGTTTGTGGAGTGTTACAGTTTCAGAAGTACCTCAAATCTGGCTGCAGCCCAGTCCAGTGAAACTCCAGGAGATGCCATTGGGGATAAAAGGGCAGATAAATCTGTCAAAAAGGAAATGGCAAATATTGATCTTCAACATGTCACAACTATGTCAAAGGCAATAGACAAACATACAACAAGAGCTAGTGTGCAGTAAAACCAACTGAAGGCAGGAAGAAGCAGAATGAGATGGAGTTTGAAGGAAAGATAAGGAGCATCATATATAAAACCAACAGCAATGGGAGGGGGATCCCTTACCTTCCTGTTCAGCCCTATTAGAACAAAGAGTGAGTTTTCACTTCCTGAACTTGTGTTTCTGAAGGACACTGAGCATATAGGACAATTACAGGGGAACAGGCAGCCTGAGGTGAACAGGCGGTGGTAGAGGAAGGTTCGCTAGATGTACTATTCATAATGGGGAGCCACTGGCAGTGAAGGAGGAATAAGGAACCTCAATGAGGTTTTAGTTCAATAAGCTGATGGAGTTGATCTGTGGGTACAGGGTTTTTAGGAGGCATTGATGCTGGAGTGGCACTAGGTCTCAGAGGTTGCTGAAAGGGACTGCTACAAAGTGGGAAAGTATGAAAAGATAATGCTGAATAAAAAATAAAAAAACGTGCATCTGAGGTTTTACCTTTAGCACCATGAAGAGAAAAGTATATGCATTTGAAAAATTGACTAGTGAAAGTGAAAAGAATGGATTCTTTGGAGAAATTTTAATTTTGCTATTACTTACTTGAGGGACATAAAAGGATAAATGTAATCAGTACCTGGAGGTGATAAAGTCAGCTCATCACAGGTCTGGTCTGTATTAGGGTGTGTTGGGAGCCCTTTGGTTTCTGCTACCGAGGACGGCACAGCGAGAGGAGGGTGACAAGCCTTGACTGAGGCCTTTGTCAAATCTTTAGTCCCCGATATCTGCTTACTACAGGCAGTGCGAGTCACCCTTGACTTAAGAAGAAATTACATACTTACTTTTCATTCAGCAAGGCTGCCTTTCTGTGAATCTCTTGATTACAGTAAGCAAATACTGAATGTATTTACCTTCGTCTTAACCTTTTGGCAAGAGTCTTTGCTTTTCGGCTTCTTTGTTTTTGGCACTGAAAGACATGCACATTAGTAATTCATGGTCTACAGGAATCAGACAGACATTTTTCACACGGTTTATCTTTAGTAATTTAGCGTACGTGATAATAACAAAATCATTTGTAATGTTAAACTATTTACACCAGTTTCTAAAAATCAACCATTTCCGGAACACCAAAGAACATAAAAACGAGAGATAACAGACAACAGAGAACTACTTCAAGTATAATTAATTTATACAACTCAACTGTTTAATAGTTTTATTCTAAAATGACAATATACTATTTACAAACATTATGTGAACCTTTTGTTCTGTTAACCATTTAGATTTCAGTATACCACCACTCACCTGCTACACACACCCCAACTCCACCAAAATCATGATCTCTGATTTTTATGTAATTACGTGAATATCATCAATAGATAGATGTATCAATAGGTCACAGCACCATAGTAAAATGCTTTTAAACTGTTGAACCTGCTTTATGCCACTGCACAGACAGCAGAGATTTTCTTACAAAGTGGTTGGAGAAAAGATGACAAGTGTTCCATACAAGGTCTCTATTGAGCAGAGCATGGAACAATACTTAAACCTTGTGAGCATATTTGTGTAACGTAAAGAATGGTTTGGTAAATGCAGCTAGGAGGTATGGTGCTGTTCATCCAAGAGGATGAAATGCCACAAAAAAGTTACAAATACTGAAGTGCAATTTAAAAGGGTAGCTTCAGTTGTTTTCAAGTTTGTCTTAAAACAGTTCTCGTATATCTATAGGTAGAATAAAACTGTTTTTGCTTGCTATTCATATTGGCCCTTAAGAGATCCCTTATTTGTGTATACCCCAAGTGTACATAAATGCACCGTCACGCATTGGTTTGTGGACAACAATTATGGCTGTTGCCATCTAGATTTTTTTGGAGCCAGAAGTGACCATATTTGAGCATATAAGCATGGAGCTGGTGGGTGACATACTGCAAGTTGGTCTGTGCTTGGTTTTGGCTCTGTTGTCAAGCAGGAAAATATATCGGCCCCTGGTCACAAACCTTCTTGTATTACAGATAAACAGTACACTAAAATACGTTTCTGAAAAGATTCTAAGCGAAAAATAGTTAATGCAGTAACAGAATGTTGATTCATATTTTATCAGCAATGCCTAGTTTGATCTGAATTTCTTGTGTTGCACCGGACGGACTCAATGAGAAACTTGAAACTTTCAACCACAGAGGGCAGTGAAACTATGATATTAATTCACTCTTTAGTTGATGCCTTGACTTATCCAATGCCCTTGCCACTGATGCAGCATACAGGCATAAATGAAAGTCCACTACAATAAAACCACTCTATCAAATATTTTACTAAAAAATGGTGTCAGGTGTCATTGGGACAGACATGTAAATAGATTAATAAAAGTGTGTGTGAAATAAACACAAAGAGCAAACACCTGATGAATGTGCAAAAATATGAAACCATTTAATATTTAGAGTGCAACCATGGGATTTGAAGCGTAGTAGCAAGGCACCCAGGTGAATTTGGCCCGTGGCTTATCTCTTATTTTAAAAAAGGAGAGAAGGTAAGGGTAAAACAAAAGGTAGGCGAGGGCAGAGTGCTAAGGGGAGGGCAGCTAACCTGATTCAGAGTCGCTGCTATCAGAAGTGCTAGAATGACTACTACTGCTGCTGCTGTCAGAGCTGGATGACGAGCTGCTGCTGCTGCTCTCACTGAGGCGTGAAGGGTAGCTGAGGTCAGGAGATGCAATGACTTTAGCTGCAAAAAAAAAGAAAGAAAGAAAGAAAGAAAAAGTAATTGAGTGTAAAAGTAATTTTAACACTTGATGGCTCATACGTGGAAGCGTAACCGTGTTAATTACATTCAGTTCTTACCTAGTGGCTTTTTTTTCTTAATCGGTTTCTGCTCTTTGCTGGCAACTTGAGATCTCTCAGTCTCCTTTACTTTTCCGGTCTGCATTCCTCCTGTGGGCTTCACCAGCTTTTTCTCTGTCAGACAGAATAGATAATAACCCTCCGTTCTAACTGCAAGGACAAGCTACAAGAAGTACAACATTTACATTAGATTTAATCTGTAAAATTAATTGAAAAAAATAAAAATAAAAAACTACATTTGCTTTGAGAGGGAGGCTTAAAGATCCTTGTCAGACATGTATTAAGACATTTATACAAATAGTCTGCTTGGAAGAATAATGTGTGTCTGATATGTTTATTCAGCAAAAACGTTTAATTTCCACATTAAAAAAAAAAAAGTTATCTATTCCTTCTACCTCATTAAAAATTCCAGAATCTGTGGATATACAAATTCTATTCAAGTTTTCCTGCTGGACACAAGAAGTCTCTACTTCACTGTAAGGTCCATTGTCAGTGGATGTGCTCTGGTGGCATCTGTGACATCTAAACTATTTATGATATCAAAAATCATGCTCGTAGGCCCCACTCCTTAAAAGAGAAACTTACCACTTTTAGCAGATGAATGTGAAAACATCCTTTAGTATCAAACTCCGCACATACATCATTCAAACAGTGAAGATCAAACTGTATGAACAAGATTTTTGAGTGGAGTGGGACTTTAAGCAAAGCAGGGTTGAACTGTACTTACTGCAGACGTTCTTGTTACATTTCTTCAGACATATTGCAACAAACCTCTGCAGGGCTCTCAGTGTGGAAGGCTTGAGAATTTCAAAGTCAACCTCAATTTCCTCTAGAGTGGAATCGCGCAGACAGGACTCCCTGGCATGAATGATGTTCACCAACTTGCCCAGTTTGTCACCAGGCAGCTTGTCAATGTCCAGTTTCAACTGCTTCTTCTCCTGGTAGGTCACTGGTATTGATGGGACCTCACCCTCACATTTTAAAGGTAACGCTCCATGAATATTGTGTCTGCCATGCCTAGACATTCACACAAAGGATCTAATATTAGCCATAGTACATGTTTCGTAATAACGTAAGTATAAAATATAAGCCATATCAAAAGATTAAGTGGGGCTTACTTACAAAGTAGAGCTCTTGCTTTTGGCCATTTTTTCTACAATAGATTTGTATTTTGAGGATTTGTGCTTTAGTCTCGCGATATCCTTTTCTTTGGCTCTTTTTTCCTTTTTCAACTTGGCTTTCTTCTTTGGCTTCATCATGGGATCTTGGGTGAGTCTCTTCAGCTGATCACTGACAGCTTTCAACTGAGAAGCCAGCCATTAATGATACAATTAGGTAAAATGCAGTCAAGTGAGTAACTTCTTAAAAAGCCATTTGCACGGTTACTGGCATTTATATACCAACCCGCTCCTCTAGACTGGCCAGCTGTGAGGCCACCTCTTCGGATGAACTCTCTGCCTCTGACGAGCTTTCACTTTCAGAACTTGCCGAGGTCGACAGACTTCCAACTCTGTCTCCTTTTCTCTTGTCAACTCGCTGAGGAGGCATGGAACAACCCTCCGTTTCTTGAGGAACCTTCAGATATCGGGCCTCAAAAATGTCCTGTTGATAGAAACAGTGCAGGAGTATTTTGTAATAGAAATTAAAATGATGACACTAATGCTTCAACTTAGGGACGGCCTAGGTCTATCCACACAAACAGTAGAGGGACATGTCAATGCATTTTGTCATTTACCAGAATTCGTTACATAAAGCCCAATCCATATTACACAGTGATGAAAACAATCAAACGAAAAAACAGTGAACACATTCACTGAAGACATCCATACTCTCAGCATGCAAACACAGGAAAAGAGAACAGGGACGATTTCCCCACAAAAATGGTCACTGTTTTAGCAACATTGTACTGGTGCACCTGTGAAACACTCCTGTTGGTCGTCAACAACACTTAAAAACTTATAGAGAGGTTGTTCAAACATTCCTGCTGCAACCATTATACTGACATACCTGTCTCAAAGGATCTATACTAAAGCGTAACTGTCCAGCTATCACATTGGCACATCCGTCAAGAGAGAGGAACACAAAATACTGGAAAGCTGACTTCTTCAGGAAACGATGACGCAAAGTTCCTCCCCCCAAATCAAACCCACAGCATTTTGTAAAGCAGCTTGTTTTTGAGACTGAATTTAATTCAAAATTGTGAACTAAGAACAGTAACTAGTTCATTTTAATCTGTGTGAACTGAATTTTGAGCTAGCTATGTGATGTGTTGACTTTCACAACACTGGATATACAGTCCTGCAGATGGTTTCACACTATTGCACCGATAAATAGTTGGTGGTGGTAATGTGCCAAGAAATGCAGCAAAGTGCCAATGAATGCGAGGAAGATGGAGCCTGCTAACAAGCAAACATGGATGCAAACAATACAACAATACCAAATGGGTCTGCAAATGTTGAGAGGAAAATACATTAAACACATTTATTAGGCTTTAAGGATATTCACAATATTTTAGCTCCACGTGGTGCCTTAAAGTTGTGCTATACTGATTTGATGGAACAACAAAAGAAAATCTATACCTGCAGTTTTCTTGCCATGTAGACCACCTCATGTGAAGGTGGATTGTATTTGTAACAGTTGGAGAACATCAGTCGGACATCAGCGGCAAATTCCTTTGCATTTGCATATTCTCGTTGATCCATTTTTTTCTGAGGAAATAACACTTTGTTATGATTCAAATTATTTGAAAGAACAAAGTTATATACTCAATATAATCATCAAAGTTATATACTTAATATAATCATCTTACTCTGATGGTGCCGAGGTCCATAGGCTGCTTTATGATGTCATGGTAGTCGTGCAAGCCCAAAGCAACTGCATCAACAGGGGTATAAAAGGGCCATGCGTACGCATAGTGTCTCTTTGAGAGCATTTCCTTCAGGATATCATTGCAGTACCTGAGCTGCTCAGACAGTCTGACCTTCTTACTCTCAAAGGCAGGTAAGTCTTTCTTAGGAGGTTTGATGGGCCTTCCACTGCCTCTCCTGGAGAATAATGTACAGGGCGCTGAATGATCCTCAGCAGGGGATGCCTGACTGCTGGTTATAACTGAGGTGGTGGAGGGTGGGGAGTCTGCTTTCCTCTTAAAACCTTTTTTAATCTGAATATTTAGTAAAAAGTTGCACAGAAACAGTAAATCACTACATAAAGTTAGAGAAAGAAAAAAATTTACAATTTCTTTAGCATTTTGACATTTAAAAGTTTGATTCAAAGAACAGGCTATGGAATCTGCAATGTGATTTAACATAAGTATTTGGCAATAATGCTCATAGCATAATTCAAGTTTGTGAAACACTTTCACTAATGAGAATCCAACACGAGAAAGCATTTATTGTAGTGTGGTATGAACATAGTGTTGGTCATACCACCACAGAATGAGCTATGGATCAGTATGTATAGTGTACAAGTTGCTTGCAAACCAATAAATTCTTACTGCGTCAATTTGTGCAGAGAGCTGGATTGGAGGGATAAATTGAGGCACATCAGGAGGAATGACTGTCACTGTCTGCTGGAGAACAACTTCAGACACAAGGGATCTTTGCTTTATTCCACCTGCATGACAGGAGGTAAAGTGAACACATACACAAGAATCAGATACCATTTTAAAAAGGTCAAATTAGCAGAGGCAAACTTCTAACGTGGCAATATACCCCGATCAGCCATAACATTGTGAGCACTGACAGGTGTAGTGAATAACACTTATTATCTGGTTATCATGGCTCCTGTCAGTGGGTGGGATATATTAGGCAGTAAGTGAACATTTTGTCCTCAAAGTTGATGTATTAGAGGAAAAATGGGCAGCATGAGGATTTGAGACACTTTGACAAGGGCCAAATTGTGATGGCTAGACGACTGGGTCAGAGCATCTCAAACTGCAGCTCTTGTGGGGTGTTCCCAGTCTGCAGTGGTCAGTACCTAACAAAAGTGCTCCAAGGAAGGAAAAGCGGTGAACCGGAGACAGGGTTTTTGGTTGCAGATATATTTGACAAGGACAATTAAATGTTCCAAACAAACAAGATAAATGTTAAATCCAGTTATACGGTATAGACCAAAAATCTGAAATACTAATTCTAAAAAAAGAAATGTGCAATATTTGACCACATCTTAAGGGACTGAAGATACCTGTATTCATCTTTCTCCCTTTCAATGGTTCCTTTATGGTGATTGCTGCAATTTCACACTCTTCCTTAGGCATTTGGGACACTTTCTGCAAAAAAAGCTTCTCCAGGCTCTGTGCCATAAAAACAATGTCGTCTCCAGGCTGTGGACACAAAAATCATACCATTAAACTAAATAAATACTTTAAGAGAATTTCAGCATTACAGTATGACAGAACAGCAATAGCGGTCCATTCACAGACCTACTTTTGCGTTGGAAAAGTTCATAATAGCTATGTTTCTGTCTATTATTTCTGCGCAGGCAGTTTGAGATGCAGTTTGCAGTTGTACATACCCGTTTGTGTGTTATACAGCGCCACAAAGTGTTCTTACCTGATTGTACACGTAGCAGTTGGTGAACATGGTGTTGAAGTCTTGTATACAGTCAAGTGCTTGCCAGTAATATTTGTTCTGAAGACGCTTCTTAATAGTACTCAGATCCATAGGATTTGTAATAATTGTATAATAATCCTGAAAGACAACAAAGACACTGACATGAATACACTGAAGTCTTTCCTTCCCAGATCAGTCAAATGGAACTTATATATCAAGACAAAGCGTGCAGGATGGATGCACCTAATTTTAGATTCAAACACTGAAATACTACAGCACCAACACATTTTAGAGTAGGGTTGTGATGCTTTTTTACTTACTGGGAGATGCAGTGCCACTGCATCAACTGGTTGGCGAAAGGGCCACGAAAACTGATGTCTCCATAAAGCTTTGATCACCACCTTCTCCAGATACTGCAGCTGGTTGGTTACACGTCCAGGTTGCTTAGGATTTATGACCTCCGGCGGAGGGGGGTTTCCACTCACAGTGGGACAGACTTTCACATCAGACATTGTGTTGTCCAAAGGGTGCGCTTTGCTGTGACTAGTGCTCATCACACGTTTCCCTAAACAAGGAGTGGAGAGTAGTTTCCAGTGCTTCAGTAAAAGTGAAAATTGGAGACATTTTGGAAAAAAAAAACAAATAATAAGTATTCAGGTCACAGTCTCTCCTTAATACTACATCAGTGTTGCAACCTGTTCTGCCTTTATGTCTTATATTTGACATTCTAAAACCTGGTGTCTATATCACCCGCAATGCAGCTGCTGCCAGTTCAGTTCAACATTTAGATGGATTATGCTAGCAGTGGCTAATGTAGCCTTGAAAAGATAGCAGAGATGAGGAGTGGGCTACAGATGTCTTGTAATCTCACTTCTTTCAAACTCCACATATCCTGATTTTTTTCATTTTCACAACTTGCAATCCTCAGCTGCAACATACGCTGACTCAAGTATGGCACTTGAGGCAATTTATCCAATTTTGCACAGCTCCCTTGGAGCCACAAAAGGGCTTTATACCAGGTGTCTCAAATTGACTTGGGGCCAGTGCTGGTATTGTCATCCCATAGGAGGGCCCCTTAAACATTCTAGTACTACAAGAAAGCACAATATTCTGAAAATATCAGCCCATTATATCCATTACTAACGTCATACTTAGATTCATAGAAAAAAGCAAACAGCAGTTTCTATACAGCTTACTACCATCTTTGTTATTTGTGGCCAAACAACAAATAAAGCTCTGAAACCTGCTCTCCTAACCCTTTCCACATATATATTTTACATAGGTGAAGGGGAAGGAAATTACTGAACAATTTAAAAATAAGTTCTAAGGCTTCTAAAAAGTTATTCATATTTTCTCATTTGTGGTTTTAAATTTGAAAGTAAAAAAATCAAGCTACTACCCTAAAATACTACTATACCAGATGTTTCATTAAAAAGTTAAACTATGTTGTTTGTATTGAACTAAAGGCATTTAGCAGCTTAGGGTTTAAATTAGGTACAACTTTAGGAGCTCTCTCTCATAAAACAGTCCGATTGAGGATCAATAAGACTGCAGATGGGCTGCATCGTGTGCTATAATGCCCTTTAACAACTGGTCCAAAACACCCACTGGCAGGTTGAAATCCACTGGAACAAATCAAAACGGTGAAGCACAAAAACATCAGCGCTCGTCTCCAACCTCTGACCTGGCATGGTGAGAAAACTGCTTACTCATAATTACAGATCGACATGAACAGTATATTGAAACAATCAACACGCTTAAAAATGACAGTGGATGTTCAAGAGAGGCAGCTTTCCTGCTCAACATCTAAACATGGGCAATACTGCCACCTACAGCATCTCTCCCATTCAGCATTATAGCTCAGTAAAAAGGGGACCACTATATATTATTTTCAAGCAAACACTAATTTTCAAAGGGTAAAGTACTCAAACAGTAATAAAGGATGTGCCTAGTAATGCCCTACTAACTGACAGTATGTCCCATAAACAATGTTTGTGCTATATAATTATGTACAAAGTGGTTCAAGGATACTGGGGATTGTTTTACAGTCCTTAGCATCTGTACATCCCACAGTGTAAAATCCAGTTTAAAACCTGATTTACGATTTAGCCATTTTTTCTGAATTTTTCTCTTCTTGCCCTACCTGGGGTCATAATACATTTCTGAAAGATGTTTTATATATACACTCTTAATATTATTCCAAAATGTTTTGTTTTCTCTTGTACTTCTAAAATTGTACCCAAGTTTGTCCTTACAATCCCATTCAAAAACCAACTACATATAAAAGTTTTGTATTGAAGAGCCATTTTTGTCACTTTCAAAATCAAAAGTGTCATACATATCAATTTACATTCACTTGAAACCCAGCCCAAATAAATTTACATTGCAAGTTCTGTATCGTATTTCCATTTTATTTATTTTTTAAAGATGACAAATGAAACAATACTTTGGTACATGAATAAATCCAGTAAATCCTGTTCACCATATTTTTGTTTTTGTTGAGTGCATGTAGGTGCAAAGTAAACTTCAAGTAGCACATGACCCCCACTCCAGCGACTAAATGATGACCTCCTACGTCTTGGTCACACTGTCGGCTGTCATTCAATTGCAAGATTACGGGTCATATGCTACTGGACATTCACAGTTATTTCATAGAAAATGGATTATGACAAAGCATAGTTATATTGATGGTCATACTACAGCCGAAACAATTTGTCAAGTAATGAACTGAGTACTCAAAATTAACCATTTTAAAAATCCATTGTTTTCTTGTCATTTATCAAGTTAAATTGCCATGCATTTACTGGTCCCAGCTTCTTAGATGAAAGCACCATCATTCGTGATGGTAATGACAATTATGAAGGGCATAGCCTAATAGAAAACATGATAGATAATGGATAATGCAAATAATCACTTGTTGCAGAGCTTAAAAAGTTTTTGTCTGAAAAACCCACTTATCCAGAGTTAGCTCCAAATCAATCTATTAATTTGGGTTAAATCACTGTTGAACTCACTATAAAATATTTAAAAGTTACATAATGCAAATATAAACGTGTTTGACTCCACTTCCAGTCAAAGATTCAACACACCAAAATACACTTTCACTGTTCAGCCTGAAGAAAAACAACCTGATGATCAAGGCCATCTCTTTTGGTACACATCACCATGGCTGACAAAATGTTCATTGTAAAAATGTAGGCTTCAGCAGTCTCTGAGCAATGTAAAGCACCAATGAACAGACCAAAAAAATGCGTCTTATGAAAACTATTCATAGTATAGAACCAGCATATTTAAACCTATAACTAGAATGAAGGAGACATGTCAATACATAAAGCTGTCTTTAAAAACATACTCAGCTTCCCATGATCAATTAAACCCTTTAAAATAACGGCCATTACTACTAACGTTAGGTACTACAAAACACATAGTGTGATGGGCTGCATTATGGTCTATTCTGAAATGAACAGAAAGCATGGCTGCATGCTGCACTGTTGACAGTACACGGGCCAACACGTGAAGCCACCACCACGCCCACCGATGGGTTTAGCTTGATTAGCTAACGTTAACTTTAACATGGCTGAGTAATGATATAAGAGAGGGCAGTGGAGCTGGTGAACCGTAGTTAGCAGAGTTTCGATCTGAAATTTCGAGTTATTTTAAATGACGTAACGGTAACCTACGCAGTCACATTAGCGGTTCTGAAAAATGCTGGCCACTTTAGCCTGCTAGCTAGCTTAGCTATCTGCCAGTCGGTACTGCAACAACTTAACGTTAGCTGGCTAGTTATTTTAACCTTAGCGCCATTTGTACTGTTGTGTGTTAACTAACATTACCCACGTTATGTCCTATCCGGTGCATTTTCACTCAAGAATCACTTCACGAAAGCACCCATCACAGCTAACGTAACGTTAGCCAACGGTACTAGCGTTAGCTCTTCGGATGTGGCTGCGTTAACTGAATGGGCTCTTTGCCGACTTATGTCAGCTTTCACTAAGGATTCACTCATTAGTAGAAATACACCAACCGCCTCAATAGAAGTCTGAAGTTTATAAAACATGGCATTCAGTTAAGCATTACCGGGCTAGCATTACCTTGCGCGATATCACGGGTTGTTGCGTTCAACTCTTCAGTGGCAGACGTCTCTACGGCAACCGCCTCAAATTTATACCCTCTGCTCGAGCCTCTACAACTGATTGGTCAAAACACTGCCTACACGTGTTACTGTCCGCTTGTCTGCAGAGAAAGGCGCTCGAAACTATTTCTTTCATGCAAAAAGTACAGCCCGCTGTGTCTCCTGCTGCCTGCAAGATGTGTAACGTTAGCCACCTGGGTTTTTAAAAGCATTGTGTAAAGATTATTGTTAAGTTGTTCCAAACAAAATGGCAACTCGGTGTCACGGAAGGATCCGGGAGGATTATCGATCGATAAGGGTACCGACTGATCAGTGCAGAGTCACCGAACCTCCTGTAAATAGTGGCAGTCGCTTGAGCGCCTGCCTGTTGCTGTGTGCCTGCCAGAGGAGGGGTGGGTAAAGTGTCTGTGGATGGACAGGAACGGAGAACTGGGATGTGGGCGGAGCGGTGATTTCACGTGCTCACCCAGAAACAGGAAACCTTGCTTTCACTGACCAACACAAACGCTTCCAGCCCCTCTCTGCTGGGAACGATTGCTACATTTATTGCGCGATATACCACGATTATATTTCACTTTTGCATGTTATAGAATGCTAAACATTGTAAGCGATAACCTGACTTGTGTAATATCTCACTGCCTTCAAAGATCTGTTTTACATAGTAGATGTTTGTTTGAGAAATGAGAGGCGTGAATGTGGACTTTAACAGGGTGACTCAAACCTCGCATATGTGTACTTCCTGTAAACTGGAATATTTGGAAGAGCTCCTGAACACCTCAGCAGGAGTCTCAAGGTGTCTGTGCCACTTATAGGCTGGATAACCTAATGTCCTCACGATGAAATACAACTTTTCAAGTTTCAATGAAATAACAGTAAAACTTGATTTAGTATTAATTGGCAACATTGATTTCATGGAATCATACTGAGATCAGTTCAAGTGGGATTTACAGAACCAGAGCCCCAACGAAGAAGACAACGCTTGTATCTAGTGAGCTGTTTCAGCTGATGAGAGATAATGGGTCATTATTCAGTCAATCAAGAAAAATAATGAAGCCTTACTACAGTTTTACTCTACAGATTACTAACCTAAATATCAAATGTTCACCCATAACGGTGTGGACAGTGGACTGAATTTAATTTGATATAGGCTACTTGTCACATCCTGTTTATATGCAAAGTGGAAGGATTAGTAAACCAGATAAAGTACAATGGAAAAAGTAGCATAAGTGAGCACAAATCCTCCATTAACACATTCTGTTAGAGGAGTCATTTTAATCATATTTTAATATTTGCAAGGATGCACAATCTGGATTTCTTTCAACCACTATAACCGATAATTACCTCCCTTTCATGTCCGATGCAATAATGGATAGTTTCACATTTTTGTATTTTTAAAAGAAGTTCATAACCTGTAAAACTTAGATTTAGTGATGGGTGATACGCTCTGATCCAACCTGATATCACGACTGTTAACACAACTTCTACTTCTAGTAAAGTATGTCAGAAAACTTCACATATATACTTTGGCTTCCATAGAACTTAAAGGCTATCAAACGTTTTGCATAAGAATTCAAAATAAATTATTATTATCGATCATTGCAGCCCCCAATGTATATTGTGCATCCCTAAATATTTGGTTTCCTCCTTGCTAATTAAAACTGAATGTATAATCTCAAACATATTTAGGCTAGTCGATGCATTTGTCACTAAAATGATAGATTCTGGCCCTTTATTGTTCAACACACTTTAGTATTTTAAAATAAAAATTCTTATCTTCACTTAAGGAAATGTTTGAAAAACCATTTCCAGCACATGAGTGCTTCATGTGTTTTTCTGTAATCACAATTAAAACAAAATAAATACAATATATATATATATATATATATATGTACAAAATAAAACATTAGTAAATCAAAGTGACACTTTTAAAACCCACCCAATATTCAGCTCATAAATGAAAGGACTAATACCTCCTTCTCATTGATTTACACTTTTCGTCCACAAGATGGAGCCATGGGCAAAAAGGTGGGGTTTAAAACATCCTCCAAAAGCATTGTCCTGAAGAGGGAGACCTGATGGCAGAGGCATGTGGAATGTTGTTGTGGTTTGTGTTTCTGAGTGATTGAGTGAAATATTTGTATGGACGACAGATTTCACTGTGATGTGACATAATGTTATTTCACTCCCGAAAGCAAACACAGGAAGTTGTGAAGCCTCTGTTATGAAGGATTTGGTCTGTTATGGACCAATTGCACATCTTTGCATGTCCAAGGGAAATGATGGGTTTCATGTTATTGCAACCTGAAGATTTGTAAACTGTATATAATTACTTTTTATACAATCAGTCAGTGATAGCCGCCATAAGTAACCCATATAACTGATGGGTTGTGTTGTAAATTGTTCTACGCTTCATGCCACAGGTCCTCCACAGTTTCCACAATAACCACTATGGTTATACAGTTATATTCCGTGCTGTAGCAAAGCCGTTAAGTGCGGGGGGGATTTAGAAAGTGAAAGGAATGGGTGGTATGTCAGTTTGTCAGATGTCCTAAATGAGTGTTGAATCTGACCATAAATACTGACACAGTGTCTGTTCCCCCGACAATGACAGGAAGCTTGTTCAGAAGGGAGGAGGTCATATAGGAAAAGGATCTGCCCCCTGATGTTTCAAATGTGAGGAATAACAATGGATATTTGCTTTTGAATGAATAAATATAAACTCCTCGAACCAAGCAAAGTTTACACCTACTTCTGCTACTCAATGGTAGAATGTAACCAAGTTATTGCGGTTATGTAAGTAAGTATTTCATTTTATGTTTTTCACTTTATACTTATACAACTACATATGAAATGTGTGTTTTGTAGTGTTTTCATACTGAGATGTGATGACCTTATAAAATGTGATGCATTTCTGCAGATTAAACAAGTCAACAGTAGATAAAGTAGTTAGAATTAACAGCTACAACTTTAAAAAAGCTGCAGTCTACAACATTTGATTCCATTACAAAATACAAATGATACATTATTATATGGCTCGATCTTGAACAAAATACAGTGTTAAACCAGATAAGTAAACATAATCAAAACATTTGTTTAAAAAATTCTTGCTCAAGTATAGTAATTGTGACACTGACTTCATTTTGTAATTTTTACTTTGAAACACTTTACTGGGGAAAAAAAAATACCCAGTAAAAAGTACTTAATCAGGAATGTTTCTGTAACGTAAATGTAATGTAAAGTCAGTGTCACTTAAAATTACTCTAAATTACTAATATTTTTAACTTACAAAATGTATGTTATATAAAAACAGTGTATTCTGCCTTCTCTCCCAAGCTTGGGACAGAAAGTTTGCTACAGGAAAAGCTCCCTTCCTGAAACACAGTTCAAGTTTTTCATAATCATCAAGCCAAAAGAAATAATCATAAATAGAACATTTTACCAGAAAAGTACATCCCTTATGTCCTGACAGACAGGATGGCAAAACAAAAAGTGAACCTCATTCATGAGTCGGTGTTTCTTGTTGTAACAATTCTGCCATTAAGATCAGAAATGGTTACTAATGTATTCCTGAACATCATGGCAAGAAACATCATTTGATTACTGATAATATTTCTTTCATGTTAACTCTGTTGCATTCAGACTGTTAAAGAGAGAGAGGTCATGAGGATGTGATAGGGCAGGGAGAGCAGGTGACATGGTAAGTGAGAAAAGGAACAAATGATGTTGGTTAAGGTCGAATAAGGACACCACAACAGTCTAATCCTAATGTACAGACTCCTGTTGGCCTCCACATTATTGTAAAAACATATGAAGTTCATTTAATGTGTGGCTATGACCTGACCTTCCATTACTAACTAATACTAATTATAATATGTGCATTTTTAGTTGTCTGTAGAGGACAGCAGACTCTGCATATCTGTGTTTACCAGACGATTACATTGTAATTGCTGAGCAAGTTTAAACTTTTGTCAATATGATGCTACACACAAAAACATATTTCTTTGCGCTCTTAAACATGAAGCAATATTTTTATGTCAAATGTAACTATAATATATGAAATCTCAACTTTTTTTATTCAAAAAATTTAAACATGAGGTAAATATTGTTAGGATAAACTGAATGCAAACAAACTGAGTAAACTTGATCCCATAAGGAGGCAATGCGCATCACACTCACATTGACTGATACATTATTTGATAGCCTAATTTTTACACAAGTAAGTAATATTCATACTGGTTTAAATTAACATTTTGATAGTATTTCCTGTCTTTGGTGAGCAAGAGTTTTGTGCAAAAGGAATTAAAGTCCCACATAGAGGCCTGTTCCAAATATAACACCAGGACAGTTTCTCACATTGAGTTCAGTGACTGAAGCAAATAAAAGCCTGGGCTATTAATTGAAGTTTTACAGTACTCTCAACATACAGTACACATAAAGGCACATATTTGGTAATACATTCCACCCACCTTAGGTGCTGACAGAGGTGGGTCTGATTGTTCAAAACTTTTTTTTCTAAAGTGACTATTTAAATGGAAAACTGAAAAAGACAGGGGCAGTGTGCTGGTTACACACATGATTCTGTTATTAACTGGCTTTTCAGTTTAAGTTTATTCTTAATGTGCCCCATATGTGGCCGGTAAAAGATGGAGAGCCTGTTCAAATAACTGAAGATGTTTGGAGTGGTCCAGAAGCATGTGGTTTGGTTTTTAAATGAATTAAAATGTAAGTCGACATTTGAATAGAACTCAGATGTGTTTCTGCTTTGATTTAGGGCATAAAACCCTGTAATACAAAAAACCCACACTGTACAAAGATGAAAATCATCTCATCTTTCCTGCTACTGATAGGTATTTTAAATCAAAGTGAGACCATGTGAGAAACTGTCCTGGTCCAGTCAGAGTCATAGTGTAGTACCAAGAGCCAGCTGGAGTAAAGTTTTCACATTAGATTTGCCTTTTTTTGTGACCGTTGTGTGATTGAGAGAGTATGAGACAGCAGATCCGTCTTCTCTCATCCGATAACTCCCTGCAACCAAAGTCAGCAGCAGTCCAATAACAATCCCTGCCCAAATCAAATATTTACAGTGTCCCAAAGACAGTGCTGGAACAGAGACAAAGCACAGGGGATTCTCACAGTGATGAGAGGTTATTCTATTCATTTAGTAAAATAACCAGCATTACACAAAAGCAGGTTGTTACAGGGTATTATATTCTTTTAATATTAAATTAACTCAAGGCTGCACAAATCCTATTTGAGAGTTTCTATCTGTCCATGTTTAATAGCAGTAATGATTCAAAGCTATTTTAAAACTCATTTTAATTGAAGTGCGTTCAGCAGTGCATTGTAAAAAAAACAAAAAACTTTATGAATGATACTGTACCTTCATAGCATCGTATATATATATATCAGTATACATTGAAGTTATTTTTTAATCCCAATTTAGGCACAATAGTTAGTCATTTTAAAGTGGTTTAACTGTAGATTTTCTACAAAGTTAACATAGATTCACATGAAATTCAGTTTTAACTCACAAACTTTCCTTAATTCTCCTATCAAAACCGTGAATGATAGCAGATATTACGCCACTATAGTGACATCAAGTGCATTTCTCAGGTCTGTGAGCCATAATGAAATTGCAGAATCAAGACTGAAAGTTCTGTATTTCAACATTTATATAGTGATATTGACTGCTGTCACAATGTATTACACAAAGTGAAGACTGGATTTTATGGCTACATTTACTTTATTTCTTTAGAGTTTACTGCACATAGAAATGATCTGACCAGGCTTTTAAAAGTAAAAACTAGGATTTTATTATTCTCTTTCACTTTTATTTCCTTTGTTAAATTAATATTACTGAACTGTGTTTCTCTTTTTCTGTTTATTTGTATCTTTGTTATAACTTATTTTCTACTTTTTTATCGCGCTGTAAAGCACTTTGAATACCTCACAAGATTGTGCTTTAAACCTTTATTAAAACATTTTATTCTCTATTTTTATTTGTGGCTTAAATGTGGTTTGCTTTTCTCTGCCTTATGTAAAACACTTTGAACTGGCTCTTCCTCTTGAAAGGTGCTTGCCAAATAAAGGTACCCTGCCAATATGAGCTGAGAATACAGATTCACTAAATGTGTTTGAGCTGTTTTCTTTCTTTTGGAGCAGACTTAGCAAGAGTTCAGTCAAATGGAATTTCAGCACATATCTACTGTAGTTAGATTTTGTAACTACTTTCCATCATGCACTCATGATGAAACGTGAATAGTTTAATGCATCATGGTTGATACATTGATCAATAGATCTCTTGAATTTTACGTTCATTTTATACTCAATATATAACAATATATACTCACTCGCTACATGAACTCTACATAATAGCATGCCACACTGACATATAACAACAAAGATTAACACCTTTTTTAGAACATGATACTTAATTGTCTGACAGTGCAGTATTGAAATTGCCTGTAATACAACCCAGCCAAATACTGAGATCATTTCTGCAGTAATAGTTGGTGGCACTGAATGCAGCATGATATCTGAGCATTGTTGGACCTGACAGCTCGTGCAATCAACTAGGTCAATACATACTCACGGAGTGGAGTGACATTAATAGAAAGTGAAGATGCTTCAGATTGTGCATATCTTTGATGCACTGTTACTCTTTCCTCTCAGCTGTATTCACAGCCCTAACACAGTGTAAATAAACAAAGTGGAACACTTTAACGGAGACATGCATATGTATGAGATGTAAAATTATTTGATCCCTTTGAGCGTTTCCTTGCCAACTCTCAAAAGCAGCACACAAGTGCTTTTTTTGTTTTTGTTTTTTGTGTGTGTTTTCTACAACAAAAGTTTCCTTCTCTCTTGTCACAGGTGCCATCTCATTAGTGGTAAATCACTAAGCTGACATTTATGTTGTACCGAGTCACACAGCATCTCTTTTCAGTGGAAGTCTGATATCACAGCGAAGCAATGCACTGTTTGTTCAAGAGGCTACGAGAGATTTCACACACAGAAGTCATTCTGCATACAGTTTAGTGCCTGTGATTGGGGTTGTAGGGTGACAAATTGAAAGTGTGTGACAGGAATGTCTTGTGAGAGCTGAAAACTATATTTTACATCCTAATATTAGAAGCCACCCCAAATATAAATATGGGAGAAGCCAAGTATGCAATTGATGTTTATTGTGATTACAGACCTAATAACATTCTTCCTCCTGGTGCTAATCTGATCACAATGAAAAGCCTAAAATGAAAAGCAAGTTACTCTCAACTCTTCAAAAGCAATAATGTACAACATGTAGAGCAGTTGCATATCACATATAACACATTATTATGGAGGTTTAAATGAATTTATTGTAAGTTCCTTTGAACAAAAGCATCAGCCAATTGAATGTAGTTGAACATAGACAAGTGAGAATTGTAAACCACTAAATTGCAAAATTCATAATGCTTGATGAATGCCATTCCAGAAGCAGTGTGTGCAAACTTTCAAAAGTTTTCTCTGCCTCAGATTAAAAGGAAATAGTAGTACATTCTTTTCTACGGGGTCTTGTGGTTAGTGCCTTGCAGAAGGCCCCTCCCTTAGGATGTTGCAGTAGTAAAATGTACAGTATACTGTAGGCCCATATCGTTAGAAATCAGCAGCACATGCACACATACACTCAAGTGTTAGAAGCTCTAAACTGTTCAGAAACTGTAAAATGTGTGTTATAGCCCTTGTGATGGTTTGGTGACTTTGCCTCTGCTTTGACCATGGCATGTTGGAATAAGTTCTCCTATTACCTCTAAAAAGGAATAACCATGTTACAGTACACACGTTACTGTTGTACTGCGTCTACTTACTTGCTTAACGTTATTTACTTACTTACAGTTACTTTGCATACATACTATCGTACAGTTATTACTACTACATTAACGTTACAACCTAACAGATTGCGAACAGGATTAAAGGCATTTCGCTGCCCCAGCTGTTCTTGTCTGTTGTCTGATGCTATGTGGAGTGGATGAGCAGGTAGGCTACAATGTTTGACATCCTGCTAGCCATATATGATACAGCCTAGTCGGCATAAGGTTTTTTTTAAACTAACGTTACTTATCAAGCTGTCATTCGCCGGCAGGCAGAGTGTACATATTCAGATGAAGACTTCATCACACGACGGAACAGATGTCACTTTGTGTATAGCTACAAACATGCAATCCGTACTTTTGTATTTTTTGTGTGGTGTAAGGTGACAGATATATGTAAATATATATGTTTCTTGACCGCCAGGTAACCATGGTAATCACGTGACTGCAAAGTATGAATTGATAGGGAAACATACTGCAACTGTCCCATATAGTCTAATCATAAAAGGGTTAAAGATCACTTGCAGTTTTTCATTTATGCTGACTACAAATTTAATTAAAGCTGCAAGCAGCGATGAACGGGCCCTCGCACTCCACGCAACTCAGGTTGTGCTGCAGCCACGCGTGGACCACAACATGAAAATGTCACGTAAATCTGATCAAAATCGCCACGCAGTGCTTACTTCCTGTTGCCAGTAGGTGGCGCTCTCACTATTATTGAATATTATCAAATAGATGTGTTCAGGGCGGGACTCTTATCAGACAAGTAAAGTTTGGAGCCAAATGGACAATGTACACTCAAGTTATAGCAACTTTGTGTGTTCTGGCGGTACATCAAAATTTGACACCACACCACAGACACGCCCTTTAACAAAAACTCACCACAATCATGAAATACCATCTACAACATGTTTTGCATTTCCTGACTAGATTTCAGCTGGAGGGTTCAGTTTATGGGCCCCTGAGGGGCCATTTTGCCATGGACCCATAGAAAATACGAAATTTTTTGCCACGACTGACAAGTGCGCCTTGTTTCATGACTTTTCGAGCATGGGAAAGCCTCCAAAAATACGATTCATTTGTCAGTGCTCGGGCCCTAAAAATTAAGAAAAACGTACTACTAAATATGTATGTACATATACATAAGTATATACATATGTTTGTTATATTGTTTGTTACACATATGGTCTAGAACAGTGGTTCCCAACTTGGGGGGTCGGGACCCCCACTAGGGGTCGCCAAAGCTTCATGAGGGGTCGCAAGGCCTTCTTGATTTTAAGCATGCTAAAAAACTTTTTTTTAAAAACACAGTAGGCCTATATCTCAGTATTTGGAAAAGACAAGAACATTTTGATTTGTCAAAAAGGAGTAAATCTGTATGATTGTTAAAAATGATTAAAAAAACTAAATCATAATATAGACAGAGAATTGTGTAACAAGTTCCCTAAACAACTAAATCTGCTCAAAATCACTGGTTTTACACAAACTTCTTGCAGATACTGAGTTCAATATTTGGATTCATTGTACATTTTTTTAATATAATATGAAATTTGTGGTCTAAAAGTATTATTGCTGACAATATCACAATATCTAAAATTACAGAGGAGAGTTTAAAACTACAATTGCCCCCTACAAGTAAAAGTTCTGCATAACAAATTTTATCTTCATCAATCAGCAATTCAAAAGTTGTAGTAGTCATTATTCTGAATGGCCCCTTTCAGAGTGATATTATCATTATTATTATATAATTGGATGATTATTATGGATGCATTAGTATGTAAGCAGCATTTTAATGTTGACTCTGGTAGATGTGGCCCTCGTTTTAACAGCATACTATATGTATAATGGTTACTACTTTAATGCAGAGGTTCCTGAACTTTTTGTCTATGACACCCCACTAACCTTAATGCCAGAATTATGCAGTTTTATCTCCCTACATCCCTAACATCTTTTTTTCCAACAACGAGAGACATATTTAAATCCTCTTTCTGCAGCAATAGATGCTTGAGTGCTCGGCTGAGGCACATAAGTGTGCAGTGATCAGCAACAAGACTCTTGCTTTGCTAGACATTCCCATAATCTGGCATCAAGAACCCCCATATAGATACACATCACTGCATGGGCCCTCATGTGATAAGAGCGACCTATAGCAACCCTATACAATAACTTTTTTGAAGTTTTGTATAGAATTTCACATCTGCCTTTGAGCTTTGATTCTCTGCCCGAATCCAATTGGACCTGCCCGGTTCGGGCCCAAAATTACTGCTGTAGGTCAGGCTCGGTCCGGCTCAGACAGAAGTAGATTTGTGTGTAATGTATATTTAATATTTCATTAATAATGCATGCAACTGTGATTAATGAGTACATTTGTTACTAGTTTTGATAATAATTTGCACTATATTATACTGTATGCACAATGTAATTTACTTTATCTTGTAAAAATAATTTAGATTATTTATTTATTTTAAGCAGAAATTCGTGTTTGGGCCCAAAACTGCTTCTGGTTCAGCTTGTGCTTGCAAAGAATTTTTTCAGACTGTGGTTGGGTCAGGTCTGATTTTTTTGGGCCCAATCAAAGCTCTTATCTGCCTGCACTGTAAATGGGGACTGAGTACTAAGACACTTCAGCACATTCCCCACTGTGGTTTAAAATGTATATGATATAACTGTGGAAGCCCATTTCCACCAATGTGACAAAAAATTGATTATGTAAGTCATTATAATGAGAAACTTTCCTAAATAATGACTTAGTATGTCAAAATAATGAGAAACTTTCTACAGAATCTTTTATTTTCCGTCACATTGGCGGAAATGGACCTCCATAAGAAAGTGAAGGACCCCATACAGGCTGGGGGGGCTCGTGAGGAGAACGTGCCTCCCGCTTTGGGAAGCTCCTCAGCAGCCCATCTCGCGCACAGCTCAGCCTCCTCCCTCTAAGCCCCGCCCCCATGTTAAGCCTTCAGTAAAAAGCAGATAGATGGTAGTAAACTGGTTAAAGTGGGAGATAGTGGGGCTGTTTACCCACACTTTAGCAAAGTATCACGCCAACTTCGTCTGCGTCTGTTATCCATAAAAAAACAACGGAATGGTGTGAGTGTCCAGCCGGGAGGAAAACCACTCTGATATCTGCATCCACGGCAGCAACGACTTTAACTTCAACCAAGTTTACTTGGACATTTTCTGGAGACTCTGCATGGTAACGTCCGCTTGTTTTTAACGGCTAACGCTTTGACTTGTTACCCTGTGTGTAGAAGAGTGTGGTTAGTCGTTGCACACGGTGTGTGTAACAGTTAAATACCGCTACAATAATCTTTTCCAGCTAGCTTCACCGCCCATAAATCCATCTAAACATCTGTCTCTTGGATAAAACTTTCCCTCTTCCTCTCCTTCTTGAAGCCCCAGGCTGTTAGCTGCTCATGTTGACGTTCACTTTTCTCCCGTGTTGGCCGCGTTTGATTAGAAAACAACAATAAACATGAAGCGCAGGTAAACAGTGTGTATGCAGTGCTCACAAAGGGTATTCCCTAGAATAGTAAGAGGACAGCATGACACACTCAGTTACTGACAGTCCAGGCGCTCCTCTGGGACTGAGAGAGGGCTGACAGAGGAGCAGTATTTTAGATAAGAAATTGATAAGTCAACAGGAATTCTTTACACAACAGGGGAAATTGCAACTTAGCGGTGAATTTCTGTCTGTCTGTAACCACTAATGTCAGTGCCAAAGGATAAAGGTTGGTCATTGTTTTGGGACTCTGGAGAAACAGCAGACTGTAGATTAATTTAATTAATTGGCACTTTTTAACACAATAACTCTCTGATGGGTTACAGTAAGGGACTGACACTAACCTTACAGTATTTATGCATGATTATTGAATTGTTATCAGATCTGAATGACAAGTCTAAGGGTATTTATTCTAAGAAACATTTGAATGCCACATTCTCAGCCAATCAAACAGCTGCAACAATTATTATAGCCTATTACAGTACATAGAAATTAGTGTGGTGATTATTCCTCAATTAGTTCTTGATAATAATTGATTCTCGATCAAGTGATGGATTGTTTAGTCTGTGAAATGTTCGCAAATTCTCAAACCCCAAGGTGACATCTTCATGTGGCTTATTTTGTCCCACCAGCAGTCCTCAATGAAAAAACATCCAAAATACAATGCTACGAAACAGAGAAAAGCAACAATCCTCACATTTGAGAAGCCAGAACAAGCAAATGTTGTTAAAAATGTTTCCGATCAATCAATTAATCAACTTATCATTTTAGCTCTAATTCAAGAAATTAGACATCAACACTAATACTGAAAAGTCACATAAATTATGTATGACTCAACTTTATTTATTAGTTGTTTTATAGTTGATCACAGATATGTGTGTGACATCCCTCTGCATGGTGACTCAGTTGGCAAAGGTACACCTCATGCGCAGGTATCAGGGTCTAGACTCAGTCCAGATGCTTGTAGCGAGTCATGCCTCATGCTTTCTGTGTACTGAAGTGAATGTGGACAGGGTCTCTAGCTTTGTGACAAATAAGGCTCTGAAGACTGGTAATCAGTCATTCGAAGCTCTGCTCTTGTGATGGAAGCAGTGGGAGGCTTGGTGGTTTCTGAGTCCGGAGCCTGTACACAGATTCACACTGAAAGAGGAGAAGAGCTTGTTTAAGATCATTCACCAGGTCATATGACCACACAAACGTCTAGATGACTTATGAAGCAAACTGGGGTCAGATTAGTAAGCCTTAACATCTTACTCATGTACCACAAGATTCTGTATGTAACACAGACACGGCCTCAGCCTCTAGTGTTGCTTCTCTCTTCATGTCTGGCTTTGTGATTACGGGAAAAGTGTTTGCCCTCTGGACGTAACAACACTTAACTCCAGTGTATGCATATGTGATGACACAGATATAAGCCAGGCCTTTTACATTGAAGTGACCACAACTATGTAGCTTGGTTTCAGTAATGTGCACTACGTTCAGTCTGGGGTCTGCATGTTCTGATGGGCTTTCCAGATCTTCTTTGAGTGAAATAGTTGCTCGGCTTAGACGGTCAGGGTTGAACAGAAGTCACATGAGGTGATTTGAGTTGTTGCTGCAACAAAACCAGCACCGTGGCATGGAGCTTTTGGAGTAAAACCTGACCAATCTAACCCAAAGCAAGTTGGAAAAGGGTAAGCTTTGCTGCCTTAAATTTAACATAAAGTCTTCTACTTAAAAATGTGTTCTTCTTTTTTCTTTGTTTGACACTAGAAGGATGTCTTCACATTCATCTGCTGAAAGTAGAAAGTTTCTCTGTGTTCATTGAAAGTCTGATTTTAAGGGGTATGAGCATGATTTGTGACATCACAGTGAGTTTAGATGTCAGTCCTGGTCCAGTATTCAACTTGTACGGTGTGATGTAGAAACTTGAAGCCACCAGTGCACATCCACTGAGGATACTTGAATAGAATTTGCATATCCATAGATTCTGGAATTTTTAATGAGGTAGAAGAGTAGATTACTTTTTTAATGTGGAAATGATATGTTTTTGCTGAAAAAACACTTATAAGGCACACATTATTGTTCCAAGCAGACTTTTTTAATACATCTTAATGATGTCTGGAGGTGATCTTTGAACATTTAGTTCATATTCTGCTAAAATCCTTCAAAAATTCTATGTGGTCTCTCAATATAATAACACTTTTCACATCTGGACGTTCAGTCTTCAACCAACGGAGTTACATGCTGCTTTCTTTCAGTCCTGAGTGCACCTTCCCTTTGATTTGGTCTTTGCCTCACAGAAGGTATTGCAGCACAGTTAACCTTCGTTTAGTCAGTGAGGAGATGAAGGTCAGGGAGGGGCATAAATCAAACAGAGGGCACTGGCTCCCCTTGACTAGCTGAAAGTGTAATATTTGTCATGATCGTCCAAAATGACTCCCCAGCCCCTGCAGCTGCCACACAGTGAAAGGCTCTTTTGTCCTGTGCAAGCAGCTTGCACAGCAGAGCGATGCACCTTAGAACTTTGTGCATCAGCTCTCATACACCCTCTACGGTTCACCACGAGTCAGATAGGTGCACATCTGTTTCTTCCACGCTGTACTGTACCCACCAGCTTCTAAACCGTGAACTAGAGTGCAATTCCTGTCACAGCTCCTTCACTAAAGATACAGTTACAGTTTTGTTGTCATAAAGAAACCACTCAGAGAAGAAGTTTGTACAACTTTGTCTGTGGACCGCATCTTTCCAAAAAAATTTCTTTGTTGCGGCTGCAAACAATCTAGAATTAGTCAGAGCCAAAGTATACTGTTTAAACTCACTGTTTGCTTAATTATAGATAGGCCCTACATTTACATATGTCAGTGCGTGCCAGAATGTATGTGTTCCTAATCTGCCTTGTGAAGTTTTTAAATTCTCTGCTTTTCTCATCTTATCCTCACAGCTCTCTGCTTTTAATGCAGCGTCAGTGATATGTATCTTTCTATCTGAAGTCTTTCCTGTTTGCTTTAAAGCTTTTTGAAGTCAGTGAATAGACTACATATTGTAGTTTTTGGGTTGATGGCGGCTTAAAACAAAACAATTACCTGAAATATTTTCTTTGTAAAGATTCATGATTTATTTCTACTTGCAGAACATAGTTCACCTGCAAATCCCACACACCCAGTCCTAATTATGTCTTTATAGAAGGCAGCATAAGTGACAAATTATGAATTTCTAACTTATTGCAGATATTGACTGCCAAACAAAAACAACAAAGAAATGCCAAAAGATAAGTTTGAGGTAATTTAAAAATAAAAAGTTTATTTTTAAACTGCAAAAAAAATCAATATCAATTTGGTATCAGGCCTAAAAAAATCCAGTGTGGGTAGGACTATAATACTTGAATTTCTCAAAATAATTTTAATTTAAACAACTAAATACACAGAAAATAGATAAATATGGAAAACATGTATAAAGCAGTATAACTGCGAATGAACCAGTGGGATTGTATGGGATTTGGCAATACAGTGCAATACAGACAACCGACAACTCTCATTGTTTCAGCTCATTAAAGTAAGTACTCCATTTGCTACATTTTATACTTTCACTAGAATTGGGTTACTGTTAAAGTTGAACAAAAACTTTGAATACTCTTCACTTGAAGAATGAACAGTAATGATACCGTGGCTATTGTGCACATTTTCCCATTTTTCAAAAGCAATAACACAATTTTTAGACATGTGAATGGAAACAGCATCTAGGTCGTCAGTCCTCTGGGTGGGGGTTTTTACCATGGCAGCAGTTGACTGACATCTGTGGGGTGGCGTTGCTAGGAGACGCCCTGACAGCTTCCATGGTGGGCTACTAACTGGAGCATGCCGTAGCCTTATGTAGGCTATGAATGTAGATTTTTTTTTTCCACTTTTGAACAAGCCCACATGTTGCGTTGGTTAGCCATGCAAGCCATTTGTCCTTTTAGAGCATTCAACACTGTTGTTTAGTTTGTATTTCACTCAGAAAGTGGAAGCTAGTTAGCCCAGCTTGCTAACTGACAGTCGTTGGATATTACTTGTGTTATGTGTTGTGTTCATCCCACTAAAAAGGAGTTGGTCTAGCTAGCATTAGCTGTCTCTTTTGGCAAATGACTGCCTATGTGACCATTAAAATTAAGTCATGTATCCTATATATAGTATGTTTTTAGTGCCCACCTAGAGGTGGGCGATATATATCGTTTGCGATAATATCGTCATTGTTGTTTTGACGATGTGCAAATTTTCATTTTCGAGTATTTAAATTACTTCGCCAAAAATATTGAAACGCACGCGGAAACTCCTCACATCCACTTAATACACGGTGCAGCAACTCTCTCTACAGCATGGCAGGATTCAGTCACACTAGTGGGCCTACGTGATCACATGACGTGATCACATGACCTCTCGCTAGCATGCTCCTTGCAACAGTTTAGCAGCGCGTTGTGATGGTGGAGTGAAAATGCAAGCACCTCCAGTCCCTGAAGCTACCGGTACTTCAGATGATTTAGTGCCCAGACGTGGGTCTACCTCTCTGGCATGGAAATGGTTTGGTTTTGAAAATACTTTTTTAGCGCAGCGCTCAGAGCGCTTCAAGTTGAAATCTGTTCAACTTTTAACCCCGCTGGGTGCTCGGAAATGAGTTTTTGAGCGCTCTCTGCGCTAAAAACGCGTTTGGTGGACACGAGCCCTAACTCAGACAATTCCAATCACATTTTAAAGGATATCGACTGATTATCGTTAGCGCCAAAATCCCCAAAAATAACATGATATTATTTTTTGCCCATATCGCCCACCCCTATGCCCACCCCCACAGATGTTGCACCAATCAAATTACAGTACTGACAAGGTCATGTTGGAACCAAAAATGGTCAAATATGTACACAATTCAAACAAACACAGGGAGTAAATATACAGATTTTTTAGCAACAGCACATTTTAATTTCAGTTTGACTGTATTTAATAAAGTTACGTTACTTGATTGTTCAATATTTGTATTTTAAAGTTCAGAGGAACTCTCTTGAGTTGGTAAAAATGTTGGACATTTTTTGCCCCATCGTGGTAGTCAATGTTTGAGGTTAGATTACTAAGTAAAAGCTTCAGGCGAGGTCATGCTGATTAGCGTGGTAGTACTAAGCTGCTTACTCAAGACCCCACTGGAGCATCCAGTGTTTCCTTACTCTCTCAATTAAAGTGCGTTAATAACCTGTGGCATGTTCCTAAGTGTTTAACACCCAGCATGCCAGTCGGCCGTCCCACAACCCTTACACACTGACTGGCCATGGTGGGCACGGGAAGGTGTGTGCAGCACGGTCCTTTGAAGCATGCATGACCCCCAATTAACCCTCTTGGATTAATCCCCTGCTCTCCAAACTGCTGCTTCTCTTGTCTCATCTCATCACTCCCACAGCGTATATTAAGCAGAGCCCAGCGCCCCGGTGTTTGTCCATGCAAGGTTGACTTTCTCTACTTTTGTTCATTTTGCAGCTGCGGATTGAAGCTGACTTCCTTTGGACGGCTTCATAGAGAGGAAAACCTTTGTGAAAAGCAAGAGAAAGGCCTGTCCGCCCATCTTCCTCATACTGGAAGCTGCAGGATAGTGACAAAATGGCAAGAAGATCCCCCATTCCCCTGTTACTCCTTGCAATATGCTGCCTGGCATCTGCAGGTAAGTTTCTCTCACTGCTTAGCTACATGTGAAACAAGACTGTTGTTTCTTTACATCCAGAAAGATAATTAAACTCATATTGGTTGGAGCCGAAGTTAAACCCGTGCAAATCTGCCATCAGTAATACATAATATTGACAATGCATCAAGCCTCGCAGTGCTGTGTTAGTCAGACAGCCACAACTTTGCCCATGCTCTGGGATTTTCCACTGTTTCTCCCAGCATGCCTTTCTAGACGGTGCTTGTCAGAGTTGTGCGTAAGGGGGATTTACATTTAAGCTGACAAGTTTAATCTCAATACAAACACTCGGCAGGACTACATGTATCTGTCATATTGATTGGAATGAGACTGAGATACTGCCAAATAACCGTTAATTTACAGCCGTTAAACTGGCAAACCTAAGAGAGAGAGGAAGAATAACCAAATCAACTGCTACAGAGGTGGATGCAGGAAATGCATGTGTGCTATCAGTGTGTCATATCAATTAATGGAAAGCTCTAGATAATGCTGTTTCCTGTCACAACCCACTCCATATGTGCCTGTTGTAATAAGTGAGAAATACTGCACCTCTCAATTTGAGGAATGTGCTTATTACTGTGATCTTTTTTAGTCTAACACATTTTTGTAAATAGAAACAGTTTCCTAGAGTTGTGAGACTCTGTGACACCCTACTTTCTTTACTTTGTCACAGTCACCTTTGTCTTCTTTATCTTATTGTTTTTGCACATCATCGAGATTGTTCCTGGCTGCAGGAGGCACTTCATTCTCACTGTGCGAAGACAAAGGAAAAAGGATTCATGAAATAATTGAATCCAATAATAATCCTCATAAAAACTGCCGTCGGTTTTGTTAGTCTTTTGTTGATTAATACCATTAAGTAGTGATGCAACTCACTTTATTATAGCTTTTAAAATTGCTGCTCCTAACAACAGCTATGGGACTATAAGACATCCTCTGCCACACAAGGGGTCAAGACATAAGTTAGGTTTATGCTCAACAGCAGCCAGTCCCTGGCAGCCACTTTGGTTCTGCTCTGGTTCAGCAACAAAAATATTACAAAAATTACAAAAATGATTTTTTTTCCCAAACAGAAACAGTCTCAATTTGATACTGATGCCTCTATATGACCTACATAAACAAACGAGACCATCAGCTAGAAGACTGGCTATTTCTGTATAGTTATTCTTTATGCCTGTCACCGTACAATTCCCCACAAAAATCTGACCGAGCGATTTACAGCACGCAGACCGGAGAGCCCATGTTTACATTTTCCCAGTTTTGCAATGTGTTAAAAGGGAGTTTTCTTCAGAGAGGTTTATATATGATGTATATTTTTTGTGGTTATGGCTGATACTGGGAAAGGATCAGCAAATAGGAAAATGAAAGAACTGACTGAAGAACAAAAAAAGCTAAAAGGGAAAGTGAAAGAGCACAGGCACAAACACGAGTCAGCCTTGGTCGGTCATTGAACAGGTGGAGAAAACTTCAGGATTCAAAACTGATCTTGAACTGGCCCTCTTTCGCCTGGACAGGTATGTATATATGTCTATGCCTTCAGCTGTTAGTTTGCATCTTAGCATACAGTGCAAATGGCTGTGTACGGTCCATGGAGGTATGGGTCATGGTGGACATAACTGTAATACAACTGTCTTACATGGTAACATTTTATATCTTTTTATAGCTATATCTTGCTATTGGCTTATTATTGTAAAGACATAACATTACATGGGAATGTTGATCACTTTAGCTTTCAAAACACAAAATACTTTTACTGAGCAACCAAATCTATTAATTGTAAGCTTACGTTAAATACAAAAAATATGTTGCTTCTTTCTTAAACTTGCTTCTAAAACACATGCACACATTAGCCAGATCAAGATCATAACAACAGGAGGCGGTGGAAACACTACCGCTCCTGTCCACAGAATTAATACAAAATGGAAGTTCCTTGTAGTAACTTCAAAAATGCAAATTTATTTCTTAACTAATTTAATTTCACCTTCTTTTCTGCCGAACTAAACGTTTCGAGTAAGAAGTTGGGTTGTGGTCATATCTGTACTGGCTAGAAGTCAGGGGAGTTTTAAGTTGTTGTGGAGTTGGCCACTAGATGTAATTAGAGGAACTGTCACTGCTGCAACGTCCACATTGGCTTCAAACTTCAGCAGCGGTTTCTGTCGCTTGGTAACTTGACCAAAATATTCAATTTACTGACCTAAGCCTGACACTCTACCCCACAGTTTGATGAAAAATCTGTTAGTTGGCAACAATCTGACAGACAGCCTAGTGGACATTCTTCTTTTCTGTTTTTTTGATTGTGAGATGTCCTGTTTACAGAGACTGGTTCCACAATGTATGGCTTTGGACCTGAACTTACTCCAGATTTAATCTGCAACATCCCATGTTGTTTTTCTGTGGTAGCAAAGGAATAATTACCCAGCAGGAGGCATGCTACATAGCTAGCACTCCAAAAAAAAAAGTGTGGTTTGCATTTTTCATGCTTTTGGCCTAATTGCCACCATAGGTTATTATTTCAAAATGTCTCTAAAGGTTTGAACCACACTCCAGAGAGCTGACTTTTAGTCAAGCAATAGCAGTGTAGTCAGTATGTGCTGTGGGCAGAGCAAACATAATTTCTCCCACAATGCCAGGATCTCCAACACAATGAAGTCACGTATGAAGTTTTCCTCTAAATTCTTCCTCATACGGCACAGCGCATTGTTGTACTGTGTCACAAGGGACAGATATTTACAGTTAGACAACCAAATGCCCTTTCCTCCAAAGTACACTGCCAGTGAGTTATGGACAAATCTTCAGATGCTATGCAAACAGTTGATATTTGAACAGATAAAATGCAGTCCAATAAACACATTTTTAAGATTAAAACACATTCTTCCATCTCCATTTGGCCAAATTATTGTATTTTTTCACTGTCAGTGGTAAGCTTATCAATTTTATTTCTCTTCATCTTTTTTACACACCACCACTTCAGCTATCTTTCACCTTTCTCTCTCTTTTTCTGTCTATTTGTATCATCTCGGAGCATCTGTGTAAACAGTCACATCTGCCCTCTAAACTTGTCAGGAGAGCTCTTACGTAATGTTTAGATTAGTCTGCAATGAGTCCTCTCTCAGCGTAATGCAATCCAGGATCTGGGCCTCCCATAACTCTTAAAAGTCAGACTGAGAGCACCTTGACGTCCATATTTCAAGTCTCCGCTTTGCTGCTTCACTCTTTTGCTGTTTATAACCTTTTTCCCCCCCCATATTCTTACTACCATTTCGTGGTTGCCTCTCCTCTGCTTGCCAAAACGGTTATTTTGTGAAGGATATATCGTGGACATTTGGGCTGAGTTTGGGTTTCACTGTGAAATAGAGCCGTGCAGGAACCGTGCCAGATATTAATTTGAGGCACTTGCCAGAAACAGCTCCGGCAGGATGCTGGTTATACTGGAGGCACAACGCCGGCCTAGTGGCTCACTGAAAAACAGCATTATTGATTGAAGGATGGTTTCTCCTAATAGCCTTTCCTGATTTTACTTATAGGGCGGCTTGATGAATGATGGTGCTATTAATGCGAATCTGTCCTCAGCTATTCACTGTGGAACCACATACTCTTACTATGACATTGTTAAATAAAACAATAACTGGAAAAAGGAATTGAATTGTGCTCATATTCGCAGCCCATACGCACAGCAAAGTAAACAACTTTCTTTCTGTCTGCATATTTGTATACTCCTGGCAGACAAAAGTCACTGCAATGCCAAAAGTGGTTGTAATGTTTTTTCCCCCACAGTTGAGCGAAAGGTTCGTCTTTATAGCCACAACGCTTTCTTAGGGCCAGCAGGAGGGGGGACTGCCAGAACGCATTGTGCAACCACTGTAATCTGAGAGGTGGGGTAGCTAGGGGGAGGAGAGAGGCAGGCGCAGGCGTGGGTCGTCTGGTCCAAATCGACACACTCCACACACGTACGGCGTGCCAAACCGACAAAGTCCCTTCCAGCACGCTAAACCAGATGTTGCCCTGTGATTCATGCAAAGAGTTGCAGCAGCGCAGCACAGAGGCAGTGTGCTGCTAGGCAGAGTGGTTGGGATGTTTACATAGCAACGGGAGTCCCGTGTGTGTCTAATTACAGGTCTGCTCTCCCCCATGGTGAGGCCTTTATCTTAACAGCGCTGTCAAGGAGGAGGCAGCCATTCTGGCCCTGTCACTCTGTTTATATCTTTTGCTTATTGAATAAAGGTCACCCTTCTACTGATTAACAACAGGGTATAAATTAGATTGTGGAATACTTTTATTTTAATTTACCTAATCTAACTCTGTCTGTCACTCTCTGTCTTTCACAAGCACTCACACAAGAGAGTGAACCTAAATGAACTATAGCAGACAGGTCTTTACAGATAGAGTCATATCTCCGTCCAGGTCCATCATATCGTGTCAGCCTCCCGTTAAGGCTTGCGCAAATCTGCAGGAGTAAACCGAAACCCGCCCCCTTCCCTCTCTCTCTCTCTCTCTCTCTCGCTCTCTTTCTCTCTCTCTCTCTCTCCCTCTCCATAGTTCCAGTAAGCAGGCGTGTAAATAATTTCGGTCAAAGCCAGTAATGGGAGACAGCTGGGGTGATCGTGCGTTTTCCATTGTGTTTTCACAACCATATGAAAAAAAAAAGCCACTGGAGCTGGGGAGAGTGAGAGTAAGACAGTGTGACTTCATTGAAGAAAGAGACATAACTGTAAAAAAACTTGGACTCTCTCTATTCAGATGACCTTCGGAAGCAGTGAGAAAAAAAAAAAGTCGTGCTATCATTGGTTGAGGTGTAGTTTTTATTTTTTAGCCCTAACCAGTGTGAGTTTATTAGAACTCTGGTTGCCCAATCACTTCACAAAGGTGCCAACTTTCGAGTGCATGAGTCTTTATCTGCAAAAAAAAGTCCTAATATGGGATTCTAGCTGAAGGCTTCCAGGTGGTATCTTTCATCAGACCAGCCCCTCTAGGGGCCTCACCTTCCCCACTCTATTTCCACCAGATGAGTCCTGCTGAAAGACCATGTCCCAATTTTGGAATGGTCCTTTGGAAAACAGGAGTGTCTGTCCAAAAAAATGACAGCAGGCCTTTACTTTGCCCTAAATAAAAGATAGTTGGGTTAGATCACAAACACAGTTGCTTGGAAATGCTCTCTTTTTCCACTTGTTTTTCAAAATTTGATTTCAGATATCTCATATAGACAGTAGTTGTGGTTTGAGGTTGTTGTATGAATAAAATAACCATTAGCTGCACTAGTATACTAAAAGTTAGTAAGTTATGGTGGCTGGAATATAGTCTACTCCTGTCATTATTTGAAGCATCTGCACAACAAAAAAACAATAAAAACTGTTACATAAGTAATCATCTTGGTGCATTTCCTCAACACCATGTATATTATCTGCCGTCTTTGCATTTTTTTGCTGAACACCCATTCACAGATTATGTATTGTATACTGACTGTTCTAACAAGCCAATTATTAATCACACTTTCCGTTTGTTAACTGTCCAGTAAAGAGGCCCTGCCAGCGTTCTTTGTGCGTGTTAATACACGAGGCAGCATGGCATTTGACAAGTCATTCCTCTCTTCTTTTTTTCCCCCTCCCTTTCTTAAAGATGAAGAACCCCAGAGGAATGTAGTCCCTTCCAGCTGGTGTGAAAACGCTGTCTGCCTTGCCCTTTCTCACCTCTGTGGCTCCTTCACACTGGGCTCACACACTGGCACAAAGGGCCAGCATTGTTTCACTCTTTGCTTTCTGTTGATGGCAACCTGCTGCTTCTCAAAGGCTCCTATTATCGCATCTGAGTGATGATGTTTTTTCGTAAAATATCACAGGATCAAAGACATCTTTTTGGGCTGCTATTTGATTGATGCCAGAAAAACAAAAAAAACATCAGTGCAGTCAGTGTGCTTGGTATTATTGATGTAGTAAAAATCCTTTGCTCATGTCCTTAACAAATCAGTGAGCCCAGGCTTATCTGTTGATTCTTCTTGGGTATTGTTGGTTGTGTGTGTATCTGTGTTTGTCCATGTGGATGTAAGATTAGAATAGATATGGTTAAATCATCCAGTTGAGACATGACGTGGATGTGGTGTAATAAACTTAAAAAATGCAAGCGTATAATGATTTACAGTATTGTGTAGGCTCTACAACATGTTTTCAAACTTCCTTGCATTCTGTGGGCTTTTAGAATTTCCAGACTTTAAGGATAGTAACTCAACAAGCGTCCTTGGAGCTTTCAACCAACTTTTTACCCCAGCCTCTCTGACATATTGACTTTCCATCACTGCTTCTGGATGATGTTAAATATTGTACGTCAAGGATTTCTGGCAAGGCAGATGATCCAACACAAATGAAATGAGGCTGATATCAAGTGGGACAAGACAAGCGACCCTGGGGCACAAATCCTTGAATCCCCCTACTGGGTTTGAATCCCTGTGAATGTAGATGAAGCTGCTGTCAGGGAACATGGCTTTTGCAGGCATCTATGATTGATGAGTGAGATGCCCTTGGAGCAGCAGGACAGACATTTTCTCTCCATTGTCCCATTTAACCAGAAATGGCACTTCTGCTCGGGTACATTTAGTACTGCACTGAGTAGGGTGCTGCTGATGACTGATGCAGTCCACTTATGGTACCTCAACAAAGTCATGTCTGGTTGAAATCTTATCCACATAACCACTGTATAATAACTCCACTACACTGTTGGCGCTTCTGCAGCTTTTTACACCCTTTCTGTTATTACCAACGAGGCACTCACTTGTTTTGGTTCAGTACAGGAAGTGACAGTAATTAATTTGGATGTGAGTTCTCTCTCTCTAAAAAATAATGAAGAAATATGTTTCATGTTTTACAATCTTAACTAGTTGATATTTGTAGTGTTATATTCTTAAAGGTTATATATACAAAATGCACTTGCCACTAGATGTTGCACTAGAGTACCGGCATCTCAGACCAAAACAATGGGTGCTACAGTTGTCCAGAATCCATTGACAAAACTAACAAAAAATGTCTTTCCACAGTCTCTCTAACAATCGGCAACACTGGTTTGGTCAAAATAAACCTTTAATTCTGAGTTTGAGAAATATATTTGAGAAACAGGCTTTGGGAGTCTCCGTAGACAAAAACGATAATTTTACCTCGCATTTCATTGTGACTTGCTGAAAGTGGATAGAAACAAAATAAAACTCACCTAATCAAGTTTTAGTTAATCTCTACACTGTTACAACAATTACTGACGTACATATGGCCAGACCTGCTTTGTAAACAAAGCACAGACAAACTGGGATAACAGTACAGGCAAAGGGGTGTGTGACGTCATTCTCTGCTCAGGACACTATTTCTCCACTGTATCTTTACACAGCGAATATTATATATACTGCTATATTAATGTTTTAAATCTCATATAACCCTTAGTTTAGTAGGTCTTAACCATTTACTACGTTTTAGATACACGACCAGCCAGATCTTGTTTCTTGACTGTGCTGACAACTTTTTTGTTCTTTGATATTATAGGTCCAGACAGCACATGTCAGCACCCATCAGTAAAGACATACAGTGGTAGCACAGCCAGTAATGTCTTTAGTCAAATGCACACATGCTTGGTCTCTCCCAGCTGTCTCATTTTACACAGTGGCTCCTGTGTTCCTTTGGGAATTAGCCTTGTCATCCATCTCTTCAAAGCCCTCTGATTTATGTCTGCATTAAGAGGTAGAGAGAAACATACCCACTTCCATCTCCTCTGTTTGCCTGTGGCTTCTTATGTCGTTCGTAATTGGTCAAGGTTTTTTTTTTTCACTAATGGTGATGATTTACCAACAGGTGCCCATGTCATCTGTCAGGGCTGATGAATAATAACCAGGTTCAATGTCAGTAACAGTTTTACCCTCCTTTCATGGCACATAATATATGAACGACTGTAACTTCAGCAAACCCAGCAGTTTAATATCGTTTTAGATCCATCCTTTACAAATAAATCTACTAGCATTACCCATGAAAAACAGGGGTAATGAAACAAAGCAAACAATTAAGCAAAAAATCTCACTGCATGCCATCAGGAGAAAGTATACCCCCTTCCCCCACAGTCACACAATTGTATCATTTCAGTTTGAAATACTGAAAAAATTTCTAAAGACAGTGTCATATTGTCCAGCTGCTAAAATCCAGATGAGATAAGCTCTGAGTTGATTAAAATATTCAAATTTTTGCCCTGGGGTTTTCCTCTCAGGCAACATACATCAGGTGGAGGTCTGAGCAGTCTGAGAGGAGAACTGCAAACACTACTTAGACCTGAAATACTTCAAACTCCTCGGCATATTTTTGTCTGGTAAAATGTTTTATTTACATTTCAGTTGATAATCCCCAGAAAAGATGCTACAATTTAACATTACTCACATACTATATCAGGCAGTAAATGACAGTGCTCTTTTTAGATGATGGAAATACATTATTTAAGCATAACGTCGCTATTAAAGAAGCTAAATGTTATTATATGTTGCATTGCATTCTAATGAAATATAGCATTTGTCATTTTTAACCAAGCACATCTGTAGGGGACAGGAATAATAACCACCCTGACTTTTCCTTCAGCACCAGCATGAAATTTGTGGTTTTGACTTAACAACTATTGGATGGATTGCCATGAAATCTGGTACAGGCATTCATGTCGCCCTGAGGATAAATTGAGTTTCAAAATTTCAAACTTTTTCAATACTTTGGTCCATGACTAAATACCACAAAACTAATGACATTCCTATCAACCTAGTTTGTGTTTGTGTAAAAGATGTGGTGATATGGTAAACACACCTGCTAAACATCAGCATGTTAACACTGTCATTGTGAGAATGCATTCTAATGTCAGCATGTAGCTCAAAGCACCACTCTGTAGGGCTGTACCTAATAGTTAAAAACCTAATTTGTAATATTAACATTTAACTTCTGAATCCACATTTGAATACTGCACAGGTCGGGACTCTGTAGCGACTAGGTTACATCGCCATCTCCTTCTCTCTCTCTGTGTATTCTCTGTATATAAATGCAGGAAAGAGCATTTCCTTTTTTCCTTTATTTTTCCCCTTCCAAACCTACGCCCATGAAAATGAGGAAGATGAATTTTTACTGGCACTTCCTTTGTATTCAGTGCCTTCACTGTTGCTGAAGTTTTCACATCCACAGGGATATAAGGTATTGTCTCAACACCTGTTAACTTACTTAGAACCGAAAAAGGCTTTGCCTGCATATCCATGCTTGCGTTTGCTCCACATCACCCACATAGATAAAATATAATCCATTGAAACTCCTGTCGTTTAACTGGTTTTTCAATTATATGCCATCTGACAAGATTATGGTAGATGAATCTACCAATAAAGTGTGTTGATATTAAGTTACGGGCGGGTTTGCGGGATATCTGACTTCAGATTTCACACTTTGATGGGGGAGTTTACGACTTCCTTAATGGAGTTCAGGCTCACCCCTGCCCTCCTCCCTTCATCTCCTTCCAGCTTCCTCCTCTTATGACTCCAATGTTACAGTCCAGAGATAAATCCTTTTCATAGGCAGGCCAATGAAGTGAACTTGCACTACCCTTATGAAAGGCTTTACTCGCTTCCTGTAGTAGTGGCTGAGGGTTGAGGGGTGAGTGGGCTGCGCTAATGTCAACACTGCAGAGCTAGTGATTCTTAAGTCCAAAGCCCCTTAGGAAAACAAAACCGGGCAGAATATTACGTTCCCTAAACTGGTTTGCGTGGTTCATGGTCCATGGGAATCATGCCCTGCGGTAAAAAAGAAAGGAGACCAGAGGATTCATATAATCCTGTAGTTCATATGGGAACTGGTGTATCTTAGGTAGGGAGGAGATATATTGAAACAATATATTGTGCTACTTTGTATTTATTGTAATTAAATTGGCCTTATTTTATCTTCACATTCTCGGACAATGCATCAAGTTTCATTATTGTCTTCCTCTGCTGCATTGTCTTTTCATGTAGGGAATTATGACATTGTTTTAAGAAGCATGTGTTGACATGTGTGAGGTAATCTTCACTGCTTTAACGTTCTTCTGCATCTGGAGAAACACAATTAGACTGCCTGCTGAAGGATACTGGGAACAAGACATGTGAGGATGTGTACACACACACAGGGGGAAGGTTCTGTTTGTTTATCTTTGGAAATGGCTTTGTGGGAATATCAGATTTGTCCCTAACTGGCACACAGACTGACATCATTTCCTGTACCCAAATCTTGGCTCGGTGCCGCCGTGTGGACTGCAACAAAGTGCATTCTTTGGGAGGCGTTTATCTCTAGTAAGATAGGAGAATGCTCTATTGATGAATGTACCTAACAGGAAGGGTCCTACTTTTGTGGTCAGTTTGAAATAGTTTTGTTTTAAACTTAGAGTTTGGCTGGGACTTTGAAACTGCTTTGATTATACATTGTAAAAAGATGGATCATTCTGTCTAAATCTCAAATGATTTATTGATTCATTAGTCAAAAGAAAAATAATCAGCAACTATTTTGATAAATGTAATTTTTTAAGTAATCTCTCAGACAAAAATTGTAAACATTTACTAATTACAGATCTTTAATTGTATTGATTTTATGCTTTTTTTTGTCCCATGTGATAGTATCCTGAATACTTTTAGATTTTTGACTATTAGTTGTTCAAAACAAGATATTTGAAGACACAGTGGGCGGCAGTAGCTCAGTCCATGGGGAGTTGGCTTAGGAACAGTAGGGTAGCCCGTTTATGTACAGCATGGAGCACAGTATGGAGTGTTCATTTTTTGTCATCTTCTGTGTAATCATTTCTGTTCCACCCATGTTGTTGGTGGAGTAAACATAGCATGACTAATATAAAATGTGTGAAAATGTGACACGTGTCTACATGATACAGATACTTCATAATGTTAATGCTCGTGTCGATATATATTTAGTCAAAGTACAAACACAGAACACATTGGAGCATTACAAATGAATCACAGCAATATTTCCACTGAAGTCCTGCTCAGATTCCCCCACATTTTTGCAATTCTTGTCTCATCCAATTTCTCTGATGTTTCTGCAATTGTTTGTAAGCATGTGGCTGGTTTTGTTGCTGGTTCATACAGATAATTTTCAAGAACTGCAAGACAACCATGTTGAACTTTGAAGAGCTTGTAGAAAAGCAGGACTTTCACCTACATTGTTATCATGTTACAATAGTCTGAAATACAAATATATGAGTACTTAAATCATAAAAGAGGTTATGGTCCAAAAGGAACCTGCCAAAGAATGTGAAAAGTGTCCGGTGACATAACTGCCTGGATCTCACACTGTTGAGATTTATCAAAAATGAGTATTCATACAGTCTCTCCTGCCTTCATTTGGATTTACTATGTCCACTTCCTGTCTTGCCTCTAACACAGTCACAGTCAAGCCTAAATGCATTTTAGCCAATGTAAAATAATAATAAAGAATATAATTAATATCTTTTCACAGAAAATAAATTCCTCTTGCACATGCTCTTGTTATGCCATATCCAGTGTTGCTGTTAGAATCAGTCTGTGTGTATTTAGTGCTAATCCCCCCAAAAGGCACAACTGTAGAAATATACATTTAACTGGGAGTGGTTAGCAGAAAAAGAGGTAGATTAAGTTGCATGTCAACCACAAGTGTTAGTCTTTGATGTTCATGCCCTTTACTTCTTGTGTAGAAGGTGTCAAACTGTGGGGAACATACACAATAAAGGGCTTCTGTTTTCTCAACATATGAGCATATTGCAAAGTAAATTTTGATTAGAAGTTATGTGAACGGGAGTTTCAAATCTTACATTTCAATGCTAACAGGTCACACATTTGAATGTTCACTAGCACTCCCACTTCCACTGATTCACTACCTTTACCACAAACACGTCAACTAAAATTTTAACTGATTTAATCTTACTTTAATTTACTTCAGTTGACATTGCAATGGCTTTCATCTCATCAACTGAGATTTCAGCTGCTTTCATTTCTTATTCTTTAGAGTTCATCTCATTTCAGTGATTTCACTTTCTCACTTACACATTGATTATTTTAACTCCTTTTAGTACTTGAACTTCAGCTGCATCTTCAGCTTTATTCAGTGCTTTCACCTAAACTGTAAGTCCCAGTTCCAGCCAGTTCCACTTCATTTCAGTCATTTAAGTTTTTCAGTATTTCAGCAATTGAGTCTTTCAATACTACTAATGTTTCCACTGTTCCAACTTATTCCTGGTCAAAGCTGCTTTGTGATGCTTAGCAATTAGATAGCCATCTATTTTCCACAGTAAGCCTGATATAATTTGGTATTATTATAGGGTATTTTATTACAATGATGCTGGGTATTGTTGAGCAGCTATTACCAATTTTAATACCGATATATTTTAGCTTTATATACGAAGAGTTTGAAGCTATCAAGTGGTTTGGGAAAACTCTAGCTAAAGTCGTGTAACTTCCTGTGACTGTGCCCACCCACAGTCAAAGAGGCAGAAGGTGGCAATGAAACGTTGACAACTGAATAAGTCTGTCATTTTTTCCATCAACTTCCCTTCTCACTTTCACAGCGAAAAACCACAAAATCTTGGACTGTTGCATGTGGTTTCTGCACCTGTGACATTTGTCATAGTTGCCAGTTCTGATGTCTGTCAGATTTCATAAAGTGCTGCCTGCCTGCTCACTCCAGTGAAGACTCTCACTTTGTCTTCAAAAGAAGAAATCTGGTGTTTAAGGCACCCTTTAGTTGATTGTGGCCATATAGAGATGTCCACAGCTGATTTGCAGGATTCTGGTGAGTGGCCGATAACGAGCACCTTTGGATGGAATTTTTGTCCAAATAAAGTCTGATCAGTTTCTTAGTGTATGCTGTTTGCTCGAGGTATGCCAGATGTAACCCCACTGAGCCTTGTTACATCACAGTAATGTTTCCTAATACGCAGCGTCGGTGCCTGTGAACCACAGAGCACAACAAGCTGCTTGGGGGTCAGTGGGTGGCACCCAGTCTAGTTCAGATTGTTATTTTCAGATCTTTCCCCTGTTAAAACAGTGGCACAAATCCCAGCATACAAAGCTTAAAGAGCAGATCTGAATTTATGAAAGGAGTGGGTTGAATCTCCACAAGGCATTCTTTGAGACTAATAAAATTTGACCATTCGGAATATTTCATTCACATTACAATACAGACAATTTACCTTTGAAATCCTATGTTGAACTTCAGTTAAGTATCATTTGAATCGTAGTTTCAGTTAAAGGGTGGATGTGACTTGACCTTAAAGTTGGCCATGGGGGTGGGCGATGATGAGATGTTGATGTTGAGTCTGTTGGGCCGGATCAGGATCTGGCTGTCTTGTCGATCTTAGCTTTTGGTCCTAAAGCCTCGTTTGTTACTGTTGTTGATTTAGTCTGACACAGAGAGCCCTATGAGAACTAGGCTCTTCTTCCATGTGTTTTAACAACATGAATCATCAGGACTGTAGAAGTAGGGTAGGTTGAGCTACTGCAGGGTCAATATGCCTCGGTTGGATGGATTGAGATTGATGTATGTATAATGAAAGTACAGGATCATTCATATTCATGCAACGTACAGTATCTTTTGCCAGGTTCCTGGGGAAATGAAGCATCTCACCACTTTATTCCACTGTATTCAAAATAATTGTTAAGCCCAAAAAATGCACTACAATTAGCCTGCACCTCTTTTGGTAATAGATCATTTTCAAGTAATTTCCTGAGGTTTGGAGATATAGTTTGCACACTTACCACAATCCAGTTGTACACTGAGTTTACCACAGTAATTTACTGAGGTACCAAAACACTGTGGTAAGCTGCAAACTACAAAAGGGTCTAGTAGGCAACCTGGGGCTCCGGAGCCATATGCAGCTCTTTAGCCTGTCTCCTGTGGCTCCTTGTGGCTTTGACAGAAATTATATTACATGAATAAGATTTCATTTCTAACACATTCATTCATCATTGTTGTAGGACCTTTTTTGTAAAAATGTATAGCTATTACACACTGAATAAAAAATATGTTTTAGCTTTTCATTAACTAAAATGTGCGTCATACGTTACGTCCTGATCTGGCGCCTTTTCCTTTTAATTGTAGGATATAGTTGGGATTACACTACACTCTGCCATTCATCTTTTATACGCTCATCTCTCTGAAGACATTTAATACATTCTAGAGATTACTGTTACAGCTGGAGTATCAGATTTACCATTCGATTTTAGGTTTTTCTGTTAGGTTAAGGCAGTATTTGTAGTATAGTGTGCAGAGTGTCTGGTGGACCCAGGCTGGACTTGTTTTTCAGGCACATTGAACAACAGCTTCTCTCATTCCTCCGCTGTGGGCGTTTGGCCTGGCCAGCTAAAAGGCACTTGTAGCAGCTGGACAGGACATACTCTGTACTCCATCGATGACCGAGGAAACAGAAGTGGAGGAGAGAGGCAGACAGACAAGGTGACAGAAGACAAAAACAGTCTGAGGAGGCTGTAGGCTGATGGTAATAGCATATGTGATGAGCTTAGAACTCAGTTTCAACATAGTAGAACAACTGAATGAGTGATGAAGGCCTTTGTCTGCTGCTATGTATCTTTAAAAGGTTTATAGGTCATTCTATCTTACTATAAACCCATAAAGTGGGCTTGTGTTGTTTTCCTACCCCTCTTGTCAGGAACAATATCCTCAATGGTAATATTCTGTGTGCTGAATTGACATTTTGCCCTCCAGTTCATGAAGTGTTGAAAATATGAAGGGTTCATCCTCTGAGGGGCATGAATGTGCTCAATAAATTGACAGTAAGATTTTGATACCTCCTGTGTATAAGTGGAAGTCTTGGCACATGATTCATCCTCTGGGGACCATGACTATGCAAAATCAAAGCATTCATTTTGGAGATACCTTGTTTCAAGTGTTAGGCAAGGAGAACATTTTGCCCAACGCAAATGAAAGGCCAGGGAGGTCACCAAAACTGCCAGGAATCATCTTCTGGGAACAATGAATAGGAAACAGTGTCTTAAAAGCTTTGTTGGTATTTGTTGAGATTTCTTCCTCTAGTGCAAAGTATTGGACAGACTGACTGATATTACTATTCTTAGGCTTTACAAAAACAATACCATTTAGCTTTGAATGCCCAACTTTTTATTATCCATGATGGACCTTTTTCTCCAACATGCCTCCCTTTTCTCTCCCAAGCAATTTTAAAATCATTGCCCAATATGTATTGTAATGTTTTGGCAGTCTCCCAGAAAGAACTACGTTTTTCTTTGTTTGTCTGGCAGTTGTTTGTTATTCTCCATGTGTGAGGGGAAAAAGTGAGTTGGAGTGCCCTTAGACGTGTTTGTGGGAGTGAGACTTGATGACATGGTTAGAGAGGGAATATGTTTCGGTCCTTTGGGAGGAAAAGGGAGGAGGGGTGTTAGGCGGGGGTTGAAATACTGATGCACCACAGGTTTTTGCCATTAGGCCTTGTCCTTTTATCACTATGGCAAGACCTTGCCATTTTTTAATATATGTATGCTCTCAATATGTCTCTGGGCTTGAAGTGTATCCACAAGCAGCAAGAGACGGCACAAAGTCCAGGTTGAGACATCTGTCAAGGGCTTTGGGTTTGTCTCAAGAGACAAGTATGGAAACAATAAAGCCTCTGTTTTTCTCACAACAAGGAGAGGGGGAGCTATGCCATACATGGTCTCTGGCTTTATGATGATCTAACATAGGCTTATTGGACAGCACAGACAGAGAAAACAATAGCTATGTGTTCTGAGCAACAACAAAAAAAAGAAAAAGATTTCCCCCTGGCTGTACCCCACTGCTGAGGCACTGTGGAGTCAGTTTTTGGAGTCAGTTGGGGAGAATTTAACATTGTTATCTAACTGTCTCTCACTTAGACTTTAATGATTTCCAAATGTTCCATCTGATTGCGTTTGGCAACCTTTGTGTGTTTAGCGTGATGTGTTTGAAATGCGAACAGCCTTGGCTGGCACAAGGCTGTAGGGTAAAACAAGGTCTGACCCCGAGAAAAAACCTGGCCACAGGAGCTGTCATAGGATACACGACACTCTAATGGAAAAAAGCTGTTTGGTACCTCACTCAGACCTCAGCGCTGGGTTTTCGTGTCACCCCTCATGTGAGATGGGTGTGCTCTTGCGTATGTGCAAGTTACACCGTGGATGTGTTTAAGTGGGTCATGCAGATATAAAAATGTAAAGGAGGTTTGCACCATAGGAAGATCTCAGGCTGTGGTGAAGCTTGTTAACCACCTGAAAGCTTGTGGCTGATGAAAAGGAAGTTCCACATCATGCAGGGGCAATCGTGGACAGCAAGTACAATCCTGTACACATAAGTGAATCTATGTTAAAGTCAAGTAGTCAAGACATTCACAGGTCACTGAACCGTTTATTACAGCTGACTGTGCAGTAGACAAAACACAGATATAGACCCAACAGACTGAGCTTCAGTGACCTCACACCCTGCTGAGTGCTGCTTTGCTTGATTGAGCGGGCTCAGTCACTGTTTTTTTGTAGTCGTGACTGCTGTGATGTCTGATTGAAATGGGGACATCTAATGGAAAGTATAAGAGAGATAAGAAGTGTTCGTCCATGCCCCTTTTTGCTTGTAATGTACAAAATTATTAATTTTATAGACAATAAAAGCTAACTTTTTAGTTTGACCTGTTTATTTTCCCATTCACAATTTGTCAAGTTGTAGTTATCATAATGGAGCTATATCCAGACTTTACCTTTTCTCTTAAAACTACTGCACTGATTAAACATTACACTTTTATATCATTAAAAAAATCCTCAAAATATAAACAAAATAAAAATTTTGAGGCATTTCTATTCCTTGTCAAAATCTGGTGCCTACATTACTCACAATGCAACTCGACCACTGACAGTGTGGTCAGAGATTCCGGTTATTGTTTTTGCAGTATCCAGTCGCAGGAAAAGAAGAGAAAAGGCTCCACCTTACCACACTTACATATCGGCCCAAATTATCAGAACAACAATAATATATAGGCAGCTGATATATTGGGCATTCCTGCTATTTGAATACTACTCACTTCTCCTCACCTCAGAATCAATTATTTATTTCACATTTACTTGTCCCTGTGGAAAGGCTTCTGTCTGAAAAGGACTTTGTACTTGTGACATTTGTTGCAACTAAGAAAGCATTTCCTTTATAAGATGAAGTAGAAGAGTAAGGTGACTTTCAGTGTGACTCACAATAAAGAGTGAAATCTGTCAGTCAAAGAAGAAGTCTCAAACTCTAAGAATATCAAATATGGTTTTCCCATTAAGAGCTAAGGGGGAAAACCCTATGTCTGACATGTGACCTTATTAGAACCCTTTGCAACGGTGATTTGCTCATTTGTGAAGTTTTGTGATGCCACTCAAATATGCCTGCTTCAGTTGGTTGTTCAGTGAGTTGCCCTGTGCAGTACGACTTATAGAAGGTTGGACAGTGTGAAGTGGATCCTTACTGTCAACCATGCTTACAGGTTTTTCACCTCAGATTGTCCTGGAGCTTGTCACATCTCCAAGGCAACTAGTGAAGTCCACAGCTAATGGTTAGTTACAGGCTTTACGAGAGAGAGCGCACATTTAAGTTTAAGTCTGGTTCTTCTCCTAAGTGATTAAAGAAGGTCATATTTGACCATTCAAGGGAAATAAAAACAGTTCAAATTACCTTAAAGGAATTATAATTGGAATGCTGTGTGTTGATTATATGTCTCACACATTACTCACTCTAGAGATGGTCAGACTGAGTGACACTACATTGTGTAGAGGAAAAACCTACATTATAGAGAACTCGTAGAAAAAGTGCATTTACTGAATTATTGTTTATGTACAATTTGTTGGTACTGGTTTCTATTTAGAATGAGGATTTATTTTCTCAGATAGATTAAAGGTTGTATTTTTAAGTTCTGCATGTGGAAAAGAAGACGACTGCTCTCTGTTGTAGATCATTATGGTCATAGGACATCACTGTATACATTAAAAGAAAGCACTCATACATGAAGTAGGTCAACAAAATGAAACATGACATTTGAAATCCTTGTTAAGACTGTAGCGTTTGATGTTAGAGCTGCAATGATAAGTTGATTATTCAATAAGTTGTCAATTGTTCAATTAATCACTATTTTGATAATTGATTAATCGTTTTGAGACAATGTTTTAAGAAAAGAAATGTCCAAATACTCATATTACACCTTCTCAATTGTGAAATATCTTATGGTTTCTTTAGTCCTCTTTGACAATAAACTGAATATCTTTGGGTTGTGGACAAAACAAGACATTTCAGGACGTCAGCTTGGGCCGCGGGAAAGAGCGAACAAATTGATTAATTGAAAAAGTGATTGACAGATTCATCGATAATGAAAATAACAGTTAGTTGCAGCCCTAATTCATACAGTATTCTTTTTTTCACCTGCAGGGCCTTTGTTTCGCAGCCCATGCGAGCTGCTGCCGGTGGGGATGGGACACCCGGTGCAGGCCATGTTGAAGAGCTTCACCGCCCTGTCAGGCTGTGCAAGCAGGGGCACCACCAGCCTCCCTCAGGAGGTCCACATCATCAACCTGAGAGGACATGCTCCAGAGGGACCAGACAACACTGCGGCAGAAGTGAGTCATCCTTAGTAAAAGAAGCTGAACTTGAGTTATATTCTCTACCCCCATAATTACTCTTCAATAAAAACAGTTAAGATTAGACTTTGTTCCACAATGGTATATAGCGAAGTCTTCAGCAATCATCTAAACCCATATTTACTATCAGTATATTAATTATTGAAATCTTAATAATGCTGTTGAGTTTTGTATGGTTTGTGTGTCTGTATAGTCCAGTGAGAGATAATGATTTCATTGCACAGCCTAACACTGGATATTTCCACTTCCCTCGTTTGTTCTATTTTAACCAGTGACTTTGATAATGTCTGCCAGTCATTTTCCCTTTTGCTTAGAGGAAGCTTGTTGGCCAAAGCAAAGGAGGAAAGGACTGGTCACACTACAAGGGAAAAGTGAAGTTTGTCCACGTGTTTTCACAAAACAGGCGGCACTAGAGGCTTGTTGACTGATTGAAGGATTATCTCAGGGCTAGCCGGTGAATTACTCTATTGTTTTAAGCTAATGATATTGCGAGCCAGTGTTAGTCAGTCACAATAACTCTCCAAGACTCTCTTATTTTCTGTATATTTTACTGTTTTAGATGCTGGTTTGACTGAGATTTAACACAATTAAAATAACCTTCTAGAGGATGATTTGTTAGTCATTTAAATGGCTAGTCATTTAATAGGTACAGGTAAAGGATAGATCTCTTTAGTGCATTCTTTTACACTCTCAGCACATCTCTTAACTGTCTCCCGATAGTGTTCCTGAGTTTAATGTCGGTTTCTTAACCACTCCCTGTCTTCAGGTATTATACAGCTTGTCTCATGGCAGGACTTCGCAGTTAGCCATAGTTTTAAGATTAATCATGGCCCCACGGCCTGTGAACACGCTGCGTCTGGATTTTAACCTGTCCCAAGTTCGCAAGCCCCTCAGTCACAGCAGTGTGAAAAGCAGCATGTATAGACTTGCCATTGCATTTCTGCTGCTGATGTAGGCTTAAACGTTGCCTAGGCCAAATATACAGAAACACAGTGTGTGTGAGTATGCTGAATCAGCTGGAAAATACCGAAAGTACTCTCTGGCTTCAGTGGCTGTGCTTGTTCTTTAGTGCACCACCCTCAATGATAGATTCCTGTAATCAGTCTTTTGTTGTAATCTGTCATGTTTACTCCACACAATGTCATTTTGAGGAGATGATGCTATTACAGGGCTTCTTTTGCATTTGAGATTTGTCAGGTTTTTTTCATACATTATGTATTGCTGAGCAGTTTCACTGTGGACATTGCAAGGGATGCAATGTAATGAGGCAAATTAGGCTCAACATAGTACACTATTTAAACCAAGGTAGCTTTTTATTGTCTGCAAACTGTGCAATCCAGCTGATAAATTACAACAGCTATTAATTACAGTGTGTTCATGCATGTCATGCATCATGACTGATTTGTTTCATATACGAGGAAAAAACAAATTAACAAATGTCTTGTGACATACATTTATGCATCTATGCATTGCTTAGTGGCCTTTTATGGGACAGATTAAGGATTTTCAGCATAAACGACGAAGAACCTTTTCAGTTTTTTTTTTACTTCAAACAGAAAATAAAACAGTCTTAACTTGGGCTGTGTGTTGACGTATCATGATACAGCAGTCATATATTGTGATTTAATATAAAAAACTGTCATAGTATAAAGAACTGTCATAGTATAACGAACATTTGTCTTCTTGAGAATTGGTACAATATCACAAAATAAAATATTGTTATAAGACATTTTGATATTTTCTTACACCCCTAATCTTAACCATATTTTAGTTGCTGTTCAAGCTGTCACAACCCATGAGACTGGCTGTCTAATTCTTATTTTCACTTGCTCTCAAGAGACCCTTCCACTGGTAGCAATGGACCAAACAGTGGTTCATAAATACAGTCAACTGACAAGATCTGGCACCAGAAAAGATTTTCATATGCTTTTGTTTATTTTGTAATAATTTTTACATTGTCATTTGTTTTCTTTCTTAACAAATAGAATAATTTGCCGTGTAAACGATCACTCGCAGCATAACTGTCATGGATAGCCCAGTAAAACCAAAGTTTGAGGGGCTGTGAAACCCATCTCTTTGCATCAGTTTATCCAGCTGTTGGTAACCCATCACCTCCATGGTCAAGTGAGGACTTTTGTGGAGGAGGCTGAAATCCAGCTGTCTGTTCCCCTGCCTACAGCCTTGGCTGCAGAAGGTCACTCGGGCTCTGGTTGAGATTAGGTGGCCCTGCTGAAGCTCGCTCTGTGACTGGAAGTTTCTGCTTGTGATGAGATGAGATAAGATCCCCTAAAGGACGCTTGGACATTCTGCCCACTCCCTCCCTTGTTCTGTTCTTGATTGCATTTCCACCTTGGTCGTGGGCACAGATTGGCCTGTTCGGACACAAACACAGCCTCTTCCTAAGTGCTTAGCCTTCAACAAGGTTGTGTTGGAGGGCACACAGTGCGTCAGAGAGTGCTCTCATTGATACAATCTGCCCCTGATCTTTCGTGACAGCAGGAACTGATAATCCAGTGGAAAAAAAGAATTACAGCTTGAAACAAAAGGGATCTTGTTGTTGTTTAACATCCTTTGCCACATTTAAGCAAGGATGCTCTCACCTAAAAGTCTGTGAAATAGGACCACTTTGCTCTTTATTATTTATCCTTGACTAATGCGAGTCTAGAGCATGAAGCCTACTCCTCATTTATGACGCAAAAGTCTTTTCCAAACCACGAAACTCCATGAAACTGCATCTTTTCTTAAATAAATATTCTGCTTAATATGAGTATATTTTGAATATATCAAACTGTAACAACTTTTGGCTTAATAAGTGGCTCTGAAAATTTGTAGCTCGTTCCTTTATGTGGGAAAATAGCTGTTCATTCACAGCAGTTACAGTGGATTCAAACAGCCTCCCAGTTTAATGGTGAACTAAAACGCCCACATAAACGTCTCAAACTACTCTTGCAGCATAATCCATTTCTCCTCTGTCCATCTGTATGCTCAGTTTGTGCCAATCACACTTTTTTTGCTAAAATATGGCCATGTATACAGCTAGCAGGACCATAAACAATAACCTCTTTGGTGAATATAATAAATTCAAACTTGAATGGTAAATTCAAGTTAATCTTTTGATCAAAGGGCGTCCTCTTAGTTTTTGGAAAAATGTTTCAATTTTGTTGTTGAGTTAGATGAGGAACACTCTCATGACTGTTAAAGACTTGAAACAAAGGTAAACAGCTCCCCTGGATCTGTCCCAAAGGGAACAGCAGCTACAGTACCAGCCCCTCAAAATGCACTAATTAAAACGATAGCTTTTTTTTTTTTTTTTTTAAATCTATACAAAAAAAGTGATGATGATGAACTATGTTGAACTTTTCCTTTAATTTAAGTGCTCCAATCAATTTTAGTTGTCAGATGTGGAAGCTTGCAAATACATTTCACTCCCAGTAAAGGGTCTATTCCTGTGTTTGCTTTGGCATGTGTATCCTTTGCTTATTTTCAAAGTCAGCATAGAGGTGGCTGGTCAGTCTGTGATTATGTAAATTTTCTGCATTCTCCTCACCTCTGCTGAAGGGGGAGGATGTGGTGTCTGAGCCGCAGAACAGACTGTATTTGGATGTTTTGTGCAATGGCCTGCAGTACAAGAGGGGCCTGTGGCTGATCTTTGGCTGTGCAGTGCTGAACTGGCCCGTCTGGGTTGAGGGGCTGCTGGAGAACACGATGTGCCCCAGTGACTCCTCACTAAGTGTGTGGAAAGCGAAGCCTTGACCAGGTAGGGGAATAAATCTGCTATTGCACATGGTGTGTACGGCCTAATGTGGACAAAGGGGATCACATGGTCAATTTCAAACAGCCTAACACTAACACAGGCAGACTGACACACATCCTGCAGCTGCGATGTGTGAGGCCTGCTTCACATCTCTTTCACATCCATGTGTGAGAGTCGCGGCTTGCAGTTTGTCCATATTTTCAATAAAGACGTGAGAGCAATGAATTGTTTCCTGCCTGCACCAGTGAACCCATTCTGTATGGGTATTAACTAAGGGGTATGAACTGTTATCCACAGAAAGAAATGCACAGCTGGACCTGACTCAGAATACACACTTTGGCTCCTGGCCAACCTCCACACCGAAGCTGAGTTATTAAGTGCAACAGAACACCTCAGTAGTGACTGTGCATAGTGCTACGTCTGGAATATGCTCACGTTTAGAGGGCTTGCAGTCACCATAGAATAACACACCAGGAGGAGGAAATATTCTAATCATTCATTCAAGTGGCCTAAGGCTAGAAATATCCACAATAATATTTTGGATAGTATTGTGGTGATGTACAAGCCATGTGTTCAGATCTGCTGAGGTAAAAGTATACCAGTCTGCTTTTATTAAAAGAAGTCTAAAATAGAGCAAGTGATGAATGAGTCAAATGTTTTCTTATTGTTCCTGATGCATCCCTAATAAAGGTTTTATCTTTAAAACCGTTTATATTTAGTACAGATGCTGCAGATTAAAAATAATGAGTAACAGCAGCTGTTAGGCTCTTGTATCAACATAAAAAATGAATTTGGTTGAACCTAGTTTTCCAATTGTTCCTTCACAGATATCAAATGACTAAACCCAAGCACAGCACTTAATTACTCTCCATAATGTCCACCATTGAGCAGGTGAAACTGTCCATATTGTTGCAGTACTGAAACATGTCAGTTTGGCAAACTATTGGATGAATTGCTGTGCAATCTTGTGCATACATGTATGGTTCCAAGAAGATTTTGTTCTTGAGTAAATGATTGCATGTTAGCATAACTAAGATGGTTTCTTGTTTTCTTGTTTCCTTGCTTAACACCAGCATGTTAGCATTGTCATTGTGAGCACAGTAGAATGCTTACATTAGCATTTATCTCAAAGCACTGCTGTGCCCAAACACAGCCTCACAGAGCTGCTTGGCTGTACAGTAGACCTCTTAGAAAATTGATTTCAGGAGGAATTTCTGATTCTGTTTCCAGAAGATGTTTTTCTTGTTTATTATTATTTTAAAGGTCCAGTATGTAACATTTAGCAGGCTCTATATATAATAATATAATATTCATAGGTATGTCCTCATTAGTGTATAATCTCCTAAAAATGGGAATCAATGTGGTTTTGTTACCTTAGAATAAACTGTATTTATCTATGGATGCTGCGGAGTCAATGGAGTCTGCCATGTTTCTACAGTAGCTCAGAATGGACAAACCAAACACTGGCTATAGATAGGGCCTTCTCATGTATTTCGCTAGTTTCGCAGCCACTGTAGTTTCTCTCAACACACTTCACAGCCCGTTCTCATTCCCAGGTCAACAAACACAGACGGCAGCAGTGTTCAGTTAGTTGCAATCTGAAGCTTCACCACTAGATGCCACTTAATCCTACACACTGGTCTAGGTGCAACTGCAGACTAGTCAGTGCATTGGTCCAGTTAGGTAAAGAAGATTTTTTTAATATTACAGAAAATGAGAGTGCTTGTTTGTTTGTTTCTATGTTGTTTTTTTGTGTGTGTGTATATCCTGAAATGACCCCCTCCCCCTGCCAGACAATGCCCACTTAGCATTGCCAGACCACAGTGAGGGAGATTTGTTGGCTGGCTTTACTTAACTAGTTTGGGATGTAACATTTTTTTTTTTTATCATACTCTGGATTTTTACTCAACATTTCTTTTAGACAGTGGGCTGTTTGTTTCATCGATTCCTAACTCTCCTTTTCCATAAAATGACCAGCACTGAAACTGGCTCGCCTGGAGAATAATTTTTTTGAAACTTCAAAAGTGTTATTCACATTTGTCTGAAATAAAGAGTGATGATTTCTTCAGCTCCAGTGGTCCTGATCAAAGTAACAGAAGCCCCTTTTCTCTCTTATACCCGTGGGGGCCTCTAAAGGAAAGACAGCCCAGGCTGAGAGGCAGTATCCTGGAATAGGAATTGTAAAGTGACTGTTCTGGGTTGGCAAGTCATAGTAAAGTCTGTTGTGCCAGGTTGGCTGTATGTGTCTGCGGGTAGTGATTTCCTCAAATAATAGCAGAATCATTTTCTAATTTTCACAAAATGTAGTTTTATTGTATAAAAAGGATCTAATCTTCTAGAGCAAGAGAACAAATGAGAGTTGCAGTCAGAGTAAGCTGTGCCACAGACTAGACTTGCTGCTCAAATTTCATCCAAGCTTTAAACCTCTTGGGATTTTGAGGCAAAATATCTTTTTTCGTTGGTTGACTATCGACCTGAAGGTGTTGGTGTTTTGCCACTTAAGCTCTACCAAAACAATGACCTCATCCTAAAGTGTTTTTTTCTGCTCCCCCTCCTCTGGTTCAACAGCATAGGTATCAAGTTTGAACATTTTTCCATATGTTCCTTCTGTGACGCGCTAAAGTGGCCTTTTGCACCCCACTAACAACCCACCACCACATGTGCGTCTATGCAGAGATTGGCACTATGGTAGACACCTAGTTCCCTTAGTTGTTGCAAACTCTACAGCAAAAATAAGCAACGCAGAAAAAGAGGCCTGTCTGGGCGTACAGTCGGGTGATAGTGTAGAAAATAAACAAAAGGGGCCGGTGGTATCTCGAACCGGCCATCTTTCTACAATCAGCTTACCAAACATCAAACGCAGCCACTGGCTCTGTATCAGGGTGAGGCAGAGCAGATGATTGCTTTATCAGCTGGAATTCGTGGATATCTTCGACTGTGTGAGTGACTAGCTGGAGGAGTTCACCAAGCACAAACAGCTGGCGAGAGCTCAGTGTTAGATATGAGTGGAGCTCACACACACAAGACAAACTGCACACACAAAGCCAGCAATGTTTTTATTTGAACTTGCTTTGGGGCTTTTGTATGGCCTTACTCTTTTTGCTCACTAGGAATCATTTTTCTCCTGCATTTAATGATAATAAAGGTAGAGGGGTGGAAAGGCTGCATCCAGTAGAGCTGAAATATGAATTCTCCTCATTTTATGTGAAACAAATGATAAACTATAGTGATACTGTAGGAAGTGTGCATACCGTTACTGGACATATTTGTGGCTACAGCATCTAAGCTTCAAGTCTCTGGGTGGATGTCTCTCACAGCAGCAGTTGACTAAATTTTGAGAGCTAGGATTGCTAGGAGATGCACTGTGATCTACCATGGAGCATTACTGACCTGTATCGACGACAGTCTTTATCAGCAAGTGCAAATAATGTTGCTTATCAGCTGTTAGCGATATATGAGTGTCCTTTTGCAACATTCAGGAGTGGAGGATACATCGTGATGTCAGGTTCGTATTCCTACACGGAAAGTGAAAGCTAGCATGCTAAGCTAACTAGCTTTCACTAGTCAGCTAGTCAGCTTGTTACTTTTGTTGCTTTTCATCCAAGTAATTTTAACACCTACTGAGTCATCAAAAGCCCCTGAACACTTACCATTGTGTTTGTACTTGCTGTGTCTCTTTCATGGTGCATTCCAGTTTTGGCAAAACTTAAAGCAACGTGTTGTCCTTTAACCTCAGCACTCCACACCAGAGTTTAGTTTTAGTTTAGTTTTTTATTAGTTTCAGTGTTGGCTACACTTTGTGAAGGCAGTTGATTCACAGTCAGTTTTTTTCCTAAGTAAATTGTTATTTTTATTTCAGTCAACTAAAATGTTTTGTTTAGTTTTAGTTTTTAGTCTAGCTGATCAACTGCCTTCGTTGCTGCTGAAATTGAAGTGATATTACAAAAAAACTCGAGTACCAAACATTGTCAGTTGGTACCAACAAATCACACCCCTTTGAGAACACTGAAGAAAAATAAATAGATCTTCAGTTTCTTCTTTTTGGTACATACAGTTCTGACGAATTAAGTACACAAAACAAACACTAGAGCAGTACAGTATATACTGAACTATTTGCAAAAATGGGTTTAATTTCAGTTAGGCTCTAATCTAATCAGTGTAATCTTGGCCCTTCCTCCTGACCCCCCTCCCATTTTCCTCAGCATGTCCTGCCATTCTGCCATATCACTGAAAGATTGCTATCCAGAGGTCCCGTCTCATTTTGACGTCTTTTCAGGCTGCTCAGGCTTGACTGATTAGCATCACAGTTCAGGGGACAGGCTCCAGGTAGCATCCCCATCGTACTCAAATATGTGGGTGGCACTGATAAGAGCGGTCAACAGGTTTTGGTCCGCCTTCCCTCCATCACTTGGCTCCATTGCCCCGGCTCTCCTTTCCTCTGTACACCCTCAGTGATCCAGAAAGAACCAAGATCCAGACAGACAAGACACACGCACATACACACACATCAGATAACGCAGTATGATTGGTCCCAGGCTGTGTGCCTTTCTCCGCTTGGAGGCATGACTGTTCAGTTCCTCGCCAGGCCTCTTTTGTTTTCAGCTTTTGCAATGTTCCAAAGTTTGTAATAACCTTGGATATTGATCTGTTTTAACCCATACTGATTCCTGTTTAAAACAATACCAGCCAGTCATTGTTATTCAGACACCGTTCATCCATGGCTCAGTTTCATGGCATTGATTTTGATTATTATTTCCTGGGAGGGAGAGTGTGTTCTTAGATAAGTCTAACATTTCGGCTAATTAAAGGATGTTTGGGGTTTTCTCTGAATCAGCAGGGATCACCAGGCACTTAATTAGCTCTGTCAATAAAGGAAACTGCAAGGACACTGAGCCGCCCTGATGCTGAGCTCTGACTGCAGGGTCTCAGTGTTTGTCTATGAAAGTATCACGTTGGAATTGTGTGTGTGATTTAGTTAGCTTGAAAGGTCATGAAATTGCAACCACATGCTGAAGACGGGACAAACAAATCACCCTTTAAAATTACAGTGTCACAGGCATCAGTAGGTTCTAAAACTAACCATGTGGCTTGTGTGCGATTCATCATTCGGGTTTTTGTTCCAGTTGGCGCTATGCTTGTTTTTGGAGCTGATTTAGAGCTTAAAGTTGAGGCTGTGTTGTTGTTGTTTTTTTTTTTTACATTTCCATTGTTTACACATGCTACCATCACTAATGGTATGCTGTGACAGGCCTTGCATACCCTGCTACAGCTGTCGTCCCTTGTGTGGGGTGTAATTTCAGTAACAGGATAGCTCTCCATCCGTGGCTGCTGGCAAATGCGCCCCATAACTGTAATGGACACTGGACCCCCAAATCCCTGTGCCAGCCTCCTGATAATCAATCAGGCGTGGCCTCCCGGCCCCGACAGACCCTCTCTGCAGGGTCCAATGAAGGTAGCGACACCAGGGACAACTCAGCGCCACCTGATCCTTGCAAACACCACTCGAGGCACTTTGATGCCTGGTGTTCCTGCACCTCTTCTCTCCACACCCTGGCTGCATGACAAGGTCTGTTGCTATGCGCACCAGTCTTACCAAACGTTATGACGGCAACTCTGTGGGCAGAGATGCACACCAGCTGCTGTTGAATCGTGATCATCGCTTACATTGCGCAACCCTGCTCTGGTCAGTACTGAGCTCGGTATTATCACTGTTTACTCACTAAACCTTACTGCAGATAATTACCACAGTTTTCCCTTTTTCACCGTCAGCACCGCTTGGCACTTCCTCTCCGCAAGCACTCTGTTTATGTTTATGCTTTCAGGTGACTCACGTCTTCTGGAAATGTTTCTGTCTGGGTTTAATTTCCTCATCTTTTACAACTCTCTCCCTCGCTCTCATTCTTCGTCTGTCTCCCTCTCTTCCATTTCTCAAAGCCAGGGCCTCAAAGCCAAGCCAGGTATGATTATATCTTGGTTGTTGTTATTCTCAGAGGACCGATGCGCACGCTTTTTCCTTGAGTCTGGACGAAGGAAGAAACAAATATGCAAAAAAAGAAAGAGTGCAGTGAGTTTCTAAGTCTCTGATCTGTTTGTTTGGATCACCATCCAGTTTGCCTCATAGATAGCTGCTCAGTAGTGTCTTCCATCGTCTTCTCTCTGAGGGACTTTTTAATGATTTTTGCAGCACTTTCATGGACCACATCACTAAACACTGGTTTGTGCTGCTCTCCTCCGGGGCTTACATCTGTGGAGGACTGATAATTAGGCTTTGATGCTTCATGTTCACTCTATCTATGCTGTCGGTGTCTCTCGTTAAATGGCTTCATGCGGCATCACAGTGACAAGTCTTTGAACGCAGAGCGTCTGCCAGAAGATTAAAATCACACTTTGCTGGGTAGAAAAGATCTCCTCTGAGGGAGACAGGAGTCTGGCATGCAGTTTGTTTGGTGAAGCATAGTGAGAGTGTGAGGGGGTTGAATTTAACCAGCTAACTTTGAATTTACTCATGTCATGTTATCTACCAAGGAACACAGGTACTCAGTGTTACCTGTGTGCCTCTCCATCATGGACTGCCTGTGGATCAATTCTTGAGATGTAGCTTTTGACTGATGCCATACTCATTGTAGCTATAGTGATTCAGTCACATCACTCTCCATTATCACGGGAATAGATGGGCTGTCCGGGAGCCAGGGTGTTTTAATAGTGGTTTACATTTAATGCATTTAAGTGAAACAGTAGATATTCTACTGAACTGTTTCCTTATTGCTGTTGAGTCTGTTGCCGATATATATTGCTATTGTGGGCCCAAGTTGATTCTTGTCTTTATCTTTTGAAACATTTTATTGATAAAGAGTGGAGATTCTTTCTCTGCTATCTTTGGTGTAAACAGTCCAGACTCTAACAGGCAAGAGCATACCCACCAGACAGCTGTAAAACAACAGTCAGGAATTTCATTTGTCAACTTAACATTGAACTGTAACAAACTCAATAGTTGCCAAATACTTGTTTCACCTCTTTCCTCTTGTTAAGATATTGTCAGTAATTTATGATAGAGCAGGTTTGCACTGCGTATGCAAATCTCAGTGTAGCAGGAAGAAATGTGGGAAATATTAAATCGATGAAAGATTTTACGCTGTTCAGCATTTAGTCTGTGTCAGAACCTATAGCAGTCTAACTATTAGATAAAAAAAGTACAGTATAGTTGATTGTAACTGATTTGTAGTGACTGAAATACAGAGCCTATGAGTGTAGCAGAAAGAATGGTAATGGCTTCCATTAACGATGTAGATCTTCATCTTGATAATATAAACGCCATAACCACATCCAAACAAATTATTGGTTTGAATGTTCTCTGCAGTTTTTCACGGTTCTAACTCATTCAAACACTCACTAATAATAAACTGTCAACTCAGTTTTACAGTCTCCATCATTGTAAGTACAGATCGTTTGTTCCATTATTAGCTTCAGTGGAAGCACAAAGGCTGTATTTACTGAGAAAAGAGAAGGGCCAATATTTTTGCGAGCCGTGACTTATTAAGTTACTTTTGGGCTCGTTATATCATATTGTGTGAATCCTTGTGGGTTGAATTAGTAATTTACAGGCTTTTACTGCTGACACACCGGATGGGGCTAATATGATTAGTCTGGGAATACAGATAGGAGGAAAGAAGAGTGTTAGACAGACTGCCATACCCTCTAGAGTATCATTCTCATCAAAGCTAGAGAGAACCGTTGAAAGTTTTTCAACTCTTGAGTAAGCTCTGGTTATGGCAATATTTAAAAGTTATGCTTATCTGTAAAGAGGATGATAGAAAGCCAGGCCCTTGCCTGTTATGAGTTCACGGCGTGCTCAGGCCATGAACCACCTGACTAGATTTGGTCCAAAGGGTCTAGACAGGTCTAGCACTGGAAACAAGAAAACAACAGCTTAGCTCCCAAAACATCAAGTTTGTTTTCCCCGTCTCACTAACAGACTGTGAAAATCTATTTTAACGGCAGTCTGAGAAGCAAAGGCATAGTTGCATGCTGTAGAGATGGTAACAGAGGCCCGCCACTTCATGTTTTTTTTCCTCTGTTAACAAAGACTCCACTGTGTGAAAGTTCAGATCCCGCTGAGGCTACATATCAGAGCTAAGCAAGTGCCTTTTAGGGAGAACACAGCATGCCGTCTTTGTGAGTTTATCAGCAAAGGGAGTACGTAAACAACCACAAAGCCAGATAAAGGAGAACAATCTACAACATTATAGCCCTGCAATTACACCAGGATGATAACTGTATCGCCTGATATTTTTGGTTATATTTCAGTGAACATGAGAAAATCAAAGCATGACATTTTCACAGTGCAGCTGTGTGAAATGTGATCATGTGATGTACTGAGAGTGATCTTGTTGTGAATTCTGTCTGTTTACCAGTGTGTTGTTCTTTTATGTGACTCAATCCCTTTTTTTTGTTTCGCCTTACCAGGTTGAGCTGCATCTGAAGCCCATCCAGTCTTTGCTGCGCCACCAGAAGCCACTGGTCTTCGTGCTCAACTCCCCCCAACCACTGATCTGGAAGATCAAGACAGAGAACCTGGCCCCGGGCATTAAACGTACCTTTCATGTGAGTCCAGCGTCACTAAAAGCCTTTAAATCTTACTTCCTAAATCTGTGTATTCATTTCCGCACAGGCTAAACCGTATTCCCATTTCAGTAGCCCTCTTCTCTGAGAATTATTTAAAGTGATATGAATTTGCAGAGGAGGCCTTTCCACACTCCACAAGAGGTTTCCCATGATTTGATCTTGATGGCATGCATGCGCAGTCATTTGTGGCGAGGCATTAATCTCTGTATACACATACATAATGTTTCATCTGTGCATACTTATTTAGCTACAGCTGTGCACTGCAGATGAATTCTTAACATTTGATTATCTTGATCATAAAATAATTGTAGAGCTAGTTTTAGATTAGTAGAAGTTTAAGATTAATATGAATATTCTTTAATTTATATTTATCGATTAAGTATGTAATCCCGAGAGTTTTGCTTTCATTATTTTGCCAGACTCAAACCAGCATCACTCCCTCACGTCATGGTGTAAAATGTATTTATCTAAAAAGATGAGATGTGCTTTGTCAGCTTTATTCACACTACATAACCACAGTCCCCCCCAAACAGTCCTGTTGATAGCTTGGCAGCTGTTCAATTCTGACAGGGCGTATCCGTATACCACAGAAACCCTAACAAGGGGGAATGTGTGGTAGCAAACACTAAACCACTAAAACTCTGCTGAGGAAGGAGTTCATCTCTCACCTTTTGATTTTGTTGAATCATCATTTAATAGTATTATTTTGTCCAATCTATGGTGCGACTGATCCAGATTTGTAAGATCAGCAAGACACTAGACCTGCAACGTATAGGTGATTAATCGATTAGTTGTCAATCGCCAAGTATTTTGATAATCAGTTCTGGGCAATTTTCTAAGACAAAAATGCCAAATTCTCTATTTCAGCTTCTCAAATGTGAATATTTTCTGGTTTCTTTAGTCCTCTATGACAGTAAACTGAATATATTTGGGTTGTGGACAAAACAAGACATTTAAGGACAGACACTGATTTTTCACCATTTTCTGACATTTTAGCTTATCAATTAATCAGGAAAATGATCAACTGATTGCCCTACAAGACACTGATGTAGCTTTTGTAGGATTGGTAGTTATAACAGGAGGACAAGTAGAGAATAACCAAAATATGCAACATGACTCATTAAGGTCAGTAACACAGCCTCCATTTTATGTTTGCTAACATTAGCCAGCATTAGCTACTGGTCATACCCAAGGCTGTAGCAGCAAAACTTTAGAATTCTGAACTTTGTGTTTTATTATCTAAGTTCAATGTTTTTTCTTCTTTTAAAAGTTACACTGAAATATCAAAATGATTCACCAGAGGGTTGTGTTAGGACCTGGGTACATGGGGAGGAGGTTTTGGTGAGGGACATCTCAATGTATTTGAAGCCTGATCCCCTAGAGAGCCAGCCATATTTAGTAAAGGTACCAAGGGGCCTCACTGGGAAACTTAATAAGAAATGTAAAAATGGACTGCTTCAGTGCCCTTGTTTAAAGCCTGAGAAAAATCATTGTAAAATGAGACCCACAAGCCTCAGCCATGGCTTAACTATACTATATTGCGATGAAAACTTTTTTCTTTGCCTTCATATGCTCTGAAGGCTTTATTGTATTTTTGGCTTCCCAGAAGTAATCATTTTCAATTGTGTGTTAACACCACAGCATTCTGCAAGAATGCAGTATCAGGTACACAAATTTTTTCCATATGTGGTCGGGTGTTTCCTTGCTTACGTCTCATGAGCAAAACATCCTGCCGTGAAAGCCAATGTGACACGGAGAAAAAAATTGCAAAATCCCTGCGTTATGCACAGGCTCATCTACACACACGCACACACATGTTATATAAAGAGCCCTGTGTTCCACTAACATATTCTTACATATTGTCCCAACCCCTTTGACATTTAGAATATGTGTCTTCTAGACCGTATTAAACTTTTTCAGGCTTATCTGACATGACCTTCATCAAGCAGACATGTTCATAAATCATCACCTCCGCATTTAGAGTAATTACTGTACACTTAAAAAAGGCTGCATAATAAAAGGATAGGGTTGTTTACTTCTCGACTTTCATCCAAATAAATATTTCTTCTAAGAGAATTTGTAGAGAAATTAATCAAATCGGATGTTCTAAATAAAACCTTTTTGAGGACCCTGCTAAATTGAATAACCAATATGCGAGGAGAACACACCAAAAATCTTTTCAGAATTTCCTCATGCGTGAGTAGGTTCATAGTTTAGAAATACACAACATGGACACTTGAACAAATACTTCTCTTAATTATTATTTCCTGCAGTAATGGAAATGTTCTCATGTCAAAAGACACTTGGTACATTTCATGCAGATGGATGTGCATCTGGCCTGCTTGTGTTTTCCTAAGCTGTGATAATGTGTGGCCAGTGAGACGGGTGTTTCTGTAGAGACCAGCAGGTCAGCATCACAGTGAACGTCTCCCCTTGTCAGTGGTGGCAGACAGAAAACAGCTGACAACCATCATTAACTACGGTCCAGGCAGAGCTGTTGCTGTGTGTCTAATGATGTTGGACATCAGTGCTTTTGCAGAGGAAGGAGTTTTCCCTTCTTTTTAATCTCACATGAAAAAAGAGGCTGCTCTGAATATACTTCTTAAATGATAAGATACATCTCTGTATTAGAGGAATATGTCAGATTAATTTACAGTAGCTACACATGCTCAATTATTTATCTGACTGGAGCAAATATATATTTTCTGAGACAAAACTGAGGCATTAGCTTTCTCTGTTAGCCTTTCAGTATGTTACTTGTGTGACACATAATTGCAGTTTTTCAAGTGGGGTGAGGAGAGATAAAAGGAATCTTAATAGCGAAGAAAGAGGCCTCTGCAGTCAGACAAAGCTTTGACTGACTGTAGGGCCCCCCCTCCTGAATAAGGTGTTAAGTATTTTGTGTTTGAGTGACAGCACTGAGCCCTGTGGCAGTGCAATCTGTTAGTATCTTATCCACCAGCCCGACTGCATATTGCTGTAACCCAGAGGAGTCCCAGACTCTGCTCCTCTTCTCAGGTTCTCTCCACAGTGACATCTCCTTAACATGCCACAAAACTCACATACCACATAATATCCTGCTGGAAGAACAATCACCGGCCTTCTCCTCACTGTTAAGATTCACTCTCTTCATCAATAATGAATCGCAGTCCAGCCTCCAGGATGATTGCAGTGTGACTTTTTTTGCTCTATGCACCACTGAGCAGCATCCATAAGAATAAATGGCGTGCCGCCTCCAATGCTGTATCCAGTTCTCTTTATTCATCCATGATTGCAACTGATTGTTGACTAAGCCGTTTAGCTACTGTTGCTACGCCTGTCAAACTTCATACGCAGTTCACAATAATAATAGCAACATACAGTATTTACTAATTGAAATTCATAGTAACTTTTTAAATAGTGGGTCCTTGGTTTCAGACAGAGGTAGGCAAAGGCCTGCTACTCATTTCTCATTGGTTAGCGGAAATGACAACTATTGCTGGCAGATTGAATAGCTATAGCTAGCTAGCTAGCTAGCTAATTAAGCTAACAGTAGCGCCATCAGTTGCTTGGAAACAGCATCTCGGGGTGATTTTTTGTGTTTCCAGCTGTCGTTTTAAAAAAGAGAACCATGTAAAAGGGGTCTTAAATATACCAACGTGTTTGCCAGATGTAATGCTATTGTGGTTTGGCTGGGGTTGCTGGAGTGTAAACTTACCTATATCCAATAAGTTGCAGGACAGAGCTGCTAACGTCTCCAACCTTTGATAATTTCCAGGACCGGCTTCCCTCGGGGGGTTAAATACTACACAGTGGATGTGCTGGTTGTGTTTTTTTTTTAATATAACCTGTATCCTCCATGTTTATAGTTAATGATGTGCCTCTTAGCCTAGGAAGTAATGCTCAGGTATTACTGTAGGTAGTAAGCTAGTTAGCTGGACATGATAACAATTGAAGCTTATGTTTAAACAAACTTTTTCCAATCAATACGTTGTTGCTAAACTATGATTGGACAGTTGATTGGGGAGGGATTTAGGTAGGATTTACGTAGTGGCATCTAGCGGTGTTGTTGCAAGTGGCAACTCCATCGCTTCAGCGTTCCCTTCCAAGCATGAAGGAGAAACTACTGTGGTCATGAAACATGCAAAAAAATGTCTGGGTACTGTAGAAACATGGAAGTTCAACATCGCAGATTCTAAAGAAGGCGACCCGTGGCGTCTGTAGATGCAGACAGCTCACTGTAAAGTAAAAAAAAATCAATCTATCAATCACACTAATGAAAACATACTTGAATATTATATTCCATTTCTGCCAATAAAGTCTCCTGAATGTTACACACTGGACCTTTAAATGTTCAACTTAAAAAAGTACATATGTACCACAACCAAAGAAAATGCAAAAATCTCGGTGCATTAGTGACCTTATCCAATTCCCACACTTTCTGATCCGTGCCTCTCAGGTGAAGAAGTTGCTGTGGTGAGAGCCTACAGTAACAGAGTCAAGAGGAATTGGTTTTGGACTTAACACTTCAGAACAGAATCCCACTTCCAGACCTCCCTCACACTGCATTTCCACTGGAGAGGCTGTTTCCTGGGACTAATTGGACTCTGAATCAGGCCTGCCAGTCCTTGTTTCCTGGTCTCAGTACTCTGGGCTCCATGGACACAGATGGGCTGCCTGGAAAAGCTTCAGAGACGCTGAGCACACTGTTGCTGTTGGCCACTGGACTCTGCCGTCCTTTTAAAATGCCAGAATCCAGACTTTTGTTGTAAAACATGTTCTCTGCGGTACTCCTTGTCAATCAGCAGCAGGCAGGAATCATCATGGGTCTAAAATGACATGAAATATGAACATTGAAATCAGGCCAAATTTTATTTTACCAAGGGACACTAGTATTCCAAGTGAGACACATGTGCAGAGTTTGCTGTGTTGACTTTGTGGCCAAAGGTATATATTTCTTTTTGGGGGTTAGGGGAGGAGGGCTAAGTTGCATCTCTGCTTGAAAGGCTTGATCTGGATCAAATGTTTTATGACTCTTGATGGAACAACACTGTAGTTTTGCTGTTGGCTCGTGTTGCCTATTGTTTGTTTGCCAAGCTTTGCTTTTTCACTCCTGTATTTCTTTCATTAGTTGAAGGCTTGTAGTTTGAGTTCTCTCGCTCTCACACACGAGCGCTCTCCTCAGTGTAATCGTTAATGGAAACCATGGGTAGCCACTATTGGTTTTCATTTGGAGACAGGAATGGCAGAGGAACGCTCCAGAGTGGCGCTGAGACATATGGTATTGTTTTCTCCACAACAGAGCCTGCCAGTTCACAGGAACACACGCACGTTCGCAGCGAGCAGCGTGGTTAGCTCCACATATCTCATCAGGAGAGAGAAGATCAAATCAGCCACAAAAGCATTTATCACATTAATATCACCAGAGACTTATTGCATGCTCATATTATCTATCAACCTTTCTGCACTTTCCATCACCCTCCTCTGTTTGCAACACCTCTTAATTTTCAGACAGCCTGTTGCGATTTCCCAGGCTCAGGGTGTTGCTCAGTGAGAACGCAGTGGAGGATTGCAGCTTTGTGATAATTGATCTCAAACATTTGGCATGCCTCCTCCTTTTTACTGCACATATGGCCGTAATATGTTGGTGCTTATAGGCAGGAAATATACTGTTAAATGTTTTGGGCCACGTAAGGTACTCTGGTATAGATCTTAGGAGAAGTTTTATGTTACAATTTAAAAGACAGAAAGAAACCTATAGCATTTAGCTGACAGTGATAATTGTATATTAGTGAAGACAACGGTTACTATTTGAGTTGCTGAAGAAACATGCCTGCCTGCAAATACCATTACAAACATAAGTACATGAGTTTCTACCATTACGAACATGAAAGCATGAGTTTCAGTCCCCATGGTATGTAACTAACTTCTCCTACATTCTTTGTTGCACTCAACTGCCAAGCCTGTGGAATTCCTCTTAAGTCAAGGTAACATCCAGTTTTCGTGTATTTGAGCGTCAGAACACATTACAAGGCCTTTACAGCTAACACAATCTAACTTAAAGCCAGTTTTTGGCAGTAAAAGATATAGATTGCTTAATAAGAGATGAACTCTATTTTCATACAATGAGGTTATGCTTTGCTTGGCAATGGGCTGCCACTTGCAGCTCAGAAGAACTTGAGAAAGACACGAGACCTTTGCTGCAAGCACTGGATGGTCACACCAGTCCAACACAAACATCTTTTAGATCTTTTTCTACAATTTGCTGATACAAGAATAATTCATTGGAGTGCTATGCTCTAGTCTAATCTATAAAGAAACCTTTTGCTTTATGTAAGTACATGAGCAACACAAGTGACATTATTAAGTGAAAGCTTATGTAAATTGTTTGCATTATAGTATATTTTATATGTATATATTGTACTTAAGCCCATGAACGAAGTTGTTCTTGTCCATAACTTTAAGGGCTCTATTTTCCTGAAACGGGGCGCAAAATCACGTGCAAATCCTCAAAATTCTTTGTGATTTTGGTGACCACATGTGTTGGCACAAACCAGGTGCAACCAGGCGCAGCTGGACACAACGTGGAAGGGAGGCTAAATACGTTATTAGCAGGAGGACTACAGATTGAACAGGTAGAGTCAGGGAGAGTTTCAGTAATGACCAATGACCTCCTCTCTTCTCCTGTCAATGGTAGAATGAACTTATGGCCGATGTATGATATTTATATATATATATATATTTTTTATATATATATTTCCCCAGCTGCTGGAATATAGGCACAACTGGTTATAGTTGTGCAAACAATTATTAAAGGATAATTAATACATTACTCACTTATTTATATATTTAAAGTCCAATGAACATAAACGAGTCTAGCTGCAGAAGACCTTCATTGGGTAATTGCAGGAAACCAATGGGTTCGTGTTGACTGTTGCCGATGAGGGGCTGGTACGGGTTTGCAAACTGGACCCGTGCTGCACTCGGCTCCAGACATTAAAGAAACAACCTCACATATGTGAACTATTTGTATGTAAATATTTTCAATAACATGTTTAATTTGTTGGTCTGATGGATCATTTTGTGGTGTTACTTGACTATCTGAATATGCTTCCATGCGCATAAGCCACAACTGCAAAATATTTATAAACATGATTGCAAGTAAAAAATGGCAAAAACAGAAAAATCACTGTAATAATGTTCTTGACATGATAGAAAAATAGTTTTTAAGCAGAGTTTGTACATTTGCTTTGATAAAATGTCCGGCCTGATTTGAAGGAGTTTAGGTTTTTAGAAGTTGAATCAACTGCACAGAAAATATGCAACTTTTTACAGGATGTTGTGGGCATCTCACTCATCAAGTATTCATCGGTATTAACGTTAAGGAACTCTGTCTCCACGTTACTTATCATTACAGTCATGTGGATATTGTTGAGCTAATAAGCTGGAGATAAACTCACATAAATGAGAGATTATTAGAGATTTGGTGACAAATGGATGCACGCGCCTCTGCCAAAGCCACCAGAATTGCCCCCGTCTGCGTTCGCTGAGCATGTTTTAACTCAAATGTATATTTGTGCCAAAATGAGCACCAAAATTGCACTGTGCCCTAATTAGCATAAACCCAACCTCGTGCAAACACGTTCACTTGGTGCCAGGAAATTACCAAACAGATGCAAAAAAAAATAGACTTGAACAAGAGGAAAATTGCATTTAAAAACTGCATTTTCCTCAGTACTGGCCTTGCGCCTACAGGAAAATAGAGGGTTTTTTTGGTCTGTCAACTGGGCATGCAACAGGGGAGACGGAGAGAGAGAGGGAGAGAGAGTTTGTTAAAGCCCAGAGTAGGTCTGTCACTTCCCCATTTCAAATTCCTGCGGTTTTCAGTGCTCTGGAAGGCCTGGAGCTAATTTGGCTTTCAGGCTTTCCCCTCTAATTCTTTGCGACTAATTACAGTCATATTCCCGCAATTAAACTGATAAACTCTGCTGAGCTTGGCAAGGTTAACAAAGAAACCCCCGGCCCCTCCTCACTGGCTCAGGGAAACACCTCTTCGCCATCTTCCTTTCTGTTATTTCTCGCCGTAGTAAACACACTAAAAATATAATCAACCTGGATTCTTCGACAGAGACTGTCTCCTAGGCCCCAGTATTTACTGCCTCTGGTGACAATGCCAGGAACATCACAAGGAGCGTCCAGAGGTCAGACAGATGTTGCGCATGAGGGGATTTGAATAGTTATGTCTGAAAAACCTAAAAAACCCAAAGGGATATGATTCTATTATCATTAAAGTATGATTGCAATTTGGGGACAGCTTCATAACATCGTCAGAAAGAAGTGGCCTTACGTATTCCTCTTGGATTCAAATGGACTTAATGTTTTAATTGGGCCTGCCAGCACTGTCTCTGCTCATGCATACAGATAGGATACCTAGGGAGAAAGAAAAACAAGCACGGAAATAAAATGAGGTAGGCTGTCTAGACCGAGTGCTTGGACTCATTTGGTTGTTCTGTAGGTTTTTCAGCACATGTGAATGTTTATCTCTCTGAAATGAAGCATATGGGCTGAGCTCCATTAAGTGCAAAAGGGGTGGTCCTTCCTCAATACAGCCCCTGTCAAACACAAATCAGCACTTCTTTGCCCTCCATATTTTTAAGACATCTCCCTTATTGACGGCTGGGCTCAGTACAGCAACCACCACTGTACTGTTGTCCTTTGGCAAAAATGTATGTACTGAATGTTTTTTTACTACCACGTTCCTTAAACGTTTGTGTGTGTGTTTTACCTGTTATGAGTGTGTGTGTGCCCATGTACTGGCCTTACTGTCTGTCTGTGTCAAGTATTTGTGTCCTGCCCGTTATCCCCTTGTGGCCATTTCGAAGCAGACCTACACATTTGTGATGACGCACTACAACAGTGTATAAACACTGGAAACCAGACACCTTATTGTGTAGAGGAACATGTGTAAAAATACGCAGAGCATATTTGTAGAAGCTTTGAAATAACGGTTGGGATGGAGTGTGAAGGATGGGTTTCACCAATGTTTAGAGAGCAGGTTTAATTTTAGAAAGCCTGAGCTCTTTTTTCAGTAAGCCTGCAGGTTCTTCATTTTATAATCCAACATATGTTAAAAGGAGTTCAGTTGACTCTCATGTGCATGTTGCTGCTGTTGTATTATTATTAATAATTGTTTTTTAGATAATAGCTTAACACAGCAGCTTTTGTCCTCTAACACTGCCTTTTCCCCTCCTCAAGGTATCTGAGGGCTCAGAGGTCCACTTTCAGCCAGGAAACATCTCCCTCTTCTGCCAGATCGAGAAGGAGACCCTTCCCAATGGCAATGAGCACCTCCTCAACTGGGCCCAGAAGAAGTACCGGGCAGTCACCTCTTTCTCTGAGCTCAGGATGACTGAAGACATCTACATCAAAGTCGGTGAAGGTGTGTACTAGATTCCCAAAATTCCCAACATAGCTCTAGGCCCCAAGGCATGCCTCCCTGTTCCCCGTTAGCTCCCATAACTTAACTAAGCTTCTGTGTTTGAGCCGTTGCTAGAGGTTTACATGCACTACTCTGGGAAAAATATTTCCTTCCCTCAACAGGCGTCCACTCTTTTACACTATTTAGTCAGCTACCTATGGTAATTTTGAGTTCTAGCTGCTTACAACCTTGAAACCCCTGAAAAATAAAAGGAAGTGCACAACAACAGTGTATTTGAGTATTTTGGCTGAATTACAAATTCAAGATCATTGCATGAAGAAAGTTACATAGTTATTAATTTACTACTTAATACTCTTTCTGTCTATCTCTCTAACAATATCTTCAAAATGATTAGTTTATTAATCAATTGACAGAAAATGAATAGCCAACTATTTTGATAATTGATTAATGTTAAACAAATTTTTCAAGCACAATGTTAACAATTCCCTGGTTCCTGTTTCTCCAAAGTGAGAATTTGTTGCTTTTCTTATTTTATGGGATAGTAAACAAAATATCTATCATATCTATCTGAATAACATGACAAAATAATAGGCAGATAATCAGTAATGAAAATAATTCCTAGTTGCAATGCTGCTTTTTATGTGTGACATATTTTCCAGCATGGTATCTACATGTCTAGATACATCAGAAAAGACCAGAAGAAGAGAGAACCTACGATAGTTATTTTAAAAAGGGGCACTGTGCAAATGTGGACAGACACAGATTGCCACTGACAGTATCCCTGGATGCAAAATCCTCAGAAATATCATTTGTCTCTTTTGCTAATTGGTGTTACTTTCATAGACTACAGTCAAATCAAACAAAAAAAGTACAAAAGCTGGTGCAGGGCATTCAAAGGTTGACCAAATGTGAGGTGGAAAAAAGCAGTGGTAAGCAGGAGATAGACTATGCCTGTCACATTTTTCCAATAAGTAAGGTGAGGGGGGAGTGTGTCTGAAGTGAAGAAGCACTGCAGGATTCTCAGAGGAGGGTATGATTGATCTACACATGTTTGAGCTGTGGACCTTCGATTCTTCACACTACTGGCCGCTCCGTACAGTGAACACACTGCACGTCCAACTTCACAATGCATCAGCTCTCAGACAGGACATCTTGTTTTTAATGAGCATCTTTCACTACATGGAAATAAAACAAACCTCGTGTCTGGAGAGGAATAATGGCTCCACTACTGCTGGTGATAAGTTCTCTCTCTGTGCTGTTAGTTTCTGCGGAGAGCAGAGTGGTTGCAAGCGTTTGGCTTGTGTCATTAGGGGGCTGTGGTTTGGCAGAAGCCCAGAGTGCCATGATGTTTACTCCAAGCTGTAGATTTCCACTCCTTCACATCATTAGTAGTGTTTCATGAAGATGGACAGATTCTCACTTTGCTTCCTAACCAGGCCGTACCAGTGCCACAGGGGTTCCGGAGAGTAAGGTGCCAACCTTCAGTTTACACTTTGTCCAAGGCTCTGTTTGCCAAATAAGGAAGCAGCTGTCTTGTGTTTTCTCTGAGTGCTGAGAAGAGGCCTAACTTTTCATGTTCTGAAAGTGCTCTCTTAGTAGTTAATGAAATTTTGAACAGTCGCGAAAGTGGAGGAAAAAACACTACAAGGTTTGATTAAATGTGTTTATGAATATTATTGTCCTGTTATTGTGGAGGAATTCTGGTAAACACTCTTGCTTAGTTTTCCCACGTGAAAACCAAGAGAGAAATGTCCCTGTTGATAAGAAGGTCATGCCAACCAGAGCACGCCCCAACCTCATCCAGCACAGGCCTACTAAGTGCTGAGACAATGGGAATACCAGCTGCAGGGATGTGTAGTGAAGTGAGCATGGAAGCTGCTCTTCAGCTGGAACTGCTGGGTCAAAGCAAACATCCACCCTGCTGAAGTCTCTGTGAGCAGGACGTTGAATCCCTCCCAGAAGCAGGGGGTGCTGTTCTGTCGCTGACCTTGTGCACTGACCTCCTCACCTCCATATTTCTCCTTTTGGGGATCAAAATAGCCTCCCAGAACCCCCTCCCATAAAGTAACATAAACATCTCTTCCCCTTTCAGATCCAGTGTTTTCTGACACCTGCAAGATTGATACCAAGTTCCTGTCTCTGAACTACCTGGGCGGCTATGTGAAACCACAGACATCAAAGGGTTGTGTCCTGTCTGGGCCCGACAAAGACCGAGAAGTCCACATCATTGAGCTCCAAGCCCCAAACTCCAGCAGGTGAGCAGCCAGACCAGCCAAAGCCGAGAAAACATGTTGTCATAGTTTATTTTTGAGGTCAAGATGCTCACACTAATCTCTGTGGAGTTTGTTTTGGATGGAAACATGAACGGGGGGGGGGTCACTTAGTGGTGTTCTTTTGAGAGAGATATTTCAAAACTGGGTCTCAAAGTCCAGGTTGCCAGATAATCTCGTCACTCCCTCAGTGGAGTGATTATTCTGTACACCCAGAAGACCACAAATCTGGGAACGTGTTGGTAGCCATGCTGTATCTCACTCTTTTGCTATCTGGTCTGTAGTGCATATGTCTGCTTTTTTTCTGGGAATGCATCCAGCTTTTTAATTTGTTGGCCAGACACAGAGGGCACAATAACATTACGCCGACCTTAACTGTCCAACATTCTTTTTCTCTCTCCCTTTCTGCAGTGCTTTCCAGGTGGATGTCGTAGTGGAACTACGGCCTCTGGAGGATGATGCCCCGCTGCATCGTGACGTCGTCTTGCTGCTCAAGTGCGCCAAGTCTGTCAACTGGGTCATCAAGGCCCACAGTGTGATCGGCAACCTGGACGTAGTGGTAAGCTAGCAGCATGACAACAGATAAAAGCTTTTCATCCAGGAACATCATTTTTTTCCCCCTTTACAGACCACTGAGATTTGATAGAGTTTTATCACACATCACAGTGGCTCGCGAGTCATGTCACAGACAGAAATGTCATCACTTTGCACCAGCGACCAAAGAATTTGTCACACCAGAACGTGTGTTGAATTGGCGCCTGGTCCCCGCTTGCAGGATAGGGTGGGGATAACAGGTTAGGAGGAACTGTGAAATTTCATCGCGGCAGCTCCAGGGATTGTCATCACATTTTCAGAGAGCTGGGGACTGAGAGTGGTGGGGGCATCACATATTTTCAGAGCCAAGGCTACTGCACATAGAGCCTGAGCTGCTTCCCATCAGTCATAACGTGAATTACGAGCAGCGCTTGCTTCAGGCACTTTGTTAAGCGGCGAGCTGTTAGGACCTCCTCACTACACGCAAAAGACAAACACTGGCTAATTACTGCAATATATCAGAGTACCATTTTCTTAGAAATACGGTTTTATACATATCAACGCTGAGTCTGAATGTACAGTTTTGATATTAAATCTTCATTAGTGTTACTCAAGTCTCAGGATCCTTAGGAAGTGTAAGAATATGACACCTAGAGTATGTACACTTTGGAAGAATAGTTTAACTGTAGATCATGTTGATGGAGAATTGGCTGTTGCCCAACCACTGTAATTGCTCCAGGGATGGAATTTTAAACCCCATTTCTACAACACAAAATTCTGTGCAGTAAAACGGAAAGAAAGTCACCAATATTTTACATCTCCCAAAATATTTAATTCATTCAACTGTGGAGACTATTTACTGTATACTCGACCCTCGATGCCTCAATGTCCATTTGCTGTTGTCTTGTGTGGACCTCTCGGCTGTTTGCCCTGTACTGGTTTCAGTGGAGGTGTGCAGGGGGTTCTGTGTTTCCTCAGTGTGAAATGCTCATACTCCTATAGGGCTGCTGCAGTCATGACACTGCACTTTTGCCAGGCACAGTGTTTGTACAGCTGCCTGGTTACTGCTGTACAGTAAGTCAGTCAGGTTCTGTGAGTGTGATGCCAGGTCACAGAACAAATGAACGGTAATACTCACATATAACACAGCAGTTTAGGTTAGGAATGTGGATTGTTTTAGTACGGCTCTATGGATGACAATGCGTCTATCAATCAGTCTGTCCAACACTTTGGTTCAGACTGAATTAAAGTCTACATTATTAACATTATCATATATAAAGAATATTTACATGTTCTATAATGAGAAACCTTTTCAAAACATATTACATCAACTCAGTATTAGTGGTTTTACATAGAGTTTAATGCATTAGGGTTCATCGTAGGGTTATATTTGGGGCAAGCACATTTAACAAAGAAAGAAACCGGGTGTAGGGACAAACTGAAAGGTAATCATATAAAACCATTTTATTCTGTATCTACTGTATTGTTAAACATTTGATACATGGCCAGCTTCACAAGATATCAAACATACATTGTGAGTATGTGTTTAAGTGGTTACCTTTGAGTTTTTAGTGATAAATACACTAAGTGTGTTTGTATTCACACCAAACCAGAACCTGCCACACATTATCATCATTGTTACACTACAGACGGACAGTCAGTCTAAACACATGGCCATTTTTTTGGTCCGCAAATAGCTGACATTTTGACTTTTATTTGACAACCATGGTACACAGGATGCTGTGCTTGTGCAACCAGTGTTTGGGAGAGCGTCAACTATGTATGTGATATGATAGCCTCGTAAAAACTGAGGCCCCACTCCTGTCAGAAAGCGGGTTGTCCTCAGCGTTGCTCAAGAGACTTGAATGTGTGGGAAATGGCTGTGAGAAAGAATCATTACTCCCTTACACAGGGCGGGTATGCAGCAGGGCAGGACACGATTTGTAGGAGCAAACGAACATGTCGGTTTCTGAGCGTTGATTGAACTGTGACACGCCCATTACGTCAGACTCATGCACATGATTCACACTTGACACAGAATAGTACAGGACTGTACTTGAAGTTGAATATCTTTGGTAATACTTGAACAGTAAATCATGTCATTTGTTTCTGAAGATCTTAAGGGAGCTTAAATGGATGGTCTTGTTGACAATTTATTATTTTTGATGGAAAACATAAGATAAGACAAGGCTAATGACACTTCTGCTTTCTCTTCCACAGGCCTCTGATACTGTGAGTGTTAGTTCAAACACGGAGAGACTGATGCAAGTGTCAAAATCCCCCAAGCAGCACTTGCCATCGGGTCCACAAGCCCTGATCAAGTGGGCAGGGGAGCATGGCTACGGTCCAGTCACGTCTTACACCAGCACTCCTGTGGCTAACCACTTCAATATCCGACTCAGAGAGCCAGGTAAACTGAAGAAACATCTTCTGAAAGTATACTGAAGCAGAGAGCAAAATAGTGTAGAAATAGTTCAGGTAAATTATAGATAAAATACTACGAGACATACATTTTAGCAGCTGCTACAATTGATTTTTTTTCATGACTGTGCACATTTCACAGTCATAGAGAAACTAGGGTGAAATTATGAAATTATTTTATAGTCGTGCGCAATTTCCCTGCTTGTAATATCGGCCTTTTGAGCTTCTAACCATGTGTGACTTCCAGATGTGGTGGATCCTCTGGAGAGCATGTTTCCTCCAGAGCTCTCCATCCTGCGCGACACCAGCCTTCATCCAGGAGCTGCTTCACGACGCTCCGGTCTGCCCTTTCCCTTCCCTCCACCGGTGCCTCTGCCCCCCTCCCTTGATGATCGGCCCTGGGAAGACAGAGAGCCCGAGGAGCCCCAGGGCGTTCTGAGTGTTGGCCTTAGTGTGCAGTGTGAGGACACGAGGATGGTGGTCAGCATCGACAAAGAAAGCCTGCAAGTGAGTGGACAGCATTATTTTATCCATCGTGGATCCTGACTAGAAACATATAGGGATAGCAACTAGTATAACACACGTCCAAATATACACAGGAAAATGAAGAAATCCTAAACCAGAGACACAGTTTATTAACAGCATGAAACATAAGGTGTTAAGCATAGGATGTATTATTTATTAAATATTTGTTTTACTTAAAAATATTAATGTATTAATTTAACATTAATATGAACCTAAGAAGAGCAAGCAGTTACTAAAGCACAATCATAGGTATTTTATTTAAAATAATTAATAATCAAAAATAAATAAATACTTCAGACAGATAATTGATTACGCAACAAATTGAGACAGCACAGAAGCATATAGTTTAGGACTCTTCCCCTCTAATGTTAAACAGACAAAACCGTTTTTTCTTATATCCAAGTGTTTTGTTTCCCAACCAGACTTAATCCAGTGTCATCGATTATTTGAAATGTGATTTAAGTCGCACATCTGAAAATTGTTTCACAGTCTGATCAGATTTGCTTTTGGGTGCTTTCTTTGTTTTTACATGTCTGCTCTTGCGACACAAACTTGATGTGACAAACTGTGACAAGAAGAACGGAAAACAACAAACATGAAGGACACCCAAAGAGAATACCAGTGTCTGGATCAATTAGGGGGCTGAATGAATGTCTTCTGCACTGTGATTAGAAAATACCAATATTAACCTCCATGTTGCAAGGTTTTTGCTCTTTGAAAAGCATCGAAAACTGTGCACACATTTGTATCACGCAGTCAGTGTGGTAATGATAGCAAGCCAGATAACCTGCTTCAAAAGTAAAATGAAAAAAAAATACTGCCAAGTTTACTGAGAAAAGTTGTCATTATTCTATTACTCTTCATTTAAATGCCAGCGTGCCTGTACACAGGCTGACATTGAAGCAAATAGGACGGTTTCCAACATTTGGCGTCTGATCGTGGGGACAGCGCAGTTAGCCCACATCACAGAATGGAAACTGGCATAGACTGTAATTAGGAGAAGCTGGAGCTGGAGCTAGACCACCTTGTGGGATTTGTTTATTCCTGGGAACTTGAAGTCTTACACAACCGCTTTGACTTTTCAGTCTTTTTTTTTCAATTTTGAAAATGAGTTAATAAAGAAAAAGTTTTTTTGATCTTTATCCAAGGTTGCCATTTTTTGATGTTTCCTCAGGAAAATGGGTTTACTCATGCCAACCTCACGCTCCAAGACCCAGCTTGCAAAGCAACAGTCAATGCCACCCACTACACACTGGAAACTTCTCTGACTGGCTGTCAGACCAGCATCTATCCCATGCACGGTAGCCCAATGGCCCTCCACATCAACTCTGTAAGTACAGTACCTATTATTACATTTTAGTTCAAACAAGTTGTGCCAATAAAGCTACTTAACCTGAAGCATGAAAAGTGGCCTTGTTTATTTTGACTTGTAGACTTATTTGGTTAAAGGTGTGATTACCAAAAACTAGAACTACAAGTTTTATTTATTTTTCTGCAGTCATAGCACTGCCTAGTGTTCTCCAAAAGGGGGGGCATTTTTGGTTTCAACTGATGATGCCTTAGTACTAAGATCTGATCAGATTTTTTTGTCTGTCTGTTCACATTATTTTTGAAAATGTGGCCCATATCAGATTTTAATGTGAACAGGTCACACTCCTGAACTGACCCTGGATAACTAGGGATGTCCCGATTTGATCTCAAAGATCGCACTGTATTATCTAAACCAGAAGATACTCAATATTAAACAACTCGGTGTTAGCCATTGCTTAGTCATTTTAACACTCCATATACTACTCCATGACTAGGGCTGGGTATTGTTAAGAATCTCACAATTCAATTCGATATTTATTTTAAATGCTTTGATATCAATTCAGTAATAAGGAAATTACAGCTTCGGGACGGCAACTTCCGTCATTTGTTTGCGTGTTGGTATGGCATATCATGGTTCGAGTATGTATACCATCTTCTTAAAACCCCCGTTTTCCACGACACTGTACGATCGTAGGTCCTTACATATGAAGACGGCCACAGACTCCATTATCTTCTGTGCGCGGACAGAGTTTGGCGGCAGTTTGCAAAGGAAGGATCTGTCGAGTTGTGTCTGTTTTGAATCCACAGGTTTAGCCGCGGGTTGCTGCAGAGCATCTGCATGGTGTCGGCTTAAGTGGTTGCGCAAATTTGTTGTGTTATTGCAGTATTTAAGTACTGCCTGGCACAGCTTACACACTACCTTACTTTGGTCTATTTCCTGTGTTCCGGGTTTACACTGCTTTTAAATTTGAAGGCGCTGGTTTAACACTGCTACTTCCTGCTTCGGTTGCCATGTTGTTGTTGTGTGGTCGAGTGCGGCCTCCGTCCGTACAACGCAAATCACACAAAGGTGCCGTGCCCCCACTGGCCAGGGGCTTAAATCGATTGAGAGGATTTAATGAATCAATATTGAATTGTGAAAAAATATATTGCAATGCATTGATGAATCAATATTTTTACCCACCCCTATCCATGACTCTACAAGTTACTCCGCTATTTTAAGTTACTATGTTATTCCATGGCGGGATTGAATCACTGGGTAATGTAATGAGTGCTGAGGTTACAGGACTACCTGTTGCCGTGAGTCTGGTTGTTTGTCCCAACTGAACCAACGGTAGAGTGCCACTAGTGTTGGTAAACCCCCTCCTTTGTATGGTGTGGGATAAGCACTACACAGAGTATTCGGGAGCTTCTGATGACTAGGCAGGTGTTGAAATAACTTCCAATACAAATGCCTTAAAGCACTGACGGTACAAAAAAAAAAAGGAAATTGACAGAATGTTTCCTAGCAACGTCAGCTATCCAATGTTAGTCACTAGCTGATGGGCAACGTCTAGTCAGAGGCTTTAAGCTTAAGCACTTTTTCCACAAATTGTTCTATTCTCTTTTTTGAGACAAATTGAAAATTGAAAAATATGCACAATTAGAGTGTATATTTCAAATAATCTATAAAGTAAATTTTCATGTAATGGTGAACACTTGAGTGTTTTTATGGGACTTTTTATGGCATTCGCATCTGACATGCCAAGTTATCTTCATTATTATGGAATGCATTTATTCAGCGTGTTTGTTCTAACAAGCAAGGATGAATCACTTCCTCCCCAACCTTTTGAAATCTTTTGTGGAGCAAAATTTGGAACAACACTTTTTCTATCCAAAGCAGATTGAAAACCCGGGCACACGTCCAAGGTCGTCTTTTGTGTTAGCACTTGGATGCAGGGATAACCTCTGACCTCTAGTCAAAAGAGATACAATTTCATTGTCTCAGTCTTTCACACATCAAAGATAATCTGTTTTGGCTGTTGTTTCTCCTCTCCTGTGACAGACTGATTTAATTCAGCTGTGGCACCAATGGCAGGTCAACAAGCATTTGGTGCAGACTTAAGAAAAACACTGTTACTGTCATTGAGATTGTCCTCTCACCTCATTAAATCAAAATTTTCTCAAAGCAGCATGTACTCGTCTCAGACCCCTAACATTCCACTACTCTACTGAGAAATTAAAAGCATGTTTTATGTTTTTAGTCCAGGGTGAGTCCCAGTGCTGAAGCCACAGGACATTCCCACATTTTAAATCCAACTCATTGGTTGCAGAATGTTTTTTTTACTGACCCCTCGCGAAGATTCAAATCTTGCTTTTGGCTTACTGAACACACTGAATTGAGCAACACTACTCACAACTGGATCTGTTTAAAAAAAATGTCTGGAAAGGAGTTTTGTGAAAGTTTTACTTTCACATACTAACTAATGTGTCTTAGATTTTGTGAATAACAGACTTCTCTGTGGATTGCAGGTTTTGATAAGTCATGCTGAGACTAAGGATGGGAGTGGTGGGCCGACGGATTATGAGGATCTGGAATCTGGAGACCTGGTGTTACCGAGGGAGCCAGTGGACTTAGGGAGGACATTTACGGAGCCCACAGATCACCAGTCCGTCATAGTGGTAAGTCAGTGGAATAATTTTGGTTCTGTCTCTGTGAGAGCTCCATTGCAGGGTGAAAGTTGACAAGTCAAGACCACCGATCATCTACATCTCTATGTAAATCAGGCCAAGTTGGAAGAAACTCCATTTCCCAGAGTCCCTTGGTGCTAGTAAAGACTCATCTGGCTCCTGCAATCTCTGTCTTTCCATGATGTTTTTTGAACTTGACCTGACATTTTCCATTTTGAAGTGTCTCCATCTTCTTCCATCTTCTGACGGAATGGATGAGACAAAGGAAAATAATCCTTTGTCTCATCCATTCCTCATCTCCCTCTTATTGTTCTTGTTGATACAGTATCTCTAATGTTCCTGCCCTATTTTTCTATTTTCTTCTTAATGTGGTCAAACACAGACACACAGTCATGTAGGGCGAGTGTGCTTAGCAGTGGAATCTCATGTCAGATCCCTGCTGATATTTGTGTTGGCTTTTTGTCTTATTCTCCTCCTAGTTCAATTGCACATACCGAAAGAACCAGGAAACCTCAGAAACACTTCCCAGGATTGTACCGGGACCAGGGAGGCAACCGGTCAACAACATGACGTTCAACATGGAGTTGTACAACACACTGCCATTCAACAACCCCTCACGCCAGGCCTTCTACACCGTTTCACAGAATCAGCAAGTCTTTGTGGAGGTATGCGTTGCATCCAACACATTACCTCTTATTTCTTATGCAGCTTGTGTTTTTGTCCCTCAATTAAAACTTTAGAATGAAAACTTTGCTGTGTGTACTCTCTGTCTGGGACTTGAGCTCTTCCTGCTTTGATCTCTTAGTGTGGCATCCACAAGGTCAATTTGTATTTTGTCTAGTTGGGGCTAAAAAGCTAACACTCACATTCACCCCGCATATTCGTTGTATTACCTCTCTACGTGTCACAGTATCCTGTCTGTCTGGCTCAAAGTCCTGTCTGTCTGACTGTTTTTGCAACAGTAATTATGGAGGTCATGTAAGAGATGGCAAGGACTCATACTTTGAGGTCCTTTGAAGAGATGATTTATGGTGATATCAGCAGGAGATGCTCCACTCAGTGTGGACGCGGAGCCAGCTGGTTACAAAGAGTTTTCTGTGTATGTGTTTTCAATGAGGATACCATCACTGACAATCCAACAGAAGTAAAGAGGAAGAATAATAACTCAAGGGGCTGTCTTACGGATGGAAAGATATTACGAATGTCCGACTCACTGAAATTACTGAAATACTTACTGAAGAAATTTGTTGCAGTTGGCTAATCTGTTGGCAAATAGTGGGAATAGGAGTTAACTAAACATTAAAGTAGAACCAATTTAATGAGCTAAAGGATGCTTGAAAGCAGATGATGAAAACTGTGTTGGTCACTCTGAGCAACCTACTTCCATTTAAGTACAGTTTGACATTTTGTGAAATGCATCAATTTACTTTCCTTTTGAGAGCTAGATGAGAAGATTGATATCACTCTCATGCTCTGAAACTACACCCAGAATCCATGCAAAAACTTAAAGCTGCAGTAGGTAATTGTTATACAAATATTTCTTAGTCATATTTGCTGAAACCTTCACTATATCCTGACAGATTGTGAAACAATCTGGTTCCTCTGGCTCGTTCTAGTGCTCCTAATGGCATTTGCAAGAATCCACCGGGACTGAACGAAAAAAAACAAGAAAGATAGCTGATTTATAGGGTATTGCACGATTATTATGTTATTGTTATCATGAGTTACAGAAAATCTTAAAAGAATTAAAACCAAAGGGGATTTTTGTCAAACGCTTTATTTGAATTTCACAAAGTATGTCCTATAATTTAAAAGAGTTCAGTATTTTTTTAATAACACTAATACAGTAGAATTCAATACCGTAGATAAGCATACATTATATCCTAACTGTCAACCTCAGTATACTATGGTATCGATATTCAGCTGCAAACCTAGACTCTTTACAAGAGAGTGAATAAGTGTACTTCCCAAAATGTCAGTTTACTCTTTTAAGGAGTTTTCCACACTCATCATTACTATCTTCTCATGACAAATGATCCCTGTATTTGAAGAATAAATGTTTTATTCTTCTCCCTCATGTGCTTCAGGTCACATCAACCACATCAGATCCGGAGCTGGGTTTCACCATCGTATCGTGCTTCATTTCTCCTAACTCCAACCACATCGTGCCCTCAGAGTACACTCTCATTGAGACAGTCTGCCCCAAGGATGACTCCGTCAAGTACTATTCTAAGAGGGACTTCCCTGTTCCTCACATACAGACGGAGAAGAAAGGTTTCAGCTTCATCTTCAATTCAGACTTCAACATGTCCCTACTTTTCCTGCACTGTCAGATGTCTCTCTGCTCCAAGAGATTCCATAGCAACCAAAGACTACCACCGGTATGAAACATAGTCTTCTCCAAATTCTTTTACCCTTTTGCATGTTTAATGAATGTACTGTACAAGCCATCAAAGCTGTTTTAGTCTCCCCAGACGTACATATTGTTTGTTTGACAATATTTTAAGTCGGTGTGGTAGTGAACTATCTTTACTCTGGCTGACCTGAGCCATTCAGAATCAGGTCTGCACCCGAAGCTAAGCAGGAAACATGAATCGGTGTAAAGTTTGCCAAGTATCCAGCTGCAGAACAAAATAAGCATCCATCTTAGCCATCATTTTCATTTTTCTCTTACTGTGTTATCTGTCCAACTCAATCTCTCCAAAAATCTCTTGCAAGCACTTTCCCTTTTCTGTTTTTTCACATGAAAAAGGTAGTGATAAAGTATAAGCTGACTTGTGACAGTGAAGCTAATTGTTATAGCTTGATTACCATCAGGGTCAGGTTAAAGCTCATGGGTTTGTCATTTGTTTGATTTCCAAGTTTATACTTTGGGTCAGATATGAATGATGGCATTTACTTGAGGTTAAGAAATGTTAAATGTGTTTGCTTTTGTATTTATATTTATTTCTGCTTTCTACAGAGTGACATGTTTCTTTTTGTAGGATTTCTTCACTGTAAATGTTGTATTTTTAACTTTTTAATTCTCTTTATTTCTTTAATTGTATCCACACAGTGCTTACAACCCAGTCAGACCTGTGACTCTCTTACCGGGGAAGAAGTCATGGTTATGATGATGAACTCCAAGATGTCAACCAAGCCGCTGGTTGTGGTGGATGGATCTGCTCAACCAGACGAAACAAGTTAGTTCAAAATCACATTTTACCCCTACTTAGCCCTTGTGCCATGAGCTCAACCTAAATAAGACACATGTGGCTCTTAAAAGCTCCTGTCACTCTAATCCATGTTTCCGTTTTAGCAACACTACACATTATGAATGAAGCTCTGATTTCCATTGTTTTGAGTATGAAGTTTGATAAGGAGTAAAGAGAGAAGCCGGTCCGAGGGCGAGGAGAAAGAGAAAGCTCGGTCCGGTACTTGGAGATTAGACCAAACCACAAAACACTGCTCATCACTTCCCCACATCTGGTCATCATCAACTGCGATGTGTGTGTGTGTGCACACGCATGTGTCTGTTTACATTAATGTCTGTACACAAGAGTGTGTTTTTGGGTGTGTGTACATACTAGCATGTGGTTAACTGCAGTAAAGGAGGCGTCTGCTAACACTGAGGCCCAGTTCGGGCTCCTCTGGAGTCTGGACCAGTCCATGCTGAGGGAGAGGTGGAAAAGAGGAGTCATACAGAACCAAGCTCCAGTTGTTTTCACTTAGGACCTTCACTGTGGCCTCCCCTTTCCACTAGAGAAGGGAGGAGTGTGTGTGTGTGAGGGGAGTGGTGGTCCTCTTGTTGGCTTTGGGAGTCCAGCCAGAGAGCCTAAAGGCCCCTCGATCATCACTTGTTTAGTCACTCATTCATTCGCTTGCTGTGTTGCGGAGTCTCAGGGGCTGTGAGTGTGATCAGAGGGAGGGAGCAACCTACAGATTGTGGGGGAGGCCTGAGGTAACCACCCGCACATTTTACTAATTATGACCTAAACTGGGATGGGGTGATATCATGAGTACCCAATCTCTGGTGGACTGCCAGAGCTTTTCAAATCAGCATCCCCTCTGAGCAATGACATCAACAAGAAAGCTGTGGTCAGTTTAACTATATTGACTCATGAGTTTACACACCATTTCAATCAGTGTAAGCTAGAGCCCGACTGATATATCAGCATGGCCGATATTGGCTAATTAAAGCTTTTCGTGGATAAATTGGTATATATGCGTGCTGATAAGTAACATGAAATAGTGGAGAAATGACAATGATATGTTTGCTGTAAAACAGTCACATACAATATGTTGTCCACCAGAAAGCACTGATAGCACAGGCTTAAGAGTGACCTTATGGTTTAAAAAAGCTTTATGACTTTAACTTTACGCAGTTGTGATTAGTGTTTTTCACAATTTTCTGAATTTGTATTGACCAAAAGTTTAATCAGTTAATCATGAAAAATAATAGGTCAGTACAGAGTCAGTACAGACCCTCAAGAATCAATATAAATATCAGTCTCAAAAATGCCGTATCAGTCAGGCTTGAGTGGGAGTAGTCAGATTTGTACAGAAAATTGCTGAACAGAAGTGGGGGGATTTATTACTGTACATTTTAATTGGACATTTGGTTTCAGTTCTGGGCAGAGATGTAGATGCAGTCACTTCTTAGCACAGAAGTCCCAGTGTTGTTGTTAAAGAGGCTGCTGAGGATACTTGTGAAGAGAGACTCTGAATTTTGCAGTAATGAGTGAGTGAGTAAACGAAGCTAGTACAGAGCAGGCAGCACCGAGCACTGCCCACACCACTGTGCCAGTGCAGCGGGTTTATTTTCCATGGAACAGATTAAGTAAACACAGATATGCAATAAACACAGAGAAAAAAAACTCAATTTCAAAGGCCGTGTTTTATAACACAAAGGCATCTCTTATGCTAGGATGGAAAACAAAACAAGCAGCCTTTTCAAGGGCTACAGTTGTGCACTGGACAGCCTCCCAAAGAGCTGAACTTGATCTACAAATCAAAGAGGTGCCACTTGTGGCCAACTTGGTGCATGGAAAAACATAACAGCCTCAAACCCCAGCCATCAAAAGTAGATTTACTGCTTCACAACATCAATAAATTTGATCCCTTTTTTATGGATCTGGTAATGTTCAGGAAAAGTTGGAAAGTATCATTTATTTAAGAGGCTGTAGATTACATTATTACACCACTACAAGTAGTATTACTTGAGGTTAGTTGAGATAAGAGATTATTTACATCACAATGAATAAAATGTAATCCTATTTAAATATCAATTATTGTATTAAATAATATTGGACAGGTGGAAACTACAGTGTGTGAAATATACTGTGAGTGAATGTGTTCACCCTTCAGATTGCTTATCTTTCTAAGGAGCTGATAAATATCTGCGATGATGCATCACCTTAAAACCTGCTGAACGAAGGTGTTTTTTCATCCTTCACATGAGCTGCAGTATTCACTGGGCGGGATTTCAAGTAGCTTACTTTATCATTAAAATGATCATAAAACTCATCATTTAAAAACTCAACAGAAAATGATGTTTCTACTTGAGTTTGGATTAATGCCTCAGCAGATTAAGGCCATTAAAACAGTATTAGTCTTCCACACTTCAGATTTTTTTCATGAAGTATATACTGAAGAGAAAAATGTGTGAGTAGATCCCTTATAATAGCCCTGCGTAACTATATAAACCACTGTAGCTCATGAGTTGTATGTGGTGCGTATGGAGTCAAGTTATTCAGTTCATCTGAACTCGGCTTTATTCATACAAACAAGCACCGTCAAGAGTCTTACAGAGGCGAACGTTGGTTTCTGCTCTCTGTAAGGAGAGGTCAGAGTTGAACAAAAACAAGTCATTACAACAGGCGTGCTCTCTCATTCCAAAGCAGGCAAACTTACATAAACAAATGACGTTCATAGAGATATTACAACTGTTCCAACTTTGCAAACATAAGTCATGGGTTTAACTTCTAGGGTGCTGTCTGGTTCTATTAAAATAGTGAGCAAAAGTCAAGACCTGACAGATGTCCAGCAGAGTACTGTTCCCCACAGATATCAAGGCTTTGGTTGAAAAGGTACATTGAGTTTTCAGTTTGATGATCATGGGCGTTCTTAGACCAGAGTCATGTACATTTCTCCACGTGAAGCGTAACATAATCTATGAGCCAAGATTACAAGGAAACATTGCACACCACTGTCTCTCGCTGGCCTCAGTTGAGTGCGCTCTTCCTCTCCCCTCTGCTAACGGGGTTGAAAGCGTTAGTGGCCACTCTCTGCATTCTTTGCATAACAAGTTACACAGGACAGATAACAAAGGAGCGATGGGATAGGGGTGAAGGGTGGCAGAGAGGACGTCCTCTGGCCATCGTCCCCTCCGAAATTAAAGTCCTCTCTGATGACCTGTCATCATCCATTATGCGAGATGATAACTCAAAGGTGTTCTTTCCAAGAATAGCGCCCATTGTGCCGAAGTCTTGGACATGTACCAGGCTCGCCTCTTGAGTTCGGCCGTACACAAGCGCCTTTGTATTGTTTGTAAAGACATCATTACAGCTAAGTTCACTTTTGAAAGCCTTCCAGAAGGCTTTGAAATAAATGAGTAAGCAGAGTCAGTAGGTTCATCCTTTAGGACACTGTCAGCTTACAGAATAGCTGCTCTTTCAGCATTTTCCTGCTTCAGGTTTCTGTATCACATTCCACAGAGAGTTGCTTATCAACACAGGGCAATATCAGAAATCTGCTGATCTTCTGGCCTGTGGCTGACAGCCTGACTCGGAATATGTATTTTGTTATTTTTTATGTTATATAAGTTCATAATGTATAGTGTACATCAGCATACGTTAAAAGTACTTCTTTTTTTTCAGCAACCCGAAGCCCAACGGATGCTCCTTCTGAAGAAAGTAAGTTGTTATTCTATATTATTCTCACTATCTTACTACTCTTTTTCATATGTACATGTGTGTCTGTGAATGTGAATTTGAATGGAGCCCTAAAGTGTATCAGTATCGGATAGATATATAAAATACGTAAACATGGGACTAGATGATGTAAATACATAGATTAACCAATAAATTGTGAAATAGTTTAAGTTAAAACTCAGCTCATTATTATGAATGTTATTTAATTGTTTCTATTTTCTGTTTGTAGTTTTTATTCAAGTTCATTTCTATTTAATTATAGATTTTTAAATTTTATAATGGCTTTAATTTCATCATGTCAATTTTCATGATAGTTGAGTTTTTAGTCTCAAATGCACCAACCACCCAGTTAACGTTTTTTTTAACGTTATTATATTTGACAGTTTTTTTTTAAATTGATGTTATTGTTTATTTTAAGACCTTACATTTGGACAATATAGTGTTTCTACTGCCTTGTCTAATTTAAAAGAGAATCTGACCTGGTGACAGGTATAAAGAATGGCTATATACAAATAACCATTCTTCTCTCTGATGGTCTTGTTTGTTTATGTAAGTCATATAGAGGCATCAGATTTATATTGAGACTGTTTCATAACCAGTTAAAACAGCTTTAATAACCTTTAATTTATGCATTTAATATTGAACACTTTGGACCTCCATAGACTTTCTGTTTGAGAGGTTTTGAGTATTTCCGAGTTGTCATGTCAACATGTGTGAACTGCTTTGTTTCGCAGGAACACTTTACATGCTGGACACTCCGACAGTGGTGGGCATCGCATTTGCAGCCTTTGTGATTGGGGCTCTGTTGACCGGAGCCCTGTGGTTTATCTACTCCCACACAGGTAGGTCCTTTACCTGCTACTCCACAGCCTCGGCTCACCTCTCTACATTAATGAAAAGATAAGAGGTAAAGGAATGTCTGAGTGTCTCTGTGCCAGAAATGTGCCCCTGGGATTGCCAGACATCCTGCTGCTGACAGAGGCCAGTTCACAATAACATATTGACTCCTCTACTGTAAATATATCCTGTTGGTCAGCAGCAAGAGCTCTTCTCTTTCCTCCCTTTGAATGTTTTTGGGGGCTGCTGGGTGGTCACCGAATATTCTCAGTACAATGGCTGGAGACGAGCTGGAAATTCCCCTTGTTGGGTTTAGCAGCACTCACAGGAAAAGACACACAATCTGTCCATTAGATGCCAAGACCTTCCCCATCATCCCCAGCATGCCGACCCCAGCTGACCCCTTAGAGGAAGTGTGCTCCCAGCAGCCCTTTTGAGTTCACCGTTGCATAAAGCTGCCCTGTTCTCGTTGGCCTGACTGCTTGACCGGTGATCCGCCATGCCAGTGACCTGTTACCCCGTGGCTGATGTGTTCTCCATGGACGTCTTTCAGGATGTTTGAATTTAGAAGCCAGGGCTTTCAGAAAATACAACAATGTGAGTGTTTAAGTTTACGCTAAGTTTACAGCTTGGAAGAAGCTCCCTGTTGGACAGTGTTAAATGGTTGGGTCAGTAAATCATCCTCCCTGATAGTTGTGAATGTAGCACAGATACGGACACTTGTCAGAACTGTTACAAACTGTTTAAAGTTCCAGTCATGCTAAATCACATCTGTGTAAGTGTTTACTGAACGGGATTTCATGTAGCAGAAAATATCAGCTGTCAGAGTTTAGTGCTCTTATCTTTATCACAATATTGGTATTGGCTCCTCTTTAGAAAGCCACTTCATTTAAGCTTTATGGGTTTCCTAGAATGACAAAGGAACACATGCCTTGTAACTGGCTGGTTTTCCAAAGATATTAGAGGTCAATAGTGAACATGCAGAGAGAAACAGGTGTAATGATAGTTGTTATGGAAACACTTTCACAACGTAGAGATACATTAAGGACCATGTTCCTGTTGATGTTATTAAAATAGGCCTTAGTTGGGTGTGTCAAGCTCTCTCGGCTGAAATGACCTTACTTGGCAATATTGGCAGTTCCATGTAAACCCCAAGAATGTAGATCCCCAAAAACAACCAACACAAATGTCAGCTGAGAGTGTATTTTAAACTAGTGTACAGAGTGAAGACACATGAAAACAGTCTATCCCCTCAGGTCTGAGGACAATATCCCTGGCCTTTAGAGAACAAAGCCTTTTTTAAGTTATATATACTTATTGGTGTTATATTTGGGGTTTTGCATTCATTACAGTTTGATTCCTTATAAGGCAATTAGAAGTATAAATGCTTTAAAAGGCACTCCACACTATATTATTTGACATTTTACTCATTATCTTGGCACATACAATGTGTCTGCGTTCTGCCAGGGCTGTAGTCACGTCTGCCAAGAGATCTGCTCTCCACCTCTGCTCAATTTGTGAAATAACATACGAATGAAAAATTCAAACCAATAGTGAAAACAGGCTGACATGAGTAGAATTTTTTACACATTATCTGCTCGGAAAGAGAAACATGTGCTACAAGCTTAAAAATAATGGTGATCACACACTGCACACTATCTTGACAGCGGAAACTACACACGACTTTTAGCCACGCTAGCAGCAAGGCTCGTGGATTGTGTTGGTTGGTCGGTCTTCAACTTTGAAATATCTCACCAATTATTGGATGGATTGCCATGTCAGTTTTTGAGTTTGGATGAATGATAATAACGTTGGTTAATTTTACTTTTAAACTTGCACCATCGTTAAAACTATCATTTGTCCAAAACTTGACCAGATACTTGCAAAACTGATGACATTCCCATCAGCCCCAGGTGTACTTTGTGTTTTGTGTTTTAGAAAATTAATTAGATTTAGAAAATGTTAGGATGCTAAAAGGCTACACTAAGATGGAGATCATAATAAACATTACATGTGTTAAACATCAGCATGTTAGCATTTTAGCACACTAACATTAGCATTTAGCTCAAAGCACCCCTATGTCTCAGACATATCATATAGCCTCACAGAGTTGCTAGCATGACTTGTTCTTTCAAATATTAGTAATTGTCATTGATTTAACAAACACATACGAAATATTTCACTTGTCAAATTAGTCACTTTCAAAAATGTGAAACAAATATTTTCAAGTTTTTTTTCATGTACTTGGACACTGTTGAAGTGTTGACTGTGCCAAGAGCAGGGTTGGGTCAGATTACTTTTACATGTAGTCAGTTATTAAATACAAATTAGATGGCAATGTTTGTATTTAGTAACATAATCCATTAGATTACAAAACAATGTTTTTAAAATGAATACTTTTGGAATACTACAAAATCAATTTAAAAGACAAAAGAATTTGTGTTGCACATTTCTGAAGTTGAAGTGAATATTGGCAGGAATGGAAGGCAGTTTTGGAGGGACTGAACTTTCCATCTTGACTCAACACTGTTCTTTTTTCTCCAAGTTATTAGGTCATTGGTTATCATGAAATAAAGTTTCATAATTGTAAAAATGACATATTTAAAAGTCCTAATCAAAAATGTAATCAAGTAATCCTTGACAATGTAACTAAAATCTAATTACTGGACTTATTATAGTTACTTATTTTTTGTTATCTGATTACAACCCAACCCTGGCCAAGAGATACTGAGGTTGTGCTTCTGCTTTTGTGTTTCGTCCAGAGGATAAAGCAAATTGTCAGACATCTGTTTTCAGAGTTTTCATACACAGTATGTTTCTGTAACATTAAAGCAGCCTTTATCTCTCCTATCTAGAAAGATAATATTGGACTTGGGAATTTATATTTCCTCAGACAGATGAGGTGAATCCAAGTCCCTTTTGTTTTGTAGAACTCTCTGTCCTGTGAGGGAAAGACCCCTGGCAGTTCTGCTCTGGTAAACATTAACAGGGGCCCCGAAGAGGGAGCGGGATGCAAGATGGCCTGTGGACACAATGTGCCTGCCATATATGCAAGCACTCATACAGACAACGTGTAGGACGAACCAAGCTGTCAATAGAAAAATGTTTGTCTAAGAGAGATAATTTTATTGTATACTCTCCATTATTCTGGGAGGAATAAAGCTTGGAAGCAATAATTGCTCCAAATTCTCAAATTAAACACAGACTTGGCTTTGTTTCAAAAGCTGTTCATTGTCTATCAGAGACATTTCCTGTAAACAAATGTGAAAACTTTGATTTGGCCCTTCATTTTAAGCATTGGATCCTGAGAGTCTACGAAATGAAATGCTTATTTAGACATAGAACAATAAACCAGTCAGTGTTTTGAGCTCCAGTCAGAAGGCAGTCTTGTGTTTGTTCTGTTTTATCTACTAAGGACAGGCTAATTGAATCCAGATAACTAAAGAAATGAACTCTATGAAGGGGAATCATCCTTTGCTCTTTCTTGTTTAAAATATCATCTGTCAGATAGGATGTGAGCGGTTGTTTCTGAGGTGAATTTCTTTTTTTTGGGGGGGGGTCCTAGCAGATGAAACCATGTTGTGAATCTGTGGCAGTAATAGTAGTATGCTTCAAGATAGTAAACGTTAGGGCAGATCAAGTCCAGAGTTCTGCTTGCTTTACTGTGCACATTTGCCAAGTGCTTTGTACTGAAAACTAGATTGTTTTTAATTGTGCTTGCGTAATAAGGTGTTAATCTACACACAGATGTGCACAAAACATCGGGATAAAGAATTATATTTTAACTTAAGTATAAGGGTTTATGTCAAGTAGTGACAGTCATAGTAAACAGTAGGAGATTAGAGTAATTTTTTTCTTTTAAAATCTAAGACTGCAGAGGAACAATGGAGGTTCCAGCATCTTAGAGGGGTGCAATTTATAGCTTTAACAAAATCCATTTGTCATGTTCCTGCCTACCTCCGCCTTTCTGCCATTTACATCAAATTTTTCTCTCTCCCTCTGGTCCAATCCCGTCCTCCCTTGCTCTCCACTCCCTCTACTGCTCTGTGTCTAGGTGAGACAGCTGGCACACAGCAGGTCCAGAAGTCCCAGCCCGCCTCCGAGAACAGCAGTGCGGCCCACAGTATCGGCAGTACGCAGAGCACGCCCTGCTCCAGCAGCAGCACGGCATAGCCCAGGACGTGACCCAGCGGGGACGTCGTGGCACAGGAAGAGCCCAATGGTTCACAGGGACCGGTTTGTTGATCTCCTTCCATGACAGGAATTTTTCTTTTGGGGGATGCTATAAGAAGGAAAAACATATGATTTAAAAAAGAAAGAAGACGACACACAATAACACTGTTGGTCCTTGTGCAAATTCCTTTTGTGCCACTTCAAGTGTGTGCAGACAAATATACTGTCCTGGTGTTATTGGTCTGTAATAGTAGTTAGCCTACAAGACTACAAGAAACAGGTTTATACCAGGCATTTCTTTTGAATCCAAATGCTGCTTTTTTCTGACCACAACACAGCCTTTTGTTTCTGACCTTAAATGGCGTGATCCAACAGCAAGGAAAGCAATCAGGCAGCAGTGATGTCAGTATTAGTAAGTGAGATGTTGATGGCTGGACTAGAACACGTTACTTTATGACATGCAGCCCTGCAGATGGCAAAGGGAGTGAAGCAACCACTATTATTAACATACGGACAAAAGTGCAGTATGAGCAAAAGTCGTCATCTTGACACAGAGAGATAATGGCTTTTAAAAGGCAGTGTAGGTATTGAATGTATACAGAAGATTAAACGCCAACAAATGTGAAAGTTAAATGTGAAAGATATGCTGATAAAAAGCCCCATTTTATAATGTACTTATTTCACTCCTCCCTGCATAATGGATTTACACACAGGTTGATAAAACATGTTTTCCCAGTGCCTTCTATACAGTAGTTACAAAAATGCATTTCTGTAGATGAGGGTCTGAGTCTCAATTTCACTGATGTTATGTAATTTCACAGGGGCATTATGGGATCCCTTTTACTATGTTGTTAATGTAATAGTTCAACATTTTGTGAAATACGTTTATTTGAGATAAGATTGATAGCTCTCTCATGTCTGTGCATTCAGTACAGAGCTCGATACAGGAGGTTAATAGCCTAGCTTAGCATGAAGTCTGGAAGATGAGAGAAACTGTTTATTTTGACATTTAACAAAACCACAAATTGTCACGTTACATTTCTGCCTGTGTGCAGATTGAAAAAACAAGATACAATGTGTTAATTTGTTAGCAATAGGGGTGTTGGTGGGTGTATTTTTGAGCTTTGGCCAAAGCCAGGTTGGGCGTGATTAGCCTAGCTTAGCGGAAAAATTGAAAAGCAGTGCTAAAAAGCTAGCCTAGCTCTGTCTAAAGCTAAACAAAATACACCTGCCTCACCAGCTGTGGCCAGACTAGCTTTTACCCCCTGCTTCTAGTTTTCATGCTAAGCTAGGATAATCACCTCCTGGCTCCAGCTCCACACTCAACGTACAGACATCAACATTTTCCAAAATGCCAACCTTTTCTTTAAGGCCTGTATATTTTTGTGAATATTGTAAATACTCGAAAATGTTCAGAGGCAGAGAGTGCAAATTCTGTTACAGTGCTTCTGGATTAGACCAGTGATTTACCAGAGTGAGATGTTAATGAGTTAATACCATATCTCATTTTAAAAGTGATAACATAAGAATCAAAGTCTCTCAAAGACTGATTTATTTGTTGATTGCTTTTACTTTTATCGCTTAATCATTTAGTCTACAAAATATCAGCAAATAATGAAAAAGACAACAGTTTACAACCATAAATATAAGATTTAAAACACAGAAAAGCAGCCAATTCTCATATTTGATCAACTGTAAAAATGTATATTTGGCATGTTTCCTTGATTAATTGACTTAAACAATGATTATTTTCTCAATTATTCAACTAAATGTTTCAGTACTTAATTACACATTCAGCTCATTATCCTCTTATCAGACAGAGTAGATTATTATTATTATAAAGCCAAATGTACAGATTTTTTTATCCCAGTTATTTTTGTATAAATCTTGGCACTGACAGCGTGTTGAATAAGCTGAAGCTCATTGTTATGAACATATATTTTAATGTTTTCTTCAAACTGCAACACCACGACTACCCCACCGCCTCAGAATACTATGAATGTTTGCTGTAGTGCCTTCCTTTAGCCTGTGTGTGTTTCTGTCAGACTGTGTGTGGGGCCCTTTGACCTCAAAAAGGGACGTCTCCCTGTTAACCGTAACAAAAAACAGAATGTGTATTATCTCAAAGCTTTTGATTTCTTTTTTTCTTATGTAAACATGTATAAAGCTTTCTACAGAGGGAACAGAGTATAAATATATATATTTGTGTATAGAATTATATTTTGGAATATATTTACCAAGAGAAATTTATTGTCTTCTATGTGTGTAAGTACTGTGAATTGTGGATGTGCTCGTATACATAACACACATTTGTGGGGGAATTTATTCAGTTTATTCATAAAAGCCTCACGGCATGTTTTTTGACACTTTGACTGATATAAATGAAATATTTATAGATGGAAAACAAAATTATTTAACGTTTTAGTAAGGAATACATTGTGCTAACAAACTTTTGGATATCCACCTACATTTTAAAAATCCTTGTTGATATTAAAAACGGAGTTGACAGGGCACTGACATCATGTTTATTTACCTTTTTATATTTCATTTCTTTATCAAAGAATGTGTCATAAAACATGTAATGAGTTTGTAATGAATATTATGTATAAAGGCTTTTCAAACAAAGCATTACTTTCTTCTGTACATGGAATACAACTCTTTATGGTCTGTTTAAACATTATTATAGATGTCAGCTAATGTTTGGGTGGAATTTCCCCGTTTGGCAGTGCCGACTCATTATTGAAGTTGTTGCAGATTGATTGCTGATTATGTATAAATATTGTGTTTACTAACATATTTTCATGTGAAGTAAAGAAATCAGATGTTCTATAACTTTTGCGAAATTAATATATCTTAGAAAACAAATTTGATATCATTGAAGATAAGCTGTAGCAACGAATATTAAACTATATATTTTAACATAATATTAGTAAATGATGGAGTCAAAAGCTTGATGCTCAGTTACTGTATTGTCATTAGAGATGCACCGATTGTGAAATTCTGGGCTGAGTTGGAAGTAACCAATACAACATTTAGCCAGCACAAAATTGATGTGACACAAGACCCCATATTAAAATGCCCAACTTTACAGCAGAATGTCTACAGCCTGGTACAAAGAACAGTTTTGGTCTCTGTAACTAATTTCCCTATTCATGACAACGGTAGATTTCTATATAACTCACCCATTTAAATTATATGAAGGCTTGTAGTTATGCATAATTAAGAGGATGGCCGCTTTGAGTGACAGGTGGGTGCCGTCGCTGGAGGCTGTTTTCAGTAATCAGGCCTCATTCAGCCCAGGCTCCACTTAATGCTCATTTTTGGATTAGCCGAGAGCCTGCACAGTCAGAACTTCCAAGATGGCGACAGCCAGAGCCACCACACTTTGAGCTTCACAACGGCTCTTCAGACAACCTATGGGTGATGTCACAGAGACTATGTCCAATGTTAAATACACAGTCTATGGACACATTGAGCACTTACGTCTGTGAGTGCTTTACTTGCTAATAGGCTGATGTCAGTCAACGTTCGGCCAATAAATCGGTGCGTCCCTAACTGTCATATACAAACAAAACCAAACTTGTTTGGGTTCTGTGGTCACATCAATGATGTTTACCCCCTTAAATAATGAAAAAAAATGAAATCAAGGCTAAACCACTGATGGCAGCAGTTAAACCAAATTTAGAGTGGAATGTATAATAAGCGTGTACAGTCAGAATGGAGTGTGGAGAAAATCCAGCTGTTATTTTGTTTCTGGAAACTTGACTGTTTTCAATAACACTTGAGGAATCATTTTTATGGAGTTGTATTAGAACCACTCGGTTTGAGAGCAACATTAGAACTTGTTTGTTTTATCGGGCCTGTTGCCAGGCGTGTCCATGCCAGCACCCAGTTGAAACCTCTATTCAGTAAAGCTCATGTATGCAGTAAATACACAGCAGTGATATGCAGTGCACTGTTGCTGTTATCAAGCAGCATTATTGTGAACAACAACAACACTGTGTACAGAATACACTCAGTGAAAGATTCATGTCTTGCAGAGTGGAAATGTGCCGCAGCCTATAATCAGCGGTCGTTGTTGGATTAAAGCTTTCTGACATTCCTGTAGTTTTGAGGTCTCTCTTATCGACTGTGGCAAATCCATCTCCCGTACTGTACGTAATCATCTCCTCCACTCCTGCGTGTCATGCTGTGGCTGAGCCTCAAGTAATGTTCTGGATCTAATCTTCTCATTTGAGGTAATTTGGGGGATATTCTTTTCACCCAAACTAACGATACAATTCACCAGAGTTGCCGTTCAAATATCAACATTCCTCCATAGCCTTTTGCCCCGGTGCACGCTGGGGAAAAAGCTCCACCACTTCCCCCATTAAGACCATGACTAAATGTGGTATTTCAAGATAATCTGAAATAATGATGCTGTATCAGGCAAAAGGAGCATTTTTATGAAAAGTGTGCAGAAGTAGTAAAAGATGCTGATCTGAGAACAGCTGTAATTGGAGCACAAATCCATATATCTAGTTATTGATTGTATTTTTTTTTAACCATTTAACTACCTCATGTTTTTCTATGAATGTGTAACTTGTGTGCTATGTGTGTGAGTGTTTTCTGTGCCAAGAAATGCTTCTAGGTTATACTGCAGTTGGGTGATTTTGAGGGCCCCTGCGTGGTTTTATTGTAGTTTCACGTTTATTTTCCGTTCTCAAAGCGAACGATGATTCGAGCTTACCCACCATGCCAAGATCGCCTTTGTTTGGGCGTTGTAAATGTGTAAAACTTTAATTAGCTGTTATTGTCTCCTTTTGGTTTTTGAAACTTTTTATAAGCTGTAAATACGCATGATATTTGTATACCCATTATGTCCAATAAATGTTCTTAATAATTTACCAGACTGTTGTTTTGATGTTTTCTGGACGGTGAGCCATATGTGTGAGGGTACGGTGTGGATACCTCCTGTATGGATCTGGTTTGGAACAATGAGCTGTAATAATGATGTGTTAGGCCTGGCCTTGTTGCGGTGAAGTCATGACTCGTCTCTGGTGAGCTCATAGCATGATACAGACCATGTGGACCTCTGGCTAGAGGTTTTCGAGTAAGGGAGGGGGGCCTCTGAGATGAGTGTGAGTCGCTACGCTTCCCCCCTCCCCGCCGGCTCCATCCTTGCTTTTGATTAGAGCTCCTTGGAGACAGCCGTAAGCAGCGTGCCTTGGAGCAGATTTGAAAGGCTGTGTGATTATAGCACAAGAGGAAGAGGCCGAGGGGCGAATGGTAAAGCAGCCTCTCGTTACGCCAGCTCAGGTTAGAGAGGACTGGACCGCATGTCCCAAATCCTTCTGACCCCTCTGTGCTGTCACATCTGTATCTCTTTGCCCATACTGCCCTTGCGGAGGCATCCCCATGCCGCTGTCCAACTGATGACTAATTTATTGAATTCTTAAACAAAGGCTCATCCACCTCACTGAGCGAGAATGTGCATTGTGATGTGGAAGTATTTTCCAGCTTTCCCCCTTCGGGTACCTGGAACACAAATTTGTTGTTTGACTTTTACATTCTACAGCTAATCCATTTAGTCACTGATTGCCTGTGCCCCAGACAATAGTGCATGACAAATACAGGATTAAATTAAATTTCTTTTTGTTTTTTTTAGCTGACAGGACTCCAAGCACTGACGCTGGGGGAATGGACTAATTTAGACCAGACCTTATGCTCCTAAACATGATTACTTGAATTAAGTTAAGTGAATTTTTTGGCTGGTTTACAGCATCAGAGGGGGATGAGACCAGATTAACAGGCTGTGTATACCCTCACAGCACCTCTTCCTGTCCCGTGGCACATTACTGTAATGTGGTTGGAACAATAACAGCACGTCCTGCCATGAAGTGGAGCCAAAGAGACAGAGTCTGATGTTCCTGCTTTCACACGTAAGAAAAAAAATATCAAAAATGTCATGAAGAAAACTTAATAATACTAACTATTTACATAGCACCTTTAAAAACTGCAACAAAGGCAAGACAAAATGGAAATAAAAAAAGATCATGGCAGAGGTCAGACAATGACAATTAAATATAATGAAAGTGAAAGCGATTGGCAATAAATACAAAAATAAAAGAATAAAAGCCAAAACAGCAATAAAATAATTAATAAATAAAAGAAAAAATAAATACTCACTATCATGTTGCAGAAACAGACTTCCCGAAACAAAGTTCAGATGTCATTAATGAAAATACATAATGCTCTGCTTAGTCACACCACTTTACTCTATCTTCCTTCAGTGACAAACAAAAAAGAATGCTATAGTGCTGTTACCTGTCAGCCTGTGCAGAGGGCAAAAGCTCCCAATTCCTGTTTGTTATATAGATTGTACATAGCGCCTTACTGTACACTTCATGCCACATTCACCCATTTATACACTGACAGAAACGTACTCATTCACACACCTACGCAGGACCAATTCAGGGTTCAGTCTTGCTTGACATGCAATGGGAAGAGCCGGGGATCGAACCGCCAACCTTCCCATTAGTGGACGACCCGCTCTACATCCTGTGCCACAGCCGTATAAATGGAAATAGTCAAAATAATTTTCCAGTGGCTTGGACAAATGGGAAATAAAGTCTTTGCGGTATTGTAATTAAATTCTGTGCACAACATCTCACATATTATCACTTTATAGAGTGGCCAAGTTGGAGGAGCTATTCCGGGCGCCCTTGGTTCTTGGAAGTCCCATTCATTTTCTCCATGGACAGTTTTAGGCAACTTACAGTCGTAACACTGACACAGCTTGGATGGACATGACATTTCCTTGGTGGAATCATATGGTTAAAGTAGAAAAAATAGACCACTGCTTTAGAAAATACCTGGTTCTTAGAAATAAAGGTACTAGCCTGTGTGCACAAAAACAACGGTGAGAACTACATAACACATTCATAAGAAACATCAACACCAAATATCCAACTGTGGAGCTTAAAGGCCCCGAAAACATATTCTCCCAATGAATGATGAGGCCCTACAACAACACATATTTTTGACAGATTTGTGGATTTGTGTTTTTCACTGGGATCTTCTCACTGATTTGAAGTGGGCATCCCTGTTTGAAAAACATGATGACACGTTCTTCCACGCACCAATTAGGGGTTTTGGCAACATTTGAAAGATGTGATCACAGTTGTGGGGCTGTTTGCTCATGTTGCCAGGCCAATGTCAATAAAATCCAATCAAACCGCACCCGCGTCCTGATGAGGTAAACGAGCTGAGGTTTTGAGCGGCGAAGGCTCGCGGGTATTGTAATATTATGTGTTTGTTGAAGAACATCGAGGACATAGAAACGAAAAAAGAGAACAAGTCAGAAGTTCTATTAAGCCTTAACGTAGGGATGCTCCAGTCCCAATTCATCCAGCGTCCATGCCTCTAGTTAATAAATGTTCTACAAAGAGTTTTTAACTGGTTATGAAACAGTCTCACTTTAATACTGATGCCTCTACATGACCATAAGCTCATCAGCGAGAACATTATTCCTAATGCCTGCCACTGGGTCGGATTTGGTCGGATTCCTCTTAAAATCAATGAAAAGAGGCGGTAGTGTTTCTACCGCTTTTGTTGACAAAAACTTTCCTTTTTGCTGCTTCAACTATAAAACAGCAGAGTCTAAAACTCCATAGAACAAGTGACCTTTCACATTGCTCATTGGAACCATTGTTGATATAAAGCACACTGATAAGTGGAGCTTTAATGTTTTTTCAGATGCTTCTGATCAGCCAGAGTACTCCCAGCTGCTCCCACAGATACAGGTACACAGTGATATAGATACATTGCTCAAACTCAGCCTCTGGTGAGATATTCCTCAAATCTGAGTTTCAACAACTTGAACATATTAAGCAATAAAAGTGCTTATCTGGTCCAGTTGGAGTTATTTTCCTTCTGGGGGAATTCTTTTTCTATGCTAACTATAGCCTCACATCACAGCTGGTTCTTGTGCTGCACCAAAATATGACTATGCTACATTTCATATTGCTGCCAGAATCCATAAAAGAGTCTCATTTTGCTGAATTGCAAACTCTGTTTTGATTGTGGCACATGGGTACTGCATGTGTGTATTTTTTTAGACATTTGAGGCCCTCGTACTTATTGCTGGAAAACACTAGAGTGTTTCCAGTTGGAAGAGAAGAGGAAAAAAAACTGTGTAGCCTAAAATTACACTGCTTATAATGAAAAAGCTCGATCATAACTAGCCTTATACCACAAACATCTCCCACTCAATTAATGTTAACGTCTTTTTTTCTTTCCCTGTACCCCTTTTTCTTCATCTCCAGGCTGGACCCTTTTGCATGCACATGTGCAATATGTGTGTCCATGTACACACACCAAACAGACTCCTTCCTCCACGTGCTTGATTATTACTGACTGTTTGCTGCCGAAAGCCACAAATCCAAGCTGAAAACAAAAACAAACAGGAAACAACGAGCCAGCATTCACTGTTTGGACAAACTGTCTTATCTGAGAAAGCTGCTCATGCATCTGCTTTTCAAATGGACAGCTTCAGGCACCGACAGTAACTTCCAATAATTCAATGAAAACCTCACCGTTAGACTCATCGTTTACCACTACATCCACATTATATTTACACCTGGCCACGTCTTCCCTCGCGCAGCAGAAGTCTGTCTGCATCAACCCGACAGTTTCCTGTGAAAATAACTTCTTTTTTTTCATCTGAGGTGGTTGGGAGTTTATGTTTCCGCTGGTGTGGTTGAAGTCGTAACTTTTTAGAAGGAGCATAGTGGCGCACGTGGCTCGTGCAGACACATCATTCATTTACACTTGACCAGCTTGTGGCCTCAACCCCAAAGTGTCCCAAACCACCTTGGGAGGTGTTTTTTTTAACACAAATAACAGATAAACAGATTAGAATCCGGAGCTGTTATGTGTTATTGGTTGCATTTATCTCACACACAGACCCCAGAGGTGGCTGTGTAATTGAGCTGCTAGATTTCTTCATGATTTTGTTGTTATACTCTAAAACTCATACAGAGAAGGACACTGTTTATTTTTAATAGAGGGAACTTTTGCAGTGCTCATTGGGATATGTGCCAACACAAGCATATCATCTGCTCCACAGATGACATTCACGCTGCAGACGGTGCTGACTTGTGTGTTTGCTGCTTTAAAATCCCTCTTCCATGCATGTTATCAACCAGCAGTTTTAATTTACAGAGAATAAATTGTTGAATATGGTTTAGTATGTATGTAGTGTGTTATGTAAATTTCCTCTTAAAAAAGTAGTGTACAAGTAGTATGATTGAATGAACCAAACCAACTTTAGACTCAGGAAAATGCATTTGTAAACCTACTGAGGGTACCAGATAAAAAAAATTAAAAGCAGAAATTACATATCCAATGTTGTCAGCAGAGGGTCAAGATTGTACATATAATTCTTATACTTACAGGAATAAAAAAGGATGAATGCTAAGGTAGAAAAACAAATACTAAACAATTGTAACAAAGAGAAAAATAAGAAAGACAAATTCCCAACTCCACCCACTGCTCGATGGTGTTCAGGCTCCTCACACAGTACAATTGCTTTGCTAAGCTCCAAGTGACTGATTATGACAAGAAAGAAGAAAAAGTGATAGAAAGGAACATCATGTTCATGAAATAAAGTGGAGTGGATTCAAATAAATACACTGAGGATTACAACATAACCGCATTTGATTAGAGGCAATGAATCAATAAAAAATCCTCTTCTTTAAAGCTGTTTGATTGTTAATCAAAGTCAGCTGTTGTTGTTAATTTATTGTCCTCTGGATACAGGGAATCTGATTTCCTTTTTGTAGTACCAGTAAGTAGAATAAAATACTTTTATTCAATGAGTTCAGGTTGTGGCATCCTTTGGAATATTTATATACATTGTTGGCACACAGGTGATATGTAATGTATGTATGTATGTAACCTTAGTAGGCTTATAAAGATTTATACATCAAGGTTTATTGTATGTTCTATGCATAGTAATGCAGTCAATTAGTCCACACTGCAGAAAATAAATCGCAATGAAGTAAAACAGTCTTGTTTTATAGAAATAAGTCTTATTTTTGGTCTAAAAAGAAAAAATGATCTTGTCAAACATGATTTGCATTAGAAAAGTAATCTAGTTTTAAGAAAATATATCTAACTTTGTTTTAAGAGATTACAGAAAATATTGAGCCAGATTTCACCAGTAACAATTTACAATGGTAAACAAGATTATTTTCATGATTTTAAGAGCAAGACCACTTCAAGGCACAACTTATCAGTGTAGGAGAAAGTAGTCTTGTCCCAGTGTTGTAAACGAAGCAGCTGTTTAGTTTTTCATAATTTTAATAAATAATGCTAAAATGCCTCTGCTGCCTTCATTTAAGACAAATTCACTTATTTTTATAATGCTGTTTGAAGATTATTTTTGCTAAGTATTAATCTTAGATTAAGGTACAAATTCTTAAATTCGGCTCAAATTGACCAAAGAAGACCAAAGCACAGCTTGCTTACATTTTTGGCATTGTTTCTGGTTTTCAGGCTCATTCTTTCAGTGGCCATGTTGGCTTTCAGTATATTTAAGAATATTTGGCTTGTTTCTAGAAGGGCTTATTTTTGCAGTGATTGCTTTGTGGAAATTAAATTCTGATGAAATTATCTTGACAAAGCCAAAATTAAGGACATATGTGAATATGAAACCAAGCTTAGCCTCGGAATCAAATGCTTGTTTATCTAGAAGCCAAAGATCTCGTTGACGCTGCAGCGTTGAGAGCTGCTGTTCTATTTTCACATATTCAAGAGGAAAACAGACTGTGTGAGTGACGTGTGTGGAAGTGGAAAATGTGTCCCTTTTTTTTTTTTTTTTTTTGGAGTGTACAAATTATGATGATTTAAGGGAGCTAATTTTCCATGAAATGGCTCAGCAAAACCCTGAAATATTCTGGTGTGCAGATGAGCAAAGGTTGGAATGGTTGTTTAATTGTGACGTGTTGAAGTTTGCTGAATTTATCTTGAAAGCTTGGAAAAGGAGACGAGTTTTACTGCTTATTTAGAGTTTACTCTGATTTCTGCAGTACCATACCCCACAGTAAATGTTTCTGTCAGTCATTTATGAATTTTGTTGTAGACAATGAAGGTCTGAAGCTTTGATTGTGAAAGTTACATAAGTTCTCTCTCTCTTCTTCTTATGTTTTATTGTCTGAAAATGTATGAGTTATGGTATCTTGTAAACCCATACAGGCTACAGCTATTGATGATGTCAGAATATAAGTGAGATGTTAGGCCCATTGTAATAACACGCAGTCTGCTGTACAGAGTTTCATTTAATCCGGTGACTCATATGACAGTATCTGAAAAGATCTTTTGGATGGCTGTTGAAAACCGGCAAATACATCATTGATACATAGATTTTCAATAATTTTAATACCTTTCGGCCCAGTCTTTACAGATTGTCTCCACAATGGGGTTTGGGATGTTTGGGTTGTTTTACAGAGGGCGTGTTTCTAAGCCTTTAGTCCAAGGAGTGAATGCCTCTTGCCATAAAGTGAGGGTGTTGACTATTGTAATACTACATATCTTTTCTCATTCAATAGAATGGCATTCAATCAAATCTTCAAGAATTAAATTAAATCCATACTGGTCTGAACTGGGATGCAAGTTAGTACCATCTATAATCTGGGAAGCTCCATCCACCTTTGAGATACAGTGATTTTATATATTCTTGCAAAAACACAAACATAACCTTTGAGACAGCGGACAACTATTCACTGAGCATCTTTTCCATTTAACCGGCTGATTTCTGGTAAATCTTCCTCTGACCTTGCAGATGAAAACAGATCTTTTTGCTGTCAGGGCCCACAAGCGACACACAGCACAAGTTGCAGGAGGGAAGACTTCATTAAGATTTGTTTTTCCATCCAGAATCCTGCGAGGATAACCGCCTCGCCAGGCCTCCAGAGTTCAAATCTGCTCTGCAACCAAACCAAATAAGCCAGGTCCAAGTACCCGCTCCTAAATACAACCAGATGTCTGCCCTCAACTAATAATCAGAGAAAATACAGACCTTTCCTACGATTGGTCCAGTTGAAGCCCCAGCTGATCAGTGAAAGCTGTCATCCACAAAACAGATGTGCAGACTGTGCGTAGAAATTACGGTCGAAGCCCGAGGCCGCCCTGAAAGGTGAATGGAGCAGAGGTGTAGTTAAAGAAAATAGTAAAATATGGCATGGAAAGGAAAGCTGCAGTGGTCTGCTCTGCAAAAATCTGCAGACTTTTGGATATTGGCACTGAGAGAAGAGAGTAGAAAACACAGTTTAAGGTTAGAAAAGCCATGCCTTATGTTTTATATTTGTATCCTGAAGAAATAAGATGTAAACAACCTTTCCCCAGAATCCCAGCTATCATCACACTCATTGATAATTGATAGGTCTGCCTGATTAAACTGTTTACTGTCTGGTTGGTGGGTGACATGACAGATCAGATTAACAACCTCAGTGTGGGTCAGGTGGGAAGCACCAAATCAAATTTCACAAAGTAGCCCACAAGGCCCGAGGCAGCCCTGAGGCTGAGAGAAATGTTCTCACATAAAGGCTGCTGTGTGTGTGTGTGTGTGTGTGTGTGTGTGTGTGTGTGTGTGTGTGTGTCTGTTTTCAGGTATGCTGTTATATTGACAACAAGACTTAAACACACACTTCAACACTGAACACTGAGGTTCCACACAGAGTACAAATGATTAACTTTTAATCAATTTCTACAAAGCAGAAGTAGTGTGACATACTGTATAAATATGATGTCTTTGCAATTCACTCTGACTATGTTTCACAAAAAGTTGAGTTTCTGGTTAAAGGGTTGTCTAACCCAAACCACAGAAAAACATATACTCTTACTTATGAAAGTATTTGACCTTGCAGATAGCAGCGGTCTGTGGATTATCAGGGACACTGACTCTGGGAAGTCTCATTGCTTTTTTTTACGATCTAATTTGTTTTTTAATGAAATAAACAAAATTCTACTTCAGACATGGAGAAATCTGAAACATCTGCACGTCTGACAAAGTGTTGGGTGATTCAACCTCTTAAAGTAATTTCTGAACTGTGGACCCAAGTCAGACTCCAACTTAACTTTACAAAATGAAAAAAGACTTGCAACTCAGCTTTGACTTTAACCAATGACTCATGATATCACTTGGACTTTCGCCTTTGGAATGACTTGATAAACTCCCCAGGCCCAAAGATTGAAAACTATAATTCTGAAAATGTAGTTAAAAGTGTGCAGCGGATTAACTTAATGTTCCTAACAACAGATAGACACTGAATCAGTCCAAAAGCAGCCAGTGCACAACACCGAGGCAGTATAGACCAGCTGACGTGGGACCTATTGGTCTTCACATGGGACTTGTCGGCCTTGACTTGGGACTTGGTCAGTCTCTTGTGTTGCTCATATTTGGCATTAAAAGCAGTTGTTAGTAGCTTGCAGCCTGATAAACCTGCAGCAAGGTGTACCAATAAGCCTCAAATAAGAAAGCTGAAGGCATATGTTTTTGGGGTAGCTCAAGGACAAATGTGCAATTTCTTTTCTAATATTGGTCACATGCCTGGCACTGAAAAATATCAGAGTACATTCGTCAGAGGTATTCCTTAAAGGGCCCTCTATGTTGGCTGAACTGATCTAAATTCCACAGACACGTTACCATAAAGACTCCCTGAGGAGTTTTCATTTCTTCTCTCAATCTTAATAACAGACTCTTCTATGCAGCCCAGTCATAGTTAGGTCAGACCTGGCTATGGTTTGTCTCTTCTTCTCTCCTCTTCCATCTGCTACTGCAAGCCCTCCCCCTCTCTTACCAAACACAATTCATTTTTTTTATCCAGCCTGTCGCAATTTGTCCTTTGAGAGTGGTACAAAGATTCCTGGTGTTTCGAAGCGAGTCATGCAATTCGAAGAGCTCCTCATTACGAATCTACTAGTTTATACAGTCTGACAGCTGGGCTTGACTTGCTCTTGAGTTCCCCTGAAGATCAATAATGTCCTGCAGACAGCAATGGTAGGATTACATAAACAGCCCTCATGATGAGGGCCCCATACTCAGCACCACAACTCTGTACGCTTTGGAGACACAACACCTTTCACACTGAGATATCTGCCTCTTTTATTCTGGGAGCTGTCAGGAGTAGAGGGGCAGCAGGCATTGCTAATTTATGATAAGAAGCCCACTGACTCTTATAAAAGTCCTGCTGGCCTGATTGCTCTGGTGTAAACATTGCTGTCCCCGCTCTGCGGATCGAGCCATGCTCCGCTGCCCTGCTCAGAGTCTACACCCTATATGGTAAGCATAGTAAAAACACTCCGGGTTAGGACCCAAAACAAATTATTCACAGGGACCTCTGTTTATGGAAGTGTCACCATCTTGAAGTTTCACATTTTTGTGAAGGTTCCTGTGCTCTGCTGGAGCCCAGCTGTACAAAATTTCACTCTTAAAACACAGGAAAGTGAAAGATTAACCCCAGTGGTGAGCATGCATTTGTGCATTCAGATTTAACAGCTCAATGCCATAAATCCCTTATGATCAATATGTCACGTACACAGGATTAAATATGACATCCATGAAAACGCCACGTGTTCTTCGGCACCTGTGAGACCTCCTCAGGCCTGCAGATGTTGCTCACCATCAGGTTACATCAGCTGTTCAGTTTATTAAGCATGCACGTGTGTTTCATTTGTTCAGCATTTTCCAATAATTTGGGGGGGAATTTTACTGGTGCACTAACACCTCAGTGCTGGTATAAATCAGATGTGGATATGATGCAGAGCAGAGCGTTTTGACCTTGCTGGGCAGTGGTGACAGCTACTAGACACACAGACAGTGTTTGGGTTGATAATGAGTTACCCAGCTGGACCCACCCCTACTCTCTTATTATGGAGGTCTTGTATGACGCTTATGGAAGATGAATCTTTTTTTTTGTAACAGAACAAGAATGCGTTTACATATCAGACTCTGTGTTTGTGTATAGGTTTTATCTTGCAGTTTATTCTGATATCTTGAAAAATGAGACAATCCCAGTGAAGTTTTGTGCAGTCTATTTGTCAGTTTTTGCTCTGCCTCATGAAAGCCATGGGTCATTTTAAATCAAATACTGTATAGTAAAGAGATGAAACGCACACAAATATTCTTTAAAGATGAAGTACCATAACTGTAGCGATACCCAGAACAATACTGTATCTGCCAGAGCACAGGATGTGATGTAATGATGCTATAATCCAGTAACCTTGTGAGGTTACAAAATCACACAAGAATGCAACAACCGGGCATCAAGCTTCGCACTTGATCTGATTGGTTGAAGTTTGCTCATGAGTATTTTTTCTTTTCCAAACTGTTTCCATTGACAACTTTGCAGATGGTTCTGTATAACAAACCACTGGTGCATTCAGGTTAATAATCCAGAGAAAAAATTAGAGCAGCCCAAATTAGAAAAAAAGAAAAAACATACTAACCTGCCAAAGGTTGCTGTAGAAAATGTCATGTTGTGTGTCATAAGCCAGATGAGCTAATGTTTAAAAAGTAAGTGTTTAAATTTAGTATCATTACACTGAACAAGGCCCATTTGACTAAACAGTGATTTATACACAATCCCCAATTCCAAAACTGAAGTTTACTTACGTAACATATCAATTATGAGAGCTCAGAAGGCCCACCCATAAATCGTGCCCACCCAAGCTTTACTATGCAACCCCTTCTCTAGTCGTAAGAAAGATTTCCATATTTTAGGCCCAAGCTGACACCTTTTTATTCAACCAGAGCCACTCGCTGGCCCTCAAACACAACTTTACTGCTTGTTTAAACCTTCATCCATGAAATGCGTGATTGTCCCAGTGAAGTTGCCTGTGTTAAAAAACCCTCAACATCCCAGTCCCATGGGAAAAAACCTAACTTTGTAAAATGTTCCATCTCCACTGCCAGTTCAGTATATGTTAGCATTAACTTTTTATACGCTTCATGTGAGTGACTGAGTCCTGCTTTTATTTCTCTCCTGGTAGACCTGGTCTTTAGCTTATGAGAGACACAGTAGTACATGACTGGTTGCATCCGTAATGAATCACACTCTGTTTGACTCCCTCCAGCCAGGTTCCTTTCATTTTACATTTTCAGTCAGTGACCCTGTATTGTCAAAGAGACTGCCTTGACCCACCTTGGCCCTTCCTCCCAACAATATATTTACTCTACAACCTTGACATAGTAGCGTTACTGTATGAAGGCTGCCGTATTTCTGGCTGTAAGCCTCCCTTCATTTGTTGTATCCGTACTGTCCCTACTGTCTGAGTGCTGACTGACTGCGTCTCTTGAGTTCCATTTTTGCCTCTGCTATTGTCGGCACTGCACTCATCAAGGTTAGCTCTCTTGACTCTGTCAGCATCTTCTCCAGCTGTTCCTTTGTATATTTACCATCGGCATTGACATGAAGGGTTTTAACTGCTGTTGACTTCCTGTTGGCCAATGAGATATGTGTGTTTTTCATGATGATTCATGATATCTCCTTTAATATTATGACACTGAAAAATGAAAAATGTAGCAGCACCAAATGTGCAAATTTCCCCTGTTGGTGCTGGTCAGGACTTAAATGCAACAGCAAGGATGAATTATATATAATTTTGCATTTCACTTTATTTGGATAGTGACAGTAGTAACAAGACAGGTGAGGAGAAAGTGAGGATGAGATGCAGCAAAGTGCCTGGACCAGATTGGGCCCAAAGATAAGATGTAGTCTCAGGAATCCTTGTCTGATAAGATTTAGTTATTCTATAACTGTCTATAATTTTGATTAACAGTTACGTGTGTGAAACCTATGATCAGAATGATCATTCTTATACAGTTTCTCATTGGGCTAACTTTAAGCCAATGAAATGATAGTGGAATTAAATAAATATTTCTGGGAACACTGGACTCCCAGGTAGAGAACCAGTGCTCTACATGAGCTACCGGGGCGCCCCGAGACAGCCTTCTAATTCTACTGCCACCTGGATTCTTAACTGGGACATGTAATGTGATCTTGGAATTGACCTCTGCTGCAAATTTGTACATGAGAACCTTCAATGCTCTTTGTACAAAACTTAACTGGATCTGATTATGTTTAATGTGGCTATTTATTTAATGATTACCTCCATTACCGCTGCGGTAGAAAGCTGTGCTTCCTGATGTCTGTCTCCAGACGTTGCGGCGAAGCAGTAAAACTCTGACGTTACTGATGACATCAAAGACAATGCGTTCAATGTGAGACACTGGCAAATAGAAAAGGTGTCAGTGATTTCATGGCCAAGATGAATCTGGGAATTTTTGCACCTCATACCTGATGGCAGTATTTTCATTTGAAGAACTCATAAAGTTGGTAAAGTCAATTAAATGCATATATCTGCTTTAATCAAGACTGCATGTTTAACAATACTGACTGGATTAACACAGATCAGTAAAAGGACTTTTTGAATTAAGTGATATTACTTTCATTGTCTTTGACTTTAAAATACAACAAATATTGGATCATCAAACTCCCAATATAAACTAAAGAAGTTTATAATGTAGCATATAAACTAAAACGTCAGTTTGGCCCACACTGTGACCCCTCCTGGTGGTGTGGGCCTCCACATTGATGTACTGTATGTATGTGTACTTGAGAATTCAAAGCAGCCCTTTGAGGCAACACACAGAGCTGCAAATGGGGAACTGCAGCGCAGAGGGCTCTGTTGTCCATGTCATTGGGGACATGGACAGTACACTTTGCTTTGACAGGTTCACTGCTATCCAGTTGGGGTCTCTGTAGTCCTTCAAGAGCTCCAACAGTGCCCTGCAGGAGCTAAATGTATCACTCCTTGCTCTTCATCTCTGGCTCTGCTGTTGATCCAGAGCCTTCAATGGTCAGTTACTCACAGATGCAAAGTCTCTTTCATGGACAGTATCAAACATTCAGCCCCTATTCCCCATATTCCTTCTAATCCACATGAACTTTGAACTGTTTTTGAATTGGCCTGACTTTTAATCCTTAAAAGTAAGCGTCCCCTTTAACTTAGAATGAAAGGTTTTGAGGTGCATACTGTACATAATTACTGTGATCTCTGCAGAAAGCGCCCACCTCTAATAATTCACCCCAAGGATTTTAAATAACCTGCCGACAGGAATACAGATTTTTTTTTCCGATTACAATTCTATTTGTGCCAGCTCTCCGTGTTTTTTGCATGCATGCAGGGTACTGAGCTAAGTAAAGAAAATAGTGGTAAGATACTATCTGTACAGGGCGGTAAGATTCTAAAATAAATAGGATTTAGTTGATATATTTAAGTAGGGCTTTGATACTGATAAAATATATTCTTGACTATTAACAGGATTTAGCGTAAAACCCTCACATTATGCCAGTTTAGCCCGGCTCTGTATCACAGACTGTAGCTTGATTACAGCATAAGATACACTGCGGTGCCAAGGAAATGTAGTGTGTTGTGTAAAAATGCAGGCCGCGTGCTTATGGCGGGCTCAAAGCGGATAGGGACCTTTGTTGCTATAAACTGCATGGTTAATGATGCCAGCGTATAGCTCGTGTGGTAGCTGGGCCGCACCAAATCTCCGTTCCCATGGGTAAACGTAATCACGTGGGCAATCATTAAGATTCAGTCTCCGTTGTGATCAAAACTGCGGCGTACACACAAAAAGCTCCCCCTGCTCTTATAAAGCATATTTAGACCATTAGATAAGCCACAACTGACAATTAGGCACTTGGCTGGCTCTCCCACACACACATTTTCCTGAGCCTGGTTCAGATTTTAAACGCAATCTTTGCACGGAGCAAGCAAGGGGCCGCTTATCAAACTCTTTAAGTTTTTATAGCTGTTAAAAATGTTGATTCTGTGTCCATGCATGTATGGAATTAATCCTGTCATGCAGTTAATTGTGAAGTTGTTATTGAGTTTCTTTTGAATGTACATGTGGAGTCCATCTTATCTGAGCCAGATGTTTCCAGGTTGGGGCCATTTTAGTTCAAGTGACTTTCAGGGTGTTAAGTAAAGGAAATTACATCAGCTGTCTTTACTTTCACAGACAGACTACTGTCACATGTATCCTCACATTCAGCCCAGTAAACAGGAAATGGCTTAAGAGAATAACAAATCATCTAAATGAGCTCCATGAGTTACAGACAACTAAACAAAGGTCTATTATTTTATTATTCTGCAACTAACTGGGAAAGATTAATTGTTTGAACAAAGTAATGTCCAAAGAAAATCACTGCAAAAGCATTTCTGGGTATAAGTTTTCATTTTTGTGAATGTGGTGTCTGTTACTTGTTGAGGTCTTTCATAGCTTTGAAACAGTACAAGGCATTTTTCCAGACTGCTCCCCTTCTGGAAGCTGTGGTCTACCTGCTGTCCGGCAGCCACCTGCTCTTCCCCACAGAGCAGCAAAACATCTGGGACCTGGAGAGACTTGGCTGCCTGGTGTAAGCCCAGTGAGCAGACACCAAATCATGGGGGGGGATATGGAGAAATAAAGAGGGACTCGCAGATGTTGCATTGCAGTTTAATGCTAATAATCCTAGTGCAAGGACAAGAAAAAAACCCTCAGTGATCCAGATGTGTGGAGGAAGCGACTCCCAGGGGGAAACTCCTGACGGGACTGAGAGGAATAATTCATCCTCACATGAACGCTGCAGACTCTGCTTGCATTGGGTTAGGGCCAAAGGGTTGCTGTGGATGTGTAGCGATATACCTCACTTTCATCCATCCACTGTTTGTTATCAAAAACGATGGGCACAAATTAGCTGAAATACTTGCCATTCCAACTTCTAATTAGTTTTTTGCCTTTTTTACAAAACCAAAACCACAAAACAATGTAAGGAATGAATTAAACAGTGTGTTTATCTGCTCTTATTGCAGAAGCATGTCTTGCTAACTAGCTTCCCTGCTACAGTAGCAGCCATGGCCAAAAAGCTTGTCATTAGTTGGTGGGGTAACAGTTTGCGTTGAAAAACGAGAGGCCTTCTTGATTTTAAAACCTAAAAAATATATACTGTTAGCCTTTATTTCAGCATTTCATTCATTTCTGTGAAGAAAACTGAATGAAATAGTTATTTTAAAAGTTTAGTTTTAGTTTTTATTTTAAGTTTTTTTAAAGCTTTTAAAGATTATTATTATATTGATTGATTATTATATTCACAGAGCTTCACTCTCTGATAAACAGCCTGGTCCTGCATTAGAAAAGTACATAAGCAAACAACAACCAAAGAGCTGATAGAATGATGAGAAGAAAACATTGAATTTGTCAAAAAAAAAGCAGCCTATTAAGTACTGTATATATATTTGTTAGAAATAATAAAAAAAGATAATATTCACTATAATCTGCTCAAAATTCATAAATTGCTAATTTTACACACACTTCCTGTAGTTGTTGTGTTCACTGTTTGGGTTCATTGTACAGTTCAGTCCATCAGTTGTTCTCTACTGTTTTTGTGATATGGTGATGATATGATAAGGCCATGTTTCTGAAATCAGGATAAGAGGCTTTCATAACCAGGCTACGAATGCACTGAAGCTGAGACTTGGTGGCCCGACAACTTGCTAAAAAACTTTTTATTGTTTTTTCCTTTCATTTGTAAAAAAGAGGCCAAGTACACATCTACAGTATTTCTCCTGCAGCTTCATCCAGCTAGTCCTGAGGCCAGCTGGGAGATGGAGTCCTTCCACTGAATCCTGGCTCAGAACCTGGGTTTCCATCCAGTCAGTTGTGCTTGGTTTGTCTCCAAAAAGTGGAGTGGCTTCATTCAACACCTCAAATGATCTAATCATTCTTTATAAGAATACAGCTGGTGATCACTATTCAACAGCCTAATGAAAGGTCAGGAAGGAGCGTGGCTCAGGTTCCAACATAAACAAAAATAAGGCCTGTTTATTGATCATTTAAATCTGTTGATTATAAGGGGGCAGTGAAGCCATCACTTGTTCTTGCTTGCTCAGAGAAACTTCCCTGGGATTACAGATGGCACAAAGTGTAGTTTCTGCTGCTGCCTGAGATGTGTTCATTGGCACTGCCGCGGGCCCTGGTAACACACTGTAGAGGCAGAAAAGGTTTGTGTTGGACAAGAACCAGCAGAGGGTTGCGCAACATTAGACTGAGCTTACCCTGCGTAATATCTGGGATGGGGAGGGACAGAGGCAGCAGACAAACCATCAGAGTGAGGCACGGAGAGGAATGGAAGGGAAGGGGAGCCAAGCTGTCCCAGAGGACGAATGGTCCAAATCCTCTCCTAATAAAAGGTGATGAGTGGAGTGTAACTCAGAGTTTGTCATAGAGACTTTGTCAGAGTAAGCTGAAACCATGGCTCCAAGTGTGTATGCATGTGTCAGTGTGTACAGGAGGAAAATAAGAGAGATTGTCAGGAGGTGAAACTGTAACAATGAGCTCATTTTCTGCTCCGTCGAGACAAACTGTGAGATGAGATAACACACACAACATCATATTTCTCTGTGAGGTTGATATGCTGAGGTCAGTGTAGTCACACCATGCAACAGTGTCATCACCTCAAAATTCAGGTGTGTGTACACACACACACACACACACACACACACACACACACACACACACACACACACACACACACACACACACACACTGGCATTGACCCAGTTCTTTGGAGCTGCACGCCCACATGTTTGCCAGATGCACATACAGTATGCTATGAAGCATACATGCTTGCATGCATTGAACCAACAGACTTGCACACAATATGCACTGATGCGAGAGTAGGCGGAGACACAGTAAATCAGAGATTCAGAAGTTAATGTATATTATGCACATTATGTCTAAATATAATACATGTTACAAGTATTATACAAAGTTAATACAGCATCAGTAAAGGGAAAAATAACCTAGTGCCACAGTTTGCTCCAGGCTACTGAGCTCTATTTATCTTATTGCTCAGGTAACCATTAAATGGAAGGGCAGCAGAGTGAAGTCACTTAAATGAATTTGCTCATCTGCAGCACCCTCTAGTGGAAATATTATGCCATTAGAGCATACAGCAGGATAATAGGAAATGCCTCAGCTGCTTAATTCACTGGTCAATTACACAATAAGGGAGAGCATTATCAGAAGCTTTGAGATTATAGGTGTTGTTTTTACATATTGTTATCTTATTAAAAAACAGATTGAAGACAAGATGCAGTTATCCCTATTAACATAGTATCACATCCACTGATAACAGAGGAGAAGTAGAAAGTGTTTGGGTGTGTATTTGTATTAGTGTATATGCGGAAATCTGTCTATATGTGCATATATATCCTACAACATGGATGGTGAAAATGATGAGTCAAGTCCTGTATGTTGCCTTGGTTTTCCTGTGTGTCCTTGTATATTTTGTTTCTTTCATTGCCACATCTGTAAAGCCTCAACTGTTTTGTTTTTACACCAATAAATAAAAAAAATAATTTTAATAATAACTTACAAAAGAGGCAGGGGGAAATTGTCTATAGTTACAGTTACAGTAGCAGCAGCTTGAAAATCATTGACCCAATGACAGTGGTGGCCTCATCTCAAATTTCTTAAATCATTATATAATTTCATTATTTCATTATTATTTTCATTATATTTGGCTTGCCTTTTTTCAAGATTCTGTAGACATACACCCACCTAATGGACTACTAGCCATAACAATTTAAACCTAAAACCTAAACAAAAATGGCTGGTCAAGCATGACATTTCATCTTCCAATATTTAGACAGACAAACGGTAAAAGAGGCAGTTCTCTCTTCAAAGTGTTTGTATTCTTTGAACTCATGCACACTGAGTACTAAGTCCTCTCTGACTGAAATGCAAAATAAAAAACTGGTGCAGTATACTTTGAGATGCATCTGAGCTTGATCGAACCCCTCCAGCACAGACAGACACTTCTGCAGTGAGAGGGATGAGTGCGTGGAGGAGTGCAGACCGTGACCCGCAGCCAAAGTCTGCATTCCACAGCAGTACAGTACAGTCCGGAGAACTGTAGCACATTTATTACAGCAGCTGATGTACAGGAAGCTGCTTGGCTCGTTGCGCGCGCTCATCGTGCCAAAGTGTTGGGAATAACTGTCTGAGGCCGCTGAGCAAAAAAGCACATCATATGCTGCCGCACTACTACAAAAAACAAGTGAAACTCCTGCACAAGCACTGTCTGGAAAACAAAAGAATTAATCTGTGATATTGAAATTGACATAGAGCAGCCAGCTGGATGCCAACATATATATCCAACTGGGATAGGATCTCATAGAAAAACTGATGACTATGAGCAACTCGCAGCGTGCTGTCATTGTGAGATCAGAGTGCAAAGAGACTCAGTTCACTGAGGATCTAACTTTTCTAGCAGGGGGAATCATTAAAACAGTCCCATCGCTTGATTTCCCCTATGGCAGTATGGCCCTTCTACCCAATTGTTTCTCAATTAAATTGAAAGTGTTGCAGCATGCAAGTGCAACAGTAAGTAATACAGCTGCATGAAAGCTCAAAAACTGTCAATCAATTATCCCATTAGTGTAAAACTTTACAGAAGGGCCCAAACAGGCCTTGTTTGTCTTGTGTGATTACTAACTCTAGCAGACCAGCATGTTCCAAAGGGCCACATTCTGCGAACGACTCATCTAGTCCATTTGAGGCAGCAGTCCACGATAACAAGGCAGACGGGGGGTCCCACCCTAACCTCACTGTTACCCAAAGCAGCATCTGTTATTTTTTTGTGCAAAAGCATTAACTTAACAACAGAGCCAGGGTCATCCACTATTCTCTTTATAGAGCAATCACGGGAGGCAAAATGGGCTTATTGAAATAATGAGCATGCAACATACAACATCTGACACAGACTCACAAGACTTCTCTGTGCTTTGAAGAGAACAAACACATCGGTGAAACTTTAAGCATTCTCTTTATTTCTCTTCCTCAGATATGTTGTGAAAAGAAAACAAATATCATCGCAGACTCCAAAGCACTTCTCGTCTCCAGTGTACAAAACTAATCAGCCTGTGTTGCTCGCCCAAGGTCTTCCCACTTTTCATTAGCAATGTTCAGCCCCCCCAGTGAGGAGACATGAAAGAGAAAGCAGGGTGCTCAAAAGATGGCTTCGTCTTTGCAATTTATGTCAATCTTGCTTGCTTTAACGTGTTTACAGAGAGATCAATTCCCAAACTCCAAGGGCCAACATTGTCAAAAATGAATAATTTAATAATGATAACCTTAAACTTTCTGTTTTGCCATAATTGCCTCTGTAATATTCTTCCTGATTTTTTTTCTGTGCCAAAAAGACATGACTGGAATCAAAGTAGAACTGCTTGTTTATTTCATAGTGGTGACAATTTTCTATTTTTTTCCTAATGACTTTGACCTTCAGCTGTTACCAGATTTGGAAAAGAGGCTTGCAAAGCTTTTCTCTGTGAAGCTGATGTCTTCTAATCTATCCTAATGTCTACACTGTTTCCCCTCCAGTCATGTATAATGACATGTACAAATAATCTGCTTGGATCAATAATGTGTGTCACATTTGTTTTCCTCAAACAAAAGCAAAAGTAGAATTTCCACATTAAAACTCTTAAAAAGGCATCCAGGCTCTTTGAATATGAAAAGTTTCCCTGCTGGACACAAGATGTCTCCTACTTCACTGTAAAGTCCATTCTCAGTAGATGTGCACTGGTGGCTTCAAGTTTCTACATCACACTGTACAAGTTGCATACTGGACCAGGACTGACCTCCAAACTATTAATTATGTCACCAATCATGCTGGTGGGCCCCGCCCCTTAAAAATCAGCTTTTCAATGAGCACAGAGAAACTTTCCTCTTTCAGAAGATGAATGTGAAAACATCCTCCTAGTGTCAAACTCTGCACAGACATCATTCAAACAGCACACTGTAGGAACAAGAAGAACAGTGGATTTATGAGTGTAGAAGGGCTTTTAATGACTTTGCTGGCTGATTTTTAAGCATTTTAAATGAATACAAAGTTCACACAGATTACTTTTCCTCGCCCCATACTTACCCTTTCAATCAGTCTGCAGCACCAGTGAGGCCAACAGCTCAGCACCACACCACTCTGTTATATTCATTCCACAACTGAGAACCCTTTAAGATCTTGCATAAGCATTAGGATGTGGATATCTGCGCTCCACATGCCTCATCAATGAATTATGGCCCGCTGCTTTCCAAAAGATACCACGGATCTGCTTAGCCGATGAAAAATTACATCAACATCAAAGAAGTCCCCTTAAAAGAGCAAGTTTAGAAGAATTAATATTTGATAATGCTGAAACCCTGCATAAGCACACAGGCAATGAGTGCCTGATAATCTCTTAAGAATATTAAAAGCCCTAATATGCCATATTTACTGATATTAAGGATTAAAACAGCATATAATATGCATTTAAAAATCGTTTTGCATATCAAAATACAATTTGTGAGCAGTGTTTTAATGGTAGTTAATAACACTCATTTCAAAAGGCATGCTAGGAATGGACACAGCAGGCCTCCCTCTGCCACCTTGTGGTCATTCTATACTACTGCAAGGATGAATGGATACTTAAAATATTATTATATTATCATTATCTTAATATATACTCAACATGGTGCATGTTATACTTGCAGTTTTGAACTTATAATTGACCCATGTGAGGTATACTTGTATATTTGTCAAGTCTAAAAACTTTGAGTTCATCAAGGTTGTTCCAATTTATCAGTGATGGAATATAACCAAGTAACATACTTAAATACAATTTTTAGGTACTCGTACTTGAGTACTTCCATTTTATGCTATTTTATAATATAGACATACTCTTCAAGGGAAATACTGCACTTTTTACTCAAAAATGTTTTTTCCAGTTATAGCTACTTTGCAGATTAAGATTTTACACATATACAATTTATTCAGCACAAAAGCGAAATGTGGAGATAGGTCTGGCTAAGCGTGACCACACAACCTATGACCAGTTCTTAACATGTGACGCGTTATTAAAGATAAAAACTAAATGCAAATTTGTTGTCCCTCTTGACCAGCTAGAACATTAAATTGCTGCAATCATGTTAATGCTTAAGTCAATCATCAAATAAAACACTGACAGGGTCTATTCTGCTCAAAAGTGAGTACTTTTACGTTTGATACTCTCATTACATTTGGCTGACTTCTGTACTGTTTTTTACATTGTAATATTGCTATGTTTAGCACCAACTGGACTTTATTATATACTGACAGATACTGTTACTTGCTGTTAAGTTTTAGTATTTATGATTTCTCTGATTATATTAGGCGTTTGACCTGCAATAGCCGCCGCATCTTGTGTACTATAGTGGAGCACTGGGAAAAGACTCTGAAGTCTCTGACCACAGGTGACTTCAAATGCATTGGGATTGTCTGCTTTTAAAATAAAAATTTCTGTCATCTTTTAAGTCACTGATAAAACACGTTTTTCAGTCTGAAAGACCTTATGACATGTCACAGTAGGAAAAACACAGGTGTATGTATTAATAAAGGTCTAGAAAAAAGACCATCAGAGTGCTCAGCTGATGCAGACATGGGACTCACGTTTGCACTAAAGCTTAATTTATAATAGAAAAAATGAATTTAAAATAGCAAAGAGTGGTCAGACGCTGACCTTGAATTCAAAATGAGGTCTGAAACAGCCTTCATTAGTGAGCCGTTTCACCTGTGCAGCTGGAGAGAGACAGGCTAAGAATGCTGCATCTGAGTTAGTGAAGTCAGTAATTTCTCATACTGTATTGTGCCCTGTGATTCAAACTGGTTCTCTGCCTCTCTTTGTTAACTAGCTTCAGTATAATGATGTAGTTTTCTGTGATGTTCCAACACCATGGCTGGAGGCAGGAGTTTAGTCAGCAGCATGCAGGATCAAGAAAAAAAAAAGTGAGCCACTGAAATTGGAGAAAAATGGCTTGCAGTACCCCAAGGTAGGAAATAAATTGCAGATGATAACTAGTGAAGCGAGGCACAAACAGCATAATAAATTGTTTGAGATTTTTGCTCTCATTTTGCAGAGCAAAATCAAACTTTGGAGTGCACAGTTGGCAGGCCATTAAAAGAATTACTTCATGCTCTGAAAACAGAGGGCTTGTGTCAATGCCTATATCTCACACAAAAAGACAACGCACTCCTCGGTATTGCTTTGTGTTTTCTGCCATCTAGGTGGGTACGGTGATAAGCTGAGATCAGTGAGGCGAGCACAAATACAGTAAGTGACTTGGAAATGGCTTTGAAAGAAACATATCTCCGCTGAATGAGGAGCTAAACCTAGAGTTAATACACACTGGCATGGAGTAGATAAATATTTATGCACAAATATTTATGTCTTACAGTTTCTCAATATATCAATATTAATGATTAATGATCTGCATTCCGTGAATTTAATAATTTAGCAAAAATAAATAAGTCATATTTCGCCCACTCTATAAATATTCAGCAGATTCTGAGAAATTTGAGTTGTCTGCAGACTACTTCTTGTTGATAATAGCAGTCACTGGAGCAATGTACATTTAAAGATTTGTTAGTTGTTTGCTTAATCCAATCAATATTTCATATGTATATGAATATGAGAATTACCACTCCAATCACACCACACACAGACTGTGTTTTCCTCAGTGCACTGAACAAAGATGTACTAATGTCATACACAATAAACGATATGGTTTGGATTATCTGCTTTTACTCTAATAACAGGGTCTATAGTAGCATTTAGGTGAATTTAAAGTGGAAGATTATGGAAACATCACAGTTACAATATACTGCAGTCAGTTTAACCTTTGAGAAAATTAATCTTTTTTTTTTAATCACGATCCAGACATTCTTGATGTCTTTTATTAACATTACAGTGACAGAAGGTAAACATATTGTTTGTCATTGTTTGCGACAATCAGAAATGAAGTTCCCCATGCTTAAAGCTCGTGTTCCTGAAAAGTTCAATGGGAGTCATGATAAGTAAGGCAAAGAAAACAACACAAAAAGAAATGAGCATTGTAATAAATAACACCTGTTCGAAAACACATTGATGATTACGTGATTTTCCCCCGACTCATGAGGTTTGAAATGCCTGATGGTTTTCCTGCGGAATCATGGAAATAACACTCGGGCAAGAAAACCCATTAATAATGCATCTTCAGCATGCATTCTGCATCATTATTCTACAATTTAAATGAGGGTTAAAGCTCACTGCTTCACTTGTACAAGAGCAATTGAACATTAAATATACAACAGTGGCATATCTTCCCCTGTGAAGCTTTCATATCAACCATTTTGAAAATCACTCCATGGTCACAGAAGACACATTTAACCCTTTCTATCCTGTCCTGCTTGTAGTCCAAGTTCTTGTCACACTGTTGATGACACAGTTACATTTCTTATCTGTTTACAGCAGACCAACTTCAATAAATAATAGATAAATTGCAATATCATTATTATTTTTATGGTGGTTTACCCATATTACAGTGACAGTCCACTAATTGAGTGGTTCCCAACCTGGACCCCCACTAGGGGTCACCAAAGGTTCATGGGGAGTTGCAAGGCCTTCTTGGTTTAAGGCGTGTAAGAAAACTTAACAATTCATACACAGTAGGCTCATCTTCCTACAGTAAAAAACTGTGCAGTTCAAACAACCAAAGAGCTAACTGAACAAGCGGCAGGGGGAAGAAAACACTGAATCTGTCAAAAAGGTAAAAATATTAAGAATAAATGATGATAAAATAAATACATAATACAGACAGGATTTAAAAAAAGGTAAAGAAATCTCCACCAATCATCAATCTTCACAGGAAATAATCTGCTCAGAATTCCTCCAAATCACCAATTTTACACAAACTTCCTGCAGTTATTGTGTTCACTATTTACAGTTTATCAGTTGTTCTGTACTGTTATTGTTATGCATTGGATATAATATGAGATATACATAAAATATATCATTTAGAAGGAAAACGGTTGGGAACCAGTGCACTAATTACTCTGTATGAAGTAATGTATGTAGCATGCAGCTCAAGGTCAGGTACCTCATTCACAAACTTATAAAAACGTTGTGCTGTCACGTTCAGTTATCTTCCAAATTCAAATGTTGTGAGCATTTGTCAGCAGTGTTGTCGGTAAGTTAAGGCGAGCTGGTCCAAATGGACTGGAACTAGAGTGGACATAAGGGGTCGGTGTGCAGTCGGGGTGACGCTCATTTCTCTACCTCCGCCGTGAACATCCCTCTCATCCCTCTCCTCTGGACCAGGGAGCAAACCTGCGTGATTTTTAAGCAAAATGGCGACAGTCTAAGAGAGAGGGAAAGACGAGTAACGGTGTCAGGTGCAATGACAAACTTGAGGACACGAGTCGACCGTCCTGAGGTAAGCCTGCCGTGCAGTTTGATGTGCGCAGTGATACATTGTAGCCAGGTATGCTCGTTAGTCAGCGGTGTGTCGCTGTGAAGGTATGAAAACACTGCAGTGACTGACAACTGTACAAGGTGTAGCTATTCTTACTTAAAGTGGTTCGCTATTGCAACGCGAAGTCTTTGTACAACACATTACTGGTACAGCTTTATCTTTGTGGGTCAGTGTGTGGGCAGAGGAGCTAGCTTACTGTCGCATAGCCTGTCAAAATAAAGTCAGAGCTGCTCGAGGTGGCTCTGTGCGTTTAGCTAAATTGTTTCAGTCTCTACTGAAGGACATTCAGTTTATGGCAACTAGAGAAAGAGCTGTTCATTTGGAACTCGAAAGACGAGATAAAGTTTATTGTTACATTGATCGTTTTACATATATATGCAAAACGTTTGACGCAGAGCTACATGATTGCAGAGTAAACTTGGTTTCTCAAGTTTCTAATTCTGGCTTCCCTCTCTGACTTTAAATTGCCTATTAGGAAGAGTGATTGTGAGAGTGAGGCAAGCAAGACCCATATTCTATGGAAGTTGGTAAATGCCAAAAGTATTTCCATTTGCTAAAGGCCTGTCAGATATGGTAAAAAAAAAAGATTGTGATTTGTAAGAGATATTACAATTGTGATTCGTGGGAATGATCATTATATATTAATAAAATCCTGATTGTGATAGTAGTACCAGCTAGTACGACTGCTAAACTGAATAGTAGAATCACAGAGTTTTTTGCCTTTTTGAAGAAAATGGTTTCACACTGAGATTTGGTTAGTGCCATTGGCAGTATAGATAATGGACAGAGCTTCCTGTTTTGTGACGTGAAGCCAACATGGAAATGTCTTCTATGTAATGGCCAGCTCCATTGGCTGCAATAAAAGACTGATAGCATGCAGTCTTATGGAGAAATGACCTACTTCTTACTTAATTCATTAGATCAACAAACAGTTTCCTAATGAGTAAATTATTAGTGATTATTAATGAGTAAATTAATTAATGAGTAAATTATTACTTATCATTATTCTTTGAAACTGTGCAGACAATGAGAGCAGCTCAACTCACAGTAAGTCACCTTCCCCCCCCAGTCAAAATAATGGATTTTTATGGGCGGCACAACCCCTTCAAAATGGTTTGGTCCAATAACATTTGAAAATTTTAGAAAAGCCACACAATTAAATCATTCTACCCCCCTTCAAGTTAGCAGAGGGCTAAACTGGAAGTTAGCCCACTTGGTTGGTATAAGTCTCTGGTGGGCATGCATTCATCTTGGTCATTTCTTTACAGCAAGAAGTTTTTGTTTTACTTCATGCACCACTGAGCAACTTTCATATACGTGTATTATGTAGCTTGGTAAAATTGCATTCTTTAGATTTGATTATTTTCCGGTGGTAAGTTTAAGGACATTTAACAAAACCTAAAGCAAACAATGCAGGGATCGAATGAATTGAACCAAATGATTCTTGGAATAGTTAGATGGCACACTTCCTGGATGATGCAAGTATTTTAGCTGTATTTGTGTGCTGGCTCAGCAGTTTTGTCATTGAAAACTTCCATAATATTGGATTTGGGGGAGTTTACATTGCAGTTGTTATAAGCTCAGGAATGGGGGTTTTGTAAAATCAAAGTGTAGACCTACATAAGAGAGTCCATCACTCCCTGCAGGTGTCTAAGGACGAGCTTTCAGGGCTATAGGAAGAAGTCAGAGTCAGCTTAACAGCCTAGTGTCGGTTTTACTGCATTAGTATACAACAGAGAGTAAAGGAGTCAACTGCTCGACTAAATAAATCAGATGGTCGAGGCATGTTATCCACAAATTGATTATATGTCACTTGACAAGGTCAAATATTTTAACCAAGATGCCTGAAGTCCCTGAATGCTCAGCATAGCAAACAGTTATGTGTTCTCTGTTGGCCTGGCTGGCTGCTTACACAGCTATAAATGAAGACACCTGGGACTACTTAAATGGGAGTACACTGGCCTGAATTAGCAACTCAGCTGAGGAACAGCTGCAGAGATGAGATATTTTAGTAATCAGGTGGATCTACCAAGAACATTGAGGTCTGCAGGAATATATCAGAGGCGAGGAAATAAGGGCGGCATGTTTTCATAGAATCACATTGATTGAATCCCTCTCAGACTCATTAAACCATCTGCATGAAATTGATAACTATCACACTTGTATCTGTTGGTGAGCTGCAACCAAAGATTATTTTCATTATCCCGTTAAAATGTCAGAAAATTGTGAAGAATGTCTGTATGTTCCCATAGGCCAAGATTATGTTAGTTAATGCTCGTTTCGTCCAAATGCCAGTGTAATATTACTTAAGACAGAGATAAGCAGCAAACCCACCAGAGAAAATTTGTCCTTTTTGCTTAAAATATTATGTTAAGTTATCAAAAAGATTATTTTATTGGTTGCTCAAGTAATTCATTGACAGAACTTTTCAGCTCTAGTCTCCACATTGTTTATGGCACTACTTTGGCACATTTTCTGTTTTTGAGGTTCATGTTGAAGTTCAAGCAGGAAACATTATGGGCTGTGCCTAATCACTTCTGTGATGATGCTCACTTGCTATTTAGGCTAATAAATGATACTCCTGCTGTAAAGTACAGTACACACCGTGGCAACAAGGGCAGACTGAAAATTATGATTATGTTTTCAGTAGTGATATGGTGACATTCAGCAGTCCAAATTCAAAGATATTAAATAAAGAATGCTATAAAACAGAGAAAGCGAAGTGCAGCAAAAACATACTGACATTGATTTTTCACCTTAATACTTAATGTTTCCTAATTTTATGAGAATTGCTTATAAATATAATTTCTAATTTATAACGTGTTTCACATATCCACTGCAGAAAATATTGTATTATGTGTGTTTACTTTACTTGTGAGACTCCAGCGGTAAAACATGGTTAAATGCAATGGATTTTGATTTGCTCATTATCTGTTACTGGTGTTGATAACTCTTTTTATGCAGCTCTGCCCTCCCAGATCCAGAGTAACTCTATTAATATTTTCTAGCAGCAACCGGGACCTCTTTGTGGTCTAATTAACCCCAGATATAGGTAGCTATGTTACTATGTAAGATGTCTGCTCTGGTAAACAAAAGTATTTGTAATGAAACATTTGCTGTATAATAATATTTGTAATATGATAATATTTGAAAACAGTTGGTTGATATCTTAATTATTATTATTATTATTATTATTATTATTATTACACATACATCAGTGGGGTCTCAGGGTCCCCAAACACTGAGGAAGTAAAGCCAATGTCAAAAAAAGGTTAATTTCCAGTCAATGCTAAAATCATATTTCCTTCTGTCCTTGTGTGGATGTATGTCCTCAGCTTTCAGTTATGGGTCCTGAAACAGAGTCTGGATTTGATTCCCTGCGGCAGGGTGTGTCACATGTAATCACAAAATCTTACTGAAACCTGAAATGTTTTTAAAGAAAACCACAATGATCTGTGTAGAGAGCAGCTTTCAGCTTTATTAAAGTTAAAGGACACTTCCTGGCTGTTTGTCTCTATTACAGGTGTGCTTTCAAAGAGCCATGTGGTGGAATCAGTGCTTCAACATAGACTGGTAAGTACACATTGACTGGTTCTTTTTATTTCCGTTTTGTCTTGTTAAACATTCTGTGTGATTATTGAGATCCACTTTCTGAAAATTGACAAACAGAGGTGGTAGAAGTTGAATATTGTCTCTCATTAGAAGTTATAATATCAGCTCATGAGTCAGACAAGTACAACAACAAGGTGACCTGCCGTGAAGCGACACACAATCCTAATTTGTTTCAAATAGCCACTGAACTGTAAAGCTGAGCTCGAAACGAGTGTTTATTGCGTTTTAATTGAAAAGCAAGAAAATGTGTTTGTCTGATGTTCTTGTTAGTATTATCATTATTATAATCTCAATGGCAGAGCATAAACCTAAAATGTGACCGTCTCTGAAGAGGTGTTATCATTCAGAGGCACAGTTGTATGTCTCCTTACCGGCTTAACACCTGAAACTGTAGCTCAGATGTGTGAAATGCTCTGAAACTATAGCTGGGTGTGATTACCAGTCAAATTAAATCTGAGATGTCAGTTACATGTGTCAGTGCTTCCACTCCTACGCTTGGCAGGTTGTAGGGAGTGACAAGCTGGCTGTTGATTATTTTTTTCAGTGTGAAACAGAATCACTGACACACAACTAGTGTTTACAATCCTCCAGTCTTTGTTTAATTTTCTTTTAAATGTAAGTCGATATTGTGAATTCTGATGTTTAAATTATCGCCACTTTGAAATTGTACCATCATCAATCATTAATCCATCACTAATTTGCTCAGAGGTCTTATGATAGACATTTCTTCAATTCTACAAAATACCTACTAAATAGTAGTTGCCTAGTTCCGCCTTATTGTCTCGAGCTTTCATTGATAGTTCCTTGCTGGTCATCTTAAAAACCAAACCTGGCGAAACACAGACTTTGCATGCACAAGAAGTCTTAATTTTCCACTCAAAAGATTTTTTTTTTTTTCAGGCTTTTATGATGTTGGCCCTTTAAATGAGAGCAGATTGTTACAGATTCTGTCCGACTCTCTGCACTGCCCTACATACGTTTGAGTAATAAAAAAAAAAAAAAATCAAAAATGTCCTAAATTCCAGCCTCTCAGATTTGATGTATTTATTTGTTTTGTGTGACAGTAAACTGAATATGTTTGGGTTTTAGACAGTTTGAAGATTGATTTGAAGATGTCATCATGTGCTCTAAGAATTTGTGATGGACACTTTACAGACCAACCAATTCATTTAATCATCAATAAAGTAACTGTCAGATTAATTAATAATGAAAATAATCAATTGTAGCCCTAACTTCTTATACAGTGCAGAATAATATCAATACTGTTACTCCCTCTGAAACTGGATACAGACAGCTAGACTTTATCCAGTTTCTGCTACAAATACATTACATTTTAAATAAACCAAATACATTAAGTACCATGTATTTAGTATAAGATGTATGGCATGCAGTGTAAGAGAGTATTGAAATGGCTTGATAACCTTAATGCGCTGGTTCTCAAACTATGGTACGTGTACCACTGGTGGAACTCCCTCTAGTGGTACGTAGGGGAATCTCTGAAATATTTTTTTAAAAACGAAATTAATTTAAAAAGATAATTCTATCAAAATACTAGAAAAATAAGTTTTGCATTCCCTGTAATATTTAGTTTCAGTATCAGCCAGCTATGTAGTTACAATCCTGAGTGGTTCAGAAACACTGCAATCATGACTCCAACTGGGAACTATTGGGAATAGCAGAAGTACCCTGTTTCCACCAGATGAACTCTGGTTCTTGAACTGGTTTCGTTCAGGAACAGTCAACAAGGAAAAATCTTATTAGGAATAAAGCTGCCTCCTATGTGAACCGTCTGTAGTTGAATAGGGTTAGCCTATGCTACTGTGTTTTAACGTTGGTCATGTTGGCGGTACGCGGTGTAAAAAGATTAACACTACAACGTTACTCCACCGCTTTATACATTTGGGATGTTATTTGCTCCATCTCATAAAGTCCCCATATGAATCCATAAGTTGTAAGAGAGAGGATCAGGTTTTAAGCACCTAATGGCAATACACTTAATGGCCGCCACTAGTAGGATTTGTAACAAGACATTTTATTAGTTTCACACGTGCATGTGCAACTGCATCTAATTTCAGTGTTCATACTGTAATTTCAGCTCTCATACTTCATTTGTCTTTTTCCTGCTTACATTTCAGCTCATATTAGTGAACATTCACTGCTGCTGCTGTAGCAAACAGGGATATGAGAAAGCTTTTGCTTCCTTAATTTGTGACAGCAGCTCTACTGAGAGGGATTTGCAAAAGCATATTTTGGATGAATTTAGAGGGATGGGCGTTCATTCTCTGGTTCTGATTCTCTAACATATGATGCAGCCTGATTATATGAAAACCTTCAACGAAGCAGCTTTTCAAACCAGTTTATGTCATGACAGCATCATAACCTGGATTTCCATTCTTTTTAGTTGGATGTTTTTCATGTTCACAAACCTAATATTATCTGCGAATTGCGTGGCACTCCACTCCCCAATAGCCATGGAAGTGACTTCTTCTCTGAGAAGAATTTATTTTAAAGGAGAGACAGATTGGAGCTAGGTAAATCTAAGGGACTGGCAGGTGAGATTGCTTTGCTCCATCAAAGGCTAAATGAAGCACTAAGTCATGAACTGCAGATGTCCACAATCCAGCCTGCTGCTCAGCCTCTGCAGATCAAGCCTCCCATTATCCTGTTTCACCTAGGTTATGGACCATTTCCTCCACTAAGGGGCAGAATATGATCACTGATACACTCAGTTCTCGCTCAAAAGGATGGTACATTGAAAAGCAACATCAGCTAATGTGGACTGTATAATCACATTAGACTGAATAGATGATAATAAAAGAAATAATGGATAGACACAAAGAATAGCTTATTATTTAAACACTATCATATACAGTGTTGTCATTATATGAAATCTCAATGTAATTAATGTACCATGGCAAAAAAAAAAAAACATAATTACATGGAGTTATGACTAAAGATTAATAATGTAGTATAAGTCATTTAGTGCATAGTCTGAGGAATAATCTAGTGCACTTTATTTAATTGAATTTGAGTTAATTGTGGTTTTATTCATTTTGCAGTTATTCAATCCAACTGCCAGGCTACCTATAATACTTGGTGTTTAGCTATATTTTAGGTCTGATCCAGATGTATCCAAGTCTGCAAGAATGTCAAATCAGTATGGTCTCCTATTTATCCCTCAGAACATTTCACAAGTCCAAACAACCTCTGTCTTTCAGGGTTTCGGATTAGAAAGCTTCCATTGTACATGAGCTGTGAGGCGGCTAACCCTTTCTATGATACCTATCTAAGGTTGAGCTCAGCACTTTCCTCATTAATTTCCCACTTATTCTCAGAGTTGGATGTGATATTTTAGAGATTTGAGCATGCGGGGCACAGGTTAGGCGCAATTATGCTGACGGAGGGCTTTTACAGCCATGCTCAATGAAATCTGGAGTATAGGATTATACATGTAGAAAGTTATATAGTGATTAACCTTCATTTCAGTCCCCTCGGTGATCTCTAGGAGGCAAATCCTCCTCCAATCAGCTGCTGTCATATATATTTCTCCACCCTGATAAATGACCTTCAAAATGATAGATCGAGGCATTCCTTCTCCTTCTTATGCTTTTGAAGCATTTGTTTGCCCTTTCAGGCAGTTCAAATACATCCTTAAACTATATACCACTTTGATTTCTTTAAGCTGTATTCAGGATTCAGAGGTAATTTAAAGATTTTGACAACTGGTGGCGCTATTTGATGAGTGGGCCCTAGTTTTGTGTGTGTCCTGCACACTGAATGTAAACTTTCTTCACAAGGAAACTCCACAGGGCACCTTTAAAGTATCATGGTGCTATGTTGCATTACCTTAAAAGGAAAGTGTCAGTCACCAGCTAACATGGCAAGGTCACTAAAGTAAAATGTCACAGTAAGTGATTCAGGAAGTTTGATCTTGTGCCATTTTTTTGCCCGTATTTTCAGCAAGTTTCCATGGCTGCAGGTGCCATCTGTTGGTGATATCTGGTATTGGAGAGGATTCGATACACTGTTTATATTACAGCATTGCTTTACCAAATAAGAGAGAAACAAAAAAGAGAAATAAACATATGTATGTAATGTATTCATCAGCTTGTAGTTTAAGGGGAAAATCAATTCCTACAATTCCCCAAAATTCAAATGTATTTATTATTAGCTTGCAGTGCTGTGTGCATGTAGTTGGGACTCTGTCTATACAAGCTCCATATAGGATCTATATAGGGTCAGATGTTACATACAAGTTAACCAGAAATGCATTTAGGCACTGCAAAAAATGAGTAATTTTGTTAATTAATAGAGAAAAAAGACAAAAAACAAATAGCAAATTAAAAATTTATTTTAACCAGTTTCCTAAATAAATTCACTTCTTTCATGAATAAACTAAACTAGACTATAAACATGTCAGTAATTTGACACAGGACACAATAAAGCTCTACACCAGAATCAAGAAAATGATGATTTTTATATCTGGAATAGGTAAAATAATCTTATCCCCATTAACTGCTTTCTGTGTGGGTTTATTGTATTTGCTGAGGTTATCGGCGTGGTCATCAGTGCAATGGAATACTGTCTTCAGTTTCAGTGAACTTCTTTTCTAACAAGAATAATCCTGTTAATCTGCTAATGATATCAAAAGAAATAATAAAATCTCAAATGTCGCAGTTGTTAAGCACCATTTAATTAATTACATGTGTTGACGCCACCATTTTCTAGTTATTATGCAAAGATATTTAACACTATTATGATTTAAATTTATATTATTTCATGCTGTGACATTATAATTGTCAGTAATCCTTTTTCCTCAAATGCAGCATGATTGATAAAGCTTATTCTATATCTAGGGCTATCTTGTATTTTTTGTGCGTTCGTGCATCGACGCTGCAGAAAGCAGGCTCTCACAACAATGGCAGCTCCCTCCCTCACCCCTCGGAGAAAGGACATTTTTGAGCCCCTTTGATTTGGTCCGATTTGTTTTGATGTGAGGAGTGAGTGGTTTTTAAAATCTCCTTAACTCCCCAGGCCTGGCCCAGTCTCCCACAGGGCTAATGACCGTAGCCTGGCCCATGTTGAATAATACAGATGCTTGCGAGGTGGAAGTGGGGAGGAGGGCAAGGGGTTAGACACGGGCCCTCCTTCGACAGTACACCTCCATTGATAAGATTGTATTAATTGGTATGAATAGAGAGGGTTTTCTCCCTCTCCTTGTATACATTTACCATTATACTCATTAGCTTCCCGTTGCCTCCCAGCGAGTTTCTCCTTCACATCCCCCGGGGTCTCCTGGGAGGCAATTTGCATCTCTCCATGGTGTCTCTCTGGGGTTATTGAGGAAATATTAGCCCCTTTTCTTCTGTGGCCGACCCTTTGATTTATTTGGAGCTGTAGCTGATAGAGTGGCACTCACATGTTAATGACTGGCGCTGATACAGGCCCCTGGTGCAAGACGACTCATTGATCCAGGTTGAAAAGGTACAATTGACAAGCAGTACTGAATAATCGCCCTACATGTGTCTGTGCGTATGTGCAAGTGTGTGTGCGTGGACCTTACGAAATGACAAGGGAATCCCACTGCTGTCAAGGCTACGGCGCTCAAGCTGTCCACTTTTCCTGATAGAGTTAGATAAATAGGCTTTTGTTGGCCTATGAATTCCTTGTGACTTTTTGACAGCCGCAGTTTTGGCGTTTTCTCTTCAGAGCCTCGCTGCTTCTTTGTTCACTCTGCTATTCATGTCATCTCTTTGACCCTGTGCGATCACAGTGGTGCTTATTTTAGCCACTTCTAGGTCTCTAAACCCAATCAGAGGCTGCAAACGACACACTTGATCCAGTTACTGTTTGGAGTTGTTTGTCCTGGTCTAATAATAGAATTCAAGGTGACTACTGAGGACTCACTTTGGTTGCCATTAGTGACTACCAGGCCCCTGCGCACGCCCCCTATTCCTGCCTCGGCGCACTCATATTATGTTTTAAAGAAAGCTAATGAGAGATTTCATCCTAATACCTGCGATGCTTGACATGCCTCCATATTTAAGCTCACTGATGTCTGCTCAGCAATGTGGAGCCTGTCCTCAATTTGGAGAGCAGTTTGACACTGACTCCCTTTCATCTGAATGGTCACATGTCTACAGCAAAGTGGCAGCAACAAAGTTTTATATATATATATTTCATTTTTTTCCATCAGAAGAGGAAAGCATCCGAGCATGCCTAAACATAGCAACAACTTCTGTCTTGCTTAGTATTTGTATACTTTCAGTTATATGGTAATAATAACATTTAATAAAAGTCAACATCCTAACTGCCACTAAACAAAAATACCCAGCACCGCAATCGCTGCATCTTCTCTGCATACTTATAACAGATTAGAGGTTATGTATATCAATTGCGCAGCTCATGCATATTGTTATGAAGGAGAAATGCAAGAAATGGAAATGTGCCATTTCAACGAGCCGGCACAGCTTGCCAAAAGCGGGCAAGTGGGTAGTGCTTGTGGTGATGGTCGGGTTTGTTTTCCTCTCAGTGTTGGGAGATGAGAAGTCATGTATCTAAACAGAGAAGATATGATGTTTATGAGAGCCATCTGCTTGGCAGCCCTCCTGTGCCCACTGCCCTCCTCAACGTGAGAGCAGCCTCATTAAAACGGTCACATGCCTGAGAAATTTCTAACCGCTGTTTTTTTTCTTCTTCTTCCCCCTTTTAAAAGGAGTAGAGTTTAAAACTAACAAAGCCTTGGGAAATCCCCATCAGACATCCCTCCCTTAATCCATTTAATTTTGAAAGGTATTGTTTAAAGCTTTAAAGTTTATATCGTTTAATCCCCCTCCAACACTACGGGCAGCAAATGAGGCCGTGTCAGCAGCTTGAACAGATATAATCTACTCCACACAACAGAAAATCCTCCTTCAAGACAAGGTTGCATGGGTTTCCTGTGAACTCACTGTTTGATGTTTCTACCTGCTATTGAACATGACTTCTGTCTTAACCCAACTGTCACTCGCTCCCTGTCCCCTTTTATCACTCCGAATGTTCTCGCTTCACCTTTTTTCATCAGTAAATCTACCATCACAGCCATTTCACTCATTCCCCTTCTTTAGCAGAGGGGAGCAAGGAGAAGTTTGTTGTGGGGGGATTTTTTAAAGGTATTTTTTGCTGGTGTTGAACCTTGGCCAAAGGACAGGATTGTCTTTTGGTTTGTGAGATTCAGTCTCACCTGTGGTTCAAAGCACTACTCTGGCCAGTTTAACCCTTATCCTGTGTCCATATGTTTTTTTTTTTGGTTTTATACTCCACTGCAAGTCCAAATGTTTATCATAGTATATGTCCATATACCTTCTGCAGATTTTCCACATTCTTTTTTATACTAACATTTTATTAGTTAAAGCAATATAGTTTAACATTTTGGGAAATATGCTTATTTGCTTTCTTGCAAAGATTAATACCACTCTCATATCTGCCTAAGTATGAAGCTTCAGCCAGCAGCCGGTTAGCTTAGCTTATCACAAAGACTGGAAATGGGGAAATACCCTGGCTCTGTCACAGGGTAACAATATACTATACTATGCTACTACAACTTGTCTTGTACACTTGGTTCATGTTTTTGTACGCATTATTGCACAGAGCCACTGTAACTGCTTTCCTCCATTTTCAGTCTTTATGTTAAGGCTGCTGACCACAACTTAATATGAGTTAGAAACACAAATCCTGCCATCACGTGTGGACTAGCCTCTGTTCCACTTCTCTAACTCAATGCAATGCCTCCTCAAAATTAAACATGTTCCTTCTTACTATCCATATTCACAAGACAGCATCCATTACAGCCTGCTATTATAAATGAAAACCATCATGATTTAAAAAAAGAATTAAGCAACGTTTACTTTGTGAACACAAAATAATGTAATTGGTTTAACATTAGTCCATATCTATAATGTTCACCAACACTCTCTTTTAATGTCATTTTCCACTTATAAGGTGCAATCTCTGCTGTCTAAAAACGTCCACACCTTCCGGTCCTCTCTGTCCTGCTGCTAATACAAACATGTCTGAACAAGTTGCGGCCTCTTGACTTGCCAGTCGACTTTTGTCAAGCTGTGACGTTTAAGCCGGGTTTATGGGAAATGGTGTTCGTTAGCTGCCTTAACAAACACCATATAAATATTAGATAAACCTTCCTTATGCAGACATAGGGAGTAAACCACAAAACACACTGTTGGGTAAGGTTATTTTCCAAGGCTGGATTTTTTGTTATTAGCATTGATACAAATGTCAGTGGGATTTTGAATGAGGGTTGCTGTGGAGTTATTTTAGTGCCCTTCAAAGATTTTCAAACGCATAATTATTAAAGCACTATTTATTTTGCTGACTGTAGCTTCATATTTAGCAGCCAGACTGAGAGTGCTATATTCTCATCTAACTCTTAGCAAGAAAGCGAATAAGAGTACTGTATTTGCCAAAGACGTCAAACTACTAATACTTCTTTAAGATACCACTTCCAGTTGTACTTCTCTGTGAATCTTTTCTTAAATCGCTTGAACAGACACTAATATTCTTGCTGTTAAAGCGTGCATTAGCATTTAATTTGTTCTTACTATAAAGATTTTTTTTTTGCTACATACCACCTATGGTACTCATATGTTTTCTTGTAGCATATAATTTGAGTCATATTACTCCAATATATATTTTCACTCAGGCAGTAAATTACGTTATTTAGTTATCAAAGGCTTTGTGTAATTACATTTGTGCAGTTCAGGATGACAGGGCTGATAGTGTCTGCACAAGACGCTGGCATACATAATCACAGCCAAAATCCCATTAGGGAGAATGGAGACCATTATTATGGAAATGACCTTTGGGTGACAAGAATTCAGTGGGATAAAAGAGTATGTAATCCAGACAAAGACATCGTGTGAAGCCACTCTCTTTATTTTCTCCTTTGCAAATGTAAGAAATTAAGGGTCCTTGAATCTGTTATTGTTGTGTTTTTTTGTTTCACATTCTTCTGCCAAACAAACTTAGTCACAATGAGGAAAGTGAGATTCGTATTGTGTTGTGTTGCTAATTTCTTCCTGCTTTTCTGTGTGTGATACTGTGGATAGAACTGCAGGGCTAAAATAGCAGAAGAACTTAACAGTGTGTATTTTTTTCTTTTCGCTGTGGCACCTTCGCTGAGAGAACATACTCACCTTGGGATTACTGGAGTGTCAAGCTGAATCTCTGTTTGTTTTGAGCCACACTTTGATACTCTCACACTTAAGAGGCAGCTTCATAAATTCACATTGTGTCAAATAAATCAATAGATCCCATTAGCTGAGGAAGTTGTGTAGTGCAGTACTTGAGGGACTGCGGCTCCCCTTGTTTAGACATTTCTCCAGCAAAGGCGATGGCAGAGGAATATAAGGTTGGCTGTTGATCCATACAGACAGCTCCAGCAGTTGAAATGGTTTGGCTGACTGGTCCCAGTTGGTTTTTAGGGCTGTTTCCACTGTGCTGCCAGCCTGGGTCTTCAGTTGAACAGGAAAAAGGAATTTGCTTAGACATTCACAGCCTTACAAGCCTACAGCGCCAAACTCTTCCTCCTTAATCTGAAAGTTGTCCTCATAAGACTTCAAGTTGAGCTATTTCAGTTCTTTGCATTAAAATAATTGTCACAATTTTTTTATACATATATTTTTTCTTGGGTTGCAAGTAACAAGTATTTTCACTATCGACTGATATGCAGATTATTTTCTAATTGTTGCCTGTCCATTAAATATTTCTTAGATGACTTGGTCAAATAGCTCGTTTTGTTCAACCAACAGCCCAAAACCCAAAAAGTTTCCATTTACAATGATATAAAGCAGAAATAAGCAGGAAATACTCCCATTTAAGAATCTGGAACCGGGTACGTGTTTTGCATTATTTCCTGATAACTGACTCAAACAAATGCAGATTTTCAGTCAACTGACCAATCAGTTAATTGACTAATTGTATCAGCTCTTGACTGCTATTTCTGTGTTAACTGTACTCTCTGCTGTTTTACATCCACAAACAACACAAAAATATCAAAAAATAAACAGAATGTATATTAATAAAGTAAATTCTGTCTGTGTAGAGTCATTTAAGTAATCTAGGACCTAGTCAGAGTACAACTGCAGGTGCAAAAGCTGCATATACAGTGTACATTTCTACAGTTTTCCTGTCCATCATCTCACCATCAATGGGTTGGCGAAATCACTGACAGTGTTAGCTTTGATGTTTCATTCATTCATTCATTCATTTATATACTTTTTAAAAACAAGTGATTACATGTTATCTGTGACCCCAAGCTGACTACTGACAGTATCATTATTTTCTTCGTGCTTATCCTCAACTCATGCTTCTTCCTCTGAGGTCTCAGCTTCCGCATCCTGTTTGTTACTGTCCTCATCTCAGGTTATTGTTACTAACTCAAGCTATCTTTATTAACATCTTCCGTAGTCCAGCATTTCTTCCTTCCTCAGTCAGAACCCTGCACTCTATCTTAATCAATTATAAGTAGCCAGTTGAGGACTTCCCCATGGCCTTTGGAAAACAGTGAGCACCATTTTTCACATTTTATGGATGAAACAATTAATCTTTTAATTGAGAAATAGATAGTGAATTTATTTGATAATGATAATAATTGTTAGTTGCAGTCCCACGATAATGACTAACTTTTATTAGAGGGTTATATTGATTGTTGTAAAATTGTTTTCCACACTTTTATTTATATATATTTTATATACACTTACGCCTCTTGTTCTCATGAAATGTCTTTATGAATTGAATGAAGCCCAGGTTCCTGTGTGTCAGTATTAGAACCTGACAAGAAAGACCAGGATGTCGTCTTCACACTACTTCAGATTTCAACCTTAAAGGAGGATGTTTAAATGTAGATGAGAAAATAGTGACAAAATTACATTGACAGCTCCTACAATAATGCTTGACCTTTGCACTCAGTGTCATTGAGAGTGGAAGCAGATTTTTGACTTGCTTTTAAGAACACACATAAAATTACTGCTTAGAGTAATGAAACAAGTAAATGAGAATTTTTTTTTTTTTTTTGCATGTTGAATGTTAAGGCATTTCCATGAAATTAGCACTGTGGAGAATGATAGGAAGATGAAAGAGAAAAGGGTTTGACATGCACTGAGGTTTTGAGCTAGACTCAAAGCCATACTGATGTGAGTACATGGCAGGCTTCCCAGCCCACCAACTATCAGAGCATGCTGCATGAGTTCCTTTTAACCGCATAAGTTGAGGTGATTTCATTTTTTTCTGTTTTTATTTTTATGTAGTTTTATTACATACACCTATACAATCCAATGCAATCTAATACAACAACCTTACAATAAATCTTATCTTAGTAAAGCCTATTATGTCTGTTTCTAGTAACGCAGGTGTTGGTTCTGTTTTCATTATTGATTAACCCGTTGATCAGTTTCCCAATAATTGATTAGATGTTTTGTCCCTAAAATGTCAGAAAATGGTGAAAAACCCAAATCTCAAGGTGACGTCCTCAAATGTCTTGACAAGTCAAAGATATTTAGTTTACTGTCATAGAGGACTAAAGAAAATAAGTGAAATCAAAGAAATTGAAAATTCTTTCTTAAAAATTACTCAAAATGTTTAATCGTTATCTTAATAGTTGGCTAGATTTTATTTTTATATTTTGTCCTTTTCACATATTGTACATGATGGAGCAGAATATTAGAAAAACCTCTAAATAAAGTATGTATAATATACATATAAAATAATACAATAATTTAATTTAGTAAAAGACCACCAATAACCACAACCTCAACCACTCTGATGCAGGGCTGTTGTATTGGATTACATCAGATTGTACAGGTGTACCTAATAAAATGGTAACTGTATTTTACCTGACCATTTCAAGGTTTTGAGAAATACAACTTGCAAACAGAAAAGGAAGTAAAAAAAAGTCAAAAGCTGCTCAATACATAACTGTGAGGTGTTCTAGTTTGTTTTCTATTGTACTAACAGTAAACAATGATGACGCTTCTCCTAAATCTCATTTACCAAACTGAAAAGTGTCTTGGGGAAACTACCAGACGGGGTGAGTAAAAGCTCATAGCAGATTGATCTGTGCATACAGCTTAACTGTATTAAAGCTCATAATCCCTGTAAATATCTTCAGGCAAGGCAAAGTCAGCCTTTTAACATTGACTAAATGAAGTAAATAGAAGCAAATGAATTTTTAAAAAATAAATTTCTGTTGAACCCCTGTTCGTTTTTTTATATATATATATATATATATATATATATAGAAGCGAGTTGTGTGAGTTGGCTGCTAATGAGGCTTACACATTTTGAACCAAGATATTTTGATGGTTTTGCCACCCTGCCGTTTGGGGGTAACAGTGAAGTTCGCTTTAAATGCGGAGCGTCTGTTCCCCTTTCGAACCTCTAACACCACAACAGATGGGGAGAATATGGAGCTCGGAAGGTTTTACCTCTGAGGTGGTAACAGTGAAGCGACTCATTAACACTGAATTTACCACTTCGTTAGCAACGCAGCTTCCTGTAGAGAGCGACCAGCCCTGGATGTCAAATCCACTGAGCATACATTTTAAACTAAATCAGCTCTGGACAGCATAGTGTGATCTCTTATAAGATGAAGCATAAACATGTTTAATTGCATGCTGGTTATAATCTTATTACTAACTCAAAGCATTCAGTTATATAGGTTTGTCTAAATAAATATGAAATAAATAATGTATTGTATGTGTATGCGCAAAGGCATATGTTTTCTTTGTGTGGGTCTGTGTTTGTGTTTTAGACAGATTGTGTGCCTGCCAATTTGTCGGGATTCAAGTAACAACAGTCTCATGCTGGGATCTGTGTTGGCACCATCACAGAGTGATAAGACGCGATATGATCTCATTGGAGGTGTACTTTGTTCCCATGGAAATTGGTCAATTTTAGCAGACGACTGAGAACTTTATGTGGAGAAGCAGGAAGGTTGTATCCCAGAGGTACGCTCACATAATTAAGCATCCTCGCCTGGGTATTCAGGGCTAACAGCAGGGTTTGTTGTGAATAGAGGTGGCGAAAGAGGGTGTTGGAAAACCATAATGCGGCACAGAATAATACCACTCTCATTTTAAGGAGAATAGCCGAAAAAACATTTTTTTTAACTGTACCACATTATCAGCATGATTTTATTATACCTGTTGTGCAACAGTGTTTCATTTTGTAATTTACATCTGCATTATTTCTTTCTGCAAATTGTCTTCGGATGGTTGAACACTGCACTTGAATAAAGGAAATATTATGCTTGTAAGACATTGCTTGCTTTACTTTGCTTACATGAAATGATTAAGTACGCTTAATCATTTTGTGATTTTCTTTTATATTTCAGAAAGTATTGCTACTATGTCTGATCCGAAGCCAAATGCACAAGAGGACAAAGACGTGGAATCTGTGTCTGACAGCCCAGGTCGTACTCAGGAGCCATTACAGAGTCACACATTCTCCCTGAAGAACAATGCTGCAGGTCTGTCCTCAGATGAACACGAAAACCCTTTAAATGGAACCCAGCCGAATCCATTTGTATACAGCAGTGTCCCTGCTGTTCCCCATGCAGGCAATTCATTGCCTTCAGGAGCACTTGTTAATGGACCTGGTTCACACCCCAACTCAGAGGTACACTGTGTCCTGAACAAAGGCACTGTTTTATCCAACAATGTCCTGGATGCCGCGTGGCAAGCGGAGAAGGACACAAGCCCCGAGGTGTTACCACCACCTAGTGAGCTTCAATCAGACGCTTGGAAGAACACAGCGGGGCCCGTCGTAAAAACACTGGCCACACAGCCAGGTGTCAACACGCCACTGTCTCACTCGGAGGAGAATGAGTCTAAACTGGCCTATTCCACACTGTCAGGCGACAGTGCAGAGCAAATGCACATTAGCCAACCTTTGACAGAACAGACAATGAAAACAAGATCTCGACGGGACGTAGAATGGTCAGAAAGCTCCTCAGATGATTATGATGATCCTGAAGTAATCAGATGGGATTCAGCAAGAAAGCGCTCCTTGCACAATGACAGAAGGCTGGAGACCAATGTGATGCACCAAAGAGACATGAAGCACAATACACATGTAAAAAGTATGTCAGGTTCTCTAGAAAAGGTTAACAACAGCTTAAATCACACACACAGACCTTTCTGTTTCCTCACTGGTAATGATGTAGAAAATGTTGACATTGCCAACAAAGATGATTCTTTGGGTACACAGTCTGATATTAAATATTCTGTTGTGCCATTCAAAGATCTTTCTAGGAGCACAGCTTCAGACTCTGAGCACTATATTTATAGCGCAGCGCAGGAAGGCTGTAATGAGGAAAATGACCCTGAAGATGAAGACACTTTTAGTCCAAAAGTGGAACAGTTGAAGACAGAACAAGTTGAACAAGATACAGTTTTCTTTTCATGCACAAGATGCAATGTTAATTTCAAGGAAAAAGTACATTTCCATAGACATATGATGTATCATTTAGGCAAGCATAATCAGGTGAACAGTGAGAATGTTTCACAGCCCTTTATATGCAGGGAGTGTGGGCGTTTGTTCTGTGATAGCAACTCCCTCATGAGCCACATCATTATTCACCAAGACAGGCTGGAAAAACTTATGGAGGAAATCAAAGGTCTCAAAAATACAGAATTCGAAGACAGGCAGTGCCCTCAGTGTGTATTCGGTTGCAATTGCCCTAAAATCCGTGTCCAGCACGCCAAAACACATGATAATCTAAAGCACTACTACTTCTGTGAGGAGTGTAACTACATTACACTGACACAGCAGGCACTTGAAGCACACTTACATGTCGCACACCTCAGCACACACCAGCCTCAATATAGGAAAAGGACTCATGCTAATGAGGCAGAGGAAGCAGGCCGTGTTCAGCATAAAATGGGTTTTTTCACTAGTAGAGACAAAGGAGTACTCGAAAGACATTCTGAGCTGGAGCATCAGCGATCACACTATGGTAATTATAAAAAGGTTGCTGACCAGCCCTGGTCTATACCAAATCTGTCAGCTAAGTCAACTTTTGGACAAATGGCCCATTTCCCCCACTGTTCCAGTAAAAAAGGGGAATTTTATATTCAAGAGTCCACTGACAAAACTGTAAATTCTCCTCAGTTAAGGTGCCATGTTGGCTGCACCAAAAACATGCTCTCACCGTCTTTGTGGAGAGTCGACAGGCATGGAAAATTACTCCTACAACCAGCCGAAAAATTACATGTGGCAACTGATCTCACCTGTGAGGAAGAAGACGCTGAAAACAATGACTGCAAGGCTTTTGGCAGCTCAAAGCAGACAAACTGTCCTGCAAGCACTGATTTTTTACTATCAGCCAGAAATCTTAAATTAGACCAGATGTTCTGTCAGGGTAGCAAGAACGAACGGGCAAGCGGGAGTTTACACGCACAAGCAAAGCAAAAATCTCCATCAATGAGAAAAATGTCAACCCCCTTGCATAACACTATTGACAATATGCATGGTAATATATCACCAAGGCTTAGCCAGAGGCTCAAGTCTGCAGATAGGGAGTTAGAAAAAGGCTGTGAGGGCAGCAATAACTTCAGTCATGACACCAGTGGAGCTACAGGCAGCTTCTTGGAAAGCAGCGAAAATGAAAGGAACCCGTATGCTCGGAAGTATTTCAGAAAGAGGCAGAGGTTGTCAGCCAAAGTCCAAAGCCCTCATGTACTTGAGAATGAAGATGATGGAGATGAAGACTGTAGTGACATAGAGCAACTTGTCATCAAGGAGGAGTATATCGAAACTACAGTGTGTGATGATTCCCCAGAGTCGCCTTGTACGTCTTTAAATGACAGCTTTGATGTTTTCCCCACACCAGGGGTAGAACACAAACCCTGTCCATACTGCCCTGCCATGTTTGAGTCTGGAGTGGGTCTGTCCAATCACGTGCGTGGGCACCTCCACCGTGTTGGCTTGAGCTACAACGCCCGGCACATGGTTTCACCAGAACAAGTGGCTCTGCGGGACCATCAGCCACGAATCCGCAGAAGGATCCCCTGTGGCATGAGGAAAATGAGAAAAGGTATGAGTATTAGTTCAACTAATATCATGGGCAGTTTAACACACAACTCAACACAAAATATTTTTAATAAAGGAGATATGTACTGTGTTTTTAAATGATGTAGTATTCACTTACAGAAGAAAACATACTAAATTACTAGAGGATAGGCAAACAGGCACAAATTAATTCAGTTTGCAAAGCCGTCACAGACCTGCATTTGGCTCTATGGATCAGTTGGTCCTCAATTTGGTCCAGACGGAAATATCTCCACAGCTATGAGATTGATTGCCATGGAATTTGGTTACATATATTCATGTGTCCAGAGGATGAATCCTTTTGACTTTGGTTAGCCCCTTGACTTTTTCTCCAGCGCCACCATGAGGTTTTAAACAGTTTTTAAATGAAATCTCCTGATAACGTTTGTATGGATTCCAATGACATATGGTACAGACATCTGTGTTCCTAACAGGAATTTAGGTTGTGACTAAATATCTAAAGAAAATAACTAAAAACATTCCCATCAGCCTCAGCTGTACTTCATGTTAAGTGCTAATTGGCCAGTGTTGGCATGCTAACAGGTTAAACTAATATGGTAAACATTCTACCTGCTTATCAGTGTGTTAGTATTCTCATTATGAGCAAGTTTACATGCTGACATTATCATTTTGCTCAAAGTTCAGCCTCACAGAGCTGCTAGGGTGTTGTAGACTTTTGGTCTTGTTATTTAGTGTAACCACAATCTTCCCCATGCTTAACCCAGTGTTTTTATTGCCTAACCCTAACTATTTGTCATAACCACAATCTTTACCAATGCATGATGGTTAAACCTATTCAGCCCCTTTTCTGGCAGCAGAAACAAGCCATGAACACAACAGTGACATATTATCACCTTTATGGTGATGTGGCAAACTTGTTAGCAAAGTTTACGCATCTGACAACTTATAGCTCTGTGTTTCTATGTCTAAGAACTCCTGAGGGAAATGTCTGTCTGTATGTTCACCAGCTAGTCGCTATCTGTGTCTGCTTGCTGCTGAGCAGGTAGTATATAGTCAAGTTTTAGAGCTTTTTTGGTCAAAACACCTTCCTTTTGTGGCCACAAATGACACTATTAAAGCAGCAAGAGTGAACCAAAACAGTTAAATTGCAGGGCAGACTGCTATAGTTATAAAGCTCTGTAGAGTTGGGGGAGCTTCAGGTGATAATTCTCTGTGGGTGCATCACTATGAGCGACCCCTCACATCGTCACATTGTTTTCACATTGTCGTTTGATTTTGTGATAGAAATATTGATATAACTACAATAAATTCACAGCTGCAGTGGTCATACAGATGCTATATATAAAGGCTTGTGCATTATAAAACTATCCAGATATTAGCTTAGTGTTTTTGTTTTTTCATTTCAGTTTTAATGACAAACTGTATCTGATATTACAGCTGTTAAGCCAGAAACCCAAGGAGAGCACACATGTCCCCTGTGCTGGGGTTGGTTTGATACTAAGACCGGCCTCTCGAATCATGTGAGGGGACATCTGAAACGAATTGGTAGAAGTGTTACCAGTACCAGCAAGTCCCCGCTGTGCATCTTAAATGAAATGCTACAGGACAAAAAGGAACATCGGAATATCCTCCAGGTCCTCAACAAGGGCCAATTCCCCTCACGATCCTTTGTCTCTCAGAAGTTATTCAGCAGCAATGGCCTGTTCCTGATGCGCACGGGCATCCCAGTGAAAATCCAGTATGAGATGAGGAGTCCACATCCCATATCGGACAGCTTTGTACCAAAACAGGAGGCAGAGGCCTTCTCAGAAAGCAAGACGCTTCCGGTAGAAGCTCAAAGAGACGCCGAGGCCTCCTCAAGCACTTTAGTTGAACTGCTCAAGATGAGACAGGAAAGTATGGAGGTTACAGCAAGAAGCGACCAGGAAGCCTATGCAAACAGGAAGCTCTGTGATTTGACCAAAGATTACATGGAGGAGACACAGATGACCAGTGTGGAAGCAAACTGGGCACATGGTATGGAGTCGCATGCACTAGGCTAGATAACAACTTCATGTTTGAACAGTTTCTTAAAGGATCGTGTGGGTGGTTTAGCATGTTTTAGCCCAATAATAACACTGTAGATGATACAATACACATACAGTAACTTACATTACTAAACCATCTTTGGATAGTTTCTTTGCAAGTTGATTTTGACAGGAGTGGGTACAGTAGCATAATAATTCTTTAAAACTTGGGAAATGGTCAGCATTTATTTAAAGTATACCTAATTTGTGAATATTTAGCATAACTACCCCTAAGACAAAAGAAGCCTTTTAAAACAATACCCTTCATCCTTTGTCTTTAAAGTAAATTATTACTCCGTTGGATCATCCATGTTATTCCTATTCAAAGTGAAAAACATGTATTTTGCACTGGCTTCTTTATTGTTATTAATGGATAATGTTTGGGAGGTTCACAAAATATTTGTACAAGCTATCAAATTATAGCATGTTATTGGTTGCAGACCCACATGCCTTAAATTATTTTGGGTTTGGTTATGGTCACTTTCTCTCGCTCTCATTTTTTTTTCATTTAATTATTAGTAGAGTAATAGTGACCATTTCTACTTGGCATAGGAATACAATTTATTGTACCAATTACACCATGTTTGTATATCACATTCCCGCTCCATATCTCCATTCATCCTCTTCCTCTCATGAAAAATTGCAAAATTAAGTGTAGGTATAGTCAAACTACATATATTTTCCCCTTATTAACAGTGGGAGCAATTTTTAGCTTTGTTTGACACTAACATTCAGCATTCAACATACATTCCTCTGAATTTCATCAATATTTTATAATACATTTTCAGTATCTCTTTATAGATAACTGTATACTGAAGGTAGAAGCCAGTTAAACAGTGTGGGAATAGTTCACAATCATTTGATTTGTGGGGAAAAATACACATACAGTAGATTGAATTTTGCCAAAATGCTTTTGAAGTTCATATTAAAAAATCATGAGATCCTCTTGATGTTTAGTTGGAAGCCTCATCCTTGTTTACACAATTTTGTTTAATGTCTGTCCAAATCAAACTTTTAGTCAGGTACTGAAAAAGATGTTGGTAAAGATTTAAAATCAAATGTCTCTTTTTTGAGTTCTATTTTAAACTGAATGGTATGGGGCTTTCCATTATTATGGTGTTACAGTGGCAACTGCAGTAGTTTAAAGCTTTCTGCTGTGTGAGTCCTGTCCTGAAAACTGATATAGATTACAATCTATAGTATACCATTAGGGTGATAATACATTTTGATCCTTGAGTTGTATTTCACATTGTATCATCACCTCAAGTCCAAGACAACTCATAAACTAGTCCAACAAATTTTCATTACTATTTAGGCCTATATTCTTTCTGTTGACATTTTTGTATCAGTGGGAAATTGTTCTTCGTGTTTACTTTGTTAAAAGTAAAATCACATTGTGTTTAATTTTGGAAGATCTTTTGATTATTTGTTAACAGGCAATGGTGCGCAGCAGTGTCATTGCCAGTTTTCTGTTATAGGACTAACAGATCTGTGATTTTTTTTGTGTAGTTTATGAATCCTCTGTGACTCTCATGAGGTGGTGTATGTGAAAATAGCCCCCCTGAAGACACACAATTGTGTTAAACTTCACCAGTAACACTTTCCAAACAGGAAAGTGCAAATCAGATGCTTAGAATGAAACCAGGTGGAAGAAGACACTTTAGAGCACACTGGGAGTAACAGTTTTGCTTGATAATAAAATTACAGCATGAACTCAAACACTATCCTACAATGGTTAGAGTATCTCACATCTGAGGATCCTAAAACTTGATTTGAGACAGAAGCATCAGCTAAGCTGTATTAAAATTAATTTATCCAATCAAATTTTCCATTATAGATGAAGCAAATGGAAAATATAGTCCCATAATTTCAACCTAAATGTCTTGATCCCATTTGTCTTATTCTGTTCGAGTTTGATTTTGTTTCTTCAATGTTCTGTCTTTCAGGGAAATGTGATTCAAATAAGATTTGTACTCAGTGTAACAGCGACTTCCCTAGGCTTCCTGGTCACCTTCGAGCGTATGCACACAGGAAGAGGATTGGCATTTTTGAAGGACCAGGTAAGTTTCTGACAATGTACAACATCAAATTGTCAATGATTGTTTCCTGTGCCATGAAATGAAAATTGTGGTTTGAGCATAGGAGTCAAGAGGTCAATCTATGGAACCAAATTAAGAAGAAATATTTGAGATGAATGCTGCATTGATAGACATTAGGTGAATTAATTTGTCACCCCAACATACGTCTTCATTGAAAAATGGATGTTGACTAGACTAGTAAACATCAATAGTCAATAGTGAATAATAGTTTGGCTTTGGGCTTATTTTTTCATGCCTCCTGCCAATGATGAGTTAATACAATCCCTCAGATAAAGCAGCACAGTGTTCTGTCTTTTTAGGCTATGATTATAAACAGAAGAAGCCAAGACCAAGGCCTGGGCTAAAAAAGAAGATTTTACCCTCCTTGAATGCTGAGATATACACACTCACCTGCAGGTACAAGGTTACATATGTAACCATGATTCTCTCGGTGAAGAGTGAAGTGAGAGCACTCTCTATCCAGTTCCATATTTCATATGTAGGCCCTAAATGAAAGAGATGAGAAAAAGCAGAAATGGAATATAATATTCCAAGGTATGTTTTCATTAGTGTATAATCACCAGAAAATAGGCATTGTTGTGTTTTAGTTACATTAGAACAAGCTGTTTTTATCTACAGACGCCTTTGTGCCTTCCAGCTGAATCACGATGTTTCTACAGTAGCCCAGAACGGACAAACCAAAAGGCTGAAGATAGGGCCTTTCATATTTTTTGCAAGTTCACATTGGCTTGGTAGAAGCGGGTCACATCTTAGGCAGATGTACACATATTTCAGAGAGAGACTGTATCTCCCTTACCATTTTGGCAGAAGCCAGTGCCAGTGATAAGGCAGTCTATTTGCAGCCACCAGAGGCCCACCAACAGCAGCTTAAATAGAACCTACTTCAGCACCCTGAGAATCAACTTCATACCAGGGCGGAACTCGTGATGGATTGCCTTAAGGAATTGGCAAACCAGTTTGGAGTTCCCTTCAGGCACAACCACCACTGCCATTCCCACAAATGTAAGAGCCTTTGCATGAACTGTAGGATGACATGGGCTGTAAGGATGTACTGGGTGTTCCATGCACCATGCCTGAAAAATTCTCCCAACTACGTGTGTAGATGGAGGTCATGCGGTATGCGGTATTGCTATGGTTAACAGTTTTGTCCTTTCTGGGCCCAGGTCCAAAATGATAGTCTCTTGAGCAAAGGAAGCAGCACCATGCCCTGTGTGTGGGATCATAAGTGACAGGCACAGTATTGGAGAAAGAAAATTAATTGTGAGAGACAATTCCAAAGTGTCAAAGCACAGTTTGGGATCCACAATTAGGTCCAGAACTGTGTTCTCTGAAAAAGATCCCACCTTCTCCAGGACAGAGCTGAGCCTGGCACTGGTCCTCTGACCATGCACACAGTAGTCTGTTGTCTAAGTAATTTTAAATCCTGATTCCACTCTGTCTTTGTAGAGACTGATACAGAGAACAATACCTGGTATTCCCAAGATCACAAAGATCTACAAGGATCACAGGTCATAGGTGGACCATGAGCAAACTGAATCCTATCAAGGATCGTACTTGAAAAGACCCAGGGTTAGGGTCAGGGATAATGAATTCCATGCTCTAAGGCTTGCCGGGCCAGGTATGGGCAGAACCATACCCCAGGCTCTCGTACTCTGCTTGCACTTACCTTGCTTGTTTATTTGTAAGCAGGCCCTTAAGTCACCAGAGCACCATGTAGGTCTGCCTTAGTCCTTGACCTGACCGGTCTTCCACAATCTGCTACCTGACTAGTGCCCCAGAGACCTCCTTGGAACAATGATGGACTTCCTGGTCAGTCTTAAGAGGTAGTCCAGTTCTTATCTCAGATAAAAGGCTGCAGAATAGACACTGGTTGTCCCCCCCCCAATTCCCACACAAAATGTTGTGGGTTTCACCCCAAAGGCCTGAGATACTCTGTAAACGAACCCTCTCTAAACTGGCAGGTTTCTCCTCTCCTGACTAGCCTCCTCCGGTACAACCTCCTTTTTGCCTGAAGGAACCCTCTTAGAGAAGCACAACCCCACCATGTTCATCTTGCTCTTCTGAGAGGAACACAGCTATTGGGTCTGTTGTCGCCCAGATTTTCTTTCCATATTCACCTCAGATATGGGCCACATTGAATGATATTTTTCACATATCACAAGAGTGATGACTCCTTCAAGAGTGTAGTCAGTTCTCTTGAAAGAGACCACTGAAACAGCTTAATAGTGAAAATGGAGGGATACTTTTAACACAAAGTGTAGTCAGTGGACAACAACTTCTCTTTAGGTTAAATTGAGGCAGCCATGCCAGTGGTGTATGAAACCCTTGTCAGAGTAACACACTAGGTTTGCCTTCTCTAGGCCCCCAAGACTAGCCAGCTCTTAAGGAGAATTCTCTGTTATACTAATAAATTGCAAAGGCAGTCCCCACCTGCAAACACACTGTACATCTCTTAATACACACACACACACATTTCACCTGACTCACCAGGGCCAATCCGTGTGCATATGGAATATGTAACTGGTTGGTGGAGAGATCTTATCACAATCAAAATAAACAATACAGTAAAGAATAGCTCACATTTCACACTGCATGAAGATGGTTGTGCATTAACTCTGGAAACAGTGACTAGCTTTGCCTCCTATTTCTGCAGGTTCTGTGACCTAGTCTTCCAGGGCCCCCTGTCTGTCCAAGAGGATTGGATCAAGCATTTACAGAGGCACCTTCTGCACACCAGCGTGCCCCACTCAGGGACAGGGATGGTAGAGGTTTTGGGTCTTCATCACAAAATACAAATAAGCATGTCTGGTGAGCACCCAGATCTTGAGTAGAGTTTTATCTAGAACTTCCAGTTGCCTGAATTTGCACACTCTTTATATGTATAATCAAAACATCTTTTAAGATTAGTCCTGTATAGACATATATAATAGTTAATCCAGACTACTTGATAGTGTATATATTAATAATATTAATAAATGTATATATTAGCAAATACTTTATTATATGCTATTTTAATGTTATGCTTTGCCTTATCAACTTAGCCAATGCAACTTCTAGGATCTGTTTCTTCAATAAGCTGGTCTGGCAGTGCGGAACTGCCATTGTTAGAAAAACGTTGTTCTACTATGTTTGTCATGATAAAAAAGTGCCTTGTTATTGTGACAAAACATTTTGTTGTGATGAGAAATGTTTTCATTATATGTATATATCCACATATCTCAAAGTCTAACTCTCTCTCAAACAGAAAACTTTCTCATTACAAAAATAAACATTTCTTAATATCTTTCTCTTTGTATGAGAAATGTACGAACTGAGAAAAGTTCAAAGGAGTGTTGCCACTACCATATTAGCAAAATACATGAGGTTGAGTATTTCAATTGAGCTCATGTCTCACTTTCTTTTAGAGCCAACATAAAATAAGATTGTGCTCTTGTTAAGCAGTGTACACAGGGCTGTCATTAGTGTGTGGGTGCTTTGAAGGATTTCACCTCTCTGTGCCTGAATCAGAGAGAGCATCTCTCTTAATCAAAATGACATGTTGCATTATGTTGGGAAAGCTTGTTGTGTCACTGCTTAACCTTCAACCATCAGTGTAATTTCTAAAATCCAGCTCTTATTATTGTTGTGATAACATCTTTTCATAATCGGAAAACTCTCTACACATAACAACATATTGTTAGAATTATTTCTCAGTGTGTCGGCTCTGTAATGCCAAAGGTTCGGACCCAAAATGGGTTGCTTTTTGTTCTAATTTGTTGAAGACACAAGACTGGTACTGCACATTTGCATGTCCATAACCTGTTCTACAAACTTGTTTACAACTTATTTTGCAGGGTAGCAGAAACTGTTTCCTACTTCCATACAGACAGGAAAACGGGCTATGCAATATACAAAGATCACATATCATTTTGAAGTGCTGGTTTTTCATGGTCTATCACTGGAAGATAGGACAATGTCTTTTTCCCAGGACATTTACTTTGTTTTTCTTGTTCTATGTGCACATCATATGCAAATGTTTCCTAAGCACAGCTACAGTTTGTCCTCCTTTGCAGTATGTGGTCTAGTCTGGTTGAACCCATTGCCAAAACACTCTACTCAATATTAGAAAGAAATTCATTAATATATGCTGTAGCATCAGTATTGAATGAAAATGAATGTATATTGCTTTCAGTAAGGGTGGCCCATGATAGTTTTTCACATTGCATTAAAAGCCAACAACTATATTGGTAGAAAATCAAAGAAATATTTAGCTTTAATGACCAAATGTCATTGTAGGTGTTTTATGTAATTATTTCTATTTATTTTTCCTGAAATATTCAACTTGTTACACTGGAGATTTTAAAATCGTAGAAATGTAGCGCTCCCTAACGTACAGTAAAATTCAGAGTGTTGATGATTACAAGTTATTAAATTATGAAACATTTCTATAAAATAATTCTTACTTCCCTACTCAGGCTTGATAGTTTTTAGACTTAGTGTTAGTCAGATTCTAATACAGCTGTTTTGTAGATAAATGTTTGTATAGAAATCAGTGACATTAATAATAAACTTGCATGATACAAAAGTGTCACTAAATTTAAATACATTTAATGAAATATTCTTAATCAGCCACATATAGTAAAATGTATTAGTGACGCTGTGGTAAATTATATTAACAATGTGAATTACCACATAAAGAGGATATACAGTACAGTATTGAGCAGAGCATGTTGTGCTGAGATTATATACAGCGGTTGAGGTGGACTGTACAAAAGGTTTGACTGGAGTGATTAATTGAGCAAGCTGACTGAGGTTTAGGAAGAACAAAAGACCTAATATGCAAGAGAATGGTGTTCATCATGTGAGATCATGTAAAAGAAGAGTTGAGCCAAAGATCTTTGGATATTCAGGATATACAGTGAATTCATAATTAAAGGATAAGATAAGGGACAGAATTTCTGATTTCAGATTTTTTTTCCATTTGTTCTTTTTGGAAGCCAACCGGAAACATAGGAAGGACAAAACACTGAAAACTGAACATAAAATATTATTCCAATGTATGATCCCAGTGTTTTCCACTTTATGTTCAGTCATTCTATATTAAAGTATTTAAATTATTATTCTCATGTCAATAAATACCTACCTTCAGTCACTCATGGATGTAACAGTACTGACTTAACCTCAGTTTAAACATGGTAATGACACAACCTTTACTGCTCCAAACTTCCAGTGACTGTCAGGTCTTTTGGGGGAAAAATCTGCTGCACGGGAAGTGATATTTTTATGATTTGGGAAACAGAAACTGCAGTTATTGTGTTTCCGTAGGCCGCCTTAAGGATCCCTAACTTCAGCATCATTGTAACCATTAAGAAAAGAGTAAATGTGAATAGTGGCAGCAATGGTACGGCAGTAATGATATAACAATGATCTCTGCAAAATAAAAGCAAAAGATGAATTTCTGGTGGATTTTATGGAAGATGACTGGAGCTTGTTTTGTGTTTATCGTGTAATCTATTACTGTGTTTACTTCATTGTCTGCAGTAGTGATGATGGCCCTGTAAATGGCAGAACAACCGAATATACAGTAATACTCAGTTTAATAAAATAGTGTGTTTCAGTTCAGATTACAGAGCACAGCTTGAGTTATGCAGCTGGAGTTGACCCTTCCAGTTGTTTAAAGGTGTGTTATGTGATGGCGGACTATTCCCTGCCACAGGCTAATGTTATTTGTTGTAATTATTTTGGTGTAACACAGATTTCAGTGTGATTTTGCACCATTATTCCCAACAGAAAGTAACTTTAGGGCTATGTACTATTTTAAACTGCAGTTTTTAGCGTTACAGGCTAAGTATTTGATGTATCCAGCGCTTGATAGCCACTTCTGGGTTTTCTACTTACCAGTGGCAAAGGGGGCTAACCCTGCAGTTTATCTTGGGCAGTATTTAAAGCAGCGATCAAAGCTGTACAAACCAATTGTCATCATGCTTCTCCGGGGGGAATTTTGAAGTACATTAATGCTCCTTCTTTGGGAAATAATTGTGCCACTCTGTGACTTCATTAGGTCTCCTGGCTGTTTCAAAAGATGTTCTCTCTGGAGGTTGAAAGCCACATCGCTGGCAGACAGCATCCCAAGGGGCCGAATGAATAAAAAAGGAGAGATTATAATGAGATTGAGTTAGCCATGACCAGGATTGGGCTTTTCATTATTCCACTGGCTGAAGAGAGAGAGAGGGACAAGGCTGACATAAAGAAATGTGTTGTTGCAGGACCCACACTCACCATCTGCCATGGGGGTCCAATGGTAGGCAGCCAATGCATGCTTATCATTGCCATGGGTATCAAAGGGGCCTCCTCTCTGGAGATTGCTCCATTGAAACTGCAAATGCCAGTCCTTGTACACACATAAAAACCTGCATTTTGTTCAGAAGTAACACTTGCTATTGGTTTAGCAAATTAAAATAGGGGGAAACATTGGAAAACCTTGAATTACTTTGTGTTTTTGGTATACTTGGTTAGCCAATGGAGTATAATTTGGATCAGAAGTTATTTCATTTGAATAGTTTACAGTTTTATGATACATGTTGCTGCATCCTGAGGAGGTGTGCATTAACTAAAAGACTTTTTTTGTCAGCTAGTGTTGTGTTTTCTTCCCATTCAGTGTCTGTGGCAGCAGTGAACCAGGAATCAGGACCATTGATCATGACCTGTCCTTTGGCCAGTTGTTCAGAAGTGCCACAGACTGCCTGTGTGAAAGAGAAAAAAAAAAAAAAAAAAAGAAAAGAAAAATCAATAGGTTTCCATTATCTGGTTGGGCAGTGTCACTGGCCTGTCAATGATCCTGTTACAGCGGTGGTACAAGGGTGACACGAGCCCACACTCAATCGCTGCTGACAAGAGGAAAACATGCTGACAGGCACCAGGAACAAGTTGGAACACAGATTTGCACTTCAAGCAGTCGTCCGAGGAGGTATCGTGCAAGGCCACCGTGCGGCAAGGGGTGAGCTCGGTTGGGGTGGGGTGGAGGGGTTGGAGGGAAGGGGGTGGGGGGGGATTCCCAGCCAGGCTCCTTCTACTGTCTGACTGTCTAGCTCTCTACCACAAACGCTTTTATCCTCCCATAAATTATTCACCTCTGGATACACCAAAGGAAACTCGGTTGCACTGATTGTGGCTGAGGGGAAATTCATAAAAACCTAAGGCCCAGTCTGCATGCACTGCTCGGCCACTCCTGCAAACTTATGCAAACCACCTACCTACAGTGTGCTATGTACTCTACGTGAAGCATTGGATTATACATAAAACACTGACATCACTGACCTTTTCTGTTGCAGATTTATCATAGCAGGCAATGTTCACATCATATCTCAGTTTTATGGCAAATAATCATTTTCATAGTTATGAACAGACTCATTAGGCTTCCTGCCACATTAGCTCTTAACCCACAAAGAAAACAAGAGTCTGCCCTCATCAGTCAGTCCAGATGGCCAGTCAGAAATTAAGGAAGACGTCAACTGTCTCTTGAAAGAACATGAATCAATATATTTTGACAAGGATCAAATGTGCTTCAGATGAACCTTTTGGCCCTTCCAAAACAGTCTCTCCCCTCTTGTCAAACCTCTTTATTTTTGTTTGTCTACATGTAATGACCAGATATCCAATGACTCATGATTCACTCTTAGCAACAAAATGTAATATTTATGTCAGTGTGAACTCCTGTCTGACAGTATCTTTGTTTGACCTTGTTACATTTGGCCATAAAAATATATAATAAACAGATATATTTCCACAAGCCTGCAGCTTACACACACACACACACACACACATACATACACTGGTTTTCATTCAAGCTTTTATTGTATAATAGGCCCTAATTGGGACATTATGTGACATTATGCTCCTTGTTAAAATACTTGAGAAAATACTAGCCTATATATATGTATTTTCAATTACGCATACATATGTGTACATTTCCCCCTTCTTATGCAGGCAGTTCAGTCTATAATGACTGGGGAATTCAGGTTAATATGTTGACAAGCTTTAACAACAGCGGGTCATGTTGCACAACACGCATGGCTGCCTCCGTTCACTGCAGCAGCTGACAGGTCCTAATCATGCGCTGCCCTAAAGGCACTGGGGCAGAGAGGGTTTTAATCACTGAATTATAGACCAGCGCCAGGCTTCAAATTGAGACGTAATTAAAGTCAAAGTTGCAATAATTGTTTCGGCTAATTGGGCAGACAAGTGCGTTATGGTGCGGTTACATTATCTGCTGTAATTACCTGAGTCGGAGGAAGTGTTTCTGCAGGGAGAAGGAAGGATATACGGTCTGCTGTTGGATTTGTGTTCCAAATAAAACTGTTGGAAACAAAAGAAGCGGTGTAGCTGATGGGCGCGTTTTTATTAAAAAATAAAATGTGCAAAAAAATTCGCATAATTCAAGTTATAATTTTCCTTAACTTTGCTTATACATTCAGCTGAGGTTCCTCCAGACAGGCTGGGCATCCTCAGCAGCAGCACTGTGTCATTTACAGTAAAGGGATTACTAATGCAGCCAACAATATGCCCTGTCCTGACGTCCTCGGTAGCGATGCCGCACCTTCGGCAACATCATTATTTCCTATTAATTACTCGCCAAGCGAATGCCTTTAGAACCGGAGCTGCAGTAGGTGTGACGGGGGAGCTGGTCAGGGAGCAGCTGCCCTGCATCCCGCCGGGCTCAGACTGACCTCCTTTTTTTTTTTTTTTTTTTTTTAACATCACTAAACTGGAGGCTTGACATGCCGTATATACGAGCACAGAGGCTTTTTGATTTGGATGAGGGGAGAAATGTAGAATATGAGCCAGAAATGACGAGTCAGGGAGGATTTCGGTACAGCCAGAGAAAAAAAAATCAGATCTTAACGTGTCTGTATTTATGGCTATAGTGTCTGTAGTGATCCATCATATTACACCCGGACTACTGAAACCGCTTCACCCTTTAATATGGACTCCCATCCACACTGATTCAGTCATATTTTGTCCATCTTGGTACCACCCTCCCCCCGTATTCCACAAAAAAATATGAGCATGTGCTTTAAATCCCGCAATCATTCACACAAAAAGTGAATATTTACGGTTGTGATTGTATCCAGTAATCACTTAGAGGAGTGTGAAACGGCTCTATGGGATTAAAAACTGTTTAGTAACCACTGGGCCCATGAGCTTTATGTGTGCTGCTGATGCCACTGTGCGGTTTGGCCGTTGGACGGCAGGGGGCGCTGCTCATTTCGTTCTGAGAGCCAGGATGAGAGACACATCAACACAAAGTGGTTACACTGAAATAGATAACACGCAATAATAATGAAATAAATGGATCAAAAATAAAATAATAGCGGGGAATTAAGGTGATAATTTAACAAAATAAAAGTCATGCAGTCAGCATAATCGCCGCAGAATGTGGCATTTTATTTCTTTGGCCTTTTTTGCACCTTTAAAGCTGTCTGAGCTACTCCTGTTCCGTTTATTGTGATGCTTTTAGACATTACTGATAGAATATTCCTGGAATGATGTCTCACTTGCAGCCTGCACGGATCCCCCTTCCCTTTCAGAGTGCAGGAGGACATTGAGCTCCAAGCACTGTGGCAGCAGGCTGACTTCCAGACCTCCTTTAAGGCCCATTTTTCTGCAGGTGATTCCTCTCCATTTTTATGAATCTGCAGTGGACACTGAAAGCTCACATCCCCGCCTCGCTCTCAGGACGCACAAATGCACAGGTCTCCTCAACATCACGTCAGTAATCCAACAGATCCCAGAACAGCAACAAAAAAGCTTTGCCTTTGTCGCATTTGAGGGAGAAATTTAATTACAACCGCGGGTGTATGCAGGCACTGGAAAAAGAAAAAACAGGCGACAAATGAATATACAGAGCAAATGACAAAACATGAGGGGGAATAACTGACAGATGAAAAGACGGAGGATGTGCAGCTAACAGGCAAAACGCGCCGGTACAAAGCCGCGCACACCTTTGAGAGCAAGAGTTTGTTTTATTGCACTTCTCCCGGGTTGCATCTCCTGTCGATTTGCAGGAAAAAGAAGGGGGGATAAGTGAACATGCCCTGTTTAAGAAACAAACATGCAGATTAGATGGGATTCTGACAACACACGGCTCAGACTTCATGTCCCACTGCTCATCTCTCAACAATGAAAACAAAACAGAGGGTTGGAAAAATCCACTCAGCGCGGTTGACAACACTTACCGTCATTCTGCACAAATAAATAAATGCAAATAATGAGATGACATCTGGAAATAAATAGTGGGAGTTAAGACAAACTGATACCTACTCTGGTCCGCTTAAGACCCAATGGGTGGCACGAGAAATCTTTATTTATAGACACAAATAAAAAATATATAGTGTGGTAAACGTGAATGTGACGGATTTGGTGCACACGTATATTATTATTATTATTATTTTTATTTCTAAAATAGAAATTAAACCCGCAAAAAAAAGTCTGTCTTGGCGCGCAGTGAGGCACAGTGGATTTGGGCGTCGCCAGCAGGAAGCCTCTCTAAAGAAGAAAAAAAATCAGACCTTACAAGGCATGTGTAACATTTACTTCAAGTGCAGGGAGTTGTCACCTGTTATGTGGTACCAGGCTACATGTCAGCAGCAGCCTCCACTCACTCACTCCCCTCCCAGGATGCTGCTCCACTGTGGACTGCCAGCAGCAGGCCTGCAGACACACACCCAGGCTCACCTTATCATACACACCTTCAGACTGCAGCTGGACCGAGTCCTCAGGCCGGGACACACCTCGTGTGACCACCAGAGGCCTTCAGGAAGAGCTGACATTTATATTTTAAAGAGGGGAAATTAGGATTCAGTGTTCTAAAACCACAAGTGAATATCATTCATGTTGTGTATTATGTGTGTAATCATCGATATTTGATGCTCATAGATGCTTTTAGAGGACAAAAACAAACAATAAAAACCTGTATAATAGTTTTATATTTTATTTATTTTATGCTACAATATATGTTCATAAATATAGAGGATTGGTAATAGAGGCTTTTTGTTGGTGTTGTAGGGTATGTAGGCTGATGGGGTCACATGCTCCATGTTAACAACTAAATCAAATCATTGAATTAATTCCAGGCTTTTAAAAATTAAATGTCATAAATATTTTTTCTTTTCAGAATACACTGCGCGTTTTAAAATGTCACGTGACGCTTCATTGGATCATGACGTCGTGTAAATCCAGGAAGTAGGCTACAGGTAAATAGTAAACCTGTTTCAGGCGCTTTATTGCGGCTGTGCGAACTGACGGTCACAGATTCATCCGAGAATACCGCGATAGTTAAAAAGTTAGTGCCGCAAGTTCTCGGGCTGCGCGGATGCTTTTCTGGATTTCTTGACGTGGAGCTTCCGACTGGATGAAGGCGTGAGATCCGCTGAAGGTGAAGTCTCACTGCACTGCTGACTCCACTCTCCTCCCTCCCTGAACAAACACTGATGCACAACGCTCCCTTACAAAGAGCTTCAGTGTCGCCATGGCTCGTTCACTCTGAATGTTCAGGGGCCAAATCTCCTGCAGCCTCCTGATCGAGGCCAGTGGTCCCCAACACAGGAATCTAAAATCTCTCATTTTCTATTTTCTACCTCTGATCTCTTCCTGATATTTCTTAGGAACTTTTACACAATTATCTGTCTGTATTATTATATTATTATTTGTACTTATTGTAATATTATATATTTGTAATATTTAACAATCATATCTATTTCACAGGGTTTTCATGAAGCTTGGCCATTGTTTTATTGGCTCCTTGGTTGTTTTAACTGCGTACGTTTCTAATGAGGCTGAGCATTTAGGATGAGGCTGTGTATCAGAGAGTGGAGGCTGAATATAGCTTGTTCTTCAGGTCTTCAAAGTTTAGGTCTTAAAAGGTTAAGTTTTAAGTTTTCTTAATCCCCTTAAAATCAAGAAGGTCTTGTGACCCACTGTGAGGCTTTGGCCACCCCTAATGGGGGTCCCGACCCCCAGGTTGGGAACCACTGGCCTAGTGTCATGAGCTGATTAGGGATAGGAAAGAAAAACAAAATCACATTTTAATTACTTCTGAATTAGTAGCAGAGTTCGACACTAGAAGGCCGTTAAGTGAGATGTAGAAACCTGAAGCCTCCAGGACACACACACACACACACACACACTGAGAATGGACTTTACAGTGAAGATGGAGATATCCTGCAGTTAAACTTTAGAAATTAAAAATTGTTTAATATTTGCAAGATTCTGGTATTTTCTATGAGGAAGAAGAATCTATTTTTTTAATTTTTTTTACTTTTAATGGAAAAACTATATCAGACACAAATAATAATTATTAGTATTTTTATATATCTTGAAACCTGTGGAGAGGATCTTTAAGTGGTCATAAGCCAAACTGGTTGGGAATCACTGCTGTAGTCTGTGAGAATGAGCTATAACACATCGGAGAATAGCGAGCACATAATTGTTGATTTTCTGAAATAAGAATGTGAGCTCCTCCAAATGAGAATTAGTTTTCTTTCACCGCAGTAAACCGCTAATGAAGCTCCCACAAAACATTCAGAATTATTTCCTCATAACCTGCGGACCAGTGTGAAGTCATCTTTATACTACACTTTAAATGCTCTTCATTTTTTTGCCCAATTTCCCACTCTGTGAACTGTAACGGTACATAGTGTGGCATAGTGGCAGCGTCCCCACAGGCCTGAACATTACGTGCCGCTGTGCGTCAAATCTCCCCAGCAGCCTCATTATTCCATTCTCCTCCACCAGCCAAGGTTGATCTAATCACCAGATCAACAAGCGCGATGTGTGAGAGAACAAATAATGGAGACAAAATGAACAAATGATTAGTATGCTGTGAAAAGTACAATACGTTTCTTATTTAGCATTTAGATAACTATCTATCCTGAGGAGCAAGCTTCAAAGTTGAACTCAGTTTAGGCGAGGGGGATTAATTCTCTCTACTGCATGCTTCATTGAATCTCTCATTACCAAACTTTGTCTGTATTGATGTTAGATTTGATTGAAGATTAGAGCATTTAGCAAATCTTGCTTTTCCGCATGTATCAGGCTTTTTCAAGCGCGGCGCAGCGCTCGCTGGTCAATACCCTCACTTTTATCCAGTGTCTGCTTCATTTAAACTTAATCAACTCCATCAATGAACTGGAACAGCGAAACGTCCCCTGGAACAATAGCTTTTGTTGGATAATGCTTTGGTCTTATTCCCAACCGGGTGGCGATAAACCTAAAATTACACTATGATGAACTATTTCAATCAATATGATAATGGAAATTGGCTTGGGTGACTCTTTGCAGGGCTTAAGGAGGCAGGCTAAAGCCTATGTGACATTAATACATCTCCATGCTCTCTCTCCCTGCTGTTGCAACCCCCCTACCTCACTTTATTGTCCCATCTTTTCACTGACATTGACTGCACCATATTGCAAAGCGCCTGGTAGTTTAATGATCTATCTGCACCAGGGAATGCTTGTGTGGAAATGGATGCACATGCTGACGGTCTCATGCATTGTTTTTCCAACTAAATTATAGGCTCTATACTTTGTTTCCTGTAGTGGCTCAGCGGGGTGTAGATCAATCACTGATGGCACCGTTGTAAAGCAGCTACAACGCGGCTTTTGCTGCTCATTTGGACATTTTGTCCTTGTGTGGGATCCAGTGCCTGTTATAGGCTACAGTTCATCATATTTATACTGCTACCAAAAGACCAATTTCACAAGCCTTAGCAAGGAAAACGCATGCTTCCCATCTGTTGCATACTAATAAATATGCCACCTTCTGGGACAATCCAGGAGTGATCATGATGATCAACTGCCAAGTGATATGACTTACCATAAACCTGTTTATTTGAAAAGTTTCCCCTCAGCCAATAATTGTCAAATTTATTTTGGCATCTATTATAATTTTTCTGAAGTGATTTATAAAGCAGGCTGAGTTGTTTTCCTCCACACCTTTCAGAGTCATTTCATTATCATTTCTGAAGCCAGTGTTGGCACACGCGTTGAGACGGATGCCTTTGTGTTGTTTCACACAGAAGTGAGCAGTTATTACTGGAGCTGAAAGTCACAGCTGTCCTTTCGCAGGGAATCACTGATCAGCTCTATCTTCTGTGAATGACATGCACTGATGGAGGCATTGGTTGTTTTTACAATCACATGCATTTATTTGTAATTGTATTTAAACCAACAGCACAGTGGGGTAAAGAGAAGCAATATCCTCACCTGTGCTTCAGATGCAGAGAGAACTTGAACTTGTCAGTCCCTGTTTCCCTCATAAACTTTGACAAAGGAAGAATTATGAAAATACAAACTTGTCAAATGGTAGGAAATCCTGTTACTGTAAATAACAAAATGAAACAAATGAACAAAAACCAAGATTTATTCTGACAGAGAAGCCTTCTATAACAAAGTCCATAATAGGCATGGAACAAAATTTCACGTCACAATAATCTTAATATTTAATAATTGCGATACACAATATTATCACTATAATAATGAAAATATGCTTTATACTTTTAAAATGGCACTAAAACATACTGGAATCACTTTACCTTACATTTTATATATATATTCACTGCGTCACAGATAGGCACCTCGTTTCCACACATCCAGTTTAACTTTTATTGTGGGGGATACAATGAGCAAGCCGAGCCTTCAGCCACGGTGACAGGTTTAGGATTTTGGAATGACTCAAACTAAATCAGGAAATCAATATAGGAGTGTGTGCTGGCAGGTTAGTGATGGTATTCTGGATTATTTGTGTTTTTGTACCTTTTTGGAAGCCATCTCTACATTAATTTCTGCAAGGTGTGAAAAATAGACTTGAAACCTGCTTGAAATAATAATCACCTGACTTTGTAGTTCTCATAAACTCTTAAGGAGTGTTTTAGCCTCATTCAGCTCATTGTTTTTGGTTTTATAGTTCTGAAATCTACTGTTTTGGTTCACTCTCACTGTATTCATCAGCCTTGTTTCCAGCCACAGCAGGCAGCTGTTTTTAGGGAAAAATCTCTGATATACCCATTGTATACCATGCTATCACGGTTAGGGTTTAACCTGTGAATGAACATAGTGGAGCATTTAGCGGGTAGGAACGTAAAGATATTTTGCAAGACAGTTAGATTGCGATGCAAATGTAAAAGAAACATGATACTTTTTTTAAACAGCAGAGGGCGCTTTCTACTTTTGACTTTGTTTGATGTCGTATGTAACTCGCGTCAATAGCTGTATCAATGCATCAGTTTCACTTTTACAAAGAAAGGAAAATATGCATTGTTTTGCACAGATTATACCCTAAATCAGAATGCATTATTTAACATGCTAAAGAAAATACAAAAACATAGAAATGAATGTGTCCTTTTCAGTAATAATTTAGTCTTAGATTTAATTTTGTTAAAAAAAATTGTGAGAAAATCATATCATCAGGCCAGTATCTTGAATTGTATCTAATTGTGAGTGTTTCATCACATCCCTATTAGCGGGTGAACAGACTGTTGGTAGAGACCAAAACAGAGCTAAAAGGAGGTTCAATATTAGACTTCACCAGTTGGCCTGAAACATGACTCCAAATGAATGCTCATGTTGCTATGTGTCTGCTGGATGACTAAATCAACTGCAACTAAAGCAACTGTTTCAACTGAAACACCTTTAAAAGGTGACAATGTCAGTGTTGTATTTACAGCTTGTTCTGCTGTGTGTAATTGGCCAAAAGAAATCCATCATACAGATATAAATCGGTCTGTAATCGTGATGTTCAGAGGAGCAGTATTAATGAAATATTCAAAAGTTCAAATTAAAAAAAGGGCTGCTACTAACGTTTATTTTTATTTTTGTTTAATGTGTCGATTTAATCTTTGGATTCATTTGTTCTACAAAATGTCAAAAAATACCATTTAAATGGACCCCATATGTTCCCAGAGCCCAATTTGACACCTTCGTTAATTTGCATTTTCGTCCTAAAGGTATTCAATTACAGTGATATAAAACATGCGAAAAACAGCAAATTCTCACGTTTGAGAAGCTGAAGAGAATGTTAAACCTTTTTCCTTCATGTGTGATTGCATGACATATATGATTAATCAGCTATCAGAATTGTTGTTGATTCATTTTCTGTGGACACCCCTGCTCTGTACGCCAGGTTAGAGTCTTTATCCTTTGTTGCAATAGTAAATTTGAAGCCTTTAACTATTCATCCACAGTCTCATTAGAGTTAGTTTTGCTGGAGGACAGTTCATCATGGCAGAGATGGATACTCCCTGCCTCCCTCACCTTTCGCCTCCTGCAGCAGCCACTGTCAATTAGCCTGTCCTGCATCTTAACTGACTGAAGCTGCTTCCATGTCACCATAATCCAGCTAACATGAAACACCAGATGTGTCGTTTGACACTTTTGAATATGTTGTTTGCCTTTGTTTCCATGTTTTACTCCCAGTGCTGGAAATGATTTGAGAGGACAGACATGCACAACAGATACAGCACCTTGAACATCAAAGGCCCGCACCGCAGTATTAGAAACAGTGTGTGTGTGTGTGTGTGTGTGTGTGTGTGTGTGTGTGTGTGTGTGTGTGTGTTTCTGCTGTAACTGCACACGCTCACACACATCCACATAGTGTGCATGTCGGTGTGCCTGCCATAGGAAAGCATCCGTGACAGCCCAGAATATAAAAATTTACAGGCCTTTTTCCTGCTTTGTCTGTCTTCTTTCCCATTCTCTTAGGTGAACGGGGCCTGAGTGATAGACCCAGAACCTTTCATCTCACCCAGTGAGTGTAAATAGCTGTCATGTTTGATTGACGTTCTGACGTGCACATGTGATGCCGTGGAAGAGGGGAAGAGATTCAGTGAGAACACACTACATGATGTCTTCAAACCAAAGATGTAATGAATGAGTAATTACACAAAAACCAACAGTGTTCTACATTTCCTCAGATGAGGGTTCTCAGAGTTCATGCAGAGAAATTTGCATAAATTCCATAACAGCTTATACCGTACAAGACTGGATCCACGTTATTGACTTTAAATCATAGTGATACAAATCTTACTGATACAAATCTTCATATTTCATAGATGCTAAACAGAATAATTTCCCAAACTGGCTTTATGTTAAACATATAAGTGCATAAAACAGAAAATAATTACTTTCTCTCTGAAATACCATCACCCAATCACTTTTCAGTTTGGCTCTGCTCAGCTTGTAGCCCGTAGAGCCCCTGGAGCACAATTAAGCTTAAAGTTACGTATCACTATTGCTAACTATGATATGAAATCTGTTGTACCAAGCAAGTATACATTACAAAATGATGCCATTACTTTAAGTTACATTCAAAGTAAAAGTAATGATGATTCTATAAAAGATCCTATCTGTTGGTTCTATCAATAAACTGATAAGCCACAGGCAAATGGCAAACTGCATGCTGCATAGAGGTACAGACCTGTAACGGTGTCCTGAACCAGTGGACTTATTAGAGGAAGTATTCAGCTGTTTTGTTGTGAGGTAGAACGACTAGAAATAGATCCAGTCTGTCAGTATTTAGAATGACACCTTTTCAGTGGTTTTGTCTGACTTTGGCTGACTGAAACATCTAGTCAATTTCTGGATGGATTGTTTTTTTTTTGGGGGGGGGGCTTTTATTGCCTTTATTATAGTGACAGCTGAAGACAGACAGGAAAGGGGGGGCAGAGAGAGAGGGGATGACGCGCAGCAAAGGGCCGCAGGTCGGATTCAAAACCTGGGCCGCTGCAGCAAGGACTCAGCCTCGGTACACGGGTCGCCAGCTCTACCCGCTGAGCTAACCGGGCACCCCTGGATGGATTGTTAATCCAGTCATTCAAGGTCCCCAGAGGATGAATCCTAAGATCCTCTATATTTTCTTCTGGCATCATCACCAGGTTCAAATTTTTATTTGGCCAAAACTTTGGTTTATGACTAAATACCTGCCAAAGCTGTGTTTTGTGTTTAGTGCAAATGTTAGCATGTTAACATGCAAAACTAAGATGATAAACATTGCAAATATTACCTGCTACTAGGGCTGGGTATATCAGTACTCAATACTTTTTACGATATCAACTAAAATAACCCAGTATCAAGTAGTATTGGAACGTCCATAGTCAAATGATACCTGCATTTGATTATTTTTGTGCCCAGATCTAGAACACATTCTATTCAGTGTGATGCATAAGCGGTCCATTACCGCAGCTACAGCTAGCAGCTACATACAATCTGTGGTGGTGAAGTCGAGTGTGGTGTATTTAGCTCCGTACAGTACCATACACAAGTACAGCCTTACAGAGGTGCTAGCATGGCTGTACTCTTTGTGAGTCTTGTCTGTTCATACTTCCCTAATTTCAGAAAAAATGAATTATTGTTAGTTAACACAGACACTTACGCACCGTAGGCTCTTCAGCAGCAACACATGATCATTTTGGTTGAGGGCAGCTGACTCACTAGGCCTATACATGGCCATATTGTGATGATTTTGACTGATGTTACAATTTCGATATCATCAACATCACAATTTTCAATGAAAAACTATCAGTCATGTTGATGTGACATTTGTTGGGGTCAGTACCAAACAAACATGTTTTCTTGCACCTGGAGAACGAGATTTGTAGGCCAGGGCATCTCTTCAGCACTACAGTACTTCATTATAGTAGCTACTGTTTGTCACACATTTGACCTTTTTATTAAATAATTGCTGCTTCTTCAACTTGGATATTGCACTTGGCTATTTTGCAATTTTGATAATATTTCAAACCCACTGTGGATATGAACTTCTTCAAACAAACTCGAGTCAACACTTGAACTCTATAGTTTCAGATACAGTGTGCTGCACACAATGTGCAACCGTCCAAATACCCATGGACAGCACTCTATATGCTATAGTTGCATACCCTGTTGATTTAATGAAGACTTAATGTATTGTTTTAGTATACATTATGCAGTGAGTATTGTGATGGCTGTGTAGCTTGACACATATTTCTTTGTTTGGCCCTAGAATGGTAATACTGATGTATTTTACAATAGGTTTTTGCTTTGATTTATTACACAAAAAAGCACATCACTCATCACACTCTCATCTGCACTCCAATGGGCTGGAACTGGCAAGAAAGAAACAGTTTAACTAAAGAGAATATATGCATCAAATGAAAAGCAGATGAAAAAATATGCAATTATGTTCCTGATTGGGTTAAGTATTTCTCTGCCAGCACATGCCAGCTACCACTAGAACCTGTCCCAAATGGGTGGCTTCCAGGCCTGGGCGAGGCCCCAGAAAACGTCACATCAGAACGGTGCCATCTCCCGCTCCTCCATTTCCTCAGATCCACGGCCAGTGCGTCCCCCTCGTTCCCCTCTCCTCTTTGCTCTGCTCAGCCCTTCTCTGCGTCCCAGATAATGGAGCTCAGCTTCTGTCTGCCAAAGGGTCCGGGGCTGCCCGGGAGTAATGACCTGAGGGGGTACTTTGTGACAACCAGGGTATAATAATGCCTCCAGCCACGGACAAAGCAGACCCTTGGGGTCAATTTTTAAATACTTTTATGTTTTTCACAGAGGGTAAGAGTCATTTGTTTTTATTGCAGGCCATATACTACATACACACCGCAGAAACAACACATTTGTTCCTAACAACAAGGGATACAAAGTGTGGTTAATATTGTTTATTTCAAGAAAATGTGGTCAAGTCTTGATAGAACCACGCTGCTGCTGACCTATCGCCTTTGATGAAACATCTTCCGCTTTTCAACAGAATTTATCCGGCAAATGTCTGTAGGCCGTAGTCCCTCAGATCAAAATAGTTTTATTGAGGCGCGCAAGGGAGTATGGAATCACCTGCGAATGAAAGGCATCTCCTAATAGGTTAATTGTAACAAAAGCACAGGGTCTTGCCCCATTGAACAGAAGAGGATTGTGGAACACAGGCCTGTGGAAATGATGTCAAGCAATGTGCTGCCTGCTCTCCCCTGCAGGGCCAGAGTTTGTCTGTCAGCAGTTAAATGCTTACCTCCTGCCCCTCCCCTAACACTCAACAATCAATTTACCTCCTCGGGGTCTATGAACCCAAAGATTTGACCTTGCAGACTTGAGCTTTGTTTCCCCCCCTCATCTCTCACACCTCAACGAGCACTTATTAGAACACAGAAGAAAGGCATTTTTAAGTTGTTTTTTATACACAGAGCAGATATATTCAAAGGTTTCTGTGGCCAAAACCATGAGAATACATTTTGTAAATGAAACCAAAATTTCCATACAAATCAGTTTTAGTATTCTGTTTTAAATACCTAATATAGTTCCTGTTTCTGACAGACTGTGCCATTTTGCTTCAATAAATATGATCAGGTGATTAATGGAATAGTTTGACATATTGGGAACTATGTTTATTTGCCTTCTAGTCAAGAGTAAGATGAGGAGGTTGAAACCACTCTGATGGCTGTATGGCAAACATGAAGCTGCAGCCTAACGTCTCCTGGCTGTCGCTGGAAACCCTGGGAAACATCTAGCTCTGTCCTGCACATAATGAAACCACAACGTGTCTTTTTTACACTTTGGTTTTTGTACAAATAAAACAAACCAGATTGACAAACATTAATTGACCCTTCCTAAGCCCCGCCCCTTTTTGCTATGTGCTCCAATGACAGTTTGGCAAGCCTGGGTCAGCTTTCCTTCCAACCAATTTTGTAGATGGTTAAAAGATAAAGCACACATTAACAATTGATGTAAATAATTAGCAAGTTAACTAGAGTTCTGCTTACAGCTTTCAGATGTTACTACTAATCATGTGGCTTTTATATTTTAATATCTTCAAATTTTGGTTCTCTCAACTGTTATTGGAACACAGCAAGATTCTCATCTAACGCTGGGCAAGAAAACCAATTTCAAAAGTGTCAAACTATTTCTGAATGTAAAAGTAGAAAATCAAAGCCTACACTTGTTTTGGCAGATTGTTCTGGACAGTATGAATGTAAGAAGTTTATAGAAAAACAAAGCCAGTTCCTGATTAATGACCTCTGCATTATAGGTAATGACAGTGTTGGAATCAGACACAAATGCATGTATTTCACAAAAAAGCAGTTTCAGTAGTATATCTGTAGTAGTATATTCGACTGTTGATTTTCTTTCATGTTGATGGGCACACAGCCTGGGGATGTCTCTGTGTCAATCAAAGACTTCAAATCCCAAGATTTATTCAGTCCCCCTCCCATTTGTACAGTAACCAATGGTGACAGTGCACACCCAGCAAGGTGCTAGCTAATTGGGCATACTGGGAATAAAAAAAGAGGAAAAGCAGCACCTTTTTCTCTTATGTGATATTTATTGAAACTGCTGATGGCTCAGCACAAAGCTTGCTTTAGGGTGCGTGAGGAGAGCTTTGTAGTGGAGCATCATCTGTTTTAAAAGATTATCTTTATGATGTTTTTGCTTTTTATTTTATGGTGTTTTAGTTCATAGCAGAGAGAAGTACACAGGAAGTGGTTGGAGAGAGGGGAAATGATATGCAAACTCGCAGAAGTTGGCTCCATATTACTTCACTTCACTTACTAATCCCACCTACCGAGTTGGGATAAAATTTACTTTTTATATCTCATCAACCATTGGAGGGAGTATCACCACATTCAGTACCGATATTCAAAGTCCCTACAGGATAAGGCTTTTGGTCATCTGCTGGCTCTTTGTCTGGCACCACCAGAAGTTTTCATTCCAGTAAAAAAGATCAAAATCTACTGGATGGACTGGAACCAGATTTTGTATAAACATGCATTGTTCCCAGAGAATACATCTGACTGTGGCAATCTCCTGACTTTTCCTTCACCGTGAGCAGAATGAATTGTAATAACTTTGGTAATCCTCTGACTTTTAATCCAGCGCCATCATCATGTGAAAACCATAGCGTCCACTAGAGCGCTGCAGGAATGAGTCAGAAAGCCCAGAACTGAGTTAGCATTTTAGCACTTCCAGTTGGCTTGCCCCAGAGTCAGGTTTTTTTTTTGAATGTTTAGATGGCTAAAATAAGTACCCGGAAAACTACTGACATTCCCGTCAGCCTCAGGTGTACTTATGTAGTGCTAATTAGCTGATATTAGCATGCTCACCTGCTACACTAAGATGGTGAACCTGGTAAACAACAGCATGTTAGCATTGTAATAATGTTAGCATTTAGCTCAGAGCCGCTGTGCTGAAGTACAGCCTCACAGAGCAACTAGCATGGCTTTAAACTCTATTGAAATAATAGACTTTCAAAGAGAGGAATTCATAATGGCTAGTACAGAAAATATGCTGTGACATCAAGTGAAAACAATAGAAAGTAAAGTTGCTTTGGTTTTTTGATATTGTATCATCATTTACATGATTTTACTGGTTAGTCACAATATGTAATAGCCTATTAAAAAACATAAAGCCGACATGTCTTATTTTCTCAATTACACTTTCTCTGCGCCTGTAACTGAGGCGTTGCCCTTAGCTATTGTCTGACTTGTAAAGGTATAATAAACAACAACTTCCATTGTACAAGCTGGTGTGTAATAGCACAGTGTTTCAGTCTAAAACAGGCTTTTGAGATCGTTCTCTGGCGTTAACCATTAAGAGAACACCATATAGTTTGTGTTGGTGGAGTTTTCTATTTGCTGAGGGGAAGACAGAGTGGTTGAGAATGTATACACGTGGGGGAAGAGCTGCAGTAACAGAACTCAGCTGGAGTAGGTTTCTTGAGGGAATGCTTCAGGAGCGGGAACGGAGCCAAAAGAGCGAGGAAACATACTTCACTTTATTGATTTTGTCGATCGTCTTAAATGAGGGGCACTCCAGGCCAAAGGCTCACCTCTGCATTTTCTCTCTGTGTGCCTGTGCTCCTTGGTGGACAACAAGCAGTAGTTACAGGAACTGGAAGAGGGAGATTATGAATGTGTTTATGTGTGGGAAAGGTGTGTGTGTAGGGAAGTTTTAAATCGAATGTATTGTTTTCAGAAAGTGTTGGATGTCAACCTTTGGTCGTTATCTTATAGTTTTCATGCCGGCTGTGTGTGAGGTGCACTGCCTCTTGTGTCTATGGCGTAAATAAGCCTATTGTTTGGATCACATGCATCATTTTGAAGTCCAGAAATGAGGCAGTGTCCAAGAAACACACCTCGCCTACACCGCCCCCGTCACGGATCATGACCTTTTGCTTTACACCAGAGATGCACTCTACTGTTTGTGACTTATTCATCAACTGTGACTTGGTTATTAATGACTTCTCAAGGCAAATATTGATTAAGTCAAGTGTAACATCACTTGGCTTAAAGCAAATGTCCATAAGCAATTACGACTTGTAGTGTCTGAGTATTTTCCATTTTTGTTTTGGCTGACATACTCATTTGTTTTATATTCCCATATGTCCTGTCAGGTGGGACTGGATTTCTTTTTGTACAGTCAGTGTCAATAGTTATTCAATAACCAGAACCTGAAGTTTTTACCGCTCACCCTAAAGACATGCACACAACCTTTGAGTTGTTGAGTCATTTTATAGCTTTTTTGGCTAAAATCCAGACCGTACATTTTAAAAAGATTTTTGTTGGTTGACAGAAATATTTATTATTTACATTATTAGGGATGGATGGGAGGATACAATCTTCTATCACTGCATATATAATATAATATGTCCATATTAGTATATATTTTATATAGAAAATTTGCTTGAAATTCATTTGAAAAGCTAGATATAATAACCACATGGGAATGCCTGCTTTTGGCCTATCCAGAGAAGTCCCTCTCAGCAATGTGTTTTCTAATTGTTACTTCACTCTGATGTTTGACTGTGCAGAATAATGTACTGTATGTGTTCATGGCTGCTTCACATTCAACACATGGATGTACCAGCAGGATTTTGTGACGTCACAGCTAGTTTGGGTGCCCATCAGGGTCCAAAATACAACTTACATTCTTCTGAAATGAACAATATTTGCATATTCGTATTTGCGGCTATTTCAATAGGAAGGAGTTTCTTCGATTAAGTTTTTGTGAAAAGGAAATGTGAAACATATTTTTATTGGTAAAAGTATTTTTAAATTATGTCTAGGGCTACAACTACCAATTATTTTAATTACTGAATAATCTGTCAATAATTTCCCTGATTCACTGATTCATTTTTTGGTTGTGAAGTGTCAGAAAATGGTGAAAAATGTTGATCACTCTTTCACACAGCCAAAGCTGACATCCTCAAATGTCTTGTTTTATCCACAACCCAAAGATATTCAGTTTACTGTCATAGAAGACTGAAGAAAACAGAAAATATTCACATTGGAGAAGCTGAAATCAAAGAAATAATTTTTTTTTAACTTGCCGATTCATTTGATAGTCAGCTAATCAATTAATTGATAAATTGCTGCAGCTCAATATGTGTGCAGTGGATCTTAAAATATAGGATATCTTAGTATACTTTACATCACATTGCTGTAAACAACAACAAAAAATCCTGTAAACAGTCCTAAAACACTACAGAAAGAAACAAAGATTGAGATTGGGAATTTCCTCTCATTATACTGAAATATAGTTGGCTATTTTGAAAATTGTAAATATTCTCAGGCTCCAGCTTCTGAATTGTGATGATTTTCTGCTTTTCTTTGTTTTACATGATAACTGAATGTCTTTAGGTTTTGAAGTGCTGCTGCAAAACAAACATGACATCACAGTGAGCTATACCATATTGGAAACAGCTTTTTTACTATTTATTCACTTTTTCAAACCAACAATAAATCTTTGTGAGAGAATAAAAGGCAGATTAACAGATAATGCAAATAATCTTTAGTTGACACCTTAGAGCACGTTATGCTGTTTTTCATTTAGTCGGTGCAGTGTCTTGTATTTGATTATATTACTGAGCACTTACTGTATGGGGATCTTAACAGAATTACACTGTTTAGGTGAAATCCCTTTCTCTTACCCTCATTTGGTCCTTGTGTAGACTTGCACTTTGTGTTGAATTGACACTTTGGTACTGCACAGAGATACCTCTGCAGTGTTGTTTGTTGCCATCATTGTGGATCATGACATATTTTATAGGCTGGATGTTTGGTATTTTCTTCCTAACAGCAGGTTCAACCTGTCTGAAGTAGTGTCTTTGTCTGATCTGAATGTTGGTTTTGAATCTCCTTGTTATCCTTTATGATTGCCTTTTCTCTGACAATAACACTTTAGCTGTATTGAGGGAATGGATATGATTTTTACAGGGTCTTCCCTTTACATCCCCTGGTTGGTGCTTCCTTATCTTTTGTCCCTCTCATTTCATTACACAAAATCCCAAAGAAACCACTGGGCGGGATCAGTTAGTCCCAACCAGCTCAGTGGTTTTCCTGTTCTTTATTAAAGTGTAATCAAACATCGCTTTAAGTGGAAAATAAATATCCAGATCTAATAAGCTGCTCAGCCGGATCATGTAAATGCAAATTTTCAAGCTGGTTCCCATCCGTCCCACCGAGGGGAGAACAAGCCGCGGCAATCGCCTCCTCCACCCGCGATTGTAAATCAAGGAAAATAATGGCTGGATAATGACCAGTTTGCGGTCTCAAGCAGATTGAATGATAACAAACCGCGCATGTTGCACGCAGCTTTTCATTTAACATCCTATCATGGGGAAAGCCGGCGAACAGCTTGGTGCGCCTCATTAAAGGGGTTGTCGAAGCCTTGTAAATTTTGTGGAGCAAGGGGTAGAAAATTCACAAGACAAACTTCCTGATAGGGGAAGACAGGGTTTATTCCCCGCCCATAGGGGCCTCCTGCGCCGATGCGGGGAGCCTGAAGATCTGAGAGGACCAGTGAGCCGCCAACTGCATTGCAGTTGTCTGCTTTCTAATGTGAAGGAGTGAGAGTGTGAATGAAAAGGGAAGAAAAGCCACTTAGACAAGCGCTAAATAATGATTTATAAGACATATAAATTGCTTCGTTTTCTTGTTTGGGGAGATGCTGATTTAGCTGCTAATTGGTGACAGAAACTGTCAAATGGGTGGCAGATAGTGATTGTGGTGGCTTCTGTCAGGATTAGGTGAGAGGGAAGAAGAAAAAAAAGGAGCTTTCTTCTGGTGAAGGCAAAGACAATATGACGGCAGTCCCCTCCCTTCCCTCGTCTGATATTTACCCAAAACACATTAAACAGATAAAGAAGAGAAAAGAAACAATAAGCTCGGGATTATGGACCCTGTCTCTTGCCTTCGTCTCGTGCTCTCATGTCTTCCTTTTTTTTCTCTCCTCTAAGCTGTCTCTGTGATTGATTAACGTGTTTGTTTGAAGAAATTCAGAATGTTTGCTTGCACAATAAAACACAGACGTAGGAATACATGCAGGATGTACACAGACACGAGCACACGCGCAAAGACAATGAACTGGCTATAAGCAGGGAGACAGCGGAGGAGACGGATAAAGACTGACTGACTGATCTCTCGAGGGCATCTTCCTCTAACCCTGCCTTGACTCTCCTCCCTTCTCTCTGGAGCATTAAAATGAACAGTAATTAGGCTTTGATACTCTGGCAAATGAACAGTAATTAGAGTGTGCTACTGTGGATCCTCTGCCTGGGCTGCTCATTGAATATTCACACCATTATTGAACGTTAAGATTAGCTCGCCGCTGTTGTGCACAAACAGTGTGGCATGGCAACGGCCCTTTGCAGATGGTGTTAGGGGGATGGTGGATGCTGTGTGTGTGTGTGTGTGTCTGTGTAGTAGTAGTAGACAGGTCGCCCAAGCCTGGCGGACCCTCAGAGGGGATTTTCTGGTTATTAGATCCTTGCCAGATCATGGGCCAATTATAAAGAAAACTGTCAGTCAAGGCAAAGTGGCTATGTGATTAGCGGAAAAGGACAAAATCAGGTGAGGAGTGTGAATCTTTCTGGAGGCAGCTTTGATTTGCTAATAAGAGGGAGAGGGAAAGGACCGGGGCAGGGTCCCCAGCTGTAGTCCTGCTTTGCTCTCTTCATTTTCACTGTGACCTTCTTAGCACTGCTGGTCTAATCTGCGCTGCAGAGGAGACATAAAGAATGGCTCTCGAGGGGGTTTTCTGGGTCCAGGCTCTGAATGAGGCACAAGGGGGTTAGCCACCAAAAAATGAGAGCAGTACCCCCTACTCCCAACCAGAGGGACATGAGTAATCAAATAGTTCCTTCAGCACGACAGGGGCCAAATGCTGCTTAATTACCCTAATAGTTTTTAAAGACTTTTTACTCCTGATAAAAAAAGAAAGAAAAAGCACTTAAAGCTATGTCACAGAGAGGAGGAGGAGTGAAAGGATAAGAGGAGGGAGGGAGAATCGCTTGTCTCTGAGAGCATCCTCGGCAGACAGAGGCTCTGTCCGCTCCTCTTCCTAATTTCTAAAAGCGCGACAGTGTATCCTAATTTAGTGGCTGGTGACCAGGGCTGACATTGAGGGGCGTGGTAGGGCCTTTTTTTCCCCCCCCGGCCGTGGTTTCAGGCTGGGGAGAAGCGAGCACAGAGGGGAGACAGGCAGCACAGTGCCAGCGCTATAATGAAGCGCGGTAGACAGCAGGCCTGACAGCTCTGGCAGGTGATGCATGGGGCCCATGCTAATTCTTCAGCAAGCCAGTGATGGATCCTGAAATCTTGACCACACATCCCATTAGCCCCTGTCTGTGACAGGAGAATAAAGATATTAAAAAATCCGGGAGAAGTTGGGAGAAGGGGGTGCAGGGGGACGCGGAGCGGGACGTGGACAGCCAGTCAAAGGACCTTACGCAAACCTCCAAGTCCTCTGCAATATTTTCAGCAGCAAAGTTATTGATGACTTAACCTCTGGGGTGCAGGTTATGGGTGATGGATACTGTGCATCCCCAGCATGGAACAGCAGAGGATAACAAGGTAGACAGTGAATCACCTGCCCACGGCTGATAAAAATAGAATATGACATGTTCTACAGCATATACACTGCATTATTCCACTGTAAATTCTAAAGAGATGTGTGAACTGGGCTTTCCTGTAAATAGATTAGTTCATTGAATGGGTTTTCTATGGTCTCAGCTGTTCTGCGCATCCCCACTGCCCTGGCTTTTGCATCTCAGCACTATGAATGGAAGGACTGTTTATTAGGCTGTCCCTGCCAACTCCTCTGCGACCTCCCCTCCTTTCAGGAATAAAAAAGACTAAGGAAATAAAAAGCGGAGGAGGATGTGGCGCTCCTCAGCTATCAAGCACTCAGGTGTGTTTACCATATATCTTTTATCTTCCTGTGCAGGATAAGACTAATATTTTTGACAAGTTTTGTGTGAAATATAAATGACCCAGTCTTGATACAAATAGGAAAACCGGCAGCGAGGCGAGCTGAATCGCAGCCAGGCCCCCAGAATCCTTCCTATTTCTCAGGGTTGACAAATAGCACCAAGGAAGTTCCAGGGGAAACTGAGAGGTTACTGTGACAGACAAGGAGCACAATTATCACACTATGATGAAAGAGCCATGGCGAGCGCGCGTCGCACCGTTAATTACCGTCCTTTTTCCACCAGCCTCTAATGTGAGGAAAAACACGCGATGACAAGTGTGTAAAAGAGCAAGCACTAAATTACTGTCAGGAAAAATAAACGGAGGATCGCGCGGCCCGCACAGTGATTTACGGGGGCAATTAGTCACCGCCCCACGGAGATGCTGAGGACAGCAGTGCGGCGGGAGTGTGTCAGGGAGAGAGAGTGTGAGAGACACCCCTACGCTCCACCCACACTTCTAAAGAAATGGGATGGGAAGTGGGAGAATGTTCTCTGTGCTCTTGGCTGAGTGACCTTTGTCTGGCAGAGGGCCTTTATCCAACTTTTCCCTGGTATTAAAGAAGTTCAGAAATAAATGATCAAGCCAACAGCAGTGCAGCAAACATCCTACTTCAAATCACTGCCATGTTGTCATATGTATATGTATCATAATAGAATGAAAGAAGTAACATCAATGGGCAATATGGAGCAAATTTAGGTCACCATTACTTGTTTTATGATGAAGTAAGTTGATTATGACGCAGGTGTAAGACAAGCTAAAGCAATGTCTGTCATTACACTATCAGTAGAACATAGACTTTTGTCTTAAGTCGAATATGTCAGCGTACTTGAAATGCTAAACGTCTAAAATGAGCAGCCCCCCACTCCACCATCAAACATCAATGGGCTCTAATTGTTTCTAAACGTGACACAAGTTAAGATTCTTCAGTTTAAAGCCCGTCGTCACATCTCAAAAGTGACGCTTGATTTCTCGTCTCGTCTCCGATAGCGGCTTCTGAGACAGGGGGTCGCATCGCAGTCGTCACATGTCCCTCATATTTCATGCTCGGCTATGAAGCGAGCCTTTCATCACGCATTAAAATACCTGCTGTACTTTTAAGGAAGTAAAACCACTGGGAATATGCCCGAGCGGGTGGAGAGCCCATTGATTTGTAATGGCTGATGACAGATAGTGTCACATCATCTTTGTTAATTTCACTCATTCCGAGCCATTGAACAAACATGGCGTGCCCGTTTTTTTTTTCTTTCTCTCTGAGAGAAATTTCTGAAGTGATAGGCTATTGTTGAATAAATTTGAAGTGTGCCTTGTTAAGAAATTGTCACACCGTGTGATATCTTACAGACGTGTGATGAGATAAAGTAAAGATGGAGGGGGGTGGCAGTCGGAAATTTATCTTAATATATCCATCACAGCCAACTAAAGACCATTATAGTTGAGTACCTTAAAGAAAACCCTCAAACACAGACTCTTGACTTGCTAAGCTTTTGAAGCGCTCACTTCACTTAACGCTAATACTTGATAACATGACAAAATGTGTTGGGGGGGATATTGACATTTTAATCTGCCTTGTCATGCTCTTATACATATTTAGACTGAGCTTCTGCACATGCCTTTTAGGACAATAATAACACTGCCAGTAAGCTGAGTGTTATGGGCAGTGTGATATGAAATGGGAAGGGGGGGGGTTTCACATTCTCCCGGCCATACAAATCCAGTAGGGGCTAGTGAGTGGGCTTGCTAGGTTGAGCCACGTTTCCAGGTCAGCGGCCTTGAGCATGCTTGGTTACAGCTGCCTTGCCCATTCTTATTGGCAAAGGTGCCATAAGACGGGGTTGCGAGGGGCCATAAGTGGTGAGGAGGAAGCGGTGGAGAAGCTAACCAGGAGAGGACCATATGCATGTCCAGTAGACTGCTTCCCCCAGGCTCTCTCTCTCTCTCTCTCTCTCTTTCCACATCCCTCACTTCACTGCATTATCCACTCCTTTGCCAGGGCTATAAGTGCCAGGACATCAGACTTCCTCAAGCTGTCAGCCTTGCTTTTCCCCCGGAACAACACGATGTGAGATTGGAGGAGAGTAAGAAAAAACAGCTGGTGGAGCTGGAGAGCGATGAGTAGAGAAGCCCCTCGCAATCAGATTGAAGAAAGGTTTATCTTCAGCTGCTGCCACTGCCAATTAAATGCATTTTCCTTTGTGGCTGTCACGGCCCTACGTGTCACACACCTTATTTTACCTTTCGCTATTCGGCGTGCAACGTTATAGTCAAAACTACTGTCTTGTTATTTTAAAAATGTTTAAACTGACAGTGCACTGTGACATATATTTTACAAATGGTTACAGTCTCTCTTATATCATTCTCTAGTTGCTTACAGTTTCATGACGCATCCTTGACTTTTACATGTACTGGCTAGGACCCACTATAACCCAAAACAATGGAGATGGAGATTTTTTCAAATTCTGTGGACATGAAAGCTTTGAACAAGCTTTGTCTTAGAGTTTCAATACATGCCATTGTTATGCACATTTTATTATTATGATTTTATTATTCTAAATACTAACCTTCATTTCACCGAACTGGGGCATAGGGATCAGCCAGTTCAAGCAATAGTTTAACATTTTGGCAAATACAGCTTTCTTGAGAATGAGATGAGAAGATTGATACCACTCTCATGTCTGTGCGGTAAATATTTACCTAGAGCCAGCAGCCGGTTAGCTTAGCTTAGCATAAGGACTGGAAACAGGCAACCTGGCTCTGTCCAGAGACGTATGTGTCAATTAGTGAGCCTAAGAGATGCCAGTAGGTGGATTTTGTCATCTTTGGACAGAGCCAAGCTAGTTATTTCCCCATTTCTTGTCTTAAGCACTAAGCTAAGCTAACCAGCTGCTGGCTGAAGTCTTAATATTAAAAGGACAGACATGAGAATGTTAGCTCTGCTGGAAAGCCAATATGTTTAGATCCCAAAGTGTCAAACTAGGTCGACTTCTTTAAGTTTGACAGTTTCACATACCCTAGTTTTCCAGTATTTATATTATATTTTCTAGCTCAGATTGTTGAAGCCAACAAATGGTTGGATGCAGAATGTGACCTTTAAAATAATATGGAAACACAGTTTGCAGTAGCAAATGGTAAGTTATGTTTAAAATATACTGTATATTTTACAGAAAGATATTTGGGGTCATAATGAAGCAAATACAAAGAGCTTGTTTTCTATCTGTTATCCTAACTCTTCACAATCTGTGTGTATTCTCAAAATATTCTTCACAAAACCCACATTGGGGATTTAAATGTGTAATTTTATCAATGTTAAGTTAGTTATCATCAAATTAATTTTGCAGTCTTTGTGTTGTGTTTTTCTTGTTTATCAAGGAAAGCTATTTGAAAATGTATTGGGGCTTTTCTTCATAAAAGAGATGCAAGTGTGAAAACACACTTCCACTTTTTTCTGTCTTTATGGCTTCTGGTGTTCTGCAAAAACAGGCTTTGAAATTAGGCTCACTAACTGGCTATGAAATAACAGACAGCCAAGGAGAAGGTAAAAAAAAAAAAATAGGGTCTATGAATCAATATGGGCAATGGGGGAAGGCCAAATGTAATAAATAATACAATAACAAGCCTAACTAATGAGCTGTTGCGACGGTGCAGTTCACAGAATAGTCCCTTTGTATGAATCCCTGCTAATAATCTTGGGGAGCCGGTGGATGATGAAGTGTTGCCATAAGGCAACACCTGTGCAATTAAAGCAGCGGATTCTTTTGCACGTAACATTAATTTCAGTCCTTTATAAAGGCCCGATGAGCACACTAATAATCTAGTCTACTTGACTCCATGTCTAGCTGAAACAGAGCATCTAATTAGGTAAAGGTAATTAATTAGAGATAAACGGAGCTAATCAGGGCCCGTTAGCACTCCCACTTTCTTGGCATTAAGACACGGAGCCTCCTGCTCTCTCATTGGCCGCCCTGTCATCTGTTCAGTGAACATGAAAAAGATATGTTTTTAATAGAGGCTCTGTGATCTGACAATGAACTAGCCTGCTCCCTCAAGATCAAGATACTGTTCTATTGCCTCTCTAATGATCTTATTAACCGCTGAATTTCTTGGTAAATTACTGTTTTATAAAATTTGAGGCCGTTTCTCTTTAATGACCATCATGATAGTTACACATAGTCTAATTGGGGTTAGTTTAGGTGGATAACAAAATGGAATGTAGACATAGCAGCCATTACATTTCATAAGAATGTGACTAATAGAGCTGAAACCATAAGTCGATCAATAGAAAATGAATCTGCAAATATCTTGATAATTGATTAATCATGTAACCAAAATGCCAAACATTCTGTAGTTCCAGGCTCTTAAGGATGAGGATGTGCTGCTTTTCTTTGTCTTATGTGATAGTCGGCAGAATATCTTTGGATTTGGAACTGTTAATATGACACAACAACCAGTTTTAACATGTTAACCTGCACTCCAGAAGCTTGCGATTTCTTAAAAAAAAAAAAACTAATTTCTGAGATTTAATTTTTTATTATATCTCATAAAGTAGTTATGAGATTATTTGATCATGGAAATAATAGTTATTTGCAGCCCTAGATTGTGAAATTATATTAATTTAATATATATAAATAGAATCAAATTCATTAAAAAAAACAATATCCACTTAGTTGGTAGTGTCTCATACCTAAAATATGTAGTCTACTGGTGGCCCAGACTACAATCTTTAACAAGAAATAGTATTAGAAATACACAAGTGTGATTTTGTGTTATTCCCCCAATATTTCATGAGGGAACATTAAGCCCCAGACGGCAAACATCCAACTTCCTCTCATTTTTGTTCTAATTATAATATGAAAGGTGAAGGGGGGCTGAAATGTATGCACATGGCTCGAACAGTTGCTTCTGTGTTACATTGATGCAATAGCGGCATGAAGACCCCTGCGCTTGTACTCATGTACCTATCATGTCCAATTTCTTTCCAATAGATATTCCAGTCTGTGCATATGTGCAAATACTGTTTGAAAACGGGAATTTAATGGTTATTGTAATGAATGTTGACTTAGCAGATCAGAAAAGCAGGAGGAAGGAAATGCGAGAGATCCTGAGAGAAGGAGAGGTTTGTTTAGATGCTCGGGTGTCGTTGGGTTTCATGAGGAGGAATGATTTGGGGGAAACATGATTATTTTTTCCCTCTGCTTTTCCTCGTACACAGGGGAGTCGTCTGCTACAAGAAGGCAGGGCGCTCCCTCGACACGCATCATTAGAAGGTTTTTTACAAGCGACAAGCAGGCTATTTGGCTGTCATTGGGATTGTTTGAAGAGAATATGTTTCTGCACCATACTCCAGGGAGCCCCACATCAGGAAAAAAGTAGATCACCCTTGAGCACTTGACACTGCTGTTATGCATTTGTCAATATTAAGGCTAAGAGGTTGGGCCAGTATGTGTAAATTGGGAGTTTGGCACCATTGCTTGCCTCAAATGTGAGTTGACCTTTAACCTGGCATGTCAGTCATTCGCTAACCTTGTTTTCGCTAATTGCTGCATTCAGCCTCGCCGGTACTGTTCAATTATTCAATTGTACCAAAAATACTGAGCAATTTCTAAATGGGTTTCTAGTGTGCTAACACTGTTACAACTAGGTTAGCTTTTGTTAATGTTGTTAGGCCGTTTCATCACTGATGGCAATCACATTCATTTTCAAACTTTCTCAAAGCAGCAAAAGCAAAAGAAATAAGTCTGTGTGTAAAATAAACTGCAGGAGACAGCAGTGAAAAGTGAAGTGGAACATTGTGCGGACATGATGGACTGTCAAATTCTGAGCGCGGCCCATAATGCAACCATCACTGGTCCAAAGTGCAGGGTGTGTGCAGCGTTTACAATTGAAATGAGGCAGAATGTAGGCATAGAGATCCTCATTATATCATTTCCCTAAGGGCTGAGGGCAGCGATTTAGTCGGGAAGGAGGGAGACAAGTGCATCCTCGCCTGTTCCACAAAGACAGAGACGAGTAACAGTTTGGTTTCAACACCAATCTCCAAATGGCTTTTCAAAAGCAAATGGAGAGCAGCACAGTGGGGAGAGATTTGTGTCTGTGTCTGCGATTCTGGTTCATTTGTCTGCTGTTCACCATGGGCGAAACAGGCAAACATGGCACACGGGTCACATCTGATTCCCCATTGGAGACGAGATGGTGAGAGGATGGCAGCAGTGCGAGGCAGCATTGCAGCACTCTGCCGTGTCCAAAAGTATCTGCATCAGTGGTGCTGATTGTGAGGCACCCGCTGGCGCTGTTTAGATAGTTTGACTACATCAAGCTCCCTTCCAGACGGCTCTTACTGGTGCGATTAGAGGAGGGTGAAGATGAAAGGTGTTCGGTGTATTTTTAAAATTGTTGATTTTCCGTGTAATGATAGCTCGTGCAATTAAGCACTGGCTTCAGGCTCTGCATGTCCTTGTGAAAAAAATCTCAATTATTTGTGTGTGTGTGTGTGTGTGTGTGTGTGCGAGGGAGAGAATGATTATATATCTGTGTGTGTGTACACGCACAGATAGATTTTCTACGTTGATATTGGAATATTAATTCTATGCACCAAACAGATTTTTCTATTAGTGTTCTATAGATGTAACTACTTGCTTGATATATGAGATGTGCATTGACTTAATATATTTACCCAAAAAGCAATTATAAAAACAGATCCAGATTGCAAGTAGTAGTAACATAACAAAGTAACATCTATAAATGAAACTGTTTTTTTGTTGTTGTTTTCTTTTTGCTGGTGATGCTGAAAGTGCTGTAAACATGCAGTAACACCAGCGTCCTCTTCCTGTGTATTGAAATGAACTTGCCTGACAGCAAATGTTTCCTCTTGGATTGAAACATAAGCCAGCGTTTTCTTTGTTTTCTGACGTATAGACAGGACATTTTATGTTTGTCTCTCTGTTAAAAGGCGCTGGGCATATTTGGCACAGTGATGGGGCTGGGGTGGGGCTAACCTGTAGGGGAGATTGTCAAAAGGGCTAAATCCGCCATGAGAGTAATTGTGCTGTTCCATGGCATTCACTTCTGCTAAATGTAATCACTTTAAATAATGTCAGTGACATCTTGTGAAGTATTTGGTGGAAGAAAAGGCACTATGTAGGGCAGGCATCTTAGTGTGTGATCCCGACTGTCTGTGCGTTATCTTCTCTTTCATTAGAGATGAACAGCCTCGGGTTGGATTGGCGGGGAGGGGGTGGGCAGTGGGTACGGGAGGGGGTGGCTTCACTGGAAATGGTAAATAGGATTATAAAGAGGGCTCTAGTGTTGCCTAGAAGACAAAAGTGACTGATGATTAGCTTAATATTTGTTGCACAATGCAACACTGGCTGAACATTGTGAACATTTATTGCTAGTGCCAGGAACTTTCAGCAAGCATTTCATCACACCCAACTCTGGCCCTGTGAAATCCCTTGTAATTTTACAAACAGTCAGCGTGGTAGAGAAGCAGGAGAAAAAAAAAAGAGAGAGAACATGTTATCGGCGGCTGCCTGATGTGCCTTCTATACCTTGAGGCACGGTGCTGGAAAATTCTGCGTGAACTTTCGACACTTAAATGCTAAAATGCGACTGATTTGGGATGATAATAGGCACCCTAATAGAAGCTGATCCTTTGCAATGGCTTCGAGTCTTATAGCACGCAGCTGTAATGCAATGTGAGTCGACAGTTAGAGGAAAAAAAAAATGGAGAAAGGCACAGATAGTGGAAGATAACACAACACATAACCCTCCTTGCTGGCTGAGAGGGAAACATGTCTTGTAGTGCTCTGCTATGTATCAGGGTCGGTCGGAGGTAGCGGCAGATTGGAGAGGGAGCAGGAGACGGGCCAGGAGACAGTAAGTGGAGTTGGCAGAGTGAGGATCCAGGCGAGGGGGCTTGACGGTGTAAGAACGGAGCTGACCCCTCAGCCCTCCAAGATCCACAAATGGACGGAGGCGCTGGACGGGACAGGCCTGGAGTCAGAGACCTGCTCAAGGTTGACAAGAGCCGGGGTCAACCTTCAGCAAGCCTGACTGTAAACAAGCTGCTGGAATAGACCTAAAGGGCTCGAATCAGGAATGCTTCCTTGGTAATTCTTCACTTATTGCCATGCTGAATTGGCCTTAGTTATTTGAGGGCTGCCTCAAAAAGAAAAGCTCTTGTAAGTGTACCACACCAGTGTTTACTGAGGCTACAGCAACAGCCACAGAAATTATACAGTAGTATGCTCTTTAGCTAGTTCCCATTCACTGCAAGGGTTCCTAAAAGTTTGGTTCACCCACGTTATAAAAAACATATTTTTCTGACTTACCTCTAGTGGTATTTAGCCCTTCAGGTCATTTTGGTTATATTTACCCAGGCTTGGAGAGATGTCTGCCTCCATCTCAATACAATGAAGATAAGTGGCATTTTGTTTGTGTTTTGTGTGTGGAAAACACACACACACACACACACACACACACACACACACACACACACACACACACACACATACACACTGATTTAATAATGTGTGTTCCCAGCAACAATGTCCTGGTTACTCTGGTTAATCCGCACATTTGACCGTAAACAATTGTCATTGGAACTACTATCTACTGAAGAAATATTTCTATTGAAAACTGCTGTGTGAACTAGCAGCACACATTCACCTCCATTGTATTTGCGGGGAGGCAAGAATCTGAAAAACATGCATCTCAAAACTTGAGCAAGTGAAACTAAAACTGAGCATGAATGTTCATCCATGACCGTGGAAAGTTTCACATTAAAAAGTCTTTGAGGATAGGGCCAGTGTTTTTCTTATTGTCAACAAATTCCATAAAAATATAAAACCAGCAATGTCTATCATTTATAATTTTCCTACACTATATGTTGCACTCAGCCCTCAGCCTATTCGTTCCTACTGAAGTTTCATTTAAAAAAAAGTAGTTTCCTAAAACAATTGGGCACTGTTGTTTTTAGCAAAGATTACTCAAATAGGAGTAAATAGTGCATCTATTTTTAGTTGTGGATTATATGTTATATGTTATGTGGCACAGGGCAATAAGATGTGTCAGGCCTTGGACACATAGACACTTAATACTAGGACCAATTCTTTGTTGTTCTTTTTGTGGGATTGGATGGGAAAAAATAAATAAAATAAATAGAAAATAGGACATTGCTGAGCTTATCTCATTTATTTTTTTGTCAAATCAAAAATGATGTGCATTGCTAGATACTATAGAGGTAAGTATGAAAATATGCTTTTTGTACATCGGTGAACTGAACCTGTAAATCTTTGTGGAGTGATACAACATTTTGAGACAAAGCTGGATCGTATGTGTTGACTTAGCAGCAGGCGAGCTGATCTATGAGAGCACATTTACATGAGACTAGCTGTCCTGACTTGTGATAAATTGAAAGAATGGCACAAGCAGGTTCAATTATTGCGGAGATAAATGTGGCTGTCGTTTGACTAGAGGAGAATGTGTTAGAAAATAAACTTCTGCTCATCTGCGTTGTTCATCATCTCATCAACACGCGGGGGTCCTATGGTGACCATGTCCCAGGCAGACAGACGGTTTGTCAAGAGTTTTAATTAGTAATGGGGGATCTCTAGGGGATGGGTCTCATGGAGGGGTGTGTGTGTGTGTGTGTGTGTGTGTGTGTGTGTGTGTGTGTGTGTGTGTGTGTGTGTGTGTGTGTGTGTGTGTGTGTGTGTGTGTGTGTGTGTGTTGTCTGTGAATATATGCATATATGAAAATATTCTTCCTTTTCATGAAAACGGTTGTTTGCTGATTGTGAACAATACAGTATTTCATGAGTTTAAAGCATCCTTCTTGCACAGTGGATGTTAGAGCACACACACACACACACACACACACACACACACACACACACATACACGTCTTGCCTACCGTCAGAGAGAGAGAGAGACGGAAGCCGCCAGCAGTGACACACACGCTCGCATTATTATTATTTCTGATGCATTTAATATCCTCGGTTTAAGCTTTGAAGACAATCTTTGGGGAATATTGAATCTAACCATTCTCTTTTGCCCTGGATTCCTTTCTCAGACAAAACTTTGTTAATTAGCCCCATACCTATAGGCAGAGTTTTCATTTTCTGAGTTTTTGATATTATTAAAGATGCTGCTGACTCTTCCCACCCTGCCTCTTCCTCCTCCTCCTCCTCCTCTGTTGTCTTGTTATCCGAATGTGCCATTGGCGTTTTTTGCATGCAAATTTGGGCCAAGCGTTTTTCCAGCATCCTCCCATACCATTAATGGCTGTGGCCCACGGTTGGCCCTCCATGGCGGTTGAAGCGGAGTCTTCAGCTGTTTCTGAATGTCTCCTTAAGGCCCTCTTAGCCCAGTACACACCAGCCATGTCTTTTTAGGAGTTATTTCAGCACCCTTGTTCTGGGGTAGTTCAAAGTCTTCACAAATCCAGCTGTCAAACTAAAGTTAGGCATGGGACCTTTTAGAATGTATTCTATAAATCAATAGGCCTTTGTGAGCACACCGCCTCCTTTTTCTTAGCTACTCATTCTATAAACTTGCCACAAATTCCTTCAAAGTCTGACTTTGTTTTGCTGATACTTTTGTCAGTCAAATTAGCACCAACTCTGTTTAAAGGCAGCTTGCATAATACAGATAGCCTACCACTTTAATATGCCCGGATTACAGAAATCATTTCAATATACAGTATTTATCTAACATTTATTTGGGCTCGGGGTTACTTGATATACAGGTGGGGTGGCAAGAAATGTTTCTAAAACATTTGTTTTATAAAAACACATTTTTGTAATATACAATAATTTCTATATATATTGTAATAAGAACAAATTGAAACTCCCTCCATGTTTTTAAAAAGAAATTATAATATAACTGATTATATTATAGCGTGACTTTCCTGAACAGTGCCCAATGTGGCCGTAAGTCACAATTATAGCGTTGTATGCTAGAGGCGAATTAATGATAGTACAAGTACAGAAGACTCATAGTCAGACTCAGTAATGAGCTTTACACTGCAATATCTGTCTAATGTTTGCAACATTAGCTGCCATAAGCTACTGGTCATACCAGACCAAATAATACTGTAGCAGCGTAACTACTGAGTGTATTGAACTGAACAAGTTTTACTGCTCATTAATACAAATTTTCACATGTAGAATGTGTCATTTTTTTCTATCAAGAGTTACACTGTGTCATTAGTATATTCAGTGTAACTCAGTGGCTGGTTGGAAAGTTGGTCCATTTTGATGGTCGACATTCATGTCATTTCATAAAGACTATATGTGAGTACATCAGTCAACAACAACAAGACTATCACTTTTAAAAAAAAAAAAATCAAGTTCGAACAATCTGTAAGTATAGAATGGAATAATTAATTTTTTATGAAATCCAAAATGCTTCTTTGTGTCACTTACTTTATGGTTTGGTGTTTTGGTACTATCTATTCAGCACAGATTGCTAGTTTTCTCCATTTTGCATTAGCAGAGAGAAAAGCAATAGCCTTAACTGAAGGTAGTAGTAGTGGAAGCAGATAGTTCCGATTTCAAATTAAAAGTAACATCCCTGATAAGCAGATTATTATTAAGTAGCCGCAAGACTGATGGAGAATGAATTTGTTTTTACATTTGTAATTTGAGACCAAAACATGTATTTAATAGAACAGGCAGGCAGGAAATTCATTCTGTTTACAGCATTACTTTTCTGCGAAAGTAAGAACCTTGCACCTTTTTTAAGCGTTACATTACTAATGGCATACTAATGACATGATTGAAACTATTAAAAGCACAGCTGCAGATGAGATGAATTTAAAATGTTTAGCTGGATGAACACCCGCTTCTACAAAATAGTTGACTGCCTTTTGAATAATTACATTTACATCAGGCCTTTGATTTGCCTCTAACTTCAAGAATGTGAAGCGATAACCTCCGGCTATGTGATTCGCACTAAAGGACTGCTTTACATTGCCAAAGGGGCCATGCTAGGTTCTCCCCATCACACAAACGGATGTTATTCACAACAATATGCAAAGTGCTAGCACCTGGGACTCTCAAAAGGAAGTAGACGAGCATTAAATCACTGGAAAGTCATTATTCAAAGAAGTTCTATATTTCTGTTTTCATAGCATACTAAAATGCATGATTTATCAACATTGAATAGGTAATATGGTATTACATTTCTCAACCCTTGGCTTGATGTATTTCACATTGAAGCAATTTACAATATACATAAGCATCTGTGTGACGGTACTATAGCAGTCTGAGGGGATATTTTATGTGTGTGTGAGTGTGTGTGTGTGTGTCTATTGTGTCTGTCTAATGAAGAATAAAAAGTCAAAAGTCTCTGTTGCTCACAGCCCTGAAAAATGTAGACCTTTTAAATCCAGTCTCGCCTCAGTGGCTCTGTGTATCACTCTGCAAAGTGCTGGTCAGTTTTGTCTTTAGGCACTTGTGTGCAGAGGAGGTGTATTTTGTAACCCTTGATCTAGACATATACAGAGAGGAGCAGAGGGGAGAGCCATGTTTGAATGAGCCATTTCTTCTGATGCTGCACCCAGGCAGGCTTTAACAATGCTGTAAAGCATAATGACAGCCCCTCAGAACAGCACCATGATCACAGGCAGTAAAACTATGCAGATGGTGGCAGATGATCAGTGCCGTGTGAACAGAATACAAATGACTGCAGTCCAATAGAGTGAACTGTGGATCCCGTTAGGACAAAGGCACAGTAATGGCCGCCTCTGGGATAATACATAGCCTTCTGCTGTTGCTGCTTTTATGACAGCAAACTTTTCATTTGTTATAAGTTATTGAAGTTATTTGCAGAAAGCTGCAAAACTGACAGTGTGCTCATGTTGCCCATTAAATCCCGTATGAAGGGTAAGTGTGTTCCCATTGTATGTCCTATATCTGTTAATACAGCTGGATATTTACTGAGGCAATTCGGGTTAAGTACCTTAGATACACAGCAGCGTCCCAGCTGGGATTCCAACCTTCTGGTCACAAGTCTGGTCTTTTAAACATCCCTGCTAATTGGGCTGTGGGTAGATTTCAGAAAGTGTTCAGGAGACCAGCTTTCCCCTGGTTACCAGTGCCAGATTCAAAGTTTGATCACACTATTCTGTAACAAGCATATTCTGTTATATTATGCATGCAAGTATATGAAGGCCTTTAACAGCAGTTAATGCCACAAGACGTTAAGTAAAATGGAGTATCCATAGGTATGTTTTCATTAGGGCATAATCACCTGAAAATAAGAATCCCTGTATTTTTGTTACCTTAGAATGAAACATTTTTATCTACAGAGGGAGCGGGTCCTCTTCTATGCAGGCCGCCATGTTGAACCGCCATGTTTCTACAGTAGCCCAAAACAGAAAAACCAAACACTGTTCTAGATAGGGGCTTTCACATTTTTCACAGCCACCCTAGTTTCTCCTACATGGTTGGAAGGAGAGGTGATATTCAAATGGTTGCAATCTCCAACTTCCCCGCCAAATGCCACTAAATCCCACACGCTGGACCTTTTTAAAGTTATAATCCTCAAGATTTTCAACATATCAAACCAAACTTTCTGTTCTAATTTTAATGGCTGGCATTTATTCACATTTAAATTGCATTTGCATGTGGTGGCGGAGTCTGCCATCCCTGCACTAGATTGAAATTACGTGCACTTCACAGGAAATGACGCATGCACATACTGGAAGAAATTCGAAAGACAAGAGCTGGGGCATGTGCACATTGTATGTTATTTATGCGCAAAATCAAGTAATGAGGTAATTTGAAAGAGCAGAAGAATGGTGTTACTTGTCTTGTTATATGTCTGACACAGTAGCTTCTCAAAGTGAGTTTTCTGCCCTCACTTATCGATAAACATGTTTTTAATGGAATTTTAGGATTGTATTATTAAGATAATACCAGCCACCAGTTACCACAGGTTTCTCGTGTCACCCTTCCCTTCCAAGTCTAAAACATACTTGAATATTATATTCCATTTCTGCCAACTGAATGTTACACACTGGGCCTTAGAATTGTAACTTAAAAGACTGGAGAGGTTTCCTTTAATTTACACATGACATTTATATAGACGTAATCTCTGGGGATGGGACATCGTTCATATCATTTCTGCGTGTCACCAAAATGTATTCTTACTTGGATTGGTCAGTTGTCGTTCAGTGACTTCAAACAAAGGCACGTGTTCTGTCACAGTTTGTCAATGCAGTATCCCTGCTGTGACTGGGCATGCACAGTGTTAGTGTGTAACAACCCCTGACAAAAGCATGTGGCAGAAATGGGTCACTGTATTTTTGTATCTTCAATAAAGCAATGACCGATAAATAAAGCTGCTTTTCTTTTCTTCAAGTTACAATGAAACACCCATAACAACAACACTTTGCAGTAAGAGCAGCCTGTGTGTTCTGTCTTCAGACAACGTCAATGTAACCATTACATCTCACTAATGGAATATCTTGTTTATATGAATATCGCTTTGTTTATAGTTAATAATTTGTATTGCATGTGAAATCACATTGTGCCCCTAGTATTTCAAATAGAGAGTGTCTCCTACCAGGAGGTTGCTGCTGGCAACTTAGCTTTTGTTGTGTAATTTATGTAACAAACAACCTGCAATTGTTAAACATGATCTGATTGCTAACCCATTGTGCTGACTGCTCCTGTGTTTCTGTTGTGCAGTATAAATAAAAGTAGGTGTGAGTTTGAATTAGTGAGCTAAAATGCCCTTTGTTGGGGTGTGGATGGTAGGTTTGGGAAGCAGTGTGTGACCCCCACAGCTGGCTCATTTGTACTGTACATTTAGATCATTTTGAAGTGTGTGATGCAGCATTAGAGTCCCCTTTAACCTCTGAATCTTGACTGAACTGTGCATAATTGGTTGGTCAGCTCCTTTGCTAATTAGTGTAGCATTAATGTGTGCAGCCCTGGGCCAGTGTGGTGCCAGTGTTGCTGGGGGAGTGTGGGGGCTGGCATGGCTCTGTGGAGCAGCCACCATTAACACTGGCCTATAGGCAGCCTGCTGGGAGGTGAGAGTGCTCTAGACCCAGTCAGGTCCAGACTCCGGGTCGAAGGCTCGGAGCTCCCTCCGATCCATATCTTCAATGTCCTTGTAAAGGAGCGCCGACGCGGGCGCACAGAGCACCAGTGACGTTACAGAAGCTCCTCTATGATCCCTCGCTCTGTACACTCATGACAGGCATGCGACCCCTGCCACTCCTCAGCAGGCTGCCCTCACTGCCGGCAGGGCAGTGCGAATGGTGACTGATGTTGGCATGAGACGCGCTGCCAAGTGCCCTAGCCTTGTGTCCAATCATGGATGTTGATTTCAATTAGCTCAATCACATGCTCCAATACTGACCTCTCTCATTCAAGGGCTTTGTCTGTAGTTGCATTTTATCTTCTCTGCACGTTGCCTCATCTGCCTCTCGGCCAACAGGGTCAAATTGTTTGGTGTTTATGTGGCTCCAGGTAATGGTGGGTCCTTGGTTATGTTGGCCAAGACATTTCAGTGGTGGCCTGCCAAGCCTTGTTGGTCATCAGGAGGTGGGGTAAAGGGGCAGGGGGTTGGGCTAATGATGTAAAAGCTACCCTGATAATCAGTCTGAACAGTGGTTGGTCCTGATGGCCGGTGGCTGCCTGGTGCTGCGTTGATTGATGCTGGCCTGCGCTTTCATACAGAGCCCTGCCATGTGGACCCCACTGTGTAAACACTGTCACTGCGGTGAATCCTTTAGTTCCTTAAAGCCTAGATCAGTGGCAAGCTTTGTAATCTGCAGCCATGACCAAAAGGAGGGGTGTAAGGGGATCACAGGACTGTGATCACATGGGTAACTTGATAGTTTGAGGATTTTCATGGACACAAAATGTAGCTTTTGAGGTGAAATACTTAAGGTATAGTGTAATATTTTACATTTATTTTTTGTTACAGCTCTTATTTCTGCCAAAAAAGTACTGATGCTGACTTTTTCTGCTAGAGGTCTTCAAAGACTGATAAAACCATAGACCCGTCTCCAACCTTTTATCATGCCTCAGCCATGAATTTCCTTGCTCCAGAGCCCATTGTCTGAGGCCCAGTGGGGGGAGGCCATTTCTTTAAATATCCTCAATGTCACTGCGATGCAGCGTAGGTCGGCTCTGGGGCCGGCAGACCAGAGCCGTGCTCATCTCACCCATCCCTTCCCAAATGCTGAGCTCACAGTCAGAGATAAGTGCTTCTCCAGAGATGGCCCCTCTCCCTCAAATTGCCTTCCGCATCTGTGTAAGAATGTCCACGATGTGCATGTTTAACATGTGACCATTAATCACAGCAAGACAGTCAATTAAAGCCATCAGAGCCACAGGGGTCTGAGCCAGAAGCATGTGCTGGCAAAATAATACCCAGACACATCAGAGGACACTTTCTACTTTTAGTGTGGTTGCAATTAATCAACAAATTCCTCAAATATGGCTGTCGAGGGTGAGGACCACTGGACCAAGGACTGACCTCCAGGCTGGGGTGGACGTTACAGCTGACCTGTGATTTCTTACAACAGAAACTTTAGGGACAATGTCCAATATTACATTGTTTGGTATTTTTTAAGTTTTACTTTGATTATATGTAAGAAATCCGAATTAGTTGTTAAGGTTAGTGTTTTACATGTGGAGAGCTTAATTGCTTTAAATCTCATTTTTACATATTTTTATTTTACATACATTGCCAATAGTATGATTATATTATAGATATCATAAAATATTTTTAAATCATGATTATGATTTTACCTGTATCGCCCAGGTATAGTACGCGTTTAGTTAGAAGTATTCAGATCCTTTACTTAGACTAAAGTCACAATATCACAGTGTGAAAATACTCCATTAGAAGGGAAAGTCCTGCATTCAAAATGTTAGAAGTAAATAAAGTATTATCTTAAAAATGTACTTAAAGTATTAAAGGTAAAAGTATTTATTTTGCTCCTCTCCTATGCTGTTTTATACTGTTACTGTAATCTTAAATCACTAATGCATCATATTTATTTATCATAAGTTTTGTATGTAAAATCATAATCAACAGAGTAATAAGTAATTAAAGTTGGAAGATAATAGTGCAGTAAAAAGTACAAGATTTCCTTATGAAATGTTGGAAAGTAGAAGTGAAAAGTATTTAAAAATTACTTTCCACCAGTGGTTTCTACTTTGGTTAACATCACATTTAAAATGGAGACTTCTAACAAAGACATTTAAACATCATAAACACATAAAGAATCAAACTATAGAGCTGACATTTAACCATGCGGTTATCCTCCTAGAAAATATACCTCTCAGGTCATCAGAAGTGCTGCCTGCTCTTTTATTTTCTCTTTCCATCTGTCAGCGGTGCCTTTGTCATGGGCACAGGCTATAGATAGAGTTGTCAAGTCGGACCTGTGGGTCACGGGGTCGGGGAACCTCTTCACTTCTGTTGACCTTCAGACAGACAGATTTATACACTGTCAAGTCTCGGTGTGAGTCTCGGCGCTCCCGCCGCAGCCGTGCCTTTTGTGATCGGAGACAACTGTAATAAAGACGTCAGGCCTTGACCCCTGTCACTCTTCATTTCACCGGTAATTGTCATGATTGCTGAATAACAACCAGATTTCAAACAAATGCATTAGCCAAATGAGGTGAGGTGAGGACTTTGATGGGTAGCCTTTCTGTCTTCCTGTCAGAGATGGGCTGTTTGAAAAAAAACAACGTGACTCATTTGCCAGTATAATCACAGTAAATTACTTGTAGCTCATTTGCGGATTGTTGTCAGCGAGATGGAGCGCAGTTTACCCATTTGACAGCTTAGTTAGCAGTCCAAGGACTTGTGAAATATCACACTCACACCTATTTTTCCAATTTGAGAGCCATGCAGAGAATGTGAGACTGGAAATTGTGAGATTAAGCCGAGATTCACCTCCAGCAGCAGTACCCACTGGGCAGATGTCAGATTCTTCACAATAAGAAAGAATTGTGACCTTGAATTAAAGATTTCATGTGTTTTGTTTCTATTTATTGTCGTCAATAAAGAACAAAAGTATTTTCTGTATGTTCCATAAATCACACACTTTGAAACCAAAGGGTAGTAATTACAAGACCAGAAGGGCTCAGCTAACAAGCCAACAATAAATGTGAAATATCATTGTCACGGCATCGCAGCATTTTCATCTCTTTTTGTGTTACCCCATGTGGGTAAACAAGCGGTTGACATAAGTTAATTATTAATTAAACATGAAGCAGAAGAGAGAAAAGCACCAAAGAGTCCCTAAAGAGACCTCTAAACAAACGGGGCGTGGAGCAGGTACCAACGCGACCCCGCTCCCAAGAGTGCTGTCTGTTGTGAGACTGCCGACTCACTAATGAGCTGTTTGCAGAACTGGGTACACAGTGACAATGACCCCTGACCTTCACCCACACCGTCTGGGGAGCAGTGAGGGGCTGGAGAAGAAAAACCTGCCCTGTCTATGCTGCTCCCTCGCTCTCTGCTCCCGGTCAAACGAGTTTTGTGACTCTCCCGTCCATTCGCGTCTTCTCAAATATTCTCCACCTCAAGAAAAGCAGCATCCCTTTCCTTCTCACTGCGAAACTGACCCGCGGTGCTGCATAGTGTCAGCATGTCAGGAACTTGAAGACACTGGCTGAGCTGCACAGTCACTTACATAATTACTATTGTAATAAGGCCATAATGAGCATATTGAAAAACACGACCTTCAGGCGATCCATCTCTATCCCGTTTTTTTAATTATCCTGATCACACTGGATTATTTTTTTTTCTTCCTGCACAAGTGTTCTTTACAGTGAAGGCGTATGAGATGCTAATGACCAGTTTGATAGCGGGGGGAGATGCTGTGTGTGTTTGAGGATGCCAGCGCGTTGGCCACCGAGCCCAGCGACAGTAAAAACCCATCTAATTAACCCTCCTGGTATGACATCATGTGATTAAATTAAACCACATCATCTCCCTCTGGGTCTGCCTGGAAACAAACCCCAACAATTCATTCGCTAAGCTTTAATTTTCAAACCTGTTTCAAAGGCCTGATGCAAAGATAATTACCAGCCTCATCTCTGGTGGGTTTTTGTTCCATGCGCTTGTTCATTAATAACGATAAGAGGTTGGAGGTTAAAAACTCATTTAATTGCCTTTATATTAATGACATTATGAATAGCAAGGACTGTTGGAGTCTAATTCTGTCCAGTAGTTAGTCTACACGCAGGGCCCCCTGGAGGGCCGCTCATTTTGCCAGAATTACACTACGGCAAAACTAGAATTAATGTGCACCACACTTTAACAGCGATGACAAACATGCTCTCCAGCAAGGAATTATCTTGAGAAATGGCTGCGGAGACACACTCTCCCTCTCTTCCTCCCCTCACACACACACACACACACACACACACACACACACACACACACACACACAAGCACAGGCTGAAATTGCATCATGAATCCACATTTTGTAAACAGAGTCCACTCCAACTCATTGTTAGATATTCTATTGCCTTTCAGGGCCCTAGCACTAATTAGAGTCTCTTTACCCTCATGTCCTGTAGAGGTGAATTCCTTCCCACCTCCGAAAAGAACTGCAACCGAGTCGGGCACTGATGACTAAATTGTACTCTACTTAGGAATAATGATAATGAAAATGCCTTTCAGCCAAGCCATTTCACCCATGAATATTGCAAAGAGGTAATTTCAGCGAAGCGTTGGCATTTTAACTAATTTAAATTCCTGTTATCGCTCGGATTTTTTGGCTGGTTTTATGGTTGCTGGAGCAGATTTAGTTGTGTATGCATTATAGCCACAAGAGCCTAACCATACATCTGAATGCTAATTAAACATTTGAATAATCAGCTGAAATAGTGGTACAGCGAATACTCTTTTGTGTGTGGAGCTAAGATCTAAGCATCTCTCGACAGGAAAAAGCCGATTTTCTTTTGTACCCATTACAGGATGCTTTTAAATCTGCATTGTAGTATAATGTTTTGTCCATTTTTTCTCTGTTCCCTTTCCTCTACTTCCTGACTCTATCTGCTTATCCCCACACTGTATGAATAAAGTAAAAGTTACAGAATTTGTAGCATAATGATCCTAACTAAATAGCACAAGGAACTTATTAGTTTACAAGTATCACCAGCCAGAAATGAGGCCAAGGGGGGATGATGAATGAGTATATTTCCCCAAGCAAAAGGCTGACCTGGATACGGCTTCCTTCCTCCCCTTCCCCAGTGCCAAGTGGGCCACCATTTTTCACTGGCCTCACACTTAGCCACGGACAGGCTTATTTGGGCCCATGCTAACAGTAGCCGTGACCCGCAGTCTCCCTCCGCCGCCAGCCTCCCTCTGCACTCATCCGAAAATTGTAATCCCTTCGCTGGGGCCCTGTAATTTGATCAAATAGCATGCACCCTTCCCCACCACTTATTGGCCAATTAAGTCAAGTTCTCACGCAGGGGGTCCAGCTGGCTCGGTGTTATCTGGGGATGAATTGATTGAAGCCATTCCACATCTATGAACCCTACTTTAATGATGTAGGTGATAATACTTGTAATTCTTCTCAGTCAGGGGACTCATGGGCGCAGCTGTTACCGCAGTAATCCTTGTCCTGATACACTGAAGTACCAGCAAGGCATTAATCTGTCTCTCAGATTCTCCTCCGCCAGCTTTTTCTCCACCCTTTCCTCCCGCGTTCCTGCCTTTGCTTATGTCTCGTAGCTAATACTACATCTGTGAAATGTGACATTGAAGGTGTGAGTAAAAAAAAAAAAGAAAAGAAAAAGATGAGGCGTAACACGCGATTGTGAGGGATTCAATGTTAATGATTACGCACCGCTTGCATTCCCCAGTTCGGGGCCCTGACCACTTTGTTAAAAAAAGACACTAACGCCCCCCTTCTCCCTCCTCCTCCAACTAAACCATGACAACTTAAGAAGGATAGATTTAGGAGTGAAAAATCAATAAATACATGCATTAGTTTCAAAGGCAGACATTAACATTCTAAAACAGACTTCTCTTATAATCCTGCCTCTAGCCATTCAGTCAAAATATCAAATTATCATAATGAGGTCTAACTGCATATAAATGCTAAGCATTAAAATCAGAGAAGGAGGTTACACATAATGCAATACTTTCTTTATTAAAAAATTGCACGGCATCTCTATATAGGTACACATTTCTATAGGCTCCTCACTTAATGCCCTAACATTAATATGCATTGCAGCACGTTTCATGATTGTTAGAACACCTATGACAATGGGAATAGCTAATGATAGAGCATGAGCGTCAGGTCTTCATGCCTCTGTTTTACATATTTCTTCATAAAGGTGGAATACTTTGTCAAAAATTAAAAATACAACAGATGACCTGAATTTTAGGCACATTATGCACAAAAGAGTTGAGCGTGCTCTTAAGAGTGTCGACGGTGTCTTTTAACTCGAGATCAGAGAGTGAGAATTGCATAGAAATTAGTCTGAAACCGGAGCCATCCCTGCTAAGTTCCTCGGTTAGAGGTGGGAGAGGAGAGGTTATCTGCTCAGCCGCTGGGACCTTGACAGGCTCACTTCTGCTCTGTCAAATCGCTGCGCTTCCTTGCAGCTCTGCAGAGCCGTACACAAACAGTAGCTAATAACATGCTCTGAGACTCCGTTAGGTCACGATTAGGGTCCTCGGGGGTGCACAGATCTGGCGGGGTCACAGGGGGTTACCAAAGCCAGGTGGAGTCTGGGACAAATTTATAAGGGAATCATGTAGGGTACTCTTAAAAGTAGCGTCAACAAGGGCAAACACCTGCAGGCCAGCTGGTGCTCCGTGCCACTGACAACACTCACCTGCCAATAAAGGATGAAGATATTTCGACTACAGTTCGTTACCCTGCCTCGCTTTTGTGTGCCTCCCCTTCAGATGCTTTGCTGGGCATTTACTGTCTGCAGTTATTAAAATAATTTCCACATATTAATGTTCACGAGGCAGAGTATCCATTTATCTGTGCCATTAAATTTACATTGCCAACTTCTGTAAAATGTATTTCCCTCAAAGCGATTGTGTCTTGTAGGGAAACATAAAATCTTACATTTTGTATTATGTGTGTAAACTTAAGTGTACTGATAGAATTTGCAAATCACTCTGAAAATGCATTGAATAATAATGAATAATACATAACTGCTGAGCAAATTAGACTGGTGTGAGCTCCAGCGTGCCCCACTACGAGTGTTAGCTGAATGCCATGAAAGATCTCGATATTAAGGATGAAAAATTGGGTGAGTAAGCGGCACTAGCAAGCTGGATCAGTCTCATGGTAAACAATTTAGTGTGGGGGCGTTCAGTAATTACTGCTTTCAGTCTCATTTATGAAGCCTGTTGGCGCTCGGGAGCGTGATGTCACTGTGATGCTGGATGCGTTTCTGGATTTGTGATGTGCAGATATGAACAGTGATTTAAGTGACAGGACGTTTGAGCTGTCATGCCAGCTTTGAACACTTCCTATTTTTCCCCCTCCTTTTTTTTTCCTGCTCCCCTTCTAGACAGTGTCACGCCTACTTTTGTCTGAACACATATTGCTCAGTTTAACTGCTACTTTTTTGTCTTACGTGTGTGTGTGTGTGTGTGTGTGTGTGTGTGTTAGTTAGTGGGAAGGAGCAGTAAATGATCAGCAACCTTGAAGCCTGTTTATGTCTTCGACTAACATGGGGTTCATTGAAAAATCAAATGAAGATACGCATTATGCACATTTATGTACATACATTGCAAATTAGCAATGCAGAGGATTGCATATGTATGTACGTGTGTGTGTGTGTGTGTGTGTGTGTGTGTGTGTGTGTGTGGGGCTGCAGGATAAAATAAGCAACAAGCATTTTGGGCTTGTAAACACAATCATAGAGGAGCGTCTGTTGGTTTGTGTCCTTATTATTTTTGGCAGGGTTGCATATGTTCCCTGTGCAGAGCCGAGCTTGATTATCATTCCAATCAGCAGAGGTGGAGAGAGTCACATTAATTTGTAGTAATTAATAGCACTGCTGCATCTGACAGCACATGCTAACGAGACCCTTTGATTGTTTGGATCTCTAAGTGTGCCTCTCCTTGTTTGCATCACCTCGGAGGAATTCGTAATATCAAAGCTTAGCGCTATCTGATACTTGTCAAAATGCAATTTATAAAAGTTTAATTCTTTTATTGATTTAGTTTAGGTTTGATGCCTGCAGTGTCAGCTCCCCTGGTAGAACTTAGTGGATTCAAATGCTTGTCACCAGCTCGGCCTCCTTTTTACTGAGAACAATTGCCATAGGCCAGCCCAACAGGCATGGTTTAATTGCCATTAATTAAAAGCATAAATCTTTTTCTTCAGTTGCTCTGCTCTTAAACAGGGCTTTGCTTTTTTTTTCTCTGCTTGTCAGAATCCCTCCTGGCTAGTCAGGATTCAACCCCCCCCCTCCTCCTCCTCCTCCTCCTCCTCCTCCTCCCCCCCTTCCTCCCCTTCCCTCTCTGCTCACCAGACGTTTCTGGAATCATCTTTTTAGCACACTCCTGCATGATCTGACATGAAGTGCGGGCAGCATGGTGATATTTAGTAAACCGGCTTCCTTCTTTATTGATGTATAATGAGGTCAAATGAATCCCCTCGTACGCATGCTTAGATGGCTCCTTGCCTCAAATCCTTTCTGACAGCGAGTAAAACAGCCGGCAAACACAACGCCGGCTCCCAGAGACATGGTTGTGAAAAAGCAGGAGAGAGAGAGAGAGAGAAAGAGAGAAAAAAAGCTCTTTTATACCTTGGCAATTTCCCTCCTGTCTAGTCCTTAATTAGACACTTATTACCCTCTGAACAGTATTGCTCTCCTGCTCTAAGCCTCTAATACTGCAAATACTGGATAGTAGAATTAACATTAATGCCAGGTTTATTATCAAATGACAGCTCTATTTACTTAAAAAAAAAAAAAGAAAAACACAGCTATTTTTTTTTTCAAACATTAACACACTTTCATAGAACTTCCGTTGAACTGTGCTACATTCTGTAGTTTTACATTGCCGGTATGTCGGGGTGATATTTGGCGTCACTCAAAGCAAGACACCACGGTTTAAAAAGGGATCACTGGCATCTTAAATTATCATTGGTGTCAAAACAGTTCAGTTCCCTTTCATTGCCAAGCCTCGTCCCCTCGCCCTCAGCCCTGCGTCCCCTGCTCCTGGGTGGCCATGTCACCGTCAGCGGCTCATTGGAGCCCTACGCCCGTTTACGCATGTTAGCTTTTTGCCGCATCTGCCAGCATTCGCAGCCATTCCCCCTGCGCAGCTGCATACATATAGTCAGGGCTGAGCCTTCCCAGGCCTTATTAAAGCCAGGAGAGTGTTTCAGCTCAGGGTCATTGAGAGAGTGCAGCACATAAATATGTTAGGGCAGCACTATCAGCCGGTCAGTTTACTGGGGGTGATCGATGATGGTCCCAGCACACTCGCCCAACAAACATCTTAAGCGGATGCGGTTTTTGCTTAATTGGGAGCTTTGCAGCTCAGATTCCGACTTATTTGATGTTGATGATGAAGTCCCAGGAAAGCTGGGGGTATTCTTGTAAACTAAATGTGTATGCGTGCTGTCTTCATTCGTACGCCGGTCAGAACTGTTACCCGTCAATTTGACCTGCATAGTTTCCCTCTTCTTCTGAGGGAATATGGACACACACACATATGTACACATATGCCCTGAGCTCATTTTTAATCCTTGCAGCACACTGTGAAGGCAGGAGGAAGTTCCAATTAAAATTAAAATAAGCTCTTTTAACGGTCTCTTAAATTGACAACTGAACAATGATTTTCGAATTGGTATCTGTCAAAGGTCTCGGAAAATCCTCAGTTGATAAGGCCCAACGCATCCAATTAGTAGCAGAGTAGGGCCTCAGCCAGTAATGATTTCCAGGTCCCTTAAGATGTGGCGCGGACACTTATTGCAAATTACTGACAAAGAGCCCTGCTGTATTGATGAGGGGGAGAACAGCCAAGTTTCCGTGTTCCCATCAGGTGGACGAGCACCAAGAGGGGCCTGAAGGAGAGCCTGGGTGTCTCTCGCTCCCCCTCTCTCTCCCTTTCTGCAGCCATAATGTGGCCTCGCTGTGTAGCTCATATATAGCCCCCCTGCTGACACGGACTCTGAGAGACCAGCCTCTCTTGACATGAGCCCCAGCTCAGGGAAAATGCTAATGCTAACATGAGGGAGGTGTCAGGAGCAGATCATCAATAATGTCTGCAAGTTAACTGCCCTCTTCTAATTATAGCTCCTATCTCTCAGGGCCGCAGGAGGCTGCAGGGCAGCTCCTTAATTGAGCTGAGGTAGATTTCCTTCCCTATCATATTCGCAGACCCCATTGTTTACAGTCCTTGAAACTGATTGAAAGGAATCAAAAGATTCACGGAGATGTGATTCAGTGCAGAATGTGTTTGGTATGCAGGAAGAATGAATAAAGGGGGATGATTCTTGCTGGTCAGGTAGGGATTTAGATTTGAAGGCCATACTATAGCCAGAGGTCATATCATTTATTCTCAGCATTGATGCCTCTGGAATGCTGTATGTGTTGTGTTTTGCTTCTCTGTGTTGCAGTGCAGACTGGCACCAGAGGGGCAAATAAGAGCAGCCTCTATGACAGTCTAGTAACTAGCGCCGTTCACCTCAATTATGGGAGTTAATGAATAGATAATCACATTTTGCATTTAGATTTGCTGCTTGTGTAGTGTTATTGTAGAGCACATTTCCTCCGCGGTCTCCGGGGAGCGTCGCTGGCGGGTCTACAAAGCTCTCAGGCCATGTTAAGTCCCCTGATGTTTACACGAGTCTGCGGCTTCCATCCTGCTGTAGGCTCAGTAAAGAAGGTGTTGACCCTGGTGACCTGAGCCTGCTTCCATTGGGTGAGAAAGGGCTGCTCCATACTCTGTGCTTTAGGGTCAAATGGTTTGTAGTTTGTAGTTTCCTCTAGTTAGATGTTTGTTGCAAATGACTGTTGAGAACCGGGAGGATTCGTGCTGATAGCAGAGTAGGTATCTCCGGCAGGGAGGGGTTTGGGATGTTTTTGACATTTTTGCTCAAGGAGATGATTGTGCTTCCATCTTCATGCGTTCATCTCGTGAATACAGTATGAGCTGGCTGTTGATTGGTGATAAACATGATGTCACTGTTTGTGTTCATTTATAATACATGCAGCAAAATGTAATTTCAGCCACCTGATGTGCATTGGTTCATTGTCTGTGTGCCGTTGTAATCCCCGCTAAACTCGCAGCCCTCTACATGTCTGTGTTCCTTTAAGATGAGAGAGGCTTTGATTTCCCCCATCTTTGTGTCACACTGACTGGCATACTATTTGACAGGTGGAGTTAAAATAGAGAAAATTGTGGATGAAAATTCGTCAGTCTCAATCTCTTGCCCTGGGCTGTAGGCAGCACAGACAGAAGCCCACTGCTTTGTGTCAAATGTTTATCAAAGGGCCTGATTAAATTGCTGTGTTCAGGGTAACAGTGTAATAGAAAAAAATCAAATCCTTATACCTTGGCAAGCCGTCCTTATATGATTGTGAGCAGAATAAAGCGGGGGATGCTGAGGTGCCAGAAGAAACCTCTGACCAGCCAGCTGTAAAGGAGGCTGGAATATCATATGCCCTTTGTTGTCGCACAAAAAGAGACGCAAGCGCTGAGATCTGTTGTTGTTCTCACTTTCCTCTGTCTTCTCAATCATTCTTTTTTCTCCTCATCGCTGGAGGAAATAAACCTGGCCCCTTTTGCTGAGGCCGGCTAGCCTCCCCTGGCCATTCCTCTCTGTTTTGTTTCAAAAGGGCAAGGCTCTCCAGCCTGAGCAGTTTGCCCTGCAGTCCCACGCCAGGGGCGATGCTTGCCTCAGCTGCTTCATCACCGGGGGACTGGGCTAACGTCTCCTGACTGCACTTAGCTGTGTTTCTCTGATACGGTCATATCACATCAGCCTGGGCGCATGTGACATTGCATCTCTTCCTAACTTTAAGCAGTTTGTTGCCATCCATGTTCTTTCTGCTTTTATCTTCCCCTTTTTGAGTGATGTTATGATTTGTTGCAGTATTTTCTGGCAGCGCCGCTGCCACACGTTTGTGTCGGATAACAGGGCCTATTACAAGATCTCTCGATCCGGCCAGTTTTCCCCTACAGGAGACGGAGAGAGCTAGGCCTCCCCCTCCCAGTTTTTTTCCTTTCTCATCCTTACCCCCGCATTTGAATTTCTAGATAATAGGCTTTGACTTCTGGCTGCACGTTTATGGGTCTTTTCATGTTATCAGCTTAGCTCATAGCGTGGAGCTGAAGAACACAGACTCCTAGTGACAGGCCAGCCAGTCAGCAAGGCGAGCCTGTCAGGATCTCTCATACACTAATGATTTCCCTTTAGTCTATTTTCTGTCTCATTGGCCGTTTCCTTCAAAAACAAAATTGCTCATTTAAATTCTCATGCCTGGGGCATTTTGGTCTTCAAATATTGTTGGAAAGTGAAAGGATTAGGCAAAATATGCTTTTTTAAAATGTTAATATATTTTCTGGTTCACTTTCTCCTCTGAGGCCAATTAGGGAATTTCTGCTGGCTGCATTAATGTCAAACTGACATCCCCAGCTATAATTACACTGTGCTTGAAACCTAACTTTCACTTGTGGGTAGATGAGTGTGCCTTGCAGTGACACAGAGACTCGCTCTGCCAGCTTTTGATCATTTAATCATTGCTTGCTTTCTTTCACTCTTTCCTCCCTTGCTTGCTGATGATTTCACCTTTTATTCCTTCTGTTGCAAAATGCAATGTTGTGTTTCATTATTCAGCGCCGCATTTTGCAGGGTTCGTTAGTGACATCATGCCTCCACTTTGCCTGCTCGCAATAACACAAGGAGAATGGGATGGTCCCTTCAGGTGCAGATACCATATGTACATTGTTTACTCGCTTGATTCACAATTTACATTGTGTTGTTTGTGTTTTTCGGTGTGGTTTTTCCACAGTGAAGTGAGTTAACGTGCTGTCAGGAATTGAAGGATGGGTAATGCGTGGCACAAACGCACCATGTCTCTGCCAGTCCTCCTTATGCTGCAGTTCTGTGTCAAGACCAGGGAGACGGCTAATGATGGTTAATGCTTCCACCATGAATATGAATGCCTCCACAAAGTGCATCTGGAACCGTATGGCAGATTCCACTTGTGATTTGGGCTCCTCTTGCGTGTCAGTTGCCATGGAGCCACTGATACTTAACACATTTTAGAGATCTGTGAGGAATATCGTAGATTACCAAAGGGTGCTAAGACAAATAATTCAAGAAATATTGATAACAGACATAATTATGAGAGACAAAGTTTGAGCTGGAGGTTGAGCGAGATTTGTGTCAGCCTTTTTTTTTTTCATATTAGAATGAATGCATTGGGACTTGAATGTATTTGACACTATATATTATTTGAATTCTGATCTATATTCCAGGATATAAGAGGGAAATGTTTCAAGAGTGCAGAATGTAGTGAAGGCTTTCAGGGGTTTGTGATTAGGGTCAGACTGTTATCAGGTCTCAATACAAAGTTTTTCTTCCCAGAACATACAGCACGGGGGTGGGAACGCCTGGACAGCCACAACTGGAGCTGAAATGTTGCTCCCAGATGATAGCAGAGTCTTGTGAATGAGCTGCACCCCCCTCCCCATTTAGCCTCCAACAGCTTGACAATTGTGATGCCAATCAACTTAATGACCCTGTGATTGTTTTGAATTTTCATTACCCCATGTTGGACACCATCAATCTGTTACAGTATGTGCTGTTGTTGGCTCTGGGGGGGTGGGGAATCACACAGCACAGTTTGACAAAGTGTACGCAAGCTTCCTCGGCTATTCGCAATGTCCACCGGCCACCCCTCCTCAGCCGCCTCCTCTCCCCCACCCCCCCTCCTCCGTCTTTTCTCCTCGCCTCACTCCGTTTGCATTGTTTTACCCTTTTGCCTGGACTCCAGGTAATAGGAAATGGCACTGACCCCTCCTGATCCCCCCGATTACCTTTGTGAAGCGTGAATGTGGTATGGAATCACACATCAGGAGACGAGTTGTAATTATTTTTGCGATGCCATCAGCATGGATCAATCACTCAGGGAGGCTGCTAGTGGAACGCCGCTCGCAGCCATGGACGGAGCCAGCAGCGACCCTCTTTGACTGACAGCTTTGGTAATTAAGTGATTGTATAGACCCCTCCGACTGTTATAACAACCTTGTCAGGGCCAGTCTGTGTTTGGAACACACTCAAATCAATGTGTTCTCCACTCCCTGAGCATTTTTGATCATGTACCTCACACAGAGGGAGGAAAAACACAATCCTTTGCTGTGACGTTGCTTTCTTTGAATATTTGTTGTGGCAGCAAATAGCTTTGTTTTACACTCCAGCATAAAAAAACAGACACAATTTAGATTTTTTGGTATTTTATTCTCATAGCAGTCCGTAAATGTTAGTGCTAACCCTTGATGAATAAAATCTGATTTTACTCTCTCCTGTTTTTATCCCATTTTGAAATATATGGCATAGAATAATACTAACCTGCACTTCAAAATTGAACTTGAATGTCAAATGTTTCATTACTGCATGAGTGGAAATGACGTTCAGAGGTTGGAATAACATACAATATGTCCATCCTAAATGTCAGATCGCTCTCACGCTGCAACCTTTAATTCCAAAGCTCCTGGGATGTAATTTTGCATTGAAATTTGATTCCCATCATCACATCGTCTTAGCCTTTTTTCCATTGCACGGAAATGAAAAATGTTATCCATTTGCCAGAGGAGAAGTATGTTGTCGTGCATGTGTAATCTGATCACTAATATACTTGTAAAAGAGAGTAACTGGTGTGAAGGTCCCCCCCCCCCAACTATCACAACATCCACCACTCTGATGGTACACTGACTTCAATAAGTGAGTGTACCATCATTGTGGTACACTCACTTTAATAAGCTAATGTGCTGTAAAAAGCGATGTGGTATTAACTCATCAGCGTACTATGGCAGAGTCATGTGTTCCGTTTGATATTTACTGCTCTGACAGTCTGAGTTGGATTTAGACAATCAAATTACAGTAGGATGCAAAATAGAATATCCAGGTCAAGTTAAACAAAAGTCCAGCCACTATAATAAAATAAATTTAAACGTGTAACATTATTGTAACTGCCTCTATTTAGCATTCATAAGCAACAGTAAACACTTAAAGATGTGATGTTTGAATGCTGTATGTGCAGAGTTTGACAGTAGAAGGATGTTTTCACATTCATCTGCTGAAAGTAGAAAGTTTCTCTGTGCTCATTGAACATCTGATTTTACGGGGCGGGGCCTACCAGCATGATTGGTGATATCACAGATATTTAGGAAGTCAGGCCTGGTCCAGTATGCAACTTGTACAGTATGATGTAGAAACTTGAAGCCACCAGTGCTCATCCACTGAGAATGGACTTTACAGTGAAGTAGGAGACTTCTTGTGTCCAGCAGGAAAACTTGCAAATGTTTCCATATTCATAGATTCTGGATTTTTTAATGAGGTAGAAGTAGTAGATGACTTTTTAAGGATTTTATTGTAGAAATTCTCTTTTTGCTGGAAAAAAGACAAAGACAAACATTATTCTTCCAAGCAGAATATATATCTCTTAAAATAAGTCTGGAGGGGCTCTTTAACATTTGGTTTACAACTCACAAAGCAAATATAAGGTCATTTTAAGGGTTATTAGTGTAATTGTCAAGAGTTCTCGCTTCTATGAAGCATCAACTGGTCAATAAATATATAATGAAAGACAATATAATATAACACAGCTGCAACATGTGTCTCAAGTCTTTAGTCATATAGATGATTATGAATTATAGGAGGATTTATTTAATATGTCTACTTGACTATTTATTTTTTATTTAGAAATATGTCTTCCATCTCCATGACAACTGAGCAAACTCCATCTAAAAATGATGAAGGCCATTAGATGTGGATGAAAACTGCAGGACAAGAAATCAAGTAAGTGGCTCTTGAGTACATTTTTTTTTTTTTTTACTACTACTACTATTTCCATGGTCAACAATGAGTTTTCAAGTTCAACAGTTTGAAACCTGTCCATATGACTTGTTTGAGTATAAATGGTTAATAAATGCTTTCTAACGTGTGTACATCATTAAATTTGATAAGAGCTCATTAACTGTTTGCATTTACAGAGGCTTATAATCATTGTTATAGTCAGTCACATTATAAAGTGTTATAAACATTTGTTAAGTGTTTATGTACTACTTGTTAATGCTAAATATGGGTTAACGTGTTACCAAAACTGTCCTGAATTAAATCATAGAGGAAAGGAAGCTACTGTATAAAAATATTTACCTCTTCTTGAAGTGCCTACTACATAACTTTATTATGTACTTCATTAGGTCTATGTTTTTCTTTCTCACAATATACCCACAAACTCATGTCTGTTGTGTATGTCTTTTCAACAACTGCATTTAGACTAAGTCAAAAACGTGTCAAGTTTACTGTAGAGCTTTATTCAACTTCAACTTCAACTCCGTCTAAGGTCTCGAACAAACTGTTGCCTATATCACCAATTATCACTCTCAAAGTGGTCAAATTCAAGTTGTTAATGCGCCAATCACTTCCACACTTCCACATATAGCACTGTAGGCAATTACGCGAGGAATGAAAAGTGCAGGGAATGTATAAGTTCTACGTAGATATTTAAAAAGTTACTTCTGCAGTGGTTTTTATTTGGACCTGTGACTTAATTTGGTTGAATAAATGATTTCAGATCTGTCCTCCAGCTGTGGAAATGACACAATTAAATGAGTTGACTGGGTTAGATTCAGAGAAGAGGACTTGATCATGTTGTTCTAAGATATTAATTTTTACATCTGAAAGAAACACAACATTATTTTTCTAATTGGTGCCACTCATAAAAGTGCATCATTGCTTCAGTTTTTTTTCAGGACATGTTCAGGGTTCACTGAGTGCTTCACAGCATCCAGACACATCAGCAGCAGCAGCATTGTTGATATTAGCTTTGATTCTTTGGACCAATACGTCTGCGTTGATAGCATCAAAGATGTTTTAATTCCCTCTGAACTTCTGTGTCTGTTGCTAGAAGATCATTAGAGATTTTGGAAGTACAGTAACCACCCAGTTACCTCTCCTGTTTCCACCACTTCTCCTCTAAACCATACACTCTCTCTTGGCTTTCTGGCGTGACCTCTCGGGAATGACACAAACACACAAAAAAAGATTAAGCGTGTGATATTTGCTGGAGCCAGACACTTCAAAACACATGAGACCTCCGCGTGCCCAGGTGTTAAAATGGTCTTGAAGTCTAGGAAGATATTTCACAGAGGTTCATTTTCACTTTTTTTCTTTCTCACTAGAAGTCGGTCTTCACTTCAACAGATCTGCACCAACATGGTTGTAGGATTTTAAAAGATTAGATTTTTAGGATTGTGAATAATCCAGCAGGGTGTGTATTTTATAAAGTGCACTGGTAGAGGTTTGATAGCCAGTCACTATATATTCTGGCTTTTTTTTTTTTTTTTTTAATAAATGCATTTCTCCTACTTAAACACTGCCCAGCAAACAGAAGAGGCATCTGGGTGATATAGGTTTGATTAGCCACTATGATCTTCTGACTTGCTACATACCGTCAGACAGCTTGTCCTTTTGCAGCTCTTAATCAATGTAATTCCCCAGCCATCTGTCAAGGACAACAGCACTTTGATGGGACGGTCAGTCAGACATTAGACTACTCCCTGCACATGCCAGAGCAATATCAACCCACAAGTGCAGTTGGCCAGTCCAGATTTTGGCTCAGTGGTTTCTAATTGAAAATATATTTTCAATTTAAAAAAAGTATTAAAATAAGTATTTCTTCAGATTTACCATTCTATTAATTTACCTCTGAATGAATCCACACTTCTGTTAAAATGTAATTTTTTAATTAAAATATTGTGTTTTTTATTCACAACCATACATATAATTTCACAAACTGTACATTTTTAGTCATCAACACATTTTAATGAATGAAATAAAATGCCTATAATTATAGATCGTGTGACTGGGATTATTTTCTTTAGTAACTTTAATAGATTACAAACTCAGTTTTTCATTTTAAATGTAACTTGATTTTACAATTTTAATTTTTTTTACTATGAGTTAAAAGCAGGAAAGATTTAGGTTGACATTATAAGTCACACTGTCTTATAGTATTGCTGTTTCCAGATCTGTGACCTTTTTACTGGCCTCAGAAATTTTCAAATTCATTTTCTAAGGATTTTATTAAATTTGAATAAAAATATTTTTTTCTTGTTGCAAATTTTCGTCATAACCAATCTCCTCTCCTAATAGCCTCTCATCTGTCCTGATTGGATCCTGCCTTTCATGACGTTGATCGCAATGTAATTTAAAAAAAAGAGACCTCTTGGTCACCAAGGCGGGAACATACGGCTATTTAATTTTACAGAAAACAGCCTTGAACTCATTTTAACCTTTATAACGTCTTCATTTCAAACTCGCACAAACCCTCCCGCACCTCTCTGTGCGTGTCCGGCTGCTCCCCCCGCAGTGATTGACAGTCTAAATGCGGGGTGTCTCTTTGTAAACGCTGCAACTGTGCAACCTAAAGGTCGCCAGCGGTGAAGTGACAGCTTACACGCAAAGCCGCCAGAGAATCAATATGGTGCCAGCCACTATTACACTGTCCCATCATCGACCATCAGCTGAGGCCAATAAGACGATACCCTAACTGGTAGCATTCAATTTGCTCCTGCGGCGCCTTAAAGCTAATAAAGCGATTGATTGTTCCTGTTTTCAGTTGATGAGCAGCCTCTCCACACGCTGACTGACATGTTTAAGCATCGCTTTGATCCGATCTGAGCGATATAGGGAATAAGGTTTTAGAAAAGGCCTGATTACAGGCTGCATATTCTAATTGCTTTCCACTGTGGAGATGGTGTCTTTCTGTTTGTGCCACGCTGTTGTTCTCTGCCTGTCACTTTGCTTTAGACCGAGCTGCTCGAGGCGCTGGCTGGTTGATAATTATCTTTAACTTAAGTTTAATATCAGCTCTTTTTCTGCGGCTGTAAATGTGGAGTCATCCGGCTCCCAGAGGCCTCAGTGTGCTCAGGAAGATCACTGTGTGAACACTCTGGCCTCGCTCTGTCGCCGCCTGGTGCTCACACTGCGCCTGCATCTCATGCGGGAGGAGATCCACTGAGAGGACTCATCCGAGCCCATTATTAACGCTGTTAGACAAATAAAAGCTGACTCCTAACCACCGTCCGCTCACTGCAACCTTAAAGAGGATTCAACTCAAATAAACTCATTTAATTCATTCGGTGTGAGGCCTGATGGGAAACAGACTCTTCGATTTTTGAATTAAATGCTGAAATTGAAATAAACACCATCAGAGTCTGCATGCTGTAAGAAAAAAAAAAACACACTCAACATTGAACCTTTTAGAATATGTGAATCATCCAAACATGAATACGGTTAATTAGAATAAATTTGTAATTCATAGGATTTGTCTTATTAATAAAGGTTCAACCTTTTGCTTTTCTGATGCAGCTCCGTGTGAGTCAGAGAAATACAAAAATCTACTAAATAACAGACAGCCTACAAATGTTTTTTGTAAAAGAATGAGAACGCTTTTTTCTAATAATTACAATTTATTTCTCGACAATATGTTGCATGTAAAAAACAATCGAATAAAAATAAGGAAAATCTGCAATAAATAAAGCCCTTTAATTTATAACATTCGGGAATTAAAAAAAAAAAATTAGACAATTAAATGGGGAACAAACCTATAAATCCGGATTTCTGAACAGCAGCATATTCATCCGTCTCACATCATCATCAGCACCATCGCCTTTATCAACCTGCTGGGGAGGAAGAGGAAGGAGGAAGAGGAAGAAGAAGAAGAAGAAGAAGAAGAAGAAGAAGAAAGCACAATAATAATAAACTAAACCCGCTCCATGATTCATCCTCAAATTCCGGGGGAAGTGCGGAGGCTGTGGAGAAGAAAAAAATCCATCTGAAATAAAATAAATCAAAAAAATCTCGCCCGCCAAAAAAAAAAAAAAAAAAAAAAAAAAAAAAAAGAAGTAGGTTAGAGCAGCAGCGTGCATTCAGCTCTCTGTGAGAAGTAGCGGTTCCCATGAACAGACATCATCCAGAGGAAGAGTGTGCACACAGACCTGCAGCCTCTCTGCAGACACTCTGTCAGCTGAACGCACCGCACACATTTTCCCTCCATATCCTTCAAATCCACGTCGGGGGTGGGGGGTGGGGGGGAAGTGCTGAATTTCTACTACCTTTGAACGCTCATTAGCACCTCATAATTACTTTACTAATTAGGATGACATGGTTATTAACAGGATGCGCTGTCATGACAGTCACCACCACTCCTCCTCGTTCCTAAATATGCCGACCTTGCGGCTCTGAGAATATATGCATAAAGATGGATGGCATCCGTGACACCGCAGCCGCTCACCAGGACACATCGTGGCCTGGTTTTCACTCCTCACATGGTGTTTTATTTCATTTTTTCCCCAAATGATTTTTCAATTCAAAATCAGGTCTGATTGATAATTTGGCAAACTCTGGCAACAGTTGAGCCTTTTTCACAGCTTTGGAAAGTTTAAAAAGACAGAGAAAGATTCTGGAGAGTGAAAACTGGTAGCTGGAAAAGAAAGATATTTATAATGGATCCTACCATAATGCTGGCACTGCTGAGCAGCCACTGTGGATGTTTGCCTTTTAGTTAGACTTAAATTGTTTAGAGCTCATGATCACATTTCTCTTCTGTTGTTATTTTCCACTTCCCTTTCCAGTCGCAGCTTGGATATTTCATACAGAAATGTTCACAGCGTGGCCTTAAAGCACATGCATGTTTTTTTTTCCTCCTTTTTTTTTTTTTTTTTTTTTTTAAAGAGCTATTCTAGAATTAAACTCAATTCAATGGTTGGCTTGAACTGTCTAGATAAAGAAACAACTCCCTGATTGGTGAGGTGCCTGAGCCGGTCAGGATGTAAGCCAATGGCAGCGCAGGGAGGTGGGGGCAGGAGAGAAAAGGCGTCGAGTGTTTATTATAAAGGAGAAAATATTAATTCCCCCTCGCCGTGGGCCGTGACGTCAGTATAGGAAGTCATTGTAGAGCAACACTGGAGCGATTAGCAGCAAAAAGGGGGAGCCTGATGTCGAGGAGTCAGCCCTATGTATATCTCTCTATACGCCTCAACTTTTAACACAAAGTTCAATATCCAAACACAAAAAGCGACGTGGACTACGCAGACCCACACTTTGCTTTTGCGCATTTTCACTGAATGTAACATCTTGGAGCCGCTTGCAAACGTGGATTTTGTTTCTCTCTTGGGTTTATTTGCCAACTCTTTTCTTTTTTAAATTTTTTTGTAAGTCAAGAGTTCATTTTTGCTGACTTTCTTCTGATTTGCATCGGAGGAGAAAGCATCTCACTGTTGTTATGAAGGCTTCATCACTCCTCTCTTAATATGGAAGGATCCAGCGGGTCGAGTTTTGGGATAGACACTATTTTATCCAGCGCTTCTAACTCTGGTAACCCCGTGCTCATGAACGGAGATTTTCGGCTCGGCGACAGCAGGACAGCGGATTTCAGGAGCCAGGCAACCCCGTCACCATGCTCGGAGATAGACACTGTGGGAACAGCCCCCTCGTCCCCCATCTCGGTCACCATGGAGCACGCCGCCGATCCGCATCTGGTCCAGGACAGCCTTCAGCATCACCACCATCACCACAACCAGCCGCAGAGTTTGCCGCTGTCGCCTCAGCAGCAGCCGCTCGCCGGGGCCGGCTGCGCCCCGAGGACTGCCACCTCCTCGTTTTTAATCAAAGACATTCTGGGCGACAGTAAACCGCTGGCAGCCTGCGCACCTTACAGCACCAGTGTACCCTCACCCCATCACACGCCAAAACCAGAAAGTGCCACGGCTCCGGACGGCTTCAGGCCCAAGTTGGAACAAGACGAGAACAGAAGCAAGTTGGACAAAAGAGACGACATTCAGAGTGAAATGAAATGCAACGGTAAGAGCTCCTAAAATCTGCTTTATCTCAGAAAGACGCAGTTTAGGTTCATTATTGTTGTTTACTCAAAATACACTGAGGTTAATTATTATATGCTACAAAATAAATAAACTGTAGCCAACAAAAACAAATATAGACCAGGGATTGAGTAAAAATAATGTAATTAACTGTAGTAGTAATAATAATAATAATAATAATAATAATAATAATAATAATAATAATAATGTTTTTACTGACTTATTCTTTGTCTTACTTCCAGCCTCCTTTATTAGTCTAATAGATGTGAAAACAGATGTAAGCCTGGTGATTTTCCCTGTGCGCGGGGCCTCCCTAGTGGGTCAATTAGAGAGATTATTGTTCTTCCTAGAGGGGGGATCATGGAGCACCGAAAAACAGCTACAAATAGAGATGGATTGACATATTGATTTCTCGTTTTCTGAGGGAAAAGAACAAAAGTAAGAGGAAAAACTCCAGGTGACAAATACACACAAATTTCTTTTAGTGCCACACGTTGTCAGAGCGCATCACTCTGAGCGACTATTTATACAAGTTGGTGAAAGTTTGACTGCCGGCGAGGACACCGAGCACACACACCTGTGATGTTTTTGTGGTTTTATGGGCTCAGTTTTGCGAGGAAGAATAAATGAAATTGTGCACAGTAAGTGAATACATTTCCAAGTGTAGGCCTAATGCTTTCATGTTTAACCGCTGCTCTTTTGCTCTGTGTTTAGGGACTAAGGAAGAAGGTGACCGGGAGATCTCCAGTAGCAGAGACAGTCCACCGATGCGCACGAAAAAGCCTCGCAAAGCACGGACAGCCTTTACCGACCACCAGCTCAACCAGCTGGAGAGGAGCTTCGAGCGACAAAAATACCTCAGCGTGCAGGACCGCATGGACCTGGCCGCGGCTCTCAACCTGACAGACACACAAGTCAAGACCTGGTACCAAAACAGACGGTAGGCAACAGCATCATCATTACATGTGCAGACACAACAAACACAGACACATAAAACCAGAGAGGGTGCAGCAGCAGAACCCGGTCCTGGTCCTGTAGAACTCTCTCTGTATTAAAGGAGAGATCCAAGTGAGCAGCATGAACAGCAACCGGAACCACACTGGGGTATTTCAGCATTTTTAAAATTAGGATCTGATTGTTGTTAGTTGCTATATCAGTGCGGGAGTGAGCCTTTGAGGACTCCCACTGTTTCTGTCAGATCACATTCTTATTGCATTTTTATTGAAGTTGCTGAATATTTTTTTTTTCAGCCATGTCGCATTCACATTTCTCATGTTTGACAGGCCCATATTGTGGCTCTGCTTTTACCCACCACTTCTAATGCATGCAGACTCGGTGTGTGGCTGCACAGAGGCCACACAGGCATGCAAAACTTTTATTCCAATCGATCTCTCTGCTAACGGCAGCCCCGGTGATTTTCTACATTTATGTTTTGAGAAAACCAAAAAGATCAAATTTATTATTATTATTCAGACATTTGAGGATGACATTATGACACGTTCAAAATAAAAGTGCTGTCATGTCGAGATGGATTTAGCAGAAAAATAAATTCTGAAAATATAAATTTTTGTTCAGACTTCCTCCTTGCTTGCATGTGCACATTTTGGTTTACAGCTCCAAAAGGCCTATTGCTCACATTATATCAATTTATTTAATATTTGCAAGTGTCACAAAATATTTATTCTTGCACCATATCCTGTCAGTGCACATTTTACCTCCTGGGTACAACTGCTGGAAATATCCTTGAGTTTAAAAAATACTTTCTCACCCGCAGAGCTTCTCTTAAAATCCTGCAACTTTTACATTTCGCCTGCGACTTTTCAAAATAAAGGTTTATTTGGATACTTTATTATAGAGCCTGTATTTATTGTGTTTGTACAGGAGTGAGAAAAAGAAGGATTTGATAAGTTTGGATCATCAAGGAGATCTCAGAATAGTGTCTTGATATTTGCTTTTTTTTCTTTTCTTTTTTTTTGTGCCTAATTAAACCTTAGCCATAAATTGGTGCCTGCAATAATTAGGCCTCTGCATACCAATTAAGGGGGCGTTTGGGGAATTAGCAAGAGAGCGGAGAGATTAAATAATTCATCTCTTGTATTTTGATCTGATTTCCAGGACGAAATGGAAGAGGCAAACGGCGGTCGGATTAGAGCTCCTGGCTGAAGCAGGAAACTACTCGGCCTTACAGAGAATGTTCCCGTCGCCCTATTTCTACCACCCGAGCCTGCTGGGCACCGTGGACAGCACGACGGCGGCTGCGGCTGCCGCGGCCATGTACAGCAGTATGTACCGGACTCCTTCCGCGCCGCATCCCGGCCTCCAGAGACCTCTTGTCCCGAGGGTGCTCATTCATGGCCTTGGGCCGGGGGGGCAACCGGCACTAAACCCCCTGTCTAACCCCATGTCCGGCTCACAGCATCCGCGATAAGACACGAAATAAGACGAGAAAAGACGATGACCAGAAACCTGGTTGAACACGTGATGTGAGTAACTGCATCGGAACCACATTGCAGGACTTTTCCTCCCCCCTAAAAAGACACATTTAAAGACATTTTACAGAAGTAAAGGAGGTATTTAATATAGGCCCAAATAGGACTCTCTGTCCGGGCCGAGACAGACCACCAGGACTGCTCATGTCTGATTGTTTGTTTGTTTGTCTTTTGTACAAATACACTTACATTAGCAAATAAACTTATAAAGTTTATTAGATGGAGAAGAACGGAATGAATAAAGAAGTAATACAACTAATTGAATTGTAGACGCTTCTATTGAAACTGGAGTTCAAATTTCATTTTTATCGCTCTCATGAAGAAGAAGATGCAAAAAACAAATGTGTAAACTATCAATTTATCAATTATACGTGACTGATTATAAACCGGGTATATTGCTGTAATTAGTGATACAGCATTTAAATATATATATTTTAAATTATAAAAATAATTTACAGTAATTATGCGGCTTTTATTTTGTTAAGATAAATGGTATAGAATAATTGAGTGTAAATATCCTGCATATCAACATTATTTACTGTAATTAGAGTGGTGTCTAACCCACATACTGTCAGCTCACCATTTTTTGGGGCTGACATAATTTTTATGACATAAATGGATCAACGTAAATAATTAGTCATAGCAGCATATGGTCTTTAAATCGGACGATATTTAATTTAGTTTCAAACTAGTGATCACCGACTGGAGGTCAGTTTGCACGCCTTTATATGCCTGTTTACCAGCACGTATACATATGGATGCGCAGCAGCTGATTGGTGGTGGGATGAATGGTTTTGATGAGTCGGGTATACTGGGAATGTGGCCTTGGTTTAGCAGCTGTTCCCTGGGAGCACAGCAGACAATAAGCCTGAATTTCTCAGCGTGAGCGATCAGGCGCAGGATCAGGAGAAGAAGCCTGCAAAAGAAGAAGAAGAAGAAGAAAAAAAAAAACTGCTGATAATCTGCTCATTCTCAATAACAAATAGCCGTTAGTGAACTTGTTCCAGGAAGTTTTGAGGGGAAATAATCTCCAGTGACCACAATGCTCATTCTGGTATTTTTCAGTGTCGCACTCATTTTTGCATCACTTTTGCATCATTTGCATATTTGCGCCATCCTTCTTTGGCACCTTTTCTAAAATTAGTTTGGATGTTTTTTGCACATAGTGCGCTGTGACTAAATGATCCGTTGCTTCTCTCTCAGTGTGTCTGCGCTGCGGCAAGATGCTGCTTCAGGAACTGAGCAAACACAGCGCGGGTCTGAAATTAAATGTTATCAAAATACTTTGATTTTATTTAGCCTCCTATGAGCGCGCACCCCGGAGAATATGGCGGGGAGGCGCTTCGTGTGAATTAGCGCCTCGGGGCCCGTTTGTTTGGGTTTCTTGTCTTTGAACCTTATTACAGTGAGCCACATTGACCTTTGCTGCTTTATAAAAAAAAATGAGGAATGCATACAAACCTCCAGTAGCCATACACATTAATTTGACCCTTTACAGTTTTATTCAGACATAACATTCTAAAGAGTTGATAAGCGCGTATTTGGTTGCTGATATTTTTTATTCCGGTCATATTAAAAAAAAAAAAAAAAAAACCACCTAAATTGTAGCTAATGCTCTTTCTGGAATTATTTAAAAATAAATCTCCTAAGCAAAGCGGACATGTACAGCTCCCCGCGGACAGAAACACATGACAGCAGTGTCACTTTGCCAGCTGTAAACACAGGCTTAAGTTTGACTGTTTCTTAATACTTTGAACACATGTTAATGTGGCCGGTTTAAGCCGCCTGCTCGCCATCCCCTGCATGGACACACTCTCTCTCTCTCTCTCTCTCTCTCTCTCTCTCTCTCTCTCTCTCTCTGTCATTCAGTGCAAAAACAGCCGCACTGCTTTCCCTTTCTGCGGGTTGCATTTTGGACACACCAGAGCCATTGCATGCGCTTTTTCCTCATTTAACCAAATTAACAGGGCCTTCATTTTCTCTGGCTCCACTGCTCACAGTACAACTATGGCGCGCTCCTCGTACAGCATCGTTCAGAGTAATTACACTAAATACAATATCCATTCTCATTAAATCTCAGGGTTTATGGATAATAGGGAGAAACCACATCGGGCTGCAGAAGGAGCGTTTGGAGAGCAGGCTGGTGGGGGATAAATCACTCCCTTCTTGGCCTTGTAAGCAATTGGATGTGATTGCGAAAACAGCTCTGGCCTATATCGCCAATGTTGAAAAATATTAGCCCACCATATTGACCCTACAGCTTCTGCCCATTACTGCAGTATACTGCCGACGCACGTTGTTCATATGCATGACTTCTACAGCATTATTTATTTATTGCACTCTGCGGGTGGGAGGGGTGGGGGTGTCGGCGGTTGTGCGGGCTGTTCCAATTCATTAATAATAGCCTGAGCCATACAGCAGCACTGAATTAATAGCCTGCTACCATCTCGAACTATACCTGGTAATTTTTGGGGCGTTGCTGTGATCCGATTTTTGTGTTATATATATATATATATATATATATATTTCCGCAAATTTCTCGCTCAAAACAAAGCAGCTCTCAGTCAAAGTGAGTCTGAGTTAAACTGGCAGCATGAGGCTGAGTGGCATATTTTGCATTTGTTGTGGATATCAGTGCCAGTATGAATTAAAAAATATTATTATTATTATTATTATTATTATTATTAACAAAGGTCAAAATGAGAAATATTTTTTGACCGACAAAATATAAACAACGTGAAATATTTCAGCAAACGGATTCAATTTGAGGTTATTTTTTTAATTATTTGGACTACATCTCCCTGTGAATCCGCTGCAGAGGCCAAACGCAGTTTTGGGGGAAGATGAGCAATACTTGAGAAAACACAATCACTGGTGGAAAAAAAAAGGGCAGCAGACTTGAATAAAGAGGATTAGGCCTTTCTTTTACATGGCGCATATTATCCAGAACAGATGGGCTTTAGAGAGTCGTTTTCTTCTTCTCGTTGCCTCGAGGAACCTTGTTGGGCACTTTAATTGCCACTTTTTCCAACTGATGTAATGGTGGGATATCTTTTTCATTACAATAATGAGGTAACACTTGCTCTCCTTGGCCTCTCATTATCACATCTCCTACATCACTCACTAAACACAAATTTAACCCCACCCCCTTCCCCAAAAAATCTTGGCGCTAAGTTCTCCTATACATCTTGTACACTAGCTATTATCAACAGCTGCTGTCTGCCTGACTGTGTTTCATTAAGAGCCTGCAGGAGAATTTAAAGCTCTGCATAATAATAGTTTGACCAGCAGAGTTTACGGCAGATCACGTTTTAAAATATTAAATGGTAGCTTCTCTTGGAGAGAGTGCATCAGATGAACATACTGGTTAGGTAGGCTACTGTGCTGTTTTTGCCACCAAAACATATGCATGCATCAAGTTGGCCTATGGACTGATCACAGTCCAAAACACATAAAAACCAACCTAGAGAAACTAGATTTAGATGGTCAGCCTTGATTTTTTTCCCCAGGCACTTCTTTGACTCTTTTCCCAATCATCAGCACTCTTTGAAAAAAAAAAAAGAGAAGAAAAATCCAAGGGTGTGCTCCCAATTTTCCAAATTTTAAACCCTAAACTGTAGATTGGCCTCCAGCTGCAAGATGATGCTAAAATGTGCATTCTGCTCCACATATTTCACATGAGGGTTGAGAATAAATACTGTATTCTCGTGGTGTCATCAAAACAGCATGGACACCTTTGTGTGCAACCTCTTCAATTAATTTAATTCAAGACAAAAAAAAAGAAAACTTTAAAGGAAGGGAAACCCATGTCTTTTAGCATTAATTAACATTAATTTTACCATTAAAGTTAATGCCAAAACATTTACAGGTATGATGCAATATTGCTCTTGCTGATGGAGGCATTATGGGTCATAAGAAATGTATCGTTAAGCATTAGCCTACCTGAGCAATATACAGGTTAAACATTTAATTATTTATATCATTTTAATTCTAAACATGTTAGGGCTCATTAAACTTTTAAGCAGATATTGTGATGAAACAGGCCAAAAATTAATTTTACTTTGAGATCTCTTACCTCATTTGTCCATGGTACATGAATTATATATATCAAATTAACTGGAATCTAATTTTCAGTTCATTAATAATATGATTTTGTAACTCTGGGATGTTGGAAAATCCATAACAGTGGACTACTGGGTCTTATCTGCAAGTTATTTTGTCATCCATGATACTTAAAAAGCACAGAGGTCAGGTCGCTGCAACTGAAAGAGAGATAAATGATTATTAAAGACTGTTACTCCCAGTTTACCTTGTGTGCACAGTGTTGCCATTCTCTCTGACCTGGCAACATGTTCCCTCCAGTCCCTCTGTGCTGGTATAACAAATTAGTGACAGGAAGTATTTGTGATAAGAAAAGGTGCTTTATAGCTTTCCCTAACTAAAATGCTCCTAAAGTTTGGTTGTTAAGAGCAGTGTGTACCCAGCGAACAGACTTGTTGACACGGAGGCTGTAAGCCATCCACTCGTCATCTCATAAACACCCACCTCACGGCTGAGCCTAGACTAGCACGGACATCTGCACCAGTCCCGCTGAATGATGCCGTATAGCTGCGACATATCATAGTTTAAATGGCCTCATCATTTCAGCAAATCCAGCCAGTTTCCCTCTCTCTTTTTGTCAAGTGACAGGACAGCTGATGGCAGAGAAGCTCCGCTACCTTTCAAGTTTCAACCAGGCGCCGTCACATGCGACCGCACAACCAAGAAGAAAAAAGTCTGTCAGCAGTGATGTCAAAAGCTTCAATTTTTACAGAGCAATTAGGGGTTTCATCACAGCGGAGTGATGTCAGGATTCATTACGGCTCAGCAACAGCTAATTGCTTCAAGGTTAAAGTAACAGATCTGACGGCATTATATTTTAAGTGACAGACTCAAATTCTGGTGGTGTTTCACAGAGCACAGCGCTGACATTAAGGGAGTGTGCTCGGGAGGATGGGGACTGAGAAGCAATTGAAATTACTACACATTAGGACTGGGATTGGTTGGGGTAGCAGTAACTCTCTCAGGAACATACATAAGGACTGTTTGGGTCTGCCTCTCTAAGGGGAAACAAAGGACAATAACATACTCTTTGCAAACATCCTTTCAAGTACTCTGTTCGTCTATCTGCCCTCATGGGTTTACAGTATTGACCCAAATATGTGAAACTAATGGAAAATATAATTTGTGTTAGAACTTTGCACCCATCTAAACTGCTCAGCAATCTGTACGTCGTATCACAGAGAACTGCAGGGGTTCAAAACCGGTTTTGCTTGGGATCCCTACAACCGAAATTATACTTTGTCCACGAAGGTCAGCTATGGTCCGTGTGATGTACATTTTCATTCATTCATTTGAAATAAAAAACTGGTGGAAGGTAAAGTATTGAATTAAAATGATATTTTTCTATAGAATATATATTTGCTTCTCACGACCACTTGTAGGGATCCTGACCGCCATGTAAGGAGCCACTTTTATACAAAATTGCACCTGCAATGTAATAACACGGAGCAACATTAGCATTCATTCTGAGTTGTGTTTATTTGGTCACAGTCCAATATTCACTCTGATTTTAGCTCCCTTTTTGGTCTCCACCAACTCCTGATGAGGGAAATATCTACCTTTGGTGTTCACCAGCTAGCTGCTTACTTTATCATCATTTAGTCATTAGTCATTTGGTGCTGGGCAGCCAGCAAACAGTCCGTTTTTAGAGTTTTTTGGTTGAAAAAAGCTGCCTGCTGTGGCCAAAGCAATGCTGTGAGAGCGGTGAGACTGAACCAAAACAGTTAAGTTGCGGGCCTGTCGATCAAAACAATGAGCTGAAAGTCGCCATAAAACTTAGAACTGTAGAACTGAGGGGAACTGCAGTCATTTTCTGTGGAAGAGTATGTGATCCATTGTTGATGTACAGTATTGATTATAGCCGCTGTAAGACATGGCAGCAGTGAGCATAAGCAGCAGAGAGCTGCGGCTTTAGTCTGGGCTTTGGATTTAGACCTTTTCATAACTTAATGACCCAATTTAAGAGAGAAATCGAATGTATTTGAGCAAAATGAATTATAGATTGGTGCATCCATGCCAGAGAGCCGCTGGAGTCATTTCTTTCAAATGAGCAGTTGTTTACCCTTGGCTTTTTTTCTCCTCTCAAAGTAGAATACCTGATCCTTTGAACTGATTGTTTGTTTAACCGCTGCTGGGAATCAAGAATCCCCGAGGTCTGAGTAAGTGTTGATCTAAGGTTGGATTTGAAATAGCCTAATGAGGAACTCTTTGGATAATTAGTGATAGCTGGAATGCTTGTGGATAATTTGAGTGCTTCACCACCCTGTATGAGCAAGACGACGGGGAGGAGGGCGGATGATGAAAGAACCGAAAGATCAGGGTTAATGAAAATTAGCATGTCAAGTTAGTCCCTACCTCTGTGTCTTTTTTCTTTTCTTTTTTTATCTTTTGTTCTTCGTAAGATGCGTTATTGTTGATGTAATGGAACAATTAGCGGCGTGGTTCATTGCAGGGATAAGGTGCTGCTGCTGGAACTGCAACTAACGCTGTGGTAATTAGAGTCAGGGAGGTGTCTAGTGGTGAGGTCCAGCAGGAAATGAGGAGGTGGCACTGGGCCTATGGGGAGAGAAAGGCTGTCCCCCTTCTGTGCCCACTCAGTAGTCTGTGGGAGACCACAAACAAGAGCTGTGCCCAGTACAGACAATCATACAAGTTTGGACTGGTCTGGACTAAACCACCAGTAATTCTGCTTTTGATAGTTTTCACAGTTGATCCGTCTGTGTGTGTGTGTGTGTGTGTGTGTGTGTGTGTGTGTGTGTGTGTGTGTGTGTGTGTGTGTGTGTGTGTGTGTGTGTGTGTGTGTGTGTAGACACATGGCCATGGCCGGTGTTAGTAAAGATTTTTATGTCTTTTATAAGGTTGAGTTATCATTTGTCATTATTCAAGCAAACAGCATTTCCATTAAAGCCAAACAGTGCTGTATCATATGCATTCAAGCCAAAATGAAAGAGGGATGGAATCGCTCCAGAGACAACCTGATCTGTTGTATGATGATTGTTAAAGAGAACTGTGTAAATAACAATGAACTTCATGTTGTAATGATAAATAATATCTACAGCAACAAAAGCAATCGTGTCTAAACAGGACCAGAGCGGGATCTCATTTTACAATATGGCAAAGCGAGGGTGACGTTAACCTCATTTCCATCACATTGTTTGTTTTTGTTTTGAATCACGAGAATAAGCAGCGAGCGCTTTCTGGAGGTTGTTGTTGTGGCACAGTTAATTACATTTTGAAATTAAGGCTGCCTCCAGATCAGCTTGGTGAAAAATGACATAGAGAGCAACATTGGGTGTGAAGAGAAGGACTGATATGGAGTTTACAAGTACCTGCGATGTGCAAGCACGGGCCTGCCAAGTGGTGAAATGTGATTAGGAGCTTGTGCTAAGCACTGTCTGGCCCTCACACCATTTTACTGCTGCGGGCTTCAGGCCAGAATGCAAGCCGATTGGTGCCACGTTTCTAGATGTTTCACAACCGTCATCTCCTGCAAGAATTAAACTGACTGTATTTCTAACACATGCATCTGCAGACATATGTCAGTATCTCATACACATAAAGTGGTGAGAAACTTGGACAAAACAGTGTGCATAAACAATCTGAATTGCTAAAAGTGTTGCTAAATGGATAAGGAAGGAGAAGATCACCAAGGGAGTCAGAATGGTGCATTGAAACAATAGTTGAGTTTTTCACTGGCAGTTGGAAATAAACAGAGCTTTCCAGAGACAAAACTGGCCTTTCTCTGCATTAACTATGTGTATGGGCTTTTTATAAGGTTATTTTCCCCATAGCCACACAAAGCAGCTACCCCCCTAGTTGAAGCGATTTGCTGTTCACAATGCCTCAGCTTAACCAGCTAGGTCAGGTCAAGTTGACTCAGACAATAGGGACTTTAGTGTCTCACCCACAGCACAGAGTGTCGCAGAAACAAAGCAAGCTTGCTGCAAGTGGAGCAAAGATTTCATAAAGTCGTGGCCTCAGTCTATAAATGTCCTGTCTAATCTGCTAGTTCTCATCAAGCGGACCTTTTATCCATTTTAGACTTTGTCTGGAAAAAAAATCAATATTTGGCAAAATATTGTACCGCATTACTTTCTTACTTCCCTTTTATGATTTTAATTCAAGCGTGCTGCATATAATAATGGCGTGTTGCCATTATTATATGCAAAAGAATCGGGTGTTATTATAGGACACATTGCCATGAAATGTAGTGAAATAGGGCTGCCTGATCATTTCATATAAAAATTTTAAAATTTTCACTGAAACAATTCCATGACCTTATTATATCATGTTATTGCTTTACACGATCCTGCTATCCAACAGAACGACTTCAAGCTAATTATAAATAAAAATTAACCACAAGAGAAAATATTCTTACTAATATACTGGTTTCCACCCTAATGCCCAGTCCTACAATGAACAACATGCATGTCAAGTATTATACTAATATAAAAATATTAGAAAGAATTAGTCACATAATCAATTAGTAATTAATAGCTAACAATTTTGATAATTCATTAATCATTAATATGTTAGTATGTTTTTATTCAGAGAACAATTCACTGGTTTGAGCTTCTTGAATGTAATTATTGTAGTTTTTCTGTGACAAATTAAAAAATATATTTAAGTTGGAGGAAACAGGAACATGAACCAGAATATGAGTGTATAGAACCATAAAGAAATGGTATCTTTATTGTATGACCTTTAGGTTTTTCAGCAAATATACACAGTGTAATATCTTGCAAGGTTGCCATTAACTGTCACTGATCCACTCCTCTGAAATGACTGGGGGAGTGGCCCAATTATAACCTAACATATGTGCGATAATAGGGAGATAATTGCGTGGTGTTCACAATACCCGTTTTAAGAGCCAGCAGCTAACTCTTCACTCAGCTGCAGTATGAAAAATACATTTGAGCTTACTCATTCTAGCCCCCAAATAAAGCCAAGCCAGCCTCTAGTTATCATTGCTATATACAGTATCTGTGATATCAGGTATAAATGAAATATAAACTGAAAGCACTCAATATTACTACCATACCTGAATGCAGATATTCAAAGAAAATTCCCTGAATATATCACAAGCTATATACATTGTCCATACTTTATGTATGTGCACATCAACACCTACGGGAATTCATATACAAAGGTCTCCCAGCAGCATACACAATGGCTGCATATAGCAGGAGATGAACATCTGATTTGTCACATTTGAAACGCTAATGTTTAAACCAAAAGGAAGAGCACACAGTAATGTGTTCATTCATCTGCATAAACACCACCTGTCCCGGCGCAGACAACTCCTCAAGCAGCGAAAGTTTAGTGGCAGCCTGTGTGCAAGCCAATCAGTGGGGGCCCAGCTGTGGTTTCACGAACCCGTAGCGTTTTCAAGTGTCAGAAAGCGCTCTGAGTACTGTTGGTGGTGCTAGAGAGAGAATACTTTCATTTCATGTCATCCGCCAGCGAGACGAATAGGCGACACGATAACAAAAAGAAAACAGGGTGTGCTATCACGATTGACATCCAAAGGTAATTTATGCTGGCCCTTTATTTACTCACGCAGCTCCCATATACACACTGAGAGTTGTTCTTGAAGGCTAATTTGGAGCATATTTGGCATATTGCAGGCCCTCTCTCCTTAAGAATTTCCATCATTTGTCTCAGGCATGAGCAATGTGTTATCAAAATCCAGAACAGCATTGATCACCTCGCCTTTTTTTGTATTGTTATCATCCCTGGAACAGCTCCTTAGTGCCAAAGCTTTTGTTTGTTTTTCCTGTTGTTTTTTTCTACACTGATACTAGAACAATACTGTCACTTTCTGTCTCGACTTCTTTCCAAAAGTGGAATATGGCATGTTCCTCAAATCGTATCTGTAATGAAAAGGAAAGCTTGCCTCACATGACACCTCTTCAGCTGCATGGGAGGGACAAAGCTTGTAGTTTGTTTTGATGGTTAAAGAGGGGATGGCATCTGGCATCGTAATTATTTGAATAAATTACTGTGGAGCACTGATAAATGAAACCGAAGTGCTGTCAGATCTTGATCCGATTCAGGTTTTTTTTTATGTGCAGTTCTTTTAGAAATACAAACACAATTCTCAGAAGCCTGTTTTTTAATTATGTGTCATCTGCTCCCTTTGACTGCAATATTTTTTCTTATTTAATAGATGCAATTCAATTATGTGTTGCTTTTGATAAATGTAATTCAGCGAGTGGAGATCTTTTTTTTTCTATTTAGGGTTAGGGATTTTTTTCTTTTTCCACAACTGTAGTTTAGGTAATGGTCACTTCTTTCAAGTAGTCCACTTTCAAGAGAAGCTTTTAAAGGTAGAATTGTGGGTAAGTCGACTGTCACCACCAAAATCATATGACTGATCCACAAGGAAGAAAGGGCCAATTAGAGATCATTTGGCAAAGAAGCTTTCGATTGCTTTCACTCTCGTCTTATTTGGTCTTTTGTTGACCTCTGCTGAGAGCAAAGGCGGATTCTCTGACAACCAGGAGAGGGGCCGCTGACACGCTGCTCTTTCATCTAGCATTGTGAGAGCACAAGTGCCTGTGTCCGCCAACCACTTTAATCAACTTAATGCAACTGATACTGCCTGTTGTTATGAGCCTCTGGTCCAATTCAAAGAGGCCCACAGATGGACTATGCAGTGGAGGCTTTTCCGCAGACCTCTGTGGCCAACAAGTGCTGTGTGGGTTCGCAATGGAGGCACGGGGAAGATGGGGGTCATGGGACATGCAGACAACACTCAGACAACCTGTCTGCAAGGGCATGCTGGTTCCTCTCTCCTTTCCTTCCATATCCACGTCTTTACAAGGGCTACACAGCACATCTGATATGAAATGTGGGTGATGGACCTTTGTTTAGTTCAAAGGTTCCTACCTCTTTATTCCTAAGTCCCTTTGTGGATCCTTGGGCCTTGAAATATGTATAACTGTCCTTTTCATTCCAGCCATCTGAGGGGGAAATCAAAGCCAGAAGTTTCTGTAGGAATCAGTTTGAAATGGAGTGTCCATACAGTGTCATCATTTCTTAACCTGCTACCTAGCACAGAGCCCTTCATGACCTCCAAAACATGAACATCCAGTATAGGCTCAGTAAGAGCATCACCGATCACAAAAAAAAATAAATCAAAATACATAATCATGTGTTTCATATGTGTAGCTGTGAATATTTTTAGGTAAAGAGCAGATGAGCTTGTTAAATATTTGACTTAAAACTCCAGTTGTAGTAATGTGAAGCACTGTCTTATGCTAAAACATTCATGGTATTTTTTATTTTTAGTATTCCATTGTTGTTAAGATATAGCAAACAATAATTTGTCATTTTTAAGTTTTTTTATTTACAGTAACATGCATAATAAGTTAATACACTTATATTTGTCATTTTTAATGGATGTAACATACATTCCCAATAAATCCCAGTGCTAAAGTATTTAAGAACATGAAAACAACAAGCTATGATATTTGTCAGCTATCAACAAATAATAACAATTAATGAAACAAGTAATGAAACTTGACATGAATGAGTCAAGTAAACTGACCCAATTCCTGAAGATCAGACATACCCCCTATACCCACATACCTGGCTCCTGCTTACTTACCTGCAATATACAATGTCACATTTAATAATTTTATAAAAATCTAAACTTCATATATCTTCATATCATATCTTCATTTATTATCTGTATTAAATCCCAACTTAAACACATTGCTCAAACCTCATTATTAAAAGAGAAATGCAACTCGCTTTTCTTTCGATTTTCCTGCACTAACTGCATTCAGTTGTTGACGTAACTATCAAAATTAATATCAAATTGTTAATTAGGTAAGCTATTACAGCATGCAACAAAGGCCCTGAAGGCACTTGCAGACAGCAAGTAGTTGCAGCCGCCACCTCCATTATTTCCAATGTAAACATGATGGCAGCAACCGCTGTAATTTGCCACATGATGAGATTACAGTAGGTAGATAGTGTCAGTGGTAGTGTAATCATTAGGATGGGATGTATCCGGCAGGGGGAGTTGCGTCATGCAGCCCATTGACAATACAGAACACTGATGTTTCCTGACCGCAGACGCCCGTCTGAAAGAACCTTTACAGTTGAGTTAGCTAGCCAGCCTTAATGTAGCAACATTGCTCAAACCTAACCTTAAACCTGGTGCTGACTGACTGACTGACTCACAAACGTTTAGTAAATAGACATCTAGTATCATTATTTCATCCTCAAAATTTGTATAAATTGTTTTTTAAAATTCAACTAGCTGATGTTACTTACCTCACATGTGGCTAGCTTTTGTAGCCGAGGTGAAACTACGGCCCATACAGATAAAGAAAGGTTTTTGGCTACAGGCTAACAGGACAGGAAACAGGAGATTATGCCCATTGTTGCAATGGCCCACTATTCCGAAACCCCTATAGTCCGAAAAATGTCCAGTTTTTTTTTTGTCCAATAGCCCGTTCTCCCAAAAACAAACAGTACTCTGAAGGCCCGTTGTAGTAACAACAGTTAGGTGACCCTCATTGTCATGGTAAAAATAATAATGTGAAATGGTTGCAGTTTGATTAAGTTTAGGCAACGAACCTACGAGGTTAGGTTCAGGAAAAGATAATGGTTTGGGTTAAAATTAGTACATTAGTTTCGCAAGTTAAGTCACGTACTTAAGTTATGTTACTTAAAGTTGAATACATTACATAAGTTACACCAGGCTGGTATTTTCGGAGCAATGGGCCTTTGGAGTAATGGGGGTTTGTTTTCAGGATAACAGGCTGTCGGACAAATGGGCTTTTGGTCCAATGGGACGTTTTTTGGACTATTGGGGTTTCGGAATAATGGGATGTCAGAACAATAACAAAGCACCAGATTTTGTGGCATTTGTTAAATTTTAACCTTAACATAACTTTTGTAACATGAGGTGTTGGCTGTAACCTGAGAGAAAATGTACTATCTCAGCACAATACCAAGCCTATGCTATCTTTTTCACATTGCATTGCTTTGGCTTACCGGCTTACCTTTGTGACTTAGAGTTTGTGTAAAACGCAGGAGAAAATCGATGAAGGTGTATATGTGACAAGAGTAATTAGAAAGACTGACAAGTGATCCATCTCTGTTAATCTGTAAAGAGAAAACCTTAATATAATTAAGATAATGTGATAAAGGAGCAAATGGCTGAGAAACTGTGTCAATAAAATGATCAGAGCCCATGTAAAACTGTCTCTTTGGGAAATAAAATGATGATAGAAAATAGGAACTGTCTGATAATACCTGTGTCTATTGTCTGCTGGATATAGCAAATTTAATTGAGCAGTGCAGAAGCCCTACTAAAGGACAGAGAGAGACACACAGCCCTCCAAGGCATGACATTGTTTTTGACTTGGCAAAGTGCTGAGCTCAACAGCAGACCACTAACAAGGAGACAATCACCCCTGAAGGAAGGATTGCATACACAGAATGGCAGGAGGACTCTTCTTTAAAGGGAAAGTGGTAAGCACTCACTATCCAATACTCCTGTGGTTAGTTCCTCAGTCATAACAAAGGTCTACCGGACGGTGATTTTCATACTCTCTGTTTCCCCGGCTTCATATTATATTTGCACTGTGGTTCAGCCCAGACATCAACATTAAGATTTCTCTTGAATATCAATAATTTAGCTTTTGCTTGGAGTTCATTTTCAAAGCACTCAGTCAGATGAAGAAATGTATCAACTTGCTTTTATCTAACACTGAGAACAAACCAATCTAAGGCATTGATGTTATTTCTCTGCTTTGTTGTCTGAATTGGAGCGTTGATCCCCGAGACACAGTGGAGGTTTTGTTTTTATCTTTGGATTAAGGAAGCATAGGTCTTTTTTAGATTGGGGAGTGCTCTCGCAGGGGTCAAATAACAGATTAATAGGTCCAGTAATGAGCTCCCTGGAGTGTCCAAGTCTCTCCGACTTCCCCAACCTCCATTATGTCCTTTTATGATGGATGGTGGCAAGCATCATTCACACATCTCAAAGAAAAATGACTAGGATGCCATTTGTGTGAAGGAGAAACATCAGCTGTAGTGATATATTGCTCTGGTATGATGTTCTCTTTTGTATCTTTGTTTGTCATCCATGCTAAACTGTCACTGCTGTCTCCTTTTGTTTGGTCTCCCCACAGCAACAGGAATGTTAACACGCCACTCTGGGTTTCTTGAAGGTGCTTAAAGGAACTTGGGTTTTAGATCTGGCGCATTCGTCTGCTTTGATCCAGTCACGCCCTTGATGCTCAGACCACACACTTGAAAATATGAATGACAAGACACGACACCAAGGCTGCCCATTCTTGCTTCACAAAAAGCCACTTACTGCTAAATCAGCACAAATCAGTCAGAGACAGTTCTAGGCAATCTAATCTACCCAATATAGTGACACCTTCATCTCAAACTGAGCACGGCTGAGGTTAATGCAGTTTTCTTACTTTTGAGTCACAGAGCAGATTTTTAAACTTTGAAATAGTACAGATGTGTATTAATATTTACACATTAACCGCATTGTCTATGTTTGTGATTATGTTGGTATTATTTGGCCATTCAACCACAGACCACAGACAAGAATGTCAATATTGAGTCAAAATGACTAGATTTTTATTTTTTTACATTTTTACATCCATTAGTGTGATTTTTCCTGCTTTCTACAACTTAAGTTGTATTAGCAAGTATTAGCATCAAAGTATACACGAATTACAACAATTAAAATGACTCATTATGTAAAAGTTTTTAATGGTAAACAATAAAAGTGTTTAAGTGAATGAGCTAATGAGGTGATCAGTGTATGCAAGCACACAGCTGAAGCAAAGAGTGCAGCACTAAGAAGAGTGATCTAACAGATCCATTTCTGACTTTGGTCCTATTAACACTAGTATTGATACTGAAAAAATGACCTAGTATCATAGTATCATTACTCTAGCTAACGATCTGTGCGTTAGATTATTAGATTAGATTTTGTTATAACAAATTATGGTTAAAGTACTGGTTAAGGTTAGGGCTGGTTAGACAACAAAAATTATGTTACAGAAAAATTGCAGTCACAATTAATAAAAAAGTGAACATTAATTGTCTGTGAAAGGACACAAATTCTGGACTACTGCATGAAAGCTGAACTCTACACGCACATGCAATCACCCCTGATCACTGTTTTTGCCCCGCCATTATAAAACTCAGTCATTAAATTGGGCCATTATCAGATGGATAAATTGGGGGGAAAAAAATTCACAGTTAAACTTTACATTAAAATGAATCAAGAAATGTTATTTTTATCCTCTGGTATGCTGAGACATCGTTCATTAAACCTCCAGGAAGGCAGAACTGTTGCAGGAAAACCAGAGTTTCACACCTACTAGCTAAATCTCAATTTACGGTCAGCCTGCTCTCATTGCAAAATCTTTGATGAGCAGCAAGGAATGTTAAAAATCCTTAACAGTGTCGGCCTTGTCATCTCGTGGCTGGTTAAGAAGTGTCGGGAGCGGAGCATAATCAGCTGCCAGAGATCTCCCCTGGTCAGATATCTCTGTCCACCATCATTAACTGACCTTACACATGTAGAGAATAACCACAGGGGGAGGACAGACATTACAGCAGTCACAGGAGACAGATCTCAGGAGGTGATTACTTTATGCTACACCATGGAGCGATGCTAATGACCTCTGTGCTCTTGCATTAATGGCCTTTGCTGTCACATTATCATGTGGCAGAGGTGTATGAAGAGGTCCTCACCTCTAGGAGACAGTTTAATCAGAAAAAGCTGTACTAATACTTGGAATGAGGTTAGATAATTAGGACGTGCAGGGATGGGCAACTTTGATGGTGGCATGGGACAAAAAAGTTATGTATTAACCTACAATACAGTGGGAAGGTGTTTGTGCATGATATTGTTAGCACCAGACTTGGCATATTACTCCTGTATGATTTGATATGCTTGTAAAAGGCAGAATTACCTCTATATACAGTATATAAAGGGTAGTTCAATAGTTAGATGAGAAGATAGATATCAATCTCGTCATGTGTTAAAGCTGCAGTAGGTAGCTTTTATATTGATGATTTTGCATCATATTTACACAAATTTGCACTCTATCCTGACAGTAGTACATGAGACATGTAATCTGTGACAAAATCAGGTTCCTATGGCTTGTTCTAGTGCTCCTTATGGCATTTGCAAGAATCTACCAGGCCTGAATAAAAACAACCAATCAGATCCAATGAAGAAACTTTAGTTGATGGTTGAATCTCATTCCCATGGTACAAAGTGTATTTTATGCCGTGGGAATGAGACTCAACAATCCACTATCATTCTTGGCTCTGATGAATGGTTGTTTTTGTTCAGGTCCATTGGATTCTTGCAAATGCCAGAGGAACCTGATTTCTACTATTTTAATGAAAATTACCTACAGCAGCTTTAACTACAATATAGAGCTGGAGGGAGTCACAGTATGGTTAGCCTATAGCCTAAAGACAGGAAGCAGGCAGAAACAACTAGTCTTGCGCTATCAAAAGTGTAAAAATGGGCCTATACAAGTTTTATCCAAATGATTTAATCTGTAAGAAATATATGGAAATGACAGTTTGAGGTTTTAGGGTAAGGTACATGCTGAAACTATTTATTGGTTAACAATAGACGCAGTGACTGTCAGCAGCTTCATAGAGTCTTGTCGTCACAGTGAGGTTGCAGTGAGAGACAGCCGAAGACAATAGGTAAGCTACTCTTGTTAGCCGTTTCCTACTTGTAGAAGGGAGTAATCATGAACAACACAACTGTGCTTGAAAAAGCAAATTAGTAAGACTGTGATTATTACGAAAGAAACATTAATTAAACCCAGAATGGACGAACCAAACTCTGGCTGTAGATGGGGGCTCGCATGTTTTTCACAAGAATCGCAGCCACCGTAGTTTCTCCTTCACGCTTGTTTGAGTCAAGGGGTTACCGTTGGTTGCAATCTGACCGTTAAACACTACTAAACCTACACTCTGGTCCTTAAAATCACAAATGTAAATTTCATATAAACTAGATTAAACCAAAGCCAATACATTTGTCAATTATTCAGTTTCCTAAGTGTTGGTGAGTTAGGATAGAGCCAGGCTAGCTAGCTGTTTCCCACTGCTTTCAGTCTTTATGCTAAGCTAGGCTAACCATGTCCTGAGACATCGATCTTCTCATCTCATTCTCTTAAAAAAACTAAATAAGACAATGTAAAACTACTTAGCTACAGTAAATGTTGGGGGAATATGTCCAAACCTTAAGGGCTCTGGGTAGAATGGAGGATTTTTGTGCTTTTTTGCTTATTTTCCGATTAAAATAAAATGGATATTACAGCAAGAAGAATGTGTGCTGTGCAAAAGGAAATAATCTCCAGAAATGACAGTAGCGCTGCCTCAGTGGAAAGGTCTGTCATTCCAAATTCAGCAACAGTTTCTATTACAGCCTGAATACATCTCATACAGAGAGGCAAAGCTTTATGTATCTTTGGACCCAATTTCAGAGCTGAAAAGAGCTGATTGACTTAGGGGCCCAACTTAGTTTTTTTTCCCCTTTCAATGAACCTCGGCTAGAGTGAATGCAAATCAAGGTAGGTGTATTAATGGACATCTCTCTCACTGTATGAGACGGGGACTTAACGTCATGCTAAATTGTTTGTCTTGTGCTCTGGGTTGATCTCTTCATTATATGGCTCTTGGAGGATTACTCCAGGATTTGGACGATCCCTCTGACTCATAATGTGAACGGTGAAAACAACACTGAGGTGTATATTGAAGTGGCATATGGGGAAATGATATGGTGGAGGGGAGGTGTACGATATTAAAGCAGTTGGATTTTTAAAGTCACATACACCTATTATTTATTTTTGTTAATGTGATGTTTAATGTTGCGGATGTGACAAAGATTTATGAAATTACAGGCGACATTGTGCACCCGTATTCAGTTTAACCCTTTTATCTCACTGACCACACAACATCTCTGCTCTTATCCAGTCTATGTTACACATTATTTTCTCCGTTGTGGCTCACTACTCTTGTGTCAAGTGGGGCCATAACTTGTGTGTTTGGGTTGCCGCACCAATACTGATGTCAACACGCTTCTGTCCCTTCTGTGCAGAACAAGACCCTGCAGGCAAATGTGCTCATGCACAAGGTCGAGTGGACAGGGCTCTCTGGCCTCATGGATGTAATGTACAGAACATACGAGAAACCATCACATTATATTTAGGTCGGCTGCTCTTGTTAAGGGTGTTTATATTGCCAGCTTTTGCTTCAAATGTGAAATTTTGAATGTTATCCGATCTTATTTTCTAACACAATTCATGTGCTAAAATGGGCTAAAAGCTCAATGAATCCTCAGTTTTTACTTGACCAGCTAAACAGAGGACATCGCTCCTCAGTCTCTATTTCTCTATAGCAGACAGCAGTGGTTAAATGGCTGCCGTGTGATTCCTGCATCTTCAGCAGACCCCAGGCCTGGAGGAAAAGTGTCGTCTTTGAATTCGCTGCTGAGACACAGAGCTCTGGCCCCTTTCTCCTCTCAACTTCCCCCTTGAAGTTTTTTTCTTATAGCTGAAAAGAGAGCAGGATTGTGCTTTAAAAAAAAAAAAAAACCGAGGGGGTTTTTAATCTGAGGAATGAGTGCTTTGCCATGCAGCCCAGCTCTAGAGAGAGTGCCAAGCAGGGCCGGGCAGTGTATTAATATTTAAATTCCAGTCCAGATAATCAATAGAAGGGGGTACTTCTGTGCGCTGTTACCCTCAGATGGGAAACGATAATAGGGAGAAAACCTGCTGATTAGCCTCCTTAGAAGCTCTCTTCTCTGTGTAGTGCTCAATACTTTAGGAGTGATTATAACCTATTGAGGCAGAAAACCTGATCGAATATAACCTCTTTTGAATTCCTTGTTCCCTCAATAGTGTGTCAAAAAGAGCATTCAGAGGTTCGTGTTACAAAATCAGCGCCTTTCTAAGTTATTCTCATTTCTTCTTTGCATATGGTGCGCACGAAAAATTTCAGGCAGCCTTTATGTCGTAACATAATGCTTTAATATGGGTGCCACTGCCATAACAGACACCAATAGGGAACTTATATTTTATTCTTCTTTTCAGTGTACATAAAAAATCCCAGCTTAGTCCTTTTTGTCTTTTCAATGCTTTGAACTCCTTTCAGCCTTTAGGGGGACTTTTTGTGCTGTGGACTGTGGTGTGCATTCACTGTAAAGGCACTCAATACCGCAATAAGACCACAAGCAAAACTGAGTGTCTTAAGCGGGACCACACATCTAAGGCATTTGCATAATTTAAGGAGGGGGTAAAAAAAGAAAAGGCAAAAAACCAACCCTCTTCATTTAAGATGAGAATCGAGGCAACGCATACCTCTCTCGACCTATCGGGTTACTGCATGTTTTGGTCAAAATGCCCCAACAACAGCCGAAACACAAAGTCTTAGAATTTAAGCCTTTAAGGGCGAGATTCGTCTTTTTGTGGAGTTAAGGTTTGAGCCACTTTACCATCTTCTCATAACAGGGTGTGTCTGAAAATCTGAATGTTTAAGAGGGGTCAGGATTTTTCGCCATTGTCCTCACTTAGTTAAAGCGTCAGAGATAAAGAAAAGGGTGTGCGGGGAGGGAGGGGGTGGCAATGCTTTTCCTGAGGATAATATCTCGTTTGAAGGGCCAGCAGAAAGAAAAGCAGAAGGAGTTGAAGTAGTGGTGGTGAGTATCTTGAAAGAGAGCAAGGCCAAAGCTGAACTGCTCAGTTCATTTTCCACCTCACTGGCTGTCGTAATCCATCTTGGCCAGCTGCTAACAAGATTGAGTCTGAAGTTTACCTCCACAATGAGATAATCAGATTAAGATGCACAAAGATCAAATAATGACCCGGCTTTAGGGCAAGTTCAGCAGGCCCTTGATTGCAATGTGTGGTCCTTCAGATATATTAAAGAATTTTAATTGTCTCGCTATAACATGTATGAAATGATCAGAGATATATGTGTGAATGGACAGGGATGAGATGAACTACGATGCCTCTTTCATGCTTAAACGTTAAATTTTTTGACAGTGGGTTTTGTGGAAGCTTTATTTAAATCATCATCAACTTTTTCGTCTTTGCAGGGAAGATAAAGGTGCAATTTATGAACGAAAAAAGACTGTTTGGTTTTTCAAAGTGATAAATGATTGAGAAGTTTAGTAAATTCTACCCAGACTTCTCTTCCCCTGCATACTGCTTTGCTTTAATAGAGTAACGGGATTATTCAGAGAGGCATACAAATGTGATTGTCTCACAGCAGATGGTGCGCACTGCTTCACCTTTGAGAGAAGTTAATTAAGCCCGCCATATTGTGCTTATCCAGGGGAAAAAATGCAGATGAATATTGAGCAATCGAACCCTGTCTCTTTCCCAGTCCTCAGCACGGGGACAGAGGAGGCCATTGACACAGAATTATGTACAGAGTTCAATTAATTCACATCCAGTTTCCAGCACTCTCTTCCCACGTTTCCACAGGCCTCCTGAAAGTTCGACCCTCGCTAAATGCGCCGCACCACAACAGCAGCCAAATTCTCAAACAACCTCCGTTGTGTGATATCAAATGGGTCGGTGGGAGGGGACTTTCCTAATTCCCCGACTCTCTCGCCATCAACAAATTACCTTCCATGACCTTACAAAAAAATTCTGTTTTCACGCTCGTGTCATTTTGGTCATATTTCAGCGATGGTTAGAAATTAAAGAAAGTCACAAAACTTGACCTCTGCATTAAGTGTTTTCTGCTGTGAGGTTTTTATGGTTAACCCGTCAAACACCAGCCGACTAAAGTGGCTACAGTGTGTACTCCACAAAACATCAAAGGTAGAGTTTTAGAAAAAAAGACAAAAAAAGGGGGAATTGAGGATTATTAAACCAAGTGAAGTCAGAATAACAAAATAGTGTTCAAAGTGCCCAACATGCAGGGGGGAACCTGCTGAGTGCAATATAAAAGTAGGGGTTAAGCTTATTGTAAACTCCCTCCGCTACGTTCCAAAGGTAGATGTTACATATGATTAGAGGAACTCTGCTGTGGCAGTCACGGCAAGCTACTTCCGTTCCAGTTGAGCATTGCTAATTTTTTAAACCCTTCGACCACATGTGTGGCACTACTGTGTAGCTCCTTTTTTCCTCTCTTTTTGATCTGTTTTCGGGGGGGTGACTGCAATTTTATGGTAAAATGCCTACTTGAGCCATATCCTCTAATGTTTAATCATGCTTAGTGTTTCCCAAATAATGCGATGAAATAACTTATAATGGGTGGAATTAAAGTTTCCTCTATAATTTAATATGATTCAGAGATTATTTTTTCAGCTGTGTCACCAAGCCAATTCAAGTCATTGGAGTTCAACTTTCTTTATTTAAATTTTTTAAATATGCTTTCAATGATTTCTGACTGCTTTAACAAAAAGTTCCCTAAATTCAAAATTGATTATCCATAGTATATCTCAATGTTTTTTTATATTATAGGATTTGTTACCTATTATACTCTGACTACTAAAGGTATTTTTCGTGTGGCTTCATAAAAGTTCAGAGCCAAAAATCTGAATATCTAAATATCTCAGAACTTAAACTTTATTTTAAAACATTACATAAAAACTACAGCGAGAGTAACTAAAAGGAGAGTAAATGTTGGACTTGCATTTGTCACGTTTAGAAACACAACTCCAATTCAATGTTAGAGTTGCTTTGGATGTGTAAATCAACATATAAACTTCATAGGGGGGTGATGAGGTGTTGATGCCCCCCCCCCCCCCAGTGGCCAATAATCAATTGATGCAGCTTTAAACTCTTAGTTGTAGATCATACGATTTACAAAAGTATAGGCGATGGATATTTCCATCAACATGTAAAGTCAATGTTGCAGATGCCTCCCAATGATGTGCCAATGGTATCTACAGTACCAACATTGGTAACTTCAGTAATAATTTAATGAGAAAATTCTACATATTTTACCTTTAACATAAAAATGAATACTCTCTAAAGTTCTCATTGAAAAAGATAATATTCTTGTTTTATCCAGGAGCTCCTCCGACAAACTCTAGGACAACAAGGACATTGTGAAAAACCTGAAGGGCCCTATCTACAGCCAGTGTTTGGTTTGTCTGTTCTGGGCTATATATATCTATATCTATATATAGATATATATAGATATATATACATGTATATACATGGCAGTTCAACATGGCGGACTCCATGAACAGTGTCCTGCAGCGTCTGTACATAAAAAGGGTTTATAAGGTAACAAAAACACAACGATTCTTATTTCCAGGCGATTATACACTAATGAAACATACCTATGAATATTATATTCAATTTCTGCCAATACATCCTCCTAAATGTTACACACTGGACCTTTAAAGAGAACCAAGTACAGTGTGAGCTTTTTAGGGTCAGCATCTAGAGGTTGTTAATGGTACTGCACCTTAAGCAACATCTGTTATCTTTCAGTCATGGTGGTGGCCAATTGATTGCTGTATTGACAGTGAAAGAAAAGTGATTATGAAATTACCATTTGAGTTTATTACCACAGGGAGTCTCAGTGTTCAGAGGAAGTAGTAGAAATTATTAATTAAATTTAAATCCATGAAATGAGAAGACTTGTAATTTAGTTCTTATTACACCACAGCATTACACATGCTGCTAGTCTTGAAAAAAACACTAAAGCATCTGAATTTCTTTTTATTGTTACCCATATACCTTTAGAATGAATATACAGAGTTTCAATTTTTCATTCAAAGATATTTACAGTAATATGTAAGTCATATTAAACAAGATAGGTAGCAAGACTTGACAGTGACAAGATTAGCACTGCGTGATTTAGAACAGAAGTAATATCATGCGTGCTATCAGCAGTGACCATCTCGCAGTATACCTCCGCTCAGGCTAACACTCATTAAAAACAGGGATGACACTGCAGGGGCCATCGGCCAATTACAAGGTTGGGGATTATGCAGCTCCATCACTTTTAAATTGACAACACAAGTTACCCAGATCTATAATTATACTTCTCTTATCTGCTGTTACATTGGCTAATGATGGAGGAAACTTGAAGACTTCTCTGGGTTAGTTTTAATGAGTCCCCTTTCTTTAAAGACCACAAAATGCCACCAATTTAAGTCCTGCCAATGCACTCTATTTCAAGTTGAGAAACACCCGTGGAGAGGAAGAAATCATCTCGTTGACCGGCAGTGTCAGCAGTTAAGAAGCCAGCGTGAGCCTGCTCATTCTCTGTGGCAGGGATCAGATTAGAATTCAAGAAATAAAAGTTTTCTGGCATGAGATGATCACGATGTCACTCAAAACCTTTAATTAAACTAAAAATAGTCCATTGTGCCGAAACACTGTGTGATTTTTAGAGGGGAACACCAGTGATTTAACAATCAAAATGTTCCTGTTCTTCGCTAAGATTAGTATAATTGTATGGTACTGGTATAATAAATATGAACCACTCACTACCAAAACTTGAAACCAGAAAGGTAATGAAGTACAGAACAATTGGAGTAACTTGGGCTTATGTGTCACATATGAGGGAGCTGCAGTGATGATAGTTAGCTTAAAGGTGGCTTTCAGTCACACAAAATTACACAATGGTTTTAAATTGAAATGCCATTGCAGTATGATTATCTATGTAGCATCTGCTGTCACCTGTCTGACCTTCAAGTCATGTATTTTGCTAGCATGCACAGCAAGCAGCAACAGGAAGCGCAAAAACCAAACTATGGACAAAAGCTAAAGTATACTGAAGCTGAGAAATGCAATGTTTCAGACATGGAAGTAACACATAGGTAGCCTGTCTATAAAATGTTGAGATCTGGAGATTATTTCAGGCTCTTTGACAGTAACTTATTCATTTGAATCATCTTTGTAATGATAATAGTTTCCAAGTCAACCTCACTTTGGGCTGCATTGCCAAGCAAATCAACTGCTAACATATTATATAGTTTGAGTGGTACAGCCAAAAAATCATTTTCACTTTTTGTCAATGTACCTAACCTAAAAATTGCATTACATGAAGGTATATGTAACATAACTTAACATACTATGTAATAATAATTATAATAATAATACTATTATTATTACAAACCATAACCTAACCAAGTGGTTTTGGTGCCTAAACCTAACCAAACTGCGACGGTTTCACAATGCTAACCACATTATTATCATTATTAACAAAGGTCCGGTATGTCTGCCGCTGGTACCCTGCAGTGGTCATGTATGTCATTTTGGGAGTCATTGTCAATGTGTTGTTTGTACAACAAAATGCAAACTATTGTCCCTTTATGCTACATCTCATCCTGAGGAAAGAAGCTGTCCTGTGGTACTTTCTTCTGCATACAGATCTATTTTAGTTGTTCGTTTCATGTCATCGCTTCGTTTTTCTCTCTGCAGTTTGCAGGTAGTAACGTCTGAGCGTGTGTGCTCGAACGACACCTTCATGAATTTTTGGCCATTTGGAATCAATGCAACAAGCTGTAAACACAACGCTGACATATTATCACCAAGGTTATCTGGCAAACATGTTAGTCAACAGTTGCCTTCAGCATACAAGAAACAGCATTATCATTCATTTGGAGTTATGTTTTTGGCTACCTGGCAAATGCAAGTCCAAAATGTACTCTCCTTTTTCAGTAGCTTCATCAAATCCTGAGAAACCAGCATCTTTTTTGTTAGTAGCTGTTTTTTTTGGTCACTTTTTGTCTTTTCTACTAATGTCACAAAGCGTCACGTGACATTTAAACTTAGGAAGAATATTAAATCTGCAATTGTAAGAGTTAATGTTTCCAAGTTAAGGCACTGCACAAGCCCAAAGTACGCTCCACTGCGGCTTTGCCTGGATCTTACTGTGTAACTTATTTAAAAACAAAACATGATAGTTCACTACAGTGAACAAACCATCATGAAGGAGCTCTTAGCAGTGAGTATAATACACCATATAGACAGAGAATTTAATACAATTTTAAACTGTACAAAAGCTGAGTGAAAAATACCTGCATGAAATTCACCACCTGGACCCTTCATTTCTCTTTAATTCAAGAGTGCAGTAAAAACAGATTTACTACACAGTGAGAGGCTTCGCTTTAATTATGTTCTTATAAATGCAAGAATTTCACCAATGCATTTTTCACTTCTCATTTAGTTTAGTGATCTTAAATGCTTATTTGGAAATAAATTAGTCATTGCAGTGTGGGATTTAGCCTTGCAGCGTTTCCTTTTTGAAGTTACATTGGTATTCAGTCACAACACCTGTTCATCCAGCCAAGGCTCTTCTGCAGAAACGAGGTGTATTTGCTCTCCTTCCTCGTGCCCATTTCATTTGCTGCAGCGTGGTATGATTGGATACTGGGTGGGGAAAGAGGAGGAAAAAAAATCTGTTTATCCACCAAGTTAAGTCAACTGGCAGGTGTTGGGGCTACCATAAAGGATTTTGATTTTCAGTGTGACTCATATTACACTTGAAGCTCGAGTGGTATGATTGGTTAGTGAATGATTTAATTTGCAGGCTCAGTTGGTGTCCAGTCCGCTCAGTAGCAGTGAATTACACAATATCACAAACTGACCTGAGTGTCCTCATTCACAGCCAGGCTGACTGTTTCCCATTTTGGGTAATTGTCGGGGAGATTTGGGAAAACATATTACTCATTTTAAAAGTGACTTCTGAGATACAAACTCTGAAAACAAGATGCTCAAGTCATTTCGCTTTCTGATATGAACAGAATGGACAAAATATTTAATACAACTCTCTTACAATTATGGTTTTTTATTATACCTCTACCAACTGCAGCCTCCAACCTTCATGATGGTAGTATTCATATTGTTCTAGACTGCTTACTACTAGTTGTACTTTTACTACTTATTATTCTTAGCTCATGATCTGATATTGAAGCCTGGTACCTTGGTGATTTAACAGGAAAGTGACGAATTTAAGTTAGGGACCGTCTCAAAAGTGCATGCAAATATGGCTAAAACAGATTTTTCGATTAATATCCATATCACTCTTTCTTTTTTTTCACACACACTTTCAGAATAACAGTATTTTCATCTTGACATTGTTCCATTGAATGCACAACCTCCTTTCAAAAATAAATGATGCACTATGACCTAAAGAGCTATTATGGCCAGATTTTAGTTTATAACATATTTATCATTGCATGCATATGGGCTTGTTTGTCATACATTACAACGGTTAACACAGGAGCACAAGAAATTACATCAGCAAGAAACTGTTTATGTTTCCCTAAAGCAAAAATGCACAGACAAAATGATGCATACGCCTCGTGTCTGAGGTAGTGCTGGTGGTCTGCGCAGAAGCCTTTAGAGATAAAATGTAAATATTCATAAAATACGTTTTTAAAAGATTTTTTTCTAAATAGGTTTTAATACCTGAGATTTTTTGGTATTTTGCAGCACCTACTGTAGACGACAAATATCAAAATAATAATCAGGGGTGATAATGTATCGGATGAGAACTAGATCTGAAGATGTTTGCACCAATTTGTGCAGCACACAGGTAAGGGACAGCAGCTTTTTCTAAATTAAAACAAACAAGCTCTTCAACATGGATATATATTATATATATTTACATAATACATCTAAGCAATAAGCACTCATGATGGAAATGTAGTCCAAAGGCATCATTCTGGTAGAAAAAAATGTAAATGCATGGTTATGTTTTCAAATCACAGCATTTCCTTTTTCTCCCAGATTCAAACAATGTAGGCTAGACAAAAACAAACAATGCAAAGCTATTTGGTTTTTAGCTCACAACCCCCCCCTTTTTCCCCTCTTCTGTCTCTACAGAAATGACAGCAGAAGTGCACATTTGTAGCTTGCAGGTAGTGGTTGGGGTACAGATTGAAGCTATGATATATGACATGTGTTGCAAGCAGTCGCTGTGTATCTCCCAAGGACCTGTCACAGCTCCAGCGCAGGCAGTTAAAGGCTCTGTTATGCACAGTTTAATCCTCCATTTAGGTCACAATCCACCAGCAAAAATAGGATTTATGTTCAGAAGTCTCTTAATTTAAGGAAATAAAGGAGCACAATTCCCCTTGCTTCTTTAAAAATGAGCTTTTATCAGCTTTAGCTTTTAATATTTCCCTGTTTCCTGGCTACTCCTGCATCCAGAATATTTAAATGTGAAAATAAATAATGGCTGAAGAGCAGAAGCATCTCTCTGCTGCACTGTGTGTTTTATTTGAGCACATATTAATATAACCATTACATTTTCCCATGCTCTTTGATTCTTTCCAAACTGCATTTTTTTCCACACAAAAGACACATTTCCTTAAATATAGTCAATTATGTATTTGCCTCACGCAAATAAGTAATTGTTCTCTGTTACATTTAAAGGCTCCTGATTTTCCCTCAAGTTTTTAGCCCCAGATCATCTGCTGATTAGGGCTGCATTATTCACTCAAGATTGTGTCATTGCTTGAAGCTAAACCAAGCGCAAGCCTTGTCCAATAGACTTTATTTCAACGGTTAAATGTACATGCGCACATGGTAAAATAATTGCACTCCAAAGAGCACATGAACACTTATTGTGCATGCACATTTTGTATGAGCGTGTATCATGGCCAAACATAGATACAAATGTAAGAAAAGTCAAATGAAAAAGTAAATCAAATGGAGGAATAAATAGGAGAAAGATGAGCTCAAGGAATTGATCTGCTTGTTGTGAGTTTTAAGAAATCAAATCAGGTCAAATCTCATTGAACATTTTCTCTCCCCCTCTCTTTTGAAAAAAATTTGATGCCCTACATGAATTGCAGCAGTAGTCAGAGAGCAGATACTAGCTGTAAGGTCTTAATATATGTGTTTTTGTGCTACTTTTACCCTCTGGAAATCACTGTGATGCTTAGCCGGATAATAGTCATAGTTTGACCAGAAATAGATCTCACACTAAGCAAACTGGGTTGATATTTTCCTCTAAGTGGAGCACTGAAGAAATATGGGATCTTCTCTGTTGTGACATTGGATGATGAGAGAGGCACATCCCCTGAAATGCAGTCTGAAGGTGTCTCTGTGCTTAGAGGACACAACCTGTATATATGACATTCCACCAGGCTATATCCCTGCGTTTTGCAGTTGTGACCTATGGGTTGGGGGTTGTGTGCCTCCGATCACAGCAACAGTCTGAGGGGAAATCTGCTAAGAGTACAGTAAAGGGAGCATGTCTTTCTCCAGAGCCTGCGGCCCGCTGGTGCTGAGTAAGCCCATGCAGCAGGGGATGCCTGTGAATTAATACTCCTTGACAGTAAATGTCAACAGAATTTAAATTACACTGCCTCCTCTCTCTCATAAGCATGAGAATGTCTTTAACTTATATTGGGTGCCATGAACACGGCCACAGGAGCCTTTGGGGGAAATATTTTCTTGCACTTCAAGATGTCTCCGCGTTTGAAACCACCAGCTCAGTGTTTCTTGTCGCGTATCTGAAACCAGCAGCAAATTCAGCAGGCATGCATGTGGCTAATTAGTTGGATTTAACCGCAATGATCATTAGCGTTGTAGACAGATCTGCTGCGAACTCAAACCAGCGCCCTCCCTTCTCCTGGTCAATGGAGCGTTTCACTGTTCATTATGAAGGAGACGTTGTGATGGAGCAGGCCTGGCTGCCTGCGTTAGTGTTAAATCCCTTAGCAAGAGCAGAACAACAACATCTATATTAAGATTACATCTCCCTTAAAACAGTTTTTCTCCCTCAGAACATTGGAGGAACAGAAACATACCAGAGTTTTGTGTTATTTTTGTAACTGTTATGACAATGACATGATACTGGAAGTTGGTTTTAAATGGAAGTTGTTAGGAATGAATAGGTTATCTAGTCCTTAATGCATGAAACAAAAACACCGCCAATGGTGAAAGGAGGCCTGCTAATCCATGTTAAAATAGTGATCAGGTTAAGATGCATATGACTTGTGTACACAATAAGCCCAGCAGGAGGACATCTACAACAAGAATAATATAATCTTTATTTTACACTTTAATGTGTGAGAGACTGCGTTAGAGGGCGGCAAAGCTTATATAGAAGTGAAAAGGGTTTAAGGTGTTTCACACCAATTAACTTAATTTCTGCTTTAATTTCGAATATCTTTGTAACTTCTACTGATACTTAGGGAACTTAAGTGATGCTCATATACCTGATTAAAGCTGGTTGGACCCAAATGTATTATAAAATAATAATAAGTATTTCAAGGTGCTCAGGTTTTCTAGTTAGAATAATAGAATAATAGAATTGTAATCAGTAAAAGCAAAAGGGAAAGGGAAAGCTAAAAATTGTCTCAAGTCTATGTTTTTTCGGGGGCTGGCATTGAAAAGTAACACAAATGTCGGCGGGCAGTGGCTACCCTGCAGTGACCCCCGGGACTGGACTTGTTTCAAAAAGAACACAGTTGACAGGCCAGCGGTATCAATGAGCTGACCTCTCTGCAGCCCATGCCAGCAGGTATTTTTCCAATTGTGTGTTTTTTCTTCTTTTCTTCACCTTGCCACAATTTGTTCCCGGTGTGTTAGAAGCTGTCGAGGTATGAACTGTGGATTTCAGTGGATGTCCTACTGCTACTGAGACTGGTGATCAGTGAACTGCTATCTATCTATCTATCTATCTATCTATCTATCTATCTATCTATCTATCTATCTATCTATCTATCTATCTATCTATCTATCTATCTATCTGTCTATCTGTCTATCTATCTATTGTATGGATAATTAGGCTTAGTGACATACATTGTATCACATGTAATTCTCCCTTTTTTCCATAAATATGTCCATAGACTGTTTTGTTAGCAGTGGCACTAAAGGGTAAGGACCGCATCTGCATATAAGTGGACCATGATGACATTTGTAAGTAAGTTTCCATGCTATTTAATGTGCTGTGGCTGACCTAGCAGCACACTTTTCCATGGTGAATGTTTGGTGTCTATCTATCTATCTATTGGGCAACCTGCAAGGCTAGCTAGTAATCTTGCAGCTATTGCTAATTACAAGGAATCTATAAAGGTTCTATATATGACATCAGAACATGAAAATAGCAGCAAACAACTATTTGCTATGTAAAGATATATATGTACAGGACATATTATGGTGTCCTGAACAGAACCTGCTCCGTGTGCAGCTGTGTAAACCGATTGAAATGACTGACTTTGGGTGAGTTTTACTTTGTTTCTGATCACTTTGAATGTTACGCTGTTACAATAATATGCAAGGTAAAATTACTGTATTTTTCTTTGGAGACTGGTGAGCGTTTCTGGTTAAACAAAAGGTCTTGGTAGGGATCCTTTCTATAATGTTGTCAGGCACAAGCCTGTCGATGGCACAAACAAGCACTTTTAGTGAACGTACAGACAGATTTGTCCCCAACAACGTTAAAGTTAGTTTACGTTTCGGCCATTGCAGCATTGCGTCTAACTCTGTGAATTTGACCAAACCAGCGTCGGTGATTGTTGGAAAGACAGTGGAAAGACAAACAAAGATGGTTTTGGTGAGTTTTAATTTATTTCTGTCCCATTATTTTGGTCTAAGGTGCTGGTGCTCTAGTATGACATCCAGTGACAAGTGAATTAATATATATAACCTTTAAAGGTCCAGTGTGTAACATTTAGGAGGGTCTATTGGCAGAAACAGAATATAATATTCATAGCTATGTTTTCATTAGTATATAATCACCTGAAAATAAGAATTATTGTATTTTTATTACCTTAAATAAGCCGTTGTTATCAACACAGTCTGCTGTGTTGAACCACCATGTTTCTATAGTAGCCTAGAATGTTTATGTTTTTTTGCAGGTTTTGCAGTCACCGTAGTTTCTCCTACACACTTGGAATGTGAGCTGTATTCAGTTAGTTGCAGTCCGCAACTTCATTATCTACCTACCTACCTACCTACCTACCTACCTACCTACATTCTTACCTGCCTAACTATGTGCCATGCTGGATGCTGGACTACAGCTTTCACATTTACCTTTAGTGTAAATTGCAAATGTTACTGACTGTAAGCACACTGTCAAATCAGAGATAGGGAAGGAATATTACATGTCAACAGCATGAAATCACCTTTACCTGAATAGGCTCTAATAAGCTAATTGACCTTTTCCCATCACTGGCTCTTTCACTGCTGTCTTAAGCTGAGAGGAAATGTTGAAAAGTGAGTGTGTTTCTTGTTTTAGAGAGTACGTGTGAAAAACTTTGTTTCTTTACTTAGCTTTTACGGATTTGACTTAAATGAGCAGACTTTCTCCTTTCTGGGTGTTCAGGTTTCTTTCATCTCTAACCTTCCATATTAGATGCAAGCATACCTCCTCACTAACAACTCTCCTTTCTCTGTGGAGAAGAGGAGACAGAGGGCAGATGTCTCCTTTCATTTATTTCCAGAGTAATAGTATTGTGGTGCGGGAGAGCATAACATTTATTAAGCTATTTATAAATTGTAGTTGGAATATATACATGTCAGATGTGATTCCATTCCAGTTGTTGTGCCATGTGCTCCAGCAGCATCCCAGACTGTTCAACAAGGAGGCCACATTATAACCTATAAACATCAAAATTTTTAGTCTCCCACTGCAGTTGTTTCAAGAAATGCATTTGTGACACCCCTTGGTTTGAATTCCAAAGTGTATTTGTTTAATGCTCTTTAAAGCTTGTCTCTGTAAGTATTCACATCTGTCTTTGAATTCTCTATCCTACAGAATTGTGGTGCAAGAAATGTCAAGATGGATCTTGACTCCACCTCCGTCCCTACCCCCTCTAAAACCACTTAGCCATGCTGAAGTGCACTTTGTCCGTAACTAGATATAAAGGCCCTTGTTTTGCTCCATTTGGAGAAGCCGCAGTGTCCAAAGCATTGAGTGTAAAGCGCACATCTCCTTGTAGCCTATATGTAATTTTCTGTGCAAATATGTGTTTTGTTTACAGAGGGGGAAAAGGTTCATTGGCAAACCAAGCATGAAGTGGAAAAAATATGATTCTGATGGAGCATGAGTGGTCAGTTAGAGATGTGTGCTTTCTTTTCTGTCTTGACTATCCTAAGGTCATTTCTTTCATTCTGTTAGCTCCACTTTCTACCCCATCCAGCCCTCAAACCCTATTTTATCTCTTTAATTACAGTCCTCACGAGCAGACACATGAGTTATAGAATTAGGTGTAAACAGAAGAATCGTGCGCTGCAGTTTTGCATAATCTTTGACATCGGTCCTATGTGTGCTCTAGAGTAATATCTCCATCTGATGTTTGCCGTCCTTAAGACTGGAGGGCAAGAAGGAGATCCATACTTTCAAAAAGTGCTCCAAATTGAACGCCAAAGGGCCAGGCTTCTATACGGTGGGAGGCAATAGTGTGTCCGTGCAGAGATGACCCTTGAGACAAATGGGAGCACAAGTTTCCGATTGTATTACCGTCATAGAGACAAATATAATAACTACAGCTGGAGTTGGGATGCATTTTTTAGACAAAAGTGACTCGCCGCCCTCACTGACAGTAAAGGGGGGGATGTGAAAGTTGTTCAAACAAAGCCAGCTACGCTCGTATTACCTCAGATTTGAATGTTCTCAGTAATTTTGATGTTTTAAAGCAATAGAAGTTGTAATGATGAAGAAACATTTAGACTTGGAGTGGAAACTGTAGTGTTCCCTTTAGGCCACATGGCGTAACCATTTTATTCACAGTAATTAAACTTGCACTGCTCTTAAGCAGACACACATATCTCTTTTAGCCTGTGGTGTTTTTGCTCAGAGGTTTATCCAGAGGGAAGAGCAGCCAACTTTCTCACAACTGTGTTAGTACTCCTCTATTGTTTATTTTCCTCTGGATACTACTATATATGTGTAGTATTTACCATTAGTCTAATGGCCCTGCTATTAGACGGACAGTTTCAGGTTTCTAGCATCTGTGGAGCATGAAAGGAAGTCTGTTTACATAAAAAATATAAGATTTTAAGTTAATGCTTCAGACTTAGCATTTGCTCTCTGTACTGATGTTAAAGCGTGTTCCATGTCGTGGTCGCCTCTCGTTTCATTAGAGAGCCCCTCTTTGTGGGTTTTCCTCTCCGCTCTGTGAGGGCCTTATGGCGCCGACAAGAGAAGCAAAGAGAGCAAACACGCTGTGACAATCGTGTCCTCCTTTTTATTCAGGAGCTTTCACCATTGGCACGATGGTTGGCCAGGTTAATGTCTCCATACAGCATGTCAGCAGAAGCATCCTCTCCACTAGATGTGCACACTGGTGTGACGGCTGGCTCCGACCTGTTCGCTGGGGATATTCCACAGGAACAAAAACAACAGGACATTTCCCCACCCCCCACCCCCTAATTTTGGCACCATAATAAGAGGTATATGAGTTTGAGTGAAGGTGAGAAAGTAGGTGTTGTTTCTCATGTGTACAGAACCAAAAAAAGTGAAATAGAATGCAAAGACATATTTTGACACCATAGTTATTTCTGAACTATTTAATATACTCGCCGAGTGTCCATGGTCAGCTAATTTTATCGTCCCTGTCTTTATGCAGGCCCTGCTAAATTCACATCAGCATCACATGGACGAGTCACATTTCTTATCTTCACAGCAAACGTGTGAATCATGGTGTGGCAAACCTTGTTAATCTGCCTGTTTACAGTTTGTTGAGCGGTATCACACTATTCAGGGCACATGGGGAGACGTGGAGCCTCTCCAGACTTCTGTACAGTCCTGTGTCATTTACCGCCTGCATGACAGAATATGCAAACCATGCTTATTGGACCACTCCTCGCAGACTCGAGTGCGTTTGGCTATTTTGGACGGATGGTTTGACAAAGGCCAGCACTTCTCGAGCTTGCCGCACAAACGCTCCCATTTAAGCGTTTGGTTGACTTTAAAGGCGCAACGCTCCCTCTGCTTCTAAACAAATCTGACATGATTGTGTGCCACAAAGTGAGTCCATTTGCGCTTTCACTTGACCATGCGTCTGAAATGAAGGGACATTTAGGCTACATATGGAACAGAACGGCCGTCACATAGATTTGTTGTTCATATGCTTTGCTGAATGTGAAATTGCATCCAATTTGTTCGTGGTTGTTCTACACTTCCCAACACTCTACACAGTGTTGGGAATCAAACTGTGCCAATATGCACTTTTTTACACACCTGTGTGATCTGACAGCATTATATTAAAACAATCTTATCCATAAAAAGCGTAGTTGTGGAATGAGCTAGAAAGTTATCTTCAGTGGTAGAAAGTAGACAGCGGTGGTAGACAGCAACCGCTGTGCTTAAGTATAATGCTGAGGAACTGTACTTTACTGGGGGTTTCCATTCATTCTAGTTCCCTACATTACAGAGAAATATTGTGCTTTTTACTTCACTGCATTAATTTAACAGCTATGGTTACTAATTACTTTTCAGATTTACCATACAAAACATATGAGGAGTTTAAAAATGTTTCCATGCACTAACAATAATGATCTGATTGAGTGTGGTATTTTAATGGACTTTTACTTTTACTTACTTTACAGTGTGGTATTTTAATGTTACTTAGGGACATTATCTAAATGGTTCTTCCATTACTGTTTTTTATTTCCAGTGCTGAATAAAATGTTTGCACTGTAAAAAAACATGTTATTTTTACAGTAAAAAACTGGCAGCTGTGGTTGCCAGAACTTTACCATAATAAATACGGTAGAACTTTTTCTACTATTACCGTAAATATATATAGATATAAGTACTGTTGATTTTAAGTCTTAATCCATATTTTACTGTTAAAGACAGGAGCAGTTTTGGCACATGAAAATAACATATTGCAATTTACAGTCTGTAATATACAAAAAATACTTTATTCCATATAAATTCCTTTAAAATGCTGTACAAATAAAGGTTTTGCCATGAGATATCACAGTGTTTTACTGTTACAGAAACTTTAGGCTCTTTAGAGTTTACACTATTTTCTTACTGTCATGGTTTAACCGTTTGTTTGTTTTTCAGTGTGCCATCACTCTCATGATTAAAGTATGAAAAAAAGGAAAATTCAATCGTACATGATGCCATATATATTTTTTGCATTAAATATTGTTAATGCTTATAATTCAACCAGTTTTCTCTCAACATTTCTGAAAGAGTTTATTTTTATCAATTGTAAATCAAATACATAAATATACTTGCATGACTTACATTAATGACATTTGATTTGAAGAGAAGGTTTAAACTCTGATCAGCGATCAGATGAGTCACACGGGTGTGAGAATAAATGCTGTCCACAGTCAGTATATCCCTGGGATATCTAAGGTCTTCAGTGATCTTAGCCATGTGTGAGCTGTAAATAGAGAAATATATGCCGGGGCACAGTCTCTCAGATCCTCCATGATTAGGTTGCTTAACAGTTTAGAGGATGCTTTGAAAGTGAGATTTCTCCTCTCTTTAACTCATTGTCACGTTGTTTTTCAGGTCTATAGATTCTGCCTCTAATCTGTTTAGCTGTACTTAAATTGGCTGCGTTGACATCTCCTCGTTTTAAGGCTGGGATTCCTTTTTCCCCCTGGTCGAATACCCTTTCACGTCACTTAATATGCCATTTTGGTCTCCCAGGGACAATAATTGAGTTTAGGCGAAGTTTAAATAGCTTAAAGGACAGGCAATACAGATGGGCATCTCTGTGATTAACAAACTCCAGCCCAAGGTCTCTGTGTCAGGCGCTGGATTAGGACATTACGAAGAGAATGACAGAGCTTTTTGGCACTTTATTCCCTCTCAATAACATTCTTTCACATATTAAGTTAATTCCACCCCTAGGTAGGGACTTTATCATGCAGAAGACCTTAATCCACTGTTGTTGAGTCCATCTCGCCCGAGCTTTGATGAAGCCCCCCTGCTTTTCTGTGGGTGCAGCAGGCCTTGGTAAGACAAAGCACCCGTGACAGAGACAATAAGATGCAGCTTGAACCACAACAAAAAGAGGTTTCATCCATTGGAGTGGAGAGAAGAGGTGTTGTTGAAGGGAAAAAAATGAGAAAAAAAAGATCAAAGGATGAAGAAAAAGAAGACAAATTCGCGCAGAAGGGCCAACACTTCTGATCAAGAAATTTATCACTATTAACACTGTGAGTGCTTTTATTAGGTGTAGGAGGCCCCGCCCCACTGATCTCTTGTATAGCACTTTATCTGAGGGCCACCTTTGACCCCCTGTTGAAAAGCCCCAGTTGATATGATGAGCGTAAGCTTTGGGTGTTCTTTTAGATCTTATATTGGTACTATCCCAAATTGAAAAGGCGTGTTTGTGGTGCCAGCAGCCAATTTATCCTTTGGCTTCTGTCACTCTGCATGGGAAAAAAGATTAGTAGTCAGTTTCACCCCCCCCGCCAAGTGACCACCAAGGGAAATTGAAAAGTCAGAGCTTGAGACTTCAAAAAACATATTAGAAAGTTTTTGTGCTTCTAATTGATTCACTTAGCTGGTGTTCAACAGGAGTTTGAAGAAGTTTTATACATATTTAAATAAATATTTTAATTTTTTTTTGTAAAACAGAATCAGACTTTAATTGTTTTTTCACAGTATCGACACTAACAAAAAGCTGAGCAGAGCATATGAGCAGTCTATTGACCACTCTATTGAAAACATCTCTGTTGCAACACTGAATAGAATAATTAATTCAGTCACCTGTCTGAACTTAAGCTGTCCATTTGATTGTCAGTGGTGCTGAGAGTCTCTGAAGGTTTTGATCCTTCTAGCGCTAACAGATGGTTGTTGTGGCTCGGCCTGAGCTGGGAATCGCTCCTGAAGAGCAGACAGAGGGTTGCAGGGGGAAAATCCCCTGTTGCCGTCCCTAAGAAGACCATAAGCTTGAGCAGAGAAAAAGAAAGGGCCTGCTACTGGTGCTAATTACCCAGAAACCACACAGAAAGTGCCCACTGTCACTAACTGAAGAGGTTCACATCCCTTCTTACACAGATAAAAGGCGTAGTACGAAAACATTTCGCAGGGGACAAAGAAGGGAAGATTACCATAATCTTTTGGTTTGTATCCCCTGTAAGCTGTCCGTGTGTCCTTTTCCCTCACTCTTTCTCTTTCTCCTCCTCCTCCACCCTTTCTCGCTCACTCTCCACTGCTCTCTTGTTTCTTCTTGTCTAAAATCTGGTTTGAAGCAGCAGAAATGGTGGGAATTGGCTTTGCAGCCTAAGCCTGACAGTTGTGTTCTTCCCGCCTTCCTGTGATCATCCCTGTCATTGGTGGGCTGCTGTTGGGGTAATCAGACAATGGCAGGCGAAACGAGGTGTCACTGTGCTGACAGACCCCTCTTCATGTTATGTCATTGTTAATCCTCAGCCTTCAGACCGCTCCCACTGCTGCTTTCATCCGAGCATTCTCCATGAAGGGGATAGGGATAAATATGATGCCTTCATATTTCTACATATCAAAGTGCTCTCTAGCGGCTGTTTTCTCCCTAAGTGGTGAGGGATTGTACGGCACACAACTCAGAGCGAGAACTTTTTAAATGAGGACATCACAGCCGGCTGCACCACATTGGCTCCCCGACTGTCCCAGTCACAGGAAGCCTGGACCAAAGCCAGTCACACAGCCAGGAAAACAGCCACTTTAAATGCGTTGCATAAACGCTGTCTCCTCTGGCTGAAGATCACCCCAGAGGTCTGATCCTTTTACCATCCGGGGCTGCCTTAGAGCACCTCTGCAGAGCTCATTGGAGACTGTGATGAGGCGTAGAGACATAGCAGAGGAAATGGTTTCAATTAAAGGCAGAGAGTGACGAGTGACACTAAGAGTCCCGTGTCTCTGTGAGAACAACAGCATAGAGTGGTAGAGTCGCCGACTATCATTATCCAGCGCTTTCATAGCATCTAAAAGCTCCAAACATTCAGATTGATGGCAGAATGTGTGCTCAGTGTATAAGACATCCCATAAATGGCTCCGTTTTCACTCTCTTGCTGTCTTGCTTTTTTTGGCTTCTGAGTGGGTGGTGTTGAAACAGTGACAGGAAACCTGCTAGTTTTGGTAAAATCTCAAGTTTATGAACGATTATACTACTTCTCAACAGTGTGGCGAGCACTTTGCATATTTCTCTCATGTCAATGTGAGTATTTTCATTCAGATGGGAAGTCATTACATTTCCTCAACATGCCCTTTAGATCAGCCGCTGTTTGGTTCACTGTGTTTTGAGATTTAAGACAATTTCTGTTCACCCGCCTTAAACGCAGGTCATGGTTTTATTCATCCTCCAAACAAATACTGATTTGTGTCTTTTCAGATGTGACACATTCAGCTAAAATACACTGAGCCTTTTTATTTTAGTGCTGGGTTTGCTGAGCTCTGATTGCATTTGAAAGTGATGCCACAGGTCTGTTCCCATTGTGTGTGTGTGTGTGTGTGTGTGTGTGTGTGTGTGTGTTTGTGTGCTGTGCTGTGAGTCTGTGCCTCGTTTCTTTGACAGCCTCAGTGTGAGACTGATGTTTCAGAAGGTAGACATGTGTGCTCCCTGTAACGCTGTGTTTACAGAGCCTCCCCACCAAGTCTCTGCTCACTGCATACATGGCACAGAAGGCCCAGATGAGATAACACAGTTTACTGCTGCTCTTTCTAGTGGATGGCAGCAGCAAGGGAAAAGGCAACTGGTGGACAAGTTACACTATGGCTCAAGCTCTTCAGTTAATAATAAGGAAACAAAATCACAGCCAGTTTTATCACTGTTGTCATACTGACTCATCAATATGAGGGACAAAAGCAGTCTATTGTTCAGCCATGGTAGAAAAAGCATGTAATGATTTGGTTTTCTTTGGTTGGTTTAAATTACAAAGTCAATGTATGTAGACAATGTATTAAAGCTGATCATTTAAGCTTTAGCATAGCATCTCTTGCAGGGTCAGTATTGCCTCCACTGTCTCACTAAACCAATCTCTACTGAAGGGGAGTTCTATATTCAACAAAGTGTGTATTGTCGATGCCTGGTACTTAAACAAAGAGTAGCTCTTTAGAAAAGACTGACTTGGGGTGCCATGTAGTTCACCTGGTAGAGTGTGCACCCCATGAACAAAGGCTGAGTCCTAACTGCAGCAGGGTGGGTTCGATTCCAACCTGTGGCCCTTTGCTGCACGTCATCCCCCTCTCTCTTTACCCACTTTCTTGACTTTCTACAGCTGCTACTATCAAATAAAGTCATTTACCCCCTTTTTTTCATTATCAGATATTTCTCTGTCTCTTTGTCAAGGGTACAAAAACTGCTGACCATTTTGGAGCTCCAAAGACACCAGAATCCAACTCCATAGGAACAATCTGTGGTGTTACGTTCACTGAAAAGAACACATTACATATGCCCTGAAACAACTCTCATTGTAACACAAGTCAAAATGACAGCAGAAATGTCTGGCAAAGCTCACAGATTGGATTTCACAGAGCAGAGCACTTGTCTATTTACCCCCAGATTCCTGTTACAGTCAATCTGCATCTCTTATTTAACCTGACCAGGCTCATTTACAGTAGAGGAAACTAGGAGAAATGGAAAAGAAGCAGAAGATGTTGCATTTTTAATCCAGGACATTGGGTAGTAGATTTTTTTTTGACAACAAACAGCACTTACAGGCGTGTTATACACAGAAAGATTCTCCTACCCTGGAGCCCTGTTGTTGAGAGGCAGACAGTGAAGTGCTGGCCCTGAACCAGTCAGCTAAAGATCATTCTCCATTAAGGATCTCCGGCAACATCAGTCTGTCACTGAATTCAGGATCTGCGCATACAAATCCCCAAACTGGATTTAGAGAAGCAGCCCTCCCCGAGTTGTCAGAATCATAAATATGCCCCAGAGTCCTCCAGCCATAGCTGAATATTTACTCAAATCTCTAACTGTTTCAGAATCAGCCAGGGATCATTCCGGAAAACTGCGAAGAAGAAAAAACTCTTTAAGAGGCTCTGTGGGATTTCATGGCATAAGTGTTTTAACCATAAGCAAGAGTTGCTTTAAAAAGTGTATATATACACACCTAATGTATTTTTCATCCTCCCCAAACTGTAATGGGACTGAACAGAAGTTCAGTGTTTGGGCGCCTTCTGAACTAATTACAATCACTATCTATAATTGAGAGGCAAATGCATGGAATATCGCTCTACATCACAATTCATTTTAGTGACAAAGCATTTCAGAGCAGCGGGTGACTTTTTTTGTGTAGTAGCTTATGCCTGGGTGGTGCAGTGCTTGATTCCATGACAGAGTTTATTGAAATGATTTAGTTTGTAGCGGGCTGCGTCCAGGGATTTGCTGTCCAAAGGTGTTGGGTCTGGAATTTGAGCAGCACTTCTTCGTGCTCCATTTTCCTTTGTTCTGTTTGTCTTAACACTTTATGCTTGCTGGATATCAAGCCTACTTTAATGATTCTCTCTTCGCTCGTGCAGTTAGAGAATATATTTCAAGTGTGTTGTTTTGAGGTTTATATTCAGACTGTTTCACATCATCACACTGTAGATGTTATGCTTTTGCTGTATTGTAAATGCAGCCATGTTATTAGTCAATTGGCTCACAGTCCTTTGTTAACTAAATGGATCCTGTGTGTACAAATCCCCCTCGGCTGAACCTGTAGCATTCTGGCTTTGTGTAAGCTCACACAAAAAGGGAGAATTTACTTAATTCCCAAAAAGACAATAACCATTGGGTATATGAGGTTGTGCTCTTTGGTCCCTAAATCTATTGCCACCAGATGGGATGTTTTATTTGATGGATCTTTTCTACCTTGTTCATATTCTGCAGCTGGTATAAAAAGATTTAGATGCTGCTTACTGCTCTGTTGTTCTGTCATCTTGGATTTGTGCATCCGTGTTGGCCTAAATATGCTTTTTCTCCGGTGTGGCCGATGCCGCGCTCTTATAGAACCCTTGATCAAAGGATAATGCACAGACTGTCACTTGGCCTCCCTTAGCAGTTGGCAAGAGCGCTCTGAATTATTCAAATGCATTCTCATGAATACTTGTGCAGCTTACAACACTGTTGATGGCAAATAACACTTATCTAAATGGAGTAACATATCCTCTTTTGTAATTCTTACAGTAGAGAGCAGTATGTTCATATTCAGAGCCTTTAGTGCTGAGGTTTGGGTTGGGTTTTCCATTATTATATTATTATACACAGCAAGTAGCACACATTTCTTTTGTGCTACTCTGTACTGTAAATCAGTGGCTCCCCAACTCAGGGTTAGGACTCCTCAAAGGGGCCCCAAGATAAATCTGTAACTACATTTACTCAAGTACAGTTTTGAGGTACGTGTACTTTTTAAGAAATTACATTTTACGTTACATTATACATCTACACCACTTATTTGACAGCTGTAGTTATTAGTTACTTTGAAGATCAAGGTTTTACAAGCAAAACATATAATCACGTCTAAAATATAGTACCCTTGTCATGGATTAAACTACCTTATAAAGGTGTAAAATTAGCTTTCACCCATTACAACATAAAATGCTGCACACACAGTAATGCATCAGTAAAAACCCAATATATGACATTGAGGGGGTCATTCTTCAATCTTCCTTCTCATTCTTCTTCTTGAACCTTCAATAACTGTCTTTTCTAGCTGTTTGGGGGCTGAAGTTGTGAACAGTTTTTGATTATAATGTCCTGGAAAAACACATTTTTATTCAACACCATAACTCAGGAACAGAAGGGGAGATTGTGACCATATTTTACAGTTGGTCAGGCACTGCATTGGTGACTCAAATGTCATTGTGACTTCAAAATAGGCTTTCAAGCTAAATTTAAAAATGAATTGGCCGATTCCAGATTTTACACATTTGTTGACAGAGACAAAACAATATGTAAACAATACAGTATGGGCTTTCATCTTTCCATTTCATCCATTCTCGTTTACAGCTTCATTCTGAATTTTGAGCGTGATTGGAATCACGTGACTGCAAACAACGTACTGGAGTGCACCTATCTAATAAGCTACGCATCTAAAAATGCCAGGAGAAAACAAAAGCACCACATTATTTTTTGCTAAACCCTACAATAATCCATCTGGACACTTGTATCTGTTGAGCATAAACATCTATGATGATCCTTCATTTATCAATTAAAAAATGTCTTCAATAAAATCATGCCCTACATATACCATCAATACTCTTTACACCTCTTATATGATTTCTTCAAAGTCTTCCATCTATATATTATGAGTCTGGACAGACATGGATGTAAACTGAATTGACTGGTCAGTGGAGGCATACAACTGTGGGGCGGTAATTCTACTCTTTAGAGCTTTTGATCTGAAAAAAGCTGCCTGCTGTGGCCAAAAACAACACTATGAAAGCAGTAAGCGTTCATCAATACCAGTGAGTCATTTCACATGGTTTTCACATTGTAATTTGTTACATTATTATTATAAATATGTTGATTATAGCTGCTTTATGTACATTTTGCTTATATAATTTCTATTTCTGTGTGAAGTGAAAGATCTGAACGCATTCATGACTTGTGCAACCAATGAGCATACTGTCATGAAATGAAATGTAATAGTTTTATTATGTCCAATTCTAGCAGCCAGATCCTCCCTTTAAAGGTTCTTGTACTGCTGAGGTCTGTTTGTGATTTTCTGTGAGGATTTTGGGTCATGTTTTGACACAGGCAGGGTTTCATGGGTTTAATAGACCACTTAGTAAGTGACTGGCCCACACCCAGGCTGCTCTGAATCACCTGCTGCAAGCAAACAGAAACATGCAGTGCAGAAAATCGAGCACCTTTGGATAGATATTTTTAGTTTTGTTCCTGTTCTATTGCTACACTGTGTTATGAGTTTGGACTATGCATTTTTTTGGTTAATTTATATATATAAAAAAAGTTATGTCTACTTACATTTAAGCAAGCATGTCAGAAGTGAGCAATCTATATGACAGCGCAGTCTTAATTGACTTCATAAAAAAAGGAATGTACTGAAGGCATTATGATGTAAGTATTACACAGTCCAAATATATAAATGTTTTGGTGCTTCTGTAAAATGTATGTGATCAAAGCGAAAATTTGGGGCCCACCAACAAGGAAATGTCTACCTTAATGCGCCTTGTAAAATTGTGTTTATCCTCTCCGAAAAGTAAAGCTATTGATTTTGTGGGCATCCGATGTCTCCTCTTTTTCCTTAAGGTGAAGTTTTGGAGCTGTGTTACTGACAGAGGTCAGAGGAGCCCAGAAAGACCGTGTGACTGCGCACAAGACTGTCAGGTCATCTTTTCAAGCCTCCTCTGATCTCGAAGCTCTGCACGCATCCCACAGATAGGCCAACTGAAAGATAAAGGTTGAATGTGCCTATGCATGAGTCGCTGTTGTTAGTACAGCAGAGGGAAGTGCCTATCAAATGCAGTTTTGTGCAGAAAGATTAAATTTGCACTACTGCCTACTCTAAATGTAAGAACACTACCCTATCTCACATCAGCAGTGTAGCAGTTTTAGATAGCTTAGGGCTACACCATGTGGATTTGGCATTAAAATATAGCATGTGGGAGTTGAAATCTTTCTCTCTTTTTTTTTTTAAATGTACTGAGTAGTGACCTCTTGGAGTATCTAATTTGGCTTCCAAATGCAATAGTTCAGAGCAATCACACATTCAGTGGCCTTTTTATTAGAACACGTGCCTGTAGCTGACAGGTGGTAATCTATCTATACATCGATAAAAATATATTTTGGACAATGTTTTGCTGCAACGACCCCTTAAGTGACAAATTATGCTTAATAACGGAAATGCATTTTAATTATTTCGTTTTTTTAGTATTTCAGTTATTTTTCAGTAGTATTGTAATTAATGTACTTATATTCATATGCATATAATTACTCATAAGCCAAACTATTGTTCTGCTGTAATTTGATTCAAGACATTAAGACAATAGTGCAATGGTGCAGAGTGCTAAGGATGCTGGAAAAAGTATTTTTCATGAAACAGTTTACTTTATATACATGAATTGAATGAACATGATAGTATACACAGTATATGCAGTGTGCATGACATTCATAGATGTGTGTATAACTTTAAGAATAGAAAATGTACAGGTACAGTGGATGTTTGTCTCTCTCTCTCTCTCTCTCTCTCTCTCTCTCTATCTATCTATCTATCTATCTATGTATCGCTTGCAGCCATTGTTAATTAACAGCCACTTAAGTAACTAATTATGCTTAGTATTTGCAGTCTTTTGTTTTATTTTTTTTTAGTAATATTGTAATTTAATGCACTTATATGCATTTAATTACTAATAACCAAACTATTGTTCTGCTGTCATTTGATTCAAGCTACTCTATGTATACATTGGGACACTAGCTAGTTAGCTTGCAGCTTGCTAATTGCTCATTAAGTCAGACACATTAAATAACTAATTATCCTGAGTGACATAGTAGGGATACACACTGTATATAAGTATATTCTAATCTTTATTTTTGTTTTCAGCAATTTCATAATAATAATAATAATAATAATAATTAGTGTACTTGTATGTATATACAGTAATTAATAAAAGCTAATCAAGTAGCCACTTTTGCTACTTCAGCAATCCCACCTTGACTGACACACTGGGTTTTTAGTTACTGGTCTGACCAGCCTCAGTTTATATCATATTGTTGAAGAAGAGTGAAGGGAGATGAATATTTCAGTAGCTGAGTGAGCATGAGGCACCAGCAGGGCTCATACCATCTTGTTTGCACTTACTACAGCCATTAAGTTTACAAGCAGCATTTGTATTTATCACCAGGCCTGGATGGTTAGAAGCAATCAAAAACCAAACACAAGGAGAGAAATACAAGGTTCAGGTTGGCATGTGAAGAAAAACTGAGGTGAAGTGCTGACATGCTGATGTCTTAGCAGATAACACTTAAATCATTTTCCTCCAAAACTTCACTGGTAAGGGTTCAAAGAGATATAGCCATAATACAAATTTTTGGAGTAAGTAGTGGTGTTTGAAGTTATTTTATGGGATTTTGCTGTAAGGCCCAGAATTGATTTGCAGAAGGGATAAAAGGAAGATACTTTATCTTCGGAGCTTTGTCGGAAAAAGCTTAGCATCCATTGGTAGTTCCGCCAATATGCCTGCAGGGCATGGAGGTAGGGTGAGAGGGGGGTTGCTGGCATTGACATTATATACCAGAATGAATTGTGCTGAGTTTACACCTCCTGCTGCTTACGTTCTGCTCTTTCATAATCTTTCATGAACCATACAATGTTTTATTTAATGTCCTGGGTCAGAGAGAAACTTGAGAAAAAACAAATTAATAATGAAACGCATAGTACTGGGGAGGGAAAGAAGAAGAAGAAGAAAAAAACTTGGTTTGAGGCTCCTCAGCAAACAGGTCAGAGGGACCTTTTGAAGTCTACTGCTTCAGTGCAGTCAATAGTTTAAGAACTTGTGTTATTTCTGAATGTAAGGCCAGCTTGGACTTTTTCCTACCTGAAAATGCCAAATATCTCATTGCTGCTGCCCAGTGTCTCACTGCGGTCCTTGAAAGGCTATTCAAGCAGCCAAGAAAAAAGGAAAAAAAAACAACCTCTCAGTATCTCAGGTTGGTACTTCAGTGAAAACAGTCCATGACCAAGAGAAGATTCTGTAAATACTCTTTGGTTTCAAAAATGTAGAACACTGTATTTGCAATACTAAATGACATGTGATCCTGAAGGCTATTATAACTCACAAATAAACACACACTAATGTTTCTAAATTTATGTCAAACTATGCTACACATCATTTTACCCTCTGCTTGTTCCCTCTTCCCCTTTGACATAAGCTATTGCTATCAGTACCAAAGGGAGCAAGCATATGCCATGGCCATAATGTTTGTAATCCCTCGTGAATCCTCATTTGCCGTCTGTTTAGATGTGTAAGGAAAGCCAGCTCTTGGCCTCTCTGCCTCTCAGGTCTTAATTGGTTAATTACAGTCATTATTTGAACTGGAAGCAAAATCACCTGGCACCCTGACACCATGCTGGCCTTACTGGGGAAAAGAGGAAAAAAAAAAGGGTTTGAAAATCTGAGTGGATGTTGCAGGGGCCTCTAGAGGATGAATGAAGATGCCTGGTGTGTGATCCACAGGGTTGTGATGTATTCACACACATACACAAGACAGGCAGCATGCATATACAGTATATCCCCTCGCATGTATCTGAATTCCCCGTCTCCAGGACATTTCAGTGCTATCAGATGAAAAAGCTCCATGTCAGAGCTTCGGTACCTTCAGAGGAAGGTCCAGGGGCAGTGTGACTTATTCATGACTCTCCTGGTGCTCTCTGTCCCGGGTCTCTCCGCTCTGCACTGTAACCTGTAGTTGGCTTACAGACCATCTCTTTGCCTTTTCATATGCTGCAGCTTGCTCATCCTGTTTAAAAAGTAAACAGTAGGTTGCATCTGTGGTAATAATTAATGTGCAGGGAGAGAGAAAGGTGTTTATGTGGGGAAATGAGATGGCATTAACACCTCTTCCACTATGGAATTAGCTCCCATTGAAGGTTTATGCAGCCTTTACCGCGCATATTCCACCTAAGGCGTTTTCTTTTTTTCTTTTTTCTTTTTACCAGTTGTCTTTTTTGTACATCAGAGGACCTTTCAATGTGATATGTTAGACTGGTCATTTTCCATGCAGTAATTAGGCATGTATCTCTTTGGTTGAGAAGGCGTCCAGCAGTGAAAAAAGGAAAAAAAAACATGGTTACACATGTCAGCTCTCAGGTGTGAATGTCTGGGATGGTGTTAATTTGAAGCAGGACATTACTGGAAATGAGCGCCTGACATTATATGGATAAGAAAGGGTAGAAATATCAACCAAAACCAGCACAGAGGAGCAGTATTGTGCAACTAAAAATTATGTTCATTATGTTTTGATTAATTGAATAAATCAGTCAAATGCTTATCACAACTCCAAATAACAAAGAGATTCAATTTACAATCATTTTCAGCAGCAAATTGATGCATTTAGATAAATGGCAAAAATTGTATCCATGTTTGCAGAATAGTTCTGTGGATGTCGGTTGATTGGTCCACAACTTTGGTCCAGACTGAAAATATCTAATCTATTTGATGGATTGCCATGAAAACTTGTACAGACTTTCATGGTCCCCAGAGGATGAATCTCAATGACTCCCGTGACATTTTATTGACTAAATTGAAACCGTAAATATTTTTCGAAGGAAACCTAAAGCCGCCCATATTACATTTTTTATTGCGTAATGAGGAAAGGTTAATTAACGTACCTGGCAAGTGGCAAAAATCTTGATGGTAAACATATCAGTAAAATGTTTCCTTAAAACTTATTGTATTTGTTTTCTACCAAAGTAGGCAATGTTGCATTACTATCCACCCATAGTGACTACAGCATTATTCAAAACTCAGCAGTGACTTGAGACATACGATTTTTATTAACATTTAACCAAAATCATGACCTTTCTCTAAACTTACCCAAAGTGCTTTTGTTGCAGGAGTCTGCATGTGAACCCTGGACTGTTGTGTAACAGTCCTGCAATTTGGAGGACAGGTTGAGTGCTACCATTCAGTTCAATTGAATTCAATTTTATTTTTATAGCGCCAATTCATAACAAAAATAATCTCCGGACACTTTTTAAATAGAGCACGTCTAGAGCACTCCTTATAAAATTGAGGGTTGACATGAAGTTGATTGTTGGTTTTAATGAAAAATGTTCTATTATTCTATTTGAGCAATTGCTATAAAATTTAATACAGATATCCTAATAACTTTGCGGACCTTTCCTTTAGTGCCACCAACAGGTCAAAGTTTTCACTTTTCCAGTAAACTACCCCTATTTCTACTTAGAGCATTGGCACCATGAGGTTGACCACTTTGGTACAAGCTTTAACATGACTTATAGGCTACAATAAATCAGTTATCCACATTGTCATAATTTAAAGCTGCAGTAGGTAACGCTTAAAAAAATGACTCTCTGTCATATTTGCTCAAACTTTAACTACATCCTGATAGTAGTACATAACACAGATAATCTGGTTCCTCTGGTTCCTCCTAGAGCTCCAAATGGCATTTGCAAGAATCCACCGGGCCTGAACGAAAACAACCAATCAGAGCCGAAAAACATATAAAGATATTTTGGATTGGTTGAGTTGTTGAGTCTCATTCACAGTGTCTGTATTTTATGACATGGGAATGAGATTTAACAATCAACTATCTTTCTTGGCTCTGTTTTTCAATTAGGCCCAGCTGGTTCTTACAAATGCCATTAGGAGCACTAAGAGGAGCCAGAGGGACCTGATTTTTTTCTCATGTACTATTGTCAGGACACAAAATGTAATCAAATATATATAAACATTTATTTTTATTAAAATTACCTACTGCAGCTTTAATATTCTGTCCATCAACCAATCAATTATATGATGTATTTTCAATTTAAAATCAATTTAAAATTGGTTTGACACTGTATTCAAGCTCACTGTTAAACACAGCTGTGATATACAGCTATTGCATAGCAATACAGTTAAATATAGAGTGTACACACCAATGATTTAGGCTCTGTTCTAGCATGGCTTTATTCATCTTAATATTAGCTCATTGTGTACATGATTTAGCATGACAGGTGTTATACTTACTATATGACAGAAACACACTTCAGCTGTATTTAAATATATCTGGCTAATGCCCCATAAAATAGTTCAGCCGTCTAAATCTTTCAAGACCCCACTCTGAGCCATTTCTTTGAGACTTCTTTTTAATCGCCCATGCTTAAATGTTAATTGCACATACCTCTCCCAAACACACTCTTTTTTCCTTTGTCAGGGGCTTTTTGTTAGAGAAATATGTTACTAATGGCTTATGAATTAATAAGAAGCCAAACTGAATTAGACTTCCATGCAAGGTGATTGTGAAGAGCTTGAAAGCCCCAACATTTTATTCAGATTTCAGAATTTTCTGGACGAGTGGGTTCCTTTTTCCTGTGGCCTATAATGCATCCTTTGTCATCATCTCTCAGCAGTGATTTAGGCTGTGGGATGTTCTTGGTGTAATTTACTTACCCAAGCAGAGCCATTAATTTTCTATTATTGTGAAAAGATGATTCGTGTTTTGGAGGCTGTCTTGATTATTTATTTAGATACACAGCAGGGAAACATGAGGCAGTGGCTAATGGAATATAAAGTCACAGGCCTCATTCCCATTCTGACATTTAACTACAGAAGCGGCACATGTGTTAATGTGTCCTCCCCAAGCACCTTAATTCGAGTTGAAATTCCTAATGGAACTTGCTATCTGTGCTGGGCCTTTGAGACAGTGAGGGAGAGGGAGGGGGACACCAACTTAACACATAAATTCACTTGTCTGAGTCTTGGCTGTGCGTCTAGCGACTTAAATGCTCCACTGGTTGTATGTCTAGAGGGAAATGACAGCAGATAGTAGCATTTCTACTTGCACTGTTGCCTCCGATCCTGGTTTTATACTGTGACATGATCTTTGCTTTACTAAATCACAGCTATTCATACTTGTTTTTTTATTTGAAAATATCTGAGAATTCATTGGAGAAACTTCCTCATAAAGCACCCTTCATAAATCTGTATCACTAATGGCTTTATTAATAGTATTAAAGTATTATCTTATTCTTAATAGAACAGTTAAAATCCATTAGTAAGAACAATAAGAATAAGAAATACTCTCAAGTTTCTCACTTTCTAATAAGCCATTATGTCTGTAGTTATCAGTGTTGATATATCATTAAAGTAATAGTTTATTATGTTTTCAGAAACACAATTATTGGCTTTCTTCCTGAAAGTTAGATGAGAAGATCAATATCATTCTTATATCTCTCTGTTCAACAGGCTATTGCCAGCAGCCTTTTAGCGTAGCTTAACATAAATACTGGAAACTGGTAAAAACAGCTAGTTTGGTTCTGTCCAAAGGTAAAAACATTTACTTAGCTCACTACTTAACACGTTATATCTCATTTTTTAAATCTGTACAAAATCCAGAGTGTAAAAACAAAATGTTTTTGTTGCTGTTATGTGCTGGATTGTTTCCTGCCGAGGAGCAGTGACTTTCAGAAAGTGTTGTTTCTACACTTTAGTTTTAGTACACATTAAATAAAAAAATAAAATGTGTGAAAACTATTTATTCACTGTTTTGCTGAGATTTAGCTGAGAACATTGATACCATTCTTGTGTCTATCCGTTTAACTATAAAGCGACATCAGTGTCGGATTAGCTTAGTTTAGCATAGGCAGCTTCAGTATATCTTGTTTTAGTGTCATTTTTCAACTTTTTGTACAGATTAAACAAGATAGATGTTAAATCTAAAAATAAATTTGCCGTAGAACTGCTAGTAGCCAGATTTGTTTACCTTCACACAGAGCCAGGCTAGCTGTTTCCACCTATTCCCAGTCTTTTGCTAAGCTAAGCTAAGCAACTGCTGGCTGTATCTTCATATTTAATGTAAGACAGACATAAGAGCATTGTCAGTATTCTCAAAGAATTCCTGTCAAGCAAACAAGCATATTTCCCAAAATGTTAAAAATTCCCATAATAAATGGCAATAAGCCATATATTCTGTACACATTAGTAATAATAATAATAATAATAATAATAATAAGGATCATGATATTCTCACTTTCTAGAAAGCAAGTTTTGCTGATTTTTAACAACCGAAAATTTGTTGGTGCCAGATTCATGCAATTTCGTTAAAAAATGCTCTACTTATTTAGAGTCATAACTCAGTAAAATCTTAAAACACAGACATGATATTTACTGTTAAAGCACAGTGGGACTTACATTATCCAGGGATATTATTCACCTTTATTTAATCAGGCAGTCTCATTGAGATTAAGATCTCTTTTCCAAGAGAGACCATGACAACAGCAGACATACACAATCACACAATAGACAAGGAATTAACCGATATGTCCATCAATATGTCCATCATGGATAAATGTCCATAAATCCACTTAGAAATCATAAAAGGGGCATTTCTTATAATTTCAGATCTTGCTTTACACTCGTCATATTTGGAAGTTTTGTTTAATATCAAAGTAATCCAGTAATAGTGGTCTGTATGTCTATTGTTACAGTGCAAACAGGAACTGCTAATAGCTAATTTGGCATTCATAAACACTGTCCTAGAACATGTAAAGTACAAGACACATGCTGCTTATTCTGAAAATAACAACATAGGCCATGCCTGACTAAGACATTTAGTAAGTCTGCTAAAAGCCTGTAAATGAAGGGAGTGAAACCCCTGCAAAAAAGCCTAGGGTTTGAAAGCTTAATGTCTAATAATTTCGTTACTATAGTAGGCCTATCAGTAAATGATTTAATAACCATTCATAAAATCATTAAATAAATAATAAATAAATCATTAGGTACATCTTTTATAAAGACTAACTTATACTGCTTCCAATATTTGTTATCGGAGGGGTGAAAAGTTGAGCAAAATGCAGTCACACTCAAATGAAACTATGCTGAGTGGACAGAAATGTTTGCATGATGCGTTGGCTGTGAATCAGAGACTTGACACTCAGTCGTTATTACAATTAATGACAGCCTCTCGTCTGAATGACTAACGTGTGATGAAGTGGTATGACTCTTGCCTTTCTGGCTTTTCTCCAGTGCAGTGGCCAGGCTCAGTCAGGCTTGTTCACTTTACTGCAAAGGACATCTAGTGGTTACACACCCAACCGACTCACTTTATCTCCACCGCCTTCTGTCTGCAACCTGCACGACCTCACAGCCTCAACTGTCTAAGGTAGGAGTTGTAGAGAGTAATATCCTGATCATGAATAGTATGTTCTTCAAGGATGAGAATAGCTGTTAATTAAACAGTGTCTTTTAGAATAAAGCCAATAGAAATTGATCTCATAAAAGATGTGATGGGACAGAGAGCTGACTGACACAGTTGTAATCTCAGTATGAACGCAGTGCAGGCCGCGATAATTAAAGAGAAGAAGCAGTAAGGACATGGCTATTAGCAGGTTAATTAGGCAATAATGAAAGAGATACCGCAGGTTACTGTGGGCTTTAGCACAATATGATTCCTCGCCGAAAGATATAAGGTGGGTGTTAAATTTAATCCTTGCACATTAATAGAGAACGGCATACCTTCCAGTCAATTATTGCCAAAAGACTTCACCTGCTCTGCACAGTCACAAATGGAGAATTCAGAATAGATTCTATTTGGTGGCTGTCCACTCCGATTAGTTTGATGAAGCTTACAAAGCTTTTAGAGGGGATATTTGCGAATTTAGCAGGTGGCACATATCATTCATGGATCTCCTTATTAGGGAGATTGAAGTGTTTCATTTAATGAGTAATTCATTTCCTGCTACTTTTTGACCCACTTTCACAGAAGTAGGAGTACAGTGAGCATTTTAAAAAAGCCACTTAATGGTAGTTTCATAACCTTGAGTGTAGCGCCGTCCCAGTCACTATTTGACACCATCTTCATCTCTCTTTAAATATTCCATTTAATTATGAATCAGTGTCTGCTGTGATCAATACCGGCACTGAGTCGGAGCGTTTACAACCTGCCGTTCCAGAGAAGTGGCCTGCAGATGTTAGAAGTCAGAGGATGGGCGAGGTCAGAGGTCAGTGTCCAGCTTTATCCTTATCAGGTTAGAGTGACAGCCAAACCATGCGCTTCATCCACCCCCTCTAATTGACTTACAAATGCTGCGGTGCTATCGGTGTCAAGTAACTCACAGCATTAAGTATGGCTGTAAAGTCAATATGGCTTTATTAGTGGCTAGGTCTCCATTGACAGGACCTACTTGCACTTTTGACCTCAGCTAACTGTGATCTACTGTCCAGAGACCGCTCTTGAATTTCCCTTTTCTTTCCTTCCTTCCTTCCTCCCTCTCTCTCTCTGTCATTATCCCACCCCTCAATGATCATGTCACCCTCTGACTCCAAATCCCGGAAGAGCGCAGGCGGCCAGGAAATTCGACATTGTTGCTTCCCTTTTTAGGAGTCTATCGGTAAACCTTGCTAATCCACAAATCCAACCTTGGATTTGAGCCGCTGAGTCTGAGGGGAAAGTAATTGGGTTGTTGCTAATAATTGGATTTTCTGCTGCTTGGTTTAAAAAAAAAAAAAACATAACAACCAATGTCCAGGCAAGAACAAGCCCGCACCCCTTTAAGCTTCAGTTCATAGGTCGAAGCAGGCCCCAGGTTGCGCACATAAAATGATTAACATTTAAAATCTGCTTTCAGCCACTGTGTTTTAAATAGTGCTTTCATGAAAGCTCTAATTTTTGATAAGTATGTTGTAAGTCCTCATTATATGATCTGAAAGTGTCATTAATGGAAATTCAAAGAAAGTCATTAGTTGCCTACATTACAGGAGAAAGGTGACATAAGGGTGAGAAAATCACAGACACATATAAAAACGCTTATCAGGTTGAGGGCTGCTTCACTACAGTTCAGAAGCAAATAGTTTTACTCCATCACATTTATGTGACAGCTATAGTTACTAGTTACTTTACAAATTAAAATGTTATATTGAAAAATAATAATAATATAGATTAGGCCAGTGGTTCCGAACCTGGGGGGTCAGGACCCCTGCTAGGGGTCGCTATAGAAGGGTAGTAAGTGTAATATGAAATATCTAAAAAATATGTCACTTAAGCAGGGGCCATTAGTTTAATGATAGGAAAGGGGTCCCTTAAGGAAAAAGGTTGAGCTACCCAATGAATAGTTTAAATAAGCTCCATCTCAAAAACACTTACATACTGTTACTAAGATTTTTACTATAGGACAGTATGGTAGTGCTGCTTCTGGATTAAAGGAGCTGAATACTTCTTCCACCACTGCCCCTGCAGCCAAAGTGAGTCATGGTCCAATTTAGAGTTCAAACACGAGTTGAGGCATTGGAATTTGTCAACAGATTTGTTGATTAATACATATTCAACTGCTTCAGTACGATCAATGGCTTCATAAACAAAACTGATGTCTCCCAACTGTGTGAAGACACTCAATGTCTGCAATGCTTTCAGGAATCTATTACCATAAGCAGTGGTGGAAGAAGTGTTCAGATCCTAAACAAAGTATATGTGTAAAAATATTTAGTTCTATGTTCAAAATTCTATTTCAGTTTGGGTAGAGTATTATCAGCAAAATACACTGAAAGTACTCGTACACAAACTCTACTCTTACTGTATACAGAAATGGCCTTTTTTAAAAGGCCTCTTATTTAATCATCATTCAATCAGACACTTGTGTAAGCAGCATTTTACTATTATAGCTGGTAGATGTGGAGCTACTTTGAACTACTTTATATAATGCTAGTTTAACCTATAACAATGCACTTTTTTTAATGTTTAAATTGGAATTAAGTTGTTATGTAAAATCTCAATATACAATATACATTGATAAGATGAAGTGTCTTAAAGTGACTCCTGAAATGCTCAATCTGCAGGTTGAATGTTCTTGTGGACAACATTCAATATGTTAACAAGTTCTGTGAAACTGCCTCAATTACTCACCATTTTAATATATATCTAGTAACATGTTAAATTAAGTCTGTCTGTGAGTCAAAAGCTTAAAAAGTGACCAGACTGTTACTTTTGTTGTAATTGGTGAGAAACTACTCCTGGCAGTCTTAGTTGTAGAGGCTGTATTCATGGGTTGGTTGAAAAAGTCCACAAGAAGCCATGGGCAGCTACGGAAATGAGCAGCGTACCACATGTTGGGTCTGTGGATAGACCAAGGGAACAACAATGCTCCCTATCGTGACTTTGAGATCCCAGCCCAGATTATTGGGAAGGAGCAAACTTCACGTTGCTTTAAGGGAAGAGTGGAGGGCTCGCCGCTCTCTCCTGCAGCTTACCACCACCCTGGATGATACAGTGAAGTCATCCTGATTGTTTTCCCTTGTGAAGCCATTAGATCTAGAGACATGCTGGCTTCACAATGCACTGCTCTAACGGCCAACATCCACCAAACAAGTTCTCTATACAGCAAATCCATAGGCTCCTACAAATGTTATTATACTGTAGATCCCTGCTGGGTCCACAGAAAGTCAGTTTTGTGTTGGGAGTCCAGAAAAAGTGCAAGGTTTCCGTCTTGTGTGGTTTTGTTGAGAGGATTTTTGGAAATGTTAGAAATGCTTGCTCTTCTAAGGTCATATTAGTGTTATTTCCTATTTAGTATGTAAATTCTACCAATAGGGTGCATCTCTTTGGTGGGGGAAGCATCAGCATTCATTGATATTAATCAAATATGCTGAAGACATAAGCTTTTGTTACTTTTGTCACAGTTTTGTGAATTGTGCATCTGTTTTGAAAACTCATATTAGGACATGGAATCAAAAACAGAGCAATTATACTAACATGATAATACAACTATTGTATTAATACCACTTTTGTAGTGGTGGCAGTAAAACTACTAATAGTATCAACATACTGGGGCCCCACAGACAGCATCTATCCCTCAAAGACTGAGATGTGGCTAAGAAGGAGAAGAGGCTCAGGCAGGAAATCTGCTCCCCATCATTTTCTGTATTACTGCGCACTAAAGGTCAAAGCTAAAAAATCTTCATGGAGTGACTACAATTATATATGATTTTTGCAAGTGCGAGAACAAAGAACCGAAAGAGCACAGGCCTTTTCTTGCAGTAATTTTTCCGAAAGCTCTAATTTTGTAATACAAAATAAGGGCAAGTTAGAAGCACTAGACGATCCTCGAGTAATGGAAAAAACATCCTGTAGATTATGGAGTCTGAAATTGGGTGAGGCACTGGGATTGTATTAACACAACAAAGGGAGGGGGTAGAAAGCATAGGAGGAGGCAAGTGTGTGTATGTAAGCAATCACACATGCATACACGCTGAACATTTGGATGCACATGGGCCATTCTACATGGACATGGTAGCAAATGAATTCACTAACATATAATGTTCCATTCACTGTACTGCACATAAGGACCTGACATTATAAATGAATGTAAGAATAAAGAGCTGCATGAATGGTATCCTCTGAGCAGCACCTAACTGTGTCCACGTTGATATTTCAAATTTTGACTTTCCTGTCCTGCCAGCTTTCCATAGGCAGTGCTGATGAGAAGCAAGTCATAATATATATCCATGCATTGTGCCGAAAGTGAAACATTAGGATTTTTCTGCTCCAAAAATAGCATATGTTCACATTTATGCTTTGTTTTTATCGGAAAATTAGCAGGATTGTAGAAGTAGCACCACACAACTTTAATAACAATCTGTTATATTAAAAATAGACATAATACTCAAATTCCTTGTATTTTTTAAATCTTATAAAATATTATTTTAATTATTGAAGATACTGTGTTTGGATTGATAAAGGTAAAATAGTGGACTACACCTACGCTTATAGACAGTATCAAATTTAGAATATAAATGTACTTTGAAAGTAATATAATTAATTATAAGTGCATATAATTAGACTGTTATGAGATTGTCATCCGTTTTTGTATAAACATTTTTCTTCATAGAGGTCGTTGAGTACTTTATATAGGAAATAGATGTAGGTGTGTTTAATGTTTAGAGATGATCTGTTTGTCCTCTATCCCTGTTTAAAGACATTTAAAGTAAGAGAAAAGTCAGCTATTATTAAACGTGATGAATTATTGACATTAGGGGTCTATCTATATGGGGTCTGTGTAATAAAGACAATGCCGCTCTGCTGTTATTATGATTGTGTTGGTACTTGATGTCAGAAACAGCATGTTGCTCAGAAATAAGGTTGTTAATAGAGCAACGCAGAGAACTTTTGATTTCCTCTTAAGCACAAACAACAGAATGAGAGTGACTTTGTTCTCCCACCATTGTCCACCCAAGTTCCCTCTTTCAGTTTTCATGTCTCAAAAGCCTGCATTGTCTCCCAGGACACAAATAAATCAGTGTTCTTCCCTTTTCATCTATGTTGGAAAATAATTAAAAAGGGAGTGCTGAATTGTGTACAAGCTGATTCCTCTGTTCAGTAAGCCACCTTCATCTAAGAAAAGCCCCCTTTTTTTTCTTAATAATATGTTCTGCTCTGTTTAAGATTGAGATCAAATACTCTCTCATAGAGCTAGGGTAATTAGATTTCACTATGTAAATGGCCTTTAAAGCACACTCAGAGTGTGAGATGCTGTGCTCACATTTGTTCGCTGCACTGCTGCCTCCCTCAGGTCATTTGTGTATGAATCACTTGGCATCGCTCTGCACTGAAACACACAGCTCTGCCACAGAAACGAGCCCACATAAACACTGATAGGAAGGCATTAATACTAGCAACTCAATGTGTCGCTTTTAAAGCACCCAAAACACAGCTTTAATTCATAAACGCTGTACAAATTCAAAAGCAGTTGCTAAGTGTAATTTTTTATTTTTATTTGTTTTTTGTGATTATATTTGCCAAAATAAATTGCAAAATGAGCCTGACCTACAGATACAACTAATAACCAATTTATTATGCTGTGATGTCACACATATTTGTCTGTTGTTATAGCAGTGGAGTGTTCAGTTTTTTAAAATATATTTACTAAAACATCCCAAAAAACATTATGAAAACACCACATTAAATATTAGCATTCAAAAGTAACACAATCATTTGCCAGATTTCATGCACCTCAAAATATAATCCATATCTAATTGATTAAATACGGCTGTTTTGCAAATATGAGTAAACAAAAAACGGCTGTAAAAATCAACCCTTATCATTTCCAACAAACAGCTATGAGTTTGGCCATATCCTTATGTGTCTAATTGAGACGTGCGGTAGCTTTTACTGATGGATTTGTTATTATTATTCATATGTCATCTTTGGGTGTAGGGGGGCTGGTTGAGGGGGGTAGGGGGGTGCGCCTGTCTTGCTAGTGAGGCAGAGACAGCAGCTATTGTCTTGAGGAGACAAAAGGAGTAGTGACATCACTAATGTTTCAAAAATAAACAGCAGGCTCCTATTATGTGGTACAGTTAAAGCCTGGAAAGGAGACCATATGTTAGGCTGAGGGCTATGCTGCTGAGAGTAGCCACGCATTTCATATCACTGACAAGTCTCCTCTCCCTCAGCCTTGTCAAACCACTGTTGTAAAACAATTAAGCTCCTATTAACATATATTTTATTAATTGCCCTATCAACATGGAAACACAGACATGTAAATGCCCCAGCCTGACAGCTTTAGAAAAGCGTAGCGTGGCAGCTTTCTCACAGATAGTGACAGCTGAAGGAATCAGGTCAGATTATATGAGCATGGACAACTCAACAGATTTGTTTGCTATTGATAGCAGCAATCAATTCAATTAGTTGTCTCTCATACATTGAATGGCTGATGAGATTAGCAGTGGTAGTGTTTTGTCATTTATTGTTTAATGTATGCATGGATTTCTCTTTCAAAAGAAAAAGCTCTTGATTTTTTTTTTTTCATTGTTCAGTGACTGTTTCATAATTATTGCCTCACAGCTTTCTATTTCCTCTGGAGTAATTGGACTGCCCTGTTAGATTATCCGGTCTAAATTGCAATACTAATTATAAAGCCTAACAGTTGTGTCGCATCAATAGTCAATTAGGATTAATTAAGATAGGAAGTGACAGCTGACGATTAAGCGCATCAGTTGCAGTTCAACAATGTAGAGGTCAAATGATCAAGTTCTTTTCTGTTACAGGGACGTTAAGCCGCCTTTCAAAAATGCTAATGTTTTTTTTTAACTGACATGATGTTCTGAGATCACATGCACGGGCTGCTGTACAGTTGTATTATTTATTTTATTGTATGCAGATTTGGACGTGGCCCATTGTTATCTTGTCCCAGTGACAGAACAAACGATTTCATAATTGATTATGCTTCTAATTACAAAGCATACAATTAGTGGAAGTTATTGATAGTTCAGCATGTGCCTTTTAACCCCGGAGCTGTCCGTCTACTCCCAGAGGAGATGTGTGTCCTTCTGTGTTAATGATGGAAACGACTTTTAGATAACAAGGATGTCCCAGACAATCAGCTGTGTTTACACAGTGACCTGGACATTTACTTGGTTGGCCTCTGTATCTCCCACTGCCTTTATATATGCCAGCATCACTCTAATTACACAGCAGCAAACCAAACCAACTAGGCGTCTACTACATCAACAAGAAGACAAGAATATCTGAATTTAAAGCTGATAATTAAACTTGGATTTGGATTTTTATTTTATTTTCAAATGTCTGTTTAAACTGGACCTCAAATGGCTCTGAGAGATGTCATGTTTTCAAGAGAGACGACATATTTCATACACAATCTCTGCAATGTTTTAATAGTTAGCCTCAGAGCTTTTCAAATGTCAGGAAAGTTTACGGTTTCAGGACTCTTTCCTTATCTTCTCAGTTAGTTACTACTTCAGTGCAGTGATTCTCAACCTTTTTTATCTGATGTACCCCCACATCCTCGTCATGTTTCAAATGTGTTCATTTCAACTGATTTCAAAGTGGATATAATGCTAAAAAAGTGGATATAATCTTTTTTTCCCCCATACAATTGGATTGCCAGCTTGGATTAGTCAAGTTTGTATTATCCATTACTTTTAGCTATCTAATTCAACTGTTAATGCATTAGATTGAGATCATTTATACATTTATTTTGGCTAATTACCAACTCTGCCAACCAGGTTATGTTTCGGTGCCGTTTGTCTGTCAGCAGGATTACAGAAAAACTACTGGCCCAACTTTCATGAAAACTCGGTGGAAGGGTGTAGCATAGGCTGGAAGAAACTATTAGATCAACTGTTATACCTACTACAGTAAACAGTGGTTGAGCATGCAGATTTGCAAATTATAGAAGACTGGACTATTGGCATTGTTCCTTCTAGTTTCAAATGTTGAGTATTGCTAGCTTGCTAACCAACTAGTTTTCCTGCACTGTCAATTGTATTGAGGTGATATAACTTTTACTTGGCAGGTGTGTACAGTCCAGTGCATGCTTAGTGGACAGGTATTAGTGGAGCAAGCCTTTCTGTGTTTTCTAATAAATATTTAAAATATGTTGTTATTATATATGCACATGGATTAATATCAGTATCTTTATATACAATCTAATATTCTATAATAATTATTTATCTTTTCTGGAGATAAATCTGTATGCTGCACAAAATCCTCTGGAGAATGTTCAGGAGCTGATATGTTGTAAGCAAGTGCAAGGACTGTGTTCAGTCCAGTGAGTCTGTAAAAGGGCTGGAGTGCTAGGGGGCATACTTACCCCTGAGCTCCCAGAGGAGCAATGTTATTATTGGTAATAAGAAGCGATAAATACAGTGTGAGGGAAACGTATGCCTCCATAGATGTTACACTCCACTGGGTGTAGGCACCTTTGAGAGTTGCTGTAGATGAATTTGAATGAGTCTTTTCCCCAGAACCAAAAAAAAAAAAACCTTTTAGAATTTGTGCAACAGCTAACAAACAACTTTGTTAAGAAATGTTAGTTTAGGACATCGCAGATTCTGCAGTACAAAAGAGCGTGGCATCTGTGCTTATGACAATTTCAATAGTTTAATCTTTCAGTGAGGGCGGTGGAGTGGGGAGCGATGCTAAACTACTGTCAGGACAAATATTTCCAGCAGAGTCCACTTGTATAATGGAATGAAAAAAAAGATATATAAGCAGGCACTAAAAGTGTTTCTTCTCCTCTCTTGCCCCACGGCATCAGGCTTTTTCCTTTCCTTATCCAGCACAAAGAGTGCATTGTTAGCACGGCCATTACAAGCAGTCTTGACAACACTGGACAACATATGGCTCAAGGGAGAAAGCTATAGATTGCAGGGATGGGAGAAATGGGAAAGTTCATCAGACCCATCTCATCTGACCTCAGTTGGTTCTGGGGAAGAATGCGCTGGGACGCGAACGCTGAATAGACAGATTTTCCAAATGCTTTGAATTCCGTTAGGATAGCGAGAAAGAAAAAGGCAAGATGCTCAAAGAAATGGATTTGGCCTATAAAGTGTAAGTGGCGTGATGCCAATTTCTTCAGAAGGATGACATTAGGGGACCGGTTGTATTGATGGCTGCACAAAAAGGGGTAAAAAGTGCACACAATTAGGAGTCAATTGAAGGAGCAGGAGATTAGGGCTGATATATTTTAGCCCTATAGCTTTAGGACTTTTCATTTTGGAAATACAAAGAAGAAGAATGGAGGAGAGTGTTCATCCTTAAATGCCCTTTTTTCCTCTGTTCTTTTATTTATTTTATTTTATTACTGGTTGTTTTATTTTTTTGTTTCTTTTTTTTTTTTTTTCGTGGATGATAACCACGACCCCTCTTGGAACAGATGTATTACTTATGACACCCCAGTTTTCATCCGTTCAGAATTTTTACATTAGAGTTAAATCTCTGCAGCTGGAATCTCACGGCTGAGTTAGCCGGAGCCCATAAAATATTGAAACCTTCAGAGCCACTGGCAGGCAGGTTGAGGGGAGTTCATGTCCAAAGCCAAGCTTCAGATTCACAGACATCCCAATAGGAGTGTACTACAGAAAAAAGCACTAATAAAAATTTCATTGAAATGAGACGGGGATATTGCTAGCATTCTCCCCAGCATCAGTATGAAATCTTAATCTGAGTTAATGGAAGAGATATGAAAGCCTTTCTCAATTCAAACACAAGCAGTGCATAATTTATAAATTATTGTCAGAAAAGTGATTCCACTCTGAGATTTGCTCTCTTCTAGATGGAAGTGAATTCAGGGAGACAATAAGAAAACATAGTCTGTATGACCTCTGATGCCAGGAGATTTTACAGTAGAGCTGTCGATATAATCAGGTAAACTGGTCACTTTTTTTAAGAAACACTGCAGCAGCGCTCAGAGCGAACAAATACCAGCAGAAGGTTTTTTTTTTCCTTTTTTCTGGCAAGCCACAGACCGGTGCAGAATGAGTAAATAAAACAGCCTCCGGAGGATGGAGTGTAAGAATCCTTTGTCCTGAAGGTTGACAGTTTGCTAAAAGCTTCATAATGTCTCAAACATACCGTCTCAGTGATGTCGAGGAGCCGAGTGTTATTTTAAAAAGCCATTCCCCCCTCTTCCCCTCGCTCACTTTTTTACTCCAATTACACAAGATATGTTTGCATGGCATGCTCTGTGGTTAATTCACAGTGACAGCTTCCTCTTCCTCCCGCATGTGGAGCGTAATAGAAACGGTGTCCCACACTGGAAAACATTATTCACTAATGTAGCCTCAGCGTGTCCAGCGCGGAGCTCGGGGTTGTTCCTACTCCATTACATGGCAGGGAACAGGTCCTGATTAGGATTAGCACATGTACTTCCCCCTCCCCGAAGACAGCCAAGTTCAATCATCCTGACTACTGCACTCTATTCACACTCTGCAGCCTCTCTTAGCGAGGCCTCCAGCCGTACGGTTCCTTTCATGCAAACGCTTGTGGGACACGCAACAGTCCAAACTGAATAAGGTATCCTTCATTTATTTTACTGAGCTCATTTAGGAAATTACTAGGTTGCTGGATGTTACACTAACTAACTAACTGAAAAATTGTTGTTGCACCATTGCTTTGACGTTATTAATATTAAAATATGGCTTAATTAATTTCATGTATAAAGCACTACATAATATTAGAATTTTAGTAAATTTTTAGAAATTTTAACTAAAATTAAACACAGTGGCTTTATTGTAATGTCCCATTAGACAAGATTTTATCTACTCTGAAGTGTATCCTGTGGAAAAAAACAAACCTCGGCCAACATTTGTTATCTATCAGCCATGTAATCCACCTTGATGTTTGTGTCACTAAGTGGCAAAAAGCGAAGTTGCGGACACGAAGCGCAGGATGTGTTTTACTTTGGCAGGGCGCTAGATGTTCCCGGAACTGGCAGATAAGGGAGAGCGGCGCACGGTTGGCTGAGTCAGGCGTATCCAAGGTGATAAAAGCATAAAAAGGAGACATGAATGTTAGATGGGGTGCTGAAGTATAAACTGCAAACTTATTTAGGACAGCGGCTGCCAGTTTTCCGATGCAAATAAATGGACGTGGGTCTCGGTTTCCCTTTGCTTTTGCGTGTTCCGCACATCCTCCCTCTCAAGTTGAGGCTGATGAAGCTCCAAAAAGCCTTTAATGGAGCGGCGAGTGAGGCAACAGTGTCATTACATGCCCCGAGACGGCGCTTGTAGCTACAGGTTACGGAAATGGCGTTTTAGCGTGTAAAGAGAGTATTACTATTTTAGTATTCACCATTGCTTATTGTGGTTAATCCACGATAACAGCATTTTAATGTAAGTTGTTCATTCAGTGCTTATTATTAGCTGAGTGCTGTGTTGAAATGAGGCTTTAGGGTAGAGTGTACAGCCACCCTGAGGAGCGTGCGGAATCACTTTAGACGACACAATCAGTGAGTGCTGGCTAGTAAATTGAAGCTGCCAGTGATGACTTATTGATGACTGAGCTTGTTCTTTCCCCAGTTTAATTATGAGAGCTAGTTAATTCACGGCAGCTTGGGACTCAAAGGGAGATGTGTTGGGTGTCATTAAGATATCCCACAACTTCATCACTAAGGCCCCATCCATAATTCACCCTCAGTTCATGTGTGACTAAGAGGGCTTTATTTTAGAACGGGTAAACTCATGTGGAAAAAGGTCTGCTGTGCTGCACTGGTCTCCGTGTCCCGCCAAGTGGAAGAGTTAAGAAGTGTAAAAGCTGCCTTTTCAAGAGGCCAGAGTGGACTGGCAAGAGGAGGGGAAACATCTCTGAGCCGGACGAGGAGGAGAGGTCACATGATGTAAGGGGAAGGAGGGCCATGTGCAGTGGGAGCAATTTCTCGACCTTCTAACTGTAGCCGAGGTGATGCTGTTCATCTTTGGGAGGCTACTTATGTCAGGAAGTGCCTCGGCTCCAGAGCGCCCGGGGACCTGACATGCACTCTGAAGTGTCCGGCCCGGAAAAAACCTGCGAGATGTCCCTGGACTGGTGGTGCTCACTCACTCAGCTTTACTTTACAATCTCTCTTGTGGGACTCGGTGCCGACCACTCACTCTTTCTCAATCCGTCTCCTTAGCTCCCTCCCCTGTCTCCTTTCTCTTTCGATTCTATCAATTTTTTCAACCTAATTTTTTCCCTCTCTACCTCTCCACCAGCCCCCATCACATCCATCACCGGACTCTCACATCCATCTGTTGTCTTCCCAGCATATCCTGGCTTGTTATTGTTTTTCTTTTAGGCTTGGCAGGCATGTATTCACAAATGGTTTGCTGCCTGCTGACCAATGTTTCAGACTCTCTTGCATCAATTACTGGAGTAGCAGGATGGAGTTGAGCAGGGCTGAATGAAACACCAAAAGCCTCAATCCCACATTGTTTGACTCCTACAGCTTTCTTAGCTTCTCTTTTTGATAAATGAGTGATTTAGAGTGATAGTGATACCCTAGTAAAATACTGTGTGCCCATTAATCTGATATTTTTGCGCAAAAATCCACCCCAAAGACTCAAATGAGCTCTGTTTACCTGGAGAAACACATTCCATGTCTTTGTTTTTCTGTTTATTTTTACCTGACTTGGCTGTGTGCTCTGATCATGGGACGGCGTGCTGGCCCTGATCCCAGCACTTGCATATTCATTTGGTCTAGGTGCTAATTTGTGTGTTTCATGCCTGTACTCACAAGCTTGTTTGCACACCCTGTTCCACCTGGGCTTGTTTTGGCGTCCTGTCAAAACCCAGGCCAGCGGAACAAACAGCGTCTGTGAAAAAAGTGCCCATGCATGTTTAATTATAACAGGACACTCTCCTTTTCTCTCTCTCTCATTCTCTCTATAGACCTCTCCTCTGAGAGGAGGTGCCTCCTTGCAACCCTGCATTATTGTCGCCTTTTTGAAGTATGGCAAGAAAAAAAGGTATTAATATTTAAAGTGCTTGCTGCCATCCCCTCACACACTCACACACTTACACATATGTACACACATCTCCGCAGCTTAATCCAGTCCTGATTTGGGATTTAAGATAAAGTATAATGTATGTGTTGTTTGATGCATGAACTGCTGAAACATTCAGATTTAAGTATGTTCTGTAATCCAGGGGGCAAAATGAACCCTGTGTCATTTCTGCAGACATATTTCAAGCTGGTAATACACATTGCATTCATGCAACACCTTGTTACAGAAGTTGAAATGTAATTTGAACTCTCCCTTTTTGTTTAAGTTGATATGAACTGTGATAAAATTGCTTTTAGACATATTTCTAGAAACAGTTTATGAGCTTCAATGCTCTGAGCTGGCACTTCCCATCACAGTAGTTGACTGACATTTGAGGCTTGTTGGCTTCCACTTGGAAAGTGGAAGCTAGTTAGCCTAGCTTGCTAATGTTAGCACTGATTCCACTACATGTAATCATGTAATTTAAAAACCCGCTCAATCACTGGCAGCTCCTGCACTCCCACTTTTAGGGGTCTAGCTAGTGTAAGCTCCCATGGGTCCAGATGTGACGACAGCAAATGACCAGGTTGTCAAAATTCACAACAAGGGGTAGATCCAATTATAGAAAGCCTAAGAGGCCAAAAACATATTACAGTGACATTTTGGCCATCCATACTTGTAACCTCAGCACTTGTATGTTACCCTGCGAGTTGAGTCATGTCAGTCACAAAGTAACAGAGGAAGTGATCACAGATAGCAATGGCTAACAACATCAGCTCCCTTGAAGTGATATTAAAACCCTGTTTTAGTGCCTGCCCACACTAATACTGCACCAATTAAATTACAGACAACAAAGTCGGAACCAAAAATTAAAGCTCATTGATGTTAATGTAGGGGGCGGTAGCACTGCAGACAATTAAATAAAACTTAATACAAAACCAAACCAGAGTATATTTATTATTTATTGTTTTTTTTATAATCTTAAAAATGTATTCTTGACAAAATTTTAATGATGTAATACAAAAAATATGTTTTTTGTCATATGAATAAAGCATAAATACCCCTTGTATCTGCAAAGTATCTGCTATAATGTTTATTTTTCGAGGGAATGTTTTTCTAAAGAACCAACAAAAAGAAAGGTGTTGGTTTCAAAATCAGTCTGCTCCATGGGATAAATGTCATATTTTCATCGACTCAATTTCTGTGTGTAATCGAAACGTCTGCAGATTATGGGCTACCTCACATCGAGGCATGAATTTGAAGTTGGAGGCAACGTAAACTTCCAGTGCTCAGCAATATGAAAGCAGCCACTGCGAGGCAAAACAATAGACTCATCACAGAGGAGGAGAGAAGGAGGGAGGCTTGTTTTCTCACAGGCCTGACCTCTTTTTCTGACGTGTCACATTATGGTTATACAGAACGCGTCTCCTTTGCATACAAAAGGTCAGGAAGATAAATCAAAATCCGCATATATGACTTGCCCGATTCATCACCACAAAGAGGGTCAAAGTGTTAGCTGTAATCAGATTTTCCCCCCCAAATAAAAGATGAATTGTCTTTGTTAGCAAAATGCATCTGTGGAAATGGAGGATCTGGTGCTTTGTAGAAACATACAGTTGTAATTAAACTATTCAGTGAAGGCATGTCCCTGCTTTTTAAAGGAATTGGGTGAATTTTGTTTTATTACTTTTTACACTCTGGGTGTGAGGAAAGAGACTAATTTACCCCTGAAGGTCCTAGAGATGTTTATTGGCTTAGTGACACTTGTGCTTGTTAGATAATCCGTGATGATGCAATACTCTGAAATGAAATGCTCTCCCAGCTAGTAGAGCTCCAGTTTGGATGTGGGCCTGTGAGGGTTTTAACTCAGTCTCAATGTTCCCTCCACCCCTGCTGAGACATTAATTAAGGCTCCTTTCAGGTCCTTTTTTCAGCAGTTGGCCCCGTAATGCTCTTGCTCAGTTAAAACCTGCATATGCAGGTGCCCCCATCATCTCACAACAAGCTCCTTAATTAACTTGAAGTCGTAACAAATGGCTACACTTTTGTCTCTATCTTTGCTCTTTCTGTCTCTTTCCCTTTGTTTCCCTCTCTCTCCGAGTTCCTTCGACTGAACATAATAAATAAAAAGAAGATACAAAAAAGTCAGTCCTGTCTCTTTGACCCGGCACCTTTCCTCTGTGAAACGTTTGTCTTACTCTCTCTGTAGGCTGTCATCTCTCTCAGTGGATGATCTCTAGAACAGGCAGAGGTTCAGGAGGGAGTGGAGCGCTGCCATCGAAACAGGCATCACACCTCTCCCACACACTGCTAATTAGAGTTAATTATTAATACACTTTGATTTAGCCTTGCTCCCCAACCATCAGGTGCCAAAGTATATTTTACATGTTTTTACAAATGAAAGGAGTGAGGCAAATTGATTGATACAGAAGTTTTTTCTTACCTTGCAACTTAAATCAAAGGCCCTGGCAGTTTAATTGAAGGCAAGAGAGTGTTTGAAAGTCAATAAAAAAAATATCAGAAGTAAAGTTGAAAGGATAAAGTTATTCAATGGCAAACTTTGTGATTAAAAGAAAGACATATTGTGTACACATGGAGAGGAAAGAGGAAGACGTGTATATTTCTGGACATTTGGGATACTTTACTTTTGGGTCGTCTAAACTAAATAGTAGAATGTGCAGTTTGGCATTGCTTTCAAAAAAAAAAAAAATATAATAAATAGTACAAATAGTATTAGCCTTTTCTGACCCAAGTTAGATCTACTGCCAGGTCGACGTCATTTGACAGTGCTGCCATATGTGGTCATTACAAAAATATTTCATATGACTGTTTTCTGATCTGCAACCACTAAGGTTTGGTTACATTTAAACAACTCAATCAACTGGGATTTGAGACAATCACAATCAGCCCTTACAGGAGAAATATATATTAGAAAAACTCATGGTTTATATAAACAGCTATGATTGTGGGTTATAAAGGGCTATCTCCTATGGCCAAGTTGCCCAAACCTTAACCCTCACCCTAACTCTAGGAATATTTAAGGGCCCCAGATTGATCTAAAGATAGGTCGGCACAAGTTGAAAAGATTTCAACTTGAGCTTGTGCTTATCCCAAGGGTTTATGTGCCCACCTCACAAATGTACATAGATGAAAGACGAGAGAGAAAGAGCGGACGAAAATAACAGAAGGAAGAGCCCTGTGAGTTCTGACATCAATCAGAAACTGAGCTGTCACACAAACACACATGGTTAGTGTTTATGTCGCTAGCTAGCATACAGTCTTTTAGCTATTGGAGCCGGAGCAAATGGTCCGGTATCTTTGTGCAAATAATGTAAGCCAAATATTTGCCTAGCTTTTGTCGAAGCACACTTGCCCTGGTGATGGACTGCAAATGTAAATTTGAAGTTGAACTGAATTGTAATCTCGCCTTAGTCTTACATATCAGAGCTGTGTTTGCAGTAGGTTTATTAGCCACAAACTTCTAATGTTAGCTGTAGGTGTAACTAGCTAGTTCATCAGTTTTCAGCTATTTTCCTGCAGTTTCTGTTCATTAACAAAGTGGATTCATGAACATGAACATTTTTGGCTCTCAGCTTAATTTGTGCTGCAATTGGCACCACACTGTGTGAATTTGCATGTTTTCACATCCACTCATAACTCTCCATTAACTCTGTATGCAATCTGACAGCCTACAAAATTTGCTTTGAATTCAGTTTGAACTCACCCTAAGAGGGATCAGAAATGCATTTTTCTAGCAGAACACAGAAGTAGATGGATGCACAATGAACGGCAGGGCGATAGGACAGAGGAAGGGTGTAGAAACAAGGTTAAACTGCAGTCACAGGCTGACCCTGGGAATACCAGCGCCGTCACATCTGATGACAATCACCAGGTCTTGAGCGCAGAGAGGGATGGAGGGTTGAGAGAAAGAGCAATAGTGGAAAATGGCAACTTGATTCAGATGAGACATTAATCAGTGATGACGGACGTTAGGGTTAAGACCTTTCTATGCAGAGGCTCACAGGTACAGTAATCGGCCTCTAAATTGTATATTTACGCCTGGACAGAGCAGGCTGCAAAAAGTTTGTCTTTTAGAGTAATAAAGCTTACAAACAGTTCACTGAAAACTGAAACAAATCAGTGGAAAACGCCCTGAAATGAAAGATTAGGCAAGGAAATACATAATGGCAGAATGTTTATCAACCAAAATGTGAAGAATTTTGAAATTGCAGTGTGAAAAGAGTCTTTTACTGCCTCAGGATTCATCAAATCAGTACTAAACTAAGAGACATAATATGAAGCCCCCACACATTGGTTCCTAGGGGGCAGTGCTGAGACCTTTTCAATTGAGGCCTATGACAAAATGTCTTATTTTCATCATTGACTATAAACTAAATGATAAAGTGGAACGAATGGACAAATTAACTAATTGCCGTCCTATTGCCGTCTTATTTAACAACTTGCATGCAAGTGTGGAACATACCTTGTTTGCTCTTAATTGGTAAAACGTATCCTCCAGTGCCCAACATTATCTCTTCCTCAGAAGTTAAATTAGCTTCTTGCCCTGTCGGACTAATAAGACTAATGTGCCGTTAGATAACGTTGGTGGTTCTCGGAGAGAAATACTGACATATATTTGGACTAAATGCATTCACAAACAACAAGAGGTGGCAACAAAACAAATGGAACAACCCATATAAACGCAGGCTAGCACACCAACATTTATAATAAACTAACCTAACGTTAGCAGGGGTTGTGGATGTAACGCCAGGCTTACTGTCAGTTGGCTGTACTTTGTGTTAGGCTTTCTGCTGGAACAAATGCAGGATTAATGTCAGCTGTCAAATTTTATTATAAAAGAATATTGTTGTGTTAATGCTATCTGACATTTTAGCTACTTGTACCCAGACAGTAAACAGTATTTTAGTGAGTGAATACAACTTCCAAAACAGTCAGTTTGGTAATGACAAATGTTATTAACCATGGCAACTGCACTCATCGAACACGACAGTGTTTAGAAAACATAAAAATGAAAAATGCCTGACAAAAATGAGATTTAAATTAAAACTAACAATAATCAAATGACTATAATGAGACTAGAACTAATACACATTTTCATCAAAAGACAGAAACTAAAATGAAATCAAAATTAGGTGCCAAAAATAATACTGCTACCGGGATGATTGGAAAAGTCCTAAGAAAAAAAAAAGAAGATAAGCAAATTAGAGAGCACAAGTTAGATTACATATAAAGAAATGCTCCTCCATGCTGGTCATTTGAAGTTTGCTCTTTAACACCACATCACTGCTCCCACCCTGCGGCAAAAGGCACACTTTAATAACACCTAAGTGACTCACCCATTAAATTGGTCTGACATCTCTGCTGATCCTGTGGTATTCCCAGTTTGGGGTGAGGGGTGAGGGGGGGACTGGCTTGCATTGGACTCATCACCGGGGCCAGTGATAACACCCCTGAACCTGTGGCTGTCTTGTGTGGCTTGTGTGGCTTTGGCTTCCATGAAATAGAATCATCACCCCCTGCAACAAAACAAATAAATCCTTCCTCCCAGTCTGTTTTGATATGTAATGAGTTGGTGTTTCACTCTTCTGAGATCTTGTTATGTGGCGTATCAGTGATGTGTCTCTCTGCGGCCGTGGTTCATCTGTCAAACTGGATTTTTCCACCTCAAAATAATGATCCTCGGCAGTGCCAAGGGCCCTGCTAAAGTATCTGCTTATTTAAGATGGCTTTGCACTGTTGTTCCATGTAGGTAACACCTGGCCCTCAGGAGTCGTCTGCTGTGGGTTACAAGTGGAGAGGCCCCTGACAGAGATGGAGACACAAACAAGCATAGTATCAAGAGGTGGTGGGTTTTGCGATGTGTGAGTAATGCTATGGTTATTGTCTGTGGATCTCCACCAATGATGGATGTCATAAAAATATATACCATACTTAGCAGCAGTGTTGGGCTTCAACAACCGGAAAGCAGAGCGCCACATCTTGTCAGGAGAGACATTTTAAGGAAGTAAGTGATGGAGTAAGTAAGGCGGCTATTCCAGGATGAGTGTATTCTACAAAGCCAGAGGCTCACTACCATCTGCATTCACATCTCAGACATTTCTGTTACATCAAAAGACATTACGAGAATGGGTTTCAGGCTCTTGTGCACCTTCTGACTTAATTTATATCCCCTGTATATTCTCTCCCCTGTATGTAGAAAATCAGTCTTGCGTGTGAAAGAGTTGTAGGTATAATAAAGCCAGTTTAGCTACTTCATGATACAAATGTGTGTATTCTCCCTAGCTAAATATATGAAATACCATGAATTACATTGATGCTCCCTGCTTGGCTGATGTACTAATCATGCAAGTGCACGCTACTGAGTATGTGTCGAAAAATATGATTGCCCTTGATCTGCATATGATACTTGAATTTTTTTGAAGGTGACAATATAATTTTTCTATAAAATGGGCAGTTCCTTGATAATAGCATAGCCTTCCACTTAAACCAAAGATCAAAGTGTCTATTATGGTAAAAAAGAAATAAGATACTGACCTATACTGTGTTTGAATACAGCATTTATCAAAGCTCTATAGACTATGCTGAGTTATAGGCTAGAGAACAGACATCTTTCCAAAAGATGAAATGCGCCCTTTTTTATATTACTAATTCATCATTTCATTCAAAAAATGCAAATGTGACAACTTCCATGTTGTATCAAACCTTTAATCTAGGCTTTATTATTTGGGCATCAGCAGACAACGGTAGATCAATGGATATGGAGCTGCTTTGTTTTCAATTTGCAACCATTTTGAAAGGTCTTCATCATCCCTACTGTGTCAGTTTCTGAATTTCCTTCACATACGGTATCCACAGTGCTTTTAACTTGTCTGTGAACAGCTTTTTGCCTGCGTAGTTTTAGAGAACAGGATGGCACGAGGTCGAGTGTGAGGGCAGGCAAAAACAGTTGGTGCTGTAGTCTTGAGAAACAGCTTGCCCTTGATACCTGGCCTGTTCTTCATTGTACTGTCAGACCCACGGAGGAACCCTCCCCGGTGACCGGGGGCCAAGGCCGGTATGGCCTACCTCTCTATCCTCTACTCTGCTCTCTGTTGTAATTGAGCAGGGCTTTGAGATTGTTTTTAAAACCCAGTGTGTTCCCAAGATGCAGCCTTAAACCCATCTTAAATAATCAGAACAGTGCACGATGGGAAGGCTTTTCTTAACCCTAGCAGGTAGCCAAATGCAAAGGATCAAGTGTATCGTTGAGAGGCCAGTTCATATCTTGTGAACTTGCTAAGCTTTAAATAAGAGAAACCTTGTTTGGGGCAATACCTGTCTTTAATATTCTCTTATTATCTCTATCTACCATCATCTCCTCTCTTCACACTACTCATCCTTATTCCCTGCTTTGTCCTTTTAGAGGAAATTAAGTCGATGATTGAGCTTCATTAAAGAGGTAAATAAAGAGGAGTAGTGCATGGCCCCGGTGCTTCAGTCGTGTTGCTAATTGGCACGCCAAGTGGGTTTGATGTGGAGCGCTGCAGAAGGGGAAGACGTCAGGGGCGGGCCAAGCATGTGACCTGGGAGCTTCGCCAACCGCCGTGCAGCTCTCTCTCGCTCTGTTCTCCCTGTGATCATGCTGTGGTTCTCTGCATGTTTGTTGGGTTTGCTAAGTCAAGGTCTTCTCATTCATTTTAATGACTCCACTTGGATGTAAAAAATTAATTGATATTCCTACAAGCAAACACCTTCAGGCTCATTAATCAATGTGTCAGTTTCTCCCTGCCATAAAAATGTACTTTACAGGATAATTAATTTCCTAATATCCTCCAGTCATCCTGAGTGCCCTCAACTTAAAATACTTGACATTTAGCCCTTCATATACAGCTCGCTGGCTCCAAGAGCTCTTAATACATTGTAACAAACAGGAGGGATGTCTTTTTATTACGACACCAGGTTGGCACATGCACAAATGGCTGTTTATCTTAAATCCACTGATAGCAATGCATTTTTTGTGTACATCCTGCAGTGTAATTTTGTCATTTGCAACATGCCCGTATATCCGTATATCCGTATATGCCGAGAAGGGTGGTGCAGCTCTGGGATTACACACATGGTGCATCCACTATGGCATGAAATCTTAATTTGTTTTTCCATTTACTTTGTGGAGGAAACATGTTTTTTTGTTGCCTGTATGTTCTGTGGGAACTGTCATTTCCAGTGAACAAAGTGCCATGTTTTTGTACTGTATGGATGTCGTAGCACAGAACTTTGACTCTGGAGGTTCATGCCACAAAAGCACTTGGTTAAAGGCTGGGAGAAGATTGTGGTTTCAGTTAAGCGTTAAACACATTGTGCCCCACGTTTCAAGTCAGTTCTAAACTTTTAACTGTTGAACCAAGGCCGTCATTTTTCCCTAACCGTAACCGAGTGCTAGAAAGGAGCAGTGTGTAGGATTTAGTGGCATCTAGTGGTGAGGTTGCGACTGCAACTAACATAACACCGCCCGCCTCTGTATTTGACGACCTGGGAATGAGAACGGGCTGTGAAGTGTGTAGGAGAAACTATGGTGGCACAAAAGGCCCTATCTAGAGTCAGTGTTTGGTTTGTCCATTCTGGGCTACTGTAGAAACATGGCGATTCAACATGGGGGACTCCAGAAGGCGACCCACTGCATCTGTAGATAAAGACAGGTCATTCTATGGTAACAAAAACAATTCTTATTTTCAGGTGATTATACACTAACCCTAACCCTAACATATCTATGAATATTATATTCCATTTTTGCTAATAGATCCTCCTAAATATTACACACTGGTCCTTTATAATCACCACAATAAAAGTTCTATTATGCTTTAGTTGCTACTGTGTGAGTGGATATTGTAGGAAAATAAAACAACATTTTTAAATCTGTGCAGCAGAAGCTGAGATATCCTGACCTCTAGTCCCCAGTATGGATCAAGCCCCAAAAACACTCAATCCCACATTTCCTTTCATTCATAATTGCAATAAACCTCCTAAATGCCACCAAATTCCAAACCTCACACCTTCAGTTAGTAACCTTACACAATTTTAAGGCTCAACCCCAATCTGAAGACATTATCAGGGTTATTATTAGAGTTTAGAAAGCTTCCTCCACAACCACAGAGGACATTATAAATAATGGTCATATTGTGCGTATTGTCTCTCTTTTCATATTTGTATATATAGTCTGTTTTTATTGTCTCTATTTTCTATTTATTTATATTTTTCTATATTTATAGTTATGCACCAATTTACCAAGGCACATTCCTTGTGTGTGAAGACCTACTTGCAGCAATCTAGAATGGGTATTGGATAGTTAAGATCACATACCAAATGAATAATCAGATAGCAAGTGAGAAATGAATATTTGGATAACCCATGCAGTAAAAGTAGGTAAATTAGATTTTATCTGCATTTACACTTTGAACAGAACTCAGTTTTCTGCTATATTTCCTAACTGAAAGGAGTATGCCTGTTTCAAAAGTTAGGTTGCTGTCAAAAACTTCTGTCAAGTTTATGGACACTGATGTAATGTTGTCAGGCGAACTCTCAGTTTGTTCAGAATCTTGACTCTGGAGCCAGAAGACCAAATAAAAATTATTTAATATTTATTTTCACTGAGTTGTGAAGTTCAGATATTCTGTTTTCAGACATTCAGCACTCAGTTCGGTGGAGGCAGTTTAGAGTGCCGATGATCCATCGTAGTGTTTAAACAGGATTCCGATTCACTTCACTAATAAGTTGTTACGTCTGTTGCCATTCTCTGAGCAGTTTTCTTTGCTCACGCTTTGTTATTCATGTAATAAAACATATAACAACTCTTATGTTAGCTAACATTAGCTAACAAGGTCTGGGTACTTTCTTGCCAACAGATTTTCATTTTGAAATGAAAAAACGAAAATCCAGAAAGGAGCTGTTAAATATGGGGAACAAAACAGGTTGTTTTTTCATTTTCTACAAAAAATGGAAAAAGGCTTGTTTCCCAATTTTGGCTTTCTACGGTGGCCGACAAGGGCAAACGTGCCGCAAACGGCAAAACGCTGCAAACACAGGAATGGTGCAAATCCAAAAACACACAAACAAATAAAACAAATGCAACAGAAAAACGCAGCAACAGATAAATGCTGCAATCACAGAAACGAAGCAGAAGCAAAAACTTACAAACCCGCAAATCAAATGCCAAAAAAAAAATGCTGCAAATACTTTATTATTATATTATTCTTCTATAATATTATATTATTATAAAAATATAATTCTTCTTCTTCTTCTTCTTCTTCTTCTTCTTCATGTCTTTGGGGTCTGGTCCCACAGGACTGGTCCATCCCTCAGGTCGGGTCCCCCTAGTGGCCTGGCGCACTTCTGTTTTGTCGAGCAAATTTGCAGCGTTTCTCTCTTTTGTGTGTTTTTGGTATTTGCTGTATTTTTCTTTGGCATTTGTTTTGTGGGTTTGTAAGTTTTTGCTGCTGCTTCGTTTCTGTGACTGCAGCGTTTTTCTGTTGGATTTGTTTTATGTGTTTGTGTGTTTTTGGATTTGCATCATTCCCGTGTTTGCAGCTTTTTGCCGTTTGCGGCGCTTTTGCCCTTGTCGGCCACCGTAGTTTTCTCATTTAAAAAATGTCCGCAAAGTACACTGACCTAACAACTAATGTAATTGTGAAAACTTCCGGCCTACCACTGCTTTCACGTTAAAATGCATTTATTGTGAAACACATGCAGGAAGTGGTGCAGTATCTGCAGTTATTATACAGAGCAGAATAGAAAACTATCTACTGTGGATCAGTCCACATAAAGGTCAGAATCCCTAGTTGAAATGTATCAGCATAGCAGTAAATAAAAGATTTGTATATGAAATTGTCTACAGGGGGTACATTTATTTAAATGACAGGATTCATACATAATTTACACACCATTGGTACCAGCCAAAAAGGTGCAGTTTACTTTAAACTGCATTGCTGCCAGCAACACTGTAAAAAAAATAGTCTCTTACTGTCATTATAACTTGCTGAAACACTCTGATCACTGCAACAATAGATTTATTGTAACAAACAGGAATTGTTTGCTTTTTATTGTATTTACTCTTAGACTATTAGCTTCTAGAAATATGTAGCACTCCACTGCTGAAAATAGTCCCTGTGAGACATAATACTGTGATGTGTGCAATGTCATCTTAGCTTTTGCAAATGGGTACTATGGGTTTGAAGTGAACATGGATCCCTTAAGAAACAGTGCCAGTTACCAGGAATTAATATAAATGCTGCTGTACCTATAAAAAGTAATGCTTCTGTATCAGTCTGAGGCACACATACTGTATGCGTGTGCAGGCACCAATGTTGATTCTTGTTGATGGCTCTGTGGTAAACCTTTCGGAAGGAAAGGCATTTATCTCCTCTCGCTGGTGTAAATGCACTAACTCCAGTGCTTTCTTGTGTCCCACACCACAGCATACGTCTTGCTGTGACCTTAACGATTCAGCACTCACACATCTGACTGAGAGGCAGGAGAGAACATCGGAATATTTGATTTCTCATCACGCAACTGAGCATAAGTAACACCCTGGAAAATGTCCAATAAGTGATTTACAATGCCATCCTTACATTACTTCTACTTAAAAATTTCACTAGACCATATTATACATACATTTTATAGTCGCTGCAGGAAAAAGCCTTTGGTTTTTAGCTGAAACTGTAGCAATTGCTGAGCAGATACATTAGAGCTTTAACTGACACGCTGCTTAATCATTCATGGTGGACACTTTCTAAAGGTTATTGCTGAAACCGTCCCATCATGGCCTTGCTTAACTTTATTTACTCTGTTGCCCCAAAATGTGACTGCAGGGGTATGTAGGCTGTGTTAGAACATATGGGAAACATACACTTTTTTGGTGTACGAGTTAAAGAAATTGATGTACAGAGATCCAAGATGTGTTTGTCCAGCCTAGCCTAAAGCAGCACTAACAAGGTTTTTGTATTAACAATGGATCAAATGTATAACGTGAAAGGGCTCAATCATAAGTGATTCTGCAGTTTCCCCCAGCTGTTTTGGTTTTTATTTATTTACTTACGGCTGATAAGTAACAAGAAATTGCAGCACATAACTAGGTTTGAAAGAATTTAGAAACAATGTGATCATTAGGCTAGATATTCTATTCACCAGACAGCAATGAAAAGTTGATTTGTTAACTGTAAAATGTCATTATGTAGTGTACAATATATATTTTTTAAAGTAAAGGAATCTATATTATCATGTTATTGTGTTATGTGTTTATGTTAAAATAAATTCTGTAGTACGGGTGGAGCATTTAGCAGCTAAAGAGCAGATTTTTGATGGATACAAACACAGAGCTAAAAGGAGAATGAATATATGGAATGTACCAGGTCACCAGACTGACACTTCCAAATTAATGCTAATGTTATGCTGCTAGAAGTGTAAATGGGCAACTGTTAGCCAACATGGTTACCATAGAAATTGTATAAGGTCACTACCCTTGAGGCCCAAAAACATCAATAAGTGCGGGTTTAACTTTAGCTCAAAGGCAGGAAAAGCTTCATCAATAGTAAAAACGAAAGCAAAGCAAATAAAAGTATAATCAATAAGTCTTTATGTACTGGTTATATCTGTTTAACATGTATAGAAACCATTTTTGACAAATGTTTTGACAATGTATTTTCCTTTCAGTGAAGTTGTCCAGTTTACAGACTGCTGTACTGTGACTCTATACTCTGAACAACACTATTATAGATATACTATAAGAGCTACCTAGATACTGCATCCCAAAAAGTGCCTGGTCTGCTTTTGTGTTGTGTGGCCCATTGCACATGCCAGTACTTTCTCTGTTGTTGGCCTTGCCCAGAGCTCTCAGCTTGGCTCATAAAAAATTGCTTTCGTAGCCTCTTGGAATGCTTAAACAAAATATCAAACCTTTATGGTAACAACTGAGCTTGTTTGGCATTTGAGGTGTCCTGTCAAATACAGACATCTCTTTAATATCAGCAGTCCATGGAAATTATTTTTTTGGCTAATTAAACCTCTGTTTAGGTTTTATTTGGGCAGAACTGTGCTATAACTATGTGCAATCAAACTCCCTGTAGGCCACTAGTAAGAATGATAGCAGGTGAAACATAAGTGAGTGAGGAAGATATCAAGCACAGTCTGTGTACGCCTACACAGTCCTAGGAGCAGTGGTGTAGTGCGGGGTATACACAGGTATACAGAGTATACCCACTTATTTTTCAGTCAGCATTGGGTATACCCACTTCTAAATCTTTTTATGTTTTTTCTAGAATGGCAAAGGCATGACAGTCGTCCAGTTTTCATGAATGGATGGAATAGGGAATATTTCATTCAAAATCCATAATTATATAATTGTCTCACCCATCTTTGGGCCAGTATTGATTGCAAAATCTGCACCTCTACTGTAGCTAATGTTAATGTCATAATGATCCTCACTGCCTGAAGTCAAGCAGCAGAAGTTAAGTGACTATGTTCAAATACCACTGGCCCATCTTTATCACTGTTTGTAACAAGGTATTTATCACGTGCTGGACGGGACGCTTTTAAAAAATAATTAGGGCATAAATTACGAGTATAGCCACTTCTCCAGGCATCACTACACCACTGCTGAGGAGAGGCCTTATCACACCTGTGTGTGTGATTGTGGAATATATTGGTGTCTAGCTTGCTGGTCATAAATGCAAACAAGACAGTTTTACTTGTTGGAAAGTGTCGTTTCCACTTTTGACAAAGGCTAACTGTTTTAAGCTAGGCTAAACTTGATATCAATCTTCTTGTTTGACTCACAGACAGAAAATCTTCTCTCCGTCTCTTTCTTTCCCTTCTTTCACATCAGAAAACTTGTTTTAGCCTCGTGCTTTTAACACTTTGCTGCCTTAGCATGTTGCTTATGGAGTTCAATAGTTCGCAACAGCAGCAGGCTCGCGCCAGTCAAACGGACGTTGTGTCCCACTCAGGGCAGACTGTGGCTTGTTTATTGTACATGTGAGAATGCTCCGCCAGCCCACTCAGTGTCTGAAAACCTCCTATACAGTAGCAACTGTTCGGAAAATGTCTGCCTCCGAGAAGCACCGACATTTAAGCTAGCTTGTACTGTAACACGTCCTCCTACTCACTCTGAGGAAAGTCAACTACCGAGCTGTATAGCTCAATGTATGTTGACTTTTTGTCTTCACTGATTATGAGCATATACTGCTAACTCTGAGGCATTAAATGTATTATTAAAATCTCGCTTCTACTGTATATAGTGTTGTAGCTGAGATACAGTGTTACGCTTATTATTGTGTGCGATAGGACTTCATCCTTGCGAGCAAATTCTTTCCTTGTGTGTTGAAGTGTGAGCGCATCAAACTGGCTGTTCAATTCCTTGCAGAGTCCAAACAGTTAATCCTCCTTTTAGGTCTGTTTGGTGCATCGTTATACAGTTAAGAGGAATATTTACTAAAGCAATCCACAGTAAATCCTTGGCTTGGGGCGGCATCACCAGGTTTGTCACCATATGGTGTGAGCCTGCAACCCTCCAGTCATCCACCTAAACTGTGCTGTCAAGCTGCAGCCTTTTAGAAACACAAGACAGAGTTTACTGATTAACATTTTCAAACTGTGCAGCTCCGAAAATTAGGCCTTGGCTTTATGTACAAAATCTGTTTCTCTTAAATGATTCATGCCCTCCAATATGTTAAGACTGGGAATTATACTTCTGATATTTATTTCATGGTATCATGCCCTTGGAAACAAATAGAACTTTATGCTGAGAATGAAATATTAAAATCAGATCTGTAAAATAAATAAGTAGAAAGACCAGTATACATATTTACAAGAGACATGGTGTGATATTTGAAAATAAATGAGGGCTCATCTTGCATACTTAGAAAATGATGTACAATGAGGCAAAAAGTGCTTTGGGATATTTTGATGAAATTATTTATGAGTTTAAATAAATCATCTATTCACCCGAGCTTAAACTATTTATCTAAAATGAATGCACCCTGCATTCGTTTTCATCGCTCAGCATTTAGAGCTGCTTTAAAAGAGGAACTGTGGAATAACCGGACTCGTACTGAGAAACACAGACAATGTCAATAAGGCAGAACATGGTGTTACAGCACATTCAGGCCTCGGTGAAGAAAAAAACATGCTTTTTTCCCTTTTCTTTTGAGGATATTGACCACCTCTGACCTGCGTGTCGTGCATTAAAAATATAATTTCTCAGCAGCTTGTTTTGTGCATTTATCTTAAATATTTCAAGACTGCTTTCCACGAGTCAGCAAGCGCACCAAGACAGGATTTTTTATTTAAATCTTCTTGTAGTGATGCCTTCTGTTTGAATCTAATTGAATTGAATCAGGTCAAATGCTTATAAGCTTATTTTGCAAATGTGTTATCACTGTGCACGTTGAAAAGTGGGACAGCAGCCTATATAAAGTATACTGCAGCCAATTAAAATAGACAAATAGTGTGGAAGTGAGTGTGCTGATGATATTGTTAGGAATGTTAAGGAGGCAGAAAACAGTGGCAATTAGCATAAAGTGGGGGAAAAGCAATGTGCTACTTAGTGTGGATATTCTGAATCGTCATACTTCTAACAAAAATAAAAAACTGTTGCATTTAAAACATTTATCCCACTTTGCTTCAGCGTATTTCACATATCAAAAGGCTGTTTTTGAAAAGCGCTCTGTTTTATAACTGCAGGGTACACTTTGTACGCTTTTTACCCTCACCCCCTTCCCTGGCCTGCCACCCCTCCACTCTCGTTTCTGAAGAAAGCTAAGGTGTTAACACTACAGAAGCAAGAGGAGTAAGAAAAAATCCTGCAGGTACCCTGTGGGTATCTTTCAAATTAATCGTCTGGCTGGTCTGTCTTATGTGCAGTTTTGAAACATTAACAAGACCTTTGAGAGCAGAGGAGAAGGGGAGAGGGAGAGGGAAAGAGAGCAGGACATGGCATGATGGTCTTTAATGTTTTATTGAACAGATACAAATTATTTTGGCCCTGGCCTTCACTGTTTGGTGGAAGTCAGTGAGAAAGCAAGTCAGGGCATGCCATGGGCACTGTGTGGGGACGAAAGAGGAGCGGTGTGTGATTGAGGGTCTGAGGCTTAAAGCCACATTCATTTTAGTTATTTATTTCTTTTCTTAGGAAAACAATACCATGAGAAATTCTCAGGAAAAACACTGGGTGGAAAGATTGGTGTGCATTTGAATGTCTCAACAGAATAAGCAAGCATCAAACAAGGAGGCTGTGAAATTGATTTGATCTTGAATATAAGCTTTGGTTGAAAATGCAACATATAGCATCTGTACAATGTGAATAATTGAATGCATTGTTATGCTAATGCTTCCATAAAACCATGAAACACATCACAGCAATAATTGGCTTCATGCTTTTTAGCTGAATGTAATTGCAGTAAATGCACACTTGTAAATTCTGTTTGGAATTGACTGCAGCACTTTAGTTCATGAATACAGTACTGTATCTTATTTCCAACACTAATATAAATTGTAATTACATCAATTAAAGTTGCACATTTTGCTGCTTGAAATCCTGAAATTATTATCATGTAAAAGATTTATTTCATCTAAATCAATGCACTTTTTGCATCGATGCATATTACCCACAAGGCCTTGGTATACAAGTCAGGACACCGTCATGGTATACAGACCTGAACAGCAAAGACAAGGTTTTCTGGAACACCTAGAGCAGTTGTCCATCAATGACAAATAAAAGCAACACAGACTCTGTCAAGATCAACTGTAGGACTGTATCACGGAAATCTAATTATCCTTCAAATTCATAATGACAGCACTTAAATAATTCACTCAAGTGCTGCTCTGAGTGATTGACAGCAGGAATAAAAGACTGAAACTTGAAAAAAGAAACTGATTAATGTTGAACGTAACGCTTTAGAACCAATTGTGTGTGGAGGAATTACTGAATATCTGTGAAAACATTTAAATTTGCACAAATGAGACTCAAATCATTTGCTCCCTGTTGAAAAGTCCACTGTGATTTCTGTCATAATTTGATTTTATTAGAGACATTTCACTGCTTCAAGTCAGTATTTCCTGCCTTGACTGGTAGAGAAGATACATATATACTGTATATACACAGAGGGGACCGATGTGACAAGCATGGGTGTAACTGATGGCAATTAAAGATCGTCTATTATTAATGTTATTAGTTTCACCTGCGTTTGTCTCAATAGACTAGACAGACACCTAGTAGTGAATTCTATAGTGAGCGGTAAATTGAGATTTGGGATACTTATCATCATTTTATGTAATCACTGACTGGCACCTATGGAATGTGACGCATTGCATTGGGAGATTATTTATATTATTATTACTCTGCCTGCTGTGGAAACCTTTTTCATTGTGGGAATTTTTGAGAGCGCTTTATAGAGCATAGGGCATTTAGGAGTTCTCTTTAAATCTAATCAACCTTTTCATTTTCATATTAATTATGAAGGCAATTCTGGCCTGTTTTAAAAATCTGATGATTTTTATTATTCCCTGACATGGAGAAATGATTCATGTTCTCATCTTCAGAAGTGATTATTGTAACTCTTTCTTTAGTGGCAAAGCCCACAGAACACTGCAGCCAGGCTGCTGACAGCAACAAATGAGAGCTCACATACAGTGACCTCCATTTTATCCTCTTTGCATTGGCTTCCGGTTGATTTTGGAATTGAATTTTAAAGTTTTTGCTCATTATTTGTAAAGCATTCCATGATCTGTTCTGGCTCCAGCATATATTTGTGAACTTGGACCTGCACTACACTTCAGATTTTGTACCAAAACTCTGAGAGCAGACCCCCAGTCTCGACTTAAAACTGAAGGAGACTGGAATAGTCTTCCTGGTGAGATTCTTCTTGCTGCCTCAGTGATTTCCTTTCAGTCTCTACTAAAATATAAAGTGGAATAGAGATATATTTCTACATGAATTGGTCTTAATAAGCCATGTCACCTTCAACTTCTACTTTGTATTGTACTAGTAATTTTTACAAGTAAAGGTTATTATTATTATTATTATTATTATTAATAATATTTATTTCACATACAGAATTTGGTCTCTCGCGTACAATGGCAGACAGTAGTTCCCTAACGTTAGTAGTGATGGCATTGCAATCAGGTGGGTCAGTTCCTGCACCTTGGTATTGTGCATGTTGGCTCACCTTCATGGACACCTAAAGGAATGTAGCCCTCTGGGATAGTAGCAGGTAGTGCTTGCAATAAGCTGAGGCCTTTTACAAGTTGGGTAGAACTATGCTCGGAGTTTGCCAGCTTGGAGGTCACAAACTTGTGCAACAAACATGGCAATCTTCCCATTATATTTTTAGATTGCGTGTGTGTAAGTGGAAATTTGCTCTGATGTTGGTGCTAGAGGAAATGTTCGGGTCATAAAATTGGTGCTTATTCTCTAAAGATGATGAATATCCACAGCATTAAGTGTAGAATATCTGGATCATGTTGTTGGATGGACTGGTATTGTTAAGAAAATATATTCCCCAGTACCTCAAAAATACCTTCTAATTCTACACCCAGGTCAGTTTAACGTGGAACTGTACATCCTTAAATGAAGGGATGTAAAACGTGTAAGCTGCTAAAGAGCAGACCTGGTTGATAAAGCTCCCTCTAAAAGGAACTGACAACAAAGAGAATCACTACCTTGATTTCAACTGTTGTCCTTAGAGTGCAGTCACTATTTATGCATGTTTAACAGACCTGCTAATTCAATTAGTGTAACAAGTCGTGGTATTTTCCCTTACACTCAATTGTTTCTAATGTGCTAATGAAGCATTTACATTGTTAATGCCAGATACTTTTTCATGTTCAGCATATAAAGGATTCCATTAGGACTTAGTGCAGTCTGATGTCATTAATGCTGTAAGAATATCCCACTCATATCAGATCTAGCACTGTGTCATTGCTCAACACCTTAATGTAGGCTACTAATGCATGTAGTTAGACATGCAGGTCTGTCCACTATGTGATAACATGCATTGTGCTGGTTGTGTTAACCCAGTTGTAAGTCTCATGTTATCTCATTGTGAGTACTGTTGACATGACAGGTCCTGGTAAGTGAACTCCTCCAGTGAGGAGAATATAGGAAATACTAGTTGATGTTTTATTGGTAGAGATTCAGTTCCATTCAGTACACTATTAAATTGTGATGGAGACAACAGCTCTTAGCACTTAGCCTCTTGGATATCGCAATGTTAATTTAAAGGACAACTGTGGTGATATTCTATATTTTTCCTATTGTCACCATTCACTCTCTGCTTGCATTACCTGGCTGTGACTCTACTATCACTATCAAATAAAGGCAGAAATTTCATAAAATAAGCTCTGAAAAAACTAACATCACACACATCCTGCTGCCATAAATTCTCCCTGGGGGACTAAATGTGTATTAATGCACATCTGAAAATAGTCCTCAACAAATACACTATATACTCCAGTTTGTGTAACATATGCTAAGAACTACAGTGCCCAGCTGATATAGGACATTATTAAGGCCTGAGTAGCTGCTGAGATAAATTAATTAAATCAATTAAAAGTTGTGCCATTTGTGACCGTCAGTCCGCATGTCCGTTGCTTGACACAGGAAGTTGTCATGACTTCCTGTGACCTGTGTACTCTGTCCAGTCTCTTTAAATGTTTGATAAGAATCCCGCCCTTAATTGCTACATACCAATATCCGGTCATTGTCATAGCGCCACCCACTGGAAAGAGGAAGTAAGTCTTGTGTGTCAGTCATCATCTGATGTGTGTGAAATCTTTATGGTGTGGTCTACAAATGACGCTGGCGCATGACGCAAGCGCAGCACGCCTTGATGTGCGTAGACTGCGAGGGCCCGTTCATCACTGCTTGCAGCTTCAATTTAAAATGAAGTTAGATATTTGCTTTTGAAGAGTGTCGAGAGGCAGACACATTCTCTTCATGGGATTTGTTGACAAAAATGTGAAATATTAGCTTATCCTTTAATATCTCACCAAACACTAACATTTAGGCTCCTCTTTTGTTTTGGGTTTGTTATACTTTCTCACTTTCTTTTTTGCAAGAGTGCAAGAATTTACACAATTTTACGTTTGCTTTCATATTATGTTGTTCCTACTTAAAGAATTCTTACAATATTTATATATTTTATGGTGAAGAAATAATCTGTGCCCATCACCTACACATATATATAAGGAGAACATGAAGACAAAAAACTCTTCAAGGCTGTCCTTCAACATTGCTTAATTGTTGTCCACATATTTAATTTTATTCTACAAATATTCCCGTTCTGGATTTTGGATTTTTTAATTTTTGATAAAATATTCTTTCCATTTTATTTGTAATTATTAATTTAATGCATCACACAGATCTTTACAACAAGTAAATGAATTTCTTATTGCTAAATGATAATCTATTACCATGAATATTGGAGGTAATACCAGTAAGAACAAGAGGGAACCTCGGACGCTGATAAAATACTACAATGTTTTTTTCCTGGCCACAATACCAGTCAAGTAGAGGGGGGAGACAAATGAATATGATGTCCACATGTGATTTATAAAGTACCAGCAGTAGGATCCATCACCCAGCTCAAGATTGAATGTAACTACTGACAGAAAATTGGCTTCTTGCTCTCAGACAAAAGCCCCCGTTTGAACTACAGTTTCTGTGCTCAGAGAAAGAGAACAGAGAATGGGATCGCATTACAAGCGTAGATACTGTACGGCCTTCCTTTCTGCTGGATTGTGTTGTAGCGTGAAAGACAGGGCCGACTTCTATCATGGATGGGCCAATGCATACATTAATGAGGACGGATGATATGCACATCGTGTGCTTTCAGGTTCTGCTTTGTGGGGCCCTAATGTGAAAGCGGAATAGTTCACTGGTCATGAAAGTTTCATCATCTGCCACAGTAAAGCCTGCAAAGTAGCCATTAGACAGACAATTTTAATAAGGAAGAGAAAAAAATAGTTAAGCTAAAGCACTGAGCATAACTTGAATTTGACTGTTGTTGGTTGGAGTCAAACTTTGAATCAAGTTTTTGTATGACCACCATATGAATTTATTATTAAACCTGTAGACTTTTCAGTTACATTCGGAGGTCCATATGGAATTTAGGTACTGTCGATGTTGAATTCCTGTGGGATGCGGTTGTAGAGCAGAACATGCAGGAAAGAGGATTGAGTGAAGATTTAGACTTAGGGAAGAAGCATGTGTTATATTGCATTGCAATAATACAGTGACCAAAAAGACATTCTTCTACATCCGTAAAAATTTATTTTAAATATTCCGTTTGGAACAAGTGTTGAGGGGCTGACTCTGTTGTGTTGTATGGTGTCCAAAGACCCCACTGCCTGGGACTGTCTCTCCACAAGGGACCACAAATGGCATCTGCTACTTCCCTGTGTGTTGCACAAATGCTGCCTGTACAAAAATACAAAAATGATTGGTTGATTATGATTATTGATTATGATTACAATCCTCATTAAATAAATAACTAAAAAGAAAAACATATTGACACAAAAACAGCCATTCATAAACCAGCATATCTGTACTCGTCAGGAAACAAAGCATTAAGAGGTCTCTCATCAATGCTCTCTGCAGAATGCAATGCATAAATGCCTGTTTAATACCACCAACAGTCAAGCTAGCCAGCATTTTCACAAAAGTACACTCTGCTGCAACTTCTATTCCAATTAGCAGATTTATGCATGAAAATGTATTGATCCAAAACAAAAGATTTCACTACATTAATTTTAGGCTCATAAAACCTATAATGTATGGAGCCCTGAAACTGACAAAATGCAGTCATAGGTTAAAATATAACTCAATAAATGTTGAAATACAATTGTTAGTAAATTAGTTCTAATGAGGAAATATATTGTGTATTACCTTTAGCTTAATTTATTTTACTCATATTGAGGCTTTCACTTGCCTATTTTGATTTTCAACTTCTTAATTTTCCAAATTTTTGGTCCAAGATGACACCATGCACTTTAAGATTAAAATAATGTAATGGATATAGAAGAATTTATTCATATATTTGACACTTTTTTTGGCAATGTAAACATCTGTTTTCCATGCCAATAAAGCCCCTTTGAATTGAATTGAATTCTGTATTTGAACTTCCAGGTACCTTAAGCTAGCAAACTTTGTTAGTGTTAACTAACTGTGAGGTTATACAATAATGCAACAGTATTGAGCAATACATGAATTAAAAACATACATTTAACATAACATCCTTCCCAGGGGAAAATCCAAAAGAGGAAATAAAGCTCAATGAAGTATCACAAGTGCAATAAATACCACAGCACATTTCCTTTATAAATGTAAAAATTCTACATTAGACCATAGTTACATCAAAGTTTATATGAGCAACACGAAGAATAAGAAAAGTAGGAAATATGACTCCTCAAGTTTCACAAAAGTCTGCTAAATCCACAAAGGACATTGAACGTATAACGCCTTGTTTACAAGTGAGCACCAAGGCTAGACTGCATTATTTCTTAAACATATTTATCTCAATATACATTGTACAAATCAATAAATCATTCTTGAGCTACGTACACCTGATTGATTGTTTTACATTCCTCTTTTTCTTCTGTTGTCACTTCCAATGATGTTATTGTCATTATAACAATACCTTTGAATAGACTGGCTCAGAATCAACGGCGCTGTGGAGTGGAAGCAACTGCTTTTGTAGTCGTGATGTGACTTAGGGTCTGTGAAGTGTGTCTGCTCTGTGTGGTGTGCTGCGGCCTTGTCTCTTGCTTTGAATACTTGACATAATTGATTTCTCCTTACAGTGGCAAAAGGAGCAGTAATTAAGAGCCCAGGCCAGTTCATTGATTGGACTTCCCGCCTGAGACTTCACACTGACAAATCATTGCAGCTCTTCCCAAGGGCTCGATCAAGTAAGCCAAGTTTGTGTTTTAACCGCCTTAACAAAAACACCAGATAGACAGTCTCTCCACAGTAAGGGACTGTGTGAAAATTATTAGGGGAGCGTAAGGTTCAAACAAGGAGAGGGTTATGTACTTTTTCTCTTTGGGAAGTTAGTTTGACCATTCCTCTTCAAAATAAAAATTTAAACCTGTCATGTCATGGTTGCCAAATACTGATGCCGCTTTGTCTCTCCTATTAGCGTCTTGTAAAGAAGCATGAAGTACTCTTCAGTGTCTGTATGACACGTCTTTTTAACATGTTGTTAATGTTATGAAACAGGCTTAGTTTGGTTAGATTTAGGAAAATAACAGGATTAGTGTCAAAATAAGTATGTTGCACAATGTTATGGAACATTAAATTACTTTTTGTTTCACATGGGACTCGAACCCCCAGTCTCGTCAATGAAGCTCCTGTGACTGTGTGACCCGTCCATCCACACCAACCACCTCCTTACACTACCATTGTCACTCTTTGTACTACATCACCTGACACGGATGGGTTACATTAGCGTTAGACATCCCATTGCGTCTCAGGCAGACACAAAAGGGTACCTTGTATGCAGACGCAGAGAGGCTTTACAAAACATCAGTATTTGATGCACTGGGAATGAGAATTTACCAGTAAATTCTAAAGTTTTTCAAATTAAATGAGTTGTACCAATTCAACAGAGTTATCATTATTTTGAGATATCACAGGGTAATACTGTGTTTTTTTTTTTTTTTAAATAAAGCTGTGGCGGTTCTTCTTCTCTAAAGTGAGCCAAAAGGTTCAGCTGCACTTCCCACCCCAATCATTTTCATACAGTCCCTAAAAAGAATGAGAATAGAAAAACAGGAAGACTAGTAATAATTAAAAAAACATCATAATAACAGCAGAAGTTGTAAATTTGTAACAACACTAACACTGTTGCTACAAAAATATTGTATTATGATGACAGTAGATGTGAGAGCAAACATATAATGCCAGAAGCTTCTTCATTACAAAGACAGGAAAAGTTGCCACCGTTTCAATGGAAACAAACATTGCTTTGGGCCCCTTTGTAAACAGCACACAGCTGCTATTTCGAGTGATGGGAGCTCCACCTTGTCACAACAATTCCCTTAAAGAGGAACAGTTTAATGTCAACAATATTTTCTCCTTCTGCCTGCTCATGAAAACCTTCCAATCCACAGGGAAAATGTTTCTCCCATTCCAAAAGGAAAAACACAATAGAAAGAGATGAACTGATAACATCAAGCAGGGATTGCAGTCAAAGGCATGGTATTAGCCCGCCGCAATGAGAGCTTTTGGTGGCACACATCCATCTGTTCACTTTTGCATTTTTCAAAGAGGTGTCATGCCTTCCGTTATTCAGAAATTTCTATGCAATTTTCACAAGGAACTCCTCCGAGCACCGTGCCAGCTGACTGATTTGCATGGCCACCTCTTCAGTAAAATGGAGGTATTCCACCTGCCAGGCGCGCGCGCTTTCTTCTGGGAAGTTTGATCGCTCAGTGGTAATCTGATTGGGAGAGATCCATCCAATTTGCGCTAATAATGAGACAGCTTGACAGGGACACAACGGCAATTACTTTGCGAGGCATATAGTGTCACAGTCTAATTAGACAAGGTTATATATTTCAATTGAACCAATTGTGTTGTATATCATATTCTTACTTTTTGCAAGACAGAACTGAATGCAGTGTACAACTGATTCAGCGGCTCTGGCGTTGTTTTCTATTATTCTATAATCATTTCACCTACGTTTTCTAGTCATGCTACCACCTTTCTTCAGTATTGGTGCACTTTGTTAAATGTTATTGGCATCTGGGAGCAGCTGATTGCCCTGAGGCTGGGAGCAGGCCCTGGGCAAAGAGTCTAAATCAAGCTGCTGGTACAATTGAGAGGGAAGAGTGCAGAGGTGAAGGTGAGAACGACGGAAGGGACATTTAATATCTTCCATCATCGTCATGGGGAATGTGAGATCACTGGCAAAAAAGACGGATGAGCCTCTTGCCTTGGCCAGGTGCATCGGCAATCTAGCCTAATGTGCGTCATCGAGACACAGCTTCTGGGGAATAAACCAGACGCTGCTATGGCTCTGGAGGTTTTCTAGCTGTTAACGTCTTAGTTCCTCCCTATTACGACACATGAGAGAGATGCAAGGATGAAATAGCAGAGATGTCATTATGAAGTGATTTCAGTCACTCTTTACTAAGGCTGGGTTTTGGTACAGATTGAAATGTGTTCATGACACAGCATTTAAGAAAAACTATGGTGGTTGCAATACTCGCAAAAAAACAAACAATAACAAAATAAATAAATAAGCAACAACAAATGGCCCTATCAACAGCCAGGGTTTGGTTTGTCCCTTCTGGGCTACTGTAGAAACATGGCAGCCTCCACTGAAGGTGACCCGCGGTACATAAAAACAGCTCATTCTAATGTAAAACATAACCATTCCTATATGGTCTGCCATTTCGCAGCCACCATAGTTTTTTAACATGCTTGGCTGAGCTGTATTCAAATGGTTTCAATCTGCAATTTCACCACTAGATGTCAGTAAATCCTACACACTGGACTTTTAAAGTAAGATGTCAAAAAAGTGTTTTGGTATTGATGCTACTATGTAGATACTGTTTCATCAGCCTGTAGTATTGGAACAATATGCAAATTTGCAGCCCTACCAATGACATGTCGTGCGGCTGTTGTATCACCTGTCACTGGGCGTGTAATACACTGTTCTGTATTGTGTTGTCTTAAAGCTCGCCTTCACTCAGCTGTAATGTCCACTTATATCAGATAATATGCCGCGGTATACAGTTATTGCGACTTTCCTTGTACTTTGTTATTTTATTCATTTCCATTGAACATGACAGACATTAAAAGGATTGATTGAACTGTTTGATGTACAGTGTCCTATTAATCCACCCACAGCTACTGAGGTGTGTGTGAATAAAGATCATACAATTTGACTACATCATTATACGTATTTCACAACGTTCCAGCCAATCATCAATAGAGCTTTCAAATACTGTAGGCATATTGCTTTATGAAATTTTAAGCATATGGATCCAAATGAAGAGGTAGATGAAAAAAAACTTAACTTGATCATGACATTAATGTAGAAAACAGCCTAAACTACTGCCGGAGAGACAGGGAAAACTAATAATACCTTATTTAAGTCAAACTGTCACCAACAGTGAGGGAAAATAACAATAGTCTAATTTAAATCCATCCCATATAACTCAGAAGGATCGGACAAGAACCAGACACACAGCACAGGCAGGGAGAGACTTCAGGACCTTGGACAGCAGCCATGACAATAACCCAGCTTATTCATTTAAATGTATTGATAAATAAGAACTGTGTGCGCATCTATATTGTATAAGTGCTGACAGTAAATGAAACACAACAGTTTAAAACTTGAATTTATTGTGTCAAATGTGAGTGTGTTGAATTTATACATCACATATACAAATAAAGGCTCACTCCTTGTCTCCCTAGAGATGCATTTTACTTACTTACTTGAACGTCTTTAAAGATGGCAGACCTCAATTGATTTTCAGGTCATGGCCTGGAGGACAAAGGAGACAAGGACGTATAAATGGTCTTGCAATTGTTTCTAATTCTAAATGATATATTGTGATATATGTTAACAATGAAGGTTATCTGTTGTAGTTTATTTCTTCCCCCTGAGCTGATTCAGAAACAGTGAGTGACATTTTCCACGAAGATTTCATGGTATTGCAAAGTGAATTCTGTACAGTTCAACTCTGTTTCTCTGTCCTGAACATCTTCATCCAATAAACCAGACCTTGGACTATATTCCCCTGTGTTTCCCTTAGTCTTTCCATTACTGCCAGGTGAGATGGCATCAGCTTCAGAGTGATCCCCCTGTCGTAGTTTTTTATTTTTATTTATTTATTGTGCCTGTTTTGGTGTATTGTGTATGACATACACAATTTTGAATTCTGACTTTACGTTATTTTACAATATGTGTGACTGGATTATACACATTCTGTTAAAATCAAATTACTGAACTCTTGTGGTAATAATAATGCCACCCTGAGAGGGTTTCACTTTTTAAAAAAAATGTTTTGCCTTTTTCTGATAGGACAGCTGAAGATCGCAAGGAAAGAGGTGGGGGGAGAGATGGAATGACATGCAGCAAAGGGCAGCATGTCAGACTCGAATCCATCGCTGATCAGGTGAGCTACCAGGGCACCTGAGGCGGAGCTCATTCTAATTACTTGAGACTTACTTTTAGGTAGTTGTTTCTGTAACAATGCATAGTATTCTTTAAGATGATCGTATGTTTTGTGTGTAAAAGTTTCATTTTTACCATAACTAGTAACTATAGCTGGCAAATGTGGTGGAGTAAAAAAGTACAATATTTCCTTCTGAGGTGCAGAGAAGTAGAAGCATGAAGTGGAACATACAGTACAAGTACACTGCAAAAACAGCCCTTCTAAATAGTCTTAAATAAAAACTAATTTTCTTGTATTGAGCAACAGGGTAAGCCAATTTTGTTTGGCTAGAATTCTAAAATATAAACTAGCATAAGACTGTAATGGCCCCAAAATGTAAGCAAGTTGCACTTATTACAAGCAGTGAAAACTCAGTTATTTCAGATAGACTTACAAAATACAAAATATGTATTTTGGTCACTTTATTGAGCTGAATTTAAGAATGTGTTCTTTAATCTAAGATTAATAATTTAAAAAATTAGGATTATTCTTACAAGGAGACACAATTCCTTCAAACAGCATAATAAAAATAATAAGTGACTTTGTCTTAAATGAAGGCAGCAGAGGCATTTAAGCATTTTTTATTAGAACAATGAAAAACTAAACAGCTGCATTATTTACAACACTGGGACAAGACTACTTTCTCTTAACCTGAGAAGTTGTGCAAATGGTCTTACTCTTAAAATAAAGAAAATAATCTTGTTTCTCTGCTGGGATAGAATGCAAACCATTGAAACTTGGTGAAATCTGGCTCAATATTAGCTGCAATCTCTTATTAAGACAAAGTTATATATATTTTCTTAAAACCAGATTAAAATGCACTTTTCTAATGCAAAACAAGCTTGGCAGAGAATAATAATAAGACCCATTTCCCATAATAATAATAATAATAATAATAATAATAATAATAATAATAATTATTATTATTATTATTATATGTAATTATTATTATATATTATTTATTCATTTTCTGCAGTGTAGCTCACATCTCTGCTTAAGTACAGCATCTGGGTAGTTACATTGTTACAATCCTGACTGAAAGAGCTTTACAGCCCATTTGGATTACATTACAAATGTAATTATAATACATTACTATAATAATTTAATGAAACATTTCATTTACAGGTGTAATAACATGGTATGGAAATTCAGCCACACTGATGAATGCAGAATAAGTCAGGTATAAATGTGTAAGTAGGGAATTTGGTTAGGTCGTTGCATCGACTCACTGCCAGTAGATGATATGATTAAGTATGACTACATGGCAGACAGGTAGTGCAATGAGGCCTATACAATAATGTTTCAATATGCAGACTAATTGGAAAACATAGCACTGGCAAAAGTATTTTATTGTAATAATAAGTATCTTTATTCTCATTTATATGTGCCGGTACAATGTCAGAGGTTATACTTGGCACTATACGCATGCCCAAAACATTCCAGATCAAAGAACAGAAAGAAAACTGTGGTCAGGTTCTAAAACCTGCAGTTAAAAACGCCTCCATGAAAAAATATGAATGCATCTGAAAATGTACAAATACATATTGAAGCCTTTCTCACATAACATATTATATATATTTGTGTTGTGCTACCCCCTGGAGCAGTCATCCCATCATAAATGGCATGTACTTTTAAGTTACTTGTCATCCACGTAACGTCTGAAGACCGACCATAATAATCAATTACGTCTGTAGCTGCCTCCTCTTCAGCAGTTCAGATGCACTCAGTGTGAGGCCTGCTCAGATATGAAAATAGTATGGAGATTTACTGAAATCTGCAATATTTAATTGGAGTTTGTGTGCATCTCTGTGTATGTCTCTGTATCTACTGGCGATGTGCCTCCCGAAATTAAAGCAAAATTCTTTGATCTGATATAAGATTTGAATAGTGGAGATTTAAATATTTAAAATTCTTCTGCAGTGTCACTTTGATCTCTGAAATGATTAATAGGGGTTTGTTATAGAAAATACACTAAACGGATCTGGGAGAGCCAACCCACTGTAATTGTGAGTTCTCTCGCAGAGTGAGGGTAAATTACACATTTTAAAGTAACAGGGTAAACAGTTCATTTGAATTTTATTTCATTCTTTTATGTTTAATGAGACAAGAAGACAGAGAGCGACTTCAAACACCCCAATCTAAAGTGGAAAAGATTTTCTCCATGAGAGAATGACACTTGGAAGGGAAAAGTGCTTTCATCGTTTATCATGATGATTAGGAAGAGGAGGCTCTTTGTCTCCCATCTCTGCCTTTTTTAAGCATGAAGTGAGAGAACTTGGCCAACACCCATGAAGACAACATCACCAAATAATGCTGATACTGATAACAGGGACTGTTGCTTGTGTGATGCTCTCCTAGCAGTTCACAGTCTTGAAATTACCCACCTAATAAGGATATACTGTACAACACCTAGAGTAGTAGTACACTGACATTTTGATCCCTCCTTTTTCAGCCTGGTTTAGCTGCTAAGAGTGGGTTTTTGTTTCCTAGAATTACAGTCGATTCATATTTTTTAAACAGAGAAGGGTGTATGTGACCTTTGTGATCAGCAAAGCCCCGCCCTGCTCCCCTCATAGCTACTGCTGCCACGTCACAACGCACATATGCAGTTTACAGTGATAGTGGTGGCAGATGTACCGCTTGAGATTTTTGATTATTTTTGAGCTGAAACTGAAATTACAACTGTCGCTGGCAGCTTTTATCATCTGTAATTGAGCTAACATTACCTCCATTAGCTCTGGCTTGCTCTTTAACGTTTCCAGTGTCTTATATGCATGTGACATACAAGAAACTCTTAAGATTATTACAATAAGATTCATTCTCAATTTGTTCTAACATAACCCTGTTTGACTGTTTATGCCTTGCATACTTGTTCATTTTTTGTACAGCCTAGTTTAGAATTTACATTAGTTATTAGCTTTTGAAAGGCTTGGTACATGGAATACATACAGTATATTATTGTTTCCAGAATACAGAAACACATGGCAAACAGTTTATGTAATATGGAGGCAGATTCCAGTACATAAATCCAGAAAAAAAACAAAAAAAACAAACAACAACAGGGGGAAAACATAATATATAATAATTGAGTCATACTACAGGATCACATAGCCACAGAGAAAGACTGATATCTATTTGGATTCTGGTCCCAGGGAGACACCCCTTCCTCCTGAACACCATTTATTCTGCTAAGCCTATTTGTGAGAGGCTATTTCAACCCATTCTTTCAGTTCTGGATCCTTTGTTTTCTTCTAGTGTCTTAAAATAACTCAACAGACTGTTACTATACTCTATAAAATATATACAATAATAACAGCACTTGGGTATGTTTGGTAGTTTCCACCTGTCCCTGAGTAAACTTTAATACCCCAAAATAAAAATGTGTATTACCTGGATCCAACCAAACTACATTCAACCCATACAGTGTAGGGAAGTTTTAGTTTTTTAAATTTCTAGTATCTATTTTTTCAGTTAAGTTTAAGATTTCCAACACAAATTATCGTTCAACAGCCTAATTCACTGGAGCCTCGATGGTGTGTGAAAGTATCTATGCAGTATCTTATATTGTGTGAGATTTTCCCTCACTCCTTTCACATACTTGCCACATCCGGACCATCATTTTACACCAACACTGTGAAACTTGAAAATGAATGTGTTTTATTTTACAGTAAGAGCACTATTCCCATAAACATAAATAATGTACTTGGATATTACTCTGTTTTACTTTGCAGTTACATGATCTTTATAAATACACAGTAGAAATACTGTGATTTCTTCTACAGTAAGTAACTTGTCGATGGTTGCCAGTTAATTATTTACTTAGTCTTCACTGTAAGTTTCCTACAGTGAAGAAAATGGGGTTGAAAAATGATAGAGTCTGGGGTCAGGAAGGCCCAGCCCTCCTTTTTCCTTACGGGCACATACATTACTAATTTCAATCCCTGCTCTTTTCCCATTCCAGAAATAGTTTTTATTATATCATCAAACTGCTTAAAACTAGTAGAGTAGGTAGGTATTTTCATAGGAAGCATCATAGTAATGTAGTCAAATTTGGGAGCTAATTTCTGCCGAGTTCTTTTCCTACTTTTTTTAAGTTTATTTTAATTTTTCAAAATTAAAGTTGGACTTTTCCACCATAAATGGAAGAGTGGAAAGGGTCATACCTTCACATTTAGGTATATCACTGCTAGAATGTTGTCTGCGTAAAGTAATAGTTTATGTCTTTATTTTCTTTTAAAGATAATTTCATTACATAAGAGCAGATAATCAGAATCAGAAACACCTCCTCTTTTGTTCTTTTTGTTGTTGTTGTTGTTGTTGTGGTTTTGGCAAAGGCAAAAGAAGACACTACCTCCAGACTATTTAAACGTTGAGTATTGGTTCTACTACGAGCAGGCCCATGCATACAATGTTGGCCTAAGGAGCCTAGTAGGGTTGTAGGTTGCTAAGCTATGACTGGACAATTACTGTTCAGGGAATGGGTTTAGCGAACAGTTAAATTGTATTTTTAGTATCTTTATGAAATTAAATATTTTAAAAGTTACAGTCATGTCTTCTGTTAGTATCAGCTTTGCTGCACTGTCACACCAATATTAAAAATGGATGAAAATCTACTGAACATATAAAGTTTTGATCTAAAAATAACACTAATATGATTTGTTTTGAATGAATCCCCATCATATTTTAATTCATAAGCACACAGAGAATAGAATAATTGTGCCCAGTTCATCCTCTAATGCCTCAGTGACTCTTCCCAGTTGAATATAATAGCCTCGTAAACTGTGTATTCAATTAGGATTGCTCTCCTTACAGTGCAATGCTTTTTTCCTCTAAATATTCAAAGTTGATTGCTGCAAAAACAAATATGGGACATACTAGCTCTGTAGCTGTTTTCATCTGCAATGAATGTTTCATTTATGTATGAATTCAAACAAGCCATTTAAATTTCCTCCCCCACTTTGAGTTGCTCCTAAATTAACACTGACAGTAATTCAGCCCATTTGTAGTTTGTTTCAGTCTGACTGAAGAACAACATGGACTTTTAGATGAGTGAACACATTTCCTACCATGCAGCCTCAGCACTGGCCTTTCACTTGACCTTTCATCAACAAACACACACTTTTTATGCTCTTTCTCTTGACGATTATTCTTGCTAAACACATGAATCACACAATCTTAACTGGAGCAGATATGGTAGGTCAGCGTGTGCTTTTGTGCGTGTGCACCTGCGTGTGCGCACGCGGGGTTCATGCACCGTTCCTCTTAATGGTGGCCACAGGTCAGTGAAGATGTGTCTTCAAAAACTGTTGTCGGCGGCTGACAGGTGACCTACTGGACCATGAATTGCCTGTCTAACATTTCGGGCAGCATACCAACCGGTGTTTCCAATTGTTGTGGCACACTGCAAGAGGGCCACCTGCTCACCAACCACTGTGATCAATGAAGATGATTTTTTTTTTTTTTTGTGACACAACCCAAAAGAGGTGGTATTGACATTTGAGGCTGGGGCGTGGATCGATAGCAACCAGTCAAGCCGTCTGACTGAGCAAAACCCATAAACGTCGAGCCCTCTTGTAGCGGTTGGAGGATTAATTGATTGTTGGAACAGCAAATATTAGGCAGGGTGTCGGTTTGTGTTTTTTCCTTTCTCATAAGCACTTTTTTGGGGATGGAAAAACTGAACTGAACTTAAGTAAATTAAATGTCCCTCAGCTGTCAAACATTAAGACTACATTTAAAGGAAATTATTTTATTATTGTTATTGCAGAAGAATTTTTGTTATCAGTAAGGCGATATAGCAAGTTAACGGTGGTAAGAAAAGTACGGTGGCCAAGAGGTGTCGAATTTCAAAAGCCACAAAGCAAATGCAAAAACCGCAACATGAATGCAAATGCAAAAGCCAGAAGTGACACAGTGGTAACAGTGGTTCACAACCTTTTGCATTTATGTTGTGGCTTTTGCAGTTCGTTTGACACCTCTCTGCCACCGTAGTAAAGGACATTCTACGCTCTCTGTCTCCATGCACAGCCATGCCCTGAGTTGCCACCTCCTCGGCTGCCTCTGCCTGTCTTGTCAATATCATCCCCTCAGTCAGTAAAAGCCACTGACAGGTCTGATTTAGTCATTGTGCCTCTCAAAGTATCTTTCCACACTAATCAAAATGACTCTCTGTTAAATAAAGCATGAAAAAAGCTTTCCCATGAACGGTGTGCTGGAGCGGAAGTCATCTTGCCTGTAACGCTAGATGATTAATCAACAGATTGGATTCTGCTCAAAACTGCAATTCCTTCCAGCAGCACACACTTTAACCCCAAACATTAGAGTGAAAAAATGAAAGATGTCAGACTCTTTTTTTTAAGTGAAATTAAAAGGTAGACTGATGGTGTTTCTTTAGGTGAGTTCTTTATGGCTCCTGCCAGGAAGTATCAGTGGGTGTCCCTGGCTCTGACTGTCAGCAGGGCTGGTAAATGGTTTAAAGACAGTGGGGAGTGGGCACCGTGCATACTAGATTGTGGTCTGAATGGAAAGTTGGCATCCACTGGTGCGTGCTTTCACTTAACAGGGTGTGGCAGTTAACTCTCTGCACTCACCACATGGTTTATGGGTCAGTCAGTAATGAAATGTAGCATAAAATTGCCTGGATTCTTGGTTAGTAGCTGTTATGACAGGATGTAACCACAAAACAAGCATTTTCTGTCATCAGACAAGTATTATGCTTGATAATTATCACTCTCACTAGTGGTGTGGTGTAAAGTATATCCACAATGTCGCCCATAATCCATGTCAGCTGTGTGACAAGAAATAATAGTTCTTCATAAAAATGAAATTGATTTTTCTCTGTTTTCTGCTTGTTTACTGTAGCATGAGAGAGGTAAAGGGCAAGGTTTCGGAAATAGAATCAGCCCTGTCTTTTTCTGCTCAGTGCGTGAAAATAGTATTGATTAATGGTCATTGCCCCTTTTTCCACGCAGAATGATGTAAAGACCCTGTCAGTTACCATCACCTTCTCCGAGAATGTGTTCCATCAATCCCACGGCCAAACGGGCAAGCAATGGCAGGTGGCACATATTTCACCTGCCCGGGCAAAATGGGCCAGTAAGTGGGACAAGGCAGAGAGACAAAAGTGACACATACGAAGGTGACAGCTTTTCACACCTGGGAATAATGGTTTTGATAGGCGTCCTGCTTGTTTCGCTGCTGTGGACTGGACAGAGACCAAAAATGTGTGATAATATACACAATTAGCTCATGGCGCAAAAAGACCCAGGGCCCTCACAAGCCAGGGCACATCTAAACTCTACCTTTCACCAGGAAGCGTGACGGCTCAGCTCGGCACAATACTGGAGGAACACCGTGTTTTGACACATCAAGGATACAATTATTGGACCCTAAAGCCATGCCTGTCCACACATGCACCCTATCAGTTAGAGAGTGGATAGTTGTGGGAGCACTGCAGTTAATTTCCACATCATCACCACCAGAAGACTATCATCCCTGCTCCGTCTGGTTCTCCTGTATAACACTGAAAAAGAATACAAATTATCACCATAGCAATACACACATATATATCTATATATGCTGCATATATTTCTGTGATATCCCTGTCTTGTCTGTTTTATGTCAGCTGATATTACACATGTGCAGCAACTTCAAAAGTAAAGCTGTGTTAATATCACTTTGGATGTTCAATTTATTCTGTCACAATTTCCCTCTCCCATGTGTTTTGTAAAGGAAAAGATGGCCCTTCAACAGAAAAGCCTCACAATTTATGTGTCATTATCACTGTCAGTACATGCAGAGCTATTTTTGTTTTTCATCTGACCATGTTGACATTCATGTCCTACAGTGGAGCTGGAGCTTGACAGAATAGAGGATGTGTGGGAGCGTGACGGGACGTTTTGATCATCTCTATAGTGTATTATCTGCATACTATTCTCACAGCTCGGCAGCGCGGGCTGTGTTGCACCGCTCGCTCTCTGTATAGGGCATCCCTGAGATACTTCAGCTTATTATCAGTGCCTCTTAAATGCTTCCCAGCAAACGCAGCTGTTGGCCCTGAAAGAGAAAGAGACGGGAAGAAATCAATAAAATCGTGCCTCTAATAAGGTGAGAGAAGGATTAAATATACATGGTAAACCCACTCTTGAAAGCTAATAGTGTCCTGAAGCCACAGTCAGTAGAAATTACAGAAAAGTTGAATATGAAATCAAAACATTATCATGATTACCATGTATTAAGATTTTTAAAATGCTGACAATGCTGTTAATTCCATAACAAATACATTTAAGTGTCATTCAGTATAGCATTAAATGTGCTTCCATAGCATAGTAAAACACTATAGTACTGCAGAGCATTAAAGAGCAAGTCTCTAGCTGAACTTTAACACCTCACTTTTAGATGCTTTGGCACATTCTGTATTCAGCAACTTAACAAACAAGCAATGTATTACCTCCTCTTAAAGCTTGTTTCCTAAATATGTCATAATGATAATTTTGATTATACAGGAGCAGTAACAGTGTGTTATGCTGTCTAGGCTGTGTACATGTTCAAAAACATTTGTGCGAAAAAAACGGTGTAAATAATTTGTACATACAGGCAGGGGAATAGTGGAACTATGAGTACCCAAGAACCCAACATGGGGAAGGCCCTCAAAAAACCCCAGAGAATTTGTTTTTTATCTGCAATTTACACATTTTACATTAAAGACATTATAAGTAAACTATTACTGTAGGCTAAATTAATGATTTGACAGATTACTTGCTGCTTACTGTGGTAACTATGAGGGAGGATGTACACGGAACAAGGGAAGGGAACAAATTTGTGTTTTTATGAAGGCCCTAGCAATAAATGGCATCATAAGTACTTCTTAATTACCAGACATGTCAAATAATTACAGGGTACTTACAAAGGACCAACTGTCTTAACATATGTCACTTTAATGGCACTTTTATTAAGTAAACTAAAATATAACACCCCTTAAATGGGAAACAGTTATCCAGACTATTCTTAATACTGTGTCTTGTCCAATAAACAAATACGTTAATAATGTGACAATATTCCCTCTTAAACATAAAGTTGTCACCCCCTCATTCCCTAACCTCTTGTCTTCTTCCCTTGTGCTTACATACCCTATTTGTCCCTGTATTGTAGATCTTTGATTCTCAGGCCTAACCCGATTGGACCTGATATACCTATATTTATTATTTATTAATAATACATGTATCTGCGATCAAAACTTTACTGTACTGTACCCAGTAAGTATGTTATTGGTGGCCCACATGGACTAATTAACAATTACACAGCAATATGCTAAAGTGTTAACTGAGACATCAAACACAAGCATAACATTTTGGGTTATTGTACCGGCTACATTGTAGTGTACATATGTTATTTTAATTGTGTTCATGTGATTTAATTTTAAGTAACTGTAAGTGATATTCTGATGTCATAGTGAGTTATTAGGTGACTACTAGATTAAAGAAACAAGTCAGAAAGGGATTTTTCCTCGCAGAATACTGAGAAGAGAGCTATTTCCTCTCAGTAACAATCCAGGGACACTGTCAGCATCTCGTTCCCTCCACCCAGTCCCCCCTCTCTGGGTGAGCCGGTGGAGGTCTGGGACGTGTTTATGGAAGGTTGGGATTAAGGAGAAATCCTACCTGCTGGTTCTCAAGGCCTCAAAAAGCTGAGTTGGATAATTAAACTGTTGAGACATGGGTCCTTTCTTCTCTTTCTACCCTCGACTTCCCTTCCTGCGGTTTAATTTATTTGGACAGGGGGCAACCCGGTGGGCAGGCTGGGCAGGCTTCCAGCTCGACTGTGAACGCAGCGCGAGAATGATGCAGTGGCTGGAAGAGTTCAGAGGTTGGGGTGAAAAGGTAGAGCCATCAGGGATGAGCCGGGTCAAGTTATTTAAGTCAATATTGCTCACCCCGTCTGACAGCCAGAGTAACACCTTCCTGATCCACAAGGCCAGTGGACAAAGGAGGCAGCGTCTGCGTCTCATCAGCGAGGGATTGTGGGCTTTGGCTGCTGTAGAATCGCTGCAGGGGCAGAGGCGTGTGTCCGAGGGTCCCTATAGAGCAGGCATTACAATGAAGGGCTCACTGTTGTTGACCTAGCCCCAGGCCGCATGTGTCACTAGCATAGCCATCAATACTACCATGTCACCACATTTGCACTTCAAAAACATAAGCCACAGTTTGATAGATTCTATTGCCATTGTCAGCGTTTATATGCAGTGGTGCCAAATACGAACTTGGGCAATTGTATTAAGAATTAGATTCAAAAATATTCATCACATGTTCAGTTGACATGTTCACATCCTGTTTTGTTTTTTCTATGTAAATACTAAGGCTGTACATTTTTCCACAAATTACGTTTGAACGAATTTCAAATGAATGAATTAAAAGAAATATCCATAAACGCACAGTACAACACCACTCAGGTAAACATAAGACACGACATCCGCTCTTATCACACCAATGAGCCACATACCCTGGAAAATAAAGATGTTATCTTATGATGAGATACGCAATGGCATTTTTACGATTTGGCGAGGGACTTGCTGTAGCTAGATGTGTTGAATAGTAGCAGTGCTACGAGAGGTCGTACACTTGATGTTGCTCTGCTCGTCTGTGGTGCCTCTGCTCTGCTGGCCCACTTGGGTGGCAAGCTAACGTTAGCAAATGAGTCAGAAGATTTGTTGGACAGTAAATTTTAAAGGTAATTACATTTCGAAAATTAACCAGGTTCAGACAAATTTTCGAATTTCAAGTAAAAAGTGACAGCCCTATTCATTACAGTGGATATGACAAAAAACTCATTAAAAAAATCGGAAACAGAAAAAAATGAATGTGTTTCCATCCAACACTTTTATGCAACCAGTTCTCATTCCAAGGTTGTCAAATACCGACACGCTTTTTCACTCTTTGGCGCAAGTTGTAATCAAACCCGGGCCGGTGTGGTAAGGAGTCAGGCTGGGGGGCACCAGTCCCATCTTTGTTTGATCCATCCATCCACCCCGACCTCCTGAATATACAGACTTTGTCGCTCAAATGCTACTGATTGACTAAAAGCTTTCTGGCAGTCCGGTACGTCAACACTAAAGCGTGCTTGTGTGTCTGTATGAGACACAGAGGGGCATGGCATAACTGACTAGAACTGGCTGTTGGTTCATTAACAGTTAACAGTTGGTGGCACTAATTTTCTAGTCAGTGCAGTTAAGCACATTGCAGAAGAAGAGGGAACAACAAGATAATCTAAGTAAAATAGTGCCCGTCAAACTTTGGTGGACGACATGATAGAAATATGGCGTTTGTTTGTTTTATGCATTAATTTGACCGATACAGTCTCCTCATCGCGCCACATAGATCTGATGTTTTCATTTCTTCAAGGTAGGTTTGAGTTAAGTCATTTTTAATGTACATCACAATTTATTTAGTCTGTTTCCATTGCACTGCATATTTTCCACCCATCCAGTATAAACACTGCTTTGCAATGTTTCGACTTGCATTGAAATTTCCCGTATTTCCACTTTGGTTTGTTATTTTTAAACATACTATTATTTTTAAACATATTAAACATAGCGACATACAGTAGGTGGATGGAAATATAATATTTATGTATGCCCCAAATTTACAAACAAATACATTGTTGAAATGAAATGCTTTCATGCAAAGCTCTTGGTGTCTATACAGACGTAGATGTAGTGTGTATCTTGTACAATGGACACATCTTATACTTATGGCTCACTAAAACGTGATAAACACACCCTGACATGGCTGGGACACGCTTGTTGTCCCACCAAAATAACTTACATTTTAGATCATTAAACACCACTTACAGATAGCCAACAACAAGCATGTCCCAGCTGTGTTCATCAATTTTTAGTGTCCCCTGAAACAGTTTATGTAGTCTTTGCAGCATTTCTGTGTTTGATTGTGTTTTCTCACTTTGCAACATTTCTTTCTAAATTAGGTTTTCAGAATTTGCCTGTGTTCTTCGAGCCACCATTTATACTGTACAGTGTATTTGTCCATACAGTGTAGTAATAGCAACAATCAGCAGGCTCTGCACACACTGTCTGCCCTTCCAGCCCTTGTGAGGGGTCAATCGTCCCACCTCTTCCCAAGCTTATAAAATGTCCCTTATCAATATTTTAGCACATCAATTGTAACCCTTGGTAAACACATCTCCTCCTGAAAAGTAAATTATCAGTGGACACAGTCACTGGGGATTGACTGTCTGGAACGCTGTCAAGGCTTTCTCTCTCGTGTTTGCTCTATCTCACACACTCCATTGTCAATTGTCAATTCCATTTTTGAGAGAAGGACCAATAGAATCCAGCCAAAGCCCTTGTTGAGGATTTTTTAAACTAAACAATGCCCTGGGCATATTGTATTCTCAGGAGAACTGTTGGCAAAAGTCAGATAGGCTTCAATTCCCATGAATGCTGAACATTGTACAGTACAGTCAGAAGTCCAGGTACATTTAAAGTCTTTACGTATATATAAATCTATAATAAGTTCATAAAATAATAGCTTCCACTGAGATAAGAAGATTGATACCAAACTCTTGTCTGTATTGCACTGTAAATACCAAGCTCCACCCAGCTGGCTAGCTTAGCTTAGCACAAAGACTGGAAACAGGTGGAAACGACTAGCTTGGCTCTCTCCAAAAGTTAACAAAATCTGCCTACCAGCAGCTCTAAAGGTTATTTATTATGTACAAAAAGTATAGAGGAAAGTTACATGCTGGACTATTTCTTAGCCAGGCACAGTAACTTTCTGGAGTCATCATTGCCATGAGGTTGCCAAATAACCAGCAGAGACAACAGGACCCAGATGCACCAACCTCTGTGTAGAAAAATATACATACCCATTATATTCAGATTTATAAACTTGTGATAAGCATGGTTCTATTTTATAATTCTCTGTTATTGCGGAACATGCCTCTTTTCTACTCCCACAGTTACTCATAAGTGGATGAAGAAAAGTCATAGCGATACCTCTGTCCACTCCAACACTCGTTCGAGTTGTCAATAAGAAAACAAAGTGCAGTTTTATTGACTGTGTCATATTTGTGAGTTTCTCCAACACAGAGCAGCTGTCATTACGCACAGCTGTGGCTATTTATAACGCCTGTACCATTAATTCATCGCATGCACCTGTAAACCAGCATCACGTTGATCTCTCAACCATCATAATTAAACCTCAGAAAGATGATCAGTAATTAATTTATAGAGTTCATATTGAAACAGACCAAGTAAAAGTACTTTTAAAAGATCATTAACACTGGATAGCTCGAAAGAGAATAATGCGTCACTCATAATTAATTAATTAAAATTAAGTTTATAAATGTTTTTTTATCAAACCTTAGATTTCATGTCCACAACCAGATCACCCACAGCTGGCTCTAGACAGCCATTATTCTTGCAATATTTAGTAGAAATACATCTTGTTGTTTTTACACTCTTAAATAAACAAAATATAACATGTAAGTGACCTTCAGAAGTGCTGGTAGCTGGATTTTGTACCTTTTGGACAGAGCCAGGCTAGCTGTTTCCCCCTGTTTCCAGTCTTTGTGCTAAGCTACGCTAACAGGCTGCTGACTGTAATGTTATACTTAATATTTATCGTACAGACATGAGAGTGGTTATGATTTTTCTCATCTCAAGAAAGTAAATAAGCTTTTTCCCCAAGTGTAAATTTTATTCCTTAAAGAATGCAGTGTTTGAGGGATTTGGCCTTTATATCCATTCAAGTTCAGTATAGTCACATATTTGTAGTATCAGTTTTTGCTGCTTGTTTGTACAATTATACAAAAATAATACCGCTGATATGTCATATTACTGTAGCTTTTGCTGCAAACTGCAGCTGATCAGGGACTGGCGGAAAGACCTGCAGAGCTAGAGAGCTTCATCAGACTGAGATGATGATGTTCATTGGTGTGTGAAGTTTCTTCAGGCAGTCAGGAGCAGAGTTAGCACGCAGGATGATTACCTTTTAATCTGGGAAAGAGCTTAAAAACACAGATTATCATTTTATAGACAGTCTTTGCCACCCTTAAGGCTGATGGTGCTGTCATTAATTTTGTAAATAGTATTGATGTAAAAAAGTGAAGCACCATTTTTAGTTTAAAAATATTTATAACATGGTCTGAAATAGTGAACATCCAGCAACGTAACCAGGAGAAAGGAAGAAGCCAATATTGTGCATATAGGATGCTTCACAGGGAAAAAGATAAGAAAGACATTTACCACAGACACAGGAGAATATCTTAATATGAACCATTGAAATAGATGTAATGCTGGAAAATCTAATTTCTGCAACAACAAAATTAAATGAAAAGGAGACTAACAACATTTAAGAAATCTAAAAATACACACACCATGCAGAAATGACTTAACCCAAATGTACACACAGCATCAAAAACATAGTGTGCTGACTATTTGTAACAGAACACTACGTTTTCAGTTACTGAATCAATTTAGCAGTAGTGGGGATGTGAAGCCCAGTCACATCATATCGCACATTACTGACTTTGCTTTACAAAACCACCTCAACAGCCACAAGCGAGGCATTGCTCATGTCATCTGCAAATCACAAATCGTAGCTCCTGACGCGAACCGCTGCACAGAAGCCAAGTGCCAAAGGGCTCTGGCCAAAGCCAGCATCAGACTTTAAAGTGATTTGAAACAGTGAGCAAAGGAGGGGCAGAATTTGCCTCGGAGCCTAACATAGACAGAGCTTCAATCTTCAATGGAATGGAAAAAAAAACGAAAGAAAAAGATGAGAAAGGGGAAGAAACAGTAGCATGGCCAGCTCATCCATCATTTCTTTAAAAGGTCAGGATTTTGTAGGTGGAATTGGGAAGAGCAGCGAATTGCAGATGCACTGAACAGCAGGGTATTTTCCGCTGCCATGACCAGCTAAGGAGAGCTCCTTTAAAACACATCTGCCAGTAAACATTTTGGCCTGACTCTGGGTCATCTCTCCTGTCTGGACCAGACCCAGCAGAGCATGAAGATGTACCTGCACAAACCCCAAGACAGACTTAGTCACTTCAGACTTTTCCTTTTGGCCCTACCGCCTGCTTCTTAATTGTTATGATGATACATCCTGTAGCAGGTGCATATTTCCTGGATTCTGAAGGGTTTTCTCATTGTGCATGCTTTGAAAGTGAAGGTTTTTTTTGACATCAACAAACAATAAAATCTACATTATTTGAATTGCATTATCCCAGGGCAGTAGCAACTCTGATCAACTCAAATTCTGATATACACACAGACACGGAGATGAGTATTGATTTACAAAATACAGTGTATCTGGAAAAGAGATTTAATAAATGACAAGAAAATGTGGCACCATAACACAGCAAATGAGTAAATGAAATGTCATTCCAAATGATATGTAATAATCTGACTGCATGTCTCAGAGGTACATTTGGAAAAAATCGAGAGGAAATGGGACAAAGAAATCACCAGCGTGGCCTGTCTGAAGTAAAGCCCATCAGTAGCTAAGTGCCTCTTTACCTCCTTCAGCCACTAGAAACGAGGGGGAAAAAATGACCTTCTGGCATTATGGATGGGGAGAAACAAACCAAACACACGTCACTCATAAAAGACACACACTTTCTCAGAATGTACTGTACTTACAGAGGAACTCGGTACAGTCGAAAAGCACTTTCTCTTCCACTGTCAGAGTGATGAAAAGGTTGCTCTCCCGGAGAAAATAAAAATGGCGAGAGGGACAGATGTGAGCCTGGTTGTAAGTCTCTCCATCAGCCCTGTAGATGCCGCTCAGACACCCCTGGGATGCGCACACACATCTGGAAAGAATTGTCAGTGGGATTGATACAGTACCTAGAGTAATAAAAAATGAATTTCCCTGCCGTGATGTAAACACAAATGACCTGAGCCATGATGCATTTGCTTAGATCCGCTTTGATCCCCCCCCACCCGCCCCCGTATCTGTGTCTTCCTCACTCTCCATCTCATGTGTTTATTGAGCAGCGTGCACACAGTTTGAGCAAAGTCGATAATTGCAAATAGTCCCGTGGAATGTACGGATTCAGCCTCAGTGTTATGAAAACCAGCATGCCCAAATGACTCCCTAGTTAAAGCCTGGCTGCTGCTAAACACCTGTTTAAAGGTGCCTTAATATCAGAATTTAAAAAGCAAATGGTGCATTATTACTTTCCTATAAAGATATAACAAGCACTAAAGCTGCTGTACAATCTTTTGAACAGCCTGCGCGGATGGCTAGACAAGTAAAAGAGAAGTGATACATTAAACATGAATTGTTCGAAGGACACAGACTACATAAAAGCATGCAGTGACAGGGTCACAGGCATTGTGTGCGATGTGAGTGGAGGGGACAGATTTGCAGAGAGTCTTTTAATGTGCGCGCTTGTGCTTAACATTGTTTAGAGCTCAGTGATTTGAGATTACTACCACAGGGGGCGGCCCGGGGGCATTTTTATGATGAGCTTTGGAAAAATGTGGCCAATAATACGCTGAGCTCTTTAAGGTGGCCATTTCTTTCTTCTGCAGGGGAAAAAATCTTTCACATCTACATCAAACTTGGACTAAAACTGGCTAAAAAAATGGCTGAGGAGCTGCTTATTCAGATGGTGATGTTTAAAAACTGTGTAGCATTTCTGACAGATTCAGGCTTAATGCCCACATCAGTAATCTCCACCAGTGTTTTTCCCCACAGAGGTGTTTGAGAGTGAGGTGTTTAAGTTGTGGCCTTGAAAGTTGTGCTAAGATCCCCAGTTCGGCTCCTGCTACATGAATGATTCCTGGGATATGAGTCAGGTTCCACCCCGCCAGCCCGCCTCCAGGGACCTCTTCATTATCTGTCATTAAATGTTTTTAAGTTTGCATAATTGATCTTCTCCAATAAGTCGTCATTGATTTATGGAGGTCTGGGCTGAAGGAGGAACTGGTTAAAAATTCATAACCCTGCTACGCGTCTTCACAATCCATTAGCTGCTCCTGGACCCAGAGTCCTTCCATTGATTGACCTTGTGCCGAGAATCTCATGGACTCTGCATTTTTCCCTCTTTTATTGCAGTGTGGGAAGAGTTATGTTTCAGCTTTTTCCCCAGATAGGTCTTACTTTGATTTTCTCCCATGTTGCTGTGTGTCTTTCTCTCTGTCTCACCCTCCTTCTGTCTCTCTGTTTCTCCTTCTCCTTCTAAACTGAAGACCTTACTCTGAGACGATGAATAAATAAAGCATGTTCCATAAACAGCTTTCCACTATTATTTAAGCTTCCAGGACCTCGCACTCTGACAGCCTGCTTTCCCTGCCATCAAATTCAAGTGTGTAAATTTTCTAAAAGGCTCTGAATGTTTTATGATGATTTCAGGGAATGATGGAGTAATAGCTGAATAGTGAAGCTATTACTTTTAATATTTATATTGAGTGCTTTGAATCATTAATGTGACAGGATGTAAAATCAGAGCTGCGGGACGTATGTACTTCACAACCTCAGCCACTTGGCAAAAAATATTTGTTTTCCTGAGCAGCCAGTTCCAAACTGTTGTGAGCTACCCATCGGGGCGTGGGGGTGACACTCTTTTCCATCAATTTTAATCTTACCTTGAGAAAAGGCAATTCTTGGGAAGCATTGCTTCAAATACGGACGACGAAATTGCAACAAATCTTTGAGAGTCGTGTGTTTATAATTCAGAAGTGAAGTCATCACAATGTTTAGGTCCAGACTGCTTTCATTCTCCTCATGTCCAGTGATACTCAGTAATGTTTGTCATATGAAACTCTAAAAGCAAAATGTCTGGAGGCCAATTTCCACTCAAGATGAAATGTTGGGAGTGCCAAAAATAGAAACAGCCAAACTTTGAAATACTAAGTTTGGTTAGTGTCTAATAATTGCAATTTTTTACTTAGAATTTTAGCGTGTTGATTAAACAAGCTAACAAATTACTTATCCCATTAATTTTAAGGTGCCATGAGTTTGCAGGTTTTTTGCCATTCCTAACTTTTCATCAGTTTTTTTCTGGAAATGAGCTTCCATAAGATCTAACCATGTTGTATCTTTTGGATAAACGATACAATGTGGTTATAATTTAAAATAAAACCAGTTAGTAAATAGTACTTCTACTATGAAGTCAAAATGATGTAAAGTAAAAATGTAAGATAGTAAACATTTTGACTTGTTGCCTTATTTTCATGTCCCATAATTTTGCCCAAGTCACAGTTTATACTTGTTCACTTAAATCTCAAAACTTTTTTCTTTTCTACTTTGTACTTCATATGTGTTACTTTGTAACTCCTACTTTAGACATAAAAAGTGAGAATCTTAAAGTCTCATAGTTTTAACAAATCTTCTGATTTCTTACCATTTGACTGTCTCTATCATATGTCTTTATTTAACAGTTGCCTTCAAAGGATTTATCCACAATCTCTGTATGTACTCACATGTACATACTGTAAGCTCAAACTCATTCTCTCTGACAAATATTGCCATTATGACCTGCTAATTATCATCTGTAACCTATTTTTATTTATCTCATTACATTCCGTAAATATAAAACCATAAAAGAAAGAGGAATCAAACTCACTTGTGACATTAGTTATTAGATCTTATTAGCAGAGGTTATAATATTTGTGTGGGGTCTTCACAGACTTGTAGCCTTGGTTTTGGTGTTGTTTTGTTCCTTTAGCGCAGGGAGCTTTAGTCTGTGTATCTTGTGCTGTGTGGAGCTTGGCAGTTAAAGGCCAGTTTATTCTTGCGGGTATCAGGCAGCCTTGTCCTGGGGGAACGAGCTCTTTCATGCACAGTTAGTGCACTTGACTCAGCATGGAGATGCTTTCAGATGGAAAAGCCATGTTTAGAGGACGTCTTATGAGACATTAAAGCACTACTGTTCCATTGTTTTAGCTCTTCCTAAATGTCACTTTCCTCTCCTGAGCCTGCCCTTCACCACAATGTTGTGGGACACGTCACAGTGAAAGGCCCTTTCCTCCCTCTGACAGTCCATTTGAAAAGAGTAGCAGAATGTAAACTCACCGCTCTGGCCATTACTGTCGTCTTCATCTGTTTACTTTCTATGCAATATTTATTGAAAGAAAAACAGGACAAATCAGGCAAATTATGGCCTCTTTAGGATACATTTTTTTGCTTCATTTCCTGTCCTTAGTTCTTGAATGTTTGGGTGTGTTTCCCTTTTGCAGATTTTATTTTGATATTTTGTCATTTTCTGATTAGCTAAGGTTGATCGCAACATTAGTGAAGGCACACTTGTTGGGTATATTATCATTAAGTAAGAAGAAATAGAAACTAAAAAATATATTGTAAAATAAATGTTATTACTGTTTCAAATCAAATATCCATACTACATTATAATAAATATCATACAGAGCACCAAAATAGTCCCATCTGTAGTTATTGCAGAAAGAAAACAACCTTCACTCTATGAATTTAAAAATACTTTTAGGCAGAATAATACATATATATGAAAATATTACAGCCTGAGTGGAGTCAAGAGGTCTTTTTCTTTTAATAAAATGGAGCCCGCTCTGTTTGTACTGATGTGTTTATGGCCTTGGACTGGCAAAGACTTGTCAGTGGGCTGTTTCATACATTTTCAAACTTAATAGCACCCATCAGCAGTGGAACCTGCATATGCACTGGTGTACAGTACAATACATAGCTATCAAGAGTCTAGGTGCGTTTGAGAAGGTGGAAATGAGCTGAACTCAATAACTCTCAATGCTTCTTTAACTTTATGTTTATCCACTTAGAATAGCAATCTGAAAACAGACTGCTGCAGAATGGCAGTGGTGGAACCGCTGACCCAATCTAGAAAGTGTGGGTGAGTTTCAAAATGAAATTAGATTTACAACAAGTGTTGAGGTGTGTGCCCCTTCCTCTGCTTGGTAATGCTGTTTTAGGTGAGCGGTAATGACTTGTGTGGATTCAAATGTTGGTATAATTGAGAAAGAGATGCCGTGACTGGAACAGATGTTTCATATAGATTTCTGTGAACCGGGTGTGTGTGTTTGAAAAATCTATTCTTATGGGGACCAGTTTAGAGAGTACAATGTTTTTGTGAGGCGATTTTTGGATTAATTGTCGGGTCGTTGGTTGAGGTGAGATCCAGGGCTGCAGTGGTCAGAGGTTATGGGTATGGTTAGGGTAAGCCCTGAGGCCATGAATGCATTGTACGGCAATGTCCTCAAATATATAGCAAAAACAATATCTGGTGAGGGTGCATGTGTGTGTTTGTGTGAAGCAACTCCACTCCTCAATCCTGATACATGAGAAAAGGTTAATGTTGTCTCAGCATCCATTAAGTACTAGAATACTTTTGGGCTTTGGTGTACATGCCTGTGAATTGAAATCACATACTGAAGTGGCATGCATTGCAAAACTCCTCAGTGATTAAGAGAGATATTCTACAGTAGTTCTGTTTATACTATTTTCTGGAGTCCGCTTGAAGGACGTGTCCCCACCTTCCACAGTGCAGTGACCATGAGGACAGTCCGCACAGAGCCGACACATACACCCTCATTTCTTGTTTATCTATTGTGAGCCCTTTCGCAAAACGGACCTCCAAATCCTTCCATGTTGCCATGTGAGCATTACGCTCCTGGCTATCCTCATGGACCTTGAGCAAGTTGCTTGCATTTTTCCAGTCCTTTAGTCCTTCCCTATTCAGTTTGTAATCTCTCTTGGAAAACATTTTGCAGCAGAAGCAGTGCAAGCTATCATCAGCCAGCTTCTTCAGATTTTTTCCCCATTGACTAAGTGTCTGTTAAAATACTCATGTTGACACCTTCGTCCATCCTTTTGTTTAGGGAATGTGAAGGTGTTTTCAATTTCGTCATCAGTTAGAGGAGGCCAGTCAGATGCTGCATCACTGGGTTCTTCTGAGGTGGAGGCGACAGGAGGATCACTTGATGCTTTTGAAGCAGCGATGACTGTAGATGGCCCAGAATTTGCAGGAGGTGGATTTAGATATTTCAACAGTGCATCTGAAGAGAGAAGAGGAGTAAGTGACACCGTTGGGTGTTACAGTCTAATAATAAAAGAAATGATTCCAAGAATAAAATTAAATAATAAAAATGAAAAACCTAAGAGATGCATTACTTTCACTGTACTGTACATGAATGACATACAGTGCAATTGTTTCTGATATGCAAATTGGATTCGATTTAATACAGTGAAATGCTGATCAGCAGAATGCAAAGAAGCAGTACACTGCAGTATAATACAACATATGGGAATGTATTAAAGGCACACTATGCAAGATTTTTACCTTAATATAACAGCTTCGAAGTCATTTCGATGGTAAACGAACTCGTAGTATAGCGAATCATCCCGATAGCAAAGCAGGAGAGGGACGCCGTTGGCAGAACCAGTCTGAAGGTGGCATCCCGCCAAATCTCACGAGAATCACAAATTGCTTCACGGCGCGACGTCACATACATCGGCGACATAAGAAGCAGCCTCAATGGAAGACGCTAGCAGGCATTCACTCAGACGTTACCTGGTCAGTAGACATCTTCGGAGTCTATCTTTGCCTGTTCAATATCCGACACTTCCATCCTACTGAACATGTATCTGTACACAGGGGGGAGGGGATCAGGCCGTGAGTGCAGAGACGCAGAGCCGTATATAGAGACGGCTCTGGTGAGTGGTATTTACGACAGTTAACGTTAAATACAAGTACTCCGCAGCGACTCTAGGGGTAGCTGTTTGACAAAACCAGAAAACTGCATAGTATGCCTTTAACATTAATGATGTGCACTTTAACATGGATGTAAAGTGTAACACTATAAACACACTTTAGACAATACTGAACTGTAACACAACAAACAACAAGGCTTACAACTCTAATATATAAAGGTGTGTGAAAGGAATCGCGTTTGACTGTTACAAGCAGAGCAAACGTAAGCTGACCAATAATAAATACAAATAAAAATGTAAACAAATGTAAACACCTGCTGAATCTTTACAAATGTCCCTGAGAAATTGAAGGTGGGAGTATTACTTTTTTCCATAACAGCTGTTAGGCCCCTCTATAACATGAACTGACGTTAAAACGAGCTAACGCTATTTATTTAACCACCCGGTTAGGTTAAAGGTTACTATCGTTCTGCAACAGACAAATCATTTCATCACATTATCTTTACCTCTGTCTTTGTCGCGTTTTTCCTCCTCTTCCTTTCTTTTTTTCCTTCTCTGGGCACCGGAAAGTTTTGGTCGTTTGGACATTGTTAATGGTTTCTGTGGTGACGTCAGAAAACTCAATCATCTCTCAGAGAGCAGGTAGAGGAGGAGGGGGGGCTTAATAAAGTCTTATTATTGTTTAATAGGCTTTGCTATGCAGTTAAATTAATGTGGGCTTATTTTTTTCATACTAAGAAATAATAGCACCAACTAGTTTTATAAAAATATTGAAAGTTGTTTCAAAGTTTTTTTTTCTTCCCCCATTGTGGCGCCACCTAGATGGACGGCGCCCTTAGCATTTGCCTATACTGCTTATGGCACAGGCCGGCACTGGCAAAATGGGTGAGTTTCTTTTTATTAAAGCTACTACTAACGTTACACCATCTGTCCTTAGCTTCTTTACTCACCATTTTATGAAGCTTTTCTGTGGCATGGCATTCACTCATATTTATTCGAATGAACATCACGACAAATTGTGTGGAACACTGGTCACTTTTAACCCTCAGTGGTTGGCATTTTCGCTACATAACGAAAAGGGAGGGACCACTGGAACATACCGGTACATTTCCTGTGAGTAGGAGTATACAACGATACAAACAGACGGTGAAAAGTAGAAGCAGGTTCATTTTGGATTAATATTAAGAAATCCAGAGAAAAATAAGCCGCTATTGGCACTAATGCTCCGTCTGGTTGGAAATCACTGTAGAAGAAGTAGGTCATTTCTGGTAAGTGTGCAACGGCTGTGCTCGATTTGAGACAACTCTACACTGCTGAAATTGAAACACTACGCAAGTAAGTATGTAGCGTACATAGTGTAATAAATAGAAGAGTACTAACAGAAGTATTCCATTTGAAACACAGTACCAGACTTACCGGAGATTTTTACCAGGAGTTTACTCATGTGCAGAGGTCTCCTTCTTTCCAAATCAGATGTACCCGAACATTAAAACCGTTAAAACACTAAATAAAGCAGTTTCACCTTAAACGTTAGCTTAGCTCATTCCTGATAAGTTAAGATGCAGACTTAATGACTAAAATCTTTTTAAAAATTTAGTTAAAAATCACCAAATTGTGATTGAAAAGTGTATTGTAAAAATGTGGCTTAAAACTGGATAAAAGGTAAATGTATGACAGACTCTGGCAGACAACCTCAATGTTCACATGACGCCATTGACAGGCAACCTAAGTAAAACGACAGATTTCTCTCGGTTTGAACATTGTTGGAAATATTTAGTCTAATGTTTATAGACATTTTAATGCGGAAATGTTACATATGATAGCTTTAATACCTAGAAAGAGCTCACATTTGACAAAAGAGGTGGATTTTTATAATGGAAGGTGATAATGCAAACATTGGAACAATTAAGTATCCCACACACTGTTGCTGTGTATAGCTGTGTCAGAGAAGGTGCAGAGCACCATGCTGACATGACAGGCCTGTCTTAGATCCTGTCTAGGCCTGCTCCCTCTCTCCCATGTCTTACCCCTGTCTTCCTGTCTCACCTTCAACGGTGTCACCTCTGACTCAGTGCCATTTCCCAATTCGTGTGTGAACGCACTCAATACAAGGACACACATTACACACTTATAATACACAATACTGTGACACTAACACTCCATCTATCTCTGTCTTACAAGTCATACAGTAGATGCACACACACACACACACACACTCACAAGCACACACAGTAAGATACAGGCTGTAACATTGGTTCAACACATAATCAAACTTGTTGAATTGAATAAACAGTACAGTGATGATTTTGCTATTCCCAGACCCTAACAAGTTGTTGGATTACAAAACGGTAACATTTTCTTACTGGTAGACGAAAAGAAACTAACTAACTAAACTAAAACTACTCAGATTTATCTTTTACGGATCATATATCTTTATCTTTTTTATGTAGAAGTGGGGAATTTGGCCTGAAGGTGGTACTAGAGAAAAAGTCAAAGAGTTAAGATTAATCTTCAGAGGACTGAGAACTTCCAGTTTCAAAGAAGTCCAGCCATTACTTTTTTTATTAAACTTATAATGTGTGTATTAGATTTATTTAAAGCTGCTTTGTTATTTTTTTTTACCTCTTGGGGGCAACACAACAAGTTGTAAACATAACACGGAAATATTATAGCCCTATAAAGTTGATTGTGTCAGCAAACTTTGCCTATTTACACTTTTAGTAGATATGGACCAACATTAGCATTCTTTAGCATTCAACCTCAATATACGGCCGATGTTATCTCTCTTTTTAGCTTTATTTTGGTCTCCTCCAACTCCTGAACCTCTGATCAATGTTCCACTATGTTCTCCAGCTATTCCCTAACTTTGTCTGTCTGCTGTTGGGTGCTGATGGCAGTGGGGAGTAGTGTTGGGCAGTACCAAGGCTACATGTAGGGACACTGCTAGTTTAACAAATAAACTACAGAATAGTCTCTGACAGCCACAATTGTTTGTTTGTTTTTTTGGTTAGTGTTAGTTTTTGTTTTGGTAATGTGTTCATCATGATAGATAACAGAATAGGTTTCATTATGTAAAATTGATATGTTAAGCTGTTAAAGTGATTTGTAGTACAGCTTGTTACTTTCAGGAGTAAGTGTAGTGTTTCCGTAGCTTGACTACTTCCACTGAGGAGTAGCTTGTATCAACAATAGTTACAGTTTCAAAGTACTTGCCACAACAGAATGAATCAAAATAGGAAAGTTGTGGGCTGTACAGCCAAAACAATTGGCTGAAAGATGCTAAAACACTGTAGAGTTGAGGGAAACTGCAGAGTCAGGTAATAATTTTCTTTGGCAATGTTTCTGCCTCTTAAAAGGAAGTTTTTCCTTGCCGCCATCGCCAAGTGCTTGCTCATGGTGGGAACTGTTGGGTCTCTGTAAAGTGTCTTGAGATAACTTTTGTTATGAATTGGCATTATACAAGTAAAACTGATCTACATCTTTCACATTTAATGTGACTACAGATGTAAAGGATATTACTCACCAAATGAATTCAGAATTCAGAAGCTATAAATGTACACACCATATTCCTTTAACCTGGACAATAATACAGTATGTAATGTGTGCCCACTGGCCTGTCGCTGTCTTGAGGCCTCTTATGCACCTAGCAGTTCAAACATCAGCCACTACACACTAACTCAAACTGCCTCTGCAGCACATGGATATAACACTGTGACTCTGATCATATACAAGCATAGTCAGACATTTCCATCATGCTTACATGACAGGACTAATTGTGTTTTGAATGTATAGAGAGGGCTCCCAAGGTCTGTTTAATATTCAAGTGTAGCCTCATTGTCAACATCCTCTGTGAAGCAGTCAGAAAGATTTCTTATCGATCTAGTGCATGTGATACATGCAGGTCCCATTGTGAAGCCACAGTGCACTTTATACAGATAGATGATTGACAGGCTGTTGGATTTCCTCAGAAGAGTGTGAACCAGTGAACCTGGTTAATAAAACATTAGAAGCGCCTGAGAGGCCCAGCTGAAACGAGGGGTGGGGGAGAAGGGGTCACTGGTGTTCAACCACCATCATGGCCTCAGAGCGAGCGCAGGATCTCCCCATCCTCCAAAGCACATCACAGGGGGTCCATGTGGCCTCATTAAAATCAAGGAGATCACATGTAAGGACCAGAGGAAGAGGGCTAGTCCCAGCTCAAAGCGCCTGGACTCCCAGGGTATTACTCTTTGAGGAAGCACCACTGGAGAACACAGGGATAAAGCCTCAAACCGTTGAAACAATGGACATTTAACACAGCCTTTGCACTCTCCCTTCTGCAGGACTCATTCAGCTAATGCTTCAAAGATGGTGCCGCCGCAGCTACGGCGCTACCCTGACTTGGATTGGAAGTGAGCCATGTCAAGTTCACCTGATTTGATTTCTTAGATAACCTTTTTGGATGGAGAGATAAAGGCTGGCAGCTAGCTGTGTTATGTGGTGGTCTGAGCCCTCTTTACTTTGGATCTCTTCCATACTCCGAGACACTGCAGGATCTGTTAGATCCCAACTGTTTTCCACACAAACAAAGTCTTTTTCATTCCATTCATTACCAAGGAGAAGAACACTGATATATGCAGCTAAACTGCATAATTGGGCCTTGGCAGAGCCTTCTTTTATTGAACTATTTATTTTTCATGATATCTCAATAATTTACATGGTTGATTGTGTAAAGAGTGGGGGAAGAGAGTGAGCTGTTAGGCCCATTTTCTAAGTCATTGCGTTTGTTCAGCTGTCTGCCTCACTGTCGCATGTATTTCATCTTTTCCCTCCTTTATTTATTCTGGTCTTTGGACGCCTTCCTAGTCATGTATTAAAGCTTTGCAGCTTGGCGGCGACAGTGCGGCTGTCAGAGTGGGGGGTGCCGTCGTGCATCATCACTGCCTTTAATGGCTGGCATCAAGTTCTGACAAGGCTACTTAAAGCAATGGGCTTAGCAAAATGAGGGGCCGGGCGGCTGGTGCACCTTGGGATAAATAAATCGCTTTTTTTTGTTTTAGCCTTATACATTTCCTCTAAGCAGGAGCCCCCTGTCGTAGGTCATACTTATAGCTGACTTTTGTGGTTAAAGAAGAGGGTCAGAACCTACTATACAAGACAGTATTGTTAGAGAACATTTACCATGTTGAGATGTCATTAAAAAGCTGCTGTCAGACTCAGGGGCACTCTCTGACCAGGTCTGCAGTGAGAAGAACACCCATAATGAGTGGGTGGCACAGGGGGAGGAGGGGTGTGTGTGTGCTGGTTTGTTTATGGATACAGTCTAAGAAAACTCTTGTTTGGGGGACAAGGGTTCACGGCGAGCAGAGGGTAATTATGCTCCATCCGGTGGCTTCGGGATGCTTCACAAAACCTGACACAGGAGGGCAGGCGTGCCAGGCGACGGGGGGAGGGAGCGAGGTTTGGGGGGTGGTGGGGTGCACAGGAACAAACGATGGTGACAGTGATATTATGGCGCTTGCAAATACACACACACACACACAGTACAGACACACACACATGCATAAACACACACCATCCGTGTAACTGGCATGTGCCCCAGGAAGGCAGGAATGCCAGGGAGAGAGGAAGCAGCAGAGAGTTAATTAGGGCTTGGATACACACTCTTAGGGCTCTCACACCTCACTCACCTCCAGCCTGCTTCCTTCCTGTCATTGTTCCCTGCAGTTCAGCCAGGGAGACACGCACAACAAGATGGCCCCCAAATAGCTGCTCCCTCTATGACAAGTTTACCTCAGTAGTGTTGGAAGGAGCGTCGGAGAGGACTGCGTGTGTGTGTGTGTGTGTGTGTGTGTGTGTGGCTCACACACTAGTCGTACATTTAACCATTTTTTACTTTAAGAGCCAAAACACAGGGACTCCAGCTGTTTATTTACTCATTACCCAATTATCACTCTCACGGCTTGACGGCATGGAACAGTGAAACTTTCCTGTGAGAACAGAAGTGCGGATCATGCTACATGTTGAGTACACACTTGCCCCGGCTGACAGCAAATCGATGTGACACATAAGGCAAGAAGTGTGCTGCGTTATGTCAGGAGACAATATGACATATTTTGGACTGTAAGCCAACAGTGAGATGCATTACTCGGTGTACTGGATTTACCATATATCTATTTAGAATTTGTATTTTGAGTACATAGTGTGAGGCTGCAGTCTGCAACCCTTTCTCCTACAAAATACCTTTATATAGTAATTCACTGTGCTCAATGTGTTTTGGAGGAAATAATTGCCATTTTTATTGTATACTCACATGCCATATGTACACTTGCTGTAATCACTCTCCTCATCATATTGGCCTTTAAATGATCTTATTCCAATGTATATAGAGCGGACTCTGCTTTTTCTGTGTAAAAATGCATTCTAATATGCACATATGAGAGTATTAAGACGGACTTGAGAACATTCTATTTAAAGCTATAGGAGGGATGTATAGCATGTGCCATATTGTTCTTCAAGTCAGCTTCAGCTTTATATTTTAACATAATCTTTCCTGAATGCTGTTTAAAGGAAAAACTACGGTTTCTTACAACTTGTGTCTTCATAGCTCTCACCAGCAGTTCTTTTCTAATTGCTGAGATCTCAGAATGCAGCAACATCACTAAAATTAGGTCCTACAGGGCAACAAACACAAACAGTCAGATCATCAGACAGGCTGTAAACAAGATTATCAAGATTATAGGTCAAATCCAAAGTGAGTGCACCCAAAATGTTCAAACAGTCAGAGGTGAGCAATAAAGTTGGCCTGTATGTTTAATGTGGGTTATAATTTTACCATTCACTTTTTTTGTTTTTTTCCCAAATGAATTGGACTAACCTATGACTCCTCGCCTGTGCTTCTTGCCCTGTTGAACACTGTGTTGCCAGCGAGTACCTCAATGGTATTTTGGTTGGTGGAAGCGATGGCAGCTATGAAAATAAAACCCCAGTGGTAATAAACTGTTTTCCTTCAAACACAACCATGTTTATGTTAATTATGCTGCCATTGCCAGGAGCAGATACTGTTTATATTGTTATACTGATAAGAAACATTCCGACAAAAAATGATTTGTACAAAATGTTTATGGGACATGTTTGATTGTGCTGATCTCACTTGTTAATGAAAATAGCATCAGCTTTGGTTTATTTTCTTCTGCTAGTTTTAGCAGAGTTACTGTCGTCATAACACTCGTGGAACAGATGGTGAGTGGACCCTCACTAACTCAGACCCCGAAGGAATTACTGTTGAGTGTTCAGTTGGTTGGCATGCATGTAACACTGGACAATTTAGTGTTCAAATACAGCAAGTAGAAGCCTTTTTCATGCATTGTATAACTTATGTTTTTTGCATGGTCATCCATCTATACATTGTCCCTCAGTGGCAATTAATTGATGTAAACAGTGCATTGCCACAGGCTTCCATGTGAGATAGATTGGTGACCATGTCATTAGCTTAATTAAACACAAATTCATTCCAGTACAGTACAGTTTTTCTGCCCATAAAGAAAACGTGCTTATCAAGTCAAGAGAGTTGATGTTTCAGTTCATTTACCTCTCAACCAGAGCTCAGTATAATTATTGACAGAATTCAGGTGTTGCCTGTAACACCATTGGCAATCCATCTGTTTTCTCTGTGAATCTCCCTAATTGGAAAACTCAATATTTAACTCTGTCTGCCCCTAAGTGCAACACAACTCACCAAGCTAAGAATCCAGTTAAAAAGATTCCCATACAAACTAAATGAGATTATATATCATTTGTAAAAGTGATAGAGTATTTGTGCTGCTTGGCTAGTTGCAAATACCAGAGAAGGAGTGTGTTATTATGTGTTCTTGTGTTTGCACTGATCGAGGACATACAGGCTGGCTCTTTGGCAGATGTACAGAACGTCATGTATAATATATGTGTGCTCTTTCAGCTATGCACAAAAGCCAGATGTTCCTTCTATCAGCGGGTCCCCGCGCCGTAAACATGTTGGAACACGGCGACGAAAACCAAACAACAACAAACAAGTGTTTTCTGTAACCAACAGCAGCCATTTTGGAACAAATAACAAAAGGACTTTTTGGGACTCTCGACAGCAGGAGGCCTAAAACTTATGTTTTCCCAGAGAAAGAGTGCCAGTGTTTTTCATACATTTACAGTTTTTTCATTGTGTCTATCTGTCTTTCTTTCCGTATCAGGTTGATGAGGGAGTTTTCTTTTTTGTTATATTGCATGTGTTGTTTCCAGGAGGCTCTTGGAGTGCAGTTTTGGCAGGGTGACAGAGAGCTCTCTCAGGGCTAAACAAACAGCTGTGGCATATGGGTAGGACGTACAGCGCAGTGCCACGTCTGAGCCACACAGCAGAGGGGATGAGGGACTTGTGGGAATGTAAAACCTAACCTCCCTGTGTTTAATGACCTGGTCAGTCACATTCTTGCAAATGCTAGCAGCAGCAGCAGCAGCCCCGCTCGGCATTCATTAGGAGCAGGGTCCTGAGCCGTGCCCCACGATGAAAGCCCGGTGTCAGGCGTGAGCTCTGATGCCACGGCGAGGGAGCGAGGAGGAGGAGGAGGACGAGGGGGATGCTCTGCGAAGACCCACCCCTGGGTATCCATCACACACAGCCATCACTCGGGAGCAGAGTAGACCTGATAAATAAATCAACTTAGCGGCCCAGTGAGGTTTCAGGGCCTATTCCTCTTTATGAGTACAGCAGGGTGAGAGATGGAGAGAGGGGGAAAAAAAAAACTTTGACTTCTTCACGCCTTGGTCCCAGTAGGCATGAGGACCAAAGACACCAACTCTGTGATTCTTTCAAAAATTAAATATATTCACTTATCTGAAAGGCCCAGGCTCAAGATCCTCATCTTTTTCTTTAACATCCAAGATAAAAGTGTGAGGACTTTCCCATTGGCTTTCAATCGGCAGCTCTTTGAAAACTCATACTTAATGATTTGAAGGTCTTTTAGAACTTACTTTGGGACAACAATTTCTGAACTGCCCCTTTTATGTGGAGATGAGTAGAAAAGGCCTGTATGAAAACATCAGGGAGCTTCAAATTACCCCAACTTTAGAAAGAACATTGGTTGTTAGGGCTTAATTGAACATGACTGACTTTACTCCGGCAGCCCCTCTTTATTTTTAATCCACTCCCCAAAGTTTTATTTGTGCCGTTATTTATTTATTACAGGCAAAAGTAAAAGACATGTCTTGGATTTAGTTTCTTGGCAGTAACTTTACAGATGGGGACATTACGGTTCCAGCTTCCAAGCCTCTCTCACTACAATGCCGCCCGCGATTGGTGTGTCGAGGTGAAGGAGCAGAGAAATGAGTCGACACAGGTTTTCACCTCTTCAAACTAGAGACTGCGTTTCATCTTCAGAAGTTCGAATTAAATACTTGAGTGGTGGATTTTAAAATTTGTCCCCATCAAAACACCCGAAGGAACAAAACCAAACAAAGACTGGGTTGTGAGGAGGAGGAACGGAGGTGGGGAGGGGGGGATCAGGAGACGAAAGCACAATCCAAATTCCCTGTGCACTCTGTCTCAGTTAGAAACTTAATGGTTGTGTTTACCTTCTCCCCCTGAATGTTTTCTCTCAAGGCTCTCCTTTAACATACTGTATTTGACTCTAGGAAACATTTCATTCAGTCTTATTTTCCTATCGCTTCCTCATTCCGTTTGTTCTCGGCTGCTGTTAAGTTTGCTGCAGTTTGGCAAGTGTTACATTGCCTGAATGGGAGATGTGTCTTAAGGCACATTTCTTCCTGACAGAGGCTGCTGTATGAGAAGGGTGACAGCGTCGGCTGGAAATTCTTTCTTCCTTTGTGGTTCAGATAAGTAAGCATGCACAACACCCCTGTGATTAAAATCTCCTTCTGATATTTCTATCAAGATTTCTATTAGGAGACAGACAGCGGAAAGAGGCTGCCAAAACAGCACACAGACAAGACAAGTATATACATCCTGAGAGTGGAATACCATTCAAAAAGAGCGGATGGTATTTAAAATATTTAAGCCAAACTCTTTGGCATTTTTTTCCCAGTGTTTATTGTTTGTTGATTGCTAGCATCAGAATACATCTGCGCGCAGGGAATCCAAAACCGGGAGCAGTACATCTCGTGCGAAAGCGCGGACCGTCACTCACGGAGAACGGGGAGGAATTTGACATATGAGGAACGATCCCTGCCACGCACTTGCTGACAGTGCTGCATTTCACCCTGTCTGCGGCACTTCACAGGCAGAGAGCAAAAATCACCTGTCATCTCCTAAAGTATCTGGTAATTGTGTTTCCACCATACAATTATGTACGGTAACCCACAAACAGCAGCAGGCTTTAGTTCTGCTTCCTCACCGTTTCATATTTTCACCCATGTCTGAGACAAAAGAGTCATTTACATTTCCTTGGGCGAGTGCTCTCTGTCACCCCTCCCCTCTCTCTCATGTGCGCTCTCTCTCACTAACAAAAGCTTATTTAACCCAAGGTTAGATTACAACAGTGAGGTGATTGCCTGGCCCTCCTCCAGCTCCCCATTATCAAGGGGCCACCACCTAATCTGGAGGAGCAGCTCTTCATTAATGTATTATTAACAAGCCTGTTACAGTGTAATGCAGGAAAAGGCTCTCCACTGGGGATAGTCCTAATGGGGAGGGCAAGAGTGCGCCTAGTGAAGCAGATTACAATGAAAGGCCAACGAATTGGGCTGAGAGGGGACTGATGAGACCTGCCCCTCGTCATCCTCCACAATGGATCACAAAGAGTCATCTTACCAATTAGCTTAATTGCATATTTGGAATGTTAAAGACAACAAGGTTTAATTGAAAGACTCTTTGCAACCCCCACAGCTATTGTAAACAATCTCATCTGCACACATGTGGCGATGCATCAAAGAGGATGAGTGTTAGATGATTGATTGATTTCATACTGATGATATCAAAATGGGGTAGAAGTGGAAATGTAGTCAGTTGTATTTAATGTCATTTAAATTACTCTTAATGCCATAAATACCATTTTTTGTCACAATTTTTTTTAGAGCAAGATGTTTGCAAATATTCCACTATTGTCAGTGTATATGTATGCATATGTATGACCATAATACTGTGTTCCTGCAAAGTAATCATTAATATTATTAAGAGTATATATTAGTTTTGGTGAAATTCAATATTTTTCTTATTTTCAACAAATCCCATTAGAGCTGAAATGATTAGTGTCAATTATATAATTAGTAATTAATCTGCAGCTTTATTTTTTTTATTGGTATTTCACTGTATTTTGGATAGTAACAGTAGAGAGAAAAATGGAAGCCAGGGGAGAGAAAGGGGATGACATGCAGTAAAGGGCCCAGACGGGATTTATATGCGCTCTACCAGGTGTCTACCTACCTTTGCAGGTTGCAGTTTCTCAAACGCAAATATTTGCATTTTTGTGCTCTTTAGTGTTCTTTTGGTTTTTGACTGTTGGTCAGACCAAACAAGACATCTAAAGATGTCACCTTGGGCTCTGGAAAATTGTGATTGTGCATTTTTCAATATTTTGAAAACCTGTAGGTCAAATGCTTAATTGGGAAAATAATTAGCAGATCTATGAACAGTGAGAAAAAGTGTTACAAACTGATGCTTTGCTACAATCTAGTATAAAAGTAAAGTATATATTTCTAACCCATTTTAATGACTTACATCTTCAGTAATAAGGGCCATAGACAGGCTGGGGAGGAGACACATCATTGGGTTTGGTCACCGACATGTTAAAAATATGAAAAATATTTCACCAGATTTTTTACTGTAATCATTCAGCTTTATCATGACACTAAACTTTTTTTTGCTACTTGTTTGAGTGGCTATTTTCTTGAATTTGAACAAGCTAACAAGCTAGTGAACAGAAAGTGGCTGAATTTGGATTTTAGCAATGTATTTGAAGAATACAAAAGGCTACACTTAGAAAAGCCTAAATTAAGATGCATAATGTGGATGTATCAACCCACAGCAGCCCTGGCATTACTGGCACATACCACCTGTCTTCAGTGAAATGTTGACTAAAAGCCTAATTGGGAAGATAACAAGAAAAAAAGCAATAGTGACCTGTTTTCTTACTCAGAGTACCATCTCTGATGAATAATGAGCGATTCAACTAGTTTTTGTAGAAGCAGAATTAGTTTTCTTTTGAAAGCCTAATTCCGGGCCAAGTCTGCTTTATCCTTGTCACGTGACGTCTACCAAAAACCTCGCTAACCACGGCTCCAGATTCCTCTTGCCTACACGCGTATGTTCCTCCCACCACTCTTCACACTCCCTCTCTCCTGTCTAATTGACTTCATGCCTGTTCATGAAAAGGATCCTGGTTTCCACCTGCTCTGCCTCTATTCACAGCGTAACACCAAATTCTCCTGTGCTCTCACTCTATTAACAGAGATCATACCCAAGTTCAGCTCCCCGCTATTATTGCAGGAGATGCTAAAATCTCATTTTCAACTCAATTTAACCTGGTCTACCTCGGGGGGAATGGAAAAGTCCTTTCTCTGACTTAATTATGAACATACACTACTGCAAGTCAAGAAAATCTTATATATTAACATTCTGATTATTGCTCAGCAGTCAGGAAACAACAATCATTGTGCTATTTATAAGCATGTGTGTTGTCACACAATTTTGCAATTTTAAAAAAAACTGAGGAAGTACTCTGTGTTTTTCAGTGCAGTAATTGGTGCTAGTGTTATAAACACAACCCCTTCTTAAAACTTACTAGGAAGGGTTCCTTCATTTGATTCAATCTTTTTCAACTAGGTGCCCCAATTATAGTTAATAATTCAGTGATCTTTATGCAGTTAGTTCAAGTGACCTAGATAGCAGGTTTTTTTAATGAAGTAGTCTCTTGTTTCATATTCCACTTGCTTCTGTTGAGAGACCTATTACCTGGCTTCACTGTGTCACAGCCAGCCTTCACCCTGACTCCCCGAAATGTAAACTCCCCCAATAAATTGACTCTAGAGGTACAGTGTCTGCGCCTATCAGACAAGATTGTCAGATAATGTCATTCAGTGCTGTTGCTGCTCAGTGTAGATGTGTGTGGAGGTGTGTTGGCTATGGCACTTGCCCATTCTGCGTTCTAGGAACAAATTTAGCTTTGATTCGATCACCAATATGGATATTCATGTGCTTTAGCAGACGACAGACTTAATTCTCACGCAGCATCGCGAGATAGAGGGCTCCTTCTAACAAGAGTAAGAGGTGACGTTTATGTGGCATCCTTGAGGAGGCTGTCTGTGGCTGTTGCTTTGAGCTCCCCTCAAGCAGATACACAGATCCTTAGCAGAAACAGTCTGGCTCAGTGTTTAATGGTGCACCAATACCAGGTTTCAGTGTGATACTGAGGCTCCTGTCTGCGCTCCTTCCTCCCAGCTATTGAGCACTGTTACCGGGCCATCTGTGACTAAGTGCTGTGCAGTTACCCCAGTTTTGGAGCATTACCCCGAGCACATCTATGATCTTAATGAACCCACAAGCTTTTTACTGTCAATCAATAATTGAACAGCCACTGAAGGAGCTTTTTCCACAGCTATTTGAAGGGGCACAAGGGTGGCTGAGTTTACCCAGCAAGTTAAAATGCACGTCGGAAAGCCTTGTCAGACTGAATACAGCTGCTGCTGAGGGGGATGCAGAAGCAAGTTTACCTAGGCTTTATTCTGTAGGCTGTGGGATTTTTCTGGGCATCCGTATTGAGCCTAATGCACTAAATCTGTTTTGAGCAGCACATCCAAACACACAGTATACATGGTCTCAGCCGTTTCTACCCCATCCTCATTTTCACCTCATTCGCACCTATAGGGATAGATCTGACTACTATTAACAATAGGTCATATCCCAGCATTGCACTCTTCTAGTGGTAACACCTTCAAGCAACTGTCAAGTCAGGCATAATGCCTATTAACGTCTCACAGTGATTGAGGCTAACCGTGAATTTAGTCAGTTATAGCTGTAATGCTTTGTACAAGTAATTAAACCAGACTATAGACAAAACAAGCGAATGAAGGAAACATCCACAAAACATATATGTCACACTCGGGCACGCTAGCTGCTTCTTCCATGACTTAAGGTAAAAGGTGTAAAATATATATGTTTTGTAAATGTAGGATTTACTTTGTCTGTTTAAATGGAGAAATATCCACACACAGAATGAGCTAGTATCCTAATATAAATGAGTAAATATCCGATTACGCTAACCTAACTGACTGTATTTACTCATTCAGTCAAATGTCATTGGAATGTTTTTTTTGTAATTGGTGGTATGTTGTTGTTTTTGTGAAATATAATTTAAAATCTTTAAAATCCATATCATTATTAAAAAGCATTTATTAAGTTTCAGGTCAATTGTACTGCATATTACCTCTTGTTCTCCACGGGTCACATATTAGCAGCAAGCCTAACGTTAGTTTTGGCAGCTGGTTCCAGCTGGTTGTTAATTGGTGAACATATTCTTTATATAAGAACTAGCTCGTGTGGTGAAGCCCGTTTTAATTTAGCGCTGCGAAAATCTCCACCCAGTAAATACTAATGCTAAGATAAACTGAACTTACAGTGTGTGCAAATGGCTTCAGGTGTCGCCTATTGTAAATATCTGCACCAAAATCTGAGTCATGCAATCAGAATGTTTATAACTGACACTTCAAAAATGCACATCGCTAGCTCCCAGCACCCTTGATCGATAGTCAACCTCTGCACATTTCTATATTTAGTTGTGTGTGTGTGTGTGTGTGTTGTCAGATTGGTGAATGTTTTTTCAAATTTGCCCATGCTATTTCTTTGCAGATTTATTTTCTTCAAAATGGCTGCGCTGTGTTATAAAAGTAGATAAAAGATCTTTATTTCATCTGATTGCATTTTTCCATTTACATGAGTTTTCTTAAGCTGCAGTTTGTTGAGCCCTATGGGCCACTGTACACAACCAACTGACTGATCTTCCTTGAAATGTTTTAGGAAGTTAATATGAGTTTTAGCCGCCTATTCATTGTGACTTCATTACTGAAATGAGGTGTGAATTCAGCAACAACCTGGCCTGTGTTTGTGAAACTCCCACCATCAGCTGGCAGTAACAGTGTTCTTGGGTTGCTTTTAGCCGGGAGGTTAAGCAGCTGAGAGCAGAGTTTTTCTTCCTCTAGTATTCCCCACAGGCGGCAGGGGAATACTAGAGGAAGTATGTCCCTTGGTTCTCTTAGCCCTCTTTATCCTGAGACTTCCACAGAATAGACCTTAAACCACTTTAGCTCTGCTTTATGGTATCATCATTGAGTCACTTGTGACATGTAGATGCACAGGGTGCTAGAGATCTACAGATTCATCCATTATTTATGAATTGTGTCGCAAGGATATAAATGCTGCTATCTCATTGTGGGGTACTTGGCCTTTCGAACCCCGCTCACAAACTGCGCCATCTATTCAGTGGCAGTGATGCTGAGCTTTTCATTCCACGACTGCTCGTGTGGTGGGTATTGCATCCGCCAAGGGAGCTGGTCTAGACCGGACTCGAGCTGTTTGTTATGTGCATTTCCATTTTTGCATTATTTTATGAAGATTTGAAGAGTGTGAGCAAACAACTTTCAGATCCGCCAGAGGCCAGCCCTAAGATGTGAAAAAAGCAGTGTCCTGCATTCTCCTGGGAACCACAAATCCTTCTTCACACAAACTTCCCCTTAATTAGTTGGACTGTGCATAATGGGAAAACATTAGTATTGTTATGAGGGGAAAGGGAGTTTGACTGACAAGGTCCTGCTCTTAACTTTTGTTGAATTAAAAGAGGATAGCTATCGAAGGTTTGGTATATTGAAACGGCCATTTGCATATTTGCGGCTATATTAAAAGGGATTAGCTCCAGCCAGTGAAGCACAACAAACAGAAGGAGGAGGACAGCATGGTTTAATATCACAAATGACACCCAGGGAGTTACCCCCTAGCTCCAAGCCTGATTACAGCTTCTTAATTAGGACAGCTTCTCAACTCTCACACATCTCCTTCCCCTGCTCTGCCGTGTACGGCAGGAGTTTAGTCCCAGATTCAATATTTACCCTGCACTCCTCTACTTGTACCAGGAGTTTTTACTGGGGATTGAGGGGTGAGTTGGGGGTAATATTAATCATAAAATCTGCTCCTCGTGTGCAGGTGCAAACCAATTAGCAGGCTGGCATTTAAAGGACTTTAATTAATATTTCGTCACAGATGAAATCAGATATCAATTATGTTTAAATACCTTTCACACCAGCTTTCAAATATTGGGGTCCTGAGTGTTGCATTATTGGCAGCTGTGCGTCAGCAGGTTGGAGATTTAGCTTTGACGCCCCACATTTTCACACATCTGCTGTGTGCATAAAGTAACTAAGTTGTTATATGTTGTACTTTATAATATATAAATATACAATATATTGTGTTGTGTTGCTGTTCTCTCCACTTTAAGGATTTCAGATGTCTGCTGTTGTCATCAGTCTATCCATATACAATGCCTATTGAATGACCCAAATGACTATTGATTGTTGTTTACGTTGCTTATTGACATGATAGTAAACGTACAGGAGTAGCAGATACTACTTAGTGATTTAATGTTGGAAAATCGGCAATGTTTTTTTAATTTATAGATTGTTTTTCAGCATAGGTAGTAATTTTATGCTACTTCCACTCTGCTACAGGAGTACATTCATCTCACAGCTGTAATTATGATTCTTCAGTTTCATATTTTACACACAAAACCTATGATTTGCTCATAAAATATGACAATATAAGAATATAAAAAGTAGTTCACTTTGATCTCTACGAATATAAAAGGAGTAATTACTATTACACCAGTAATAATAATACAATAATGTAATAACATGGCACTCTGGAAAGGGCCATTAAGCATATTGAGTACGTCTACTACTGTATTTAAGGACATCTTGCTTATAATAATTATTCTTTTGCTTAAGTAAAATTCTGAATGCAGGACTTACGTACTTGTAATTCTTCCACCATTGGTTATAAGGTAGCAGAAATACAGTGGCTGTTGTGAAATATTTTCCAGACAAGAACATTTCACGGCAAACAAAGAACTTTGCCTTCTGTCCCAACAAAGTTATTTATATCCAGAAGAACAGTTTAAAGCATTGTACACTGAGCAATAAAACAGGAAAGTCTTTGCCTGTGTGTAATTCACTCCCAGTTATACACAAAGCTAATTGTGAAATACTTTATATTTATATAAGCTCAAAAACAAACGGTTCTGGATATTAATATTAAAGATAGTGTCATCCTCGTTTTCTGTTGAGGTTCAGCTTTATGAAATCACACAGGGGCTGCTGACCTGCAAAGATGCGACTTGAACCACTTTTTTTCAACCCGCCACAGAGGCTGGGGGGAGGGTTAAAGGTCAACTGTCACAGAAGCCACAGCGGATCCTCCTGGGTGAAGATCCTTGAGACTTCTCCCTTAAACCAAGACACCATGGCCAGGTTTCACAGGTCTGCCCTGCAGCTGCCCCGGGGCTTGAATACATCTGTGTGTTTATTGGGTGGTGTGGTACCACTAGCCACAAAACCAGACCATTTCCCCAGTCAACGCTACATTGATGCTAATGTTTAAGTGGGCTTACTGGTTTTCCACCACATTGCATAGTGTGCATTCAAACTCATACTCCCAGCAATGTAAGAGAGGAGGAGGTAATACCCTATTTTTGTACCGCAGTTGCACAGTGCTGTTACGTCAGGAAATAATGTGCTTCCTAATGTAAGGAAAGACATTAAGCAAGCTCTGTTGGGCTAAATACAGTAAGAGTAAGCCATACATCCAGAGATAAATGAGATTTAGCTCATTTGCATGTCATTCAGTGTTGGTAAAGCCTATAGTCAGCACTGATTGGGAATCCACTCAGCCAGAACTAAACTGTGTTTGCTCTATACACAGTGGAAAAAAATCATATTAGCAAAAATAAATGTTGGTGGGTTGTTAGAGAGTCTGATTATGTGTGTCTCAGGCAAATTGGCGGTAATGAGTCAAGAGACTGCACTCGTTCACATACATTAAAACAGCGATCATTAGGAAATTAGGGCCCAGATTAATCCTGTTAATGACACACTGGTGCTCATGGGAAAAAAGACGGCCCCAGATGTCGGGATGCGGTGCCGTGATGAAGCATCAACTGCGTGCGACGGCTCCCACTCTCGCCTCCCATCTCTCTCTCTCTCTCTCCCTCTCTCTCTCTATCTCTCTTCCTCCCTGCCTGACGGTAACGCAGGGCTGTTCCTGCACAGCGCCGCCACTTGAAATGCAAACGAGGGGGGCCGCTGCTGACTGCTAATGAGAGCAGATCCCAGTGATAAGGAGTGAGAGAGAGAGAGAGAGAGAGAGAGAGAGAGAGAAGGAGAAAGAAGGGGGGAGAAGGGAAAGTGAATAAATTAAAAAAAAGGAGCGATCTGAACTGAGGATAAGACGCAGCAGCAGGAACTCTGATGTCCCCAATTAGGAGGGATGTCACCCCCTGTCTGGGCCGTAGTAATAAAGCCCTCACTCTGTATTCGGAATCACATGGCTCCAACACTGTTAACATTCTAATATCTTGGGCGTGCGTGGTAACATTAATTACTTGGCCATTTGGATGGCTCCTGAATCTCCTTAATGTTTGCTTCCAAATGGAAATCTGAGCTCAGGCTTAGGAGTGTTACATTAGAAAATAATAAGTAATATTTACCCAACCAGCAAGCAGTCATGGGTGCTCCGCAACTGGTTCAATTTCTCCTATTGACTGTTTGGATATACTGTTCTCCTATACAAAGACAATTATTCTGTGAATTTTAACAAGAATGTGATCCCTGGAAATGGTGTCTTTTTCCTCTGGTTTTTGGACCTCTTGCACATAAAGCCCGCTGTTTGAGAAAGGCCATGCCACATTTAGATTTAATTACAGGTGTTTGAAATCTATGCAAATCTCCCCAATCTATTCCTATCAGGCGAGCCCAATAATTGAAGGGAATCTTCCCAAACAATTCCTGCTACCATTAAAATTCATGGTCACCTTGAAAGGCATGTCTGCGGCTGAGAATCCCATCAGTCGGCACCAAGAAATAAACACTCTTGTTCTTTGGTTGCTATACAATATATATCATAGGCCGCCAGATAAGGAATTGTGCAGGAATGAACATTCTTCAGACTGTGACTCCAAATGGTCAACTTTCATCTGGCGGAAGCCGCGTCTACTGTATTGTTTTCAAAGTGTAGTGAACCCAAAAGAGAAAGGGTAAAGCCATTTTGGTGTGTGTATACAGCAGAAATGTGTTCTTTGGGGTGGCAATATAAGAGGAGCCCTGGATAAAGGAGAAAAAGATTACAATTTTCCCCCCATGTTGAGGTGGCAGAGCTGCCAGCGAGAGGCTGAGAAGAGCAGCGAATGTAATGGTTGTATTACTGCACTCGGCGATGCATTATTAATGCAAACGTGATCAAGGCAGGTGGACAAGCCCAGGAGAGATAGCGCTGCTTAATGAACAGCCCCCCTCTCTCTCAGCAGAACAAGGCCTGGCAGCTGTTAGTGTTGCACTGTGAGGTGTGAGCCACTGCACCTTTGTGGTTAAGGTAGCCCCTATTTAATTAAGAAATAATCTGCAGCGGCTCCTAATTGACTCTGTTCATAGACCGGTGCACGTGTCAGCGCCGTGGTCATGCCCGCCTGCATTTTAAATGAAAACGTAAACGGATGTTTTGTGCCATTCATCATTGGTTTGGGATTTTTTTTTTTTTTAAACAATTCAAGCGGATCAAATTGTGCATGATTGCAGGGCAGTAAATTATCTGCATATTCAAATATAGTGCTCCTCACAATGAAAGCATTTCACATTACTACGAACGTGAAGTAAAAGAGGTTTCTTGGATACACTGGATGGGCCTAGTGTTTGTAAAACCAGTGTCACAACGAAAGGTCACAACGGAGGTGTAATGTGATAATCCACACATCTGCAGTCACCAGACTAAATTTAAATGAATAAAAAAAAGAAATATGAAAATACACATTTCTCTGCATCTAAATACATTACTGTAAACCTGCATACAGATATCAAATTCTAAAATGATTTTCCATCTGTAGCACAGCTTTATCATATGTACATCCCCCAAACACTACTGCCTTTCTGTGATATAGATCTCACAGCACTATAGTGAATGACTATCTGTGAAAGTATGCTGTGAATACAAGGGACTAGCCACTAATCCTGCTATGGTTCCATGTGCTATGCTTTATTTTGAAAGAACTCCATGTATGGAGCCTCATTGCAGAACATATGATTATTTAGAGGTTGTTAAATTCACACGCAATATACATGGCTCATAGGAATGTTGCTGATGTGTGCTGTGAGGATTGCTTTTATACAGGATAACATCAATTTGACTTTAAATTTTCATTTAATTTTTGGAGCGCTCACATGGGCCTGTCAAGGCACTGGCTTCATGTTTTCAAGTCACATACTGCCCCCTAGTGTGAGTGTGAAGTATTGCAGGTATAAATCAGTGCCTGCCTGGCAGCGTGCTCCTGTGGGAGAGTCTGCTGTACTTAGAGATGCATCGCAGCAAGAATGCAGTGCATAGATTTAGGAAAATGCATGATTATCCAAAATTGTTTTTTGGTGGTGTGTGCCTAAGTGTGTGTTTCTGAACAATGCCACAAAAGGAGGGCGTTTTTGGATTCAAACTGGTTGCGTGGGGGAAAGCTTATGTGATTGGGGACAATTCGTTTTTCCAAATTTGCTTTCACTGCAGTTAAACAAGATAAAAAAAGATGTGCTGTCTTCATCAAGGTGAGACCAGGTTTAGGGTTATGGCCACATTACGGTTAGGGCTAGATTATAAGAAGAAACCAATAAATAAACTTAACATGGTGCTCTGTTTACCATCATATACACACGAATACACATTTGTGTTCTCACAGTAGCGTGACATATTCTTTTATACTCAAACCTCTAAGGTAATACCAGCTTCAAGCAGGTGAATCCCCCACCTCACAATGGTACCCCATGCTGTTTTGCGGGGGACTGCAGCCTGCAAAGGGCCCACAGGGCCCTGCAGTAAAGGAGCAAAGATGTATGGGGCGTATCCGCAGCCAGTAGGCACTTTAATAAGCAAGGTAGACCTTGTTTACAGCAGGATCTCATTGCTGATAAGGAACCAGCAGCAATGATGCAAAAAGTGAAAAGACGTGTGGGCTTGTGGCCAGGTAGAGATAAAGTCACATTTGTAGAGGTATGATGCATTAAAATAGACTAAGACACAAACAGACAAAGCTCATATGGGGAACACACATACTCATTGATTTAGCCATGTTCAGCTCTTCAGACAGGTAGGACTGGGGTTAATGGAATACTTATGGATGTACTTCGTCCGGGGCTGAGGGAAATTGGGGTGGAGGTGGGATTTGGGGTTGTGGTTCCGCCCGCCGCCTCGGTGAAGCCCTCGCTAACCGACAGAGCGCATCCCTTCGTCAGGCTGGATTAAGAGCATGTCAGGCTAGACGGAGCAGATAGCCGGGTTTATATATCACACAGGACGGACACACGGCAGCAACATCCACACATACATCCTGCCCTTTTACAAAGGATTTTGTCACGGAACAGTTATTTATGACTCCAGATATGGACAGACGCATGGAGAAATTATTCCAGGATTATATAGATGATGCTTGAAAGCCATCAGTGTTATGAATTTGAATGAGATGATAATATTTTTGGATGTGATGGGCTATATTTTATAGAGGAGGGATAGAACAGTAATATGTTACACCTGTTAGCTCTGACATGCAGGATTTGAAATCTGGAGTGATTTGAATAGTTGAAATTGGTTGGTGTTAACTTATCTAGAAATGCAATGCATGTGCTCAGTTCTAAAATAGGCAAAAGAAACAATGTGAATCCTGCACAAGACTCAAACTCTCCGCATTTTGAACTTGGTTAAATTTGATCAGCATGAACTCATCCCAAACCAAGGTAAATCTAACCAAGGTGCTCTGTAATACCAATGTGAGCCAAGGGTACAATTGTATCTCCGAACGACGTGTCATTATATTTCAGCCGAGCAAAAATAAACATTTGGATACGGTGAAGCCAAGAATTGATTGTGGCTTTGGGGAGGGTAACATTGTAGCCCATGTAGCTTTGCCTGAGGCTGAAGCTTACCAGTGCTTTTATACATAGTTTATTCCTACCTGTTCTCTCTCCATGTCTTGGACCTGTATGATAGTATCTGCTTCAATTCCCCAGTCTGAGCAATCTGTTTGAATCCACAAGGTTGTGAATAAAACAAACCTGCTCTCCTGCTCAGCTTAGTGTATAATGCAGGACCTCGCCATTGGTCATGAATTGACAAAGTCCACATAGAGCTATATCCCACACCCTTACCTGCTGGAAATAGCCATACATATACACTACTATCAAGCAATGAGGTGGGAGGAATTGCATGACGGCATGGAGAGCAGTGCAGGAAAAACCTTCAGTGAAGATGAGCAGAAAATGGGACAATATGTTTGGAGGGAGTGGACTCCCGAGCTCACCCCCTCAAGACGAAGGTTCAAGGTGCAGAGTGGACACTGGGCAGGAGTGCAGGGCGAGGCGTGCTAACAAAGCCACAGCCACCAGCCTGGTCTCAGGGAAGCACTAAGCCTGAATATTTCATGGCTCCTCCAAGCACAAAAAGACTACAAAACTGACCTGGCTCATTTGGAGCCCTGTGCTCGCTGAAGGTCAGGACCCGAAAACAAACAGGCGGGGGCAAAAGACTTGTCTGAGATAAAGGCCGAACATCAAACACATATTTAATGCTTAATAATATCATTTTTTGTTTTGCATATTGTTGTTTCTCTATTGGCGTGGATTATAAGCATAGAACATCTTGTACATGTGTTACTTTTGAAGAGCATCACTTGAGACTCCCATTCTCTCCAGAGCTGAAACAGTTGGTTCATTAGATTGATGTATTTTTTCTTCTTGTTGTAAATGCATAAAGTTGCTCTTTATTATAGAAAGCCTCGACGAGGTGGGTGTAAAAATCGCATTCGCTCACTTCTCCTAACAACACAAAAGAGAAAACAATGGGGTGGTTTATACCCTGCAGACCCTAAAGGGAGGCGTTTAGCTCCTTGTGACTTTGTGTGCAAAGCAACCCAAACTCCCCGTGCTGGCGCATGGCAGAGAACAACAGCAAGAACTCAAGAGCTGTCTCTGACAAAAGGGAGCAGGATAGCGGTGTCTGAAACCCTCGTGTACCTCTTCTCCTATTCCCTCCCTAATCAATATCAAAAGCAACAAAAACGCAGGCGCGAGGAAGACACACAAAAACACACGCCAAAGCAAACAAATGCCTGTTCAGTGGGGGGAGAGAATTAGAGCACGGCGCCATCTCCTCATCTTACCTGTCATTATCTGCTTTAGCTCTTAATGAGTGCTCCTCTACACTTGGTCACATCACATTTGTTTTATACAAGTCCCTTTGAACAGCTGAGAGATATTGAGCCTCCTTTGATCATGGAATCCGTCTGAATTTCAAATCAGATATGAACCTCCCCCCGATATCTCGAGCTAGGTCGTCTCCACATTTTCAGTCACTATTTTGTTTGTTTATACACCAGCCAAGGAAAAGAAAAAGATGGTGAAATGAAAAGAAAGAAAGAAAGAAATCAGATAAAGAAAAAGCGAAGATGGAGGGCGCCTTGCGGAAGGAGCATGTGGGTTGTATACATTTTGTTCATTAATGTTTATGAATTAAACAGAGAAATAATAAAAGAATAAAAGAGAAACACTGCCACAAGATGCAGTGGCCTGCCTGTATTTTTTTTTTTTTTCATATATTTTATTTTTTTGAAGGCAGCCGTCTTCTAATGATGACCCTTGGCATGCTGTGGCACCTGGGACCTCCCCTAGCATGAGGGAGGCTGATGAAAATTAGCCCATTCACATTTCAAACAGAATTTGGCCTGGCCCCTGATCACAGTGCCGGGGCCCCCCTCATGGTCCTGCAGAGAGAACACGCACCACCAGAAAAGATCTCCACCCGGCCAGAGCCTCTCCCCTGGCGATCATTGCGGGAACACATGGTGACATGACTGTGGGACGCGAGGGGTCTGGATGTACTCCGGCTGTTATTCCCTGTTAAAAGATTTAAGCCATTGGGGTATGATAGGTCCCTTTGATGTTTGCTAAGCATAGAGCTAGGGAACAAGGGAGAAAGAGAAGGAGAAAGGGGGGAGAGGTGGGGTGAGGTATAGTGGTGATGGTAGCGGTGATGCGGGGCAGAGGCTTGTTACTAGAAGGCAATCATCTTTGTGGAGCCACACCAGAGGAGGGAGGAGATGCGTTGAACCTCTGTTTCAACGCAGCCACGCCAACAAAGGGAAGATAAAAGACAGAGGTTGAAGCCGGGGCCAAGGCCCACTGTGAAGCCAAGATTACTGCCAGTGCTAAGTTTTGGCACTTCTACCACTCCAGTAACTTTTACGTTCCTAATTGCCCCAATTTGGCTTTTATTTATAGAGGCGGGAAAGGGTAGCAGACATCACAGTCAGAGTGAGATTATGTTTCATACAAGAGAAATAGTTCAGCATTATGGGAAATATGCTTGTTCTTTCCAAGAGTGAGATAAGGGGATCAGTACCAGTCTCAGGTCTATACGTTCAAAGAAAACTATAGCTATCATAACTCACGCCACAGGTTATATCAGTTCTGATGATATTGTACTCTCCACAGTTATTGCAGAGATCTCAGAGCTAAAAATCATTGCTAAATTATGAATAATAGGTACATTGGAGCAGACAGGGACAATATTTGCTTTGTTTTTGAGCGCCATTGGTAGGTGCATAAACAGTAAGCCACCAAAACAAACTGAAGTGGAGGTAATTGCAGAAACAGTGTACTATAAAGACTGGAATATAGTTGATACTGTGTGCACTGTAGTATGGAAACAACTCATCACAGTTCACAGACGGACTTCCTGTTGAACTTTGAGTTCCCATACTTGCCATCATTGTGCACTATACATTAGCCTATGGTTTTCCTGTGGACCAGGACTATCAGTGGCATTATGGAGGTGATAATGTGGTCCACAAGTTAGCAGATAGTCTGGGCAAAACTGTTTTAGTAATGTTTCTGCATTCTGAGAACTAGCAACTTGTTTGGTGCTATCATGCAATGTTATCATAACCAATTCAAACAGATGGCTAGAGCTATGAAAATAAAACGTTTTAATGAACCCAGTTTTCCTTCAAGTAAAAGCTAGTAGGCTAAAGTGTTTAACCTAGCTTAGCATAAACACTAGAAGGGAAACACCTATTCTGTCTTATGCAATGTATATATACATGAACATAAATGAAATAGCATTTGTTTTATTTGAGGGTCAGCGCTAGCTAGCTGGTCCCCCTAACTCCGGCCTGTACGCTAAGCTAGGCTAACCACATTCTGTCTCCAGCTTTGTCCTTAACGCACAGACGTGAGATTGACAAGCAGCTGAAGATGCATTTCCATGAACACCCATACCTATGATTTCATTTGAGGCCATGGATTAAAAGGTCCAGTGTGTAACATTTAGGAGGATCTATTGGCAGGAGTTGAAAATAATATTCATGGATATGTTTTCATTAGTGTACAATCACCTGAAAATAGGAACTGTTTTTATCTGCAGACACCACAGGTCACCTTTCATGGAGTCCGCCATGTTGAACTGCCATGTTTCCCCAGTAGCCCAGAACAGTAGAACCAAACACTGGCTTTTGGATTTTTTGCAGTGTGATGTTACCTACAATGATGAATTTAGTGCCTGTGTTTGCTTAGTAAAGTCATTAATTCAGAAGTTACAATTTTTCTTAGAAGTGTCCATAAGTACTGTGTCACTGACTGTAAAGGAAGTAAGGTCATTTTCCTCTACCGTCATCAAGTGCTGTGCGAATGAGACAAGAAATTAATCAAAGATAAGATGTTTATCCTTTGAATACCATATGCATTAATAGTGAATCAATTATCCGAGTTCAAGAATGAATGGGAGTACCAGAACTTTCACCATCTAATGAATGAGTAGTGCATAATTATCTGAGCCTTTCACTTAGTCCTCAGCTTGTGTGTGTGTGTGTGTGTGTGTGTGTGTGTGTGTGTGTGTGTGTGTGTGTGTGTGCTGCATCCCCCTTCATGGTACAGCGTTTGGGAGACAGATGGAAGACAGTCTCAGCAAAGGGAATAGTAAAGATCTGAAAGCGTTTTAGAAACAATTAAAATCTTTGATGGTTTAATCTGTTCACATCAAAAGCAACAATCCCTCTGTTTGATTTTCTTTTGATGACACAGTATAAAACCGATTGAGCCAACTGTCAGCAAACACCGATGTAAACCACAGACTCAGAAGAGCTATACAGTACGACGTATTCATTCATGGGACAAGATTCACCATTTGAAATGAAAATGAGAGCGTGCAAACAGATACATTTGACATTCAAAGATGAAATATGTTTTCTTTGACATTTTAACAGCGCCAGTTTTAAGGTCAAAGCTCAAATTAATGGAGGACATTAGTGATGGCCAAGTATTTTATATGTCCTAATCTTTTTGTTAAATGTTTGGCTCCGGGGGAATCGCCAAGGAACTGTAAATCTGTAGCACATCAGAGGACAAAAGTCTTATCAAACTGCCTAAGAAGCATTATTCTGACCTATTTCATTGCTTTCTTTGTGCATGTTCATTAGACAGTTAATCACAGGAGGGAGTACTTCATAGGCGAGGGGATTAGTTGAGTCAGGGAGGCTTTTTGACATTCTGACAGTGTTCCACCGGGTCACTCCTCCTCACTTCTCCTCCTGAATCTCAGCTCCACTCCTTCCCCAGATACTCTCACAGTCTGCCACTCTCTAGGGAGCAAATTCATTTACTTATCGTCAAATTAACAACAATTCAAAGGAAGATCTGCACTGCTTCCGAACCTCGCACCAATGTGTTGATAGTCTAATAATGCATGTCAGTTTTTTTGTAGTCATATTGCTGTCAAATTGTCTTTTTTTTTTCTCACAATAAAAATGGCTATCCAGTAAAAAAGTGTTTTCACAGCTATTGTTTTGAGAATTTACTTTTCATAAAACATATCTTTTCCTTTCTAATTTACACATCCTTTAGTGGGAGTCAGTTCACATTCCTGTCCGCTTGTGTCTGATGACCCCAGACTACTGAGATTTGAACTTGCGCATTGCGTGCGGTATGTTTACATTTGTCTAAAAGCAGTGTAAATTGAATTCTGCTGTATGTTCCCGACAGTGACTACAAGTGTAAAGTGGCGTGTACAGAGTTGTACATACCACTCCTCTGGGGCCCAACCCTCCCTCATTGTTCCATCAAGGCTCCGGATGATGGCTCTGAGAGCGGGAGGAAAATAATCAATAACTCACATGGCATCCTGCATCCAGGAAGATTCCGCTGTAAATTAACTTGACAATGGGGATGAAAAAGGAGAGAAAGCTCCTCTGGATATCTGTTTGTCTGCTCTCTCCCTCAGATGCGGCGGGGAAAGAAGTACCAAACGGGGAGCAATTGAATGCAAAGTGCTCGTTTTCTCGCTGACTTTTCTGCAAGCACAGCCTACCCCCCGACCCCTTGAGGCGAGACCAGCAGAAACCCGCATCAGATCAGAAGGTGACATATCAAAAACCATGTCACAAAAAAAGGCAGTAATGGTTGCCAAAGATGTGGCAGCAGTTCTAGTTTTCTACTGGGCTCTTTCTATTGCTCCCCTGTCTATTGGGGTTGTATGGTATCAGAGGGAAACGCACTCTCAGGCCTGCCATGTAGAAGCGGGATTTGATCTTGATGGCTTTGTGACAGTTCGGGATGAGGGATAGCGGTTAGTGCTGAACAAGAGACTCGGAGCTGATCAATGGGACTTTTCAGACAGGCCTATGTGCAGAGAAGTTATGGGATGGTACCTCAGTGCTGCTCAACAGATCCCCTTTCCACTTTCTCACTAGTTAATAACCACTCATCTCCTTTTCCTTTGTCTCCAAAAGCACAAGATAGCAACATGCACATACAGCAAACTGACCTGCCGCCCACTGGCACTTGTTCAAGAAGTGATTAATTAGAAAGAACAAGCAAATGATAGCCTACTGATCTGGTGGAGGGTGAAAAAATACGCCTGAATAATTCATCTTATTCGAAAACTGTAATTTGAAATAGTCAAATCGCAGGAGCTGCCATTTTAATCATATTATAACGTTGTAATGTCACAAAACGAGCTGTAAAATACAATAATTAGCCAGTTTCACCCTTTATAAAGCCAGTTGTCACTAGCCAAATTCTGTCAGCTGTTGTTAGCTCACGTTATGTCTTTGAGCTAGCTAAACTACAAAATAAAACTGTCTGTAAGCTACTATTTACACTCCATAGTTTCAGAGAATATACACCATACATCATTTTGATCTTTAAAAAAACTGGATTGTCTTTATGCAGTTCAAAAAGATCAACAGAGGGCTAAATCCTTCTCTAGATAAACCTCATTTAGCTAATCATGTCATGTCAAGAAAGGCTTAGCACCTAGCTTCCCAGGTAGGACTGAATTATGGCGTGTAGTGGTTGAAATCTTTCAGCAAAATGATATATGTGTCATATCATATTGTATGGTCACGTTTAACCCTCAGAGGCACTACAGTACAGTCATCAGTCCAATATCAAAACTACACAAACAGTCTCAGTAAATATGATGTTACTTTGTTTTTCAGGGTGACTTTGTAACATCTGCCCAGGAGCTAAATGGAAAAATAGCATTTTGGCTAGCTCTGGCACATTTCCATCAGTTCTCATTAATGTACACTGTCCCTGTTAAAATGTGTAATATGTAACACTTCTGCTTTAAAATGTCTGAAAATGATCCCAAATGTTTCCGACAATGTTCAAACTCTCAGAAATCCGTATTTCTCTTCCGGTTTTCTTGCTGAGTTATGTCAATATCAATAATGTAATATACTGTACTCTATTCTACTAAATGTTAAATAGGTAAGTTCATTCCAACTGACATCATTTTATGTTGTATACATTGTTTGTCATTGCATCATGCTACAACTTTCATTTTAATTCATACTATATATATCCCCAGTACAGACATGGAATTTAACTTAGAGAGAATAAATGTAATATTGGTCAGAAAATCTGAACTACTGTAGATAGTCCATACAGGTGACACCACTAGCACCAAGGGACATTTTTATTCTCTTGTGACAGAAGTGATTCTTTGAATTATAGTGAGGTTAGTTTCCAACAGTAGGGTCATAGGCTTGCTTTAAGACCAAACAGATGAGGGTGTGTTAAAGGTTCCTCCTACTTGTTCACAGAGTCTAATCAAAGAGCTCCAGACAGGGCCACAGATGAATGAGTGAAGGCACCCAACTACTGTGCCATGATGGCAGGTCCCAGAGGTGCATGGTCACCAAAAGAGGAAACGCGTTAAGGATCAAATGCCAGCAACCACATGAAATCAAAGGCGAAGACATACAGCGAGGCACCTTTTACCATTTAGAGGCAGCTGTAGAGGAAGAGCAGGTTTCATTATGGATGTAATGGAGAGCCGACCAAGGTCAGAAAGCAATCATCATTCTGACACCTCGCCCAGCAGGCAGCACTGCTCCTCAGAGCACCGCTAGCGCTACACGAGCTGTCTTACACATAACAACAACAGGCGATAGAGGCCAAAGGCAATGTCACAGGCCACCCCTCCATCGATAACAGTGCAAAGGACCTGTAAGAGAGCTTTCTCATAGCAGAAAATAGGGCCTGTCAGCGTGCAAAATTCTAGGGCTTCATGTCAGAGAGCGTAGTCCAGCAAGTGATCCTGGGTGTGGATATGTGTTGACTTGACATGTGTCTAAGCTGGCTGGAGAAGCACTGAGTCAAGAATAGCCGTCTCCTTTACAGGAGCTAACCGAAGCACAGCATATGGCAGGGCCCATGGTGGCGTAAAGTAAAGACAGGAGGCAGAAGAGTGCGAGGCTTGTCCCAGGCATGAGCTGCCATCCCCATAGAGGAGCCCTGTAATTAGCAAGGCTAATGAAGAATAGGGCTGAGACTAATGTCCCCGCTGACCTCTCAGCCCTCTTGGCAGGGTGAGAGGGTGGCCTTCAACAGAGCAGAACATGATACTATGCTATAGCCATTAACCCTGACCCAGCACTCCCCTCAGGCTTACATCTGGTGCAGGACTGGACCGGTACCAAATCTCAGTGGGCAGTAAGACTGAATACCTGGGTCCACGGGTAATGAATTGTCTGATAGGGCCTATTATCTCTCATCTACTCCAATTCACTAACTGTAAATTCAACCTTTAGGAGACAGTGTGTTATTACCAGGGTTGTGCTTCTCATATCGCTGCCATTGACTTAAAAATGCAATTCAAAAGTGCATCTGAAGCATCCTCAAGAGTCCTCGTTTTAAGTCTGCGCGCTGTAGATATTCCATCATTATAAAAACTGTTGTTGTCTGTTTTGCACAGCATGGTTCCTCACACTGTGATTACATAGCGGAGGAAGACACCTGTCACATGGAACTGTTACTAGCTGTTACTAGCTGTCAAGGCTTCCTACAGATTGGTTGCTGCTCATATGAATGCGTTGAAAAACTGACAAACCTAATCTTGAAGTGTAAAATTTTGTTTGTGTATGCCCAAATCCCAAATTCAGAAACAAAACGTTACAGGCTAAGGAGGCAAAAGAATTACAGAGTCTGGGAAGTGATTTAGAATCACTGTAGAGGTATTTGGAGCAACATGGTGAATGATTTTCATACCAAGTTGTAGTTTTTGGTGAGCTGTTTTGTTACTGCTATAGGTGCTGGAGATGTGAGACAGGGAGTCTTAAATACAAAGTGAAATGATTGTCCTGCAGTATATATCAGCATTAAATTAGTTGTGATGACACATTTGAACGCTCACAAAGCAACATGACTGTCACCAGTCACCATTATAAACAGCAGCCCCACTGATGTGTGTCAAGCTTTACATGTGAAAGAAGAAAAATACACATCAAACAATGCAAAATAATGGACATCCCAGTAGAAAGTAGCAAACAGCACAGATGGTCATTATCACAATTCATCTAACAGTCCGTCAAAAATGTTTAAATTATATTTAAAGACCCAGTGTGTAGGATATAGTGGCATCTAGCAATGAGGTTGTAAATTGCCAACTGAATACCTCTCACATCACCCTCCCCTTCCAAGAGTATAGCAATAAATGTGGGGGCCATGATAAACATATTTTGTCCATTTTGGGCTACTGTAGAAACATGGCAGTGACTCTATAGGAAAAACAAACAACCAACAAAACATACCTATGCATGTTATATTCCATTTTTGCCAGTAGATCCCTACATTTTATACACTGGACCTTTACATTGTAACTAACTATTTTAATGTTCCGGTTATGCACGAAAAGACCTTTTAGCCATGCGAGCAGTGTTGGTGCGTCAGTGGATCATTTCACTGCTTTAATCCAGACTGACTTAACTATTGTAAAAATTGCAATGAAATGTTGTACAGATGGTGATGGTCCTCAGAGGATGAAGCCCAGTGTTTTTGGTGAACCCCTGACTTTTCAGCTCATTTAGCCTGTTAGCTGAATGAAGATGCAACAATTTACTTGCTGGATATCAGCATGTTAGCATTGTCATTCTGAGAATTTTAGCATGCTGATGTTAGCATTTAGCTCAAAACGCGCTCTTAAGAACAGCTTCACAGAACAGCTAGAATAGTATCAGACTTTTCATTTTTAGACAGAAGCAAAATCACAAATCGTCAAATGAGACAAATAACATCTTAACGTCATACCCTGTTTTTGATGTTAGTATTTTTACCCTGGAACAATAGACTGTCTTTATTTCAGAAGAGTATTGCTCTATGGATTATTTTAGAAATTAAGTGTTTACCAAATAAAATGTCTGATAAAACATTATTTTCTAGTGATATCATATGATTTAAATTGAATAGCTGAAGCTGTTTGACATACTGTTTATCACATCTACACTTTAGGGTCTTCCTCACAGTGGTATTGTATGAAAGAAGAAATATTGGCAGGATTACCAAGTTAAAACAGAAATATCTACTGTTCTGTATGTGAAAAAAGAATAAAAAAAACACACTAGCTTGTCTGTATGGTTAGACCAAGTTGAGGGAAAGGACAGATAAATATTGTATAAATGAATTTATTGTGTAATGTGAGCAATCAAATTAATTAAGGGGTCCACAGCTGTTGGAGGCGAATAAGGCCATGAATTTTTCAGTGCTACCACTTCTCCCTAAGATTTTACAATAAATATTTCTGGAGGTCTTGGATGAATTTTTCATGGCTGAGTGGGGGAGATGAAAGGCGAATGAGGGATCCAGGGGACGGGAGCTCTCTGCTGCAGACACACCACAGAGAGGTGCATCGGCTCCAATCTTTATCAATGAAACCCAACCCGCACTATTGCTTTAATTACCCTGCTTTGTCAAGCATTCCACTATCAATAAAGAAAGGCTGGGGCCATGTGGTCGGCTAAAGGAGGAGGAGGAAGAGGAGGAGAAGGAAGGGGGAGAGGGGACTGATATCATGAGTTCACTTGTTTTCATCCCCTCCCACTTTAAAAGAGGAAATGATGTAACCATGATCGAACGGAGAACAAGTCGAGACCACCTCATCCTGCCACTGCAATACACCTGCAACCTGCATTTTGTTTGGGAGCTCAGAGATTTCCTAGCGGTCATTTAGATCCCAACTGTGTGATGTCAGATGTCAGATACAGCAGCACCACCTTTAATTCAAGGCTGCATCATTTATTCATCTATGATATCCTTGAAGGAGACATCAATAAAGCATCAAACTGCTGTACCCATATTTCTGTATATGATATACCATAAAATGGTTATAAATGCCTGATTTGCATGCTATTGTCTAAGCATGAGGCATAGACTGGATGAATAAATCAGAATTGTGCACAACTTGTATGTTTCCCCTGATTTGGTATTCAGGGAGGATCCTGAGGTAACTAATTCAGGAGAGACATCTGTTTGGTGGGCAATGCATCAGCAATATTCCACCTGGAATAGCATCCATAAACAGCATCCCGTCTTTTCAGCCAGTACTAAAATACAGGCAACAGAGAGCAGAGGTGGTGGTGGTGGTGGTGGTGGAGGTTATATGTATTTATATACAGGATCTGTTAGTTTTAACACCACTTATGCCCAGTTCTACAAAACTAACATCTTGAACATCTGTATATGAAAGCAATGGAAATCTTGCTAGATAATGAGATCAATCAGGTTTAACATGCACATATTATGATAGAAAACTAGATTGTATAGCCCAGAATATGTGGACACTTCTACACTCTTTGTCTGTGTTTTTCATGATTTGGGCCCTTTTAATTCTAGTTAATGTTAAACCTGCATTCATTTCTTGACCACTTGGGGACAGCAGAAGTAAGCTGTATACACAGCATTAATATGGCTAATGTGCTAGCAAACAGCAGTGGCATTCACTTGGAGTTGTGTTTCGGGCAACCTGAGGAATCTAAGTCCAATATTTACTTTCTTGTTGGCTCTATTTTAGTTTCCACAACTACTGAAGGAAATATCCAGCTCTTTATCAGTTAATTGCTATCAGCTCTTTTTTTTTACTGAAATGCATCATGGCCACCAGACTGAACTAAAATAGTAAAGTTGCATGCTATAAAACCAAAACAATGAGCTAAAAGATGCTAAAAACACTCACATAGAACTGAGGGGAACTGCAGAGTTGGGTGGTAATTCTGTTGTCTGAGCTCATACATATTCATTGTTGGTACAAAGCATTGATTAGAGCCGTTTAATGCTACACAGACAATGATTTTAGACAATAGGGTCCTTCCAGTTTTGTGTTTGGGGAAGGGCCTTTACTGTTTCAACACGACAGTGCCCCTTTGCACAAAACCAGGTACATAAAGAACGTTTTTGAAAGTTTGGTGTGGAAGAACCAGTTCTGCACCCACAGGAATTACATTGGTATTGGACAATTCCACACCTCACAATTTATGTCTGATGCAAACGTTCAGTTCCAGTGCAGCAAGTAAGGTTGTGGAGGTTTTTTTTAAACATAACCACAATCTTTTATCTTTACTTGACCAAGTTAGCTACCTAACCTTGACTATATCTTAACCACAGTCTATTTGTCATAACCATAATCTCACTCGCCATCGTATTACATGAAGGTGCCTTCTTGTCACATTCATCTGCTAGTAAACAAAATATAGCTGAAAGCTACGATCAAACAGTTGAAAATATCAAAGTATGTCACTTCTGGCCATTCAGGGGGGATGTTTTCTCAAAGAATAATCCTCTGAAATGCTGAAATCTAATGTTTTTAGATAGCTACAGGCAATTTGTTTGCGTTTAAGCCCTTGATTGCATATTAATATATATATATTGTGGCGCTGATTACTTTCCCCTCCGGTGGGCGTCATTTTGAGAATATGATGCATTTTTGTTTTTTGCCCAACACCAACATTTGAGTTGAGGAAAAACTTGCCTGCACAGATTTAACCCAGTCATACACACTGTGTTCATTACAGGACAATGTTTGTGTTCTACTAGCCATGGCGTTCTGAGATCTATTAATAGAAAGCAAAGCAGGCTTACTATAACAGACAGCTCCACTCAGCACTTAGGAACACCGATTGTTTAATTCTGTTATATTCTCACCAATCAATGTGTTCACTTCAAAGCGATGGGAAACGCTTGCATCCAAAGTACATTGATCAGTTCTAATACAAGTCATTAACATACAAGTTGTTAACAAGTGAGGCCTCTGTACTGTATCTAGGAATCAAGAGAGTCATCGATAAAGCCAATTTAAGACTTTTAATGTCTTAAAACCTTGAGTACACACTCCTCCACTCCAGAATGGGATCAACCACTGTTAAACCGTTTTCTTTCATTCCATCTCTCTCTGTTTTTCTGTCTATCTCTCTCTGTCCTTCGTTCACTCACTCAACCTTAGCCACTTAGCTTGAAGCCTGTACTACGGCATGAGACCACTGGTATACTTTACTTATGATAAATTTATAAGCCAAACTGAGGGGAAAGTATTAAACAACCTTGTGAATAGCCGTGGTGCGCTTTAACCCAGGCGACGTATCCTTTTCATCAACAAAAATAACTCTTCAAAGGCAGTAAAAGCATGCTTAGAAAGTAAAAGGCCATTTTAGCAGACGAGGCCAACAGTGGGAGGGGTGAAAACAGAAACAATCCAGCCTCTGATAGCCCACAAACCCCCCCCTCCTCCCTACTATCCCCAACCCCTGGCCACCCCACTACCAACACAGCACACATCCCGCCCCTTAAAAAAGCTAAATCAAGGCTTTGAAAAACATACAGTGTCTTTAATAATTCAAGCATTGGTGGGTTTGAATAGCCTCTTTAGCGTAGAAATATACAGTCTCCTGATATAAGATCAGTCCCTCAGGGGGCTCCCTCAACATCTTACTGCAGTGTGCCCTTTCTTAACTGCAGTATGGGCTACTGCTGCTTAAGATGCAACTACCTGCCTGATTATATTAAGTAGAAAAATGGAATGTATACAGGATTGTACTGAGTGTACCAGCAGTTTCAAAAATATATATTTTTAATGGGTGTACATTTAGAAAAAGAAAAGCACTCTTAACTTGTATAACACCCCGTGAATCCATGAATCAAGTGCAAAGTTTTGCAGTAAAGCAATTATTGCAGTTGACTAGCATCGTTACTGGGGTTGTGGACTAACACAGGATTGTAAATATTTAACTATCTTTGCACCCAATGCACATTCATATTTCATCAGGTTTCTTGCAGTTTATTCTCAAAGCAAAGTGTTGGACTGCATAATTATTTCAGTTTAGCATTTTTTTCCAACCTATTACTTTCATAAATACAGGAATTTGAGTTATAGCTCCTCAGAGGGCTAATTTAAGAAAAGCATGCATTAATTAATATAACCTAGATGGAAAGGAAGAAATCCCTAAGTAAGTAAGCTGTTGGCAGATATCAAGGATGATTTTTGCCTTCAAAGGAAATGGGGATGGATTTGAGAGGATGCGGCGGTTTAATCAATACTGTTGACTCTTGAGGTTGGCAGGTGTGGTTGGTGTGTACCTCTCAGTAGAAGCATTTCCATCATTCAGGAAGAAAACCTAAACGCGGCCAAACTGCTACTCCCAACTTTCCAAGGCCCTCAGTTGTCATTCAAAGTGTTTAATCGTTGTTAATTTTCGATTTTGCTATAAAAAATATGGCAACCCTGGTGAAATATTCATCCAGGCGTTTCTTTGTCTTTACTTCAAGCACCTCGGCGTACTGTACAGTATAGTGTGTGACTTTAAACCTTTTGTTGTATGCTTCCATTTGTGTGTATGTCCATTCTCACATCCGATGTGTGGAATAATGAAATAAATATCGAACTCTTAAATATTTTAGTGCATTCTAGGAGTAAAGTGGAAGTGTTTTTCTGACAGACCTTGTTTTCCCCCCCTCCTCTTTCTCTCCTCACAAATGCATTGTGTGCACTGGCCGGCCCAATCCATCACTCGGCGTCTGGCGGGAGAAAAAGCACTTTCCCAGGGTGGGTGTTTTTTAGTTCTGCCAGCGCTGCTGTTTCAGTGGGCACCCGTGAGACCTCGCTGATGGACACTCTGGTCATCACTGGCAGGGAGCTTTGGGACTCTCCTCAACCTCCCATCCCCTCCCTCCCTCCACCCCCTCCCCCCTCCTATCTCCACCTCAGCCTGTTCCACTCACCTCATGTTTTCACCAGCACCTTCCTTTGTCCCAGCAGTGTTGTGCACTCCTTTTTGACAATGATGACTACTGTACCTGCCTGAATTCTCCCTTGCAAAGTGGCTTGGCCTTCAGAGACCAGCCACACTCCGTTCGAGGTCTCGGGCCTATCAGGGTGTTGGGAGACATGAGGAGACGATTACAGCGTGAAAACTAGTACCGGCAGGAGGAGATAATGGTAGAAGACGCAGATTTCAGATTATGAAATCATATGCAAGTTTAGTGAAGGATTACATTTGCCATTCTGAAGGGATTCTCAATGGTGCATCCTGGGAGACACACACAGTATCTTTCACAGTGGCTCCCATTCAGACCCATTTTGCATCAGATCCAGGCAAAGCGCAGAAGGAGAGGGTTTTGCGCATTTATGTGCTCCGAACAATTATGTAGAAATAAATCTATTCAAATTGAAGTCTGCTCCAGTTTTACTCCGACAAACTGAGATTTGATTTCCAAAACGCTCGCTCGTCTCTTCTACACAAAGAAGCCGGCGGGGATAGGGTGCAATCGCTGGAGAGAAGTGGGCTGGAAGGCAAATCTAGGTGATGCGTATGTTCTTAGAGTGCCCCTGGGTCTTCCATGGGTAGGTAGGATCTGACAAAAGAGATCTGTACAACAAAAAAATCCTCCACTCTGCTTGAGCATGGGATATTAAGCCCAGATAAAGATTCTCTCTTAAACATACCCTCTTCTCTCTTTTCATCCCTCTTTTATTCCCCTCCCTCTGCAGTGGCAGAAGAAATTACCCATTGTACCATTAGATAAACCCAAACAGCCCTCTCCGTAAGACCTCCAGTTCCTCATGCAGTCCCAGCTTGGCGTCCCTCGGGTGTTTGTTCAAAAGGAAAACTCTGCGCTGCCTCCGGGGGATGTTTAACTCATTGCAATGGCAAGTATTTAGAGAAAACTCAACAAGTTTGAGGCTGTCAAAGCTAGAATCCAACTGTCAGGCAGAATTATGTCTCCGAGGCGTCTGATGTGAGGTAATGACCAATTGCATCATTTTGACAAACCCACCATCGATGAGAACTAGGGCAGACGGCTATTGCTTTTTGCACAAGTGTTTCATTTGAATTTGAAACACTGCTGCTAAGTGCATTAAATGATGCTGATTAACTAAGATTATAGCTGCGGCAGGGATGTGATTTCTGTTTTGATACGGAGCATAAATTGAGGCAGAGCAAACAGTTTTTTTGAGTGGCTGATGAATAATTGAAAGTCAGCAGAGGGTACATCAATAAAGTGGTAATGAAGCATATTTGTGTGAAATTTCTAATCCTGAAACTCCGTCACTCTTCTAGCAGCCTATAACATCTGGTGCTATCATGAAGCTTACTGTATGTTAATTTGATTCATATTAAATAGCACCTTTTCAAATATGTCCACAACACCCAACACCACTACTGTAACTGCTGCCACAACTAATCATGACTATTATTATTAGTATTATTATTATTATTATTATTATTATCATTATTATTGCCACCTGGTTTTTGAATGAACGTAAACCTAATATAGTCACACAGACACAGATTATTTCCTATTATTATTAGTAGTAGTGGTAGTAGCAGTAGTAGTAGTGATCACCTGTTTTTGTAATGTCCAGTGATCATATTGTCATATGTTATGTCATTTTATCCAAAATAGAATATATCTTAACCCTAACCCTAACCCTAACCCTGGCGCTAACCCTATCCCTCTGGCTAGGAGTCAAGGTTGGTGTGAAATTACAAAGTACACTAAACACTAAATACACAAAACCCTTCAAATCCTCCGTGCTGATGTTTCAACAGCAGTCGTTCCAAAACTGAGGCTTTGGTGCCCTCTATCTTTGAGTTAAGGTGGCAAAAAAAAAAAGAACATTATTGACCAAATGTAGACTGATCAGTTTAATTCTTGGCAATTTCATTCATCTGTAGTCATTTTCAGTCAAATCTGGCCATTTTTTTATCTGACATATCTAAACCACAATGGACATAAATAATTAGATTATTCTGCCAATGGAGAAAAATGTGTGGGCTGATGTTGATACTCTATGATGCTGAATAATCAGTTTTAAAATTTTACAAAAGCATCACTTTGATTTTTTATTTACAACAGTGTCTACAGGTCACTTTCTTTGGAATAAAACTGTTCCTTTGTTCTGCCTTTTTCTAACACAGTTGTGGCATGTTGTGTCCACCTGGAGTACTGTTGACCTTCTGCGAGGCAGCTACCTGGTTAAAGAAGTCCATTTTCAAGGCTGTTCTTGCTCAAATCAAAACTCCATTATAGATTTTACCTCCAGGGGAACCTAGGGCTCACAAGGTCCTTGGCAATTTTACCTGAGGAAGAAGCTAAAAGGATTTGAATCTCTGAGGATGGGTGAGAAGAGGGAGGGTGTGAGGACCGGAGAGAGGGTGGGATACGCACCTCAGGACCCGAGCCCCTAATCTTTCTCTGCCAAGCAGGGAGCAAAGCAGAGCAAAAATGGAGATTCAGATATGGTTCAGTGGCACTGAACCCGAAACATCAGGGCCTGCAGAAGTGGTGGAGGAGGCAGGGAAACCTTGAAAAACAAGGGGAGGAAAAGAAGAGCTGAGAGATTGTTGTGGAGGGATTGCCAGGGGAGCTAGTTTCAGCTCCCAGAAACGAGAGCTTCCAATACATTTAACATATATGAAAGCACAACAGCTCTCTCCTCACACCATCCTTAACTATTTGTACTAACAAGACAGATGGAGGCCAAAGATGCAGACAGATCACATCAGGACATCTGTCACTTCACGGCAACAGCCTGCTTAATAAGTGACAAGGCTTCCTCACCCGTGGGCACAGGATGGGGGAGGGTGGGGTTAGTGTCTCGGAGCAGTGGCTGTGCGAAGCAGCCGTCAAAGTCATGTGGTGCCCTTTTTTTAAACAACTTGTCCCAATTACAGCCAATCACATGTGATCTGTGCCCTTGATTATCATCCTGGGCAGTAGACATCAAAGCTGCTTTCTATGGGTGCTGACACGAGGCTGTGCAGTAATTAGTGGACTTCACTGAAGAGAGTTTCATCACCAAATGTTTTCAAAATACTGAATGTCTTCATTTGCAGGGGGTGGGTGGGTGTGTGCGTGTGTGGGAGGGTGGTTCACGTTGGGAGAGAATGATGCCCTACAGAAATAATTAAAACATAATTACAGCTCATCAGCTGTGCAAGTGCTCACAAAGTGCTGTCGCTGAAGATCTGCCGCTTTCCTCGGGGCATGAGCGGAGTAGCAGGCCACATAGAGACCCAAAACTCCCAGCGCAGCCACACTTACTCAAAATAAAATGCTTATGTCTTATTACCAGAAATACCAGGAAAAAGATAAATTGGCCACAGCAGCCCAAATTCAAATGAATTTCTCTTGCTGTTACGTCAGTGCTTATGAGTGCTTATTATCCTCCATAAACACCTGCATTTGTTAAAAATATGTTGTCTGCCAAGGACAAACCAGGCAGCACCCATCACACCAGGATGCGCAGAATACACAGCAGGTCGTTAAAGCAATAACTTGTCTCCTCGGCTGATGTGTCAAACTGTGTGCTCTGTAAAACGGAGATGCACAGATTGAGGAGCCACTCAACCTTTTAAATTGACATCATGTTGGCTCCGTCCCCGGCTTGCAGTATGGGTTGATGGCCATCGGTTCTGAGATGACCACTTCATACAAATATGGCTGGCAGCGTCGTCCTGCAAGGGGAGAGTGCACGCTAAGTGTTTGTGACGAGTGCTAAGGCCATCGCTTGATTCCAAGGAAGTAATGAAGGCTGGACTGTAGGCTGTGTGTTTTCTTCATCCACCTGATGGCAGACTTCTAACAACCCCAGTGTCAGGCCGGCTTAAAGTCATGCATCCTCTCCCTCTGCTGCTCATCCAGAGTTATCACGACATGTGTTTGTTCCTCCCTGCCCAGAGCCGAGGAGCCAAATGGCACAATCGTCACAATCAAGTCTGGTTTGGTGATGTACGCCCTGTGTGTAATTCACAGTGCGTTTGTTTACATTTGTGTATGCTAGGCTGAATGTAGGCTAAAAGCATGCCAGGCTAAAGTACTGTAGCATGCCCACTAGTGGTGGGCACAAATCAGGCTAGAGAGAATCACTGGTTATATATTACATTATAACACTGTATAGGTTAGTATTGCTTTAGTGCTGAAATAAAAAGTTTACACAAAATTAATTAAAAAGGTGAATATAATGAAATGGAAGCAGGGATGTATATAATTATTATAAACTATATAACATTTATCAGCAAAATATAGCACTTGGTTACATACAATTTTAAGTTTTTATCAGTGGGGTTGTCAACAATAATAACTCTGCTAATGTAATAATTGTGTTATAAGGCATTTATGAACTGTTTATACACATAGAAAATCATTCACAGCCAGGTTTAAGAAAGTTATTTAAATATATATCTATACCTACAACTATGTTATATTATGTTGTCAAGCATTCAATAAAAGTTTATACAGCAGTTATAGGTGCTTCATAAGAGGAGTTATGGTTGTTGATATATACATTATTAAACACTTTATAGCTTCTATCTACTTCTATCTGCTTGCAACTACATTGTAGTTTGTTATAAATGATTTACTTTATTTTTTGTCCATCCATTATCTATACCCCAGACGGCCATTTCTGGATTTTATCCCAGGACCTTTTAACCCAGTGATAACAAATTCACCACTCATTGGTTGCCCCTTAATTATACTATATAACTGAACAGTAATTAATTCATTAGAGAATCTACAATTTCGATATTGGGCACTAAGAAAATAGTTGGAGACTGGGGGACTGGGGTAATTTTTCAGTAACAGACTTGGACAAGGTAAACAGGGTGTAGAAGTGTTGTTTAACGTGAAGTTGAGTGAAAATTCATTTCACACAATCCTGTATTATGCCCTGTGTTGTTGTTCTGTCTTGTGCTGTACTGATGAGTTAAATATAAACAAAAACAATCAATGACGTGTTTAAAAAGATCGATTTTTTCAGGTAACAGGCTACCATGTTTGTAATGATGTGATGTAATACAATATGATATAATGAGATTTCTCAGAGCACATCTATATTAACTGACACTGAATTAAGTAAATTATTATTGATCAGGTGAACTTGAACCCGTAATTCATCAGTATGAATTTGTCAGTGTTTGACTAAACCTGTAAACCTGCCCAAGGAAGTTTCCTGCCTGTCAGCACATGGGTCTGTATGTATTCTGATGAGAATCATACATGCTCTGATATTACATTGCCGGCTGGCCTTCAGTTAACATGTTTCCAAAATACCAAATGAATCTCACTTACATTGTTTAACAATTACAGGAAATGTAAAGGTTAATTAATCACTAACAATTACCTAGACAAAGGCAGCTGAAAATTATGATCTAGCTAACAGACAATGTATACAATTCAGTAATGTTCAACATGTGTAATGGCAGCAGCAAAAATGATACCCATAGTGTTAGTAATAAAAATAATAATAATATGTAGTAACTAGTAATTTCCACCAGAGGGCAACACCATCCAAGCAATGTGTTCAGTTTCATATGCCGGTACTCTACTCTTTTTGTCTTTACTGATGACATCAAGTTTTATCATGGTTGGAACCAAGTACAGTGTATATAGTGTATATACTACATGTATATTATAGGAAAAATGAATGAAGTTTGGTGCTGAAGGTTAATTATGAAGGTGGTTTTCAATACTGAATGCAATACGTTGGCATTCTCTTTTTTGATAAGTGTAACTATGGAGTCTTATGATAACAGTTTTAACATGTAAAATGTTATGCAAATAAGAGGTTTGGACCTCATTTCACGTGAGAAATTGCAGGAGATTCTTGAAATGTTGGCCTGCTGTCACTCTGTCCACAGTGGAGAACCTTCACTCTCATGTTACACACATGACATAGTAAGTGTTGGATCTTGTTTGTAGCTTATGGAGAGGCCACATTAGAATCACAAACCCACACTAGACTCAAGATAGTATATCAATAATCATTTATAGTAATTCATATTTCTTCCAGTGGAGAGCCTCAGTATTCATATGCACTCAACTCTGTCTTTCTCTCATACACACACACAGATTGTCACGCATAATCAGTGAGTGAATTGAATATATTTTGTGAAATACAGCACAGTACTGATGGCCTGGTCCTCCTAGAAAATTGATGTTATTCACAAGTATTACATTAAATGAACTGGCCCAAGAGGTGTAGTATAGGAGTATGTTGAAGGATGTGACAGAAGGAAAGGAAGTGTTGGCAAAACTGCATATGCTTACTGAGATCATTTTAATATACAAATTTAAAACCTCAAAAATGTAATCTGTAACAAATACATAATTGTTTTTATGTAGTAAAGGATTTGCATTTAAGAATATTGCTGTTAGCAAATCATAGAAATCAAGATAAGTACGTCTGGCTTATCTTAATAAATTGTTATTACTGTCCACAAATTGGGGGGGGGGACACTTCTACAAATGTAGTGTGGATACAATATTGGTCACAATATTTAGAAACCTCATTAAATTTATAGTTAGAGGCTCTCTAATAATAGGACTTGGTAGGAATTTTCCAAGTTGTGGTCCTGATGACAGAGTTGGGCAGACACTAAGCAGTTACTCATATGATTGAGATGAAATTAATTTAAATTTAGTTTAACGGAGTTTCAGGTAAAAAGGTTCAACTGTACAAGTATATAGAATAATTCAAAATTAATTAAATATGTTTTGTGGTGAAATAACAATTTTGGCTTTATTTCTAGCTTTGAATAATTTGAATAATAATAGTATAATATAGTAGTAATTCCTTTATTCATATAGCACATTTTAAAACCGGATTTACAAAGTGCTGTGCAGAGAGAAGAACAGATAAAAGACAATGAGATAATAAATACATAAAAACACACAAAATACATGATAATATGCTGTTTACAAAAAGAAAAGCGCAATTAAACGTGAGAGCAAAAGTACAACTGATGTAATTGTGGGTTGGCTGTACACAAGAAAGGAAAAAAAACAAATGTATCAAAAATAATGATGGCATGATTCAAGACATTTTTAGAAGTAGAGAAAAAGTATCATGGGAAACTTTTTAATTTTGGTTTGTAACTTGAAAATATAGTACAAGTATATTTAAATTGGAATGCATTAGGTTAATAAGAATACAACTATACCTATACAATTTTTCAATTTTTTTGTGCAGCAAATGATATTGGTTGTGGTCTATACTGCAGTGGTAGAGTAAACGAGTCATTCTTGACCTTAGAAGTAGTAGTAGCAGTAGTAATAATCTTCACTCAACTTACTATCTTTTTCTGGAGCTTTCATCCATTTTTTGCAGTCTACCACAGTGAAGGGAGTTTTGCCTGCATGTCCACATGGCCGAGGCTGGTAACTGGACCTTGAGTTGAGATTGTTTTAAAGAAATTGTAGTTTTTTAAAGCATCAGTTCACCCAAATAACAAAAAAAGTGAACGTTTTTACTTCAGTATCTAAACATGCAGATAGTTTTGGTTTTACTGGTTCAAGTTTTGAGAAATCTATATCTGTGATTTCTCCTCCATATAATGGAGGGGGAGGGAATTTTGTTTATGGTACTTGCAGTGTTGAATATTTCAACAGCAACATCTCTTTCCAGACACAATGCCCTGGTCACTCTGGATAATCAACATACTTGCTGTAAACACTAAGAATATTTATTTGATTAAATATAGGTGTAATAAATTCTGAAAAGGAATGTTGCTGTTCGATTGTCTTCAAATACAATATTTTATTGCTGTGAGCACCACAGACCAAATTCTATTTGCATCCAATTTATTTGGTGGAGATGGAAACCTCTGTCAAAACCAAAATTGCCTGCATGGTTCGATATTAGAGGAAAGCTAATTTTTTTTTTTATTTGAGTGAACCATTCCTTTAGGTTGAGGTCACTCAAGTGTATCTAATCTGAGGAAAACCAAGTCAAATTGGAGAGATAAAAAGGTGGACTGTTTCAAAATGATACAAATTTCTGATCCACTGTAGATAATTTTGCATACAAAAGGTAAAAAACATAAGCAGAGTGAGCTACAATGCACCTACATTAACATTAACACAAAATGAAAAAATAAACAAATAAAAATATAAATAAATTATATATATATATAGACATGACACAAGCCATGATCATTTCTATAGTTCATTTAAAATGTCTCCAGTGGTACCGACCTTGTATGTGCTGTGGTGTGTTTATTTGATAAGTTGCTAAAACATCATGAAGCATACCAATACTGTACCCTGAACTACTTTTTCTAATGACATGATTAAAACAAAGACTACTTTACACCTAAGATGAAATGCATGACACTTGATGCCATGTAGGATGTGACTACCGGCCATCACTTAGACACTTGCACCCATTTGGAAAAGAAACACTAGATTCCTGATTGATGCTCTCTTTGACCTCCATGGGGAGTGAGTCAAAGAGATGATCCTCCACGATCAGGCAGCTCCTGCGCAGGAGGCAGCACTGACCAAGCTGAGCCGGGAGACGATCCAGACAGTTTCCCTTCAGTTCCAGATGTGTCAGCTGCGAGAGTTGGCCAATCTTCTCTGGAATGGAGGAGATACAGTTGTGGCCGAGACATAAGGTCCTCAATTTGGTGCACTTGAACAGTTGCTTGGGAACTATCTCGACTTTGTTGCCGGTGATGGCAAAATGTTGGAGGTTCTGCAGAAAGCCGACCTCCAGTGGAATAACCACTATAGAGTTATGGCTAACATCGAGGTACCTCAACTTGAGAAGGGTGAATAAGGATGAGGGTAGAGACTCAAGCTTGTTGTGTGAGAGATAGAGCGACTCAAGGTTTTTGACATGGCTAATTGACAATGGAATGGCAGTGATCTTATTGTGCCAAAGTTTGAGGCACGTCAGTCTCTTGAGGTGCTGAAAGCTGATGATTTCCTCGATGGTACGAATGTTATTAGATTTTAGATCCAGTTCCTGAAGGTTGTTCAAACTGAAGATAGCATGGGGGATTCTCTCCAGCTCACAGTTAAGTAACTCCAGTTCAGCAAGATTCATTATTTTCTTCAAGCTATTCAGTACTAAGAGCTTCGTACCATCATTATGAACAACCAACTTGATCAGATGCGGAGACAGATCGGTTATGTTTGTCGGGATCTTTGTGAGGTTGCTTTTGAGATGCAGTATCTTTAAGTGCCTGAGGTCTCGCAGAGACTCGAGTCCGATCATTTTGTTGTTTTCAGAGTTCAGGTTACCAACCAAGTATAGTTCCCTTAAGTTTTTCAGCAAGTATACCCAGCTGGGAATCTCGGCAACATCTGTAAATTTGACATGAAGGCACCGAAGGTGATCACGGAGAAAGATGAAAGCAGTTTGTTCAACTTTGGCCGGACAGTGATAGAAGTGCAGCTCTTGGAGGTTTATCATTTGTGAGATTTTAGCTGTTATCCTGGCCTCTGGGATTAATTCTAGTTTAAGGATTTCCAAATCAGTTAGATCAAACACAGCATCTGGCACTCCAGACAGCATAAAAAGATGGAGTTCCAACTTTTCTTGAGGATTGCGTGTCACATGCTGCCTTAACTTTTCAAAGGTCCACTCATGGTTCAGGCTGATCTCCCGAAGTTTGTTCTCACTCACCTCAGAGAGAAAAACACCAAAACGCTTCGAATACAGCTGGTCATACTGATCGACCATGTGGAGGAGGAACGCAAAGTCATTCTTAACATCTGGAATGTCACTGAAGCTGCTCTCCTCTCTGACTTTTTCAAATGAATACTCCTTAAGTGGTCGCCGAAAAAGCCAGAACAGTGTATATATACAGATTATGCCATAAACGCATATGATAGCAATATAACTAACAAGGAGTTTCTTTAACATGAACGCCATGTTGTGTGTACAATGGAACTTGGCGTATCCAGTCAAATGCTTTATTTCAGGCTCACACACATGGTCAAAATCAATTGAGGCAACAAAAGTCATTGTGTAGCACAGGATCAAAATGAATTTAACTGTTTTGATGACTGTCTGAATGGCATACAGTCTGTAAATCAAGTCACTGTCTTCCACATGGGCACGGAATTTACGGACTTTTTCAAACAGGGCTTTTGCTTGCTCACCATCTTTCTTGTCCAGTATGGTCATAGAAGGAACTTCACTCACAAGCTTTTCAACAGAAAATGTGACCCCAGATTTAGTTAGAATTGGGGCAGACTGGTTCGGACTGCCCTCCTCACTGCTTGTGGACAGATGCTTCAGTAGGGAGGAAGCGCCAGCCAATCTCTGCTTGTTCTCCTCCGAGTCCTCGCATGCTGTCTCAGACAGGGCTTTGGTGGTCCATGGCGATTCAAAACATTTTCCCAGTATGGAAACAAAATGTTCTATTTTGGAACTGGTTTTTGGGTACTTGAACCAGAAGTTGCTACTGACCATCAGTACAATAGTGTGGATTAGAGCGAGGTACGGGAAATATTTGGAATACCATGGAAGGGCAACATGGTAGCACATCTGGTTGACAAAAACATACTGCTGAAAATCCAGCTTGGTCCTGACACCTGTAGGCTGAGGCTGCCCAAATGTACCCGGCTGTGTGAAGTGAATTGTAGGGGCGATGCTATCAGGAGGCCTTTTAGCCATCAAAGGAGCTGCTTGCTCTCCAATGGCGCTTTCTTTGTTCCATAAACTATCAGGTGTCTCCGGCGGTTGAGGTCCCAAGAAGCCCCCTGTCCCCTCTGCAGTTTGTTCCAGAATAGGAAGACAAACCACTTGGTCCTTAGTTAACTGCATCGTTCCAGAGAATATGGCCAACATCAACATGACAATACCAAGATAATCCATGAAGACATCCCACCATGGTTTCAGTATTCGATAAGTTGGCTGAATGTCATTAAGGGAGGCTACTTCTGTGAGGGTGAACATTCCTGCAACAGAGAATATGAATTAACACAATGCTATGTTATTGTCATTACAAAATATATACAGAGATTCTTACCCCCGTAGATTTTTGTGTCCATAATGGACCTAGCAAAGTATGTTTGTGTAAATTATGGCCACCTAGATTTCACACATAGGCTTTGGCACAAGCAGCTGTAAGCTGTCTTTCTGCAGTCCAGTACAAGCTTTTTGAGTAAGGTTGAAGTTTAATCTCTCTCTGCTATCTTTGTCTTAGCAATTCCATTTATAACAAAGCTTTTTAGCTGTGACCAGTGAACAAGTAATTTTGGCAGAATGTGAATTTATGAAAATAATAATAGAAATATGTTAATGCAGGACAACGCTTTTACTTTAGCTTAGCTCCCAAACAGGATTTAGACTTGTACACAGCTACTGCTGCCCCCACAGAGGGCACAATTAATGGTGCCTTGTGGCAGTCCTTGCCAACTTGTAAAATCTAAAATATTCACGTTTACCACCAGGAATTTGTCCTTGGATGGGTAAAGTGGTAAATGTCATAAAACTCTGTTCCATATTACCTAAGTTTACATAGTTGTGACTTTGACTTTAATACAGGATGGACAACTGCAACAACAGTTACATGACAAACATATCCATATAACTTAAATTTTTCTGTCACAATACTGTATTTGTAAATGATTTGGTGTTGGCAATGAAGGCATATCCAGGCTGCTAACACAATAGAGTTTATGTCTGAATCATATTCCTATTCACAGTGATCAGTGACCAGAAAAAAATATCCAAAAGAGAATTGAGTCCTCTAATCCAATGCAATCGAATACATTCTTGTATTAAAAAATACATTTTAAAGGCAGAAGGGACAAAGAGGTGTAAATTAGTTTATGCTGTAATGTTGTTGTATTGGATCACTTTAAACTCTAATGTGTTTCTAATATTTAATTTCAATTTTAAACAGCAAGGAGAAAATATTAAAAAGACTCATTTATAACACAATGACAAAGTAGCTAAAGTCTGGATATGTACATCAGAGAACAGCTGAAGTAGTAGTCTCAACAAATACTTTTAGGAAGACAGCATTTAGATTTACTGTATTGCTTTGTATTAGACTACACTGTATATGTGTTTCTATTTTCTTGTCACTTGTCTATCACACCTAGTGAAAAATTATATTTCCTGGCTGTGCTAGTTGACAAGTATTAGCATATCACCAGTGTACACTGGATTTTGGGATACAGAGGATTGGAAAAAAGGCAAGGCCACATTTCCCAGGCACATGTGGAGCAGGGTTGGAGAGAACGGCCCTGTTACATTGTTATGGATTTAGAGAGGACTGCTCTTGAACTTGGACACAGCACAGTTGTCTGAAGAGACATGCATTCCATGTGCAACACAAAGTCTGAAAAGCAAAATGTAATCTAAAATATATATATAACACACCATTTCCATTACTTTTATTTGCACTGTGCTTTTCTGTGCATATGTAGTACCTTTCTCCAAATGAGCCTCCTTCCACAGAGTTTACAATCATATGTCCTGCCAGCAAACATGTGCCCACTATCATACTGGGGAAGCCATGACATGTTGACTGTACTGTTTATATGAGATGTTATATTTACATATCAAAGTGTTTTCCATGTAGGTTATACAAAAATACATTAAATAATAAGAAAAAAAATTCTGTGCCAACACTGCCACTGAATTCAATTGTGTGTGTTGAAAACATGAAGGTCACTACATTTTCAATGAGGCTGAAGAGCAGGCTGAGACCGGCTGCAGCGGCAAGACGCATCCATGGACACAAAACAAGAGGTGGACCTAATGTCCGTGGAGTCTTTAAACGCAGCACTAAAATCCGGGTTCCGTTGAAGAAAAAATCATGACTCGCTCAGATTACATTAGTGCACTACATTCACTGCTGCCTCATATTAACAGTCTACCCAACCCCGCTATTATTCCCCCTACATTAGAAAGCCTGCTAACGGCATCGGGCCGGAGCATAGCGTTATATTGGTGGATCTTGAATAACACTAGATGAGGTCCGGCGCTCTAAGGCACAGATACTCACCTTCAGGAGGGCTGATCCAGTTATGTCGATGCCAGCAGTAGCGAACAACGCCTCCTTTTATATGCCATGTTTCGCTGCGATGATGAAGCCGTCCATTCTTTGCATCTGTTCAACCGTGGGCCTTCTGGCCGGGCTATAAGCAGCTTAGCTGACTACCCCCACTCCGCTTCAGATGGTCGGGTCCTCTGCCTCTGACTGGCGACACAGCCGGCCCGGCAGCACCAGCTGCTGAGGTGTAGGTCGGTTTGATGTTATTCACACACTCGATCCGCCGTACGTTTCACCATCATCATCAGTGGTCATCAGTTCTGTTGTGGTGTGCAGGATAAATGTCGCCTAATGTTGCACTGGTGTTGTTTATTTCACATCAGGAGCTGATATGATGTAGCGATTTGAAAAGCTTGCACGGACTGACAGTAGAGAGGGAGATGACCCACTGAAGTTAGGGACCGTCGTAAAAGTGCAAAAAATGTAATTCTACGTTTTTATGTTTCGTTATTACAAAAAATGACATGCAGCCTCTCACTAGAATAAAAGATACATTTAGGAGGGGGAAAGTCCTGTTTGTCGTGAGAAAAACACTTAATAACTTAATACTTACTTAATACTTATAGCTAACTTTATTTTTATATGGGCATAATATTCTTTGGTCAGTGTTAAACACATTGAAACGATGATCAGTTTCTGCTGTTTTCCTCAACAGCTTTGTCATTTTATTTTGTCACATTTTCTGTTCTTGGTATCTTTGCACACTATGTAGCATAAATTACAGCCTAAGGGACATCAGTTGAACATTGTCACCGTAAAAAAAATCAAATACATAAATACAAATTTACAAAATAAGAAAAGTCACATAAGAATCCATCTTCAATTATTATTTATATAATGAATATATGATCCTATGTAGTTACCATTGTTTTTATTACACATATTTTAAAAAAAAATAATTCAATCATATAATTTTACTTTCCTTCCTTGTATGTATGTACTTGGTGAATCAAAATTCTGATTCTTTATTTAATCTAGGACTGAACCTTTTGCAGCCACAATCTCTTAAATCTCTTTGTCCATTATTTGTGTTTTCAAAATATTTGTTACACTTCCATTATGCCAACTTTATTTTTCCATCGGTGCCCCATGTATGCATAATAATAGACTAATCTTCTTTGCTTATTAATCCTCGCCAGCCAGCAGGTGACATCTTATCCCACAACACATTTCAAAACAATGTGCAGTTACCCCTTTCAGCTATAAAGAAACATAATAGATTGAATTTTATATTTTCTCCAAAATTCTAGTCAATTTAGAACATTTACTTTAGTGCATATTGCAATCCTAGGGTTAGGGTTGAGTATTTGGGGGAATTTTTTGTCAAAATCTGTTAATACTTTTTTTAAATAGTAGATTTTTGTGCTGTTAGAAATTCCAACCGAATAAATGGCATTTTTTAAGTAAATACTTTTTTATTTGTCAATAATATAAAATACTGTTTAGAAAAATCCACTTTTGTAATAGGCTGCATACTTTTTGTGCACATTTCAAGACTTGAAGAAAAACACCAGGATGACATAGTCCTTCAAGTTTAATGCACTTCAAAATGTCATCTTTCTATAATACAGAATTGTTTAGCCAAGGTATACAATGTACTTATGTATGATATATCCTTTGTTTTTTTGCATTCTCCCTGCTGCGGTCCATGTGAACTAACAGTCTCTTGGACAGAAATAAAAATAAAATATATAAAATACAGCATATGTAAGGCTACTGGCCTAAACTTAAGTGAGGTCTTCAGTTTAGATTTACATTCAGTACTTACATTGTTGTACATAGCAGGAAATGTGCTTAGAAATGGTTAAACATTTTGGGAAATAGGCTTATTTGCTTTCTCACTGAAAGCAGAGTTAGATGAGAAGATCTCTCTCCTGTCTGTAGACAAAATATAAAGCTACAGCTAGCAGACAGTTAGCTTAGCATAAAGACTGGAAGCATGGGGAAACTGCTAGCCTGGCTCTGTCCACCTACCAGCATCAATTAAGAGGCTCTAGGAACTGCACCACACCAAAAAACAGTCCAGCATGTAACTCCCTATGAAACCACAACTTGTATTTTTTTACGGATTAAACAAACAAGCTGTAACACTTTAATTAGTTGTGCATTAGTGCTGGTAAGTGTATTTTTTCACCTTTGGAAACTTGGTACTTGTCTCATCTAACTCTCACCAAGAAGGATTTATGGCCGGATAATATTTCAAAAGTTAATACTCTAACAACAGAAAAGCAACTCTGTTGCAGCCACACTCTTTGTGACAATATATTGAGTCTAATTTTTCCCTTCGTCAAGGAAACTGGAGATATAACTCCTAACTTTCTTAACAGTAGTGTAATACTAAAGTATGGTAATGAGTTCATACAAAACAAATGCTCTGAACTGGTAAACAGAACTAACAGCAGGCACTGTGGCTACAATAAGGCATTTTACTCTGCCTTCATTTGGTCCCTGACATCTGAAGGCAGAGTTTGAAACAGTGTCTCTTCCACTATAAGGCCACTGCGCTTCAAAGCACGACAGCAACCAAGCTCTTGTGGGAGAAGCTCAAAGTGGTTGCCTTTGAGCTCCAAGTATGTCAGTAGAGCTAGGTAGGAAATCTTTGGCGAGAGTATGGACAGCGAGTTTTTGCCAAGCTTTAGTGTTTTGAGCTTTTTGCAAAAGAAGAGCTCATCTGGCAGATTTTCGATTTTGTTACAGGTGACAGAGAAATACTGAAGACTCTGAAGGACTCCAATTTCTGGAGGGATGAATCGAATGTCATTGTTGGACACGTCCAGGTAGCGCAGCTTGTTGCACAAGAACAGGTGCGAAGGCAATATCTCAATCTTGTTGTGACTGAAGTAGAGGCGCTCTAGGCTACCAAGCTTCTTGATATGCTCTGGGATATACATGATACCATTGTACCAAAGTTTGAGGCAAATGAGTTTTCGAAGATGTTGGAAGCTGATAATCTCCTCTATTGAGCGAAGGTTATTCTCCTTAAGGTCAAGCTCCTGCAGATTCGTCAGGCTGAAGATTGCGTGTGGAATGCGCTCCAGATCACAACGCACTAGCTCCAGCTCAATAAGATTGGACATCTTTTTCAGGTTGTTGAGCATTACTAGCTTAGTGCCATCATTGTGTAAGTACAGCCGCTGCAGATGGTTGGAAACGTCCACTATAGACTGGGGTATCTTGGTCAAATTACTCTTAAGGGAGAGGGTTTTCAAACACTTCATCTCCCGCAGTGACTCAAGAACTATATTTTTGGAGGCATCAGTGCTTAGGGATCCAGTGAGATAGAGCTCCTCTAAATTGCGCAGGCCATACATCCAATTTGGAAGTTCCCTGTTATCATCAAACTTCACACGAAGCACTTTCAGGTTCTCTTTGAGGAAGGAGGTAGCTGTTGTGTGAGACTTTAAAGAGCACTGGTAAAGAGACAGCTCCTGAAGGTCTTTCAGCTGAGAGACTGAGGCAGGGATGGTGACATTGTTGATGATCTCTAGCTTTAGTGACTGCAGCTCTGTCAACTCAAAGACAGTGTCAGGTAAACCAGGGAGCATGAACAGCTGAAGTTCAAGTCTGTTGTTGGAGTTAGTCAGCAGTTTCTGACGCAACTTCTCTGCAGTCCACTCATGGTTGAGGTTGAGCTGTTTCAGTTTGTTCTCACTGACCTCGGATAGAAAGACTGCAAATCGTTTAGAATACAGAGGGTCATACTGATCAATCATGTGTAGCATGAAAGCAAAGTCGTTCTTGACGTCTGGGATGTCATTGATGCCTGTTTCCTGTCGCACATACTCAAAGGAGTATTCTTTCAGTGAGCGGTAAAACAGCCAGCAAGAGGTGTATAGGCTCGTCAATCCATAGACAGCCACTAAACACAGGTAACAGTAAGAAAGCTTAGAAAACAAATGAGCCATAGTGTGATTACATTGAAAGTCATTATAGCCTGTCATTTCCTGGATGTCAACTTTGCAACGTACTGTATTCCGCACTTTATTCACTAGAGAACTATTATAGCCAATGATCAGGAGGAATTTAAATACCTTGAACACTGTCTGGCGAACATACATAAGATAGAGGATGTCTCCTTCCTCAACATGCAAACGGAACTTTTTTACCTTTTCAAAAAGAGCTTTAGCCTGTTCGCCCTCTTTTTTATCAAGAACACTTGCTGATGGCTTGTCAACTACAATCTTTTCTGGGATAGACCGGAGAGACTGTGTCCTTTCCAAATCGCCTTCTCCGGGAGACACAGCAAGGTTGGACCTAGAAGTGCCACTCTTTTTGTGGTCCTTTTCTTCGGGATTTTCTCCAGACACCTCCGACAAAGCTCGTGTGGTCCAGGGAGAGTCAAAACACTTGCCAAGCATAGAGATAAAATGCTCAATTTTAGAGCTCGAGCCAGGGAATTTGAACCAGAAGTTGCTACACACCATAAAAATTAGAGTGTGCAAAAGAACTAAATAAGGAAAGTACTTGGCATACCAATGCAGAGCCCTCTCATAACACATCTGATTGATGAAACTGTATTGTTGAAGATCCAGATCGGTCTTCCGGCCTGTCATTTCTCTTGGTACAGCTGAAATATTGAATTGCAGGTCCATGTCAGTTGTGTTCTTGTGAGGAAGGCATATGATTTTATCTTGCATTACCTAAAACAAAATGTAAAAAACAAAAACAACAATCAGTGTGTGCAGCATTCGGACATTCAGACCAACATTAGTTGCGTTGATGCAACTGGAGTGCCAGTGCTTACGGTTCTGACCAAAAACTGCAGGGCTGTCTGGCAAAAAAGTTGAACCTGCCTCAACTTTTGCTGGAAGGCATTGCACCTTATCTGGCAGGGTACTTTTTTGGCAAATCAAATATGTCCAAGCTGACATTCCTGGTAGGTTACTTTGTAATGTCAATGCCATATTTATACTGTTTGCCTCACAACTGTAATGGCAAAAGATAAAATGATTGCCACTATGATAACTTTCCAGAGCAGTGAAATCCTTCCTCATGATAACATAAACAGTTGCAGTGCAATGCAGTGTTTTGGTGATTGATAAGCCTTCAAACAGGGCTGTTTTCAGTCTGAAGGTCCACTTAAAAAAAGCAGATTGATTCTGAAGAAAGACAATTTCTTGGCCATGTGTACGCAAACCAAGGTTTCTAATCGGCCCTCTACTTTGTGCATGACAAAGTCTCCAAAGAGGGAGAGCATTGCTGTGACAGTGGAGTGGTGGTATGAAAGGAGAGATCATCACAGGTATCACATTTAAAATGTTGCTGTCCATCTAGTCTAATAAGTCTGACTTCAACTGAAACTAATACAGTATCCTAAAGAAGCATTTGACTATTATATTACATTTGTGCTTTGCTGTCACACAGTAGACCAATGCAATGTTAGATCACTGAAACATATAAAATAGGTACTGTAAGTAAGGTAGTTAATGGCCATGTTCAGTCCACATGCACACCTGCATACAGCACAGGCACTGTATATCACCTCTATTTTTACTTCTATCTTTGTGCTTCTTATTCATTCCTAGTTCTTTTTCGCTAAGTGTGTGACCCACATGCATTCTCTGTTTTTCTTCTTTCTTTGTAACTGCTCTTTACCCCATCATTATTTCTTGTTTTTTGACTGAGACAAGCGTGCAAGAATTCCAATAGATAGATAGACTTTATTAATCCCCGAAGGGAAATTGAGTGCTTGTACTCTGTACCTGCGCTAATGGCAAACCTGATTTCTCTGAGTAACCAGTTTACAAAGTGCGTGTAAACGTACTGAATACTGACTAGAAGTTGACATCAGTATACAACAAATGCCTTTCATGTTTATTTGTAATGTAAATAATGAAAAACAGCTGCTTCACTCTGCAATGGTAATAACAGGAAACGGGCACTTTAATTTAATGGTGGGAGGTCGGAAGGGGAGACATTTTGTGCACTCCGTTTATCTTCTTGATACTCAACCCATTACAGTAATATAATCTTAAACTATTACAGTATGTGAATGCAAACAAACTCTATTTGTAAGGAGTGAATACTAAAATTCCATTACTACTATAGTAAGGTCAATGCAGTTGTGCTGCAGCACATCACAGATCAAAATGCAAAGTCAGGTCTGCAGAGGTCTCTGAAGAGCTGCTAGAATTTTTTACAAACTCAGTCTCTCTGTGTATTTCTCCCTCTAACTCTAAAGGCAGGGATTATTGTGTTAGGCAATGTAGTAATTACACAAAATGGCATGTTGATAATGCTCTGACTTAAAAAGTAAACTTGGCTTCGTGATTAATTATCTGCTCAATTTACTCACTATTTGATGATGTCCAAACACTGACTAAGAAACAATAGCTGCTTGCACCCTGATAAATTTCCTGTTAACAGTTTTTCTAAAATGTTTTGGTATAATTTCCAGGATTTACACGACAGAGTATCGCAGGAGTCAAAACATGTTCCTGTTCCAGAGAGAGAGACGTTAAGTGCTAGGCCAAAAGAGTTTGGAATCTTATGTTTACTAAGCGGGGCTGGGTGGGTAAATGTTTCCACTGGTAAACTCCTGATGGGCTGAATGCTTCCTTTGCTGCACACAGTCCAGGTCGTAAAAGCAGGGAATTAGTGGTTCTGTGTTTTTGCCAAAGCAGCAGGCAAAGCAGTAATGTTGTATCAGAGAGCCCGAAGGCCTGTTGTAGCAAATTCAATTACGCAGGATTTAATGGGAAAAATAGTAGGGCAACTCAAATCTGTTGAAGTTCAAACTCATGTTACTTTTGGCTACATTTCTCCTTGACTTTCAAAGAGATGGTTACAGTTAAAAAGTAGAAACCCAACACAACACTGTTACTGACCTGAAGAGTGCATCCAAAGACAGCAATCATGAGCATGACTACAGAAAGATAGTCGGTGAACACATCCCACCACGGCTTCAGGACTCTGAACGCTGGCTGCTGTTCAGAGAACTGCCGGAATTCCATCACAGGAATCATGATGCCTGTAACAAAACAATGGAAAATAAGCCCACGTGGCTTTTAGTCCATACAATGGGTAAAATGGTTTGACCACAGATCCTTGAAACAATGACATTATTTAACTATATAAAATGGTATTCTGGTTCATAGCAACTTACAACACACAATCACAAAAATGACAATGATGAAGTATTAAGTATGACCAAACAATACCAAAACAAATGACACTCCCATCAGCCTCAGCTGTACTTTGTGTTTAGTGCTAATTCGTATGGCAGTGTATTCATAAGAATCCGGCAATACGATACGTATCACGATATGGGGTTACAATTTATTATATTGTGATGCATTGCAATGAAAGCTGAGAACCAGAACTGTTGGATCTGCATTTGTGTTTATCTGTAACATCCTACATCATAGCCCTCAGTTTTTGTTTACAACGCTGCTATCTAGTGGATGGGGGCTTAAACAGAAAAACCGATAGTGTTTTTGAGAATGGATACAATATCACAAAATAAAACACAGTGATACGATATTCTTTATATGTGTTCTTACACCCTACTCATTAACAAAGGTTAGTATGATAACACACTAAACTATGAAGGTGAGGATGGTAAACATACCTGCTAAACATCAGCAGGATAGCATTGTCATTATGTAGGCATGCTGATGTTAGCATTTAGCCAAAGCAACACTGTGCCAAACATTGTGCCTCACAGAGCTGTAGCTGTAGACTGTTCTGAATCAGGACTCAAAAACCCAAATCGTCCTCCTTAAGCACTCTCCAGAGAGGCTTTGAATCTTGAACCTTTTCCCCTTGTCTTCTTTGAAATCAGCTCAAAGAGAAACCACAAAATACATCATGTTTCCTCAACTGATGTTGTGTCTCTTGTGGAGCTTCAATATTATACAAATGCACTTTACAAATGTAATTATTTAAAAATCGGGGGCGGGGGGGACTAAATAAATGACACATTTTGTAGAGCTCGTGTCAAGTGGACATTAACATCATAGCCCAAGAATCCCATGTTTGTAAAGTGGCTTTATAACTGAGTTATTCAATAATTGAGTAAATTGTTTGATAATACAATTTGATTTAATCTGAAATAAACCAGGTCTTCACCCTGTCCTTGTTTACACCCAGAATGGTCTTGGAGCTATTAATCTCTTAAGGGGCTATTAAATACCTGTCTTTCAGTGATAGTCTGAAAAAGAGTGGCGTATTCCTGATGCTGCTCTCTGCTCACACTGTCTGTGGTCACCTTCTGTAAAGTGCTTACTACAGCTGCAAGTGTCCTATTTCCAATGTCTGTGTGGCAATAGGTGGCTGCAGTGTCATTCAGAATTAAAAGGCCTAGGCAATAAAACAAATCTGTATAAGCACTGGTAATCTCTATAGTAAAATCTCAGTGGTTAATATTTTTATCATGATTCCATCACAGCCTTTGAACGGTGTATTTAATGGGCTGATGGAAACAATAAAAATGCTAGAAATTTAAAGGGCCAGTGTGCTGGATTAAGTGGCATCTAGCAGTGAACCAACTGAATATCCCTAGTATGAAAACAGGAAAGGCCCTATCTAGAGCCAGTGTTTGGTTTGTCCGTTCTGGGCTACTGCATAAACATGGCGGTTCAACATTGCGGACATGGTGGAAGAGGACCCGCTGTAGATAAAAACAGCTCATTCTAAGGTATTTATTTCATTCTAAGGTGTTATTTTAAGGTGATTATACACTAATGAAAACCTGTGAATAATATATTTCATTTCTGCCAGTAGATCCTCCTAAATCTGACACACTGGTCCATTAAAATACAGTCTAGATACAAATGTGTGGTATGTGTCTCATAGCCAAAGCAATGAATAATCTACAAGGTGCCAGACCATAATGTAGAGTGTTTCATCACCTGCAGCTCCACAGGTGCTGTCAATAGCTGAATACTTCTACACTCAAACTTTAGTTTATTATTAATGAGTTTAGCTGTAAGGTATTGTTGAATAGGTTGATAAAAGCGTGGGGGCTTTTAGAGGGATCATAATTTTGATAGTTAGAAGTTTTAGAACACAAAATGTCTATCGGTTCTTCCATCTCACTGTCATAACAACAGGAAGGATGGAGAGTAGCCATTCAGAGGATGTTTACACTAAACTGATGGTTGACTTTAAAGGTTCAGTGCAGCCAAATCACTAGAACCAATTTTTCTTACTTAGCCCTAGAACGGATAGACTGGCTCTGCAGGGCTGTTCATAGATCAGTTCATAGATAAGATCAGTTTATATAAGGGGTTCCCAACTTCTGTTCAACTGCGGACCGTTGACAATTCTGTGACCACTACATTCAGGTAGTGTCCGCACATAGATTTCTTGTTCTGCTGAATGCTGAAATGTGGTGATGATGGATTGGTTATCTTGTATGCTGTTGCCCTACTCAAGTTCAAAATCAGTATATTTTTGTTATGGGCGTGACAGGGAGCGATAAAGAAAATTGCAGCACAGACCGCAAAGTAATTACGGCAAAAAGTAGTTTATAATAGCCTTCAAAGTTACATAACATTTTTGTTTTTGTTTTTTTGCTGAATAGACTTCCTCATGACTCTTTAACAGATGTTCCGAGGCTCAGTACCAGTCTGCAGTCTCAGGGTGTAAAACCTCTGGCTTATGAAACTGGTAGATGAAACAACCCTAATATAAAGTAGTTCAACTAAGCTCCATCTGAACCGGCTACAACAACAAAATGATGCTTATGTGTTAATGCTTCAGTACTAATAATCCAACAACATAAAATACAGTATTCTAACACTGAATGGAGCTTTTCACCATAATACTTTTACTTTTGGTACTTTAAGTACAATTTGATGCCAGACATTTCAGTGCAGTACTTGTACTTGTACCTGCGTGTTTCACACTGTGATATTACAACTTTGTTTAGAAGGGACCTGGTATTTACATTGGGTCTTGGGTGATCCGATCACAAGTGGACAGCTTTTATTACAGGTGTGAATGCACCCAAGACGCACTGAGGATGACGCATTGAGATCTGATCACTCAGGCCACAATCGGAGGTGGTCTGGGACTCATGTGACTACATTCTTGAAGCAGTGTGTCCTGGGACACATTGAAGGACTGCCTGTTCAATTGACGTCCTGTAAGTACACACAAAACACGCTGTCTGATTTACATTTCCATTTGGTTCACGGGAAAGCAAATTACGTGTTTGGATCTGTTTCAACTGATTTAACCACTGCACTAGTAACTGCAATGTCCAATATAGTTCGAGAGTTGGTGAGTGAGGAGGAACTTATTTGGGTCTTCATGTAAATTAGGCAAATGTTACACATTAGTTTGTATAAGGTTTGAATATTTTTTTAGATTAATTTTTTTAATGCTGTGAGTGCCCCAAAAACCTTGTATTTAACTGGTCCACCAGCAATTTAACATTGCATTGCCATAAAGATGGGGAACTCTTTTAGATTATCAAAGAATGGTCAAAATCAAAGCAGTAGAGGTTGAGATATTTTGGCTTTGATCCTGAGTTTCCCATAATGCAACACTATAGCATCTTTCATTAGACCCTCTGCCTCCAAAACCCAACACCTCTAGTTTGTAATGACTTTTCTGTCCCTCCAGACCCCAGTTCAATTCTGCAATGTTGCTGTAGTTCCCTGAGAACTACTAAGAGAGGATTTTCATACACAATCCAAACAAACAGCTTAATTCAAAAAAAGAAAAAAAGACAAAAAAAGAAATTGACAATTACATGTTCCTCTTTAATTTGATACCAAAGATGTGTCATATGTTCGATTAAACAGATCTAATATAACACCAGACAAACATCCTGCCCACACAGCAATGTTACAGTGTATGAACAAACAACAGTAATGAAGCAGTAGGTAGTGTCTTTGGCAACTTATATGAGAAAAAATCGCCTAATTCATATTTGCTCTGTATGTTCCGCTGTTTACTGATGGTGATTATGTGATGTGATCCCAAGCAGGATCTCTCCCACAACACAATTGTTTGGCTTTCATAAGTTATAAAGATGGGGAAACTTAAGCTTTAGACATGCTATATGACTTTCAAAGTTGTCAGCCCTTTGTACTGTTCACACTACACAACTTTCAGTCTTGTAATCGGGAGTCTTGAAGTTTCATCAGGAGTACTTAATAACACCATTAATAACAAGCACATCATGTTTCATTTGGAAAGTAGTTCAAAAGTACCATTTACAGCATGCTGCTGTTAGAAACAGAATAAAATAAGCTGATAATTAGCCTGATCAGCAAGCATCAGCCATCTACACATATATTATTAAACCAAGAATCAAACTAATAACTAACAGCAGCTAATGTCAGAACCTTATTGTACTTACCTAGTGTTTCTGTAGTGGTGTATTATCAGTCTAAATTCAACTTTATGCTCCCTGTGCCAATCTCCCTTAATGTGTGCCAATATGACATTTTAACAATTCTTAATGTGTTGTAAAGACACATTACTCTAGAAAACTCAGGCTAAGGGGCATCATATGTAGTGAGTCTTCTGCTAAATTCTGCATCAATATAATACTGAAAGATAAACTGTATTCCAGACAAACTTTGTTTGTTCCCAAAATAGTTGGCGAGTGGAAAATCTGGGCTTAAATCACGTAGTGTGAACTTGGCATTAGTTGGCCGAGCCATTTTTAGATTCACAAGAGGAAATTGGGGGTCTAGAGGGTTAAGCCTAAAACCATCTGTAGAGATCCTTGTGACAAGAGGACTGAACCTCGTATGTAAATTTGGTGTGCCCCTCTAATGTATGTCAGGGGCTGATTTCTTAAAACTTGGGCTAATAAAATCAAATTACATGACTGTATACCAAAAGTGGTAAGTGAGAAAATGAGTTTGTTAGATTTTTGTTATTTGACTGTACGGCCCTTTAAATGTTTTAATAATAGTGTGGATTCCTGAAAGTAGCACAGAGAAAAGTGGGGTGAGGAGGCTTTCGGATCAGCAGCTGAAGCCTGTAGTTTGTTGTAGGTAGATACTTAGGAAAAATCCTGTCTTTCCACTGGATGAGTCAGCCATTGAGTTAAGCTGACCAGGCCATATCCTTGTCCCTTCCTGACAGGAAATTTGTCTGAATCCCAGATATCCAAAAACAGACATGTTTGGAACACACCCAGCCCCAGGCATACAAAAAGTCCTGTCTCGTTAAGGACATGGAAAAAACCCACCCGCATTGCAGGAGAAAAAAAGAATATCTTGGGTGTTATTATTAATGAGCCACACTTCTGTAGACTTTATCGTGAAACGCAAGCTGCTGAAAAAGTGCAAATACAGTGAGAGGAGCTGTGATTCAGCCTGTGATCAGCACTAACCATCAATGATAAGTCATCCGGTTAGGAGCTTGAGTTCCCCGCTGTAATACTGAGGATACATTATGGGGGGTGAACTCTGCCACATCTGAACGCTCTGAACGGCAAACTAACGTATTCCCGATTGTTTGTACAGCAGGTAAACTAACGGTCAGCTCAGTGTAAACTATTGGCTGAGACGCTCCGCCGACCGCAGATTAGGTTATTATCCATATGTCGGACCAATATTCTCCCTATTACGCAGAGATCAGAACCGCGTTCGGGACTTACCTTACCGTAGATGACGGCTGGAGTTGAGGGTCTGCGAGCTCGGCTTTCACGCGATGAGGTCTCGGATCATGATGTGTGCGCGGTCCCCCTTCGTTTCTGTCCGCTAACCTTCCTGGATCCTCGGCCAGACCATGCAGGCATGTACTGTCAGCCACAGGGGCGTGGACTTCTGAGGAAAGCCTGGCAGACACTTCACTGTTTGTGATGTAGCCTATGTTGTTTATGAGACAGCTGAGGGTTGGGGGGGGGCAAAACTGCAGCAATTATCTGCTACTCTCACAGAAACAACAACAACAACAACAACATTATCCACTTATCTATTAAGGCATGGTTTCACATTTGCCTTTTCAACATGGTGAATGAAAGTATCTTTTACTTACAGACAGTGAAAGAGTATATATGCCAGACAGTGTACTCACACCATGTACTTAAGTAAAAGTACCAATACAACAATGTGATAGTACTCCGTTACAGGCAGACTTGGGGCGTAATGGATTACATATAACTGGGTTTTCTATTGAGGATACAAAAAAGGTAACTGTAATCCATTACAGTTACAGAAAACAGATTTCAGTTACATTTAGTAAAAATTGGGATAATTTAGTAGGATTACAATTTTAAAATAAATCATTTTTTCTATAAAAAATACACAAGCAGAGGACACATTTTTGATGCCAAAAATCTTTTCATTTTACATTTTCTTTTCTATGGTTACATTGTTCTGTTTTTAATAATATACATTTTATTTAAAGGCACTCGAGGAACACCGTACAATACATAAAAATAAAAAACAGTAAGAAATAAGAAACAGACAGGAAAAAGACAATGTGGAGAGTTTTTATCTGCATATTTGGTGTTGAGGTAATCCAAAGGTAACAGAAAGTAATCAAGTTACGTTACTTTAATATTGTGATACTTGGATTAGGTTACTGAATACATTTTTTAGCAGGTAATTAGTAACTGTATGAGATTCCATTTTTAAAGTAACTCCCAGCCCCTGATTACAAGTAAACGTGCTTAGTATCTAAATTGCCCCCTGAGACTGTTGTTGGGTGGGTCCAGCAGCACTATTACAAATATTCACTTTTAGGAAATGGAAGGCTTCTCTCTTAACATGTTCATGTAATGTTTTGGAGGAAATGTATTATTGTTTAAAAGTCTAGACCCTCAAACACAACAAGAACCCTTTTCCCCTGATTTGCATTGTTAAAGGACAATTCCGGCGCAAAATGAACCTGGGGTTAATAACGGATGTGTACCGAGTTGGTCCGTTCTCTGGGATATGTTTGCACGCTAATCGAACGTGACCAGTTTTAGCACAAACTGCTAATCAGCTAATAACGCTAGTCAACGGGGCACAGAGTAACGTGAAAAGAAAATTTGGTTGAATAATCCGCCATGTCTTCAGTGTGTGTCCTGTGGAAGCACTAGTCTCTGTTGCGCTCAGTGCTTTCTTCCGACAACAACGTTTCACGCGAGATTCACGTCACATCTCAGAGAGTTCGACTGGTCGCGGGACTGTTTTCCCAAGATGGCGCCCGCCTGTAGACGTGAACGCTACCATTGTTCTAAACTATCTTTTTAATAAACTGTCTGTACACTTACAAAGTTCTCAATGCTTCGGTTTATACATAGGGGCCCTCATTATGCTACCGTGTAAGTGTGGTGCTATTTTGAGTCTTGTTAGTGGTATAGAAATAGCGATTTCTTTTCACGTTACTCTGTGCCCCGTTGACTAATTTTGCAGTCATAGAAAACATACAGAATAGTCTAAAAGAGTTCATATTAAAAAATGATACTGCAATCAGCTCTCATACCTCTGAACATTTGAATACAATACACCAAAACTAGAACAAAAACATAAAAGTGCACCTTTTATTACATTAATATTGGTTTATATCCTTTAGTTATGCGTTGTATTTTATAAGCTGATCACATGTTTTCTTGTAATGTCGCCTAAAATCTAAATTTAAAAAAATAGTTTGAAAATAAAGGTAGTGGAGTAAAGTGTACAATTTTTCGTTCTGAAATGTAATATGGTATAAAGTAGTGAAAAATGGAAATACTCATGAACATCAAAATGGTACAGCATTTGAGTAACTGTTATTAGTTACCTTCCCCCTCCTTCACACTCCACTTTCTCCATCTGCCCCCTGTGCAGGAAGGCTTTCAAGCTGTTTGGAGCACTCAGCTTTTACAGCTGTGTTTGAGACTATTATGACCTACTAGCTATTACAATGACTGACATTTGAAGATTTCCTTTTGCTGCTGATAGACGGGAGTATAGTGCAGGTCCAATGTATTACATTAATAATGAAGAATCTAACTGATTGCCATAAGGAAATTGTCTTTTACTTTCCATCACAGCATGTCTTGAAATGTAGAACTTAGTGGGCTGAAGTCTACTTACTCAGTGAGTCACTCTGACGCCTCTGGACTAGCATACACTGGCAAGATAATAAGATATATAAATATATGTATTCATTCTAAGCATACATCCACTTGCTGGTTTATTAGGTTCACCGAGCTACAACTAATGCAATCTAATGCAACAGCCATGCAATAATCTTACCTTCACAAAAACTGTTTCATATGTTTGATTAGTTTTATGGTCATGGCAGAAGCAGTTGTTTGTGGATTTGTAAAATCACATTGCATTGTACTGAGAGGTATGACTAATATTTTTTCTAATTTATGTCTATGAGGGTATGTTTTGTTTATATATTTGTCCTACTTGAACCTAAAACCACTGTTTGGCACATCATTTGGTAGAAAGACTCTGTACTGTCTGAGCCTGATATCCCTTTTCAACTCAGAAGATAACAAGGTAAGGGATTGTAGAACTATTATTGGGATGGTGAGGGGTGCTGAACCTTATTGTTTCACTTTGTATAAAAGCAGCTAATTCAGTGCCTGAAATGGGCCACAGGTACTGAGTACTGGCACTCTTTGGCATTAATGTCTACATAAATACCCTTCCTTCTTACTAAGTACCACCACCTCTGTTGAGAATGGGCAAACCCACCATTGAGGTCACCAAGGTCTGGACGTCAGCATTTTCTCCGAGGGGTATACAATAAAAGTTGTGAAATAATTGTCTAAAAATAACTACTTTGATTCTTTGATGCCCCTAGCAAGTTCAGTTTTTGGATTGCTGTATTTCTAAAACCCTGCATACAGCAATGCTGGTGAGGTACTCTAAAAATGTCCTTGTTAAAGAAGATAAAAAACAGTAAAATAATTAGGGTTAGTGTCGTGCTGAATTAGGGTACTGGCAAAAAACTGCAACTCTCACAGCATGTAAAAAAAACAACAACATTAAACTGGTACATCTTAATCATGTACCCCAATTTAAACCTTAATATCTAAATAGAACCTCTAATCCTCCAGTTTACACATAAATACAAAACCCTGATACAGAGACAGAATTGTTGTCCTCTCTATATGGCAAAAAACAATGTTATGAACCATAGTGCATGTGAGAGTTGTATTTTTGATATAACTATGTATGTAACTATATTGCAAAGTAAGGTTGAAATGCATGTCAATTTACTCAATAATAAAAGACCTTCACCTGTTCTCCCAAAAATTCCCTTTTCTGACCCACTTTCCCCCAAAATAATTTCCATACAGTCCCTAATGTTTGCTTTATATGATAGGGCATCAATGACATGTGGTAACAAAGTACTCCAATCAAAAAAAGATACTTTAATTAAATTCTATGAAAAAACAAAAACAAACAAACAAAAAGCAAGGACATTTACCTGAAGCATAACAAGGAGTGTCACTATTGACAACACTGAAAAACACCACAACCATGATGTAACTATGATTAAAGTTAAGTCAAATTCTTATATCATTCTCTGCTGTTTACAGTGTTTGCAAAGTGCAGACAGTAAGACAGTAACTATCATAAGTGACCTGAGGTTTATGTACTGAGCTGCTACTGAAAGCTTGACAGGCATTTCCCTGAAAGGCATTGATCTATCCATTACAGAAGAAGAAACAGCTGGAAACCTCTGTAAAGTGAGGAAGAGCTCCTCAGATTAGACAGTGATATAACACAAAGCAGGTGCTCCTGATGCTCCGGTGAAAACTTTCTACAGGTTAGCAAATGGATTCCCAGAAAATCTGGAAACCATTAGAAATACTGCAGACTGCCAGGTGTCATACAGGAAACACTTCTAAACCAATCAAGAATTCAATCACAAGACAGAGCCTGTTGATAATTTGAAACATCCAAGCACTGACAATCCACCAATTGTCCCTCTAGGGACAAATGAAGCTCTACTTGACTAAAGGCACTCAGATATGACATATTCCTAAGACCCTACAGATATATGACTGTTAGCTGGTTAGGCATAAGCAAAACTTGTTAAGACATGTCAAATTCTGTCTTCAGCAGGTCAGCGTGCAGTGGTTTCCTGATCTCAAACAGAGCTGAGGTAACTAACTTAATTTCGATATCCGATATGTAAATTCCACTCCACTCGTTTAGCTGACGCTGTCATCCAAAGAGACTTACAATAAGTGCATAAGTGCTACATTTACAACAAAGGAGAATATATATTTTTTATTTCTGGGCAGAGGTGCAGTGTTAACAGGTGTGTTTTTGGTCTGGATGTGTAGAGTTTCTGCTGTCCTGATGTCAATGGGGAGCTTGTTCCATTGTGGAGCCAGCATGAATGAATAAATGAATTTGTGCAAACTGAACTCCTGCATAATGGAATAACCATTTATTTATATCATAAGCCCTGAGAAACCGTGCATGCGTGTCTGTAGCCTATTGTGATCACCTATTTTGATAAGAATAATAATTAAGAGGTCAGTTTGCACAAAGGTGGCATATGGTGCAAAAATGTTTTTGTTTTTTTCGTACAAACTTTAAAATCAGTCCCCCATGAAGCTTTGGTTATACAATAATCTGCAACAGTAATAAGTTAGAATGACAGGAAACAAAGAAGTACAAAAAACTAAGTAAGCAATCAGAAAGATTACTTATCTCATTCCTAACATGTAAAATCTGAATTTTCTCGAAGGTGCGTGAAGTGGACATCACCGTACAGCTGTTCCGTGCAGCTCGGGATAATGCTGCCTTCACGGTTCTCAAGTAGAAAGTCCTAGAATAAATTCCCGTTATGTGAGTGTTGCGTAATGAGAGGAAACATGTCCATTGGCCCAAATAAAACTATTCTGACGCAGTGACCGGCTGCAGAAAATAATAATAATAATAAAATAAATGTGTGTCAGACAGGTCTGTGTTATTTAAACTGATTATCCTCAACAAGCAAATACTGAAGAGGAAATACACTTAAAGCAACCCTGCTCTATTTCTCCCGATGGTCCCGTCGTTTTTATGCTACCTGAGTATCACTGAACATTAAAACCACATTTGCGTCGTTGACCGTGACCTACATGTAAACACTGCCATTTTCCACCAACAGTAAACGCAGCACCACTCTCTCCAGCCCTCGACGACGTATGATACCGTACAGTATCCACCTCCTGACCGCTGACCGCTGGAGTGCTGAGCCCTGTTCTGGCAGTACACTGTAACTTCAAGTAAGTTGTGGTTGCTGACCTGGTGCTGGCTTGACTTCTGTCAGCAACCGTTACATGGTAGGTGTTCTTTAAAGAGAGACTGGTGGCAGTAGTTGGAATCACTGTAAATCATTACAAGAGAAAGCTAACAGGACACTTTAACAGCCATAAGTAAATGTCGCTACTGCTGGCTAAAGCTACGTTAGCTCGACGGCGCTAGCGTTAGCCAGGCGGCGTGATACGTTGTATGGATGTAGCTAACGATAACACACGGTTTACTGACAACATGCAGGCTTCATGTGGTTCAGAGGACTAACACAAATCTGCTGAGGGCAAATCATGTGGACAAAGGTCTCCCCGACAGTGGTTTCATAATAGCTGTAGCGGATAATGGCATTGTTTATAGCGAAGGGCTACGTCTGGTTGAGGCTGTGTGCTGGACTGATGTGTAGCATTCTGGCGCCATCTAACGTTACTGTTGTAGCTTCGCAGGACTACTGTAACTTCAATACAATAGTGAGGGACAGCCGTTCACTAGTTCCTGGAGACCAAGGTGCTCTCTTCACTTACTTTTTGTCCCATCAGCTATACAAAACTACTCTAATTCATTAGTCATATTGCAGAAAAGCAAAAACAGCAAAGACCAGAGGTTAGTAACTTACTGTACTATTATTGATTTAAGCTACTTGAATGTACATTATGTGCTCTTCTAAATGTGTTCTTTTTTACCTTGTGTACATATGTTATTGGATTGTCATTAAAGGTGTTGGGGGGAAAAAACCCAAACATACTAAAAGGTGAAAACAGAGAGACACAGCGTTACATTGCCAGATTCACTGAATTATTGTCACATTATCTGTTCTTTCACGACTCCTTCCTCCTCATTTCAGAGTCATTTTATTCAGCTATATGTTGAAGAGAGAGGTAATATATTGGTCTGATATTAACACTGACCGACCTCTGGTGACGTTTGTTGCAGTTGGTGTCCTAAAAAGAGCGGTGCAGTGGGAAATGTCAGTTTCATGAACTTTACAACAACTGCAAATAGATGTGCATGTAGAAAGATACAGCTGAGCAAGCGTTCAGTGTGAAAGAAGCAAACATGTATGCAGAGCATTACCAGCTATCACAGGGGAGCACCATAAGCAAAAATCTTTTTCATTGTATTTCTCATCTCTCTCTCTCTCTCTCTGTGTGCAGCATGAGCATAGCACGACAAGTCCTGAATTGCTTCAAGTTTGCATGTCGTTCAGCTAACATAAGCTGCAGACGAAGGTTGTGTACTTCACAGGTAAGTTTATCTCAAATCTTTGAATTTAGCTACTGTGCATAATATTTGGTTGGTGATAAACTGATTGGCAGGACTTACTGTAAATGAGACAAAAGCTATTTAAGTAAATATAAGTAATGTAAAGTATGCACCAATGTGGTCACAACACTTACAAAACCACTGACCAAAGTCCTAGTGTGTTAATGAACAGCACCATACGTGGAAGTTTAATGATTCTTTTACTTCTACCACCCAGCTTGTTGGAAAAGTATTTACATTGTCGGTATTGCAAGAAGGTAAAAATGTAAATGGATCCTTTAATAAGCCGTTAATTTAGTATCTTGGTTTTGGGTTGCAGCGTACAATGACCTCACGGCACACTCACTCAAAGAGAATTGAAGGACTGGATAAGAATGTCTGGTAAGTGAAAGGACAGAACAATTCATCTCTTTGTAGAGCACAGCAGGAGAGGAGTTTCGTTTGCAGACCTCTGATCAAGTTTCCATTTTACACTATTCTTGTATTACATGAAAGCCAGCCAGATCGCATGTTAGAAGAGCAAAGTAATTCCAGCAAGTAGGGTGTGAAGTACAGTAGCCTCATATTCTTTATTTCATTTTGTTTTGATTCATTTCATTTACACAATTTAAAGGAAGTGGGGGATCTGTATACAAAATGACTGATGTATTTGTATTACTGGCCTATAGCTTAAACCATGTTTCTTCCATTATTCACGTGTTTAAAAACAACATGCAAGGAAAACACATATAGGTGACTGTGCATGTAGCAGAAGAAATGACAGTCAGTCAAAGCTGATATACAACCATTGCAATAGGTTTAGTTTAAAAGATGGTTTTAAGAATTTGCCCTTGGGTCAGGAACAATTTGTGATCTCGCTTTATTTTATTGTCAATTAAGGGTGGCGTTTACATCATTGGCAGCAGACCCATCCGTTGTGAACCTGGGCCAAGGCTACCCAGACATCCCTCCACCTTCTTACGTCAAGCAGGCCCTAGCAGAGGCGGCATTAGTGGACAGGATGAACCAGTACACCAGAGGCTTTGTAAGACACGAATACAGAACGCAAACTGTTTTTGAAACAGGTTATTTAAAATTGCTTATAAATCCATCTGAAAAGGAAAGGTGTTGCTAAGAGACTAGAGACAGAATTTGATGCTTTCTGTTTGACCTCTAAAGGCCCCTTTACACAGTCTTGACAATTGTAATAATGTTTATACAGCACAGAGGCCTGTCACATTGTGTGAGAGAAAATTATCGGTGTTGGACATTATTCAATCAAATCTCACAATTAAATTTAAAAATAATAGTTGATTATTTGGTAAAATTTTGCATTGCAGAAAAGATGAACTGTAGTTGATTATTGTCATCTTGTATCCAACAATACACGCTGGTCTTTCAAAGCTGCAGTTTGTAAGTGCTGAGATAGGAGAAACCACTGAAGTTAATATCAAGTACCAAGTTAAAATGTACATTATAATACTGTATTCAATTAAATATTTGCTATTGCTATTTTTTTAATAACTTATGTCTTCTGTTGATTTACAAGGGTCATCCATCTTTGGTGAAGGCCCTTTCTCAGGTTTATGGGAAGGTCTACGGGCGCCAGATCGACCCCTTCAAAGAAATCCTGGTCACAGTAGGAGGTTATGGTTCTTTATTCAGCACCATGCAAGGACTAGTGGAAGAGGGAGATGAGGTAAGGACATTTCTATTGTCAACTGGGCCATACATTTATAGACATTCATATATACATTCACAAATGCGCTTCCAGTATTTACAGTATATTTAATGTATCATGTTTTTTCCTCCAGGTCATCATAATAGAGCCTTTTTTCGATTGCTATGTACCCATGGTGCGAATGGCAGGGGCCAAGCCTGTGTTGATACCGTTACGCCTTGTGAGTTTAATCTGAAGTCTGTATGTTCCATACATGCAGTATTTACTTTACCTACTGTACGCCTTGTGGATGTTTGTAGGATTTACACGCAATAACACAAAATGTCTTGTGCAATATTTTAGAAGTCCGGAAAAAGACCATCACAAGTGCCGACTGGTTTCTTGACCCAGATGAGCTTTCCACTAAATTCAACTCTAAGACAAAGGCCATCATCATCAACACCCCCAACAATCCTATTGGGAAGGTAAGTATACATTAGTCAGCACTCTGAGGAAAACACTAGTGACTTGACAGAGAAAACAAGTGCTTTCAGTAGTTCCTGTCTTCTTCCTGCAGGTTTTCACCAGAGATGAGCTGCAGATGATTGCTGACCTCTGTATTAAACATGACACACTGTGCTTCAGTGATGAGGTTTATGAGTGGCTCGTCTACAGGGGACACCAACATATCAAAATTGGCACGTTTTCAGCGCAACCTACTGTTACATATGCTACTGTCATCTATCTCTTTACATAATAGAGGCTGCTCTACTCTTTAAACACAGATACAGGCATCGATATCTCTAAAACATGCAGCATCACTTGCTTTAGGGTCCAGTCGCACCAGAAAGTTGCAAAAACGGCAAAATGCATTCACATGTCCTGTGTTGGTGAAGAAGCACTGTAACTACTTGCAGGGCTAGTTGGCGTGCTACTGTGGCCAGAAAGCTAACTGGTGAAATGCTTTCCTTAGCCGGGTACTGATTGATTGCATCACAGAGCTTTTGCAGCCATTCTAGACAGTGCTTGTGATTCCACCAGAAGTGCCGCACTGTGTTTCAGAGGCATCCCAGAAGTGGCTCTCTGCTCTGCTACGTAGAGAATACACAGCTGGTCTGTTTTTGATAGAAGACCCATCAAGCTGCACAGAACAGATCTGGAAGTAAGACACAGAAACAGTGTAGAGAGTGGGGGGGGGAATGACACACAGCAAAGGGCCACAGTTCAGAGTCCAACCCTTGAGTGCTGTAACCAGGACTAGTTTGGTTGCAGCCTCACACAGTCTCATCCAACACTGAGGAGTATGTATTTATTTATTTATTTATTTACTTACTGCACATTTCTATAGAAAGCATCTTTTTTGGCATACAGTTATGTTCTTAAATTTGACAACTTAAAAAATGTTACACTTTATTCTTAAACATTTTCTCAAATAAATGAAAATTTCCTGAAGTTTTAATATTATTTTGTTTCTCTATAGCCACTCTGCCTGGAATGTGGGATAGAACAATCACTATCAGCAGTGCAGGGAAAACATTTAGTGTTACTGGGTGGAAGGTAAGAAATCTGTATATTTGGAACACAATTTCTAACAACCAACAATCAGTTCTTGCATATCATGTAGTTGAAATTTGTGTCTCCTAGCTTGGTTGGTCTATAGGACCTGAACACTTGATAAAGCATCTTCAGACCGTCATGCAGAATACTCTGTACACCTGCCCAACACCTTTACAGGCAAGTTTGCACAGCTCTCAAAAAATGTTCCTTGAAATCCATAAAAGAAAGCAAAGGATCATTTAATTATATTTTCAGTCTGAAACCTGTATCTGTGTGTATGTCTTCAGGAGGCCGTGGCACAAGGTTTGCTCAGGAACTTTGATCTTATGGGTCAGCCTGAGTGCTACTTCTCCTCACTGGCAGAAGAACTCGAGGGCAAGAGGGACCGCATGGCTGCCATTGTGAAAGAGGCTGGTATGACTCCCGTCATCCCAGAGGGAGGCTATTTCATGCTCGTGGATGTCACATCTCTCAGTGAGTTACAGTGCATTTAAACTGACATCACTAGCACTTTTACACTGGTGTTGCTTGCAAGCAGGGCTTTCAGCTGCTCTGCCCCCCAACTCTGGAACTCACTCCCACCGGACCTCAGGAACCTGGACTCTCTCACAGTCTTCAAATCAAGACTAAAAACTCACCTATTCAGAACTGCATACCCCACTTAACTCTCTACATTGTCTTTTTTTATCTGTTTCTTATTTCTTACTGTTTTTACTTTTTATGTGTTGTACGGTGTCCTCGAGTGCCCAGAGAGGCGCCTTTAAATAGAATGTAGTATTATTATTATTATTATTATTATTATTATTATTATTATTATTAAGTAGTGTGGATACATACAGCTTGGTTGCTCATTCTAATGCTAATTTAGTTTTTCCTTAACAATTTCAGATTTCATGTTGATGTTATGTGCTTCACAGAAATGATTTCAGAAATGTGGGATATGCCCATAGTCTTAGGGCTTTAGGAGCGTACTTTGGACATTCAAATGACACTCACTTGGAGGTTTTACTCCAGTATGTGACACACGGCCTCTTGCCTGTTTATGGTCAACTCTTGTTTCTGGTCAGTAGAAACACACAGGTCAAACTCCTCTTTTGATGCCAAGAGGCAAAATGGCTTGAGCGCCTCCAGCTGTTCCACTTTTGCCACTGCACTTTGAAAAAGAGGGAAAGGGAAAGAAAAGTAGGAAAATTCATTAGAATATATAGTATTATTATATATATTATTGTATATTTTGTATATATCATACTATATATATATATATATATATATATATAGTGCATGCTAACATTGTCACTGTGATGGGAGAGTTACCAGATATGTTTAACATAGTAGCTCAGTTTAAAGAAGAAGAAAAACAGGGCCCTTTACCCATTATTGTCATATTCTCATTAATTTAACATACATTGAATGGAAATGTGTCCTTTGACACATGAACAGGCGGACCTACGTTTATTTGCACCTAAGCATCTATTTGCATCCCTTTTTAGAGTTAAAGAATGTGTATTTTCAATGCAGGAACAAATAAACTCACAGCAATTGTAGTAAAAGTTAAAACAATTTTCAGTCATTTTAAAATAGAACTCAATGATTGACATTCATAAAACATATTTATTCTAGGGGACTACAAATATAGAAAAAAGTATTTTTTGTAAAACAGCTTTGAAATGAAACAGCTTTTAATGTGTAATTTAATATTTAGACAGGCAAAACTTGTTTGAATTAGAACTAAAATTCAGATATTTCTACTGGACATATCTCTGTATTTGGATAAATCCTTCATAAATTTGTACCGGAAATGCTTCCTGCTTCGCCTTATACCAATAAAAAAATGTTTTTTAAATTGAACTTAAAAAATCCTGGTATTTTACCAACTTGGAACCGGATCAGCTGTGGGACTGACCCCAGCCCTATTGCTGACTATTCCTCTATGCTCTGTGTTCATTGCAGATCAGGACCTGTCACACATACTCGATGATGAAGCATATGACTACAAGTTTGTGAAGTGGATGATTAAAGAAAAGGTAAGTTCATTTTTTTGCCGCCTATAATATACAATACTGCAATTCCGTACTGACGCTGCAGCCATTGTTTTTATTTTTTGTTGCTGTTCTTAATAATGATATTATAAATAGAAACTGGCAGCCATTCCAGTCACAGCGTTTGTTGGAGATGAGTCCAAGAAGCAGTTCGAGAAATATATTCGCCTTTGCTTCATTAAGGTAAATACAAAAACACAGCACATCCAGAATGATCTTGTAAAGACTATTGTTGGCGTTGGAGGTGTTTTCATAACCTTCAGTTGTCTTTCTCTCAACAGCAAGATAGTACTCTGGATGCAGCAGGGGAAATCTTAAAAAACTGGAGTAAGGTTTAATGCACAGTCTGAAGACTCTGTGGTCAAACTGAAGGAACAGCATTTGACTACAACATTACGCACAAACTGGAAACTGGTAAAATGTTGATAGTGACATCAGCAGTAGTAAAATCCTGTATCCTGATTTAAGGGAGAGAATCCTCAAGTCAACGTAGCTGAAATGGATTGTTCTGATATATCAACTAAGGCAGTGGTTCTTAACCTTTTTCATTAAGGGGCCCCTTAAGTTTGGGCAACATGAGCAATTTGGAGGAAGTTCTCGCAGATTATTTCCTTTGAAGCATCAGAGTTTTTGTTTTCCTGATGTTTTTAGGAACTTTTCTCTTCAATTAACTGTCTATATTATGTATAAATTTAGTGTTATCTTCTCCCTAAAACTTAACTTAAATAATAATCTAAACATTGAAAATTACAATTCCATTTAGTTTTCTTTACAGAAATGAATAAAACGCTAGGATGATGTAGGCCTGCTGTATATATTTGTAAAGTTTTTCTTACACCCCTTAAAATCTAGAAGGCCTTGTGAACCCTGTGAAGCTATGGCAACTTCTAGTGGGGGTCCCAACCACCAGGTTGGGAACCACTGCCCAAAGGTGTGAAGTGAGATGTAGTTTTTATCCATTATCCTATTGTGGATGTGCACAACTCCTTATGCCTTCCTATTTTCATACTGTATAGACTTAGTATTTTTATATTTGCATAGGGATTTAACATTAAACTTTGACTGAGGCTCTCTGCTGTAACTGTGCCCTGTCTTTAATTTCCAATAAAACCATGAAACCCAGACACAGGTCCTGGGTTGAACTGCTGTGTGGCACTGATTGTGACAAGGTGTATTTTTTGTTTTGGTACTATAATAGTCCCAGATAGTGTTAAGCCTGGACATTGCCGGGGGTTCATATTTGGCTTCTATCCCTCCACTTCTTTCCATGGGCTATTTTCAGTATAGCTAAATGGCATAGCTGGACAATATGACTAGTAAGCCACCATAAAATTGCTTTAAGAAAGGGTTTCCCTAATAAGAACAGTGATTTAGAGTTGACCATTATTAAACATTAAATGTTTATTATATATAGTAAAAACTGAAAGAACCTGTATAAGTTATGTCAATATGAATAAAATGTCATTATGTATTTTGGTTTTGAACTTGTCACTTTAAACAGACATAACTCAAAAGGTATGGAACATTAGAACATCATAATGAAAAAGGATAATAGAACATGGCTCCACTTGCAACAGGTAATAATAAATATAGGAAGAGAATTACTGAGGGAGTAATGTAATAGAAATGTAGGCAATAAGGTCAGATTCATATTTCCATAAAACTGCTGTAGCATACTAAGTGAAGACATTTTTTTTTCATTGTTTATAGATCGGACAGACTCAGTTCTTTCTACATTTAATTTTAAAAGGATCAAATGATGGTTCTATGGATGTGACATTTCCATAATAAATGTAATAAGTTGACAATTCTATATATCCAGAATACGGATGTGTACTGACAAAGAACAGAAGTTTGTCATTTATTATCAGTATCCACAAATGTTGACACATTTGTTGGTGGGGCAGTTTATGCACAATAATGTTCTTTCAGTTTCTTGGGTTTGACTAATGTATTTGGGAGAAGCCATGTTGTTTCCCAGTAAATATTTTTTTTAAAAAAAGTAATTTTCCTTTTGCTGTAGAGATAATTCCTCATATGTTTGTTGGTACATTTGTTACTTTTATATTCATACTATTAACAAAGAAAGTAGGGTTAAATGTGTATAATTCTTGTCTCTGTGTGGCATCTCATCAACTGAAGGATTCCATTAGGAATAGCATTTATTATTGTTTTTTATAAGCGACAAGAAAGACTTTAGAATTAAGAAAATCCTCATAGCTGAGAAGTTGAGCTTCTGCAAGAAGAATGATATTTCTGTCAATCCAGTTTTGCAAATGTAAAGATGTATTCTTTCTGGAAGGCCATTATGTGTTTGCATGTGTCTAGTTCCTGGGCCGTGAGTGAGAGACTGCAGAGGGAACCCGCGGAAGGAAGTTCACGTTCAACAGAAGACAGATGCTGAAGTAACCAATTAACACTAATTGACAATGTGACAGTGTGACGGATTCATAAAGATGATGTAACTTCATATTGTTATTCATGAGTTCTCGCGGGATTACCGCTGTGCACTAACCAGTTAAACTGGCACCTTTTAGATATATCAGGGCTAACGTTAGCATCGCTATCAGTCAGCCGATGCAAAGTAGAAAACAGGAACGTTGAACGACATGTTCCTGTTGTGGTTGCTTGTGTCCGGTCAGATACTGTACCTGAAGTAGTTAACAGTATTTCTGTATTAAATTAAAATACAGCCAACGTTCCCCCTGAGAACGGTCAACTTCAGGCACAGGAAGACAACAGGCAAACCTTGTAACTAATGTTACAGTCAACATAAAGTTACTTTTGAGTATATGTCAGATTAGTCTTTGACATATTTAACCATGTCAGTACTGAAGTTAAAAGATCCACATGTGGCTTATATGAACTTCCAATTTGCTACATGCGTTTGAATAGCCTAACGCCTTCTGTCATACCTTACCATATATGGGCATATTCTTATGCTGTGACCTCACCGGTGAAATCAGCCTATCAGTGGGGAGGACATGCATTACACAGTGCTGTAGTCAGAAACTATACACTTTTTTGTTACTCATGTTAAGATTGAAATTATAATGTGTGGCAGTGGGGAACTCTGTTGGTTGGTTTGAATGTATAGCCTACATTTAATGTCTTGTAGTTGAGATCTTTTAAGAATGACGTGTGGAGGATGCAAAATGAAGTTAAGTTAAACACAAAGCATTGAACCATGAGCATTTTGGTTCACTCACACAGATGTTAATTAACCACTGGATTAGGCAGAGCTAAAATGGGGACAATCCTTTTTCATTTTGACATTTTGACATCTCTGAGCACCGTGCATGCAGGTTACATTTCTATCCAACTTGATCCCTACATGCTCTGACTTCTTGCAAACATAAGCAAAGAAAACCTCATGATATCAAGTCAAAGTCAGCTTTAATGTCAATTCTTCACATGCACCAGACATACAAGGAATCGAGAGGACGTTTCTCACTCTCCCACAGTGAAACAGATAAAGTGCACAGGCAGATCAGACATTTCCTAATACTAAAATTTAAACATTCAATTTCACAACAGACAATAAAATATACAATAATATAAAATATACAATACTTGTGGTAGTGCAAAAAGGCAGATGGTAATGGCAGCCGAAAAAGTATGTAAAATATATTTGTAACAGTAACAGTGCAAAAGAACAGTCAGTAAAAAAAAAGTAAATAAATAAATAGCAGCCAATTTTAATCTATGTGGAATGGGGTGATAGTAATGGTAATACTAATAATAATGATCAAGGCAGCTGCTTTCTACCGACAGCAGAACTACAGGGCATGATGGGAAACGCCTAGCTCTCTGTGTTGGATCAACAACATGGTGTTCTACAGAAACGTTTCATTTTTCTGTTTAATTGCAGAGATGTTGATTTTATTATACGGTTTATTGTGTGAACAGAATAAGTGTGGTCAGTGCTCACTTTTATCACAATGAATACATTCAGCTTCATTTACAAATAGCTTTCAGACTGCATACAATATGTAATAGTTGTAGTCTACAACATAAATCTTTTTGAATTCTTAAGGTATAAAATAATACAAAACCTTTGCTTAAAAGTGAGCTGTGAGGATTCTTAAAATGACACGTGATGTGAAGCCCTGACAGTCTAATTATCTGACAGATCAATAATGAAACGTATTGTTTTATATCTTCTCACTGTGAATTTTAATTATGGATTCATGTTTTGAGTTTCTTTAGTTTGAGAGCGACAGGCACAGCAATCAAGTGTGGGCAGCTGACTTACACACAGCAGCAAACTGAGAGGATGGCATGTCTGTTGTAGCCCATTTAAACTCGAGTGTAAAGTGAACGTCATGATGATCACAGATAGCCTAAATAGAATTTTAATAGGCTACTCTGTCGTATAAAAGAACATAATTACAACAGTAATTATTGGAGACTGAGTACAAGCTGAACAGATTGGTCTAATAACATTGAAATAAATCAGAAGTGGATGTAAGGGCATGTGAGTGTTTCTCTGACTTCCTGTTGAGACTGTGAAGGCTTTTGGAAACTTCCCATCTTCACTGTAGCTTTCTGTAGCTTTGCACCCTGCTGCCAAGGCCTGCTCACGTCCCCTTTCCAAGTGAAACGCGGTTCAAACGAGCCTACTGCCATGGCTTACTGGGACACTTGAATAGAGCCTTAAGTAACAACTGTGCTTTTCCTACTATGACAAGTCAAAATAGGCTCATTTGAGATGAACTGCGCCTCGCCTGCAAAGTGGACAAGATCAGTCTGCAGCAGCACGACTTAAACATATTCCACCTCTCTGTCAAACGTTGTCATCAAGTTGTAATTTGGCTTTCTTATAACCTTTACTGATTTATTTATATATGTAATTACATATATGTGGATAAATGTATGCGTATCTGGAATTGTATTCTCTCCTTGGTCCTTTTTATGTCTGAATTGTAAAGCACTTTGTAGTTGCTTGTTTTGAAAATAACCATTATTATTTTTATCAACCGCACAACAAATGTTTGTTTTTCAATGTCTGATGACAAAACAAAGAAAAGTATAATTCTGTTCTTCTATAGCAAATTCAGGCATATGTTTACAGCAGGATGCATGAGAGCTATTGTACAGGGCTCGAAAGCAACTTTTCACCACCTTCCCAAAACTCACAAAGGAAAGCGCTAACATGGTTCCACAGCAGCAACACTGACTGCCTCACTAGCGCACACTGATTAATCATTAGTTAACAGATATAACCGTCATTGCACATCATGAGACAAACAGTCTACAACCTAGTGTTGAATGTTACAATTACAGAGAAAATTAGGATTTTCTACAAAATGTGGTCAAGACTAAGAACCACTCTTTGATCAGGCTGTAGTCAGGAGTTTCCCATCAGACCCTGCGTTTTACAGTTGGTGGAGAGCAACTGGGGCACCTGGCTCTAAAAACTGCGACTGCCTCAATCTTGTGAGGTCGTTGTTGCCCATGTGTGCATGAGCAAGAGCAAGTCAGGATCAAGTTGGACGCAAATCTAAGCAGCATGCATTGTGCCGCGGTTGCCGGTTATCTATGCTGTGCAGGCCTGGCTCATCAGCGAGCCTAAGGTCCGTTGTAAAAAAGGCCAATTGTGAAAGCTTACCAAAGTCCATATTGACTTCAGTACTTGTATCATTTTCAATTCAGCATAAGATGGTTACGTATGTTGATTAAAAAATGATATATATATAGATGCTTCTGCAGAAGCCGAACAGAAGGAAATACCATGTTAATGTTATTAATTACACCCGTGTTTGACAAGTTGAAATATCTCTTGTAAGAAATAAAAAATGGCAAAGGTCTAAGTTGTCCCACCCTAACAGGTGGAGTAAAACAGGAGAGCTAGGTAGATGTCAGGTGGTAATGGTCTGAACATGCCCCCACAGCTCTGATGAGAGCTTTAATCAGGCAGACTAAGTAAAAACACTTGTGGGGGTGTATCAGTGATGTGCAGGACTTTTACATCACTTGCCAGTGTACAGCTGTTGCTTACATGAGGGCCATTGACAAGGTCTGTCACTATCCTATCATAACAAATATGACTGGAGAAATTGAAATGTTGTGTAAAAGTGTAGCTATGTTTTTTCGTTATGCCACTGGAATTTGACCCTGGCCAGGCAGTTGCTGGTTGTAGTCTCTTATTCAGGGATGTTAGATGAACAGTTTGTGAGAGTGCTTTGTAAGGCAGCAGTCTGCTTCACTCTACTGCACCAGTTAGGCTGGTTTTCTCCTCTGTCAATTCAGAAGGGCTGATTGTTAATTAAATATTTATTGACTCTCTGTAGAATCAATTAGTTGTAATATGGTCATTTTGTTTCATTGTTTTTTTTTCTGTTGTACAAATTAACGATTTCATGCAAATTGTAATCAACAACTACCCCACCCGACCTGTTTGCCTCAGCACTGGCAACATTATACATAGAAGAGAAATCCAATGTTTGGGGATGGGATGGCATTCTAACAATGAGACTAAATTAGAAAAACATGTTGATCAGCGCAGGCTATTCCATTCCTCTGTGTTGTTTGTTTAGTAATTAATTAACCAGTCTTGACGAGTGTCATGCACATGTACTTACTCTCTCTGCTTTATCAGTAGAGAGAATAAAGATGTGGAATTGAATGTAATGACATTACATTCTGCATATCCACTGTGCTATAGCTGCTGCTATATATATTTGTGTGTATGTGTGTTTGTGCCTTTTTTTAAATTCTCCTCTATACAGTAGTCCTCAAAAAGGATGTATTAACAAACTCCATTGAGGCCATTTGTGGAGAAAAGTAGTTGGTTGACACCTTTTTCACAGACATTTGGACTTGTAAAAGCAGGAAATACAGCGGCGTAATTAATAACAATAATGATTGCTCCACTCTATACCAGGGGCCTAATGCAGCCATCATTAAAGTACTTAATTACACCTGAGCTTGTCCTGCTATGACTTGTCAATATGTCTACTTTGAAAAGGGTGTTTATGTGTGTTACATTTGAAAATTCTTTGTCAGGATGATCAGATCCACACTGCACTCTGAATAATGATGCAAGTTTATCCTTTAGACCACTTGAGGGAGACAAAGTACATCAGACTAACAAAACTTGACAATGCACATTTAATGTGGTATTTAGTATTTGTCTTACAACAGTGATGCAAAAGAAAAACAAAAGCCAATTCATTTTGTGTTTAATGTTTATTTATTTTAATATTTGAGTATTTATATAGAGAATATTTGACTCAAACATGGCTGCTGCCTCAGAAGGGTGGAAATATGGAAGCATCAGGCATGGTCACATTAACATCAGAACAACAAAATCATACTCTGCCGCAGAAAAAACAAATGATAAAATCCACTCCAGAGATTTTATTGCTTGTTAATTTATACATACTAATGTGAACTGCCTTGTAAAAGGTAGAACTGAATCTAAAATACTGTACTTACAGCCAGACTGTGTTGTGATGTGTTGTAATGGCTGAGAGCAGGTATCTGTCAGGGTGTCAGTGGTAACAAGATGTTGGAAATTGTGTGTAACATCATGTGCAATTTAATGGGCTATTCCCACTGCTTATGAATAAATGAAAATAAATGAAATACCACAAGCACATAGTGTATGATAGGAAAAGGCTGGTGAGTTAACACATTCTGTGCTGCTATGTCATGGCTAAGCCACATACATTTTGATTAAAACCGTAAGAAAATCTGCACATTAAGTGGAAAGTAGCCTTCTCACTAAACTTGTTCAGAAATAAGAGAAGCACTCAAAATATTATGAACATGACTCATGCCATCTGTTGCAAATATCTGAACAGGTCTAACCAGTTTAATGTTTTAATTCACTAAAATCAAAGTAAACCACTTCAAGAAGTTTTTAGATGCAGCCTCATAATTTCTAGATGGCTAAAGCACCAGAGACAGACCAAGAGATCAAATTACGAGACAAGCTGTTGACATTCTATAACCATGAGGCCGTGGACACTGTACAGGGAAAGGTTAAGGACTCAGTTGCAGACATGTATATTTAAAGGAAATGGATCTTTTGTTCAAGCGGACAGGTGTAATTTTCTTCTGTGGTTATGCATAAACCTGGCATCTAGTTTCCATGACATCATCAGCCTACATAGATTTAGAGGATCACACAGCCATGGTGTGCAGAGGTTAATGCAGGGGTTGGAGGGGGCGAACATCAAAGCCCCTCCTCACCTTAGCCCCGTTTTTCTCGCAGAGCAGAGCAGAGCACCTACGTCCCTACCAATAGCATCCTTTCATGCCAAGTAGCTGCAAACATTAACTATTAACTCTCAGGCTACAATTTCATCAGATAATGCTTTTTTTCAGCAGATTAATGCGGGCTGACACTGTTGACTATAAGAAATATTTTTAAGTTGGGTATTTATTGTGCCAGAGCACACAAAGACATCCTTAAGGCATGGAAGGCCATGATTTGTCCAAGTACCATCATGCTACACGGAGAAAAGACATCTTTAAATGTCACATACTGAGCATCCACACAGTTCACTATTTTACTAGTAGTCTCCGATTATTACATGATTACACGTGGCAGATGTGAAAAGGCTTCTCCTATTTCTGGACAGTGTTTAGTGAGACTTAATCTGCTGTTTTATTGTATTGTCTCTTTGTACTGCCATAGTTAGATGGAGTGAAGCTGGGTTTTTTGCATTTACTGGTTTCAGTAAAAAGTGAATTTCTCATGTGTAGGAATATCCAGCGAGTGCCATAAATGTATAATGTTACACAGTTGTAATGTAGTGTGAAAACTGGTGCTGGGATCACAACAACTGAAATAAAAAAATCTGAATAGGATTATTATTTTGGCTGCTGTTATCAGACATATGTAGTGTGCAGTTACCAGATCCCTGTGGATTAGATGTCTGTCAGCATAATACCATCATAATGTATGTTAATTATAATTATTGTGCCAATAATCTAATGTCACGATCCTGTTATGAAGGAGGATTTAGGTTATTGTTGCCCTTGAAATGAGACCAGATGTTTGTGTTACTTTATGTTACCTCTAGGTGGCCATGTTGATCATATTCTGTAGTAGAACATAGCTGAGCATAATGCCCTTCTTCATGTTCTCTAACCAAACTTCGCTAAACAGTTCTAAGTGTCTGATAATGATGATGACCAGCACAGTGCTGAGGATGGTCTTGGTATTATAAGGTCGTCTTTTTTTAATCATAATCACTTGATGAATTTACTCCCGAGGACTCTTGTGCCCAAATTGTGTATCAAACACCTGGTCATAGGGCTAAAGTTTTAATTAGAGAAGAATTGATTTAGGTTGAAATAATAGCTGAAATACTCTTAAAGGGTACTATGATGGAGTATATCACACTTCCATAAAGTTGAGGGACTCATAAGAGACGGATCAGAATTGTCAAAATCAAATCCTCAGAGGACGAGTTATTTTTACTTCTAGTCACTAGCATGGTTCAATCTCCAAACAGGCTGGATCCTACATATCCCACAATGCAACTCAGGATCTTTCATTACACCCCTTATCCCCCATGCTTCCTATCTTCCCACCTCTTTCAAATCCCCACAACACCAGTTTGTGATGCAAGTCTCAGGCCCAAGCCGAGATAACCCGGATGACATCAGTATTACATCATCTTTCAGGAACAGCGAAAGACATTATATTACTGTTTTCACAAGCTAGTAGTACTCCTTGTGTCAAATAAACTAAAAATGTTTAAAACTGGTGGACTGCCCCTTTAATATTTTTTGCTGTAACAGAGTAGTCTCTTGGTCCAGGAAACAAAAACTATTGTTAAAAGCATGTGACAGTAGAATAAAATTTACAATAGAAAGTAAAAATGGCTCAAGGGATCACAAATGGATCAAAATAAAGTACTAATCATCAAAACAACAACCATAAAAACATGTATATTGGACTAATTCTGCAGCATTTTACAACATATGTTGTATATCTGTTATGACCGAGACATAAATATCCGTGAGAATTTAAGGGGTGTACCACTGCACCCCCAAATGATGTCCGCTCTCACACTGGCCATATGGCAGTGTGTGCCCAGCTCTTATTGCCAGCCCCTGCTCTGTGCACATGGGCTAACAGCTTGGTGGACACATAATTAATTTGCTTAGGCGTCTGCCATTTATTTTCCAACCTACATTTTGTTAATTGGACAGAGGAGGTTACAATCAAATGAGTGTCTCTGGGTATGTTAAGGCTACTAATTGCACAGAATATACAAGATAGTGGTTGCTTGTGGGAATACGGAGTCACAGGTGATGTTGGGGAAGAATGTAGTGAAAACATGTTTTTAGTAATGTGTACCATAGGGCTTGTGCTTTAGCCTGCAGAGGACAAGAAATGATCCCTGTTGAGATGAAAATGTACAGTATCATCATTTGGAAGAAAATATAAAAACAATGCAAATAACTTATCTGCACAAGAGGACAGACCCTTTTTTCTTCAGACAGATATGCCTTACATGGGTTGTATTGCTTGTAATGTGTTATTTCTGTTGTCCTGGGTTGTTTACAGCATAATGGAACCTGACATAGGCCGCCCCCCTTTTTCTCTGTTGTGTCATTTTGCCCATGCTGCTATTTAATTCTCCAAGCAATAACTGTCTCTCACAACCAAAGTTGAACCAGACTTAGAATATGAATTTAATCAAGTTAATTGACTAGTAAATGCAAATGTTATTAGCAGCCGAACATGCAGCATAAATCTAGATGATGCCTGTTTTTTGTATTTTGTAAACATCAAAAGATGATGATGAAAGTTGTTATCTAAATGATCGGAGATAGAAAATGTGTATAAAGAGAAACCGTTAATTAGAAATCCTGAATATAAAATAGGTCTCTCATTGTACTGTGTTTTCATTTAATTCCGTTCCTTCATACTGAATAATTAAAAATGGCAGTGTACTCAGATAGCAAATAATTAGCTGAGAAAGATTAGAAACATTTAGGAACGCTACATAAAATGATATCATGCTCAATATATCAGCTGCTTTTTCATGTGATGGAACTTTTTTTTTTAAAGTTCGCATCAACATGTCCTTATGTCTGAGACATTTTTTGGGGGGGTTGAGGAGCGAAATTATGGGTTTCTAAGTGCTGAGGCATGGAGACAGTGCACTAGGGGTTAATGACAATACAAATGATTGCACTCATTCAGGCTTTCAGGGGATGATCGAGCTAGCCAGTGCCTGCAGCAGCTGTGTAGAAGGGTTCGTATGGTGCCCCTCGAGCTGAGCAAAACAGGGCACGTTGTCCACGGCGGCAATCCCTGCTGTTGTTAATCACCTGCCTTTCCCCCCAATCTCACCCCCCTTTCTCTGCTTCTTTCTCTCTCTCTTTCCCCTGCACTGATTTGCAAGCGCAGATTAATCAGAGCATGGGGGCCTTGATGAAATTTTGCTGTTATTGTTCCCAATTTTAGCAACATCTTTTATTGTCTTCATCATTCATTTACAGGAGGGAGACGGGGGGACTGTGTCAATTATGCAAATGATGTTGCACACTTTTGCAGATTACTTCATTCGGTTGCCATTGTTTGCGAGAATTTAATTATTAAATATTATTATGCTCATGTTTCCTTCAATTTTATGAAGCTTTGTTTCAATTTGATCTCTCCTCCAGCTGCTCATCCCTCTGCTCTGAGCCAGAATCAAAGCAGTCTGGCACGCCAAGGCCAAACAAACTCCCCTCAATTTAATGATTTTGAAGTTCGTACCTCACTCTCATCTGTGGGCTCAAAACTATGATTGGAAAAAGGCAGACCACATTCGGTTTAATGACCAGGAATTGAATTCAAGTTTATTCAAAATTGACATTCAATTATGTAGCACCTAATGATATTTTAATCTCTTTTCTTTAATTCCCAGGAATTGGCTTTTCAAAGGCTTTGTCTGGAAGCAACACAGACGGCCTGAATAAAGAATACAGATTGGTATTAGATCCCAGTGATGATAGGGAAATTAAAGCTTTTATAGTTCACACATTCAGAGGAAAGGCAGTGTTCCCTCATTAGACATTTCAATCCCCATGTCTTGAAGCCATCTCTGCCATCTTTCCTCTGACATGATAAGTAGGAAATTTTAATAGTGCAATACATTTTAGAAAGCATTAATACATTTCTACAAACTCTTATTTGATAACGCTTTATTATTTTAGGTTGTGGGAAATCTGTCAGGTGTAGATGGGCTGATTATGATTGGATCATGTTGATTGATCCCACAAGTTTTAGAGTTTCCATCTTAACTATTTTACAAAATATTTAGGTATGCAGCACAGTAGAATTTGTATAGTATAAAAAAGGTTGCATGTTGGGATGGGAGACGTCTGCTTGTGGCTGACCAGCAGTCCACGCCACGTACAGACCAACACTGTCCTCCTCAGAGCCATGTGCTCTAAATTAGGTGACTGACTGAAAGTGAATCTGCAACTATTTTGATAATTGAATTTAAATAATAATTGCATGATCTGATTAGTAGAGAAAATACTTGGCAAATTAATGAAAATAATTATTAGTTGCAGCCCTAATGTGTGTCCTCTAGTGGAAATTGAAGTGCAATCAAATTTCTGAGAACTAGAAGAATGGCTCCTGAGAGCCAGTTTAGGATCGAAAAGTTCTTTGCTTAGTGTGAAGAACAAGAACTGGATGCTTACAGTCAAGTGTTAAGAGTAACTTTTAGTAGAGACTCTCAAGCACAGGTGCCAATCACGTGGGTGGCCCACTGAAAAGGTTGAGAACCCACAGTGCACTCACACTCCAACATAGTAGGTCCCGGTAATGTATCTAAACACACAATAAAAGTTAAAGACTGCATTTATATATAGCAATATATCATGATGATATTGTTAGCGTGATTTCTTTGGTAATGTTACAGTTGGTCAAGTTGCTAAGCAAGACAGTATAGGAAATAGAAATAATAATAAGAGCGTTAAAATATGATTATACATTATATCAATATTAATATATATTATATTTGTGTAGTGTGCTAAAATAACTCTATTCTGCATATGAATCCAACCCGATGGCAGGTATTAAGAATAACTCCATAGACATAGCCATTATCATCGCTGACGGTCTTGTTTGTTTATGTAGGTCATTTAGAGGCATCTGTATTAAACTGGGACTGTTTTATAACTAGGTAAAAACTTGCTATAATAGCCAATGTTTAAGGTTCTTTAATTTTATCTTCCATGTCCAAAACTGTATTTTTAGTGGTTTGATAAATATGGGCCCTGAACTATTGCGTCTTTAGCCTCCTGCAGAATCACTGCTGACCCTTGCCCTTTGGCTGTATGCCCTGTCGAGAAATCTTGGAGGGTTCCTGTGACACTGTTTATCTCAGGCACATAGCTTTCCTCACCACAGGTTACTGGTGGTATTATACACCAACTGCACCTTTGACTGCACCAATTTAAATGGATAGGATGGGGTCACGAGACAGAATGGTCTTGTGAAGGGGAACGGCTGGTTTATAAGGGGTTGGGGGCTGGGCCTGAAAAACATAACCCAAGGAGCACTTTCTCTCTGATTACTCATTGACGTTTTCCTGCCTTGTGGGATACTTCTATTTCTGACAGTTGCTCCCGCAGTGGGTGTGTTCAGCGGCATGTCCGGTGCCACTCGTCATGTTGGCCATGGCTGTGGCTTGGAGGAACAGCTGTCTGTGTTAACGAGGCCATAGTCACACAGACCGGCGAGGCGGCGGTGCTCGAGCAGACCAGAGCACCACTCAGGCTCCATAAGGCCCCGGGACACATAAACAATGACTTAATGAGAATGCGTGCCATTACTGTAATTAACACAGCTCACGTCAAGCACTGTCAGCTTTCAAGAGTTTCAGGAAGGTCTTGCGTTACATTGAAAAGGCTGGCATGCAATGACCAGAGGCCATCCCTACAACATTCACAGCACAGCCTATACAGAGCATAAACAAACTCAATAAAACAGTACATAAAAAGATTACAATCCACCATCTGTAATTACAACCGCAAGCGTAAATGTCGTTATCCACAACATTGCACTGTTATATTGTCATCTGTGATTACGTCTTCATATGTTTCATATTTTTATTTATTTATATAGTTGGAAGTTCTCTTCATTTTTTATTTTTGCTCTAAAATTCTTCATGTCACTCGCAGCAGTTTGTATCTAAAAACTGCTCAGCAAACATGTCAGCTTTACTTTTCCGATTACCTTTTTACTATTGATGCTCTATAAATGATCTGTCTTGTTCTTAGGGTTCATCTGACCACATCAGAGCAAAACAAAGTGGGAAAACACAAGTGATGTTCTAATGGTCATTAGAGTGTAATATTCTGTATTAAAATGTTGAAGTGTAGTGAATGGAATTAAAGACTCTTCGGTATGTTAATTGTTAAGCTATGCACATATTTACCAATGCATTTTATTGTTTGTTGTTTTACACTTACATTGTATCCTCACCCAATTACTTGCTTTAAAGCCAAATACAGCAAGGAAAGGAAGCCACACAGTCTTAATTTGCTGCTCCTTTCATCCACAGGCAAGTTGTATTTTGCAAGATAGCTGTGGTTACTTATTCAGCACTTAGAATTGACAGGTCCTCTAAAATAGCGAGTCGGTCCATTGATCCACCACTTCAGTCCAGACTGAAATATCTTGGTGATCTTTGGAGGTCTGACTTTTCCTCTAGTGCCACCATGAGATTGACATTTTTGTTTTGTAGTAAAGTGCCTCAACAACTATTGGATGTATTGCCATGAAGCTCAGACATTCATGTCATAGATAAGCGCTATATAAGTGCAGTCCATTTACCATTTTAGAGATCTCCACTCTCCAGATATGAAATGGAGAATTGGGAATAACTATATTTTAAGAATAGTTTTTGAGGATAAAAGATGGAATTATAGTCAGTAACACAATGCCATTGACAGACAACCATATTGGCATTGTTGTTAATGTTGCTTACAAATGACACTCTCCTCTCATTATAAATATAACACCCACATTTATTTGTAGAACTCTACAAAGGCTGTCCTGGTGTACTTATTCACTTTTTAATAGAAGTATTCTATTACTCTATTTAGTAAAATAGAGGGTCTAATTGGTATTGTTGAGGTGGGCACTGTTGGATCTTGGGATTGTTTATTGGGTTGGAGATTTGGGTGGAAGCGGTCTTGTTGTCATAGGGACAGGTAGCCCTATTTAATACTGTATTAAATAATGGGGTTGCATTGAATTTTTGACTATATTTGTAAAAAATTAAATAAAATCCGCTAATGAATTTTTTTTCATAGGGGCAGCCAGTCTTCACACTGAGCTTTGACAAGCTGGGGAAACTGCATCTGTTGATAAAGAGGGTAAGTGCTTACAGTTCTTTACATACCTGGTATTGTTGTTGCATTTTAATCTTGTCTTAAGGGTGAAAAGAGAAATGGATGCGTCACCAGACTTAAAACTAACACATAGTGGTTTGAGAAACTTTCTACGAATGTTTTGATGCTCTTCTTTTCTTGTAACTCTGGGTCATTGGCACTTCAGACTCTCTGTGATCCGGGATGACTTAGCTAAACTGATAACCAAAAGTATTTCGTAGTGTGGATAAATGTACAGTGTGTGAATACATTCTCTAGCTGTTTTATGGGCTGGCTATGGATGCAACATAGTCAGTTGTAACAGTGTTTTTGCAGAGAGGCAACATTATTAACAGTTAATCATGGAGTGAAGTTGTCAGCGGGGGTGGCTGCAGTTTTCATAATGGCCTAATTTCTAGCAATCGCAGACTAATTATCTGCATTTGCAATTGTTGTGAATTCTCTTTGTGACTATGCAGGAACTTTTAATATAGAGTTTATAGTCCAGGGATGAGTTGTTGGATTATGTGTTTGGAAAACACCACAGGGCATAACTGCACCATATAGCCGTGACATAACTACAGCGTAATTAAGAAAGTAAATCCTTAATAATGGAAGCCTGTTTCATGCCAGTGCTACAATCAGACATTGTGCAGTTGTGGATAAAATGCAAATAAACCCATGCAGCAATTTGTATAAAAAAGCCCAATACATTTTGACTAATGTATAAACTAATAAAATATTTTATTAAATTATTAAAATGACTTATAACACTAAAATGTTTGACAGCTGACGATGCACAGAAGGCTACAGCAGGACCGGAGTGGACACAGAAAGTCATGGTAACCTAAAAAAAGTTTTTTAATACATCTCAAATACAAAAGGTTGTTCAGTTATACATTTATGTAACTTATTTAAATTCAACATGACTGACGAACTACAGGTCTCAATAGACTTGCTGTCGGTCATTATTACATCGTCTGTAATTTACCTTACTTAATAAGTGCTATTACCCTGCAAATGTAAAATTACAGTCATATATGCTGTGATGTTGATCTATTCCTATTTTGATTTACTTTTTATTTGATCAGATTTAGGGCTGAAACGATTTACCGAGTAACTCAATGCAAATTTTTTGTGTTGAAGCTTTGTTTAATCCATATAACTTTATACAGCCATAAAGCCCACTGTTTTTGCACCGATGTTGACTATTACCATTGCACAACATGCTTTGGAAGAGAGAAAAAATAGCAAGGGGTGAAGATAAGTTTGGCATCATAAAAAGGACCAGTGTGTAGGATTCAGTGGCATCTAGCAGTGAAGTTCCAGAGTTCAAGTTATTGAACATGGCTGGCGTCTGTATTTGACAACTTGGGAATGAAAACAGGCTGTGAAGTGTGTAGGAGAAACTATGGTGGCCAAAAAACATGGAAGACCCTGTCTACAGTCAGTGTTTGGTTTGTCCATTCTGGGCTACTGCAGCAACATGGCGGACTCCATGGAAGGCGATGGCGTCATGGAACAGCTCATTCTAAGGTAATGAAAACACAACCATTCTTATATTCAGGTGGTTATACACTAATGAAAACATACCTATGAATATTATATTCCATTTCTGCCAGTAGATCCTCCTAAATGTTACACACTGTACCTTTTAAAGCTGAAACAAAACAAAAGCTCTGTACAGTGTATTTATTGTTAATATACGAACAGCCTACGTGAAAATGTTACCTAGTTTTTTTTTCTGTGGAAAGAAAGTCACAAGAAGAGAAAATGCAGTCATCTGATCGCATGTGGCTTCCAGCTCCGCAGCTCTAAAACTTGTTTGGGAGACCTCCGATTTAGGCTCATTTTAAGTTCCTTTAACCTGACTCGTAGCTGCTAACTAGATAACTTTGCCGTACAACAGAAGCCTTTCCTCCTGCTGCTAAAAACAATCCAAGAGGAAACACTGAAACAATTAGTTTTCATTTTAAGAGACCTGTCTTATTTTCTCTTCTTTATATTGACTAATGCTCTTTAATAAAGCAAATGTATTTGTCCCCCAATTACTTGAATAATCAATGCAATAACTGGTCTAATACGTGATTAGTAAAATAAGCCAATCACTCGAGAAATATAATTTGATGTGTACTAGAGTGTGTGTGTGTGTTTCAGAGGCAGAGGGAGACGAGAGAAATAAATGTGTGTGTTTAAAATACAGTAAGCTAATTATTTTTAAATCCCTTTTCATGATTGAAATTTGGGGCATTGTTACAGAGGAGATGAACTCAAGCTATCAAATGGCTGTATAAAGGGCAACTATTTTATTCACTTTGGCAACTGAAAGCTGATGGCTGGTTTGCTACTTCTAAGATGCATTTTGTACCCTAATTAATGTTATCAGTCAGTGATGTACCTTAATAGTTATGTCACAAGCTTTTCAATGAGATACTTCAGCATTTTGCATTCCTTTGTTATTATTCTCTGTTCTATATGTGGATTCCCGTTAATTAAAGTCAGAAAGTGCTCTAGTTGACCTGAGGTCCATGTGTAATGGTGATCTAATGGAAGTATTTAATGGAGTATGTTAGTTAGAGTGTTTTGGAAAAATCAACTGACACTTCTTTTAAAATGCTCATGTGCAAGATAAACTGCAGTGTGTGGCCTCTTGCTGCGAACACACAGATGTACTTAATCCAGTGAGGTGAGAGCAATGGCTCACGACCGTTTTCTTCAGTGTTCCCACAGGAAATAAGTACAGCGGTGGCCTTGTTATACGTTTAAATATTGATTTTATTTTTATTTTTCAGGTGGCTTGTTAATGTCATTCTCTGCAACATCACTGGGTTCCTGTGGTGGTTTTCAAAGTGTGATTCAGTATCTGAGTATTACACCTAAAATATGTTATCCGACTCTATGTGGAGGGAGGAGTGGAGCGGGGAGCTGCTGTTTGGTCAGATTATAGGGTGTTATCTTAACCTATGTTAGACATAACCACTGTTGCCTTGCTTTGCAGACAGTCATTTTCACTTTGTAGTAAATGTCTGACATGTAAGAGAGGGTAGACAGGAGGAATAGAAAGGAGAGGCAGGCAGGAGTAAATTATATCATCTGAGATGAAAGGTGAGCTATAATTACAATAATCTGATGTGATGTCAAAAATGAGAAGCTTCTATCATTTGTGGATTTTTTTCAATACTGCAACAGCAGAATAATGTTTTTGAATCTATGTGGAAGATGCTATAAGGATCGTTTAATGTATGGACAGACAGGGGTCAAAAGTTTCAACACTGTTTTAGATATTGATCTAATCAGAGTATATATGGAGTGTCAAAGTACTACTCAAGAAGCTGTGGGTTTTTTCCAATGGTAATCTGAATTTCCCAAAATATTTTTATTTTTAATATTTATTTCTATTATCAGAGAGATTTTCAATAAATGGGATCTTTTACTTTATGACACACTGTAGGAAATGTTAACATGTGTCTGTTTTATCATTAATGATTACAGCTGTGTACAGTGTAATCGATCACTCAAGTTATTATTGTTGACAAATACATTTATATCTGCTTAACTGCATTATAGTGTGTTATAAACCATTTATCAAACATTTATGTATAGCTTATTAAGGCTAATTACAAGGGTTAAAGTAAAATTCAGTGATCATGGAAATTATATTATCAGTCTTATCAGTAGGGCTGCCCCCTAATAGTCGGCCAACTTTTCATCAGTCAGATAGTCACAGTAAAAGAAAAACGTCAAAATCCAGTCGGGAGCTGTGCCCTGTCACCTGGATCAAAGTATCACAGGATTGTTTTCTCTTGTAACACAGGCAGTCCCCTACTGCCTCACTGTAGCATATGCTAACTGTACTAACGTGCTACAACTAGTCGACTATTGGCTTTATCTAAGGAAAATCTTTAATGGAGGCAGCCCTACTTATCATATTGTCATGACAAGTGAACAAACCCCATCAGCTGATGTGTAGGAAAGGACTGGAAGATGACCTTGAGTAAAGATTTTCTGGTCAAAGGTTTATATTATTATTTTTGTGATGACATTCATTAACTAAATAATTAATGAATAATAATTAACTAAATAAATTCCAAACTCCTAACCCAGACCATAACTGTCAGCAAACTTCAGCTTTTGCCTTTACTGTAGTCTAGTCCTTAATCCAAAGTTAACCCTAAAACCAACCAAAATAGCTTCACAAAGAACTGAAGACTGATTGCAGTGTCAACCCCAATCTTAAAAAATGTCTTTACTCTGAAGACACACAGTGATTCTAACACACACCTATACGCACCACATGCGAAGCAATGAATGGAGCACTGTGAGTATGTCAACGACTGATGACGCAGCACTCAAAGTGGCTGTTTATGCTGTTCTTTATATTAGTGTTGAATTATTGAGGCTTACACAGCCAGTGTTTGCTTTGGGTTTAGGGGGTGATTGAGACACAGAGGGGGGTGGCCTCAAGTTTATATTTATTTTTTACTTCATTGATCTCCTTTTTTCTTTACTTCTTTCTTCTTCTTTGTGTTGTGTGCTGTTTTTAGTCTTTGGTTGTATGAGGGTGACTTACAATTTGTCTGAATTTTTTAAAGTTGCTCCTACTCTATTCCACCGAATATAATTAGCTTTTAGGAGAAAAAACACAATTCAGCAGTGCTGTCACACCTGTAACCAATGTTTTAATGACTTTTTTATTGTGTTTGTAACAATGACTTAAATTTGTGAAACGGTGTAGATCCTATTTTGTACGATGGTACTACAGTGGACTCGCCTGTACTGTTCACAACGCCTTTTCTTCCTTCACCATCTCTCATTTGCTTTATCTCTGTCTCTCTCTCTCTCTCTCTCTCTCTCTCTCCCTTTTTCCCCCTCACATTCTTTCCTTCAGAGAAAAGAAGGGCTACGCATTAATGAGTCAATGCGGAGCTGTATTATGTTTAATTAGGTAGTTTATATAATGAGGTGTTCATTTCTAATGGAGGGACATGCTGTGAGCAGCACATCTGCAAGAATAACTCAGGCAATCAGCGGCATGAGGACCCATGGAACTGCAAATGAGACTTACTTACTCAGAAATGAATTATGTCTCAGTGCCTTTCCCAAAGCCCATTAATTAAATCCACTGGCATCAAGGTCTTTTTCTTAATTTCATGTACCATTAGCATAATAAACACAATTTGAGTTAGCACAATGTGATCAGTTTAATGGATGCTATTTATTTTACTTTATTATTTAAAGCTCTGGTAATGGGGGGAGAAACATAAATATATCTCTATGGCTCCCTCTATGAAAAACTCCCATCAGGCCCTGGCGTCGACACAGATGCTCGTTTCAGTGTCCCCATACATTTGGAGAGCTGCTGCTGCACCTTGTGAGTGTGCTGAGTGGAAAGGTGGTGCATGGCTATAATTTTAGGGCACTAGACTGCGGGTCAGTGTAAACTCGGGCCCGGTTTCACATTCATTAAAAATGGGCCTGCGGTCTTATATGTCACAATCTCCTTACTCATAATGTTTTGTGTTCCGAGGTGTACTGTATTCCAGCGTATTTTTTTTCCTGTTAAGTGAGAAGAGAATTAGGATTTGGAAGCATTTATACACACAGGGTGTTTGAGGTGTAAGTGCAATCCGTAGCGGCAGGAATCCATGCACCTTCATTAAAACAATACAAGGACTTAATGTATGGTAGTGAATTTGTTCTGACCTTAAAGCGATACCCTAGAGGTGAGATATGATTAGCGTTATTGTTGAGGACAGGTACATCATTATCTCAATGTACCTCGACCATTGCCAAGTTCCACAGCCATGCTCCATCCTCTGACTCTAGCACAAGACATAATCTCTTCTCAGGAGCAGAAATGCACTTAATCATCTACTCAAGTTTCAGGGACTGCCCCCGAGTGCTCCCTGTCTAGTAGAACTATGAAAACTGCTCGGCAGAAATCTGCAGCAATGTTTTAAGTTCCCAAATTAATTGCCTAATGGATTAGGAGGTATGGGGTGTCCTACTTTACTGGGATGGAGCAATAATTTAAATCGTGCCAGGTGAGGACAAGGAGAAGTTGTATTTCAGGAGAATTTTTTTTCTCCATACAGAATACATCTTTTATTGCCCCAAATACTGTGACACCTCCTCCCCCACCCTCATTGGCATTCAGAGGTTCATTAGACAGTCTAGAGCCTAGAGAATTACAAAGCAATAGTTTCTTGTTGCTTACATATATGGCCAGACAAAAAGGTATTCAGACAGGCAGACATCGATTCTTACACACTTTAAACTACAAAAAAGTGTCACATACACACCAGATACAGTGCAGTTGTGTGACACCAAGACAACTTAGCATCCTGAGATGCAAAGAAAGGATGGTATTTTAAAAGGAGGGAAGTCTTAAAAATAGACTCTCATTTTGGACAATCTAAGTGACCAATAGTCAGCCCGTTACTCTGGCATACCTCATCGTAATGGACATTAAAGTGGAGTGATTGAAGGAGAACGGCTCCATGTGTCAAGTGTTGAGTGAAAAACACATGACACCAAAACCCATTAGTGTCCTCTGGAGAGACAATACCCAGAACTCTCCCCCTCCTCCTCCTCCTCCTCCTCCTCCTCCTCACTCCAGACTCAGGGTACTCTTTCTGACAAAAGACACTCTTTCTGCTACAGATAAAAGGCCCCATGATTAGCCCAAGGGTTGAACTGTGCTCCATTCCAGTTTCACTTTTTTGTAGAATGAGAACTTGAAATGATGTCAAAGTCTGGTGTAATGAAAGTGAGTGTTTTTTCTATAATAGATCTCAGGAAATCATCCAATTATCTTTTTGCTGAAAGAATTTTTTTTTTATTGGAAATGCTTATGCTCAGAGATGGTTCTTGATGTTTATTGCATGAATTTAGATTGGCAGTCATTTTAAAAGTGAATTCCACTTGGATTATCATACTGCTACTGGTAATCATTATGGGTTATTGGAATCTATCTATCTTTCTGTCTGTCTGCCTGTCTGTGTGTGTCATCAACGGAAACTATGATGAAAAAATATTCACTGACAAGCTTTTGTCCACAATGACAAGACTTAAGCTAACTAAAAAGTTAGTAATATAGACAATGAGGAAAGATGTCTAATAAAAAAAACTTTTGTCAACAGATAAAAAAAGAAATTACTTTTTTTAATTCATTCGATCTGTGTGCATCAGTGAAAACACAACATTCACAACATATCATTTCCTGCTCCTGTGCTGGTATCTGCTGCTTCTTGGGTCTCTTTGCTGTTTTAGAATTTACTTTACCTTGTCCAGGCAAAGCAAATCCTTGTTTTCTGCCAACCCAGAACAGAGACAATCATCGGTACAACCAAATAATTGTTCTCATTCTCATACTAATTTTCACTTGCATATGGAGCCAAAGGCTAGCAGTCTATAGTCTGGCTGTCATTAAAGGACCAGTTTGTAGGATTTAGGGGCATCTAGCATTGTGGTTGCAGATTGCATCTAACTTGTGTCCCCTCCTAACCATGAAGTGGCCTATCGGCCCTATCTAAGTTTTTTCTTCGTCCATTCTGGGTTTACTGTAGAAACATGACTCCATGGAAGGCAACTTACGACATCTATTGCTAAAAGTGGCTCATTCTAAGGTAACAAACATATATACTCAATTTCTGCCAATAGATCCTCCTAAATGTTGCACACTGGACCTTTAAGGAGAGCAGCACACTGCAACACAGATGGGCAATGCACAGTAGATTTTAGTAAAGAAAGAACTGAATTTAAATCGACTTTATTTTAGCTGATACCGATCCATTAAATGTCCAGATAGGCCCCTATACCAATCCGAAGGATGTTATCAGGACATCCCTAATGATAACATTTATACGTTTTGCTCAGAAACAAAAAAAAGTAGCACGAGCTGTGTAATAAACATTAACAAGCCTACCGTCTAGCATGGCAGTTAAGGCTAAAAATCAACGTTTCATCAACTTTAAACACGATAAAATATGACTTTCATCTTAGTTGACGTGTCACTCATAATATTTTCAATAAAATCATCATTCATGAAATTTCAAAATTTAAGTGTAACATTTCATGATGTGTTGGGTGCTTTGCAATTGGAACCTTATAGAACCAATTTAGATGATTACTTTGGAGATAAAACCATGTCTGTTTTACGACCATTAATGCATAAAGGTTCAAATATATCTACACAAATGTGAAGGAGGATTTCAGGAGAATAACTTGTTTTTGACAAAAGATTGAACCTTATAATTCTAAGGCTGCACTATGTTTTTAAGTTTTGTTGATGAATAACCAAATGACAAAAAAAAACAGAACCTTGTAACAAAATGAACACTGCTGTCTATAAATCCGGGTTTCTGTCTGCCAGTCAAAATGAATCATAAACTGTGTTGACCTGTAAGCAAAGGTCTCAGTTTGGTTGAACCACTTTTCCTTGTTTGGCCATCGTGTTTTTTGTCACCCTCTATTAAGAGTGTTTGACACAAAATGAGGATCAATAGTGGAGCCCTGGGAGTCCTGCTGGTCATTGAGTGGCGCCATGAGCTCATAGCTAATGACTGAAGATCAATGGCCAGAAACTTGACTGTGGTTTGTTTCAGTGTTATGTTTACCATACAGTGGCTGATGCTGCACCACTGACACTCTTCACCCCAGGGAGAAAAACAGGCTCTGGCAAGATATTTTATGATAGTGGTTTTAGTTGCTTATTACATTTTCAACTACATGACAAATCCCTGATTCTATTAGTAAAACAAGACAGTCTATCAGCTGTACTAATACAGTTCAAAATGCCCCACATGGCACTGTTATATCTATCATAGCTTTAAACTGCTACCTCAAACACACAGATTTTCTTTATTGTTGGAAGATTATTGGATTAGATTAAAAATTCAATTTTTTTTAAATAATTGTATGTAACTTTAAAATACAATTACTTAAACCACAAAGATGGCTTTCATTTTGATATATAATGCTGCGCTTTTTGAAACCGCTGTATGGAAGAACATGTAATTGATTTATTTGAGGGGCAGGGCAGTCAGACATCCGATCTCATACACATCAGGCTATAACATCATCTCATTTAATTCATGTACTTTTTTTTGTTATGTGGAATCTGGGGGTCGGGGGAACGTCCACTCATTCTGTGGCTGTAGTAACCATTTAGTTCTGTTTGTATGTAAGTATTTTGAGATATATAAAGTAATGGATGTCAGGGGGAGGGTTAAAAACCCCCAAAACAAAAGAATGCTTGGAAGGTTCTTGGTTTTTACAAAATTCTATCTAAGATTCAATCCCCCCTCCCCACCCAATATATTTTCGTGCAGTCCCTAACATAGCTGAAAAAAGTCAGCGCAGATTTTAGCAAATACAATGCAGCTTCTCTTTTTAACTGCTCTCTTACAGTCAATGATGTCTCCCTCTGAAGAAAAATTGAAAATGACTCTCAGCGCCACCATGAGCCGCTGTGGTTTCAGGCTCAGAGCCCACATTCAGACAGGGGCTCATCAAGTCCATTTTTTCAAATATAGACTTATTATTACCTTCCCACAATAAATTGCTCTAGAGAGCTGGGGAAATGCTGCTCTCCGTTTCTGTAACAGTGGCATCTCAGATATCATTAGGAAAGTACTATGCAGGGGGACAGCAGATCAATGGATTCCACCACAGAAGCATTAGTACACTGTGTGTATGATCAGTTTACTGAACAACAACACCGCCTCTGCGTCTCTTACTGGAAACAATTGATGCATTGTTGCAGTGAAATTAATCCCCTGAATTCGTAACCCCAATCAGATATTCAATTGGCACTACCCAAAATAATTGTGAGGATGCCTACAAATGAGAAACAAATTCTGCACCGAGGCAGAGGCAAGACAAAAGCAACACTGCCCATTCAAAATCACATGCTGCTTTGTCATCTCAGTAAAGCAGTCTGAGCGTTTGACTTTGATTTGATTTAATCTTGCATTCATTTTATATCCTTCCTAATACAAAAGAACCAATTGAAATCCACAGGGAAGTACATCAAGTATTTCAGTAACTTACTTATGTTTTCTGGAGTACTTTTGCATGTCAGCGTATGTCAGGTTGTGAATGTGTTTGGATCATGACCATTTCCTGGAGAAATATTCAATTCTCTGCAATCCAAACATGATCGACATGTTTGGGCCTCAACAATCCTCCGATGAAAATACTCTGCACTCAAAATCGACATACTGAAATTCAAGACTAATATAATCCACTGGGTATACTGTACATCCATCATTTAAATAACAGACATCTATATAGGAAAGTTTTTTAAGTGGGTGACTTTCTTAGGTTTAGTTTTAGGTATTAGGAAAAGATTGCTAACCAACTGAAACCCTGACACACAAAACTCTCAATGTTTGTTTTGTCCCGTTTAGGCTACTGTAGAAACATGGCAGTTGAACAAGGCGGGCTTTGTAGAAGAGGACCCGCTCCCTCTCTAGATAAAAACAGCTCATTCTAAGGTAATGAAAACAATGATTCTTATTTTCAGGTGATTATACACATTATATAAAGTGAAAACATACCTATGGATATTATATTCCATTGACTTCTAAATGTTACACACACTGGTCCTTTAAATTTCTGGTTTTAAAGACATTTTACACTGGAATGAGGAAATAGAATTGTCTTCAAAGTTTCTGATATCTTTCTTTCAATTGACTCATCAAGTGATGAACTAGACGCTCGTCAAATGTACAGTACATTCCAGTAATATTTCACATCATTAACTTTGATATAAAGTTTGAAAAAAATGATTCTGTTTACTACAGGCACAGCATGATTTAAGAAAAAAGACAATTCAAAATGTCAAAACAATATAACTGCAGATACAGTTTCACCATGTGTTTTTTATAAACCAAAACATTTAGTTATTAATGCTCTTTAAAGCAATTTGACTTGCAGTTTGATCCCTCCTTTGATAAGTTGTTTATTTTTTGTGGTGTTTTTGTGAATGCATTCTGAGAAGCAGGAAATGTGATCAAAATGAGGTCTCTTTTGTTGTACCAGTCCCATGATATAGGTTACCCAGCAAACTCAGCAGCCCTCAAAATGTAAAGTCCCATCTCCTGCAGGGGAGAATAAATATTTCAGAGAGGTTGTATCAGTTAAGTGACATGGTCACAATGAGAGAAGCTTGCAGTCTGAATTAAAGATGTACTCTGTACAAATGCTGTGGCCGCATTAGATTAGCCACAACCTGTAATCTGTCACTTAGCTGCAGCATGCCTTGCTGTTTGAACTGATGTAAACTGCTGCTGTCTGGGCACAGAGCTGGGGAGTGTAATGGGGATTCATTGATCCACTGGTCTTTAGCTGATTGAGTTAGATAATTAAAAAGCCTCTTGTATCAGTTCCATTAAGGATTGTTTGTGTTGCTTTTTTTCTTGCTCTTGTTCTTGAACAGCAAAACTCAAAGCTCCAGAGAGCCGGCTAGAAAACAATCTCGAAAACAAATTTGAATGTGTTATTTATCCAATATGATTGTAATATCACCGATCATTTTGTGAGCTAGATTAAACAAAAAAACTAAGTGGCAGTTCTAACCCAGATTACATGAAGATGTTTTTTATGCTGGGGTATCAGCATGCGCCATCTGAAGGAATGAAAAAGTGGCTGTGTAAATCAGAATATTAAGCAGCGGGTGTGATGTGCTGGGATCACACATATCCCTCCAAACAAGATCTGGAGTGACTGTGCTGTCCTGAAGCGTGCAGGCTGAGGTCTGCTTTGTACCTCCTCCAACAGGCCAACTGTCCTCTGCTGTCACTGGAAGCTGCGCCAGGCCTCCTCAGCAATGGCTATGATGTCTGCGGCAATGCTGAAAATAGCCATGCTGAGCTCATTAGCAGATTAGGTGTTGCAATGAATCTGTGTGGTTAGAGCTCCACGGCCTGATATTGTTCCTCTAGGATGGCAATTACAGCTGATTGACGTGTTGGCACATGGGGATGGAGGGGTGGAGCCCACAGCTTGTGCCTATGGAGGGGCTCCACATGAAGGGCAAAATAATCTTCTCTAAATCACATACAGTGTCTTAACAACACTATCCATGTCACTGGCATCAATTCAGAGATCTGAAGTTGTGATGTAAGTCATACTGTACTATACATCAACAGAAATAAGTACTGACACTCTGAAGCTGAGCTGTAGGTGGTGTCTAAATTACATCTAGTGCAGAATGTGAGTGTATAACAGTCTGGTTGTTGAAATTGGACTTTGTTGTCAAATTTAGATCCCGTGGCTCAAAGCTGCCTGTAAGAATGAAATGTACTGTCTGATCATGGGCTGATTTGTAACCATGACTTTATTCCCTTGCTTACCTGGACACAGTGGCACCAGCAAGAAGGATTTACTTGTCCTAATTTCAGCCAGTTCTCCTCTTTTGATCAAGGATGCCTTGCCCTCTCTGGGCCTTCCCATCATGGCTGCTAATCAAATAAGTGTGCCCTTTTAAATGGATGTTGTCTGTGATTCCAAATGACACCCCCACCTCCTCCATTTGAAAGAGAATCGTTGTGAGCTGCCAGTGACGGACTGACCCCATGTCTTTTAAATTATACAGTTTGATCTGTGGTTGTTTAAACTGCAAATTTCAAAGGAAATATTAAACTTAATTTCACAACATCAGTAGGATATCAGTAGTGGCAAGAGAATATTTGATTCTTTACAGAATGCACCAAACTGCCAACTGGCAAAGACGCCTCTGATCTTTTTCTTTTTTTGTAAATCAGTCAAATCAGAAAATTTGGGCTTTTTTTTTAACATACAGACATTAATGAACTTTGCATGATGTGCCTGTTTTAATATCACTGTTTGGGACATGGGAACAGCAGGGTGGTGGGTGACTGTCTATGTTTATGATAGAGTACAAGCAAAAATAATAAAGTAATGATATTCCTCATCTTGGCTAGATATACGCAAAGAATATCTCATGAAATACCACTGGCATGATGGATGCAGCATCCTCTCAGGTGGGTTTTTTGTAGCATGGGGATAAAAATACCAATGTCTCCTCACCTTGACATTCAACAAATATTTAAACATAAGACTATTTTGGACAAGACCTTCACAAATATGAAAGACATCTACTTCTACAACTGTCCTAGTCCATCTTGGCTCCACTTACCATGTAGCCTACATGCGAGTCCAAATAGAACTCTAGGACTGTGAAAAGTGGCAGACAAAAAGGTCACTTCACTGCTGTTTATGAATCCAGAGATCCCAGGGTTGAACTACAGACTGCTACATTTGTGTTTCCCTGAGAAGGAGGAAAAAAAAAAAAAAAACAACAACAAACAACTACACTGGAGAAGCCATTGATGGCAAAGACAGTAAAGTCAAGAGAAGACAACAGATTTACAGTAAATTAGTGGTCGACTGATACAGGGTTTTCAGTTGCCGGTGCCGATATTTGGAGAGCAGGGATACTGAGTGTCGATATATAATGCCAATATCAAAACAAAGAAAAGTCATGTATAATTCAGTTTTTCCATGCACATTTCAGAATCTGACTGGTGTTCGAGGCAGAGTGGGGTATGGTATGTCAGAAGCACCGTCATTAAACTGTGTTATTCTAACATAACATACATATAACACTAGCCAGTAACAGTTTTAGATTAGATTTGACTCCATTTAGCAGAAACGTGTTAACATTTAGAAAGACGATGGTGACTGAGAAAAAATAATGTTTACAGCAGGATGTATGAGAGTTATAGTACGGGTCTTCACAGCAGCAACACTGACAACGCTGTATGCAGACATATCTGCAGACATTTGTTGTTCATCTGCCTCCTGAGCGAAGGCGTTGGCTGATGCCAAAAATCTGCCTGATTAATCGGCCCATATATATATAATAAATAGGGAAAAACAAAGTGAGTATCACAAATTGTGTAAAAAATGTTGTAAACATGCAAGATCTTTAAAAAGGTATGCTTTCATTAACAAGGTCCAGGGAAAAGAAAAATCCACTAATGAGAAAATACTAATTGAGGGAATTGAGGCCAAGTCATGGACCAATACAGTACCTTGCATTTACCCATTTTCTGCTTCCTCAGCCACTTAAGCAGAATCTCTGTAGCTGGGGTCAAATGAGATGGCTCTTATAAGTCTCAATTTGCAAAAGACAAGTGGACTTGATGACATTCCAGTCAGGTCACTGAAAGAATGTGTCCAGGAGCTACCTTGCTTATGTTATTGCAAGTGTTACTGTGAAAGGGCTGTTTGTGACACCTGGAAACAGGCAAACGTGTGTCCCACAGCAAGAGTTTCATCCTGGCTCAGTTAGAAAGTCTCTATAATGTATTGTTTTGGAAAAGTAAGACAGATTCACATTTTCACTTTTCTTGCTGACTGTTCTAATCAGTATTTTTTGGTATGTTTTGGTTGAAGTATCAAGGCAGCGCCCGGGATAAAATTAAGGTTTTGTTGGTTGGCATGTGCAGGTAGATTATTCTAAATTCATTCAGAATATCCTGGAAAATAATCATTTCCATCTACTTATTTTTATGTCTATTTTCAATTTGCTATAGTGATAGTGGTGAGGATTCAGGATATTTAGAACAAGCCTGAATATGGCAAAGATTGTTTTATGCTTGGCTGAGGTGGAAAAGTTGGTGTATAATTACAGCAAGATGTTCGTGAATAATGTGACCTAAACATCACTCAAGCTTTCACTGAAAGACAGAAATGGCAGCAGATGAAAACATAAGACCACTGAGGAGACTGTAACGTTCCTCAAATGAATACATGACACAAACATAAACATATGTTCCTCACGTTTTCCACATGGCCTTTAACTGTTGGAGGTGTGCACAAGACTGGAGAGTTAGTCCCACAAACTGTAAATGTTGATGCTCCCAGTTCTTAATACGAGCGTTCCTTTTTCAACATGTGTTCTGGGCTCCCTTAGTAGGAAGCAGGAGAAGCTTTTCCAACGTTTGCACTAGTTGGACAGTTTTAACTGGAGTAACAGGGCAGCCATGTTGGATTCCTCATCCATTGTTTGATACATTCATGGGACGTTCAGGGGGACGTCCTAACACTTCTGGCTAGACATGCTTTTTATAGCCAATATAGCTGGCAAGATTTCTGGTCTGTGTTTTATTTTTTATATTCATTTCTGTTCATGTTTTATCTTTTTGTTTTTCTTTTGTCTTGTCAAATGAGGCTCTATTTGAAGATCCTTGATTTAAAATTCTGCTTAGATTCAGTGCAGACAGCAGGCATGAATAAATAACTCAAAGTCAGTTTCCTGATCCAGAAGTTGCCTTATGTGAACATAAGCTACATGCCAATCTTAAAGTAGACAGTATTTGAATATAAATAAATAAAAACATACATATTATTTATCATGATTGGGGATAAACTTTAATACTTTGTTTATACTAAGTGTTGATTGGCTTTCGTAGCTAGAGAGGATGAGGGCAGCATGCAGGCAGTTGGCTGTACATTTACTGAACAACTGACACTAAGGCACAACAGATGAGTTCCTACGCTTCTTGTTCTTCTAGACAGAAATAATGTGCAGCATTAAAATAGAATTAACCATGAAAAAAATGTGAGTGTCCTCATAATGAATGAATTCTTGGCCTGTAATCTCTTCCTGTGCGTATCAGAAAACTTGAAACACCTTGAAAATTGTACTGTACAGCTCGGAAAGAGCTGGAAAATTGTTATTTTTAGGGAGAAAGAGTTTTGCAGTATAATTTACGTGTTTTCCTATTTTCCTTTGCAGAGTGAATCGTACATCAGAAAACAATCCGTAACAGCCAGCAGCTCAAAGGGCTTTATTCAGAAACAGATAAATGGCAGCACTTACACTATCGTCAAATACTCTTGTGAGGTTCTGTATGCACACTGTTCAGTGTAGCTTCTTGGTGATGATCAGAGATCTCAGACAGAAAACAACTGTATGTATGAATATGAAGTAGTGTGGAAAAAGTCATCCCGTTAGAGAAATATAAAACATTCCTCCTGTGATTGTTGCTATGGATTCATGCTGTGATTACGGATGTACTCTACATGCATTTCTTCTCTGTTATTCTAACTGTCAGTGTATTGCAAAACTGTGTCAACTATGCTACAGTGTGTTTAAAAGAGTAAATATTAAACGTGAAATATTTTTCTATCATTTATCTATCACTTCCACACACTGCATAAAGGCATAACACTGTGTGTGCATACAAAACTAACTTTCATTGGAAACAATTTAGCTGCTCATTATTATCAGATAGTATCATGAGTGTGGATTAGTGTGGAAGAATTGCTATCTGTTGTATTAGGTATATTAATTATCTTTATATAAGAAGAAAAACTATGAAACATTCGGTTTAAATCACTGTAAGTCATTAGGGAAACTTATGGTTCATATAACCTGCAGTTTTGCTACCCTTATAACCCTACCTTCTCTAACTTATGATAGCAGGTTATCATAACAGAGTTGCAGATTAAGGCTGACAATGTCACAACACATTTTTCTTTCAAAGGGCATTATTTGACCCCCTGTTGTCAAGGAGTGCAAAGATTTCCACAGTAGCCTTTAATAAAACATCAACTGTTCCTCTTATGCTGTGTTTATGTCTTTTTTTGCCTTTAATTATCACAGCCCTGTAAAAAAAAAAAAATAACAAGATGAACACTAAAGACCCTTTGGCCGTAACTTCTGGCCTTTTGTTTATAGCCTATGTAAAATAATAGTGCCAGTTTTTTCCCCTTGTTTTAATGAGGTTTTATGATCTTTTACTGAGAGATGACAGAGTGCGGAGATGGCGTGTTACAAATCAAGAGCTAGCAGCACAGCATTGCAAGTAGCCCTGCACAGTAAGTGCTTCAACCCACCGCCCCATCAGGACAGCCTCAAGTACACACACCACACCAAACACATCACAACCGGGGAGTGACTGTCTGGAAATTTCTGCTTTTCTGGGGAGCTGATGTGTGTTGAGGCCTGGATATGTGATCAACTGAGGCACAATGACGCCAACTGTGTGCTGGCTGTGCAGGTGGTTTGATGGGTCATACAATAACTTACCAAATTCTTCAATTATACTATGAACTAAATCATCAGCTCTTACGGGAAAAAATGGCCTCCCAGTATATGAACAGTTTGACTACCATGTATTCTGTTCACCGTGTATTTTCATCATGTTCCCTCACATCCCTGCTGTTTTTGTTTACGCTTGTGGTTTGATGTGGCCGCATTATACAAGACAGATAGTGTATGTGTAGAGACTGGATGCAATGAAAACTTGATAGAATATTTTCAAATTGGAGCAAAATGGAGTTAATGCGTTACATTATGTGTTTGCTACATTATGATAAATATGCTCTCACTGTTGTAAAAGCCTAACCCTGACATGCAGAATAGCCACAATCCACTCTGTGCTATTCCACATTTCTTTATTTGACTTTTATTGATGTAGATTTTGTATGGCATCTACTCTATAACTAACTAAGTTTGAATATGCCTCAGCTTTGGCCTTTATCATTTGATAAATGTTTTTGCTTTGAGTTCATGTCGAGTCCCCTTACAAGAATTCCATGGCTTTTACCAAAAGCCATTGCACCAGGAAGTAATCTAATAATGAATACAACAACAGTTTACACACTGCCTGCCTTTGTACCCATAATATAAACAATCCAACTGCAAGCATGCAGACCTCCTCTAATGGAGTACCAGAGCAAACACATTCATTTAATCACAAGCCTTTCTTTCAAAGCAAACTGGCCAAGCAGCAGAGGATGAGAGGCTAATGACCCATGAGCAATAAGCAAGTGTTAGACTGAATGTACTCTTGCAAAGAGAAAAAAAGCTTTTACGGAATAGCGTATCAATATTTTAAAGCAAAGCCTTTATGGCACCCCCCTCTAACTGGATTAGCTGTGTGATGTGTTCTGACAGTATGTTGTTAGTGATACTCCATTTGCTTTGTCTATCATCTGATTTTCCCCTGGTAATCCACAGAGCACCGTTATATTTCATAATTTGTTTTGCTATCAGGGCTGATTTGTAAATGTGCAAATTCTAATTAGCCATAGCTACTGTTTCTAATTTATTAAATATTAAATGATTCCTGTGGTGGAGTCTTTCTTCACATCCCCCAGATGAAAGTTTGTGGTATGCAAATTCAATTGCCTTTTAGATGTCAGCAGTTTTTTTAAATGTCCCATTTTGTGGGTGAAGTCATTTTCCCCTCGTTGTTTGTTTATCTGTCCCTGGTCCTTCTTAAGTTGATATTTATTCATCTCCTGTTGGGTTTAGGTTTTCAACAGATGTTACGTACTCTGTCAGGCTGTGGTACCACTGCTTTGTTTAACTTCATTAATGTTGTCTTTATTATCTACTTTGGTGACTTACAAGGAGGGATGCTTTGCATATTCTCTGAAGTTATTATGCATGTTCGGACTCCCATACCAATCCTTATTGTTCTGCAGTCTACAGACCAGGGTTTCTAGAAGTCTAGGGTATTTTAGAGTGTTTCTAAGAACTCTCTTAAATCTATGCACACTTTTCCCAGAGCAGCACTTAAAGGTCCAGTGTGGATCATTTAAGAGGAGCTATTGGCAGAAATGGAACATAAAATGCATAACTATGTTTCCATTAATGTATAATCGCCTGGCGATAGGAATCATTGTGTTTTTCTTTTGCGTAGAATATCTTTAATCTACAGACTCTGTGGGTCGTCTTTCATGGACTTTGCCATGTTGAACCACCATGTTTCTACGGTAGCCAAGAATGGACATCTATAGGGATGGGGGAAATGCACCTGCCTATTTTTTCAACCACTGGCGGGGGTAAGTGGGAGTATTTTGGAGATTGGCTTGGGGAGCTGGATGGTTTAGTAATCGAGTTGAAGAAGTCCTTCGAAATATGCTTGTGTGTACATTCAGGTTCCCTGTAATGCGTTTACCTGTGAATATACAGAACATGCTAAAACTTGATAAAGAAATAACAAAACGATAAGAGAAGATACAAAAACTGAAAACTAAACATCAAGAAAGAGACATTTTAGAGCGCCTTGCAGCCGAGCGGTTACAGCGCAAATGCAATGTCGCTGGTTCAATTCCAGCTAGTAACCTTTGTTTCATGTCATACCCTGTCTCTCATTTCTTCACTGTCACTGTCCAATAAAGGCGAAAATGCCCAAAAAATAATCATAAAAAAAGTCAAAAAATGACATTTCCACCAGGGAAGAGATAAGTGGGAGAAGAGGGCAATGATGACAAAAGTGGCAGATTAATTATGTAGATCAAATGTTTAATTTATTTATAATTGCTAAGGTTTACTTTCTTCTTTTTAATATAAACTAAAATAAAATCACTCATTTTACATCACTGAACAGAGGGCAAAAGTACAAGGTTAAAAACAAAAACAAAAACATATCATGTTTGCATGCTCTTAGCTTTGTACGAGTAGGTACAAAGTACTTCTACAGTCCTTTCTATGTGCATCTTATGTCGCAACGTTTTTGGGAAATGGGGCCCTGGACCATTTCGCACCCTACAATCTAATTGCCTTTGTATTCACTCCCCTTGCTTCTTCATGGCTCTTTCCTGCAGCACTCTCTCAGTTTTACGCGATTTGAAATGTTTTTGAATGCCACTTGTATTCAACTGCCAGACAATTATTGAACGGCCACTTATCTTCACACTAATTAAGTTTTAAGAAACACATCCATCAAGCTATTGAGGCAGTTAATGTACTACTCCACCGTGAATCTGAATTTCTCCTCTGGATGATGCACACCACATTGTGTCGGGTTCTCACACAAACTAGATTAAAGATAAAAATACAACTATTGTTGCTCAATATTTTTCTTACTTAATAGGCATTAAAACAATATTCTCTACTTGTATAGTGGATGTTTTTTAATTTGACCCACTTAGAGTCAACATCTTCCTAAGAATTCAGTTAAGATTTAAATAAAGAATAACAATCGTTCGTTTTTACAAAAAAACATGGTATGCACTTTAAATATTCACACAGTAATTAGCAACCAAGCCAAAATTTTACAAGTCATTACCACAATTTCTGCCATTCCTAACTACACCTCCCTTTGTTTTAGCCCCTCTCTGTCTCTGTTCTGCCTTCCTTTTTGCATAATAAACCTCCACCCAATTTGTCATGAAATCCCTCATTTGCTGGATACTCAGAAAGGCAGATTATGCTTATTTTTCATTTGGACAGTGGGAGATGGAGCCAGGTGTTTGGCAGCAGCAGAGTGTTCAGGTGTAACTGTGCCGGTGACGGGACATGACGAGCAGCCGCAGATGAAGGATGAGGCGTGGAGGATTTTGGGAAGAGGGGCACCCCACGACCTGCTCCCTCAAGAATACCCCCACTGATCGAGAGGAGGTAAAACTTTCTTTTGAATCACTTCTTGCTAGAATCAGCTCCTATTTCTTAATTAGCCAGTGAAAGCCATATTGGAAATACAGCTGTTAATCTGGGAGAAAAGAGGAGTGATTCTGCTTTGCTCAACAAAATTAATTCATGCCTCCTCAGACAATAGTGGTCTCATCTCTAACAAGTCCATTAAATCAGTTGGATTTGGCTGTAGTCAAATTATTAATGAACATTATTGGGATGAAAGCTGTTGGGTTTGAGGTTTCATGAGTATCATTTGTGTTATTGGGACTTGATTACGGAGCTTGATTACAAACAGCATATAATGGACCTCCTCTTGCATAGTGATCTTCTTTGTTGTGTGGTAATGAGGAAACCCAGTCCAGTGAGTGTATGCTCTCATGTCATAAATGTGTGCATAAGTGGTTTAGTTAAACTTTAGTTTGCTAAACCATGTGTTTGGGTTTGGGCACAATAATATAATATCATAAACACCTTTACAATCGAATGCTTTCCTGTACAAGTAATAGTTTCATTGCACAGTACAGTAAAAAAGAAACACAAAACACTGGTGGAACCATGGTGACTCAGAAAAACACCTGAGTTAGATCCTAAATCATATTTGTTCTAATCAATGCACAGATAATAGATTGTCCAGAATAGGTCACTTTTTGACCTCTAGTGGAGTTGTTGAGCAATGGTTGGATCAGTAGGTCCCCTTATTGTTTGTATCCGCAGCTAATGCACCAGAATGGATTGACGTCATGCGTAGCTGGTTGCAGTAATGAGCCATGATAGGTAGCAGTGCACCAATAAAAGAGGAGAGCAAGACCACAAAGGCTTTTTAAATGTTTTATGTGGAGGGACATGCGTTTAACATGTTTGTTAGTGTCATATTTTAATAAAGCAGAGTAAAGGTCTTATCTGCCACTGGATTTTATGTTCTGCATCACCTTCAGTACTTGTGTGGGTCATTTATCTGTGAATCCTTTGTGTGTGAGGACGCAATTTGAATCCTGCACAGAAAAGGTGAACTTCGCCTGTAACAATGAAAACTATTGTATAGAGAGGCAGTTATATCATACAGACCATAAATGCTTCTTATTGCTTATGCAATGCTTAATTCATTTGACATAAGATTGTGTTTGTTGTCCCCTGATGAACAAAAGTAAATTCTGTACATTTTCTTTCAAAGTGTAGGTTTGAGTTGTTTGTATTAACGTTGCTCCCTGTTGTACGTAAAGGTGGGGTTAAACATTGAAACTCAAATGTTTACATATATACGTATATGAGACAACATGGTGTAGCCGTTTTTTATTCAGAAATGATTGTTTGTGTGAGTGCAGAACCCCCCTACCCCCTAAAAAGGACTTTGATGCATTTGTTCCTCATAAATAACTGAGAACTTTTTTGGATAACCATACACCCCGAAAGGAACTAGTAAAAAAGATCTTTGGTGTGACCATTCTTGTTGGTTTACGCTTGATCACAACTATTTTTTGTGACGTGGTGTAGTTCTCAGTAGATAGATAGATCACAACTCCCTCGCTTCACCCTTCCCTCCCAAGCGCCAAGGAGAAACTACGGTGGCTGTTATATGCCTGAAAAACACTGCCCTATCTAGAGCCAGTGTTTGGTTTGTCCCTTCTGGGCTACTGTAGAAACATAGTTCAACATGGCAGATGTTGCCATGGAAGGCGACCTGCAGCATCTGTAGGTATAAACATATCATTCTAAGGTCATAAAACCCAACAGTTGTTCATTTCAGGTGATTATACACTAATGAAAACATACCAATTAATATGATACTCTATTTCTGCTAATAGGTCCTCCTAGATGTTACACACTGCATCTTTAAGATACACATTTGTTTTCACTGTAATTGTTGCCCTTTTAAAGGGGAGTGATTTTGAGCATTTTTCTATTTCTTGCCATGTTTGACATCAAAATCCCTGGATTGGATTTTTCTAGCAAGTACATTTTGTGATGAAACTGCAGCCATGCCTGCAAGCCAGCTCATCTAAGCACACAAGCCCTATCATGTAGGCTCCTGAATTGAAATATCCTCTGCCTGAAATATTGACTTTAATATCTCATTTGAAAAATTCATGTAACCTTTTGATGTTAAATCCATACTCAATTTGGCAGAATGTTATAGGAATATGCAGAAAGGGGATAGGAGGCATTATTATGTTTTTTCCTGCAGAGAAATTACATTTTATGGTTGTAACACCAACCTCCCCTGTGTTCTTTTTAGGCCACGAGGGAAAAAAGACGTGGCCATTAAGGCAAAATGAAAAGAGCTATTGATTGGGCTCTTATGCCTTTTCTATTTGCCTCATTTCCTAAATGCATGATAATAAGGGCTCAGCCACTGAAACTAACAATACTCCGTAATGAATCGAACTCTAAAGAATTAACCTAAGTTTGCATAATGATTCACAGATGTTTCCATCAATGGATGATATGCATTTGGTTTGTTGCTTTGTGGATTCATGTTCCATTTACCAAATACATGCTCATCTCTTTAGAGCATTATGATGCAATCAAGTCATTATTTGATGATTTCTGTTTTGAGAAATGGGCTGCTTGTTATCAGAGATGTCTGGGGTGATGTTTTTAAAAGCTATGATATTAGAATAATGTTACAGTTGATGTGTTAGAGCTAATAATAGTCAAATGGGGAACAGTTGGTTGTAATAAGCACAGAAAAACAAGCTTTTAACTAATGGAGTTTGTCTGTTAATAGAGATATTGGCATGAGAGCATCACAAAGACGGAGCGTGATATAGAAATTTGCAAATTGTTTTCCCCAGGTGGTGAAAAAAAAGTAGGACTCATGTCGTCATGTCATCAGCCCATGTCATGCAGACAGTTTAAGTGTTACTGCATTGCTTAATTGAAATTAGTGTGATGATAGATATTTTTCCCCTCACTTTATCATCATTACTTGATTTCACAATTGCACACAAACTCCTTAGGAGAAATGAAAAAGAAATTTCATACAAAATGATACGGATGTCACACCACAATGGGTGCAACATCCTGCCTAATGAGTCCCCCTCAATGCTTGTGTTTCAACACCTTTGATTTTTTGTTATTTAAAGATGTTTAATTTATTTACACTCTGGGTTTTATTTTTGTTGTTTTTGCCATCACGTTACTCACACTAATAAGTAGTGTTGGGTGGGCAAATCTTTTCCCCTACCTCCCCAAGTATAAATGCTGAACCAGGATAACTGTCTGTAAAACCTAAAGGATATTTACAATGGACAGATAGAGTTATGATTTTAACTCTGGTTTTATTTCCTTTCCACATACACATGGAAAAGCTTGTTGTATTGTCATACAACTGCAGAACTAGTTGGATTTAGTTTTGGGTGAAATGATTTTGGCTCGGTTTTTACAAACTATGATTCCAGCATTTTCATCAGCAGCTATAATTTGCACTTTATACCACTCATCGCTCTCATGTGTCTTGGCAGCTCGTGTGTGAGGTTGCACTTGCATGCCACAACCACGGGAGTGAAGTGAAACACATTTTAGTTGACTGTAGAGAGTGGCAGTGCACATTGACAGTAACTATACAGGTTGTGAAACATTTAAAAGCCTTTATAAATGTTTTGTGAGATATAAAATGCATTAAGCATGATTGTAAGGCCTAAAGGAGACACACAAAGGTGGGCAATGCTGAATGCAAACAAAAGCAAATGTTTACCAAGGAAGCTCCACAGGGTAACTTTAATTATGTTTTTTATAAGTAAATCCTGACCTAATTAATTCTGTTGTTTTCTTTAATGTCTTTACCCAGCTGCTTGGACAGATATTTATATTCTTTAGTATGATGAAGTGTCCCAGGTTTGTCCTAGTTTATGTTGCTGATAAACTCCGATAAACTGAAGCATGTCAAATTGCAATAAGTCTCCTTATCAGCAGCGTTTACTCACACACTGATGCTAGGTAAGTTATTTCCTTCTGGGTAAATTATATATTATGTGTCCAACCAGCATATCTAAACATGAAAGGAAAACAGGGTTATCTCAGAGCCCTCACTTCTTTGATCCAAAATAACAGTAACATCGTTAAGTAAGATGTTAATTGTAGTGTCTTTACTCCACAGAATTGCTTTGTCTAATTTGCTCTGGCTGTTTAGGTCTGCATTACCTCAGGCTACGTATTTGCATAACGAGCATTTGGAGTTTGAGCAGAGTATTGTTGAGCCAAGTGTACAGCGCTGAGACTGTAATGTTTGCATGACACTTATAATAAACAGCACTAAGATACTTGAACTCTCAGGGTATTGGCTAATACAAGTAATGAACTGATAGCATTTTTGTCAGTGTTAAATCTCTACCTCACTATAATCAGATGCTCAGAGACCACCTTTCTATAAACAAGAATGTGGCTCAAAACCAGTTAATACTCCATAAGCCTTCTTGCTGTGTTATTTAAATGTTGTTTTTTCACGACCTCATCATTGAAAATGATGCTTCTTTGTGTTGTGGTATTCCCAGCATGTGGCACTCTTAGCCTTTCTAAGCCACTGACAAATCCATGGCTACAGTGTCACCCCTGGTGAGACACCCAGGAGGATGTCATTCAACACTGGAAGCAGTGTGCCTGTGGCCCCTGTGGCACATGGTCAGTTATAAATGAAATGTATCACTAGAAACAACAGTAGTGGGCCTATTACAGGGCTTTGCCTGGTGCAGCAGCTTCATAGCAGGACAGTTTACCCTGCTGCTCTCTTTCGCTGTCTCAGCTTAACTCCATCCTCTATCCGGGGACAGTCACCTGCAGAGGGGCAGATGGTCTCATTTCTCCCACTGGGACTGTCTCTCTCACGTGCAGCAGTGTCGCAGTGCTTTCTCCTGCAACATCTTTCCTAGAAATACTCATAGTGCTGGTAAGGCTTATTATAGAATTCATTTTACTAACAATTTGTGATGTGTTTTGAATTTGTGTGGTAACAACCTTTATCATCTGTACATTTAAAATGAAAATTGTCCAAGAGTTGGCCAATTTGTGTGATTTCTGACCTACTTTGGCAAGTGGGTTATTGGTCAAGTCAGCTAATGTTGTAGATGTGTCCCATCTGTTACTGTACACCAACAATATAGGTTGCAAGTGCTACTTTTACACTTCCCTGCTCAGATTGAGCCCACCTATTGGTCATAAGTGTGTCCTTATTTTCCCCAGCAACAAAGGAGCGAAAGAATGCAAATTATGTTAATAACTTGCATCATTGTACTGATAAGTCAGTCTTGATATTTCATTTATTTTATTACTTCTACAAAACAACACTATTTGAAGCTAATTCTGTGGGTTACTTGGCGCCAAATATAATCTTTTTAATCCAATATCTGCAGTAGATATCAAAGCATCAAGCCACATGACCTCCTCATATGGATATGTAATGTGCAAAACAAGACTTTTGTCTTGCATTGCAATAGCAAGGGAATGAAGAAATGGGTCATATGCCACCACTACCCAAACAATTCAAATATATAAATATAATAGGTACAATTAAGAATTTTCCTGATACAGTCTGTCAAAAATTAAATGAATTCTCAGCACATTTTTTATTCTGGCAGTATTTGCTCTACCAAATAAAATACAAATGAGAGTATGTTTTTGAAGATGTTTGGAAAGTTAAAGGTTGCTTCCCCATTTAAGTGTAAATATTAGAAAGACTATCGGACAGTGTGGGCCTAATTACTGCTCGGGCCAGTTCTAAGCTAAAGGCATTTCCTCATCAGCCCCAGTTATTCCACGTCCAGAAACTGACTGATAATATCAGTTAATATACATCCACACCTGTTGTGGCCCATTTCTCTTTGTAATCACTTATCACCCTCTTTCACAAATGCAAGTCCTCATGCTTGTGTGAGATATTATATTCCTGCATATACAGTGGCCGATTTGCCTTGCATGTCCCACATCTCAACAGCTCATTAATATTTCATGATCTTGTTAGTGTCTTCTACCTCTTCTTCACCCCTCCAACCCCCCCTCAACGGCTGCAGAAGCTGGAGGGTACATCTGAAAGTCAGCTTGTGTCTCCTGCTTTTACCAGACTTGCAGACATGGGATAGGCTCATATCCATCCAAGGATTATCCTCCACTGTCTCCCTTCCAAGAAATCATTATAGCGAAGTGTCAAAAGAAATGAGATTAGTTCTCTCTTCTTTCCTTTCCGTGGTGGAAAATACATTTTATGTGTGATTTTCCCCCAAATAAGCTGAGGGAACAGATGAGTAGGTTCTTGACAGTTATGAATGAGGGCCGTACTACATGAAGGCAATGACAGAAGGAGGAGCCAGTGAAGGCTTCAAAAAGCACTTGAATGAATCATTATCAGCTGTGTGGCTCCAACACCCTATCACTTGACCTCTCATTACCTCAAGAGCATTCCTTTAAAACGATTAAAACATTTTCAGTGGTTGTAAGTCTCCATTGAGCTGGCGTCCATATGCAGAGCCTCTCCCTCATTATAGCAGGCAGTCAGGGCAGCAGCATCTATATGCTGTGGTAATGAAGATACCACAGAGGCCGAGGGAAAAGGCTACAATGAAGTGGGAGGACAGGAAAAACAGGTGGAGTGCTTGGTAAAGAAGGTCAATGCTGGAAGTGGAATAATGAAAAGAAGTAATGTCTGGCTAATAAATTAAAATGCATTAGCAGGACTGTTTCAAATGCACACTTCACCATTAAAAAATGTTTTAAAATGTATTTTTTTAAAGCTGTAATTATGCCTGTTAGGTCCTTTCTAACATTAGCATGTATCTAAGGTTCTGTGTGTGGTGTCTAAGCCTGATTTGAATAAGACACATGCCTTGGCATTGGCCTAGCAATAACCAATGCATAGACAATGCATTGACATCATGAGTACAGCTCAAAATATGACTATTCTGAAAGCTATAATTTGGGTTTAGTTGTCAGCATTAGGTGCAGACAGATAACAGTTGGCAGGTGATTACTGTGCCTCACACATGACTAATTGGTTTTTGACCTCTTGTACTTCGCCCATTCTTGCAGGGGAAAGTATTCTTTTCTATAACCACTGAAGTTGTTTTCAAGGTTGCTCTTTAGTATAAAAAAGAAATGTATTATCGATTAATCTTCCAATTATTTTCTCAAATATTTGTTTTGAATATAAGATGTGACATCTTCAGATATCTTGTTTTATTTGACCAACAGTCAAAACCTCAAGAAATACTGGAACCTGAGAACTGTCTATCAATGAATTGATAAAGAAAAGATTTTAGGCTGTGTGTTCCAGATGTTTTTGGATAAAAGAGTAGACAGACTTCTTTCTTTGCTGATAGTGGGGGAGGTTTGAATAAAAAATGAAACAGAATTCCTCATATCACAATGATGGTCTGATGGTTGCATTCTGAGAAGCAATGAATAAAGCAATGATCTGGTTTATGTGGAAAACAAAAGTATCACTTCAAGGTACATTCAGGAGGATCTATTAGCAGAAATGGATTGTAAGATTCATAGGTATGTTTTCATTAGTGTATAAACACCTGAAAATAAGAATTGTTGTTGTTGTTATTTTTGAATGAGCTGTTTTTATCTACAGACTCTTCTACAGAGTCCGCCATGTTGAACCGCCATATTCCTACAGTAGCCCAGAACAGACAAACCGAACATTGGCTCTATGGCCTTTCACGTTTTTTGCAAGTTTCATGGCCATTGTAGTTTGTCCTACACACTTGGAAGAGGTTATTCAGTTGGTTGCGGTCTGCAACTTCACTGCTAGATGGCACTTAAACACAAAAATAAAAATATGTCAAGTTAAGAGTTGTTCTTTGAGTTCAGTTACTTTCTCTCATAGGCAGAAAAATAATCACCAACAAACACAACACCAGGCACTATTTAAGCCAACAGTGTACCTCTGTTAAATTCTAAAATGCTATTCATCTTTTATGTATAATATGGCTGTATGTTTCAGACCCATGAGTGAACCATTAATGCCAGACATAATTTACTGTTTTTTTAAGATTGTGGATGGAGAGCATCTCCGGTGTCTCCGGACAGTGAGAGACCCAAACTGCACACGCAGGCCATCTGCATGCTGAGGTTTCATTCTGGCAGGAAGAGGAAAAAGAACCTTTTGTTTCAGATTGAAAAAGCAGATTTAAATCAGAAATGCTGTTTTTATTGGAACAAGGTGTAAAATGTGAGGCTGCTCCGTTAACTGCTGGTAATTGCAAATGTAGGTCAGTACAATCATCTTTTAAAAAAACTCTTAGAGTGACTGATATCTCAGTTTAGCAATCCAACCTGTCTCAGATAACATTTAATGACTCCGAAAACGTAATAATTCCCCTTTTAACGATGGCTGCAGCATTCAAACAATATGGTAAACCTCCTGAAGGACGCCACACCAAACAAGGTATTACCTTTTCTATGGGAATGTGTTTAAATGTGGGGGAGAATTCTGAGAACTCTTTGGAGATTACATTTTGTTAATTGCCATCATCCATCAAACATAACATTCATAAATGGAATAGCCATTGGACATTTAAGATAATGCTCAACTATTATGATTGATCATGGTTTCAGTGCTCGTGTTCAATCTGGTTAATGTCTGAGATAATAATTTAGCTTTAATCAGTCTTCTTTTATATATTTAAAATCACCACGGCCTCCTGAAGCACTCAAAGGTTCCTGTGGTCCACGACTAATAACACAACAAAGCGCACATCAAAAATAACACTAATATACATTCTCTGGACTTAATTATTTGTTGTAACAATTGCACATATACATCTCAGTCACGACACAGGATTTAACAGTTGTTTAAAAAAAGGCATATTGATATTTAACAGGACTCTTTCACAAATTAGCTAGGTCATTAATTTGGCAGCTATAGTCAAAGAAAATATTCTTATATAGTACATTAATCCAGCTATACCAGCTTTATCAAATGGGCCAACTTAAGAAAACAAACAGCTCATGCACAGCCAACTACATCATAAAATGATAAAATAATGATAAAATGTGTTCTTAATGCATTTGTAAAAACAATCCAACATAACATATACAGAGGCCATTTTGCCTGCATTACTTTTATACTTACATACGTTTTCATCTTACTTAAGCATCCCTCTGCTCCTTATCCAGAGTCTATAAATGTGCAAATATTAGTAGTTTTAAAAAAAACTGTTGGACATGTGACATCTGCAAACTTCTATTATCAGTGAATGGGTGGCGGAAGCTTCAGATTGTTTTATATACTCGTATTAGTTGCATATCGGACCATGGTTGGCTAACTAATTGTGATGTCACAAAATCGTGCTTGTAGATTCATGTTAAACTGTGGTTTAAGGTGAACACAGACACTTTTTCCTTCAGCAGATGAGTGGCAAAATAACCTTTTTTGTTTTCAGAGTGAAGTGTAGTAACAGTAAGCAAAACACATTTTTGAGTGGAGGGGATTTTGAAGGCAAAGTTTTTAGTTGTAATGGAGTATTTTTGTGGTGTTGTGTATACTGTGGTGTTGCTAATTTCACTCAAGTAAATGATCTGAATACTTCCTCCAGTGTCTGCTTTTAGGAAACAATAGGTTATTAATTATTAAAACTCAGCAGCAAGGGCTGGTATTCACTTAATAGTGTTCAGTGTGTAGCTGATGGAGCTGTAACCACCACAGTCTTTGTTTTAGTATTTAAGATGTGAAATATTAAAGCAGTGGAACTCAAACTTCTCTGAGGCACTAAAACTGTTTAAATTCTCATTTTCTGATTAACTTGTTTGTGACGTGGAACTTAACCTACTGCATGAGGTATGTGAATTGTGGGTCAGAGGTTACATCACTCATACACCGTGATCCCAGTTTGACTTTCAAAAGGCGTCAGTGTCAGTGTCAGTACATGACAAGCAGGTGGAGCTGTGAGCAAAGTTAATCCCAGAAAAACTCCCAGTAACAGTACATTCTTCTTTTTCAAAGAGAGAGACGTGTGTTGATGCTTTACTCCTGAGAAGGTTCCTCCTCATAGATAGAGCTTATTATTACTATGCAGCCTGCTTCCACACAGTTAAGTCTGTGTAACATCAAGACTTTGCCTCTCCACTCCATATCTGGCATAACTAGAGGCTAACACTCTCATTTTAATTGATGTTACTTCCACATCTCTGCTTCTTCCTGTGTATTCTGACACTACTCCTGGTTGGTGATGTAAGTGACAGTGTGGAGAGGCACTTCTAATCCGGAGGTGGCAAATAATCATAATAATTTGGACGCTGTATGTGTGTGTGTGTGTGTGTGTGTGTTTGTGTGGGGTGATGGCCTGTATGTACTGCTTGTCATTTTTTCAATTACTGGAGCTGTGGTTAAATGTTCATTTTCAGCAGTCAGCCCGGAGCAAAAACTACTGAGCCCCATTAGGTTTTACCCACAGCCTCACACTCATTAGTTTTCTCCGGTCAGACGAGAGTGAGGGAGAAGCTGGGCCGGCCTCTCTAAAGAGGTCAGGGTGGAGTCTAGTGCTCTGTACAGCCACAGCAGAGATTGTTAAGGAGTTTCCAGCAAGTATTTAACAATAGTAGGAATAGTTGGGTGACCTTTTTAAGGCAAATCAGCACACCGCCCTAATTGACCTTATCTCTCTTTCTTTCTCTGCACCTTTCTTCCTTTCTCTCACGTGTGCAGGAAACTACTGACCTACGAGAGGAGCTGATAAACACGACACCACAAAACTAAGGATTATGGTTGTGTTGCAATCCAGATTCCAGGAAAATGTACATTCTCTCCACCGCTAATAGGCACGGGGGCTTTTATCTTCCCTCTTGCATCTAGTATGATGCTTTCAGAGGAGTACAGGCATCATTAACCAACGTCCTCTGTTTCCATTGACCTGAGGGATCCTGTCTTGATTTTGTGCCGCTATGGCTCTGCCAGCTAAATGGAGGTTACAGGGAGATTGCATCCATTATTGAGGTATTCAATTCAAATGTCACCCGTTTCCACTTGGCACTGTTTTCTCTTCCCTAATGTTTGCTCTGGGCATGGAGGAGGAGGGTTGGGGGGGGGATACCAGTTTTCCTGTCTTGTTGTCTCAGCACTGAGAGTTGCTTTTTTGGTGCAGACATTAGCAGGGACAGATTCAAGGTGACACCGTTGTAAGTCTCGCCACTTCACCTTGCACTCTGACACCTGGACGTTCTCCCGCACTCTCTCTGCATGGTTAGTATCCTCCTGAGCACAGGCCTCTAAAACAAGGCTGATTGTAACTATTCATCATCCAGCCTCCACTTAATTGGAGCAAAAGTAGATTGTAGGGTGGCGCAAGCCTCTCAGGTGGGTGTGGATGGAATACAGTTCAAGACACTACTAAAATCCTTCAGGTGCTCACATGGAATAAACCCACTTTGTCTCTAAGTCCAGGTTACCCATTTGGTCCATTACAGACTCGGCTTTCATTACCCGGTTACCCTCCTGTCAGTGTAATTCAGTCCTATCATCCCTCAACCCAGTTGAAATTAACAGGTAATTTGTAAATGTCACTTTGGGTTAGACACCTCATTTTCTTCCTTTTCCAACAATCCAGCACCCACAAGCTAATTTTTCTTGTCTTCTGAATAAGGTTTTCATTCACAAATAGAGTTATGGTCCACTAAATAAATGAGAGTAATTTATGAGAGGGAAAAAAATGGAATTTACCGTAACCTATTAGAGTCAATCAATGACATACTACCCAGGATTCCTTTAGTTACCGTAATGCTGCATGTCTGCTGTGATTCTGAAGATGTCTGTTTGAGAAGTGAAATAAGATGTGAGGAGATGGTAAAAAATACTGTATTTCATTGCTTTTCACACACAGACATCTGCGCATACGCACAAATTCTCTCACAGATTCTAAAGGCCAGATCATTTATTAAGCCAGGGACAAACACATAGAAAACACAAGTTTAACCTAAATGCAATGTAGAATTCTGACTTCATTTACAGAGACCTTTTAAAGGGCAAGGGAAGTTTATTTGTAGAGCACATTTCATACACAAAGCCAATTTAAAGTGCTTTACATAATATATTTAAAACATTAAAAAGGAAATACAGCTGAAACAGAATCAGAAAAAAGATAAATAAATAATGATGAGTGCTTAAGGTTCAGTCAGTGGCTCTGGAGGAGAGCCTAAAAAGTTTTTAAGCTGGATTTAAAGGTAGTGAAAGTTGCTATCTTCTGTATAAATTATAATATGTTCTAGAAGTTTGCTCGTGCTATGTGAGGCACTGTTAACACGGCTCAATTAAGGACACTGAATAAGACAATTCAACACGGCGACCCATTCATTCCGGTGAAAGTTACTCACTGAGCGCAGTAGAGCAGGTCAGAGACTCTCTGGCCAAGCTGGCTGACTTCCTGTCGGCACCCCGCACACATGAACAGCACAGGATCATTTAACAATACAGACCTTCTAGACTTTTCAAAATTTCCAGGGAATTTTTCCACTGTTTTACAGCAACTTCTTTTGTAGTGATAGAGTATGGAGAAGTTTTCTGGGCCAGTGTGCATCATGTGGTCCTGCTGTCCCGTGGAGTGTGGCCTTTACGCCAAAGTCATCTCACAGCCCAGCGTTGTTCCTGGGTTGTTGAGATGTCGAGATGATTCAGGAGGCTGGGAGGGTTCAGTATTGGATTTAAAATTGGATTTACTACGTTATTACCACATTTCAATTATAACTACAGTGAAGCATGTTTCCTGTTTCCACTAACTGTTACAGCGTCATGTTCAGTTCTTTTAATTTACACTTCCCACATACTCTCACCATGGCTGCTATTGCACCCCAAGTCATCTGTGGAGAAGGGATCTCGCATCCTTCTTTTAATTGTCTTGCTCATTTGTTTTTTGATTTTTCAAAGGTTTTGGGGGGAGTTTTTGCTCGTCCGTGTAAGGTGTATTTTGATCGAATGCAATGTTAATTTCCTCTCACTTTACTTTCTGCTGCTATATTCAGTATTTTTGTATTTACAAATAGACAACAGATGCCCATGTAAAATGTCATCAAATGGCTATGTGTAATGTGTATGTGGTTGGTAGTAGTGACAAACACTTCTCTGCAGTTTCCCTCAGCTCTACAGAGAGGCTCAATACACAGTCCTGTGGGGATCCGGGGCTGGATGTAGGGGTGGAGCAGAGGTGAGGTCCTAGTCTAACAGTCTTGTGGCAATTGGTTAGAAAGTCATTGTTCCAGTGGCAGGTGGGTTGGAAAGTCCTTGGTCAGTAAGTTTAGTAACCAGTCTGCCCAGGATGACGGTGTTAAAGGAAAACCTAAAGGCTATGAAAAGCACATAGCTCCTCTGGTGTGGGGATGACATCCTCTGTAGCCCTATTTGTTCTGTAGGCAAGCTGGTATGGGTCAAAGGTGGATGGGAGGCTGGCTTGGATGTGCTGCAGGACCAGCCTCTTGAAGCACTTCATGATGACCGTGTGACTGATACCGGACATTAGTCTTTGAGGTCTTTTTCAGCAATGGAATGATTTGAATGAAAACCTTTCTTTGGATTCACCTCTCTGAGCACATGCCTCACATCATGCTCCTACACAGTGAGGATGTGGCTGTTGAGGGCTGGTGAAGGTGTTGTGTCTGTCTCCGCTGCCTTCAGAAACAATTAAGTTCCTCTGCCAGCGAGGTGTCACCATCGACAGTTGTGCAGTTGCCGGTCCGGTAGTTGGTGATGTGCCGGTCGCTCTGCCACACCCACCGTGGGTCATTCTAGCAGAACTCTATAGGGCTCCATTGCCTGAAGGCGGCGTTTTGGTCCTTGATGAGAGTTTGGATTTCCTTTGTTATCCAGAGCTTCTGATTTGGGTACACCTGGATATTGTTGATGATAGACTGTCAGCGTTGTCACAGTTCGTAGTAGAGTACGGCTGACTTGTACTTCTCTAAGTCCTAAAAAGGAGAGCTTTTAGCTGCTGCATTTGTGCATGCTCGCCAGCTTTACACATCAAAGGGTACAGTAGTCATAACTGGAAGATGCAGAAAGTGCACAATTCCAGGATACAGTGGCACATTTGCTGCTGTAAAGTGGTTCTTCACACAAGCCTTGATAGAACCATCAATGGATGGTTTCTGGTCAGGCAGATAGCCCTGGTCTAGCCTGCAGAACCATGTTTTTATCACACAGAAATACCCAGACAGAAGCTTCCTGATGGAGTGCAAGTTAGCTCACCTGGTAGAGCACACGGCCCATGTAGGTCCTTGCCACAGTGGACCGGGTTCAATTCCAACCTGCGGCCCTTTGCTGCATGTTGTCCCCCCTCTCTTTCTCCCCCCTTTCCTGTCTGCACCTGTCCTATCAAATAAGGCATAAGAAATATCTTTTAAAAAAAGCTTCCTGATCATCATACATCATACACATCATGCATTTCACCCGTGCTATTAAGACAGCGCATTACTGGGGAAACAAGCCTAAATATTACCACCTTTTTTATCAGTAATGTGTTGATATTTTGGGGATGGCTATTGGCACTTTCAGAGGATATGAAAGGTTTTAGAAATGATCATTAAGAATGTGACTATGATGACAATGCAGGTTTGCATGTTTTATTTCATTCAGCTAGAAGAGGCTAATAAGGAAAATTGTTCCATTAACTGTAATGCAGCCTTTAGGACCAGGAAAAGAAAACATTTAAGCTACATTACAATATTACAACAGCCAAAATCCCTGATAATATCTACTTTCATTTGAGGATATTATATTATATTGATACGTCGGCCAGCTCCGAGTGCTCATTGGCTTTCATACATTATGTATTTGTTATCAAGGGTCCAACATTTTTGAAGGATTTTGCATAAATTCAATGTGAATCATTTCAGTCTATCTCTCAACACTGTGAACTCTATGATAGAGAAAGATGTTTATACAGCACACACTTTAAGTGTTAGGGCATTTAATGCTTTTGTTCTATAGAACTGTTACATGACCGTCATTTAAAATAGCATTCACGTTAATTCCCCAATCAGTCAGTGCATCGGCTAAGTGAAATTCAAGACTGATTTCACCATGTGATACCCATGTGCCTCCAGCCTAAAAGCCTCTGTGTGATTGATAAATACAAGAATTGAGGAGACATTTAGACTGGGAAAGGGCCTCTCTCATTAAAAATATGGTGTTCGTAATGAAGAGGAAATAGAATTAGCACTGAGAAGGATGAAGGGGAGCAAATTGCTGTAAATATTGTAAGACTGATCGGCAACCTGCTCCTCCAGCCACAGCAGAAAGTCATTATGTGGGTTTTGGATATAGGTTCCCCATGACCGCATATTTATTATCTATCTAAATAGAATCACTTACCTCTGATGCTGGCTCTGATAGCCAGTCACCACAAATATCAGTTCCCCCTGGTGCCTCAGCCTGCAATTTTACATAAGGCCAAATGATTATGCACACAACCAGACAGGATTGCATTTTGTTGATTCGTGTTTTCCTATGAGAAATAATCATTTGTGGGGGAGATTTTTTTCCCTTTTAAGAGTGTAAACTCAACACTGTTTAACATCCTCCATGGTGGAAAATGAGGTCAGTGGTAGAAAGTCAGACTACTTTTAAAAACATCGAAAGAAAAATGCCTCCTAGTGTTTCCGTGACTGTGATGAGGCCATAAGCCACCTACATGATGTCATTATCTTTATTCAACTGTACCTTATTTGTCAGTATGGTGCAATTTAGCTGTATGTTTTCTGTGCAGCCATTGTTCAGGCATTAAGAGTTATGGCAATAAATATATGTATTCCAACTGGGGATGCAGCACAATGCCTATTCATGAAGGCACATATGCAGTGCTCAAAAGCATGTATGCACATAGGTATTGGCCCATTTGTCAAGCTAGGAGAGCTAATTATCTCATACTGTGCGATATTGTTTTCAAGCCATGCATTTCATTTTGCAACATTAAAACATACGTGGTGGAGGCAGCAGAAATGGTTTCCATGAGTATGAATGCATTAGAAAATTTTGGGAGGGGATGCTGTATTAGAACTCCACAGGGATATCAGCATGCTACACCTCTTTTGGTTTGTCATTCATCTTCCTCCGCGAGGGCGGAGAAAGAACCAGTGGGAAGTGACGCCTTCAGCCAACTTGGCAGGTTAATGAAGGTAATTTGATTTCATACATAATGGCTGCCCATGCCACGCAGGGTTTAATTGCGCTCTGTGTCTGGGCGTCATTTCGTGGTACCAGCCGAGGCCCTGTGTATTTCCTGAAGGTTGTGCAGAGGCAAACAAGTTCCTGATTCAAGTGAGATGGAACCGATAGCTCTGTTTCATCTGCTAATAGTTTATCTTATTTCCCCGGCAGCTGTGAGCGCCGCTGACACAGTGTGACGGCGGCAGCTTGGTTTTAGTGAATCAAGCAAGTTCATTACTACATGGCAAACAAACACCATAGTAGGCCTTACAGTCCTGGGATGACTCTAAAGGAACATGCTGCTGTGAACTCTGTCCTATTTGTTACACCTTGATTTGATATTATCCATGTGGAATCAGTTTTTGTGTGATTTTGCTGTTGGTGGTTGCAACTTTCAGTCATCTTAAACTGCTTATTATATTATATTTCACTTGTGTCAACTTTGTACATTTCTTTTTTTGAGTTGAAACAATTCTGTTTATGAATAATATCATTTAGATGTTCTGTCTATGTATAGCATATAGTGAGTTAATGCAAAAACTACCACGTTTCCGTGGTTGGAGATGCTCTTCACAGTCTGTTATTGAGAAATGTTAATGACTGACAATGCAATAAGTATTATTAGTATAATCTAATTCTATAATTCATTTCATCACTTTTTAGTCTGCTAGATAGTTGGATGTTGATGACAGACGACATAAAACGATGACATTTGTATTGTATTTGCTGTTTTGAAGGTGTCAGCATGAAATGTGAAATTACTATAAAAGGTTAAATAATCCTATTACGAAATACACCCAAAATATAATATATATATAAGTTTCACGAAGATTAGCAGTTTTTCTGTAATCCTGTTGACAAACAAAGCACTGGCAGAGGCAATACGAAACTTTGGACACATTTTTAAAATGAAAACTTAAATAAATAATAATACATATTTATATACAACATTTATATATTTTTAATTTTATTATTTATTTTATATTTAAAACCTTGACACTACATATATAGAAAATTTTGTAAATGGTATTCCAGCTTTACACATTTTACAACAATGCTGTGGAAAACGTACTATTAAAATGTTATTATTATGCCTTTAATAGGATATAAATGTATGTAAATACAGAAACACTAAAAAAAAACAATAAGAAACTTTAAACTATAAATATATAATTTAATGGCCAGTGCACAATGAAATCAGATACTACATGGGATATACATATTACGTAGTCATATAGTTATTTTGGTTCTGCCTGATTGTTATCAATTGATCATCTGAAGAAATTTCTCGTCAGAATCAAATTAAATCACAAAATAATGGTGAGTTGGATGGGGTCTAAAATACACCATTCTAAAGTTAATTAGGGAGTTTTATTTTTTCACCCTATAATTGGATCCTAATCAGCATTAGGGTTCAAGCTATTTTCCTAAGACCTCTTCATTTGATCATTATCTACAAAGCTGTTGTAGATATTATAGGCCATATTCCTTTACTCTGCCATACAATCTAAATGGATCTTGTTTCAAAGCCTCAAGGACAGTCTGTGATGAGCTTGACTAGATTGCACTTCATGCTTATCTTCATCTACAGAGATGTCTGTAAACATCCTAATGCACAGATCAAAATAATGTGTTGCACGGGTTACAAATACAACTTTAGTTGTTCATACCAAAGAATTTCTAAATATTAGGTAAATATATTGAAAGACACCATGACTGCAGATAAACTGTCCAGCTGTCCTCAGCCAGTGCATGAGAGCCAGTTATGGATATTACAGTTTATCTAGAAGTCAATTCTTAGTTGTATTACAGTCATTCATTATTTGAAGCCTCTTCACCGGTACACAGAAGTTGCAGTAGAACAACCTTCTACTACCTTCTACTACTAGTTTGGGGTTATAAGCTGCTGTCTATTCAGTGAAATCAACACTGACTGATTGGTGAAAAATACAGAGTCAGAGTTCATACTGCTGTAGTAAACCAGATTACTCGCGTCACTCATACACACAAGTAACTCAAGGCGAAAATTTGCTTTCTGTTTTTAATAATACCAGAAATGACTGTTTGTTAATACATCGTTTTTGAACCAAATGAAAACATGGGCTTAAGCTCAGAATTAGGCAGTGACTGGGATCTCTGTAATAAGGGAACCAGACCTGGTAAATCTAGTAATAAAATCTAATTACTGAAGTGCAGATATCATGCAGCACAGTGCTGTTACTGTTGAGTTGTATAAATAAGTGTGCAGAATGTGCAGTAGTTTTATACTGAAATCTCTGAAAGTGATCCGTGCTAGATAGACTTTAAAGCGTTGTTGTTGTTGTGGGCTAACAATAAGGGGGGAAGCTTGCTAGATCATACAGGATGTTGGCAGGGCGAAGTCTGTACGCATGAAGATTCATGCCAGTGTAGAGTAGTTAAGAGCCAAAACAGACCATATGTACGCCTGCATGTGACCTTTGACCCTCATCAGCCAGGCTCACAACCACCAAAATGTTTGCATTGGCCAGTCTCATTGTCCTCTTACTGTATAACAATGTTCACTCAATGCCAGACATGAAATAGAAAGCCACTGGACTCAGTGCAGAGTGGATAAGCACTCCTACAGATTCTCATAATATCTAGCTAAAAGCCTAGTTCTTCCTCACCTCACTGCCTACCTGTACTAGTGGCTGTACAATTAGCAATAACAATCCCTCACATAATGTGTGTGTATGTGTGTGTGTGTGTGTGTGTGTGTGTGTGTGTGTGTGTGTGTGTGTGTGTGTGTGTGTTCCAATGTTAAGCCTTTGCTCTTTCCTCACAGTCCCAATATCTGGGCTTTGTCTTTGCTTCACATTTTACATGTAGGTGTTGAGCTGTTAACTTTACTTAGACAAACAGAAAAATGCATGTATTTCTCAACCACAAACATTACAAGAAACCAGTATGCAAAAGGTGTGGTCTGAACCATAGTGCCTTGACATTTCATAGCAGACATGGTAGGATGAGCATGTAAGGAAAGTGGAAAAAACATAAGATGAAAAGATGTGTGTGTAAAGGTAGACCACAGCCTTTTAGAATTCATGAAAATCTATTTCACAGTACACATTAAAGCTGAGGAGCAAGCATTTAGCCCAATTAACCTTTTCAACAGCAGCCAATTTTAAAATGGTGGTGAGTGACAGGCAGAAAATAATAAATGAATATGATCAAAAATAAATGTGACAGAGGCTTTGTAATGGGCTGGAGCACATCTTTGATGAGAGCATTAGCTAACATTGCCATATTGGTATTATTCCATGTTTTCTGGAGCCAGGCCAAGTTGAAGATAGTCTAATGGGACTGAGGGTGTTGAGTGGTTTGTTGGAATGATCAACATTCTTTGCTTTTAGTTGAATATCAACAACATGAATGCCTGGTCTGATGGAAAGAGCTGTGCCCTTGACCCATACTCAGCATAGTAATACTTATCAGCATGAAGAACTGTTTATTTAAATTCAAAAATCCATTCGTACATGGTTACTTTTTGAAGTGTAATGACCTGTTCAAATTCAAAATTTACAGTCTATAAGTAGTTTGTCTTGTGATCCAGCAGACACCCTTCCACTATCAGCTTAACCTATGGCTACCCTGTTGACCTTTCAGTAAACCAAACCAGAAATGTTAGGTTGTTTACCACAAAAATGGAGGACATTAGTGAGCAGAGCATGGAGCAAAGACGTCCCGAGCAAAACATGGCGACACCAAGGCATCTGAGAAGCTTCTGTGCTTCAGTCGACTTTTACAAAGCAGCTGTGGAACTCGACAACGATGACAACAATATATCTGCCGACTCGTTTGCTTATGTGAGCTTGCCACACCACAGACGAGCAGGGCAATGTGTACAACCTCATCCGGCAACAACTGTTCAGCACACTCAGCTTCAGCAGGCCCTTTGCCAGAAGCCCGTAAAAAAAATGCCATCACTGATAAGATAGCAAGATTTAAGGATATGTAGCCAGTTGGTGTGGTAAGAGCGAATGTCTTATCCTTTAACATAGTCTCTCCGTTATTTTTTCCTGTGTGGTGTCATAGAGTTGTATTATGTGTTTTGAGATTATTTGTTGTTTCAAATTCAATCCCAGATCAAAAAACATTCAAAGGTCTTGAATGTTGTCTTCTGAGTTTGTAGTGTTAAATGTATGTGTCTTTGTCTCTTGTCCTAATTTATGTCTTTTCTGTGATGTTGCAAATGGAGCTGCTGTGCAAGATACATTTTAGACTTGATCTAATCAGTTAACTTAATTTTTAGAAAAAGAAGTGACAGCCCTATTCCTCAAAAATGTTTCTTGGACTGTCTGAGGTTGGGATGATCCACCTCAGATTGGCATTACTACAAACAAGACTATCCAGCAGCTGGCTGTTGGCCAGCCTGGACTTGATGTCATGCTGGATCACATGTGGGAAGTGTGTGTGCTCTGTTCAGATAGATGTAATTGAGCCTGATGTTAGAGATGAAGCAGATGGAGGAAAAAGACAATTCAATTCAGATCAGTGTTCTAAGCTTTTGAATTTTACCAAAAAAAACAAACAACTTACATACTCTACATTTGTTTGGTTATCAGTGTGTTTATGTGTACAGTGTGTGTGTGTGTGTGTGTGTGTATTGCTCAGTTTATGTAGATTGTATATTCCACTCTTTTGTTATGAACCCTACTTTTTAAATCCTTTGCCTTAGTCCACAGTGACTGAGTAGTCACGTCAAGCTGACTTTTTTCAAATATATAAACTTTCCTTTTATAAGGTCAACATTCATGGTTGTTTGGCTCCATAATCTACCATAAAGCCAAAGCCAAAGTCCACTTCTGAAAATGGCTCATTAAGATTTTGATCAATCTTGTGCTCTCGGTGAGACAGACGTAGGAAATGCCATCAGAAAATTGCATTTCCCAATGACATTAGGCGCCCAGTTGACCATCCAATTCCATGTGTTTCTATTGAGATGTTAAGATCTGATATCATTTGGGTCAGAAAACCTGCTTTTTTCTCTAAGTGAGGCAATTAAATTTCCTTGATGGTCTCTGAGAGCACTTAGCTTAAGAGAATACACTTTTAAATCAAAAAGCTTTCAATCATCTCAAATCATATTTGAGAGAAATCTGCCCCCGAGTGTAGTGTCACATGCAATGCTATTGAGCATGTGACAGACTTGTGCTGAGATAGGCGATGTTGGGAAAGGTTATTGTGCATGTCTCTGTGGGCTGTGCATTGGCTGCGACATGTTTGTCGGCCTTACAATGGAACTTCATATCAACGACAGGACAGCATAAGAGAGACTAACCTTAACTGAGAAGGGACCAGCCATATTGAGACGGACCGTATCAACAGTGACGGAAATATTGATGGACTGCTGAATTTATTACACTTTCTCTCTCACACAGCTGTAAACAATCACTTTATAAATTTGTTGAAATTAGCTTTAAAAATGTTAACGCCTCCTACACCTGCCATGTTTGGAAACCAATATTGTCCATAAAGATTTGAATTATTATAAGCAACTGAATACCTTAAAGTAAAACGTAATTACTACTGAATGTTTAAACTAAAATAACACTGAAATATTTTACAAATAGTTAATAAACACCGTAGTTAACAATATTTTTCTTGCATTGGATAGCTAGTTATCCCTAGTAGTGTAGTACAGTACTATGAAGAAAAATGTAAGGACACAAACATTTTCAATATTGGGTGCAATATTTTATCTGAATTTATGAACCCGATTGACTATTGAAAATTTCCAAGAGAGGAATTCAGACCACATAAATTAAGGAAGATGATTTTTAAATAAAAATAATTCAGTACTTTAAATTCAGTGCCATTTAAATTTCAACATTAAGTATTCAGTAGTCATTAAGTTCCACAGTTAGGTAGTTACTTGCTTAAAAGATTCAAATCTTTATGACCATACCCCTACCTGACACTTGTGCCTATAATATACAACAAACAGATGATCTTTGTGTGACAGCGTTAAACGTTATAATAAATAAGGTGACATATAAACAGTTTTAGGTAGTAAATGTGAAAAATAAGCAAGATGACCATCTGGCAAATCTGAAATCCCTCTAACTACCTGCTCACTGGTTTACCATCCTGCTCTATTTTACGACAGCTAATTAGGCAAGTTTTATAACCAGGTTTACTTAACTCTGTCATGCAAGGATAAATTACCATTTTGCACTTCTCACTTAATCATTTTAATTACCACAGGCAATTTATCAGGCTGTCTTCAGGGTATGAATAATTGGAAAGATTATTAGAAGAGAGTATAAACTCTATGTATCAGGATATACAGTATATGGAAGAATATATGGTATATGTTGAGGAGACTCTATAGGACGTATGGTATACGGGTTTATTCTACAATATACATTACAACCCCACATATTATAGTCCATTAACCTCCTAGTCACATGTGTTAGATGCAACGATTTTACAGTTATTCACAGTCCGTCCTCGCTTACAGAGATCAGCAGCAGCAGCAGACAGAAGGCTCGCTGTTACGCAGGTTTACACATTTTAATGCTTGTGTGCATCGGGAGTGTGTTTGGGAGGGGCTGGCCCTTTGCTGACTTTGTCCTGACATTCATTCCCACACTATATCAGGAGCGAAAGAGGGATGCATCACACGCCCCCTCCACATAGATCAAAGAGGGGTGCGCCACACTGCTGTGGGCTTACTTGAGAGACTACCAACATGAAAATACCACATCCCAGTCCTCAGTGGGGGGCCAGTCTGTAATTGTGTCTTGTCAGACCTCCAAAGTCCCTCTCACAGCTTCGTACCTGACATTTTCCTCCAATGAATTTATTTTTCATTCTTTGGTATTTTGGCAGCAGTGCCACTTGTGACCAAATTTAGCTCTTTTCTCCCACCATGTATACTGCGAGCCAATGATAAGTGTGGAAAAAAAATTGCACTTTGTATGAAAAGAGAAAAAGAAAACGAGTTACCCCCATCAAGAAAAGGTCACATCGAGCAACTGATGAACAGGCAAATGCACCACTGTTGTATCAGTTTGTGATTCATTGGTTTCTATGTGCCTCCCTGTAAAACACACAAATTGCCACAGAATTCCGAGAACTTCACTGTGAAAGAGAAAATCCGTATCAGTGATCCATATACAGAATCAGACTTTCCGTGAAGCAATTTTGTGTAATCAACCAAAACCAAGAAGGACATGTATGTGACATTGATTTTACACTAAAAGTCTCTTCTGCAGATGTTTGCATCAAATTGCATAAAATGCGACAGTTATATGATGAAACTCTTTTCCTACAACAAATATCCTGAGCTCTAACCACCATAATGCAGTTTTTAAACATTATATATAAGGCTCACTGTTGTTGGTTTTACGACATTTCACCAAGAAATACCTGGAATGTCTTAGCAGTGGATTAGATTAAACTGTTTTTCTTCCAAAATTTAGGCCATGACACATCCAAACGTTCATGCTGTAAGAAGGTGCAGTCAATCAATTGTGTTTCTATTTTTGGTAAAATAAAGAAACCTATATATTCATATTCACATCTTCTAATATGTTGCTGTTTTTCCAGCTGGTGGTGTTGTTATTCTGTTCCTTTATGTGTGTGTGTATGTACCCCTTTGACCTTGTGTTCAGTAGAAAGCGCTGCCGCCATTGTATATAAAGTTGATGGAAAGACGTGAGTGGACACAAATTGCCAAGGGCAGCGTGAATTGAGGTGTAGACACATTCAGAAATGTTTCCATTAGAGCAAAAAAAAAAAAAGTGTTTCCCAAGGCTTTAATACACAAATCTGAATGAACATACATGGACAATAAAAAAATGAGAAGGCTCTGGAGAAAAATAAGAAAAAAGAACCAGAGTTTCTGGTAGGTTTTGCAGTCAGTCACAGCCTGTGGCTGAGATGTCGGTGCGTTGGTTGGTAACTGACTTACAGCTAACGTCTGTACAGTTGGCACAATGGCCGTTAGGGGAAAATTAACTGAGGCTGAGACTGCAAAAACCATGGAGCTGCAGAAATTGTGAAAAAATTCACTTTGTTTTATGTTGGAACCGACCTGTATTGATGAAGCAACTAGGCTTGGCGGAGCTGGAAAGATTGCCTTCAGCCAGTGGCGAAACTGACTTCATGGGTACACTGACTCGCAGATATTTATTTTATCTTTTATTTTGTTCTATTTCTTATTTTATTGTATTCATTCAATATATAATTTTTCCCGTTCTCTCCCAGGTTTGAATACCCAATTCCCTCTACGCCGCGGCCCTTGTAACTGCTAACTTTTGTCCTGGGGAGGGTGTAGACAGACTGTGCTACTTTCATGGTACGAGATGTTGCTAGCTGCTGCTTCTCACCTGCCAGTAATGAGCTCTGTCAGGACGGTGTAACAGACAGGGTTCATGCTTTCCCCTGCGTTCTGCCCTCCACTTTGCTGCTGCGCTGACTGGCCGAGGAGAGCCTCAACTTCAACTTCAACTTCAACTTTAGTCCCTGAGGGGAAATTAACACACATAACACACACACACACACACACAGGTGTAGACACGCAAACTCAGGTATAAAACATACCTGAATGAACACCATCATCAGCCCCCAGTTGTTAAATGGAAAACTAGTCAGCATTTAACAGTTTCAGCCTGAGGAATAAAATAATTATTTCTCTTCTGGCGATGGCCAATCACCAGTAGCCAATATATTCATCCAATCATAAATCCAACAACAACTTCTCCTTCTCTTAGTAAGCTTGGCATAATTGCTAAATTCAGTCAGTCTCATCTCTATCCATTTTTACAGCAACACAAAATACAGAAACAGAAACAGAAAATGCACGCCACTGACAGTCTCACCTCAAACCCACACTGTAGGTAATCTTATATTGTTCAATACTACACCTCTGACTTACTGTAGTGCTCCTTGAAATCTCCCCGTACTAACATCCTGTATGTTACTGAGAGGACTGAAGATTAGCATATGACATGACAGATTACATTAAATCACGTCTGCGCTGTACTTTATGACATTAGCCTCTTAGCCCAGGCATACAGATGCATGCAAATGCTCCCCCAAACCCTCTTATTTAAATCTGCTGCATGACATGGCACCTTTGATATGATTATTAGTCATCTAAGCGACTTGACTTCACCCTCATCAGATAGGAGGTGTCAGCGAAGGTGAGAAATGATGGCCACTTTGAACATGAACCTTGACAAGCTGCGGTGAGACGCTGAAAAGCAGACGACTGACTGGAAATGTTATTGAACAAAGGGTGCATACGTGGAGAGATTCTTCTTACTCTGCCATACTCGCATAATTTACTCGTAAAATGTTTAAAACATTGGACAAAAAGTCTCACCGTCTTCTCAAATCTAAAAGAAGGAAGTTGTGAAGAATGTGGTTGTTCTTTTTCTGCTGTCCAACTCATTAGTAACAGAAGTCAGTCTGTCTCAGTCATAACTGCTGCCCAGATGGCTCTCCAATCTGCCCCGTGTAAAGAGTGAATCATCATAATCACACATAATCTGCTGTTTAACACATGCCTTTTGCTTCAATTTTTAAAATTATACACTACAGTAATACATAAATCAAACTCTTCCTTTTTTAGATCTGCAAGTGACACGGAGATTGTGAGTTATCACACTGTCTGAAAGAATTCAGCGATCTTGATATTTCAACCTCATTCCAATTGTCAGTCACATCCAGTGTTTGCATATAGTGATACCCACAGCTTCCTACTCTTTGGGGAGGTAGGGATTGTAGATACTTCTCTCCAATTATTCCCAGTGTCATCGGAGAAGCCCCCAACACCACTCGAGTGTCTTGTCTGTGCTCTCTGGTCTTTAATCTTAATTATAAAGCTATCATTACAGCATGAACCCTGGGCTGCCAACAGTGGAGCCCTGGGCTCATCTGCTCTGAATCAATCAAACTAAGTTCTGCACTAGAGGACTTTTTCTCTTTTTTCAATCAGGTCATTTTGATTCTCCCTTATCTCATTTTCATAATTATGCTTGTCCCCTCTCTAATGGAGTGAAAATTCTCTACCTCCCGAAGCTTTACACGGTCAAGTCTGAATATTTAAACTGTGTTGCAACCTTGAACATCTGACCTTGCTTTATAACTTTGAGACAACAACTGTTTTTATTTTTTGGTAGCAGGCAGTGCTTCAGTGAATAATCCAAAAGATCAGAATTTGTTCCCTGCAGTGCTTGTTAATAGAGCCTTGTTAATAGTGGAGGATGAGACAAGAACAAAATAACTTCAGCAGTTTATTGTTTATGAGAAGGTGTTAGATATGGAGTTATGTGTCTGTGAAACGCCCTCATTCACACTCAAATTGTCAGCTTCTGCTGTAAATCAAGGCAGTAAAATTGGATGACAGAGAGAAAGTTGGCAGGAGCCAATGACAAATTCTCCCTATCTCAAACGCAGCTGACATCTTAAAGCTGTGATCAAGTGGAATGATCAGAGACGTTCAGTACTCCATTGAGAAGTATAGTATGTGTGTGTGTCTGTGTGTGTGCGGGGGGGGGGGTTCTAGTGTCAGGAGGTTTATTTAAAGTCAGAGTAAAATTAAAATGAATGGGGGGGGGAGGGGTAGAAATGGTTTGTAATAACACTTCAGTTCCAGTGGCTACACAGGAAGTTAAGGCTGACGTGGTTAGCCGTTACTTGGCCCTGTCTGCGATTTCAACACTCCTTACCCCATTCTGTGTTGTGATTTGAATCATGGTGTAAAAATACAGAGTTACAGAGTTTATAGGACTGCCCGTTGCTGTGAGGTTTGGCAGTCTGGTCATTCGCTGTCGCCACATCTGGAGCTGAGAAAGAGAAACGGCTAACGCTAGCTAGCCTCCTCCCTTAAATAATGCAGTGTTGTAGTAGGTGTTGATAGAACATGAACAAAAAGTTACATCTAGCGGGAGCCAATGCTAATGTTGGAAAGCTAGGCTAAAAGCTTCCACTTTGAGTGCTAAAGCTAGTTAGCCTAGCTTTCTAGCATCCACTTTTCTTGTGGAACATAAGCTATGCTAGCTTCCACGTTATGAGTGCTCTCTTGAGTTGAACACGCTAACTAGCTAGCCTACTTTGCTAGCTCCCATTTTTGAGTGGAGGCTAGTTTTTTTTTTTTTTTTTACCTTGCTAGCTTCCACTTTGCTTATTTAATACAAAGCTAATAGCACAAATCCTTCCAAATGTTAACTGTTGTGAAGGACAGATAGCTTAAACCACCGCTGTGTGAGCCTCTTAGAAACAGGATAAAGCGTCTTAGGGTACGCAGCGGGCCAATGACATGCTCCAGTAAGAACGCTCCGTGTGACAGTGTGTCTCCTAGCAACGCTGACCCACAAACGTCTCTCAGCTGCTGCAAAAGGAAACCTCCACCGAGAGGCCTGAAGCTTAGACGCTGTGTCAACAGATAACAACAGTTCCTCTTTTGTTATGTGCACAGTAGCTGAAGTATTGTTACGTTCGATATTGTCTTGTTCCAAAAGTGAGGGAGAATTAAGATTCTCTTCTGTTCAGTTTAAAAAAAAAAAAAAAGTTTATTCTGTTGTGAAAGTAGCTTTTGTTCTAAAACTTACTTACCAATTAACTGTGAGATTATTGGTACAGTTCTAGTTCATGGTAAACATCAAGAGTGGGACATAATCTGTTCATTTTTCAAAATGTAGTATGCACCAATCATCCTTTGGTCTCTAGTCATAATTCACAAAAGATACAATATCCAGGTATAGAGATACAGTTCAACAGATAGTGAGCTTAGAAACTTTCGGTGGAGAAACTCAAACGGAATCCGACACAAAGACAGCCTGTAAGTCACATCATTCATCATTAAAGACGATGAAACAGATCAAAGAGTAGATGAATTGAGCTGTTCAGCTTTCAACAGGCGCTGCAGGTACAGTATTGCGTCCCTCTGTCCATGCCACATAGCCATAGCACAAAGGGAAAAGAGCCTGACAAGTGAGCATATGACAGAGAAGATTATGTTGAGTCCATAGGTCACATTTCTTTAATGTGCAAACCCTCCGAAATACCTTTTATTGCTGTCTGGGAGAAAGTGAAAGCCTTAGTTTAATGCGATAGAATGGAGGTCCTCATTGGTTTTAAAATATGCAAAGAAGTACATGCTAACATTAACCACTGCCTACATTATTTATCCTCCTGAAAAGTGTTTTATCAGCACTAGGCCTGCTTTACTTTACTTTTAAATATTCAAATTAGAGCGGAACTAAAATATCTACCATGCAAGAAAATAGCTCTTTTACTTTTTGCTTTTAAAATTAAGCTCACAATTCTCATATGTTTGATTAAAATGGTTTGGTTTATTGCAAATCCTGTAGATCTGCATTTTTTAAAGGAATTGCCTAAGGCCTAACCACCCACAGTAATCAATATGTTTTTTCTGTGTGGCTTGAAATACTTGAAATAATTGTTCAACTTCTGCTCATAGTCTCAGACACTCCGTTGTGACTGAAAAAGTGACAAAATAATATAAAGACCCTCAATGTTCCTGTTTTGTTCATCCACACGGTTATACTGAAATATGAGAACTCCAAGATTACTATGTGATGCGTGTTAAACATAGTCCTTGTGTTTCACTTTAGTTCCACTTTTAGCAATGACTTCAAATCTACTTCAGAATGTTTGTGAGACTTGAGAGTGAACGTGAAAATGTACTAAAGGAACGGTATCAAAGTGTGTGTGTGTGTGTGTGTGTGTGAAAGATTTTTAAGCACGCTATGTTTTTCACAGTAACACCATAAGGTCATAAACTAACAGATTCATCTTTCACAAGTTACTTTGTGTCTATTTCTTCGTCTTTAGTGGTTGATTCGTTCCCTGATGTGGACTTTATTTACATGGCAGGAGGTTTTAGAGGGAGAGGGAAAAGCTTTTACTGTGGTTTACATTGGCCGTGTATCATTGGGCTTACTAAAAACTAAAGAGCTGTTCCTTGCTTTTTAGCACTCAATCTTTTCCCCCGCTCTTTATTCCCTAACACCCATCACAAATTTGGTCTGGTATGTGACTGCTAATTTATCCTTTCAATGTATGATATCCTGTCATCTCCTCATTTGTCCCTGAGTGTTTCTAATCTGAGATAATCCCAGTCAAATCCTTTGATTGTGTGTTTGGACCTGATCCATCTCTAAAGAAGCAATTTAATGGGCTTCATGGCACTTGGTGTAAAGTCATTTATCTAGTGGATTGGATGTGAATGCTTGTTTTAATAAGTGCTCTTCATGAATAGTAGGAGACGTGCCATTTAATTAGGCAGAGTGTAGACCTATCCCATCCCCAAAACTTCTGCAAGGTTTTTTTTATTTGGAGCTGAGGGCTTTGTTAGAGACGGTGTGGAAATTTTTTTTAATACAGATTTTAAATCTTTTTTTGTATGAAAAAAACCCAAACTGTGATCTGGTTGGTTGTGAAAGGTTTTGACATTGATTCTAAGTTGTGCAGGGCAATATGAACAATATAAACCTTGCTAGTAATAGAAACCTATTTCCTTGTTATGAAAAATAAAAATGTTTTATCTGTTACATTGCTTAATAACGTATTAACAAGTCACAAAAGCAAAGCAATCTTTGAGCAAATATATGGCAGGCCTTTAGGAACAGACAGCCCATTTCCTAAAATAGACACAGCAGGCTTGGTTTAGTCAGCTAAACACACCACATGCTATTGTTTTAGTATCAAAAGCCAGATAGATATGCAGTTTACAATGAAAACAATGATAGATTTACCATAGAACTTTTTTTAAACAGTGGGTCTTTGATTTCACAGAGAAGTAAATAAAAGCAGGCTTCTTATTTCTATCTGATGACTGATGGCAATTTTGTCGGCTGAAATGACAACTGCCGCTAGCAGATTTGATCAGCTGTAGATATCTAGCGTTAGCCAATTACCTATCGCTGAAGTTGGTTGAAAACTTCAGCAAACTTTTCAGTGTTTCCAGCTGAGTTATTTCCAAACAAGAACCCTGTAAAAAGGGGTCTTAAATACAGCGGGTAAAATAAGTATTGAACACGTCACCATTTTTCTCAGTAAATATATTTCTAAAGGTGCTATTGACATGAAATTTTCACCAGATGTCGGTAACAACCCATGCAATCCACATATGCAAAGAAATCAAACCATAGATGTCCATAAATTAAGTTGTGTGTAATAATGTGAAATTACACAGGGAAAAAGTATTGAACACATGACGAAAGGGAGGTGCAAAAAGGCATGGAAAGCCAAGACACCAGCTGAAATCTATCAGTAATTAGAAAGCAATCCTGCCACTTGTCAGTGCAAATTAATATCAGCTGATTCAGTCCCAACTGATGGCCTATAAAAAGGTGTCTCATCACCAAGGTGTCACACAAGAAACATCTCATCATGGGTAAAACCAAAGAGCTCTCTCAAGACCTTCGCAACCTTATTGTTGCAAAACATACTGATGGCGTTGGTTACAGAAGGATTTCTAAACGTTCCAGTGAGCACTGATGGGGCCATAATCTGGAAGTGGAAAGAACATCATTTCACAATAAACCGGCCACGGCTAGGTGCTCCTCGCAAGATTTCTGACAGAGGAGTGAAAAGAATTTTCAGAAGAGTTGTCCAAGAGCCAAGGACCACTTGTGGAGAGCTTCAGAAAGACCTGGAATTAGCAGGTACAACTGTTTCAAAGAAAACAATAAGTAATGCACTCAACCACCATGGCCTGTATGCACGCTCACCGCGCAAGACTCCATTGCTAAAGAAAAAGCATGTTGAAGCGCGTTTAAAGTTTGCTGCACAACATTTAGACAAGCCTGTGAAATACTGGGAGAATATAGTCTGGTCAGATGAGACCAAAATTCAACTCTTTGGATGCCATAATACACAGCATGTTTGGAGGTCAAATGGCACTGCACATCAGCCCAAAAACACCATACCAACAGTGAAGTTTGGAGGTGGGAACATCATGGTGTGGGGCTGTTTTTCAGCATACGGCACTGGCAAACTTCTTATAATTGAAGGAAGGATGAATGGAAAAATGTACCAGACATTCTTGATAAAAATCTGCTCCCATCTACCAGGATGATGAAGATGAAACAAGGGTGGACATTTCAGCAAGACAATGGCCCAGCCAATCACCTGACTTAAATCCAATAGAAAATCTATGGAAAGAACTAAAGATCAGAGTTCGTAGAAGAGGCCCACGGAAACTTCAAGATTTGAAGACTGTTTGTGCAGAAGAATGGGCAAAAATCACACCTGAGCAATGCATGTGACTAGTTTCTCCATACAGGAGGCATCTTGAAGCTGTCATTACCAACAAAGGCTTTTTTACAAAGTATTACATTTTCAGTAAGCATGTTCAGTACTTTGTCCCTGTCATTCCATTTTATTACACATAACTTTAATTTCTGAAATTATTTATTATGGTTTCTATGTGTGGATTGCATGGGTTGTTACCGACCATCTGGTGAAACTTTCATGACAATAGCACCTTTTAGAAATATATTTACTGAGAAAAATGGTGACGGTTTAATACTTATTTTACCTGCTGAATGCTCATGATGGATACGTACTTGATATAGTGCTAAAAGACTGAAACTGAAGCTACACGTTCCAGGCAGAAAGTCAGCATCCTCACCAGCTGTAGAAGACATGGAAATAAAGACACAGTATTGCCCTTGTATTACACGGTAGAGCCATGAGAATATGCTTTGAGAATGATAAGTAAACCAACGGGTTTGATAAATATAATGCTATTTCAGGAACGCAAACTTCCCCAAACAGGGGCAGGACAGAGCTGCTAATGTTGCTCTAGACTTATGCTGTGATGTTATAGTCTTAATTTAGGGGTTTTGTAGCATAATGTGACCCCACAAAATGATGTAGTTTGATAATGATATTACTACCTAATGTAGTAAGCTTTCTTTACTTGCTAACAGACTGGCTAGATAGATTTTACTTTTTTATTTATTGCTTTACTATAAATGCTATAGAATTATATATTATTATTCATACAATTTTTGGTCAATTCAGATAGATAATTTCAAGCTTAAGGAAATATTTAAGTTTAATGGAAATAATAACTTAATTTACTTTAAACATACTCAGTCATCAACTGAAAAAAAAGTTTACATTTCACTGAGCTGTAGGCTGGTAAGTGAACAAATGATTTTGATATTTGTATCCACTCAGTATGCAGATAGATGGGGAAACTCCAAAATCTGTTAGTCATTTCCCAGCAGTGAGCATACATAATGGTTTGTTGCAACACAGAGTTGTTTTTAGGACAGAAATCTCCTCCAATACATGCTCCTCCTTCATTATGAAATCATACCAACCGTATACTATTTTCCCATAAACAAAGCAATACATGTGGCTGGAATGAAAGAGAATCTACCTTGTGGTGCATCTCACTCATCCATTTCTCACTCTCTCTGCTTCTATGCAGTCTTTAAAGTTCACTTGAAAGTTGTACTTTTTTTCCCCATTTGGCTTCCTGTCCTGACGTGCCCCAGTGTGCAGCTGTGATTGGCTGCTCATTCTCACAACTTCCTCAAAAACAAAAACACAGAGCGATCAGCTGACTGCGTGTGCAGTAATAGAAAGTGTAGATATACGGTAGTAAACCTATGTTCTGACACACTGATTTGTCTCTAAATGTACATATAACCCCGGCGAGAGAAAACAAAGGGATGTGAACAGGAAGTGGAGGAAACAGCTGGTATCTGGAAATACTCAGAAGTGAGTGGAAGGAGTCGTCTCGCAGTCACAACAAAGAGTGAAATATGGGCAGTGTGTACCAACCTTTATCTTCAGCAGAGTCATGCAGAAGTTTATCCATAGGTATGTATGTTGTCATGAAGTGTCCTTTCCATTTCAAGGTAATTTACACTTAAGAATAGATTGCATTTCTACATTATTGGCAGGAATCGAATTACTATGTGTACTTTCTCTTTCACCCAAACTGAAACCTGGGCCCGTATCTGTAAAGCATCTCAGAATCCGTCCTTCTAATTATGTTGAAATTTGAAGGAAGAACTTAGAAAACATAATAATCAAATAATATTGGTGAATTTGTTATTTAGGTTATATATACATAAATGATGGTGAAATGAATAAGTAGCTGGCTTTAATAGCCTAATTAATCATATTTACCATTTACATAGTAGGCTGTACATAAGCTAACAGTGGTAAGCCAGTTGTGTGGCCTAAAACAGAAAGTGCAAACAATTAAAAAATAGCAGTGAACTTGGCTCAGCCCTCGCATTGTTTTACAATGCCTATAATAATGCCTGTAAATGAGGAGTAGGCACGCGCAGCAATAATGTTGCAGCTCTGATACCTACAAAGTAGCTCAGCTTGGACTTGGAAACTTCAGATTTCTAACAGAAGGCCTGGGTTACAAATTGGAGGCATGGATGTGGGCATTTACCAAGTAGAGAGGGTCTAATGAAAGACGGTATTGAGTTGCATTGTGGGGAATTAACCTCTGCTGTTTTGATTTTGATCATTTTTATTTACTATTATTTATTATTTACTTATGTGTCTACTCATTACAGTTGGATGAAATATTAGATATTTCTATAAGCAACAATATAGGAATATGAACACACCTCTAAAACATTACAAAATACAATGTAATTTAAATAAATAGATGATTAACAGATCATTTGCTTGCATGAAGCTTGTGGAAATGAATAAATCCACACATTATCTGCTGCCCCATGTAAGCTATCAAAGTTCAATCCACTACTGCTAAAATTATGATCGTTGCAGGCCTAAATCATAATTTTTTGCAAAGCTGCACTTCCTCTGTTGTTTTAAGGTTGTGGGCACATCCGTTTTTGCAGAGCTCATGTGCTTGTTTTCCATCCTGTAAAAGTCAGTCACAATAATTATGATTTTTTTTTTTTTTTTTTTTTTTTCAAACCAGGCCAATTTCCTTCTCTGAGATGCTTGATAAAAACAGACGCAGGTCCAGTATGAAATATGCCTTCATACATAGATTCTAAATGTAGGCTACTGTAGGTGTATCATTTAAAGTAACCTGCTGTAAATGTGTAAATCCCTGCTTCCATGTAGAGGTGCTCTAGGCCTGCGCTTGGAAGTCACGACAGCCGCGGTGTTAACTTACCAGTCCCCCAACCCCCACCCAACCCCACCCCCCATTGTAGCCAGATGGCTGTCACACAGGCGGTTCCTCGCCCAGACCATGCTGATTTCCCATCATTCTTTTGTTAATGAGGTCGTTAGCAATGCAGCGGACAATTAAATTATCTCAATCTGGCATTTTCCTCATTTGTTTACTGTATAGTGTACTGTACAGTGTTTTAGACTCAGCAAGTAACACTGCTCAGTTTGACTGCCTTCTGCTTTCTTATGATTCATGTCTGTGATACTGTGCAGCAGGGAATTAAAACATCACTGACTGCCCACCACTGAAGCCATCTTCAGACAGTAAAGTAGTGTAAACAGAGCTCTCGACAGAGTTTGTGTTGGTACATTCTCCTCTATGATAGTGGGAGATCGGCGTCTCCAACTGACGAGCTTTGTTTTAGTACATCATCACCCTGTATGGAAACAACACAGCCCGGAGCTGCTGCTACTGCCGCTGCACAGACGAAGTTTTGTTTTGCTGTTAAAACGTGTAGAGAGGGTGACTTCAGCCAGTTAGTCGAGCGCTCACCTTCATATGAAACGCTGCCGAACACTGACACCGCTGACAGTTAATTATGGGAGTCACAGATCACCCAGACGTGTCAGCTCGGCTACGATTGACGCGCCGCATGTTTACATCTCTGTTGTAATGTTGTTTTCTAGTTATTTTCTCAGCAGCAGTGCATCCGTTATTTAGCTGCACAAGTGCCTCGGGGCTTGCCATAATGATCGTAAAAGCAGTACAGATTCGGGGGAATGAAATGTTAAAAAGGACTTGTGGGTATAATTGGTGAACCTGCCATCACAGTAACTTTGGAAATATTTTCGGTCAGGCTGTTGAAACACGTAGACTGCCTGTTAGCTAGACTGTCATACTCTATATGTATGGCTCTGCATGGCTCCATTATTTTCTGCAAACTCTCCTACACATACAAAGTTATTCTGACAATGAGTGAAAACCAACTAAACCTGATAGCTTGTTAGACAGGCAGACGGAAAGGAAGCAAACATATGAATTTTGACACACAGTAGTATTTGGAAAGTACCTCACTGGAAGGATTTCCATTTTTAGGCCAGGCGGTTGGTGTCAGTAGCAGGCAGGTAAAGGAAGTGGCATCTAGACACACCACACATTTATCTAAAAATGCCTAATTTTTGACATGACCAAAATTTGTGCTGAGAAAAAAAAAAAAAAGTTTATCTGGTTTTTCTTATTACAGCTTGTCTCAGAGATATTAATACAAGGTGAGATATATGCCTGGTCAGTAATAAAATCTGCTTACACAGAATCTGATGGGCTACATTAAAAACTCACCCTTTGATTAAAAGATTTTTCATCTGAAGATAGATTTTCACCTGAAGCAATCCGGTTCAACGAGAGGCCCAAAAGAGACAGGAGCTTCTGAGGCAGCAGTTTATCCCCCAGTCAGGCGAGCGCACAGATGACAGCTAGCTCTCACTGCTGTCTCCCAATGTTTTTAATGGGATGAAACCAACAAATCTGGCTTCTAGCTACTGTCCAATATTTAGCTTCAAAAATCCTCACTGATGGAGATATTGGTGAACTTTGCTGTTTAAATCAGAGATGCTGGTTGCAGCACAAAGGAGCATACAACTGTGAATAGATCTAGTGGCTAACCCCAGCCCTGGGCTAGGACCACATGTCTGCCAACTAGCGCTTGATATCCCACTGCTCACCTTTCATGTCCACTCCTAATTGAACCGGGACGGATCATTTTACTGCAAGATATTAGGCATCGTTTCAGCTGTGACTTCAAAGCAGCTGTTGTAAGTTGTGGAGGCAGCAAACAATGTGTCGTCGTTAACAATTAACTACCCCAGATTCTTCTTTTCACCCTATTGCCAAACACAATCTTACATCAGGCCAGGCTTTGGCACATTTTGTAAACCGTGTTTGGATTAGTCTCTCAGATGTTACCACACTGAAACCAGGACCTGTATTTATCAAGCATCTTTAAATCCTGTTCCTGTAGCCACTCTCTAAAGCATACCCGACTTTATCATGGAGACCATAAACTCTGTAGGGAACTGTTCACTACGGTAACAAGCCTCGGTACATGGGACGCCAGCTCTACCAGCTGAGCTAACCGGGCACCCTATTTTTTGTTTTGTCTTTTTGAAGCCAATGGAGCTGCCCCTGCTGGCTATTAGAGAGAATGCAGGTTTAAGACATGACTGCATTTGCTTGACTTCCCAAAAGCTCTGTCCACTAATTATATACTGTCAGTGGTCTCATCAGCCTCGTTTTTAATGAAATGTTCAGATTAACTTTGTATTACCTTCACCCATCCTTTAGGAGTTGGTAGAGACCAAACCAGAGTTAAATGTAGTGAATATTATAATAATAATAATATATACACCCAGGGTCAGATCTAGAAAAGTATTCATGGCATGCCAGAGGGTGGCATGGAGGGGTGGCAGAAATATATGCTGATTTAATTACAATCGCATAAATCTATATTTTTTTGGAAAAGCCCCCATATGAAGTATTGGTACAACATTACGTCATAGACATAATAGAATGCAGATATCTAAAGGTGCCGTTAGAAATCAGTACATTTATTTATTTAAGACATTTTTCCAAATACATGTCTTTTTTCATTACACTTATCCCTATCACTTTGTCTAAAATGTGTCCATAATAGATCATTAAGTTTCTGTATTGTATCATGTTATTTTTGGAATTAATCTAGATTAATGTGTTAAATTTGACAGCATTTGACACCAAACTGGGGTAGCAGCTGGGATGGCCATGCATTTTTTTATGGCACTTCTCTAGATTTGCCCTTGCATTTACCAGGTTGCCAGAAACACAACTCCAAATGAATGCTAATGTCACTGGTTGTGTAAACAACTGTTTGCTAGCACGATCTACATAAAAAAAACTTCAATATTTTGAATATAATATATATATTATATTCAAAATATTGAAGTTTTTTTGACCATTGATGCCATTGTGGATCACTGGAGATGGTAGTCCTATAACTAGAGAGACACAGGCTTGTACCTCTCTTATTTTTTTTTTTTTTTTGTTTTGTTTTTTGTGTATTGATTTGTCCATAGGTTGACCATTTGTATCTTATAGATGTCTGAGCTACTTTAACTAACTAAGAGTTGTAGCCTCAACTGCAGTTTTGGTAACCCTGGTGAACTGCACAGTGTAAAATAACAAACATACAGTGCAGTCCACTCTGTAGAAATTGTGATTTAAAAGAAGATACCAGCCACTAAAATCTCCAAACTCTCTGTATTGTTGTATGCATATAACAGATTGGCCCATCTGAGATTGCTGTATGGATGATGTGGGAGGACAGCATTTACTTTATTGTGTCATCTCTATATTGAGGCAGATTAGATTTATATGTATTCTCTATATTGCTTTTAACCTATCAAGAAAACCATTCTAATGTAAGCCACTGGGTTATTTGGTAAAGCCCTGTCAATTTAATCTTCAATCGGTTCTTAAAGGCTCGGTCATAGTAAAGCAGTAAAAATGTAGACACACAGTCCTCAGAAAATGGGCAGTTACTGGGTATTGAGAATTCAGTCTGATGACCTCTGACATCTGGGGGAGCCAATTTGCAAAATCTTCTTCTGAGGCTTTAATCATTATTACATCCTTTTGGTCTGAATTAACAGAATGAAGAAAATAATCTATACCTGCTTCTTATTTTACATGTGAATCAAATAATGGCACCATTAGCAAAGGAGAAAACAAACCAAATAACAGACAAAATTCTAGTGAAAATAATCTTTAAATTTGAATTTCATTTCTCATTGTCATTCTCGCTTCTGGCACTGTTGTGTTAAATGTCTTGTCAGGAATGTCAACCTGCTACAATTGCTTTTAAAGCCCAGATTCACTTTGCCACACTCCCAGTGGGAACAAAATAAAGGTCTAATGCTCGAGGGAGCTGTACAGAGAGTGTTGAATGCTGTAATAGGAAATACGTTGCAGTATAAGTTGGTCTTACTCTAAAGAAAATACAATGTTGTACATCTTTGTTAAATTTGAGTCAATTAACAATTTCATGAGCAGCAGTGAATCTGAACATGAATTAGCCTTTGATGCAATGTGAAATCAGTGCTAAACCGTTCATAACCCCTATCTTCTCCTCTTCTTCTACAGAGATGTCAGAGTGCTTTATATGCAGGGATGTTGAACTTAAAGCCAGTGACCCACTGAGGAAATTCTGTGACTGCAAGAATTTACTTGCCCATCACGTGTGTCTGTCCACATGGATCCAGAGGGTAAGAAAGACTTTCCATGTAGGGAACCTTGATATTTAAAATTTAAGTCTGGCCTTCTTTCCTCATCAGCCATTTGTCACAATGTGAAGGGAGAAAATGTCTGTGTTGGATTTCTAACACAGAATAAATGTGTTTGCCATGTTAGAATTCCTTATTGAGACAAAAACGTTGCTGTTTGCCTCAAGGTAATGAGTTACCTTTCAAATAGTAATACCAATTAGTTTTAATGAGGGTTGCTAACAATGATAACACGTCATCGTTATACATTTGAAACACAGGGGCTGAAAGAGTGAGAAGTGCCTCATAATGGACTGGCAGGATTCCAGGAAGCTATCATGCACCTGACACCTGTCACCTACTGCAAAATGGCTCATTAACATCTGTAGCACTCCTTGAACCAGTAGTGGTATCGATACATTGCCTACTGATGTGGTGTTTTTGCACTGCACCTCCAAAAAGATCACTTTACACTCTTCTCAGTTAATGAAATGTACGTTTCTGTAGGTGGCATACATTTCTCTTCCTCTTCAGTCATGGTGGTTATTGCTGCTCATGCTAATTACTCTTCCTCCATTAATTCCCAGCCAACTGCTGTTGCTGCTGCCAGAATTGTAAAAATGTATAATTGCCTCTGTATAAGTATTTTCCCAGAAGTAAAAAGTAAAAGCTAAAAAGTAAGGGAAGAGGTGTGTTGATGTGGAAATGTAAATGTAACTGCACATTTGTACACTTCAGCTGCAATGTTTCACATAAGTCATAAACCTCTGTATGCAAATGAGTTGTTATGTCACATGACATGAAAATGCACTTCAGGAGTGTGTTAGTTTGCACGGACAGATTATATACTGATACACAGATATAATGTAAATCACTGTTCAACTAACTGAAAGAGCATCATAATAATAGCATTATGACACTGGAAGCAATGGTTGAAGGCACTGGGCAATGTACAATATTCGGTAAAATAAAGCTCCATTAATCCCTTCTTTCTATGAACAGTAACAGTGAATGTGTAATATGAAAAGGGTCGCTTCTAGTCCTGAACTTATGTATTACCCAATTCTGCAGTTATGCAGCAACTTTACTGTTTTGGTTCACCACTCTTATCAATCCTGTTTCAACAGCAGCTGGCAGCTGTAATCAGCAGCTGTTATCAAACTCAGATAGACCCATAAACTATGGACACCAAACAGCAGGCGGACAAAGTTAGCTACTAGCTGGTGAACATAGTGGAGCATCCAGCAATGAAGAGCCAGATATGTTTCTCAGTAGAGACAAAAACAGACCATATCCACTTTACAAAGGCATAATAGGTCAAACATATGTGATATTTAGCTTGTTGTAGAGTTCAACTGTCCCCAAACCAAACAGATTCAGCATTAAGTATGAGGTTAAGCTGCCAGTTCAAAATAGAGAGCCAGTCGAAGGGTAGTCCACCAATTTCACTTGTCAAGATTAGTTGCCTAGTTGTGGGGAGGACAAACTGTTGTATATAGTTTTATGTTGCTCTGGGGGACCTTTGTTAAGCCTGAGAAAACAACGCTGATGAGGTCATCAGAGTTATCTAGGCTTGGGCTTTGAGACAACAGTGTTTTTTTAACACAAAAGATTGTGTTACAACGTGGGGGCATGGAGTTGTGTGGGCATTTAACAGGCAGGGAGGGTCGCCTTGTGGGAAGTGTAGTATCCAGAATTTATGGAGCTTCATCCATAATAGGTACTTCAGGTCAGGATAGGAATCTGGTCTACCAGTTTTGACCATTATGTTTTAAATCTGTATCTTGCAAGTCACCCAGCTTTATATAAGTGCAGTACTAAATCTCTCGAGTACCACTTTGACTGGAGAGCCAAAGAGCAGATCATCTGAAAATTAATTCAATCTGTGTCACTTATGCACTTTTGTGCTGTACAGTATCTGTACTATCTGCTCCCATACGAGGCACACACAGAGTGCAAGTCTAAATGATAACATCTAGATCTAATTCTGTAGCAGAATATACTGTATCTGTAAGCCAATACACTGTGCATAATATATGAATTAGTTATTATCACATACAATCATTGTATGTGAATCAAGGATAAAATGTGTGTCTGCTGCTGAATCGTTTGCTGTTGTGCCGTCCACTCCTGTAAGCTTTGGGTCTCTTTGGATACTCCACAAGTGGTAGACAACATGCTACAGCAGACCTTTCATCTGCACCACCCAGCTGTCAGAGTGAAGAGCCACTTCCATTAAGTGTGTGTCTTCCCACTATACAATTATATACAGACACACAAACTCAGGCTCATGAAGCACACACACACACACACACACACACACACACACACACACACACACAGAACCCAGCTCTCTGCTGAGAGTGTGTGCTGATGCTACAAGACTACTTTAGTTTTTTGTGTGTGAGAGAAGCAGACAGAGAGAAAGAGGGAGGGAGAAAGCGAGAGTGTGTGCGACCTTTTAGAGTGCTCAGGGTAGGGAGCCCCTTTCCCTTTTACGGAGCAGAAATCAGCAATTGACCTGTCACTTTTGCTCTGATAGCCATCTCTGGAAAGCAGGTCATGCACATATGTCTAAAGTGCCTCTTAACCGCATTTTATGAAGCCAGAAAATGTAATCCAATAATGATTTGACTTGCGAGAGAGAGAGAGAGAAAGAGGGAGAGAGAGCGAGCGAGAGAGCCAGCTGGGAGTGATAGCATGCACTGTTACCAGTGCTAAAAGCAGCTTGAACAAAAAAGGGCAAATTCCACGTCCTTATTTAATTTCACCCACAACAGTATCACACAGATGTTGTCACTAAACAGCGGGCAGGCTGAACTCAAAGGCAACAAAACGGCACTGGCATTCATTTCCACAACTGTTGATACATACTTCAGCGTGTTTGCAGTAGAGGACTATCTGAATGATTATCATCTGCACTGAGGCAAACCATACGCTATCTTTTTTTAGACTGCCTCATTTGTGCCCCCCCTCTCCTTCCCAGGTTCCCAAAGACAAATAGCATGGCACAAAACTAATTAGTAACCAGGAACTAGTTAGGAGATGCCCTTTGAAAAACATGTCCTGAGGCAGGATTTAAATATAGGGACAGAGTCAGTGACTGAGTGTGCCTAGGAGATCCCGGCCTCCAGGCGCAGCAGCACTTTGACCCCTGACCCTCATTATAGGGAGTGCATTCCTAGAGGGGTGAAACCCCTCACAGCACAAAGTACAAGGGCATGGGAGGACTGTATGGCTCGTACTGCACCAGCCGAGTGTGGCCTGGTGTGTCTCACTGCCCAACCCAACGACGGCTTGAGAATATACAGAGCAAGGACGCAGGCTTTTGGAAAGTAATGGTATACACTCGCTTTCCCGACAGATAAATCTGTTTTTCATTTTTATACATCTGGTTTCACTCTATTGAAGTTAATGGGAATAGTATTCTGCAAAAAATTGCTCTTCAAAATTTGTCATCCCATCCATCTGAAATAAAATACACTGTTACGGGGGAAAGAAGTGAGAAGAGGGTTTATGAAACTGCTACCATTGCTAGCTATATATAGCATTGATTCAGTGGAGAGTGAAGCACTGACCAAATTGTGAACAGATACAAACATAAATTGATCAGTTTATATACTGACATGTATTAGACATGTTTTTCATATGTGACGGAAGTGTTTTTGTGTGTGTTTATGTCAGAAAGCATGCCCTTGACTGTGAGCATGCATGCCTATATTTCCCTTTAATTACGAGTGGTGTGAATAGTGAGTTAAGCAACCCCCCTCCATCCCACCCCACCATCTCTCACTCTGTCTATCTCTCATGGGTTGATTCTCATCACTGCAAACAGACTTGGTTTACATTCATTAGCCCAACACTCACAGCAATCAGGCCACAGTGCCAGGGGCAATGGTCCTCTTTATAAAATCACATTGCCTAATAGCAATGTTCTATAATTATATGCCATTAACATCTATCAAAATGTGCTCCTACATGCCATGCATATTAGCAGTGGATTTGGCAGTTTGTGTTTGTACAAATGCTTTTCCTGTTATTAGCATCTTCAGATAGTTAGCACCAGCTTGAGGAGTTTTGCCAACTTGTTATTTTTGTTTCATGTGCAGTTCTGTCATGGGAAGTGTTACATGAAGTGCATGCATTAAAACAGCATCTAGTTATGTATGTATAACAAGTGATTACTACGGTGGCCCAGAGGTGCAACACAAAACTACATTGGACAATACACAATAACAAAACAGAATACATAACAACAATATGAAATGTTGTTTTTTCTTATTTGTTGTTGTGTTTGGAGACGTGTGTTCTGAACTATACAGGTTTTTTAGCACTGTAATTAAATTAGCATTATTATGTATAATGCACCTTTGGGTTAAAGATGCAATCACAGTTCCCAAACAAACATAATTAGTTTATTGATCAAAACACAAACAAATGATTTGTCACTCAGGCATGTCATTCTGCAGCAGGTCCAGCTTTAGAACTGTTGTTTTGATGTTTTACTGTCACTAAATTAGTTTTAAATATTGTTTCCTTACAGGGATGTGGGAGTGAAGACAGGCTGAGATGCATTGTCTGCAAAGCCAAGGTAATTGTATTGATGTATTTGTGTTTTGAGAGGGGGGGTATTATAAACATTCAGTGAGATATCTGATGATGTCTCATTCTTTTAATCTTACCGTGTGAAATGTAGGTAGCAAGCATTTAAACAAACACCATTTAAGTCATTAAACAGTGGCTGCATCTCACAAAACAGATTTAAACAGAGCAGATCCATAATACTAATGAGCAATCAGATCTTTGTTTTGCTCGGTGATTTAGCTGATTTGCCAGCAGTTGTGTTGCTTATGAGCTGTAAGCTGTCTTTTATTCCTTATTATTGCAGCAGAACACTCGCTGCGGAAAAGGAGGGAGAAACATTACAATATTTGGCAAAGGATACAAGCCATGTAATGACAAAATCTGTATTCATTTCATGAGCAGAAATTAATCACGCTTTCCTGTGGTACATTCTTAATGCAAATTTTCCGTCAACACATTGTGCCTTGTGTTTGTGAGTTTATTCGTATGAAATGGTGGAGCTGATGTGTCATCACAGATGGGGTTGCATGCTGGATAAGGTGGCCGCATTACTAACCATCTCAGATTAGGAAGTATGCTGTTGATGTGTTGTATGTATTCATGCTTGTGCAGTGGGTCAAAGCTGACTACTGAGTGTTTTATTCATTGTTTGCTCTACAGCGGCAGGTTGAAAATGTGATCTTTGCTGTCTGTTCTTGTGTGTATGTATGGGACGGATCCACTCTGTGGAAGAAAATGTCACAGTAACTCTGCCGACGACCTTTCAGGATTTTAAGATATTTTAAACATGAAATCATGTGCGTACACAGATTCACACACTAATGAAAGTTAAATGAAACATTTAGTCTGCGGGGAAGTCTCCATTGGTTGTTGTTATTCATCTAGGAATTTGTGTTTTTCTCCGTTTGGGGGCAAAGAGCAATTGGTCCCGAGTGTGATGTTGTTTTCTTTTAGCACACAACATGTCTCTGTTACATACAGCTGGATATGGTTACCCACAGGGTGATGTGTATGTTTCTAGAGCATAGGTTTTAAAGTCAAACTGAACTTTGATCTCTTCTTATTTTTTTTTGTGTAAGGAAATATAAACTGTAATGATACAGCAGATACTGTGCATATTTTTCTACAGAGGATAGAACTTTTTTGGGACTTATTTGTAGAAACAGCATTTAAGCATCAAGCCTTGGGGTGGGTGTTTCCTATGGCAACAATTGAGAGCCATGGTTGCTAGGAGACACGTTGTTAGCATTTGTGGTGCTCTACTGACTGGAGAAAGCCATGATCATATATCCTACGAATGCTGATACAAACCCGTATAGCGCTGGTTGTCAACCATCAACCAGCGATTTAAGACCAGTATCACTTTACAACATTCAATATTTGGGGGGGATTGTGTTGTTAATTTTGTAGTCCTCTCAGAAAGTGGAAGCTAGTTAGCCAGCTTATTACTAGCTCTCACTTTCTGAATAGTTAGTAAGTAGTTAGTAGTAAGTTAGTAAGTAAGTCTAGTTAGCCTAGCTAGGCTAGTTAGCCTCCACTTCCACAGGTACTAGTGTGCACCTCCTGGGTCCTTAGCTTAGCTTTCCAGCTTTAGCAACTGTTTAGATGCAAGTCATCGGCAGCTCCCACACACTGTCTCTGTTTCATGGGTCCAGATCATTGACAGTATATATAATAGACAGAGCTTCTGGGTCTGTGAAGTAAAGCAACGCAGATGTGTCTTAAACCTGCATTCTATGCATTGGCCATCAGGGGGCAGCTCCATGGGCTGGAAAAAAATCTGATAGTATGGAGTCTTATGGAGAAATTAGCCTGCTTCTGACTTGTTTTATTAGCTCAGTCAACAGTTTTCTAATGAGTTTATGGTCTCAATCTCTAGTATCAAGTCTTCTTCCATACAGCATGAGGCTCATTTAGTAAATTATGGTCCACTTTACAGTAAAATAGACAGTAAAGCAGGGTATTTTGGGCGTGGCTACCTTGTGACTCACAAGTTATTCTCATTGAGTCTGTCCAGCGCAACGTACCAAACTCAGATCAAACACTAATATAGAGGCAGTGTGGCTGCAAAAATATAAGTTTAATTTCCTTTTTTTGTTAATTAAAATCAAAACATCAATTACATATATACTGATTTAACAATAAATCATTTTAATTTCAGTTTAAGTATAAAAAACCCTCTCTTCACTAGCCACTATTACACTTTATCATATATTATGCATTGGACCAAACCTAAGATGACCTTAAATGATACTGATACTACTGATTTTCTGTACAAAACAATGTGCCCATATCAGATGTGGAGATACTAACATGAGCTGTCATGCTAACCTGTATACTCTCACCTGACTGTAATAATATAACTCAGTGTTGTTTAAATGGAAGCCATTTTCATTTTTTCTGTGTCCCTGACAGTATTTGGCTGCAGGCAAACACATTTTTTAGGTGTTACAACCATCTCTGCTCTTCTTTTACCTAACAGGGGACATTTCTTGCACTTTTGCAGCATCTCCAACTGACCGTTGCACTTGTCTTCGTCAATTGTACCGATGGCATCATCATCAATTATTAATGCCGAGCAGTAAATGTCTGAGAGACATCCCACTGAGAGACCAAACAGCCATGAACAGGGGTTAGTGGCAGGACTGGTGAATGCTGCGAATGGCAGCTGTGCCATTTAGAGAATGATTGTTGGGAAGCTTCTACTCTATATTGATATGAACTTTGCTGCAGTAAGTTAATGCATCAGTATAATAACATTTTAATGTCTGCAGTGGCATGGCCATTTAATATTTGTCCAGAGAGGGATGTATATGTAGATCAGCAATGACTATAATGATGATAGTGATAATCATTTGGTCCTGCACTGCTATCACTGTGTAATGCATTACTGCAATCACCCTTGGTTAACATTAAGAGGCTTTAGCTATTAAGACTTTGAGCAGGCAATGCTCATCATACAGTCTCCGATTCAGTGAGCCAACCATTTCATTTTCTAGCTTTTTTTCTTGTTAATGCTGCTTTTTCTTGTATGTTGTTTTCCCGTTTTGCAATGGGGTCTCAAATGTGGGCCATTTGTATGAGTTATGCTAATTTGTTGGGGCAATGAATGCATTAATTTCATTAGCACATGGCCTCAAAGCAGTAATTACCAGAGTAGGTGTGTCACAAGCAATCATGTTAAAATTTGCCAGTTAATTATTAAGATTTTGTTCTGAGGGACCTGGATTTGACATGAGTCGCCGAGGGAAAAAAAAAAGAGGAGAAAGTTAATACATTCCAGTGGCCGAGGCTAGGTGCTTGTTGTTGAACACAGTGGGGGTGGCTGTGGCATTGTGGGCCTACTGGCATGATTTTTGCGTGTTGACAGCTCACATTCTGGACTAATTACCGCAAATAGCAGAGGGCTAGCTGGTGCTTGGTCAATCCAGGAGGGTGTAATTATAATGAAAAGGAGGTCCAGAGCCACCTAATGGCCTCTGCTCCTTTTGATTGGAGTCCGGTGGAGAAGACATTGGTGGGGAGTTGTGAAGGAGGAAGAGATTCAGAGCTCCCTTCCTTGGCCCTGATTAGACACAGAGCTGGACTGAGGAGGACAGACTTTGTGTCTAATGATGCAGTCTTAATAGAAAAACAGTAATTCTTGGTACCAGGAGGGGTCCTCACCTGATAACTGTAGGAGCCATATTGGTATAATAGAGAACTGTTTTCAAAAGTTTATGTCCTCTCAGGGAATTTAATTTCATCAGTGTGGTGCTTTTAGAGTAGTTGTCTGGTTGTACATTTTAATTATTTTATATTTTTGTTTAATTTTTTGTGACAGGACACTTTTTTATAATCTTAAATAATAAAATGCAATCCATGCAAATAATATATGGTTGCAAAAGGAAATGATAAGGTATGTTAATGTGAATGTCTTGAAGGTCCAGTGTGTAGGATTTAGTGGCATCTAGCGGTGTAGCTACAGATTGCAACTCTTGTTTTAGTCTCCCTTTCCAACCGCCACGGAGAAACTTGGCCACAAAAAACGGCCCTATGTAGATGTAGAGCAGGTGTTTGGTTTGTCTATTGTGGGCCACTGTAGAAACATGGCGGTTCAATATGGCAGCCCCCCCACGGGACGTGACCCTGCAGCATTGGTAAAATCTGCTTATTCTAAGGTAACGAAAATAACGATTCTTATTTTCAGGTGATTTTACACTAATAAAAACATACCTATGAATATTATATTCCATTACCAGCTTTATATCTTTAATGACTACTTTATATAATTTTCCATGGCAACCACTACATAATACAAGTTGACAAGGATTGGACCATTTAGAAAATTGGTTTAATCCCATCTGTACATCTTCAACAAAAACTGTATTATCTGTAGCTAACAAGATGTTATTCTGAATACTCTCTGAGGCTATAATGCTGTATAAAACTACCGCATTGCAATATTACTGTTTTAAAGTAGCAAAGGTATCATATAGTGGTACCTAATTGCATGGTTTACTCAGGGAAACAAACACAAAATAAAATGCAAAATCCAAAATACAAAGACATAGATTATACAAATAATCCTGATATTTTTAAACCAACATTTGCAGACTAACAGTATATTATATTAATTCATATTAATACCCTAATGGAATCCTCTTTGTTTCTTGTAATGCTGCATATTCTTCTCTTTCTTTGATTGAAGGAGCTCTGTGTTTCCCACTTAAGCCTCTCTAACAGCCAAATTCTAAAATGAGTACAACATGAAGATTCCTTAAATCAATTATTTTATGAACACTGTCACCCTCTGCTGCAGTGACAGGTCTGCAAAAATGATGCCATTCCACTTTGTCACACAAGAAAACAAACAGTGATGCCACTGGGTGTAAAGCTTGGTCATGGTGTATGAAAGTGTAATGTAACAATGTGCAGGTTGAATAACTTTCAGAATGTATACTTAAAATGTCATAGAAATTAGGATTTGAAAAGTAAATATATCATTATTATATTTTCCAGACCACAATGGCAGAAATTTAGAGTAAACAAAGAAGATGCTTTGGAGAAATGTTTAGATAGTAGAGAACTTCTCCAGTCATTGTTAATGTGCTAGTTTGTGTTTCACTTCATCACACAGACGTATACATTATTTTGGACAAAAACATTATGCAAAATAGAAGGGGGAAAAAAAGGAAATATAGATGATGTTTTATACATATTGCAGACAAAATAGAATTTATTGAATAAATGGCATTTCAAAGACATTGTAACACAAATGAACTGGTTTTAAAAGGTAGCGGGCATTTAAAGTCATAACACAGAAATCAGTCCAGACAGATAAACACTCTAACCTGAGAGCTTAGTTTATACACAACGTTCTTATAACTTCAAACCTGACACAGTTCTGCACCATTTTGGAACCTTCCCCGCCCCGTGTCTCTCAAGTGTCTCCTTAAAGGTGTTACCATTTATATCACCCCCCCTCCCCCAAAAAATGTTAATCATCGCTTGATTTTATATGGAAAGCAGATTATCCTTTGATTTTGATGAATGTAGCAGCTGCCAGACTCTTCATTTGACTAAAAGCAGGACATTCTGCCGAGGCCTCTCGTATGTCACTAAGCCTCTGTCAGGACACTACTGTGACAGGAGATGACACATGAAAGGAATTCCTCCTCATGGCTTTCCCAGGACAATGGAACATGGCCTTGAGGTTGTGTGTGCGTGTGTGTGTGTGTGTGTGTGTGTGTGAATTTTTTTTTACAATATTTTAATAAATGTTTGTAAATGTTAGTCATTTTCTTTAAGTTGTAAACTGGAATTTGGATAGTCCACACTTTTTGTGTGAGAAAATAGAAACTATAATACTGTTCTACAGTAATTCTTTTCTATTTTTCATTAGTGCTTTTAGCAAACGCTAATGGTTTATAACGCAGTCTGTCCCTTGACAACATTCAACAGAGGAACCATCACACTGTTTCATTTGGAAAGCTGACGCTAGCAAGCTAGGCTAACTAGTGTCCATTTGGAAAGTGGAAGCTAATTAGCCTAGCTTGGTAATGTTAGCAGGGATTCCCATTAGACGTCACTTTTTTACTCTTTTTTTATTTTAACACCTGATGAGTCACCGGGAGCTCCCATACACTCACTGTTGTATTTGTCTAACATTATAGAAGAAAGCAGGTTAGATGTGATGGTTAACGACCACACTGAAAACTCAATGCAACAGATACTCCTGTAACCAGCACATCAATCATGACATGGAATAACGTAGGGAATGCGGAAATCACAGATAGGATAACAACGTTAATCCACCAAGTTAACTGCCTGTATGGCTGTTAACCATTTACAGTTGTTAGTGCCCGCCCACATAGACATTGAACCAATCAAACCATTCCCAGTACCTACATTGTCACATTTAACCAGAGATCTATGAGAACACTAATACAGTCAAAAACAAACACCAAGGAGATATATATATACAGTCGTATGCAAAGGTTTGGGCACCACTTGACAAATAGTCTATTATGGCGATTCTTTAATTGAAGAGATATAAACACAGCCCCTTTAGGATATGGAACATAAAGCATATTTTCAGTAAACATTAATGCATAGTTTTGTTTTAATTGAACTAACTATACATTTATGTTTGCTAAAAACATTGTTTGTTGTTCAATATCAAAAAATCAAAAATCCTTGAAAAATAAAGATTTTTTGTTTGTTTTATTTCAGTTAAACTTTAAAACGTAATGTTCTTTCCTTACTGCAAATAGTGCTGGTCTGCACAAATAGTACCATCTGTGTTTGGTTCAAATTCCACACTAAAACTGAAACTTTAGACAAGTTTAGACTGCAGAGCCATAATATCACTGGACAGAAAAACAAAAACTACAGCATGTGGTTTGGTTGGATAAGGTTGCAAACAAGATTTAATTTACATCATAGCAGGGTCAGTCTGTAGCCATTATTCTAAGCAAAGACTTGGACTCTTGGTAATTTCACCCTTTTTATTTAACCTCCATGCCCTCCTTCTCTCTCCTGCCATCCGTCCCCGAGCACAATTCATTTGAGTTCCTGTTCGGGAGGGTCCTGAGGCTGATTCAATTAAATTTCCTTTAATTGGCTTTCAGGCATCCAAACTGAAACTGATGGAGAATTAATAACAGCTCCAGTTGGTCTCCATACTGTTTGCAACCTTGGAAACATCCTAAAAAATGGAGTCTAAGTCAGTCCCATTTTCCACGTCTGTTTTGATAGTTCGATAATACAGCTGTGAGGAAAACGTGGTCTCAGTTACTGTGTGGTCCTTGATCTTGGTATGCAATTCATCTCTTTGTCAACACCCTGGATATTTGGTGCAAACTTTGTACCCACAAAAACACAGCAGAGGCCAAAGAAAGCTCTGCATGAGTACAGTATATCTAACTGTTCCTACTTAAGCTAAAATATACATATGGTTTCAAAATGTATACTGTTCTATAAACCCATCAAATCTATCAATTAGTGATGAAAGATTAAAACACTATGCATTCATGTTAATCCTTCACAGTATGTTCTCTCTTATTAGCTCCTCACTGAAGCACAGGTTGTACAAAACGAACTTAAAAAAGAATAATTTTTCTGTCTGACAAGTAGTTCTCTGCGGGTATGGCTCACTCTGTGTCCAGAGAAAGAGAAATCATTTGCAGATGCGTTACTATTTAGGTAGCTAACAAAAGAAGAGTTGTGAAATGGTAGGAAATGATGGCTGCTAAAATTAAGGTTTGAAGTTCATATATCATTAACAGCCATGAAATCAACTTTTCCTCTGACTGTGCTTTCCCCCCAGAGTCTGCCTTTGTCTTCAAACAGCGCCAAAGCAATCATTATGCTCAGACATAATGTACCATAATGACAGTAATTTCAGTATCAAATTTTCAAACGTTAGGCCTTAATTCATTGTGGTTAAGTAGCTTAGTTGTAATTCACATTTTCTACCCTTCTTAGCAGAGTGCTCAAGGAATGAGATGTCTAAAGCAGGACAGGAGAGCACTGCATGCAGGAACATTTGAAAGGCTGTAGTCATTTACATACTGTCTCAAATACATGAGGCCTGTGTAGCATTCAGAGCAGCAAAACAAAAAGTCATTCTGTAGTCTTTTCATTTACATCTTTACATTGAATTTATTCTTTTATATCCAACTTCTTAATATGTCAAAAAAGCAGCAGCATAAATCCATATGTACAGGATCATTTCCATCCCGTACTATCAGCATCAAAATAGATGTCAGCATGCTGTGTTTGCGACTCTAAAGTTTGCCAGTTAAAACAACAGTTCTCTGAAATGAGAAAAACCTCTGTCTGCAAAACCTTTGTCTGCAAAGTTTTGATAATCGATTAATCACTGAAATGATTTTTTAAGCAAAAGTAACACAAAAAACTCAATTTTGACTACTTCTTTTTTGTTTTGTCATCCATGATTGTAAACTAACTAACAAAATAAAACACTTTAAAATGTCATCTTACACTTGCAAGGGACATCTTTCATTATTTTCTGACATTTTATAGACTGAACAAATAATCGATTATTCAAGAAAATAATAATAATATTACAATAAGTTAGTTGCAGCCCTAACACAGAGGGAACTATTCAATCCCAAGATTCCATCTTTTTTGTGACTGCACCATCCCTTCAAATGGGATTTTAAAAAAGTGTCATGTGCATAATTTTATTCACACTTCTCAAAATCGTGTTTGTTATCTTTGGAGATTTTGGGATAACCAGAGTTAGAATTTGAATAAGGCCGGTGAGTGTATATTTTTGTCATTATCAACATACCCCATGAAAAGACCAAAACTAACATTGTATTAGTCTCTTAATACTTCCCTACCCAGTCTGTAGCACTCAACCTCTAGCCCATTGGTTTATACTTAAGACTTAAACACACAATCACGTACTTTCACTTAAAAAAACAGCAACATCACTAAAACACAAGCAGTGGTACTAGTGTATTTATTAGGTTCTATTTTCAGATGCAGATTACGGTAACACGTTTGGTGCGCTAGTAAGTTTACAAGTATTTACATCAATTTAGTTTTGTCTTTTCTACATGGTTTGTTGACAGTAATGAAATAAAAATAACATTTTACCATTACCATGAAGTTGCGTGGGTTTGTACAATGTTTGGTGCACAGCATTAGTTTTTGATGACATCTTATAATGACTTACTAAGTGGCATCATCAGTGACATTTTTTGAGATTCATCGTCAATTGATTTTTATTTTGATTTGATTTATAATTTAATTATTATTACATTGATTTTTGTTAATATTAACAAAATATTCCCCTTGAACATACTGTATTCTTCAGCTTCTAGTAAGATATAAGCCATAAGATATGAGACAGTGTGGTGGTGGCTTCATTATAATGATTTGTTGGCATTCAAAAAACGCTCATAAAACTTCCTGATAACTACCTGAGTTTGATAGCAGGAGGCCTGAAGCCTATGTGTGATGTTGGACTTTACTACATAGAGCAACTAAAACGATTAAAATAATGTAGGAAAACTAACAAACTGTATTTAATGAAAACCATTCCAGCTTTGTGTGTTTTTGCTGCTTTGACCAATTCTAACCCTTCCCATATGTATTTGTTCATTAATCAACATCTTCTTCATAGCAGACCTTGCTAGTGTGGATGAGTATTTTCATTATAAGGCCCCTCACAGCCATTATGCACAGAGTCTTTCGGTTCCAAACTGAGCTGTAAATTTTGAGAGAATCTGACACCCCTGCCCGAGGGTTACAGCAGAATGCTAACGAGGCCACAGCGACATTTCCATCACCATACAGTCAGTCGCACCATACATCAGCTCTGCGCTGAACATCTCCTAGCGACGCATGAAGTCAGTGACAATTTCAGACGTAACACTTTATTAGCATCCCTCCCATATCCGCGATGTAATGAATGAGCCCATTTAAACAGGATTTACGATATCTTTAAAACTTGATTGCTTAGAATTTGAGAATTATTCATAAGACTAAAGCATCATTTGTCATACTGCGAGTGCTGTTTTGGTGGGAACAAATGGTTTTGTTGTAGTTTTTCAAATGAACTCCATTTCATCCACTCTTCAAATAAGCCATTTGTATGCATATATGTCCACACAACGGATTTAATTAAAGGGAATGAGGCTCAGGTGACAACTCACAATCAAGTTTTCTTCATAATGCATTGTGCCGCTATCGAGCTAACGTAACAAATATGGATGCAGATGATTAAGAATACATACACGTATTGTATTACATGGCAACTTTTGCTGAAACAAAGAGTACAGTGTTCATACACAGGCAGGACTGCGACTCTGAGGTGTTAAGGGATATATAATACATGTCAGATTTGACTTTGCTTAAAGGTACTTCTTCTCTTATTTAACAATACACTTAAGGAATTATATTATCTCCCCTTGAGTTACATTTCCTTATTTCCACAATGAGAGAGGAAGAGGCTTCCTCGCCTTGTTACAAAGATTATTGTGCTCACTTCCCGAGGCAGTGTGACCATGCTTTGTGTGCGATGCCCAGATCATCTCTCAATTACACAAGGATCCTGAGGCAGAGGGTGTGGACCCAAGTGAAGGACCAGTTATGTACACACACACATACACACACACGCTGCTATAGCTTGGAGGCATGGCTTACTATAGCCACAGCCAAGAATGAGGCCTCTCAGGATAGATTTACACACAAATAAAACCAGCCTTATCTTGGCCCACATGTGAACGAGAACTGATTACACGGTCTACATTTCAATGCTCAGATTAAATGGAGTCAATTTCCTATGGCCTATTTAAACCAATTCCAACCTGAAAACACAATGAAACCAAATCTGATATTACTGCAAGAAGACCAGGGACGCTGGAAGTCAGTCACAGTTGGAGGGTGCTGGGAGAAGGTCAGTCTGTATAATGACGTCATACTAAGTGGTGCACTTATTAATTTGAATGGCTAGGATAACTTATATCTAACAGTTATTAACAACCATTTATTACAATTTGACAGCAGAAAGCAAACTGGAACAGCAACTGTATGTCAAAGCAGCCACGGCAACTACACAGTCAACAACACAACAACTAAAGCATGAGAACTGCAAGGGGAGGAAGAGGGAGAGACAGTGGGCAGAGATCTGAACCACGACCAGTTCATCATAGTTTCTAAGAATGCAGAGCAGTGGGGATACAGACCACATTTCACTGAGGAGGCAAGTGTTTTAATATCACAGCGATACTTCTGTCCATATTCGCACGCCCCCTCCCTCTTGCTCGTCTACATGAGCTCTCTCTGTCTGTCTGTCTGTCTCTCTCTCTCTCTCTCTCTCTCTCTCTCTCTCTCTCTCTCTGATGCGAGTTTGCATCACACTTTTTTATCAATTGATGGTTTTTATATCCTTCCTGGCACCCCTACTTCCCGCCTCTACATCCTGATTAAGACCTCAAATAACTTCAACTGTCTGAGAAACTGTTTGGGAGGTTGAGTTTTTTCAATGATTTAAGACTGGTGCAGTAAGTAAGTAATATGTGTATAACTGCAGTCAAAAATTAAAATGTTCTTTTATATTATTCTTTTAATTGATAGCGACAGCTGAAGATAGACAGGAAAGGGGGTAGAATGAGAGAGGGATGACATGCATCCTAAAAATGGAAATGTTTTTGATTATTCAGTAAAATAATGTTGGCAATGGAAATATAATGTATCCAGACGAGATACTATGTCTGCCTTAAACCCCATTTCCCAACTCTTTTTGTTTTACCGCAATAGTTACCTTTGTGGCAGACACTAATATTATTTTGCTGCTTTCCATAAGTCATTACTGTCACATCATTATCACGGACATGCAGACTTAAAGTATAGTTTAGTATTTTTATAGTATAGTATAACATTTAACAGGCACTCTTCTCCAAAGTGGTTTATGATGAGAGCAGCGTAAGACTCAGTTAAGGTCTTTGCTTGCCCAAATTAAAGGTACTGGATTGGATCAAAGCCCTATGAATTATTTTCATTGTGAATTAATCTGCTGATCATATTTTAATATTTATCCTAGAACTCTGGGTAACCCCTTTTTTACCTTTAATAAACATCTCGTGCCTTCAGTAAAAAGCTAGAATAAGCTGAAACAGAATACACATGATACTGTCAGACAGACTGGAAAACAACCTTAAAGACTCCTGCACTGTTACTAATAGTTCCTTATTGTGAGATAATGCTAAATGCCTAACACTGGCACCAGCACATACAAGTACTAAATACAATGAACTGAACAGTTTCACAGCAGTATTTTCTAAATGTTTGCTAACATTAGCCACCATAAGCTGCTGGTCATACCAGACCAAGTGAAGCTGTAGCAGCAAAATCCTTGAGTGCAGTGAACTGAGCAATGGTTCATTTTATTCTTAATGAATACAGCTTTTCAGTTGCATGAGGAAGAATTTGTTACATCTTGTGTTGAAGCTTTGTTTAAATCTCTTAAAAGCACATGGATAAAGCTTATACTGACATTAACAAAATTACCATTATCTTTAAATGGTTGGCATATTCCACAGCTCTAGTGGGCAACATTATAATACCATTGGTGTAAGACTGCAGCTACAAATACTGTGTGGTTGTGTTTGTTTAAACTAGTTCACCTTAGGTATCTCTTCACTGGATTTTTCAATATATTTTAAAGGCTGTAGTCATTGGTTCTACTATGAACAACTCGTCCAGTAATCACCTAAGGTCATTCTGATGGTTAGTAAATTAATGAAACAACCTTCAGAGATGGAGAGTATGTTCACTCAATTTTTGTTTAATTTAATTTTATGTTTAAAATGAAATCCTTGTGAGATTTAATTAACTGAATTGTGAGGAGTTACTCCAAACCAAAAACTATTTATTATCCATTAAGTCTTTTCAAACTAAGTGTGTGTTTGTGTGTGTGTGTGTATGTGTGTGTGTGTAAGGGACGCATGAATGCTCGCACACGCGTGGGTGTTTTTTAAAATCCCACACAGTCATATTGCAATGCCTCAGCAAAGCTCTTGATTAGTTGTGGTTTTATGTTTGGATGGTCCATTTAATTAGGTTATGTACGAGATAAAGGCCAGCCAAAAGTAATCACAAGGATTATTTACTCTTGTTAATTGAGGTTCTATCTTAACACCACAACTAAAGGTTAATGTTCTCTTGGTATATTATTTACCGTCCACGCTCCAGAGGCCGGCTCGCACCTCACCCAGTGGAGGAGGGAAAGGAGACTCCACAGGTATGGGGGGGATGGAAAATGATTTGTAGCGTAATATTGACAGTAGTTGAACTTTGGACATTTAACGGCCCAGCTCTAAGCCTTCTGAAATACTGTACAACCTTCATTTTAATAATCTTATTTCGGCTCAGGTGTGATGCTCAAGTTTCCTGGAGCTTTAGGTGGGTGCAGCCCATCACCACTCCTAATCTCTCCTTTAACTAACCACAGATAATTCTCCATGCACATGTAAATCATAGAGCGAGCTTTAAAGTGAATTGAAAGGTAGATTTGAAGTGACATTGTGTGATTAATTCTGCCGCTCTCTAAATGACCCTTCGTTCTGTCTTCATAGGAAAGCTGTTCTAATAGTCTTTCCAATAGTGATTAAAATTACAAAAATGTGAACCTGTAGGTTAATAAAAATGGTAATTTAACTAGTATCTGATTTAATTGACTCTGAAGAAGTACTTAAACGTGTTTGCACTCTGGAAAATCTACATGGCTCAGCGGCAAAGAAATTGGAATATCCAGCTGTCAAGATAATAAATTTGACTATTTCATCACTGTAATCTTCATACAATCTCCCTTTGTGCTGGTCCCTACCGCTCGCCGCTAATGTAATAAATCACCTCCATGTTTGGAATTGTTTCATGTGTTTTAGAGTAATTGTAATACACTCAAAAGACCCCAAGTGTGGTGATCAGCCGGTGTTCTTAACCTTTGTAGATTCAAGATTTGGAAAGTTTAACTCAACTTTCCACCTACATCAAACTTCTTCTGTGTTTCCATAAGAATGGCACTCTCTCCATCAGTGCAGCGTGGGGTGGAATGTACAGAGGACTGGTACACTTAGACATGGGGCTTCATTTTAACTCCCCCTATATAGCGTTGATAAGCAGTCTATAAACAACTGATAAATGGTTTATAACACACTGTAAGTAGATATGACAAGTGTTTACCAGGGGTGTAATCTGTATGTCACAAAAATATCTCTGGCCATGGCTCATACAGGAAGTTAAAATTTGTCTCGTCTGCTTCATTTTCTGCATTAAATTGTTTTTTATGAAAATAAATTTAGTAAGTCTGAAGGTCCTGGCGAGAGTGAATAGTGGAAATACAACAGAAAGTTTCAACAGTGGGAAAATAAAAGTCAGAATTTCATTGGGCCATATTGCAGGATTTTTCTTCAAAAACAGGAGGTGGTGCGTATAAAGGGAGGAGGTCCAGATGAAAATGAAGTTGGTTTGAAGTGTTTATGAAATAGGTGAGAAAGCCATTGATAAAAAAAAAAACCTCTCTTTTGTTTGTTTGTTTGTTTGTTTGTTTGTTTTGGCATTCACCTTTCAGACGCGTCTCTCTTGTATCTGTTCAGAGCCATTGTCTGTTCATATCCAAATAATGGATTTGTTTATTAATGTCTGTATAATTTAATCAGAGGAAACATTTAAGAAGCCTCAGTTGTTTGTTTTCTGTTTTTTTTTCTCTTTTCTTTTTTTTCCTCCAGGTTGGAGTTTGCTTTTTATGGCAGCCATACTCAGACATTTTCATACTGGAGATATTATGTGCGAGCACATTGAGCACAACTTATATTAGTAAAATGTATACTGATTCATTTTAGAGGACTCATCGCTGCTATTGCAATATCTATAAGATATGGACATTCCATGAGCATTGTTAATCTTAATAAATCTTAGTTTCACTTTACTTTTGGCCCCATTTTCATGCAATGATAATATGTAATGTAATTATGGTCTGTATTTTTTCTGCAATTGAATATATTTACACTTTGCAATTACCTTTCTATATAGTAGTTTTAATTTTTAGTCCACCATGTGTTGGTGATGCAACCACTGTTTATACTGTACAAAAACGAAAAGATGCAAAAGCTTCTTTGTTTGTTTTAATGTTCAATCACTCTGCTACAGCTAAATGTGCTTGCTCATGGTGTAAATTGTTGGGTCTCAGTAAATCATTTTTGGTCTAGACCTGCTCTATATGAAAAGTCCTGTAATAACTTCTGTTATATTTTGGCCTTATAAAACTGAATTTAATTTAATTAAAAAATGTCACAACACAATGTATTGTATAAACTACAATGACCACTAGACCACTCTCCTGACAACTAATCTGTAGTTGTATCACTATTTATTAATATTGCAAAAGCATACTTAGTGTGTAGACCAGTGAGTTATCTGGATTTGGATAACTTGACTGAGTCTTCTTCAGGCCTTCTATTAAATATACAGTACACAGTTATAATCAGCAGAAACTGACTTTGTTGTGTAAATAATCAATGTCTAACACACCGTCCTGGAATATAATTCAATGGATGGATAGATGGACGTATAGATACACATGTTTGGTTAGAGTTTGACTTGTTCATACACATGAATATTTAAATAGATTCTTTGTAGGTTAGCTTTACAGTTCTAATTGCCTAAGACTAACACACACAGGTTGTACTAATATCCTGATAATAAGTTTTTTATTTTCTCTTTTTAAATAAATTTATGAATAACCAGTTGTAAGATATTTCTATTGGCTTATGACTTTTACAGTGAGTTATTCAGCATTTATTAACTGTTTGGGCAGCAGGTTTAAAACTACTGAAGATATATAATCATATATTATTACAACTTTTGTGTTCTCTGTTATCAAGCATTTATTTACTAGCTTTATAGGAGGAGTTTTTCAAATACAATAATAAACACTGAAAAATGTTACAGCTAAGAGTGACAGAAGTTAATTGAAGAGTTATATTAATTGTTTATACACTGCTAATACATGCTTTATAGGGGGGTTAAAAGAAAGTGCTACATGGTTTGGTATCTAAAAGTGTGTCACAGGCCTATGATTGTAGGCTTGCAAACCAGATGACTCTTTCAGGGGTATAATTTCTTCTTTTTTTTTTTTTTTTCATTTCTTATTTATATGATGCCAAAAATATGCTCCCAGGGCTATCATTTTTCTGTGGCTGTTTGCAAAACCGGAGAGCTAAGAGGATTTATCTTCTTGACCCATCACACAAAGACAATGAGCTGCAGAATAGCAGTGTCCAACTGGGAGGACTGAGGGTGGGCACACCCACCCATCCTCAGGCCTCCTTCTAAAGACAGAATCATGTTACAGGTGAGAGACCCATTACTCTTGTCTGTATCAACTCTCACTGCCTTGCTAAAAAAGCCAGTGCATGTGTGTTGGTTGCAGGGATTAGGCTACTGTATGTCAGTGTTATATCTCTGGCTTGTTTTGACCAGTGTGGGCTTCAGGTTTCTGACAGTACACAGCATTAGATATCTGCAATGGCAGTAACAGGACAAAGCAGCTTGTCCCTCTCTCCAGTAAACACCAGCACAGTATCAGCCTTTGCATGGAGACTTAGTAATAAAGTGGTGTTGCAGAACTCTCCACTTTTTAGAGGAGCCTTTTGCCCCCGGGCTAGGGCTAATGGTTTACTCACTCCCCGACAGACCCTCAGGCTCCAGGTAGTCTCACATTGTCAACCTGCTCTCATTAACTCCTATAAGTCCTGGAGAGATAAGCGTTGGACAGTCACTTACTGGAGGCCTTACAAATGAATGTGCAATAGACTGACAAACACATTTTCAGGTACACAGTCAAATTATTATTTTTTTTAGGTTGGAGACCGCTTTATACACATATATTTCTATTCGAACAGACATGTGTTTTTTGCCTTGTATAATATGTGGTTGCTGATCATTACTTAGATTTGTGTTGTGTGACTCAGATCCTTTGCTTAGGTAAAAACAACCATACAACACTGTAGAGATATTATATTATCAGCTCAATATACTTAAATGATAAAAAAGTATATTATTTATAATATTACAGTGAATAAGTATTTCCTGTGATTGTATTCATACATTATAGTTGCTGGACATAATTGTAGCAGTTTTTAAAATGTACCCCAAAATAGTACTCGGTACAGTACATTACTTAAGTTAACAGACTAAGTTTTATAGTCTTGTGTTTCCATTAAATTACTGTGCAGGTTGTAAGTGAACTGCTGAAATCTCTGCGGACTAAAATGTGAATAAGTGTGTGTTTCAACCAGCTGCATTGTGGTTACAGTATGTTCTGTGTGTAGTAGAACATTACAATTTCCATTGCCTTTGTTTCTATCCATCGTCTTAATTTTGACATTTCACAACATTTTTATCACTCATGTTATCCATATCACAGGGCAGATTGTGCAAGAATAGAAACACATATTTCGGGAATTTTCACATGTATGACAACATTAATGAAGTTCGGTGTGTGTTGCTGACAAATTGCAATTTTTGTTAACATCAAGTCAGCCACATACTGCTCTTGCTGATGTGCACATAGAAGCTTACTTAAAAGGATAATTGTTAGCTAAAAAAGTGACACCAGTGTTTTGGACATACAAATCTTTTGTTTCAGCTTTGCACTCTGAAACAGTCACATCACAGCAGTATCATGAGTTATTCATTGGACCTGTAAATGTCCTGGGTACTCTCACAGTCACCTGTTCCACCTTTTCTCCTTTAATCTTGATTAAATATGGCAGTCTCTTTGTTTGACAATGTTTGAGCTGCTGGGCCGTCGCTCAGTAAAATATGCACCCAGGCCTATAGAGCTGTAGAGTAAATTATAGACTGCTAAGCCAACATGTTTTCATAAGATAAGGTCTCAGATAGAGGCAGTCACTTCTGTTAATCTACTCATCCATTTATTCACTTTACAGCTGACTCGCATCATATATACATTAATTAATTTAAAAGTACAAAGAATTTTTCCTAATTTCTTCTCTATGAAAAATGTTGATCTGGCCACCACATTAAAATCTCCTGTTCTGACAGTTATACGTTCATGTATATACTTGTATTTGTTTGGTTAGTGATGCATGGACTGTAAAAGGACTTTTCCTTTTCCCTTTGCATTAATAAGGACTCCCTTAAAGGTCCTAAAACCTTTTTTTCAATCAGCTTCTTATTATAAGGGGAGAGTTCCCATATGAACACACCATTTTATGCCAAAGTAAGAACAGTGTGGGTTATTCCGAATAAAAGATTCTTGTATTTGTGCTTTTGTCTGCGCTCTTCTCACTGGTTTGAAGTGGGTGGGACTTAGCTGGAAAAGGTGATGTCACAAACTTCTGTGCACTAATCAGGATTTAGCAACATTTAAATCAGAGTGATTGCAGTTGAGGGGTTGTTCGCTTATGTTGCAAGCAGTGTCAATCAAATAAATAAAATACTTGAGTGAGGTTGTTAAGTTATGCAGAGAATCCTGCACGGGTGCAGTTTTGCAAACCTGTACCCGCAGAGCTCAGAACCGGAACCAACCGATTACCCGCAATTATCTCGGACGAAACCCGTGCTACACACAGTTTCTTACTTGCACAATTATATAAATATATAATATAATATAATTTAATTCATCACTATTACTCATTTCATTTTTGTCAGTCACATACTGTGGCATACATTACTTTGTATATATTAGCATATATTGTATATATTTTATCATTATTACTATAAGGTACATAGGCTCTTATTATATTTCTATTTCCATTTTCATTGTTATTTTTTACTTGAATATATATATATATACATTTGTATTCTATGTTAGATTGTAATATAAGTATTATTTCCATTCTTTAACATTGTGTGAGCACCTTGAACAACAGTAACAAACAAATTTCCCCCCGGGGATCAATAAAATATCTCTGATTCTGATAAGTGTAACATGTAGAAACATGAATTAAAATCATAATTAGCCGTTTGGCTGAATCAATCACCAACTGTTGCTATTCGGTACGCTGCTGCTGCGTCCACACGGCCAGCTGGGCACCCATGTCAATTAAGCCCTGTGTCAGTTTGCTAAATCCATCTTCACTCACAGTTTCGAACAATCTGATGTCCCAGCATACAAACTTTACAGCTTACTGGGTTAGAGCATCCTTGTCCTACGTTTTGGTGGTTTGAGAGTTGTGTTCTTGGAAAAGTTTCTGTTAACTGGTGCAGCACCCGTCCTCCTGCTGCAGCTGTTTCCTCAGAGAGGATGTGCACGCTTTCACAATAAAAAAAAATATCCTGACAGCTGATTAGGCTTGATAATAATTAACTGATTTAAATGTTAAAAGTAGCCTGCACAGTAATTTTCATTTCTGATTTCTCCAGAAAAAAACAACACATTTTTGTTCTCACCCACATTTGATTAATTTTTACCCGCCCGTACCCATCAGTGTATATATATATTATTTACCCGTTACACAGTGTTTTTGGGTACCTGACCTTGTGCAGGACTCTGGTCTATTGTATAATAAAGCACAACTATAACTGCACATTATCTGGCTGTTCACTGTCAGCCACAATCTCTGTACTGCTCCTAACCTTTCACCATTTCAACATGAAAATAAACTTCACAGTATAGAAATATAGAAAATAATTATAGAGTCTCAACATGTGAAATATTTTTTAGGATGTGATAATTAAGTGGTCCAAGAACCCCTAACACCCCCTGTATTTTGGATACACGGGCAAACTTAATTATTTGTAGAGTCAAATAATTAGATTTACTTCACAGTAGAATGCAGTGAAATACAATATCCACAGAAAGAACTGTTATTTTTCCTTCTCTCTGACTGTATTAAAGATTTGTGTAAGTGTAATTCCCATTTCTGAGTGATTCATTTTGTGTTTATTCAGGATAATTGTTTTGCAGCAAATGCTAGATACTGAACAGAATTAGAGCCCTGGCAGGATCACAGCTCCCAACTATCTTTTTTTTATTTTATATAATTGTAGTTATTTTTTAACCAAAGAGAGATCCAGAATGTGAAAACTAAAATTAGTTTTTAATGTAGGTGTTGAATAAGAACAAATTATTTTGTTGTTATAGTGTAACTGCTTGAATAAGGCACTAAATCATTCCTCCATAAGGCTTCTGGGTAAAAGGCACTACACAGCTGTTTATCTGCACTGGAAGTTCACCGCTGTCAACCGGTCTCTAAGATTTTTCTGGAAATAGCAGTGTGTTAAAAAAACATTCTTGTACCTATACAACACATTTTTCTCTCTTCTCTTCTTACTTGTGCTTGTTGAGGTTGAAAAAGATTAGGGGAAAATAGTGCATCATAAACTGGCTGCAGGCCTCGGGGCAACAGTGTCTGCTCTAAAGCTGGATAATCTCATATCAGTGTGGCGTGTTCATTTAGCTTAAAAGATAGGACCGTTTTAGAAGCACCTCCTTAGGTTATTATGAAGCTTTTCATACTCAAGATGATAACTCAGTCTGGCACCTGTGTAATTTACTAATGACACATGATTTTAGCCTGCACTGACTGCGAGCCGGGGAGGAATTACAGAGCACTGCAGAGCCTCTGCAGATATGCCAGCCACTGACACTGAGGCAGAACCTGGTTGGGTTGTGTTTTAACTTCTTTAATTAGGTGTGTTTACTCTGTATTTTATTTGCAGAGATCACGGGAGAGCCTGGGGAAAGGTAGATTTAATTAAGGGACACTGATGAAAGCACACAGCTCACACAATCTCCAAAGTGTTTCCTCTGATATTGCTGCAAAATATCCTGATGACAGGTGGTGCTGGGGAGGAGTTGACACGGCTGCGAAATAGAACGATTTGGATTCATTCTCACCATGTGTAGGTGGGAAAGTGTTATAGGTCTTCTGTTATATATCACTGAACTCAGTTTAACTGCTAAATAAAATCCATTTAAATACACAATCTGACTTGTGCAGGAGAGTGGGATTTTAGGAGTGGAAACATGAAAAAAAAAGATGTGATTGCACATAAAGGAATTCTGATGGTCGGTGAGATAGTGGAAATGTACGAGCAGCTTTGCAATTAGCAAGTGCAGGCCTGCCACATTGTCAAATGCCCTCACGCTCTGTCTCTGCGATAATTGTCACAGCCCCTCTCTTTTATTACAATCTGTCATAGAGTCAACCATATTCATTATGAATTCTTATCTGCTTGTGCTTTAACATTTGCCAGATGGCACGTTGGTATCAAACGCTAATAATGATGTAGTAAGGAAATTAAGACTTTATCAAAAGCTACTTAATGCCGGAAAAAAGGAAAATCTAAATACATTGATGCATCAGTTGATCCTTGATGATCCCATCTGTGAAAGTGTGCAAGGTGAATCATCCTATCTTATAGCTACAGAATATGCAAATTGGAGAGCAAAGCTGAAATTAGATTGGGTTTAGCTTAACTAATCTCTTTGGCTCACAATTTAAGTTTGATGTTGAAGGAAATTCCATTTTATACATGCAGATATAATCTGGTTTTCTAACCTACAATACAGAATTTACTGGTAGGAAATGAAAGCTATAAAATGTGTAAAGAAAGAGGAGATAGACAGCTTCACAAAATACAGAGTCTCTCGGCCATTTTATACACCTGCCAACTCCCAACAAAGGGATTTACCTTTGCCACAAGCTGCAGATGCACCGGTCTAATTAATACATGCACAGAATATCTAAATCTCCTTATAATAGAGCAAAAGCAGAAAAGCCTGTAACACATGCAGCAATGTGATTTTAAAGGCAAATTGGATTTGACAGGAATTGGCCATTGAAATTTGCAGTGTATAGTTTTGATCTTGTGCTAAAATAACAGAACAAAAAAAATCAAAGTGTGAGATTTATTGCATTTCATGCTCACTATTGTACATAGAGGAGCTCTCACTTGCAATCTACTAGACAGTTGCTCCTACTCCACTGAGCTTGGTCGCTAATGGAACAGTAAGTTCATACACTTAACTTTGTCACTATTTTAAATGCAGTGCTTTAAAGTAAATGCTCATTTAAGCATGCTAACATGCTCACAATGACAACAGGAACATGCTGATTTTAAGCAGATTTAATGTTCATCTTCACTTAATTTACATGTTAGCATCTTAAAATGAGCTAATTAGCACTTAAATTAAAACAAAGAACAGCTAAGGCTGATGAGAATTGTATTATTTATAAGTAAAAAAGAAGGGATGCACGATAATTATCAGGGCAGATAAATTTATCAGCTGATAATGGGAAATTTATATTATTATAAATGATCCTGATAATTAAATACAGCTGATAAATGATTGGTCCATAATTATAATGATTTATTTTGAATTCTAATGCTCACTCACAAAGGGTAGGATCTTTGTGTGCATAAGCTACAGCTCATTAACTTGTTTTTAAAATACAACAATGTAATTTATCTTATCAGCATGTATCAATATCAATAAAAGGTCACTAGAATGACCTAATCTGTTCAAAATGTTGTGCCAATCGCTCAAGTGGGTGTTAAGATATTTCACTAAAACTTAAGGGGATCACCAACATCATTAGAGTTTACTCTAGGCCTGTATAACATTTCATGGCAATGACAATAGTTGTTTTGATATTTCAGTTTGGACTAAAGTGGTGGACCCTCAGACTGACATTATCATCAGTATGACATGATTCTGTTGGTGTACTGATGGAATTAGTGTTGTGGAAATCTACATTATACTGAATTTGATCAAGTCAGCAGATACAAATAGAGGTTTTTGAGTTTGCATTAACGGCAGACAACATCAACAAATTACAATGGGAGCAGATCAGGAAACAGAGGTTTCTTGCTAATATATGATATAATAAAGCTAGAAATAATGGCCCCTCTTACATAAGCTTATTTCAAGGCTTTCTAACTTCTGTGATTCTGCCATTACTCTTATCTAAAATGCAAGTAAATCCTGTTGTTAATGTGTCTTTCCTCTTGAGAAGTAGGCCTAGAACAGAGGGAGAATCTCAGACATGCACAATAAATAGCTGAGAAAATGAGGCTCATGGGAACAAGAGGTACGGTCCTAGATTTTCCTCCCTCAGTGACATCTTGAATAGTTCAGGAGTTATGTGCAAAAGTTGTGGAAGATAATGTCTGGTGACATAGACTTGTTGTCACATTTTTCATCCACTACTATCCAGTCCCATTGCATTCTGATCACACCTCCTCAGGCAGATAACTATTTCCTCAGGATTAATGTCCCAATTTCTGCATCCTCCAACACATCACAGTTAATGACCTTGATTTAAATCACAAGAAGGTATGTAGGAACTCATATTACTTCCAAACAAGAAAATAGATCAGCCTTTAGATTTTGTTTTTGCCTGGCCCTGTGCTATGCAACTTTTGGCCTGCAGCTATCTGTGAGATAGGCAATCGCCTCTACTCTTGGTTTGATTGATTCAGTGCAAGTTTACCAAGCTGAGACACCTTGCTCATGCATATGCTGTTTCTCATTTTCCTACAGTTTTTTAGTTTTAAAGTCAGATACTTTCTGCACTTTCTGTTGGATTGCTAAAGCTTAAAGAGTTTGACGCGCTGAATAAGCGTGTAGGTTACGTGGCTTTACAAAAGTGAAAGGTACGATAAGCTCAGAGGATGAATTAGTGCTACTTTAAAGCTCGCCGCATGTTTTCAAAATTTCCAATAATTCCCAGCATCCAGGCTAAGCTGATGACAACATCACAAAAAAATGACAAAAGTCGAGTAAAAGCAAAGCAAACTGCTTATAGGCCTGTAAATGATTTTAGGCTCAGGGGGGTGAGTCCTGAAATGTGTGACATTCACATTGCACACACACCTCCCCCTCAAAATGCTCTCTCTCTCTCTCTCTCTCTCTCTCTCTCTCTCTCTCTCTCTGTCTTCCGCTTTGTCTTGATTTCACACACATGAAATACACATCCACAAATTGTCTATTTCAATGATTGCAGTTATTTTAAGTCTAACTGAAACCATATATCCCTTAATAATAGTATAATTTACACATTGCTAACAAAGATCATGATAAGCACAAGTGGTGGAAGTGAAAACAGAATTCAAGAGTGACAATGTAATGATTATGCTTTAATTCATAATGTAGGTTGCAAATTACATGAAGGCAATAAAACTATTGTTTCTATTGTTGCAATGATCTGAGTCACTCGTTGAGGCTGAAAAAGCTTTGGTAAATGCCATTATTACAAGTCACAGAAACAAATTCTTACAGATGAAATTCCCCTCCACTCAAAAAGCGGGCGTGTCAGCACAGAGCAAGAGTTTTCACTGGCATAGTCAAAGTTTTGACAACAAGCGGAGGGCGCAGTTTTTGGATGTAAATCAGATCCCCAAAGCCTCCTTCCACTACATCTACCACGATGTGAACACAATGTAACATCGTAACATGTTGCACAACGATGCTAACTACACTTACCATTCTGACCAGTAAGTAGTCTGCTACTTTGACTGTGGCTGGAGGCTGAATCTCTCCAGTGTTTCCTCTAATGCTAGCCATCTTAATGCTGACTGCTCTTTCACTGCAAACGTCGCAGCTAGCGGTGGTTCATAAATCCAGAATTTTCCAATGAGGGAGAAACAGCCCCTTTTAGAATTTCTCTTTACTTTTTATGTGGAAAAACAATACCAAACAGAATATTAATCATAGCAGAGCTTTAATGTAAAGCTTCAACTTTAATTTAAAATTATGACAAAACTCGTATCTACTGTGCATGTACCGTTGCTGGTTTATTAGTTCAAGTCCTTGTCATTTTTTAAGCGAATACTAAATGGGAGGCAAAAAGTCCTAAGTGAAATAAGAAAAAGAAAAATGGTAAGAAAAGAAAAAATAAAAAGTGAGTAAAAAATTAAAATAAGATTTAAACAGTTTAAATTATCAGTTAGTTTCTTCTCATATACAGCGCTGTTATCTAAATGCCATTTCCATTTAAAATTCTTACCTGCACTGTATGTTATTAAATGGAATTAATAACATTCAGTACAGTTATCAAGTCTCTACAGAGGAAAGTGTCACCCAGTCAATCCATTTAGCACGTTTTCAGCAACACAACAAACTAAAGCAGTAATGGTAAAGATAACACCTTTTTTTTAGTCACATCTGTTTGACACCTATTGAAAATGACATTTCTCTCAGTTCATCTTCAGACATATGCTGTCTGTGAACTCATCACACTGCTGTTGCAAAGGTATACCACTCATCATTTATGTGAAACTAGTTTGTATGGAGTTTTGATAGCACTCATTTGATCAATGAAAATAAAAGCATGTGCCTTCAATTGTTGAGCAGTGGAGCAGGAGAAGAGGTACCTTGAACTTTATTGTCCACAATGTGGACATTTGTCTTCAGTTTCACCATAAGATATGTCATAAAAACATAAAAACATCAATAATAATACAACTCACAATACACATGTACACTATACAATATTACTGTCATGCTGGTGCTGTTAGAAGTTATCAAAGTGAAAATGTAGATGGATAAAATTAAAAAAAATAGACAAAGTAATGGAAGGATGAGGCCTTCTTGTATTTAAGACATTTCAGTTTAAAATCTCTGCTCCCACTTATTTAAGATCACATCCTGTTAAGTCATAAATAGTATAAAAAATAATATAAAAATCAACCAATATGGATAGAAAACTATGCAGTGTGTACCGACTGAAGTGTTCCAAGACGCAGCAGGTTGCAATGACGCATGTGTGACGAAGCTGAACGCATGCCTGCACAGAGCCAAGAGACAACAGCTTTAATTGAAACGAGAGCATTTATGACATTTATGTCCATGAGACAAATGACTAACAATCATGAGTCACTTTTGGTGTAGACAGGCTTTAGCTTCCAAATGTGATGCTACTGTGATACAGTATAAAACTCATAGCCTATAGGCTGTCAGATATTATATATATATAAGATCAGTTACCGCTATAAAGTCTATTTCAGGAGACAATTTGCTGCGTAAAATCATTCTTCTTTCTTCAGAGTTTGTTACAAAGATAGATGTTTACTTCTATTAAGCCCTCATAGCTGTGAACAAACAGCAACATCTGGATTTGATCTCATAAGGCCTGAGGAGTCTGACTAATCACCAGAGTAACCCAAGTAAACTATTGCAGATGTGAGATAATTACAGAGACTTTCTCTCCAAATAACTTCATTTAAATTTGCAGAAGTTACTCTGTCAATATGAGGGGTGATAGGCGGTTGACCTATCTCATTTCCCTACTTTTCCTGAGTGCAACATGACCTGCCCTGGTCTATAAAGGGACACACTTATCTAGAAACGTATCAAATAGCATGTATGTTCAGAGTTCCCATGTTCGTGTTCTAATTTCATTTAACACACTTTTAAACTGGGTCTGCGTTGTAAGGTAGAAGACGTGCTGACACACATGCAGGAGATTTTGAAAGACGAACTCAGACAGACAACAATAGAGCTTGGACTTTGTATCCTCATTAATTGTGTAAAATAGGTTTCTCGCCAAAGAAGTGACAGAAATGGTGTAATGCTGGGCTTCATGGGTAGATATGCTGGCTAATTGGCTCTTTAAAAGAAGGTTAAGGCATTTTAAAGGCCTCAAATTGGTCTTTTCTCCTTCAGAGCAAGTTTTGAGTGCCAGAAATAATTAGGGCGGTGCTGATTGTTATGGACCCCGTATCACACTAAGGCAAAACAGACAGCAGGGAGGATGCCAAGGGAAGCTTTATGAGTCTCATTTGAGGTAAACTGAACTGACGCTCATTATAAACTGTATGAGTCGTTTGAGAGATGGTCAGCAATACAGATTACATAACTATCTGCAGCTTTTAAAACAACCATTAGCAGTCTGTGTAGTCATTATTTGAGGAATTGAATGTCTGTATGGAAACTCTTCTATTTTATGCATGATGATGTCTCAAGCCACAAAGAGGCCTGAATCTATCATCAGCAGACGGTCCTCAACCAAAAAATGACACCATTAGTCATTTGTTCAAATGCTTACTGCAGTAATATTTGATCTTTATTTTATTAACTGTATGTTTTTGGGCCTGTTTGGGGTTTACACAACACTGACACATCAGCTTATAAAGTTGTTGTGGCAACATCAGAAATATGAAATGGTATTCCTTTTCCTGCTTAAGTCAGTTTTGCTGTTGTTGTAGATACTATCAATATAGTGATTGTAAACAATTGGTTTGGTTTCGATTGGTTAAATCTGTAAAGATGTTTTGAATAGAGCTGCACGGTATGGTAAAAAATCATATTGCCATTATTGTTGACAGATAATATAATGTTTTACAATTAGTGCAAATGTTCACAGATTTAATTTTCACAGAAAAAACTATTAATATCATGAAGATGTGATATTTGTTGGGGTTTGTAGCAAACCAACCTGTTTCCTTACATCTGGAGAACAAGCCAGGGCATCTCTGCAGCACTACAGTACTTTAATATATACAATATATGGTTATAATGCTGTTTGTTACACATTTTGCCTTTATCAAAATGTGATTTAGATATTGTACTTGGCTATTCATTGTTCAGCCCTAGTTTTAAGTCGCTTTATTAATTGATTGTTGATAGTATTTGGCATTTTAGCTGCCCAAAGCTCCACTTTTTAAACCAGCTAGTCGCTATGTTTACATGCTGTGTGTGTGTACGGTGGGTTTATCAAGGTTTTTCCATTGGAAACAGCTTCCTGCTGCTGATGGAAACAAGTTTGATGAGAGCAGTGAGACTGAAGCAAAACAGTAAAGTCGTGGGCTGTAAAACCAAAACAGTGAGCTGACAAAAACTGAAAAGCTCATAGAGCTGAGAGGAACTACAAAGTTGGTCAGGCAGTACTTGCAACAATTTCACATTGCATGTAGTTATTTGATGTGGTGCAGCTTTAAAGCCTGGGTTTGGTTTAATACTACAATATGTTTTAATGAAACAGGAGTTTTTACAATCAGCACAAAGACACAAATGAAAACAGAAATTATCTGTTGTAAAGGAAACCTATTGAGGGAGCTAATCTAATTTAATCAATTTTTATCACTTTAATTTGTTTTTCTTCTCCACAAAAATGGTTCAAGAATACCTAAAAATGTTGCCTGCAATACGTGGCAGATTTTAAACTTTTACAGTTGTGTGTCATCTCTATTTTCTGGCAGTGACAAAGATCAAACATTAATCGTCAAACACCCCTCCGAGCACTCATTCCTCTGCTGCAGCTGTTTGGGGACTTCCACATTGTGTGAGGTTCCATAACGCTGACATGGAAACATGGTGAGCAGTCGGATGTCCTAGTAGCCTCATTCTCCCTGCTAGCAGAGCATGTCCCAACTGTTGTCAATTTATCAATGTACCGTGCACTAGTGGGCACAGTTTGAGCCACCATTAGGACAGGTGCCTCCATCCATCATGGCCAAGTCACTTATTCCACCTTGTCAGGAGAAACTAAATGGAGCTTTTGAAGAAATGTAAACAACTCTCAGTGGACAATCAGGGGACCCATCTCACCACTTCAACTGAGGAACTGAGTACAGAGCGAGTTCAGTCTCCCATTAACATCCAGGGCCTCCTGTGCTCATGCTAATGTTTTCCCACATGTCCTTTTATTGTACAGACACACTGATATGCAGCATATGAGCTGTCTAACGTTAATAACACATTTTAAATGCTGCATGTTTTCTTCCAGATGTAATTATCTCATTGTCCTGATTACCAAGAAAAGCAATCTACTGTGCACTGTTACATTAAAAAAAAAAAAAAGCAAAAAATCTTAGCTGATTTTCAGTTTGACACGAACATATTGTTTTGTGGTAGTTTGGATTTTTTCTTTTTGTTTCATCCAAACACACAGAAGGAGGGGAAAATATGTGAAAATGTCTCTTTCTCCAAGATACTTACAGTGGCATTTATTATTTAATAGTGTGGATTAATAATATAACAATAACAAAATATTGGATGCATGTATTCACTGTACAAGGGAATTCACTAATCCAATTCATGTTTGAAAATGTGTTTAGCTGAAGCTTGTTTAGGAGAGTTTCATCTTGACAATTATAATCTTATGAGGAGTGTTCTTACCCCTAGGCTGCACTTCATTCATTTTCGTTATACTGCTGCACAATACAGCCAGAGGTGAAGTGAACTAGCTTTTAATTAAAAGACAAAAAGAAATTAGAAGTTGGGGAATGCACAGAGCCGTTAATCAATCCCCACCAATCAGCCAGGACGATGATGGCACAACAGCCGTCAACAGAATGAAGTGAATAGAGAGCAGACAGATTGATAACTGTTTTTTTTCCCTCTATGATCTAAATGAACATTGATAAGGAACATGATGACAGCTTTTGTCGGCAAAATTTTCACTATTTTGTATGTTATACGACACCAACTTAGCCCCACGCACTACATACATTCTTCTTGAATTTCTTGTAATTTAACATCTGGCAACCTTTAAATGTGTCTGTGACTTCATTACTTTCATTATACTACGAAACTGTTATTTACTCATTTCATCACGTTGCATTCGATATCTTGGAGTTTACAGTTGCTTTTTGACAGACGTTTTGACATGTCTTAGGAAAAGAAAAGCACAGGTGTAAATAATAAAACTAATGATGGCTGAATTCCACTTAGTTGCTTCAGTTTCAGGGTCCCGGGATTGTGCATGGTGGCTCACTGTCACTGCACTGTTGAATAGAACAGAGCTATTGTTAATGTTATTAGTAGCACTTGTGCTTTTCCTACTATGACAAGTCAAAATGCCTGCTGTGAAAAAGGTCTATTGTAAAAGGTGAATTGTTGGCTATGAGGTTAAAGGACAAGGCCAGTGATATTCTATATTTTTATTTTTCCATGATGAGACCAAAACCAACTGTGAACTGATTCTAAAGTACTGTAGCTTATTTTTCTGTGCCATTGAGCTCCATTGGTGTCACAACTGATGAGAAACACATCAGTGAGCCACTCCATTGCACTGGGTGATATGTTCCTTCATTATAATGAATACACTACAGCTGTCACCCTCTATTTGAAATCCAAGTTGCTGTTCCGACATGGGAAAATATTGAGCAGTTGAGCTGTGATCATCTATCATTGATCTGTAGCCGCCTATCAGTTAGCTATCATTAATTAGCAGTTGGTTTCTCATTTGTTCCGTATTAATTTGTTGATAAGTACTAAGGATTTTGTTGACTGATGTTTTACCTGTATTACTAGCAGCCATTCATACATATTTCATGTCCAATATGTATTTTTTTCTGAAGTTGGATGTAAGGATGTGAATTCTAGCTGAAAATGATTATTATTCTCAGTGACAGATAAGATGCGTTTGGACATACATACATATAAGGCAGTGTGCCAACGCCCAGGATAAAAGCCTGACCCTACCCCTTGACAGCCATTACAACTATAATCGATCAGATTCTGGGAGTGGCACCTTTTTCAACTTAAACTAGGTGCATTAGTAGTAGTTCTGCATGGTTTCCCAACACATAACAGTGCTTGAGGAGGGTAAATATGCTATCATACAGTACATATTACGCACACTATACACACATTTCCAAACACAGAACATATCTGAAGTGTTACCACTGAATTAAGTGGTATCACATGTGTAAGAGGAATCGGGTTTAAGCAGTGAGGAGTATGAGGGAACAGCAAATTTGTCAAACCTCATGAAGAGCACTCCAATTGATTGGCGTCACACATGCTGAATAATTTTGCAGAACTCAAGTAATTGCTCCTCTAACAATTTGTATATGTAGTAGGAGCAAAAGAAAAATGTATTTATCTAATTATCATGCTTTTAAAATACTTCTCTATGGTTATAACAATAATAAATAACAACAGACTGTAACATGATCCAAATTCACTGCTAGCAAAGAGATGGAAGAAAAAAACATCACACTTTTAATCCAGACATATTTCACCTCATTCTGATGTATTGTTATGAAGTGAATTCAATTCAACATGAAAGTAATTATATCTATTATATTCAAACAAAATGTTGTAAACCTTTGGCCATGCTAATCACATCTTCTTTTATTCCGAGTGAAGACTCTAGTTGGCTGTTTCTTTCCTTTCATATTTTATATGCTTATTATCTAATTTTCTTTTGAAGGCCTTGATTATTCCCGGTCTGAAAATGAACAATAATTGCTGCCCTACTGCTTACAAAGTCTGCGGAACAGAAGAATAAAAGAGTAGTCTTTTCAATGGTCAATCAACAAAGAAGTACATTAATCATTATCTTACATTACAATTTCTTGTTTTTTGCATGAAACATGGTTTCAGAAGAATTAAAATGTCTTTTACCCTCCCAATTATGCATGTGATTTGTATGGTTACTCTGAAACATTATATGAACAACAAGGATAAAATAGAATTTGCAAAGAAGAGAGTGCTTTGATCACATACTGTATGCCTTAAGGAGTCTTGCCTGAGACTCTTTGATGTGAATCAGTGCATGAAAGACAGGTCCAATTGGCCTGGGGTGACCCTCAAATTTGCACTCTTTAATCATGTGTTCCATGTCAGGTGTATAAAAAAATGATCCCTTGTGGTTTATAATTTTTCACCATTATTGCATAAGGCACATTTCCTGACAGAAGAGTGTGAAACAATTTGCTGCCCTTAAATGTGGTTTTAGTTATCGCACAAAACACTACTGCTTTATGTGAAAGACATTACAGAGGACAGAGACAGGATGGGAGGAAAAGCCCTAACAGTTGTTGTGTTAATACCTTCATAAACAATGGGATTTCAGAACCTAATTACCATCAGATGGATGGAACTGAAAGGTCAGTCATAGCCTTTTTTAGCTACGCTACCAACACAGCTCTAGGGATTTCAATGTTTGTCTGTCCATCTCTCGGTCCACTATTTTGGCCTTAAATTATCTCAACAACATAAATGGATTCTTTGGATTTCCATCTTCCATCTTTTCCTACTAGCTGAAATTTATATATATCCAACTCTATTTTATTACAAGATACTGCACAAATGAACAATTTCCATATTGTCCCATGACCCTCATATGTAGAAACACTAGTGCGCGTGTATAGTGGGCCACACTACGCAGAAGAAAACTTGCTTGAAAGCTAGAAAACTTTTTCCGCTCATGCACTTGGCGAGCAATTTTCATTGAAGTCAGTGGGCTCCATCTATAGTAGTTATTATAATACATCCATGTTAGTGACAGTGTAATGTTAGCATACTAGGATGCTAAACATTAGTATGGAAGCATAGTAATTGTAAGCATTTTAGCATGCTAGATGTTAACATGTGTGTATGTAGGTAGGCATCAAAGAAAGGAGAGGAAAGCCGTACACTCATACAGTAATTCAGATGTGACATTTTATGTTAAACTCAATTGCAGGAATACTGACACACTTGCAAAAAAAGTACAGCTAAACCTTAGCTATGCCTTTCTGGCCACCAGTCACCCAGTCCAACAAGGCCCAGATAGCCTCTATGTGCATGATAGAACAGAATAAAATACAAGTTTACTGTCCAGCAGAGGCCAGAAAATCATCTTTGGTCTCACCAGATCAGATAAAAGCATCTATGATTCCTACATTAACCACTATTTTGCCTACCCATATAAAAGAAAAAGGTTGCACTACAGTGCAGCTAAAATTGTCCTGCTGCCCCCTGTAATGAAACAACGGCACAGTCAAGTTTTACTGGTCCCAGGTACACTTTGTGCCTTTGTGTCCAAGTATGGTTATTGTTATGGGCAATCCATGGCTAGCACTGCAGTCCAACTACTTAACATGGATCAAGTTCATATCATCCCTCAGTAAGTGGCCAGAAGAACCATGGTTCAACAAGACCTCAACGACTGGTTCAACAAGATCAGTGCCAGAGCAGGAACACGAGGGTCTCCTAGGAATATGCTCCCCTGGGATCCTCTGGTGGCCAGTTAACCCTTAGCTTGATTGACACAACCTCAATAAGCAACACTAGACAACAACCTTATAGGCCAAGGGCAGGAAGTAGTTACATAAAGGAAAAGTAAGGTATTTTTAAATCTGTGTCTCTTTTTCATAATTGTTTCCGTTATAATAAAGGTCATGGTAACTTTGTACTACACCTGTGATAGAGATTTGGGAAACTGCAAAACAGCGTAGGGCAAGCAGTGTGAGACTTCTCAAGCTTTCCAAATAAACTATATGAATTATTTCAGAAGATACGATAAATGTTACCATAACCATATACCATTAAATGTAACATAAAATGACACCAATTTTGATTTGTCAAGTAACAATTGGGCTAAACCTAGCCACAGTTAGCATAATGACAGAACCTTTCTACAACAAAAACATCTTACAGCATAGCAACAAAGGCAATGTTAGTTATCTTAGGTCTGTATTGTTGAAAATATAAGCATTTGGGCTGATTTTAACAGGCACTCTCTCTAAGTAAGAGAGACAAGATGCCCAAAAGTAGATCGGTGAGGGAGAAAACTATCAACTCAACATCAGATTTCATTTCTTTGGCCCGTCTTAGTTTCCTCCATCTTTATTTGACCTTCCTTCATAAGTGGTCATTTGTGAGGCATGTCACATTTTTTTCTGACCATTCTTCTGACATATTTTGCAATACATTACCATTGTTACCAAGAGCTGATGAAGCTTGAACATAAGAAGTAGGAAACGTTCCACCTATAGGGTGTATATTTTTTTATACTGAACCCAGAATACACAGGAACGCAAGAGACCAGACAGAGAAAGAATGTATCAGAAGTTCATTCTTCCCAATAGCCCATACTTTTGGCTAGTTTATAATGAAAAACTTACATACGGTACCTTAATCTTGACATGGCAATGCAAATTGTTATCTGTCCATAAACTAAATTCCATTGCTCCCGTTGTATAGACATTCCTGTGTGATTTAATAGGGTCTTCTTATTTCTATATGGAGATAGAATTGGAAGACAAATAGGATTTAAGGAAACATATTACCTCTTGTCCCTCTCTGAATACAAAGGGCAGACCTTACTGCTATCACAAAGAAAACAGCTTAGCAGCAGTGCATTTGTTTTCCATTCAGAGAGAGAAGCACTTTGTCTTTCCAATCGTTACCTGTCTGTGAATCAGTTGCTCCATTAAGGACAGCCTAAAGAGGGAGGTGCTGTCTAGGGCTAAATTGCAATTAGTCGGCCTGCAAGTGAGGCTGGCACCAGTTAACTTGGGATATTGGAGTGCAAGGGCCCCGTAATCAGGCTTTGGTCATGTAGAACAATGCATAAAATTAAATTGACATTAATGAATAATTGTGTAATGAAAATGGAGGAGTAGAGTTAATTGCATGTTACAGTGAGTGTAATGCCCAGATAACCTTGTGTCTAATGCTATTCTTAGTCTGACTGCCAAGGCTCTCACCGTGGCTCCTCTCGGCGGGAAGTCATTAAAGCTAGGGAGTAGATAATGCCAGTGTGCCGAAACCCAAAGTAGCTACAATCTTGCAAAGACTTTCTTTCACAGGCTTTTTTTTCCTAAGTGGGCCTATGCTGAAGTCATTTGTACACAGTCTGAATGAAATTAAAGGTCACCAGTGCTTCGCATCTATGTCTGGATGGGCTTTTAGAGTGGGGACCACTCACCTATGGGGGCTGTCAAACGGTAGAATGAACACTTTAAGATGACTGAAGACTAGGATGTCACAGATGAAGAGGACTTGAGTGACAGCTGCTCTTACTAATTCATAAATGTAACCCATGTTGAACTACACCTTCCATTTAAAAATTATTCCAACAATTAAATGCTTTATTCAGAATTTCAGTTTGAGTTGCACTTACATTACCAGACTTACAGGCTATTTCAAAATGTCACTCACTGCTCAGTGACAGACGTATAATTAGATGTATTATACGCGATTACCTATACCAGTGGTTCCTATCTTGTGGGTCAGGACCCGTTTAAGGGGTTGTGAGACAAATTCAAAGGTGATTAATGGGATACGAAAGCAGAACAAAAACATGCTGTGCTACACAGAATTTTTTTTTTAATTTAGAAATTGTGAATGTCTTGGGAAATTTGAGGGAAAAAATTCTGACAAATTCTTATACTTTAATAGCTTAAAAGAAAGTTTTACAGAAATAACTATGTTATTTTGTTTAAATGTATTGGTTTCTGTTGTTACCTCCAATTAATTCATTCCAATGAAATGCTAAGTGTAACCTACAGTCTTTTAGTCAATGAACAGCAGGTCAGCTGAACATGCAAAAAAACATTTTTTCTACAGGCAAGAATACAGAATAATGTTTCCAATTATAAATAAATGATGAATGAATTCAAGTGGAGCAATTATTTTGAGAATTCTTTCCAAAAATCAACAACTACTTTTAAACGCAACACAATGAAACTAACTAAAATAAAAGTCCTAGAACTTTGATTTCTCCAAATTTCCTCATTCTTACCAGGAAATTAGTAGGAAAAAAGAGACCCGTAATATACCAAAATTACTCTTTGGTTGACCTGGTTATAATCCATTCACATGTGGAACCAATATTGATTAGTAACAAATAGACCTCATTTTGGGATTGGGATTGCTTAAAATGTTCAGATCCACGGCCCAACTCATAATATAACATTGTGCCACATTGAAAAACTGCCTCCATTTGTTATCCAAGGATGTAGCACAATGGCCTATGGGACAGAAAAAAATGTTATAAACTCTCAGTATGGGCCCATCAGCAGCAGCCTCCCATAGGGAAAATCAGGGAGAAGAATAGCAATGTATCAATTTACTAGCTGCTGATTTACCATTGTCTCATCACTCATCACTAACATCACATTATCACAGTAACATGCAATAAATAAAGCTATAATATAGTAATTTACCTGGTAATCACTGTTTGTTTGCTTATTGCCATTTGCTGTTAATGTACTGAATGACTGAATGCATGTTATACAATGAATGAAAATGATAAAACAATAGTATAATGTACATTTTTAAGTTTAAAAATTATAACTTGTGTTATTTATTTTGTAATGACATTGCTAGAACCGTGTGTCATTACAAATAAAAGATATTGTGTAATCATACAAATGGTTTTACTTTAAAAGAACAACATCCAGAAACATACGTAAATCTTAAAAACTGATATCACCTGCTCTTCAGCAAGATATCTGTAGTGCCAGATATTCATTTCAGTCAGAAAACTCAAGTAATATAGCATATTTAGATTTTGGCGTCTACGCTCCGACCTCAAATACCTTAACCCCTAGCCGGAGCCTACAGGTGGATGCTGGGGTGGTGGTGGGGTTTACAGCGCAGCAGGCAGCAATAGCTTACAGAGCATCAGCAATGTGATGCAAGGCAACAACGGCATTGACAAAGCAGAGGGAGAGCTGGGAAATTTTGCAGCTTAAATAGACCGCCAGATTGAAAGGGTGCGCTTGGTTAGTGATTATGGAATAAGGCATGTCATGTGTGTAATCAGCACAACTCGAGTTGACTGCCTGAACTAGCTCGCAGGCTTCGGTCCATATTTGGGCTGCTGAATATTCACAGCATGCAGCTCTGCTGCTATTTGAAATACAAATAACTATGATAAAAGGGTACCGAGAGTAGACCTTGTTAGCCTTGCTAGCCAAGTGGCTCCAGGGAAGGCAATGTTGGTCTCTCTGTCTGTCCACCGCTTTTCTCCAGACTGAACTATCTCAGCAACTACAGTAATGTATGGACTGCCACAGATTTTTGTACAGACTCATTGTTGCCCTCAGAAGAATCATAATGACTTTGGTCATTCCTTAACTTTTCATCTTTTCATTCATTGCTCTATGCTTAAACAACACAGTTGTATTTTGTATTTAGTGCTAATTAGCAAATTAGCATGAAAATACACTAAACTAAGATGGTGATCGTGGTAAACATTTTGCCCTGCTAAATAAGGATGGGGATCATTAATCTTTATTGATACTGATACCATTTTTGAGACTGCTTAACGATCCAAGTCTTTATCGATGCCACTATTGATTCTATTTGGTGGAAAGACAAGACAACAATAAATTCTTCACAGAACTAGTATTGCTTTTATTGTGTAATTACAGTTGGCAGGCAATTCAATTGAATTCAAAAACTTTATTAGACAATTTATTTCTGTTTATACATTAGTGATTTGATTTGAATGACATGACTCTTGTCTCTCGAGACAAGGGCTGAAGCTATCGATTAATAAGTAATCAAGTACTCTATCAATTATACCATCAATTAATCGGGTAAAAAATACTTTTGTTTTATTAAAGCAATGGTAGACATAGAGTAATAGTACTGGGTACTGGTAGTGGAGTATTTTTTAAACTGTGGTATGAGTACTTTTACTTAAGTTAATGATCTTATCCTCCCTCCACCCACAGCCTAACTGCTCCTATGGGTTTCCAGCCGAGGAAAGTGGGCTTGTGGGTAACATGTGCCAGTTGCCACCTGTGTGTGACAATAGTAACATTATTTTAGTCAGCAATAAAGTGTGTAGTTAAGTTCAGGTTGCAGTATAATAGTGACTGAAAGAGTGTATCGGTTTGTGTTTGCTGCCACAGAAAAGTAATAAAAAGTGCTGTTTATGTATCTTTAACGTCACTACGGTTTCTTCTTGTACTGTTCACAGCTGAGTTTGATATCTAGTAGCAACGAATCAGGTTTTAATACAATTAAAATAGTCTAAATTGGAGGTAAAACGCTACGGAGCTGCAGGGTTAGAAGCCGCGCGCAATCAGATGATCGATCGTGTTTTCTCTTGGGATTTTATCCACGGATAAACAATGACGTGTAGCTGCTAGCTAACTAGCTTTTCTCAGTGACACACTAATGTCGTGTCATATTCAACAGGTTGTTGTGCATTGTGCAGCGCCTGCTGTTGATGGATCATACGATTACAATGGTTCTACTCAAAACTGGTGGAAACACGGGCTGGTTCACTAGATGGCACCAAGGTTCCAAGAATCTTGAACAGAACCGGTTCAAGAACAAGAACTAATTTGGTGTAAAATGTACCAAATAGGCTGCCATTCATATTTTACAGGGGTTTTGTCCACAATAAAGCCATGAGGCAATATTCTAGATTTGTATCTACTGCAGTGTCTTTTATGATACTTCCACTAGTAGTCACCAATATTACTTATAGGCAGTTTAAGGGAAACAAGCTCCAAATCCAGAAACTCTGGAGAATAATCTGGATTCTCTGATGGAGTCAGTGCCTGCCACAGCCTTTGTCTAAGAAATAGATGACTTTAACGTGCGGGTAAAATAAGCTTTTAGTTTTTAACCCTCTTCACTGTCCAGATTAGAACTCCATTACTGCTTAAGTACTATCAATAAGCATGATGTCACTGTATTAGTTTCACATCTCCATGCTTCTCAGGATTTCTGTCTACTGTAAACTATGACCTAGATAGATTTACCCTAGATATGTCAATCTAGCCCTTTTTTTATAGTTTTACATGTCACTGGAATGGCTTTTACTCCATGTTGGGAGAGATCAGAAACTGCTGTTTAATTACAGAGATTAACCTGCACACAGATGTACCATGGCATGATGTAATGCTTTCTATCTTATCATAGGCACTTAGGGTATACCATCGGGCCCCTCATGTCCCTTATTGTATGTGTTTGGTTTCATTAGAAATGGCAGGGATGAGGCAGTGTTTCTTTGAACAAGTCCTTTCTTGTATAGTTTTACAGATGCCTTGTTTCTTTCTGTGGTGAAAGAAGCAGGATGTCACACTGGAGGAAGTAGGCCAATTAATCTACAGCAACCCCCCCCCACCCACCCACCCACCCACACACACACACACACACACACACACACATTCTTCACTATTATCCACTAACCAGGAGTTTCCCAAAGTGGAGTCCCTGGAGAGTCTCCAGTGAGTTTCTAAACCATTTCCTTGGAGGACGATCTTGATGTGGTGATTCGGGGCGTGCTAGAGTTTGATTGTTGTCACCTGTCTAATCCAACTGAACTAAAGCTGAACTAGATAAGAGTTTAAATAAATTGTTACAAACATGCTCCATGTCTACACACATCATGTGGCATATTTGGTCTTGTTTTACAGCATAATCAACCTTGTAATGCCAGCCCAAAACAAAAATCCAACTACCTAAAGAAATCATTTCAGTAATTGCATTTGCCCGAGGCAGTTCATTTGATTTGTTTTATTTGAAATGATTATTCTCTACTCTTTACAAAGAGTAAACATTTTCACTCTTCTTTGTTCTTTCTGACCACCACTTCAAGGGTTTCAAGGGTATTAACAACCCCTATCCTCAACTCACTTTAGCTATTATTTTAGCAGAATACAACAAAACCCAATTTAACTAAACATCTGAATATTAGGCATCTGTCGTATGTATTTTAGCTGAATATTGGATATGTATGCACAACATATTAGAGCCATTTAGCATCACAGAAGGCATGCAGGCTGATTAGGCAAACCAACAGTTTTTGTCTCACCTGGAATTTACACTGAAAACGTCACATTAGCAACACATAAATGTGTCAACATCAGTAATGCACTGCATTTTACAATCTACACAGGTGGTAAGCTTTAGTGGTCTCAAAAGCAGAATATCTATGTATGTGCTCTGTTTCCTTTAAGGACAATGGGCTTTTAAACATGTTTTGACATCCTGAAAATCAGCAGTGGAAACCTTGACATCTGGTTACAAACTGACAGTCTGAACAGATTATTTAGTGGTTGAAGAGGTTTACAGATTCTGTGTTTACCCTGATTGTCTCACAAGTTGTACTGCCACAAAACTGTAGATATTCACTATAACATGGCATTGTTCTTTTTCCTGTTGGTGTGGTTTTGATGTCTTGAGAGGCTGGAATTAGTCCATCCTACACAAATGTTGCCCATAATATGTATAAAAAATAACTGTGCTAAGTGCTCTTTGTTTTCCCTCTCTTTAAGCTTGAATTAAAGCTGACACCAATATCAATATTTAATAATGTCATCCTATATTTGTTTTTAACAATGCATTACACAAACTAGCGTTTTTGTTTTTGTTTGGATTCCTAAATTAAAGAATTTCTCATCAAGATACTCACTGAGCTGGACATTTATTGAAAAAATAAAATAAATTATTACAAGCATGTCTTTGGCATTTCACAGACATACATGCAGATAATAACAATATGTGCATGGCCAACTGCCCAGGGCCAAAAGGTGGGTCCTGCTTTATTACCTGACCTGTTCTGATGAGGAGCCCTGACTCTACTTAGACCTTAATTCATTCACTTTTGTGCCTACATTTTATTTATTCTTGTTCATCTTGTTTTTGCCCTGAGCTCCCCTAACTGGTTAATTTGGCCATGAACATTTGCGATAAGCTAATATCAGCTGGCAAATTTATCAGTCGGGCTACCTTTTACCACTTTATTCTGTTAGGCCCAGCTATGAGTCAAAGCATTTCCCAGTAGTGGATTCCACTGGAGTTTACAGGACAGTAAATCTCACTGATTGTCAGCTCTTGGTATATCCTCTGTTTGACAGTTACACATTCTTAACTCAAATCTTTATTCAAGATTGGAATAAAATGAACCTATAGTCTGACACGAGTTGGAGATTTTTCTCAATAAACGAACCGTGTCCATATCCATTGAGGTGAACGTCTTGGTCAAACTGAGTTGTGATCAGGCAGCTACTGTACATCAAAGGGGCCCACTTGTGGTCTTTAGATTGACTGCCTGCAGGTGTCTACATTGTTTTTAATAGGGTCCACACAGCAGGCAGTGATACAACCATTTGTGTTGCTACACCCTTCCTCTAGAGTCCCTGATGCTCCCTGGTTTCCCTCTCTATATAAGAACTAAAAGAATACAAGGGTTTTCCATCAAGCTTGAGGGGTGTATGTTTGTTAGATCAGGAGTGCTGTACATGTGTAAGTCAAAGCTAAGCAGAACAAACTGTATAACAGTAGATTTTGAAGGAATATTTACTTATTCTCTCATTACCATTGCTTTCTGGCTCTCATATGTGCTTAAAAATCCTTGATATAGAGTGATTTAACAACAACAGGAGGAGATTTCATCAGAGCGACAGAATCAAAAAGTGCATGAACAGTATGAAATATTAGGGCTGAGAAGATAAAGCAGTCTTTCTTCAGTCACTTTACCTTTGTGTAATGTAGCTCCAGGCTTCACTCTCAATATGCGCAGCAGCAGTTCTGAACACGCACTTTGATCCAGTCCACTGCATACTTGTCATTGCCTGGAGCCCATTTTCTAGATGTCTCAACTTATGATGATCTACATAAATAGATAAATCCAAACTGATCAGGTGGTTAAATTGTTGATGTCAACTTCAAATTTTCATGTATATCATATGAATTAAAAAGTCAGGGCTTAAAGTCTTCATAAGCCTTTTAAAAAAACTTTTGCGGCACATTGACGCTCGGGGCTATGCTGACTTACCTGTCTGAAAGGGAGCAATGAATAATTTGATCACATTTTTCATTTCGCTCGAGTGCTGAACAAACAGGAATCTGTGATTAACAGTTTTAATTAGGATTCTAACTTGACAAATTCTTACAGCCTCGCAACGTGTCTAAGATGAATAAATCACTGGCCTGGGATCATCAAGCTGCCTCCTAAGTGAATGTGCCTCGAGATTACTTTGTGATTCCACAAAGTGTGAGTCAGCCAAGGCTGAGTGTGTTTAACTAATCCTCTTCCCACCACATGTCAGGTGGGGGAAGTTTATGTCCATTCAATGAGCTAACTACCCCGCTCAGGTATTGGACCCCCATGCTTTTCAGAGTTTCTTCTTAGACTCTTGAAAGCTGGATGTCAAAACTGAATGGAGCCAGTGTTAGTTAGCCTCACAGCATGTTAGACGTCTGCACACCTGTGTTATAAGGGCATTGTAAAAATAATGGCAACATTGAGTGGAGTTGAACATGGAGTTTTATTCTGAAGTCGAGCTTTGGTGCATTTACAGTTCATTGACAGGTCAGGCTGCCAACTAGTGAGTGAAAAAAGAAGGATTTCGCCTTTTTCATAATTTATGTGATTCCTTTGTCAAAGCAGAAGGGAGACAAGACCCTCAAAGTCCACAGCTTTTCTCTGGAAAACTTTTTTTTTTTCTTGTTAATGGTATTGTTTTTTTGTTCATGGTTTATTGTGATCCCCATTAGTTGTTACATTGGAAACAACTACCCTACCTGAGGTCCATGTTGACTGCTGCGTTTGTTTTGACTTGTGTACTTGTGTATTTGGTCAAAATTGTAATAAAAACATTTTAATGTGATTGCTGCAAAATGTGTTTGGGTGGGCATTACAATTAGTTCAATCATTTAAATTACACATTACTCTGTGTAGGACTACCCATTGCAGTGAGATTATTGGTTATTTGCTATCACTACAACTGGGCCAATGAAAGAGAGACAGCTAACGTTAGCTAGACTCCCTCCTTTCTATAATGTGGAACAAACGCAGAACTAAGTGTGCACGAGCTGCTGATGACGCAGTATCAGAATAAAATTAATGAAAAGTAACGCCTTATGGGAGTCAGTACTAACACTAGCACCCCGGGCTAACTAGTTTCCATTTCCTGTGATGAGCTATCACTTACCAAGAGGAAAGTGGATTCCACCATGCAAGATTAACATTTTATTTACTTGCTGTTACTGAATAGACAAATAACAGAATGCTAGTCACACTTTTTGTAGCAAGATGAGATAATAGCATGGCTCGTATTGCAATGTACAACTATTTTGTTTGTGACTAACACAGGACTGTCACTGACTTGTGCTATAGCTTGATGAAACCTAACTGATTTTCTCTCCTTAAGCTGTACATTTAGTCTTGGAAACACTTAACAGTAACTTTTTGAACAGTTTTTGGTTACCTAATTGGAAATCCAAATCAATTAAATTCAAATTCTCGATATTCTATTTTTATTGCATTTCTTTAGTAGATGTCCAATGTAAATTGTGTCATCAGCAAACATTTTAATATTGGCTTTGTTGAAAATAAGTGCCACATCATTGATAAAAAATAGTGCCACCAATCAACTTCCTTGGGATACACTATAATGTACCATACCAGATTAAGAAAAAATACTATTAAAAAAGGTTTCAAGTTAACTAAAGAAATATTCAGTATCTTATGGTCTATTAAATCAAATGCAGCATAAAATCAAGCAAGATAGACTTGACAAGTAGAGGGAGAAGACTGATAGGATGAGTACTGGCACCTGAAAATGTGTCCCTATATTTTAAAAGTTTCCATTCAAGGTTATGGTAATCAACTAGTTTAATCCTTTAACATAATGTTCTTATACTTAAAGAATGTGTTGGATGAGATACTCCATAAAGCAGTTTATTTAAAGTTTTCTTCCTTTAATCACCAGTCAAGCCTGTTTTTACAGTGCATCAAATATAAATTTATAGCTACAAAAAGTACTGCACTGTAATTTTTGTAATAGCAGTTTGGTTAGAGTTGTAGATGGAGATACACACCATCTCTCAACCCCCGTGACACGCCCTAATGCCAAATTTAAACATCAGTAATGTGCACTGGTGTCTGAAATTCCTTTGTGAAATGTTAAATTTAAATCTTGATGATATGCATCATAACTATTGTAATCAGACATCCCAAGCTTCGCCTCCATTATTAATTGTCCAAAGCATAATGATTTATTGTAGTCCTGCAGAATGATTATTAATTTTCTGGTTGATTATACCTGTGGGCGGCAACACCACTGTTCTGCATATAAGCATCTGCTAAATGAAAAAGTATTCTTCACATGAAAAGATGTCCTTGGAGAAACAACAGCTCATTTTTACTTTAATCAAACATATGTAAAAGTACTGTTGATTAAGAGTGCTGTGGCATGCATTCAGAGGGGAAATATGTAATGAACATTATCTGATGATTTTCTTTGCTAAGACTTGTAAAGGAAAGAAAAACTTTTTCGTGCATGCACTTAAGTCCAAGTAACTGTTGTGTTTTTAATCATGTGCACGCTGTAACTTGGCAAAGTACTTCAGTGCTGAACCCCAAGCTGCACCTGCACTGCAACGAAAACATGCAGCCCCAGTATATCACACCGGTGTGACACTGGTAGTTTACATTCCAAAGGAACAGTGGAGAGTGACAGGAGTGTGTGTACAATACAAGCTGCTCTCAGCCAGGCAAGTCTGGGTACGCCTGAGCCGCAAACAGCAGGCCAAGTTCAAACTTCACATCAAGAATTGCTGGGATCTCAACACTTAGAGGAATGCACAGGTGCAGACACTCGGCAGCAGACAATCCCAGCTAACACTTGGTCAATTTGACACTTTGCCGGGCCGGTGCCAATGACTAGTTCCTGTGGGATTGTGTCTCATGCAACAAAAGAAAGAAGTCCACTGAGCTATTTTTTTTTTCCCTGTCTCCGGTCTTGCAGTATCCTGGCCAAGTAAATCCCTCTACACTCTCCCGCTCATTTATAGCATCACAGCTGATAGTTGTGTAATAACACTTTTACTCTGATGAGCTTGGCATGGGTATCCAGTGGCATATTAATCTATCCATGTCCAATTAATCAATGCTGAATCACATGCTGGTGCTCTTAACTGCAGGCTTCCACTTACATTTACTGATATCAGCTGACATGTTTTACCAGTGATCACCATCCTATGGAATAGTGCATATATTTCTGTATGAGCAAATAGTCATTTTTGCAACAGTATTTATTAATATTCTGTTCTGAGCAGTTTAGCTTTTAGAGACAGACATGATCAGTCAGGAGAGGATCTCTGGAGAGCTCTATTTGCAGCTTCATTGATCACAAGAGCTATCACTGTCCCTCAAACAAAATTTCCCAGGACTTTCATTAACTAAATTAAATTAAATATCCAATTAAATAGCTTCGCTCATAAAATTAGAAAGGAAGGACATGATGTAGTATTTTAATGATACTGATTAGGGATGTTGCTTAACGTCACAACAGCCTTATCCTAAAGTAGATGTGTATTTGTTTGGAATAGTACATCTGACACACCAGTGCTGAGGAGGGAAGACAGCACTCCGTTCACCCTGTCTTTTCTGGCCACTAAGAAGGAAAGGCAGATTAATTAACAGACCTTTGCAGCCAATGAAGACAGGTGGCAATAATCCTGACAAGAGACAGATCTGAAGCCTCTCATACAAAACCAATTTCAACTGCACTCCATTTTTCAAAAGCTCATCAGGGTGAAGAACGAGAGAGTTGAACCCGTGTGGCTGCAGAATTTGTTTCTCTCTGATTGCCTTGTCAGGATATCTTATCCGATGGCAGATGACCAAAACCCCACCCTTCACAGACAAACTCTCTCTTTCTCTCTCTCTGACACACAAACTGTTTCACACAATGCATTCTCTGTCTTCCCCACTCACATACACTCATGCACATCCTTTCACACTGTCTCACACTTCCCCACAAGGACGCATGCAGCCACAATTGACCATTCGCCAAGTTTCAGTTGGTGCGCCTGTCAAGCTTTCATTCTCACATGGCAAAAATGCAGTTTACAGTGACAACGGGTAGAGTTACCCCTTGAAATTATTATTAATATTTAAAACAGGCTGAAATGACAATTGTTGATGGAAGCTAGCTGCATCTAGAAGGTCCAGTTTAGGAGGATCTATTGGCTGAAATGTAATGTAATATACATAGGTATGTTTTTATTAGTGTATAATGACCTAAATATAGGATTCATTAGCTTAAATCTGAACCGTTTTTATCAACAGACACCATGGGTTGCCTTCCATGGAGTCCAGCATGTTAAACCACCATCTACAGTAGCCCAGAAGGTACAAACACTGGTTCTAAATATGGCAGTTTGCATTTTTTAGTGCATTTCGCAGCCACCATAGTTTCTCCTCTGCGTTTGGAAAGGGAGGATGAATCAAGGAGTTGCTATCTCTGCTATGCTATGATCCAGGAATAGGCGCATGATGAAGGAGGCTTTTATTTAAAGTAACCTGTAAACCCACAAAGATAATCATGTTAGCCAGTGATATGCTAACTCATGGCTTTGGGTGTTACTACTGTGTGTAGTAGCAGGCATGCTAATGTTTAGCTTAGATAAAAACACTGTTGAGTCCATGCCTTACACTTTTGCTCTTGTGTTTTTGGTTTTGAGAAGCCTAAAAAACACACCACAATCCAAACTATTTAAATACAGAGTATCTCTTACTAAAGCCACATAAACCCTGCTTCAGTAGTTGGAGAAATCCAAGTACTTGCTTAGATTGCTCTGATTGGACAATCACTTTGGCGGATGGGGATAAGTGAATGGTCAGTTTCAATGCCACAACCACTTTAAAGGCAAAGATTTCTACTTTTTCCTTGTTGTCTCTGTGATTATTCCTTATTTACACTGTATAGTTTTGTTCATGAAAAGTGCTGCATCAGAAACCTTTCAGTTGACTCAAAAAATGTGTAAAATATAAGTGAGCACAATAAGCTGCAGCACAAACCAAATTGTTTCCATAGAGGGCATTGATTCTGACCATTTATCTTGGTTATTGTCTTGGGTACAATGAGGTTATTTATCTGAACAGAATGGACCACACTTGGTTCGCAGCGATACAATCAGCAGCACATTATAGTAATGCCAGTATCCATTGGCAATTAGTACATAATAATGTGCTGCACTTGCATTAATGAGATTGAGCATGTCTACTTTAGGGATATGCATATATAACATTCTTTCCTTTCTTTTCAACCACTAAGCTAGCCCCCCCCGTCAAGAGAGCCTCAGTGGTCGATGATAGGATCCACCCTGACTGTCCAAACACCGCTCCCTCAGGGACATTAATTTCCAAGCAGTCCCATGAGTGAATCAAAAGAGAGAAAGCTCGCTGAGCATGAAGAGTAGGGAGTGGAAGCCACACATCTTTGAGAAAAAAGTCTCTTTTTTTCTCAAAGAGAAAGTATAATGGCAAATTAATTTCCCAGAGATTAATGTACAAGGTAAATATTTTAGTGTGAGTACTTATCTTCTAAAAAGTCAGAGGATGAACGCCTCCTCACTCCCTTCCCCCTGCCCTGCACTCCCAGTGTGTGTTGAAACAGCTTAGATGCATAAGGAGTCTAATGAGAGAAGAGATTCCAAGCTGCCTGATGGCTCTCATCAATCACCTTTCTCCTTTGGAGGTGTGATGCCGTCCGGGGGAAGGGGCCATGGAGGGTCGGGTGGGAGGGAAGGCATCAGGCTTTTAATCTCAATAAGTTAATAGACTTTCTAGTCTGGTCCTGCTAAATAGAACTTCATCCCTGTTGTTAGCAAACAAGCAGCATGAACAGGGGAGAATGTCTCGGGAACTGCTTGGCATTTCCACATTACACAGTTAATTTGTGTTGGAACCGAAATTAGGAGATCTAACTAAAGTTTGTCGATACACCGATAACGGCCAGTTAAAGGTTACTGAGTACCGAGTTTAGGAAAACAAAAATCCAGATCTCTACTGCAGCAGGTACACATGGTATAATTCCTAGAAAAAATGTGGTTGGTAAATATTTTAGCAGCAGTTCTCGCTTATAGCAAATGTGTATGATTACTCATTTAGCTGAAGCCATATACAGTAACCACCTCAAACTCCTAAACCATGCGGGACACGTAGTATCTTTAAGAAATGAAACCTGTGCAGATGTCACTTTGTGTTGACAAATAGAACTAGTCGTTCCCTGCTCTTCCCTGAAAAATGAATGTCTAATCATAGCTTAGCATACTGGGTACAGCTGGTCTGCCAAGCTTTAAAGGCCCTGTGTGTAACATTTAAGAGGATCTTTTGACAGAATTTAAATATAATATTCATAGGTATGTTTTTATTAGTGCGTAATCACCTGAAAATAAGAATTGTTGTGTATTTGTTACCTTAGAATGAGCTATTGTTATCTACAGAGAGCTGGTCATCCACGGAATCGGCGACTTTGAACCACCTTGTTTCTACAGTAGCCCAGAACGGACCAACCAGATACCAGCTCTTTCGCATTTTTCACGAGTTTCACAGCCACCAGAATTTCTTCTACACCCTTGTATAGGTGAGCTGTATTCAGTTGGTTGCAATCTGCAGCTTCACCACCAGATGCCACTAAATTCTACACACTGGTCGTTTAAGATCTTGGTGGTGTCATTTTTTTTTATCTTTCCATAACAAAAAATATAAAAACAAATATATATAGTATGGACAATGTGTTTACGCGACAGAAAGTTGCTAACGTTAGCATGTCTTGCTATCTATCTTACTACTTAAGTATTTTTAAGGACTTTACTGTCTCTTTACTGGATTTTGTTAAGTTTACCTGAGATTTAGTTTTTTTTCTAGCTGCATTTGGACTAACTTTTATGTCTTTTAATTCATTACAGCACGTAGTTAGCATGATATCATACACTGTATGTAACAATCAAAAGCATATTTCAGACCTTTTTCCAATGTTCTAATCTTCAAACGAGTCAGCAAAAACTATAAAAAATGAGCCAGAGATTACATTTCTACTCAGCTCATACAGTTAACATTAAATAGCAACAGCTGTAATTTCAGCGGACAAAAGTGGCTAAAAATTGAAGCCTGCTTTTGTCAACTTCAATAAAGGACAAAAATAACTTTGAATTTGGAATGGTAAATCTTCCACCGCTGTCCCTGTAAACTGTCTGCGTACCGTGCTAGAATTCAAAGCTTGACAGGCATAGCAAGAGTAACAAAGAGGATGAAATTGAAAATTATACCATTAATCAGTCATTAATCTGACTATGGTATGCCTTATCATTCCTTTTTTTTGTTTTCTGTCATCAGTTTGTTCCACCCTGAGTATTACATCTGAAAATATTACAATAAAACTTGTATGTTATTATTGCTGGTGTCTGATAATATATCAGTTACAGTCATTTTAATGGCAGGTCAAACATGTCTGACCACGACCATACAAAGATAATATTGTATTTGTGCCTTTGTCCCTTTTGCTGTACCACTGTGACAGCTCTGCTTAATTAATTATCTCTGTGCTGGACAATGTGTTGTGGTTGTTCCTCTGGAGGGAGAGGGGGTAATGTGGAAAATATGCAGAAAATGTATTTGGGTTGACTGTCCGGCTATTAATAATGATTGTGTTTGGATAAATAGTGCCCTACTTTCAGAATCTGTGGATCTAAATATTCCCAATAGGCTGCTTCCCTCTTGTATTGATTGATTGGTATAGTGTTTAAAGGTCATAGTCATAAAACATCAGGATGTAATTAACACACTGTGATTTTTAACCAGTGGTTAATGTATTTTGTGTTGACTTTTTAAGTTATAGCTTCCTTCTCAGTCCAGTGTTTGGATTACCACATGTTATATGAATTTAAGATTTAGTGCAGAGGAAAAGTAATTTCTGACGAGACAGTTTTCCTTACCAGAAAGGGACAGGTAGGTCTGCCAGGACTGTGATACATATCGTCATATAGTGTGTTTTTAATCATGGTTTCCTTCAGTAAACATATGGACTATTGTGTCTCCTTTTCCTCATGACCACTAGCCTCCAAAATGCTAAAAACCTGCATAGATTCCATGCAGTCACATGGACACAGGACAGATGTGATGGCCTGTCGCCTTATGGTTAGTTTATTCAGCTTCTTCGCAGATACTTCATTTGGCTGAGGCAATACAATAAGCATACTGAGCTGCTTTTAACCGGATTCAAACTGGCTTGGCCTTGATATGACTAAAAGCTGAGGTCCCACTGATGGATGGGACACTAACAGCTTAATTTAAAAGCCAGTTTCAATATTGTCACTAAAATGTGCTCAATTGCTTCCAGTCGTCCAAACCTTGAGGACTGACCACCACATTTAGTACCATTTTTAATAGCTTGTGCAATTAAGGTCCATTCCTAAATAGCAAAAAAAACCTTCACTGTGTGGCAACACATTCACTGTGTTGTTATCTTAGGAGTTGAGTCTATTCACATTTCCTCTAAGATTAAAAACACGTGTTTTGGTTTGTGAAGACATTTATCTGAATGTCTGAGCTTTCTTTGGCAAAAAGGATGGAATAAGCTTACAGTTTTTTCTCTTTCTCTCTCACAGCCTTTGCACCAGCAGAGACGGAAGAAACTGGTTTTCATTATGAAACCAAATGCCAAAATGATATACCAAATTCAACATTAGCTTTTGATTTATTCTGTATATATATGAATGTAATAATTCAGTTGATAAAACTTCAAATGTGATCATCTTTTTAAATGTAATGACCTGACTGTGAACCTGATCTGCACCTTCAACTTGTCAAGAGTAGGCTGCAGCCATCGATTATTTTATTAATCGAGTATACCAATTCTTCCATTGATTAAACAAGTAATCAGATAATAAATATTTTGCTTTGTTGAAGTCATTATAGAAAAGAGAAAATGAGATTGTCAAGTGAACAGTTAGCTAGTAGAAGCTATGAGTCAGGTTAAAGATTTAAGATAAATTGGAGGTCTACCAAATACGTTTCAGAGCTGCGGAGCTACAAACTGCACGTGATCAGATGATTGATCGCGTTTTCTCGTGTGATATTTTTCTGCGGAGGAATAGTGAGTTGTAGTTGCTAACTAGCTAGCTGTTACACAGTGAAGCTTTTACATCGTAGTGGGCTAGTTTGGTTTTACAATAGAAATACTGTACATAGTTTTCATTTTGTTTCAGCTTGAAATTATCCCAAACCTTGGAAAACTTCTGTCGTTTTCTCTGGGCTTTGTTTTCACACCTCACTTCTCCCCCTGTTTTTGGGAGCTGAAGATAAAACAGAAAGGGGGTAGAGAGAGAGGGGATGACATGAAGCAAAGGGCCACAGGTCAGATTTGAACCGACGGCCGTTGCAGCAAGGACTGGGTACATGGGGCGCCAGCTCTACCAGCATCAGTGATTTGTTTGTCATTTTTTAGAATCATTTCATCCCTAGTCAAGAGTAATAGTAAAATCAACTAGAATGTTTAAAATGTTTTTTCTGAAAAGACTAGATTCGTTTGAAAAATAAGCTATTTTACTGACTTGTGTGGCTACAGTGGTTCAAACCCATTTGGCTGTAATGTTTATCTGACAATCCTTACTATGCATTTATAACAAGAGTCTGTAATCTAAAAACACAAAAAGGTGTTTGGTTTGCATTTGGCTGCACCGCTGTTCCATCATGGGAAGGAAAAATCACCACAAAAGAACCCGATATGAGTAGAAACCACAACCCAGTAATTTAATCAGAGCGACCAAAATCAAAGGAGGCAAAAGTTCAGGATCTGAATGCAATGAAATGTATCAGTTCCTTAGAACCTACTGACATAGCTCACTTGTGGAGGAGCAAGCCTAGACAGAAAAGGCTGAGTAATGAAGATGGATGCATTCTGTTATCAGGCAGCCACTTACTGGGGCCTGATGTAACCTTAAACATTGAGGATAGCTCAGTTGCACAAAGAATCTAATTAATGAATAGCAGCCATGAAAGAGGACAAGGCAAGTGTGCATTTGCAGATGAATTCCAGACACTAATCAAACGCTGTTCAAGTGGTTTGGTTTGTCTCCAGAGCAAGGCGATATTTGGCGAGGATTTAAGGCAGTGTTTGCACACTGCCTTGATGACTGCATGCGTGCTTCAGTGTTTTTATGTATGTATGTGCCTGTGTGAGTATTTATGTTGTTGTTTTTTTATTTATGTTTGACTGTTGTAGTCGTTTATACAGTTTTAGTGCCAAGCCAGAGGTACAAAGAAAGACTGCATGTACAGAACAGGTGTGAGGTTGCATTATTGAGTTTATTCCAACAATAGGGGTTTGTTTACTCCATTATGGGGTCACACTACAATTACTTGGATTTACTATATGGGGAAAACGTGTCCTGTTTTACTCCACTGTAGCTCAGTGTATATTGTTTAAAGCTGGAAAAAAACTACACAATGTTAAACCTAATGGCCTCTATATAGTTGTGTCAAACAGCAGGTCACCACCACCAGTCAGGGCACATTATCTTGTAATTTTAGGGTTTTAGGGGTGCAAAAATCTTGCCTTAAACCAGTAGGAAATGATTTAATGTGCTATGCCTGAACATTGCCAAAGTTGGACATTAATTAGGCCAAATCCTTTTACAGTTGGTAAAGATTTTAACAAGTCTGCTGGCTCCAGACCTCTGAATCGCTGCTCACATCTCCTACTTGTTCAGTGATTTAAATAAGTCAGGTGTTGTGCCCATTAATGGCTATTTCAGCCAGCTGGAGAAATAGTCTTAAGAATGGTTAAGTCATCTTCCTACATATGTAGGTACCTAGAGCTACATCCATTAAAACTAACATCAGAAAATAATCACTACAAGCCTGGATGAGATTGACACAGCCGTACAGGTTGGTGTAATTTACAGAAATAACAACACTTTAATCTTTATTTCTTCTGCCTTTGCAAATCGACATAGCGGATACAACAAAATAAAAATAAAACAGCCCCCATTCCTAACCATGAATCAGCAAACATTAGCACAACGTCAAGCTAAATGTCTGAAGTGAAAGGATGGGTCACACAGGAGCAAATTCACATCTTCTCTCCATGTGTAGATCAACTCAGGGGAACTTTGAAGTCACAGGCTCCACCAATAGCAAAGAAGAACTGTGTGCATTCACCTCGACAGGCGATGGTCACTCCACTGCATTCACATTGCTATCTAACATGGCTAGAACTAAATGCTAATATCGGCATTAGACCTAATTGATTCATTTAAATGTAGGTTTTAAAACGTTACAAATGTTATGTGTGTTGATATACAGCTGGACAGAACGTGCAGAATCATTTTCCCATTGTATCCTATATGAGAGGAAGGGGCCCCAGTGAGAGACACTACAGATACAGTGCTGTTTCACATTGCTAAAGATGCCAAAATGGTGTCTTTTGTCGTTTGTTTTTAGGAAAAAAAAGACTAAAATCTTAAATCGGTTTTATCAGACCATATCTCTCAGCCCTAATCAGCATGCTAACATGCTAGAATTAGCAACGGTCATCGTCGTCATACAGCGACAGTGTTAAAATGTGGACGTCTGGCATTGAATGTTCCCTGTCTTAGTTTAGAATGTAATATGCTAACATTTGCTTATTGGGGATGATAGGAATGTCATTTGTTTTGAAGGTATTTGGTCATAAACTAAAGCATTGAATGAAGACTGGAGCCATTTTGATGAATGTTGAGGTTTTTCAGTGCTTACTGTGCCTGTGTGGTGATGTGATGGGTCTTGCTTTGCTCTTCCTCTTGTCCAGTACCAGCTCCAGAGGAGTTCTCCGTGGCGCTCAGTGACCTTCCGGTGGCAGACGTGGCTTGTGCTGATCACTGCGTTTGTTTTGCTGGGTCTGGTGCCTTATGTTGTTCACTGCATGATGACTGCCTTCACCAAACCTCCTCCTCCCAGCACCTTTAAATTGGCAGCAGTCTCTTTTGGCCTGCTGACAGAGATCCTGCTGATCAAGTGAGTATTTTATTTTTTACTCTGTATTTATTAACCCTCATATCTGTACTTCTTTAGATTCGAGGTACCCTTGGTCTGAACTTCGCATAACACGCCAAACACAGTTTGAATATTAATGATTAAAATGATGGTGACGGTCTCTCCACTCTGCTTGTAGTCTGGTCTTCTATGTGTTTTCATCTGCCAAATACAAACAGTATTTCCAAGTAACATTTCATTTTTATGTGAGTTTCAAAACAAAAAGCGGTAAGTGTCAGCACCATCCAAATAATCGTCTCTGAAAACAGGCTGTTGTCCGACCCCCAACACCACCCCACCTCTCTTGTTTTCACTTAGTCTTCTTTCCCATTTTGATATTGCTAATTGGAATGATGCCTGCGGTACTGTAAACCATTAGTAAATGAACAGTCTGTTTTTATCAACATCTAGCTTGTAAATAATGCATTAGATTCCTGGCATAAACAATATCTACTCTGTGATTAGAAAGCAACATATGGCCGATACTGTAATCAGATTACAAATACATTTTATGTAATCTGTAATTGCCTAAAGCAGTAATTCAATCAGGCTGCAAATTTCTAAAAAATACTTACTGGATTACTTAGAAAAAAGAGAAATAACAGCCCTAATAGTATGTTTGAAAATAAAAACACACTTTTAATGTGACTTTCCTGAATGACCTTAATCAGCTGAATGCTGGGATTTCGACAAACTCCCCTGCTAAATACATTTCATTGTAAAATATGATGGTAGTAGAAGTAATGTAACCCTCCAATCACCATAAACTGCTTTTCGTGCCAGTAGCCAAATTAAAACTTGGTGTTCTACATCTGTCCTTCCTCCAGTATTTGTCTTAACTAAAATAAGAGGCTGTTTGTAATTAACTCAACAAGGCTCGTAACTTTTTTTTCTCCCCATTAGATGCATTTGCAAGGAATGTGGCTAGTGAACTGGTAATTAATAAATATGGTTGCACTGGTAATGTGCTTCTGCATCATTATGTTGTTGAAGCCCTTATCCACGCTAGTAATGAGATGTAATTTTATGACAGGAAATTGGTTTGTTTACAACACACGAAGCAGCTTCAGACGAGCTACATTCTTGGCAGATCTCGGCTGCAGGTATTTGTTCATTGTTTGAGCTGAAAGAGGTTCAAATATGTTGTTATGCTAAGAGTTATACTGTTAAAACAGTAACACTTTGTTAATGTGCAGGAATCATTCAGAATAGCTTAACATTACATATTTATGTTGTTTTGAAGCTTCAAAGCCCAAATCCTAAATGAATACACGCAAAGCATTCCTTAGATTATTGGTACTGTATGTTATATGGAGCAGAAACAACCATTATATACTGTACATAAACAGTACCTGTCTGCTTAGCATGCAACATACAACAGTGGAGGCATCCCACTGCACCAAACAGGTTTTCTGCCACTGGATGCTTACATTATTACTGGTACAGGAGGATGATTGGTGGTTGCCCTTATTAGGATTGGTGGGCCTCACAAACCCGTGCCCCATGGTGCTTGTGCTGCCTGGGATGTGCCAGCCTCCTGCTGCCCCCTGTCAGGGTGCATCTCAGTCACTCTTCACCCCGAGGGTGGAAGTCCTTGTAAGGAGCAACCCCCTCGTCCCTCGCCCACCACATGGCCTGCTAGTCTTTGCAACAGGGATGAGACAAAGATAAACGAGTAAACAGTTCAGAGTGACCTTTTATTATTACCTACAGTATGTGTTGATTTACACTGACTAAAGTGTAAGTAAGTTATTAGCAGGGGGCTAAAGTATTTTATTACCTTCCCAGTGACTGATCCCGTCTTTGGTACCTGTTGTCAGTTGCCATGCCAACACTTTTGTTTAGTTTGCAAAGCAGTTAAATATTAAACTTTTTTCTTTATTGTCCACTTCTAAATACATTTGATGAAATATGTTAATTGAGATAGTAATGAGAAGTAATGGTCATTTTGTCAATTAGTTTAATGCTTTTTATCTCCCTCTTTTTAGGGATAACGTACCTAAAATTATTTTATTGTTGACAAATCCCACGAAAAGACCAAAACTAACAAACAAAGCCTAATATATCCTATCCCTCTGTGCCACAGAACCCCATTGTTATTAAAAACACATCAATGAGCCACACTGTTGCACTGTAGTTTATTTTGACTTAGTCCAACATACTGCTGTTGTAAATACTCACCACAGCACCAAATATGTATTAATCCACAGATGAAAATAGTCCCCAACAAATGCATTATTATAAAAACTACAGTGCCCAGCTGTTTTCACTGAAATTTTACTGAGCCTTTTAGTGAGCCATTTTAAACAATTGACCAATGGGCTTCATTGAATTTGCTGACAATAAGAAAAATATTGAATAAAGTCAGACTAATTGTAAACAGTAATTAGTATGTTTCTGTTCAGTTTTGTGTCTTTCTTTAATTAAAAACCAAAGTAAACTGTACTGCTATTATATTCTAAGTCGTTTTCTCATTAGACAGGAGACGCAAGAAAAGAAAAGAGAGCACAGCAGCTTTGGGGTCAAGTGCTAAAAGCTACATATTAATGTGAAAGGAGCATCACAGACTACTCGAAAACTTCTTTCAGATCAGTCCTTCTCATTTCAGTCCAATTCTGGCGCACTCTGGCTTCTTTTCGACATTTTAAAACTCCAAAATCATCTTTTTTGCCTCCTCCTCGCGCTGCAGGTCTGTTATTGGACACATTCACAAAGTCACATGACATTTGTCAGGCTTGAACTGCCTTTCAGAAGGCTGTCACACAATATGCACCCTCTCCTTCCTTTACTGTCATGGTGAGAGTTGGGGCGCTGCGACAGTGCCCTGACCACGCAGCTCTGCACTGTGAATTTTTATATGCCATTGCCTGGAGGTTAGAAACTCTCATTATGCCGTGTTAGATTTATTAAAATAGATTATGGAAATGTTAATTAAGTCATTAATTACATTATTTAAGCAGCATTGACAGATAAGGGTGTGTGTATGTGTGTGTGTGTGTGTGTGTGTGTGAGTGTGTGTGTGTGTGTAAGGGGGGTGTCGAGCTCCCTGGGTGGTTTAAAAGGATGTGATTGGTGACAAGGGACACTGTGGAGATGGCGTCTAACCGCTAGCGCTGACATGATACAAAGTGGCCTACACTGCTCTCTCACCTCACGCTACTGTCTACAGCGGTTTGTAGAGCTGCCTGAGGACGGGTAGCTCATCGCCCTTTTGCAGATATAAGTGTACACGAGGGTACAAATGTGCTTTTTTTTTGATGTAGCAACTACACATAAGCTAAGAGAACTTAGGCCCAGAGAGAGCAGAGCAGTAAAATAAAGTATTTGCATTGTGCTTTACATTTTCCTTTGTGTGAGCATTTGGACGAAGCATTTGCTGTGACATTTGAGCAAAGGCCTCAAACCATATTTCCAAGTTGTTCCAAAGGAAAACACAGCAGCACAATTGTGAGATGAATTACCCAGGAGTTGATACTATGGACTCTCTTATCTGTTGACAGTTTAGTTACCACGAAGCACAAGAAATGTGTTTTCCAATTCTCTGAGAATTGAGCTTTTCTTTGTCCCATCAAACCTATATTAAGGGAGGGAAAATTGCTCTGATCACACTTGATAAGAACAAATGATAGATGTTGTAAACAAGCAGAATGCTTCAATTCTGATCTGAGACATCGATTTGCCTCAGCAGCCAATTACTATGTGGACTGAGGTTATGTGTTCAGTCAATCTGCTGGGAGAGGGATTTTGTGTTTGCCGTCCAGTGTATTCCTTTTTTACCAAACAGTTTCTAAAAAAGTTAAACCGCTGAATTAAAATGTATTATTAAAGTACAGGTGGAAATAATGAGCATCAGTCTTGATTCCTCAGGTCCTCCATCAGGTTTCCAGGCACTACTGGAAGGTGTGTGTCTTGATATTAAGTGGCTGCTGATTGTAGGAAATGATACGGTATGAGGCTGTCCAACCACCTCGGAGTCAGGCCATCATGATTAGCTCCTACATCAGTCAAATGAACCTCATGATAACTAAGTCATTGCTGTAATAGTTACTATGCACCAACATGAAGAATCACATGATAGCACTCAGCACCCCTGCAAGACTCAAACATGCATATTTGTCTTATGTGATAGCAGATGAGAGAACAAAGTACCACACTACGCCTTTTGGAAGGCCTCGATGTTTTTGTTTAGTTTTATCATTTGTGTTTTAGGTATAAAAGTTTTACTGTAGAACAAAATGTATGCACATGTGCTCGTTACTTCTTGAACATTGCCCACAGCGTGACTTGGTAGAGGTACTTGGCCAGTCACCAGACAGCGATATACTGTAACAACCCTGTCTCCTAAGAAGACGTCCATATACAACACATTTACATCAGCAAATGTGTTTATGTTTTTATAAATGTAAAAAAGAAAAATATCTGCAAGAGTCTGTTCACTGTCCCTGCAAAATGTTCATTCATTCATCATTCATTTCCTACTATATGTGCTCCCAGCAACTTATTATGTTTAGGGAAGTTAGGGAATGGTTGCGGCCTGTATGCGGTTATATATTTTAAAACCCTGGGTTGAAGCAAGAGATGAGACAATTAAAACAATGTCAGTTCAATATTTAGTAGTAGTAGTTTGACATTTTGGGAAAATAGATGAGAGGAGCGATAGCAGGTTAGTAGAGTAGACATATTTTCTAGGAGATAAGGTTGAATAAAATGTATACTTTTACTACATTGTTGCAGGTTCTTATCTTTACCGGTCTGTATGTTTTAGATCATATTAGGAGGCCAAGCAGCAGCCTGGATTCTGCAGGAGTTTCCCACATACTCTAAAGACTCGGTTAATAGGAGGAGGGGGACTTAATAATGAGATTAGGATTATGTTATTATACTAACAGAGCTATTTGGGATGAGTGTGAATGTAGCTAATTGGACCTGCATGACAGAAATATGTGGGATGAAGCAGTCAGACCATGAGTCCCGGAGTCTGTTCTTTCCTAATCTTTGTACTTCGGTGGTGTTTTCTCAGGTGTCTGTCCAGCTACCTCAGCAGTCGTTACCGGCAGGCTGAGCAGAGCTCCTTCACAGTCCAGGCCAGAGGCTCTGAAGAGGACAGAACGAGCCCGGGCTGTCTGGATCGCTCTGAGGCCGCTTCAGCTGCGGCAGGTCACGCTTCATCAACGGCCTCACCCAGTCAAGTGGACGAAGGGAAAGTGGATGTGTTGAAGAGTGTACGTCTCGGTCTTTTCTGAACCACTAACAGAAGGAGTTCATCCTTTGGGTATTAGATCTTTCTAGCAGCCATTCAAGATATTACATCAGTTTATCAATGTGGCTTTTATGAAATGTTGCACTTTAAAACCTATTTTTCAGGTGTCAAATATTCTTGTTTTCCTCTATGTCAGACCCTTACACTCTCCCTTCATTCACTGGATATATTCTCACATATTGCAAATTGATCGCCACGAAGAGAATGCACGCAGCTTGCATGAGTGTGTTCAGGTTCAGAAAAAAAAGAGCCTGAAATCACTCTCTTTCCTTAATGATGTCCACACAGAGACAATGGGGCGCCGCTCTGATTAGTGTCACCTGTCTTTGTGCATCTCATCAGCTCCATTATGGCTCCATCTCCCATGCTTCTTCTGCTAATTGAATAGCATGTGAAGTGGTGACGAGGACGGGGGCGAGAGCAACGTCTGTCCCGCTGCTGCTTCGGAAATGAAAGTAAAGCTTCCCAGTGAGACACTACCGTTGTTCTTAAAACCTAAACCATTATCATACAGATAAAGAAAGTGCTAACAAGTAGCACTCGTGTTATATTACCATCATATCATCTATGGATTATGTTCATATATATAACAGCTTTGAATTAGCATCTGCTGTTGTTTTGAGGGGGATGCAGTGCCGCTGTATACATTGTGTCAGACAGAGCGTCCATATTGGACGCAGCAATAACATATTCACTCCCGGCTTTCAGGTGTATATTCCATACAGGAGCTGTGCATGGCACTACTTGCATATCTGTGTGGTAAATATACTGCAAGGCTATAGCCAGTAGCTGGTTAGCTTAGCTTAGCACGAAGACTGGAAACAAAGGGAAAAGGCTAGCCTTTCTTGGTCAAATGGTAATAAAGTCTAGTCCTAGCAGCACCTTTCTTTATTCAGGGGGTTATGTGCTGGATATGTCAAACTATTCCTTTAAAGTTGTTGTAAAGGTAAGGCTGGCATTATTCTGTATATCTTTTGTATTCTCAGCTAATCCCATGAAAAGATGATCGTGTTAGATTAATCCTGGAGGCATGGCTCTGCTGCCGACCATTGCCGACCACCTAACAATTGTTTGCTGAGTTTATGGTCCTTGTTTTATGTGGATTATCATACATTCACTGGGAGCGACTTTAACGAATTAAGCATGAAAGTGAATTATTCTTTACCTTACAGCGTTCCTGTTCCTGTTGCCTGGAAACTCTTGTCCAACCAGAGTTTCCAGGCAGCAGGAACTACACTCACACTGAGTGATGTTTTGGGCCTAAGTGAACAGGGGTACTACAGTAACCTACGATCCATAAGATGAAGGAAACAGTGTTCCGGAGGAGGCCTGAGATAATGATTATAAAGATGCAGCTGCAGATTCCCTTTACTTGTCATCACGCTGTCCAATGTGTGCTCCGTAAGCAATAAACTGGATGAACTCATGGCCAGAGTTGAATATGACAGTCTTATCTGTCTCACAGAGCCTTGGATCAAAGATAACACAACTCTTAAGAGGCTATACAACAATTAGCTCAGACAGAGATCAACATAAATCTGCAAAATCAATAGGAAGCAGCCTGTGTATCTAATTGGGAAAAATATTTTTGCATAGGCAAAGTGCAAACCTAAATTTTAACCATCTCTTGTAGAACTTTCCAATGCAAGATTTTGGCAAATCACTATAATTCTCGAGAACGTGGCTGGTCCAAATTATAATGCTGTGGTAGAGAGGCTAGTGGAGAGTAACCTTGACCCCCTCTCTTATTCTGCAGCTCAACCTGTTTTTATTCTTGGAGGTTGTAATACGAGTATTTACAAAAATCCTTCAGCACTATATAGACTGTCCTATTTGCTTTACCCGATCTTTGCTTTGGGAACATCCAAGATACCTCTAATGCTGTTAGCCGTCTACCCCTTGGGAAATGGGACCACATTGTTATTCACCTTCTGGTAAGTATGTAATGCCACACCTCCTGTGGGGTTATTCCAGTACTTGTTAAACACGCATAGTGCCTAAATCATAGAAGCTCACAATCATTAAGCCTGTGCCAAAAAGCCAAACAAAAGAATGCTGAAAGACTCTTGACCAATAACCATCTCTTCCATCCATCGTTCTATCTAACTTCCTGTGTGGCTGAGTATTTGGCCCAACAAAACACTCTTCAGATGTGGGGCAAAAGTAGCAGTTTGAAGATCAATGTTAATAAGACTAAAGAAATGATCATTTGTGCCAAGTAGGATTTCACAACAGAGCCTGTTGAAACAATTAAGGCTTTATTTTGACCCAAAGCAAACTTGGTGATTGCTAGAACAGTGGAAAGACAAACCAAGACGGTTTTAGTGAGTTTTATTGAGTTTCTGTTGTCAAATTTTGTCAGTGCAGCCTGGTGGCTTTGAACAGAGCGATAGAACGGCTGCTTCTTGGTAAACAAAAAGGAGCTTACTCTTTAACAAAAAGGTGTATCTCTGTATGGCTTTTTACATACTGTTGTCACACTTTTAAGAACAATCTGAGCCTATCAGTGGCAAAGACAAGCACTTTTAGTGGACGCACATTTACGGTGCATATTTGCTCATAAGGATTATGTTACAGCCAGCTTCACAACTGCCGGCTGCAGTCCTCTTGCTCAATACTGGACCAGTTTCAAAAATTGTTCTCCCCATTAGTCACTTAGACACAAAAATATGGGAAAATAAAGTCCAGGTTGAAAAATATCTAAGTGCAATCAGCATTTAAAACAAAAAAAAACAGAGCCACAAATCTTGCTCCGCTGTGTTCTGTGTTGTTTTAATGTTTTATGCTTTGTTTTAAGTATTGTATCTGTAGTTTTTACTTTTGTACTGCGTTTCCCCATTTGTTGTTATTGGTTTTATCTGTTCTCATGCTGCTTTTATATTTTGGCGAGCCAAAGACAATTTTCCATTCTGTTGGACAATAAAGTTGTATTCTATTCTATTCTACAAGACCAAAACCAAAAACAATGCGTCAGTCTGGCTTTCAATAGCTAATGACTACCCTGTCCTGTCTGTGGCTCTCAGCCCCAAGCCCACTGGTACTGAAGATGTAAATCCTTAGAAATAGACACATTTACAGTTTGACTTTTCTTTTCTTTTTAAAGGCTCCTTAGTTTTTCTAAAACAGCAGGGCACTGTAGTTTTTGGTGACTAAAACATTTTTTTTCTTGAAGACTATTTTCAGTTGCAGATTTATAATCCAAAGGAACTACAGTGCTGTGTTTCTGGTAATGAAGGAACATGTCACCCAGTGTAACACTGTGGCTCGCTGATGTGATTGGGGACAATAATGGAGCTCTATGGCACAGAGGAATAAGATATATCAGACCTTGGATTTGGGATTTATTGACAATAATAAAAATAGAGAATATGTCCAGCCTCATCCTTTAAACATGATTGTGGGAAATTCTTTCATACTTTTTGCCATCACTTCTGTAAGTTAAGTTAGTTTAGAACCACAGAAGACTTGATATAAACGTTCACAGGAATTCCACTTTAATGCATAATGTTGGCTATAAATGTACTGTAAATTAATACTCTATAGGACACTGTCTTGTTTAAAATTCTTATACTGAATAACTGAATGTTGTGTTAAGCAATTGTTGAACTACTCTATTGTTTGAAAATGTTTATATATGGAAACAAATAAAACCGAGGCAGGCCTCAATCTGATGTTTACATTGAATCATTTTAGGACTATCTGCATTTAGTCAAAGGAAAATACATAAGATATTTTCAGATCTAGAAAGAAAACCTTGAAACAAGTCTTTTATTTTGATTGGATAAACATTGCCAGCTGTGATGCAGGGCTGTAATGTTGGTGCCTATCCTGCCAGGCAGGAGCTTTGCTGTTATCTGCATGCGCCTGAGGCACAGCTAATGTAAAAAGATCCTCCTCACTCTGCTCTGCTCTGCTCGCAGTGATCTCTGCAGGCTTATCCTGCTCAGTCCCTCTCCGTTTCACCTCTCGGTCACAGCCAAGTGACTCTCAGCTGTGCACCACCTCAACTCAGGCCTTTCTATGGACAGAATAGAAGAAGTTCAGCGGTATCTCACACTGCTGTATCTGTTAAATGCCACAACAACAGGACTGCAGAGGCTTCCCAGTGTCCCCATGCCTGTATGGTTCCGGGGGCTTAATGTGTGCGTGTGGGGCCAGATGGACACTTTCATGAGTGTATGAGTGTGGATTATTCTGCCGGCTACATCTGGGGCTCCACATGGTACAGCAGACTGCGGTAAGAGAGGCAGGTGGGCACGTGGGGAGGGCACCTCTCCAGTGGGCTCTCTTACATCTATACCCACCGACAGGGCATTGCCGCAAATGGCAGACTGAAAGGTTACTATCCTGCAAGACAAATGCTTCTCTGAATCCTAGCAAACATGGCGTCCTCTTCTGTCCTTAACTTCCTGACTGACAGCAACAGCTTACTGTTTCCAGGTGTCAGATGTGACTATCGTGTTATAAACCTACCCTTTGTTTAGCATGTGCTTATGTTCGTAGCATTTTTTGCACACATACACACATTGGGAACAGTTTGGGGTGCCGTGTCTTGCTCAAGGACACTTTTTAATGTGAACAAGAGGAGCTGGGGATTGGGCCGACAGTCCTATGATTAATGGCCTACCACCTGAGCTACAGCTGCCCATAATATGAACATGCCCCCACCATCAGCATATTACCACATTATGTTCTGATTCATTGTTGTCACTGTTCATCACTGGGTCAAACAAGCAGATCATATGACAATGTAGCAGGCAGACAATAGAAAACACAATGAGAAAAGACTAGCACTGAAGCAATTAGTCAATTAATCGTTCGGTCATTCAACAGAACATGAATCCACAGCAATTTAATAATTAATGAATAATTTAAAGCAGTATTCATGGATATTGTTGGCTGCCTGTAAACACAACACTGGCACCTTATATAGCCTAGCTGATGGGGCGAACGTGTTACCAAAGGTTGCCTGTTTACTCATCACCATTGTTAATATAAGAATGGGACATTGTGATGAACAGTTGTTTATTATTTTCTGACATATTACAGCCTAAGCAACAAACCAATAAATCAAAGTGAGAAATAAATGGCATTTTTTTTGTGACTGCATACAATTAAAGCCACTCCATGTTTAAGTTAATGTGAGATAGCAGTAATAGGAGATGTTCAGTTTGCCTTAACAGTAACTTAATGCAGCTTTAATATGTTGTTAGGCAAGGAGAGAACAGTAAACGGTGACGATGGTATCAGGGAGATACAGTTACAAACAGTGGATTACATGCTGAATCATTTCTTGTGAATCCCATGTGCTTAAGTAGACAATCTCAATAAAGTATGGGGATGGTGGACTCCGCCACTAGCTGTGAAGTTTACTGTATAATTACTGAATGTAAATGAACTGAATGGATTTTGCTGAAAAAATTAGACAATAAATAGCATCAAGAACAGGGTTTGATTTTATGAAAACCTTAAGGATTATAACTTTAAAGGTGGAGGATCTATTGGCAGACATGGAATATAATATTCATAGGTATATTTTCATTAGTGTATAATCAGCTGAATATAGAATTCATTGGTTTCATTACCTTGATGATCCATTTTAATGTACAGATGCCTCCAGTTGCCTTCCATGGAGTCCACCATGTTTAAACAGTAGGCCAGAATGAACAAATGAACGCTGGCTGTATATAGGGCCTTTTTCATTTTTTGTAAGCTTTGCGGCCATAGTTTCTCTACACACTTGACAGCCTGTTCTCATTCCCAGGTTGTCAAATACATATGCCAGTGGTGTTCTGTTAGTTCTGAAACTTAACCGCTAGATGCCACTAAATCCCACACACTGGTCCTTTAAGTGATTATTAGTTTCCTATACCCTTACACTGACCACCCATTGCCTTTGAAGGTGTGAAGAGCAGGATGAAATTGCTTTTCAGGCAGAAATGAGGATTTTTGACATTTGCATATAATTGAAATAATTTCATTCAGTTCAGTAATGAGCAGACCATCTCTACACCCACATTATGACACTGATAAAGTATGTTTTAGAGTCAAAAATGTGCAATGTGTATCTATAAAGTACAAAGTTTGTATGTAAAATGCATGTATTGTCAAAATGAAAAACTAAAATAATTCCATTTCTAAATTAGATTTTGTATTGAGCTTCCTCACACGACTCAACTTATTAATGCAACACACTCATATTAGATTGAACTCAAGCCAAGGCCTTTGTGAAATCAGAGCTCATTAGACGAGTCCACCTCATAATGAGTGGCCAGATCCATCAGGAGAGATAAATCTCCTGCTCTGCACTGACTAAGATCCAGTTGAACACACCCACAGTGCTTCAGACCACATGTGAACAAGATATTTACTTTGAAGCACCAACACACAGATTTGAATCAGCGTGTCAGAGTGCCAAATGTCCTAGGTTGTGAGTGACAGGGGATCTGCTTTAGAGTTGGCTACCTGTTGAGGAGGATTAAACGAAATACAGATGGTGTTTACATATTAAACAAACAAAGGCAATCTCTGTTCTGATGATGGCAAAAAAGGCTTTCATCAAGACAGGCCGTAGTTAAAAGTGGAAAATAGCAGATTATCTGCGATTCATCAGTTCTCTACCATTACATAAATCACCACAGTTTTGATCAAGAGTTTTCTCTCCTCCAAGTGTTCCCTATGAATGAAATCAGAGTCCCTTGGTGCAGATAGGAAGTCATGAATGATGTTTTTCTGGCCTGTGATACAATCGCATATGACCCTGACATCACCTCTGAAGGACGAAGGCTGCCGAGTGTCCGGCCATGTATTCTGGCCGTCGACACAACAGGAGCGCGGTCTGATCCATTCGGTTCGAGTTGAATAAATTAAATGAATTACCAGCTGCCTTGTGCAAGCTCGCCGGATGCAGGGTGGCATGAGCACACCATTACAACAATGATAAGGATATCTGCATGGCCTTGTGTTAAAGGAATTACACATAGCATCTAGAGTCTTTAAGAGAGTCTGACAGTTTTGCGCACACTGGCAAGTTAGTATGACATGAAAATGTGTGTGGCTGCAGAGCGGCTCGGCTGCTGCTTGGCCTGAGCGGAGTCGGGGGCACTCAGTGGTTGGCTTGCTGAGAAGTCCAAAAAAAAGAGGAGTGTGGAGTCTTATTGTGATGCAAATGGACACGGTATTGTGCTTAAACAATGCATTAATACGTCCCCTTTTGAGCAGATAACATCACAAGACGCACAATAACACAAAATGATGTCCTCTGAGGTTATTTAAAGCGATATGACATCAAATCCTGACACTGCAAGAAGTGCTTACTGCCTGTCCAACTGGTTTTGTCTCCAGCTTTGATAAAAACAGATGAAGGATAGAAGACTGCTTTTGAATCCTAGCCACTATATGGGAAAGTCTATTTACATAATATTATGTATATTGTATTCCGCTCCATTCTAATGTTTGAATGTATAACGGAATTTAAGTCTTTATGCGCCAACACAGGAGGAAGTGTTGTAGCTTAAACGCAAGACACGTGGCAAGGTGTCCGATAACTTTGTCTTCTACCTGTAATCTGATGCTGCGCAGAACGGAGGGATCGGCCTCACTTCCCCGGGGTGATTTATGATTGAGGACATGTTAATAAAAATATCAAAACAATCTGAGCTCTGGTGGGGAAGATACCGGTCCGCTACGTACATCATGCTCGACAGGCCTGTGCAAGGAACGGCCTGCTCGGTGATATTATGCTCGTATGGATGCCCCGTTGCCCTGCTCTTGAATAGAATATGCAGCTGTTGTTTGTTTTTGGGAGGGTCGGTGGGGGTAGCACTACTCACACAAGGTGACATTTGCGTGAACATGTGTTCCTCCTTGGCTGATAGGTGAACCATCTTGAAATCATGGTCCCAAAGGAGCCAGGGATGGTTTTCCTTCCTTGAAATCCGTATGAGTTAAACGTCTGTTTAATTTGGACATGAATTGTTATATTATACCCAGTGGAACATGCTGCTGTTACTGAATAAACACCCCTTCGAAATCTGCTCTCACTATAGTATGCATATCTGAACTCACTGGAGACACATTCCAAATAGTTCATTAAATGCCTGGATAAAAAAATGTAGTGCTGAGTTCACCTCTCGCACTGATATTTTTTTTCTCCCTCTTGCTTTTGATGGATTTATATGGAGTTTGGGCGTGGACGCAGAGTAATTTAGTATGTGTTAAAAGCCACTGCTGGGATGTAGCCTGTTATACTCAATTCCACTTCCAATATCACTGTTCCTGAAATCTCAGTGATTTTCTTGTCTTGCCGAACACAAAATCATCACAAAGTACGCTGTCAAAAAGGAAATGTTCTGAAACATGGGATCCACTCCAAACATACCTTGATTCTGCTGTCAGGGAGCACACAGTGTACTGATGTTGTCAAAGTGTTACACTGATGTTCTGTGAAAAACTACTTTATATTTCAGTGGCTTTCTGTGAGTGATTCAAACTAAATGCTGTTGTCAGGTGCTTTTAATACAGAAAAATGTTTATTTCAGCAACCTCGCTGTGCACTTTCTCTATGTATGCTTATCCTTAAATATACATAAATATATAGCATGTCTTCTTACACAAACAACTCTGCTGCTGCTTGCCTGTTGATAATTCTTATCTGTAAGTCTTTCTTAAAGGTCCATGTTGTGTTAAATGTTTCCTCGTAATTATGATTTTTGTTCTTTATGGTTTATCAGTACATCAAGACATTTTAAATTGAAGTCAATGGGGACAAGCTTAGAGGTCCAGTGTGTCACATTTAGGAGGCTCTAATGGCCTAAATGATATTCATAAGTATGTTTCCATTAGTGTATAATCATCTGAAAATAAGATTTCTTGTGTTTTTGTTACCTTGGAAAGAATCATTTTTATCTACAGAGGGAGCAGGTCCTCTTCTATGGAGGCTGCTATTGTTGAACCGCCATGTTTCTACAGTAGCCCAGAACGGACAAACCAAACACTGGCTCTTGATCGTAGTTTCGCATCCACCGTAGTTTCTCATATATGCTTGGAAGGCGAACGGTATTCAGTTAGCTGTAATCTGCAACTTCACCACTAGATTCCACTAAATCCTACACAGTGGTCCTTTAAATCTTTAAATTAAAGTCAATGGGAAGAAGCTTAAAGAATAATCCTGATTTATTACAACTTGGGTCTTGCTTTTGGCTTGTTCCTAATGCTTATGATGAAATTGTGCTCACCAATTCCACTAAACCAAATCGCCACAACAAAGTCCGACGAGGCAAGTAACACCCATTGTAAACAGGTCAACAGATTAGACTGTCACCTTTAAAAAAAAATTTTTTTTTTTTGTTATTTGGTTGTTCACTTTTTCAATGATATATATTTTTACCCTCTTATACTTTTCTATCTATCTATCTATCTATCCTTTTTTGGTGACATCTCTCGAATTCATGGCTATGTGCCAGAGTATTTGCACATGGTACAGCATTACCTACGCTAATTACCTATGCTAATAACAAACAATCAGCCACCAATTTATGATCAAGTGGGATTCATTATTCAGCTCACGCGCAGATTTGGATGTTTAAGACCGTTTGGTGCTTATTTTTTCAGAAACAGAAAAATACAAGAAAACAGAAAAAAAATTGTAGACTATGTTGCTGTATGAGGCCCTGATCTTTGCAGGAAAACATTCCTTCAAGATACATTTCTCCCAACATGAGCTGTTGCACCCTGACACTGGCAAAGTTAGACTTGTATAAATGTCAAGAGAGATGTGTCCTCCTTTTGTTCGCTGCAGAATTTGCCAGCAGCTCATTTCCTCCAGGAACGCATTAACAAAGCAGTTAATTCTATCATTAATTAAAAGGAATCACAATTCAGTGAACACTTCAAATTAATCTATTGAGATTTGCTCTCACACAATGCTCACATTCTATTTTCTTTGTCTCATCAAAGAAATTGCAGCTCGAGAGGCATGTTGTTTTTTTTTCATGTCATTTCCGTCAGTCTGATCCTGTGTAGCTCTGTTAGCAAAGCATGTCACCAACACTGCCAGGTTTGGCATTCTGATTCCAAAGGGATCCATCCATGCAATAGATGAGTACACTCGTAGCATTAGTGAGGCGCTAACACAGGAGAGGTTTGACAAAAAAGAACATCTTAGAGACACACTGTAAAATAAAAAATCGTATTATTACGGTAAAAAACTGGCAGCAGTGGTTGCCAGAACTTCTTCTACTGTAACGGTAAAAGGACATTCAGGGGGGCTTCAGGGGGTTTACCATCAAAAGAAATAATTTTGCCATAAAATTAACATGAAGATACCATATGAATGCCGTATAAAGAAAAGGTTTTGCCTTTAAACAAAGTGGCTCACTGTTAAACTAGTTAGTCGGATTACACTGCCTATAATCTGTAATGTAAAATCTTAATAAATACTCAATGCTATTTAACAGTGGAATACTGGCAGCTGTGCTTATTATGAAGGTGTGACCTGATTTACTCATAAACTGATTTTAAGCATAATTAGTGAAATTTAATAGCTTATGTTCATACATCCAACCGAGTGCCCTTTGGAGCAGTGAGTGCATGTGAAATTGATCTAAAAGGCATTGTTTTCTTTATGAATCCTACATTATGTGTAGAATAATGCAGCTAAATAGTTTCATAACACCAGCTAAATGTTTGATCTGGCCATTGGCCACACTGAGCTGTTTATCTCCTCAGTCACTGAAGTTGGGTTATAAATACTCAGTGCTTGGCATCTCCACAGTATAGAGCTACTTGGAGGGTGATAAGGTGCTAATTAGCAACTGTTAGCAGAAATAAAAAAACTACATCCATGGAATGAAGCACATCTCGCCGTTGCCACCGAATGTTCCGCCGATGATCCTTTCTCCTCCGCTCCGAGACTTGAGAGATGTCCCTTATTAACACTGTGTACAAGAAACTCTCTTTTTTTTTCTTCCTTCCAGGCAAGCCAGGTCTGACAAATTAAGGCTGTGGAGTCATTAGATTAAGATAAGAACTTATCTTTTACTCTGAGACAGACTTTTATCTATTGTATTTCTCTTCTCTCCCATCTCTTTCATTCCCTCTCTCCCCCCATTCACTGAGAGATTGTTAAAGTAATTGGGATGTTATGTGACCAGAAAGGCCAGATAAGTTTTTAACCCTGTCATGGATTAACCTCTCATGTCTGAGGTAGGTCACGAAAGGTGCAGTTGGAGACATGTTAAGACTCATTTAAGGGAATCTTGATGTATTATTGTTGGAAGACAGCTTGTTTTCTGCAGGTACATGTGCCAGGAGGTCTGGAAATGACTTCTGTATGCTGTCAGGGGTTATTAAAGCATAAAGTGTATTTTTGGGGTCGCTGGGCAAGACTGGTGTAGTGTCTTCATTTCCGAGTACATCATTTAGAAACGTTCAACCAGGTTTCATCACATGGTTCCTGAAAGCTATTTTAAATGACCTTTTAAAGTTAATCACAGTCATGCTCTGTTCAGCAAGTTTAAAGAGAATCTGTGTCAAAAAAGGGGGGGTAAAAGCTGAATCTCTCTCGTAATATAATCCACGGCAGGGTAATTAGGAAAAGTAGCTTTTAGAACATCAAATTAACAATCATTGTCAGATGCTTCATCGTTTCTAAAAGCTGTATGCATTTGACCCAATCTTCTGTATATTTTTCTGTGTTATTAATATCTAAGGGAAGAATAGCAGCCCCGAGCAGCATGATTAGAGCATTGAGATTTATTATTCCTCAAAGCAGAACATATGAAAAACACCTGAAATAAACGAGTTAGACCCTTATGGCAGCAGCCAGTGCATTTCTATGATCCCAGTGTTTATAATCCTTTGTTTTAAAGGTCATCGCACCACCTCGTTGATATCTAGACATTTCTTTGAAGCACTAATTGTGTCTACATTCTTGACCACTTTGTCAGACAACTCCACACTAGAGCTGAGAATTCAGAGGAGTATATGCTGCTTGTTTACTGCGATCAAGATAACAAGGACAAGTCTGTGAAATAACGAAGGCCGGGGCCTGATGCAGAAAACACTATATTTTCCATTTTAATGGTGTTTAAGCGTGGAAGCTGGAGGAGAGATAGCTTGAAAAATGTAACTAAAGGATCGGATTCAGTGGGATCCAAATGGCAAGGGTAGCTGTTGGGCATGATGACGTTCCTTTGATGTGAGCTATAACTAGCTTTAAGCTCGGCTCGGGCGCATCATGGCTGCATCCTGACTGATGTGGGTATTCCACTTAGATGAGGGCCAGTTTGTCATGTGAGCCAACTGTACCTTTAATTTGAAATTCTCTAATGTCTCAGATGGGAGGACATTAAAGGCCGGGGTCATTAGTGTATTGTAATGTTTGCCCACAACTGTGAGCTGGACTGTCATCTCCTGGAATTTTGTCATATTCATCAATGCTGTGCATAATGGGACGAGATACTATTTACATATCAGATCAAAATTGCCAGAGGAGAGCATTAATTATTGAAAAACTGACAGAATCAAAAGAGCAGCTTTTTCCTCTTCATAGTTTGTTGTCTGCACAGACTGAAAGCCACTCTATGCCCAGTAAACACAATTATCTCAATTTTAAAGACGTTGCAGGCTGTTTTGAGAGAACATGCTCCACACAAAGGCCACAGCGTCTTCTGTCACCATAGTAAAATGAAGGTTTGCCCTTCATGCCACACTTCCCCAATGAGCTGTAACAAGCGTCTGAGAGAGGACGTGGTGCAGCCTCTGGAGAGCCACCTACTGTACTTTGTGCCTCTTTGTTTGTGTGTCAGGCTGCTGATGTGCTGCTTAGCAGGCTCTGAATAATAGAAAGTGCATCATATTGATCAGTGACATTGAGCGTGAAACTGACTTAATTACTGGAAATACAGCAGAGTGCTAACAAAAAGTGAACACAGCACTGCAGATTGTTCTTTCCAGGTAGAATGGTTTCTTAACTGTTGTTTGGCTGTATGTTATCCTGTTAACAGTAATGCATTCAAGAGGCCCTTGAATGACATTGTTCCGCCTGTGTGATAAACATAAGACATCCACCTGAGTATGCAGTGAGCAATATTTATGAATTATTTGTGCGAATTTATTCAAGGCCTGTATTATTATAATTGTTATATTCCTCCAGTAGCTGCGATAACAATATGAACTTGTGAAATATTCTACCATCAAAGCAAGTATCATACCTGTGGTGGGACTGCACACTACAACTTTTGGATTTAGCTGTAATTATTTAATTTTTATGCACTTTCCCTTTGGGGATCATTAAAATTTCATCTTGATCTTATCTTCTTAATCATAATCTTAAAATCTGTTTGAGTATGTTGTAACCTGCTTTTCCACTGATGCAGTAAACTGTGTTTATTTTATGCTCAATGCTAAGTCTTAAGGTCTCCTTAAAGATATAAGAATATGAGGTAAAACCGTGCCTTAGCTGACTTTTTAAGGTGCCACACACACCATCTGTTTAAACAGAGCCATAATGGTCTATAATGAAGTTTGTTTTACAATACTGCCCCAGTATGTACAGTAAATTATATGCATAGGCAATGGGGACAGCAAGGACTAGAAAATGCAGACGGATACATTTTACAGCATCTTCCCCGTCCACAGTGTCATCCCCTTAAGCTGCCAAGTGAGTGTAGGGGGGTGAATTCATGAGGGTCTTCTGTAATAGGCTGGCACACACACAGGCACAGCCTGTGGAACCTTACAGGCTGCTGAAGCTGGTCTTGGCATTGCTTTTGGCAGCTATGTGGTTATGTGCTCTCTCGCACTACACATTCTTTCTGAAAAAAGAAAGTTTTAACTAGCTGGTCTTACCGCTCCTTTATAAATGAGGAAGCCCTTGGCATAAATAGATCTACATGTTCATTTGGTATATTAAGAGAGACACACAGTTAAAGAGTGTTCATTACAATTGTAAATTTCTGCCCTCGGGCCCTTAGCCCGGCGCTAGATTACATGAGGTCTATGCTCACGGACAGCGCCTGGCATCTGATTGAGGGTCCAGTGCAGCTAATTAATTTCATTAGAAAGTGAAGTCATCTTCTAGCAGGAATTAATATTTGGAGCGTCATGTTGCTAATTTATTTCCAGATTTAATTAGCTCAGAGAAGAAATGTTGCTTGGGCAAGAGGACTTTTTAATTATCAGCTTGGATAAATTTGAAAATGTTGATGCCTAAGGGTTGAGTTAATTAAAACCTGCATTATTTTAACTTTAATTAGCTCCCATCTTTGTTTTTCTTCACCATATGGCCATGTCCTGTAGTCAAATTTAGTTAATTAAGCTAATTAAGCTAATCATTTTAATTACTCAAGACAATGTGATTGGATAGAGGATGACTACAAGTTTATAGCCAAGTACTTGTTTTTCATTAAGTTGAAGGGACAGAGTTATTTCTGATTGCAGTTGGCAAGCATAGCAGAGTAGTTTGAGAATGAGACAGCCTCTGAGATATTAAGGCTGAAGTCTAATTGCATTCCTTGATAATAATAAAAAAAAAATCTTGTCACCAGCACAACTCTTTTAGTGGAGAAATGGTTTACTACGACATCTTTAAGCTTTCTGCTCGTGTGCTGATGTTGGCCCCTTGTACTCCATCAGATTAAATAATGTCTACGCTTACTCACGTTTTAAGAGGTTCGACACCAGAAGAGATGCTCTGTTCACTACCAGGAGCATGCGGGAGGCACACTAACAGATATCATGATGTGCAGATAAAGTCATTGTTGGTTGGACAAACATCCCTCCTGATATACAGCATGGAAAACATGTGAAACCTTCACGTCTGACTAGTTTCTTTTGACCACAGCGGGCTATGAAATTGAATTGTAATTGGGTTAAAGCCTTGTGTCTGTGGTTGCTGGTGTGATAGGATGCTGCCCTTCCCCTTCATGACCCCGGAGTGTGGGATGGCTGGGGCGTGGGTCTATGTGAGCTGCTAGCAGCTGTGCGTCAGTCTGGACACAAGCTGGGCCCATCCAGAAGCCAGGCCTAGCTGACAGATGCAGAGGCTAAACCCAATAATGAAATAATACTGGGAGACATCATGTCCGTGGTTTCCATCATTGTTAAAAGATTTTGGTAGCGTGTACCCCCACTTAGGTAATTTGTTTCCATGTATAATCCTATTGCTCACTATTAAATTAAACCAACTGGTCATTTCAGTTTGGAGCCTATAAATAAACTGGTTGCTGTGTGCATGGGCAGTATGTGGGACGTCTCATCTGATTAGAAGGGAAGCACTTAATAATTTGTACTGAAAAAGGTGACCTTCAGTGTCAGGTGACCTCAGTGGTCTGCCACACATATGGCCCGGCAATATTACTAATGTCTGTTCCTAATGTATTTTCACAATCCTGATCCGGGGCCACTCTCCACAAATTGTTTTGGACAAATGTTGATGTGTGGTGAGATGGAAAAGTGTACTGTGCTGGAGCTGTTTACATGGTCAAGAGCAGTAATGTCGCACAACGGATGTACTGGTCAAGAGAGATGATAGGCCCCTCTCTGCTTTCATCAGAGCGAGGCTGGTTAGTCATCAGTGTGCGTGTGTGTGTTCAGGTTTAGACCAGTGCCGGAGCAGAGGAGCCCCCAGCCTTCTCATAGTTGCACTGTAACTTAGAATGCAATATGAGAGCGGAATTAGTCACCACGTTCCCAACAGGCATTCACCCACTGTAGTAATGTTTCTGTCACCACCTGAGTACTGTACACGGCCCTGTCTCTCACTACAGCTGCCCACCTGATCTGCAGGTAGTAAGATACTTCTTCTTCTACATTATAGATTTGCATGTGAATGATTTTGTTGAGGAGTTTTGAACAGAAACTGACAGCACATAATTTAGCGTTATGCTGCGAGGAAGCTAAACATGTAAGCTTGAGGTTAAGATTATAACAGTGCCCCTTTTTGTCAGTTGAGTAACAAACAGGATCGATCCCCTATGCACTGCTGTTTTGCTTTTATTATAAAGCAGCATAACATTTCAACCTCATAGTCAGAAAATAAACAACTAATTGTGTGTAGCTGTATCAACCTCAGGTGTTGTGCCATTGTTACTATGGATTGTGGTCATATTTTATTTACCAGCTTATGATCAAAACATAAAAAAAATGTGATGACAGCCATGCACACTGCATGAGCAATTAGACAGGTGTTAAGGCTGCGTTTGCACAATGTGGGCATTCAGCTGGGTTAGTTCCATGCATTATTACAAGATGCTATCCCATTGCTATCCTTCATAGCCATTTTGCCACCAGTTTGTTGTCACTTCGTAAGCTGTTCCTTCGGTCAGGTGGGAGCGTCGTAGTCAGACATTCACAGTATCTCATACTCAGAATAACAATGAGGAGGGGGAACGTGAACAGTTTTTTTGTTTTCCAATTTGGTTTTTCCCACATAGCATGGCAAGTCCCAACCATATAGCACTTTATAGCCCTGTGTCTGAAATCGCTCTGTGAAAAATAAAATGGCCTAAAGTATAATGCACTGGGTAGCAAATAGGGAGCTATTTTGTACAATTTTGGCAATTTATATACCTGAAATGTCGATTAAGGATCATCTGAATTGTACAACTGCTTTCCACACAATATGGCGGATCAAAAAAGAATTCAAAGGGCAATATTTCACAGACAGATTAGGTCATCATTTTAATGTTCACCTGTGCTTTCACTTCAACAACTACACATATAAATTACCTGTGACAAAAATAGAAGAACTTTCCTTTAAACTCAAGCTTAATTTCATCATTCTGATCTAATCATCTTAAAAAAACAGATTAGCCATTGGCCCAGGTTTGGCCCACTGTCCAAAATAAGCCCCTCCACCGGCCAAGGAGAGCTCGGCGAGAAGCAGCTTAATAGATTTAGATGAAAGGAGGGAATCATGGAAGCCTCGACCAGCAGAGAGTGAGAGCATCTGCTCAAAGGCCACCTCCCCATGCCCGGATCACCATCTCCAGAAGAACTCGGGCAGGCATGGAGCCTCCATCTCCACAGCTCCACACTAATTCCAGTGCCCCAGCCACACGCAGGCTAATTAAGGCCATGCATTTATTTATGACTGAGCTCATTAAACAGCGAAAAAGATGGTCGCCGCTCTGAAAACACATTAGTCCCCGAGGAAACTGCCTGTGAAGTCGCTCCCCTCTGGCTGTTTCAGGTCACAGATTCAGAATCTTTGTGACATATGAAGAAACAGTGAACTGTAATGCCTTAAAAAAAAAAAAACATAGGTTCTGAGGCGATGAAATGATGGTTCAGGACGTTCTTCAGGGTATATTTGAAGCTGCTTGAACTGGTCCCATAATTACATGTATAGGTCATTGACCGGGGGATGAACAGAAATTTCACTTTCAGGTCTTGTGCTTTGCATTTTGGTCCGCGGGTATTTGTGAAATCTGTTGTTCTTTACATTCATGATGTTCTTCCTTTAATATAATTTGACAACTGCAGCAAAAAGAAATGACACTTTGGGCAAAAATAACAGTGATTAACGGACATAACTCAACTTAGATGAACACAAAATGCCCCCAACCTCAAACACATTCCACCACCCCCACCCTCTTTTTTATATTACTGTGGTATTTAAGTTAATTTAGGACTTAGGCAGTGCAGAGCTATGAAATCAAAGACAGAGGATATCCTTCAGGTATATTTCGTGCCTGAAGTACTCATATTTCTCACTCTCTATCTCTTTGTGTGTGTGTGTGTGTGTGTGTGTGTGTGTGTGTGTGTGTGTGTGTGTGTGTGTAAAGGGCATAGACAGAGAGATCTTACGCAGATCCTACTCCCTTCCTTGTAATTGCAAAGATAATGCCAAATCACACAGTCCTTTGCTGAGACAACTGGCAACTTGATTTAGTGCTCTTTAATGGCTCCAACTTTAAAGACTCAGAAATTCCTCCTTTCTACTTGTGCTGTTGAGCTGCTCATCTGGACTGCAAACAGCTGGAAAGGTTTCATGCTGCCATCCAGTTTAGCTAGCTATCCCGAGACTAATGCTAACACCAAACTACAGCTACCAGCTAACAGAACCAGCTAACAGAACCAGCTAACAGCGCAGCCACTGCAGGCCAGGGAGCGGCAGTCAGAGAGCGTTGCTGCTGTTACAGTCCAGCTATGTCTAAACACGACGTTCCCTCTTCCTAGGTGTAAATCCAATGTACTGGTGGAACTGGAATAAAGAAAGATTCCCACTGCGTGCCCCATGTAGGCTACATGTCACCGCCCCCCCCTTCCTGTCCGTCTTCACCTGTCCAATCAAATAAAGCCATATGATCTGATACATGTCCTCAAGTGATGTCACTCGAGGCAGCGTTGGTTATGGCTGAACACTAATAAACTGAATCAATCCGGGGGGGTACCTCTGTAGCCTGCTCCTCATTGAGGCTACAGACTCCATTGCTAGAATAAGACAACCAGTCTCCTACTACACTGTTGGCGGTAACGGTGCTTTGTGGGTAATGTAGGTTTTGACAAGGAAGAATAATGCATTGAATAAAAAAGACAATATCTCTGGTCCAGCCCAGACCATCAAATCAGAGGGTTGTTGTAACATATTTTAATTTATTTAAAAACAGCAATTACAATTACTGTTTAAAGCTACAGTCCTTTTTGTTGATACAAGATTTCATCTCCTGTCTGATGAAACCTGTTTTTAAGCAGCATTTGCCATATTTAATAATAATATTTAATATCACTCAATACTTATTACTTTAGTTTTTTCAATATTAGAATTTAGATTGTGTTATTTTATTGCTCAAATGCAGCATTTTGTTGGAAGAACTATTTGCTATGTCAGATAGTGATAGTGATAGGTGGACTCAGGAAGAGCATCGGGCTGTGAAGCTAATATGACATAGTGGCCGCTCAATGTGGAACCAAATGCAGGAGAACTGGCTATTTTAAACCAGGAAGTCAAACCTTGAGCAGCGTTCATATGAATGAACGCAGCCCTGCCTCTAATGCTGTGTAAACAACTGTTTGTCTTTGTTGTTTGTTGTTTTTCTTTTTCTTTGAGTTGGTGAGTGTTGGAACAGTGGAATGACCAACAAAGATAGTTTTGGTGAATTTTATTTCTGTGTCTTTCCACTTTAAATTAAGTTACAATGTCACAATGGTCTACTTGGTAAAATTAGCATTTTTATCTATGGAGTCTGGTAGTGAGTGATAGCAGATTCTGGTCTGGCAAACAGCTGTTTCTGGTTAAAGAAAAGCTCTGTCTCTGTAGGGACCCTTTCCATAATGTTTTCGGACCCTTAGAATAACAATCTGAGCCTGTCAGTGGCAGAAACGTGAACTGTTAGTGGATGTACTTTGATGGGCACATTTGTCCCCAAGGATTAGCTACGTTGTGAATATTTTCCCATCTAACTCTGTGAATTAAGGGTTTATTTTATTCAAATCAATGTTTGCAACTAACAAAGACACTTTTGTAGAGTTTCATTGTTTTTTGTCCAGTTAGAAGTGTGTTTTATGATTATCTGCAAGGTAAAAGTACTGCTTTTATCAAAGGAGTTTTGGTCTGAGATACCGGTGCTCTAGTATAATTCTGTATACATTACCTTTAACAATTAACAAAGTAATGATTGTTAACACGTTAAGTAATCAGTCCATGGAATACCTTAAGTCTACATCCATACTTATTTTTTTTTACTTTTCACACAGTATTTATGTAAAAAGGAGTGGTGGAATCGCCATTATGGTGTGGTTGCTGCAGGCACAGAGGGGCTAAAATCAATCCACAGGATACCCACTCAGTGCTTCATTTTAGGATGGCTGATAAACAACAGCATTTGGTGACCTTTTGGTGTTCTTATGGGGGATTTAACCCCCTGCTCAGAGCTGCACCATGCTGGTGGCTCCAGCAGACAGGAGCATGATTTGCGCTGGAACTCAGATGGGACTTTTTCTGCAGGCATCACAGGACGCCTGCGCAAAAAACTATGATATCACATGCTGAGGTCCTCTGATTCACCGGACAGTGCGAGACCCCGAGTCTGACAGTGTGTTTTTGGCTCATCACAGTCAGTGTTCAGGAGTGTATTGCGTGTGTCTGTGTGTGTGAGACAGAAAGAGAGGGGTGGGGGTGGTGGGGGGGCAGGGGCGAACTCTTCACTCTCTGTAGGACTCTGTCTAAGATGCTTTCAACAGCAGGCAAACTGGTTCTGCACTTACTGTGAGAGGAAGCTCTGAGTGTTTAGAGTACTCAGTCCACTTAATGCATTATTATTGTTACTACATTCTTGAGGAGAATGGGGGAAAATGGAACAAGGAATGCTTTTCAAGAGTCAAACCAGTAAAAGGAGAATGTGTGTGTGTGTGTGTGTGTGTGTGTGTGTGTGTGTGTGTGTGTGTGTGTGTGTGTGTGTGGCGGGGTAAACATAACATGAGTGTTGACTATCTCATTCCTTTTGTATTTATGCTCATTTTTTCAATAGCGTCTCATAAAAGCAATCCGAGCCCAGATGTCATGTTTGTAATATTCTCTAGTGAAATAAACATTTATGTCCCATTCCCTTTGTGTATTTATTTTTTCAATGAAAAAGATGATGCAGTTACTTGATTATAAACCGATTAAATTTCTTTATTTCATAATAGTAGTTGATGTCATTGTGATATGGAAGTTCTGTTTAAGAAAAAAGGGGCAACTAATATTTTTGATATTTTTTAGGAAATCTGAAATAAAGTTTCCTATGTGAAAATGTGAAAAGATTCATTTATTTGTTGTTTCTCTTTTTTTAAGAAACAGTACTGCATGTTAACAATGTCTACTGAGTAAATGTGGCTTTAAGAAGATAAGAGTCCTGAGGGCAGGAGGTTCTTTGTTTCTCTTGTTGCATTACGAGTGCATTTCCACTGCGAAGGACATCTGAGCGTAAAGTCAGCCTCTTTTCGTCAGGAGGTAAGCCTTTTAACAGTGAAAAGCAAAGCTTTAACGGTGCTCCTTGCACCAGAGTTCACAGCATACATAATGGAGAGGATAGAGTTACCTGCTACTTTAGGCCAAACATGACTGCCAATAATTGCCTTACCAATATTTGCATGTCCCTCTCTGTGTTATTGAACACCCTGCTAAGTAACTGAGCACCCTGGCCCAGGCACTATTTTAAGTTGTTTGCTGATTCCACGGTGGGCTGAAACAAGACAATTATGAACCACATTTCACACCATTATGGTGTTTTAAGGGGCCTCAGGTTTCATTGAAAGCTTGGACTCTGGCCTCCTGAATACCATGCTCATGTATCTATAGAAGGTCTAGATCTGGCTGATGTTGAAATTCATGTTATTATTTGATATGTTAGAGCAGCCAGCCATTTGAATAAATGCAGAAACAGACTGACTCTGGCCAGTCAGTAGTAAATACCTTTGTATTGTAATGTGTTGACCTATAATCATTATAATCTGGGAAACTGTGGTGATGAGATGCTTCACTTGCCCAAGTTTTGTCAAAACCTGATAAATGGTTTATGAGATACAAGTGAACAAAGGAACAGACAAAACCCCTTGGACCTAATCAGTGTAATTACAGAAATGCTGGAACGCAATGGTGAGATGCATAATTTTCACAGGTTTTGGCAAAATCTGATCAAGACTGGCCAAGAAAACAGATGGATGGATGAGCTAATGAAGGAACAAATAAAGAAATGAGAGTGTAATGGTGGTATGGAGGAAGTTCTAGCTAAGAAATACAGGAAATGGCTAATACAGCATTAATTTATTTCAGATACCTTCTAGGAAACGAGAGATTCCTTTCTGCTTCAGCCATTCTATATAACAGTTTTAACCCATTAGTGACCAACGACTATATTTACTAAGCCCCACAGAATGTTAGAGATGAAAACCTCAAATTTGCTGTGGAAACTGTGGAGACATGGGACTACATATGACACAATTAAAATGTTTGATTTCACAAATTTATCATGCAGACAAATCAAAGTACATTGTATTGAAATTTAAGTTGATTTGAATCCAGTGGTACCATTCGATATAACTCGCTGTAGCGTTTGAGATACAGCCAGTTCTGTATCACTCTATATTTAGTGCTTAGTCACTAGGTTACTTATTTTATCCCATAGGAATACATAATAAAATGTCTCTAAAATGTCATTTATTTCTGTGCACCAGCATTTGAATTAAAATGTGATGACAGTAGTGGCGTTGTTTGCGTCATCAGGACCCATTTAGTCCTAAAGATCCCCCCCGTTTTCATTCCCTGGTCCTGAATTAGTTTCAGCTGTATTTTGTACAGTTGGAATGACAAACTTTTTGAAACTTCAGCTTGAAACTACGTTTCTCAAGTTGGCTGAATTTAGCTACGGTTCACACAGGCACACAGGCAAGTTTACTGAATGCCAACTAATATATATAACTTCATATTTATCTGTGAGTCACATTCAGCAGCCTTTTTGTTTTATATCAACTTTCTTTTGTGCCTGCTCCAAATTTTGTTGACGACTGAATGAATATTGGTCTTATTCCCCTCAGAGAGCTCTGTATTCACACCTCCAGCCCAACAATATTTTGTCATTTCTTAGAAATGTTACTCTTTTGCAGATCGAAAACTGTCAAGACGTGTCTTTCGTTCAAAACTGGCCATCAAAACAAACATTACATGAGTGTTGTCTGAAACTTTTACCAAAATAAAATACAAAGTCAGCACAGTTGCAAGGCTGTAATTGTAGTTCCTTTGTATTGTACCAGTGTAGGGTACATACAGTTAGCTTTACCTTTATGTAGTTTCATATAATTCATAGCCAGTGTGCCCCAAGCATCACAAAGTGCCATACATTAACAGTAACATTTACAGATGACATTTTCTCTCCTTGTAGCCTTGCACCATTTTCCAATATACCATCAAACAGACACAAGGAGCTCACTCTCCTCTAATCTTCAGTGGTGGAAGGAATGGTAAAAGTACAAATCACCACTTGCGGTGCCAAGCTGCTGTTCCACTGAGATTTGTTCCTGTATGTAAATAGTTTTTCAAATGGATGGAGCTTATGATTGTTGGCAGGATAATATAATATATAATATAATGGCTTCATATTCAGTGGAGCCTTTTGGTTCAGTTCATGAATTTGGAAGCACTGAGGCCTTTAGACAAAAACACTGCCTCTTCCCAGGTCATAAACCTTATACTCTGTCCAATAAATAAATCTATAAAATGTGTTGAAGTTATTAACATAAAGCATCTGGAAGGTGTTATGTATATTGTTTCTGATACAGTAAACAAAAAGCTAGTTTCTGAATAAAGTTTCCCCCAGTTTGCATGGCCCATCATGCAGAAAACAACATCTGCTCTTCCATAAAAATCTCCCAATCACACTGAGATTAATGACGATCAAAAACTTGCGGCAGAATGAAGACATAAACTAATTACAAATAAATACAAGGTGACTAATCATAAGTAATCCAGTTGTGGTGCATCAGCAGACTCCCCAGTGAGAGCAGGAAGGAGCTGGAGTTGAAGCAAAGTGATTTCCCTCAGGCAGACATGCCATTTAAGTGTGCTCCATTGTTGTGGGTGAGATCCATTAGCCCTCACTCTGGTTTGCCACATCAAAGCAAATTCTCACATATGGATTATGTGTAAATAGAGTTTTTTATATATATATATAATTTCAGTGAGTCTGTAACTGAGCTTTTTGACTTGTTCAATAAGTTGATGACGTATATGAAATGTGTGTGTGCGTCGCCATGTGTACAGCTTACGTATATTTATGTGTGTGTGCGTATGTGTTTATGTGTGCATGGATGTGTGTGTGAGTAAACAGCTTAATGGAACCAAGCGGATTTCATAATGGAAAAGGCCAACGTTAGTGTAGCACGGAACAGTGTTGTTATAATGTGGATTACTGAGGTCACTTAAAAGCTAAATCAAACCCAAAATCAACTTAAAGGATAATTCATTTTCTAAAAATCTGATACTCAAAGGCTTCTTTGGCCTGAGAGTCGTTTAATAAGCAGGTGAAAGTGGAATGCATGATCTGCTCCTCTGGTTACCACCTCCCAAACATCAACCATGGATGATGCCTGTGACATGTTTCATAATTCATCTCAAATCATCCTAAAAGACCTTAAATCAAATGCAGCAGTTAAGCTAAATGAGGATGATGTTTTTGAAGCATTTTGCAGTCCTCTAAGTATTAATGCTGACTACATTTTGATGATGTTTACATAGCTATTCCCCCAAATTCCAGTTTTAAGTGGTTCATAGAACCTCCAGCCAAAGCTCCATTTAAATGTCACGTGAAAAAGCTGAATTATCCCCAGAGATTGTTTTATTTTTTGTTAATCTGACCATATTGTTTTTGTGCATTTGCAATGAGATTCAGCTCCAAGAGTGAGGTTCTGAAGTTCGCTTTGGCATCACTAATGTTTCCCAACTACATGAAGGGGGAGTGTGGGTGTCAAAACTAAACAATACTTGTTGTATTCATTTAATTTTTTAAGAATTGCATTTATCATCTAACTCCTGTCTTAAATTTGCTCAATTTAAATAGTTGGTGCCACCCTTTGCTGAATTGCTGAGCATGATCTTTTTGCACACCTGAACTCTTCATCTGTAACATCTGTGCATCGGGCCACAAATCTGGGCGTTGTCTGGACTTAGATCTAAATTTCAGCAGTCTAAATCAGTTACAGCATCAACCTTTTATCATCTAAAAGATATTGCTACAGTAAGGAGACTCTTGTCCAAACATGATCTAGAAAAGTTATTCCATGCAAGTTAGAAAGCTCTTAGGCAGCTACCACTTGTCCAAAATGCAAACCGAATTATATTCCTGACATGCTTTCTTTGTATGTATGAACCTTCTGGGGTAGGTCTGCTGTCTGAGCAGCTAAATGGAATTCAGCCATGGGAGATGCTTTCAGAAACATTGGCATTCAAAACAGATCAGTTTCTTCTGGCTTCGCAAGATTTTTGTAGCATTTAAAAACACAAAAGTCTGCTTACTCTTTCTTCTATTTGAGCTGATTTTTGCATGAAAGTCTTATCCTGTACAGCAGCATTGTTTCAGCGGCGGCGGCGGGCTCATGAGGGGCCCAGACTCCACAGATAAGCGCATCAGCCATTACCGGGTTCCTCCTTCAGACCTATTAGGTCTTGCAAGGACTTCAAACACCAATTTGTTCTGCAAATAGCCCATTCAATTTGTGCCTGCCAAAGAGACACCTCTCTCCCTCTCTGCAGTAATTGAATCTTCAAAGGGACATTTTCCTCCATTTCTGTCAGGTATTAGAGTGATGAATAGCAAACGGTCATTTGAACAGAAAGAGAGGATACATGTTTATCCATTTTCGGTTAGACGCTCATCATGTGCCTTGATGATTGCTAGGCTGGAAATTGAATGGCAGCAGTGTGGGATCTTTAATAGAGGATTTTCACTGGTAAGACAAACAAGTCTCAGTGCACTAAATATCAGCCTTTTGCATGAAAGATACATTCTTGGGCACTTAGCGAATGGGATCTTGTGGTAATTATGTCATTCTGACAAAGCTTCTTTGGTAAAAACAAAGGATTCAAAAGACAGTATTAGCACAATGCTTAGTGCGAGAAGAAGAGCACTTATAATCTATAAACCCAAGTTTAGAAAAGAACAGATTCTGAAGCTTTACAATGAATTTAAGGAGGCTTTTAAATCTTCAATATTTTTATTAATTAAATACACCATACTGGAGCAAATGTCTCGGAAAATATCACAAATAAATTTCTCTTTCATTCAGCATTTATATGTTGGTGATGATCTCTACATTACTGACTATGAGCAAATTTCTTCAGTTTTCCATGGGTTCAGGTTTCGAGGGGAGAGGGGAGGACTGGAGCTGAGTGCGGAGGGTCAGATGTACTGTAGCCACGCCTGGACAACGACATTTACATGCATACTGTACATACATGGTAGTTTTACAAATACACCAAGAGAGTGTTCATGATTTGTTTTCCACAAAAAGCCACAGATTTTTTTTTTTTTTTTTTTTTTAAAACCCCGTTTTTATATATATATACCACCAAAGAAAAAAAAGAAAAAAAAGGAACACATTCCCCTTTGACAACACTTAAAATATATAAAGTGGAAACACCATGTTGTTGGGAAATGAGGATAGAAAAGGAAGAGAGGAAAAATGAAAAGGTCCCGGTTTTCCCCCCAAATGTCTTTAAACAAATATGCAGAGTTGAAAAGTCTGCATCTCTTTAACCTCATTAGTCTTTTTCTCTTTCCCTCACTTCAGTCACAACATCCTCTTGTGTGTTATTTAATTTTCTCTTCCTGAAGAGTCCCCTTGGATTCTGATCGGTCTCCGGTCTATGTTTTATTCCAAGGTCATGGAGTCCTCAGCGTCCAGATTCAGGTGCGTTAAGTGCAAGTATCCACCCATATTTGGGGAAGAACCAAGGTTGAAGGCTGGGTGTTGGGTATGGGTTGCAGAAATAAAAGTCAGGTTACTGGTAAGATGGGTTGAGGATTCCTTTAGGACAAAGGGCCTGGGAGCACAGCTAAAAGGCTGGGGTGCTGCTGATCCACGCTGTCTCGGGTGACAATGAGTAAGGGCTAAAATGAAGGCACACATCCTGCTTCCTGCGCGGCTCCTGCCTAACACACCTGAATAGTGAGAGATAAAAAATAAAACATTTTAAGAATTTGGGCCGTCATTAAAGAGTATCAATTCACAAAATACCATAAATGTTTCACCCTGATGAATCAACTTTCCACCAGCACCAGTGTTTAATTTATTGATCAGCCAGGCTTTGAAAACCATCTGGTGTCCCATTTACTTTGCATTAACTTAAAAGTGCATCCATGAAGCGATTCTCTTTGGTATAATTATAACCACGCTCCAACATAACTGCAGGAGGTGTTCAGTCCTGTGAAACAGAAAAATTGTTTTTTTTCCCTTTATGATTCTAAGGGGCGATTTACTTTTCCCTTCATCCCTCAAATCACTAGGAGGGCTCCAGTCTATTAGTAATTGCAAACTCCTACTTGGGGGCTAATTAAAGTGACTGACGCTGGGAGGGTCTCCCTCCCCTGGGTCAAAGCAGCTCCGTATGAGAGAGGTAATTTGTCTGTTCTGAACAAAGAGATTAGGAAGAAGCTGGGAAGAAAGCTTAATAACTGAGCATCAAATGTCCTATGCTATGAATGCGGACAACACCAATTATGTCACGGCAAAATCGCACATAATCAAAACAACGGTCGGTAGATAACCCAGTGTTTCCGTATGAGCAGTGACTGCTTCATTTTCTCTCTGCTAAACCAGACCGTGTTTCTATATTCAATCTATGTTGTGCTGCTGAGGAGACATGAGGTATATTGATTTTGAGAGCTGTTATCCTACAGTACGTCTGTGTTATTTGAGGCCGTCCAAATTCTGTTTGAGCAAAAGAAATGAGAATGTTTGTGTGATAAAGTGCCTCAGCAGCAGGATAATTCTCCTTATTTCACTCACGGAGATAACAAAAGCATCCTGAGACTGTTCCCACTGAGGGATGCTTCTCTGTTTATTTAATCATTCTCTCTCTGCTATAATTAAAGCACCAGGGCCAATATTCAGATTGCATTTTAGCATCAATAATTCAGCAGTTTTCACTACAATTGATGTTAGCACATAAATAAACAATGAGGCCTCATATTTACTACACCAGCCATGCTGCAGGAGACATTGAGGGCGGGAGTAAGGACTTAAACAGACATTTAAAATTAAGCTAGATAATGCAACGGCTTTCAATTTAAATGTGAGGAGCTCTAAGAGCTCTAAGAGCTGATTTGTAGAAGTGACAAGCCCTTAAAAGGCCTGTGACGTGGAGGGAGGGAGGGAGGTGGGGGGCTTAATGGAGTTCTACCTCTCCTCTACTCACAAAACCACTCAAGGTGAAATGCATGCTCCCAACAATATAATTCCTCTTTCAGTCAGAGTCTGACACACTCCAAACACCTCCCATATCTCTCTGTGTGCTGTGTGTGCAGACAAGGTATCAATAAAGCTCCTTGTTGTGAGGCAAAAATGATTATATCTCCTGCGGGCAGAATGAAGCTATCCTGAAGAATGAAGTTATCCTTCGTATATGATTAGGCCTTCTGTTTTGCTTTCACTGGAGGCATCAAGATCAAATCAGGGAAAGCCATGATGACAGCTTTCATGATATACTGGCTGCTGCAGCTTGCTGTCTGTGTTCAACCTCGGGCCCTGGATACATATTTCTGGCCTTGGAGTAATAACTTAGCCCAGGTGATCCCAGTCTTGTTGATACAGTAGTCAAATGCTGTTTTAAACAGTCTGTATTAATGGCACCAAGTGTCATTCTTTAGCTCAATTGGAAGTCTGGCTCGGGACAGCAAATAAATTCAAGATGAGTCAAATATGTATCTGCTCATAACAAACCCGATTGCGAGGACAGCAGTACAAAAAAATCATTTTCACATGTTTTGTGCTGACGGTTAATACAGATTTTCTGAGTGCGTGTCCTCCAACAAGAATGATGGAAAAATCCATTGGCTGTCTAAAAATAAAATTCATCTCTGCTCTGTAAGATTTAATATCCACTGCATGCCTTGCAGTGAAGTTGAATCGACGACATCAATATAAACAGAGTGAAAAATGTTGGCGTGAAAATTACAGATGTTTTTCTTTTCCTGCTAATGACTCCAACTGACTGATGACAAGCTTTTACTGACTTGTACTTTACTTTGAAGTCATCAGCCTTCTGCCCCTTTTAATACTTTGAAATGAGACTACAAAGAACTCCGGAGCACTCTCCACCATCACAGAGCCCCCGTCATGTTTCAGTGGTGCAGACAGAAGGAAGGGTGGTGGGGGTCTTACCTTCTGGTCGGGCAGTAGCGGGTTCGTCTGCAGTGAACTCAAATGGCCGTTGATGAGTGCTGTGGGTCTGTCGTGTTCGCAGAACAGGCTGCCGTTGATGTAGTGGAACCGATCCCCGGGGACGAGCCGGTTCCGGCAGGTGGAACATGTGAAACACTGCGAGGAAGGGGGGGGGCAGAGAGAGAACCGATCACAACCAGGCCTGAGGACCAGGGGGCAGAGCTCAAACCTATTATGTAATAACACCTTGGAGCAAACACACGTTTTTTCTGAACAACTGTGTGTGCAGGTGTCGGTGGTGGTTAAAGGTGAAAAATACAGGTACAACTAATTAACAGCAATGTAGGGCTTTTCTTGACTAACCAATTAATGGTTTGGTCTATAAATTACTAGAAAATAATGAAAAATGCCCATCAATTTACTTAAACTCAAGTTGATGTAATAAAACGTCTCGTTTTGTCTGACCCAAAAACCCAACATTTTATTTACTATCACATAAGACAGAAAAGTTAATGGTTATGTAAAGGTTAATGTTAATGTTGTTTTATTTTTGCTTAAAAAATAACATTAATGATGCTGGCTTTATTGTGCTACCATCTTCAAAGCTTTTAAATATTTACTGACCACATCTGGACCAAACAAGCTATATAATTATAGTGCGAACAATTCAATTCAACTGTATTTATCTCGGCAAGCATCATTGTATGCGGCAGCTCGCCACCCAAATGAACACACACACACACACACACACACACACAATAGGTAGAAAAAGACACAAGGCTGTGGTCTTAAAAGTGTGTGTAGTATTCTTACTTGATCCAATTCAAAGCCCCATAGAGGAAACTTGAGTTTACCTTGAGATGGTACACGTTGCCCTGTGCCCTCATCACCAGTTCACTGGCTGGAATGGACTGACCACAAGCGCTGCAGGCTCCACTGTTTCCAAATAATCTGAGAAAAAGGAAGAAAAGAGGAGAAGAGCAAAGTGTTACTATGGAACCACTGCATAGATTTAGCCTTGTGTAATGAACTGTGGCATCCACTCTTTTGTCTGTTGAGTATCTGACTGAAAGAGAACTATATTCAGTTCACTGTATAAGTTCACTGGTCCCCAGCTCCATTTCTAACTTGAAGGGAAAACATACAGGAGAGAGAGAAAAAAGAGAGAAGAGGAACAGAATGAAGAAATAGAAAATCATCACAATATCGACGGAAAAATGAATCCTCCAGCACTCTGCTCTCCACAAGCATCTAGCACTGAAACTGCATATTACTTTTGGTGCACATTTTTTGCAACCTAATAATAACCTGGAACATAAGCAATCAGGACCTAAGAGGATTTGATTGTACATCCAGGCGGAGACATAGTGCTTTTGCCATTAGGACTCCTGTGAATGCTCTGTCAGTGCCGTGTTTCCATTAGAAACCCGTAGCTACTCGGGTTGATATATAATGTGCATGGGTTAACCTTTTCAATCATGGTGTCAACACTTTAGATTTGCTTCTGCTCATCTCTTTCGTCCCTAACCTTCTCTCTCTCCCTCTCTCTCTCTCTCTCTCTTTCCCTCTGCCTCTTGATAATGAAATGCTTGCTCCAGCTTCCCTTCTATCTTCCTTCTGAGTCCACAATTTAGATTACTTCATCTCGGTGAGCAGCAAACTGAATGAAATTTCGATTTGAGCAGAAAGTAATTTACTGGGATCTGGACCCATTTGTCATCATATCTCACCGGGTGTTTGCTCTATCACTGCACTTTTCCTAAGCAATCAAATAAGACCACGGCATCTGACATGCTCCGGAGAGAAGGGGAGAGAGGGATGGAAAAAGAAAGGGATAGGGGGGAGTGGTTAACATTGGTGTGTGTGCATCAGATAAAGTTGTTTGGCTTAAAAAAAATTAGGCAAGAAAGAAACACAAAACACAAGAGGAAAGTGTTGTAAGATTTAGATTTTTTTTCTACTCACAACATTCTTGAGGACAATCTTATGAAAAGTATTTAACAAATTCATGCTGAGACGGAGCGAGGGAATAAATGCTTCTACCATCCCGACCATAACCTAAGCAGTTGTTAGATATATTGACGAACAAACAAGCCAGAGCTCTTTGCAAAAGGGACACAGAAATGGCTTTCAATAAGACAGCCTATGCAGAAGCAAATTTTGTCTTGGCATCATTTGGAAAGGCTCCATCAAAACTCAATTTCAGAAACTAATTAACTGGAGACTGTCGTCACAACACTGCCAATTCTCTGCTTTCACTGGGACAAACATGACAGTGGAAACGAACATATAGGCCTTGCTTTAAGACTCTTGTGCTCATGCAACGTGTGGAAAAGCAAAGCTACACTTCTCCCGCAAAGACGTTTCTGCATATCAAAGCGGCCTCATTCCTCAAATTCAAACTTTGCTCAAATTGAAAATCTGTTCCTCGTGTTGAATTTATTCCTCGAGGAGTTTCCTCTGTGCGAATGCTTTTGAGAGGTGTCGAAACAAAGACTACAGGACGTTTTAACCGTAGCCTTTTATATTTCACCACAATGTGGAACTCATACCAGGTTCATTATTTTACCAGGGGATAGCTCTTGATAGTATTTGATTTAAGGAGCCTAAGCCTTTAGGTGCTCAATTAAGTTGCTATATCGGTTTGAACTTGGGCTCTAATGGCCTCCTCTGCCAGTGACCTACAGCGCAGAGGTGAAGTAGACACCCCAGGTCAGTATAATTAAGGCCAAGGGACTCTTTAATTGCAATGACACATCTGGTTTCAGCTTTTTTTTTCTCCTAAAGAAATCAGTGGTTGGTACGATGTTTCTGGAGGATGGCTTCATCTTGATTTATCTGTTTTCTTCCCCTGTGGATCTGACTTTGCTCAACCAACGTGTCTGATTAAATTAAATAACAAAAGGAAAAAAAACACATTTGGAGCTGTCTGTTGTCTATATAGGCAATGACTATTGGATTTCATTTCAGCACTGACTGCCAGGTGAAATATAGCATGGCTTGCTGCTGGGCTGTCTGGTAAATGCAGACCTCATTCACCAAGGCCTTTGAGTAGGGTAAAATTACCCCACAACAATGATTTCTGCAACACAGTCCATTAAAAATGCCTCTCTACATCAGCAGCCAAAGCACCTTAAAAGCACTAGGCCATATTGATACTGAAGCGGGGCTTTGCATAATGGCAAGAGCTGCATTAGAGAAAAAGGGTGGAGGGGCCGGGGACGGAGTGGGGTGGGGTGGGGAGATTGCGAGGATGAGGGAGGGCGTGCGTGGATCCGTGTTGTGTGCGTGCATGTGTTTTGGGAAGAGGGGGATGGGGAGGTGTGTGTGGAGGGGTGGAGGGGTGGAGGGGTGGAGGGTGGGTGGGTGGTGGTGGTGGTGGCGGTGGGGGATCAGCCAAATTACACTTGGTTAATTCAGAGTAACAGATCTGGCCCCAAGTGAATTGAAGGCCTTGAATTAATTCTGTTATGACAAATCAAGATAAACGTTTCCCCTAAATTGCATGCGATTTAATTAATTTCTGAGATCCCGGTTTTTTCCTGGCCTAATAGTTCACATTCTCTTGTGCTGTCATAGTGCTTGAGTGGGCAGACTTCAAAGTGATATTAAATAACCAACTATTAGATTTACCTCACACGTTCTATTGGAAAAGTGCCATTTAATTACCTAGGCTTATTCAATTAAGGGGACAGCATTCTCCCTGAATCCAGCAGCCACAAGTAAATTAATTCTCCCTCTACTAGCAGCCCACAGAAATAATATCACCTCCAGCTTAAAACAACATGATCCCCACAGCAAACGCAACTTTGGCTTAAAGTTTGACATTAAAGCTTTTGGTGGCAGCACTGCGTGAAAAACAGGGATGGTGCTTGTCCTGTGAGGTTTGGGAATATTCCTACTTGATTGATGGGAGATGTGTATCATCCCAGGCCAAGCACACATCCCATTATAGCAGTGATGTGATGCATTTCGGCTCCAGATCAATCAGATGAGCATTTTCATATCAGCTGTATTAATATGGGTTTGGTGCTACAGCTTAAAATGTATGTCGTCTGGCCAGTTTAGCAATCTATTACAAAAATGAGTCTGCCCCTTTAAGATGAGGGAAAAAAAACAGCGGCAAATGGCCTTCGCAATAATCCCTCTTCTCTATCTGTCTTTCTCTCTTGCTCTCTCTCAAAAGCCAATTTGGTTAATTAAATGTTTTGTTTGCAGTGTGGCTCTCATTCATTTCGGACACGTCATTGGGAGCGGATACAAGCCAGGGACCAGATCTCATTAGATAAAACCCATCAGGACTAAAGGAAATGGAGGGGGACTATAATTAAAGCATTTAATTGTGTAGACTCACTGTCAGATGTTTTTTTTTTCCCCCGCTCCTATCTTTATCTCTACAGAGATCTCATGGTTCCATAATATGCGTTTTAGCTCTTCCACCAAGCATACTCTCATTACAAGTGGAAAGGTGTATCCACACTTTCCCCCCTTCCAATTTTAATTACGTTATAGTCCCATTATGAATGAAGTACCCCATTGACTTCCTCATCCTCTTTATGAGGTGGGTGTGAGAGCGCACAGGCACACTTTAGATTTTGAATTATCCGTGCAGATTTAATAGCAGTGTTGCACATTCATGTTGACTGTAATGCAGTTCCATCTTTTAGATTATTAATGCAAAAAAAATTAAGGGTACCTAAACTCAGACACATGAATTTACACGTTTTTAACACACAAAAACAGAACAATTCAACTAGGAAACATGTCTTGCATAGCTTTTAAAGTGATCTGAAGTGTTAAAAACAGTTAATGAATATGATAGAAATCAATATAGACTAGTTCTTGCGCCTGAGGGTGACTCAAGAAAGTATTTGAACTTTCAGTAAACTGTGCCTTGTGCCGTCACATCAGACTGCTCTACATTACCAGAATGAGAGTGTCACCACCTCTGGTTGGGTGTCTGGCACACCTACTAGAATATTTAAAAAGGCTCTCTTTGCTAATTAAATGGTGCATTTCTGTTATATACAAAAAGACAAAAAAAAATAATAATCTGTGCCCAACACGAACACTGTACATGTCTTGCAAAAATCTTACAAGACCAATTTTCTGTCCTTCAGTTGACCATAAACAGCACACAGGACAGACATGCAGATGGCCTGCAGAACAACTCTTTTGCTTTGTGCTCTGTCAACATGCCAGTGTGACTGACCTCCTTCAGGGTGTACCAGGGAGACTTCAACCAGGATACTTTAATGAACACTGATGATGTTAGTAGAATTTGAGACACATGTTCCGCAAAAATACGCCCAACCTTGCTGATCATCGCATGACCAGCAAAGATCTCTGTTAATTTAGTTTTAAAACCTTGTTATTGTTATTGTCTAACTTGATTTAATATCCTTTAATATATTCCAGGACTTTTAAAAGTAAAGTTATTTCTTTTTCTGAGAAGCACAATTTTCCTTAAAAAGTCACACAAGATGTGAAATGAATTATATATCTTATACCGTAACATTAGAATAGCAGTTACTTCCCAATCTGCGGTAATAATGATCAATGACAATCTCCTGAAAATGAGTGCTAAACTAAAACGGGTGCATGCATTCCAGTCTTTTTCTCACCTGATATAGTCGTTTCTACAGAGGATCATGCCGCTTTTTGTGTAGCACGACGTGCCGATTTCGCCCAGCTGGGCCTGGCAGCAGGAGCACTTGAGGCATCGGCTGTGCCAGTAGCTGTCCATGGTGTAAAGGAGGAAGCGGTCTGCGATTTTTCCCCCGCAGCCTGCACACCGCTTCCAGGACAGAGAACCTGTGCCCACCGGTGGTGGCTGGCTGCTGCCTCCGGGATTCACCATTGTCCCTAAAACACACACACAGAAGAGATAATGTTACGATTTCACACCCAGAAGGCTGTTGTTCATACTTTAACCAGGCAAGTATTGTTTTGTATACAACCAGGTCAGGACCTGGGAAGGGTCACAGGGCTATGTTGGATCCCTATACGACCGGGTAATAAGATCATGTATACCACGCACTACATGTGAATTTATCAATTATCACATTTACAATTTCAGCCCCTTGAAGTTGCATCAGCGTGGTCTTTGAACGGCTGCAGGCTGCAAATCGAACCAAAGCACAATAGCTGATCTCATAAAGGGAACCGTTCTGAGTTTTGTTCAAGAGAGCTTCGAGTCATTTAGTGAACTAATCTGCCCTTGATCTCTGTCTCATCCCCATGCTGTTGCTTCATTGGACCTCTCATGATGAATGTCTGTTAACTGATAACACCGGGAGCCAAAGGAACAATTATGCAGCATGGGCTTTTGTTGAGCTGTCCTAAGAAATTCTAAATAGTGCAATACTTCACCACACAATTCCTCACTCTATTGCAGTTTGAATAGCTGGAAGGTGGTAATTACTGCAAAACACAAAGGAATACTGTATGAAAAGGCTGGAACAGAACTGGCTTCAAACTGACATGTGAAACAGTTTGGCTTGTTGGTTCTGTGTTCACCAACACTTGATGCTTGCTTGGCCTTTGACCTGAGTGACGAATATGATCTGTCTTGCAACTAAAAACCAATATTTAACAGGACACACAGCCCTGATACACCACAGACCTGCTGTAATGATGCTAAGTGTTCTAATCTAATGCAATGCAGGCATTTGTTTCACCCGCAAAATGAATGTGGGTTCGTTCAAATGTAATCCTCTCCAATTTGGTCAGGCAGACTACATGGATAAAGCCAAATCTTTGTTGAAAGGCAGGTAGGCTAATTAGGGTTTGGGAGGGGGGGGACACAGAAAAGCATTCAGTAAGCCCATTAGCGATGGCTCTTAGGGACAAACCACAGCGTACCTTAGTGCTGATTAAATCTAAAAGGAGATGAATCAAAAGGCCGACCTGAAAGTGACTCCCTGGATAAACAAGACGGACCATCGTCAAGTTTCATTCAGAGAGGAGTTTCTTTTTTTTTCCCCGCTGAGGGATGGAGGGGACAGGAGGGGAAGGGGGGTGGCTTTTAACTTAAATGGGCTAACTCAAGTAATTACACGGGCAGGCAATTTGGGCGCAGAGACCAAGTCATGGAAATAGAAGAGAGAGAGAGAGAGAGAGAAAAACATATCAGGCAGCCATGTGCTATAAAGGTCCTGTCCGCTGGCTGCTGCTGTTTAATGGAAAATGAAAGAAATGTAGCATCACATTGGTGTTATTGCGGAGTAAATGCGTAAATAAGGGATAAGGAGGAGGAGGATAATGTCGCAAGAATAACACAGGCTATCAGGTATCACCGCTAGCATTCTTAAAAGAAAACACATACCAGAAAGACACAACGGGGTTAGTTTCCAGTGTAAACTAGCCACAATTAGAAAGAATAAAAACAGACATTTTAACGAGTCGACATGCAACATAGCTGTAATATCAACCAACACCCACCTCGTTTGTCTCTTTTAAGTGTAATGGCTGTAAAGTTAATGGCTTGAAGCGGAGGAAGGTAAACAGGTTGACCACAACAGTCCCAAAAAGTACAGGTAGAACGCGGAGACTATCGCGCGCGGTCGGCCTCCAGCTCCGCGCGACAGCGAACCTCAGCGAGGACTCGAGCTCGGATGGCAACAAGCGGAGTACCGAGCAAATGGAGTTATCAGATAGTATTTCCACTGGACGGTTCCCGTTTTACTGTTGCTGCTTTACTGCTCGTTTTTTCGCTGGAACAAAAGGAGTCCATTGCAAGACGTAATTACAGGTCTACGCATGCCGTAATTTCCTCAGAGCGAGAAGTGCTTGTTTGGGCAAAAAGAAAGGGAAAAGAAATAACGAGGCTGGCAGAGAGGCTATAATTGACTGTCCTCCCGTCTGCTCTCTGGGTCCCGTTAGCTGCTTGTTCTACATGTGTCGCTGACAGGAAGAAACCTCCAGTAAAAACCCCTTTTAGCCGTGTGACGAAGGTGCCGCCGCAGCCAATCGGCGCGCAGTCCATTTAGCAGGAATAACAAATGCAGCCAATCAGAGGTGAGGTGAGATTGACTTGGACACGCAGAGGAGGATGGAAACGGGAGGTGGACGGTAGAGATGGACCGGAGAGGTGCGAAGAGACGAGTGTCAAATGTACACTTAAAAACATTTAGAGGGACAGCCCGGGGAGGCTGCGAGACAACAAAGAAAACCCTTGTAATAGTCCCATTCTTAGTGATTACACTGTTTAATTAGTCGCAATAATAAATAGTGTAATTTATTATCTCATTTAATCGTCTATATTATTCATACAGGGAGTGATTGGCTGTGATAACTGAATATCATCCTAATAAAACTGATGGATCTCCTTTTTTCATAGAAGAGTAGGCTAAACATTTTTTCTAAATTCTAGCTGCATGGCAACATCCAGTGAACTATATTCATCTCACGTCTGAGTTTAATTAGTTGACATTCAATAACTACTTAGTTTACCGAGGGTGACTCCAACCTCTGGGAAATATCAAGGCCTAATAGCTGCGTAGTGGCGCCATCGTCTGTCACTGAAAATAATCGCAGCAAGGCCTGCTGTCGTTTACAACCTCATTAAGCCTCAGGTCATTGGTTTCAACACCTATTAAGGCTAATCTGCAAGACCTCGATTTGGCTGAGATCCTTTAATTCATTCAGTCGTACAGTTTGGTGTTTTTCACCATCATGTGAGACTTCAAAGACAAGATAAATTGGAAGCAATTGCAACACCTTTTAATAAAAAATAGTGTGGTGCTGACACGTTTCCCAACATGAGGTTGACAGAGGAGGGAATTCCTCCTCTTTTATAGTCAGCAAAAGAAAAGCTGAAGCACTGCGGTGGAGCAGCCTAAAACTGTTCTGAACTTGAAAAACAAGTGACGTCTTCAGTTTGACTTGAAAGTGTTGCTATTGGAGAAAAGTTCCAAACAGAAAAGTTGTTTGAGATTCACCGGGCTGAGTGGTTTTACATGACAAAACAGCTTCATTATAAGATGCCCCTGGCTTCATTAGAAAGACATCAGATGTATAAAGATGATCTTTTTCTTGACTTTAATTGTTTAATTATTCTTGCAGCTCCAAAGAGATTATGCTGCATCAAGCTGATTTCCCTTTGGCAAAGCCAATGCTACTCCACCTTGGTTTGAGCCACATTCTCTTGACACTCTCATCAAGCCTCTCACTCACTATAGAACAAAAAAACACAGAAGATGGCAAAGAATATCTTTTCCACCAAGGAATGATTAATTGATATAAATGATTAAAACAGTGGGAAATTATGAAATGAATTTGAAAAGGGGCCTCACAGGAAAAGCTTTGTTTGTTCCAGGCCTATTTTAATGAGCTTTTCATAACTGGGCAGGAGAAATTACTCTGCGTGTTCTTTTTCTGGAGCTCTTTTGCAAAATAATTATGGCTAGTTGAAGTGAGGAGGAGGAGGTGGAGGGGTCAGGGGGAGAGGGTTTTGAGATGAGGGTTGTGTGTGTGTGGGGGGGTGTTCCCTCAGAAATTGATCAACTCCTTTCTCCGCTGAGATCTTTCAGTCCTGTGGCAGTTTCCAAGCAGCTGCATTATGAAGCAGACCAGATTAAAAAAAAACAGCGGCACACAACAATATGGCGGAACACTATTTCAATGTTTAAACAGGGACAAGAGAGCGTCAGACAGTGTTGATACTCCCCACAGGGGTGATCTCACCGAGATGAAAAGGAGACCACGGTGCTTCGTAATGAAGCTGCTTGTCCTGTGGGAAAAAGCAAGAGAGCCACATTCAACATTGTGGTTAACTTCAGATTGTGATTCTCTCTCTGATATATTCTATTAGCATGACATTGAACCACAAAGAAGCCAGATTCAATCTGCAAGTTTACACACCGCAGGCAATCCTCTAACTAAACAACAAGCAGGTCACCATAACTTTCTCTCACATTCATTTCATAAGAACACATTGGATTGTTTACCACAGCAAAGTGTGGCCTTGTCTTCTGTTTGTGATGTAGCATCACACTGGCTTCAGTGCGTGTGCGTGTGTGTGTGTGTGTGTGTGTGTGTGTGTGTGTGTGTGTGTGTGTGTGTGTGTGTGTGCTGTCTTCTAGAGAGAATGATATTCAGTTAGCTGAGCCAACTGATGAGGGAAGATCAGAGTTCAGATTATCTACAGATAGAGCCCGACTGAACGGAGGATGGCAGACTCGGCAGAAAGATCTCCAAATGAAATCTTTTAAGTAACAGGCTACTTACCTAAAAACACATTATGAATATTTCGACATTTCGGAAAATAGATTTATTTGCTTTCCGGCCTAAAGTTAGATGAGAAGATCGATACCACTCTTATGCCTGTAGGCTAAATAAAAAAACCAAACCCAGTTGTCAGTTAGCTAAGCTTGAGAGTGGAAACAGAGACTGGACAAAAGGGGACACAATCCAATGTTATGCCTCTGTGTTGAATAGAGAGCTGGAGTCAGGACTTAGTTAGCCTAGCTTAGCATTAGCACTCGAAACAGAGGGAAACAGGTAGCCAGGTCCTGTTCAAAGGTGAAACCACCATAAAAGCACAAGGTTTTTTATTTTAACGCTTTGGTCTTCGTACAGATTAAACAAACAATATACAAGATGTTATTTAAAGAGCTTTAGAGAGGCTGATAGGCAGATTTTGTCAGGCTAACTGTTTCCTCCTGTTTTCCAGCCTTAATGCTAAGCTAAGCTAGCCATCTGCTCGTGATAGCTTCGTATTTATTGTCATGAGGGAGGTATCGACCTTCTCATCTAATTCTGGGTAGGAAAGAAAGCATATGAGCAACTTTCCAAAAATGTCAAACAATTTATTTTAAATCATTCTGCAACATTTGGACAAATAATTCAATTCCTTAAGCTTATGAACTGTGACATTTCGTATATGAAAGTCTGGTGGTAAGTTTGATAACAAATATAAAAGAACATTTGGTGCATTTGTGGGACGCTATAAGACCACATTTAGTTCAGTACATATGGCAAATCAATACACTGCAGTTCATGGTTATGGGAGACTATAGTCGAGCCATGTGTTGTTGAAATGGCATGAAAATAAGCACATTCAGAATTACTAAATCAGTGTAATCAAACCCTTCAATTTGAGTTCATGGCTGTGCTGCTTTGTCTTGTGGTATGTTTTCTGTAGTCCTTCAACTTTCCCATGTGGTTCCAGCTCGACTTGGGTCACGAAACAATGAAACAGCCTGAAGTGTTTTGCTCAATATTCCCCTCTCAAAATATGCTTCACTTCATTTATTTGGTGGTATTGATCTTGTTCATTTATTGTTTGTAATTAAACAGAGAACAAGTAAATAGTAAATAGAAATCACCACCTCAGTAAATACCCCCTGTATGTCAGTGGGTTTCTTTAAAGCCTGTGCTCGTGGTTCTTGATTTCATCAGCTCTGGGCATACACTGTGCATATTAGCATTATTTCTTGGCCTTGAAGGTATTAAGCCTTATTTGCTTTCTTTCTGAGGGTGAGATGAGAAGGTTGATGTTAAGTTCATATCTGTGTATTAAATATTGAGCTGAAGGCAGAACTTATTTAGCCTAGCTTAGCATTATGACTGGGAACAGGGGGAAACATCTAGCACCCCTATGTCCAAAGTTCAAAAAAACTATATAAGATTTAAGATTTGGGATTCTAACATTACTTTACAAACCACTGTTATATTCATTTGGTATCTGTACAGGCATGATGGGACCAAACCTGGCAAACTCACTGTGACAACAAAACTTCTGCTGTAATAAATATAATATAGAAACGATGAACACAGCAATAACTATCACCTGACACTGAATTTCCCCTCAGCTCTGTGGAGCGTTCTAGCATCTTTCAGCTCATTGTTTCGTTTTTAAGGCTGTTTTCAACCAAAAAAACCCTAAAACAAATCTCTGTTAAATCCACCGCACAACTGCTCAACACCAAACATCTGACAGACAAAGTTAGCAACTAGCAGGTGAACATAGTGGAGCATTGTGCACCTTAAGAGCCAGGCATTTCCTTCAGGAGTTGGTGGAAACTGAAATAAAGCTAAAGCCTGCGGATGAGTAAATAGGCAACTGCTTGCTAACACATTCTCAATCTCAACTTAAAAGGCGATAATGTGTCAGTGTTGTATTTACAGCTGGTTTATAATAATAATGTAATGTAGGTTTTCAGCTTGCTGGATTTTCTGAGGAGTCCATTTGTGCAACAGGACAGAGCGGAAAGGGTCAAATAAAATAAAGGGGAAAAGTGTCCGATAGGCAGAGTTATAATTTACTCGACAAGACTGGTCATTCTAAACCTCACATGGTAATCATCAGAGCGGATCAGGATTGCTGTCTATAGTTTCTTTTTCCATATTTCATGGAATCTTTAGATGGTTTGTTACTTTTACAGCCTTACACTATATTTAAATATGTGAATTTAATTCCACAAAGTTTTTCTCATTTGACACCATTCTAAACAAGACGTGACTTTTTAAAGCTCGTGTCTATACAGGATTTGGCCTTCAGAAGCAATCCTTTCCTGTAAAGCTATATAATAAACCCATCTAGTTTGTCATGACATTTTCTACTGGATTTTTTTTAGGTTTCCGATGGATCAGGGTGCACATTTTCAAACACACCAGAAGCCCTTGACACTAATGAATGTGCACAAGAGAGCCAGAAAACATCTCAGCAATGGGAGGGGAAAAAAAGAGATTTGGAATGATGGAATTCAGAAACTAAATGACTGAGAAGGAAAAACAGCCCTTCCTTTAAGTGCTTTAATCGTTGGATAATTGCTTCTACACACTATTTCAGACTCTCTGCATGCGTACACGTACAAACACAAACAGAACACCATGTGCTGCCTCTAACAACATTGCTTTAATGAAATGTCGTGAATCCTTAATGAGTCTCAATGTCTTGTGATAAATTTCATAATTATTCAACCCCACACAACTGGAGTGGGAAATTCATCAGTCAAAGCAAATTAGTTGGGATCCATTAGGGTTCAGTGTCTTGTAGGGACATTCACTTTATTAGCTCCTTACACCCATTGCCATAATTGGGAGCATATTTCATTTGGCTCTAACCCCACTTTACTGAATGACTGCTCTTTTCCTTTTTTATTTAAGCAACATCTTCTGTACTGCATACAGTCACTGCTATACAGCGTGGGAGATGATGTTGTTCCTTTGTTTAAACCAGGCAGTGTATTTCAGAAAGGCATTACTTTGCTTTCTCTGAATTTGCTCATTTTTCTTTCAATGAGGCACCGTGCCAAATCTACCTGGTCCATCTTTTATTGATTCATCTAAAACTTGAAATGACAGAAGTGTTAAGAAGCAGTGATATCTGCTCCCTTTAATGTAGATTAAAACAAGCCAATAATGAAAGAGGGTTTTGTCTTTTTGCGTGGAGGCCATGGTCTGAGCACGCAGCTCCCTGTTGATCAGTGGTACACGGCGGAGGGGATAATTTCTTTAGGATGACTGATGATGGCTTCCACTCACAGATGCCTCTCTTGTTTGTCTTGGGGCTGCCTCGGGGTTTGCCTTACCCTCGCTCCTCTCCCTCTTGCTCTGACAACCTGCAGACATCTCAGATGAGCGGCATTCTTCCCACAGAGACACCAAGTCTCAGATATGGAAGAATGAACAGGAAGGCCAGTCTGTTTAGTATCGAGGCCATGGGAAACTGATGGTGGAGAGTGGCACTCGATGGTGGTTCAGGAGTTGGTTAAGATTAGGGACCAAGAACAAAAACGATAGCGAACTTGCATTGATTTGCAAGAAATGGCTTCTGACTCTTCTGCATGCATGAGCATTTCAAAACAATTTTAGCACCATGATTCTTCTCTTTTTGAAGTTGAGTGAGAAATGAGATTATAAAAAATGACAGCACTGGTTGTTTGTTTTTAAAATTTAAAAACAATCAAGGACCTTTGTTCAAGGACCTTTTATATCTGTTTGAATTATGTCTGTGATCTCTCGTGTTAAAGCACAGCAAAGCCTCGCTGGGTCAGTATGGATGGTTGAGTCAATAAAGCACATAAATCTTGTAAGTAGTTTTCACAGGTGTAATGTTTCAACCTAAAAGGTTTTTAATTCTCCTTGGTAAGCAGTTACCTGCAAGTTAACTTTGGTCAGTTTAGTTAATGATTTATTTAGTGATTTGTTGGTATTTGCGTGCTGGCACATTGGCAGTAGCTCAAATGCTGTTGCAGTGTAACCTTCCTCAGGCAGTAGCCTATTTGTTGCGCTTACACTTGATTGGTATTTTCATGGCTGTATTTGTACCTGTTTGGTTGGAGTGGTGCAGCTGATGTTGCGTTTATGACACACCATCCTCCAAAAATATGGTCTTATTGGCTGTCTGTGCAAGCAGCTTATTACGATCCATATTTATTTACTATTAGTTGTGTTCGCGTTTTTCACACATTTCATGGCCACCATAGTTTCTCCTACTCACTTGGAGGGGGAGGGTGAAACGATGGAGTTGTGATCTGCAACTACAACGCTAGATGACATTAAATCCTCCACACTGGAGCTTTAAATATCATAGATCCACAAGTCTGAAAGCTTATCAGTTGCTAAAACACTGCACACCTATTTATAATATCATGAGACAGGATTTTACAACTCCTAAAAGTTATTATTACAATCATCGCAACAAAAAGAAAAGTAGCTGCCATACTTTACCTTTTGTTGCAATAATAATAATAAGGTTTTTTTTGCATAGGCTGCTGGTACCGCTGCTGCCTCAGTGGTCTCATTCCATGAATGAGGAGGCTGCATTTTTCTGTCTGTCCTAATATGGCCTTAAAGCTCTCATAAACAGTTAGTCGCACATTTCCTTTTATATGTTATATGTGCACACCTACTACCAAGGACTAACCACACAGGAGAATTGTGATAAAACTGTACTGATGAATGGCTAAACTCATACATTTTGATTAGTGTTTTTGCAAACCTAGTTATTGTGCCTTTGTGAAACAGTAGTGTTAGCAGGTCCAGGTCATTGTCATGTGGGTATATTGTCCATTTTTTAAGTAAATGGATTGGAGGATGAGAGAATGCTCAAACTTGAAGGGCAAACTCCCTTTCATACTTAGTGTCAGTTGAAGCATATTCTGAATTTTCCACAACAGCAGTAGGCCCTTCACTAAGGCCTTGCTGTAGTGTCTTAATCTCATTCTGCCCACATCATGGCCATGTTTGTCCAAAGAGCCTCCGCTGTGTAGCTGACCTGATTGGAAGGTAATAAAAATCTAAGTCGAACAAAGGAAAGAAATAAGCTACATTCAAGCACGCACACACACACAGAAAATAGCACCCTTATCATCCCTGTTTCATTTAGAGTTGATTGCTGTCGGATTATAATGCAATCACCACGCTGTGTGAGCCGTAACTATGGGAACTGGTTTTAACTGTTTATCTTGCCAGAGATCTTAATTTAAGTTTGAACACTCTGGATCACTTAGATGTGAGAGACATGGGAAATTGACAAAAAGGGGACAACAAAGAGAAGGGAGGGAATGGGAGCTGTGGAAGAAAATGGAGAAACAGACACTTTCTTGTTCTTTCTGTTGTATTTTCATATGCAATTTAATTTGTCTTTCAGAGAGAAAATCAATTTATGATGACAATCCACAGGGCAGTAATGAAAGCAGCAGAGTTCCTTTGCCATGGGAAAGTTTCTGCTGGAGAATGCCACTAATCTTGGCAAAATGAATCATTCACACTTTATTTGGACATCTGTGTTAACCCCCTTCCCCCCACCTCTCCCCTCCTCCCGACTTTCATTCATTTGTGACAGTTTTATTACAAGTTGTGCAGGTGGCTGGAGGCTCAGGAGCCAAAAAGAATGCCGCATGGAGATGGTCCAAAATGTTGAGGAGTTGTTGAGTTTATAATGGTAATTCCTCTGCGCACTATGGTTATCACTATACTTAGGACACTCTCAACTGCCATACTATCAATACCTGAAAAGGCACACCGGACAAAACGAGTTTTTATCCTTCTGCAGTATACAGAGTCTACTCAAGAAGAGGTTTGACTTTAAGGTGTGAACAAACCCAGATTAAAGGCTCTGAGGCTACGACTTTGTGTAAGCCTTAACTAACTCCATCGTAAAGACAGGAAATTGCACATGCTGCCACAGTTTCCACAGTGTAGTTGGGACTCAAAGCAAGCAACTTTATCAACTTTTTTGACGTTCCAAGGATTTCTGCAAAACATCTACATGTGGCCCTTATTGTGAAATGTGCTAGAAATGTGCCCCCCCACTTACTTTAAAGACTAACGTTCAAGGCTTATGGTAGCCTACAGGTGTTGTTCACTTTTAATGTTAAAGCTTCACAGGTCAATATATTTTTAGTTATAAAGGATCAAAGTAAAAGGTGGGCCATTCTGGAGAAATCCCGTATCATGACAAATACCATGATAGAGTGTGAACAACAACACAGCATGTAATGTAACTAATGTAAGTTGTGTTGTGGGTTTGCAAGATGTTGCTTAAGGACGAGATGGTTTCCCAGAGCCAGCACACCAGCTCCAGACAGCGATACTCATAACTCTGTTACTATAGCTAACATCACAACAGAAAGTAAGCTGAATGCCCATGTACTGGATTAGAATCGCATTACCTAGAATTGCTTTCCCAACCTTTAATATGTGTAATATTAAAGTGCTCGCTGTTTCCCAATGCAGCCATGAATACCTCTGCTAGATCATACACATCTGCTCTGTAAACCTCTGTTCCTGTGTTCTCCTTTGAGAAAATATCAAAAACCGAAAAGGAGAAAGTTTTGCATCAATTAAACAGAAGTATGCTTCTACGTGGAATCAATACAGGAGCCAGTCAAATCTTGCAGACGATCACTCTGAGGCAGACAGCAGCAACACAACAGAAGTCTTCGAACAACAACCCAGCTTTCCTGTTAAAGTCTCCTTTTTATCTAACTTACAAACACGTCTTGTTCGGCACCTTAGCTTGTTGAACGAGAGATACAAACAAACACTGCAGTATTCATTCATTCAATGCTAACAACAACACGCTGTCTGTCCATGACATGCAGGCTACAGTGCGAGTGTGTTTACTTTGTCTCTTGTTCCCTACAGTGTAACACTGGCACTCTGGCAGACTGCCATCTGCTGTCAATCAAACACACAGACAGGGACACGCCCCTCCAGCCAGCAGAGATGAAAAGGAGTATTTGTGACATTTGCCCAAGATTTTTTTCTTTCTTTTAATAATAAAAAACTATGATGAGTATATTTGAAAAAAAAACAAAAACATATTTTTTACTACAAAAATGGACGCCTAAAAGTGATTTCAGTTGGACTTTAGTCCTGGTTGATATGCAGTTACTGGTGATAACAGAAAGTGTGTTTGAATCATTCAGATACCAGCGTTCAAAATGACTGCTGGCTACAGTGGCAACTCTGTCAGCATGCACCAGCTTTTGCCCTCTGCGTCATGTCCTATATGAGCTTGTACCATTTCCTGTGAATTTCCAATTTGACCGCCATATGGGAGGGGCGTACTCCACCAATTACAAGGAAAATTGCTATGTAGAGAGGCAATTAATGAATGGTAACAGCCTTAATGGCTAATAAAGGTGTCAATTGTTTGGTTTAATTCAGTTCAAAGATTTATAGCCACTGACTATGTAGTTTGTTCACTTTTTTTGTAAACTGAGCACAGTTTTGAGCCAGTGTTGGGTTTGTCCATGCTACTGTAGAAACATGTTCAACAAGGCGGCCTGTGTAGAAGAGGACCAGCTCCCTCTGTAGATAAAAATGTCTCATTCTAAGGTAACAAAAACACAATGATTGTTATTTGAAAACACCAGCCACAAATTGTATTAAAATGGGGTTTGATAGATTTAAAATCTTTGTTTTTATAACTTTAAGGGCTCTTGTGATCTCTTACAGTTTATTATCATGATGTTGGTATGTGGAAAGTGGAGAGTCCCATTACTGTATGTTTAACATTTTTCTTTGAGAATGATTAGATTTTAATTTCCCATTTTTGGTTTGTTTGAATAATCAATACATTTTATAGTGTTGCAGGTAATACCTTAGTGTGAGATTTCCAGCATGCTGTATTCATGTAACGTTACCTGAAATTCTCAGATCAGAGTTATTTTGCTTTAATAGAATTCAACATTTTAGCTTGAAAATGGAGCTCTGATCATGAGTGAAAAACACAGACAGTGTCAGCCCTGCAAAGAATTTATAACAACCTCCAGCCTCTTGAGTCTGCTGTTGGGTGGGTCCTTGAGCTTAAGTCTAAAGCCTGCACTTTAAATGTCAAAAAAATAAAAATCCATTATCAACAGGATGAACTTACTGGCTGTCTTAATGAAAGCAATAATTTGAAATCTCCAAATGGGAGTATAGGACTGACCAAGAGAATTAAACTTCAAACATTATTCTGCACATAATGATGTTATATTCACTTCCACCTGCCCTCACCACTTCTTTTTTCTCGTTCACTGTATTTCACCAGAACACAAGTTGACTGAATTGTAAGCTGAAGTGTGAAATGGAAATAAGTTGAAGTAGCGAGGTCAGCGATCAATAGGAAGTTAATTAATGAAGAGTATGCAATGTTGTGAAGTATGGATTTCCGATTGCCTATGATTGTGCTCCAATCATTGAAATGTCACCAGCATTACATCTGAAAGAAAATCAACATACCTTTAATTTACCTTGAATTTCTAATCTAATAAGGAAAATATTTAGCTTCGCCTACAACCAACCACTCACACTGAATATACTTTTTTCTGTGGACTCCAGAGTTCACTTGTCAGTAAGGGAAATGAAGTTGCAACGTGTCATGACTAAAATGTGTTCCCAAAGACATCATTTTCAGCCTGTCTCATTTGAAGTTTTTAATACTTTTATTTACAAAATTCTATAAATTCTATTAAAAGATATGATTCAACTGCTAGCCATGAGTAAAGATGCTGTCTCCTTTATTTAACATTAATTTTCAGTCCTGACATTTAAACAGCTTTGATCCAGAAGATAGAAGGACCAAGAGGTTCTGGTTTTTGATAAACGCTGCATAGTGCAAAATGAAGTGAGAATGGAACATGTACAGTATATATGGTTAAAGCAATATGTTTAAACAGTGGAGAAGCTAATGAATTCATTTTGTGCTATGTTTAACATAGAGCTATGCACACACTAAACATAATGGGTATCCACTGTCATTGACCCATGAAGCAAAGTATGTCTCATTGAAAGATCACTTTGAAAATGGATGAGTGTATTTTTTCGTTATTGTATATAGAACATAGCTGCAGTATTGTATTCAAGCTTCAAAAGTTTGCGTGAGAAAAGTTGTGCTGTGAAAGAGAACAAGGATAAAAAATTAAGTTCTGATTACAATTACGGGACGTGACACTTAGCTGATTTCAAATCAGCGAGGCCAAATTTCACAAAGCCTGTCAATGGTGGCAGCAAGCTCGCCAGATCCCTCCCCAATCAAAAGTTTGCTCTATATAATTTTACGCAATCAGATTTCTCCACAGTCATCCAGTGCAATCAGGTAATCAGAGGGGAGCATTAACAAGACAAATGGGGTTTAAAAAGTGGGTGCACTCTGTTTGCAGGAACTTCCTATGGAGAAGCCCCCTCCCCTTCTTGATTACTCCTATCACCCTCATACTGCGCAACATCCCCGCTAAATAGCTTTCTACTACAGTACAGGCAGTATGTTCAGTAGGAACGAATGTGACTTTACATGTAAAATTCGACAGGTAAATTGTTACTCTTAAGGCTATTTATGTCAAGTGATTAACTGCTCCAACTAGCAGTCTCACAGAATGAGTCACATTGTGTACAGTAATGGCGCTGTGGCCTCTTTCACACTTTTCATTATATGTGAAATTCTGCGATCCAGATTGCACAGTCAGAGACTATTATGTCAGGATGCATTTTCACTCCATGTATGCAGATGTAGCATGTATGTGAGTGGATTTGTGCTGACTGGTATCTGTCTTCTTTTCACCTTGGGTGATGGTGTATACAGTTTCACCTAAATAATGTAAGCCATACAGTATGCACAGTAGAATGCCAGAATCATGTTAATACAGCAATTGAGTAACAGCAGCTATTTTTAAATCTGTGAGGTTATGTTTTGATTCCCTCCAAAGTTCTTAGTAATTAGTATATAGTTTAAAACTTAAGTTAATTAAAAAGTCTCAATTTTTGTTAGACTAACGTGCTATAAAACAGCTGTAGTGGCTCAAATCAATCAATTATGTAAACAGAAAGTCACAAGAATAACTGCTAAAAATCACAGTTTTAGGGGACAATCATTTAAATTAAAACTTAACTGCCAGAAGTAGGAATTTGAATAATAATACCAAAGGTCTTCACTGGCTTGTGTTTGAACTTCAGTAAATAAATAATAAATATAACACCTGAAACCCTGAATGCCACAATGATGGCCTTAAAGGAATAGTTTGACATTTATGAATTTGTTCTCTTGTTGAGAGTTAGATGAGACAGTTGATGTCACTGAAACTGGTTGGACTGTGGCGTGTATCATAGATCAATCCATACACGTGTTGTGTGATTATGCATGACATATATTTATTCTGTGCAGTGCTTTCTTGGAATTTGTGCCAAAACTTAGCTTCTCTCCTAGTTGTAATGATACATTTCTGGGTAATCTAAGAGACTGACCTCTTCAGACACTTACCCAATCCTTCGAGCAGATTTTCTTGGCTCTGAAATAATTAGGGAAGACGATGTGAGGATGACAAAAGACAACAGCAAAATGAAATAGGCCCCTCTCTCTGGCCCTTAGGGTCTTTGCAGCAATTCTAATTAAGCCCATACAGAAACAGAGGAACTGGATTGAGGCAGTTTCTCATCAGGGTCCCTCCATGAGCCTCTTTTGTCATGAACACACAGCCAATTACAAAGCTCAACAATAGAGTGGTGAAGTCTTATACCCTCCACAAAGACGAGAGACTATGGAGAGAGCTCCACATATCCATAAGCATGGAGTGACTTTGTGAAAACACTCTCACCTTCCCAAGAAGTGAAATCAAATATGCATTATTTTTTTGTGCTCATCTGGCCCAAATTGGTGGACAGTGGACTTAAAACAAGCTTGCAGGTTCAATTCCCTGTGGTGTACACGCCAAAGTCCTTTTATGTTTCCAAGGGAACACTACAGATCCAGTAATAGAGTGCTTTTCAAAATATGTGTGTTCCACTAATTAAAATGAAATATATTTCAGTGTAAAATAAATCTGAACAACTCCCACTCTATATCAAGACAAGCCAGAGATAACCTCACTTGCTTATCATCTTTGCATATTAGTCTTGGCGAATAATATGAGTGGCTGTGTAATCTTCGAGCTTGCCAGACCTTAGATTATGGAGCTGTCTCTCATTTTATTCATTGTGCACAAAGAGTAATTACCCAGAGATAAGTGTTCCTCTATCAGGGTCCAGTCACAGCGCTCCGAAAGCAATCTACTCAGACACGGGTCCCGTCCCAGGCTATTTGGGCGACACAGAGTGGGAAGCGGGTGCTGGAGGACGCCGGCTGAGCTCTGTGGTTGCATGCGTTTGGATGAGGCCTCCTGACAGTCACGGCCAGGTGGGCCAATCTTTCAATCAGACACCCTATTTACCATTGCAAAGCTCTACTGCCCTCCCTCATTTATAGCCGCTTAGGATGCTTGTGATGAAAAGCCGATAAAAGTGTACATTCACCCTTCCACCTCTTTCCTCAGATGGAGGGAAAACATCCTCAGGGGACCTTGGACTATTATTTTTTGTGTCACATCAAAACTGAATGCTCCATCAGATTTGTAGGAAAATAAGACGACGTGTCAGAAAGTGCAATTAGTCGCTGAAAGAGTATTCTATTTTCTGTGTGATTTCTGATGGGCATAAGTGAGGCAAGATCAATGCTTTTAAGAAAAATCAATAAGTGGAAGAAAAACATGCTCTTTTGTGTTGTGAATTTGCACCCAAGATGTTTGAGCTTGGCACACACAGAAATAGATGTAAAGCAAGAAAACAATAACCCCACCTCCGCACTGCGGAACAGGCAGGCTTGAAATAACATTGTTCAACAACTGCCCAAAAAAGGGAATGTCATTCATGTGTTACATATGAAGGCATTTCTGAGAAGCTTTGACCGGTGGTTTGGTCAGTGTGGGTGTTGGCTCTTCTCAGAGCCTGTGTGACTCTTCATAATAGGCTACTAAAGGTCCAGTGTGTAACATTTAGGAGGGTCTATTGGCAGAAATGGAATATAATATTCATAGGTATGTTTTTATTAGTGTATTATCACCTGAATATATTTTGTTAATTGTTACCCTAATATAGGCCATTTTTATCCACTATGTTGAACCGCAGTGTTTCTACAGTAGCCCAGAATGGACAAAGCAGACACTGGCTCTAGATAGGGCCATTTATCCTACACACTTCACACCCTGTTCCCATTCCCAGGTCGTCAGCGGTTTTTAGTTAGTTGTTATCTGCAACTTCACTGCTAGATGCCACTAGACTCTACACACTGGCCCTTTAATTATCAAACGTAAAGGTCCTTGTGATGCACAATGGCCCCTTTTGGAGTGTTATGTGTATCGTATTATTATAGGCCATGTATGAACATGCAAGCGGCAAAGTTATTTTTTTGGCCTTTTATTGCCTTTATTGATAGTGACAGCCGAAGATAGACAGGAAAGGGGGGGAGAGAGAGAGGGCCGCTGCAGCAACTCCGTACATGGGTCGCCAGCTCTACCAACTGAGCTAACCGGGCGCCTGCAAGCTGTAGCTGGTTGAAGTGGTGCTAACTATAACTACTTCATTTCCTGTTATCAAGTTTAATTAAATAAAAAAATGCATATTTTTCTAAGATGTTCATATGTTTTGTACGTTAAAGGACACAAACTGACATAATGGGAATTATGCTAATTCACTTTCTTGTCAAGTGTTAGATGAGAAGACACTTTCATGTCTGTACAGTAATATACAGATAGATATAGCAGAATGAATATAGCAGAATGAAAGACACAAAGACTGAAAATTGGGGGAAGGAGCTAGCCTGGTCCTGGCCAAACGTAACAAGATCCACCTACCAGCCCCTCTAAAGCTCACTAATTAAAATGTTCCATCTTGTCGGTTTGAATACTGTGTTCCTGTGTGTTTAACGATTTAAAACTGGGTGACATGTCGTACTTTGAGATGTGTGTATGATGTGTATTATAAACCCAATAAAGATAGAATAATAATAATAACAATAATAAATTAGATTAAAACATGACATCAATCTTTCTCAAAAAGATAAATGTCAAGTCATTAAATGTATTTCCCAAAACATTGGACTCTGAATCTTAACCTGCAGACTAACTAGTCAGCCTAACTCTTCTGTTTTAAATACATTCAGGAAAGTAAAAAGTGCTATTTTTTGAGTGTATCTGTGACTTATGCTTACTGATAACACCCTTCTCTGTGTAGAGCTGCAGAGGTTGCATGTATGTTCTCAGCGCTACAGTGCCAGCTTCATTCTGAACTCTATTTTAAAACACAGACCTGTATGTACTGTATGCACTCAAGATCATTTTCTCTGAGCTCAGTAACCCCTTCTGTGTGTTCATTGGACATAAGGAGACCTCATGTCTGCCACGTCTGAGTCACAAAAGGAATTCTACTATGAGACTTAATGAATAGCACTGAGTGAAAGCTTTTGATTATAGAAAATAAACATCTTACCTCAACACACTAAATGGAGCCACCCCATAGGTCAGCCCACTTCTCCTCCCATGCTGCAGCTTTACTTCATTGCACATTGTCGAATTTACCCCTCTACAGGAACAAAAGGACCCAGTCAATACCTGGCATGACATGTTGGTTGATTGATAATCCTCTCCATGCATGCTTTTTCCTAGTCATACATTTTCTTGTTGAAATGATTGGGCATTTATAGTGCTGTTGGTGACCCTGGACACTAGCATGCTGCTAGCATGCAGCTCAGCTAGTCATAAAGCAACTTCCTAGCCTGCAGCTGGCTATATTTGCTGTGTAAAGTGAATGGATGAATGTTCATCATTAACACTAAAAATACCTGTGAATTTGTCACAAATGTATTATTATTTATTTTGGTTCAGTTCTATTTCTTTATTTTTTTAGTGTTTTTCCTCTTAATGCCACATGTTGCTCAAAAGCAACAATCAACTTGCTCCCCTCTGATGCATGGGTCAGTTTCTAAACTTTTATATCATGAATTTTGAGTAGGTGGAGGTTTATAATTGCCCTCTTGGATCTGTTAGCAATGCCACGTAAGTTGTAAAATCTAAGCAATTACTGTTGTGGGTCCAGTGTTTTCATAACTGATAGAACTGAAGTTTTAGTCTCCAAACAATGCATACTGCGAAGTATGTTAAAATTGTTTTTTAGAAACCAAATTAAATGTGTTTCATGAAAGATTATATTCATTCAAATCTAAAATTTGCCAGAAAATCAGCTTGAAATGAATATAACACATAGCCTATATTTACATTAAGTTAATGACAAACGATTACTACTAAAAGATAATTACTAAATTGCCATGTGATGTTTTTTTTTGTTTTTTTTCTTCAAATGGCCAGTGTGTAGGATTTAGTGACGTTGCAGATTGCACCTAACTGAAGACTGCTGTATTTCATGACCTGGGAATGAAAACGAACTGTGAAAAGTGTAGAAGAAACCATGGTCTCCGCAAAACTCATGAAAACGTGAAAGGCCCTATCTAGAGCCAGTGTTTGGTTTGTCCATTTTGGGCTACTGTAGAAACATGGTGGTTCAACATGGCGGATTCCGTGGAAGGCAATTATACACTAATGAAAACATACCTCTATACATTATATTCCATTTCTGTGTACAAGTGTGGAAATATGGAGCTGCTATTGCTTTGTATTACTCATACAGGTAAACAGGATATGCAAGCAGGAAATGTACATATATATAGTTCAACAATTAAGTGCCAAAGATAGTCCTCCGTCTCTTATAGCAGCAGCACATATTGTGGATGCTAGTCATCTCCAAATGTGAACTTTAGAGCAAAGTCAAAATAAGGACATTTCCTTTAGACCAGCCATTTCATTTCCCCTGTACCTCCAGGTTTTAGCCTCAGATGATCCCACTGAAACTGAGTCCTGTGTCACTTGGGCACCCAGAGCACTGTCCCTGTGGCTGCTGGTGTTTTACCTTTATTTATTATGGGAGAGGTTTTGCTAAGCATGCATGTTCTTTTCTTACTCTTGTAACCGCAGACATCTAGTTTCTGGCCTTTGAGCAGCATTAGCGGAATAAATGGGAGCAAAGTGGTTGTTTTTGGAGGCGAAAACATTACTCATTCCTTTTCAGCACTGAGAGTTTCCCAGCTGGTGTGGAGAGTCCAACAGATACAAACCTACTTCTCTCACTTTAAGGCTGCTGCTGCTGCCTGAGTAAAAGTTCCCTTTACTCATCCAATATTGTCTGTTTTAAAATTTTAGCGAATAAGTGCAATAAGATTAAAAACATGTTTGATCTTCTTTTGTGGGATATAAAATACCTCTACATTTCATCTTTATAGTTCTCCAAACAGCATGTGGCCTCTCTCCCCTGCTGATTCCAAACTGTCCAACCAGTTTCTGAATAGCATCATCACGTATCCCTCTTGCCAAAAAAATACACTCCTCCTCTCAGACAAGAGAGTAACAGCACCAAACCATTTCCTGGTGTCACATTTTCAACTCTGCAAGGCAGAAACAATTCTTTCTTTCATTATAATGAAACATGAGATGCCAGATAATCTCATAAATATGTGTTGTATTTCTTTTTCTGCACTCGCACTGGTTGGGAGAGAGAGGCAGGCCTTTGTTTGGGGCTTCCTGGCTCACAGGAAGTGATTGCACTGGGACAGTGAGGGACACTCATCTCTTGGAAAGGGGGAATGCTCGAAGACGTATCCCTTTTTGATCACGGCTTGCTGACGGATCGCCCGGAGAAAGGCAAATGGGGATCATACCGGGGCCTGATGACAAGAGGCCAATTTTGATGTCCCTTTTCTCTCATTGCGGCGCTTCTCTTTCAAGCCAAAATCTGGTTGAGCAGCCTGGGAAAATGGCCTTTTACCCACCTTCCAGACACAGAGCTGACAGGACAACTAAGAGCTAAATGGAATTTAGATGAATGTTGAGACTAAATAAAAGTCTCGTGTCTTAATTCTAGCTGCAATGAAAAGGCTCCTGATTGCTTTATAGATATATTTTTCATCTTGTTATACAGGATAAAACATTCATCAGGAGCCTTTTAGCTGCGGTCATTCTTTTGTCTTTATCGCTGGATTTCGATTAATCCGCTATTCATTCACAAATGGACAGAGTCTGCCACAAAAAGCACACAGAAAAAGGGAGAATTCAAGCCCTGAAATTCCATAAAAAGTGCAGGAAGTGCAACTAAAGCACTGGAATAAAAGCTGCCTGTGAGCAAAAACAAGGGCAGCGCTTCGTTTCATCCCAGATTGTTTAATTGAAAAATGTTGACCCATGTGAGAAACATTATATCTGAGCAACATCGAGCTCCATATTCAGTGTAACTATAACCTCAAAGGCCACATGTTCTCGCAGTGTTTATAATGCATTAGTGGAACAAACTCTACACTGTACTCTCTTTACAAATCCCACCTGGCCACGTATTAGTTGCAGATGTGGCTCTCTAATTCATAATGAACTAATAATGGTTTTGTTAGTGCAAGATTGTTTTCCTTTCCTCCCCCGCACACACATAGATGGAGCTAATCTGTCCTGGAGGTGTGGCAGTGCAGGAGAAGATATTGCACCCTGCATGAAACATAGACTTTGGAATGTGTTGTTGCAAGATAGCAGGCTTTGAATTGTCTTAATGTGACTCACTCATCATGAATTGAATGGATCTGTATCGTTAAAACAGCTTTTTTCTTTGGGGAGTCACCTTTCTGTATCCGCCAAGATCATAAAGACTGATTGTAGAGTGAGAAAGAAAGTATGAGCTCTCCAACGTACACAAGAGAAACTGCATAAGTTCAGCACCTTGTTTTATTGAATGTCTTTGACTGTATTGAGGCAAATGAAACCACATGACACAGTACTGCAAATTAATGACTCCATATTTTGATCGGGCCTTGATATAAAGGAGAACTGAAGGACTAGACATACGAGATAAGGTAGAACAAAAGACTAAGATGTAAGGGCATCAATTAACAGCCTGATCCAAATTTAATGTCAAATAGACTGAGGTGTAAAAAACATCTCTGAGTCATTTTCCAGCTGCACTGACACAGAGTAAAGTCTCACTTTTACATTATATTCACTGCTATTAATTATAATATCTCAAGAGATGTGACTAATTAAAGTTATGAATGCATTTACTTTATATTGTGTATCTAGTATTACTAAGTACATCACAGCATATTCTGCTTTGTTCCACACCAAAAGTAACAAACATTTAACTAAATCAACTGTTTGCTCCTGAGTTACTGTTGCTTTGTCTATCCAGCTTTATGTTCTCACATGGCACATACCGGTATGTGATTTAAAATGATAACAGTGACAGATTTACAAGACAAAAAAACAACGAGTCCTTCATTTCACCCAATCCAAAACAGGCTTCTCATTTAGTCAGCAATTGTTGATTTTGCTGCCTGAAACAACAGCTGTAACTACCATATTTTTTGTGGCTAGCTGGCTAACTAGCTATTATAAGGTCTTAAATATGCACATGATGGCTATATAGATTATATTTGTGCTTAAAGTATGAAAAAGCACACAACTGCCATGGAACAAGTCAGCTAGAAGACATGGAAATAAATAAATAGCATTGTTTTTGTACTGTAGGATACAGCGAGTTAGCCCTAGTTTTACATATGTGGCCTTTACATAATAAATTAGGTAAAACTAGCATGATAGGGAAACATTTGAGATCAGACTTATTTTCTTCTGACATAAATCAGTTTGAATGCTTAGCATGTTTAGCTTACAGAAAAAAAATATTAAAAACAATATAAGATTTATGCATAAAAACAGTAGCGCCACCAAGGGGGGCCACAGCCACCCTGACGTAATCGCTGGTCCCCCCTTGTGAGTCCCATATGCATAATATGCTTATATCTGATGTTTTACGTTAGGTACGATCTATTTAAATCAATAATATATATTTATATATATCATATTTGTTCATGTGAAAGAAAATAAGTCTCTAGCCCTCCCCAATGAGGGCCAATCTGGCCACCGCTATGACTTTAGAGCTCATATCTTCAGATTGTTTCAGGAGCTTTGAGGATTAGAGCTAACCCACGTGTTTGGCAAACAAAACGCGATCTTGGATTGGGAGAGTTTAGAGTAAATTTCACAAAATCAGGATAAACCTGCTAACGTTACCTTGAAGTTCCAGACAGAGGGTCAAAACTACACAGTGGATGAACAGTCCTGAATGGTTGTTTTCCATGTTAATCTTTAACACCCCAGAATAATGTAGTTAACTAATGATATGCCTCTTGGCTTTGGACATAACACTGCGTTAGTGTAGCTGTTGTAGATATTAAGTTAGCATTTGCAGCTTATAGATCAGCAAAGTCTTTATACGTCAATTGTTGCTACAGCCCTATGCCCACCACTTTGGCATGTGGAGAAATCCAAAACTTGACAGACTTCCCTTGCCAGGTTACAGTTGCTAAGCTATCTAGTGAATGGTCAATTTATGTCAATTTCATGTCACGCTCAACAGAGAAATCCCTCCCACTGTAGATGCTGCCAAATTTAAGATCAGCCTATAACTCAAAAAAATCTGCTTATGATTTTAAAATACCACAGAGGATGCCAACACATAATGTATTATGTATTGAGCAGCTTATTTTTATGATTTATCTGTATGGATTTGGCCAATGGCCTGTGCTCAAATCAAGCTCTGAGGAAAATGGAGGAAAAGGAGACATTAGGAAGCAAAAGGTCTGACTATGGATCATGTTTTAAATTTATATCTTGTGTGTCTACACAGAATGGCCTTTCACATATTAGAGCACTGTGCTAGACTCAGAAATAGACCCTGATACTTGAAATATTGGAAATCACATTCGCTGTAGAGGTAACACTTACTGCCAGGTGCTTTAGAAACCTCTCAAATTTCCATTATTTTGCAGTGTACAATGTGCCTGCAAGCACACAGTTGTTCACACAGAATACGTGCACTTTGACAAAGAGAGACCATATTGTACTGAGGAGTATGTCACCCTGCTTTCAGTTTATCAAAGGTTGGAAAGCAAGATGATGACGTGCAAAGAACAAAGCCACAACACGTGCGGTGTGAAGTATTAAATTAAAATGTCTTCCTGTTACTTCCCTCGTAGATTTCACCTCTCCACTTTGATGTCTGACCTGTGAGGAAGAAGCGAATGAAGCTGCATGCTCTGTGTTATTGCAGCATGGGTGTCTGTGTGTATATAGTTGAGTCTCATTAGGGAATTTTACCCCAGCGAAGATTTCGCAATAAGGAAAACAAGGATGATAAAGAAAATGAAAGAAGGAGAGAAAGCAGGAGGAAATCCAGAGGAAAGAGGACTGGGGATATTGTAATTAGTTGCACCTGTTTCCTTTAACCCAGCTCCAGTTTCCCTCTACAAACGCATGCAGATTACCCATCAAAGCCCCTCGTCGCTGCCTCTGCTCAATGGATCCTTTGTTGCCAGTTGTCAGGGAGGCGGCCCACAAAAGTATGTAACACAAGCAGGCCACATTGCTCTGGAACTTACAGTACATGCAAGCCTCCACCGGCCACAACAAGAATAATAGGGAGCGCTTGTAGACACAGAGTCTGCATCACTCACGTCTGTGAGACACTGGTGGCACTTTTTTTCTGGATGTGACCACAACAGTCACATCATCTGTCAACATTCTAAAATGGGCCTGTATTAGCTGTTAGGGAAGAGGAACGAGCCCTGCCACACAGGCCTGGTATCAACAGTGGGAAGATGAATTCGCTTGTTTGCATGAGACAAATGCTCATGTATATAAGTGACTGTACTACCACTTGTTAGGTGGGTAAGAAAATTATTATCAAAGTATAGATTCTCAATAGCACTATTGATTTTTTTGTTTGTATACCCCCAATCCACCCAAATCTCCCAATCCACCCAAATCCTAGATAGCAGTGTTGTAAATATAAACTGAGGACTGTGATGTTGGATGCTACAGGGACTGTGATAGACACAAGTACAGAATCCACTGGTTACAAAAAAATGGGGTTTTTTTTAACCCATACTTTGACAGTTTTGTTTGATTTTTTTGTAAAAATCACCTCGCAATATATTGAATCGTAACAAAGGAAGCCCTTATCCAAACTCAATGATCTGCTCGGAGCAGAGACAGCGGTAGAGATCCGACACAACCACACTCCAACATGCCAGTGCAAGTGTAAAAAGTCAATAAGAGTAATTAATGAATGTAATCCGCGCAAAAGATGTAGAGACAACAGGAAATGACCAGTGGGCAGAATACAGACAGTTCATTCAGTTAACACAAGCGAAAAGAATACATAGGGTTTGTTATGTTATGTTTGTTTTTTTCGCTTGATTTTCATAACTTTAATGTACCTGAAGTGTTCATTGCACACTGTAATATCTCAAAACAACAAAAAAGCATCAGTATCGGCAGATCAAATCGGATCAGGGGCTGAAAAAACCTGATCGGACATCCCTAATCATAACCGCTGTATTGTGATACATACCGCATCGGCAGATTTTTGACTACTTCGACTACTTGGATTATTACTAATAGTAATATATAGTCTCCAACTGTTTTACTTAAGGCCCTAACACACCAAACCAACATCAAAGAACTAGCTAGAACTGTTGTGTTGCATTGTTTTGACCAAAAAGTGACACTAGAACACACTGCACTACAACAAACAGTCAACTAGCACTGCACCTGCACAACAGGTGATAACTCCCCATACAGGTGGCGGTAGTCTGCATTCGTCATTCAAAAAAGACCACTGGTAGACCTAGGCCTGCAGATATAAACAACAGCAGCCCTATGGATGTAGGTTTACTCGCTCTCGCTCAGACGGTTTTGTAAAACAACAGCTTCTAATCGTTAGAATGTCTGATAAGAAGTTGAGAATGATCAGATCAGCTGAGGTTGAAAAATGAGATGATCCTTTTCATAATGCTTGACTTGTTCACTTGCGTTTCTCTTCTTGTGTACTGATTCGCTTAAGTTGAAGAGCCAATCGGAGTGATTTTTCTGACCGATGGCCTCGTCTGCCGATTCAACGGGCTACTTGATCCTACTAACAACTATTGTATGTGCATCCATCAGCTGATGTATCTTATTTATCTGTGCCATAGACCCCATCCTGCTGCAGAGTGAATATTCTCTAGCTCACTACATGTGTATCAATCCGCTGTTGAAAATAGTCCCCACCAAATGCACTCTTTACTTCTGTTTGAGTAATGTGCCCAGCTGTTTAGTAAATTGCTGAGCCTTTTTTAAAGATAAAAATATGTTTGTGACCTGTTTTTCTAGATTTTACCTCTTCAGCAGCAACCAATGGGATTGAATGCTGTGGAATTGCCAATAATAATAATATTGTCCAACATTTTTAAGTTTTACCCAAAAAACAAACTAATTTGATGTTACAAAATCTAGGATTACAACATATTTTAGTCAAATAACTTAAACCTCAGCGACCTGCTGTGGCCAAGTTTCTTTTCATCCCTTATATTGCATATAATAGATGCTCATACTTTAAATTAATTATCTGTTTTCTAATTCCTCTTTGCTGCTGAGACACTTCACTGTTTATTCACCTGAAACAATCAGTAGCACATTACAGTGTTTAAAGGACTGCTGATGATCTGCTGATAATGATGGTGACAGCTGCTGTCGCAACATGAATGCAGTGCATGAAAGATCTCAGTTGTACTATATATTGAGCTCCAGGCTGATGGCCTCCAAAATCAATATCAAATATGGATTTTCCATGTTTCAATTTGCAGATAATCTGGATCCAGCAACTTTCCTATATCCTCCATATGGTCACAGCGTAATTGAAACACTTAGAGGAGTGACATTTTGGTCAAAGTGTTCCTGATCCCCGATCAGCCAGTCCTCTGCACAGCTGCTGCAGTCTAATAGCATTCATTTGAAGAAACTGTCCTTGATTAGGTTATTATCAAGATCATTTAGCGTTTCAATAAGAGAAGTACGGGGAGGAGTGCTGGCGATGTGGTGGTTCAGTGGTATTCTCTGTCATTGAATTGGACGCTGATAGGTTCACATGCTCACCTCATGGAACGTATCTGACAATGAGTGCTGCGGCGGAGGCAGGGGGTAAAGGGGGAGAGGACATTCTACATTCAAGCGCTAATTAGAAAAATTAGATCTATGAAAGGCAGCAAGTGATCTAGGCCTTCAACCTACGTCTGTGTACCGCTGTAGCAGCACAAAGAGGAGGCAACAATAAGCACTGAGGAGGAGGAGGGGGGGGATAAATAATTTAATCCATTATCTACTCTGCAAAGCTCATCAGCACTGCTACACAATGGCCACGATTGAATTGCTGATTGCATTTCTCTCCTACCCTCCAGGAGAAAATGCCCATGCACCACTATGTGCTCTCAGCCTGCCAGCACAACCAAGAGCAAGAGAAAGACAGAGAGAGAGGGAGAGACAGAGTAGTGTAGAGTGTCTTCCACCAAGGTCAAACTACAATACAGCAATCTAATTAAGAGTATCAGAGAGTTTCCTGTACAGGGTCAACCTCCCTGTTGTGCTCACAGGCTCATGTTGTCCATTATGGATTACATCATGTACTCTTACATGTAAATGATGGATGTGATGCTGTGATCTTCCTGTCCATGTTCCTTTTAATTGACAAGAGTGTATCTATAAAAGGAGTCAGAGCACTACAGTCTAACAGAACGTATGCATGGATTACTGCTCAGGTAAAGTGTCTGTGATTTGTTGGGTTGCTGTGTTCGTGATCTGTCTGTCAGTCGGTCCAAACGGAATCATTTCAAAAGCCACTTGATGGGTGTTTATGGTCCCCAGAGGATGCATTGTAATAACTTTGATGATGTCCTGACTTTTCATCTAGCATCTAACATTTTTGGTTTTTAGTGAAATGTCGACAGTTATTGAATGGATTGCCATGAAAATGTGGTCAGGCGTTCATGGTCCTCAGAAGATCAATCCTACTGACTGGGATCCCCTTTTCCTCAAGTGCCACCGGCTCACAGTTCCTTCTTATCCAGTGAAACATCTACATCTACCAGATGGATTGGGATAAACGTTTGCACAGAAATTCATAGCTCCCAGATGATGAATCCTGTTGGCTTGGGCAATCCTCTAACTCTCACATTTGTGGTTTTGAGTGAAACTATTGAATGGATTGCCATGAGGTTTGGTGCAGACATTCCTGTGGCTCTCAGCATGAATTGTTATGATTTCGGTGGTCTTCAGCTCGGTTTTTAATCTAGCGCCACAATGGTAAATACCATATTATATATATATATATATATAATGCTAACATACTGATGTTAGCATTTAGCTTAAAGCTTGTGTATCATGTGAGTTTTACATTGGAGTCACAGGCCTAAGCATCCTTTTCTCTGTAAGATAAATAACTGGTAATGTTTGATCATCTGGATAAAAAAAAAAAAGAAACCAGCCCGCAACACAATAAAAAACTTCTCCACAGCTATTCAGGTAACTACAGGCTACCAGTCTTTGGATCAGATATCATGCAATGGATGGAAAAAAATCACCAGTCTTGTTAAACAACCTTCTGGGTTTATCAAACATGACAGGGTATTTGTCTTTTAGGGAGATGGATGCTTAGCTCTGTGACTCGATTGCAACACTAATACATGAGAGGCTATATATTGTGCCTCAGTACAGCTTCACAGGGCTCCTAGCATGGCTTAGTCTTGTTTAACTATCCCTTTGACATCGTCAAATATCAATGTGTAACAGGCTACAAGGCAAGAAACCATCAATGGATGAATCTGGCAATGCTTTATGATGGTGATGGCTTCCATCGTTTTCTCCCCCCATCAACTACAATCCATCATCTGCACCAGGCTCCACTAAAATAGGAATATCAGGAACACTTAAAGTTTTCTTGGCCCAGTGCCTTTGACATGCTGGCTTAATTTTACCTTCCATTTCATCGTGGTGCATTTACATAAAACACAGCGAAAAGTAGTCCACATAATGGTACCCTTTGGCTAAGCGCTTTAAGGTCCTGTCCACAGTCCCAGTGAGGGGCAGTCAAGCTGCCTCTGCTCTGCTCTGTTTGTTTTATGGAGCAGTAGTGAAACCACTTTGAGGTCAGCTAGCTGCAAAAACTGTGCTGGGTCTCCTATGGTCCGCTGAAAAAGGGTCCAAAACCAATCCAGAGGGCCATTTCTAGTAGCCCAGCCAACTTTCATTGACAAAAAGAGGTCATTACTCTGCACAGCTTCAGCAATAACAGGATCAAATGCTCTAGATGGCTTGTAATGGAGACATTTTACTTATGTTAGGGCTGCTGGCCCCACTGATCAATTCCTCTTGCAAAGGTGGCTCTGCAGGAAGAGGCACATCATTAAAAAAGCCCAAAATGTCCCCTTTCACAACATGCAGCAATATGGGTCCTCCATTTGCACACCCTGAATTAATTTGAGTGCTGTCATTATGCAAGTACAGCACAAATTGTCCAAGACCAAGTGAAACTATTTATAGCTATCACATGAGAGCCAAGTGTGCCTAATGGTGTAATTTGTATTGTTAATGGTAATGCACTATTAGTTTGTTCCATTTGGCTTTGCACAGGTGCATTAATGGGGGCCTGGTGAACCGTTTCAGTCAGTCCAAGCTCCCATGCTGCTCTGAGAGGGCTTTCAGAAGGACCACGGCTCCCTCTAGTGGCCGACAGGAGAACAGCGAGACAGAAACTGATGCCAAAACTGTGCACTTCAAACAGAGTGGAGTCAAGGTTAGGACAGAGGTGGGATACTTTGCAGAAACAAAAGACAAACCTTTTGGTGAATAGATAGAATCAAGCAGGAAGTCAGAGTCTGCACAGTCACATTCAAAACTGCACAAAAGCAAAAAAAGCCACCAATAAACAGTACAACAACAAAGCAGGATAGACTTTTGAAATATCGTGTTCCTAATTAACCTTCAAGCTCATCAGCCACAATCAATATAGAGTGTAGCCTTTTTTTTTCTAATTGAGATGAAGTAATTATCAGACTGTATTCATCTCGTTAATGAAACAATGTTCCAATATGCCTGCAGCTAAACTGTTAATTGAGTTCTATTTTCTGAGACGGGCAGCCTCTCCTTGTGTCCATGGCCACAAAGCGTCAAATATGGGTTGGGGCCTTTGTGCCCGTCTCTGTGTAGACACAAGAACAGGCTGTGGACTGGTGGAGCGTGCTAGTGCTTCTCCCTGCAGACACTCTCCCTCCCTCCTGTCTATTCTCCCGTCAGAGAGGAGGCAGGAGTTGGTAATACCGCTGACTTCAGCAGATCATCCCGTCCCAGTCTGTTATTTCACGGTTTCAGTGGTTAAGTACTCCCTGTTGAGTAAGATATAGCGAGGCAATTATTCTGTAATTATGGAGCCAAACGACGAGAAATGGAGTCAAGAGTGAGTGGGCTCATGGAAATCACTGTAAGAGACCCAAAAAGGGTGAAAAAAACAAGCCTGATTGTCCACATATGGGAGTAGTCATTGCACTCATGTACTGTATGGAATAAAATCTCCTATTCAGACAATCAATTTGAAAAACCAGCCAAGAAAGGCTTAAAATATTCAGCCAGCACCGACACATCCCTAATCCAAAAAGTACAGTCTAATAGAAACTGTATGTATTATATAGCATGAACATTCGATTAATCGTTCAGTCAATATACAGAAAATGAATTGGCAACTATTTAGATCCTCAATTTATTGCTTAACTGAGAGATTGTTTTTGCTTTTCTTTTCATAGAATTGTAAACTGAGTATGTTTGAGTTTTAGACTGATGATATTTGAAGATGTCACACTGGGCTTAAGGAAACTGTGACCAGTGTTTTATTTATTTATTTTTTTTTTTTACTATTTCCAGACATTTTATGGACCATTCCATTCATTGAAAAATTATGCAATTGAGGTGAATTGTGGGAAATCTAGGATCTAGTGTGCTGGATGTTGACCCATTTTAAGGACTAAAAGTCAGAATGTTTTGCCCTGACCAGACTGAAATATCAATCCCTCCATCCAACAGTCCATCCAATATTTGTTGGTTGAAATTGATGAACGCTCTGGCGCCCAGATGATGAATCTTATTGACTTTGGTGAGCCCGACTTTTCTTCTAGCGCCACCATGACTCTGGACATTTTGGTTTTGAGTGAAATGTTTCTCCAACTGTTGGATGGATTGCCATAAAATTCCCTACACACATTCCTGTTCCCCCGAGGATGAACTGTAATGACCTTGATGATGGCTTAAGTTTTCATCTGAAACCATCAGCTGAACTTTGTGTTTAATGCTAAATAACTAAATGCTAAGATGCTAAATTGATATGGTTAACATTATACAGTATATGCTTTGCACCAGCATGTTAGCATTGACATTGTGGGCATGTTACTGTCGCATTTAATGAATACATTAAACTGAGTTATCTGGAAGCACGTGGGCCAACTGCACATAAGAGACATGAGATTATTTTGAAAGGTTTTTGTCTCATAAACGTTTGAGGAACATATGTCTCTGATAAAAGAACATACGATGTTTAATATTAATGTCAAATTCTTATCTGTGTCATCGGGGATTTTTCTATAATTAAGTGATAGCAATCTGTGAAGCTATAACTGTGCAGTGCTTGGACATGAATAATAATATTCATGCTGAACAAACATCAAACTTCCAGGCACAGATCTAACAAAAGATGCTATCAAGTTGCACTATGGGAAATGTAGGAACCAGGCATTTTGGAGCTTGATCATCTTCATATACAGTCTACGTGTTTGATCCATACACAGGACTACAGTCTCCCTGCCACAGTTTGGACCAATTTGTGTCTCAGTAAACAAGCAGGTCCTCTCCCAGGTCCTTCCCCCTTATGGAAGCACAATTTCAAAAGCTTTAAAAACCAGCTAATTCAGAATCCAACAGTGGTGCCATTAAAAACTGCCTCACAGTGATAACTAATGCAAGTGACAGTGTTCCAAGCTGCTTCCTGCTTGTCAGTGTCACCATGAGTAACAAGACACAAACACACACTCGACACAGGCAACAACTCTTGGTAGAGAATACAGTGAGAATAAAATGAGCCAAGAAATTTGCAGTCATGTATTTATGTTTAGGTTGTTAATGGGGTAAGTGTGAAACAGAAGAGAAAAGGGAACTGCAGTTCATCAGAATACACACAAAAAAGAGAAACATGATTGTGGGATCGTTGGAAACGAGTCCTAAACGTTGTAATAAAGGCACTATCAGTTCGACCTCCGGCTCCATCTTTTTCTGCTGAACATGAAAGCATGAACAAGTCACAGCTCTGGTAAACCCTGTACTCAAAACATTCGATTCATTTTTGATTGGTACTTTTCTCCAGCTGTGGTCCTTTCACTGGCTGAAACAGCGGCTATCAGTTGGACCGAAGATGCACAGCACTATCCCTGTCATAAAATACTGATGCAATGTGTTAAACGTCTAAAAAAAAAAAACATCTCAGCGGGGTAAAAAATTACTAGTCACGCACCAAAGGATGCTATGGTCCAATCTATTTTCTTCTGCTACCATTTGGTCCAAAAACATGTTCACTGCATGCTCATAAATGCAGCTCTGATCTTTTTGTTCTGTAACAGTTTTATCTTCTGTAACTATGTAAACAAGAATTTGTGCACCAATAACCTAGTGTATGTATAATACAAGCTGGATATCTTTCTCAGCTGATTCCCTTTCTCTAACCTGTCAGGGGCACAGAAAAACACATTTTAAATATGCTTTCAAACTGAGCCAAAAACAGAATGTTGTAAAATCACAGGCTGCTTGTGTTTGGGCTGTGAGATGTATCACTATTTCACCCTGCTCTGGGCTGGACTTCTGTCTCACAGTTCAGACCAACGCTCCTTTTCTCAACAGCTGCACCAGCAATAAAAAAAATTAGACACATTCTTCGTAGAAATTCCATCTGAAAGGGATTTTCTGAACTGTAGAGGTCAAAATTCTCAGAAAAAGCATTCAAGCGTTCACCAGCATCACTCGGTGAACCTGTGTCTTTTCCTGCCAGTGTAAATGACTTCTAAGTCCCTGTGCAGCCCGTGTCCCTTTCCTGGCTTCCCTTTTAGTTCACTTTGGGATAGATCTTTTCATAGAAGAAGCTCTGAGCCAGGATATAAAGTTCTCCATCCTTTTCCCTGACAGCGTGGGCACGCACAAACTGAAACTGTTCGAGTGCAAACTCATAAAACTCATTTTCAATTTTCCAGATGTCGGACTGCTGCAGCTTGGCTATTGTCTCTTTGGTGGGGGGCTTCTTTTCGGTGGTCTTTCGCAGATGGGACTTCTTTCCTGGAGGAACATAAGAAGATTTAATGAGTCTGTCAGTCTAGACAAGGCAGCGTTACGACAGTACAAAGCAACCTCACAACCAACAGAGAGGACAGAAAGTTGACAGTGGGGTGATGTGTGTTGTGTTGGTACCTGTTTTGTAGAGCTCTGTGGCCCCCTTGAAGAAGCGTGGCAGTGCTGCCTCCAGGATCATGATGAAGTCCTCCAGCTCTTCAGTCACTCCAACTAGCAGGTATTCATTCACCAGGTTGTATTTGGCCTGTTCCAGGGCCCATCTGCTGCCCGCATTCCTGCACACAAACCAGCACATAAAATATCAGTAAATCTGAGATCAATCGGTTGCTGTTTCTGCTGTGTCGGCCCTAATGTAGACTCTGTGCAGAACACATTCAATGATTTGCTTCTGATGTTACATGTCCCAAGTTTCACTATGTGCTGTAGTGCTGACCTATTTGGGGAATATCAATATGGCGAGTTAAACTGTAATTATTTTCTGTTGCAATTAGTTTGAGTTTTTGTGTTAGGGGACTACATTTAACAAGATTGCACCAAGCATAATCACAATATTATCTTGTTTCTGCAGTTGCTCATTGATGACTGGTTGGATAAAGACCTTTTTAAGACCAATATGAATTAAATTTAAGATCTATTTTACATCCATACTAGCAAAAAAGTATGAACAATATGAAAGAAAATCGGTCTTGGTTCCATCTGAGTTTCGTTTTATAGTTTTTACAGCATGATCAAAAGAATCTTTTTCCCAAAAACAGCAAAGTTAACTTCATTAATCCAATCCATTTTTTAAGACCTGTCAAAATCATATTTAAGGGCTAAAACTTCACATTATTGGGTTTGAGGGTTGAGGTATGTTTTCATTAGTGTAGAATCACCTTAAAATAAGAACTGCTGTTTTTATTACCTTTCTATCCACGTTTCTCCCTACAGACGAGGAGGGTGCCATGTTGAACAGCCATGTTTCCACGGTAGTTTCATGCTTTGTTGCAATCTGCAACTAGACCGGTAGATACAACTAAATCCTAACATCACACTCAGTGAATCCGATAAACTGAGATATAATCATGGCATTCAAAAGTGATGTAATATTTTGCAGTTGACGATGTTTTAGTTATCTGACCGACAAACCGATGATACAGCCGTCTGTTCTGCACCTTAAAGCTAGCCTCACAGAGCAACAGGAGTTCCTTTTTAACAGCTCCCAATCGGGACCTTCTCCTGTGTCGCAGGTGAAAAGGTTATTTTACTGCATCAGTAAGAAATGACTCCAAATGACTCCTTTGCTATTGCTGCTTTAATCTTAATCTGAACTTCATTTGTTGACTGTCTCCATCCTTCTAAAGTGGCGCAAGATAAATCCTGGGAGCCACCAGGATTTACTTTTGGCTGCCCCCTCCTGCCCCCAGCAGTGAAAGAAAAAAAAAAAAAAACCCCACTCCCATGAGATTTGCGCTGGGTCCCGCGGGATCCTAACCCGATGCAGCTCTCGAGTGCAGTGCTAAATCAGTAGAGTATTCTTCTAAACTGAGAAACTTAAAAGCATTATATGATGCTCGCATAAGTTAACTAAGAGATGTTGTTTATGAAGATAAAGATCTCTTACGAATAGCGAAAACACACAGCGTTTCTTCCTCCACACAACTATCTTTGCTAATGTAAATGAAATCAGCCACCTGCTTAAACTTTGACTTGCTGCTGCCTGTTGAGTCGCTGTTAATTGTGCGAGTTATTATTAGAACTGTGGCTCTTCCGATCTGAAAATTGCAAACAATTAATAACAAACGTTTACTGTGATTGTGTTCAGCGTGTGATGAGGCAGGTGCAGCCCACTCACCAGCACTCTGAATGGTGGCCGCAGAAGAAGGGGATCTGCAGCCAGAGCTTCTCAGGAGCACAGTCAGACCCCCCGGATGACACACACTCATCAAAGGTCTGAAAGACAACAGAGCCACTTGCTATCATACATTTATGTGCAGACAGACAATGGGCCTTCAAACAAAAGCTTTCTTTGAGTAAGACTGATGAGCTCTAAATAAAAGACCTTTTTGTCCCCTTGTTTCCTTCGTCGAAGACCTGGTCTGTAGTCGTCTCCAAAACGTAAGAAGTAGTAGTATGACACCAGGCGCTCAATGGGGTCCCGCACCACATTTATGTACATCGGCTTACCCTTCGCCCCATATCTAGACAAAAAGAAATGGGTTGACATATCTTTAAAGATTTTGTTTGCATTGAGCAGACACATCCAACACAGCAGGAATCTGCCACGCTTCTCCGCCTAATTAACAGTGTTTATTGCAGTAAAGAATCAGCCTTTCCATCAGTGAATGTGTGGCAGCATCAGGGAGTTAACAGGGTCTCTCTCACAGAGGAACACTTACACCATTAGGATAATTACCTGTGATCAGTGAAATGATAGTGTCAGGGGAGATAAGGACAACAATGCAATTAATCAACACTAAAGCACACGTTAGCAATCAATACATGACCTCCCTTTATCTGCTCTGCTAACTGTTTGTAACTAATCTGGTTATTAATGGTGTTACAGGAAATGAAGGGCTTTACTTTGAGAAGTCCAGATAAGCTACATGGCCGTGGTAGAAGCCGGGCTTCATCTCTCTCCATGAGGTGACATTCCTGACAAAGCGCACCTGTAGCCAAAGATAATGGAAACTAATTATGGAGCAGCAGATGCAAATGGAAAAACACAGCAACAACAGAAAACACACGGACAAGAAGTGAAAATGGATCGCTTCACTGATACAATTGTATGTATGTGCTCAGGAGACACTGACTCTTCCCATCTTCACACGGTCTAAAAGGCTGTAGTGAGTCTGTGCAGTGGACATCGTAGGAGAGGTTAAGTGAGAATGTATTGTATGGAAATCACATTGGATCGCAAAGCAGAGGCTCTCAACAGTTAACTTTTGCTTCAACCAAAACATAGACATGTGAATGCTATGCCCTGTGTTTATTCATACCAATGTAGCAAATGACAAACTATGATAAAATGTGTTATTGGGCTTAAAAAAGAGGTCTTTGAATTATCATAACACGCAGCTTATCCTACCAACAGTCGGGTTTCAGACAAAACACACACCTAGGTTTATGTAATATGAGTGGCCATGTTTCAACAGCTGTGTGATGTCTCATATACGTGTGACTAGAAAAAGAACACATTTCATCAGTTAACATCAAACAGAACCAATTTCCAGCCACTGCCCTTTGGTTGTGAATAGCCTTCTTACAGACCCGCACACCACCTCCATTTATTACTGTTATCTTTGACACACACTCTGCGGTCCGACAGAGTAAAAATAAGACAAAGTCAAACACACTGACCAGTTTTGGCTAAGCTCAATGCTATTATTGGACACACATGTGAATGTTCCTGTAGTAAAATGAGTTGGGCTCTGATGTGCCAGCGCATTGATTCGTTCCCGTCGTCTCTGTTTTATCCTGTGCAGAGGAAACAGACTGTTTGTGAGATGGAGGGGGGGCAGCCTGTTGTGAGATGGCAGACAGGATATTACCTTGGCTCCAGCAGCCAAAAATAACACGAGCATAGCTTTGAGGCATTTACACTGTGTCCTACAATGTACTGGCAGCAATATAAATGCAACCAGTGTAACAGGCTGCAATATGTGCTGATGCCTCACATTTTTTCTGGAGCTTATAAAACATGCACCCCGACTCAAACTTTGTTCTCCTGCTGTGGTTCCCTAGTGTGTGGCTTCTTCAAACTGAATTAGTTTATCCAGTTAATCAAAAGGCAGGGGTGAGCTTGTACTCAGTGTTGGGCAAGTTACTGAAAAAGAGTAATCAGTTTCTAGTTACTTCTCTCAAAAGTACTTTATTAATTACTGCTTGTAAAAGTAATTAATTAGTGAGGAGACTAACTTAAGCATTCATTTCAAATGTCTGCTCAAACTCTCTTATTAATGCACACAGCTGTCTATTATTTTAATGTAACTGTGGGACAAGGACAATGTATCTCGTTACTACTACTCCCAACCATCAGAGGGCAGCAACACCGTTTCTACCCGTGAGCTACACTTACTGTCTTCAGTAGAAGACACATATTACATTACATTATACATACAGAGCTTTGCAACAGTAGTGAGTTAAATAATCAGAGGACATTATTATTATAATACGATTATAATTATTAAATAATTATATGAACAGAAGGCAGGCACACATTTCCTGAACTGTCAGGTGACTTTAGATCAGAAAATGAAGGGGATGTGTTCAAACGCGCTGTGCTTTTATACCGTCTTCTGAAATATTAGAGGAATTATGTTAACGTTACTTCATAACACTACGCTACTCCCACACTGCTAATAACTCACTCAACCAACTTTCATTCCTGGGATCTAACCCAATTTATTCTTTGCCATTACGTTAATTGGGAAAACGAGCATGCTGAGATGGAAAAATGTTAAATCACTGCTAATAGACGAGAGCAGCCCACCCGGGCACTTGGCCTGGCCTTAGTGCAAGGCCCCCGCCCCCGTTTAGGTGACTGGTGGCAAATGCAAATTCCGAGGTTTTTGCCAATATAATAACATAAAACAAGAATATGGTATGGGTTTTTAGTTATCCTATCACATTCCTATGGCCAGCAAAGTCGTTATAAAGACGAAATAAAGAAAGTCGATGAGTGTCCTTTCAGTCTGTCTCCATCAAAGTGGGCGGATGAATCTCATATTTCTGACATCTGACACTGTTTGTCATTAAGACACTTCATCTTTCTGTTTTGGTCTTCCCTCCATTGTGACGTTACTGTAAACTAATCATATCGTTGTGCCGAAGCGGAAGTGCCGTTTCTGTTTATTAATCGACTTTTTACTACGAGCCGACCTTTCCTACATTACTTTACGCTGTTTTAGAAGGTTCGTTATTAGAAGATAGGTCAGCTCAGTTTATGTGATTATTAAGGTTAAAATACCCTTAGCTCCACGCTGTCAAATCAAACTCAAAACTTTAAAAGCAGGAGTTTAATTGTTGGGCCATATATTTTCACAATAAAAACTTTACACCATCACTAAGACTTCTTTCTGATTCTCTTCAATCTGCAGTTAGAATCAGCACGTCATTTACTCAGTAACAGTATTAACTAACCTGTGAAGTTAGCCACAGATGGACACATGCTGACTGACTGACTGATGGCCTAAAGCCACAGATCTCTTCTTTTACTGTCCTTCGCTCTTTGTATTAAAGGCAGATACATCCCAATGTTTCATGTTACAACCAGTGCAACTCGCAGCACTCTGTCCACAGCAAAGGTCTATTTTTAACTCCAGATTTTCAGTTGTGATGATCAAAGTGCCCACAAGCCTGTCATAAGAACAGCACCTGTTGTGCCAGCAGAGCACTCTTCTTCTTTGTTGTATTAAGTACAGTATTATTAGCATTATGGCAGAAATGTGCTCATGTGAGAGGTGGAACAAGTTTCTGTCTAGCAGCTTTTATTGGCTGGTATTTTCAGTTCAATTCTGACCCTTCATCTTTTGAATGATCTTGTTTTAATTTGCACCACATGCACATTGCATCTACATACAGCAATGGCTGATGGTCTCACCTGGTCTTGCAGAGACATGACAGGGTTGTTTTTGGTCGTATTGATGTGCAGGACGTGGAAGCGGTTCTTCCCACACAGGTCGTAGGCGATGTTCGTGAAGGACGTGCTGGCCGTCTTGGGCACTCGGTTGTAGATGATGACCATGTCGTCTTTGTCTGCTGGTGGTGACAATTCCCGCCCGGCATCTTTCCTGTGACGCTGCTCTACTTCAGCCACCTCGTGTCTGGCAATGGTACGCTCTGTACGGGCAGAAGATTACATTTACCATTAACAATCAGACACGTATGCCTTTGAAAAGAAATATAGCTCATTTTGATTGTTTGGTTGTTTGTGCCATCCTTTTCTTTAGTGAATCAATACAATCTTCAGTTTATATGATGTTGAACCTGCTGGCTGGATTTTAATGAGACACAAGTTAGTTGGCGCTTGTTATTCTCATTTGGCAGCACGCACAGCAGGTGTGAGGCCACAAACACAACAATGAAGACAAAGGTGCATCAGTTGTATAAATGAACAAGTAGTTTAGAATGTGAAGCCAGCGAGACTTGTGTTAGCATGCCTTAATTAAAGAAAACAACATAGACCTTCAAAACATCGAAACAAGTAATTAAGCTTTTGATGATAATATTGACAGGAGGCATAATTAAAAGTGTTTTCTCCCACTTCTTTTCTCCAACACAATGTTAATTAAAACCAATTACAGGAATGGCCTTGGACCGGCTGTGTGTCACTCAATGTGATGCAGGCCTCCTGCTGCCGTGGCAGCTCTTCAGTGTCTGACACCATGAGGAGACAGAAGCCATGCAGGGGGATTGTTAGGCTGCATTTGAAGGCAGATGGATGGTCTCTCTGCCTTTTTAATTTCCCTCTTCTTTAAGACATAATACAGTAAATGTGCAGGTGGTTAGTTACTCACTATCTTATGGTTGAAGGGACAGTCTACTCCAAATCTAAAATACATTTCTATTTTTCTTATTTTTCCTCTTGCAACAAGGTCTGTGGATTATCTTGGGTTCCATTATATTGGAGCATTAAGCTTCTTGTTTTGACACATGCCATGCACCACACAGTAATATATATGCATTGGCACACCTCATACCAGGCAACATTCAGCTTTATTTACTGTACAGTTTCTACAAGGATTAAATTAGTAGAGTGGAGTTCAGAACCAGTACTCTCATGTCTAGACTAACCTTGGTTTACACAAGTGTCTGCTTTAGTCTATTAAACCTGCGTTTGTATCACAGATTTGAAGTGAAAGGGCCCACTAGTGACCATTCTAGTAAGGCTGCCGGCTGTGGCTCAAAGGCAGAGTGGGTCGTCCACTAATCGGAAGGTTGTTGGTTCGATCCCCGGCTCCTCCCGCCATGTGTCGAAGTATCCTTGAGCAAGATACTGAACACCAAATTGCTCCCTATTCTGTGCATCGGTGTGTGAATGAGTTAGTTTCTGTTTGATACATACAGTATTTCCTAAACACTACAGGTCTGCTATACAGTAGATGTCCACTTTTAGGATCCAAAATGAAGAAGAAAAGCTACAGGTGAGAACATTTTTTTGTTTTTGGTTTGATGTGAGTCACAGGAACTCAATGCAGGTACAGGCATGTGTAATGCAGCTGGTTGGATGTGCCTGTTTGAACTTGAGTGAACACAGTTTTTGCATTGGTAGGGCTGCAACTAATGGTTATTTTTATAATCAATCAAATCAATAACTTTATAGATTTATCTATTAAATCATTTGGTAGAAAATAGTGAAAAATGTCCATCCAAGTGATGTCTTTCAATCTCCATATTTGAGATGCTGAAAACAGCATTTTCTCTCATTGTTTCATGAAAAATGACTAGTTGGCAATCATTTTTCTATTGATTGAATTGAATAATTGATTAGTCAACTACTCATTGCAGCTCAAACATATTGTGTAGTGTGATTATTTTTTGGGTCAAAACATGTATACCTCTGACATATCTTTGTGTTTGCTCTGTAAAGCTTTGCTGCATGATCACATGAACACGACTCATCTCAATTCATTGACTGGCTGTATTGTAAATTAAGTGATTAATGGATAAAACACATTTACTTTTATGTTATTATGTATATATTTTTTCCCCTATTCCTGCTCCCGGCCGCCCCGATCTTCCAAGCAATACCTTCTATCTGTCCCCGTACACATTTTAAATCCAGAGGTGAGCTGTTTCAGTTGCAGCTCCTAACCTTTGGAATAGCCTCCCCCCTTCCCATCAGATGTGCTGATTTAATGATTTATTTAAAGGGATTGCTAAAAACTCACTTTTATAGGTTAGCCTTTTTATAAATGCTGTTTGCCTTTACCTTGTTGTGTGTTATGCATATGTGTATATCTATTTCTGCTTGTATGTACATATGTGTGTATGTACTTGCATTTCACATGTGTTTTTATCTTTATTTATCTTTATCTGTGAAGCACTTTGTAACTGGGTGTTTTTAAAATGTGCTTTAGTCTTTTTTAACAACTGCTATTTTAAATAGTTGTTAGTCAAAACTAGTTGGAGAGAAGAAACCAACTCAGGAGTCATATAAAGTCAGATAAATGATGTATAAGCATATAAAACCAGGTAAACATTAGTTCAAGCGCTTTGTATTAATGTCCCAGGCCTCCCTCAACAGACTGAACTCAGTGTGGTGAGTGTAAACTGTTTCCTTCATATGCTCCAAGCACTAACACTATAATATATAGTGTATATATATACTACTCCAACCTTTTGCCAACAACATTTCCGACTGGAATATCATTTTAAAGACTCAAGCAGCACTTTGCATGAACACAACATCCATGCAGTAACCTGTTCTTACAGTTCAGCAGCTGTGTTTTGGTCTTACCGAGTCTGGCTCTTGACTCCTCCAGTCTCTGGATCTGGTTCTCAATAAACAGCATCGCCACTCCGAATGCCAAAAGAGCCAAAAGCTGGAACTTGGGCGGCATCGTGGTCCTTAAAAGCCCCATCAAACAACCAGAGGAAGCATGCCGCGGATAGCAGCAGCTAAACGGTGAAATGCCTCAGGTCCGCTGCTAATGACTAACCCAGAGAAGAAGTTTACACTGCCGACCAACTCATCTGAGTCGATTCACCTCAGCTACATGGAAATAAATGTCGCTCATGTTAGCTGTCCGGCGCCATTAACTAACGTTAGTTGATACATAACAGCCGTCCAACAGGATTAACTCAACGTTAACAACCTAACATTAGCTAGCCTCTCCGCTAACTATCATTATAAAGCCACGTAAAGCTCATGCTAACGTCATCATCTCGGTTTGTATTCTTTCAACTCCAGCGACAGCCTGCAGGGTCGAGCTAACGTTAGCTGCGTCCATTTAAAAGCTGGCGACCCCAAACTACATTACTGTAATGTACACAGTGCTTCATACGCTTGTTGCAGCAAGAACCATCATCAGCTTCATCATCTTCTTCTTCTGATTCTTCTGATTTTAATGGCGGTTGGCAAACGGTCTTGTAGGTGCATTACCGCCACCTGCTGGACTGGAAAAAAACAATTAACTCAATTCTCTATTATTCGCTGGTCGCACCGTACAGTCAACAGGTAAGCTAAAGTATTGATGAGTTCGTCTTTTAACAGGTTTGCTGGCTGAGCCAACAGGCTGACAGTTCTCATAAAATTATGACTTTATTCTTGTAATGTTACGACTTTATTCTCGTAGACTTAATATTATGACTTTATTCTCGTTATTTCCCCCTCCCAATTTTTTTTTCTCTCAGTATGGCCCTACTCCGTCGTAATTAAAGGATTATGTACTCTTCATTATTTTGTACCTTTGATCATATTTGCTGCGGTCTAATAATACATGTTTGACAGTTTTCGGTTTATTACAATTCAATTCAATTTTTTTCAATTCAGTTTTATTTGTATAGCGCCAATTCATAACAGAAGTTATCTCAGGACACTTTTCAAATAGAGCAGGTCTAGACCGAACTCTTTATAACATTAATTACAGAGACCCAACAGTACCACCATGAGCAAGACCTTGGTGACAGGGGCAAGGAAAAACTGCCTGTTAAAAGGCAGAAACCTAGGACAGATCCTTCGGCTCTAGGTGGGTGGTCGTCTGCCTCGACCAGTTGGGGTGAAAGAGAGAGAGAGAGAGAGAGAGAGAGAGAGAGAGAGAGAGAAAAGCACAAGAACTCCGGGGAAGAAGTGAAGTTAGTGCATAGTCCACTAGGATGCTTGCCTTTGATATGGGGTGTATGATTTTTTCCTGTGTGTCCTAGGACATTTCTTCCTTTGGGCTCCTGCTCTGTAATCCACCAATGTCTACATGTTTTTGTACATTGTGAAGATGTCTTCCAGTCCCAGTATTCATGACACTTTTGCTTATATGATCCTTTATGATTGTTTTAACTCTTCTGCTTTACTTAATGGTGCTTGCATGTAAATTTGCTGTCATTTATTTCTTATTTGTCAATATGTCCACCTTCTCATAGGCAATGACAGACATCTGACAGTAGTACATGAGACAGGTCAGGTCTGTGAAAATATCAGAATCTGCAAGACTCCACCGGCCTTTACGGAAACAACCAATCAGAGCCGAGAAAGATATAAAGACACTTTGGGTTGCTGGCTTGAAGATTTTACCTTGGCATACGGGCCTTTTATATTGGTATGTGTCATAAGTCACCTATAGGTCACATGTGACTGTTAGATAGTCAACCTATGATAAACTAAATCAGGCAGGCTCAGGTAATATTGAAGGCAATTTGTAAAAGTTTAGCTCAAGCAATGAGAATGTTTCCTCACACATTTTACAGAATGATAGTGATTTCAGAGGAACATATCTCTGATTAGAAGACAATGCATTGTGGTATTTCACCTTATAATAGAGCAGCTGATCTGAAACTCAATGTCCAATGACAGCACAGAGCAGTAGCAGGAAGAAGAAAAGCATGAACCCTGCTATCTAAACCACTGATTACAGTTATGTTATTCTCAAATAAGTGTACTTCCTCATCCACTGTGAGGAGGGAAGTGTGTTGAAATACTTAACTATATTATCAGAAAATTGGGGATGTATCAGGCAACCATAAGTTCTCTTCTAAATGTTTTGTGGATGTGAGATTGTGTCAGTCTCTGCTTTTTGAACACAGCTAGGTCAAACAGTGCAAGAGGTCACTGGATGTGACCTCCTGTGTAATAATAATAGGTGATAGAAAGGCTTTCATGTGTTGGGAAAAGTGATGATAATCAACTCTTTATTGTCTTTGCTGGTAATGAAATTCCTATTATATATATATATATCTACTACAAACCAGAGAAAATCCATGGGTCATTGAATGAAGCAAACAATACAATGTGATTTGCATATGGAAAACTAACAGCACTGTATTGTTTTTTTGTGGACATTGTCAGACCAAAACTCCACCAGCTTCCATCAGCGACAAACAGAAAGAAAGAGTAGGCTAACTAAAATGAAGACATGTGTCAGCAAGCTTTATTCACAGATTATCAATATAGTTATATAATTGATATAATGAATTTTTGATCTGGAATGAAAATAGACCTTTTCTATGTGGATTGTGCACTGATATGACTATGCAAATGTACATATAAATAATGTTTAATATTCTTTAACATGTTCAGTAATTTAACATTGCTGCTTGCCACAGTATTGTAAATCACAGCACACTGTGCTGGAGAAACGTTGCAGTGATACCAGTATATTACCACAAGCATTTTTTCTGTGTTATATAATAGAAAGTTTTCGTATCAGATAACATATACGCTGATAGGATACATCTGCAATAGGCCAATATCGGCCAACCAATATATCGGTTGAGCTCTAATTCATTCTGTGAACACTCCTTTAGCATAGTTTTCCAGATTATTAGTGATGCTGTTTTACCTTCCTATGTTATGTAAATGAAAAATATTATCAGACAATTTTTGCCTCTTTTTAGGCGGCAGGAGTGAAAATTAGTCATCCTCAACATTTGTTGTCTTATGGTTTCAGAATGATGAAGACAGTTGGAGAACAAGTAGATCTAAAATAGGATTTTGGCTCCACAAGGTGATTTTAGACCACTAGGTTTGGGATAAACCCCAAATGTTTGCACTTGTTATTTTGATCATCTAAACTGGTCCCATGTTTATGTTTTCACATAGTAATGTTCTAGTATTAGTATCTCATGCTGTAGCAAGCACACAAGTACAGGGGATTACCAACTGTGCAATGCAGGAACCAGGGCCTACATTTGTTATGTTTCAATTGGCATTTGGTCTTTTTTCCCCCGTACATTTGTTTGGGCATATGCACAACTAAAGACCAACATCAACTGAAATCTTAAAGGCTTTTAACCTGCAATATATATTTTGGCCACTTAGGGGCAGCAGAATCAAACCGTAATCCCAAAGAATATGCACTCCATGAACATGAAAAATATGGACTACCATCAGACTTACCTTTAAACACATTATCACAGCTGTGCAACCAATGCAGGCAGATTCAACCATAGTCAGGGCTTGTTGAAGTAAATTCTGTGTCTTTCTTATCTCCATGCAGGTCTTCCTACAGTGACTGAAGTGCTTTGTGGGATTTAAAGTGTTTATAGCAACTGAGCGATGACAGCGCAGATGTAAGAAACCAGGATTCATTGTTTTTATTTTAAACCACTCGAAAGGTTTGACTACTTAGCAAATGTATACAGTGAGTCTGACTGTGCTCTGCTTTTTTCATTGCCACCAAGCCCGTAGGAATTCAAAGTGATCTAACTCAAATTTCTTTTTTATTTTTAAAGTTTTTTTTATTGCCTTTATTTGATAGGGACAGCCGAAGATAGACAGGAGAGGGAGGCAGAGAGAGAGGATGACACGCAGCAAAGGGCCGCAGGTCGGATTCAAACCCTGGGCCGCTGCAGCAAGGACTCAGCCTCAGTATATGGGTTGCCAGCTCTACCCACTGAGCTAACTGGGAGTCCATCTAAATCAAATTTGACTTGAATTTTTGTTTTGTTAACAACCTGCAGATACTGGATGTGCAGCCAGTTTCCACAGAGGCTTTTAATCAGCTACATCACTGCAGTGGCCTTCCCCTGCCTGCTGATACTGTATAATTCCAGCATGCTGAGGCTGGTGGTGTTTAAGCTCTGGGGGCTGAGGAGAGGCAGTGGAGGTGATGAGAGCACCAGTGGCTGGAACAGAGAGTAAGGGACCAGGTTGTGGCCACAGTGCCAGTCCTCAGCTGTGTTCAGGGCTTACCTTGGGGGTTAGAAAACCTTCCCTCCGTGGGATCTGTCTTCTAAACTCAGAGCAGAGTCAGCATGTGCACCACCTTTCTTTGTCCTTCGCAGGTGTATTTATGTTCCGTGGCTTTGATCTGCAAGTCTCGATCTGACAATAAATCCAGAGTCTTAGAAAAATTGCCATGTCATATGTATTCATTAACTGACTACACTTCAAAGTAATCTGACCCAACCCTGAACCCCTGTCTATTTTCAGCTGTTACTATAATAAAGGCAATAAAAGCCCAAAAAATATGTACTCATTATGTTGAATGGCCCATCTCATCTCCGATTTATTATAATTAGCAAAACTTTTGTTTCTGGGTAGCTTAATCTAGAAGTCTGCAAACCTTCCAGACTTTTCAGAAGAATTATTGCATAGCGTTGGTTTTGTTTAGCAACCAGTTTTAGATTTATTCTCCTCTGTTGCCAAAAAAAAAAAAAGCTTTTCCACAGAACCATCTCTTTATCTGAGGCAGTGTGTGGCAATGTGTAAGCCCTCTTCTTTCCTCTCATACAAATCAAGCCCTCTCACACATGGATATGCTAATATGCTAATTGAGAAACATCTATTGAAACTGTATGGAATCATTATTTGCCAATGCAGATCTTCTGTCTAATCTGTTTTCCCTCGGTCCCAGGTTGAATGGGATTTGACATGAGACCGTCTATCTCTACTGTTGCCTGGCAGAAGTCAGACTCATTCTCCTCAAAACCTGCAGACTTTAGAGGAAAATATATACTACCGAGTATCACACAGACCAGTTCTCTTGTTTTTTGACCACAAAGGCTTAACAGTTTTGAACTATGATAGCACTGTACTTCATCCTCCTCCACTGCTCTTTAATGTGTTTTCTATTGTTACTGGAGAGATTAATGTGGCTAAGCTTGATGCGGCGTGTCCTAGCCTCCACCCACAACTGCCCAGCTCCATTGTTTCACTACTTACCTTCAGGGTCTGTTCTGCCTGAGCTGGAGCACAGCTGTTCCCTGAGCTCCACTCAATGACAACAGCACCTATAACCGTGTCACCTGTGTCACCTTAACTTGTCCCTCGCCGCTGCTAAGAGCTGACACTTTGCTACTGAGATACTGTAAGAACTGAGGGAGACTGAGGCAAAGATAAAAAACTAAAGCACAACAGCCTTCAGCTCTTTATTGTTGTATCTGACTCGATTATAGCCATTGCATAACTGACATATACTGTAACAACAGCACAAATAGGACGCTGTAATGCTAATCACTGAGACAATATGTGCTGTGAAGCAGTTGTATGATCAGTTTAAAATTGCATGCAGAATGTGAAACGTGTCAGTTTTAAAAATTGTGCAAGCAAAAGAGAAGCATTAAATCTGCATAATTGTTTGGGGCTAATGGGATAAGTGGTGGTGACTGTCAGGCTCACAAGTTTAAGACAAGTAAATTACACCACATAAATTTAATTGGAGTACAAAAAATGTTTTCATTTTGCACTCCTACGTAAAGGATGTGGAAAAGATCAACACAGTCTTGGTGATCTGTAAAAAGGAGGATAGTGAAAAGATGAAGAAGGGCATCGGGGATCTGATCATGCTTAACATGCACCACTAACAGTAAATCACTCAATCACACGTCTTACTTCACTAACAGAGCAGTGATGCATTTCTCAGTCAGTAGGTGGGGCCAGAGCTCCAAGGATGGTGATATATTAGCTGGGTCTACAAAGTCCAATCTTACCAGAAACATTACCAAGAAAGAGTGATTTTTTTCATCCGAATGTTAACTGGAACTCCTGCTGACAAAATCTAAGAAGTGATGGTCCCAAAGGTTGGTCTTGGTAAAGCTCAGTTCAACATGTGCAGTGAATCATATCATGCTTTTAGATCTCTTTCCAAAGCATAATTATATTAAGCAATAAAATAAAACTCTGAAGCCGAAAAGGAGCTTTAAAAGGTTTGTCACATTGTCTGAATGCAGAGCCATTACTTTGCAACAATTTAATTCAAACAATGAATGACTCACTGTTAGTGTGATTAAATGTTACCACCTACTTATTACTAATTGATTAATTATAATTAATTGTATTATCAAGAAATGTGATTTCATGCAAATTATCTAAACCCTTTTCTGCCTGTTCCCTGGGAAATAAAGACATATCCCAACGGACTACCAGAGACTGTGCTGCCCTATCAAAGACCAGTCCAGATCCATACAGAGCAGTGTCTGACCAATGAACGGGGCTGACATCAAAGATGCAGTGTCTATCTGAGGGGAGCCATTTACTATATTCTATTACCCTGAAACAACATGGCAATTATTTTATCATATGGTGCTGGAGGGCTGGAGATAACAGGTAACTACCACGGATTAACTGATGACCACTGCATTTTCTATTGATAACACTAATAGGATAAACAACAACACAATAATCAATATGGTTATTTATTTCAGATGTTTTGATTCTCTCTTTTATGATACGCACAAATTAAATTAACTTTTTCTGGTGAACATTGGTTGGTTTGGAATTTTCTCCTACATTTCTTTCATATTAAATATTTTCTGGTAAATGTTTTAACAGCATTCTGAAACAGTGATTGTCTTCACATACTCATATGTTTTTTTTATAGGTGTAACTATAGAGTTATCATTACATTACATATTACACATCATTATGAGGGCACACATCAGGATGGTGTTGCAGGTGCTATTTGTAGAAGCATTACCAAGTTACTGATTACAGTTCTGCTTCAGTATAAACACCTGGCTAGTTTCTAACTAGCGATTCAGTAAATTGGCTTACACCATTAAAACTAACAATGTGTCTTAGCTACCAAAGACTTTAGTAATATGTAAACTGTAATTAAGACTCATCCTCAGAGTTAATAGCAATGTACTATGTAAACGCACCTATAGCATCACAAGCTGTAACAGAACTGATAAAAAACAGTTTTAGTTGGTAAACTGTGTATTAAAATGACCAAACAGTCCTTTGTTAAAGTAGGTATGACTTTGTTTTATTTATATGTACATACACAGTGAAATACATTCAAATCTGACTAAGCTAACACAACCAACGTTATTTGGTCATTTAAGCTAACATAATTGGCACAATGTTCTGTAATTAAAGCTACATTGTTATTTTTGTGTTTTTTTTTTGTGAAATGTAATTTCTAACAAGTTCACTTAATTATTAAACAGCATTTTGATGTGTCCGGTGAATATATATTCTCTCCAGTTTAAACTGCGGCTATATTAGCAAGCTAATGTTACTGTTGTTGTCGGTGAAGTTAGCTACACAGCAGTTACACAGCAGTTACTGGGTGTAAATGTTTAGTGACAACTAATCTCTAGATGAGAAATAGTTTGTGTAACCCTTTTTAATTTAGTTATGTGTAACTCTACACCCATTTTGAACAGCCTTTAGGTTTCTAATTATTCATCTTCCTTTTGTGTAACATGGTGGTGGTGAATTTTGACTTCAACAAAATAAGAGTCACACTTCTTTATTTGGCAAAAAAAATAAATGAGAAAAACAAATCACAAAATGGCATTTCAAAATTAGGATTATATGATGCTAAAAAAAAAAAAAATAGACCTTAAATATTTCTGCCAAATTAAAGTACAGAGAAATAAAAAAAATAACCGCTCTTCCCATGAATGCAGGCAAACAAGTGAAAAACTCATCACAGAGCTGTAGAATATAAAAAAAGAGGTATCTATGAAAGTAAAATGATTCTACACGTAGTCAAATTTCTGGTTCTGCCTTCCGTCCATACTCTGGGCTCTGTAGGAGTCATTGTAGGCCGGACGGGGTCGGGTGTCAGACTTGTACATGGTGTGCTGAGAGGCGGCTTTGTAGGCCATCCCATCGTACCTGAAGAATATCAGGAAATAAGCAACTTTAAATAAAAAGTGAATCATCCAACTTCTAGACTCTCACTAACTCTGTTATCTCTGTGTAGTCCACCATTCACATTAATATAGTCAAAAACAATATGATTGAAAACTCATTACAAGGAATAGGTGGACCAGGAGAAGAATATAGGGACTTTTGTGTATCGTTTTGCAAGCAGCCTTGTAAGCACTCTGCATTATATATGCAGAGGAAAAAAAACATACCAAAGGATCTGCATTTACATTTTGCTGAGTATGTGTCCTTAAATTTGAAAGGAAGATTTTTACTGCCCACAGCATAACAAAAATATATGCAGGGTTTTCGCTTTATACTGTTGTTCAGCTTTGTCAGAAGCTAAGATTTCTGTCTTTAATTGCAGTGAACATACAATCTGCACTGGTATTTTGCATGTATCGCCTGCTTACTAGACATTTCTGTTGGATCTATTTAGCAGCTTACTCATCTCTGTTACTTTACTGTACAGGAGGAGAGAAGCTCTATCAAAGTTGCTGCTACCCCCACTGGTACTCTTAAAAGGTCAGAAAAGGTCACAGATACTACACAGTTATTGAGTCCTTCAGTGATATGGAACGTACCGTTGATTTTTCTCTGGAGTCATTCCACGGCAGGCCAGACACATCATGACACCTCCGATGAACAAGATAGCTCCGCCGATCCAGCCCACGAAAAGAGCAGGGCCAAAAGTGTACCTGAAAGAAGACAGTGGTTATAGGAACATACAACAGAGCGCTCTGGCAGACCTTAATCTCATCATCTTGATTTGACTTTACCTTGGGGTCAGAGATCCGGTAAGTCCACCAACACCGCCTCCATACGTATCGAACCCACTGCCGGCATATGTTGTGAACCGAAAACTTTGCACAATCAAGTTGGCAAAGGCCGACACCCCAGCGATGCCACAGACTCCTAAAAATGAAGAATCATCAGTCAGTCACTCCAGAAATTTGCCGGCTTTTTGGGGATTGTTGCGGCCTAATCTGCCAGATTCCACAGCAGCTTTTTTATTTGTGATGCATGTTGCAATGTTTTAAGACATTTTTTGCAATACAACTGCCTGAGAAAGTGAAAATTGCAAAAAATAGCTTATGATATTGTACTTTTTTTGTATAGCTCTGTTAAAATCTGAGGCAACTTGTTCCAGTGAGAATAAAATGGCCCTGTTAGGACAGGATGAATGTGAGATGTTTGCGTCACAAATGTCTGCATGGTCTGCATCTTCACAACTACAAGGAACAAGGAAGTGCGTCAGGTGACATATGACTCAATGTTTTGCGCCGGACACTACAATGATTCATCAAATATGCAGAGAAGTTGCGGTGATAGGACAGAATTACATGGTCACACAGCATTCCCAGGGATTGGTTGAATATGTGTTCATTGTTAGGATCGCAACTTCCTGGAGGGACTGATACGTGCAAAATGGTTTCACTGTCATAACAGAACTAGACTTTGTGAACAAAGCATTACTGCACCCGCAAGAAGGTTCAGGATCCCAGCTGTCAGAGTCATTGTGGCTTTGATGTTGTCCTCCATGTTCCCCATTTTCAAGCACTTCAGTGCAAATATGGCGATCAGGCAGCCGATGGCTCCGAGAACAATACCAACAATCATTAAGGCCCGGACGGCTTGGAGCAGAGCTGGAAGTCAAAGTTACACCATTTAAAAACATTCTCATCACATTATTTGCTCATAAAATTGATTTGCAACCTGTAAATGTAGAATGTTGGACAATAACATAAGTAGATTTACTCAGGTTCTGTAAGTAAGATTTATACTTCAACTCTTTCAGAGGAAAATATTTTTACTCCACTACATTTATTTGACAGCTACTAGTTACTTTGCGTTTTAAGATTTTCTGTACTAAACATACAATCATCAACAAATAAATGATGATGCATTTTCATCCATGAAACAAAAGGATGTAAGTCAAGTCAATCAAGACAATCTTTTATATACAATATGTAATAATATAACACAATATATAATTAATGCTTTTCAATTCTGTACTTGAATGCAGAACTTTATATTGTAAGTGTATTATTACTCTGTTATCACCTCTTTTACTAAGTAAAAGATCTAAGTGCTTATTCCAATGTGGAATAAATCAGAGCAGAGAAATTATTTATAATAATAAACTTTTTCAGCAATTAAAAACAACTAAAGATACAGCACGGGCAGCAGCTTCTCTATTTCCATAGAAGGTAAAAAAAATAAACCCTCAGTATTTTCTTTCATCAGCTATGGCAGGACAGTTATTATTTCTATATTCCACTGATGATATTTTCTGACTTACACAAGAAATATCCTCCCTTGTTGCTGATATATCATCTCTGATATATCACATATTACTAAGTTCTTCATCTTATTTCCATACAAAAGCAGTTCAACGAGTCATACAGGACAATAAAACAATAAATCAGAAAGACAAAACAGTACAAATACACACATACTGTATAAGAACAACAATGCTAGGGCACAAATAAATTACTTTCTGGGAGTGATAAAGGGTGAGAATATGCTTTAAAAGAGGCTCAGAGAGCTCAACGCTCATGGCATTCGTTTGCAATTAAATTAAAAAAAAGTAAAGTCAGACAAACAAAATTGCAGTTATGTTTTTTCCAGCAGCAGTGATATAAAACAAGGCACCATTTAATAAAGCCTATTGACCTAAATGCCATCTCTCAATGGCCTGAGATATTGTACCTGTATTATTCTAGACTTAAGCCTTTAAGACCTTATATACAATATGCTCTACACTACATTCAGCTGTTAAGTACAGAGTGTGGAAATGTACTTTACATTGTGTGACACTCTGGTAAAGCTTGTGCTTGCTCAGCTAAGCTTTGGATGTCTCATCAAATTTCCATTTGATTCCGGAGAGACACCATCTTTTCTGCAGTCGACTGCATTTTTATGCAGGGAGGGAGGATGGAGAAAATCTGCCCTAAAACCTCCCAAATATTCTAAAGTACCTTCCAAGGTCCTTTGGAAAATGTTCTCCTTAATCCAACATGTGGAGAAATATTCGATAAATGTCTCTTTCTCTCTAAGTGTAATTCTCTTACCTGGCAGCCCCAGTATGGTAAAATAAGGCCTGCACTGTGTTGTGCCATACGATGTCCCTACACACGAGTTCCATAACCCAGAATATGTGTAAAAATTTGTTACAACTGTAAAAGATCGGTCCTGCAAGCTCCACATGTCCATTGCCGTTGCAGCTGTTATTAAGAATTCCCCCAATGCAGACAACATAAATCCTATTAACTGAATCATTGAGGCAGCCATTTTAGATGTCCCGCTCAAACAAAGTTAACCAACCAGTGGGATGGAGGTAAAATGGCAGTGTCTGAGCTCCTGCTTATCATTATGTATGTTTCAACAAGGAACAGGTCTTATCAGATGTTTACCTAAAATGTTCATGAGTCTTTGTCCCAGTTTCGGGAAACGTTTGCAATGTGAATTTCCACCCCTTCGTAAGGAAGGGTGTGGTCTGACCTTCCATCATTATTTTCCCATCATTCTAAGGAAACGCAGAACTGAAATGGTTTGATATATATCATTCCTCTCAGTCCATTAATGTTTTTACCAGTGACAACTTGATGATATAACTGCTTATTTTATTTCCCCCCCAATAATGAACCAATATTCCAATTAAGTAACTGTATAATAGAACATAAAAATGCAGCCATAATGGCCTGTTTGCTTTAGATTCTGTAGAAGTGGCAATATAGTAATGTTTGGTGATTTCCTGCATTCAACCAACAAAATGATAAATATTTTTTATTTATTTATTTTTTTATTTTTTGTGGTTCTCTGTGGTATTTTCGTTGCTGTTGCTTCTGTGTTGCTAGTAATGAATAAAATCATACCTGGCAGTCCCAGAATGGTGAAATAGGGTCGGCACTCTGTGAAGCCAGAGCTCTGGCGGACACATGACCTCCACAGGCCCGAATACGAGAACACCGCCGTCACAGGGTTGTCAAAGAGGTCTTCCGTTGCCCACTGGTCCATCCCGGTCGCAGCAATTATTCCCGCCACCCCTAACAAACTCAGCAGGAAGCCCATCACCTGACAAAGAGTAGCTGCCATGGTGCTGTCTTTCTCAAACGCTCTGAATTCAAAAACGGCCTCTTTTCAGCACTGGGCTGTGTGTTTGAATATGATATCAGCAGGCGTGAAGTCGAGAAGGACTTCACCAGTGACCCTGCTTGTTTGCACACAGCCAGTTATGTACAGAAGTTGGGTGGAGCATATTAGTATCAGTTAAATAGGGTTAATGTTGCTTACTAGTTCTCTAACTACTAATTATACAGAGTCACTGTAATGATTTTTTTTATAGAAATAGTGTTTGTCCAAAACCTCTGGACAGTTATAATGACTGCTACTCCAGCTGTACAGCTGCTGCTGATGTGTTGGCAGAACTTAAACTAAACGTTAAATTCAGACTGTTACTGGTTGGAGCTGTTTTGAATTCAAGCCATCCAGCTTAAAGGCCCTGATAACCTATTTCCTCATCAGCTTGTGACTGTGAGCGATGGGGGTCCTCATGAACGCACAATTTTAAGTTCAGTTTTGGTTATTTCACATGAAAGAATTGTGTATTTGTTTTATTCTCTGCGTTCTCATCATTGTTTTTAATTAGCTGGAAAAATGATGTGTCACATACATCTGTGCACCAATCAGGATTAAGGAATATTTTAATCAAATTGTGATGACACTTGTAGGTCATGTGTTTAGGTTGCCTTGCCATAGTCAGGTAAATCTGATCAAACCACACCGGGAATGTTTGCTCTCTGGCAGAGAGTTAGAGTAATCACTCTTATATCTGTCAAATATAAGTCTACAGCCAGCAGCCAATTAGCTTAGCATAAAGACTGGAAACAAGGAAAATAGCTAGCATGGTTCTGTATGAAGGTAACAAATCCTCCTACCAGCCTCTTAAAGCTCGTTTGGGTTGAGGAAAAACACAAAAACAGGTAGAAAGGAGTTTTATGGGTTATGTGCCCAGCCGCTCCTTGTCTGGGACCAGTAACCTCCCGGAGCCTGGCTTGGTTATTTTGTTGAGTCTGACAACTGCTCAAAGCCAAGAAATGGCACACTGTAGGTGAATTGTTGTTTTCATACTTCGGTTTTTGTGTAGATTAAACAAATGAGGTGTGAACTTTACAGGTGCTGGAATACATATTTTGTTACCTTTGTAAAGAACCAGGCCGAGCTAACCGGCTGCTGGCTGCAGACCTTTATATTCTCATCTGACTCTCCACCAGGAAGTGGAAAAGCATGTTTCCCAAAATGTAAAACTATACCTTTAATACATTTCTATTTATCTTTAAGTGTTGCTTATTAGTCATGAATATGTAATGTTTTCGAGAAATAGCCTACCATAGGGGCTTTAAAAAAGCTGTTCTTGGCTGAATATCTTAAATTTAACAGTTATTCATGTTTCTTTATCTCCTGACATTAGACATACAGTCTTATTTCTTTATGGCTGACAAAACCATGCATATCAAGCATACTGTATCCTGTTTACAGCATCTTGGTTGAGTCACATCCTAATGATGGGGGAAACCTGAACATGATGGGATGGGCAGCCATGTGTCAATACCAGCCAGGATACTCAGGCATGGAAATATTTCCCCAATTTAAAGCTGTTTTTTTTCCTTTACAGTCTGACTACTTAGCAAAATTCCAAGGTAACTCAACATTGCACTGTTTTTATCCAGGATAACAAGATGTACAGAAGCACTCTGAAAAAAGGTTTTAATATGAGCTTCCATTCATGCCATTAAAATGCAACATCCTGATTCATTAATCCAGTGGTTCTAAAACTTTTTCTGGCATGCCCCCCTTCAAAAGCCAAAAAAAAGTCTACACCCCACAACTTGTATCAATCATTAACAATGACAGGGGAAGCAACTAATAAAAAAGGATCCAAGTTGAATTTTAGTGAAATAAAGGTCAGCACGATAGCATCAGCAAACTCTTGTTTGTTTATTTTCCCGACATAAATCACATTCATTCGACGTAGTTTCAGTCCATATTATTTCCTCTCGTCATCCATTCCCCCCCGCAGTGGCTGTATTCCCTCCAAGGGGGCCCGCCCCACAGTTTGACAACCACTACATTAAACAGAGCCAGTCCTGAAGTTTCTTAAAGTTTCAAAGTTTTCTTATTAGTTATTTTGGTGTTATCATGTACAAATGTGTAACTTAGACTAAACTGTTTTGTTTCTGAAACATTTGCACTTTGAATATTGCTCTGCAGTATGTGTCAGCCAGGCTGTGTTAAGCGATACTAGATGACACAGTTGTCGGGGTGGGTGCTCTGTATCGTTGTGCCACCAGCAGCCAGTCGGGCAAAAGTAAATACTGATATGATTGTAGTGAACTGAAACCAATTTGCCTGTGGCTGATATGTCGAGGAGAACATGCACAACACCGGGACTGAATCGAAACTGGGTTGGGGCCTTGTGCTGAGTAAAACACAACCTGCTGCTGAGTGTCTAATGAACACACAGGACTGTCCATTTGCTAAACTCAAGATTCAGTGTTATTCAGTGTCTCAGGGTGTGTGTAAAAGTTGTGTTATAGGTTTAGATATTTTCTCCACTTCATGAACAATAACACTTTTGATAGTTAAGTATGATAAACCTATTTTTTTTATTCCCTCCTAATGAAGTTAAACAATGTTTCTGACTGCTGTTGGTAAAATAAGCACTGCCAGACACAAATTATTCACTTTTAAACATGCTATGACATGACTCATTTATATTTATTTCACAAAATGTTACCAGAAGCTCAGTATTTACCCTCATTGCATTTACTAAATAAATAACTAATATTGCTGCTGCTGTGAGGAAAATCGACATGAGCTGAAGAGATGTGGTGAATAAGGTTGAATAAATATGTTCAAAGGCAGACTTGGCCTCTCAGGTCACTCTTTGCACAGTAAATCACTGATGAAAGTATTGTGAAAGTACTTCAAATGATCCACCCAGTGAAGTATATACTCTCTCTCTCCCACACACTCACACAGACAACCAGATTTGATCACTGTCTATAGAAATAACATTAGCATGCTGCATGATGCATTAATGATTTTTTGCTGTCTGCTGTGCAAAGCCATTTGTCTCCCAGCAGGCTGAACCTTATGCAAACAACTTTTCCAGCATCTGTAGGAGCCACTGTTTACTTATCATGAGCTGGCTTTACAAATATACATAAAAAGAGAAGCTACTTCACACATACATACGCCAAGTAGCTACGATCATAAGATATGTTCATTGTAAAGATGTTTGTTTTGCCGTGAACAAGAACGCTTTCTTAAACACAGAGAAGCAGTAAATCAGTCCTGAGTGGTGTTGTACCTCTAGACAGGTAGCAGACTACCGGTCGGCCAGTCAGTACAAAGTCAAGCTCTGCAGCCAAATAATGTTCAAATCAACACATTTTTGTTAGTTTTTAAAGATACCAAAAAAGGCTGAATTTTAGGAGATTACATATATACAGTATATATAGTGGACAGAACTTCTTCACCCAGGTGTGTGAGCTCCATGGGCTGCAAAAAAAGTCTAATAGTATTGAGTCTTATGGAGAAATGATCCAATTTCTGACATTTTTGAGTTTATGGTCTCCATTGTTAGTTTCAAGCAATGGAGACCATAAACTTCCATTGCTCTCTTTCATACAACATGATGTCCATTGTGTAAATGATGTTCCCATTTAGAGTAAAATACACAACAAAGCTGGGTGTGCTGTAGGGCGTGGCTACCTTGTGACTCACAGACTATTTCTCAGATAAAATCTTTTCATACAACACATTTGACAGATTTTAGTCTACTGTTTTTATGTAATACATAAAAGTGTATGACCAGGCAAGCCGCCATTGTTTTCTGCTACGGACGAGTCAAAAGCAGCCAATGACTGCAGGATGGTTTGAGTTATTCATCCGAAACAGCCAATGCACCAGCTATGCATTAGTTGTAAGCTAGCTCGCAATGGACGCATCAACCGTATGTTGAAAATGACGTTTGCTGTCTATTCAGTGGCACTGAGCCGTGACCACTGATTCCTTCAGCACACACTGTGATGAGAGCTGGTGGAAGTTTTCTCCTGTGACAGACACACACTAAGTTCAGGGGAAATTGTGTGATAATAGAACTGTAATACAGAA